>NC_089822.1:163638922-166113476 GCF_035046505.1 Tiliqua scincoides | reverse complement strand
AATAATTGCAATGTATGTTGATCAGGTTTACCTGAATATTTTATTATTACTTGTAAGGGGCAGATATTGTGGTAGTCTCAAACTTATAAATATTATTTTAGTATGCATGATGTTTTCGTCAGCTTTGAAACTAATGGAAATTGTGGCAGTAGTTACAGGTTAGAATTTGACCCCCAGGTGGGAAAAAATAATGTTCTAAAGCAAGGGTGGCCAATCTGCAGCACAAATGCTACTAGTGGCACACTGACTCTTTCTGATTGGCATGCATGAAGTTGCCATATATTTTTGAAAAACTTTTAAATGATAACAAAGAATTATTACAAAAAATGGCAACGAAAGAAAACTGCAGTTTACAGTTTGCTTGCTTTCTTTGCTACTTCTTACACAACAAACCTTCAAGTTTCTAATGCTGCAGTGTGCACACTAAGGGTGGCCACACCTACTGTGCTTGACTTGCTTTGACTGAAAAACAGGCAGTAAGGTAAGAAAAGAATTTTGAATAGGAGAGAAAGTCCATAGGGCAAATGCTAGAGAGCTGCATTTCACTAACAGGCATGTCACTTGCTTACCCAAGAAGTCTTGGGGTGGGCTGTGGAAGGCAGCAGGGGACAAGCGGGACAGCGCAGAGATGACCAATGAGATCAGCAAAGGCCAGATGGCGCAGCTGTGTGGAGATACTATCTTTGAGAAAATCAGTCGCAAAGAGGTCCTGGCTAAGTTATCATCTTTGATAACAAGAAAGTGAGCAAGCAGAGGGGGGCTGGGCTGTGCAGAAGGGGAGTGAATACATGTTATATAGACTTTGGAATGGGTTCCACAAGGCCAGACTAAAGGTCCATGCAAGCTGTCTTTCTGGCCTCATCAGCAGTCAGCCAGGTGTCTTTGGAAAGCCACAAATAAGCAACAGCATTCTCATGTTTTTTGCTCCGTACCATCTGGTACTTGGAGACATACTGCTCTTGAACTTGGAGGCTCTATTTAGCTAGCTTGATAATCACTAAAAAAAAAAAGACATTAAAGTGGAGTGACATGTTCAAGATTTTCTACATAAAAAGTGGCACATCTTGTGCTTCGGGTTGGCCACCCTGTACTTAAGATTACAGTGTGGGTTCTTTGTTTCCTCACAAAATGTTAATTTCCACCTACTGATTAAATCTCTGCCTACTAGTTTCCTTGTATCTAGAGTTCCTCTTTTTAAATTTCTGTTGCTGCTTTTATATTATGAAATAGCTGTTTTATATTTGAATCTACTCTTATATTTTTAATTTTAAGTGTTTAATTGTTAAATATTTTTATTCAGATGTTTTATCTTCTACATGTTTTACTTTGATGTTGAGTACGAGAACAGTGCTATATAAATCTTTTAAATAAATATCTGTCATTGTATTTTTAATTATTTGTATCTTTTTTTGGAAAGCAATCCCAAACTGACTTGAACTAAGTATTTGCTGAAGTTCACCTGTGGCTCACTATTCTCTTTGTATCTCTCCGTATCTAATGAGAGCATAAATATGAAACAAAGCAATAACTTCCCCTCGCCTGAACTTGTCTCCCATGCCATGACACACATGTTGATTACATGTGATTTGACTGTGCCTTCTGACAAATTAATAGCAGGGCTTCATATTACAAAATGTGACACAGATTCGGATGCATCACAGAAGCCCATAAATAGAACGCACAATGCTAAAACATGGTTATATGCTTGATTAGATGCAAACCTTGGACTCAGAGGCTCCCTCTTTCCTTCTGCTTGGCTAGCAGGGAGGTTTAAAGCTTCTGATTTGATATAGAAACATGATCAGACATGATTATTTATTCATCTACATGATTAAATATTTGTGGTTATCTTCTAGTTTATGTTCATATCAATATTTGTATAAACAAATACTGATGTATATAAAGCTGACACTAGAATGGCTGGGAACTTGTTTTGTTCCTCTAATACAGTGATTTTCATCCTTTTTCATCTCATGGCATTAAAATTGTCAAGCCACACCCACCAGATTTTTGACCATTTAGAAGGTACACCATGTTACCAGAGGGGGGCTCACATCCCCCATTGGCCCTACTAATAAATGACCTTCCCACAAATTTCTGTGGCACACCTGTGGACCACTCGCAGCACACCAATGTGCCATGGCACAGTGGTTGAAAACGGCTGCTCTAATATTAATATACTAAAAGTAATATATTTACTATATAATAATAAATAATATTGTGGAAATATTTGTTCCAGTATATTATTTGTTGACATTTCATTCATAAAATAGGCAACGGAGTCCATGTACCTTTATTTGTTTGATTTCATACCGGATCATTTTGTGAGTGTCAAGTGGATCATCACTTGCTGGAACCACCTTTTCACTTGAAATTTTTTTGCTCTAATCACTGTAAGAAAATGAAAAAGAAATGTTAATGGCAACAAAACGGATGTTTTCTTATTCCCTTGCTTTTTATTTAGTGTTATACAATACTAGGATTATAAAGTACAGCTACTGTGCTAACATATTCAGTACTATTTATGTTTTTCCCCCAAAGCAAATAACAGAATCTTCAACACCAGAGTTTGAATGGATTGCTTATCTGAATTTCTTCACGTTTCTGGAAATGCAGTCTTCTCTCAGCCAGACACAGGTCAAAAACTGGGGTTAATCCTGAAGGATTGCATTCCAATAACTTGGAAATTTTCAAACTTTTTGACATGGGAACAGAATCTGTATCTGGTTTTTTTCACGTGCAAAAATCAGACACAGGTCAAAAACTGGGGTTAATCCAGGACTATTGCAGAATTTGGGGTCTGTTTTTCACGTGTCTTCTTTTAAGATTTATGGTGTGAAAATAAAAACATACTAACTTACCAACATTTTTGTTTATTGTATGGGCCTGGGAAGAAAAAACTAATTGGAATGTCCAGTTGTGAGGGGTACTGAGATTTTTCCTATAAAAGGGGACACCTTATTGTGTGTGTCAGAACATCTCTCAAAAAAGGTTGCAGTTCTTTTTGGTAAGCATATTGCTCTCTCTCCTTTGCTTTTGGAATTTGTATGTGTTGGGGCGTGTATGTGAATCTGTTAGAATTAAATTTTGCTTCTCTCTAACAGAATCTGTATGTCAGATTGTCTGTCTCAGAGTCCTATTAGGTTGTCTTTAATTCAGGGACCATGCTCTGTGATTTTGGGAGGGGTTGGGGATGTTTTTTCGCGTGTTCTGTGATCCTGTGTGAATCTGTTAGAAATTAAAAAATGCTGCCTTTATTCATAAGGGGGAGATGGTCAGGCTGCACAGTTTTTTTTGGAATGTTCCTTTTCACCTGTATGACTTGAATTTTGATCATTATCCAGCTAGGACAATGGCTGTGTGTGTGTGTGTGTGTGTGTGTGGGTGGGTGGGTGGGTGGGGTGGGGCTGTCAGCAGAGGCCTCTCTTATTCATTGTGGGCCTTTACACTTTACAAGTGGCCAGTACACTCAAGCATATCTCTGCCTGCTTATTGTCTGGACTGGATCTGTAAAGTGGGAAAAATATTGACCTACCTGGAAGGGTTGTTAGGGGGATGCCACAAAGATTTATGGTGTGAAAATAAAAACATACTAACTTACCAACATTTTTGTTTATTGTATGGGCCTGGGAAGAAAAAACTAATTGGAATGTCCAGTTGTGAGGGGTACTGAGATTTTTCCTATAAAAGGGGACACCTTATTGTGTGTGTCAGAACATCTCTCAAAAAAGGTTGCAGTTCTTTTTGGTAAGCATATTGCTCTCTCTCCTTTGCTTTTGGAATTTGTATGTGTTGGGGCGTGTATGTGAATCTGTTAGAATTAAATTTTGCTTCTCTCTAACAGAATCTGTATGTCAGATTGTCTGTCTCAGAGTCCTATTAGGTTGTCTTTAATTCAGGGACCATGCTCTGTGATTTTGGGAGGGGTTGGGGATGTTTTTTCGCGTGTTCTGTGATCCTGTGTGAATCTGTTAGAAATTAAAAAATGCTGCCTTTATTCATAAGGGGGAGATGGTCAGGCTGCACAGTTTTTTTTGGAATGTTCCTTTTCACCTGTATGACTTGAATTTTGATCATTATCCAGCTAGGACAATGGCTGTGTGTGTGTGTGTGTGTGTGTGTGGGTGGGTGGGTGGGTGGGGTGGGGCTGTCAGCAGAGGCCTCTCTTATTCATTGTGGGCCTTTACACTTTACAAGTGGCCAGTACACTCAAGCATATCTCTGCCTGCTTATTGTCTGGACTGGATCTGTAAAGTGGGAAAAATATTGACCTACCTGGAAGGGTTGTTAGGGGGATGCCACAAAGATTTTTAGTAACGCTGCAGATGATAGCAGCTAGTAGGTAACTTCAAATGAGTTGACAAAAAACAACTCAACAACCAATCAACCCGATGATGGCAACACACTTCTCAGAAAGCTATGTGGACCAGATCTCTGATGGTTTGGTCTTAAGCGTGGTCTAATTTGTGGGTGAGCAAATGTGTTCAGTGCTAAGGGCTATATTAGGCATATTAACATGAACTGAAGAACTGCAAATAGTGTCCGTATTTGAGACACAAAATTCATTGAAAGGATTTGAGAAAAGAGATAGCTTCATATTACACTGAACTTTGGTTTTTACTGTAATGTTGGCATGACAGGCTGTTTCCTTCTACAGGGATACTGACTGGCCGCTGTGTTAATTACAGTGCCACTTCCCAGACCTGTGAGATCCAGGGTTGGTGCCCTGCAGAGATGGACTCTGTACCTGTGTAAGTGGTTGGAGAGCCCAATCCCTGATTCGTTCAAAGTAAGATACTATTGCTCACACTGTATACCTTCAAACAGAGTTGGAAAAGTGGTCAGTGGAATCATACTGTCCCATTCACCCACAGAGTTTTTTGTTTGTGGGCAAATATTCCTTGAAGCTGAGAATTCTCTTGTGTGGGTGGCCTACATTATTATATTATGCTATTATATTAAGATGCAAACTGATAACAAAGGGAGGAATGATTACTTTCTTTGGCAACAGTTGACTCTTGGTCAAGAGCTCAGATCAAATGCCCTTGATCAAGAGAGACATTTAGTGGTACCTTCTACAATGTATGCATACTTTATCCAGATCAAAATGGGCTTCCCAAGGCTAAGGAACAGAGGGCAGTTCCTCTGAGGGTGTGGGGGATGTGATTCAGTACTAGTTTGTTTCGTATGTTCCCCCCATCACCAGAACTCCCCAAATCCACTGCTCCAAGAGGTTGATTCCAACCATTTTTCTCCCAACAGACCCGTCATGCTGGAGGCAGAAAACTTCACCCTCTTCATTAAGAACAGCATCCGCTTTCCACTCTTCAATTTTGAGAAGTGAGTCACTAGAGTGACTCTAGAGTAAGAAACTCAAGCTCTTTTGAGTTTCTTAGATTTTTGGTGAACTTTGGTTAAAAACAACCTGCCAAAAAGTCATCTGCCACAGAAATGCCCCATGGCTGATGTGACTTATTCCCTGGGGATTGTTGGAGGCCCTGTGTGTCAAGAGAAGGAAACTGTGGCAGATGACTTTTTGGCAGGTTGTTTTTAACCAAAGTTCACCAAAAATCTAAGAAACTCAAAAGAGCTTGAGTTTCTTACTCTAGAGTCACTCTAGTGACTCACTTCTCAAAATTGAAGAGTGGAAAGCGGATGCTGTTCTTAATGAAGAGGGTGAAGTTTTCTGCCTCCAGCATGACGGGTCTGTTGGGAGAAAAATGGTTGGAATCAACCTCTTGGAGCAGTGGATTTGGGGAGTTCTGGTGATGGGGGGAACATACGAAACAAACTAGTACTGAATCACATCCCCCACACCCTCAGAGGAACTGCCCTCTGTTCCTTAGCCTTGGGAAGCCCATTTTGATCTGGATAAAGTATGCATACATTGTAGAAGGTACCACTAAATGTCTCTCTTGATCAAGGGCATTTGATCTGAGCTCTTGACCAAGAGTCAACTGTTGCCAAAGAAAGTAATCATTCCTCCCTTTGTTATCAGTTTGCATCTTAATATAATAGCATAATATAATAATGTAGGCCACCCACACAAGAGAATTCTCAGCTTCAAGGAATATTTGCCCACAAACAAAAAACTCTGTGGGTGAATGGGACAGTATGATTCCACTGACCACTTTTCCAACTCTGTTTGAAGGTATACAGTGTGAGCAATAGTATCTTACTTTGAACGAATCAGGGATTGGGCTCTCCAACCACTTACACAGGTACAGAGTCCATCTCTGCAGGGCACCAACCCTGGATCTCACAGGTCTGGGAAGTGGCACTGTAATTAACACAGCGGCCAGTCAGTATCCCTGTAGAAGGAAACAGCCTGTCATGCCAACATTACAGTAAAAACCAAAGTTCAGTGTAATATGAAGCTATCTCTTTTCTCAAATCCTTTCAATGAATTTTGTGTCTCAAATACGGACACTATTTGCAGTTCTTCAGTTCATGTTAATATGCCTAATATAGCCCTTAGCACTGAACACATTTGCTCACCCACAAATTAGACCACGCTTAAGACCAAACCATCAGAGATCTGGTCCACATAGCTTTCTGAGAAGTGTGTTGCCATCATCGGGTTGATTGGTTGTTGAGTTGTTTTTTGTCAACTCATTTGAAGTTACCTACTAGCTGCTATCATCTGCAGCGTTACTAAAAATCTTTGTGGCATCCCCCTAACAACCCTTCCAGGTAGGTCAATATTTTTCCCACTTTACAGATCCAGTCCAGACAATAAGCAGGCAGAGATATGCTTGAGTGTACTGGCCACTTGTAAAGTGTAAAGGCCCACAATGAATAAGAGAGGCCTCTGCTGACAGCCCCACCCCACCCACCCACCCACCCACACACACACACACACACACACACAGCCATTGTCCTAGCTGGATAATGATCAAAATTCAAGTCATACAGGTGAAAAGGAACATTCCAAAAAAAACTGTGCAGCCTGACCATCTCCCCCTTATGAATAAAGGCAGCATTTTTTAATTTCTAACAGATTCACACAGGATCACAGAACACGCGAAAAAACATCCCCAACCCCTCCCAAAATCACAGAGCATGGTCCCTGAATTAAAGACAACCTAATAGGACTCTGAGACAGACAATCTGACATACAGATTCTGTTAGAGAGAAGCAAAATTTAATTCTAACAGATTCACATACACGCCCCAACACATACAAATTCCAAAAGCAAAGGAGAGAGAGCAATATGCTTACCAAAAAGAACTGCAACCTTTTTTGAGAGATGTTCTGACACACACAATAAGGTGTCCCCTTTTATAGGAAAAATCTCAGTACCCCTCACAACTGGACATTCCAATTAGTTTTTTCTTCCCAGGCCCATACAATAAACAAAAATGTTGGTAAGTTAGTATGTTTTTATTTTCACACCATAAATCTTTGTGGCATCCCCCTAACAACCCTTCCAGGTAGGTCAATATTTTTCCCACTTTACAGATCCAGTCCAGACAATAAGCAGGCAGAGATATGCTTGAGTGTACTGGCCACTTGTAAAGTGTAAAGGCCCACAATGAATAAGAGAGGCCTCTGCTGACAGCCCCACCCCACCCACCCACCCACCCACACACACACACACACACACACACAGCCATTGTCCTAGCTGGATAATGATCAAAATTCAAGTCATACAGGTGAAAAGGAACATTCCAAAAAAAACTGTGCAGCCTGACCATCTCCCCCTTATGAATAAAGGCAGCATTTTTTAATTTCTAACAGATTCACACAGGATCACAGAACACGCGAAAAAACATCCCCAACCCCTCCCAAAATCACAGAGCATGGTCCCTGAATTAAAGACAACCTAATAGGACTCTGAGACAGACAATCTGACATACAGATTCTGTTAGAGAGAAGCAAAATTTAATTCTAACAGATTCACATACACGCCCCAACACATACAAATTCCAAAAGCAAAGGAGAGAGAGCAATATGCTTACCAAAAAGAACTGCAACCTTTTTTGAGAGATGTTCTGACACACACAATAAGGTGTCCCCTTTTATAGGAAAAATCTCAGTACCCCTCACAACTGGACATTCCAATTAGTTTTTTCTTCCCAGGCCCATACAATAAACAAAAATGTTGGTAAGTTAGTATGTTTTTATTTTCACACCATAAATCTTAAAAGAAGACACGTGAAAAACAGACCCCAAATTCTGCAATAGTCCTGGATTAACCCCAGTTTTTGACCTGTGTCTGATTTTTGCACGTGAAAAAAACCAGATACAGATTCTGTTCCCATGTCAAAAAGTTTGAAAATTTCCAAGTTATTGGAATGCAATCCTTCAGGATTAACCCCAGTTTTTGACCTGTGTCTGGCTGAGAGAAGACTGCATTTCCAGAAACGTGAAGAAATTCAGATAAGCAATCCATTCAAACTCTGGTGTTGAAGATTCTGTTATTTGCTTTGGGGGAAAAACATAAATAGTACTGAATATGTTAGCACAGTAGCTGTACTTTATAATCCTAGTATTGTATAACACTAAATAAAAAGCAAGGGAATAAGAAAACATCCGTTTTGTTGCCATTAACATTTCTTTTTCATTTTCTTACAGTGATTAGAGCAAAAAAATTTCAAGTGAAAAGGTGGTTCCAGCAAGTGATGATCCACTTGACACTCACAAAATGATCCGGTATGAAATCAAACAAATAAAGGTACATGGACTCCGTTGCCTATTTTATGAATGAAATGTCAACAAATAATATACTGGAACAAATATTTCCACAATATTATTTATTATTATATAGTAAATATATTACTTTTAGTATATTAATATTAGAGCAGCCGTTTTCAACCACTGTGCCATGGCACATTGGTGTGCTGCGAGTGGTCCACAGGTGTGCCACAGAAATTTGTGGGAAGGTCATTTATTAGTAGGGCCAATGGGGGATGTGAGCCCCCCTCTGGTAACATGGTGTACCTTCTAAATGGTCAAAAATCTGGTGGGTGTGGCTTGACAATTTTAATGCCATGAGATGAAAAAGGATGAAAATCACTGTATTAGAGGAACAAAACAAGTTCCCAGCCATTCTAGTGTCAGCTTTATATACATCAGTATTTGTTTATACAAATATTGATATGAACATAAACTAGAAGATAACCACAAATATTTAATCATGTAGATGAATAAATAATCATGTCTGATCATGTTTCTATATCAAATCAGAAGCTTTAAACCTCCCTGCTAGCCAAGCAGAAGGAAAGAGGGAGCCTCTGAGTCCAAGGTTTGCATCTAATCAAGCATATAACCATGTTTTAGCATTGTGCGTTCTATTTATGGGCTTCTGTGATGCATCCGAATCTGTGTCACATTTTGTAATATGAAGCCCTGCTATTAATTTGTCAGAAGGCACAGTCAAATCACATGTAATCAACATGTGTGTCATGGCATGGGAGACAAGTTCAGGCGAGGGGAAGTTATTGCTTTGTTTCATATTTATGCTCTCATTAGATACGGAGAGATACAAAGAGAATAGTGAGCCACAGGTGAACTTCAGCAAATACTTAGTTCAAGTCAGTTTGGGATTGCTTTCCAAAAAAAGATACAAATAATTAAAAATACAATGACAGATATTTATTTAAAAGATTTATATAGCACTGTTCTCGTACTCAACATCAAAGTAAAACATGTAGAAGATAAAACATCTGAATAAAAATATTTAACAATTAAACACTTAAAATTAAAAATATAAGAGTAGATTCAAATATAAAACAGCTATTTCATAATATAAAAGCAGCAACAGAAATTTAAAAAGAGGAACTCTAGATACAAGGAAACTAGTAGGCAGAGATTTAATCAGTAGGTGGAAATTAACATTTTGTGAGGAAACAAAGAACCCACACTGTAATCTTAAGTACAGGGTGGCCAACCCGAAGCACAAGATGTGCCACTTTTTATGTAGAAAATCTTGAACATGTCACTCCACTTTAATGTCTTTTTTTTTTTAGTGATTATCAAGCTAGCTAAATAGAGCCTCCAAGTTCAAGAGCAGTATGTCTCCAAGTACCAGATGGTACGGAGCAAAAAACATGAGAATGCTGTTGCTTATTTGTGGCTTTCCAAAGACACCTGGCTGACTGCTGATGAGGCCAGAAAGACAGCTTGCATGGACCTTTAGTCTGGCCTTGTGGAACCCATTCCAAAGTCTATATAACATGTATTCACTCCCCTTCTGCACAGCCCAGCCCCCCTCTGCTTGCTCACTTTCTTGTTATCAAAGATGATAACTTAGCCAGGACCTCTTTGCGACTGATTTTCTCAAAGATAGTATCTCCACACAGCTGCGCCATCTGGCCTTTGCTGATCTCATTGGTCATCTCTGCGCTGTCCCGCTTGTCCCCTGCTGCCTTCCACAGCCCACCCCAAGACTTCTTGGGTAAGCAAGTGACATGCCTGTTAGTGAAATGCAGCTCTCTAGCATTTGCCCTATGGACTTTCTCTCCTATTCAAAATTCTTTTCTTACCTTACTGCCTGTTTTTCAGTCAAAGCAAGTCAAGCACAGTAGGTGTGGCCACCCTTAGTGTGCACACTGCAGCATTAGAAACTTGAAGGTTTGTTGTGTAAGAAGTAGCAAAGAAAGCAAGCAAACTGTAAACTGCAGTTTTCTTTCGTTGCCATTTTTTGTAATAATTCTTTGTTATCATTTAAAAGTTTTTCAAAAATATATGGCAACTTCATGCATGCCAATCAGAAAGAGTCAGTGTGCCACTAGTAGCATTTGTGTTGCAGATTGGCCACCCTTGCTTTAGAACATTATTTTTTCCCACCTGGGGGTCAAATTCTAACCTGTAACTACTGCCACAATTTCCATTAGTTTCAAAGCTGACGAAAACATCATGCATACTAAAATAATATTTATAAGTTTGAGACTACCACAATATCTGCCCCTTACAAGTAATAATAAAATATTCAGGTAAACCTGATCAACATACATTGCAATTATTTCATTTGCCTGGATAAATCTGAAGTGTTGTGATGATGGGAGGAGGGGCCACAGCTCAGCAGTACAGTACAAGGTTCATCCCTGTCCATACCAGTCAGGACTGAGAACCCTGAGGACTGAAACCCTAGAAAGCCAAAGCAAGCCACAGTGGACAATACTGGACTAATGGTCTGACTGAGTATAAGACAGTTTAATATGTTGGATGGGGACACATTATTTATTAGCTGCTGCTATTACTTTACAACACCTTGCCATTTAGTATTTTAACAGAATATTATACACCCATTTTCCAGTTATACTTAATGCTGCTTTGAACTTCAGAGCTGTCTTCACCTGTCAGTGAATAAGATGATGTAATCATGAGAACACCTTTATGGTTAGATTTCAGTTGGGTCATGGCAATTGATGACATTTAGAAGGTGTTCCACATTCTGTGGTTTACTTTCAGACATAGGTTTCGTAACGTTTTGAAAGCGTCCTTCTTTGGAATAGCCTACAGAAAAAAAAAACACAAATAAGTATTTTTTTGATTTTTACATTTCAGGCAACACACTCACGTATGCACTCAAGCACAATAATTTACCTCTCCTTCAGGTTCTCTAGGTACAGGTGGTTCTTCCATTGCAAATTGGTAAACCAGGTTCAAAGATGGAAACGGTAACACGTCATCCTCATAATGCCTACATTTTTGCTTCTTCTTCATAGGTGCCTGTGGTAGGCTTTGAGAATCAGTGGGTCTGACCGGGGTCTCCCCCCCCCCTCAGAAGGCAGCACCTTCTCCTTCTCTTCTTCGGGGCTCTCCATCTTGGTCAATTCCCTAGCAGGGGATTCGCACTCCAACTGGGGAGTCTCGGTCTCAGAAGGCGAAGCGGGTGAGCTTTTCAGAGGGGAGGCCATGGCAGAAACAGCAGCAACAGCAAAAGGCTGAACAGGTTTCTCCCTCCCCCCCCCCCAAAGGACCTGTGCCTTAAATACAAGGACATGTCCGGACCTGTTCCCACTCCCCCTTTTTTCCCATTGGCTCCACACGGTGGTCTGAGAGCTATGAAACCTGCGCCTAATGGTCGGCGACGATGGGGCAAGTTGTTTGAGTGGTCACATGAACCCCTTTCCCACACTTTATTGGGGGGCTCCTTTTCCCACCAAACCAAATGTCGGGGTGCTACAAAACCCCTCTCTAGCGGTCGAGGGGAACGGGAGAAGTTGTTTGAGGGGTCACATGAACCCCTTTCCCACACTTCATTGGGGGGCTCCTTTTCCCACCAAACCAAATGTCGGGGTGCTACAAAACCCTTCCCTAGCGGTCGAGGGGAACGGGGCGAGTTGTTTGAGTGGTCACATGAACCCCTTTCCCACACTTTTATTGACGGGTTCCTTTTCCCGCCAAACCAAATGTCGGGGTGCTACAAAACCCCTCTCTAGTGGTCGAGGGGAACGGGAGAAGTTGTTTGAGGGGTCACATGAACCCCTTTCCCACACTTTATTGGGGGGCTCCTTTTCCCACCAAACCAAATGTCGGGGTGCTACAAAACCCCTCTCTAGTGGTCGAGGGGAACGGGAGAAGTTGTTTGAGGGGTCACATGAACCCCTTTCCCACACTTTTTGGGGGGCTCCTTTTCCCGCCAAACCAAATGTCGGGGTGCTACAAAACCCTTCCCTAGCGGTCGAGGGGAACGGGGCGAGTTGTTTGAGTGGTCACATGAACCCCTTTCCCACACTTTTATTGACGGGTTCCTTTTCCCGCCAAACCAAATGTCGGGGTGCCCCAAAAACCCTCCCCAGTGGTGGGGGGCAGTGGGGGGAGTTGTTTGAGGGGTCACTTGAACCCCCTTAGGGGGCGGGATTTCCAGTAAAAAGGGGCGGGACCAGCTGTCAAAGATAGTTTTGACATAAGGTATGTACTTCCTACTACTCTTGGAGAAGGAGGTGTTGTGGAACTAGCTGGACTTGTAGTCTGACTTGGTCTTAGGCAGTTTCTTATACCCAGGTTTATAGTGCAAGTGAATAATCATGACTGGCTGGCCCAACCCAGCAGGGCCTTCTGAGGTATGACCTGGCTGAAGTGGGCCAGAAAGCACCTGCGATACCTCTGCAGTTCTATCCCAGTTGTGACTATTGCTTTGGGTTAGTTGTGGTGTGGTTCCATCAGCCCAATCGTGTTTCAAACCCTTGAGCATCTTGTGCAGGCTGGACAAGCTTCTGAAGGGGATGTGTTCTAACAGGGCTCAGTTCCTTTTTCGTTCCCTGTTTACTTGCATCTTTTCCAGCTCCTCATACATGGAGGTGCAGCAGCTTATGTGGGCAGGCAAGGATTATCCAGATCACACACAAGCACATGCACACTTGTGATAATTGCCAAATCAGTTCAGATTTGAGTCTGCAAATCAGCGCTGCAAGGGTAAAAATTGCTAATACAAAAAAAGTGTGTGTGCATGTGGTTGTGTGAAGCACTAGCTTATGTGATAACAATAATATGTCAAGTGGCTGTATAGGTTTTTTGTTGGAAAACATAAACACAACACACTATGAGAGGAAGTTGTTTCCTTGTTCAGACAGTTGCTCAGAAACAGGAATACAAACCCCCAAACAAGGAAATGCAGGGTAATGCCAGATGCCTATACAAATTGGTCTGTGTAGGGGCAGGGCTGTTGTTCAGTGGTGGAAGACTTTTAGCCCGATCCTATCCCCATTTACCTGGGAGTAAGCCCCATTGATTCTAATGGGATTTACTTCTGAGTAGATAGGCATAGGATTGGGCTGATTGACTGGAACAGACTTGCACACAGGAGGCCCCAGGCCCAATCCCTGGAGTCTCTAGTTGAGGGATGTTAGATAGCAAATGTGGGTAGGCTGAGACCCTTCCAATCAGGAGACAATATTGGGCTAAACTGAGCAATGGTCTGATGTGAATACCTTCATCTAACAGCAAATCAGTGTCTTGTAAGCTGCATGTGCCAGAAAGAACTCTGAACCCCACCAATTCTATGTTATTGTGCAGGTATTTCCAGCATAATTGTTAGTGTTTGGTGTGCTAGCATGTTGGGTCTATCCAGCGCACTTGTGTCAGCTTTGAATGCAATAAAATGCATAAAGTTTCCTCTCTTTATTTCTTCCTCTGCAGTTTGAAGACAGAACACTTGAAGCTCTGTGTGAGTGTTTCTGCACAGCAGAACACCCCCACCCCTCAGGCTTTTTTTAAACTAGCCCCTTCTTTAAATTATTGCCCAAGCCATCACTAGGACTAGGTCAGCACCAGCCACTTGTTTGGTGGATGACTGTACAAAGACTCTTGTGTACAGTTCATTGGAGCAGTTTGCAAAGGGTGGAGGGATATTAAAGATATTTTTAGTAGGAATGCTTCTTTCATCAGGTGGAGACAGCTAGGGTATGTGGTATGTCAATGGCTACGGAGACTGGCGAGGACTAGCACCAACACCAGAGGAAGGATTTGTTGTGTCCCTTTTCCTGGTGGGTAGGAGGGTGAGGAAATTGCTCCCTCTGGACTCCTACAGGAGAATGAGATAATGGGGCCTGGCTGGCTAGGTTGGATATTGACTTGAAGACAGGACCAAGTAGACCCCTTCTTCCAGTTTCTGTTATACCAAATGTCCACTTGAGATCTGTCTCATCTCAGCTTCCTGCTCTGTCCTATTTCTGCTGATATCAGGTTGGGCTGGGGAAAGCCCAGAGAATGAGAGTGAAAGAGAACAGGGTGATGATGAGAGTGCACAAATTTCCAGATAGAAGCAGCTCCCTTTTGCTGTTTTGTGTGGATGTCTTACTTTTCCTCTTCTCAGAGTTTGAGAACCTTAAGTCCTGCAACAAAGTATACATGGCCAAACTGCATCTTACATGTCTTTGACGTGTAACTGTGCAAATTCAAGTACATGTGCTAGCCCCACCAGCCCCCACAAAGAAAGGACAGATAAAAACAACCATTTAAATAGTGCAGGTGATTCTCCCCACAGTTCAACTTAGGGCGAAATCCTAACCCCTTATGTCAGTGCTTTCAAGCAGTGACATAAGGGCAATGCAGCTCTGAGGTAAGGGAACAAACATTCCCTTACTTTGAGGAGGCTTCCGTGAGTGACACCCAACTGCAGGATGCAGCACATGTCACATTGGTACTGCTATGCCAGTGCTGGAAAGCACTGACATAAGGGGTTAGGATTGTGCCCTTACTGTATTTATGCTCTGGAGTGAGCTTGAAATGAGAGAATGAAGCTGTTGTTCCCTCTCAGTTCCCATCATAATGTGATTTTGGTTCTTAAAGAGACAGTATGTATTTGTTAGATTTAAGGGAGTTTCGACTACAGTGTATACAGTCTGTGATTTTGGCTTTACATGCCAACCTCAGAATGTAACCTTTGCATAAGATGCAAGCTGACTGTATACCGATGTTATGGTTCCTAGTTTTGTAAATTGGCTTCCATTCTATTCACCTGGATCACAGGCTCACCACTTTAAATTGCTCTGCCCTTTGACATTTATGAAAACACAGTCTTTGTTTCCTGGTTTATGCATCCCCTGTGTGATATTTGCACACTTTTGGGATTTATATTTATTTGGAAATAGTTCTCTTTAGGGATTCTTTAGGGTTGCAGTTAACCTGTTTGTTTCCAATATAGGAAGAACTGAAATGTTCGTCATGGCTATCATGGCTGGCTTTCTTTTGATAAACAAGACATTTGTATTTGTACACACTAACTTCTATATACTTCAAAGTTTTTAGCTCGGAAGTTGAAACTGCAGTCCTAGGTGCACTTTCCTATGAGTAAACACACAGATTTGCTCTGTAAGTTGTCCATGGACTGGTGCACACATAACACTGCCAAGTGAAGCCACTGTCAAGCAAAGTGGGAGCAGGCTGTGGGACTGCATATTCCGCTCTGCCATCCTCATGGAGAACGAATTTCCCCTACTGGCCTTAACCGTTCTTATATGTTAAATTGGCACCAGTGTTAATTGTAGTGAAAGCAAACTTGGAAGGTTGTTTTCAAATCCTGATTAAGGGGAAACTTTGGATAACCTTAACTGTGGCTAATGTTCACAACATTGTAACATTTACTGTGGTTAAGCCTAAGGGAAGAAATTTGCCCTCTGAATGGAGGAAATGGAGAGCGTAACAGTGTATAACTGTGATTGATGTGGATTAGCTAAAGTGGGTATTGGGCAAACCAGGGACCCTGAAACCTTTTTTCTTGTTGCTGTTTCTGAATTCAAATTCTCTACCTAAAATATCTTGATGGTGGTTATTCTAGGTGGTGGTGCCACTCTTGGCAAACCAGAAAAACCATCACAGCTGGCCACATGTGGTGTCACAAGATGTTATCCAACATGTCTGCAGTCTGAAAAGTAATGTTTTTGTTGTGGTTGGTCAAGTTAAAGGCAAAACTTTGCTGCCTCTTCCTGCCAGCTCTGAAAGGGATAAATATATAGATTTCAACAATGAGAAACCGTAAGTCTAAATTTTTAAGTATTGATGGCGATTAACCAATTGTTTTTAGGTGTTGAATGAGATTGGCGTAAAGTTTCTTGGCTTTGCCCCATGAAGCAATGAGTGAGTTTTCAATAAGCTTTTTGCTATAGTACCAAAATCATAATAGGTATGTTTATATATGAATTTTTCCAGTTAGCATTGACTAATTACAATTAATCCTTCCTATGAAGTTTTGCCTTAGTGTTATAAATTCCACCACCATGGATGATAGGTTTGTGGATTATTTTCATTGACTGGACTGGATATGGGGGGCTCTAGATCAGTCCTTTTTTCCTCAAGTTTTTGTTCAAAGCAAGGCAGCCTCGCTGTTCCATTCAGTATGAAGATTGTGATGGTTATTGCTGGTAACAATGCGGTACTAAATCAATTGTGCTTAATTGGGTTGTTTTTTTTAAGTCACAGTTTTGTTATTGCAGTAGAAACAGGAGTGTGGGAATAGAAGAGCTATCCACAACTAGAGTCAGTAAAAATAAGATTGAAACTGTTCTGCAGCTTACTTTCATTGCTTCACTAGAGTGGAAACTTTAGTTCAGGCTAAATGTTTACAGATCTTTTTCTGCACCCAACACGCCAAAACTAATCTGCTGATATTTTTTGTTTTTGCAGTATTGAGCTAGTGGATAAATCTATTGTTCATGCAGTTGAGTCAGCAGTTATAGAATGGACTCACCAGATCCAAGGAGTTCTAAAGAGAGAGTCATCAGAGCCTCTTTTGCAAGACCAAGATTCCACTCCAAAGGTGGAGCTGGATTTTTGGAAGAACAGGTACATTGCTAGTCTCAATCTACATTGAAGGTGTAATTAGAGTAGCCAGAGCTAGTGCTTTAAGGGGATTGTTGCACAAGTAACCCATAGGCTCAAGTGAAATGTAGAGTAAAAGGGTGGGAGCATGTAGTAGCTTTGACTGCACAAGAACCCTTGTGACCTTGTGGGTTTGTTTGCTTGTTGGCTAGCAGTAGGGTGGCTCAAGAGTATCCACTGCCCACAATGGTGTGGATGTGCCACAGCCTCCAGTGGGAATCTCATCTCCACATTTCAATGGCACCTGAGTAAGTGCCCTAATTTTTGCCCCCCCTTAAAATTTTTGTATTTTATTTTTGTGTGCGTTAGTGCTGCACTTTTCCACTCCCAGCATACTCTACTTAGCCTGTATGTTTAAAGATGCAACTAGATGGAAACAATCAGAAGATGCCAGACATTACTATAAAGTGTAGGGGGTGCTCTGCCTCCACATCTCTTTCCTTGCCTGACTAGCTGCAGCTGGGTGGGTAAAAAGGAGGTGAAGTGATCCTGTTTTGATTGCTCATGATCAGGGAGTGATCAGAGCAGGATTTCCATAGCACCCTGCTTTATATTTCTTCAGCACTGCTACCAGGATTGCTGTTGTGGCAGTGATGCCAGAAGATGGGTTGCCCCTGCTTTGATTCTCCTTTTGCTTGGTTCTCTTCTTAACAGATGAGAAGAGGAGGAGCAGATGAGAATGGGCTGGTGGGTGGCAGGCAGGCAGGCAGGCAGGCAAGCAAGCAAGCATCCTTTGTCACTTGGTTGCCTCCTCTAATCTGCTGTTAGAAGCAGCTAATTTAGTCCACCTCACGGCTGGGCTGGTCATGGTTAGTATAAGAAGTAACTTTCCTGAAAACCATCTTGCCTGGGAACATTGAGAAAATAGAAGGTGTTCAGAGTGACTTTGCTGATGTATGTTTGTCTGACTAGCTGAAACAGTATGCCTTTTTGCTCAAAGTTCTGTAACCTTGTTTTTGTTGTAGATGTGAAGATCTACAGTGCATTTACAGCCAGCTGAAAGCCAAGAAGGTTTTGACCATGGTGGAGCTGCTAGACAGAGTACAGAGCACCTACTTCCAGGCCTTCAAATCAGTGTTCAGTGATGTGGAAGCAGGTGAGATTTTGAAAATCTGTGTTAGTGTTTAAGCACAGATCATTTCATGGTACCCATATAGAGCAACTTCTTCAGTACTTGCAAAATTAGTAGAAGATTGTTGCAGAGAGGTTACAGGATAAAGCTGAAATAGATGGCAAGCAAGCAAAGACCTTCTTGGTTCTGTTCACAGAATCAATGTTAAATAGGTTTTGGTTTGCAAAGCATCCCATGGCTCACTTGAAAACTAATCCCTACCTGTGCAACTGAGCAGCACATGTTCAGGAACACAAAAGACATTTGAAGGTCTTTGAGAAACTGCAGAAATCACATTTGTGATGTCATAGTAGGAAGCTGCACCATACCTCTTATATTTTGTTGTTGTATTTTTTGGTTGTCATAACATTATTATTTACATTTTTATTCCACTCTCCCTGCAAGGAGATCTCCCTGCCCTATGCTCTATTTTAGTGGTTCTCAAACTCTCAGGGAGAGTTTGATGCCCAGCATCGCGCCTCTGATCTGGGCGCAGGAGCCTCCCAGGGGTCAGGGGAGCCCAGCGCCAGCCTCAGCAGTGCCTCTCTAGGACGTCTGGAGGCCATTGTGAGGCTGCCTCCGGATGGCTGAGGTGGGGCCAAATCTGGTTCCACACAGGTCCTGGGGACCTGCGTTGAGTCAGATTTGCGGTTAAAAATATCACGAATAAAGAGGCTCCACCTGTACATTTACTTCAAAGTAAGCCCTACTGAATTAAACAGAACTTATTTTCAATAACTGCATTAAAAACCATATCCTAAGTAATTACAGATCACTGTCTCTTGCATGGAAATGTTTTCTTTGCTTTCAAAAATCACAGCACTGGTTGAGGCACAGGATATAAACATGCATCTGAAGCCCCTTCAGCGTCCTCTAGAAGACACTGAGAATGTGGAATTCAATGAGCTGAAGCCACTGCTAAACCGTGTGCTTCATGTGGTGTGCTTAATCTGGATTTCATCCAAATATTACAGCACACCTGCAAGGATAATTGTGCTCCTTCAGGAAATCTGCAATCTCCTCATCCAGCAGGTAAACTTTGTAGCAGTTCTACCCTTCTTCCACAATTTTTCCTGGAAAATCATTAATAGATTATCGACTTGGCCACAGTGTGTGGGTATCTATAATGCTTTGGGTCCTGCAAAGAACAGTATTATTTATTTGATTTATATCCCACCTTTCTCCCTGAAGGGCACACAAGGTAAGGTGGCTTACCACAACATTAAAATACATATATAAATTACATAATGCATACAAATATAGAATACATATATAATGAGAGCTTTGATCAGGCCGCTACCTAAGGCTTTGCTCACTATCATCTGGTGCCTCTATTCCAACTGCTGCCGTTCCAGTGTACAAGGAAATGGGAGGAAAGATGTACCTTGAAAATGACAGGTACTATGGAATGGGGGGAACCTTCATGTTGACACATAGTTGAATGAGGATTTGAAGCCAGGTTTTTCTGACCGAAGTCTGACACTCTATCTCACCTGTGACTCATATAACACCATTTAGCCTTGGAGATCACCGTGATGATGGAAACAGTGATTGTTATCTGAATTAGAAATTGCCCATTCCTGAAATGGTCCTGGTACTGTTGTATAGTTCTACATCACAAAATTTTTAGTTCTTACTCTTTTGTGCCAGGGACAGGTTTAACTTCTCTTTTCTTACTTTCCAAAGCATATTATGCTCTTATAGTAAACTTTGTAAGAGAGCCACTGATTCTGTTCTTTTCCTGCATGACAAATGATTCAGCATTTGCCACATTTGTGCATGCCATCACTCTCTTCCCTCTCTTTAGGCTTGTGTACCAAGTCAAATGAACCCCTATCATTTTCTCAAAGGTGTGAAGTTCAAGATAAGTGGAAAGTTAGAGTTAAGTACCCCAAATGTTGAACAGTCTCTCTTGGTTCCCTTTACTTAATGTGTGAACAATCCACATATTGGTGGAAGTGCAAATATTCACTTTGTTTCTTCCTTTTTCCATCCAGGCTAGGAATTACCTCAACCCAGAAGATCTGCTTAAAGGGGAGACAGAAGAAAGTTTGGGCAAAGTACAGAAAGCATTTGACATTTTCAACTATTTTAAGCAGACCTTTGAAGAAAGGAGAGAAAATCTCAACACTTATTGTCAGCCAGGCCAAGTGGCAAAGGAATGGGACTTTCCTTCCATCATGGTGTTTGCAAGATTGAATAACTTCCTTGAGAGACTCCATGTGGTAGATGTAAGTACTGAAATATTTTGAAGGGTAACTTGTGCGGAAGAGAAATGTATATAATTGTCAGAAATAACTGTTTGCATATCATTCCTCTTGCAAGCATGTTTCCTTCACTCATTTTGCTTCATACTAAATACCTGTAAATGAATTCCTGATATCCAAAACAGCTATAGTCATGTGTAGCGCAGGGTTGGATCTAGACTGGGAAACCCTGGTCTCAGTTCTCTGCTCAGCAATATAGTTTATGGGTATTCTTGAATTAATAATTATCTTCCAGTCTTACTCTACTTTACAGGGCTACTGTAAGCATAAAATGGCATATACAAGTTGAGCCTCATTATTTGCATGGGTTTTGTTCCAAGCACTCATGTGGATGGCAAAAAATCACTATAGCAAATCCATTTAAAAAACAAAGTTTCTTTGCTCTAGTGATTTAAAAACAGCCTTGCTGACCTTTGTGATGTAAAGGACATCACAAAGGTGGTGATCCCAATCAGGATCCCACCTGATTGAGACTGGGACCAATGCTTTTCAACCTCTTCATAAATGACCTGGAGACAGGGTTGAGCAGTGAGGTGGCAAAGTTTGCAGACGACACCAAACTTTTCCAAGTGGGGAAGACCAGACATGATTGTGGGGAGCTCCAGAAGGATCTCTTCAAACTGGCAGAAAGGGCAGCAAAATGGCAGATGCGCTTCAATGTCAGTAAGTGTAAGGTCATGCACATTGGGGCAAAAAATCAAAACTTCACAAATAGGCTGAAGGGTTCTGAGCTGTCTGTGACAGATCAGGAGAGAGATCTTGTGGTGGTGGTGGACAGGTCGATGAAAGTGTCGACCCAATGTGCAGTGGCAGTGAAGAAGGCCAATTCTATGCTTGGGATCATTAGAAAAGGTATTGAGAACAAAATGGCTAATATTATAATGCCGTTGTACAAATTGATGGTAAGGCCAGACCTGGAGTATTGTGTCCAGTTCTGGTCACCACATCTCAAAAAGGACATAGTGGAAATGGAAAAGATGCAAAAGAGAGCGACTAAGATGATTACTGGGCTGGGGCACCTTCCTTATGAGGAAAGGCTACAGCGTTTGGGCCTCTTCAGCCTAGAAAAGAGATGCCTCAGGGAGGACATGATTGAGACATACAAAATTATGCATGGGAAGGATAAAGTGGATAGAGAGATGCTCTTTACACTCTCACATAATACCAGAACCAGGGGACATCCACTAAAATTGAGTGTTGGGAGGGTTAGGACAGACAAAAGAAAATATTTCTTTACTCAGCGTGTGGTTGGTCTGTGGAACTCCTTGCTGCATGATGTGGTGACGGCATCTGGCCTGGATGCCTTTAAAAGGGGGTTGGACAAGTTTCTGGAGGAAAAATCCATTGTGGGGTACAAGCCATTAAGTGTATGTGCAACCTCCTGATTTTAGGAATGGGCTATGTCAGAATGCCAGATGCAAGGGAGGGCACCAGGATGCAGGTCTCTTGTTATCTGGTGTGCTCCCTGGGGCCTTTGGTGGGCCGCTGTGAGATACAGGAAGCTGGACTAGATGGGCCTATGGCCTGATCCAGTGGGGCTGTTCTTATGTTCTTATGCTCCAAATAGCACGTTTGGATCAGGACAAATGTCCTGTATTGAGCTACAGTCATCATGCCTGATAGCTGTGGGGTGTTGTAAGTCTGGCTGTCTGTCTGGCTTTGCAAAGAGGCCAGAATCATTCTGGGAAGTACAGATAGTACTTCCTGTTTAGGGTGTTCTCAGATTCTACAACTTTTGTGTGTGTCAGGCTGTAATTGGTTTGTCTTTAAGATACTTCAAGACTCTTTGTTGCATTTTCTACAGTAGACTACCATGACTACTCCTCTGGAGGCTATAATTTGTTTAGGAAAAAAAAGGAAATATTTTCTTTCCTCTTACCTGATCTGCTTCTTGATTTCCCCCCCACTGCATTTTCCATTAGCTTAAGCGACCATCACACCATTGGTGTCAGTGGATCAATGATTGTCTCAGGTTGCAAGCCTATATACACTTACCTGGGAGTGAATCACAATGAACTCAGTGGGGTTTATTTCTGAGTTGACATACTTAGGGTTGCACTGTTAATCCTTGCATTGGTCATAGTTATCAGACCAACGGAACAGCAGCAGCCCATCAGCACTTGTTTAGAATGAAGTGCTTCAGTACAGTATACTCAACGTGGTGTACAATTGTATTCTTGTTGTGTTGTAATTCATACTGTGGAATAAATGTCCCAGTGTGCATAAACTTATGTGAACACACCAATACTGACAGGAGAGTTCTCTTAAATTAACGTACATGTGCTTTCATATTAGGAAGCTTCTTCGCCCGCTTCAAGAGCAAGAGAAACTTTCTGTCTTGTCTACTCCAAACCGAAAGAGAGCAGCAGCATCAAATGTACTGCTGGCACAAGCCCCAGATCACCTGAAATATAGCTTCAGTTAGTATTTTTTTGTCCCTGCCTCGAAGCACAGATTTCCAGTTGAATGCAAAGTAGTATTGATTGGTGGTTACTGCATTTTTATACACCCCTTTAATTAACCTTGCAGAAAACACAGGAATCATCAATGCCTTTTAAAAACTGTATTGCTATTTTCCAATAAATCTTGCTAGGAAATAAACTAAATTAGCAGGGGGAGAGTAACTGGCCCTCCTCACCCCAGCAGTGTCTTTTCTAGTGGCTGCCTGCTGGTGTTCTTTTGCGTCTTTTTATATAGTGAGCCCTATTGGGACAGGGAGCCATTAATTATTTGATTTTTCTCTGTAAACCGCTTTGTGAACTTTGTTGAAAAGCGGTATATAAATGCTGTTAATAATAATAAATTACAGTAGCCTGTACAAGAACAGATCTAATAAGAGTTATGTAAACAGAGATATTAACAGTCAGATTTCATTAGAAATATGAGTGAAAGAGAGAGCAGTTGTGCACTGGCATAGCATAAAAACATTAACTGTCTTCCCATGACTAAACTCTTTTTTTCATTTATCACACTTGTGCACTTAGCCCTGATCCAGAGCAGTGCAAGGGCATGAGCCATATACACAATTTACATTTTTGTTTTCCAAAAGACAGAGTGAATAAAAATCTAAAAAATATCCAAAAAGCCCAGAAGGCTTTTAAAAAACCCTAGTGTCTCTTATGGTTGGCAACCTTCAGTCTCCAAAGACTATGGTATAACAACCGGTTTCAAAACATATTTGAATATACAAACAAATGGTGTCTATTCTACATATCTTTTTTTAATTGCAAATGGCTTTTGGTCGTGGGTAGAGTGGGAGGAGTGATTTTCATAGTTGGGGATGCCAAGGGAGGCTGCAGGAGTTCTTTTCTGCTGTTAGTCTCACACTTTTAGAACTTGGTTGCTATTTTAGGTTATTGTTTTAAGTATTGTTTTTATGTACAGTATGTTTTTGTTTATGTTGTAAACTGCCTTGAGCACCAGGTTTTGTTTACCTAGGGAAAGGCAGTATAGAAATCTCCAAATAAATAAGTAAATCTGTCAAACAGATTAGGCACAATCCAGCAAAAATTGAACTCCTCTAGGTCCCATTGTTTTTAGGAGAGATTTAAGCACATCTGTAACCAGCTTCATTGTGGTCTGGAACAGTGACCCACACTGGATATCTGAGCTAGCTTGAGAGCGGCTTCATCACTGTATCCCTCACCTTGGCTCACAAGCTGAGAGGTTGCAATAAGTATTTCCAAATGTGCCTTTACTTGGGCAACATTTATTATCTTCTGTTGTCAAGCACCTACACTGGTGGTGCTCCACTATGTAATTGTGAGTTCAGGGCTGCTAACTTGAAAACTGAATGTACCTCAGTCTGGTGATGTTGCAAAGGAATTTTCTCTCTCTACTTTTCCTCCTCTTTCTTGCAGGCTCTTTACTGCCGTTCCCTCATCCAAGTTTTGATGTTTTTTCTTTCAGAAACTTGTTTTCCACTTGAGTCAGGATCCTGTAAATCCTGAAGTAGGAAGGCAAGGAATGTGGCTGAGGAGAGAAGGCAAAGAATTATTTGAGAATTTTTGCCCCACACCTTAGTTTTGCATAAGACAGCTCATAGTTAAAGAAGTTCACACCTTTTTGAGTCTAATAATGACATTCAGTACAACATGCAGGTCTAAAACAAAATCACACATTGGATCAGATCATGTATCTGACTGAGCAGCAGCCTCTGGCTCCTTAAGTTGCTAACCATTATCTTTTATAAACTGCTCCCCAACCTGTGTCTTAAGATGGGGTAAGTTAATGAGCATGATGTGGCTAGGGTAGTCTGATCATGAAAATTAAAATATATAACCTCTTTGAGACCTATAGAACGTAGTCCAGTGCTTGGCCTGGCCCAGCTGGAGAAACAGTGGCCTAATTAAGTGTGGGTCATTCCTTTCTGTAGGACCTTCTGATGACAGCTTTGGACATAGAGAAACTGGAGAAGCTGGAATTCAGTGGCATCAGAGGAAAAACCTTTAGTCAGCAAGTTCTGAGCATGTACGAAGAGTTCCAAGAGACGTATAAAGTATTTTCAGATCGTACATATGACTGTCTGGATGTGACCAACATGGTAAGTTATTGATTTTGGGTTCCAGGAGAACTAATAATTCAGTATGTTAGTACTGCAGTAGAGGAGTTTAGGAAGGTCTGATGTTCAAAGAGTTGTTTCGAGGGCTTGCTGGCGTATGTGTGACACTGATTCATGACCTTGTTGCTTGGTTCTTTTAGGAGTTTGAAGATGATGTGTACAACTTTAAGGAGAAAGTGGAAGATATGGACCAGAGGCTGGGGACCATTTTTGGTCAGGCTTTTGATGATGTAGCTAGTGTTGCGCATGCATTCAAGGTTTGTGTTTGTTATACATTACTATGTATTGGAAATCTGAATTGTTGTTGTTGTTGTTTCCATGAAGTATTTTCTCTTAATCATGGGAACTACCTCTTCAAGGTAAGGGAATGTTTGTTTCCTTACCTTGGGGCTGCATCAGCACTGGAAAGTTGGACCGTCCTTAGTTAATTGCAGTAGATAAGTCAATCATTCTTCAAATATGTGGATGATGAACAGGGTTGCTGCTCTGTGTAGTCCAGAATATGTACTTGAGGTCTCAGATGTTCCCCATTTCTTCCTGTGTGGTAGCTGATAGACATATTTGGGAGCCTGATGGAACGGCCATTGGTGGCAGCAGTTGCCTATCCTAAGTGTCAGCTTCTCATCACAATGTTCGACAGAGATCTGGATGATGCTAAACTGATCTACTCGAAACATATTCAGGAGGAGATGGAACTAGGTATCTGTTACATACTTTAAAGTGGCTTAATGCTCAGTTAATAGAATTAGGAAGACAATGCAAAGTAATTTAAGCAGTATTTCTTGTGTGAGTGCGTGCGCATGCGTGTGTTAAAAATCATAGATTGATTTTAAAACTCACAGCTTTTTCCTTTAGATTAAAAAAGATATAAGAATTAAACTAAATTTCTATGCAAATTACAAAATGGTGAGCAGCATTATTCCAATGTCAGGCCATTCAGTGGGCATAAAGCACCCCAGTAAATTTTGGGACAAGGCTATGACATCGCCCATCTGTTCAGCCAACCCTCAGACTTTTGTTGTAGATTTCTAGAGATGTTGGAGTAGGGCATTTGAGCATGAGGGCTATTTAAGGATCAGTATAGAATGACTGTCTTTTGCCCAATAATGATGATAGTTTTAGTGTGCCACTGATCTCTTCTGTTCCTCATATGGATGACTGTTAATCTCTGGCAAACAGCTTATTATGGAGGGGAAAGGGGCTTGAATTTCCCCAATTACCTTCTTGATGTTTGGGTTTTCTAGGTATAATGTAATGTGAAGTAGTTGAACTGCAGAATAGTGTTGGCATGTAACTAAAGATTCACTTTGTGGCCCAGTCCTTGTGATGTAAACTCCACAGACACAGATGTAGCATGTCAAGCAGAAGTCTAGGTTAAAACTCTTCTTCCTTAATATCTTGGTTTCCTGTGTCTAGTAAGATTTGTTTACATGAGGTAGCATTTAAACATGTGATCTCCCTGTCAATTGCAGACTCGGCCTCAGTGCTGCCCAGGGGCACAGGACCACAATATGCCACCCCTCGCCTGAAAATGGCACTTCTGGTTTTTTGTGAAAACCAGAAGTGCCTTTTTTGGAATTTTGAAGGCCTCAGAAGGCCTTCTGGGGGCCAGGAAGGAAGCAGGCAGCCTCCTCAGCTATTAAAAGGCTTTCTAAGCCCTTGAAAACAGGCCCCAAAAACAGGCCTGAATTTGGGAAAAAAAATGGTAGCAGGGGAAGGGTAACACTGCCTTCCCCCCCCCCCCACGGGGTGCTGCCTGAGAGCCCAATCCTGAGCTTGGCATGCTGGCTTCCGGCTGGCATGCACTGTCGCAAACATGCCATAAGGCATGTTTGCTAGGCTTACCACCGGGCCAGCACCCGTGCTGGGCTAGTGCCGGGTGGGTGCCCGTCCTCCACTGCTCGGCGGTCACACGGACCACCAAGCTGAGGCATCATAAGTGGGGGTGGGGAGGAAGCAGCAGGCGGAGGGTGGGGAGGAGGCTAGGAGGAGGCATGCCGGGGAGGTGGGAGGCGGGGAGAGGGCAGACAGGAGGTTTGCTGGGGGGAGGGAGCAGGGAGGTAGAGAGGCGGGTTTGTTGGAGCTCCGCTCCACCGGATCCTGTCTGTTTGTGTAGGGCTTGGCGCAATGGTTGGTGTTGGTGTAACGGCTTTACCTTACCACTGACCACAAGGTCGGCGGTAACTTGAGTAGCCCCATTGCGGGGCTGCTTCCCTTACCCAGGAGAAGGGGATGAAAGTCCCCTTCTCCCGAGGTGCTGCCCGGTGCACAGGATCTGGCGGCAGCTGCTTTTGGTGCTGCCGAAGCTGCGCACCCTGGGCAGCTCAGGATTGGGCTGCCTGTCTTTTGTCCCCCCTGCCTCCCCCAGGTACAACAGTGACCCCTTGTAGGCACAGCTGGTATAGTTGGTATAGTCCCAGGATATATTGCATGCTTTAAGTGGCTTTTATATATCAATAAATCTACATTGTTGTGTCAGTCTTGGCATAGTTTTAGCAGTCAACTGGCATGCAGTCCCTGCTTCAGACTAAACTCATTCTTCTCAGGTTATCCACCTGTGCATAGGAATATGCCAGCAGTTGCTGGAGGGCTTCGCTGGGCTCAGGAACTAAGAGAACGGATCAGGATTCCATTTGGTAATTTTAGGCACCTCACCCACCTGTGAGTATCTTTATTTCATATCATCTACAGGTTGAGCCTCATTATTCACGTGGGTTCTGTTCCAAGCACTCACCTGGATGGTAAAAAACACACTAAAGCAAATCCATTTAAAAACAAAGTTTCTTTGCTCCTTTAATTTAAAAACAGCCTTACTGACCTTTGTGATGTAAGATAAGAGTCATTAAGAAGACAATCCATCAATCAGTCTCTCTCAAAGTGCTTAGAAAGGCTTCACTCCGACCCCTCCCTTCACCAATGCAAAGTGATCACCTTTCTTTCACATGCTCAGGGGGAAGGGAGGGGTCACCTGGAGAGAGAAGGATTGATGGATTGTCAGCCAGCTGCCCTCTCTCTCTTTCTCTCATTAAGGAGGCTATTGTTAAAGGACTGTTCAGTTTTTAAAACTGATTTTAAAGGGATGCATTTTTCCCCTTCTCCAGGGATCAGCACATTCCTTCTCATTTGTAGGGGCCATTCATGTTGAGTCAAATCCGTGTATAAAAAATCCATGTATAAATAGGCTGGATCTGTATTGCATAAAATTACTTTTCTCACTGACTCTTGTGAATTAATATCTTAACTTTTTCATTATTATGGAGACTACTATTGAGGCTGTGAAAAAATAAATTGTGGAAAAATTTTCTCCTTTACTTGCAATCGCAAGGTAAACTTATAAAGTATAGTACACCTGCATCTTATGCACAGTTTTACTTGCACTTTCAGATTGGCCCCACAAATGCACATGCTTTGAAACAACAATTGGCGGGCCCACCAGACTGTTGCTTTAGGTTTCTGTGTATTACAGAGAAATGAAACCGAGTTTTGAGAAACAGGCGGTAAAAAAGAGAGATTGGACAGAAACAGGAATTGTATTTATAGTGCCAGTGTCAGCACAAGGCACTTTTGGCAACTGCCTAAAGCCCAACACCCCAGGAGGGGCATTACTAATGTGTGCCCTGATTCTCTGGGGAATACTGGCATCAGCCAGCAACTGATGTCCACTAGCTGAGTGGGCCCCCTTCTTTTACTGTGGCAGCAGACAGGTTTCTGTCACTCTAAGGCTGCAACACACCTTTTCTTGGAAGTAAGCCCTGCTGAACTCAGTGGGACTTACCTTTGAATAGATATGTATTGGATGGCATTGTGAGCAGGTCAGCAGCAGCAGTAAGTGTTTTGGCTGCTGCTGGCCCACCATATTTTTCCCCTCACAGTGCCCCATGAATGAAATGGCCTTTGATTCTAAGCAGAAGAACAAAGGGCAAAATAACTTCCCTGTATAACCTGCTTACAGGTTCAAGATGCAGTTCAGTGGCCTAGACCTAAGTTCTGAAAAAGCAGTGTCCACAGATCATGTTATTGTTCACTGATGTTTATAAAGTTCAGAAAAAAAGTCCAAAAATGCACTGGGGGTAGTAGTAGTAGCTGCTAATCTTCCAAGAATTAGAAACCAAAAACACACATGTCATGTCTGTTGCCACAGTAAGGGGAGATGACTCCTTAGGTCCCTGACTTTACTGAGGCCTTACTCAGTGTCCCACCTTATTAAGGCCCTCAGACCTGGAGCCAATTCTGCATGTAGTCTGTTCAGTCTTTTGATAAGATAAATGTATGTGTAAAATCTGCATTCCAGGGCTTTCAGACTGGCGATGTCCAACCACATAACACACACATTTCAAAAGAAAACTACTTAAAATGGGAGGAATAATTTAAAATAGTGATCAATGTATAATGCCTACCTTGCCATAAAGTCAGATACTTTATTTTGATCTGTCTTGTTGACAGTTGCATGGACTCTACTGAAGGCCAAAGAATGGTGCAGAAATATGATGATTTGATGCAATTGCTAGAAAAGTAAGTCTATCATGTTTACCATGTTACTGCAAAATTGCTCAAAGTGTATTGAGAAGCTATCTCCTGGACTGAGTGGGGGGGGGGGAGTGTGCTTCCATTTTTAGTAAAGATTAAAGACCATCTCTTTATATGGAGGGAATATAGTCCAACCATCACCTGAATGTGGACAGAATTGAAAGAATCCCCTGTTCTGTTGCTTGTAGCCCTTGCAGATTTCTTACTTGCAAAGCCTGGAAATCTTGTTCTAGTAATGTGTTCAGCAGATTTTCTGGCAGTTTATGAAGCCAGTTGATAGTTGTGACCTTTTGGCAGGTACCAAGAGAAACTTTATAAGGAGTGGTTCCAGACTGTGTCTGAAAAATCGCAGTATAATCTCACTCGTTCACTGATCCGGCGAGACCCAGAGAATAATCTGATTGCCGTCAATTTTGATCCTCAGGTAAGTTGTGAGAACACTCATTTTCCCAGGAGCCCTCTTGTCTTTTACATTAGCATAAAAGGCAGGATTTCCTTTCAAAGCCTGGAGGGATAGCAGGTGCTTGATGGGAGACAACTTGATGGGAGACAACTCCAAAGTAAGGCAGAGATTTTGCACAGTAGGACTGGGATTTACTCTTCTGTTTAGTTATGGAGACCCCACACATCTGAGGCAAGGTGTCTTTATCCATGTGGGAGTAAAGTCATAAGAATTTAAGAAAGAGTGCTGCTGGTTTAAATCAAAGATCCAGGATCTTGTTTCCAATAGTGGCCAGTCAGATGCCTCTAAGAAGCTCATAAACAGGACAACATATCTCCATTGTTTGTACCTATCATCTGATATTCAGAGATGTGCTACCGCTGAACATGAAAGTTCTCCTCACTATGATGGCTACAATCCCTTGATAGACCTGTCCTTCATGACCATCTGTGAGAAGGGGCCTTTCCTTCCTACCCTAGGAACCTGGAGATCTTCGTTTTAACCTCATAGGGCACAATCCTAACCCCTTATGTCAGTGCTTTCCAGCACTGACATAAGGGCAGTGCAGCTCTGAGGTAAGGGAACAAACATTCCCTTACTTTGAGGAGGCCTCCGTGAGTGACATCCAACTGCAGGATGCAGCACACGTCCCATTGGCACTGCTATGCCAGGGCTGGAAAGCACTGACATAAGGGGTTAGGATTGCGTCCATAGTGATATATGGCTGAGGCTGACTTATAGAGATGTCTCAGATTTGTGGGTTGATGGGCCAAAGGGTAGGCTCTAACTAACATCTTAAGTGCTAAGCAAGAACCTCTTCTCTTTCCTGCTGTTTCTGCTAACTCAGGAAATGTTAGGCAAGAAAACAGTGCTGTGTAAGGAAAAATACTTGAAAAAGGGACATCCAAAAGTATGTGTAAATGTGTTGTTTTGTAGTTGGTGTCGGTTCTAAGAGAAGCAAGTTACCTTGGAGCTAGTCAGATTGGGAGCATCCCAGAGACAGCAGCAGAAATATATGCTTCAAAGGAATCTTTCCGGAAGCTGGTAGCCAGTCTGGAGCTAATGGTCACTTGGTACAACAAGATCTTGCAAACTGTCCTGGAGGTGGAGTACCCGCTTGTGCAGGGTCAGCTGCAGGATATTGATATCCAACTGAGAGAGGCAGAAGAGACATTGAACTGGAAGACAGAAGGTGAGCTCTCCTTCAAGAAGAATTTCCATGAGATGTTACATGCACAGATAAACACAATCAGCTGTAAGAGCTAGAACAGGCAGAGCTTTCTTTTTCTTGGGCTAGAGCTAGACCATGTCATAAGAACATAAGAACAGCCCCACTGGATCAGGCCATAGGCCCATCTAGTCCAGCTTCCTGTATCTCACAGCGGCCCACCAAATGCCCCATGTCTTCTTCAGGAAGCTTGATGGTCATGGGCATTCTTGTGTATGCTGTACAGGATGATGACTTGTGCTCTCTTCCTCACTGTATAAGGCAAAGAAGGGCCTTTCCAAATGGAAAAAAAAAATGTTTTTCTCCCATCACTTCTGTTAACCTGATCAAATGCCAGTGGTATTATACCCATGCAAACATAATGAATAGGTATGTACTAACTTTAACCTTGATGAGATAATCTATGAATAGTTTGCCGTTAAAGAAATATTCTGGGAGAGATGACACTTCAGCATTGGAGAGAAGCCCAGTAACAGAAAAAATTAAGAACTATTGCTATGGCAATCAAAAGCCTTGCTGCCTTTCGTCTGTTTTTGTGTAGGTAGATAAGATCTCGACAGTAGTAATAGGGGTAGGAAAGTTTAAATGAGAAACAAAGGTCATAAAAGTGACAAGAGAGGGAGGGACTTCAGGCACCGTCTAGCAGGCACTCATTGCTCTAATACTACCATATTCCACTTGCAACTTGTGGGGGAAAGGGAACTCTAATTTTCCTGGCAATTCAGGTTTGTGGGGTGAATGTTGGGTAAATATGATTTCCCTGCTGTGTATGTGCTTGCAGCAGGAATGTTGCCTGATCCTCTGTAACAAATTAATAAATAATTTATGTTTTACATCTTCTGAGTAGGCCTCAAGTTGTCGTTATCTAACTCTTGTTGACTTGTCTGCCGTTGTTGTCGTTGAAGGCCTTTGGGATCGTGTTTCACAAATGGTTGGCAGTGTTCGGGATCTCGAGCAAAGAATCCAGAAAACCAAAGACAACGTTGAGGAAATTCAAAATATCATGAAATCCTGGGTCTTGCCCATTTTTGAAAGAAAAGATGGGAAAAGAGAATCTCTGCTGTACCTGGATGATCGACGTGAGCGACTGGACAAACACTACCGACTCATCACAGAGTCAGGGCATAAGATTCATTTTCTCATTAAGGTAGTTTGCGTGTGGGTGTGTGTTGACATAAGTAAATTATACTGAGGAGGCTGCGAGGAAATTAACTATAAATATTCCTTTCTCCATCTCAGCAAAACTGCCCAAAGATTGCTCATATCAGTGGAGTTGTCTGAGGATTTTCCCAGCTGCAAGAAGACACTTTTATGATGCGCAGTCACTATTACCATGCACAGGGGTGGCTTTTAGGCAATTGGGGCAATTTCAGCCTACCATTGGTTCCAACTGGCCTGAAACTGGATCATTTCAGAAGCAGCTCCTGCCCACTGCTGCTCCCTATTGGCCTGAAATTGAGTCACTTTGGAAGCAACTTCCATCTACTGCTGCATCCATTTGACCCAAAGTTGGTGCCATGAAGATGGCAGCATGCACCCCTTGCTCTTTCCCTTGCATCTCCCAGCACCATCCTCTACTTGTCTTGCTCCAGAGTGGGCTGCTGAGGACAGGGCAGCAACAGGCAAGGGTTGCGGAGCACTGGAGGCTGTGTGCAGCTCCCTCCCTCCCTCCAGCTGACTTCCCAGGTGCCTATTCTGCACAGCCACTAAAGGTACAAGAGTCCTGTCCACCTGCACAGAATTAGCAGATGTTTGTCTTCTTAGTCTGGGTCCATCCAAACTAAGAGCTAAAAAAATTAGTAGAGGGGGACCTTGCAAAATTAGAGGTACCCCCACAGAAGTGTTTCCGATTGGGCCTTGCAGCTACTAAGGCCAGCCCTGACCATGCAACTGTGACACCAATGGAGTACCTTGAGTTTCTGTCACTTTGCTGCACATTTACACCTGCGTTCATTAATATAGGTGTAATAGTAAGCCAGAAGTAATGCAGAACAGGGGTGTATAATGTGTCATGAGAAAGCAGTAAATGAACACTTCTGCCTTTAAACAGAAAGGTGTCCATAAGCTGTGTGGATGAGGGTTCATTCTTTCCCTATATAGGTAGAAGTTCACCTTCTTCTGTAGTCAGCTCATTCTAGTCTACAGAGGAGAGAACAAGATACATGTTTGCTGTATTGCACAGACTTTAATTACTGCGTGGGTGGTGTGTGGTACCTGAGTGTGGCACACAATATTTCTAGCAAACTGTACCGTTCTTGGCACTGTGAAACGTATCCAGGCTTGCAGGCAGTCTAAGGTTCTACAACCAGAGAAGTGCAGGTTCTTTAGATGTCTGTCTTAATCAAGACTTGCCTTGTAAGAAATTGGGCTGGAGAGAATTATAAACATAGATCATCCAACCCAGTGGAATATTCCTTGTTCTGCAATACTCCAGTGGAAGTGTCTGGTCGGCTTCCAGGTTTCCTCTCCTGAATAAGTAGCAGCCTTTGGGAAGGGCCTAACCTGCCTAATGGTGGTTTGGGATGTTTAAAATGTGAGTGGAACAAAAATTAAACCCATCTGTCTTCAACTTAAATTCCTATCAACTTTAAAGGCCTCAGGACTTTAGCCTTCTGAAAAGTACATTCAAACTTCTACTGCTGCCTACTACCAAATCTCACAGTAAAATTGCTCTTGGGATTCTGTTTGCAGGAGTTAGGTAGTAGTGGAGTTGTAAACATCTCTTCTTGAGACACTGGTGAGCTGCTGCCAGTCAGGAGACCTCAGCTAGATAAACCATTGGTTGGACTCGTGATTGGTTGGACTGCTTCATATGTTCTTTATCTACTGTCATCTACAGTAGAATGCTTTGCTGGTGCAAGCTATCGTACAGTTAATGTATTTCTTCTGACATACAGTAATTTGAAGATTTCTTTTTGTGTTGCTTTTGTGTTGATATATTGGCTGACTACTATGATCTGGATCCTTTGTTCTAACCTCTCTTAGGCAGAGCTGTCCTGTGGCCACAGCCATATGGGCTCATAGGGCCATCAGGCCTTTTGTGAGATATTCAGACCACCTGCTCTTGATTTTGACTTTTTTTTAATATCTAGGAAAACCTGAAGCTTTTTGCAGCAGATTCAGCTTCTGATGTATGGAAAGCTTATTTGGAACATGTGGACGAGATAGTTCTGGATGGATTCTTTAATGCCATTGAATGTTCCCTTAAGTACCTTTTGGAAAACACAGGTGAATGCCTGGCAGTGAACTTGCCCTTTCTTAATCAAACTATTCTTTTTTTACTCTTGGAGGATTTTCCATTGATAGTGTGTTCATGCAGATGTACACCGAGTGACTGGCTAGGATAGCTAATTCTAGATAAGTAATCAGGATATGTAGGCCTATAACAGTGTGTGGCCTCTGAACAAAGATAACAGAAGCAAGATAACAGAAGCAAGTGAGCATCTTTTACAGGCTAGCCTGTAAAAGATGCTCACTTGCTTCTGTGTATTGATTCCCTCTGAGATAAGCAAAGATAAGATACTTAAGCCCAACCATGTGTTTCTTTCACTGGAGCTTGCTAATATTACTGATGCCTGTTCTTAGTGAATTTATTAGTGATTGCAGTTGGAGGGGTTAGTAGGAATTGTCTAAAAGCACTGCTTTGCTTCTTGTCTTGCAGATTCCAAAGCAGGACTTGCTCCTCTTTTCAAAGTGCAGCTGGATTTGTCTGTTCCTGAGATGGTGTTCCTTCCTTCTTTGGATGTTGGTGCCAGTGATGGTTTCTATGATATGGTTGAGGCTCTTGTGAATGATGTATACAGGATCTCCTCCCTGATACCCAGACTTGCGGATCACAGCACCTTTCCCCATTATCAGGTCTTGCTCTTGCCCAGTCACAGTCTTATTTCACAACTGGGTGCTTTCTGTCCTGCTCATTAGAACAACCATGTATTTCTGTCCTCTCCAGGCTGACATGGAGGAAATGACTGACCTTGCTGACCTGCGCCATAGACTAATGGAACGTATCCAGAAGATGATGTCAGTTTGTTGCGATTACCGTAGCTCCTTTGACCACTATTCCTATCTCTATGTTGATGACAGGAAGGAGTTCATGCGTCAGTTCCTTTTGTATAGTCACGTCCTCACCGCAGAGGAAATAGAAGCCCATGCTGAGAATGGGGTCCCAGAGACCCCTCCCACTCTGCAGCAGTTTAAAGAGCAAATAGATTCCTATGAGAAGGTCTATGAGGAAGTGAGCCATTTGGAGCCAATCAGAGTATTTGACTGCTGGATGAAAGTGGATGCCCATCCTTTCAAAACCTCTCTTCTGGGTATTATTAAAAGGTGGAGCTTCATGTTTAAGCAGCACCTCATTGACCATGTGACTCACAGGTATGTCTGTTTCTCTGTTGCATCTTATGGTGATTTGGGGCAGGAAGACTTGATACTGGTGCCTCTCCCCTTTTGTTTGATCTACCCCTACCCCACTGCCTCCACAAGGACTAAGCTAGGCAAAGAGAGAGAGAGAGAGAATCCTCAGAAACCACTCTTCCAGTTAAATGGCAAATTCTTACAACCCTATGCTATAGCATGTAACCAAAGATCCAAGAGGACTAGGCAAAGATGAGGCTGAGTTCAACCACACAACAGCCAGAGGACTGTTTAAAGGGGATTGCATAAGTCACGGAGGACAGAACCAAAACAAGCAGGGTTTGGAAAAGGTTTGGATGTTTGCAATGCTTGGAACCATATCTTAGCAAAAATACAACAGGTGATTAGCAGGAAACCATAAGACAACATAAAGTTCCCAAATACATAACCACATAAAGCTCCCAAAGAAAGGGAGTTAGGGAACCTCAATGAATATCCAGTAATATGGTCATTTATGTGAGAGGGATTGTAGCCAGAAGTTTGGATGTGGGTCTGAGGAACAGAACATCTGGGTCCCAGTGAGTCACTGAGCCATTTCTTTTTGTAAAGGCCTACCATATAGCATTTCTGATGCACTTTCTTGTTTTGAAGGTGTCCATGTTCTTAGTTGCGCCAAGTTTCCAGCATGCTAGAAAATGATCAGCAGACTCTTGCAGAATCTCCCTGTGCTTTAGGATAACTTCTTGGGTGTTTTAAAGAAGTGAATGGCTTCTCATGGGTCATACTATTCTTCCAAAGATGCTTGAGAAATAATAATATTGCTTTGCTCCAGAGATCTTGTTTGGAATGTAGGCAGCACACTTTTGGAATGATATTGCCAAGCTTGGGAAGGTTTCAAATTAGGGTTGCAATATGATAAAGGGTCAGGAAGGCTAGCCTAATTGAATGTACTGAAGAAACAGAATACATTTAGCTTAGAGAAAAGAAGATTAAAGGTAAGGAGAATATGCTGGCAGTTTCCCTTTTTTACCTACAGCAGGCACCCATCCACAAGTCAATCTCCCAAATTAGTTGAGGGCAGGTTTGAGCAAAGAATGGAATTTTCTGTGACCTTCAGATAAGTTGGGGGTTAAACTTAGGGGGGTGTCTGACTATAATTTTGTTTGAACCACTAATCAAATCCTCCTTTAAGTTGCCTGGTATGTTAAGCCAGAGGCTCTACATATTAACATACAACTTATAACACATAACTGGGAATGTGCAATTCAATTCACAGCAGAGAGAAAAGCTACAGGGAATGATTATGGGCAAGTGCAGCCGCACATAGTTGCAACACTATTTACTCAGAAGTAGACCCATTGCTTCCCACAGGTGTTATTCTTAAGTAGTGGTGCACTGAACTGTATCCTGTGACTTTGTTTTAGATGGAAATGAGGATGACATCCTGGTGTTTTAAAAACCAGACCCCTAAACTGAGGGGTGTGTAAAATACATTGAAAATAACTTGCCAGGAACTGTTCTGAGATAGCAGCAAAAAGAAAAAAAGGAGGCATTTTACCTTTTTCTCCAAGTTGGAAGGAAGTTGAAGTTGTTAAGGTTAAGGGATTTTTGTATCAAATTATGAGAGGATTGGTGTAGGTTCCCAGTCTTGTCCCAATGTGAGCAGGTTTCAAGAAAACACTTCAACTACAGCAGAGTACTTTCAGCAGTTGTATTGAGCAAGGGATATCACATTCAAAGTAGTCATTAAACAGTCCAAGAGTCAGCACAGAGAGCAGTCAGTTCCAGTATAACAAATCCAAATCAGTTCCAATAATACACAGTCAAAGGTTCAGTCCATAAGTCAGTAATATCATATACATACAGTATCCAGCCTCCTCAGTCACTGGCAGTAGTCTCACAATTACTCCATCAACCCCCCTACTGCTGCACTTGAGGCGCCATAAGACTAACCTTATATAGTTAGCTCAGCCAATCAGTATTTGGCTTGGTCACACCCAGGGTGTGCCTGTCCCAGGTGCTTGCTGATTCTGCTGAATCATCCCTCTACACCTGCTCCCTGAACCAACATGTAAGCTGTGGTTCTGCTTTACTCAGAACACAAGCTGACATAAGTTGCTTGTGGGAGTTGTGAGGAGGCTTTGTGGGGAGTAAGTGCTACATTTCCATCACAGCAGCCCTCATACGGACTATAATTTCTATAAGCACCTTCACTTCTCTTCTTATCTGGAGAAGAAGCTAAAATGGCTGTCTCTGAATACCATCATTACTAGTAAAACCTTAAAGAAGAGGTTGTACAGACATATGTTGGTGAGTGGAGATGCTTTGTGATCGTGTAACTTCCTACTTCAGGGCAAGAGGATTCAGGTATATGAATCATTCCCTTCCAACGCTGACGTTCAATTTTAAAACCATGGGTTGTTCCTTAAGTTAACCTATCACTTGCATAAGGGAACTTGTGCATGCAAGAGTGATAGTGTGAAATTGTTGAGCACAATTTCTTCTGCATGTGCTTGCACAACCACAAGCTAAACAGTGCCAAATGCCAGCTTATTTCTATGAGCACTCCTTCCATGTGCTGCATTACACATTTTATTTTTATATTCTAATCCATGAAAATAAGCTATATCTGAAAAAGACTAGTCTTTTCTGTGTGAATTCTGTGTAAATGTACTGCAAGTACCAAAATAGATTCATCTGTTTCTGAAAAATGACATTTGACCTTCAGAGATCTAAATATTTTTAGTGATTGTCTCTTGGAGGTAGAGAAGTTCAGCCTAATTTGCATGGATTTTTGTTCATATGCTTTCAGATCCTGGAATGTGATAACTCTGAAGAGTAACAGAATCACAGAATGTTAGAATTACAAGGGATCTTAGAGATAAGATCTCTAAGTATTTCTCAACCAGTGGTTGCCCTGAACCTCTTACCGATATTTGTTGCATCGTGTCTGGTCTCCCAATCCTGAAGTAACTGGTGATGACATAATCACTAGTTACTTCCAGTGGTACTTCCAGTAGGTGGACCATGCAAAGTGGTATAGCAGGGATCAAATAAACACTTATTTAGCTCAACCCCCTGCTTAGCATCCCTGATAAGTGGCTGTGCAGCCTTTGCTTGAAAACTTCCAATGAAGGAAAGTCCACTACAGAAGACAGACTGCTCTAATGCTGTATAGCTCATTGGCAGTTATTGGGAATGGTTGTTTCAACTGGCTTTTAATTCATCTAATACCAGCTAGCCCACGTTTTAGCAATTTTATCCACAAGCATGTTGTAGGAGACTGTGGACTCAATTCGATCCAATTTTCCAGCAATGAAGCCCCTAGGTAAGGGAACAAATGTTCCCATTGCTTAAGAAGGCCTCTGTATCCACTGCCCCACCACAAGATGCAGTGCATGCCCCATTGGCACAGCTGTACTGGCACTGGAAATTTGGATAGGATTGGGCCCTGTGGCTGCAATCCTATCCATTCTTTCCTGGGAGTAAATCTCATTGAACACAATGGGACTTACTTCTGAGTAGGCCTTCATAGGATTGGGCTGTTTGTCAAATGCTTTGCTGAAATCTAGGTATTCTATGTCCATGGCATTCCCACAATCTGCTAAACTAGATACTTATCAAAAACAGAGATGAGATTAGTCTGGCATGATTTGTTCTTGTCAAACCTATGCTGACTTCTAGAAATCACCCCATTATTTTCTAGGTGACAAAAGTAGTTTTGCTTAATTGTCTGATCCAGAATCTTTCCAGGTATTTACATCAAGCTGAATGGTCTGTTGTTTCCCCTGATCATTCTTGCCCCCTTTTTAAAGACAACATTAGCTCATTGTATAAGTAAAGTGTTACTTACTTTTCCCAAGATGAAATTAGAGAAATTCTGTAAGGTATTTAGTAACTGCACACAAGGTCATAGTAAAATTGCTGTAGATATGTTGACAATAATTAAATCTCAAGCAACTGATTGTAGCTTGGCTATAATGGTTAGTCTTGGCATTTTTAGAACTCATTATGATTGTGCAAAAATGGAATTACCAGCCAACACTGGAAGTATTTAATGGCATTGTTGCTTATCCACTTAAGACTTGGAATGAGTCACTAATGGGCCACACATGGCCCGATCAAGAAAACTGCATGTGGGTTTGGTATTCTCAAGAAATGCTAGCAAACAAATTGAAAAAACTTTTGAATATCAAATCACTTTGTGGAAAGAGTAAACTTTGTTTTACAGCAGAGAGAAGTTAAATGTTCTCAGATAAACTACAGGTTGAGACTAATTATTTGCGTGGGTTCCTTTCCAAGCACTCACATGGATGGCAAAAAAGAACTATAGCAAATCAATTTAAAAAACAAAGTTTCTTTGCTCCTTTAATTTAAAAACAGCCTTGCAGACCTTTGTGATATAAGATGAGAGTCATTAACAAGACAGTCCATCAATCAGTCCTTCTTCAAGTGCTTACACTCAGCCCCTCCTTTCACCAATGCAAAGGGATCACCTTTCTTTCACATGCTCAGGGAGAAGGGAGGGATCCACTGGGGAGAGAAGGACTGATGGATTGTCAGCCAGCTGCCCTCTCTCTCTCATTAAGGAGGCTATTGTTAAAGGACTGTTCAGTTTTTTAAACTGATTTTAAAGGGATGCATTTTTCCCCTTCTCCAGGGATCAGCACATTCCTTCTCATTTGCAGGGGCCATTTGTGTTGAGTCAAATCCGTGCATAAAAAAATCCGTGTATAAATAGGCTGGACCTGTATTTAGATTATCTGTGTATAGTTTTTGAACAAGCAAAGAGTGATATTTCCCTGCAGTGCTTCAGTTGCAGTTGGTAGGATGTTAAAAGGTGCAGTTAATTCACCTTTCTTTTCTTAAGAGCAGAAGAAAAAAGTCCTGCTAGTTCAGACCAAAGGGCCATCTAGTCAGTGGCATACTTTGGGGAGGTGTAGGGAGTCACTTGACCCAGGATGGCACACCTGGCAGGGCGATACAATCTTCACCAGTCCTCACTGGTCCTGCCTACTGCCTCTCTTCTGGAGGCCTTTGGAGGGCTGAAGAGGCCACACGCAACCCTCAGAAGGTCTTCTAAGGCATAAAAATGTCACTTTCTATTTCCCTGTGCAACCACAAGTGATGTTTTCTGGCCTTCCGAAGGTCTTACAAGGCCTTCAAAGGGTCAGGGAAGCCATAACCTCTCTGATCCTCTGAAGGCCTCCAGAAGGGAGGCAGTGGGTGGAATTGGTGGGGGGTTGGGGAGGTGGTAACCTGGCCAGTGGAGGGGGACGGCAGCTTGTGGCTGTGGCCTAGGCAGCACTGGCGCCAGGAGTGACATTGTATCTAGCTCAGCATTCTCTTTCCCACAATAGCTAGTCAGGTGCCTTTGAGAAGCTGTAGCTCCTGCCAACATGTCACCTTTGTCCCATGTGAGGGGCCTGAGAAGTCATGGACCACAGGGAAGGCAGTGTGTTTAATTTACCTAAGCAGCACATTATCTCTTTGGGAGCCAGATATTTTAAGTTGCATTGCTAGTAGCCAACAGACCTGTCTTCCATGAAGAGAATAGGGAATTTTTAAGAAGTTGTTCAATTCATACTTGGAGATGCACCTTCAGTGATGACTTAAGATTGCTTAGAGAAGTGATTTCCACATGTTATACTAGGGCTACATGTGAAAGGGATTTTGTTTTGTGTCCATCTAATCCAGCCATTTTCAACCACTGTGCTCTGGCACACTGGTGTGCCACAGACAGTCTGCAGGTGTGCTGCAGGAGTTTGGGGGAGAATAATTTGTTAGTAGGGCCACTGGGGGATGTGAGCCCCTGCTGTCAGTGTGGTATGCCTTGTCAATTGTCAAAAAACCGATGGTGTGCCTTGACAATTTTAGTGCCTTGTCAGTGTGCTGTGAGATAAAAAGTTTGAAAATTACTGATCTAATCATTCCTTTCATCTCCAAACTCAATTCACCTTCAAGGTCACAATGTGGGCAAAATTATTACTAAAGCAATAACACAGGCTGGAGCAAAGAAGCGTTCCGTTTTAGAAAGAAAATTAAGAAAAGGACGATGCCAGGTCAGCCTCTCAGAGTGAGAGATCTAACTACAAGCACATTGCCCAGTTTGCGTCTTATATGTCCCAAGAACAAAGAGTTGAAAGAGAAATAACACATTTTGCATCCATTCCTATAGAATATATTTTGAGATAAAGTATCAGTTTCCCTGCTGGTCTCTCTAATTCCACGTCTTCTGCATAATCCCCAAACCACAAAAGGGAGCACCAGAGCTTCTTGGGGAAGTGTTTAAAAACTCCACATACTACTTCCAGTGTTCCAGGAAGGTTTATTTACATATGCAGAAAGAAAGATCAACGAGAGGATTCTTCTTTCCCCAAGACCTGGTTTTATGACTCCTGAGAGTGTGCAATTCAACCAGGAGTTATGGCAGAAAGGAATTCAGGCTTACAGGGGCTAAGTGGCCCCTGTAAGATACACACTCTGTAACTCGGTTTCAGTGCACTATTGTCGAGGAACACAAAAATCAAAATTTCCACTTCATTCTATTCGTGCAGCCATTTTTGTTGTGTGCAAATATGAGTTGTGACTGTTCATTAAGTATTTGGCATGTGTTGAAGAAGGTGTGTGAACTGACTGTGTGTTGTGTATAGCTTTCGTGCATCTACGCAGGACTTCAGTGCGAGCCCAACTCACAATTCAGTCTACATTTATCATGCCACTGTTCAACCTACTTTATGGCAGTTTAACAATGGCATGATGAATGTGGTTTCAGTGGTGAGCTCAGCATTTGTGTGATTGCTTCAGAACATGGATGGATTCTTTTAACCTACATTCAGACCTCACCAATTTCGTTGTATTATTTGGCATCAGCTTCTTCTACTTCATGAGCAATAACAGTGTAGCACTTAGCAATTTAGGTAGCACTTAAAACTTCAATATGTTTCAGGTATGTTTCATAATTATTATAAATACTTTGTAAGGTAGGTCATTATAATTATTTCCATGTTGCGGATAGAGGACTGAGACCAAAGCAAGCTCTTGATTTCATGGCAATAGTGTAATTTGAAGCAGCCTTTCCTGGTTCACAACTTATTGTCTTCCAATGCAATCCCATACATGTTTACTTATGGTCCCAGTGTGTTTGATGGGAATTACTCCCAGGTAATTTTTTATGGGATTTTAGTCACAACCACTATACAACAAGCATGGTCGGTGTTATTATTAGGCCAATTAGGCAGCTGCCTAGGATGCAGACCTCAAAGTGTCATAGTACTGACCTTAGAGGGGCACAGTTTTATACAGATTAGTTTTTTGAACCTGTGTAAAAAATAACCCTGTTAATTTATATCTTTTATTTTACGGTAAAAACCACATCAGTGCTATAGAATATAATTATAAAGTCTGATGAAAAATATTTTTTGGGAGAGCAAGAAGTCAGCCTTGCTTAAGGTGCAAAATAGCCTGGCACCAGCCCCTGAGTACAAGGACAAAATCCATTGCTGTTTCCTTGGAGAGACACTGACAACGCCCATCTGAGTCGTCAGTGAATCTTAATGCATCATTTCGAGAGAAATTTGGCTTAGAATTCCTATATTACAATTTTTCAAGCTAAACAGAGAGGAAATTCAAAGCCCTCTTCTGCTGTGCACTATTACAGTTCTCATACGCTTGCTCTTTAATCATATCTATGGTTGTGCTGCTTCCAGGGTGACTCTAGATAGGCATTTGGGTATAGATGGATTATAGGCAGTGAAATTTAAAGAGGTCAGAAAGAACATTAGGCTTCCTGCAATACTGATGGTTTATAAAAAAGTTAGGAAAATGGAGGAGAAAAGCATCACAGTACTCTAATGACCAGTCTTTGGCAAAAGCTGTTTGGTTCGGTAGCATGACGCTTGCATTTTTGGATATCAAAGTACAATCTTGTGAAAGTACAGTTAAGAAGTTCAAGGAAAGGTGCACAGACAAGCACATATGAACTTATTTTTTACCTTAATATTTAGGATAAGATATGTGCTAGGCTACAATCCTATGGACGCTTATCTGAGGATAGGCCCCACCGAACACACTAGTATTCACTTCAAAGTAAACATATATAGCAGTGGTTCTCAAACTTTTTAGCATCAGGACTCACGATTTAGAATGACAATCTGGCAGGACCCACCAGAGGTGATGTCATTACCCTGGAAGTGATGTCATGGCTGAAAGTGACATCATCATGCAGGAAATTTTTTAACAATTCTAGGCTACAATGCTATACACATTTACCGAGGAGTAAGCTGCATTGACAATCATTGTTAAAAGCATATATGAGTTGTGTCCAGAAAGTAATGAAAATGAAGTTCCTACGCTCGAGATGGGCTCTGTGAAGGGAGAAGCTGGCCAAGGTCACTTGCGGTGGGGTGCCAGGTATACATTATAACACTGATCAGTTGCATCCAGCCTTGTCAGAGTCGAGACATTCTTTTTTTGTGACACCCTGTTAAGGAAAACGCAAGCAAGTTTGGAACAGCGGTATGCGATGAAATTTTGTGTGAAATTGGGTAAAAGTGCATCAAAAACTTTGGAAATGGTGAGGAAAGCTTACGGCTATCATCTGCACAAGTTCTTGGTCGCTTGAGACAAAGAGTTTTTTGTGTGTGTCCTGAAATCGGCTCATCTTGGATCCTTTATCGCGACAATGCACCGAGTCACAGTGCTTTGGCTGTCAGAGTGCTTTGGCTGAGAAACACATCATGGTGCTTCCCCATCCACCCTACAGCCCTCACTTGGCTCCTTGTGACTTCTTCATATTCCCAAAGAATGGTTTGAAAGGACGCCATTTTGGTAGTGAGGCTAACATCCAAAGAGCCACTACACAGGCTCTGAACGCCATGCCACTAGGAGACTTCCAGGGATATTATGAAGAAAAATCTCTGAGAGCATTGTGTACACTCACAAAGGGCATACTTTGAAGGAGACAATGTTCAATTGTAAAATTTTTCAATAAAAGAATTTTTAAAATCTTTCTCATTACTTTCTGTGCTATTAGTTTCTTATACAGACATTAAAAGCTATAGTTAACATGTGGGCTGCTCAATCCTAATCTGCTCTGGCACAGCCAGGCCGTATCCAGTGCAGGTTAGGAGGAGGCTGGAGGTCTTCGCGAGGTAAGGGGATATTTTTCCCTTTACACTGTGTAAAAACCCCAGCCTGCCCTATGGTACTCCTTAAATCTGTGCAAGCTATTTAGCTAGAGCAAATCTGGGAAGCCTGGTGTAACGCTGGGAGGTCCAGAATGAAGGTTGGGATACAGTGCACAAGGCCTCTCACATCCTCCCAGGCCTGATCTACCCTTGTTCCACCCTCCGCCACCCAAAAATGCCCCCTCCCCACCTCCAGAATGCCCGACCTCCACCCTCTTGCAGCCCTTGCACCACTCAGCAGCATGCATTCCTTCGCTGGTGGCTGGGCCCATGGATACAGTGCTGGTGGGGCAGTGGAGGCCTCCTTGCTGGCATTGCCTACTTGTGCGGTGTACTTCATGGCATGTTTGTGACACCTGTGGCTGGTGCAGTGGTCACTGCCGGCCCAGCACAGAAATAGGATTGCACTGTGAATAATTGAAATTAGCATCCTTAGGTCACATTTCAAAATGAATTTTCTAATTCAAGAGATGAATATTGTCTGTAGTGGTAATATTTTAGGGGAATGGCTATAGCTCAGATGAGAAAGCATCTGCTTTGTATGCAGAGAGTCCCAGGTTCAGTCTCCAGGTAAGGCAGAGAAGAAAATCCTGTATGAAGCCTTAGGGTGCCACCGTCAATCAGTGTCAACAATACCGAACTAGAATGTACCATGGTCTGACTCAGTATAAGGCAGCTTCCTATTGGGCAAATTGCTTTTCTCATTCTGTTTGGGCGTGTGAACTAAAAATGATGCAAGACTGTCATTTGCAATTGTCTTTTTGTATTCAGATGCTTCTTTGCGTATGTGCTTCTATAATTTGCAGAGCTACGGTGGAGCCTGTCTGGCGATATGAGGTAGACAGATCTAGAAATGATTTTCTCACTTTCTGTCTTCCAATTTGCTTTAATGGTTAAACTTATCGCAATGTTTTCCTCCTCCTTTATTCTTTGATCTTCAGTTTGACTGACCTTGAAGAATTCATAAAAATTGCTGAGATAGGTTTGAGCAGAAACGTGGAGAAAGGAGACTATGATGGTTTGGTGGAAGTTATGGGTCACCTGATGGCTGCTAAAGACAGACAAACCAGCACTGATGAGATGTTTGAGCCTTTAAAGCAAACAATTGAACTGCTGAAGACCTATGAGCAAGAACTGCCCGGGGAAGTCTATAAGCAGTTGGAGGTGGGTAGAAACATGTGATCAATATGCAAATATATGAAGGAATAGAAAACAGACCTCTAAGGGTCAAACTATATGATACTGTAAGCCCATAATGGGGGTTGACATGCTTGATGTTTACAGATCAGGGTCAAAGTAGACCTGACCTTAAACATTCAAGTAAACATTCTATTTTTTTTTTCAGTAAATGGCACATGAGAAATGGTGTCAGCCACTATTTTGACTGAAGTGGGCCAAAATGGTGGTGGTGGTAGCGAGTGGGAGGGCTTTAGTACTTTGACTCACTGCAGTTCCATTCTGATCGCAGCTCTTCCAGTGTGCTATTGTAACAGAGAAGAAGGTTCTGTTGTCTTTTGATGGAAACGTTTCTTTCTTAATCAGGATCAGAACTGCAATATACTAAAGGTCTCCTACCCCTCTTTGCAGTTTTGGCCCATTTTGTGACCTTTCACATGCTGTGGTTTACTTTACGTGTTTAGGGTCATGTACAGTTTGTACCCTAAATAATGATTGAGTTACTGCTGTTTAATTCAGGGGATTCATCTATGCAGTGGGGGTATGAATCCTCTGCTCATGTCATGGTCCAGATCTTGCCTCAATGGCAGCACATTTTCTCCCATGTGCTGCCTTAAAACTTGCAAGTGTGCAATTTCCTGTGAAACCAGAAGCTCCTTACTTCTGGGTGGCTCCTAACTTTTTTTGTCTTCCTTTTCAGGAAAAATATCTGCTTGCAGAAGGGAATGATCAGAACCATGATGGGGGCTAAGACCTCTCCACATACTAATTGTGACCTGCCTTTCTGACAGTTGCTATTTAAAATGTAAAAATTAAACTCTGCATCTCCAATCACAGATTTAATATAGTTTGACCCTCTTAGTTCTGTTATCTCCGAACACATGCTCATTATGTATGGATTACTTATAAGAAGATTGGTCTGTTAAGTGATGGATTTAAAAGATGGTTAAAGGTGCTAGATTAATTTCATAGTTCAAAGTTTCCTTCAGATTTTTTTTTGTGGTGTGTGTGTGTGTGTGTTTAGTAAGTGGTCCAGCTTCTGCTGCAAACACTCCCGCAGTCCAAGAGTAGTTTGCTTCATGTTGGGCATGAATCAGATTATGCTTCACGCTCACTTGAATATGAAGTAAGCCATTCCTGTACTAACTGCCCTCCTCATGCACTGCCTTAAAACCTGGAAGTGTGTGATTTCCAGTGAAAGCATAAGCTCCTCACTTCTGGGTTTCAAGGCAGCCGTAAAGAGTGTGGTAAGGGGGTTATTTTAGTGCGAGGTGGTAGCTGGCGAGCTTGCATCAGCTGGTAGCTGCAAGCTGGCATCAGGTGGCGTTTGAGGTCATGCCACCCCTGAGTAGTTAAATTATATAATCTAAACATTTCTTGAAATGCTTTTAAAAATATTTTGTAGATAAATAACTGAATTCTCAAACAGGCTCTAAAGGTCTACGTTCAACTTTCAGTATTCTAACTATTCTGTGGGGGTTGCAATTCTGAAGTTTTAGTTGTAGCATGTAGAGACTGGTGGTAGTGCTTGAGAAATCCTGATCATCCCCCACCAAACCCTGCAAACCGGATCTAGGGTTTGGGAGAAGCTGTACGCTGCATGAGTGAGGCTTATCATTCTGGCACTCTGTAGCTCTCCTTGTACCCCAATTGGGACAACGCCACACTCTGTGCAGTTGCGTCCGCCGGAAATCTGGGCACACTGCCCCCTGGGGCATTGCATCATAAATGCGACTGCTTAGAGCGTCGTCCTTATCGGGGGACAAGGAGATCCGTGGCGCACTGGAACAGTTAGCTTCGGGGAAGACATTCCTGGCGTGCAGCGGTCTGCTCCAGACCATAAGAAAAATTCCTTTCCCCTCCTCCTAAAGGCTAAAATAACTTATGTAGTTGCTGGCACATGACTTATGTCTTCTCAAATCAGTGGGAAATGGTATAACGGCCAGTGCAAGGCCCAGCAACCTCTTCCATCTTGTGTGCCTGTCAACCATCTTCTGAGCATCTCCTGGTCCCTGGGAGCTGCCTGCCTCTTGCTGAAATGTTTCCATGGAAAGCAACAAGGATTCTACCCAAGGGCCTTGACCCTGCACCTACTCAATATTTTGGGAAGGGGACAATAAGAAATGTCCACTTCAAAGCCCCAGACTATGTTTATGCTTCACCTGTACCAATTATGTTGCTCCTGCTAGATAATCCCACTCATTAATGATGGAAACATCTTTCACTGGTATCTTTTGGGCCACTGTCCTACCACATTCCTGATAAGATGCCTCCTAATGATGAGAACTTGAGCAATAACCTTATTTACAATAATACATATATTTGCTGTCAGTCTGTTTCTTGCCAATCAGCACTGATATCCTGATAAGTCCGCACCTCACCTACATGAACTCCCAATATCATAGCTTGTGCAGAGATTTTGGTGTCTGTCAACACCAGCGTCGCTCTGCAAGTCATCTAACAAGACTGTAAGTTTTGCTTTACTTCATGTGCTTTGTTTTAAATTTAGGAGAAATAAAGTGCCTTTGCATCTTGACTCTAGACTGAGCTTATTTCTTCTTCTGATCCACAAAGAACCTCCAACCCTGGCCCAGCAGTCACAGGCAAAACAAATGGAAAAAAATAATTTCTATTTTTTTTTTTAAGGATCTACTTACAAAGGACAGTGATGCCAGTTACAATCTGGCAAAATTATTCTTGTCCTACTGTTACAACAGAAGAACTGGCATGACCTCCAGCATGGGCGCTGGGCACAAGCAGGCTGGATACAGGTTGGGTCAAAGGAAGGTGCTCTCCGCTAGCATTTTATTTTTTGTTTCATCTCCCTTTGCTTCCAGGAGCTGCCAGAAAAATGGAACAATGTGAAGAAACTGGCAATAACTATAAAGCAGCATGTGGCTCCATTGCAGGCAAATGAAGTGACAGTTCTTCGCAAGAAGTGTGCTGCGTTTGATGTGGAGCAGCACAAATTCAGAGAGAGATTTCGAAAAGAGGCTCCATTCAGGTTGGGGCAGAACTGTCTCCCCATTTCTGTGAAGAGGTGGAAGGCTTGTGCGCTTGTCAGTGGTAGCTCTTGCTGATCTTTTCTGCTTGGTGGCTAAACTTAGATCAGGGGTGCCCAAACCCCGGCCCGGGGGCCACTTGTGGCCCTCAAGGCCTCTCTGTGTGGCCCTCAGGGAGCCCCTAGCCTCCAATGAGCCTCTGGCGCTCCAGAGATTTGTTGGAGCCCACACTGGCCCAATGCAACTGTTCTCAGCGTGAGGGCAACTGTTTGGCCTCTCGAGTGAGCTGTGGGATGAGGGCTCCCTCCACTGCTTGTTGTTTCACGTCTGTGATGCAGTAGCAGCAGGAAAGGAAAGGGCAGCCTTGCTTTGTGCAAGGCCTTTTATAGGCCTTGAACTACTGCAAGACCTTCATTCATTCATATAAGTTCATCTTTAATATATTCATTTATGTAAATTTATTCAAATTTGAAATGTAAATTAATTTGGCCCCCAACACGGTGTCAGAGAGATGATGTGGCCCTCCTGCCAAAAACTTTGGACACCCCTGACTTAGATAAAACTATCTAAGTATGGAAGGTCACTTAATCTGACATGTTTGTTCCCCTGCACTGGCACAGATACCTTCTTACTCATTCAGTGCCAAACTGTAGGCAGGCACACAACAATCCTTTCTGTAAGAGTCAATGAAGGGCAAATTATTGTGTGTATGTTTGCAGGCCCTTTCGCAGAGTGAGCTGGAGCTCAGTGGTGTTGCTTTACCATTTGTTTGTACTCGGCACCAAGTTTGCAGATCTTGGGCACTGTTGGTCAAATGCATGATTAACCAGGACTGGCCTTAGCCTTTTATCTGCTAAATTGGTACCATCACTGAAGTTGTTGCCTTCTCTGCTGTGCTCTTCCAGTCTTCTTCCTCCTCCACCTCTCTTACCCCTTTCTTCTGGGCTAAATTTTACAGTTCAGTTAGTGCTTAAAAAAAAAAATCTGATCCTCTCTCTGTAGCATATGGTTGTATTTTCATTTTTATAGACAGTTTATCTGAGTCCCTTTATTTAATTGGATTTTTTCCTGATTGTCTCTGATTTTAAGGTCCAAGGGTTGAGAAGCATCGTATAAGACTCATGGAACCAGGGAGACCCAGGTTTAAGTCTCTGCTCAGTCATGAACTTTACTGGGTAACTTTTGACCAATTAGAATCTCTCAACCAGCCTCTCACAGGGTTGTTGTAACGATGAAAGCAGAGGGAGGAGTCATATACACCACCTGAATATATCCTGTACTTCTTGGAGAAACAGTGATATATCAATGTGTAAAATAAAATTACTTTGAATGAGTGTGCATGAGGAGTAAGAGCTGGAAGAGCAGGTGAATTAGGAGTGAAAAGTCTAGAGAAAGTTAATTTCAGAGCTGAATATTTCTTTCCGTCACAATTTCCAGCCTTCTCTATTTCTCTTTCCTTGGACATTGACTCACCAGTTTTGGGGGATTCTGTGCAGTTACAGAAAAAAATATAGTCATAATTAAATGGGGTTTATAACTTGTTTTCCAGGTTTGATGCAGCAAATCCCTACCAAATGCTGGATGCATCCCACACTGAGCTCAAACAAATGGAAGCTACCATGGCCTCAATTTATGAATCTGCTGATTTGTTTGAAGTCAATGTCCCGGACTACAAGCAGCTCAAGCTTTGCCGGAAGGAAGTTTGCAGTCTTAAAGAACTTTGGGATATGATCTCCATCGTGACCTCTAGCATGAATGACTGGAAGACTACAAAGTGGAGAGGTATTAATGTTGAAAACATGGAATTAGAGTGCAAAAAGTTTGCCAAAGACATCCGAAACCTGGATAAAGAGATGAGAGCCTGGGATGCTTTCTCTGGGTTGGACAACAGAGTGAAAAACATCCTAACATCTCTGAGGGCTGTGTCAGAACTGCAGAATCCTGCCATCCGAGAGCGGCATTGGAACCAACTGATGCATGCGACGGGTGTGCAGTTCACGATGGATGTGGACACCACCCTGGCAGACCTGCTCAAGCTTAACTTGCATAACTTTGAGGATGAGGTGCGGAGCATAGTGGACAAAGCAGTGAAAGAAATGAGCATGGAAAAAATTGTGAAAGAGCTGAAGACAACCTGGGCTTGCATGGAATTCCAGTATGAACCTCACTCCCGCACAAATGTTCCCCTGCTAAAGTCTGATGAAGAGCTCATTGAGACTTTAGAAGACAACCAGGTCCAGCTGCAGAACCTGATGACATCCAAGTACATTGCTTTCTTCTTAGAGGAAGTATCTTTCTGGCAGAGGAAGCTATCTACTGCAGACTCTGTCATTTCTATCTGGTTTGAGGTTCAGCGGACCTGGTCTCATTTGGAAAGCATATTCATTGGATCAGAAGATATCCGGGCACAGCTTCCTGAGGTAAAAAAGTAGTTTCCTTTCTCTTGAATAACACTGGTGGTAATTCGCCACCCATCAGAGAGCAGTTACTTGAGGAAGGCTAGTGTTCTTTGAGCTCTGCTTTCTTTCATTTTACAAACTTATTTAGGTACGTCACAGAATTGGATCTCAAGATGGTTTCTATAAACTTTTATTACAGAATTGGTTTTGCTAGAGGTGAGATGCTGCCGTTGATTAGTTAGAGGGCATTCCCACTACTAGCTTGAAGTGGTTCATCGGGGAGGCATGCAAACTCTAACAAAAAAGTCTTGGGACCCTACGTTTCTAGGATTCTTTGGGAAGGCCATGCCAGTTAAAGTGATATCAAACTAATACATTGTATAGGTTTACATAGAGTCTTAGGGCCCAATCCTAAAGGCCCATAGCACTGGCGCTGGACTCCAGTGTCAGCACAAGGTGTCATAAATGTGTTGTGAAGCACATTTATGGCACCTTTGGAGGAAGGAGTGCTGGTGCTGGTGCTGGGCCAGTGCCAGTTGGTGCTAGGCCTAGCGCCAGAAAGCCTCCATTCAGAGGAAGGTAAGACCCCTGGGTAGCAGTACAGATTTTCAGGGTGGGGGAAGAAGTAAGCCTGGGAGGAGGGTGGGACTGACGGAGGCCTCTTCTGCCAGATCCTATCCTGTCAGACTGAAAAGCCCGACACAGAGGTTCTCAAGTCTGTGCCTTCAAAAGAGCCGGTGCAGACTTGAGAAGCCACATTGTGGGGGGAACAAAACTCTCCTTCCCCCAAGGAGACCTCCAGCGGCTTCCTGGCACCTGCAGGATACAGTGGTTGCCATTTTGATACTGCTGTTCTTCTGACTGTCGGGAAGCTTATGATTGGACTGTTAGTTATTAAAATGTCACTGATCCATTTGTTTCTGGATAAGAAAACATATCTGCATAATTTTAAAAAATTATATCTAAGTATAAGATATATATGAAAATCACATCAACAGCAGCTCAGTTTTCAGTAGTACTAGTTGGATTTGTTTTCAGTCACCTTCACAGTTTTTCTGAAGTACCGTCTTAATGTGAAAGGTTCAGGCACTATAAACACTCCAGGGAAAGCACTTTTGAGAGGGTTTTCAATATGCAAAAGGCAAGTCAGTCAGTGTAGCTTTAGAAGAGGGGAATCCTGCTAGGTAAACTGATGAGAATGGATAATGCCATGTCACCATATTCGAAAGCCAGGTGAGGACAACAAAATCTCCTGTGCACCTTATAAGTGTCTGATGCAGAGAGAGGCTGTCACTAAATGGATGCAAGCTCTGGGGCAGTGTTAAATGGATAGCCATCCGCCTTATGCCTTATTACAGGATAGTATTATAATGCTATGGTACACTCTCTAGCCATAGTTTCCATGGTTTGCCAAGGCTGAGATTCCTTTTGCCCAGGTAACCCATTTTACTATATTTCTGAGATGGGGATGGTATATTCTGTTGAGAGGATTTGCATGTTAAGGAGCACTTATGGGAAAGTGAGGAATATCTGTGTAGTAATTAGAACTCCTACCTTGTCATTTGTAGGATTCCAAGCGCTTTGAAGGAATTGATGTTGACTTTAAAGAACTGGCATATGATGCTGAAAAAACACCAAATGTAGTGGAAGCAACCAACAAGCCTGGTCTTTATGAGCAACTGGAAGATATCCAGAGCAGGTGGGTAGTTCCTTCTGTCTGTTTATGTGCCTTGTTTTCAAGTCAATCATAAACCCTTCTTTAGGCACCATTTTAAGAAGCATTTTGGCCAAATAGTCTGAACATTCAGGGCTTCTTCATGAGCTATATTTTTAAGGTATTCACAACAAACATGTAAGGGTCCTATCAAAAACATAATAAATGTGCAAAAAATGCATGTTTTCAAATATATAGATATTTGGGGTACATATGCTGGAATGTACCCAGGAATTAACTGGGGCTCCCTACTGCATACAAAGGTGGAGGAAAATGCATGCTTCTAGCATGTGATGGTAGTGACTGCTATTCTCTTAAACTCAAAAGGAAGGCATTAGCAAAAAATGAAGCAAAATCCTGAAGTTCTTTTTGGAAAGGATTTATGTTTGTTTCCTCAGATCTCTAAAGGCGGATGTTTATTCTGTGTATGTGGGCTGTTTTGTGCTTGGTTTTGTTAGATTGTCTCTATGTGAAAAAGCATTGGCTGAATATTTGGACACCAAACGGTTGGCCTTTCCCAGATTTTACTTTATTTCCTCTGCTGATCTACTGGATATTCTTTCAAATGGTACCAACCCGCAGCTGGTAAGACACCCCCATTGCTTTTCCAATGATAGAAATGGCTTTTTGTGGAATGTGCATGATTCTGTTGATAGATCTTTGCTGTAGAAAGAAGACACTGTTCTTTCAGTGCAGTGGCATCAACCATAAAGCTTTCCTTTCAAGAAGAGTCAAGTCTTTGAATCACCACTAGATGGCAGTTTGGGCTTCCTCTACTCACAGTTTTCATAGACCTCTGCTAAGTATAGTCAGCATGCATTTATTGCAGAAGAGAGAATGGAATGGTTTACCTTGGTGTAAGGGAGCTTACAGATGAAGGGCATTAAAAAATTGTGTAGTCACAAAAATTTAGAAGGCCTGATCTGTGCAAGTCACACTGGGATTATATGTGATCCACGATGTTGACTGATGTTTGTCCAGATAGGAGTAGCAAAATGAGCACAGTTGGCAATGATTCTTCAAAGTCCTCCTTGCTTTTTGGTGTCTCTTTCTTGCAGTGCCATAATTCTATTCTATCCAATGTATTGCTGTGATAGGGAGAAGGGGGAGAACTTCTCTCTGGACAGGACCAGATGATTCACAGGATGGAAAAAAAACTATTATCTGTAAGGAAGTGGCTAGTGATTATGGAGTGCTTCAGACCTTAATGTACTTTAAAGAAATGAAAAACACCACCTAACCCTCATCAAAACTAAATTCTCCTTCCTGCTTCCACCTGCTATTGGCGAAAGTTCTGTTCTTAAAGTAGGTGACCTTGGGAGGCAGAAAGAGCCTCATTATGTGCTTCTGTGGGCATATGTGGGTGCTTTGACACCTTGGACAAATCTCTGAATAGTCTGTCCTTGCCTTTCCCTCCCCCTGTGTTTTCTTCCATCCATTCTGTATGCCCTAGTGACTGTTGTCTCTAGGCTAGCTCTATCATTATTTGCCATGAATCCCTTTTCTCTATATTTTTTGTACCTAGGCTACCTAGCACTATTGGTAGTTGCCAACACAAACATAGCAGCAAAGTTCACTCTGACTGCTTCCATCAGTGTAAACAATGCCTTCATCTTCTTGTTTCCATTTACCTGAGACTTAAGGAGTTGAGAGTCAAGGTACTTCAAGTGGAACAAAAGATTCCTGAGCAGGTTGAAAGGTTACTGTCTCCCTTACGCATACATAGGCTGTCCATACTGTAGAAAGCTCTGTACTTCTACCCAGAGATTCACGTTGGTTTGTTTTCAGGTGACCTTCTTGATTCATTGACATGAGTTTATGTGACCAATCATGTTTGTACACAACAGGTTTTTTTTTTTAACGTTGGTTATTTTTCCAGTGGAGAATGTTTCTCAGTTATTCATTGGGTTTAGAACTTCACATTAGATCAGTGCTTCAAACACAGAGAAAGGCATCGGAAGCACAAAGAAAAATATTGCCTTGAAAGGCTCAGTGCTATGAGAAGGAATTCTTTGAGCAGTGTCTGATTCCTATTTAAAGCGATTTGCAATAACATCAAAATAAATGTCAAGTAGAATCAAATATGGATAAACTAGTGGCCTTTCCATTGTTGTCCCTGAGCTCTGTCTGCCAATTCTTGGAAGGGGGATTAAATACACAACAGTTTTATCTTTGTGGGCCCAGTATTGAACTTGCAATGATTTAAGTGCAATTGAAAGCTTTCGGGGACCAGTTGGAGGAGAATGAGAATACTTTATATATAATTTATCAAATGGATGGGGGGATTTTTTTCTACATAAAAGAAACTTTCTTTCAGGACTGCAGAAAACTCATTCCATAAGCAGGTGAATACCAACTAGGGCTGCTGGCCATTATTTATCTGAGAGAAGAAGCACTAGCTAAAAATATGGGCAATAAAGACCAGTTGTTCTTCTCTTTGACTCAATGGTCCCACCATACTATCTTATTTGAGGTACTGGGAGTGGATGAGGCTGTGGTTCACAACTCTGTTGGTGCTGGTATCTTCCTATGTTCTAACTAAAAGGCAGTGTATTATATGTTTCATCTTCCCAATTCTCAGTCCTAATTCGTTTTGCAGGTCCAGCGCCATCTTGCAAAACTCTTTGACAATATGGCCAAGCTGAAATTTCAGGTAGATTCTGACCAAAAGCAAACCAAGCTGGCCCTAGGGATGTACAGTAAAGAGGAGGAATATGTCAGTTTCAGCGAACTGTGTGATTGCAGTGGGCAGGTAAGGTGATGTCAAGACACCATTTTGCTCTTGCAAATGAGAACTTGTACCTGTGGCTTTTATTCTTCCTGCAGAGGGTCTTTCATATGGATACTGGCAATAGAATAATAGACACTGGCAGTGGACATTATGGACAATGTCCTGCTCTGATGTGTCCTTCCTTTTAATCATGCAATCACAATGGAAATCCCATCAGCCTATAGCAAAGATTTGCAACCTTTGTGGCTTAGTGGCTAGACATTCAACAATGATATCATTGCATAACTTCTCGGTTGCCAAGCTCTGCACTGTGCCAAGCTTGACTTGAAAAGCCAAGCCTCCCAAAAGATTTACACATACTGGAATCCCGGTGCAACTCCGGAATCATGGAGTCTGGGCGCTGGAGTCCCTCCTTCATCCCCGCAGAGTCCCGGTGCCACTGCCACCTCCTGGGTAAGAGTGCCATTTGTCGGTTAGTGATGGCCTTGAGATTGCAAACAGGATAACTTTGGTTGGCAAGCCCTGGCCAATAGGATCTCTTCCCCATACATTTTGATTAGTTTCTTCATGGGCTGACACGATAGCAATGGGATGGACCAAGCTATACCATAGACAGGCCCACTTGATGTGTCTTTGGCTCGACTGTGCCTCTTCAGACAAAAAGTAGTGGACTGAATACTTCCATATATAAAGCAACAATTCCCTATGTGTGTGTGAAATTAGCATGTTGGAGAGAAGTTCATGATTAATATGCTGATTTTGAATTTGTACAAGCTTCTAATTTAATTGTGGGAAAACCTTCAAACTTTCATACACCCCCTGCAGTCTGAAGTGGCACAGACTAGCAACACCTCTGTTGCATGGTGCTTCTGCTTATGGAGTTTGTCTCTATAGTTCTGCTCTCTGCTCTCATTCAAGTGCTCTCATTCAAGCTGGCTTCAGGACAGCCTTGGTGTCTGCCATTTTTTATGTTGCATCTTACCTGTATGAGGGCAGTTTTCTTGTGAATCTAGCATATGGTATGAATAAGACACAAGTGTGGTTTTTCTCATGTAAGTACATAGATCTGGCATTTTGTGACACATAGGACCTGTCTGTCCCTTATATACATGGCAGAAAAAGTTCCCAATCTAAATACACCTGCATTTCCCCACACTGATTCTATAGGAGCATGTACTGCATCGGGGTGGGGGGGGGGCGAGACCTGGAACAGCCTCCCTGTAAGCTGCTTGGCTGCCAATGAATCTCCTTGGACATACGCCAGCTATTTAGCTGGTGTGAGGAGTCTTAGGGTGAGTATTGAGCCAGGAAAAGGGGGATAGGATCCTGGTGTGTGCAACTACCATCAAGATCCATTCCCCTCCTGTCCTCCAGCCACCTGCTACTCATCCTGCTGCTCTACTGCCCCTCTCTGGAACTGCCCATGACCCAGCCTTCTGCCACCTTACTCATTCTGGTGTGGCCGGGGGGGGGGGCAAATGGTGTGTGCATGGAGCCTCTGACAGCAGTATGCCTTTTGTGATGCTGCACCACAACTTGTGGCTGCAGATTGAGATCCGCTGCTGTAATAGCCCAATTGGATTAGGCTGCCCAGTGAATTAACCTCCCTCCATTCTGACAGAGTTAGGACAAAACATTCTGACAGAGTTAGGACAAAACTAAATGTGACATTAATCTTGTCATTGGCCCTTACTGTATATGTATGGTTATTTTTTCAAGTGGAAATAGCAGCTGGAGGTGATCAGAACCAGGACCACAGCATGTAATGAAGGACATTTAGTGCCCAATCCTATCCAACTTTCCAAAGCTGATGCAGCTGCAATGTAGCCCCAAGATAAGGGAACAAAGGTTGAGGAGGTCCTTGAGGACCTTACCTTGAGGAGGTCTGTGTGGCTACTCTCCCACTGCAGGATGCAGTGTATGCCCGATTAGCACGACTGCATTAGCACTGGAAGGTTGAATAGGATTGGGCCCCAAGTCCCTTCTTGTGCCAATAGCAGCTTCCTTCCTGAAGGTGTAGGAGTGACATTTTGTTGGGACAATGGCATAGGAGTAAAAATAGGATTAAAATTGTTCTCTTCTTTTGCCATAATACCAATTCTTTTGGCCTCTCCCTCTGGCAGCTGCTATTTCCTCTTGAAAAAACACACACAGAGGGGCCATGAAGTAATTAACTTCACATCTAGTTTGATGCTTAGTCTTTTAAATAAAATAAATTCAATCCACAGTTTTTCAGCACTTTTGAAAGATACTTAAGTTCAGATTTTGGACAGTTTCCAATAAAATTCTATCTTGGGGAAGCAACCAAAGATGTCTCTGTGCACCCCTTGGTGTTTGAACATGGCACAAAGAAAGAATGGTTGTGGGTTTGGGGACTAATCTCAGTTGCTGTTGGTGGGGGGATGAACCATAGAGAGAGGAGGTAAGCTGAGCCTGGTCTCTTTAGGGCTTTACAAGACAAAATCAGTGCTCTTTATGCCCCCAAAACACTAGGAGACTAGTTCTAGAGCTCTGGTGCAGTGGGCTTGCAGCAAGTCATTCTCATTGGTGCACTGGTAACAGCTTGTTGAGATGTAGAGCTTCCTCAGGGTCATATGGCTAAGCCCATTTTCCTACTCAGTCCTTGCAATCACATACAGTTATGCTCCCCTATAATGTTTTCTTCACAAAAGAAAATGAAAAAAGGGAATGCAAGACCCACAAACTTGTTCCCTACAGCCTCCAGAAAAAGTTACTTGCAAGTGCTCTTCTAGCAGTAAGTGGGGAAGACGGTGCCCAGGTGGAGCAGATGACATGGTAGGTGCCTTCTGGGTTCTGTCTTAGTGGCCTTGAGTAACAAGACCCTTTTGTAGCTTCAGGAAGGGAAGAAGAGAGACTAGTTTTAGAGGAAATGATGAATGCCTGGATTCTTCTTCTCTAGGTGGAGAGTTGGCTGAACCGTGTGCTGGACCACATGAGGGCCACTGTGAGACATGAGATGACAGAAGCCGTAATGGCTTATGAGGAAAAAGCAAGGGAACAGTGGCTTTTTGACTACCCAGCACAGGTATGTCCTGAAGTATTGCCCAGGTTCGTCTTCTGTGGAATGATCTCCTGTTATATGGGATTGGCTAAGGGGGGTTCTGGGAGAAATCCCATTTTTCTTTAATCTTGAGCAGTTGCTACATCTGCTACACATGATTAATCTTCTGGTGAAGGAGAAGCAACAATCATCTGAGGACCATTGAGGTTGCTGTTGAAGGAGTGGTGACCATTTCTTGTTCCATGTGATGGTTGTTAATTCAGCACAGAAAAGTAGCATTTAAATTTCCAGAATCAATAAATAAGGATAAGAACTCGTAACTCGCTTGACATTGGCCTGAGTTGAACTTCAGAGAGCAGGTACAGCTCAGTGGATCATTGTGCGGGAGAATCCTAGGAAGAGCAGTGAAACATGAAGCTTCTGTTCTCTGAATACTAGCACCTGTGTTTCACTAAAGAGCTTTGCTGTGTGAAAGGGAGAGAAAATGAGAGGTTTCCATAACTTGGAGTTTGGGCAGATGCATTGAAGAAATGCAGTACTTGGCCCTTGAGGAAATGAAGGCCAGCAGTAACGCTTGACTAGATAAATCTTTCCTCTGCTTTCCTTCTACAGACACTGGCTCCATTTTAATAGCTCTTGATCTGGATCACTGCTTTGAGAGTTACGTTGCTGGTGACTAAAGATTATCTGATTTGGTTTTACAGCTCAAAGGGCTTTTGTTTTGTGAGAAGCTTTGGAAAATGACTTTTTCTCTTTTCTTAGTTTAGTGAGCATAGGTTGTTTTTCTCAGTCTTGCAGTCTAAATTTGATTTACATGTTGGACACTAAAACAAACAGATCTGGGTAGTGTGTTCTTTTTTTTAGTTTTCAGGTATATGGAAAATATTTCAGCTTTGGGGCTATTTGCATAACTCTCTTGCATAGGTTCCCCCGCCTATCATCATCATCATCATCATCATCATCATCATCATCATCATCATTATTATTATTATTATTATTATTATTATTATTAACAGTATTTATATACTGCTTTTCAACTAAAAGTTCACAAAGCGGTTTACAGAGAAAAATCAAATAACTAAATGGCTCCCTGTCCCAAAAGGGCTCACAATCTAAAAACATGCAAATGAATACCAGCAGACAGTCACTAGAACAGACACTGCTGGGGTGAGGTGGGCCAGTTACTCTCCCCCTGCTAAAAAAAGGAGCACCCACTTGAAAAAGTGCCTCTTACCCAATTAGCAGGGGTTAATCTGTAATGTAATGTAATGTAAACATCTGTAATGTTTTACCATCATGGCCAAATACTGCCATACAGAGTAGTACATCAGAGTGAAACATTGCATCAGAGGGTGAAACACATTATTCAGGAATTATCCATGAGCATCCTGGAACTAGCAGTCATCTAGTCTCCCACTCAGAGCTCTTCCCCCAAAATGGGATTTTGTTTTCTGACTCAGTGTTTATTACATATTTATTTATGGATACAATTCTGTGGAGAAAAAAAAATCACATTCAAAATGACCCTCGTCTTGTGACTCAGAAACCCATCTGTGGTTGTCTTTACAATAGATGCTGAGTTTCTCTCCCTTTTCCTAGGTGGCGCTCACCTGTACCCAGGTATGGTGGACAACAGAGGTTGGCATTGCTTTTGCCAGACTGGAAGAAGGCTATGAGAATGCCATGAAGGAGTACTACAAGAAGCAGGTGACCCAGCTCAATACCCTCATCACTATGCTCATTGGACAACTTTCAAAGGGTGACAGGCAGAAGATCATGACCATCTGCACCATCGATGTGCATGCTCGAGATGTGGTGGCCAAGATGATCACTCAAAAGGTCTGTTGTATGACACTAGCAGCAGCATCTTTTCCGTACTGTTTCTATCAGGATAATAGCAGTTTCCTTTTGGGGAGGGTTTTGAACTCTTTCAGGGAAAATGAGTAGTCTGTAAACCAGCAGTGAGATTGCTTCCAAGCGTCACCACTTGCCCTGTACTTCCCCATGCTCCACATATGGTGCAGCTCAGGGGTCCCTGAGTTCTCTGTTAAAATTCTAAATCAGAGGTGGGCAAACCCTGGCCCCGGGGGCCATTTGCAGCCCTCGGGGACCCCCCAATCTGGCCTGCAGGAAGCTCCCAGTCTCCAATGAGCCTCTGGCCCGTCGGAGACTGTTAGAGCCCACGCCGGCCCGTGCTGGCCTCCTGCTGGTCGAAACTGCCAGAAGCGAGCTGCGGGCTGAGTTAGAGCAAGGCTTTTTATAGTCTCCATGTATTTTCTGTGTTTCCCTGGGCATTATTTTAACCCCCCATTGCCTCTGGACAACTTACGTCTCCATGTATTTCTAGCTTGGTCTGTATGTTTTCACTGTTCAAGAGGTGTATGGCAAACATGCCTGTTTCTACATGCCTGTATTTTAGTTCTCATGTGTATTATAAATAAGTTCAGTAAAGTTCATTCATTTATATAAGTTGCATCTCGAATGCATTCATTTATGTAAATTTATTCAAATTTGAAATGTAAATTAATTCTTTTTTTTTTCCTGGCCCCCAACACAGTGTTAGAGAGATGATGTGGCCCTCCTGCCAAAATGTTTGCCCACCCCTATGCTAAATAAAATCTAGAGGTTAAGATGGGGATGGGATGGTCAAGAGGGCATACCTTTTGACCAGGCATCTACCACTTGAATATACCTGCCTGCAACCTCCTACTAATCTTCATGTGATTTTGTATTTTGTGAAGTGACCTCTTGCAACCCTACAGTGAGCTAATCCAGAGATGTAATTATTTTATGTGGAAGAGAAGTCCTCAGAATTGTTTGCAGGAGAAGGAGTGAAAGCCTCCTGCAGTGATACCAATAGAGGAGAGAACCTGGTGATGCTTTGGTGGTCCTTTACATGAGAGTAGATGACTCTGCTGCTGCCAGGTTTATTACACCAGGAACAGAGCTGTTCATTTTATTTTTTCCCTGGGGGGAGTATTATAGTGTTTTTCCACTCTGCTTTTGAAGGTGGACAATGCACAGGTGTTCCTGTGGCTATCACAACTACGACACAGGTGGGCAGATGAGGAGAAGCACTGTTACGCAAACATTTGTGATGCTCAGTTCTTATATTCTTATGAATACCTTGGCAACACACCACGCCTGGTCATCACTCCTCTGACAGACAGGTTGGTACCTGGAAGACTTCACCATAGGGAAATGGCACTGAAGGAATTTGGCTAGTGCAGGTGTTGCAGAAACTGTCTTTCCTTTTTTGCAGAAATTTGGCATTTCTGATGTGAAATTCACAGATGGTTTTGCAGCTCCATTGGAATGGGATTCCATTCAGATCCAATGTTTATTACTTTTTTGGTTTGTTAAGGCTAGGAATAGGAACCATTGCAGAAAGATACAATAAACTATGGTTTGGAAGTTGGACTTCACGCCACAGGGCAATGCATTAAGGCAGTGTTTCTCAAACTTAACATAAGAACATAAGAACAGCCCCACTGGATCAGGCCATAGGCCCATCTAGTCCAGCTTCCTGTATCTCACAGCGGCCCACCAAATGCCCCAGGGAGCACACCAGATAACAAGAGACCTCATCCTGCTGCCCTCCCCTACATCTGGCATTCTGACTTAACCCATTTCTAAAATCAGGAGGTTGCGCATACACATCATGGCTTGTACCCCATAATGGATTTTTCCTCCAGAAACTCATCCAATCCCCTTTTAAAGGCGTCTAGGCTAGATGCCAGCACCACATCCTGTGGCAAGGAGTTCCACAGACCGACCACACGCTGAGTAAAGAAATATTTTCTTTTGTCTGTCCTAACCCGCCCAACACTCAATTTTAGTGGATGTCCCCTGGTTCTGGTATTATGTGAGAGTGTAAAGAGCATCTCCCTATCCACCCTGTCCATTCCCTGCATAATTTTGTATGTCTCAATCATGTCCCCCCTCAAGCGTCTCTTTTCTAGGCTGAAGAGGCCCAAACGCCGTAGCCTTTCCTCATAAGGAAGGTGCCCCAGCCCCGTAATCATCTTAGTTGCTCTCTTTTGCACCTTTTCCATTTCCACTATGTCTTTTTTGAGATGCGGCGACCAGAACTGGACACAATACTCCAGGTGTGGCCTTACCATCGATTTGTACAACGGCATTATAATACTTGCCGTTTTGTTCTCAATACCCTTCCTAATGATCCCAAGCATAGAATTGGCCTTCTTCACTGCCGCCGCACATTGGGTCGACACTTTCATCGACCTGTCCACCACCACCCCAAGATCTCTCTCCTGATCTGTCACAGACAGCTCAGAACCCATCAGCCTATATCTAAAGTTTTGATTTTTTGCCCCAATGTGCATTACTTTACACTTACTGACATTGAAGCGCATCTGCCATTTTGCTGCCCATTCTGCCAGTCTGGAGAGATCCTTCTGGAGCTCCTCACAATCACTTCTGGTCTTCACCACTCGGAAAAGTTTGGTGTTATCTGCAAACTTAGCCAACTCACTGCTCAACCCTGTCTCCAGGTCATTTATGAAGAGGTTGAAAAGCACCGGTCCCAGGACAGATCCTTGGGGCACACCGCTTTTCACCTCTCTCCATTGTGAAAATTGCCCATTGACACCCACTCTCTGCTTCCTGGCCTCCAACCAGTTCTCAATCCACGAGAGGACCTGTCCTCTAATTCCCTGACTGTGGAGTTTTTTCAGTAGCCTTTGGTGAGGGACCGTGTCAAACGCCTTCTGAAAGTCCAGATATATAATGTCCACGGGTTCTCCCGCATCCACATGCCTGTTGACCTTTTCAAAGAATTCTATAAGGTTCGTGAGGCAAGACTTACCCTTACAGAAGCCATGCTGACTCTCCCTCAGCAAGTCTTGTTCGTCTATGTGTTTTGAGATCCTATCTTTGATGAGGCATTCCACCATCTTACCCGGTATGGATGTTAGGCTGACCGGCCTATAGTTTCCCGGGTCCCCCCTCTTTCCCTTTTTAAAGATAGGCATGACATTTGCTATCCTCCAATCTTCTGGCACCGTGGCCGTTTTGAGGGACAAGTTGCATACCTTAGTCAAGAGATCTGCAACTTCATTCTTCAATTCCTTAATAATCCTTGGGTGAATGCCATCAGGGCCCGGTGACTTATTAATCTTTAATTTATCAATGAGGTCTGAGACATCTTCTCTTTTAACCTCTATCTGACTTAACTCCTCGGTTAGGAGGGGCCGTTTGGGCAGCGGTATCTGCCCGAGGTCTTCTGCCGTGAAGACAGATGCAAAGAACTCATTTAATTTCTCTGCCATCTCTAAGTCTCCTTTTATCTCCCCTTTCCCTCCCTCACCATCCAGAGGGCCAACCGCTTCTCTGGCGGGTTTCCTGCTTCTAACATATTTGAAGAAGCTTTTATTATTCCCCTGAATGTTGCTGGCCATGCGTTCCTCATAGTCTCTCTTGGCCTCCCATATCACCTTCTTACATTTCACAGATGTAGGTCATGTGGGTCATGAGCCAATTTCAGGTGTGTCCCCATTCATTTCAATGTGTATTTTATTTTTAATATATTTGACTAGGTGCTACCATGGTATGTGACTACATTTGGGGAAATGTTACAGATTTGTACTCTTAACAGGCTACTATGTATATGTTTTTAACAATGACAATCAATGGGCTTACTCTTGGGTAAGTGTGGGTAGGATTGCAACTTTTGGGATGTTAGGGGAATTTTTTTAAACAGATCAGCAATTGCTTGGCAGTGTTAGGAAGGGTCTCTTTATTTTAAATAATTTCTTAAAATTATACTTATTGTTTATAAAAATTATACTTATTGTAAACTTTCCTTAATTTGATTTGATTTTGTTGTATGGGGAGTATTAAAAATTTTCCTGCCTGATGATGTCACTTCCAGTTCAATGACATCACTTCTGGTGCGTCCTAGCAGATTGTCATTCTGAAAAGTGGGTCCAAGTGCTAAAATGTGTCGGGGCCCCTCCGAGATGCCCTGACCCCCCCCCCCGACTTACCCTGGAACAGGCACCCCAGGCCCAGGGTGGGGAGGCTTCCCTGCCCTTGAGGGGGGCAAAGAAGGTTGGCTAACCCCAACCAGACAGAGGGGACTTGCAGGGCATAACATAACAACATAACATAAGAACATAAGAACAGCCCCACTGGATCAGGCCATAGACCCATCTAGTCCAGCTTCCTGTATCTCACAGCAGCCCACCAAATGCCCCAGGGAGCACACCAGATAACAAGAGACCTCATCCTGGTGCTCTCCCCTACATCTGGCATTCTGACTTAACCCATTTCTAAAATCAGGAGGTTGCGCATACACATCATGGCTTGTACCCCATAATGGATTTTTCCTCCAGAAACTCATCGAATCCCCTTTTAAAGGCGTTTAGGCTAGACGCCAGCACCACATCCTGTGGCAAGGAGTTCCACAGACCGACCACACGCTGAGTAAAGAAATATTTTCTTTTGTCTGTCCTAACCCGCCCAACACTCAATTTTAGTGGATGTCCCCTGGTTCTGGTATTATGTGAGAGTGTAAAGAGCATCTCCCTATCCACTCTGTCCATTCCCTGCATAATTTTGTATGTCTCAATCATGTCCCCCCTCAAGCGTCTCTTTTCTAGGCTGAAGAGGCCCAAACGCCGTAGCCTTTCCTCATAAGGAAGGTGCCCCAGCCCCGTAATCATCTTAGTCGCTCTCTTTTGCACCTTTTCCATTTCCAAACAAGGAACACAGAAGGAAACAAGCCAGGAACAGGAAAGGCCTTTTCTGCCCCACCTGGAGGGAGGGGAGGGGCCAAAAAGGGGGCAGGCTTGCTCCATAAAACAGGGAAGCCAGGGATGAGAGGCAGGCACTGTGAAGCAGGGAGCTGTGAGGTGAACAGCTCCTGCTCCCAAGCCAGATGTGGCAGCTCTGCTAAGGAGGAGGACAAGGGTGCTGGAACCCCTTGACCCTCCAGCCAATCTGAGGCCTCCCTGGGGGTGGAACAAGCCTGCTCCAGGCCCCTCCAGGGGTGGGCCCCTACAAAATGTTTGAGAACCGCTGCACTAAGGAGGTCACCAGTGGGACCTGTTCTTACAAAGGCCTTTGTCTGGCCTTTTTCACCTGAACTTGCATCATAATACTTCAGATATCACTTACATTAGCACAGGCTGCTTTGACTATAAGAAGCTCCCTGTGACACTGAGAAACTGAAGATCATGCAAGCTCATACCACAGCTCCTTTGGTGTGCATTGCTCCAGTCTTAGCATTTCACGTTCAGTTTAGAGTCCCAACACTGTCCCAGTCCAGACCTCTGAGACTTATTGATGGGTTATCATCAAAGACCTTCTTCTAATTTGCCTAAGCACTGCCATTGGAGCAGAGCTTAGGCACACCACCAGCTTTACTTGTTTCATTTTTCCTTCCCTCTTTGCACATGGAAGATGCTACATTACCCTCACCCAGTCCCTGCACCTGACTATGAGTGGAGCGCCTGCAGGTCCAGCTGGTACTGGAAAAACTGAAACCACCAAGGATCTGGGCCGAGCTCTTGGCATCATGGTGTACGTGTTCAATTGTTCAGAGCAAATGGACTACAAGGTAATAACTCAGAAACAGTTAAGAATAACTGTGAGTAAAGAAACCTTTAGGCAAGGAGAAAATTAACACTTTTCAGTGGAAAGAATTCTGTGTACAATTTCTCCCCTTCTTTCTTTGTGTTGCAGTCTTGTGGGAACATATACAAAGGCCTTTCCCAGACTGGTGCTTGGGGCTGTTTTGATGAGTTTAACAGAATCTCTGTTGAGGTTCTGTCAGTAGTGGCTGTACAGGTAAGTATCAAGTACCTTATAAATATAATAATAAAAAATAACCAGGGGGAGGCAGAAGTCAGGGATGTAGCGTAGTCTTCTGTGTACCTTGAGATGCTGCTTCTGTCTCATTTATTTAAAATATTTATAACCACTTTTCCTCTGATCATCCTCTAGGGAACTAGCAATCCATAAAAATTGACTAACAATACAAAACAAATATTAAAATTGAATTTAAAAATCCAGTTTAAGAGAACAGCAGGAACATGGAGGAGGAGCAGCTCTAAAAATATCAATTGCTAAGTGCCAACAAGAATAAAATGGTCTTAGGTTGTCACCTAAAAGCTAAGAGTTGGCACCAAGTGGACGTCTTGGGAAAGGGGTTCTGTGAATTGGGTGCCACCATAGAAAAAGGCTTGTGCTTGATCACGACCTGCCTAATCTTGGAAGGTGGAGTCTCCTGGGGCAGCATTTCAGAGGAAGTGAAAGAGGCCTGTGCTGGTAGTCATGTTTTAATGAATTATGATTGTTTAATTTGGAGAGAGGAAAATTCAATTATGAGCATGATTCCTCTTTTGGTTTGTTGACAAGTCTGCTAAGGGAACATGTTTATAGGCCTGTATGTGTGTGTCCACAACACTCATGTCTAGGGGCCTTTGATTGCATGGTACATGCAACCTTGCAGACTGATTCTGTAAGAGGGAATGTGGAAAAGAAGGGCCCTTGAGCTAAAATTGGTGCGAAAAAATAGTAGCAAGTTTATTGAGAGTATTAGTTTCAATAATCAGGGTATGGGGAAGAATAGTATATAAAATGTAGCCACCAGCACTGTTCTAGAGTCTAAATGCTTCTGTGTGGCTTGAGATAGCTTCTGCGATTTCAGTTTTGCGTCAGCGCAGAGTGACTCAACTCTTACCATACCTTAGTGGCATACCTTAACATAGCATATGGTGGGTGGCAGCTCACAAGGAATCCAAGGAAGAGATCCATTTTACTCTAAAGGCCAGGTGTTTGTTTACAGTATTTTTACCCTTTCTTTCTCCACACAGGGACCCAAGGCATCTGTTATAGGAGCCAAGGAGTTCTTATAGGATTAAAAAGTGAATTGTGATTCATCAAGGCAGGTTAAAGATGGGAGGACAAAGGAGAGTTGTTTGGGTACAGAAAAGGGTAACCAGGCATAAACATTCTGGCACTATTTTGATCTGTTTAAGAAAAGGGTTAAAAGCTCAGGGCAGGGCAATGAAGATGACTGAGGAGGATGGCATATTAGCATATGCAGAAAGAGGGTGGATAGAGTCTACCAAGTGCTCAGGCTTGCTCTGCCTTAGTGCCCAAGTGTGGAGTTTGGAGAGTCTGGGTGCCTGAGCCCTGGGTGGCCAGATGTGAGTTAGGAAGGGTTGCACACCCTAGTTATAATCTTCTGGACAAAGGGGAGCAAAGGAGTTTGCCTAAATGTTTCCTTTGCATTACTTTCTGAGACAAACAAAAAGGCTTGATCAAGGCAGAGGTGAGTTCCAAGAGGTTGAATGAAGATTAGCTGGGACAGTTGGCGAAGGGAACAATTGTGGAAGCTCCTTGAAGTGGCTTAGGGCACTCCCAGATACTCATTCCAGAGTGGGGCAAAGGGTACCCATTCAGTCTTTAAGGTGAAGCAAGCAAGGGACCATGCATGTTTGATTAGGTTTTAGATGGAGGCTCAACCAGGTTATTTACATTGGAGGTGAGAATGCTTTTTCCCATAATTCTCATCTTTTGTTCATTGTTTTTGTCCATGGTTTCGCATTACTTTTGCTAAACTCCTGTTCTAATCCATGCCAGGATAAAAAAAAATGTAGGGATGAGGGGGAGTTGCTTGGCAACAGTTCTCAGTTTTTGATTGGATTGTTTGAAGTAGCAGTATGCCTGATCACATCTGACCAGGAGGGCTTGCTGGCCTCTTCCATTTACTGGGCTTTTGCAAAATGTGTGCATTTGGCTCACAGAGGCTTCTGTATGTGGCCAAGTTTCCTGCTGTACTGTACTGATTCCTGCTGTAGCAATGCAGGAATCATTGAGTGCAAACTCTGGCCACTTGTTTACACATCTTCAAACTGGAGTCAGCCTGGCCTTTGTGGATGTGATCTGTGTAACAGGTTCCTTGTGTTCCATTGTTTAATAGCTGTAGAGGGATTCTTTGTAATAACTTTTCTCAGTTAGAGTAGATAATGCATGGAGTATTTGTACTATTAAACCTGAAGTGCAAAGACCTGTTAAAGTGGTAAGAACTAACATTCATAGCTTTATTGTACTGCACAGAAACAGGATGGGAATTATATTTTGTACTAGAAACTGTGAGTAATTTCATTCTGTTCCATTATTGAGTTTATTATATAAATTCTTGTAGGGGCCTTGGCTTGGCTGTTGGGACCATTTGTCTGTACTGAAAGTGCATGGCTGTTTACTAACTCTGCCTTGCTGTTTGGTAGGGTTATTGGTGCAAAGGTGTTCTTGCTCATTTGCTTGTTGAGCAATTGTTAAAGTGAATGTGCAAGCTGTAGGATTCAAGGAGGAAAGATTTAGGTGATAGGTATGTGAGCATGCAGTGCAACTACACTGGAATGCTTCTTGGGTGATTGTCAGTAGTCCTAGAAGTCTTTAGAGGTAGCATAGTGAGGCAGTATCAGAGTCAAATTGCACAATAATTTATGTGATTAATCCATCACACATTGATTTTTGGGTGTGTTAGTCATTCTTAGGATGCTTTGATATGCCCTTGTTTCAAATATTTTCCAGGTGATGCTGAGCCATGATCCCAACCTATGCTGAAAAGGTGCTGGACTGTTCACATAATTGGCCTCTGCTTGTTTAATTTATTTAGGGTAATCCTACCCTGTGCTGGAGGGTAAGAGGCTTGTGCTGTATCAGCACAGGATAGGGGCCCAAGGCTTCTCAGCCAGAGGCAAGGGGAAACTTTCCCCCTTACCTCCAAGTAAGGCGCCTTTGCCCCAATGGGTCTCCTTGGACTTGCGCCACCTCCTGAGTTTCACGCCTCTCCAAACTCCCCGAGAATGAGGGTTGGGATCCAGCATAAGTGCTGGATCCCAGCCCTGCCTCCCACTCCTCCCACCCCAGAGCCTTGCATCAGCCCAGCCAGGCAGCCCAGTCAGGCACCTCAGGATTGCGCCCTTAAGGAATTTATACCCCACTTTTCCACCCTGCTTAATGGCCCTCATGGTGTAGCTTTATGGCATAATCACCACTCTGATTCTTGGATGACTTAGCTTTTACTAGGGATGGCTGACATGACGATCTGGGGATGTGTATGAAAATCTAGACAATGTCATGGGCACTAAGGCGAGATAAATGTGGAAGGTTTATCCAGGATGGGCCCACATACTGAAGTCCAGTTGAACAGAGCTGTGGGGAAAATGCTTGTGTGCATCTGAGTAGTGATAATTAGACACTGATTAGCTTGGTAATGTGCACTGCCCAGGAAGGAGTACAAAAGGATAGTATCTGATTAAAGGAGAAAGAGTATGCTTAGACAAGGAGTCCCTAGTTTATTCAGTGTTTCATGACTCTTTCTCCATTAATTAGACTATTGAAATCTTGAAAGCAGTGTTGCTGTAAATTCAGCACCCAAGTTCTAGATATACTTTGGAATGTAAATATGGAAATAATTATTTGGATGTCTCTCATTTGGAATTGCAAAAAAATGGTTGTGCTTGAAGACAGGCTGTTAATATTAAGTTTAAGCGAATCCAACCCTGAAAGAGTGACAGAGCAGACAAGAAAGAATGCTGGCTAGACCTCATTGGCCAAGTTACCTTGATTGAGAAGAGATGGTCCTGGTCTCAGGTCATGCAAGACTTTAAGGTTAATAATCAGCATCTTAAATTGGAGCAAATGTGAGGCCAATGTAACTGTTGCAGACTTGGTTGAATGTGTGCCCTCCCCATTCTCAACGTCAAAAAGGAAACCTGCAGTTGCAAGTGTTTAATATTTTTCGCTAAATGTACGCACCACTTTCATCTCATGATAGTGGTGCTCTGCACCAGCTGAGGCATCTAAGGGTGCAATCCTACCTTGTGCTGGAACAGGCAAGCCAAGAGGTTTGCGCTGTATCCAGCCTAGGATAGGGGCTCAAAGTGGCTCAGCCACAGGTAAGGGGAAACGTTTCCTCTTACCTCTGGGAAGGCACCCTTGCCCCTATGGGTCTTCTCAGACTTGCGCCACCTCCTGAGGTGGCACAAGTCTGAGGAGAGCAGAGCAGCTTGCAGCCACTCCGTACTCCCTGGGAATGGGGGTTGGGATCCGGCATAACTACTGGATCCCAGCCCCACTTCCCACTCCCCATCTTCCCGCCCCCGGGGCCGCCATTGCCCTCCCTCCCCCCACCCAAGAACCCTTCCCCCCACCTGCTCCCTGCCCACCCCAGAGCCTTGCTTCAGCCCAGGCGGGCCGATGCAAGGCATGCTGCACAAGCTGCCACAGAGGCTGAATTCAGCCTCCATGTGCCTGTGCACCTCCATGTGCCAGCGTGGCTTACTCCTGAGGAGATGCAAACGTGCTTTATGGTGCCCTAAGTTTATGACTCCCTAAGTTTATTGCGCCCTAAGTAACCTTTAAAGGCATTCTCACACAGAGTACATTGCAATGGTCAAGCCTGGCACTTGTGAATACATAGATCAGTGTAGCAAAGCTTAACCTGCCTAATGGGTGGGGAAAGCTTCCTTTTTAGTTTCAGATGGAAAAAGGCGCTGCTAGGAACAATTCCAACTTGCTTCTCAGAAAGCATCACTCAGTCCAGGAATATCCCCAAGCTTTTCACCTAATCAGAGAGACTGCAGAGATCTATGCAGAGTTCTCTTGCTGAATTCTCCAGTGCATGTGTGACAGCTGCTTATGCTAGTAACCAAGTTCTGTCAATAATGTGCAGGGTGCTTTAGCATGAGTAAGGGGAGTTGGTGTTCCTATGAATTAAAGCAGCCCCATTTTTTTCAGTCACAGCTGGGTAGAGGTAGCAGGGTTTAGTACATCTGTTTGTGGGAAGCAACTCCTCAAGGGAATGTGTGAAGTAGCTTTCCATGTAGTTATAACTATGCCAATGCAACTCCTTTTTTTTTTTTTTTTGCAGCTTTAGTTGACTGTGATGCATTCACTCATGCTCAGCACTTGATTATGTTGTGAATCTGGGTCAGTTTTGGTTTGAATATGAGATTGTAGCTTAGTGGAAGAGCCTTTGCTTTGCATGCAGAGAGTCCCAGTGTCTCCAGTTAGGCACCTCCAGTTAGGGTGTGGAAAGGCCATACTCTGTATGAAACTGTGGGAAGACACTGCCATTCAGCGGAGAAAGTGCTGAGCTAGCTGTCTCTCTGGTAGGGTAATGGCCAACAGGATTTTCTCATACTGAGTGGTTTAAATAGCAGTTGCATACAAAGATTTGGGCACATCCTCTCAACTAACATCAAACATTTTTCAGATTTGCTGTAGTGTAGAGAAGTACTTGATTCTAGTGTGTACCATAATGCAAGAGAGATTTTTAATCTCCTTTGATCCACTTCATTATATTTGCTAATGAGAGTTTGGGGTTCCTATGAATTAAAACAGCCCCATTTTGTCCCATTTTCAGGTGAAAAGTATCCAGGATGCCATAAGAGACAAAAAGCAGAATTTTAATTTCCTTGGGGAAGACATTAAACTGGTTCCTTCTGTTGGTATCTTCATTACCATGAATCCGGGCTATGCAGGTCGTACAGAGCTGCCAGAGAACCTGAAAGCTCTTTTCAGGTAAGTTGAATTTTTTTCTTTGTATATTAAAAGATTATACCCCCACATTTTCCCCTACACGAAGGTGGTGCTAATGGCAGCTTCCAGTCAAATAATAAAATACAGTATGATCAGAATAACATAGCAAAAACAACAGCAGCAACCAGTGAGAACTCCAAAAACAAAATAACAGCCCTGCTGTGGACCTCATTTCTCTCTTTCTTACATTTTTGACTTTAGCAATAATAATAAAGTACATGCCTCATTCATCCATACTATAGTCTTACATGCCAAGTCTGTGTGGTTTGCATTTTATGAATGGGAGATTGAGGAAAGAATGTTGAAACTTGGTCATTGTTATTCAATAAGACCGCATTTAGTATCTTACAGCCTGTCTAAACATATTGACCACAATGTCCTTAGATCTTCCTGCCTGCTTTGACAAGGGAAAAGAGCAGGCACAGTATACTCATTCCAAGGTGCTTGATCATCTAGTTTCCAGATGAAAGTGGCTAATCTCAGGTTTGTCTGGAGTCCTCAGACTACATTACAGCATCTTGTGTAGTTGTTTGTACTTTTCAACAAGGTGGTGACACTGCAAACATGTAGGGCTATATTGTGTACCTTGTAGGAAATGATATGCAGTTGTTCTCTCTTTGTGTGGAAATTATGATATTCCTGAAGTTGAAAAAGCACCTTTAATGTGAATAGTAGGGAAAAAAAAAATGAATAGTAGATGGGAGGGTAATGGGTGGATGTCAAAAATCTTGTAGAAGCCATATTGTTGTTTGAATATTCAATCAAAAAGAGACTGCAGAGCATGCAGAAAACATTATCACAGTAGACTGGGCTTGTTGGCCTGCCAGAGGCCTTAGAAAGAACCAGAACACGTCCGTCAGCACCACATGGTGCCTGTATGCTTCAGCGGTTATAGTTGTTTCAGTGTTTTTAATATGTCGGGACAGAGGATGGAGATGTAGTTTGGTTCCTTCCCTGGACTGTTCCCCTAGGCCTTGCGCAATGGTTGTGCCAGACTTTGAGCTTATCTGTGAAATCATGCTGGTGGCAGAAGGATTCATAGAAGCCCGGTTGTTAGCTAGAAAGTTCATCACCCTTTACCAGCTATGCAAAGAATTGCTGTCCAAACAGGTATGTAGATTCTATTTGTTGTATAATTCCTTGTATTATATCAGATAATAGTTAAACCATGTGGACAGATTGCAGCTCTGTGAACAACCCAAATGTCGTATCTTTCCTACACAGTAATAATACTTTTCATTTGTGTAGTGCTTTTGAGTGTTTAAAGTGCTTCATATGTATTATTTTGATGTAGTCCTTATGACAGCCTTGTAAAGTAAGTATTTTCCCCATATTCTCAGTTGGTCAGCTAAGGCTGAGAGAGAAATCTTCATTGCCTAGTGAGTTCATGAAAGAAATGAGATTTGAACCAATCCTATGGGTGCCTTCTGCTGATGGAACTCTGAAAGCGGAAGGTCCTCTTCACCAGCATTGGAGATGCAGCAACACTGTGTGCAACAAGGCCATCTGTGTGAATGACTGGCAGTCCTGTGCACATGCCATCAGAGCACCCAGCCACTGTCAGAGGAGATATGTTGGTGGTGAAGGTGGGCAGTGGGGAGTAATGGGGCATTTCAAGGAAGGAACCAGAAGGTGTGTTGGAGTATGAAGGGGTGGATCTGGTGGCAGTTTCGTATTCTGGATCTTATCCCCCATTTTTTGGACTGTTCTGCCACCTATATAGCTGCCATAGGTCTGAGTAGACCCATAGGCCGTCTGGAACCTACACAGAGGTAATGGAAAATATTTTCCCCATATCTCGAGCAGGGCTCCTAATGCCCCCCCATAGCATGCAGTTCATGCCTCTGTGGTGCAGTTGCATGCTTCAACCTGGTGGAGGATAGGATTGCGCAGTTAGTTCCTCAGGACTAATCCAGATAAGGAGATGGGCTGGCGCAAGTCCCTTGCACTGACTTAGTCATGGCGAAAGTACTGTAAAGCACTTTCACACAAATGAAAGGGGAGATAGGCCAGTGCCTCCCTGAGTCAATGCGCGCTCCTGGCAAGGTGAGTTTGTGTCAGCTGAGCTCAGCTGGTGCAGAGGCCTGAGGGTGTGTGGGGCAGGTGGGGAGGAGGTGGAAGAGAGAGGTTTCAGGTCGGGGGAGGGAGGGTGGCAGGCATTTTTGGGGATGGGTGGGTGGGGAGTGGGAGGTGGGACTAGGATCTGGTACATGCTGGATCCTAGCCCCATTCCCAGGTGGCCCAGGGCAGTCCTGGGCTACTCGGATTTGCACCACCGATTTAGGTGGCGCAGATCTGAGTAGCCCAATTGGGGCTGCTTCGGCTTTCCCGGGGTAAGGGGAAAAGTTTCTTCTTGCTTTGGGCCAATACTCAGACAGCCCCAAACTTGCACTGGATTCAACGCAGACCCACCAGCCTGTCTGTTTCAGTGCAAGATATGATTGGGCTGCTCACCATCTATTTCCTTTCAATGGCAAATGGGAAAGGCAAATGGAAACAATTTCAAACAGGAATAATTGTTCTCCTTGATGATTTTGTTAATTGCAAGATACTTTTGTTACTATGCAAGTGCATAGGGCAGAGAGAGGCCTTTATGAATCCTGGTGTTCCTGAAATGGGTATATTTTCAAGCACTGCAGTGATTCTCAAGCTTTCTGGGTCAGACCCATTGGGATAATTGCCTAGCTTCTCTTCTTCCATCTCATTGGCTCTGTATTGACTACTTACCGCCTAGGGAGATTGGACTTTCAAGTCTTTCCAGTAGTAAGCGGAGGATCAAAGTTAGAATGAGATGAAGGTTAGTTTCTTCTCCTTTGATGGCATGCTGAGATCTGCAGATATACTGGATCCACATGGCACATTGTACTACTATGTTTGTGGGCTAAGTACAAATGAATGATGCTCTTTTTCACCCTGCTCCCCCCAGGATCACTATGACTGGGGGCTACGTGCAATTAAGTCAGTTTTGGTTGTCGCTGGATCCCTCAAGAGGGGTGACCCAGATCGCCCTGAAGACCAGGTCCTGATGCGCTCCCTCCGGGACTTCAACATCCCAAAGATTGTGACGGATGACATGCCAGTGTTCATGGGTCTCATTGGAGACCTCTTTCCTGCTTTGGATGTCCCCAGAAAGCGAGATCCCAGTTTTGAATCTTTTGTGAAAAAAGCTGTGCTGGAACTCAAGCTGCAGCCAGAGGACAACTTTGTGCTCAAAGTAAGGGTGCCACTTTCCATCAGCCCATCTTCAGCTGGTAGCCAACTCTGCTGTTTTCTTGTTCATCTTTAACAACCCCCCTATTTACTGCATAAAGAAATTTGTTGCTGCCTATGGGGGTGTGTGCCAGTGGACCTTAGGTGCATTTTCGTGTGTGTAGTCTTTTTTTCTTTTGGGTTTTCAGTGTTTGACCAGCAGTGCCCCCTTTTGGTTTATTTTTTGGGTGTAGTTTTATCTAACATGATCGTGCTTCTCAGGACTGTGTGCTGTTTTTGTGCTGGGTAATTTAGAAAAAAAACCTAGGAATGTAAATGTATGCACCTTTTGCTGCCCTGCCTCATTCCACTCAGGCACCAGTCTGATGCCATTCCTGCAGAGAGGGAGGACTGGTGGCCACTACAGCTAGGGCATTCTACATGAAACATTCAGCTCACTGCCAAAATCACTACTATAGGAAGAGGATCAGTGCTTCATCTAGCCATTGCTTGCTCTTGGCCCCACCATATCAGGGATGTGCAGAGGAGGGGAGGCAGGCGATGCAGAATTGCCCTGTCATTGTTGATGGAAAAGTGCTGCAGCCACCCTGCCCTCTTACATCTGAGGAGGCTGTCCTTCACCTGAGAAAGTGGGTGTAACTAGACCTTTCTTAGGTCTAAGGAGAGCCACCTTGACTGTAAGCAGGTGGGGCGGCTGAGTCACTTTTCCATGGACGACAGGACAATTCTGCCTCACCTGCCTCCCATGCTGCATATCTCTGCTTCATGTCCTAGCCTGACTGGCTCAGTTTTTGTTCATCAGATTCCTTTACACAGACACACCATTTACTTTGCAGGAATGCAAAAACATGGTTTGGGTACAGGGGGAGAAATTACCAGCACTGTTTTTGGGGTTGTACAATGTTGGAAACAAATACTTCCAAATCAAGCTCAGTGATAGAAATGGTAGAAAGGTGCAAATTCAGTGTAAAAAGCTCAACTTGAGACATTTCTTGTCTCCTTTGCTTCTGTTGTAGGTGGTGCAGCTTGAAGAGCTTCTTGCTGTTCGGCACTCTGTCTTTGTGGTGGGCAATGCTGGTACAGGAAAATCTCAGGTGCTGAAGTCTCTGAATAAGACCTACCATATCATGAAACGAAGGCCTGTATGGACAGACCTCAACCCAAAAGCAGTTACCAATGACGAACTCTTTGGCATAATCAATCCTGCCACAAGAGAGTGGAAAGATGGTAAGAGTCTTAAAATCCAATAAGAGAGGAATTTTTCATTACACTTGCCAAAAGTGTAAACTTGTCCCTCAAAACGGCCACAGTGCCAGAAGATTGGAGGATAGCAAATGTCACGCCTATTTTTAAAAAGGGAAAGAGGGGGGACCCAGGAAACTATAGGCCAGTCAGCCTAACATCTATACCGGGTAAGATGGTGGAATGCCTCATCAAAGATAGGATCTCAAAACACATAGACGAACAGGCCTTGCTGAGGGAGAGTCAGCATGGCTTCTGTAAGGGTAAGTCTTGCCTCACGAACCTTATAGAATTCTTTGAAAAGGTCAACAGGCATGTGGATGCGGGAGAACCCGTGGACATTATATATCTGGACTTTCAGAAGGCGTTTGACACGGTCCCTCACCAAAGGCTACTGAAAAAACTCCACAGTCAGGGAATTAGAGGACAGGTCCTCTCGTGGATTGAGAACTGGTTGGAGGCCAGGAAGCAGAGAGTGGGTGTCAATGGGCAATTTTCACAATGGAGAGAGGTGAAAAGCGGTGTGCCCCAAGGATCTGTCCTGGGACCGGTGCTTTTCAACCTCTTCATAAATGACCTGGAGACAGGGTTGAGCAGTGAAGTGGCTAAGTTTGCAGACGACACCAAACTTTTCCGAGTGATAAAGACCAGAAGTGATTGTGAGGAGCTCCAGAAGGATCTCTCCAGACTGGCAGAATGGGCAGCAAAATGGCAGATGCGCTTCAATGTCAGTAAGTGTAAAGTCATGCACATTGGGGCAAAAAATCAAAACTTTAGATATAGGCTGATGGGTTCTGAGCTGTCTGTGACAGATCAGGAGAGAGATCTTGGGGTGGTGGTGGACAGGTCAATGAAAGTGTCGACCCAATGTGCGGTGGCAGTGAAGAAGGCCAATTCTATGCTTGGGATCATTAGGAAGGGTATTGAGAACAAAACGGCTAGTATTATAATGCCGTTGTACAAATCGATGGTAAGGCCACACCTGGAGTATTGTGTCCAGTTCTGGTCGCCGCATCTCAAAAAAGACATAGTGGAAATGGAAAAGGTGCAAAAGAGAGCGACTAAGATGATTACGGGGCTGGGGCACCTTCCTTATGAGGAAAGGCTACGGCGTTTGGGCCTCTTCAGCCTAGAAAAGAGACGCTTGAGGGGGGACATGATTGAGACATACAAAATTATGCAGGGGATGGACAGAGTGGATAGGGAGATGCTCTTTACACTCTCACATAATACCAGAACCAGGGGACATCCACTAAAATTGAGTGTTGGGCGGGTTAGGACAGACAAAAGAAAATATTTCTTTACTCAGCGCGTGGTTGGTCTGTGGAACTCCTTGCCACAGGATGTGGTGCTGGCGTCTAGCCTAGACGCCTTTAAAAGGGGATTGGACGAGTTTCTGGAGGAAAAATCCATTATGGGGTACAAGCCATGATGTGTATGCGCAACCTCCTGATTTTAGGAATGGGTTAAGTCAGAATGTCAGATGTAGGGGAGAGCACCAGGATGAGGTCTCTTGTTATCTGGTGTGCTCCCTGGGACATTTGGTGGGCCGCTGTGAGATACAGGAAGCTGGACTAGATGGGCCTATGGCCTGATCCAGTGGGGCTGTTCTTATGTTCTTAAAAAGCCCACCGTATCTCCAAAATGTTTGCATTGAGAGAGTTCATCAAAAGCGAGAGATTTTTCTCATCACCCGTTAGAGCTTTTTCATTGTCTCTTCTTGTATGCCTCTGACTCTCTGTTTTCACGGTTGAGGCTTTCATGAAAAGTCATAACTCCAATTCTCTGGTGTGTTGTGCAGCAGGACTGCTATTGTTCCAGCACTGCTTTTTTCTCATCTGAACTTTCATGCAGTTTCCTCAAGAGACACTTTTCAAAACGTTAATTTCCTTGGAATTAATTGGCACATTTTCCTGTCCGCTCCATCACCAATTTAACTGTTTTAAAAGAAAAATATCTTTCCATGTACATAATTATTCAAAATGTGCTATGGGACGCACTGAAATATGAGGATGACTTTTGTGACCTGGGAAAAGGGTGGGGAGGCCACAGGATGCTCCTTCAACTCTTGGGGTGGCAATGCCCGTTTCCCCCTAGTCTGTGGACCCGAAGTCAGAGGGAGACCACACCAACCTGTAACCCAGGGTCCTAGGGCCCAATCCTATCCAACTTTCCAGTGCCGGTGCAACTGCAATGCAGCCCTGAGGAAATGGAACAAATGTTCCCTTACTTGGTGGAGGTCTTTGTGACTGTTCCTCCGCTGCAGAATGCAGCACTTGCCTCATTGGCACAGCTGCACCAGTGCTGGAAAAATGAATAGGATATGGCCCTTAATTGAGTAAGAGAGGATTGGGGCAGGGATTGGAACCAGCCAGGGATTGTCTAGGATGGGCTGGGGGGAGATATTGGCAACAGTGGCAGTGCTGATATCCTGTGCCCCCAGTCCAAACTTGATGCTTTTTTGGGCCCACTTTGATTTACACCAGCCAAAGCTGGTGCAGCTCCAGGTAGGCCCATTGGGGACAAAGCAGTGGCGGAGTAAGTAAGTAAAAGCTGTACTGAAACTGGACAGCTATGGAGAGGTAAGTAAAAAATTTACCTCTCCATCGCTTTCTGGTCTTCGTCTGGCCCATAGCGTGCTGTGCCAGCACCACTGCACTCTCTGCACGCATCTCATTTCATTCTGTTGGCCCTGAATGTCAAGGACTTTTCCCTCTCTGTCTAATACCCCCACTTTGGATCTGACATCTTCAGTATTTTCTGGGATTTCCAAACCTCAGTGCTCTGGCCCAGGGGTCTCCAAAGTTTTCGGCCAGAGGGCTGCATTAAATATCTGTCATGATGTCAAGGACCGAAAAAATAAATAAATATGTTAGAGATGGAACTTAGATGAATGAATAAATGCATGAATGGGCTCAGAGTTCCATGATTTATCCTAGCACCAACATACACCACAGAAATAAAGCACACACTCAAATGGACTCCCAACCCCAGAAGGAGCTTATTTACAAGTACAGGAGTAAATACTCAGAACCAGCACATCACACCTGGAGCATGTTCTGAGGGCCAGGGAGGCCTCCCCAGTCCTTCTAAGGCCTTCAGAGGGCCCAAAAATATCACTTCTGGTTTTTCGGAAAAACCAGGAAGAGATTTTTTAGGCATTCGAAGGGCCGGAGAAACAATGCACGGCCTACCAGCCCTCAGAACACCCCTTGGCTGCATTTGATTGAGCGGGCCAGAGGCCCGCAGGAGACCAGAAACTTGTCGAGGGCCAGATAGAGGCATGCTGCTGCTGGCTGCATCTGGCCCCCAGGCTGGGGTTTGGAAATGCCTGCTGTAGACCCTGGTCAGCCATAGACTGCTTGAAGACCTTCTGGAGACTCTGCAAGCTACCTAAGCACATTCAAGTTTCTGTAGCTCTAGCTTACAGAACTTTCCTTGCTCCTCCTAACCAAAATGGTTAGCGTGTGGTTGGTCTGTGGAACTCCTTGCCGCAGGATGTGGTAATGGCGTCTGGCCTGAACGCCTTTAAAGGGATTGGACAAGTTTCTGGAGGAAAAATCCATTACGGGTTACAAGCCATGATGTGCATGTACAACCTCCTGATTTTAGAAATGGGCTATGTCAGAAGGCCAGATGCACGGGAGGGCGCCAGAATGAGGTCTCTTGTTATCTGGTGTGCTCCCTGAGGCATTTGGTGGGCCACTGTGAGATACAGGAAGCTGGACTAGATGGGCCTATGTCCTGATCCAGTGGGGCTGTTCTTATGTTCTTATGGTAATCTCCCAAATATCAAGAGGTATATCTATTGATTTGTGGGTCCCACATGTTTCTTCTTTCCAACTCTGCATGGCTCTGCCACCTTATCGTTGTTCTGAGAGAGGGACAGTGGCCAAGGTGACAGAAACTAGCTCTGTAACCTCTTTGGAATTACCAGCTGCATTCCTGATGTGCCTTTTCATTGGATGACATAAATGAAGGAACAGATTGAGAGCACAGTGGGCTGATACCTGAAGCATAGTCCTACCATAGTGAATTGTTTTTCGCTGGTGTTTGTGAATGCATATTTGTATTATGTTTCTCTTAGGACTTGATGATGAAACTATCAAGGGAATAAACTTTCCCAGGCTTATAAAAGCAAAAAGACTCAGGGAGGACAGAAATTTCCTACGACTCTGGGCTTTACATCACATGTTGACTGTAAATATAGATACATGTTAAAATGTCATATATATCTCCTTTAGCAAAGCAAAAGCAGATGTGCACACAATATTTAATGTGGACTTCCTTTTACTGTAACATGTACAGCAATCATTGGCATCCAGGAGTGCATTGTTTACCTGTCCTGCTCTCACAAGGGACTTTCAGAGAAATGGGCATGTCATACCGATAGCAAGAGGACAGACTGTTAACTGTGGGTAGTCTCCTGTGAGTCCTCTGGAGCCTAAGTTTGTAAACCTTTGATTAGCATTGTGGTATTTCCCTGAAGGTATTGCCATTTTGAGGAAAAGGGACAGAACAAAGTTTGAGCAGAATGCTGTTTTAAATCACTGTTGTCACTTCTCCTTTTAATCTGATCAGAGTACCCTGAGTTTACTTTTTTGTCCATAATCATTCCCCAAAGTATTAAAAGATGTGGGATTACTGTCAGTGACATTATTTCATCCCAGTTATGCATTATTTCCTAAAGCAGATTTTATTTGCTTCCTGTTGTTTTTGTAATTACCAGATTTAGACTACCTGCATTTAGTTTTTGCTTTGTTTGTTTGCATGCAAACTCAATAAATCCTTCCCAATAATGGAAGAACATGTGCAGTGCCTTTGAGAATCCCACTGAATGCCTGTGATCCTCTTTAGGTTTGTTTTCATCGATCATGCGCGACCTGGCCAATATTATGCATGATGGCCCCAAATGGATTGTGCTGGATGGTGATATTGATCCAATGTGGATTGAATCTCTCAATACTGTCATGGACGATAATAAGGTAAAGCAGCTGCACTCTTATTCTGGAGTACCTAGGACAATCTACCCTTTGTACAAAATGCACACGCTAAGCTAGTAAACTGTAGGATTAAACTGCTGTTGGGAAGTGTCAGAACTGCATTTTCTTCAAGAAACAGAGCAAACACTGTTTTAGGCACACACATGCACAATTATAGTAAGGATAGTATAGTAAGTATAGTATATATAATTACACAAATTATAGTAAGGAAGTTTTGTTACTCTCTGTGAATGTTCAGAAGGTATTGTCCAGATACTGAAAGTAACTGTTGTGACATTGTAGCCAATGCTGAATAATTCATCCTGTATTAGGGAAGTTGGAGGCTGACCTAGGGGAGTAGCGCCTGCCTAGTGGTTAGTTCTCAGCATACCCCTTCCTGCTCCCTGCTTCTTTACTGTGTCAATGACTGAAGGGTGGGAGAGGGAAACTGTTTGATATAGCACCTGCCTTAACCCCTGGCTAGGAAAAACAGGTGGGATGGTAGGACATCTGTTTCCTCCCAGGACAATACAAATCCCAGTAGTTCTTGCTTAACACCTAATCACAGTAGCACTCTGTACAATCTGAACTGATAACTTGCTGAATTGCCAGCGAATGTGGACTGGGCAGGCAAGCAGTCAAAGGATGATCAATGAATTAAATACAGAAGAGAAAACAGAATTAAAACAAAGTGAGGTGGGGTGGAGAGGAGTGTAAATAGTGGGTTGATGAAAGGCAGGACTTGATAAAATTGGACGCAGTAGCTAGTTAGGCCCAGCAGGGACAGCTGGGTAGCTACTTATGAGAAAAAATGCGTAACCCCAACCTGCTGCCCCAGTGAAGTTTACAGGCTGACTTGAGTGGAAAGAGTAAATAAAATAACATTAATTCCACTAAACCTGTCTAGCTAGAGAGACAGTCCCTATTGCTAGCAAGTTGTTGCAGGGATCTTACCTTCTTCACTTACTGAAGAGTAAGTAGGTGTGCCTTCCACAAGGCTGTAGTTGTTTCCAACAACAGATTAGCGAAACACACCCAGACATTTTTGTTCTTGATCTTAAGAAAGCAAGGTTGGATGATGCCACAGGTTTCTTGATTGGATAAGAAAGAAAGCCACCTGGCTACTCCATCCCTTCCCTTTACCTAGACAGGTGCTTTTGGCTACCCAGTCAATGGGCACATGCCTCTTTCTGTAAGAGGCTTGGCTAGGAGTCATTCTCTGGGTGAAGTACAGACATTGAGAGAGACCAATACACATCCAGCCATGTCAGCCACCACAGAAGTTTCTGGGGCATTGACAATACCTAAAAATAGACAAAGGGAGGGGGAGACAGAGCATTAATCATATGTTTGTTCGGCGTTTTCCAGGGGGGACTGGGAGGAATGTGTGCTATTTCATTTCTTGCTGGTGGGGATGAAGCTGGAGGATCATTTTACGGGTTTTCTTAATTGTAGGTTTTTTGTCTAGAGGCTCTTAAGGCCATGCTGCTTATTACAGTAAAGGGCCAGCATACTTTTTGTCAGAGAACATGTGCAGAGATGTACAATCCAGACCAAAACAGGGGCAAGGGTTAGAGGGGCTTTAATTTTTGCCCCTGCTGTGGTTCTGGATTGTGTGCCCCCGTGTGCCATTTACAGTTTCCAGCAGCTTTCAATGGTTGCTTTTTTACCACTGTGAATAGTGCATTGGTAGGGGTATGGTTAATCTGCATTGGAACCATGGTGGAGAAAGGTATTAAAGCCCCCTGCTCACCCATGATTTCACCCTGGATTGTGCACTCCCTATTTGTAACAAAACAAAAAATGTTAAAGGGCCAGCACATGCATTAATTGTAATGTGCAGTTTACCTTTACTTTTCCACTAACATGAAGAGTTCTGTTGCTGGAAGGCAGGTACCAATCTGCTCTGCATTCAAGCAATACTGATGCATTTCAGTGTGGCTGTTGTGGCCCATAGTGCTTTTTTGTGTTCTTAATCTAACTATATCCTCCTTCCTGCAGGTGCTGACTCTAGCGAGCAATGAAAGAATTCCTCTCAATCCTACTATGAGGCTGTTGTTTGAGATCAGCCACCTGCGGTCTGCCACCCCAGCCACTGTTTCCAGAGCAGGTAGATGGCAGGGAGCAAAAAAAGGGGAGGTGGCATTTTTATTTTGACCTGATAGAACGTGAAAAACCTTCGCTTGAGCTCATGAAGGGAGCATCTCACAGGGATGGGTATGTGTTTGTCATGTGTGATTTGCATGTTTCTAGATCTTAAATACACCCTTCTCAAATCCAATTCTCACCCCCTTGCTGCTGTTTGCCTATAAAAGGTAACAGTGAATGCAGGGACTGTGTCTTTATACATGACTGTTGTTCTGCGTCAGGTTTTTTGTCTGCATAGTACATATCCAGGCCTGTCGCTTCTTAGCATAGGAGTCCTTGCTCGATGATCCATGGAATGATGACTAAGATTACATGAACATGTTGTGTTTTTGCCATAGTTACAACCCACGTTGCAGATTTGCTAGAATTATCCTTAGTAGATTCTCTTCGTTTCTAATGCAGGGATTTACATATTCAAACAAGCAAAGAGCCATGCTGACCACTAACTTTATCAAATAAAAGATGAGGGAGTAGGCAGGATATCCAGCTGTCTCCATTGCACAGATTAGAAAAGAGTAGGTGTCAGCACTGCCAAGAGAAAAGCAGGTGGCAATGTCACTTGGGTTTGTAAGTACACAACTAAGAATTAAACTATCAGAAGCTTTAAGGCTAATACGAATCATGCACGATAAACATCTTATCCAAATGTCTACTTGCTGTTAAGTTCCTGAATAACCACATGAAATTTGTCCGTTTTTATTTAACAGTTATTTAGATGTGCTAAAAATTGGTCAGCCCTGTTGCTAACTCTGTTGCTCTGTGTCTCCAGGGATCCTTTACATCAATCCAGCTGATCTGGGCTGGAATCCCCCTGTGAGTAGCTGGATTGACAGACGAGAAATCCAGAGTGAACGAGCGAACCTGACCATTTTGTTTGACAAGTATTTGCCCATTTGTCTGGATACTGTAAGAACCAGGTACAGTTAAGCAGGACTAAGGTTGAGTTTACACATCAAATCAAAAACCCACATGGGTTTGTTTCCTGCAGTGTTCTTCAGCTTGTCAAAAGCTGGGACCCACTTCCAATCATTCAAGAGACCAGCGGGTGAGAGCTTGTGGTGGCATGTTCAGAAGGTTCAGAAGGCATGTCCTGCCTGTGGAGGGATTCCCACAAATCACTAACACGGCTTACTCACCATATACTGAGGGCCAGAGGACGCACATGTTTCTTAATACACACCTAATGATTATGACAATAGACCCTCATTTAGAGCAGCATATCAGACAGTAGAAGGGTTCTGGGAGTGTCTCTCCAGTGTGCATGGAAAGCTAAATAAGTCATAACTTGTTTTTTCAAATTAGGTTTAAAAAGTGCACATTTGTTTTGGCATAGAGACCAGGTCTTCAAGGCCATGATGGAGTATGAGGTTGCAGGTGAGCCAGATGGAGGTTTGGAAAGGAAATAATTTTTGCAGCTGTAACACAGGCTTCCACAGTTGCTGCTGTCAGTGGGGTGATGTTAGAACCTGTAAATAGTGTAGGCGGAGGGGAAAGGCTATCCTGATGCCCCGTGTCAGCTGCACGTGAAACTCTCGGGTGAGCCGCAGATGGTTCTAAGACAAGTATATTTTGAAGAGCCAGCCTCTCCAATAACTGTAATTATTTTGTAGCAAACTGCAGGGCTCTTCCTGTTTCATATGTCTGTAAATGTAGCCTAAGCCCATGTAAAATATGAGATGAAAGGGCTTATTTTATTACTCTGTTATTTGACCACTTCTGAACTCCCCGCATTTGTGGCAAATCAGTGCCCTTAGCAAGGCTCCATTTCACTACTTTCAAGAGGATCAAAGTTTTAAAATGACTCTAACTTATGATTATAGTTATTACTTGGCTGCGTGCTGATGGTATTTTATTCCTCTCTGTAGCAGTGGATAAGAACGATATACACAATGAAAGAAAAAAATTTTATGTTCGGAAAGAGGATTTATATGCCTATCTCCTCGTATTGTTAAATGGCAGTCATGCTAAATCCAATTAAACTTCCTAAGTTTTCAATTCTCCCATTATAGATTTAAGAAGATTATTCCAGTTCCTGAGCAGAGCATGGTTCAGATGTTGTGCTCCCTCCTTGAATGCCTCCTCACCAAGGAGAATACCCCTCCAGATTGCCCCAAAGAGCTCTATGAACTTTATTTTGTCTTTGCTGCTGTCTGGGCATTTGGTGGTGCCACGTTCCAAGACCAGGTAAGAAGACATAACTGCTAATAGCAGAACTAAAAAATTTAGGGCACAGTCCTAACCAGGTCTCCTAAGAAGCAAGTCCTATTTTGTTCAATGGGGCTTTCCTGACAGTAAGCCCCATTAGGCTTGCAGCCTGATGGTTAGGATTGCAGCCTCAGTTTCATATTTTTAAATTAGTAACCATGACTGGAAGCCTGTGCCTGTTCCTGGACAACTCCAAGCAGATTTATCCCAAATAAGGAGTCGCAGCAACACCCGACACCCCCCAGAGACCACAAGGATTACCAGTAATTAAATGTTGTAACAGGAAACTATTTATTTGCTGATTTGTGCCATGTAAGAAAAACCCAGAAGTGAGGAGCGGTCTGTACTGGGAGGTGGGACAGTGAATGAAATTTACTTTGTAAAAAAAGAGATTGCAATAGTTCCTCCTTATCTATCATCTCGGTATCCACAGATTCCACCACCCACAGATCCATGGATACCAAGACCGTGAGGCAGCCTCTGGTGCTCCTCGAAGTCACTTCCTAGTCACATCAAAGCCAACGATCTCTCCCTTGGCCCTAGCACACCCAGTGGAAGCACTTCCGGATGCATTCTGGGATGTGCTAGGGCCGAGGGAGCGTGTGGCGGTGGGATGCCACAGGGATCTGTAGTGCCAGCCTGCATTTTGGTAGTCACTGACGCAATTTATACATATGCTTTGTTGACTCGTTGGATGACCTTGCATTAATCTCTTAAGCCTGTCTGAAGTGTGTGAATGTGAACTGGCATTCTCTTTACCACTCCAATTTTAAAAGGGGACCAATATCTCTTGTTATATACATATGTAAATAGAAGATGATTCCATAAAATGCCTGGATTCTTCCAAGATTGTCAGTCTTTGCTAAAATTCCAAATCTTTTCTCTTTCCCCTTCCCCTGGTTGGAAGAATAATGAGCTGTAACTGGTTTCTTTGTTTTGTTGTTTGGCTTTTGGATACACTGTAATTATATTAAATCAGCAATTACAGAGAGCTCTTGATGGAAAGCAGGTAAAATAACCTTCTCTTTTAGTCAGAATAGTGACTCTGAAATTCATTTCTCTCTGCTGATTTTCCACTTTACAAAACTTTTTTCCATTTCTCATGCACATAGGAAAACTGAGTTTATTCTTTACACTTTTTGACTCTATCATGACAGGAGGGAGGAAAGGAGGTTTTCTTTTTCATTTTAGTTCTGCATCTAAATTAGCCTTATTATCCAATTACTTATTTAATCCTGTTTTTCACCTCTGTTATTTAGTGATTAATTTAGTATTTCATAGCATTAATGCAAGCCTGGAGCTCTTTCCTCACTTCTGTATTCATTTTCTCAATTTCTGATGACAGGCCTTGGAAATGGTTGGTGCTTTAGTTGTTCCACAGTTTGCTTGCTAGAGGAATTTCTAATTGAGAAGAGACATCAAACTTCTGAAGTCCCCTCCAACACTTAATTTCTGTTAAGCCACAGATTTCTGTTTCTGAGATGATAGAACCAAATCAAGACAGCTACTGTCTTGATTCTTTCTGATTGTTAGACCTCTCTGATGATGAATATGCTGCATGTCTTCATCCAATTACAGACATGCAAATTGCAACTCATTTTAATTTTGATTCATTCATCCATTCATCTTCATTTTTCTTTATAGGAGAGCTCTTCACCTTCTTTGAACTTTCAGCTTCACTTTGAAGGACCTTTGCATCTTGGGTCTGATAACTATTTTCCTTTTCTCTTGTCAATTGTTTTTCCTTGGTCTTCATAGTTCAAGCTTTGAGCATTACAGAACTTTTTTTATTGGCATTAGCTTTAATTCTCTGTTTTCTGATGTTCTACTCCAACACAATTTTACATAAAACTACAGTCAACTAATGGTCTAGTCCTATTCAGACCACATTGTGACGTCTGCCATATCCTAACCTATTCTGGCAATGCTACTCTGATGGCACACCGACACTTGTGCAACGAGGGCCAAATGTCAAGCCCCCAGTTCTAACAAAGCAACATGGCACAGCCCTTCCCAGTAACACCCTCAGTGTCTATGGAAGCACTGACACGGCCTGTAATCCATGGATGGCACTGTGTCATTGATGTGATGGCTTTGCGTGTCATTGGTGTGATGTTTAAGGAGCCAGTCATTGCTCCCAATCAGCTCCAACACTGGGAGCCAGAGAAGCACGGCCAGGGTGAACTTAGCAGGGGTGGGGTCAGGTGTAAGGCCAATGAATGACCAATGCTGAGGGGCGCCCCCTGCCAGCCGCTAGGGATGAGCAACACAGCCACTGGCACCTGCGCAACCATGAACACTATGGTACACACAAAGACTCCCCAGCATCCCTACCTCCTACAGAAATCATGGTGGCATCCGCAGCAACAGGGAAAATCAAAAAACTACTAGGGATGTCTGTGCCTAGTATTCAGGTCCCCTCATTCCAGCCATATAAACACATCCAAGGAATACTTTTTCAGCAGGCCAGAGCACAGGTAGCAACATAGGTCCCTTGGATGAAGGCAACCAAGTGGAACAAATACCCAAGCCCTTACATGGCAAGGATTTGTGTTCTCATGGGAGTGTCTGCCAGCTGAAAGGAATTCTTTTGCCAGGAAAAGGATTGGGATGAGTCACAAAGGGAGCCTTAACAGAACTCAGGCAAAGCAGGGTGCCAGTGGCTCATTGCATAAAGGCACAAGCTGGGCACTAGGCAAGATGGGTTCAAACCCAATCAAGGGACCCACCTCACCAGCAAGGCATCCTCCTTTTGCATAACTGGCCAGAAACACCTTTGGGAAGAACAAGAACAGGGAAGTGGATCTAAAACTCACATCAAGCACTCCACAAAGCTGCTAACTAATCACCCAGTCTTATCAAGAGACAGGTAAAGAGCATCTGGTCTAGCATTTAACATCTTGCACCACTTTTGCATCACCACAAACAGACACACCTGACTGGGAGGCTGCAATATGTGGACCCATCAGGAGGAGAAAAGCAACTATCATTGATCTTACTTTACTCCACAATTAAGCAGAGTTGCGTATTGAGTTGATAGCACTGAGGGCACTGAGCTGCCCTTTGTGAGAGACAATTGATTTTCTTGAATTAATCTAGAATATCTAAAAGGCATACAAGTTGATCTTTTTTTGTTTAGCTAGTTTTATACTGTTGATAAAGTTGATGAAGCAGAGCTGCTTCTTTAAATAGAAAAAGAAATTCTGACATGTGCATTGCATATTTATCTGATAGTGTTGAAAACTGTGATCACTTTCATGTTGGTCATTTTTTAATTACAGTCCTTTGTACGCTGCGTGACCGACAGTTGTTAGTCAGCAACATGAAAGTGAGTGGGGGAGAGAGTGAATTAGAAATAGCTTGGCCCAAAACTCTGCAGGTGTTCTGATGTATGTATATATGAAACTCCTTTATGTCTGAGGACTTTTCCATTCATTTCAGTGTTGGGGAAGCTCTGGACGCATAAGGGAGTCTCTGAGTTCTGTTCTTGACACTGAAATTAAAGAGGAAGGCCTTCTATTCATGGGAGCACCACATGTACATCAGATTTCCTACATGTACAAGGTTCTGTTGAATTAGGATCCAGCATGTGAGTGCGTGTGTGCCTCTGTCATGCATATGCGATTATATCAAAGTTGTTTGCAGCCCACTGTATTCAGAATTCAGCACTGTATTGCATGTGCATTTTTCAAAGGACAGAGATACAGAATAGAAATGTGTATCATCAAGTTGTAACTGTCTGTCTTCACAATAATTTTTGATGGAGGTTTATATACAATTTCAAGGACTGCTTGGTTCCATCACAGGGTTACTGTTTGGGCATCTGGTCAGTTGCATTTGTTGTTAAACCATATGTGGGTTGTTGGTGGTAGCTGAATGTTACCAAAACTTTTCTTGAATTATTCTTCTCAAACATTTTGGTCTTGAAACGGCCAATGTATTTCCTGTGAACCTGATTATCAGACATTGATGTCCCGCTACAGGGAGGAATTGGGTACCCCAAAGTGAAGCAACAGGCTGTCGGTAGCAGAGGTACCAAGTATCTTTTTTTTTTTTTTTAACAGGTATTTATATACTGCCTTTCTTGGTCATCAGATTTCTCCTCAGACTTTAATTCAAGGCAGTTTACATAGGCAGGCTATACTAAATCCCAATAGGGATTTTTACAAATGAAGAAGGTTCTGTCTTTCAAGAACCACAACATTTCAGATGGATCTTTTATGATCTGGTATCACATTCTGGCCTCCATTTTCCTCCCACACAAGCGGACAGCGGCCAAAGAGCAGGTGGAATGACTCAGCGTAACTCAGCTCGGCTTGTCAGCTGCTTCAAGGTCTCACCGTTCACAGTGCCAGTGGCCTCGAACTGGCGACCTTCGGATGTTATCTTCAGGCAAACAGAGGCTCTACCCTCTAGAGCAGACCTCCTGCTCCTGCCTCCTGCCCTTCCTTCCCACATACCTATCATCCTCATGGAAGCTATGATGAAGTGATTAGCTGACTCATTGGTTGATATATCTGGGCTGCTTCTGCTGTGTGAAACTGTTTTATGCTGAGCTGGATTATTACATCTCTGCAATAGACAGTCTGGCTTAGTATTGTCTATGTACCAAGTCTTTTCAGTCTTGTTTTCCCTCTTTTTACCAGTACCATCTTTGCAGGTAACATTGTTTCAGCTACTGCAGCAGATGGCTGCTGTGTGCATCAATGGTTTTTCGCAGCAAGGAAAAGCATTCTCTAGTTGCTACTGCCTCCTGATCACTTTTCTGCTTTTCACCCTTGCCCAGCTCATGCCTCTTTTGAAGGGCCAGGCTGCTGCTTGTCATAGCCTCACTTCTGGCAGACCAGGTTAAAAGGTGTTAGGTACCTATAGCAGTAGAACCAAATACCACCACAAAGTCATACCATGAAGTACCGTCAGTGGTACTCATACCACTTGTTGAAAAGTGCACAGTGATCTACACTGATTGACAGCAGCTCTCCCCCTGTTTCAGACATTCCCAGGCAACACATGTGCTATACCACTAAGCTACAGACCTTCCCTGTGTGGAATTCTTTTATCCATAAACACAGAGAATCCATATTGCTTAACTATTGAAGGCATAAGTTAACGTCTCTCCTATCATGATTTGATGTGGACTTTCCCCTGTATTGGTGTCTGCTCTATCAGTGCCAAAGGAGTGCACTGTTTATAAAACTTGCACATCAATGTTTGCTTCAGAAATATTTTGCAAATTGCATTTGCAGTTCTCATTGTACAAACGTTCCCTCTGCAATGTTGCTCTTCACAGTGCACTCCATGTTTCTTTCTTTGCTGCTCTGTAAATGTCAAAGCTCAGGATCCAAAATGCTGTAGTCTGAATAAGAACAAGCAAAGATCCGGTGAAAAATGATCCAATATAAAATCTGTTTATTGCTCACCATAGAAATTGCCCTTGCTTCTGACCTTTTGCTGCTGAAATGTCAGAATAAACAATATGAATGCCTTCTCACTATAGCAGGCTAGGAGGCGGGCAGCAAGGTTCCTCTCTAGAAAGCCAGGGTAGAGGTAAAAGCATTACAACCAATAAGCCTTCATTCTTCAAGCAGCTGAAATTTATCATCTCTCCAGCTGTATGTGCTTCTGGAATTTCTCCAGTTTAGCATTATTTTAGTGCATAAGGATAGTCAGCTTCATCTTGGCGTGGCTGTTTGTCCTGGTATTCAGCTCCCTCTTTAATTTTATTTTTCCTCTGCTGGGTGGTAGTTTATTGATTGAGGAAGGGGGCTGGGGGTGCTAGTTAGGTCATCTCTGTTGTTTCTTGTTTTATTTTTTAATAGGAAAACTGCATTTCTTAGGGATAAGAAAGGAAGACAGTTGGTGAAGTGGGGTGAGAAGGGAGTTGAAGGAGCAACAGATATTATAGAAAGGCTTCAAGTATACACATGTGTTAGTGTGGTTGTTGATTGCAAAGGAAAAAGTGTGGTCTTTGCAACCAATACCCTCTTTGTAGCAGATGAAAAAGTATCACGGCCATGTGGAAGATGGGTGTGACCATCACTTTAACTGTGCAAACCTGCAGGATTCTCAGGGCCCAATCCTATGCATGTCTGCTCAGAAGTAAGTCCCATTAGAGTCAGTGGGGCTAAGTCCTAGGAAAGTGTGGTTAGGATTGGGCTGTCAGCTGTCTGTGAGAGTGGTAAGAACACCCCTGGTTAGTTTATAGAGGAAATATGAAGCTGTTGCATGTCAGTTGTCATTGAAAAGAGCACTGCTCTCTATCTGGAAATTGGATAACCTCCACTAAATGAATTTCTGGCCTCACTTGACTTGTATTGGGAAACCGTCTGCAGCCAACAAATCCAGGGGAAAAATTCATAAAGAATCCAGTGAGATTTAGAGGCTGGGTAGGCAGCAATCTCTGATTTGGTACTTGTCATTTACCAACCTACATTTGAGTACAAGCCACAATGTTCATAGATTTCTCCTTGTAGCTAAAGTTACCAGATACAAAGGGAAACAGAGTGCCTGTACCTTTAATCATTGTAAAGAAGATGGAATCTTGTTGGGTACAGCCCAACATGGAAGTGTTTAAAAAGCTGCACCAACGAAATCTCCCTCTTCTATAGAATGGTTAAAGGTAGGGGCACTCTGTCTCCCTATGTATCTTGTAACCCTACTTGTAGCCCTTCTGGGGAATTGAGAGTAAAGTCGTGGAGCAAGGAGGCCACCAGCACTGAACATTAAGGATTGGCCCACACATGGGTGTTAATACTTTGATGATTTCATGTGCAAAGGAGCCATCATAGATTAGCCACCAGGGAAAGAACTTCATGTGACCTCACTTCACTCCAGATACAAGGCTTTTTCAGTGGAGTTTGTACATTTCAGTATGTGAACGTGCATGTGTGAACTTGTCCTAGGCAACTGATACTTCAGTCCAAAGCATTTGTGCCAGTATGTCTACTCACAGTATGTGCCACCCTGTGTTTCTCAGAGGAAGGAGGAATTATATATATTTTATTATTATTAAGAATATTTATATTCTCTGCTTTTCAACAAAAAATCAATCACAAAGTGGTTGGCATAGCAAAATAAATCAATAAATAGTTCCCTGTCCCCAAAGGGCTTACAGTAGAAAAAAGATGCAACAGAGACACCATCAATCATCACTGGAAAACACATCATGCTGGGGTGAATGGGGACAGTTGCTCTCCCCCTGCTGAATATGTTACCTTGCACATGCCTGATCTCGTCTGATCTCAGAAGCTAAGCAGGGTCAGGCCTGGTTAGTACTTGGATGGGAGACTGCCTGGGAATACCGGGTGCTGTAGGCTTATACCATAGTCTTTCGAGACTGAAGGTTGCCAACCATTTAAAAAGAGCCTCTTTGTCCAGTTAGCTGGGATAAATATACATGTGTCAGTGACACCATTTCTCTAAGATCTAGTATAATGTCATGTTTTGTAACACATTATATTTCATTTTATTTGATGACACAGCAAGTTCTAGGTATGTTTGCCAACTAGCAACAGGATCCCAGCCAGCATGAGGCCTGAAAGCTGCTGCTGTGTGAGTTACGTGGTGAAAAGGGTCAGTGAAGCAGCCTGACAAGGCTCCAAGGAGGCCAGAAGTAGTGACTCCAACATTAACACAGCAGTGCAGGAATTTGGAGCGGTCCAATGAGGCCCAGAAAGGGCCAAATGCTGGTGGCCACAGATTGGAGACCTGGAAGAAACCCGGCCCCTTACAGAATGGGGCCAGCTGTGGGGGGGGGGGGGTAACTGGCTTGCAGCAGTGAGGCTGACAACAGTTGAAGAAACTAAGGCCCCCCACCAGGGAGAGAGGAGGCAAGGGCAGAACCTTCAATGGCAGGCTGACAGGGACAAGGGCTTATGAGACCTGTGGCACTGGGGCCAGTCTCAGTGGTGCCAGGGCACCCAACCCACTACAAGACCTTCCCAAGAGGACCTTGGCCAGAGCTCCTAAGGACTTCCCAGGGGTCAGTGCTGGGCATACTTACCTGAGAGGTGGGGAAGGAGCCATATTGCTTGCTGACCCAATCCTAGAGACTCATTGCCCCATCTGCAGACAAAGAAGACAAGCATGTTAATGTGCCATTACAGGATGGACTATGAAGGAGCAAGGGCAGAGCCTCCAAGGACAGGCTGGTGGGACCAGGGCTACAGGATTTGTGGGACTGTAAAGGGTTTATGGTGATTAAATGTAAAGGGTTTATGGGGATTAGGAGCTCAATCCTATGGCCCTGTAGCTCTGGCACTGGAGCCCAGCACTGGTGATAGGTGAGGAGGGAGCGCTGGCCGGGGTAGCGGCAGTCAGCACTGGGCCTCAGTGCCACGAAGATGACTCTGCAGCACAGCTGGTGGTAAATCTTGTTGTCAGTCAGCAAGACAGCCTTTTTAGGGTGGGGGAAGGGCTGAATGGAGAAAGGGACTGGCCCAGGAAGGGGGTGGGACCAGTGGAAGCCTCCTCTGCCAGATCCAAAGCTCTGTGTCAAGCTTACAAGCCCGACATAGAGCTCCTCGGGTTTGTTCCAGCGAATTAGCTGGTGCACAATCAAGGAAGCCCATTGTGGAAGGGGCTTTCCTCAGGGGAGGGGGACTAAAGGAGACCTCCAGTGACTTTCTGGTGCCTACAGGATATAGCAGTCACTATTTTGGCATTGCTGTTCCTCCAGGTGCTGGAAAGCATAGGATTGGGCTGCCCGTGAGTGGAAGCATATACTTAGTTCAACTGGTTGATGGATGCAGAGGCAGAGTAAATAAGCAGAGAGAATCATGTCCTTGTGCAGCCCCCTAACTGCTTGTCTGCCCTTGGACGAAGGTGTCCAAGAGAGTGGGGACATCACAGAAGGACATGTAGAAAGTAATGCATTTCTCCTGTATATGGGCTTATTTTTTGAAAACTAGAATGTGCCCCTTGCTACTAGCTTCTCTTACCAGTCATGTTGTTTTACAATGACTGTAGGATTTGTAAATCAGTGAGACCAAATCCTAACCAACTTTCTAGCACTGGCATAGCGGTGCCAATGGAGCATGTGCTGCATCCTGCAGCAGTTGTGTGGCACTCACGGAGGCCTCCTCAAAATAAGGGAATGTTTATTCCTTTCCTTGGACCTGCATTGCCCTTATGTCAGTGCTGGAAAGTGGGTTAGGATTGCACCCTTAAACTGTCAATGTGTCCATAGAAAACCCATGAACCAGTTGTTTTCTGGCTTCTGCTTTCTGTTCTGGGCATTTCAGGGACAAGGATTATGTCATTGTGAACTGGAAAGCTTCAGTGATAGAGAAATATTTCACAGTGCATAGCTTGGTGTGACCATCCTGTTTTCTTTGGGCAATCGATTGGATTCTCTGAGTGTTTACACAAGTTTAATTATGTGTGATAAATCTTGCATCAGTCAGTTCTGATCATGAATAATTATTTGTTTAGGAAATAAGAGTATTAAGATAATTTTTTTTAATGCTATGAAAACTTCTAATGGTAGGAAGACATCCTAACAGCAGGATCTTGGATTGTGAAAGGGTTTCTCCTGGAAGAGATGGAAAAGGGTTGGAAATGGCAGTGAGAGCCAAGCCACCTTTCTCCATTTGGGCATGTGATGTAACTGAGAGTGACCTGGGTTCAACTTAAACATGTGCAGATAATTGTTTTGTGTGCGTTAAAATTGCTTTCCTCCACATTTTCTTTGACAGCTTGTAGACTACAGAGTTGAATTCAGTAAATGGTGGGTGACAGAATTCAAGACAATCAAGTTTCCTTCTCAAGGGACGGTCTTTGATTTTTACATTGACCCGGAAACAAAGAAATTTGAACCTTGGTCCAAGCTCATCCCCAAATTTGAATTTGATCCAGAAATGCCATTACAGGTAAGTGATTGTGTTTACATGTATGCGGGTGTGGGTGCGATGGAGATAAGCAAAGATGTGGGGTAGGACTGTGTGACCATATTGCTTCTGTCCAATGCATGTATTAATACCGAAGTGTGAAAGCAAATGTTTTGATAAGAGGGTAAAACCGATGTTATGCCTACCAGAGTAGACTTGCAATTAATTGTTCAGGGTGTGTTGGCCTTCCTTGTGTTCCAGTAACCTACACTTGCCACACTGATGCTGCATGGAGCTCTGCTTCTGCCTCTTTTAGCCTGGGTTAGTATGTTTGAAAGATGTTCACTGGAGAGATGTTGCTGCTGTAAAGGAGTGTGCTGGAGCATTCCTTCTGCGTGAAGAATTGATGAATGGCTGTGTCCAAGATACTGAAATGGCAAGATTTCAAATTGAAAAGATTTGAATTTTTTTTCCTGTACAATGTTTTACGGTTGTAGAAATAAACCTGACGCTGAAGCTATGGAGCGTGCTTCACAGCATGCTTTCAGCACCAGGTACACTGTAGTGAATTAAATGGGAATATGTGTCTGAATGTGTGTTTGGAGGTTTCTGATAACCAGGGATTCAAAAAGGACATTAACCCCCAAATTAGTTGACATTAGATTTTTATTTCTAAGCCTCTCGGTGCACTTGGGAGAACATTATTGTGATTTCTGAGCACTTATTATTGGCAGGATTGATTTGTCCACTTTCACAACTGGTTGGTTGGCAACCTTCAGTCTCGAAAGACTATGGTACAAGCCTACAGCACCTGGTATTCGCAGGCGGTCTCCCATCCAAGTACTAACCAGGCGTGACCCTGCTTAGCTTCCAAAATCAGACAAGATCAGACTGGTGCTGAAATTGTCATTTTTCCTGGAAGCTTAGAGACCTGCTCCATTGCCTGCAGGCCATGGGGACAGAATCAGAAGCAACAGCTTGTGATCCCATGTTTTAGTTGAACTTCTCTGGTTTTGTTTTATTCAATTAGTGGGCCAACTGTCTGCCTCTTTGTCTTACAATATGTAGAGATGCTCATCATGTCAGGTTCATATTCCGTTGAGTGGAGAGCAGCCAAATGCAATTAGTGCCAAGTGTAATGAGAAAATAACATTGTCTCATTCGTCACTTCATGAGGGAATTGTATGCAATGTATCTTTGTAGAGAACTTGCACCAGACAAGGAAGCCCAGTGCAGAAGGCTGTTTTTTTCCATCCTGCTCTCACGAAGCACATTCCTGCTGCTTTCCTCTTATGCTCGTTCCTATTCCTGCCAGCCACATTTTGGCAGACTTTGTGATTCTAATTCTCATTTTTCTGGGCCAAGATGTTCACAGGGGATACTAGCAATAAAAGCATTCATTTATTTTGATGTTATCTGATATACAACCCATGCTTTTATTGCTGTCTAGGGTCATTGGATTATTAAAGTCTCAAATTGGGGTCATACAAACCATGTTTTTCTTCATGGTCTCTTTGCCATCACACATAGTGGAGTTCTCTGACCACACAGAGCTGACCTCAGAAACTGCTAGAGCTTTTTTGAACATGATCCATAGTTCTCATAGCAAGGCTCCCCCCCCCCATTCCAGGACAAACTGGTTCATGATTGATTGTACTTGTTCAAATGGTGAAATTCAAGCTGCTCTGATTCAGGGAGGCGAAGGGTATAGTGAAGGAGGCTCTACGAATGCTCCAACTTGACCTTTCCTGACTTGGAGCACTTTGGAGATGATTTGTAAATCACAGCCAAATCCTAAAAGCGGCAATGCAGCTACCGCAGCATTCTGTGGTTCTGTGGCAGCTGCCTGAGGTCTCCTTGGGAGAAGGGGATTTTTGTCCCCCTTAGGAAAGCCCCAAGCCACACAATGGGGCTCCTCAAGTCTGCACTGTCTATTTTGCTGGTGCGGAGTTGAGAGGCTCCATGTTGGGCCTTCCGACATGTCAGGTCCCACCCCCTCCCACCCTGGTTCCTCCCCTGCCCCACCTTCTCCCACCCTGTTCCACCCACTCCCTGCCACCCCCACCCTGATACTACTTACCGCCAGCTGGCGCTGCTGGGGCACCAGCCAGGCCTCAAAGCGGCTCTCAAACTTAGTGCCAACTGGCACTGGCCCAGCACCAGTGGCCACTTCTCTCCAGGTGACGCAGACATGCCTTACGCTTCCCGAGATATCTTCTTTCTATATTTTGGATGTTTGATTGGCTACTTAATTTCAGTTGCTTCTTGTCACAAATTTACAGGTTTGGACCTGTGTGAAGAGTGAATAAACCCATGGAAGGGGTGTTGAATTTTGTGGGGAGTATTTAAATGGTCATGGGAGGTGGATGTTCCTTTCAGAATTAAAAGTGACTCTGAGAGGAAGAGGGGACTCACTGATGAGCAGGGACTCTCCACAGACTGGTGCAGCTGCTGGGTCTGATTTAAAAAGGCTTGCCCGTCATCTAGTGTGGTCATTCAGGTAGAAAGCCAGTTCCTGTTGAACTGGGGTGGGCCAAGGGGAGATATCTGTGGCTGATGTGCCATGCCAGTCCCTCCTTGGAAAGCAGGTTCAGGCTCTGTTATAGAACTCCCCTTCACACTGCCCGTTAAGTTCTCTATTTCTTATTGCGTTTAATAAAGCTGTGACCTGTTTTATTACACATTTTGTATGTCAGCTTGTTATTACCTCTGCAAGTTTTATACCACCTTCCAACAATGTTTTCAGGGTGGCTTACAAAGCATAATGAACAATAAAATCAAAACTGCAACAAACAATTTTAAAACAATGAGAAAACAGCTGCTAAAACACTTAGGACCCAATTCTATCCAACACTCCAGCACTGATGCGGCCATGCCAGGGGATACACACTGCATCCTGCAATGGAAGCGGGAGGGCAGTCGTGGAAGCCTCCTCAAGGTAAAGGAATGTTTGTTCCCTTAACTCGGGCTGCATTGCAGCTGCACCAATACTGGAAAATTGGATAGGATTCGGCCTTTAGAGCGTGTTCTTGGGTCAGCACAAGTTTCTTGCACCGGCATAGAGGTGTCGCAAAAGTGCTGTAAGACACTTTTGCACCACCACGGGAATCACCACGGGAATCACCATGGGGTGTGCACTGGCCTCCAGAGTCTAATCTGACTTTGTTTCACTAACTGAGTCAGGCCATCGCAGGGATCTGGGGAGGGCAGGTGCAGGTTGGAATGGGGGTGTTCTGGGGCAGAGGGAGAATGAGAGATGGGTGGGTTGGTGGGAGGACTGGGCCCGGGGGGGGGCAGAACGAGGATCTGGCACTTAGGCCAGATCCTAAACCCCCTTCCTGGCGACCTGGCCGTACATTGGGCTGCTTGGATCTGCTTGGATCCAAGCTTGGATCTGCTTGGATTGGGCTGCTGCCTCCTATTTAAGTGGTGCAGATCTGAATAATCCCATAGGGGCAACTGCTATGTGACATGGGGTACTTTGAGTTGTGCTGCAACCTGACCCAGCCCTACTCTGGCTGTAGGACAGGTTAGGATTGGGCCCTTAGTTTGGTAGGCTATTCCAAATGTCTCTCTTTTTCCCTTCAGGCCTGCCTGGTGCACACCAATGAAACCATCCGGGTGCGCTATTTTATGGATCAACTCTTGGAGAGACGCAGACCAGTCATGCTGGTGGGAAATGCCGGCACAGGGAAATCTGTTCTTGTAGGAGATAAGCTGTCTTTGCTGGATTCTGAGGAGTATCTGGTGAAAAATGTACCCTTTAATTACTACACCACGTCTGCCATGCTGCAAGGTACAGTGATGGGTGAAATGATGTGTAATAGAGTACCTTTTTTAAAAGGCACTGACTAAGGTAGAAAAGGCTCTTCAAGCATTTAGAGACAGAATTGTGCTATGAGATGTACAAAATAAAAGTATATATCACAAATTAAAAGGGAAGCAAGGAGATAATACCCAATGTAGCTTAATAGAAATGTAAAAGCAAGGTTTAATGGGTTGCTTTTAAAATATTTTTGCTAAAGCAAATACATGGAAAACATCGTAATTGCAACCTGCAGAGAAACCTGAATTCTTTGTCAAATAGAAGAGTAATTCAACTTTAAGGGAAGGAATACATTCTGGTAAAATGTCACTTTATAACTGTTGATTTTTTGAGAACATAAATAGAGAGTAAATGAAGTAGTAAAACTTAAAGAAAGATGGTTAAAATATTGTTCAGAAGCAAGAATCATGCCAGAGAATCAGGCAGGCCATTGAATTGCTGTGGTATAAGGCTTAAGTGTAGGCAATGGTACAACTTTGTTTTTAAAAGGGCAAGATAGCTAGCTAATTAATAAGTAGCTAATGGTCTCTGTTAATCCTAACATGGTCAAACATGCAACTACTTGGCAATGAGGTTCTAAAGTTTGTAAAGTTCAACAGAGAATTGATTACTCTCTCCTCCTTCTGTTTCACCTATTGCACAACTACTGTTGGAGGCAGTATGCTGAAGTCAGTGAACCACTGAACTGACCCAAAGAGGCAATTCTTAAATGGTGTCCTTGATGCATTTGAAAACAACATCCATAGCCCTCCCAATGCTTTAGTGTGGAGCTGCATGATCTAGGCCAGTGGTCGCCAAGCTGCAGACCATTGCATTGGGGAAAGACTTCTCAGTTGTGAGCAGCACTTACCATTCTGGGCTGCTCTGTCTTATCTTCTGATCCGAACGTTTCACAAAGTATCTCCAGGCAGCAGCTTCAAAAATCAGGGCATAGAGCCTGCTGGGACAACGGGCAGCTACCTGGTGCGACTTTGTGAAAAGATTGGATCAGAAGATAAAACTGAGCAGTGCGGAACAGTAAGCGCTGCTTACTACAGGGAAGGCTGTTTGCAAGCGCTGAATCTGGCCCGTGGGCCAAGATTTGGCACCTGCTGATCTAGGCCATTACAGTATGTACAAACATTCTCTAAATAGAAGATTGTTTTCTCATTATGTCATCATATTCATTTGTGCCATTGTGGCTAAAATGGTCTGAAACCTTTGGGGATGCTGTTTCTCACAAATGAATTTCTGTGCAGCTAGTACTTTGCCTTTGGGTGGTAGCCTCATTGCAATGTTTGAACTGGGCTTCAAACAGTGAGTGGGTTTTTGTTTTGCTTTTTGCAGCACATCTGTTTGGTTCAATGGGGAACCCACTAGTTAAGCACTTGAGCAAAACAGGCTCAATATGAACACTGTTCACCCATAATTCATATCTTCTGCAGCACCAGAATAACTAGTTCTAGCTAGAAATGTTTAGGGATGGAAAGAGCTGCAAGTGGATTGTCAGTTCTTACAACTTCCCTCATTCCACAGTAATTCTAGTTAAAAATTTAGTTGCAGTTTAATATCCTGCTCCTCCTCCCTCCAAGGACACTACCAAATAAAGGGGTTTGCGTGCTTTGATGATACTGAGAACTATGCTGATGGTGGCACGGCTACCAGAAAGGTCACCCAAGCCAGACAGGTCTCAAGTGAGAAGTCAGACTAAATTGCCCAACTACCCTCAATTATGATGAGGAAAAATAAACAGAAATCCGTACTGGGTCAGTCGTTGCCTGGGTCAACAAGAACAATGTCAGATGCTATGGCTCCTGGTCATCTGTTGATAAGTGGGCCAAAGGGCTCAGCAGTTTCTGTTAAGGGACCAGGACAGGCTGCTGCAATGCTACTGGAAATTTGGAAAGCAAAGTATCCAGAAATATCAAGACATGGCCATTGAAATTTGTCAGGCCTTTGGCATCCCAGACCCTGAATTGTTGTAAGCCAGGTTGTGGCAGGAGGGGCCTTGATGTCCAGGCCTGGTGTGAAATGTTAATAAAGGGAACAGCTGCACTGTCTATGTGTGTGATTAGCAATCAACTGCACCTGTGTTAGGCGGGAGCCATGTGACTTGGGTGGATGTGAGCAGAGTGACGTAGGCTATGGTGGAGTGGTGCAATGCACCACTGGACAGCCAATCAGAAAGAGTCACAAGACGGTCTTGTGACGATGAGTTCGCCCTATTCTGATTGGCTGGCCCTGGTATATATGGGGGTAAGAACAGACACCAAATGTGGGTTACTGTGGTGGAGTTTCTGTGTGTCGTGCTGCTGGTTTAGTCTGTGACTTGGACTGCTTACCGTCACTGTGCCTCTCTGTATCCTGGACTCCTGGACCGTTTGACTGACTACTCTTCTGCCTGCTCCTTTTACCGATACCTGCTTCTGCAACAAAGAAGCCTGTGTCTGCTTCTTTGGCTCTGTTTGGGATCTCCTGCTTCTTGTGCTGTCTCCCTACGCTCCCGTGCCACTCTGCTATCGGGAAGGCAAGGGTTATCCTCCCTTGCTGCCCTGACAAAATCACACGGCTATGGACAAAATATACCAAAGTGGTCCCCAATGACATTGGGGCACATGGAACAATCTCAAAAAGTCATGTGAATTACTTTAAGCAACTGAAATAACACCATCAGAGCTGCAAAAAATGGCGCTTATAAGGAACATTGTACATACTGCATCGATCCCTAGCTGATACTTAGGTCTCAGGCTGAGACTTGTATCAGTTGCTCAACTTCAGTTAACTACTGTGTTTCATGTAGTTTGGCATTAAATATAATAATAATAATAAATGTTAAATAAACATTGAGCCTTGATGTAGGGCATGCATGTGTGACATGCTCTAAAAACAGTCTTTTCATATGTACTCTCACATCATTGTTCCAGTGCCCACTTTACTGCAGGCCTTTGTATATACTGAAACATTCATAGGAGACTGCCTATCTTTGTGTGCACCACTGCATTCAGGGATGTTGGAGTTATCATACCTTTCAGCATTGGGACACAGGACCTGTTCAAATTATACTTGCCTTCCAGAATTTTAGGCATGTTGTGATCTAGATTGTGGAATCAAGGAGAGCCCATGTTTCAATAAATTAGTATTACATTCAGTGTGGAGAAAGCGGAGAGGGAAGGTGCTCAAGGCTGGAACCTCATCTCATCATGCATGTAGTGCTGCGGTTTTCAAACTCTCCGGGATTTTAAACCCTTAGTAAGTCTTTGCAGGGGCGGGGGGGTGGAGGCAGCAGGGGCAGGGGGAAGGCAGCGACACGATCCCCAGGATCGCGTCGCTCAGGGGGCTGCAGGGACTGGGATGCACTCACCAGTCCCTGCAGCAGCCGTCCCTGTGTGTGGGGAGCCCTACGCGAGCGCCTGCAGGGCACCCTAGGTCAGGGAAAGGGAGAGTGGAGGGATCTGCTCTGCCTCCACAAAAATGGAAGCGGAGCGTGAAAGCCCCACTCTCCCTTTCCCCAACCTGGGGAGCCCTGCAGGCGCTTGTGCAGGGCTCGCCGCACACAGGGACAGCTGCTGCAGGGACTGGAGGGTGCACCCCAGTCCCTGCAGCCCCCTCAGAAGGGAAAACGGAGTGATCGTGCTCTGCTTCTGGTTTTGTGGAGTGGGGCGTGATCGCTCCGCTTTCACTTTTCCTGACCTGGGGAGCCCTGCCGAAGGTTGCACAGGGCTCCTTGCACCCTCAGGAGGCTGCAGGAAGCTTGGGCAAGTGCACTCAAGCCCCTGCAGCCCCCCTGAGTTGCGCGATCCTGCAGATCATGCCGCTGCCTTCCCCTGTCTCCTGGCTGCCCCCGCCCCTTAAGGGGGCAGAGGCCAGGACCCACAGGCTGGGGAGTTGTGACGCCCCAGTTTGAATACCACTGATGTAGTGGGTGGGTGTGTGTATTCATCACAGGCTCACTGTCTTGTGCCACATTTGAATGTTCCTGGAGTGATGAATTACACTTGATAAAAATGTTATTTGGCTAGGACTGGGACTGGGGGGGTTTACATTTTTAATTGCATTGTGAAATGATACTTGATACTCTATTTTCTTTTTGAAAAAAATACTTTCTGGCATTGATATTTCTTCATTAGTTTTCTCTGGTTTAGTTTTGTTTATGTAAATAATGCAAACTAAATGTCAAAAAATAAGAAGTGAGCAAATGTTTGCATGTTCTGTTTAGTCCCCTCAATTCTGACAGAGCTACTTGAAAAATGTCTCCCTTGGGGGCTGGGGGATAAGAATAGGCCCTCAGTTTGGCTATAGTTGTCGTAAGAGGCGACTAAACAACCACTGGGTTGATGGGACTCGATAGCCTGGGAAGGCAGCTCATCTGAGAGAAGGAAATCTCTGATCCCAAACCTCCACTGCCTTGTGGCTACATCCAGTTATGGGAAAGACTTCAGGAGTCAACCTCGAGGCAAAATCCGGAGCCGGAGTCCCTGAAGCAGTTCATGGCTGAACACAGCCACGTTCTGGCAACTCCTGCGACGCCGCTGGAACCAACTGTATTGGCTTCTGCCTTTCCATTGGACCATTTCAGCAACGTGGAGAGGGGGGATTTGCTGCATGGGAAAGTGTCTATCCTCCATATCTACTTTACCCAGGCTTCGCGCACTGGAAAGGACACTCTGTTCCAGAACCACCATTCAGAGCGCGATCCCATAGTCTTCCGAGACTGAAGGATGCCAATGATGACTTGAAAGATGGTGGTTTCTGTGACTGTACTGATTGAGTTCAATCCCAGTGGTGTTTCTGACCAGGAAGATAACACTTACACATGATTATTTCAGTACTGATGGTGGGGGGATTTGTTCCTTGCTGTCAAATTCTATACACAGAGAGACAGCAGCAGTTTTTTCATGTTGACTTGGACTGTGAAGTAAGTTTACAGGCGTGGAAGGAAACTGAAATAAGTTTTGCACTGTGCTGGTAAGTGGGGGGCATAAGCTTCAGACATTGTTACAGTTGCTAGTGTGTGCTGGACGTGATTTCCATTTCTTTTATGTTGGTTTATGCAGTTCATCCTCTAGATTTTTCTTTGCTCTTCTGTTTGGAGTATCTTTTGACTCTTATTTTTGATGGTTCCCATCTGATGGGTCTGCGTTACTCTTTTAAGGTTTACAGCAAAGCAAGATTATGAAAGACTTTCTGGACAGCCTTGCAGTTGTTGTTTGCTTGCCCAGCATCAGTTATTCCCAAATCCTACTCTTCCCCCCATCAATCCAGTGATACTAAAATGGCTACTGCTGCATTCTGCGGGGGTGGGGGGAGTCACAGAGGTCTCTTTTGGGTGCATTCATTCCCTTAACACTGGGGGTAAGTGACCACTGTGCAGAGAGATCTGCTCTACTGAAATCGCTGGCGCAGGCCCACGTGAACTCTTGCTGTGAGACCTGGTTGTGGGAAGGGGGTTAGGATTCTGTGGCTGCCTTTCCCCTGCCCCATTGCCACTCGTTCTACCTCCCCTGTCCCATCTCGCCTTCCACACTAGCCTCCCTTTGTTGGCAGGCCCATGACAATCCATCAGCATGAAAGAGGCTGATCTGGCCACTGCTGGCACACCTGCAGTGCGCAACTTCACGTGCTGCGGAGCCCTTTTTATGGCTGCCATAATGTAGTCTATGCTGTTCTGCCAGCATTCTACCCAATAGGATTGGCAGGGATGGGGAAACCCAACATGGATTGACTTGAGGTGCCAAGTCACTACCCCGCGAGACTCGACTCGACTTGACTTGAAAAAGAGTCACAACAGGAGCAGTTTCTGAGTCTCTTAGTCACCCTTTAGTGACTGTGATGGACTCAAGTTGAGTCACCCCCTCCCTTTAAAAAGCCCACCGTGGGGAAAAAATTGGGCTGCTGCTGGGGACTGTGTGTGTCGGAACTCTCTTTGAACACTCCCTTGATGTTCCCGCCCATCTGTAAAGAGAGCAGGAGGGGTGGGAGGGATGGCGAGAAAGCTGGGACAGAAGTGGCAAGAGGGAAGAGAGTCAAGAGCAGCAGCTGCAAGGCTTACCAGGGCAACCCGATCCTTGCAGCTTTACTTAGAAATAGTCCCTCTTCAGTCAGGCAATGAGCCATTGCAATGAGCTTCTTCAGCCATTCAGTGACGGCCCCCCTCCCTCTCAAGTAACAACAGAGCCATGCTGTGCAAAGCGTGATTTCAATGAACTCCTTTCTTGCCTTCTCTGTCTTCCTGGTCTGAGTCACCCCATTTATAAAGCCCACTGTGGGAAAAATGGGGCTACTGCCAGGCTGTGTGTGTATGTATGTGTGTGTGTGTGTGTGTGTGTGTGTGAGAGAGAGTTCTGTTTAACTATTCCCCTGCTGTTCCCTTCCATCTGTAAACAGGTGGGAGGGACTGCATGAGAGCCGGAACAGAAACTGCGAGAGGGAGGAGGGTCACAAGCAGCAGCTGAGAGGCTTACCAGGATGACCCGATCCTTTGCTACCCTACTCAGAAGTAGTCTTACTGCAGCTGGTCATTCAATGAGGGTTTCCCCTCCCCTCCTCCTCCCCTTCTTCAGCCAATTGAAATATCAGAAGGCCCATCTTTTGTCCAATGATCATCCCTTCCTTCCTTCCTATCAGGAAAAGAGAGCCCAGTCCTGCCTCCCTGCTCCTGCTCACATTAACCCTTCCTTGTCTCCTGGCTGGAACTCCCTGCTGCTCACCAATCAGAATGATGGCACCATGAGGTTTTCCATGCCATGGAAACAGTAAGCAAGCACCCCCAGACACAGACAGACTCGAGTCAGCATGCGTGGGGATGTGTGCCAAGTCAGGCAGACCCTGACTCAAGTCCCTCACCAAAGGTTACTAAAAAATCTCCACAGTCAGGGAATTAGAGGACAGGTCCTCTCGTGGATTGAGAACTGGTTGAAGACCAGGAAACAGAGAGTAGGTGTCAATGGGCATTTTTCACAATGGAGAGAAATGAAAAGCGGTGTGCCCCAAGGATCTGTCCTGGGACCGGTGCTTTTCAACCTCTTCATAAATGACCTGGAGACAGGGTTGAGCAGTGAGGTGGCTAAGTTTGCAGATGACACCCAACTTTTCCAAGTGGTGAAGACCAGAAGTGATTGTGAGGAGCTCCAGAAGGATCTCTCCAGACTGGCAGAATGGGCAGCAAAATGGCAGATGTGCTTCAATGTCAGTAAGTGTAAGGTCATGCACATTGGGGCAAAAAATCAAAACTTTAGATATAGGCTGATGGGTTCTGAGCTGTCTGTGACAGATCAGGAGAGAGATCTTGTGGTGGTGGTGGACACGTCGATGAAAGTGTCGACCCAATGTGCGGTGGCAGTGAAGAAGGCCAATTCTATGCTTGGGATCATTAGAAAAGGTATTGACAACAAAACGGCTAATATTATAATGCCGCCGTACAAATCAATGGTAAGGCCACACCTGGAGTATTGTGTCCATTTCTGGTCGCCGCATCTCAAAAAAGACATAGTGGAAATGAAAAAGGTGCAAAAGAGAGCGACTAAGATGATTACTGGGCTGGGGCACCTTCCTTATGAGGAAAGGCTACAGCATTTGGGCCTCTTCAGCCTAGAAAAGAGACGCCTGAGGGGGGACATGACTGAGACATACAAAATTATGCATGGGAAGGATAAAGTGGATAGAGAGATGCTCTTTCCACTCTCACATAACACCAGAACCAGGGGACATCCACTAAAATTGAGTGTTGGGAGAGTTAGGATAGACAAAAGAAAATATTTCTTTACTCAGCGTGTGGTTGGTCTGTGGAACTCCTTGCCACAGGATGTGGTGATGGCATCTGGCCTGGACGCATTTAAAAGGGGATTGGACAAGTTTCTGGAGGAAAAATCCATTAAGGGTTACAAGTCATGATGTGTATGTGCGACCTCCTGATTTTAGAAATGGGCTATGTCAGATGCCAGATGCAAGGGAGGGCACCAGGATGAGGTCTCTTGTTATCTGGTGTGCTCCCTGGGGCGTTTGGTGGGCTGCTGTGAGATACAGGAAGCTGGAGTAGATGGGCCTATGGCCTGATCCAGTGGGGCTGTTCTTATGTTCTTTTTCAGAGTCTTTCCATGCATGCAACTCACGAGTCACAGTCACCCAAAATCATGCATTTTTGTGACTTGAGTCTGAGTCACCTGACTTGAGTTCCCAACACTGAGGATTGGGCTATTGGTCTTTCCCTTTCCCTGAAATACTGTCTGTGATAAATATTCTCCCCCCCCCCTATTATTTCTTAGTTTAGGATACTTCTAATCTCCAAGAAACATTTCTGTTGGTTCAGCAGCCTAAAAGCTGCTGGGACATCATCCTGCGGGAGACTTTATTCTATGTTAGAAAACACCATTTCCAGATAGCCATGTTCTGCCACACCTTTTTGATGTCTGATATAGCCAAGCCTCCTACTGAGATTGGCATGCACTTATTGATTTGGTAGCCAAACTTCTCTGTCTAGGTAGAGGGATAGGATGGAGTGGCCAGGTGGGATTCAGTCATTAACACTGTGACATCATCACATCTCCACTATTCCAGTTCAAATGCAGGGAAATGCGTGATTGTGTTCCTGCCAGGTCTGTTCTTAAATCTGGTGCAGAAGGCAGACCCATTTAGGGCCAAATCCTATCCAATTTTCAAACCCTGGTGCAGCTGTGCCAACATAGCATGTGTTGCATCCTGCGGTAGGGGGGCAGTCATGGAGTCCTCCTCCAGGTAAGGGAATGTTTGTTCCCTTTCCTTGGGGCTGCATTGCATTGGAAAGTTGGATAGGACTGGACCCTTACTCTCCAATTTGAAGTGCAGGGATTGATTTTCCTGAGACAACAAAGTGACTAGCAAATAGGGACTCTATTTCTAGCTAGATGTGTCTGTGGAATTTATTTTTGTTTTGTTTGCTCTGTTCACTAGAAGGTAGCCTGAAGACTTCACTGGTTTAGGCCACAGGTTTGTGTGTACTTTGCTCTTGAGTAGCATCCTTCCTCCCTCAGCTGGGAGTTAGTACTTGCTGCATCCCATTTGCCAAGTTGTTTCTTTGTGTCCAGCCACGTTCACACATTGTTATGCCTTTCCTCCCTTCTTTTTTCACATTTCCATACGTAATTCCTTTGCCTGTGGGGTTTTTAATAAACTGGGAATATTTTTACTCTTTGCCTGCTTAGTCTGTGTTCACAGATAATTCAGCGGATTTTCACATGTGTTTGCTCACATGTGCTACTGGAATTTGATTTTAAACTAGGGATTCAGTTCCATGTAGTATTACTATGCCATGCAGGCTTCTAGATATAGTTATTGTATTGTTAAGTACTGTTGCAGTCTGATGAGGCTCTACCTAGCAATTGTGTATAGGCATAGACATTTTAATGTGCTTATGGAATTCTGCCTGCTGGCAAGAGTTTCCCATTCATTGCAATTTGAAGTGCCTGATCTGCAAATACAAAGGGTATGTAGAAAGATTGGATATTTCAGTTTCAGTGAATGGACATCCTGCATGCATAAGAGATGTATGTCTACAAGTGTTTACAGGGTGAAGCAAATAGCTTCACATTAGTGTATATGGCCTGAAGCAAATAGCTTCACATTGGAGAAGGCAGTGGGATGGGATGTCCCATGTGGCATCCAACAGCATTATGTTCCTTCAAAATGCTTTGTATTGCCCTGCGTGGTCATGGTACTTAACAGATTTTCAGATGCAATTAGTTGTAGAACGTAATGCCTTTAATCCTGGAAAGATTTTGCAAAAGGCCATTGAGCCATCTAAATCCCATTTCAAGCTATAGAGCCTTGTGCAAGGCTTCTTCACGTGGCAAATTTGCCCCCAGAGAATTCCGCAGAAACGAATGTCTCCCAGCCCATCAGCCTCTGGGAAGCACAGCAGATGCTTAATAACCCTAAAACCCTGTGACTGTTTATTCCAGTGTAATTGGAATCTGAGTGTTTCTGTGCTGGAGACATGTGACTTTTGATATTATTGTGAGAAATATTCTCAAATTAAAATGCTGCTTTTACGAACTTGTCATTTGATCTCTCAGTAATTGCATTTCAAATTGATATATCTCTTGCATACTTGTTAAATCCCTAAAAGGGATGTTTCCTATGTTAATTAAGCTCTAATTAAATACTTGTTTGAAAGACTGTATCTTGCTTTCAGAAATTTCAAATTTGTGGGTAAGGGGGAGGTGGTTGTTGAAAGGAAATTGTGCTTTATGCATTGTGCATTGACAAAGGTGTTATCTTTCACTCAGCACTTCAGGTTCTTTTGTGCCATAAGCTGTCAGTAGTTGAGAAAACATGAATTCTTACCAATGGATGCTGAATGAGAAGCAGAAAGCACTTTTTAATAACCTGTAAATATATAATCAGTGTAGTGAAAAGCCAGTGATAACTCTTCAATATCTTGGCCATGTAATCATTAAGGAGTTCATTGTAAATTAGAAGTTGCAGATGTCTGACAACATTTTATTCTTGCAGCTTCTCTGTAACAATGACAAAGTATTACTAAAAGCCACTGCTTTTATAATATAACAGCAAATTAAAAGCCTGTACCTTTGAGTGTAGTTAGACTGATGCATGTGGTTCTCCCCCCCCCCCCACAATTATAAGCATCAGGCAGTCTGTGCATACAGCAGTTCCTGACACTGAAGTGTTGCTTGCGCTGTCATTCGTACTTAAGAAGTACACACTTTTTGCAACACAGAAATTTAATCTTAGAAGGTAGAATGTATAAAGTGACTCTAATAGTGGTTATCATGGCAAAACAACATGCCCCTGAGTCAAAACACAAGCGCAGCAAGCCTTGGCACATTTTCAATAGCAATTTGTTCTCATAAGATTGACAGTTTAGAAAAAAATGTTCATGCCTGTCTTTAAGCGTCTGTCATATATGCCTAATACAGGGAAGGGGTCATAACAGAATATCCAAGAATTTTATTATTGCTTGCATTCATTTTGTATCTTTCTGCTTAGTTCTTCCCAAAGTAAAAACTGTTCTTGCGAGCACTAATTTTTTTTATTTTATCTTATGCTTTATTTCCTTAGTCCTTCCCATCAGTTTTGTCAGTGAGGGCTAGTATACGTAATATGGGGGAGAGGTTTAGCTGAAGGCAATATTCCTACTCATAATTGTACCAACAGAAAAATCATAATTATTTATTACTGCTGGATGCAGTAAGCACAAAGAACAGAAGTATGTATCCAGTGTTGAATTTTGCAAATGATAACATGCGATTCATCTGGGTGGTTTTCCCTTGTCCTTCCACATTAGCTCCTAAATTGCCCGTGGCACTTTTCTTTGATATCACACTGTTCTCTGTTTCATTTGTTTGTGTGTGAGGGTTGGCATCTCTGAGTGATGACTAGTAAGAAGCTTTTGTTGTACAACTTACAATTTCACTGCAGACAAAGTGGTACCTTTCTGTGACACATAGCTTCCGTTTGATGATTGCTGCACAGACCAAACACCCTTCACATAGCTTAGCATTCTTGGTCACCAGCTTTGTGCACTGTTTGTCCAGGTTAATCTTCCATTTGTTTGACTAACTTGGCTTGAATTTGAATAGTCTCTCCACAGTCTGAGACAGCTTGTCAGTGATCATCTGGGTAATAAGCAATGCAAACAGATGTCCAAATAGCAAAGCCTGTGGCACTGTGGCTCAGTCATCTTCTTACTGAAAAAATATAGTTGTGTTCTTAGCCTTTGAAATAATGTTTGATAGTTCTGATGTACATCCTCTAGGGACTTGCCACCCCACCCAATGGCTTTTCTTCTGGTGTGTGACTTCCCAGGCTAAAATATGGTCAGATGTCAAAGAGAAAGTGATCAATATCGTGGATAAATGTTCTGAACTGTAGAATTATTACACAACTTAAAAATACAACTGTGCTGCCGAAAGTGTTTTATTGACTAAACCCATGTAGGCTTTTCATTTAAGAAGAAAAAAACAGTATCATATTATGCATCTCCTCCCTTTCTGACAGCCAACTGTGTGCAGCAAGGATGGCAAAATGCATGACATGGTTATGTCATATGCATTTCCTTTCAAGCCAAGGTCGGCAACCTTCTTCCTCGTAGGGGTCAGATATTGGGTCTCTCAATAGTAAGAACACATGCGCAAACCTCCCAATTAGGCCATAGAGCTAAGAAAGAAGACATGGTCATGACGTGGAGAGATGCATGCCCAGACAGAGAATGACACTCAAAGGAAGCTTCTGACCTTGGTTTGCTTACTTGTAAACTTTACAGACACAGAATGACAGACTTGAATTCTTTTCTAGGACCACCGCGGGCCAAGTGGGCATGTTTTGGGGCTATAGGCTGGATGATTTTGGGTAATGGGCTGGATCCGAACTGTGGGCTGTAGATTGCCTACCCCTGTCTATCTAATGTCTAGTTCTGCCCTGTGATATGGTGTGGCCCTTAGGATTCATTGGCAAGAAGCTTCTTTTGGAGCAGCAGGTGATGGTGGTCACAGCATTGCTCCTCTTGTGGGTTCTTGCCCAAACAATGTATGTACCAAAAAGGTATACACTGTATATACCTTTTGGTCTCCACAACTGTACCTGGTTAAGTTCCTGGTAAATGTCTCTCAACTTATAAATAAATAAATAAATCTTGTCTAGAATTGCTATTTACTAAACTTTATTTACAGCTTGCATTCACCAAGCATAGTTATGGTCTTGGCTACCAATAGAAATCCTTCTTCACCTAATACGCAGATTGTGGAAGTGTGTGAAAAGGGAAATCCCATGCTCCTGGAGGTGTGGCATCTTAAACTTACTGTCACCAAAATTGAATTGCATGCCGTCCTTCTAAAACTTTTTTCCTTTTATTTCAATGCTTTCCTTATCCCTTTTGACTCATTGTCTAAACCAGTGATTTTCAACCTTTTCCATCTCATGGCACGCTTGCAAGGCACTAAAATTGTCGAGGCACACCACCAGGTTTTTGCCAATTGACAAGGCACACCCTGCTGCCAGTGGGGGGCTCACAACCCCATTGGCCCTACGAATAAATGATCTTCCCCCAAATTCCTGTGGCACACTTGTGGACCACTTGCGGCACACCAGATTATGACTTTTTAAAAATTTCTGAGCATTTGATTTCTTACAGCTGTTCTTGAGAAACCACTGGATAAAAAGGCTGGAAGGAATTACGGACCTCCTGGCAACAAGAAACTTATTTACTTCATTGATGACATGAATATGCCTGAAGTAGACACTTATGGGACAGTTCAGCCTCACACACTGATCCGCCAGCATCTAGACTATGGGCACTGGTAAGCCATTTTCTTTGGTATCTTTTGCATTTCATTCAGCACTAGGATCACACACACCACACAGTCCTCTTCTTCCCATTTATTGATATGTTTCCTTGTAATCCAGTAGTATCTTAACAATTCTCAACTTGGCTTCTCTGTTGGCTTATTCTTGGGATATTTACTTACATACTGCCCTATTACAGTCCCCTGGGGCTATAGCCCCAGTGAAATTAGGGGTTACTTGTAGGAGCTCATAGAATATTGTACCAAAAGCAGACTCAGGGTCTGATCCTATCCAACTTTCCCACACTGATGCAGCTGTACCAACGGGGTGTGAGCTGCATCTGGGGTGGGGGGGTGGGTGGGTGAGTCACAGAGGCTTCCAAAAGGTAAGGGAAAGTTTGTTCCCTTATCTTGGGGCTGCATGCCAGCTACATCAGCCCTGGAAAGATGGATAGCACTGGGTCCTCATGTGACTCTTTTGAAGTAATTTGCTATATCCTCCTGTGTTGGCTCTTTGGCAAAGTTCTCTTTTTTTCCTACAGGATAATGATAGTTTCAGTCACTATGATGACTTGTCATTGTGTCGGCATAGATTTGATATAGACCAGCATTGTTTCTGCTGCCTTACTATGCACAGAACTAAATGAGCACAGGAAGGTTTAGTCCTCATGAAGATGAGGTTTGGTCTAGTCAGCAGGGTGGCCAATGTTCTGCTTTTTTTGCCTCTTCATCTAGACTAGGCAAGTGAATATGAGGAAAAAAAAACTCTTCCTACATGAACTGTTGGGCTAGTTTTTCATCCCAGATGGCACCTTAATCATAATCATAGTTCCCCCCCCCCCAAAAAAAAAAAAAACCACTGAAGAGTTATACAAGCTCTTCAGTCCTTTGGGTGGACAACCCACAGTTGCTAGAGAACTATTATGGGACATTTTGAAATTAATAACACATATAGAATCTTGCGTGCTCATCGCCAATGGCATATATCTTTGAAGGGGTCATCATGGTGACTGAATAGTGCTACACCAAGAGCTCCTTGAGCATCATGTGTGCATGCTGTAATGGAAGTGTGGTGCTGAACTTGTAATCAAATCCCTGATGTGCTAAGTGTCATGCAAGCATATGTAAACTTAACCTCATTTCCCCTAATCATGCAGCCTCTGCTGGAATGTTAACTGTAAACAGCTGGGTTGCAGCAGGTGCCCAGTACCCCTCCAGCATGTTGGTTGAGACTTGGCAATGTCCAGCAGATGCACTGCTGTTTGTCTCTAATAGGCAGTGATTAGGATGATGCATTCTCTTTTTTCTTCTGGCAAAGGTATGACAGAAACAAGCTGTCCCTGAAAGAAATCATGAATGTACAATACGTGTCATGCATGAATCCTACAGCAGGTAGCTTCACCATCAACCCACGCTTGCAGGTAATGCTTGTTCACTTGGCTTGGAGAAGCACTGCTGGTAACATACAGGGGTTAAAGATCTGCAGCATTTATAAACTAGGTTAGATTCTGCCTGTGTTGATACACATTTCAGCAATTTAAAACATTTTGGAAGAAAATGAACTCAAGGTTTGTCACCAATGGCAAAGTAAAGACTAGATATGAGCAGAAACGACTCTCGAATGGTGGTGGATTGTTGTTGTTTGGTCGTTAAGTTATATGTGATTCTTCATGACCCCATGGACCACAGCATGCCTGGCCTCCATCTACCACTAACTTCGAAATTCGAGTTTGTCGAAATTCGTGTTCATTGCCTCGCTGACACTATCTTACCATCTCATCCTCTGCTGTCCCCTTCTGGTGGTGGGAATAAACTATAAAACGTAGAGAAGGCTTTGATTACCTAAAGCACCATCTCTCTCTCTCTCTCTCTCTCTCTCTCTCTCTCTGTTTATTGTCCACGGTCATGTTATAAAGCAAGTCCCTGTTGAAACAACATAGCAGCATCCTCAATGATATTATACCATCTCTCGTGATATTGACAAAGTTGTGTGGCAGTTGGTAAACCCCATTTTGCATATTTCAAGACCTCTTGGGTGATGTTAAGCCATCTTTTCTTCATTTTCTCTCTTGGTCTTTTGCCAGTACTTTTGGCATCATATACTTGCTTGACTAGGCAGGAGTTGTTCATATGTAGAATGTGGCCAAATTGGCAGGTCAAATACTGCACTTCTGAGGCAGGCAGTTAGCTCTGAACTATTAAGTTGTTTCCAGGTAGATAGATTCCATGATGTTCAGCATTATAAAGAACATTCACTTTTGACCTGACATGACCACTACCACTTACTTTTACTTAATTGATTACTATTTTGTTTGTAGGTCACTGGGTATAATAATAGATTATTCTTCCCTTTGGGAAAAAGTACATGAAAACTCTTGAAGCACTTGTTATTTGAGATAAGAAAAAATCTGCACCAGTGAATGAGATTATTTCATCCAAACCTTGTTTTGGTTTACATACAATGCCTCCCAATCTGTATTGTGTTTTCCTGCATGCAGCGCCACTTCAGCGTGTTTGCGCTCTCATTTCCTGGATCAGAAGCTCTGTCCACCATTTATAGCAGTATCCTTATGCAGCATCTGAAGCGGGGAAACTTCTCTGGGGCTTTACAGAAGTCATCACTGCAGTTAATAAATCTGGCTCTTGCCCTGCACCTGAAAGTTGCAACCACATTCCTGCCAACAGCTATCAAATTTCATTACAACTTCAACCTAAGAGACTTCTCCAATGTCTTCCAAGTAAGTAGCTATTCCATTTAGGGGGTTGCCACTTATTCCTTTGGGTGTGTCTGTTCCTGTGGGTGTATATTCCCTTAGTTAGGTGTAGCTTTGAAATTAAAGGGAATGATCCTGTCTACATTAGACCGTTTATCCTCCAAGAGCTGTTCCACAGCATGGCAAGAAAATGACAGGGTACTGTATTCACCAGAATATAAGATGACTGTTCTGCTGATGAGTTCAGTTCCTTTCTTTGCTGCTTGTACTGGTCCATTTTGCGACTGTTAATGGGGAATTGAAATTGGGCAGCTGCTTTCAGACTGAATTGGCCATGGCATATATAGGAAAGAATGGCATAAGAGATTCACCAGCTTGGGCACTGACCATCTTATCAGACCAGCCCTTGAAACCTCAGTACTGGTGGCAATGTCCAATACACTGCCAGAAGATGGATGAATACTATGGGGCAGGGCCAGCCCAAGACCTCCTGAGTCTGCATGCCAAATGGTGCCCTCCTTGCCTGAGAATGTGCCAGCCTCTGTTCCTCCCACCTTCCAGTGTTCTAGCTCAGGACACTCCCCGCTCCTCCACATTTCCTCTTTCTCTCCCCCTCTTTGTTTTCCAAACCAGGGACTAGAAGGAGGACCAGTAGAGGCAAGTTGGCAAACAGAGACAGGTACCCAACCAGTCTGCTTCAGTTGGCCTCATGGATGGGATGGCCCTGATGGGTGGTCCTGTGCAGGTCCTTTGCCCCATGGCCCTCAGTAGCCTGGCGCCAGCATTGTATATAGGTCTATACATCTTTTATAGGTGTTGATTCGTTAGTAACAAGCACTTTCAGAAAACAGAGATGCATAGCAGTCAAATGGAAACTTGTCTTTCTCATAATTTGTGGCACTTGTTAGCTGGAGAGTTTTGTCTGCATAGCCTATTATATAGGAGGAGTGGGGAAGCGTATGTGTCCCACCATTGCTTTTTAGTCCTATATGTCCCTTAATTCTTGGCATCTTCCTTGTTTGATCCTTTTCTGAAAGTGCTTGATTTTGTGTTATCACAAACACAATTGATTTTTGTGCTATTGTGTCACAGGCACGAGAAAGGAAAAGGTTTTAAAAATCAACAATAAATGTGTTTTGTGTAAGAAGAAACCGAGAGTTCTGATTGTCTTTCCACATAGTTGCATTAAGTGCCTCTCACTTTCATGCTGGCAAGAAGATAATACTAAAATTGGTTTGAGGCTATAACTTTCTCTTTTGTAATTTGTTCAACTTTAGACATCAGAAACTACATTGAACCTGTAATGCTGATGCAAATACAGAAATGTTAGGTATCGTGGCCCTTTAATGCCCTCTTTAATCCTAGGCAGGAAATCAAGTGATTCAATATTTAATGGCTTTGAATATCAAGGGCACTTCAGTATTGCTTTTACAATTGCTATTTTCTAGTTGCCTAAGTTATTCACAATTTCAGGATGTCTTACACAAAAGGCATGCAAATTCAAGTACTGATAGCCATTCTGTAGTACGTTTTGGATCTTACGCCCCAATCCTATTGGGCTGCCCTGCTGGTAGAACAAGCATTTTGCCGGAGTAAACTACCTTATGAAAGTTGTAAGAAACATTCCAGCAGTGTGAAGAGTCAAGCACTGGCAGGGCACCGGAGCACAGTGGCATAGCCAACAATTTTGGAGCCTGGGTGGAGCTAAAAATGATGCCCCAGAAGTGACATCACTTCCGGGTGTGATGTCACACCTGGGCTCTTTAAAAGAGTTTAAAAATGAGAGAAAAAAACCCATCTGCTCTCTCCAGCAGCTTGCTGCCCCCTCCTTCTGTTGCCTCTCTCCAGCCCCAGCCCTCCTCCTACTTACCCTTGCTTGCCCCCAAGCCCAGGGAGCAAGAGGTGGCAGCGATCAGAGGCTGTGCTCACCACTCCCCCTCCTGTTGCAAAAAATTTCTTTTTTCCCTCTGGAGAGGAAAAAAAGCAGCACTCCTTTTCAAGAGCTACTGGTGGAGAACACAGTCTCTGACTGCTGCCATCTCTTGCTTTGTTGCTTCCCCCCCAGCAGCAGACCCCTCCTGCTGACCCCCAGCACCCCCAGTCACCTCCCAGCCCCCAGAGCAAGGGGCAGTGAGCGGCAAGAGGCTGTGTTCACTGCCACCACCTCCTCTATAGAAAAATAAGAACTCGTCGCCCCTTCCTCTGCTGCCTCCCCCACCCCTAGCCTGCTCACCCCCCTGATGCCACAGCAAGGGGCAACAAGTGGCAAGGCACTGTGTTCACTACTGCTACCTCTACAGGAAAAAAGGAGCTCTTTGCGAGAGCTGGCAGCCCTTGTCATTCGTCACCCCTCACTATGCCATCTCCCCCAGCACTAGGCCCCTCCTCTTGGCCGCCTCCAAGCCCCCAATTGCCCCTCAAGTCCCTGGAGCAAGAGGTGATGAGTGACTGTGTTCTCTGCCACTGCCTATTCAAAGGAAAAATAAGGAACTATTTGTAAGAAGTGGCCGCTTCTGCCTCTTACTCCATCACCTCCCTCCAGCACCGGTTCTCTCCTCCTGGCCCCCCCCCCCAAGCTCCCAGTTGCCTCCCAAGCACGAGTTGATGAGTGGCCCCCCAGCACTAGCCCCTCCAAGCCCAAATCCTTCAGTGCTCAGGCTGCAGTTGCTGCAGGCTGCTGTCAGATGCTCACACCACTGTTTCTGTGTGAGGGGAAGGGCATGCTATTTCTTATTTATTATTACTACTTCCTTTGTTTTCTTTTTGAAATGGTACACTCCTAAGAATTTTGTGCCCAGGGCAACCACCCTTGTGGCCCTGCCCATGCTACACCACTGCCAGAGCATACTTGCATACTCCCAAGATGGCAAACAAAATTGGGTATAAATGTTTTAAATAATTTTTCCCTTTTTATTTTGTTGTCATTTGTAATTTGCCAGTGAACAAGGCATTGGATTTGCAGCTGAACCTGAACTGAAATGTAAACTTAGACTGCTGTCCTGTGCACATGTACCTGGGAGTAGGTCTCATTGAACTTGATGGGACTTACTTTTAAGTAGGCTTGCATAGTGTTACACCATAAGTCCCTTTGGAGCCAATTGACACTTAAGCCTTGATGCTTAAGAGAGGGCACACCCTGAAGATAACTGAAGACTTTGTAACCCATCCACACACTTGAGTCATCTTTTGTATTTGGAAGAAGATAGATTTTCTGCCTTCTCGCTCTTTTGGAACATGCTTCTGATGTGGGGTGGCAATGATAATTTATATTGGTGACCTTAGAGTTTGAAGTTGGTAGTCGTTTAAGAAAAACTGAAGTGGCAGGGTCGGAGGGAAAGACGTGTGCCTTTTGTCAAGTACCTCTTATGTATGGACAGGACTTGCATTCACTGAGCACAGCCTGAATTGGAAGGAGGAATTTCAAGGTGGTCCTGTAATACACAAATCAAGAATGACATGGCATGGCGTCGGTGGGCTCATGGCATCAGTGGGAACTTACATCGCCAAACGCTTGGGAATTGCGGCAGTCTGCCATTTGGCTCTCACTTCTTGGTTGCGCAGCTTGGCCTGCAGATTTGTATTCACACCACAACAACTCATGCGTTGCTGCTTCTCTTTCCTTTCAGGGTATTCTGTTTTCAACTCCTGATTGTTTGAAGACTCCCCAAGATTTAGCAAAGCTGTACTTGCACGAATCCAGTCGGGTATACCGGGATAAGATGGTGGAAGAAAAGGACTTTGTTCTCTTTGATAAATTGCAAACAGAGACTGTGAAGAAATTTTATGATGTGAGTGACATGGGCCCAGGTCAGACATTAACCTGGGTGAAAGTCCTTGTACCTGTGCTGAAAGAACAGGTGCATCCTCTCCACTATATTTGTATGCAGAGACTGTAATTATACAATTTGTCCCCTTTAGTGTGCATGTCTCTATGGGAAAAATTGTGCGATTTACCACTTGCTTTCTCCCAGGTATCCGTGTTGAATTTCTGCATTGCACATTGCTTTATGAGTGTGATAGAGGGAGGTGTGGCTGCCTTTTCCTCCATCATGAGAAGAGAATCTGCCTGGGTAACCATAGAATAGTATGGGTAGGTGGGTATACACATGAATGCATGTCAAATAATCACATGGATCACTTCATTAAAATGTAAATGATAAGAAGATGAGCTACATTCAGAGGCAGATGTGCGTTTAAGAGCTTTTACTTGCTTGGAAAGGGTTGAAGGGAAGAGCTTGAGCAGTGGAACTGTTCTTCAGTCAAGAACCAGGAGATGGTGCTGGTTGGTGGCTGCAGACTTTTTTTTTTTAATTTGGGTTCTTTTGCTCAGTTTGGACAGGCTTTATGTTTGGTGAACAGAATGTTGTGTTTCATTGTTGTTCTTCCTCATTAGGAAATGGAAGAGACCCTGGAGCAAACAAGGAAGCTGAACATATTTTGTCATTTTGCCAGAGGAGTAGGGGAGCCCAAGTACATGCCTGTCCAGAGTTGGGAGTCTCTCAACCAGATCCTAGTGGAGGCATTGGAGAACCATAATGAGGTCAACGCTACCATGAACCTTGTATTGTTTGAAGATGCCATGTGCCACATGTAAGGGAAATGTTGTGAGCTTTAACTCTCTTAGGGTTGGGGTTCTGTGGTGTGTGTGTGTGTGTGTGTGTGTGTGTAATTCCATCTCACAGAGAAACAGCAATGAATGGCCAGAGCCTCTGAAAAACAATCTGCATTTTCTGTCTGGATGAAGGATTTAAAGTTATGGCTCCTTCAGTTACAGGACTTATGGGGATGATATTAGTCTTTTCCATCAACTCTTGCACATCCCTTTGAGTTCTTCAGAGACAGACTGTTAGAGGAAATACCTGTGCCATTGTAGGAGGACTATGTATGGTGTGACACAAAGGAGTACTCAGTCTAGGCTTGCAAGTGTGCCTGAATGAGGGCCAATGTAATAAATGAGTTATATTGATTGTCAGTCCTTGTTCCTTGGGTTTCAGGCAGGCCTTGTTGTCAAAGCAGGATGAGCAATAGGCACTTAGGCTCAGACTAAACATGCAAAAACCCTCATGGAAATGAGCATTTGCCACCGAAAGCCCTGGATGCAGTGAATGTGTGGTTGCAATTCCCACGTGTGTGGAAACTCATAGCTGTGTTTTCCTATGGAATGACTGGATGTTTGGTCAGACCTTAGATTATAATTCTAGTAGGCAAGGTATTCTTAAATATATATATCCTTAAATATATCCACTTACAAATTCAGTGACTGGTTTTCAGCTGTGTGTGAGCTTTGTTTTAGTTGCCTGAGAAGCCTATTGAGACTTCCTTGAATAACTGTTAGCTCAACCCCCTCCTGTTTCCAGCTGTTACAAAATGACGCTGATTTCATTAGAAAGGGGCAGCCTAGCTGTTTCTGCAACTTCAGGCAACAAATTCAATTGCTGTCACAAAAGCGAACAACGCATGCAGTCCTTAGCTCTTGCTGCTATTCCTTTGTGTTCTGGGAAGTTCAGCATCCATTCATTTCTCGCACCAGAGGGCCTTAATGTTTAATACAATCACAAGACTGTCTCATGCCACAGTGCTTTTATTCCATTCAGGTACTAGCAAACATTTTAACTTCACTGATTTTGTGCATACCAGGCTGTACTAGAATCTGATATTCTGTGCAGAAAAGTAGGCATCTCAGTGACTTTGTATGTAAAGTGTGTAAGAGGAAGGCATTACCAGCAGCTGCTAGTTTCTTTCACATGCATGCTTTGTGCATTAGCCAGATACCAGGCATATTCTGCTGTTTGAACCTATAACCTGGCCTCAGGACCACAGAGAAGAATCCTCTTGTTCTGTCTTGAAGAACAGGGAACTGTGACTGAGATCAGATATATGAGAAGCTTTGGGGGCTTGTCTTTCACTGGACGAAATAATCTCTGAGGTGGGGGGGTATCTTAGGTTGAATGTGTTTTCATCAAACTGGTTATATGACTCTATCCTAAACTTTTTACTTTGAGCAAAAGCTGCTGATAATAAGCTGCATTGAAAGATAAACTCATCACATCCCACATGCTAGCAGCAACATCTGTTTACAGGTGAATAACTGTAGACGATATCTTAGGAGCTGCTTGTTAGGGGCACGTTCAGTGCAGGAGAACAAAAGTCTTCATGATGAAGAGGCTATGTGATATGGTGCTACTGTTTATTCTAGGGCCTAAATAGCCTAGAAAGTAACCTCATATGAACTTGCCTGTCCATTTAAGATTTGTAGATTGGACCCTGCTTATAGTTACCCCATTGAAAGAAGTAATTCATTGAGACAGGTATGTGGACCCAGTGCAGGGCCTTTTGGATGGCAGCTTCAATCCTGTGGCATTCTTTACTTAAAGAATGTCCATTTAGATCCATCTCTGCAAAGTGAAAACATCTCCTGGTGTCTGACTTTAGTTCTCCTTCTATAGATATGAGCTGTTTTATGATACTGCTTGAATGAGCTTTTTTGTTTTTTTCTCTCTTAAACTTACTGGTTTATGTTCATGCAGCCTTGAGTGCCTTAGCAGATAAGTGGGTTATTAATAGCCTTCTCACCCCACCCTTAGCAGGCATGAACTGAATGTCAGGCATACAGGAAATGAAGTAACTTTAATAGCTGAATCACTGGGTCTTTGCTAAAAACTCAAGGTTTTGATCTCCCCCCTTAAATACCCATAACTGAAATTATAATTACTGGGCTTTGTTCATTGCTCTGAGAGTGACAAATTACTCTGTAAGCAGGTAGTCAGACATCTCTGGTGCCATGCACAGCATGAAGACAGTGTAATCAAATAAATGGAAGGACTGATGTCTTGGTGATGGTTACAGGGCTAGTATGTCTCATACATAATCTTGGAACTGTGGAGACAGTGTGAGAAAGCAGACTGGAGGGTGACAGAGAAAATAAAGTACCTCAAGGTCAAAATGGCTTATAGCATACTCAGAATGCATCACTAGAGCAAGCCAATTCCAATCTATGAATATAGCTCCTCATTTAATCACATGTCACGATACATATCTTACCTTCTGTTGTCATCTTGGAATGCTACCATAGGCAGAACCAATGGAGGGAAGAGCACAAACAAACAACACATGAATGTGAGCAGCCTTACTGGACTATTGATGATGTTCAGAGCCACCACTTTGACAAATCACAATTTGCCTGCTATAAGTTTCAAATCAGTTTAAAAATATGTTCAGTATGTTACAGGTTCCTTAGGATATCTAAAATAAAAGCATGAGCAATGTATAACTTGTTGATTGGTACAAGCAACCTTATATACAGAGGTGGACCAAGCTGATGTGCTGCCCCAAACAGCTGTGAAGCTACCATTCATTCACCCCATAAGTGTGTGCACATACCAGCACTCACACCGTCATGCCAGCAGGCACACACTGCACCCACACTCAAGCTGTCATCCTCCTTTACCTTCATCTGCTCCATAGCTTCTACAGCCAGAAAGGACACATGAACCACATTTAAGAGAAAAGAGTGATGAAAACAGATTTGGAAAGGATGAGATTTTTCATCCATGTCTGAATTTAATAGGTTGCTCCATAAGCCATATTCTGAAATGCACCACAGAGAAAGAAAAAAAAACATACTAAGAAGCAATTGTGTATCTTTCCATTTAGTTGCCGGATCAACCGTATCCTAGAATCTCCCAGAGGGAATGCGCTGCTGGTTGGTGTGGGAGGAAGTGGTAAGCAGAGCTTGACAAGACTGGCAGCTTTCATTAGCTCACTGGAGGTTTTCCAGATCACCTTGAGGAAAGGCTATGGGATTCCTGACCTGAAGGTGAGAGGCTCATAAAAGTGGGATAGGAAAAGAAAATTAAGCCTGTCTTTGTTAGCTCACACTTAGAATAAGACTTCATTGTAAATTTAATGTATTGTTGCTATTGCATGCAAGAAAAATCATTAACGTGTTCTCAAGTTTTATTAGTTAATGTTTTCTTAGGTTAGGGTTTTCAGAAGTCCTAAGTCCTTGTAAGTTTTAATAACAGCAGTATAACCATGCTATCTTCAAGCTAATAGGAACTGATCCAAAGGTGCATGGAGGCATGTAGTGGTACCTCTATTCAATGGTACTACCTCAAATTTATTATTATGAATATTTATATACCGCTTTTCAACAGGAGTAGTTCACAAAGTGGTTTACACAGTAAAATAAATCAGTAAATGATTTTGAAAAAATCAACAAATCCACATTGAAGTAGGAGTATTGTTGCTTATTTGAAAGTACCCCCAAATCAAGACCTCCATGGGAAGCTATCAGACTGGGATAGAAGCTGTACACATGGAGGAGGTTTTTCATGTTGGGGTGCTTAAAATATACATGTCTAATTGCACTTTCTTGTATCTACAGGCAGACCTAGCAGCTCAGTTCATTACAGCAGGAGTGAAGAATGTGGGTACTGTGTTTCTTATGACAGATGCTCAAGTGGCTGATGAGAGGTTCTTAGTGCTGGTAAATGACTTGCTTGCTTCAGGTATGGATCTTGGAAATTTTATTTATTTGGAGAATTTATACCCCGCCTTTTCCATTTCGAAGCAAATGCCCAATTTTTGTTCCATATGTACATAATAGCAAACAATAATTATGATACATTCTTCAGAGTACATGGATACAACAGTTACACTTCTATTTGGAACCCCAGCCCTGTATTTGGGTGCCACATGTGCTAGGGAGCAGTTTCTTTTCGTCATTTGTTTCTCTCACAAATATCTATGTGTAGCTGAACTCTGGAATGTGACTTTTAAGGATTATAGAAGGCCATTGGTAGTAGATACCCTAACTCAGTGATTCTCAAACTTCTAGCACCAGGACCCACTTTTTAGAACGAAAATCTGTTAGAACCTACCGAAAGTGATGTCATGACTGGAAGTGACATCATCAAGCCGGAAAATTTTTAACAATCCTAGGCTGCAATCCTACCCAAACTTACCCAGAAGTAAGTCCCATTTACAATCATTGTTAAAAGCATATACAGGTAGAGACTCATTATTCGTGAGGGTTCTGTTCCAAGAACTCATGTAGAAGGCAAAAAACGCACTATAGCAAATCAATTTAAAAAACAAAGTTTCTTTGTTCTGGTGATTTAAAACAGCCTTGCTGATCTTTTGAAATGCACACAGATGCAATCAGTCTGTCTCCAGACTTCATGATCCCTCCCTTTACCAGGAGCCCCAGTGAGGGGGAAAGAATGGAGGTGGTGATAATTGCTGCCATTTAGCCTTCTTTCACATGCTCAGGGGGAAGGAAGGAGTGAAGCCTGCAGAGAGAATGACTGATGGATTGTCAACCAGCTGCTCTCTTTGGCATTATTATATGATTGTTTTCCTTTTTTTAAAAATTTTTTCTAAATTTTATTAGATTGCATAAACAAAACGAGAATATTATATCGATACGTGCTTATGAATTACTTTTTTAAAAAAGGAAAAAATATTTATACATATACATGACCAGAATATCTACATATCAACACTTCATGCGGCTTATGTTATGTCAAAGAATGGCCTCCAGATATCCTCAAATAAATCCATATGCAGTTGATGCCAATAGGCCATTCGCTCCAATACTGATCAGTGCAAAATATCGTTTGTCCATTGGGCATGTGTAGGTGGGCATCTCTTCTTCCAATGAAGTATTATAAGTCTTTTTGTGACCGTGAGGGCACAGAGAGTCCACTTCAATTGTCCAGGTGTGAGTCTCCAGATAACGGGTAGATAATTAAGAATTGCATACATATCCGTAAAAATTAAAGGTTGCTGTAGCACTATATAATATTAATTATTTCATCCCAAAAGCTTACAATAACAGGACATGACCACAACATACGTGTAAGTGTAGCATTCAAACTCTAGCATCTCCAACATCTAGTTTCCTTACTAGGTCCTTTAAGGAATAGCCTCTGTGGTGTCCAATATATTCTAAAGAGTATTTTTTGCTGTATTAGGTGTAATTTAAGATCTCTAGATATTGCCTGTGTATTCTTAAGTGCCACAGCCCATTGCTCACCCAGGATAAGACATTCCAATTCGGAGTTCCATTTAGTTCGAAGTAAATGTGTATCAAACTTAGTACATGACATTAGATATTTATAAACAAATATTACTGGTTTCTCCAGAACCACCGTTCAGAGCGTGACACCATAGTCTTCCGAGACTGAAGGATGCCAACAACAACATATCAACAGACTGCATAAGTATGTCTAGGAGTGGGGGAGTTTGTGAAGCAGATAGTGCAGAAGGACCAAATTTAGAAACTAATAAATGTTGCAACTGTAAATATTGCCAGCTAGCGGACTTTGGAAGGTGATACTGTTCACTATGTCTATCAAATGAGAAAAATTCCTGATTTTGATCAATGTTGATCTAATGTAAAAATTGCCCTATCAGTCCAGCTCCTCCATAAAAAAGATTCCCTATGAATCTCTAAAGTTGGATTCATCCATAACATTAATCTACAGTGGGACTAGGGATCAAATTCAAACTTCTGTGCCATCATATTCCAAATATACCTAGCTGAGATTACTGTCACAGGTACTTGTCGATTAGTAATGTGTTTAGACTCCAATGCTACCCATGTACACAATACACCCATGATGGTATCTCATTTTGCTGGTTATTCCATCTATTGCAGAAAGTCAACAAGTATGCACAATGGTGTAGATTAAGGTCAGGAAGTCCAAACCCTCCCTCCTTATGTGACAATTGCATCCATTTTAATGAAATCCTTGGTGTTGCAGAACCCCACAAAAACTTCCTAAACAAAATATAGAACATTAAAATAACTTTCTGGTATTTATTAAAAAATTGCACGTAGTACATAGGAATAATATTCATTTTTAAAGTATTCACTTTTCCCCATAGAGAGAGATTTAGAGATGCCCATTTATCAAGATCCAATGAGATATCAAGTATCAGCTTATCAAAATTCAATTTAATCATCTGCTTGGTATCTCTGGGAATAAGAATTCCCAAATACCTAATAAACACAGGACACCACCTAAAATTCCATACGCTAAATATATCTTGCAAAATACTGTCTCCAAGAGGCAATTCTTTGGATTTGCTCCAGTTAATAGTGTAACCAGAAATATTACCAAAAATATTAATGAGTTTCAGTAATTCGGGTATAGACATAAGGGGGTCTGCAATAAATAACAATATATTATGAGCATATAAAACAATCTTAAATTCACTATTATATTTAACTCCTTGAATTCTGGAGTTTTGACTAATTGCACAGGCAAGAGGCTCTAAATAGAGATTAAAGATTAGAGGAGAGAGTGGACAACCCTGCCTGGTTCCTTTACCCAAATATATTTTGGGAGATATACAACCATTTGTTATTATTTGTGATGTGGGCTGAGAGTATAAAATCTGAACCCATTGCAAAAACTCTTGAGGTATTCCAAATTTTGTGAGACTAGATAAAATAAATCGCCATTGAACCCAGTCAAAAACCCTCTCAGCATCCAATGAGATAATAGCAGACTGATGGTTTTTTTAAAATTCCAAAGTAATCAGATCTACTACTAATCTTAGGTTATCAGCCCCTTGTCGACCATGTATAAATCCAACCTGATCAGGATGTACAAGTGTTTTGATAATTTGCTGCAATCTACTCGACAGCACCATGGATAGAATTTTGTCGTCCACATTCATTAATGATATAGGACGATAATTAGCACAATCAGTATGATCCTTATCTGGTTTTGGAATAAGTGTAATGTAGGCTTCTGCGATAGAAGTGGGTAATATACCTGATACAAAAATCTCATTGTAAAATAAAAATAACCGTGGGACTAAAACATCAGAAAACATCATGTACCATTCCACGGGGAATCTGTCAGGCCCTGCCGTTTTTCCTAATGACAACTTAAAAATCACACTTTTAATTTCCTCCAACTTAATTGGTTCAGCCAAGATTTGTTGTTGGTCCACACTTAACCCAGGCAGCTTCACGTTTAGAAAGAAGGATTCTATATACTCATTCAAAGGCTCCCTGTCACATCCATATAACTTAGAATAGAATTTAAAAAATTGTTCATTTATTCCTTTAGGATTAGAACAAAGATTACCATCCTCATCCTTTATAATAGGAATATGTTTGTTAAGACCTTGCTGCTTTAGATAAAATCTTACCAGATCTCTCACCACTCTCCCAATACATTTGACATAAACAAATCATTGCATGTTCCACCTTCTCGGAAATTTTCTCCTCCAATTCAATTTTCACTTTTTATAATTGAGCATAAGTGTCAGGTGAAGGCAGTGTAGCCAACTGGCGAATTTGATATTGCAATTTGCTTTTTAATGTCTCCTCTTGCATTGCCTTAGTTTTTTCTTACAGGAAGAATAAGAAATAATTTTACCTTTCAATGTTATCTTATATGCCTCTCAAAAAGAAATTTGTGATGAAACACTTCCTTCATTAAATTCAAAAAATTCTTTAGTTTCTTTATTTATCATACGTTTGAAACTTTCATCATTTAAGGAGGCAGCAACTGTTACCCTGCACATCCCTGATCTTGTCTGATCTTGGAAGCTAAGCAGGGTCAGGCCTGGTTAGTACTTGGATGGGAGACCGCCTGGGAATACTGGGTGCTGTAGGCATATACCATAGTCCTTCGAGACTGAAGGTTGCCAACCATTTTTAAGGAGGATATATCTAAACACCTTGGTTTATATATCTTAGTTTCACCCAAAAGTGTGAAGGATATCGAAACTGGAGAGTGGTCTGATAAGACAGCAAGGTCAATATCAGTTTGCGTAATCTTAGATAAGAAGGACTTGGACACAAAAAAATAATCTATTCTAGAACAAGTATTGTGGACCGGGGAAACAAATGTATATTCTCTGTCTAAAGGATGCAATGCACGCCATGGGTCATTCAGACCTAAATCTTCCATATATATTTTAAGTGTTGACCTAACTTTAGTATTTATTCTATAAGAGGCGGAGCTTCTGTCAAGATAAGGATCTGTAACTTCATTGAAATCTCCAGCACATATCACGTACTGTTAATCTATATTGATAAGGTGACTAAAACAATTATGAAACACCTGTGGATTATCTTGATTAAAGCCATATACATTGATAATAGTAAATGTTACACCTTGCCACTTGACTAATATTATATCTCTACCTTCTGCATCTGCTATGACCTGAGAGACTTGAAGTGTTACACATCGATGAATCAAAATAGCCACACCTCTTGAGCGTATAGAGTCACCTGCAAGATAAGCCTCACCCACCCACTTGTGAGTTAAGAGGTTTTCCTCTCCAGGCAAAAGATGTGTCTCTTGGAGTAACACAATTCCTGGTTTCGTTTCCCCAAGCCTGGAAAATACTTTCTGACATTTATGTGTATCTCTAATGCCCTTCACGTTCCATGAGATCATTTTAAACATACCTAAGTATTACAATATCATTGATATAATCTATCTTGGAGTTGCCCCTAGTATTTTTGTATAATAATAATTTTAAAAAATTGCCCTCATATATATTGGTATGTGGTTGTTGGCATCCTTCAGTCTCGGAAGACTATGGTGTCACGCTCTGAATGGTGGTTCTGGAACAGAGTGTCCTCTCCAGTGTGCGAAGCCTGGGTAAAGTAGATATGGAGGATAGACTGTTACCCATGCAGCAAATCCCCCCTCTCCATGTTGCTGAAATGGTCCAATGGAAAGGCAGAGGCCAATACGGTTGGTTCCAGCGGCGTCGCATGAACGTGACTGTGTTCAGCCATGAACTGCTTCAGGGACTCCGGCTCCGGATTTTGCCTCGAGGTTGACTCCTGAAGCCTTTTCCATAACTGGATGTAGCCACAAGGCAGTGAGGTTTGGGATCAGAGTTTTCCTTCTCTCAGATGAGCTGCCTTCCCAGGCTAACGTGTCCCATCTACCCGGTGGCTGTTTAGTCGCCTCTTACGACAAGTACAGCCAAACCGAGGGCCTATTCTTATCCCCAGCCCCCAGGGGTAATTGGTATGTACAAAATTAATATCTAGGCCTGCATGAAAATATACTATTCCAAGAAAATAGAACCTGCAAATTACTCTGATCGCTATAATAAACTTCATATTAAAAATATAACAAAAAGAAAAAACCCATGTGTGTATAAAAAAAAGAAAAAAAAACCCCAAAATAAAACCCAATAATACACCACCACCCAATATGTAAAAAGAAGAAAAGAAAAAACTAACGTGGAAGTCTTCTGTGTGACGTCTGTACAGGCAGGCACAGGTGGCATCACCTCTGTTGGACAGATATTAAAAAGAGGGAAGTGTGAGGACTACTTAACAAGAATAAAAAATAAAAACTGCTAATAATATAATCTGAAAAAACAAAATAGGTTGTTATGTGCTGCGTGTTGTGCTCTAAACCAACTACCTTAAATGGTCATCTACCTGCGGAAAAAAAATAAACTTTAAAAGCTAAAATGAATACAGGGAAGAAAAAAAAAGGAAAAGAAAATCTGTAGCCTTCAGAATTCCTGAAGTGCCTTCTTGGCAAAACGCCCAGAATATTATTGACACAGCATAATAAAAACAAAACTAACGCAACAGCAGTACTATGACAATAGCGCTAAGTTCCAAATAATGAGGAAAAAAAGGAGGAAAAAACATTCTCCAGTGGCTCATCATGGAAGAGACTCAGTTATCTTTTTGCATATCCTGACGTAAACCAGCAAGGAAGGATTCAGCTGATTCTGGGATTCTGAGCTGTTTGATGCCTTCTTCAGTTTCAATGCAGAGTTGCGGGGTATTTTGTGAAATATTTTATCTTGAGGTCTCTTGCCATGAGACGTGCTTTCCTGAATTTGTATCTTTGCTGAGCAACTTCAGGCGGCAGATCAGGGAAGAGCATAATACGACTTTGTTGACATTCCAGGTTGCCCATTTGCCTTGCAACAGATAGAATATGGTTGCACATGGATGGTTGCAGAAATTGCACAATCCATATCTTAGTAGAAGACTGAGTTGCCATAGCCTTGGTTGCCTGACGTGGAATTGAATAGACTCTCTCTATGCAGAGCTCAAGGTCATCTGGTATTTTCAGCAATAGACGAAGGAGTTTCTCCATTGAGACTCTAGCCTCCCCTGGCCCTCCGGCAGAGATCTGAGAGCCTGGAACGCCCAGTACATGAATGTTGCCTGCCTGTAATCACTTGTATGACTGTCTCTCTGCAACAGTAAAAAGCAGTTTTTTAAACTGTGATTTTAAAGGGATGCATTTTTCCCCTTCTCCAGGGATCAGCACATTCCTTCTCATTTGCAGGGACCATTTGTGTTAAGTCAAATCCATGTATAAAAAATCCATGTATAACAAGGCTGAACCTGTACATAGTAGCCTGTTCAAAGTACAGATCTGTAACATTTCCCCAAATACAGTCACATACTATGGTAGCATCAAGTCTAATGTATTTAAAATAAAATATTGAAATGAATGGGGACCCACCTAAAATGTGTTGACGATACGCCTAGTGGGCCCCGATCCACAGTTTGAGAAACGCTGCCCTAGCTATATTCAAGACCTGCTCCTGCACCGAGTAGGTGGGTGTGCTCAGACACCACCATAAGTCAGTAGGCGACTATAGCAAGATTCTCTCTGTAGGTGTTTGTGTGCACATAAGACAGACCTTCCAGATACCCATTTCTTTTGTTCCCACTCTAAACTTGAAACATAAAACCTGAAGGACTTATGTTCTCCTGGTTCTTTTGAATGATTCATTGTTGGTGTGCTTAAAGTATCCTTTCTGTAAAACCTTTTAAGATGTTTGATGTGGATTTATTTGAATGCTTTATATACAATACCTTTACTGAATCCTTACTACGGGAGTGGTATGGGCCTGAGCCTGGCCTTTGTGGGCTTGCCTACAGACCCACCAAGATGAAAAATAGTAGGTTTGTTGCTATGATTAAGTTTGTGGATGACCCTGGAATCATCCTTGTTGCTACTTGGCAGCTCAATGCAGATTTGCAGTTTGGTCTGGAAGCCACTGCACCAAAGATGCAAAGATCACAAAAGGCTAATAAAATCATGTCTTTTAATTCTAGGAGAAATTCCTGATCTTTTCCCTGATGATGAAGTTGAAAACATAATCAGTAATATGAGGAATGAAGTAAAAGCCCAAGGACTGATGGACACCAGAGAAGCCTGTTGGAAATTCTTCATTGATCGTGTTAGACGGCAGCTCAAGGTAAAACAATGATATTTGAAATGCATCTTTGAATTCCATGCTTCAGATTTTCTCTTTTTCACCTAAAGCAGCTACAGGGGTCCCTTATTCACATTAGGTCTATTCTCGTTAGGTCTACGGCACAGGGAGTGAGGCATTTAAGGTGCAACTTTGGGGGCTGATTTGCAGTGGAATATGATATGGGGGAAGGATTAAATGTCTCTTCCTCTGTGATGTGGTTCCAATCTGGATTTGATCTCCTGCAACTGCTTTTTATATAAAAAAGATGAGGAGAATCCCAGACATGGGATTTACCCACACTTTTAATATGTCACCTGGTTTGATCCTGAGTTGCATGTAGAAAAGTAAAGCTTCTTACATCTGTAACGGCTGTATCCAATGATGGGCTTTTTATAATAATTTTATTAAGCATTTTCTTCCAAGTATTTTCACAACTCTAAGATACTGCAATTTGAGTGCTGAGAAAAAGCGATATCCTTGCAGTAAAAATGCTGCCTTGAGGGCAGATGTCTGGATCCTGCATAGCACATGAATAATAACTGCACATATATTCAGAAAGGAAATGGCTACTGTTTCTATATTGTGGGTTCTCAGCCATGTGTTTTGGAGAGCTTTATCTGCCAGGTTCTAGATTTTAAAACCATCAGGCAAAGTCTTACTTTTTCGCCACAACCTTTTTGTTGCCTTTCTTCATTTCTTACTGCCCCTATTACCTTTCCCTAGGTTGCTCTTTGCTTTTCCCCTGTGGGGACCAAGCTGCGAGTTCGTAGTCGGAAGTTCCCAGCCATTGTGAATTGTACAGCAATAGACTGGTTCCACGAGTGGCCTCAGGAAGCTCTGGAGTCTGTCAGCCTGCGCTTTTTGCAAGGGACAGAAAATATTGAGGTAACTCAGATTAAAGGCTGTTTCACACATTACTTTTCTGACACAGAAGCTTGTGTCTTTGCGTTGGAAACTTAATTGGAAACTTGTGCAATGTAGAATGTGTTTTGGCTGATTGTACATGTGTCAAGAAACCGCTACATTTGATCAGTTCACCAGTGGGTGTACACAGACTTCTCACAGTTCCACTGGCATACTTTCTTAATTTAAGGTTGCTGGCTTCACTGTAAGGCAACATCAGCTTGTCAAAATATACCCTAAAGTACTTTCACATTCAAGCCCTTTGAATGGGCAGGAGTCAATATGAGGTTAACATATCACAAACCCCAAGACTGTAATTTCTGTGTCAGGTGTTGATGAATGTTCTCGTGTTTAATGGAAAACATGGTGGATCCTGGGATGCACGTTTAGGTGAATGTGTGAACAGCTGCCAAACTGTGAAGGCTCCTTTGCTGACACTTTAATGACAACAATTTATTGAACAAGTGCTATAAATGTGTTAAGGAGAATATTACCTGTTTTGAACTTCTTATAACACCTGTATCTTGCAACTCTCCAAACAGCAGAGGCGAGAAGGCATCTTTTAAACATCCCCAGTAAAGCACAGCTTGTACAGTACTGTCAGAACCTGTCCTCTGCCATAATGTTCCATTTACTGTGAGTCATAATTCAAGGGCATGTGGAATTTGTTGTTACTTGATAGAGCAAGTGGTATTTGTGCAGGCCAGTCTTTTCCTATCTACACAAGTCACCTGCATATCACAGTCCCTGCCATGGTTCACACTATTAGCTTTGGATAGGAACTGCAACTGGAGTGTGTGCTGCATTTTATTATTCAACTGAATCAAAACAAAGGGAAATGGATGTCATGAGCAACTGACTAGAGACACTATCTACTGGTAATGGTGCCAGGTTTTGGGAGAACCGTTCTGGGAACCTCTGAGGGTGCATGGATACACATCCACATACTGCTGTGAAAAGTGAAGGACAATACTGTGAGTACCTGCATTTGGGTGTCCATGGAAGTTCAGAAATCTGTTAAATTTGGGCACAGTCCAGCAAACAGTTAAGCACTAATCCCACTGAAGTGTTTGTGCCTGCTTGATGTGTCTTTTATCCATTCAGTCGTGTCCAACTCTTGGTGACTTTATAGGCTTGATTGTATTGCATCCTTTTGTTGCAGTGTTTGTTCCTAGAAACAGGAACCACTTTCTCGTGGGGTTAGCTATGTCCCACACAGCTGAATGGCTGAATTTAACCATCTCTGTGAATGTGAGATGTCATGCATTGTAGATTTTTGTAGTAGAAAGGCATGGTAAATTCATCTTACCTAAGGCATATCTGTGTGGCACTTAACCCTGCCTATTTATGTGGCTTGAAGGATTTTCTCTTCCATTTTATTTTAAGCCTTCCGTAAAAGAATCTATAAGCAAGTTCATGGCCTATGTGCACACCAGTGTTAATGAGATGTCCCGTTCCTACCTGAATAATGAACGTCGTTATAACTACACCACCCCCAAGTCGTTCTTGGAGCAAATCAAACTCTATCAAAATTTGCTGCTTAAAAAGGGAAAAGAACTCACAGCTAAGATGGAGAGGCTGCAGAATGGCCTGCAGAAGCTCAGCAGTACATCTGCACAGGTGAGAAAGCCCTTATTCCTAGGTTGTGTTATGCTCTTGCTGTGTGCATATTGTTCTATCTCCGAGTGTTGTTCTTGACAAGTGCAGCCTGCTTTGCAGAAGGAGTGACAACCTCCTGATGTATCTGTCCTAGCTTAACTTATAGTAAATCTCTTTTACTCTTACCAGAGAGTCCGTGTGTCCAGTGGGGAAGGGAGGATTGCTCATGGGAACCTGGGAAGTGGAAGTCTCACAGGACCTCTTAACAGAATGTGCTTGTGGTTGGTGAGCAGACAGTGGGTTCCCCAGTATTGGAGTAGTAGTTCACTTGCTCTTAATGGGAACGCCATCATAGATGGGTTCAGTTCCTATCCCTACTCCTTTTACTCAAGTAGTTGCTATGTTGCTAAAAGAAGAGAGCTTTACCAAGGCTGTTTCAGTCTCTTCAATAAAAAATCATTGCACCGTTTCCCACACTGTGGGTCGTGACCTGATTTTTGGTGTGCTACAGGCCTGCTGAGGCCAGGAAAATGCACAACAAAATGGTATGTGACTTGGAAGTTGCTTCCGGGGCACCTGTGTGCTTCCCACATTATTGGCTACGTTGCTCCATGTTTCCCAAACTCATGCGTCACACTGGCGCATCACAACTCATAGTTTGGGAAACGCAGTGTGACGCAGCCAATAACATGGGGAGTATGCAGGTGCACCCCAGAAGCAACTTCCAGGTCACTTGTCATTTTTGTCTGCAGCTTCCTGACCTTGGCAGGCTCCTGAACCACCACGGATGACATAGTGGGTTGCCAAGGTAAGAAGCTTAAAAAGCCCTGAATTAGCGGAATTTTGGGGGAGTGATTGGCATCTGCCTTCCAGACAGCTAATGTACACGGTCGCTTACTAAGAGTAAGCTGGGCTGGAGCAGGGATGATATCGGGGTTGGCCAGGTTGGGTACTTTCAGAGGACCCTGCCCATCAGAGAGCTCACCTGCCAGACTGACACCTGAGCCTTCAGTACTCATAGCAGTGGCAGTGCCCAGTGCAGCATCTAGAAATGGGTGGGGGTTGGGGTGGCATGGGAGGTTTCAGGGCTTCCAGCAACTTGGTACAAGGCTAGGGGCAGACTATCTGATAACACATTTTAGGTGGCTGTAAGTCCTTCAAGCATCCAGTAACTTGTTCTGATCGGTGGTCATATTTTTCTTGGTAAACCTTTTTTGAAGTTGCCTTGCTTTCAACTGTAAGCAGTTGTTTATTTAATGATAAAAACTTGCATATTTTATGACACACTGTCAAACAAGTAGAAGTTTTGCGATTAATCCTAAAATATTTATGAATGGGGAGAAGTAGACTTGAGTGATTTTTTTTTTTAAACTGTAATATTATAAAAATATACAGCATGAGCTAGCATAATTATGTTTGGCATTTAATTATCATCAACTTGAAATTGAATCAGGAAAGTGCTGAGGAAGATGCAGGGGGACCTTTTCAGACTGAATACCTGAAGTGGGGGGGGGGGGAAGGCCAGAACTTACTTATTTTTTACAGTATATGTGTACCACATTTCTCATTGACTCAAGGCTGTTTACATTGTCAGGCTGACCGTAAACCACCCTTTTTCAAATGGGATTTTAACAAACGTTATTCTATGAGAGAAACTCATAGAACCGTCCTTTTTACCAGATGCTTCCCTTCATGGTGCAGTTTTTGTTTTGACTGCACAGTTCTTGCCTTCCAAGCTTCCACAGGCTGCAGCAAATCAAGCCTCAGACAAGTTCTCAAGATGTTATCAATTTCTTGCCAGCTGATGCTTTCATATTCCTTTGCAGAGCTCCGTTGGCTCTGTCAGCTCCATCAGCAGCATTCCAGTCACCCACCTAAAGCAAGACCAAGGCTGACCCTACTTAGCTTTTTAAGTCAAGGCTGCAGCTCAACTTCCAGGCCACATCTCCTGCCCAAAACATTGTCTAAAAGGGATTGGGGGATCAGGGAATTGTACAGGCCAGTTAGCTTAACGCCTGTTCCAGGTAAACAGATAAAAAACATACTTAAAGATAAATTGTAAAGCATCATGAAGAACAAACCTTGCTAAAGGAAAATCAGCATTGCTTTTGCAAAGATCTCTGCAAAGGTCTTGCCTCACTAACTTTTTAGACATCCTTGAGAGTGTCAACAGACATGCAGGTAGAGGTGATCCAGTTGATACTGTATACTTGGACTTTGAAAAAAACTTTTGACAAAGTCCATCACCAAAGGCTCTGGAATAAGCATAGGAGTCATGGAATAAGAGGACAGGTCCTTTTATGGATTTGTAACTGCTTAGAGAACAGGAAGCAGAGAGTAGGAATAAAGGGTCAATTTTCACAATCAAAGGAAGTAAGAAGTAGGATCCCCCAAGGATCTGTCTTGGGGCCAGTGCTTTTTAACTTGTTCACAAATTGGAGTTGGAGTAAACAACAAGGTGGCCCAGTTTGCAGATGAGACCAGACTACTCAGGGAGGTTAAAACCAACATAGATTTTGAAGAGTTCCAAAATTCTCTCTCCATGATGGGTGAATGGGTAACCAAATGGTAAATGCAGTTCATTGTCAATATGTGCAAGGTAATGTACATTGGGGCAAAAAACCCCAATTTCTCTTATACACCGATGGGGTCTGAATGGTCAGTGATGAACCAGGAAATAAATCTTGGAGGTTGTGGTGAACTACTGACTGAAAACATCAGTTCAGCATGTGGGTCACTTAGCCTATCAAAATAGCTTCTCCTTTTGTCCATTTGTCTCTTTTTAACCCCTACTTGGAAAGCTGCATCTCTCCTCCATGTCTTTAAGGATGTGGAAATCTTCCTTGTGTAAGTGGAAACATGCTGGGAAATAGATGCCTTTGGGCAGTTATTCATAATTTCAAGAGCTCCTCTTACTATGAAAAGTGGTTTGCATTGCCCTTGTCCCCCTGTTTCTGAGCAACCTGTTAACATTACTTTTGTTAAAAAATACTTCTTTGAATTCCAGACTTCAGATCTCTCCTGCTGAAGCAATTAATTGCTGACCTTTCTGATGTAGCGAATGCAGTCCTGAAGCCTTGTGCAGGCAATCGGATTAAAAGAACCTGCTGGGAGCCTACCGGGCAGACTCTCTGCTCCTCAATGCTCCCATTTGCTGTTCAAGATTTTTCTTTCTGTCCCACTGGGAGTCACAAAGTGCTGGCCTTGCTTGAGTCTGGCCTGCTTTGTTCTCTTTCCCATCAATAACTGCAAATCCATCTAGGAGTTCCTTAGAGTATTTAATCTTCCCAACTGATGTGGAGGCAGCACTTTCTGATCAGTTAGGGCAGGGCCAGGGCACTTGAGGATGAGGATTTGTCTAATGCCTTGACCTGGTCATCTCAACCTTGCTGTCTTATGTATAGGACAGTGGTTCCCAAACTGTCCAGCCGTGGCTCCCTGGGGAGCAGCTGAAAGCAGCCAGGGGAGTAGCAGAAAACCCTGCTGCTATATATGATGTATAGGACTGTAGCCCTAATGGCAAGTTGCAGCCAATGGCCCAGTAGGTCAAGGCAGCCATCAGTCAAAAAGAGTTTGGGAACCACTGGTATAGAAGAAGGAAGAACTGTATCACTAGGCTGATTATGATTATTACTTACACTGTGTTACCTGCTTGTGTATTGCTTTTGTTTCTGATCCTTTTGTCTTTTGATATCCAGAGGTGTTTTTAGGGCTCAGGCTGTGTCAACCCTGAAGCAAAATTACTTTTTAAAAATAATCTTTTCTGATATTGTGGAGAAAGATTACTAGAGCAACATAAAATCCATGATACTAGAAGATGGATAATACAATTTTATTATCTTAAAGCCTGCCTCTCCCTCCCCTCACAACTTTTCTATGCCTTAGGGTAATGTCACTAAGAATGGTGTTCTTAGAATGGTGTTCTGATTTGTCATCCCTCTCTTGATTCTAGGTCTCAATTTGCAGTTTTTTTTAACAGTTGACATTTGTATCATAGCAGGAGAATGTTTTCCAAGGCTCAAACTACACTTACCTACATTTACATGATGGCCTGTTTAAAATAAGAAAAACTGCTCTGGGGGGTATTTAGGTACAGAAAAGATGAAATTTATACTTTCCCACCCCCTAAATCACCCTATGTCACAAGGGCAAACATTCATTTGAAAAGCTGCTTGGGGGTTTTAGAAGGGAGATGACCCTCTGCCTAACAAAGAACCACAGGACCACATGTAGGATGGTGGTCAAAGCACAACAAAGAGGCTCTTAATGAGTCATTCAGGTCTCCCATAGCCAGCAGCAGAGTGTCTGTTTACACAACAGAGGCTTTTAATGGGAAGAAGAAGCAATCAGGTTCCAGTAGCCCATGCAGCTAGCCAGTGTCTGACTGGTAGTGTCTGTTTACACAACAATGGCACTAGATTGGTCCCAATGTTTGCTTAACAACTATTCACATAACAAATAGGGATTGGAGAACATATTTACTCAGATAGCAGCTGTAATTGCTCCTTCTCTACTCACAATTCCCCTTCCTGGAAGTATCTTTTCTTGTTTTAAAAGGATTGTAAAGCTGTTGTTAGGCTATGGTTCTCATATCTGACCCCTAATAACTCCACTTTTTTTCTTACAACTTGTCCGAAAGACCCTCCCCCCCCCCATATAAAATTGGTGGAAAATACAAGCACACGTTATCTGAGAACTGTCTCCTAGTCTGGGCTTATGACCATTCCGACCTCTGAAGCATCTGGTGCAAAATTAAAACTGTTCCCTTTTCTCTTCCATAGCATCTCTCTTCCTGAGGCTTTCTAGGCTTTGCAATACACAACAGTTGTCACATCCTAAAATGAACCTAAGATTTTTAGTCTGTTTTTGGTGGATGATGAAGCTTATTGTGCTTAAATAAGTTTTCCTTGCTATGTCGGAGAAGTTGTATGTACAGGCAGTTTTTTTGGTTGCATTTTCCTACTTCCATATTTTATGCATTCAGTTTGGCTTCTTTCAAATACAACCTTACTTAATATCTTTGGCCTTTGAGTGTTGGGAGAGTTGAGTGTTGAATTGAGAATTGAGTGTTGGGAGAATTGAGTGTTGGGAGAGTTAGAACAGACAAAAGAAAATATTTCTTTACTCAGCATGTGGTCGGTCTGTGGAACTCCTTGCCACAGGATGTGGTGCTGGCGTCTAGCCTGGACGCCTTTAAAAGGGGATTGGACAAGTTTCTGGAGGAAAAATCCATTACGGGGTACAAGCCATGATGTGTATGCACAACCTCCTGATTTTAGAAATGGGTTATGTCAGAATGCCAGATGTAGGGGAGGGCACCAGGATGAGGTCTCTTGTTATCTGGTGTGCTCCCTGGGGCATTTGGTGGGCCGCTGTGAGATACAGGAAGCTGGACTAGATGGGCCTATGGCCTGATCCAGTGGGGCTGTTCTTATGTTCTTATGGCCTCTCTTGTTTTTTTTCCATTCCTTTTTGTTGTTAGGTCTTTAACCTCCAATTACCATTGAACACTCCACATCTTTGCTCCAGCTTTTAAAAGGATGGTTTTGTCTAGAAATTCTATTACATTTCACAGTGAAAGCCATTGGATTGCACTTACATCCTCTCCTTTTATGTAGCTGCTATAAGGATTTTGTAGAGCTGACAAGTCAATCCCTTGGTTGCCTGGTTGGAGCACTTAAAACCCCGATAAACTTTCTATTCATACATGTATTCAGCACGCAATTACTTATCAGAGGCTGAAGGTTATAAGCCATGTCTAAAATCAGGAAAAAATCTTGCTTCCATTTACCCCAAGTCTCCAAAGATTTTTAAATGAACAAAAAGTTGCCACTGAGTTTTGCTGACTGAAGTGCTTATGCACCTCCAGCAAGTGGAGAGTAATTTTTTCTTTTCCAGCAGAACAACAGGGGATGAAAATGGATTAGCGGTTCAGCAAAGGAATATACAAAGGCCAGGGCTCCACTCAGAGCTTGCACAAAATACCTGCCACTTACTTTAGGCGTTTATAGAGTGTTTAAAAATCTGTGCTGAAAAAGGCATGGAAACCCAGACCAATTATATGTCTGCCTTTCCCTACAGGCAAAAGTGTATCCTGGGGCACTAGACCTTACACTCACTGGATAAATGGAAAGATGCTCTGTTCTGTATAGCACCATCATGTTTTTGTAGAGGAACTGGATGCTTTGACTAGCTCTGCATGGAGCTGTTCATTTAAAACAATATGGCTCCCAGAGCATGCCAAACGTAGTTCTTCATCCCTAAAGCCAGAATGTCTCTAAAGAGATTTGGTATATTCAGCCAAGAACTCTGTATCCCTCTGCTCTTGCTGTACAAAAAGTGCATCACTAGCTCCATATAAACAGGGCTTAGAGAGAGACAATGTGCGCCAGAATGGTGTGAGAAGGAAGAAGGATCACGCTTGTTCCCAAATTCCCAGGGAGCTTGGCGTTAGAAAGCAACATGTGTTATAAATAATGCCCTTTTAAGTCAGCTGAAATATTGCAATATCAGTTGGGAGAGAATGCATGAAAAGTCCTGCTGGACCTGCAGGCCAAAACTCATCTAGTTCAACATTCTCCTTCCCACATTGGCAGACCAACTGCCTCTGAGAAGCCACCAGACAGGAGAGAAAAGCATTCTTCCCTCTTGCTATTGCTCCCTGCCACTGATATTCAGAAGCATACTGTTGCAGAACCTGGAGGTAGAGCAAAGCCATCATGTCTATTAGACCTGCCCTCCATGAATTTGTCCAATCCCCTTTGAAAGTCATCCAAGTCAGTAGCAATCCACAGACTAATTAGGTGCTCCCCTTTTTCCACCTTAAATCTCTCACCAGTCTGTTTCATTGGATGAACCCTGGTTCAGGTATTGTAAAAGAAGGAGGAATACTTTTGTTATGTCTCAGTCATGTCCTCCCTTGATTGCCATTCCTACCCTAAGCTAAAGAACCCCAAATTTTGTTGACTTTACCCATAAGGAAGCCCTCTGATAATTATATTGCCTTCTTTTTGCACCTTCTATAGCCTTACAATATCCTTTTGGTGATCTGAGCTATACACGGTATTCTAAATGCAGACACATCATAGATTTGTACAGGGACAGTATGATATTAGCAGTTACCGAATTCAAGTATGTCTCCGGAGTCCTCTGTCACTCACTCTCTCATGAAAGATAAGCCCACAATCCTAACTTTGAAGTGAACCTAAATCTCAAGTAGTATGCCTTTAAGGTGGCCTCAGGCTTTGTAGCAAGGGGAGAGAATTCATAAGCATCCAGTTCCAACCCCTCCTTGCCCTCAAGAAAGAATACCTTCTCTGACATCTCTGCCTCCTTTACCTCAGACCAACAAGACCCTTTCATCCTTCTTTTCCATCTCCAGGAATGAGTCTGGAATAGCAAGTTCTTCTGCTCATGCTCTGTTGGGGCAAGGTTGACTGCTTACACCTGTTTGACTGGGACAGGGTGATCAAGTTTACCTGCTCGGTTGAGGCCAAGTTGGGGCCTGTATTCTGTGAGGAACACTTCAGTTATCCCATCAAAGAAGTATCCATTTTGGAAACTCTCATGGTGTCTGCTCACTGCTTGTTGGGGAATTCTGTCAGAGCCTTTGCGGTGGGGAGACGCAGCTCATGAAGCAGTGAGTAGCCAGGCAGGCTTGGGGGAGCCTGTCCTGGTGGTTGCATCCAGACGGCTGGCTTATTTCAGTCCCTTTCCTAATGACCCCACTATGCAATTTGCCTTCCTTGGCCGCCCTCAGTAAGACTTCTGCATGGTCCTAGAAGCGCACAGAGCTCTGCACCTGGGGCATTTGCCCCTTTCAGTGAATGGCAGATCCACTACTGAGATGTTTTCATTGAGCTGTCCACCACAACCCCAAGATCTCTTTCCTGTTGTCATCATCAGCTCAGAATCTACCCATATATATGTGAAACTGGAACCGTGCTGTTCATCATTTTGTACTTATTTACATTAATAAACCTCATTTGTCATTTGATTGACCAGTTTGGAGGGATCCTCTATAGCAGTTCACACCCTCAGGTGGGGAATGAGGGTGAAGTTAGAAGGGGTTTACCCTGACATGGGGAGATGATGGAATACAGGAAGATGTGGTGGTGGTGGTGGGGGAGAGGGAATGTTCCTGAGTCTTGCAGGTTTAAGGGCACAGACCCTGATTCTTGGTAGATGACACTACAAGCAGCAAAAAAGAAGAGCACTACATAGATGCCAAATCAAAACACATATGGCTCACCTGAATGTTTACCCCAGTGAAATAATAGATGCTCACCAAATCCAGTTCCCCGTGTGATTAATTTATGTCTGTATGATATGACAGTATTGGTATGTTTAATTAAAAATTTAGAACCAATTATGGCTCCCTGTCTTCCTCTTTATCCTGTATAGGTCTTAGTCAGTTGGCTTATTATTATTATTATTATTATTATTATTATTATTATTATTATTATTATTAACAGTATTTATATACCGCTTTTCAACTAAAAGTTCACAAAGCGGTTTACAGAGAAAAATTAAACCCACTGGGAGCTTATTTTTCTTTCTCTGTCCCTCTCCTATCTCCCTTTTTTTCAGATGGTTTCTTTTGTCTATAAATATGTCATGATGCTAATTCTTCAGCTCACTTTCCTTGCTCCAGGTAGATGATCTCAAGGCAAAGCTGGCAGCCCAAGAAGTGGAGCTGATGCAGAAGAACGAAGATGCAGACAAGCTGATCCAGGTGGTGGGCATAGAGACAGAGAAGGTTAGCAAGGAGAAGAACATTGCTGATGAGGAGGAGCAGAAAGTGGCCCTGATTACACAGGAGGTCCAGCAAAAGCAGAGGGACTGTGAGGAGGACCTGGAAAAAGCTGAACCAGCACTTGCTGCTGCCCAGGAGGCTCTTAACACCCTCAATAAGGTACAGGCTGCCTACTATGTAGGAATTGTTCACATTTAGACGGTGATATTATGTGTTACTGTGATACTATTACAGAGATGGAAGGGACCTGCAAGGCTAAACCTCCGCTTGGAACAGGAAACCCCTTCTAGAACATTTCCAAAAGGTGCCTGTCAAGCCTCTGCTTGAAGACCTCCAGCGAGGTCCCACCACTTGCCTTGGTAACTGGTTCCATGCCACTCTTACTGTTAAGCAATTTCTCCTGATATTCAGCCAAAAGCTCCTTTCCTACAGTTAAGCTCATTAGACCTAACCCTACTCTCTGAGCAGCAGAGAACAAATCATTGTCTGCTTCCATGTGGTAGCCCTTCAGGTATTTGAAGAACACAATCATGTCCCCGCTGCTCCTTCTCCAGGCTAAACATACTGAGTTCCTTTTGTCTTAGGACTTGTTTTACAGGCTCCTGATCATTCTTGTTGCCCTGCTCTGAACCTGCTCCAGTTCGATTGCATCCTTCTTAAACTGCAGTGCCCAGAATTGGACACAATATTCTAGATGAGGTCTGACCAGTGCAGAGGAAAGTAGAACTACTACCTCTTGCGATTTTGAAATAAATTTTGAAACAAATTTTGAAATAAATGCAGCCCAAGTTGCGTTCACCTTCTTTCAAGTAACATCACATTTGCTGGCTCATGTTCTGCTTGTGATCCATGTCAACCCCAAGATACCTTTCACTCACTGTACTGGCAAGTCAGGTATTGCCCCCGGGTTGGCAATTCCATGAAGTCAACTGAAGCAATCACCTCAAGCAACAAATTAAGGTGCCCATTTCTGTACACCTTTTTGTCTCCATTGCTCCTCCTCCTCCTTCCACACCCTGGATTGCAAAAAGAAGAGGAGAGAGAGAGAGAGAGAGAGGAAATGTGGAGAAGCGTGCTGAGTTAGAGCAGTGGGAGGAGTGAAGGCTGGCATGCCATTGGGCATGGGAAGTATTTGGCATGCTGCTTCAGATGACTGGAGAGCTTGGTCGAGCTCTGTAGTGCTCATACCTGTGCATCTGATTTTTTTTTCTGCTTAAGTGCAAAACTTTCCATTTTTCTATATTGATCCATCATCCTGAACAGTTCTATTGTGCAATCTTACTTGTTTCTCCCAATGTAGTGCAATCTGCACATTAGATAAAAATTCCTTTGATTCCTTCGTTTAAGTCAGTGGTTCCCAACATTTTTTCACTTGCGTACCCTTGGCAGCCCATTGCCATAAATTGAACCCCTCATATTAGCCCCGCAAGGCATTCTAATACAGACCTGCATTTTCCTGCCATTATTCAATTCTTTTTCAAGTATCCCTAAAGCAAGACAAGTACCTCTTGGCAAGTACCCCTGGAGTTACACATAGCCCAGGTTGGGAACCACTGATCTAAACCATTGATAAATAAGTTGAAGACAACCAGGCCCAAGACAGAACCCTGGGATGGGTTCTGAAATTTCTGAAATACGTGAAATTTTCTCTAGGTTGATAATGAGCCTTTGATGAGCACTCCCTGTGTACAGTTGTCTAACTGTGAATCCATGTAATGATTTAGCAGGGAAGAAGCATCACTGAACACACTGGGTTGTTTGCATGGGACAGTATATCCTCTTGACTTATAAGCACACTTCTCTTGAAATTTCAAAAAGATCCCGAAACCTGAAACATCCCTAGTTTATAACTCAGTCATGAATTCACAGCAATGAACTACCTTAGCACAGGAAAGACTTCTGTTTCCTTTCGTTTCTTTCACTGTAATGATTGTGCTCCTGGGCTTATATTTTAAAGTAATTCTGTGAACATGGAACCATTATGTAGGAACTGGTTATATCAACAGCCGAACCAATAAGCAGAAGATCTAGGCTTCTGCTTAGGAAGCCCATCTGAGTTGTGAATAAAGCCTTTGTTATTGTTAGTCCTGTTAATTGTAATTTCATTGTTTTTATTTTCTTCTGAGGTTTCATACTCTAATTATAAGCTACTTTGAGGACCCATGGTGGGTGAAAAGAGGCATAAACATTATTATTATTATTATTATTATTATTATTATTATTTATTAAACATGCCAATAACAAATAAATACATTTAAATTCGCACTTGTATATGCACTTATGGGATGACTTTAAGGAAAATGAGCCTATTGGGATTGGAAGAGGCTGCTTGTGGGTGTTCCCAGCATACCTTGAAGGAAGAAATGTAAGCTGTTGTGTATCTGCATAGGCTAATACATGTTAAGTGTCTGCACCAATTTAATTGTTATTGGCTTGCATTATGGATAAGGCTAAACCAAGAAAACTCCTCAAAGCCAAGCAAGAAGCATGTCACTGTTTTCTGTTTGTTCCTATTTTTAGGAAAGCCTTAATGATTTAGGGACAGCGTCTGTGCACCTGGAAACAAAATCCAAATGCAACAGGAAAATATTTGGATCCTGTCAATTCAGGTTTCATGCTGAAACTGTGTAACGTCTCATTAAGGCAAGATTAATGGGAAGCCTGGAGCTTCCCTGGAGACCAAGGCCACAGTGTTTACAGAGCACCAGAAGCTACATTCTTGTCCTCACCTGCCTCAGAGAGTTTAGCCCATCCGTTGACATGAATAATCAGCTCTATTTGTGTGGTTATTAATAAGAAGTTACAGCCAGAAATGCAGATGCCTTTGCATTGGCTCGTTCATACAGACTAGTAACAGAGGAAGCAAGAAGCATGTAGCTCTTTAGCAGGAAGCTGTGGAAATATAGATTGTCAGGAGGAGTGGGTGTTTGTGGGGTGTGGGGAAGAAGGAATAGGGTTGAATGTCAAAATAGATGGCTTTGTCTTTGCATTTCAATAGTGTTGTCTAATCAATTTTAGTCATAAATAGCTCAATTAGAAAAATGCCACCCACGTAGAATATTTTCTCATTAATGCTCTGACACTCAAGGGTATTTGGGGGATTTTTTTAAACAATAAAGCTCAGCTGCATCATATTCTTTGTCTAGCTTTCAAGATGCCTGAGCTTAAGGAGGAAAAGGGGCTTTTTGAGTTATTTGGTTATTGGGCAATGTTATCCTGGTGTTTTGACAGATGTAGGCATCTTCTGCAGTTGGCCCAATGCACATATTTTGATTGAAGATCAATACAAAATTCTCAAGTGCCTAAGAACTGATTGGATCAGAACAAAGACTGCCTAATCTAGTGTTCTGTTTCCAAAGCAAGCTCACAATCAGGACAGGAAGACAGTGGACACCCCCCTGTTGTGACTTAGCATTTGGTATTCAAAGTTACAAAGCCTCCATGTATATTTAACCTAAAACTTGTAGGTGGATCTTTTCTCCATGAACTTATGTAATCCTTAAAAAAAAGCCATCCATCCATATATGACAGAATATGGGGCATGGACCTGGGAACCTGCACTTGTGTTCATAGGTGAATCATTATCAAGTTTTAGTTCTCCATTTGTGAAGTGGGATTCATAGTTGTTGGAAAGGCAGCTGGGGAAGACAGGCTGACCAAGAGAGTCCTGCCTAGTGATTAGTGCTAGTGTATCCCTTCCCGTTGTCTGTTTTCCTTCTTTACTGATTCAATGGCTGAATGCATAAAGAAACTAGTAGGTCTATCTGCTTTCACCATCCTCTGCTAAAGAGACTATGTGGAGGGGAGCATTCTAGAAAAAAAAATCCTTCCAGGTGAGCATAGAACTCCAGGGATTCTTAAAAAATCGAACCATAGTAGCATCTGTGAGCAATCAGACAAGACAGGAGTTCTCCTGGTTCAGAAATCCACAATATAGAAACTGAATCATCATTCTGTACTCACTGGGATTGCACTTCTTTGAAGGAGCTTGGGGTTTTTCCTGGATTCACAACTGCTTCTGGATTTCCAGGTGATGACTCTGGCTTAGGGAGCCTGTGTCCAGGTTCAACTGATACACCAGCTGCAGCTGTGCCTGGATTGTTTGACTTTAGTCATGGCGTTCCATGCCATGGTGAGATTAGACTATTATGCTCTATGTGGGGTTTCCCTTGAACATGGTTCATAAACTGCAATTAGTGCAGTATGCAACAGCTCATATGGTCACTGGAAGTTGGCATTTTGACCCTGTTGGAGTGCTGTTTCGGCACCTACACTAGCTTCTGATTTGTTCCAGGTCCAATTCAAGATGCTGGTCTTGACCTTTAAAGTCCTCTATGATGCAGGGAGAGTGTATTTGAGGAAACACCTTCTTCTGTATAATCCAGCTTGCCCTCTCCAGCCATCAGAGAGGGCTCTTTTAGATATGCCACTGTCTAATGGAGGTGAGAGGAATGGTGGCAAAGAATAGGGTCTTCTCAGTGGTGGCACAAATTTTAAGGAATTCCCTCACTTTTAATTTATGAACTGCTCCCTCTTTAGAAGCCTTTTAGTGGAACCCAAAGACATTTCTTTTCAGATTAGCCTTCTGATTTTAATATGGACATTCTATCCCTAGATGTTCTACAGGTTTTATGAATATAGTTTATTGCTGTTTAATATGCTATGTTCTGCTGTTTCACCTATGTAGTATGGGGTGATTACTGTTTATTGTTTTAATTGTTTGTACATTTGATATTTTTGTAAGCTGATGTGGATGCCCATCTGGGAGAAAAGTGGGATAAAATTGCATGTATGAATGAGTGAATACAGTAACTAGAAATGCCCAATAGAAGGTGCAGGAAGCTACTCAAGATAGGCACACAAAGCCCTCTTAACCAGCAAAATGCAGGCTGGCTTGAAATGAACAGGGCAAACCAAACAAATCAATTCCCTGAATATGACTAGCTAGGACTGCAGTCTCTATCACTAGTTATTTCCATTGTTCCAGAAATCCTGATCCCTGCACTTTTTCAGAGTAAGTGGGTGTGCCTTCGATGAACAAGCAATAGATTTCACATCAGATCTTGCAGAATCGCACATGAGCATCACTGTACTTGAACTTAAGTAACAAGGTTTGATTATCATAAAGTTACCTGATTGGAGGAGTATAACTGTTAGTGTAACTGACTTGGCCATTCCATCCCATCCCTTTACTGAGACAGACAGGCTTGGCTATCCAATTGGTAGGTGTCTACCAGGAGGCTTGGCTAGTCCAGGTATGAAAAAGAACAAAGATTGTTGCAGGAACATGTCTCAGCAAGTTCCAGCTGCTAAACCAGCATAGAAACATCTGGGAATGTCCAAAAAGGGGGGGGGGAGCAGGACATTTATTGCAATAATTATCTGCGTTTTCATAAGAATAAATGTGCTAAGGAAGTAATGTTGTCCATTCCAAGCTTAAGATCAGGATGAGCACTAAATCCATGAAGAGATCTGAAAGTATTTCACAGAGAAGGAAAGAAATTTGTACCCACTCACATAAGCCTTAATGCTTCTGGGTGCTGAGTGAAGTTCACTGCCTCTGGATGTATTGCAGAGTGTTACTAAGATTTGCTTTGGCACTTGCCCAATGCTTTGTTCTTTGCTGATGTGAGCTGAACTGGGGGGAGGATGAAGCTCAGTGGTAGAGCACCTACTTTGCATACAAAGGGTCCCAGATTCAATCCCTGGTTCTCCAGGTAGGGCTGGGAGAGACCCCAGCTGAAGATCCCAGAGAGCCTAGCTGTAGGCAATACAGTACTAGATAGACCAATGGTCTGACTCAGAATTAGGCAGCTTCCTATGTTCATATGAGTGCACAATGAAGCAAGGAAGTGCCATACATACACACATACATACATAGAGGCTTTTTTCTGAACTGGAGCTGCTGAGTTCCCCAGCTGGTGCTGTGATGGGTTCCCTACTTCATATTGTGAATCCATTTGCAGAATAACTGCAAACCCAAAGCACAGCAAACTGCTGTCCTGGTACCCTTAAAACACATGTAATTGTTCCCAACTAGCAAATAAATGAAAGCATTTCAGCCCCGGGTAGGCTCTGCTGTCAGACAAATCATTCAAACCTTTGTTCAAGAGTGGCATTGCCAGAAGGGTTTAGCTGTGGGGGAACGCGTGGATGCTTACAGCTGTAGCCCTCTCTTCCTCCCCTTCTGGAACAGTGTTTTGGGTATAGACTTCAACCTGACAATACAGCTCAAGCTGTTCTCACTGCAGGACTTACCACTTTCACTGATAGTGACAGAGGCATAGCTTCTTGGATCTACTTGAAGCAAATTCAAAGAGAAAATGCTGGAATCTGGAAACTGCAGACACAGTAGCACTGAAGCTGCAGATCTGCTGAAGCTTCCACATGTTCTGGATAGGTGGTCAGATGTTCCATTCTGCTGGCATATATGAGCATGCAGCCAGAGGTGTCTCTCCATATGTTAGCCCAAGGTGGCAAAGACTCTGAACTAGGCATATGTAATAATCTAAGAGGGATGCATGGATAGAAGTTACTGCTAGTCCTGCTGATTCGGCTAATCATTCTATTCCCTTTGGACTCACGCACTCTCTCTCTCTGTCCTAAAAACAGGAGTAGATGCAGTTTTTCTTCCTTACAGGTAAGCTTCTCCCGCCTTTGTATTGCAAATAACTTGATGCAGATTCAAACACTAATTTAGTCATTTTGCTCCTCCCAATACACCAGCCAGGCTGTCCATCTTTTAAAAAATGGTTTAAAACAGCTTGCATGTTTATGCAGTTAAAAGTTCATTTCTGGCACAATACTAACCTTGGTTTAAGCCAGCACAATTACTGCTGTGCTGTCCTAACGTATCAAAAACAGGCCATAAAGCATATTGCAATATCTGGCAAGTAAGCAGTGCTGGCGGGAAGGCCTGTGCTTTCTCATCCGCACTGGATCCAAAAGGTGCTGCTGACGGAGCAGGTAAGCACTGGCTGGGCATTGAAGGGGTTAGGGGAGGACGGGGAAGGGATGCAATGGGGTAAGGAGGCCAGAGACACAGACAGATAGTTTCCAGGAGGGGGGCAGGATCGGTGGCACTGGTGCATGCCGAATCCTATTTCCCCTCCTGGGCTTGTAGGCCTGACACGGGATATTGGGTTTGACATGGGCTTGAAGGCTTGACATGGATTTGCTCTGACCGTTTGGCGGGTCAACGGGTCTGAGTAGCCCTATTGCACAGGTTGGGTCTTTACATGGGTTAAGGGGACAAATGCCCCTTACCCAGAGCAGACCTCCAGCCTGATCCTTCCCAGTGTTGCATACAGCATGGGCTGATAGTACCAGCGCTGGTTACGATTGAGCTGTTGGTGCCTTATTTGGAAAAAGAAACATATGCAAAATGTTTTTTAAAGTTTAACAACTACCCTGGGGAGTGGGAGAAGGAGAATATGTAACATCACAGGCAATCAGTGCTGCACACAGCAAATATTTGCTACAAATGGATAGAATTCTTTTTTCCCAGAGCTTGATCCTGAAGGGAAATTTGTATGTCTAACCAAAATGCATACTTACTGAGTGGGCCAACCTCAGGTTTAAGGGGTCCTCAGCAAAATGCCCTCCAGGAACTCCCTCCCACCTGAATGGGCCTAGAGAAAGTCACTCTTCCACATGAAGGCTATGGGGCTCAGCAGTCGGCGATGTCAACCCCAGATGCTGGCCTTCTTACTGTTCAGTATGTATGTCTGTAGACTTTTAGAGACCAAAACAGAGATTGTCACAGTTTCCATCTGGCTTTATGAGTGACGTTTGCACTGGATCAGCATATCCAACACCACACATCTCAGAAATGACTCTAAAGCTTTCCTCACCAAGTGACTGTCTCTTGATTGTCCAGTTGTCTGTCTTACACTGCACATATGCTTCAGTATGCTGACCCAGTCTGGTCCAGGGAAGCTTTTCCTTCTGTAGACTTCAGTGTCTTTGGGGTTGATTATGTAAACAGAAGAAATGCACCAAAAGGATACCAGGGCAGGAATCCCTTGTGTGGAGCACAGTTTGCTCCATCAGGGTTCTTATGTTTGCCTAATGTCAGCATGATACACACATTTCTTTGCAGTTAGATGTGACAGATCCTTGGCATGATAGCTCCTCTGGCATAAAGCCAATCCCGTCTGTGTGTTCTTATCTCTTTGAAAAAAAATTCTGCTCTGAGAGTTTCCTGTTTCACAGACTATGCTATCAGTTTCATGATGGGTGGATGGTATTCTGCTTCAAAGCTCTCCTCCCTGTGACAGAGGAGTCTGTGACAGAGGAGACCATTTTTAACTCGGGCAGCCCAATCCTATCCTGTGCTGGAATAGGCAGGCCAGCTGGCCTGCGCTGTATCCAGTGCAGGTTAGGAGGTGGCTGCCATGCAATTTGGAGTAAAGGGATATATTTCTCTGTACTCTGTGTCACGTGGCAGCCACCCCAATGGGGCTAGTCAGATCTGCACCAGCGATTTTGCTGGTGCGGATCCAAGCAGCCCAGTGTAATGCCAGACTGCTCAGGGGAGGGGGTCGCCCAGGTCGATCTCAGTTCCCTCCTGGGCCTGTTCTTCACGCTAGTCAAGCCTCCCCCACCTAAAAACATCCCCGTTCCACCAGGCCTGTAGTCAGAATTCTAGAGGTGGGTGGGTGACTGTGTTTTTTCAGGGTGGGCAATTATGTTGGGTATATATACTGGTATGTAAAATTAAAGGATAAATATGGAGAAACATCAAAGACCTGTAACTCACCCAAATTTCATGAAGGGACAATATATTGGGGTGGGGTGTCTTTTGACAGATACATTCATCATCTGTAAAACAAAGTAACAATAATTTGCATAGAAGAAATCAGGGTGGATCCAGTGTTTGTATTTGGGGAGCCATGAGTACTACCTTATTTCCAGAGCCCAGGTCAACCAGGCAGGTAGAACTGGGCTCCCAGTTGAACTTTGACCTCCATGGCCAAGATTTGCTAGGCAGGTAGACCTGGACTCCCTTCCAGACTTTAAGCCTAGATCTACTGGCCTCTGTGGTCAAGGTTTTATGGGTGGGTAGACCTGGGGTCCTACCTGGACTTGGAGCCCAGATGTATCTGCTGATGAAGCCGCCTTTTCCAGGCAGGTAGACCTGTGCTCCCAGCCATGCTTGGGCTGCTCCCTATACTAGCGGGTGCCCTTTCTTGCTGGCACAACAGTTTGGGGGGACTACACACCCATGACCCCCCCCCCCGGATCCACCCCAGGTTAAATGCATCTCAGTATACAATGTAAAATGTGTTTGTCTATATAGAAATAACATGCAACTTATCCTTTCATTTTCCACACCAGTGTAATACACAGGCTTGCATCCTTGCAAAAGTAAAATATATCACTGTGACGCAGGTAGTATTTACTTTTATTGAAAGCCTTTCATTTGCTAATGACACATCCCTCCCCAGCCCTGAGAACTCCTTTTCCCTGCCAATTTTTTTTTTTTCCAAAAATGTGTGGTGGGCAAACTGCTGACTCAGGGTGAGTAATCTCCACCCTGACCTCCCTCTAGCTATGGCCATGCATTTCACCCTCCCCAACCCCCATGCCGGCCACCCTCAGCTGGTGCAAACTCACCCTTTGCCGATTTGGATCCAGCATGGGGAGGAGGCCAGTGTGCGTCCTTACGCCGGCCTCCCCAGCTCATAAGGAGGCACATACATCCCTTACGGCACATTTGCAACACTCCTGGGCCAATGCAAGGGACTTGTGTTGACCGAAGACTGGTCTTGAATTGTGTTTAGGTTTTTTGAAATTGCTTTGAACAAATGCATGGCTCAATTAAGGAGAATCTGGTGTCGTGTGGTGGTTTTGAAAAAGCAGCCTCTCACAGTTTGCCTGGATGAATGTTTTCCTGGTACAGAAATAAAACCAGGCTTTAAAATGTTTGCTTCCATGTTAGGATTTGGTGTGTGCTGATCCAGTCAGAAGGCTGCAGTGCAGCATAAAGAGGATAGGGGAACTCGTATATGTGTATCAGGAAGAATGGTCCAGGAAGGATGCTAAAATCACTGCATGTTTCAGACATAAAGGACCATAAGCATTTGGTCAAAATTAAATACATTTAAACTTCTTTGGTTTTAGTGTGAGAGTTAAGCATATGTTTAACTATCTCCCACTAAAATCAGTGGGGACTTCAGAGGGCTTCCCACAGTCTGGGTAATGCTCAGAGAGCACAGCCCTGCATCCACATTCTAGGATGCTCCAGCATCTGACTCATCTGAAATAATAACTTGAGGCTGGTTTCAGGTGACCCAGAACTTCACTGTGTGTGTGTGTCTTTTTGTAAATTGTAAATGGCCACATGGTGCCTGCATTTTCATAGGGAACCTGGCCTTGTATAGTGACTGACCACATGTTGTGGTGTCCTGACTGCCAAATGAAAATGGAGGCAAAATTATTGGTTTGAGGGCATGGAAAGGTTATTTTCATGATGTGATCTGTTTCTACTGGCAATTGGCTCTCCATGTGGGGTTCTAAGAGGCCAGCATTCAGTTCTGTGTTGCTTGAGTTAGATTTAAAAGGCAATAATCTCTATCAGAACTTAAGAGCAATGTTTAAAGTTAAGAGCAACGGTTAAAGCACCTCTGCATCTCCAGACACACAGTGTTGATTTCAGGGTGTGCTGATCTTGGGGTTTTTAAAATTTGTTTTCCACACAAGGTAAATCTTTCATCTAATGGTGCATTTTTAGTGGCCTGTGAATTGGCTGAAATGCTGAAGGAACACGACTGGCTCTCATCTAACAAGCCAGTGGAGGCCCCTGTGCCACTAGAGGGATTCATTGCTTTACGTTGGATGAGTCATAATATTTAAAATTCAGAGTGCTGCTCCTGGCTTCAAAGCTTCTCTCTCAGATTGATAGCTCTGGAGCCTGACTCCATTACCAGCAAAGTAAAAAGAAAACCCATTCATTTTCATCTAACAATCTTGTTTTTTCCCTTTCAGAACAATCTGACAGAACTGAAGTCATTTGGATCACCGCCTCCCGCTGTCAGCAATGTCACTGCTGCCGTGATGGTTCTCATGGCTCCGGGTGGCAGAGTGCCCAAGGACAGGAGCTGGAAAGCAGCCAAGGTAGCCATGGCAAAGGTGGATGGCTTTCTGGACGCCTTGATCCACTTCAACAAAGAGAATATACACGAAAACTGCCTCCGAGCTCTGCAGCCCTATTTACAGGATGAAAAGTTCAAACCTGAGCATGTGTCATCCAAATCCTATGCAGCTGCTGGTCTCTGCTCCTGGGTCATCAACATTGTGCGCTTCTATGAAGTTTACTGTGATGTGGAGCCCAAGCGGCAAGCCCTCAACAAAGCCAATGCTGAGCTTGCTGCTGCCCAGGAAAAGCTGGCAAGCATCAAGGCCAAAATTGCAGTAAGTCCAAAAGAATTGGGCTACCAGTAAAACTGGTATAGGTTTTTGTCAGTATTATTGCATAATGAATTGGGCTGCACCAAACTCTTAGCAGTAGCTGGGCCATTTTACTATTTGCCATTCATGCATATGTAGTATACTGGTCTGGGAAGTTCCATAAAGCTCATCTCCTTGCTGCTGTATAGGCAACTGCATTTCACAGGCTATTAAAGTATCAAGCACAGTCTTGATATTTGGGAAGAAATGGGAAGGAACAGTGGAAGGATATTTCCCACATATCTTTAGCTGACAGTTCCTAAGCAGGTGATTTTTATTTCTATTATTATTGGAGTATTTCATGGTTTCTGTGACAGGTGAAGCTTTGTTTTGTTCCGATCACTTGCAAAATTCAAATGTAATGTATCTTTAATCCCTGTTGTGGTGTAATGCCCAGACAGTGCGACATCCAAACAATATCTGTCATATCCGAAGACTGTCCAGCATAAAGGGAGGGGCAAACAAGAGTCCAAATAACTTTTGTGAACCAAGCAGGAGGTGGCTGCAGGCACAGGTCAAATTAGTGGCCACTACCAAGTCAACTGGAAGCCCCAGGAATGAGTGATGCATACAACAGTGTTCCTGGATGTGCTCTAAGTCATGTATAATATGCACACATGGGGGAAATCTACTATGGGTACTGGGACCAAGTACAGTGGTTCATGGTGCAACGCAGTGGAATGGCATGAACTGAGGAGGAAGGCAAAAACAAGGATTGAACAGTATTTTGTTATGGGGATAAGAGTACAATACAGTAACTGGGAGGAGAACAGAAAGATGATGCAATGCAGTGCAGGCAACCACTTGCACAACTCATCCCTAAGCACCTATAATCTCTAGAAAAAGAAAGAGGAAATCCTTGCAAGGACACTTAGAGATGCATGAGAGCATGATGTTTGTGTCTTAGAGAAATCAGGAAGGTTACCTAGGGGAACCAGGAGCGGTAGTGAGAGAGGGTGGGAAAGACTGGGAGAGGGGGAGAAGAAGGAGGGAAGGACCAAGTTTCTAGCTGCAATGTAAGATTGTAGCTGAGTATGGTTTGTATGTTTGTTTGTTTGTTTATTTGGTAGCCTGGTTCAATAGCCTTGGTTTGTTAGGCAAGGAGCAAGACCCTTGGCCAGCCTTACAACACTTTGTCACCTTTGGCAAGGAACCTTATCTTTCCCACTGCCTAATTAGTCTCTCATGCCCCTGAAAGAATTCAGCTGGAACTGTTAATCTTTGGTCTTGGAGTTGTTGATGGATCCATAAAGTGTCAGAAGCCTGCACCTAATAGCAGGTGGTAAATAACTCTCTGTTAAATGGTAAAGAGTAGACCAGGGAGTTCCTAGACTCCAGTACACACTCATACCAAAGGAGGAGGGACAGAAACTTTGAAGTGTGTTGTTAATTTGACTGCACATGAGACACAAATGATAGGGCAGCTTGGGGGCCAGTGGTTAGAAGTACCAGAGGCCAAGGATACTTACTTGTACCTGCCAGGATGATGTTTGCGTTGCCTCATAGTTGCCCCTTGTGTGAGCAGACATTTATTTCTTTTAGCTAGAGCTTTGTTACGTCCAAGTTAATGCTTTGTCTTCTATATCACTTTCACTAGGGGATTATGTAATTCCATTATCTTGAAGTTATTCCTCTTTAAACTCGCTCATTGGGTAAAATCTCAGTTACTTGTTACCCACTATACAGGCAGCCTGTATTACGTGCAGGTTCGGAACCCACGGATTTGATCATCAACTGGTTCCAAACCCACAGGATGGGTCCAACCTGTACCCTCCAGAGGCAACAGGAGCTGTGCTATGGGAGGGTGTTCTGAGACCCATGGAAGCCAAGATTTTCAGCCTTCCAGAGGCCTCAGAAGGCCTTCTGAGGGCTGGGGAATCACCCCCAACCCACATAACGTCCTCAGGATGCAACTGGAGCACACTTCCAGACACATTCGGAAGATTTCAGGTGTCAAAATCCACAGATTTCAGCATCCATGGGGGTTCCAGAATGGAACCCCCACAGATAACAAGGGCCTACCTGTAGTTAGAATCATCATCAAATAAATAAATATTTAGAGGTCCTCACCACCTTATATTAAATCAGTTTCATAAACATTGAGTAGATTGCATGCATATACAAAAAGAATCCTTCACCAGTACATCACAGCATAATGCCATGTGGGATTGGTAACTTCTGAAAGGCTTGCCGATTCTTTAATTAGGAAAACAACAGATCTACATTGCAGCATATTTCCTTGACAGTTTATAACAAAGGGGCCAACCTAAAGCTTTCATGGGTAATAAAAATGTAAAAGAAAATGATGAGAAATACAACTATGGATAGCTCACTGAGGGTGCAATCCTAACCCCTTATGTCAGTGCTTTCCAGTGCTGGCATAGCAGTGCCAACGGGACATGTGCTGCATCCTGCAGTTGGGTGTCACTCACAGAGGCCTCCTCAAAGTAAGGGAATGTTTGTTCCCTTACCTCAGAGCTGCATTGCCCTGATGTCAGTGCTGGAAAGCACTGACATAAGGGGTTAAGATTGCACCCTAAACCATTTTTGGATTTTTTTTAGACTTACAGCACAATCCTATGCATATTTACTCAGAAGTAAGTTCCATTGTCTTCAGAAGGGGTTACAGCCCAGTCCTATGTGGGCCATAAAGTAAGGTTGCATTGACGGGGGAGGAAAAGGATAGGATTGGGGCCTTACTTGGGTAAGAGTGTATATATAGCAGAGGTTCCCAAACTTGGGCGTCATGACACCTCAGCCAGGGAAGTGCATTCTCTGCCCCCATGAATGGTGGGGCGATGGCAGAGACAGTGACACAGTCACCACAATCGAACCACTACCAGGGAAGAAAGAGTTGTTTGTTTTTTTTAAACTTACAGCCAGCAGTGCTGGCCATCTGGAGGGTGCAGGGAGTCCACAGACCTATCTGCACTGCACACCAAGCCTCGAAATGGCTTAAAAAAGCGATTGCGACCCACTACCAGTTTCACAATTGCAAAACTGCACTTTTTTTAGATGTTCTGAGGCTTGTGGAGCCCTGCAGAAAGGTCTGCAGGTTCCCCACACTCTCTGGAGGATTGGCACTACTAGGGATAAGTGGGGGAAAAACTCTTTCTTCTCTGGCAGCAGTGCGATCATTGTGGTCACAGTGCTGCCCTCACCCCTCCACCTCAAGCATTTACAGTGGCCCAAACTCTTGTACAGCTCAATTCTGTGTCGCCCGGCGCATGGGGCTGCCACGGTATCCAGTGCACAACCAGGCAGCCGCTGGCAGCTCCTTGGGGGAAGGGAAGCAGCCTTGAAATGGAGCTACTCAATTCTATGGCAACTCTGGAGCTGCTGCAGAATCGGAGATTCCCGTGTCAGAGTGCACGGTCCCACATGGGGCTCAGGATTCAGTGGAGCTGAGCTCTGCCAGCCCTGCCTTCCTCCCACCCTACCCCTCCACCACACCTCTTTCCCGCCCTCCCCCCACCTTCCCCCTGCCTCCCCCCACCCTGGAACACCTCCTCCCTCCACACCTCCACTCAGCTCACCTCCGCCAGGAGGCCCAGGCGGAATGTGGGCCCAGTGCTGGGCCCACGGTATGGCTTGCAGGCATGCCTTATGTCATGTTTGTGACAGTGTGTGCTGGTGGTAAGCCTGGATCGGGCCTTTAGAGATTTTGAGAAAGGCTAGTGGATAGGTTTGCTACTACTCATGTTTGAAAGTCTTCAGATGTACCATCTGCAATAAGGGAACTGCTCATATCTTTTGCAGTATGAGCAGCAATGAGTTATGCATACTTCAGAGCCTGCTGTGCTGTTCTTTGAAGACCTTTTAAACTACACCTAGAGTTTTTGCCTGTAAGAGTACCCAGTATTCATTACCAGGGTGTGTGTGCATGTGTGTGAAGAGAGGGTTCTTAACCATTTGCACATGGTATTTCCTAGAGAGAGGCTCTGTAACTTTCTTTCATTTAATATTGAGTTTGCATGCAATGGAGGACTCAGTGTAAACAATCTCAGTTTAAGTGCTTGCAACAACTGCATAGCAGGCGGAAATTCAGCAAGTGAACCAGTTTTGAGATGATGGTTCTTCCAAGTTTGAAAAATATACATTCAATAAGTACCACCTTTTCATGTTACTATATGAGACGGTTAACAATAAAACAGAAAGTAGTGAATCGCAAAATTAATCTCACAGTTTTTGAAACCAGTAGATGTAAAACTGAAGATGAATACTCATCCTTTCAGAAATGGTGCAAAGAGATGAATTTTCAGAAATCATTTTAAATGTCATAGCTTTGCGATTTAATGACAAATAACGTCATGGTTTAGACAGCTATATTTTGTATTCAGCACAGGTATTTGATCAACTAACTCCTGATGGCACTAAAAAGTAATCCTCTTTTCATATTCAGGTTTATTTTGAGTGTATTGTTCAAGCAGTGTTAAAATGATTTACAGGCACTTAGCTTTAAGCTGTTTGTGCTGGATGCAGATAAAAATTGTTAACTTCAGTTCTTTTCTCATAGAAGTAGAATGTTCCAATAACTTTGGGTGCAGTCTGCTTTTGTTTTACAGTGTAGAAGGAAAAAAAATACTATCAGATATGGCTCCAGTGATGGGATTTCTATTGTGAAACCCATTGCTAGACCACTGAAGCACAGCTGAGCAGGGAACTTTTGCATGGACCTTTAATTGTACCCATTGCAACAATTCCTCTCTGTAGCTATCACACAGTTTGTCCTCCACATTCTGCAATGTAAACAATATTGATGAATAAGAAGCATTAAGACTGGAGGCAATCATCTCAAGGGCAAAAAGCCCTACACTGGCAAGGAAGCAGTTTCCCTCTACACTGTATGCTTTTTGTGTGAGTTCTTGTAGTGAAATGGGTGACAAGACCTGTGTGTGTGTGTGTGTGTGTGTGTGTGAGAGAGAGAGAGAGAGAGAGAGAGAGAGAGAGAGAGAGACTCTTCTGTATTAGGTAGAAGGAGGAGTTTCAGCAGCTGCACCTTTTCTCACTCCTGCATAACAAGGTAAGCCTGCTAAATTTTCTTCTTTGCATAGTTATTAACTTAGGATCCCCAATCCTCCCTTTACATTTAGTTACCTGAAATCAGAGGGTTAGAACTGATTTCAAGCACATTCAAAGAATATCATTAGCATTGTGAAGTTAACAAAGCAGAAAGAGCATTAAGATAAGTTTTGATAACAGTGGAAGTGCCTGGCAGTTGAAGGGGGTGCCAAATACCCTTGGGAAGTCCCAGACCAAATCTGGATGGTCTGCTACAGTAGTTTAATGGGACAGGCCAATACAAGGCCAGTTGTGTGGGTCTTTTCCATGGAATTGGCACTCTCACAACATAGTGATGGTCCTAGGGGATTCAGCGGGTTTGTGCCTTTAAAAGACCATATTGGATTAATATTTCTTACTGTATCCCATTTTTAGTCTGTCAGACTTCTTTGGGAGCAGGAAGGGCCCACTTCTCTCTAATGTCCCCAGGCTGGTATGTATTGATGCATAAATGCTTAACTGTAGTATTTCAAGGTGTTTTGTTTTTCTCCTCATTTTTCGTCCTTTCACACTATAGCACCTTAATGAAAATCTGACCAGACTCACTGCCAAATTCAAGAAGGCCACAGCAGAGAAATTGAAATGTCAGGAAGAAGCTGAAGCCACTGCGAATACCATCTGTCTTGCAAATCGACTGGTGAGAATCACTGAATAAGTCTTGGGGTGTGAGTGGAGCAAATTGTGGGTGGACTATGAAAAACTTCTAGTCTGCATTTAATTCTGTATGTAGAACTGGACATGCTTCTAATTCTGGAGAGTTTCTGAATGTTCTAAATATAGTTCTAAATGAATGCTGAATGCATTGTTGGGGAGTAACTTGTGAGCCTGGGCAGGAAACTAGAAAGTGTCATTTATTGTTCTCTGCTTTTCTTGGGGTCTGTAGTAGGGTCTCTACTCTCAATGCTTGAGAGAAAAGAGATAGCCAGGACGCATATCTCCTCCAAGAAAGATGGCATTTGAATGGAAGCGAATTCTAATGACCAAATTAGTGAATTAGTTGAGAGCAGATTGAGTGCTAGTTACTGTGTATTAAAAGAGCGATGCTAATACACTTACATCCAATCCAGCGTGCACTGTCGTAAATATGCTGTAAGGCATGTTTGCAGGACTTAGTGCCTGCCCAGCGCAAGCTTGTGCTGGGCTAGCGCTGGTGGAAAGTCAGTGCTCCGCTGCTCAGTGGTCACCCAAACTTCCAGGCAGTGGGGGCATGGAGGAGGCAGGGAGAAGGCATTCCAGGGCAGGGGGAGGTGGGGGGAGGGCAGAGAATGGGCAGGAAGGAGGCAAGCCAGGGGGAAGGAGCGAGGTGGGAGGAGGGCAGGTCCGGTGGAGCTTAGCTTCACTGGATCCTGAGCTCCATATTGGGCCATGCGGCCAGTGCCTCTGAGAGGAATTTTATCAGGGGGTACAAAGTTTCTTTTGGGCCCCTTTGCAAAGGGGGAGGGGTGAAACTGAGCATGGGAGGGTGGTGATGGGCGAGCAGGGAGGGGTGAAACAGGGTGGGGGGAGGGTGGAGACAGCTGGAAAAGTCTTTGGAGTCCAGGTCCATTCACCCACGTGGCATCGGCAGCTAGATACAGTAATACCAAACACACTCCTAAGTCTCTCTAAAATCTTTTAAATATAGAAAATCTTGCAGAAAATTAGCATAATCATATTTAGGCTCACACCAGAATGGAAAGTGTCCTGTACATACCAAAACTTGCTTCTGCAGCAGCTGCAGTCTTGCAGCTGTGTCCCTGAGCTCCTATACATGCCTTCATTGTAAGCAGATCCACAAGCCAAAGAGCTACTGCAGCAGTCCAGTTTCCTCCCAGATTTGACGTTGAGGTAAGGAGTGTCATGTATGCCTTTCCTTGGCCTAGCATATATGGCTTGCCAGCAGCTGCAGCTGCACCCTCATGGTATTATCCCCAGCATCTTGTGAGGGCAACAAGTCTGAGTAGATAGGAAAATGTAAGATCCCAGGAAATTTCAAGGTCCCCACCTTTGGCTCCTAGCCCCACTTTTTGACCCTGGGCCCAGGTACAAATTACCCTCTTTACCCCCCTCTTCTAGGCCCTGCATGCAACCTGACATGGAATTCTTTGATTCTGCGGCAGCTCCAGAGCTGCCGCAGAATCGAGTAGTCCCATTGCGCTGCTACTTTTGTTCCCCCAAGGAGCTGCCGGTGGCTGTCCGGTTGTGCTCAGGATGCTGTGGCACCCATTTTCAGCGCCTTGGCAGCCCTGCACTCCGGGCAGCTGAGAATTGGGCTGTTAGTCTCTTGACTGCTTAGGGTGAATGAATCTGATTGGACTAGCCTTTCATGGACGAGACCATAAATGCACAACTTTATCAATACTTCCATAACCTTGAAACCACATAGCAACAATTTCCCCCAAATGTCATCCAATATTTCGTCATTTATATCCGATAGCAGTGTATGACTGTATTGTCTGTTTTTTGTGAATGATACAGGGTTGTTGGCATGGCAGCTATTCACCAACTCCAGCTGTCATGAAGAAAACCTTTAATTTGGGATTTTAATGAGCATATGGAATTTTAATGAGCACTGTTGCCCTTTATCTTTGTAATGTCTCTATTCAGGTGTGAAGTTCTTTAGTGTTTTATTTTGCTAAAGCTCTACTGTGCTGTTAAACAAGAAGCAGAAAGTAAGGAGCTGTTAGTTGCTTTTGGAAGTTAGGCAACTACAAGGAGGAGAGCAAGTTACCCAAATTTAGGGACCCAAGAAATCCTGGAAAATCAGTAGGGCCTCAGTCTTTGAACCACTGCCTTCATTATATTTCTTTACTACAGTAGAATTAAGCCAGAGTAAGTGATCTAGACTAGAAGATCACCATAACTGCTACAAATGTATAAAGCCAGGATGGTGTAGTGGTTCAGGAGTTGATCTTAGATCTGGAATATCCAGGTTCAAATCTCTGCTCAGCCATGAAGCCATCCTGGGTGATCGTGGGCCTGTCACTATCTCTCAACCAAAACTATCTTGTTGTGAGGACAAACGGAAGAGAGGAACTGAGTTTACCACGCTGACCTCCTTGGAAGAAGAGTGGAATAAAAATGTGAAAAATGAACAAATACATACATAAATAAAAATGTTGCTGCAATCTGAAAACTTTCAGTCCTTTACAGAGTCACATCACCTTGAATGTAACCAAGCCTGCATAGGCCTAAACAGGATGAGTTAAGTAACATATAGTATTTACTGTTAATGATTTAAGAGCATCCCACATTCTTTTTTATTAATAATTTCCTTCATAATTTCTAAAATACTTCAAGATATTTGGATGGTAGGGAGAAGGGAGATATTCATTGATGCATTAGAATAAATCTGTCACTAAAACCCAGATTTCTTTCCTTCACTGTCTTAAATGTTGTTGTGGCTAATTTAAACTGAACACATTCATTCAAAGTTTATCCTAATTAAAAAGTTGAACATAAAATTTTGCGCAGATAAATGCTGCATCCTAGAATAATTAAAACAAGCTGCAAGTAGTAAGTATGATACCTCTCCTATCATGCTTTTCCAGCACAAATCTTGGACCATTCTGCATTTTCTCCAGTAAGTGGAGCTAGTTGTTTCCATATTTACTTTGGGGTTTATTTACAAAGGAATGAGAGTTTAGCTTTGAAGCTGTTTCTGAAGTCACTCACAGAGAAGCCAATTAAAAAGTTGAAGAAGAAAAAGAGCAATAACAACTAATTAGCATGGAGGGTGATCTCTTAATTAAGATGGAGCTGGTACAATAAAAGGTTTTGTTTGGAGCCAGATATGGGACATTTTTCAACCCCAGGCTTTCTGTTTTTAAGCCTCACTTGTCCCACCTGGCACCTGTGTGATTTGTGCCCTGTTTAACTAATGTGGTCAAAATGAGGGTGGTTGTACTCTAAGCACAGCAGACAGAGACTTCTTACCACAACTCCTTCTTCACATGTGCAGTACCAGATACATCCGATACCTCCATTGGTTGCTAGAAGGAAAAAGTTGGAAACCTGTTTTATTCTTGCATTTCTGGAAACAGATTATAATCTGGGATTTTAAATTCAAGGGGAAAAGTTTCTTGCTAAGAAACAACTTCAGTTGTTTTTTCTGTAGCTTTAAGAACCCCCAGCAATATCAAATATCCTGCTTATTTTTGGCGAACACAAGGCTCCATCCTGCAACTACTGCTCATGTCAGGCCCTCAGATTCTAGTTCAATTCTCCAGAGATGACCCTGCCTTCCCCTGCAGAAAAATATGTGAAGTGGTTAAATTGGAGTCAGGTTTTAATTAGAATCAGGCTTCTGTTGGCTCATTTTGAAAACCTGTATTTTTAATGTCAGTGCTCACTCTTGAAAGATAGGGAGTTGAATAAGGAGTCTTCTGAGCATGTGCAGAGTGGATTTTTTTTTCTTCAACCTCCTGTCACCATATTATGGCTTCTACGCATCTGGTTTATAACACATGCTATTTTGCATATTAGGGTTGGAAGGCCCAAATCCTAAACAATTTTCCTGCACTGACATAGCTGTGCCAGTGGGGCATATGCTGCATCCTGCACTTGGATGGCAGTCACGGAGGCCTCCTCAAGGTAAGGGAATATTTGTTCACTTACCCTGGAGCTGCATTGCCCTTACCTCAGTGCTGGAAAGTTGGTTAGGATTGTGCCTGAATTCCTCTTGGCCAATGAACAGCAGTTTTTATAGAACCAAAAGTTAAGCTTTCAGTCCACCAGACCTAATTATGTAGTGTTCTCAGTATGCACATTGTACAGATTTCACATCCCTTGGGTCTAGGAGCAGGAAGTTTGGTCTAGAGGGTAGAGCCTCCGTTTGCCTGAAGATAACATCCGAAGGTCGCCAGTTCAAGGCCACCGGCAGCGTGAACGGTGAGATCTTGAAGCAGCTGACAAGCTGAGCCGAGTTAAGCTGAGTTATTCCACCTGCTCTTTGGCCGCTGTCAGCCTGTGTGGGAGGAAAATGGAGGTCAGAATGTGATACCAGATCATAAAAGATCCATCTGAAATGTTGTGGTTCTTGAAAGACAGAACCTTCTTCAATTGTAAAAATCCCTATTGGGATTTAGTATAGCCTGCCTATGTAAACCGCCTTAAAATAAAGTCTGAGGAGAAATCTGACGACCAAGAAAGGCGGTATATAAATACCTGTATTATTATAATATTATTATTGGGTGTAATCATTCCCTGGGGGACAACTGCCATTTTTTCCATTCTTAAGAATCACATATTCCAATCACATATTTTTGATTGGTTCAAACCAACTGACTCAGCATATCATATACTGGGAAAGACTTGCTTTGCTTTCTCATGGGGGGCGGGGAAGAACCACCAGAATAGTAATGAACTGTAATTTAAGAACTTTGTTCCATTAACTATCTTGTTATGGCAAGCACTTTCCACCTCTAAACATGTCAATCACAATTTTGACTGAGTTACTATGACACTTTTGTGTGTAGTTTCTTCTACACTTGATCTTATGTTCGAGTCAGTTTTTTTTCTAAATAAAACTTGGTATTTTAGGTCTGGCCTCTATGAAGAGGCTGTTCCATAACTGTGGTGGCACAACTTAAAAAAAACAAAACCCACCAATAGAGAGAACAAAGCATCAATTTACCGATCACAAAGAATTAAGAAGCTGAGCTTATTCATATGTAATTATGAGGTTATTCATATGTAATTATGAAACTGAGGTTATTCATATGTAATTATTCATATGCAATAATTTCAACAAAAATCGACAAGAAAATAGCAAGTATTCAGAAGAGTTCACTGATTTCTCATCAGTTCTAGATACTCCTTTTGTCGTATGACCCAGAATTGATTCCCACCCCCATATTAATTGCATACTAAGGATGACATAAATGAAAAAGCTTAACTAGAAGGGTATGGCGAAATGGGCTTCAATGATTTAGGGCGCAATCCTAACCCCTTATGTCAGTGCTTTCCAGCACTGACATAAGGGCAATGAAGTTCCAAGGTAAAGGAACAAACACTCCCTTACTTTGAGGAGGCCTCTGTGAGTGACACCCAACTGCACATGTCCCATTGGTACTGCTATGCCAGTGCTGGAAAGCATTGACATAAGGGGTTAGGATTGCGCCCTTCGTAAGATAAATTGTTACAATAGTGTTTTTTAGAGACATTTCAGTTAATGCAGTGTTGTGATGGCTATGCAGAAAATTTACTTAATTGTGAATTGGCAAAAATGGTTGTGTCAGATGGTCCTTCTGGGTGTGTGGTTTCCTGTAACACTGTTTTCCTAGGAAGAGTCTCATTTATCTGCATTTATTCTGTGTTTCTAAACTTTCTTCACCGACACAAATTGCATTCCTGAGTTCAAATATCACCATTGTTGGATCTAGACAAAACACTTGTTTTCCAAAAGCAAGCAAAGTTGCAAAAGTGAAAAATGGTTAAGTACTTTTGTGGTGTAAATCATCCCAACAGCAGTTATTTTTATAGTCCTCCTTAGGGAAGCACAGACACATCAGGAGGGAGACTGTGAATTCTTCCCACACCCTTCCAATCCGTGTTTTTTCTGGATAAGTAGATACCTCATTCTTTCCCAATTGGTGTTTTACAGAAGGCCAACATCCCCAAGAATGGAAGTTCCTGAAATTTCCTAGATCCTTGTTTCACAATTTGTTTCTCCCCCATTCCTACAATGAAGAAATTCCTGTTTAGGGCTCAAAACAACCATGGCAGTAAAATATACATATAGAAGATTTAGGTGAAAGTTAATTTCCTACTAATCATTTTAGGTTGGGGGCCTAGCCTCTGAAAATGTGAGATGGGCTGAATCAGTGAAAGACTTCAAGCTGCAAGAAAGTGCCTTGTGCGGAGATGTCTTGCTGATAACTGCCTTTGTTTCCTATCTGGGTTACTTCACCAAGAAATACAGGCAAGACCTGATGGACAATGTGTGGCTACCCTACTTACTTCAACTAAAAGTGAGCACAAGATATCTTTTTAGCTATCTCACAGTTATTTTCTTAGTTTTTATTCTACTCACATGGGTATAGTGGTGGGTGGTGGGAGGTTTATGCATGTTGTGAAGTGATTGTACAAGGCTCCGATGCACAGTAATGAAAATGGAATCCTTAATGGACTTTGTGCTTGTGCAATACCTTGTGCAACACACTGCACATGATGAATCATATAAAATTACCGTTACCTCAGTTTCTTTCACAGGTTCATGTGCAACTGCATGCAGATCAGTGTAAAATACCATGTGGCCACATAACAGGATACGAACTATTATCTGTTTTGGGTTACAGACATCTGAGCAGTTTTGCCAGGAGCTTGAAGTTATAGGCAGCAGGTAGTTGTAATGGAAACAGATTTAGAATTGACTTTTGAAAGACATAATGTTTTGTTTGAAAACGACTGACATACTCTTGGCCATTCCAGTCCCAAGCCTTCTGGCTAAGATCAGCTGGCTCCAAGGTGGCCTGGCATGTGTGTCTCTCTGGAACTGCTAACGTTGCCCTGCAGCACAACAGCAAACCTGTGAATGTGTTAATTACATTCTGGAAAAGTACAAGGTGTAATCTGATGCTGTTCTATCAAGCTGTCAGTTTAGCCTGCACCAGAACTCATTCTTTGAGGTTTCTGTGTCATTGGTTCGTTTGTACACAGAAGGAAGTATTGAAACTCGAGGAGAGAAGGCTGGTAGTGGTACAGCAGCCTGTGTCCAACATGGGTGTTTATACTGGCCTATAGAGTCTTGACAAAATATTGTAAACATAGTGTGATGATCTCCAGGGTAGTGCTGAGAAGGATCACGTTCCCCTCTGGGAAATCTGGTGCTTCTCCCCACCCTGACATGTCAAACCACACATACAGTCATGCCTTGGCTGCCCACGTGGGATAGGATTTCCACTGTCACCAGAAATGTAGGATTAGGGTCACAATGCCAGCCCTTCAGCCAAGCTGAGGATTTGCCTGCCAACTGACATCCCTCACGCTGAGTTACCTAGGGAGTGTCTTGACCAACCTCTTTCCTTTTGCTTCTCTCCCTCTCTCATCCATATTTCCCTGTACAATCCCTCACACACAGAGCGATCTCTCTCTCTCTCTCTCTCTCTCTCTCTCTCTCTCTCTCTCTCTCTCTCTCTCTCTCTCTCTGAGAGTAGTGTGCAAGGCTGAGCAAGGCACCAGAGACAGGAGACCAATTGCTCTATGGTTTAACGCTCCAAGCAAATTGTTTTAATCAAATCAAAGAAAAACATGTATGGGGGACTAAAACAGAACAGAAAAAATCAGACTATCATATTCTGTACTTGCAATCAAGAAGTAAAGTTCCAAAATAAAGTCAAAGCAAAGTCTAGCAATATTTCCCTGACTTAAAGCATCTACTTACAATTGGAGCATCCTCCTCCCCAGAGGGGAAAATCTTTCTAGGAGTTAATGCCTTCCTAACTGGTCAGCATCTTGGCTTGGCTGGTATCTGCAAAGTCCAACCCACATCTTGCTCTCTCTGGCTCCTATCTTATATTGGCTCTGGATTTTGATGCTCTGGTTCTCCATCAGCCCAACTGAGCAGCTCTCTTTTATCACCTTTTTTGGGGAGCCAAGTCCCCCCCAAGCTCTGATAGACTTGTTTTAAGAACTGCTGTTCAAATTTCCTGCTCCCAAGTCAGGTGAGCTAACTCAACCAATGACTAGGTGTGAACTAGTTTCAGTAAAGGCTATTGTTCTCTGCTGCTACTAGGCAGATAGGAGACACCAGTTTACATTTGAAAGAGGAAGGCTATATGTGTTATGTGGTTAGAGCTCTAGCCATAATGAAGATTGTGACAGGCTGCTCGCTAGGTCAGCCTCAGTGTACATAGAGAGCTCTTTTTTGGGGGAGGGGCAAGAAGTTTTCTCAGTAGAGGGGTGCTTGTTTGAGACAGTTAGCTTGGCTGTATTTTGTAAATGTGTACTCCCCTGTACTCTAGACCAGCGGTTTTGAAACTGTAGGTTCACCCATGGTTCCCACAACCCAATTTTTTGGTGTGTCATGAATCTGACAGGGTAGATTAGGCTAAGTGCATCACGGGTTAAACAACCTGCTACTTCCCAATCACCATTATAGCTGCAGAAAATTGAGCAGCTGGTAAAGTAAAACTTTTCTTTAAGTTGGATCCCTATGCTAAGAAGTTTGAGAACTACTGCTCTAGACTGACCTATAAAAATACAAATAGAGCAGATTCCCTATCCCATTTGTTCTGAAACCAGAAGGGCAAACAAGGAAGAAACTCAGTTTTTAAGTTTTATGATGTCAGTTGGCAAAGTTGTTTCTCTTAAGGATATCACCATTTCTTAAGGATATTGCCAACATACAATGGCAATAGCTTTGTATGTTCAGTGACCCAAATGTGTATACAGCCAGAAGCCTCCTACGTCTTCCTCTAAAGAAGGGAAATGAGTGATTGTTGAGGGCAGAAACAGTGGAACAAAAAGGTTCAATACTGTGCACGAATGTTGTGCTTTTCTCCCTTCTTGCCCACCTACCTCAGCAGCTGGGCAGATGAGGAGGAGGAGGAGGAAGCAAGAGGGATGAGATGTGTATGAAGTTTCTTTTTAAAAGGGATGGTTAAACTTGCAGGCATGGTGGGTCTGCCCCAATTCAGGCAGCAGATCCTCTGGGACTGCTCGTGGAAATACTCCAGTCTGAATCTTGCATCTTCCATGAACTCGGGCAAGTGTATGAGGTAAGCCACCCTCTCTCACCCTCAGCTCCCCAGCCCACTGACATTACAAGGTCAGTTGTTCTAAGAATTACGTAAGTGTAACACATGTGATGCACTTTGAACATTCTGAAAGTGCTGTACAAATGCTAAGTGTTATTGTTAATACTCCTGTGTTGTGCCTCTCTGCCTATAAAGACTAGGCTGAAACTATTGTAAGACACTGCAGGTCCTAGCACTACTTACTGAGCCCTGCAGTTAAGTAATAGAAATGGCAGCTTTTGCTCTCTTTCACCACCTCAGGTTGCAATTCCTGTGACTCCCTCTTTGGACCCTCTGAAGATGCTGACTGATGATGCTGACATCGCAGCATGGCAGAACGAAGGTCTACCAGCCGACCGCATGTCCACTGAAAATGCCACCATCCTCACCAACTGTGAGCGCTGGCCACTCATGGTTGACCCCCAGCTCCAGGGCATCAAGTGGATCAAAAACAAGTATGGCGAGGAACTCCGAGTGACCCGGATTGGCCAGAAGGGGTGAGCAGGCAGGACTGTGCAAAGCTGCAATGCCTGCAGTTGTAGTGTCATACTGGATGTACATCCTGCTTCAGCTTGTGGGAGCCAATTACATTTGCAGGAAAGCTCTCCAATTTGGCAGCTATAGAATTTTTGTGTATTAACCTGCCTTTTTCATTACCAAGATTATAGAGATTTCTGATTAAACAGGGAGGAGCTGTGCAGAACTTGGCTTGGTTGCCATAGAAACCTCACTGAAACTGTGAATGTACTGAGGAGGAGAATGAAGGAGGTACCAACTAGCTGTGTGTGCGTCACACTGCAGTTTCCAGCACTGAGGATTCAGTTCCTATTCTGCTGCTTCGTTTGTAGGACTTGCCCTTGCTTTGAGACTTGGGCCTGAAAGGGGACAGGGGCCTTGCAGACTGTGCTTTTGTGAGGTCTCCTCTAATGGAAAAGACCTTTGGGGGGAAATGCAATAGAGATGCTCTTGCTCCCTGCTCAGAAGATTGCTGAAGGAATTACCTTTCATAGTTCATTTGAGAAGGGAAAGACAAGAATTCCAGTCAGGCAAGGCTCATGTGGGAAGCTGGTCTGCCTTCTACCCTTGTCATTTGCATGTGAAGAGGGCCAGTTGAGCAGAACTGTCACAGGATTTGATGACAAATCAAGTCCAGTAATGTCACAGTTTTTAAAATAATTGCTGTTCATCAACCCTGGCCTTCTGTTAGCATGGTTACAAGGTTTGTAAACATGCTTGTTGGCTCTGTGCTTCTGGTAATATTTGGCATGAGTCATGCACAGTTTTGAATAGCTCTGCTCCAGTTAGGTAAAGCTCTTTCTTTGTCCTTCATTCTGCAACACATAGCAAGGAGATTGCAATACCTTCTTGCAATATCCTTTGCAATGTCTAGTGACTAACTCGGGCCAGTAGTGTAGAAAGCAGGGGATGGGTCGCCCTGGGTGCCGGGCCGGAAGGGGGTGCCATGTGAGGCAGCAACAGCGTGGTTGCATGTATGCTGCTGCTGCCACCTCCTTGTGTTTTGGCAGCTTTGTGATCTTGCCGCCACCATGCTCCCTCTCCCCCTGAGGCTGTGACTTCAAAGGAGAAGGAACAGGGCAAAAGCAAGGCCACAAAGCCTCCTCCTCCTGTTTCAGAACTTTGTGAACTGAGTCCTTCTCCTCTTCGTGCTTGACACAGTGGCCTCTCAGTCTAGCTGCTGTGCCTCCTCTTCCTCCCCAAGAGGCTTTACAAGAGACTCTGCAGGAGGAGGAGGGGTGCGGCAGCCAGACCAAGAAGCTGCCATGGACTCTTTATGCTCAATGAGCTCAAATTGGAGGAGGCTGCTTCCAGAACATTCCTCCAGAAATGATGATGTGATGTCATGATGACACCACCTTGGGCACTTCAGCTGTAACTTGGATAGCCCACTGTAAAGAAGTAGAGGTATGACTTATCACTACAGAATTCACTTCCAGGTCAAGGTACTCAATGTGGAGCACTCCCTCAGGTGTACATATAAACAGGATACTATAAACAGGATAGTCTTATCTGGCTTTTAGCCTCTAAAGCCCTATCTCATACTGCATGAATAAAAAAGAAACAGGGCTGCCATGTTTATGGATACAAGCATAGACTGCAGGAAGAACATTCTTACTTTGTATGCTCGCAAACCTCACTGCAGTTATATCATATTACCAACCTTCAATTTACTCTGGGGTTTACTCTTTTTTCAATTCTCTCCCTTATTTACTGTAGTGCTTACTGGTTTTCTTGTCCATAAGTCACTCCACTGCTGTTTTTCCCAGGTATCTGGACATGATAGAACAAGCTCTTGCTGCAGGTGAAGTTGTTTTGATTGAGAACTTGGAAGAATCCGTTGACCCAGTCCTAGGTCCATTGCTTGGTCGAGAGACCATCAAAAAGGGAAGGTGAGATCATAATTGATCCAGTGGTTCCTCTTCTGTGATCATCTCTCTCTGAGTAATGTACCAGTTTGGGTGTTTTCTAGTGGCGTCCTCCTATCTTTCCCTGTGTGTCCATAGGTCCAATTGTACTAGACTTTCTAGGGTCTTCGAAGACCCTGATCTAAATCTTCTCTTCAGGAAGCAAAGTCTTGTACTGCTTGGACTAAGGCCTTATCAATAATGGCACTGCTGTTACAGAACACCCTCTACAAGAGGAAGCTGTATTATTTCCAGTTTTAGGTGGCTTGGTAAGCCACTTTTGTTTTAGCAGGCATTTTAAAAAGTGATGTCATGAATGGACTCTTTTTTAAAAACTTCTGAATGATATTGTATAAAAATGCTATGTTAATGTTTATGATGGTAAAACTATTTTCAGTGCCTTGAGTAATCACTAAAAAGGAGAGTAATAATAAAAAGAATCATGTGTAATGACCCAGATGTGGTTTACTTTTCTCTTAACTAGGATACACAAGTCAAATATAAGAAAATTCTCATTGAGTTTATACAAGGGGAGATAAAACACCAGTGTCTCTTGTAGTGGAGTAATGAAAATGCTTCCATTTTGTAAAGTTTCTTTATAACATTGACACAAATTATTCATAACTATTAACACAGATGGGTATCCTGATGCCTCTTATCCTCTGCAGCTTTCATTTCTCAGATTCTTTCCCCCATCCTCTGCCTGTTGTATCTTGCCAAGGACCACTGCCGCTGGATACCTTCCAAGTGTCAGCACCAGTCTACATGTTGAGCTGTTAATATATGTGATTGCAGTCTTGTGGAGACTGTCTTTGGTGGCAGCCCTTCCACTGTCACTGTGTATATCGTGGCCTTTGAAGTGTTCACTTAAATGAAAAAGTGTCCTGTGTGGGGATGCAGGGTGGGTGACTGAGTGGGGTGAAGGGTGGGGCCCTGTCCCCCTTTCCCTTTATTTACCGAGAGCATGGTGTGCAGCCTCCCTCCTCAGTGTTTTTCTGTTTGCAATGAACAGGAACAGTGCATGCTGTGAATTGCAAACAGAAGCAACAGAAGCACCAGGTAGGTAGGCAGAAGTGATTTTGAGCAGCAGCAGCTTTTAAATTTTGTTTCTGCTCTTCCCTCCAGCAGATCTTAGTGATCTAATGTGCTCTCAGCAAGTCAGGAGCAGAGCCCCAGTGGCTTGGCAGGCTGGAGCAGGCAGCCAACAGATATGCTGAGGATTTGTCCATTCACTGCCCCTCCAAGGGTACCACTTCTTTCGGGGCACTTCATGACAAGGCTAGCCTCAAGTCCCAAACTAATTTGGCACTTTTATTTACAGGCTAGATACAGCATTGTAATGATGGCTTAGAATGCTCCTTTGCAACAACCTCATGCATATATACACACCCATGGGACTCAAACTGTGCTATGCTGGCCTGCAGGCGATACAGTGGTTAACACTGGCTCTTGTTTTTTTCTTTTAGGTACATTAAAATTGGAGATAAAGAATGTGAATACAATCCCAGTTTCCGTCTTATCCTTCATACTAAGTTAGCAAACCCCCATTATCAACCAGAAATGCAAGCACAATGCACTCTCATCAACTTCACAGTGACTCGGGATGGCTTGGAAGACCAACTGCTAGCAGCAGTTGTCAGCATGGAGAGACCAGACTTAGAAGAACTAAAGGTAAGTTATAGACTGTGGCCTGAATGTGAGTTTTTTCCAGTTGAGCTTTCTTATACTACTTTTTTTCTCTAGTTGGAATGTTGTGTTTACCTCAAGGTAAGAAATTGCTGGAAAGGTTGAAAGAAGTCCATTGGACTTTGTATAGAGAAACACATCTTCATGAAGCCTAATGCACTTTATCCACTCTTATGGTAGGAGGAGACATTTTTGGGCTTTTTTAGTGACTGATCTGTGCCTTTATGTTTTCTAGGTGGAAGTCATGGTGAATTGATTCAGTAGGGTAGCATGTGCTGAGTTGGCCTCATGAATAGCTCTCAACAGATGCCTAAGTTGTAACATCTTTCTGGTATTTAGTGAAATAAGCATGGAAAGCACAGAAATGGATTCAGGGATTGTCTTCAGTCTAAAAAGTGGTCATATAAATTGACCCAGATAGAAACATGGTTGTGAATTGGAACCAAACTCTGAATAGTTTTCATCTTAGTAGACTGATAGTGCAATCCTATGCATGTCTACTCAGAAGTAAGTCTTTTTGACTTCAGTAAGACTTCAGTAGATCCCAGGTACAATGTGTATAGGATTGCAGCCTGTGATGTATTTAGAAAATGTTTTAGCTGGGATCTAAGCAGGAGCCTATTACTTTTGTCAACATGTTACTTTCCACACACAAAGGGCACTTGCAGTAACCTCTCCTGTGGCAGCAGCATGTGACAGCAGCATAGCGAGCAACTTCCTGCATGAATTTTCCCCTTTTTCTTGGAAGAGTTTCTGTGCCATAAGCAGCTACCACTAGAATGTTTGGAGGTGCCACAAAGATTCTCCATACAAGGAAAGATTCTGCCAACAAACCATGCAGTTATAGCCATTGTGTTAGCAGCTCTTTCATCTTCTTATGGCCATAATGCAGTGGTTCCCAAACTATGAGCTGGGGCTCCCTGGGGAGCTGCAGAAACCAGCCAGTGGAGCCACGGAATTTTCCCAAATAGTATGCTGTCCAATAAAATGTATAAGATTGTAGCCCTAATGAGGAGCCATTGCCAATGGCCTAGCAGGCCAAGGGAGCCACTGGTCGAAAAAGTTTGGAAACTACTGGCCATAATGTGTTGACCAGTTCTAAGGGTGCAATCCATAATCCTGTTGGGGTTAATTGTTATGAGTCATACTCACACAAGGTTATGGGATTATTTTGCTGGATATACATAGTAGCGCAATGTAATGAGAGGATTCATTATCGGATAGCTTAGAATATGAGGTAACAATAAGACAGCACCAGGCCTTTTTGAATTGAGGCCCCCCCCAAACGTGTCCAAAACTTTAAGTGCTTTTTTGAACAGAAAATCTACTGCAATATGTTTCTTGCTAAAAGTGTGACCATTGTGTGTCATTTAATATTCAGACTTCATATAAATTTTATGATAGCAACTTTTTTGGCTTGCCCACTGAAATTCATCGGGAATATGCAGTTGAATATCACTCAAAAAAGAAAACTCATAAAATTAAAATAAATTTGTAATATTGGAAAAAAGCTAGTCTTCAGTAGTTATTTATAAAAAATCTGTAAATCAATTTAAATTCTGTAACTCCAATGCTCAGAGAATATTGAGATGAGAGAAGCAGGGGCTTCCATCACAATGTGCTAGAGGTGCATACTGTTCCTTAGGGCTTACTGAAACCTCTTCTCAAATGCAGGGACAGAGTAGTTAAATCAAGATGAAGGAAAATATCCCTATGAAATGTTCAGTTATAAGAACATAAGAACAGCCCCACTGGATCAGGCCATAGGCCCATCTAGTCCAGCTTCCTGTATCTCACAGCGACCCACCAAATGCCCCAGGGAGCCCACCAGATAACAAGAGACCTCATCCTGGTGCCCTCCCTTCCACCTGGCATTCTGACATAACCCATTTCTAAAATCAGGAGGTTGCGCATACACATCATGGCTTGTATCCCATAATGGATTTTTCCTCCAGAAACATGTCCAATCCCCTTTTAATGGTGTCTAGGCTAGACGCCAGCACCACATCCTGCGGCAAGGAGTTCCACAGACCGACCACACGCTGAGTAAAGAAATATTTTCTTTTGTCTGTCCTAACCTGCCCAACACTCAATTTTAGTGGATGTCCCCTGGTTCTGGTATTATGTGAGAGTGTAAAAAGCATCTCCCTATCCACTCTGTCCATCCCCTGCATAATTTTGTATGTCTCAATCATGTCCCCCCTCAGGCGTCTCTTTTCTAGGCTGAAGAGGCCCAAACGCCGTAGCCTTTCCTCATAAGGAAGGTGCCCCAGCCCCGTACTCATCTTAGTCGCTCTCTTTTGCACCTTTTCCATTTCCACTGTCTTTTTTGAGATGCGGCGACCAGAACTGGACACAATACTCCAACTGTGGCCTTACCATAGATTTGTACAATGGCATTATAATATTAGCCGTTTTGTTCTCAATACGCTCCCTAATGATCCCAAGCATAGAATTGGCCTTCTTCACTGCCGCCGCACATTGGGTCGACACTTTCATCGACCTGTCCACCACCACCCCAAGATCTCTCTCCTGATCTGTCACAGACAGCTCAGAACCCATCAGCCTATATCTAAAGTTTTGATTTTTTGCCCCAATGTGCATGACTTTACACTTACTGACATTGAAGCGCATCTGCCATTTTGCTGCCCATTCTGCCAGTCTGGAGAGATCCTTCTGGAGCTCCTCACAATCACTTCTGGTCTTCACCACTCGGAAAAGTTTGGTGTCGTCTGCAAACTTAGCCTCCTCACTGCTCAACCCTGTCTCCAGGTCATTTATGAAGAGGTTGAAAAGCACCAGTCCCAGGACAGATCCTTGGGGCACACCGCTTTTCACCTCTCTCCATTGTGAAAATTGCCCATTGACACCCACTCTCTGTTTCCTGGCCTTCAACCAGTTCTCAATCCACGGGAGGACCTGTCCTCTAATTCCCTGACTGTGGAGTTTTTTCAGTAGCCTTTGGTGAGGGACCGTGTCGAACGCCTTCTGAAAGTCCAGATATACAATGTCTACGAGTTTTCCCGCATCCACATGCCTGTTGACCCTTTCAAAGAATTCTATAAGGTTCGTGAGGCAAGACTTACCCTTATAAAAGCCATGCTGATTCTCCCTCAGCAAGGCCTGTTCATCTATGTGTTTTGAGATCCTATCTTTGATGAGGCATTCCACCATCTTACCCGGTATGGATGTTAGGCTGAACGGCCTATAGTTTCCCGGGTCCCCCCTCTTTCCCTTTTTAAAGATAGGCGTGACATTTGCTATCCTCCAATCTACTGGCACCATGGCCGTTTTGAGGGACAAGTTGCATACCTTAGTCAAGAGATCTGCAACTTCATTCTTCAATTCCTTAATAACTCTTGGGTGGATGCCATCAGGGCCCGGTGACTTATCGATCTTTAATTTATCAATGAGGTCTGAAACATCTTCTCTTTTAACCTCTGTCTGACTTAACTTCCTCGGTTAGGAGGGTATCTGCCCGAGGTCTTCTGCTGTGAAGACAGATGCAAAGAACTCATTTAATTTCTTTGCCATCTCTAAGTCTCCTTTTATCTCCCCTTTCCCACCCTCCCCATCCAGAAGGCCAACCGCTTCTCTGGCGGGTTTCCTGCTTCTAACATATTTGAAGAAGCTTTTATTATTCCCCTTAATGTTGCTGGCCATGCGTTCCTCATAGTCTCGCTTGGCCTCCAGTATCACCTTCTTACATTTCTTTTGCCATAGTTTATGTTCCTTTTTATTCTCTTCATTAGGGCAAGACTTCCATTTACGGAAGGAAGCTTCCTTGCCCTTCACAGCCTCTCTAACTTGGCTGGTTAGCCATGCGGGCACCCTCCTGGATTTAGTGGAACCCTTCTTTCTTTGCGGTATATACCTCTGCTGGGCCTCTATTACTGTTGTTTTAAGCAGCCTCCATGCACTCTGGAGAGATTGGACTCTTTTTACGCTCCCTTTCAACCTCCTTCTAACCAGCCTCCTCATTTGAGGGAAGTCTGCCCGTCGGAAGTCAAGGGTTTTTGTTAAAGATTTGCCCGGTAATCTTCCCCCAACTTGCATGTCAAAACGGATCGCAGCATGATCACTGTTCCCCAATGGCTCAGTAACATTTACATCTCTAACCAGGTCCTGAGTACCGCACAATATTAAATCCAGAGTCACCTGCCCTCTGGTGGGCTCCGTGACTAGCTGCTCTAAGCCACAGTCATTTAGCACGTCAAGAAATCCAGTCTCCTTATCGTGACCAGAACACAGATTGACCCAGTCAATATGAGGATAATTGAAGTCCCCCATGATTACAACCCTGTCCCTCCTTGTTACCTCCCTGATCTGTTTCCTCATTTCAAGGTCCCCATCCGATTTCTGGTCTGGAGGATGATAGCACGCCCCCAGTATTACATCGCTGCACAAGCCTGGTAATTTAACCCACAGAGATTCTATGGTGGAGTCTGACCCACCTTCAATCTCTACTTTGCTGGATTCTATCCCTTCCTTAACATAAACGGCCACCCCACCTCCAACACGCCCCTGCCTGTCCCTCCTGTAGAGTTTATAGCCCGGGATTGCAGTATCCCACTGATTCTCCGCATTCCACCAGGTTTCCGTTATGCCCACTATGTCAATGTTTTCCCTTGTCACCAGACATTCCAGTTCTCCCACCTTTGCTCGTAGACTTCGGGCATTCGCATAAAAGCATTTTTATGCGAATTATGTTCATAAAGAAGATAGTCAACATTATTGAAAAGCTAATAAGATGAGGAAGCAAATTGGAGACATGGGATTGCCTATGGTACTACAATAGTAAAGATGTGGGCAGCAAAATTACCTCTTTTTTTCCCCCCACAGTGTGTAATCGTTAAGGATCCAAGCCAATTGTTCTCACACATTTAGCACCGGGACCCACTTTTAGAATGAGAATCCGTCGGGACCCACCAGAAGTAATGTCATGACCAGAAGTGACATCATCAAGCAGGAAAATTTTTTTCAATCCTAGACTGTAATCCTACTCACACTTACCCAGGAGTAAATCCCATTTACTATCATTGTTAAAAGAATATGCATAGTAGCTTCTTAAAAGTACAGGTGTAACATTTCCCCTAATGCAGTTACCTTACCATGGTTGCATCAAGTCTAATATATTAAAAATAAAATATTGAAATGAATGGGGACCCACCTGAAATTGGCTCATGACCTACCTAGTAGGTCCTGACCCACAGTTTGAGAAACACTGATCCAAGCAGTATATAACCACTGTAAAAGCGGGTAATGGCCAGTCTGAACAGTAGGTAGTGTGGTGCTGCTGGGGAATCCCAACTAAGACAAGTAGGTGGCATGTTTATCAGGCATGATAAAGAACTGTGTGGATCAGTATGCAATTAGCATTTTTTTAAATGAAACATTAACAGTGAATAATTCCTACTCCCATTGCTTTGCTATATATACCAAGCTCAGCCATATACTAAGAATGTGCACACTAGAAACAATTGTTGATTATTTGTAGTAATGCTGCAGTGTGCAAGTGATTATGTAACACAAGACAACAGTATAGCCTGTATCTTGAGGAACTCAGATAGAAACCTTATACTTCAAACGTGCTATGTAGTAGATTTTCACAAGAAATTTTGTTTGTGTGTCATACCCCTAACCCTGTCACATTAGAGGTGAATACAATTTAGGGCGCAATCCTAACCTGTGCTGGAGCAGGCAAGCCAGGAGGCTTGCGCTGCATCCAACACAGGTTTGTTGGCTGCAGCGGCTCAGCCACGGGCAAGGGGAAGCTCTTCCCCTTACCCATGGGTAAGGGCTGCGCGCCCCAATGGGTCTCCTCAGACCTGCGCCACCTCTGCAGGTAGCTCAAGTCCAAGGATAACAGAGCAGCTGGAAGCTCCCCAGGGACGGGGGTTGGGATCCAGCATAACGGTCCTAGCCCCGCCCCAGGCTCCCGGTGCACCTGCCCACGGGTCCGCCCTCCCCCACCCTCCCCCGCCCAGAAATGCCCCCTCCCACCCTCTCCCCACGCCCCCCACGCCTACCTTTGCCACTTGTGTCAGTGCACTCGCACCGACACAAGCGGCGGCGCAGAAGCCATGGCGGAGGCTTCTGCCTCCATCTGCGCATCGGCACATCTGAATGCGCTGACACGGCTCCTGCCTAAGGAGGCGCAAACGTGCTTTACGGCACATTTGCGAATCCTTCAGGACTACTATACCAGCATAAGTGCCGGTTAGGACTGCGCTCTTAGAGTCTTTAGAAGAATTTTGTTAACAGCGATTATTATTCTTGTCATTTGGCATTGTGCTTACCTTGTACACAGTTAACCTTTACATAGAACTGTCAAACATGACTCGCAGTGTTTCATGACCATTTGACTCCACTACTTACATCTTTTAATGTACACCTGTGTGCATGAGGGAGTGGTTATACACAGTGACTAAAAATATCTTCCACCTATTGACTGCTAGGTATTCTGCTTAAATGGTGACATACCCTCTGTAAACAGATCTACAGCACAATCCTATGCATGTGTACTGAGAAGTAACTCCCATTGTGTTCAATGAGAAATAGTCCCAGGAAAGCATGTACAGACATCCCCCCATATCCGTGGGTCCAGTATCCACGATTTCAGTTACCCGTAGTTTAACAATAACCCCCATCGCACAAATGACTTATCTGCTTTTGATTCCGGCCTTCCTGTCGCTGTTCCTGGGCTCACTCGCTCTTTGCTGACGCCAAAATGGAAGCACTCAAGGAAGCGAGGCAGAGGACTTAAAAGAATGCAATGCTAAGCTCTTTAAACTCTATAAATGTTGTATTCTTTTTAGCCCTCTGCCTCATTCCCTGCTGAGTGCAGCTCAACATGGAAGGATTAAAAAAACTATACCTGCCAATATTTCCTCTTCTGTACAATAGTTAATGTTATAGGCACTCTGTTCTCCATTGTATCTGGTCACCATGCTTATACCCCCTTCTGGCCTGGTACCTGGGGCAGATTGCCCCCTCCGCTTGCTGTGCCACTAATAACTTACCCTTCCTTACTGCTTTCTCTGTGATGTGCAGCTGCACGGCAGTGTTTGCTGTATTTTAGGCCACAACAGTGAATCCTAACAGATCTTGGCAGCCCACCACATTCCAGAATTCTCTGCAATATGCCAACATTATGTCACAGATGTCTATGTGAAAAGAGTTCCCTGCAGTTATAAAGTTTGCAAACCACTGGTCCTGGTGATTTAGACCTCCAGTTCAGACCTTACAGAGTCCAGGTGCCATGGAAACAGGCAGCAATTCTAACAAAAGTAAAGAGACAGAGTTTTTAAAAAAAAAGTTTTAGAAAGTTGATGTTATCTCGCAAGTAAGAGATGGTAAACACCAAGTTCTCCAAACGTACTTTTATATTGTTCAGTCTGTAGCTTCCAAAGGTTATATATTAAATACACACACATGCCAACCAAGTCCCTGCTAGGCAAAGAGAAACATATTGAACTTAATAGCTTGGAGAAAATCATTAAACACGGAGGAACAAAACATGCTCATGGATCAAATTAACTCCCTGAGAACCATCTTTTGTGTTTTAACTAACCAAAATAATAGCTTTATGGTTTCATGTTGTCTTCCCACAAATAGACCTATGGTCAATGCATGGCCTAAGGAAAACTTTGTAGTTACTTCACAGTAATAGGTTTTTCAAGAGCAGCTAAATTAATGCCTTCTTTTTTTTACTTTTAGCAAACCATATTCCCAGCTAAAAGTGCCCTTTAGTTGAAAAGACAATAAATTCCAGCTCTCCGCATCCTGCAAACCTTTCTACTAGCAAACCTTCTTTCTTTAGTTCTACTTTGATTATTGTCAGCCTGGGCAACAAGCCTATGATATCAAGTGTGTTATGAGTACTTGTCCAAAGAATGTGAACCCAAATGTACATGCCCCAGGGAGCAGTAAGGCTTTTTGACTAAAGAGGGGTTGCATGCCTACCTACTGAATATGCTATGAGAAGGTTGCATTTGGACAAAACCTGAGGTAGAACCCTGAAATCTCATTAGTCAGTTGTTCTGAGCTTTAGATTTCAGACTGTAATGTGATATAGTATAATCACTAGAGTATAAATTAGGAAGTCCTTGGTTTGAAAGTTGCCTTAGACCACTTTGGTAATTAAGCCTTAGGGAATGGTGAAGCCTAGGGAATGGTCTGTGACTCAGTAGTAAACTGCATCTTTTGCTTCAAAAGGATTTGGGTTAAGTGCCTGGTGCCTGGGAAAGATCCCAGTCTGAAACCTTAGTTGCTGCCGGTCCGTGTGAACGACACAGAGCTGTCTAGACCAGTCATCAGACTTGGTATAAGGTAGTGTGTTATGTTCAAGGCAACATACCACAGCCCCACATTTGCAAAATGGAACTGATAATACTGACTTACCATACAAGGTAAGGATTACTCAGATAATGTCTTCGAAGAACTTTTATCCCGGTATAAATACTGCGTTCTTATCCTCCATGAGAGTTTGTTGTTGCTTTTCATTCTGCTAAACAAAGGGTGTCCAGCAGTTGGTGGTTAGGAATACGTTTGCTGTGAAAATAATGTTGATTTTTTTTTATTATGTCCACTCTTCTACAGTCTGATCTCACAAAGCAGCAGAATGGATTCAAAATAACATTGAAAACTCTGGAGGACAACTTGCTGTCCCGCCTCTCCTCTGCCTCAGGGAACTTCCTGGGCGACACAGCCCTAGTAGAGAATCTGGAAATCACCAAGCAGACAGCTGCAGAAATTGAAGAAAAGGTAAAAGTTCAAAATCAGACATGAAAGAAAACCACTTGCATATGAAATTTGTGTTAAGATGTATTGAATGAGTTTGAATTTTTAAAATGTGCTCTATCTCTTCTTGCTTTGCAGCTTTGAGTCTTAGAAATCACCAAAAACCACATGCTTTCCCATTTGGCCTAATTTGGAAAGTTTAGTTTTGGGTTGTTTTTTTTAAGTGCATGTGCATTAAGTGGGCAATTGAAAGCAAAGTACAAATAGAATCACAGAATGTAAAGACCATAAAACTTTAACACTATAACAAGATGCTTTACCACGCATTCCCCAAATAAATACAGCTGACAACCAGTATGGAATTAAAATTGGGCCACTTTATTGAATACAACACATTGCAACAGGACAGCAAAAGGGGTAAACAAAACCCATCCCAAGTGCGGGGTTCTACATGGGGGAAACGGTCCTAGCCGTCTTTGTCCCCCGATCTCATAGGGCGTCCACCCGACTCCAGGCGTAACTCAGTTGTTATTAAGCCTGCCTTTCAACGTTGCCCGAAGAGGGTAAGTCAGCCGAACTGCTATGCCTTCAGGTCACTCCTGCAAGGCCCCCAAGTTCAGACAAGGGGCTAGCCAGCCTGCCTCCTCGAGCCGGTCAGGCATCATGGGAGCAGTTCTGGTTCACCCCCTGTCCTTGCTGACTTAGATTGGACACCGAGAAGGTCTTCTGCCTACCCACCCCACACTTCTACCACCAATGACCAGGGCATTAAATGCCTATTTCATAACCCAACCTGCTCCGCAGCCAGTCTGAAGTAGACGAAAAAACCACCATCATAGAGCCAATTTAGATGGTGATTAAAAATTCCTATCCGGCCCTCATAGAGCGACCAGCTATTCCCAGACTAGCTAGATGGCGGGCGGGTGGGGGTCGCTGAAAGAAAACCACTTGCATATGAAATTTGTGTTAAGATGTATTGAATGAGTTTGAATTTTTAAAATGTGCTCTATCTCTTCTTGCTTTGCAGCTTTGAGTCTAGAAATCACCAAAAACCACATGCTTTCCCATTTGGCCTAATTTGGAAAGTTTAGTTTTGGGATTTTTTTTTTAAGTGCATGTGCATTAAATGGGCAGTTGAAAGCAAAGTACAAATAGAATCACAGAATGTAAAGACCATAAAACTTTAACACTATAACAAGATGCTTTAAACCACTCCAGTTTTATATCAAGAGTTTTTTTTTTAAGTTTAGTTAATTTAACATGTATTATATTTACTCAATTAAACTAGGATTCTAGCAGAGGCTGCATGGCAGGATCTCCTGAAGTTTATGAGGTCCATATTAAATTGGCAAGAGTTCAGCAGTTTGGCACAAATACTGCTCCCCTGGGTGGAACTTTGGCTTTTAAAACCATCTACTTTGATTGTCCTCTGTCATAAATAATTTGCTTCACAAATATTGGCTGTAGCTTTCATGGGCAAGAAACTTTGTGCAGCTGTGGGAGTCTGTACTGCCAAGCTGTGTTTCTCTGCAGACAGTTAAAGTTTCTGGTCTGTGGGTTCACCTGTTGAGACGTGCATTACTGGGCCTGCAGATGCTAGAGCACTGGCTCCTGTACTTCCTCTCTTGGGGTTCTTTGCCACATCCCAAACCTCTGTGTTGCATTTGTGTAATTGTGACATGGAAAGAAGACCTTAGGCATTTGATTCTAAGTAAACAAGGGGAATCTGACGAAAGTCAGTTTCTTATCTAACAGATGAGATAGCATTTGAACATCTTGCCTCTGCACCTGGTAACTGTTTGGAATTTATGTTATTGGAGCTTTTAAATGCCGGGAGGAGGCATGCTTGACATGCTACACATTTTATCTAAACCAATCAGTGGGGTCATGCCACCCCATGCAAACAAACAAAATTAGCATAAACAAAATTGACTGCCTCATATTTTCATGGGTGGTATTGCCTTGTTTTGCTCCAGGTCCAGGAGTCCAAGGTGACAGAAACAAAGATTAATGAGGCAAGGGAGCATTACCGTCCTGCAGCAGCCCGTGCCTCCCTGTTGTACTTCATCATGAATGATCTCAACACCATCCATCCCATGTACCAGTTTTCCCTAAAGGTACAGCATTATGCATTGTGGGAGTCTCTTGCACTTCCCAGGCAGTTTCAAACTGTGCTAAAATCTAGCATGTCCAATGGAAAAATCTGTTGTTCTCATGACAATTCTCTTCCTTCTCAAGTACAGTGACAGTTAGATTTCTCTAGTGACTCTGTACTTGCCCCTCATGCTAAGCTGCAGCATTTGTACTACAGGTTAGTCCCAAATTACACCCTTCAGCTAAAGCTGCTGCTGCCTTCTGCAAGCAGGCAGGAAGACATGGTTTATGCCCCAAGAACTTGGCTGCACACACAAAAAAATCAGAAAAACTGGGCCATTTCCGTACAAGGGAGCAGTGTCTTGCAAGTGTGCAGCCTTACCAGGGGAATGCTTCAGACACAGCATTACTTAAGGCAAGACCAGGGCTTTTTTTCTAATGGAACGCGGGGGGATGGAGTTCCGGCACCTTTTTGCAGGGGCCCCTCCCCTTCGGAGGCATTGGGGGGACCAAAACAGAGGCATTCGCTGGGTGGGCGCTGGGTGGGCGGGCGCCTGGCCCCTGCCTGACCGCACAATGACCCCCTCCTGCCCCCATCCCCAAGCTCTCACCTGAGCCCAGCCCGCCTCCCCTCCCCCCACGTTCTGCTTCCCTGTGCAGCTTCCAAGCTGGTGGAGGGCACAGGGGACACGCACTGACACCGAGGAGGACGGACAGCCAGCCAGCCAGGGAGACGGGCTGTGGCACCCACGGAACGCCCAGGTACTGGCTTGGCGGAGGAGGAGGGGAAGGAAGCTGGCTGGTGCAGCCCCGGTGCCAATCTGCAGCATGAGCCTAGGTGTGTCTACTCAGAAGTAAGTCTCATTGTGCTCAATGGGGCTTGCTCCTGGGAAAGGGTGCATAGCCTTGCAGCCTGAGAGCCCAAGCCTATGCATGTCTACTCAGAAGTAAGTTCCATTGTGTTCAATGGGGCTTACTCCCCGGAAAGTGTCATAGCCTTGCAGCCTGAGTAGACAGGCAGAGGAAGGGCTCTGAGGCTGCAGTCCTCTCCACACTTTCCTGGGAGGAAGCCCCACTGCCTCTAGTGGGACTGACTTCTGAGTAGACAGCCATAGGCTTTGGCTCTGAGGCTGCAGTCATCTCCACACTTTCCTGGGAGGAAGCCCCATTGACTCTAATGGGACTGACTTCTGAGGAGACAGGCACAGGAGGGGCTCTGAGGCTGCCATCCTATCCACAGTAAGCCCCATTCACTAAAGTGGACTTCTGAGTAGACATGCATAGGATTGGGCTCTTAGGCTGCAATCCTAGGCACTTTCCTGGGAGTAAGCTCCATTGACTAGAACGAGACTTACTTCAGAGTAGACATACCTAGGATTGGGCTCTTAATCCTGGCAGAGATATATATCTGCACCCGTTTTCACATGCTAAGGGCAGGTGAAAAGGGATTCTACATGTGAACAATGTGCTGTCCAGCCTTGCCAGAGATCCTCCTCATCCTTCCCCCACAAGCATGCCCTCTGCCAGCCAGCATTTGCAGCTCCTCTCCAGCAATGCACAGCAGCTGCTCAGGGCAGGAGAGAACATACAGTTGCATGCCAAGCGCCTTCCCAAAGACACAGTGTATTCTGATACCTGAATTAAACCATATTTAATAGCTTGTTTGCAAACGTAGCTGTTTCTATGTGCACCTAAGGACCCCCTCTCGTGTAAGAATTCCTGTTTTGTTCTTACTCCCACAGTTGCTTAGAGTAATTTTACTACATGGAACTCATGTAAGCCATTTTTTGGAATCCATTCACTGCTTCCTCTCCTCATAGTGCCACACTACATACTACACACTACAAGTGCACCTGTACAATATTTTTCCCCTTGTGTAGAAGAAGTAGCTAGGGGGAAGGGGATGTGGAGATTGACAGCCCAATCCTATGCATGTCTACTCAGAAGTAAGTTCATCTTTAGGGGGGAAGCACATAAAAAATATTTTATTTCTCCAATAAAAATGGTTTATAAATAAATAAATAAATAAATAAAAGATTAACAAGTTGTGAGTTCCTGCACCTTTTCTTTTACAAAAAAAGCACTGGGCAAGACTAACGTTTACAATACATGTAATTTGTGACGGTGGCAAGTTGTGTGTCTATTGAAAACATATTTACTGGTGAGAAGCCATGCTCATGTGATTTTACAAAATGTGCCCTTCTCTGTGACAGACAAGTGAGTATCCTGTAATTAAGTTGCTGTATTGATTTTATATAGTTGTATTCATTCACAGGCAGCATCCCACCTAGAATCTTTTTACAGGTAGGTTCTTCTTAGAGCTGGTGCAGATAATGTGTGTGGGGGTGGTTGCTTTGTTTGTTTTTAGAAGTGAGAGTGCATATGACACTTTGGTTACAGAAGACATACGTATCTTCCCTTCCTCCAGGTTACAGTTCCATTGGAGGGGACCAAACCCTCAAATTACAGTTAGATGTGCATAGTGAAATGTCATTCTTCCTGCAGCTAAAAGAAGCTCCTTTGCCATTTGCTGTGTATAATGTGATTGTGCAACTGTTGCAAACACCCGTGTCCATCATGTCATTAATGGCAAGAGACACAAACTGCTCCCGCCTGTACCTGTGCATTTTTGGCATTTTTAAAAGTACTTTCCAGGCTGAGCTATGCTCTACTATTTGTCTGCTTATGTAGTCTTTTTAAAAGAAAAAGACATGGGATATGCCGACAAGGCCATCTCCCTCTCCTCTAGCATTGCCTTCTTGAAAGGATGTACTCTCCCCACCTCCTCCAGGTATTGTGTGTGCAAAAATGTGTGCTTTCCACTTTGTGTAAAAGGCTAAAGAGGTTTTCACTTTTAGCAAGAGTGGTGAGGGAAACTTGACCACACATCTTATACCTGATGTGTGGTTAGTGGAAGAACAATACAACTGTATTTGCCACTAGGCAAGACGTTAAAGACAACTAGCTTACACCATTTGAATTACTCCTTGGGAAGTCTTTGATTCTGTATTTATCCCTGGTTGTATGATTCAACGGGAGAGAGTGCTGGAAGAGGGCTTGAGCATCTATATTAACCTCCTACAACTCTCTCTGGTTTCTCTAGTGCCTGCTGCATGATCATTGGAGACATAGGATGAAGTACTTCCACACTTTTCTTCCTCTTTTCTGCCCTGTGGAGCTCTTTCTGTTGTGTTGGTAACACAGAAAAAGGAAGCAGGTCACTTATCTCTAAAACATCAACTTTTCTTAAAGATGAAAGAAAATTCTGAATTGGTTGAGTGGCCCAAGAATAACATATATAAATTTGAAGAAAGTATGACTGGGTATTAATTTGCTCTTGATAGTCTTAGTACTTATTTGGTCTTGTTCCTTGTGTTTTTATAGCTTTCAGGATGTGTCAGGTGAAATAAGAAGTTGCACTGAAGCAATTGACTTCATTTTTAAACTTCCTGTAGGAAATTTGCTGAATCAAAGATGAAGGGCAATTCACAGAAGACTGGTGAAACATTAGTTTCAAAATTGATTTTATTAACCCCCTCCCCCACCCTACACACAAACAAGAGATGGGCAGCCCAATTCTGAGCTTCCTGGAGCCTGCTGTAGCAATGGCAACAAAGTGGCTACCATTGTATCCAGCAGGTGCTGGGAGTCTCCTCAAGGGAAGGGGACTTTTGCCCCCTTCCCAGAAGGCCCCAAGCCCTGCAATGGAGCTTCTCAAATCTACGCTGGCTACTTTGCTGGTTCAGACTTGAGACTCTCCGTGTCCAGGCTTCCAACCCAACATGAAATTCAGAATCAGGCAGAGCAGAGCTTTCTGATGTCTTCTACTTTAGCAGGAAGACCCTTAAGGGGACCTTATATGAAAAATCTAATTCCTATAGCCTGAGATAGCAGATGCCTTTTGTTTTGTGTATAGCAACACTTCTCTCTTTTTTTTTTTTTGGAGTTTATCTTTCGAGTTGCCTTTAGAGGGGATATAATGAGAGGTGCATTTTTCCAGGGGAATCCAGTTTCCTTCAGATCATCATTTTCAAAGAAGTCAATTATCTTGTCTGGGGAAAGTACATACTTTGTCTCTCTGTGAAAACCTTACCATAGACATTATATCTTTATTTGTTTTGTTTGTCTAGCTTGGGTTGAGCAGTCTGTTCAATAATTCACCCAGGTGAATTATTTTTGAAGTTTATAAGAATCACAGATGTTTTAGGCACTTTGAACGAAAACAATTTGCCCAAAAACAAAACAAGTTTGCAAAACTAAAACAATTTTGATTTTCAGAAATATATGTTTAAACATTTGTTTCAGGGTCATACAGTTTTACTACCATAGATACTCGCCTATAAGGTGAAAAATTTCTTCCCAGAAAAGCAGCCTGAATCATTGCCCCGCCTTATCTCGGGGCAGGCAAGCAGCAAGGGAGGAGGGGAGGCAAGTGAGCCAGCCAATCACTATTGTGGGAGGGAGGGAGCAAGTGATCTTCTGCTGAGAGGAGGCTGTGCAGGCTGGGGTTGCTGCTGAGCGTTTGCAGCTGCCTGCGGGTGTGCTCCATGTGCTCCTTCAGGCTGTTGCCCAGCTGCAGAAGCTCCAAGGGCAGGGCAATTGCCACCGCAGCCATCAGCAGCCCCCCTCGCTCAGCACCAGTGCCCACAGAGGCATCTCTGGAGCGGCACCCAAAGCAGAGCAGGAGACAATGAGCTGTGTGTGGGAGGGGGCGTCTGAGAGAGGGAGAAGCAGTCATTTGAAACAGCTGAGTCCATCTCCTCTTTCCTTCTTGTTCCCCCTTCCCCCCTTCTACTGTATTTAAACTTCAAGCACTCCATTGGAAAGCCCAACTTGCTAACCCCCTTCCCATCTCCCCACAGATGAAGTTGGACAGGGTGGGGAAGGGGGGAGAGTGATCTTTTGAGAGAGAGAGGGGGGGCAGCCTGCAGAAGGCTGTACCTTTGTTTCTCAAGCCATTGAAAGGGTTAAGTCCATCTCCTCTTTCCTTCTTGTTTTTGCCCCCTCCCCCCTATTGAATCCAAACTTTAAACTCTCTGTTGCAAAGCTGAGGCTTGCTAGCCCCCCTCCCCATAATCATTCACCAGTGATGAAGTTGTACTGGGGGGGAGAGGAAGAGTTAACTTTTATAAAAGGAAAAGTTTGTGAGAGAGAGAGAGCACTTAAAACAGTTAAGGCTACAATCCTAGCCTCACTTACATGGGAGTAAGCCCCACTGACTATTAAGGGACTTGCTTCTGAGTAGGCTTGCCTAGGATTGGGCTCCCAGTCTATTCCCTCCTCTTGCTTTCCTCTCCACCTCTCCCCTTACTGTATACAGTCACACTTCAGTCTCTCCTTTGCAAAACTTTTTGCAAACCTCCTTTCCCCCTATCCTCACCAATGAAGTTGGACTGGAGGGGGAAAGTCCCTGCATTTGAGTATGTGGGGTGGGGGGAGCATCTGTGAGAAAGAGAGAAGCAATCTCCCTATGTGTGTGTGTCCTTTTCACTGGAAGAGTCCTGGAGAGCTTGCAAAGATGCAAAACACAGGAAAAGCAGAGAGTAGAATTTAAAGTAGAATTATTCTGCAGCAACAGGGATTTTAGCCAGAGATCTTAGCTGCATGCTGGCAGGAGCTAGGAAGCACTTGCAACAGCTGCTTATGTAGTAAGCATTTAGGAGAGCATGATTGCTTCTGCAGTATCCCCCTGCCAGGATCTCCACATGAGGCCCGGAGGCGCCGCTGCCCTTCCTCCAAAGAGGGTCTACTTCCAAGTAAATCAGGTGCAACTATGTGCAGCTGCACTTGCTCAGTCACTCCTTGTTGCTTGTCTCTCTACTGTGAACTGAATTGCACACTCCCAGTTGTGTGTTGTGTGTTCTACGTAGAGAGTTTGGCTTAAGGCACCAGGCACTTTAAAGGAGGATTTCATTAATGGTTCTACTGGCATGCTGTTTCCAGTGTACTTAGAGCCCAATCCTAGGCTTGTCTACTCAGAAGTAATGGGGCTTACTGTGGATAGGATGGCAGCCTCAGAGCCCCTCCTGTGCCTGTCTCCTCAGAAGTAAGTCCCATTAAAGTCAATGAGGCTTACTCCCAGGAAAGTGTGGATGGGATTGTGGCCTTAGTGTTTACAAATGGTTGTTGAGAGAACAATTAAAAAAATTATTGAATAAAAATGTATCTTATGATCTATGAGATAGATCATAGTTTTTAATAAATTAGAGACTATTTTTAATACTGTTTTTGCTATACTATGTATACATACTATGAATACATACTATGTATACTATAGCAAAAACAGTATTAAAAATAGTGTATGTATGTATATATACATACTATGTATGTATATATGTATGTATAGATGTATACATACTATCTATATATACTGTGTTTTTAATAAATTAGTGACTGTACAGTTCTGAGGTAACAATTACTGGGAGGTTATTTTCAGGATCTGGCCTTGGGTAAAATCAGACAAAATTATAGTCAGACACCTCCCTAAGTTAAACCCCCCCCCCCACTTATCCGAGGGTCATAGCAAATTCCATGATTTTGGGCTCAAAACCTGCCCTTGTCTTATCTGTGAGATCGACTTATAGGCGAGTATCTGCGGTATATTACTTTTGCCTGTAGTTTTGGGTCATCCTTTGAAAGTCTTTAGCTAAAGACTAAAATAAAGAGAGCTTGGAAATGTAATGAATTTGGTGGCTCACATCTATTTCAGATCACTTTTGTAGGGCATTTTTAATGTCATTTTTTCAAATGCTTATTTGCAACTATGGGGACTAGGAATACCAATGTGATTATACATTGAGGGATTATATAGTGACAGTAAATGAGGCAGTGATTGACTGAGCTAATGTAATATCATTGCATGTTCCATTGAAGGCTGGAAATTGATAGCAATACATTGTTCGCATACACACGAAGTAAGAAATCTGTTTGAATGGGAACAAACCTGAATGAGAGGGGTTGCATGGACTGAGCTCCTTAGAGAGAAGGAAGAAAAGATTAACAGAACTCGGCAGCAGGATGGCTAAAGGAAGGAAGCATACGAGAAATTGAAGTGAAATAATAGGGTCTGAGGTAGAAAAGAGCAGAGGAAACAGGGAATTTATGAAGGAAGCCAATGGAAGAAAGTGTTGGGGAAGAAGAATGTCACAGAGCCTAAGAATGTCTACTGCTGGAATGCTGTTAAGCAGAAGAGAGATAAGAGTCCTCAACAGAGAGGGAGGCTGTCCAAGAGTCATGGAGGGTACAGAAAATGAGAGGCAGACAGAGTAGGTGACTGAAAAGTAGGGACTTGAGGAAGCAATGTGTGGTAGAGGCAAGAAAAAGAAGGTTTCTGAAGGAGCAGAGCCAGGGCAAAACTTATAAGGCCAATGTCAATTTTGGCTGTGATCTGTTGGCTAAAAGGAATTAGGTAGTCAGGGGAGCTTTGGTGCCTCAGGGGTGTGCCAGGCAGCCATGAAGTTATAAGGGCCCATACTTTGGGAAAGCTTTAAAACATACTGTACGTACATACTATAACTTTAAACATAAAGGAGAAAATTTCATGAGGTAGAGTTTCTGTCTTCATTACACCAGAAACATAAGTTACTGAAAAGATTCATTCAGGTTGTAGACCTGGAAATGCTAAGAGTGCAGCAAAGGCAAAGATGAATTACGAGCAGAGTTGAATTTCACACAATTATTTTAACAAGCAAGTGAAATATGTTATAGAGCAAAGGAGGAAGAAAGTTATCTATAATATTTTGTTGTTGTTCTTAACAGGATTTATATACTGCTTTTCAACAAAAATTTCACAAAGCAGTTTACTGGCGAAGTCATTTAATTAAATGGCTAAAATATTTGTATCCCACATTTTTCCTCAGAGATACCCCATGCAATTAGCAATCTTCTTAAGCTCCTAGTACAAATAAAACAAAATAAACAAGCCAAACAAACAATGCAAAGAAAAATTCTCTGACATCTAGATTTCTGTGGGGGAGGGCATTTTGTGTGTGTGAAAAATTCCCTTCTGCAGACTTTAGTAGTGTACAAGTTTACCACTTCAATGAAAAATATGTATGTAGGTTCTTCCGCCCTTCCCTTTAAAAGTTGACCATTCCCTCCTATAGGTTGTGGCATGCTGAAAGGAATATTCCCCCATATGATGACAGTATTTTTTATTATGTCAGAGGCAACTTAAAAGCTTCAGCACAGGTTTCTCTGACATGGTAAATATCAGTTGTTGCTACTGGGTGGCACATTCCTAAGAAATATACCCCAGTACGTCCAACGAAGTATTGAAATATTTTTAATGAATTCATCATTCCAGTCATAAACAGAAGAATCAGGTCCTTATTTTTCTCATATAATTTTGCAACAATTGTAAATTGCAACGCCCGAAGGATGGAAACACAAATATGTGTTCCCAAACCTTCGTGTTAGAAGCTTCGCTTTACTCACCTCACTCCACTGTGGTGGTAGCTCTGTTTTTAGCTGCTACCATTCCGGATGGTGACAAGTAAAACAAAGAGAAACATTGTCCTGGCCCATGATTCATCTTGTCTACCTCCCCATCTCCTTGTAGTCACAGGTAGATTGCAGTGGCAGTTGTAAATCTCTAATTCTTAGCAGAAAGGTGAGATCTTCACAATTCTGACCAATGCCTTGTGAACCATTCACAAATGTCCCATAGATTGAATGTCACTCATGGTATCTCTGCACAGCAGTGTCTACGGAATCACATATCATATCCTGCGAATGTTTATTTGAAGGAGAGAGAGAGCGAGAGTGCTAGTATTGCAGATTGCCACTGGTAAGATATTTTATACCAATGGGTTGGTTTATTTTGCCCATAAGCAACCTAATTGAATTATCAAAATTGTACCTGAATCAACCTGTCGACAACCTGTCTCCAATATACCATTTTTAGGCAAAGTGTTCAATCGAGTGGTAGTAATGTAGTGCATTTCCGGGCTTTCCTGGATTAAACAGACTGATCTTTACCACTCTGAGTTTCCACCTGGTTTTGGAACTGAAACTGCCTTGATCACCCTGGTGAATGACCTACACTGAAAGTTAGACAGGGAGAATGCATCCCTGGTGGTTCTGCTGCATTTCTCAATAATAGCTTTGGACATGGACCTTCTGGATCACCTTGATGGGTTCAGTGGGAACCACTTTGCAGTGGTTCTGCTTCTTCCTGGAGTGTAGACCCTAAAAGTTGGTGCTAGAAGACTACTGTTCAACCCCTCCGCCTTTTCCTTATGGGGGGTCCCTCAGGGTTTCCTCTTGTCTTTCATGCTGTTTGATATCTACATGACACTGCTCAGAGAGTTTGTTTGGGTTGAGGTATTATTGGTATGCTGATACCTGGTAATACCTAACCCCCTTCTTTTTTTATCTGATTCTGAGGAAGGGTCTGAACTGGTGTCTGAACTCAGTGATGGAGAGGTTGTGTGCTAGTTAGCTGAGATTGAACCCAAAGATGTTGCTGGTCAGTAGAAGAGCTGACTTGGGGCAGTACTCCCCTCTGAAGGATCTGGGTCACAGTTTGAGAATATGTCTGGAACCGACCTTTCTCCTGAATGGTCGGGTGATAGCCATGGCCGCAAATCTTTATTTGTTGTGATATTTCTGATTAGTTGTTACGTTTGTATTTACGTGATGTAAATCGCCTTGAGGCTCCTTTTGGAGACAGAAAGACAGCATATGAATTGCCAGATAAATAAAATAATTTCCAAGATGGGATGGAGTTAGGACAATATGATTAAAATCTAGAATATATAAGATATGCTTCGAAGTCTCCAAGGTAATTCATTCTTATTCCCCCCCCCCGCACCTAGGCTTTCAGTGTCGTCTTTCAGAAAGCTGTTGAAAGGGCCTCTCCAGATGAAAATCTCAAAGAGCGAGTTGCCAACCTCATTGATAGCATCACTTGGTCTGTGTTCCAGTACACAACCCGGGGGCTGTTTGAATGTGACAAACTGACCTATACAGCTCAACTCACTTTCCAGGTAAATAGCTGGCCTCCCAGCACTACCCTTGCTGTCTCCTCTGGTGGGCATCACTCACCCTGTTGCAATGTTCTGCTCATCCACTATAGAGTGGGAAAGTGTGAGGCTCCTCCAGTGACAGCTAATTCATTACTCTTTATGCAAGTTAGGGTTCTAGTGGTGCTTTTGTTGTTACATAGCACACAGGTATTGCTTTACATGTAAGCTCAAAATGAAACGTGCAAAATGTCTGCATTTGTAGCACCATTACTCCTAACATCCTGGAGTGTCTTGCTTTCCTTTGAGAAAGAATCCTATTAGAAGTATAATTTTTAGTGCTCTGCCAGCTTCAGGAATCTTCAGAGCCTCTATTCATATAGGCTCAGATTAAGCCACACTAGCAGCCCAATCCTGAGCTGCCTGGCGTGGGGGGATGCAGTGGCACCAAAAATGGCTGCCGCTGCATCCGGTGTCCTCCAGGCAGCCACCACCGGCTCCTTGGGAAAAGGCGACTTTCGTCCCCTTCCCCTGGGTAAAGCGAGTAGCCCCGCAACGGGACTACTTGATTCTATGTCGACCCGAAGGTTTCAGGGGTCAGATCAAATTTTGGATTCTTCCCCCGATTGTACAGAGGTCTAGGAGAGCCCCTTTTCTTGTATGTGCTTTCAGGACCCTTGGAGGCTCAGGAAGAGGCATCCTCCTTTGAGTGAGATGTGCTGCCTGATGGATCGCATGTCTCCACACTCAAGGCATAGGCATTACACTCCCTTTTATGGTGCATCTGTTTTTATGTTCTGTTTCTATTAATTATTGTGAATATGGGTCTTAAAGAAGGTGAAAACTCATGGGAACAGTGGAAAAACAGGTGAAAGGTAAGAGAGTTGCTCATAGTTTGCAATTAAAGCCTGAGGTGCTAAACCTCATTATGTGATGCTAGAACTCCTGGAACATTTTCATAGACAACTTTAACACATTATTGATGCTGTAGAACTGAGGTTCTCAAACTGGGGCATCGTGACACCCCTGCCTGAGGGTCTCAGCCCATGGCCCTTTAAGGGGCGGGGAAAAACAGTGGCACAATCCCCAGGATCACGTCACTAATGAGGCAAAAAGGGGGGTTTACTAACAGGGACCCCCCACAAGGTCCAGGAGGTGCGGTAAGCTCTGAGGAGCCTTCCCCAGGACTCCCTGAGACTTAGAATACTGAAAATAAGTGATTGGAAAACCGCTTCTTACTTGCAATGACAAAACTGGAAGTGGTTTCTGATTGCTTATTTTCAGTACTCTAAGACTCCACAGGGCTCCCCACACCTCCTGGATCTTGCGGGGGCCCTTAGTAAGTAAGCCCCCCGTCACCACGTTAGCGATGTGATCTCTGGGATCATGTTGCTGCCTTCTCCCCTCCTGCAAAGACTGTAGTATGTTGTTTGTTCTATTTTATCATGCTGCACAAGTTTTTCCTTATGGTTATTAGGCATTTAGGGTGATTTTTGGGTGAACTTGGAATGGTTTTGGAAACAGAATTTTTCCCATTGAAATTAATGTAATAATTGTATTCATCTGGATTTTCTCTATAAAGGCCATATTCAGGAACAAATTAAGTATAGATAATGAGGGAAAAGTGTATCTTTATGATTTTTGAATTAACATATAGAAGCACTTTTAATCTGTAGCCGAAGCCCTTTATAATGTGAGGCTCTAAACTGTACCTTACTTAGTTTGTGCAAAAATCTGATAAAAATATATTTTGGGTTTGTCATTGCAGATACTTTTGATGAATAAGGAAATTAATACAACGGAACTTGACTTCCTGCTGCGATATCCTGCACAACCAGGAACTACTAGTCCAGTAGAATTTTTATCAAATCAGTCATGGGGTGGCATCAAGGTAGCTGTTTTAAACTGAAAATAAACATATTATAGGCAGCTAGTGGATTATATCTACCATTTGATATAGCCTAATCTTCCATGTCAAATGTTATTTTCAGTTACTTAGGCTCTTGCTAGGTTCTCCCTGTTTGTGGCTGTTGTTTTCCAGCCTCAAATGAAATTTGTCAAGCAAAATTTCAAGAAAAAAATGTTCCATTGTCTCAAAAAATGAGGTAAGTGAAAACTATTCTAATATAAAACTGTAGGTTCTCTGTCCAGAGAATGAATGGTTGGTTGGCAACCTTCAGTCTCGAAAGACTATGGTATAAGCCTACAGCACCTGGTATTCCCAGGCGGTCTCCCATCCAAGTACTAACCAGGCCTGACCCTGCTTAGCTTCTGAGATCAGATGAGATCAGGCATGTGCAGGGTAACAGTTGCTGCTGGGTGACACAACCCTCTTCCCCCACAATCTTATAGAGGCCTTTGGGGCTGGGTTGTCCTTGCCGGGGCTAAACCTGGTGATGCCCCACTACTAAATCTCAGGGACCAGCTGGCCTCCATGGCCCAGAGACCTTCACCACTATTCCTTTTCTATTCTTCTTTCACCTCTCCCATTCTCTCTGTTGGCTTCTGCAAATAGTTTTGTCTGGGACATCAATATTTAAGATCTGGAATCCTGGAATAAACCTAAAGCTAACAAGCATGTACAGATTAACAACACAAAATGGTTAGAATTGGACCAAAACTTGAAGAATATATACAAAAATCTTAGAAATCTGACCTAAGGGAAAAAGTATGCTTCAAGGAAATAATCAGGCCTGGAAAATATTGCTAAAAACTTTTGAATTTTCTCTTTGAACAAAGTATTTAACCTCTTTGGAGACCTTCTATTACAACAGAAGAATGGAAATAACACATAAGAGCTCAAATCCACGAAGGCTGTGTTTTATAAATACTAGCAACTGAAATGTTAAGACTTTACATAGTAATTGTCCCACAAGTATGTATGAAAATTTAAAAATCACCTTCCAAACAGAGCTTTTTGCACATCAACCAATAACTTTTTAAAAATATGACAATAAAGAAGAACTGGACCCCCAAATCCCTATTGAAATATCCATTTTAACAGCAATATCAGCCATTATTTTGCAGTATTCTTCACCAAAGAATAATGTAGAATCTAACAAAGCACAAAAATGATCTATGAAAGCCAAATTGGTTTCCTCTCTGGAAAAAGAGCCACTGATTGCATCTTTACAAGACTGACTCCTATCAACATGTAAAAAATGAAAGGGGGAAAAATATTTTCCTGCTTCATCAACTTCAGAATAGTGTTTGACTTATCTGACAACTTGGGGTTAAGACTTAAATTGTTACAAAATGGAATTGGAAGAAAAGGTACAGTCTCATCATATCTGTGCTCCAATCCATCAAATGGAGGATATGATTCGGAAACAGAGGCAATCAAACAAAAAAGAGGTGTAAAACAGGGAAGCAGCCTCGGACATGACTCTCCTTCTATCTGTACATCTGTGGTGTTCTGATCCCATTGGAATGGTTGTAAAATCTTTGTGTCTAAATGTGTCTAAATTTATAATTATGATTTATAAAAATGCACCCTTGAAATAAAAACACATAACACTGCTTTCTGCACTTGTAAGTTTGGAAAACACTTAAATCCCTGGAAAAAAAAAACATTTTCACCCACCTCTAGTGTTTTGTTTTTTTTAATGTTAAATTCTTTTTATGTTTGATACAATGTAAATCTATTACAAGATTCACTTTAAAAGTGTACTAGGTAGGTTATGTAGGTTTTATAGTGTTTGCAGATGAAGCCACATGCATGTAGAAGTGTTAGAGAATCATTTTATTTATTCACGGGGTTTTTTGTTACAAAAAATGAGAAGTTCAGAAAGCTGTGTTATCGGTTTTTATTTCGTTATCACTGAAAAATTCACTTCTGGCTTTGACAATAATAAAATAAAACCACACAAAAGTTATAGAATACTGTAGCAGAATAATAGGTCTAGGTCAGTGTTTTTCAACCAGCAGTACAGGTAGCACTGGTGGTACTTGAGGTGGTGCTCACAGGATCACTGGACGTCTGTCGCCCAGCAGTGAGACCAGCACCACAACATGACGAACAGTGGTAAAAAGTTCAGCTTTGTGGGCACAGCTGCAGTGAGCACTATTTGCATGTTCGAAAAAGCCCTTCTGTCTGCTCTGAGCCTCTTACTGGTGTTTGTGTTGTACCTCCCAGCCTGGAAGTAACTGGCAATGGTGTAACTTCTGATAAGTGGACCATGCGAAGTGCTGTGGCAGGGGACAAACTTTGAGAAATGCTGGACTAGGTAAATGAAAAGTTTTCCTATGGTTCCAGGGTGAGTCAATCTTGACTCTGGGAAGCTCTCCTTCCCTTGATTCATTATTTTCCTCCATTCCCTCACCTTAGTCAGGGATGTGGGAAAGGGACTATGTGAGTGGCTCTTGAAGGTTTCTTCATCTGGGGCCTCTTGCACTGCTCTTATGCCCTTCTCCAATTATCTCTTCAGGGACAAAATCTGAGGTCCATCAGGGCACCAGCCCATTTGTGCACCAGATTCCCCTCCCCACTTGTGATGGGAACAACAGACTGCTCTGTCTCTTCATGGTGGTAGCAAGACCCCAGGGCACCTATTAGGACAGTAGCAAGGGCTATTGCAGCACAGCACGTGCAGCTGTTCCTATATCTGCGATGACAGAAACAGACCTGGCAAGCATGTGGTCCTCTCATCAGTCACTGGAGAGATCTGGTACTGTGGCTTCTGCAATTGAGGAGGGCCCCTGCCTGTCTACTGTCATCTTTTGATCCCTTTTCTCCCTGTAAAAGGCAGGAAGAGCAAGTCCTTCTCAGATGCCAGTGGTGAATTGCCCCATACATGCCACCACCAAAAAACAAACAAATGAAAAATGTGGGAGAAGAAAAAGGGAGGTGCAGCCAGAGGGGATATGGCCTCTCTTTCAAAGGCTAGTGATGCAAAGGAGGGGAGCAGGTTCACTTTCAAGGTTCTTTACGTACTCCTGCCTCCACCCTTAAGGTGAAGGAAGCTGTAAAACTACACAGAGACTTTTCCAAGCTTGGCAGCCCTGTCTCAGGGAATAACCTGTGCTGAACTCCTAGTGTGGATCCAGCAGTTGGCATTTAAACAGGTGCAGGGATCCCTTTCCTTAGAGGTATCTAGGCTCTGAGGTAGGGCCACAGATGAATCCAGTGTTGAGAAATGCCACAAAAAGAAAGCCAAGAAGAATAAGAGGGGCAGAACTTGGTGTTCTAGCAGCAGAGCGAAAGGATGGCAACAGTGCAGTGGGGGTGAAACCCTTGTCCCCTTATAGATATCTGAGAAGCCCAGGTTTTTCCTGTCACATGTCTGCCTCAGTCTTCCCAGGTGAGCTCACCTATGGATCCAGAGGGGGCCTCCCCCATCTCTACAGTCTTTCTGACCAGGATCTATGGCAATCAGATGCTTTCAATGCTAGCTGTTCCTTAGAGGAGGGCAAGCTGTCAGATGAAGATCCTGCAAAGACCATGTCCACCTTTTCCCTCTCTAGTTCTTCTATGGGCCATGGTTTTTGGAGGGCTGGAGCTCTCATAGTACTTGGTGCAGAGGAAAGGGTGTTGGGCTCTAAAGCAGTCTAACCGCAAGGGCTGCAGGCTCTGAACACCTTCTGATGCTGCTTCCCCCCCTTCACCTCCTTGACTTGATAACCTTAGGGATTTTTCTTTTTATACTTGCCGATGCATTCATGTTAGTCAGCTGAGTACATTGCATTTAATTAAGAAATTGTATGTGGAAAAGAAGGGGGCTGAAGCATTGGGCACAAGCTTTGAGTCCTGCCAGACTGTCATTGTGATTCTGGTTGACTACATTCAGGCCGTCTAACTCTCTGCTTAAGTTTTTCTCCTGTTTTTGAAGAAAGTTGTTAAAACTCTGAGACCAAAATAGCCCTGTTCATCTTTCTGGAAAAGGCTTTTAAAAAAAAAAAAAAAAAAGCAAATGGTTTGCTATATCTTTGGTTCAGCAAGGACTGTTTAAGGTATTTAAACAGCCCCACCTTTATTTTTAGCCCCTGTAAAGACAACTTAAAAACATGTTTAATGTAAGTTATACAGTGGAAATCAGCTCAGTGCTTGAGTGTATAAAGCTTTGAACATGGACACATTCATCCCTTGAAACTTATTTTATATCCCAGTTAGTAAAATGTGACCAGAAATGTTTCAGGCCAGCTAACATGGTTCTTGAGGCTCCCCCCCCCCCAGCAGTTTGTCACCAAATTGTTTCTTATGAAGCAAGGCCTAGCATTTTCTTCCTTAGTTTAAGGCCATTTCTTCCTCTCCTCCCTTGCCCCACAGAAACGTTGGGCTTCCTGTCCTGCTGAGATTTCAACTTTTTGCACATTTTAAAACTGGATACGTCTTTCCCACTCAGGGCCTTCCCCCCGTCCCTGTTTTCTGCTTGTCCTAACCTGGACTATGGAACGAATAGTCATTTAATATTTATCTTAACAAATTTCATAATGTAGGGCATTTGTAATGTAAGAATATTAAATAAAAACCTCCTTGTGAGAATCTCTCTTAAACAATTAAATCCACTCACCGAAAGAAAGAAATGCTTCAAGCAGTTTTTTTTAGCCATGGTTGAAATTACAGGGCAAAATCTAAACCAGTTGCGTGATCAGTTGGGTCTCTGGAGTGTTCGACCACCAATACTCTCACTTTTCTGGATAGTAAGAGATGTAACGCTGGGAGTCTGAGAATACCTGCTAACATTTCTTGTTGAAATCTCAATTTCTTTTGCAAAGGAAGATATACTCATATGTGCTTTAGAAATCACCTTCATGTATTTGCACTACTTAATGCAAGGATAAACAAGGGAAACTTTGCATTCAGTACTGGCTTGCATTCCTCCTCCCCCATTTGCATGAGTGGAGCATCTCCTCCATTCTCAAAGAGACCTTGCATTCATGGAGTACATACTTCCATCCGTGGAAGTGTTACTCTGCATGTCACTTCTATAACTGTGCCATGATCAGATGCCAGGTGGGATTAACATACTCTTGGCCTGCAGTCGTGGTCATATACCTTTTTCAGAGGGTTAGCATAACTCATTTGTGCCCCAAATATCTTTTCCCCTATTCCCTCTGTCGTAAAGAAGACCTATATTGTCATTTGTGACCCTATGATCACTTGTCTATAGCCCAGCATTTTCTACGACACCCCCCCTCCCAATCTTTGTCTTCAGGTGCCTGAGTCTCTTGAAGCAGAGATCAGATTTCCAACTCTGACTTGTTTCTGTGATGCTTTCCTTTCTGAATGTAAATGCTGCACCCAAGATGAGAGAACCTGCTTCTCGTGCATTGAGAATACACCTGCCTAGCTTGGGTTATTCTCTTCCACCCAATGCTTCTCCCCTCCCCTCAAGAGAAGATGCTCATCTTCTCTTTCTGTAGAGGAAGAATTTTCATTATGTAGATATGAAAAAGCTACTGAAAAGGCATTGTTTAATAAATGTGGTGTTGAATAATGAACTCTAAGTAGTGGATTCAGTTTTCAAGGGGGAGAACGGCTGCAGAGACAAAGCTGCATATTAATGCTGTATTTATAACTGCAGAATGCAGATGATAAGATTGTATGTATGGCTAAGAGATAAAGGAGTAATTCATGTATTTCACAGTGAAGAAAAAAAATCTAGTATTTCCTTTACAAAGGAACAGAAAGAAGTCTCTTCTTTTTTCCTCTATACTTTAAAGTCCTGTAAAGTTTTCCATTCTTGTCAAAGATTAATTTTGACAAAATCTGTTGCATAAATGCAATACATGTTGAATTTTGCTAGGATTTTGCTGTCACAATCTTTTGATCAAGATGGTCTGATAGGACCAACCCACAACTTACTTGAGCGCCCATGTTAAAAATATTAATGTAATATCAAAGTCGTCATTGGGTTCATCTCATTCTGGAAACATAGATTGTGTTTTTAGTTCATTGATTACTGCTGGCCTGAACACCTTATTTATTTACTTCATTTGTACCCCGCCTTTCTCCCTGAAGGGACCCAAGGGAACCCTTATCTGTTCTTCTCTGTTGCTATCCTAGGAACATTGCGGTGGTGGTGTGTTTTTGTTTATAGTGTGTGCCCACACATGGATCATGTATCCTACGAGGTATCAACAAAATACAGTGGTGCCTCGCATAACGAAATTAATCCGTTCCGCAAGTCCTTTCGTTATGCGAATTTTTTGTTATGCGAATCGCGTTTTCCCATAGGAATGCATTGAAATTTAATTAATGCGTTCCTATGGGCAAGAAAAGTCAGACCAAAGTCAGATTTGGTTTACAAAGTGTTTATTAAGTGCTCTTTAAAGGCATATATACTGTACTGAGGATTTCAAAAATTTCAAGCACAAAAATTCGTTATGTGAAGCACGGCCATAGAAAATTCGTCTTGCGAGTCACCAGACAAAATTGCAAAAACGCTTTCGTTATGCGGGTTTTTCGGTGCACGGGGCATTTGTTATGCGAGGCACCACTGTACTTAAAAGAATCATACAGACGTGGCATTGGAAAGGACCATGGTGATGGTGGTGGTCATAGTAGGTGGAGTAATAGAATTTCTCCAGGCATTTCTGGTTCTCAGGTAAGGCTTCCTGTGGCCTGTTTAGCTCAGCACATTCTTCAAAAATTAATGAAGTGCCTTATGTTTGGTGCTTCATGCCCTTTCTTGTTTAGCTTCTTTACAGAAAGAAGACATAGAAAAATAGAAATAGAGAAATACAGAGAAATAGAATGTTTGTTTAAATATTCCAGGACATCATGGCAGTTTCATTTTCAGTATTCACACTAAAAGTGAAACTGTTGTGATGTCCTGGGGTATTCAAGACATTCAGGTGTTCTGGAATATTCAAACGAACATTCTATTTCTCAAGGAAGGAAGCTCAATAATACCATGCTGAAAATGCCAGAATACTTTCTTGCATGTCTCAGAAAAGTGTAGGAGATGGTTTCAAAATAGAGTGTAGAATTATTTCTTGAATCTGCTTTCTGAATTTTATGTTCAAGGGAGATATCTACTTTTTGATGGCTGTTCAAAAACAGGTGAACTGGGCCCATAATGAAACCCTAAACATAGAATTATTATCATGTGCAGTGCAATCCTATCTTGTGCTGAAACAGGCAGGCCAGGAAGCCTGCGCTGTATCCAGTGCAAGATTGGGACCAGAGGTGGCTCAGCCTGAGGCAAGGGGAAACTCAGGGAGAGTCAGCATGGCTTCTGTAAGGGTAAGTCTTGCCTCACAAACCTTATAGAATTCTTTGAAAAGGTCAACAGGCATGTGGATGCGGGAGAACCCGTGGACATTATATATCTGGACTTTCAGAAGGCGTTTGACACGGTCCCTCACCAAAGGCTACTGAAAAAACTCCACAGTCAGGGAATTAGAGGACAGGTCCTCTCCTGGATTGAGAACTGGTTGGAGGCCAGGAAGCAGAGAGTGGGTGTCAATGGGCAATTTTCACAATGGAGAGAGGTGAAAAGCGGTGTGCCCCAAGGATCTGTCCTGGGACCGGTGCTTTTCAACCTCTTCATAAATGACCTGGAGACAGGGTTGAGCAGTGAAGTGGCTAAGTTTGCAGATGACACCAAACTTTTCCGAGTGGTAAAGACCAGAAGTGATTGTGAGGAGCTCCAGAAGGATCTCTCCAGACTGGCAGAATGGGCAGCAAAATGGCAGATGCGCTTCAATGTCAGTAAGTGTAAAGTCATGCACATTGGGGCAAAAAATCAAAACTTTAGATATAGGCTGATGGGTTCTGAGCTGTCTGTGACAGATCAGGAGAGAGATCTTGGGGTGGTGGTGGACAGGTAGATGAAAGTGTCGACCCAATGTGCGGCGGCAGTGAAGAAGGCTAATTCTATGCTTGGGATCATTAGGAAGGGTATTGAGAACAAAATGGTTAGTATTATAATGCCGTTGTACAAATCTATGGTAAGGCCACACCTGGAGTATTGTGTCCAGTTGTGGTCGCCGCATCTCAAAAAAGACATAGTGGAAATGGAAAAGGTGCAAAAGAGAGCGACTAAGATGATTACGGGGCTGGGGCACCTTCCTTATGAGGAAAGGCTACGGCGTTTGGGCCTCTTCAGCCTAGAAAAGAGACGCCTGAGGGGGGACATGATTGAGACATACAAAATTATGCAGGGGATGGACAGAGTGGATAGGGAGATGCTCTTTACACTCTCACATAATACCAGAACCAGGGGACATCCACTAAAATTGAGTGTTGGGCAGGTTAGGACAGACAAAAGAAAATATTTCTTTACTCAGCGCGTGGTCGGTCTGTGGAACTCCTTGCCACAGGATGTGGTGCTGGCGTCTAGCCTAGACGCCTTTAAAAGGGGATTGGACGAGTTTCTGGAGGAAAAATCCATTATGGGGTACAAGCCATGATGTGTATGCGCAACCTCCTGATTTTAGAAATGGGTTATGTCAGAATGCCAGATGCAAGGGAGGGCACCAGGATGAGGTCTCTTGTTATCTGGTGGGCTCCCTGGGGCATTTGGTGGGCCGCTGTGAGATACAGGAAGCTGGACTAGATGGGCCTATGGCCTGATCCAGTGGGGCTGTTCTTATGTTCTTATGTTCTTATGTTCTTATCCCAGGTAAGCCACCACTACCCCAATGGGTGTCCTTGGACTTGTACCACCTCAGGAGGTGGCACAAGTTCAAGGAGAACGGAGCAGCTTGGAGCTGCTCCACACTGCTCAAGGAAGGGGTTGGGATCCAGCATAACAGCCGGGTTGCAGCCCTGCCTCCTGCTCCCTGCCCGCCCCCGGAACCACCCTCTGCCCGACCTCCCCCCACCCTGAAATACCTCCCTCCCACCACCTCCCCGCACTGCCCAGACCCATGCGTCTGCTGAGCTCAGCTGACGCAACCCTCCCTCCCCAAGATGGCACAGAGGCTGGATGCGATGGCGTCCCTGTGCCGGCCCAGCTGACTCCCGAGGAGGCACAAACATATTTTACGGCCTAACGGTCCTTTGCACCAGCATAACCCAAGGTTAGGATTGCGCTCATACAGCCCAATCCTATCCACACTTTCTTGGGAGTAAGTCTCAGTGACTCTAAGGGGACTTACTGCTGAGTAGACATGCATAGGATTGGACTGTAAGTCTCTGTAGTGGGTTTCCTTGGACCTGTACTAGCAATTTTGCTAGTGCAAGTCTGAGGAGAGAAAGCAGGTGGTAGGGCATGTTCTACCAGAACTTTCAGTCCATAGGATTGGACTGTTCACATATACATGCAGAGACATGGTTGCCACCAAAATGCACTTTGATACATTGAGAACACCATGCTTTTGTAAGGAATACATGAATTGTTTACCATATTGTGTACCCCGTTTCACATGGAGCTACAGTGTTTGTTTTGTAATCTTCTATGTAACAATTGTGGAGCAATGTAGTAAACAATTCACAGCCCAATCCTGAGCTGCCCATTGCACCAGGACTGCTGTGGCACTGAAATGGCTGCCACGGCATCCTGCACACAACAGGGCAGCCACCAGCTGCTCCTTGGGGGAAGGGGGCTTTCGTCCCCTTCCCCTGGGTAAGGCAAGTAACCCCGCAATGGGGCTGTTCGATTCTGCAGCAACTCTTGGGCTGCCGTAGAATCAGGAGCCTCTGTGTCAGGCCCACGGACCAACATAGAGGCTCTGGATGTGGAGGAGCAGAGCTATCTCTCCTGTCCCACTCCCTCCCCCCAGCACTTCAGGCTTGAGTGTAAGCACAAGAGAATGACATGTGGCATAGTGAGGTAAAGACTCTCCATATATCATTGGGCAAAGCCGACTCTTAGGTACTTCAGTGCTGGTAGAAAATTCTTTTGGAACCTGCTTTTTGTACATGCTTTTCCATGCTTTGTACATGCTTTAAATAGGGAACTTAAATACGTATGAATGAAATTACGTAACAACTCCATGGAATGTACCAACTTTATGGCCAAGAGTATTATTTTTGTAGATAGAGCCAGTAATGTGACAGCTTTGTAACAAAAGGCATGTATTTGGTGGCTGCATTTAACAAGGGACATGTGGGAAGGTTAGTATTTCCACTGAGACCACAACCAGCCAATTCTTGATTATTTGGCAGGGGGCTAATCCAGTGGTTCCCAAACTATGGGTCCATGATCCACAAGTGTGTCACAACCCAATTTTTGGTGGTTTGCAAAACTGACAGGGCAGATTAGGCAATGTGCATCAAGGATTAAACAAGTTGCTGCTTGAAGAGCTGGGGGAGCACTGCTGCTCAATCACCCTTATAGCCACAGATGTTTGAGCAGTTGGTACACTGAGACTCTGTTTTAGGTGGGCCCAAATGCTAAAATGTTTGGGAACTACTGGGCTAGTCTGTTCCAGCTAGGGATGGTGAGGGAAGAAGGATATTTTCTGAACACTTCTGCTGTCTAATAAGAGTGCGAACCAATCAGTGATAACTAAAGCCCTTTAGAGATGACAGGTCTTCATGAGACATCTTTTGTGTCCCTCTCCAGAAGTCACTCGTGCAAGCTTATGCTCAGAACTAAGTTCCATTGTATTCAGTGGGGCTTACAGCAAGTGAGTGTGTATATAGGACTGCAGCCTACAGGTGTGTATGTGTGTGTTTTAGATACTGTTGCAGGTTTATTCATTGATTCTAAGATTCACTGAGTGCTGACTGTCAGCATTGATAATCTAGAATGGGAGCATGGGCGTGTCATCAAAGTATCCTATAAATTAATTATGTTGTAGACAGTGTAGCTTTTGAATAAGAAAGAAATAAAGTTAGAGGGTAAGCTGAGAAATGATTGGTGGTAGGAGATTTAGCTTGTCAAATGCTATATTAGGAAGGTTGATTAAAATGTAGATCTTGCATGACATGCTGATTGAAGTTTTACATACCCATCATGGCTTTATTTTTACCTTCATTAGACTTGTGTTCATGAGTTGAATAATTCAGTTAATGTAGCCAAAGCAAAAGCCATCTTTAGCAAATGAATAATACAAAACAAAATGTAGTCTGAAAGAAGATGGCACACAGTTTATTTTCTACATTGATCTTTTTCTGTTAACAACTCCTTTCCAAAATAGAATTCTTATCTACCAACTTGAACCCATTGATCCTTGCTAGCCTGATAATGTTGTCTCTGTCTACCATGCCTATAAGTACCTGAGTTTTTGTAGCTATTGGCCAATTTGAGGAGCTGCAAGGAAACACTACAGGAACCTGAAGAGGGGAATTGGATTTTTCCCTCTATGCCTTCTACTGTATTCTTAAGGTACTTGGAGACAGATTACAACTTAAGAACACCTAAATTGGAAGGACTGGATATTTGTCCTGAATGTTTAATCAGTGGTTCTTTCTCCAGGCACATTTACACAGACTATGTGGGCTGCAAACTAGCATAAATAAAACAGTACAGCTGATCTTCTGAACTCCTACTGCTGGCTAATGGAACAGTACAGATAGTTTCTCATAAGACATTTGAGAGTCTCATTGTTTGTTGTCTTCCACTCAAGCAAAAAAAAATGACTACCTCATAATTCTTCTTAAGTTAGTCAGAAGAACTGTTGGTCTCTGTCCTTGCTCACCATGCTGGACACACATTGAACCTGATGTTTACCACTGGGCAGGTTGGTGGCGATCCATTTGTGGAGGAGATTAATATGATTCCTTTGTCATGCATAGGTCACACCAGATAGTCTTGTTGGAACTTCTTTCTTCCACTGGGGTGTGGGACCTATCCACTTTGGAGGCTATTAGATTCCTGTTGGTTATGGAACATTTTCCAACTGCTACGGCTGATTTTTTTACCATGGCCCTGGTCAACCTCTGGAATGGGAAAATGACCAAGGCCATTGATTTGATCTCACTTGTGCATCTTCCACTCAAGCCATAGAGTTTAGTCCACTCTCTGGTTTACTGGAAAACTGTTGGCAATGAAGTGTCTGGGTAGATTCTTGAGCAACAGTGAAGGAAACATATGACTATTTTGATCAAATATGAACTTCTCTGCAGCACTATCAACAGTGAAGAAAGTGTGCTTCTGCAGAGATTTGTTCTGTTGAACTGTTGTGGATAGTGCATGACTCTTACATTTGGAACAGAAGAGGACAGAAGATGAGACCCTGATGGCCCACTGTGACCAATTTGCAAGAAAACACATGGATAAAATTGCTTGTATCTACCCAAAACTCTGCTTTGAGAAATGTCTGATATAGAGTCCAGCAAGAATTCTGGAGCACAGAACTGCAGAGTCGGTTTCATATGAGGTGAAATATAATTAAACAATCCTAAACCTCTCTTTCCCTACTACATATCCTCTACTATATATTAAACAGGGGTATCCAAACTTTATAGCCAGATGACTACGTCATCTCTCTGACACTGTGTTGTGGGCCAGGAAAAAAAGAATTAATTTACATTTAAAATTTGAACAAATTTAAATTAATATAAATGAATATATTAGAAATGAAACATATGAATGAATGAAGGTATTGCAATAGTTCAAGGCCTATAAATGGCCTTGCACAAAGCAAAGCCAGCCTTTCCTTTGCTGCCACTGCTGCATCACAGACGTGAAACAGCAAGCAGTGGAGGGAGCCCTTGTCCCACAGCTCATGCGAGAGGTTGAACAGTTGCCCTCATGCTGAGAGCAGTTGTGTCCAGCTAACACAGGCTCCAGCAAGTCTCACTGGAGACTGGGGGCTCCCTGTGGGCCAGATTGGGAGTCCCCGAGGGCTGCAAGTGGCCCCTGGACCAGGGTTTGTGCACCCCCTTTTAAACCTACAGACATAGATTTAAACTGCTTCTGCCCTGGATTAATCTGAATTGCTCCACCCTCCTCACCTCATAGCTGCTGTTTCCTAAATGTAAAGGGAGATCCAATCACATATCCAGTCACAGATCTCCATTGTTTTATCTGGTTAACGCCTCAGTCATATCAAAAACTGCCCTTGTAGTGTTCAACCAAGTCAGCTGCGATCTAGTTTGTTGCCATACAATATTTATTTTAAATTTTTTAATCTCATGTTTTGCTTCCCAAAAGGGAGGTGCTCCTGGTGGGTAGCAATATATTAAAACACACACAGAAAATACAATAAAAATAAAATATTTAACAAAGCGAAAAATAAAAACACATTAAACAGTAGACAGCTCAAGAAAAGCAAAATAAAAATAAAGTAAGTAAGAGGCAACGGAACAGATCAGCATAAACTTAGGCCCCAAAATGAAAGAACTGAAATATTTTCTGTTGCCATTAAGGGAAAATGGTATTTCTGTTGGTGGATAATTTGAAGGGCGTTTTCTGGTAGACTTTTCTAGGAAAGGTCCTGTTTGTTCTCAGTCAGCCCAATCCTGTTCCCTCCCCAACAGATGCAGTGACACCAAAATGTCTACTGCTGTATCCTGTGGGGGTGGGGGAGTTGTGGAGGTCTCATCGGGTAAGCTGCTGCAGTGCAGAGGGGTCTAAGCATTCCTGTAGTAGTGAATTTGCTGGTTCAGGTCCACATGGATCCGCCCCGTGGGATCAGGTTCAGCAAGGGGGCTAGGATTCAGTGGCCGCTGCTGCCACCCAACCCATCCCCTTCCCTGCACTACTCCGCATGCTGCAGGAGCACCTTTTATGACTGCCATAAGCTAGGCAGGGTCAGGCCTGGTTAATACTTGGATAGGAGTCCGCCTGGGAATACCGGGGGCTGTAGGCTTATACCATAGTCTTTCGAGACTGAAGGTTGCCAACCAAGGCAGATACCACCTCTGAAATGTGTGTTCTGGGCCCAGCAGAATTGAGCCGTGAGGTGTTTGCAAGGAGTTTACCCTTACTGGTGGATTGCAAGAAAATGTTCATGACTCACAGCAAACACACCCCTCCCAAGACAAAGTAGGTACCTTTTTAAAATGAGGTGCTAAAAGATAGTGCTGGACCCGAGATTCAGAACCCCCATGACTGTGAAGCTTCCAGTAGCTAGTGGTGCCAAGAGACATTCCATAAAATCACACGTATGAGGCTCCTGAGTCTAAGTAATGGTTTCTGGCCTCCTCTAGGCACTGTCATCCATGGAACAATTTCGCAACTTGGATCGGGACATTGAAGGTTCTGCCAAGCGCTGGAAGAAATTTGTGGAGTCTGAATGTCCTGAAAAGGAGAAATTTCCTCAGGAATGGAAGAACAAGTCAGCTTTGCAGCAACTGTGCATGATGAGAGCCATACGGCCTGACCGCATGACGTATGCTGTCCGGTAAGTTTTGTTCACAAGATAGCTGAGCCGACCCTTCTCTGGTGATGCAAAAAGTTAAACTTTGGAACAGGGTGTCCACAAAATGTTAAATGAGTTATCCACCTGCTTAAACGTCTTGTTATATGTTCATATTCCTGGTTTAAAGTGAATCTTTCTTATTTCCCCTCCTTCTTCCTACTCACTCCTTAATCAGAACGGACTCCGTCGGTGATGTTCACTTAACTCCTGTCACATCTAGCATTGTTTGCCATCCTCAGGATGCTGATGATAGTCCATCATAGTGTTCCAGCCTGTCTCCCTTCATCTGCCACAAATACATTCACTTCCAGTCTTTCAGGCATCACCTGTTGGGTATCCATTCTTAAATTGGAACTTGCCATGTCCATATTTAGTGAATACATTGTCAATTAAGTTTCAAACTTAATTCTGAGACATTAGCCTAGAAAGTTTTTGTTTGGAAATGCGAATCATGAAGCAAAATATAATTCAGAATTAATTTCAAACTGAAATTTGAATGCAAGATGGAACTTTTTTTCCTGTCATGCTAGTTCTATCTTGGTGATATTTTGTGGTAGTGACAGTATTAACTATGCTGGAAGGCAAAACCCAGATCTATGATCTTAATCACAGTGTTTGACCCTACCTGTGTAGGGTAGGGTCAAAAAATCTTTTGTGTCACATTTTGGGAACACAGATCTTCCATTGCAATTACTATGTTGCTGCTGTGTCTTAAGAGTTTTTAGTTTGTTATTGTTTTAAGCTATTTGTACTTTATAAGCTTTTGAAATTATGCCTGGGACATTACACATGAGCCACCTTTGGAGAGACTCTTGGAGTAGGAGAAATGGGATGTAAATTTTAAACATTCATAATAAATGAATATTTTGCTATTTTCATCATCCTTCTCCTTGACTGCATAAACAAATCCACTTTTTCATGTGAATGTTCTCTTAAGGGTTTGTTTTATATCTTTTTATTAGAAATTATTGTTGCGCAACGCTATTTGTGTTGGGGAAAAAAAAAATGGTGCCATCTACCCAGGGAGAAAAACAGGAGCTCTCGGTGACTTCATGAACAGCAACCTCATGCTATCTTTCTAGCACATCCGAGTGCAAGACACCTGCCCCCTCCCTGTCTCTCAAGTTTTAAGAATAAACTATTCTAGCAGAAGCAACCACTCTCTAATTTATTGCTGTTTCAGTTAGTAAATTGTTTATGTCTGTTATTTCTCAGAGGCCATACTCAAAAGGATGTCTTGTAGTTATTCAGTTCCAACAACAAAAAAAGTTCAGTGGATGCTAGTGGTTAATGTAGTTATAAGTTATTTAGGCTGAAGTCATATGCGCACTTTCCTAGACGTAAATTCTGTTTAACTGAGTAGGACTTACTTCTGAGTAAACATGTACAGGATTGCACTATTAATGAAGCAGACTGAGCATATGTAAACTTCAGGTGGCATGTAAGAGTAGCAAAAGTACTTCAAGAAAAGTGAAAGGTCTTTTACTCCACCAGGAGTTGTTTGTCATTCAGAATCTAAGTCTTCTCTTGGCTGACATTTGATAATGTCCATACGCCTGAAGGTTCTGATTTGGCTTTCATCAACTACAAGATATCTGAGGGGAAAAATCTGCGTTCATGTTCTATAGAGTTGCAGACTTGGAAATCACAGGATCATCTAGTCCAAGGCTTTGCTCTAAGAGGATATCTGATGCCTGCAGCATTCTTTTACAGATGGGACTGTCCATTGAAAACCTCCAGTGTTTTTCACAATGGTTTCCTAACCCTTGCACAAATAAATGCTCAGAGCACACTTGACAACTGATGGTGAATGTAATGTTGGCAACGAATTCTACATGAGGAAAATTCCACCCATCTCTGTGGGTTCTGTCCAAGGAGAACCCAGAAAAGATTGTTGAGAATACCTAGCAGAATTTGCAGAATCTTCCATTGGATTCTGTTACTCACCGAGAAGATTTGATAGGTCTGGCCAGAGGCCCCTAATCTTCTGTGTATGTTGATGATGTCATTGGCGGTGAGCCAGCACTTAGATATGTCTTTATAGGCCATGCCTGTATTGTGCAGATTGGAACTCTTCACCAGCTCTCCAAATAAGCTGGGGACTGGGTACACAATCTGCACTTATGTTGTAGAAGCTGTGCAGAGGCTCCAAATGCTAGTAGCCATGCATAGTGCACACAGCAGAGTTTATTATTTAGATATTTGTACATTGCCTTCCACCTCTTAGGTGGCTCACATTTGGCCTACAGCGCAGTAAAGAGTTGCTAACCACCGAGGCAGATGGTGGACCTCTGTGAGGGAACGGGCATAGTCAGCTTTTAAAGGCAGAGCGAGCAATTGCATTGTATTATAAGAAATGTTGTGAACATCTTTTAAAAAATGAAATCACCACTGCTCATCGATTTTGCACAATAACTGCAATCCAAAGGTGATACTGAACCAGTGTAGGCCCACTACGCTGGCTCCCAAGTATTACAAATGTGCCATAAGGCGTATTTGTGCAACTCAGGAGCTGGCTGGGCTGGTGCAAAAGCCCAGGCCAGCTTCCCAAGGCTGAATCCGGACCCTTTACTCACCAGCTGGGATATGTTTGTGCCAGGTGGTGCAGGGAGTGGAGAGGGTCACAGGAGGGCTTTTCAGGAGTGGGAAGGAGCATTTTTCGGCAGAGAGAGAGCGGAACAGGAGGCAAATTGGGCCGGGGGGGTGGGATTGGTGGCAACAACGCATGCTGAATCCTAATCCCCACTCCTGGACCTTGCAGCGTTACACAGACAGCTCAGATATGCACCAGCTAAATAACTGGCACAGATCCAAGTAGCCCCACAGGGGTGATGGGCTTGACATGGGATAAGGGGAAAAATATCCCCTTACCCCAAGGTGGCCTCCAACCTGCACTGGATACGGCAAAGTCCACTTGGCCTGCCTGTTCCAGTGCAGGTTAGGATTGAGCTGCCCTTTGTATGAGGGACAATGGTAAAGTTACTAGTTCTCAGACAATACACAATACTGCACTTTGGTTAAATTACATGGCACGCTTCATTTTATAACATTGGCTGCAGTCAGTCTCTGTTTTCTAAACATTACTGACTTCAGCAATTTCTTCCAACAGAGATTTTGTGGAAGAAAAACTGGGGACTAAATACGTAGTAGGAAGATCTCTGGATTTTGCAACATCTTTTGAAGAGTCAGGACCTGCAACCCCCATGTTCTTTATCCTCTCGCCTGGAGTCGATCCCCTAAAGGATGTAGAGAAACATGGTAAAGTAAATTGTATGAGTTAACTGACAGCGTGCTAGAATTATTTGTGGCATTACTTGGGAAAGAAGTTTAACCCAGTGTGGGGCAATCCTCATTTAGGGAAGGAGCCTCCTGTCTGTAGCAGGCAGGGTCAGCATCCAAAGGAAGCAAGGGGAGGGGCTTCCACTCAACTTCTTTGAGTGGCCCTGCTTGGGCAACAAAAGCACTGCTCCTGTAGAAGCTTATATTTAAAACATTGTATTTAGTCAGAATTTTCCTAATGATATTAAATAGCACATGGAAAAGCAAAACGATCAACAAACAAAAATAGAATGCAATACCACTTCATCAGGTTTGTTATCTCCACTCCATCATCATCCACTTCATAATAAGTTTTACAGGTCCAACCTTGTTATACACAAATTTTTTATTTGCAAATTTGACTCAACACGAATGGCCCCTGCAAATGAGGAAGAATGTGCTGATCCCTGAGAAGGGGAAAAATGCACCCCTTTAAAATCACAGTTTGAAGAAAAACTGCTTTTCTTACTGTTGTAGGGAGACAGTTATGCAAGTGATCATGACATTCTTCGACTGAGTCAGGCAAAAACGGGTTCTAATTGCTGACTGCCTCTCTACAACAGCAAGAAAAACTGTTTTAAACCACAATTGTAAAGGGATGCACTTTTTAATTTTTTTAAACTGCTTTTATTTAACACATTTTATGGTATCAGCAGGGAGTCCCAGAATCAAACCCCTGTGTATGTCGAGGTACAACCTTATTCCATTGAATTCCAATCTATTTTTCTACTGTTTTTTAACCCATGGATTTTTTTTTCTCCACTAGGAGTTCTGGAACGGAGATGACCTGTATTCTATCTTTATTCATACTCACTCCCATTTCTCCTTCCTTTCCACCCTTTATAGCTAAGGACTAGTTGCAGTGGGAAGACCTTGCATTAGGCCAGGTTTTTCCTATAAGGACTTCACAGCCTTGCCAATATCTCCCCCACCCGTGGGTTTTGTGAATGATGGTTCACAAAAACAACAGCCGGTGTGATGCCCAGAACATTTATTGACAGCCTTTCCCCTTCCTATGGCCTGAGGGCACTGATGAATATTAAGCCACATTGGCTTGGCCTACTCTTTAGGAAGTAGAACAGGCCACTTTGACTGAATACAGAAACTGTGCTTCCACAGAGGAAGTGTTCCAAGTCAGCTACTTGGCTTTTGCGCAAACATTTCCTAAGCACTAAAAGGCAGATTTTTTTGTTCATCTGAAACTTTTTTTCAGAAGGGAATGTTAAGAGAGCTGTCAATACTCAAGTAGGTTTTAAATAGACTACACACACCAGTCTTGTTGATGATTTATGGTTTTAGGCAATGGTTTGCCTTCAAGAGTTCATGTCATTCACAGCTATGATCAGAGTACTCTAGGATCCTTGTTGGTATTAAAGTGTCAAGGGAATGGGCTTTTCTGTGTATTTTCTTTGCATCATTGGTGTTCTGAATGTGTCCCATCTTCAGAACTCTGTTCATAGGGCTGCTGTTTCCTGCTCGATTTGTATCTCATACAAACCATAAAATATAGATTATATTCATATAACCGATAACTAGCACAATAAGCACATATGCATCCATCAGTTTTGGAGTTTTGCATGGTAGACAGAGGGCACCATTGAATTTTTTGGTTGTATTGGTTAGTGGGATGTGGCTATGTGGGAAGTCATGACAAGCTTCTGCACTTCAGAATTTACCCCTACTATGTCCCATCAGTGGAGGGTGCAACACAGGAGTCTTTTTGTTGCTTTTTGGCAGAGTGTTTCTATACCAAGAAGTTCTGCCTATGAAGAGAAGGGAAATATTTGGAAGCTTAAAAGCTCAGTGTGGAGATTCAGAAGAAGTGATTTTGTCACTCATAGTGTACCCTTCCCATGACTATGCAACACCCAAGTTTCAGTGCTGTGTTTTAGCATGAATATTGTCACTTTCCTTTTTGGTCCCTTGTTTATTCAACTTAGAATTGGAGTGCCTTTGGGGAAAAAAATCAGTTTCTTTTCCAAACAGTGGTGCCAGAATTACAGCCCAGGTATTAGCACATGCAGATCAGAACGCTGAGCATACAATAGGTTTGATTCAAAAATCCTTTTAGTTGTCTGTTTTATGTATGAAAATGCCCTATGGCTCATACCCATATTTTTTCATGTACAGTGTAGGATCCACGCATTCACATTTGATTTTGATGGAAGGGTATATTATTCAGCTACAAGAGAGACATTTAGCTGTCATTTCAATCTAAAGATCCCACTGCACATCTGATTGGACTGCCACAGCCTGTATGAATCAGTGGTATGTGTGGGTGCTACTCCTCCATCTCTGTTCATCTTGATAGTTTGGGGAGCTAGCTCTAAATAGGGGAGGCCTCATCGTGGCTAGCTGTAGCAGATGCTTAAAGAAAATGTTCTTGCAGCCTGTGCAGACCATTTTGTAGCTGGCTTGCTAGCTAAAGGCATTCTGCCATTCACCTGCTCTTGCAGATCACTGTGTCAGAGAGGTGATGCTAATAAAGCAATGGCCCTGTTGCTTTAAAATCTTCAGCCCGTATGGATTCAGCATGGAAGTGTATTTACTCTCCAAACAGTTTGGACTTGCCTGTTCTGCCTGCATCCTGAGAATTAAAAGGCTGTTCTAGACTTTGAGCATCAAATAGAATAGCATCTCATCCTAATGTCTTCATATTAGCACACCATCAGAGAGAGTTCAGTAACATCTATGCTCACACTACTACTTAGGAAATTCTGACTACCTGTAGTTGTTTATGATAGGTCCTGTAAGCAGTGCCTCCATACCTTCTCCTATCACTAGAGAAAGCTATTCAAGGTAATTCGTTTTCACAAACACTAGGCTTGCCAATACATCCACAAAACATTTTTACTGGCTTGCAAGCATACCCTCTCTCTCTACCACGGTCCACACTGTGGAGACTAATGTAGAAGCAGACTAGAAGGCAATTAAGAAAAATGATATGTGGTTGATTTTATCACTGTTTCTAGTACAATCTTAATCTCAGGGTGCTTTACAGATGCATGTAACAAAAACCTAAAACATAAGAAGCCTTGTGTCACTGCTGTAAGAAGTCCCTGCTGTAATACTTTGTCTTCTTGAAGTGCCATGCAATAATACAAGTGTCTATTCTTTATTCATGAACTCCATACAGAAACACAGTTCCTTCTCCTCCTCTAGGTAGTGATGTACAAGTGATGACAGAGGAAGTGACATGAACAACCTTGAGCCAGGCTGTTAAGGGTCTTCAAAAACAAACAGCATTTAGACAACCTCTCCCAAACAGATTTGCATTTCACAGCAGCCAGTTCAAAAGTGAAAGAAGAAGCAAACTAGAAATTACTCTCCCACAACAGTAAAAGGCGTAAGAGGCCTTGTTGTAAGAGGCGACTAAACAGCCACCAGGTAGATGGGACTCATTAGCCTGGGAAGGCAGCTCATCTGAGAGAAGGAAAACTCTGATCCCAAACCTCCACTGCCTTGTGGCTACATCCAGTTATGGAAAAGGCTTCAGGAGTCAACCTCAAGGCAAAATCCAGAGCCGGAGTCCCTGAGGCAGTTTGTGGCTGAACACAGTCACGTTCTGGCAACTGCTGCAACGCCGCTGGAACCAACCGTATTGGCTTCTGCCTTTCCATTGGACCATTTTAGCGACGTGGAGAGGGGGGATTTGCTGCATGGGTAACAGTCTATCCTCCATATCTACTTTACCAAGGCTTCGTGCACTGGAGAGGACGCTCTGTTCTAGAACACTATTCAGAGCGCGATCCCATAGTCTTCCGAGACTGAAGGATACCAGCTCTACAACAGTAAATACCTCACTGAGCATTTGCAGCAATAAAGTTTTCCTTTATTCGATGCATGGGGGCCACACACATATATTCACTTTGGTCATTCATGACAGATTGACAGGCTTTCAAAGATCACCCCTATGCATCCCTTTTCTTCTATAGCATATCCACACTTTTAAATCTCATAACTGGAAGGCAGATGATACAGGTGACCAGGAAAGTGGACATTGATTGCCTGAAAATGATGGTGTTTGGAAAAGGCCCACAGTTCTGTGTGAAAAGGACCTTATGGCCTTTATTCACACTGATAGCCAGTGGGGCGAGGGGAGGAAAGTTTGCCATTCTTCAAAATCTGGCTCTGTGCCCATTGAATATAACCAGCAGGAGACAGGCATGATAATCAGATTTGTGGTGGAATCATATACTTAAAGCTGAGGACTATATGTTTGCCTTGAGCTGTACATAAAAGAGATTGGAGAAGGACCTAGGAATCAATTTAATTATTTGCAAGAGGTGCTTTAGAAATCATAGAAACATCAAAATACGATAATGCAATCATGATAGTTGCTTTCTAAGGGGTTATTGTGTAACTACTCTCTTTTGCATGGGATTTGAGATCACAGAAGTTGAGTGGGATGATGCTTTGCTCCACTACCATGAAACCTGCTTTTCCTCTTTCAGGGAAGAAACTTGGCTACACCTTTAACAACAGAAATTTCCACAACGTCTCACTCGGGCAAGGCCAGGAGATAGTGGCAGAGCAAGCCTTAGACCTGGCTGCAGTGGAGGGACATTGGGTTATCCTACAGGTATTTGTTCTGTTGTGCAGAAAACTACCAGTTGCCTTGGAGTTAACTTTTGCAAAAGCATGTTTAATCGTCAGTGATTGACAGCTGGATTTGTGTAAGTGAGGATATTGCCCCCCCCATTCCCCTCTGGTTTTTTAAATCTGTTTTTCCACCTGTTTCAGACCTTCCAATCATTTCAGAGTCCCCTGTGTTGCCTTAGCATTAGTCCTGAAGGGACTACTGGGTCATTTGAAAGCAGTGACTGTGTTTGCCTTTTTGTTGTAAGTTGTTGTTTGTCCTTCCTCTGCTTTCCTATCTGACCGATAAACAAAGAACTTGGCTTTGAGACAGCTCATTGGCTAGCAGTGTCCACCTGATTCCCAAGAGTGAGAACATCAAGGATTTAGTTGACTCTGTATCCATTCCCACAGGTAAAACTTGGTTAATGTTCACTGGTTATGAAAAGTGAAATCATGCACCCCTCTTTGTACATTTGCTTTGGTTTCTCATCCCATGTGTTGGATGAGGCTCACCTCCCTTCCTGGTTGTGAGTAGGTATAAGGACCAAGATCATGTACTAGCCAAGTACTTAGGGTATGGACAAGACCTCCAACTTTCCTTTTAACTTCTGTTCCAACATAGCCTTAAGCCAGAGGTTCCTAAACTGGGTATCGCAACTCGACGGGCATTGTTGGTCATGTGCGCCAGCCAAGCCACTTGACAGTGCAAGCGCAAGAGATTGTGGAGCAGAAACTCTTCTTCTCTTGGTGAGGACCATGCTTGATGGTGTGTCCATGATGGTGCTGCTCTAGTCGAAGTGGAGGTGGTAGAGATGCATATGAACACAAAAAAAGGTGGGGTGAAATTTGAGTGTCATGTTAACTGGACCCAGGCCTGCTCCCATTGATTGCAAAGACTTGCCAATTATCAGTGTTCCCAATAATGTTTGAAAGGTTTTTCAAACCTTCAGACAAGAGAGCTGTAGTAGGCAGCCATCCTTCCTTGGCAAAAGCCCCCTTCTAAACATTATTTTCATTTCCAGCAAAAATATGGGGATCACAACACTTTAGCAATCTTGTATCCTCGTAGTGCCAAAGGAACAGTGGACAGAATACACACTTCCTCGTTCTCATGGGTTAAGTGTCTAGCTTTTTTTTTTTTGTTTAATTACAAGAAGCAAGTACTGACCAGATGGTGAGATCAGTCTCCTCCCTCTGCTACATGGCAGTGCAAGAGGCTGAGTATTAATTTCATGGAGGGTTTCCAGAGTGGTTGCTCTAAGAAAAATGGTCTTGTCGAAAACAGCAGTGAGGTAGATAATCATTCACGGAAGCCTGTGTAGAATTGTTGGAAGCTTTTCCTCATTCCACTGAGTTCTTCCACTGATGAGCTGTCAGAGGCAGGGCCCATGAGAGGAAGGTACAGGGGGTAAATTGCCTGGGCTCAGAAAGCGGGCCCAGGAACTAAAGGAGGGGGCCCAAAATTTCCTGGGATCTCACATTTTCTGATCTCACCAGGACTCATGAGAGGGGGGGCAGGCAGTACATCATACCTGGGCCCAGGGTCAAAAAGGCGGCCTGGAAGCCAAAGGAGGGAAATTTCCTGGGATCTCAGAAAATGTTTGCATATACAGTCAGTTCTCTTAATATGCATATTCACTATTGGCAAATTCACTTATCTGCAAGGGACACAATTGCCACCTACCTCTTGTTATCTACAAATGCTGTGCCATTACACTTTGGGGGGTGGGGAGAAACTCAGCACCGCTATGATATGGCTGATGAGGGAGAGGGTTGTGGTAATTGCATCCAGCCAATTATACTCGTCATTTTTAAAGTTGTCTGGATTGAGTTAATTTTCCATGTCAAATGGGCATTGGTATTGGCCCATGGAGAATCTGCAGACACATTCCAGACTTGCCCTGCCAACTTGGTCACCATCTTAGGGACTCCAGCTGAACCTTCACAACCCTAGTGAAGACGACAGGTTTCTGGAAGGCAACCTGAGGGCTGCTCTGGGGTTAGGGCAAGCAAGAGGCAGGTGGAGGAGGAGAAAGGGTGAAGTAACCCTCTCCTCACTGCAGAATTCTGAGGCCTTATTGTTGGGCCAACAACCTTCAATAAGATAAGGGATAGCAAGCACAGAGGACAAAGCATAAAATGTTAGAGATGTTGATGTGCCTCACTATCACCCAGCCCTGAAGACTTCAAGTTAAGATTCAACGTCATAAAGTTCATATACTATATGGTGAAGCGGGTCCCCTGAAACCTAACCTAATTTTCCCTATAGGCTGCAAGATTCAGTATCCACTAGGTTTTCCAGGAACACATTTTGTGTAAGCCTACATAGTCGTATACATCGTATACATTGTAATTCATAGGAATTATCCCTATCAATAATTATTCCTATCGTATTCATAGGAATTATGATCCAATGATTGAATGAAATTGTGATCCAATGAAGAAGGGGAGGGGCCTAAAGGAAAATTTGTACTCCAAAAGGGACCCAAAGGAAACTTTATACTGCCTGATAAAATTCCTCTCAGAGGTCAAAGGGTACTGAAGCTTTGGGGGCACAGGTCCTTCCTGTACGTTCTTGCAAGTGTGGAAGCAGCTCACTCTTCTTAAATAGCCACTTGTTTCAAGTAGTTGAACAGTTTCGTGATTTAATGATTGACAGTGTGTAAATTTGAGTCCCTTCTCCAGGCATGTGCTCAAGCCTGACTCAAACAACTCCTCTGTGCCTCGTTTTCCCCATTTGCAATGCATGGATTATTTAATTGCTGGCGCACTTTCCAGACTGTGTGTTTCTCTTCCAGCCCAGTGGGCTCAGCAGCAGTGGTAAATGAGATGGAAAGGTGCTGTAGGTGCTGTTAGTGTTGTGATTACTGAAGGATTTAAACCTGGATTACACTGAGCCTAGGATTTGTGGCTTTACTTCAGAGTTTGTTTTAGACTTGCACTGGTGTTGAGGAGTGTGTGTGGGGGGGTGGGTGGGGGTTGGAATCCTGTAAAGTGGACTCTTTAAAGTGTTCTGTTTGTGGAAAGATTGCTTCCTGTCAGTATTGGGCTTCCCAGAGTGAGTGAGGGCAAGAGTGCCCCCTGCCCAGTGGAACAGTGACACACTGTGCCTGGATAGCTGCAAGGCTACTACTCTCCATTCTTTCTAAGGACTTTTTATTCCTTCTGAGCAATGACTGAATGGTGTCCAGTATAGGGGGACTCAGTGCACATGTTTGACTCAAAAACACCCAGAAGGTCTCCACCCCAATGCTGTAGCTGGAGAAGGAGATTGTTAGGACCTGCTTGTAAAAGGACCTTTTCCAGAACGGTCCTGTCACTTGTGTGCATCTCCCCTCTCTTGACATGTTTTTGAGAGGGTTAGGACTGGAGGAAAAAGAATAGTTACCTGCTACAACAGACCTTGCCATCTGGTGCAGGTACAAAAGTGCCTTGTTTCATGTGCACTGTAGGGAAAAGTTTTCATTGCTTGATGTGGGCAAAACTATGATCAGCATTTAATATGGCTGAATGTTGAAAAATCTGGACATTGAGTTTGTTTTACTGAAAGCCAAACTATTTCCTGACCTGCAGAGGTCATCCCACCTTGTCCTCTCTGTAAGCCTTAAAATGCTTATCTTGGGCTCTTGCATTTGGGACACAGTTTGGGACACAACAAAAACATGAGCTAGGCAACTTTGGCATGGCTTCCTCCACTTGGACACCTTTTCCCTATTTGAGAGGGAGGGAAAGACATAGCAGCTTTACCATTTTGATTCTCTACAACTGTACCCATGAACACAGTCCCTCATTTGATCTGGGTTCCAGCCTTTGTGCTGCTTCCATAACAATTCAGCTGCTGAGAGGAAAGTTGAGTCACTTGTTCCCATTAGCTGTCTGGATTCATGTAAGGTTCTGCAACATCTACACCGAGGATAGTGAGATGGCCATAGCTGCCCCTGCATCGCTCATTACCATTAGTGTGGGGGAGTATGTGACACTGAAGCTACATTTGCCACCCCCTTCCCGCTTAAACTTTCTCTCCTTGCTTGAAAACCTGATACCAGAAAAACCACCATCATCATAAGAACATAAGAGCCCCGCTGGATCAGGCCATAGGCCCATCTAGTCCAGCTTCCTGTATCTCACAGCAGCGCACCAACTGCCCCAAGGAGCACACCAGATAACAAGAGACCTGCATCCTGGTGCCCTCCCTTGCATCTGGCATTCTGACATAGCCCATTTCTAAAATCAGGAGGTAGCACATACCCATTATGGGTTGTAACCCTTAATGAATTTTTCCTCCAGAAACTTGTCCAATCCCCTTTTAAAGGCATCTAGGCCAGATGCCATCACCACATCCTGTGGCAAGGAGTTCCACAGACCAACTACATACTGAGTAAAGAAATATTTTCTTTTGTCTGTCCTACCTCTCCCAACACTCAATTTTAGTGGATGTCCCCTGGTTCTGGTGTTGTGTGAAAGGATAAAGAGCATCTCTCTATCCACTCTGTCCATCCCCTGCATAATTTTGTATGTCTCAGTCATGTCCCCCTCAGGCGCCTCTTTTCTAGGCTGAAGAGGCCCAAACGCTGTAGCTTTTCCTCATAAGGAAGGTGTCCCAGTTCAGTAATCATTTTAGTCACTCTTTCGCACCTTTTCATTTCCACTAAGTCCTTTTTGAGATGTGGTGACCAGAACTGGACACAATACTCCAGGTGTGTACCATCGATTTGTACAACAGCATCATAATATTAGCCTTTATGTTAGATATATAGATATATAATATAATTTCACTGGGGCCAAATGAGGTAAATACCTTGGTATCCAAAGTCCAGGCACTCACTCTTCCTAAGTTAACCAGACTCTTTATCCATTAGTCAGAATGTCACCACCTTCACTTGGTGATTGACTTAATTGAATTCCTGAGTGCCTTTTCATTTTCATACATGGTTGCTTCACTGGGCTGGGCTCATGTACTAAATTAAATAACAATGAACTGCTCAACCGAGCAATGCACTAATCAAAAGCTTGGCAGAGATTTTGTTATTGCATGTTAAATAATTGGATTACATGTTAAATACTTGGGGTCGAGGGTAAGTAGTTTTCTCACAAGCAAGCCAAGACCATAGTTTCTTTGTGTGATGTTCAATGTACTTTAAATAAATATTGAATTCAAGGTAGTTTTAATTATTTGCCAACAAATGTGGAAGTCTGTGATGTGTATCCATGATACACGCCCGTTAAGTGTATTGCATTTAATGCCAATTAAATGTATTTGCATGTGCTTGCTTGTTACTTATTTTAGATATTTATATCTTGCTTCTTCAGCCCAGAAGGCTGCTAGGGCAGCTTACAAATAAATGAAAACAATCAGACATAAACAACAATATAACAGTAAAAACACAGCAGAGCAGTTAAACAATGTAAAACAGAAAAATTAAAAGATCTAAAAGTGCTTGGGAAACTTAAGAACATAAGAACAGCCCCACTTGATCAGGCCATAGGCCCATCTAGTCCAGCTTCCTGTATCTCACAGTGGCCCACCAAATGCCCCAGGGAGCACACCAAGAGACCTCATACTGGTGCCCTCCCTTGCATCTGGCATTCTGACATAGCCCATTTCTAAAATCAGGAGGTTGCACATGCACATCATGGCTTGTAACCTGTAATGGATTTTTCCTCCAGAAACTTGTCCAATCCCCTTTTAATGGCGTCCAGGCCAGATGCCATCACCACATCCTGTGGCAATGAGTTCCACAGACCAACCACACGCTGAGTAAAGAAATATTTTCTTTTGTCTGTCCTAACTCTTCCAACACTCAATTTTAGTGGATGTCCCCTGGTTCTGGTGTTATGTGAGAGTGTAAAGAGCATCTCCCTATCCACTCTATCCATCCCCTGCATAATTTTGTATGTCTCAATCATGTCCCCCCTCAGGTGTCTCTTTTCTAGGCTGAAGAGGCCCAAATGCCATAGCCTTTCCTCATAAGGAAGGTGCCCCAGCTCAGTAATCATCTTAGTCGCTCTCTTTTGCACCTTTTCCATTTCCACTATGTCTTTTTTGAGATGCGGCGACCAGAACTGGACACAATACTCCAGGTGTGACCTTACCATCGATTTGTACAACGGCATTATAATATTAGCCATACGTTCCTCATAGTCTTTCTTGGCCTCCCATATCACCTTCTTACATTTCTTTTGTCACAGTTTCTGTTCCTTTTTATTCTCCTCATTAGGGCAAGATTTACGGAAGGAAGCAACATTGCAACATTAAGGGGAATAATAAAAACTTCTTCAAATATGTGAGAAGCAGGAAACCTGCCAGAGAAGCAGTTGGCCCTCTGGATTGTGAGGGAGGGAAAGGGGAGATAAAAGGAGACTTAGAGATGGCAGAGAAATTAAATGAGTTCTTTGCATCTGTCTTCACGGCAGAAGACCTCAGGCAGATACCGCTGCCCGAACGGCCCCTCCTGACCAAGGAATTAAGTCAGATAGAGGTTAAAAGAGAAGATGTTTTAGACCTCATTGATAAATTAAAGATCAATAAGACACCGGACCCTGATGGCATCCATCCAAGAGTTATTTAGGAATTGAAGAATGAAGTTGCTGATCTCTTGACTATGGGACGAGGATGGGGAGTTTAGAGAACAACAATACAAAGGCAGAGTAGGAGAAGAAATTGGGAATGGTAGCGTGATGGGATGTGATAGATGGTTTGGCACAATAAGAGGATGCAGAGACAAAGGAGCGAATAAGCAGCCCATCCTAGGGCATTCCATGTACATATGCTTTTATGCAAATGCCCAAAGTCTCTGAGCAAAGATGGGAGAACTGGAATGTCTGGTGACAAGGGAAAACATTGACATAGTGGGCATAACGGAAACCTGGTGGAATGCGGAGAATCAGTGGGATACCACAATCCTGGGCTATAAACTCTACAGGAGGGACAGGCAGGGGCGTGTTGGAGGTGGGGTGGCCGTTTATGTTAAGGAAGGGATAGAATCCAGCAAAGTAGAGATTGAAGGTGGGTTTGACTCCACCATAGAATCTCTGTGGGTTAAATTACCAGGACTGAGGAGCAATGTAATACTGGGGGCGTCCTCCAGACCAGAAACCAGAAGGGGACCTTGAAATGAGGAAACAGATCAGGGAGGTGACAAGGAAGGACAGGGTTGTAATCATGAGGGACTTCAATTATCCTCACATTGACTGGGTCAATATGTGTTCTGGTCACGAAAAAGAGACCGGATTCCTTGACATGCTAAATGACTGTGCCTTAGAGCAGCTAGTGAAGGAGCCCACCAGAGGACAGGTGACTCTGGATTTAATATTGTGCGGTACTCAGGACTTGGTTAGAGATATCAATGTTACGGAGCCATTAGGGAACAGTGATCATGCTGCAATCCGTTTCAATGTGCATGACGGAGGAAGAATACCGGGCAAATCTCTCACAAAAACCCTTGACTTCTGACGAGCGGACTTCCCTCAAATGAGGAGGCTGGTTAGAAGGAGATTGAAAGGGTTGAACGTAAAAAGAGTCCAATCTCTCCAGAGTGCATGGAGGCTGCTTAAAACAACAGTAATAGAGGCCCAGCAGAGGTATATACCACAAAGAAAGAAGGGTTCCACTAAATCCAGGAGGGTGCCCGCATGGCTAGCAAGCCAAGTTAGAGAGGCCGTAAAGGGCAACGAAGCTTGCTTTCCACTTTATCCTTCTCTGTTTTATTTATTTTTCCAAGTGCCTGACCCTTGGGCCCTTACTCATGAGTAGGACTCTGCTCCTGCTCAGAGTAGACATATGTACACACCTACGTATTTATTTTTATTGCCCTCACCTAGCTCCTGTGCCCCAACTTGCTGGATCTTAGATTCCCTCCCTTAGGTTAGATTAGGTGCTAACTTAGGTAAAGCTTAGGTAAAGCTAAATTTCAGTGTTGATTTAAGGTTGATTTAAAGTTAGAAGACAAGGAGTTAGAAAGACAAAGAGTTACAAAGAGTACACTTACCTTCTCCTTCTCCAAAACTCAGAGGTCCACTTGCCTTCTCCTCGCCCAGATGCTAAACTTGCAGTGCCTTAGCTGGCACTTGTTTCCCAGAGGCACTTGGTGTCCCAGAGGCCAAGCATGCTTCTGCAGAACTTATTTATTTACTTACATTTATATCCCACTTTTCTCCCCAAGGGGCACTCAAAATGGTTTTCAAACTAAGAAAACCAGTGATAAGGCCTTCACTTGCTACCTAGAGTTTCATTCTCCTGAACACCAAGAAAAAAAAACAAACCGTAAGCAAGATAAGTAGAGTGAGACTTTCTTAAGGTTCAGACTTTCTTAAGGTTCAGACTTCCATGTGACTTCATTGCAAGGGCTATATTAAGTTTGCAAGTGGTTGTGTGGGAGGATAAATAGGCTGGGCACCCTGAGGAAGGTTCCTTCTTTCCCCTGCAGCAAAATGTCTCATGTGCAGGGAAACTGCTAGAAACATCAATGATAGGACTGGGTGCACCACCATTTGAAGGGGTGTTACACTCTTTCTTACCATCTAACTCTTGCCCAAGTAGCAAGAGCTTTCATTGGCCAATTCAACTTTCAAATTTAGTTTGAAATTTTGCCATGTTCTAAATGCGGGGCATGTGCATTGTCTGAAGTGGGATTAAGATATTGCTGTTTGTAGACTTCTCCTTGTCCCTCCTACATCCCTCTCACATCCCACCCCAATCTCCTTCTGTTGTGGCCTCTCTACTGGTGGAGCGATGTCCAAGGTGTGGTGTTTTTCTGGTGCGGCTATCGTTGGGCAGGCGTATGTGGAGATACACTGGTATATCTTAAGGATAGGATTAGGCCTTGTCGCCTGGGTCCAGTCCCAGTGACAAGGGCCTCCTCAGGAGTAAGGGGTTTCTCAGGAGTAGGGGAGTGGAGCGAGTATGGCCTGGATCCTGCCCCCAGGCAGAAGGTCTCCCAGGGAGTAGGGCATGAGATCTTGTGAGATCTCAGTCACATGACTGGAAAGGGTATGGCTGGCTGGACCACTGCTGGCTTCATAAGGAGCCCCGCAGGTGTAGGAAGAGGTTGCTCCTCCTTGGGATCCTGCTTAGGGAAGGTGACTTGGGGAGGCAAATGTGGCCCCTGGCCTGTCCCGCTGCCCTTACCCAGCCCTGATGGGGTCAGAGAAGCCTCAACCAGGGGTGCCCAGTGCCTAGCTTGAGGAGGGAAAGATTCCTGGCATTCTTGGAGGGTGCAGGAGCCTCGTCAAGTCAACTCCTGGGCTCCTGGGTTGGGGAGCCCCCCAGCTGGACCATGAGGCTGCCATCAGCACCAGGCCAACCATTGAGGCCCCCCAGCCTTGGGGTGGCATGCAGGCAACTCCAGGGCAAGGCATCACCCCTCTCGCATGACATCACAACCTAAAGACTGTGAGCAGGAGGAGTCCTTGTGACGTAACAAGGCCCCCCTCATGAATGTAAAATCCTTGACCGCGTTAAACCGCCTATCTCAACCTCTCTTCCGGACTCAACATCATCTTCCTAGGCTCAGTAAGTTTGAGAGGGCCCTGGACACATGGGACGAAGCCCTACCCCCTAGGGAGGAGGGACAGGCCCTGGCCATGGATATGACAGGCCTTTAGAGACATCATACTGTATGCTTTTATGTTACCCTGTAGTTGCAGAATGGGCCCTGTCAAACTTCATGACGTAGTGTGGTCACATAGTCCTGGAAAAGTGTGTCTAAAATGAGAAAAGACTACCCCATGGAACTTTTCTGTACACCTCTGCTGACTGGAGTGGGAGGAAATCTGTGGTGATGAAGTAAATTGCTGGTTTGTACGGTACTATTTCCAGGCGTTACCATAGCAACTTTTACGTCTTTGATACACGCTTTACCTTGGAAGATGTCCAAGCTTAAAGATGTTTGTAAGTCTATTTTCTAAGGGAAAATTCAGACACCTACACATACTGTGGTGGTGCACATGTGTGTGTTTGTGCTATCTATCCTTGGACTCCTTCCCAGTTACTTACATATGCACCCTCATTCCTTTGATTGCCATATACAATCTGTTTGCTTGACAGGAGCAAGCTCACACTCCCACACACTCACACACATCTCAATGCTACACAAATGGCAAATATAGACTTTAGAAGAAAGTGTGTGCGCATTTTGTGACAATCTTCACAATGCAAAACTGGGCATCCCAGCAGTATTGAGTAGTCATGTTTCATCAAGACAACAGAATCAAAATATACTTTAGCAAGTCAGTGGAATGGGAATTAAAACAGCAGCTACTGTCAGATCATTATAATGAAGGTTGCAGTTTCAGAACCATTTAGGAGGCTACTGCCACAACAAATATAAGCTTCTAAATGAGGCAGACTTCACTTTTCTGTTCAGGAGTGCCTATTGCATTCTGTCAACTTTTGAGTACTGTTTATACTGTTCTATTTGCACTTCTTATTCCTGTTTGAATTTCTGCATGAGTGACAAGCATTGAGGTGCCTCCATTCCAAAGCTCTAGGAGTGCCTTGCCATTTTGAAGCTGTGACTGGAGAGGTAGAGGCAGCCAGCCATGAATCAGGCTGATGCAGCTTGTGTCAGCAGTGGATGGTGGGGAATAAGAGGGTGATGGATTTGGGGTACCCTTCAAGTCTGCTGCCGCCTCCCTCCAACCTGGCACAGATACAAACGGCGCAATTACTGCAGATACCTGCCTATAAGTCGACCCCACAGACAAGTCAAGGGCAGGTTTTGAGCCAACAAACATGGAATTTTCTATGACCCTCGGATAAGTCAGGGGTTAAGGAGGGTGTCTGACTATAGTTTTGTCTGATTTTACCCAAGATCAGATCCTGAAAAATAACCTACCAGCAATTGTTACCTAAGAACTGTAGTCTCTAATTTATTAAAAACATAGTAAAAGATCATAAGATACATTTTTATTCTTTTTAAATTCTGGTCTTCACCACATTTTTGTAAACACTATCAGAATAAGTGCACTGTAAACAACATACCAGTAAAACAGTGGTTCCCAACCTGGTATTCATGTACTCCCAGGGACACTCAACAGGACCTTAAGGGGTACTTGAAAAAGAATGGAATAATGGCAGAAAAAGGCAGGCTGTGCTCGAGAATGCATGGCCCGGAAGGGAGGTAGCTAGTTGGCTGTGAAAGCCCCACCAATAGCTAGTTTTTGGTCATCAATTCATGTATGAACCAGTGATTGAAAACCAGCACAGTAAAAAAGCTGAAACATAATATGGAAAGTGATCAATCACCCAGAATTTCTCAGCACATTTCTGGTGCAAAACAGTGCAAAGGCAGAGTCTTCTGTTCTTCAAACAGATGAAAAGAGAAAACACTGTGATAAATACATGAAGTTGGGTTTTCATATGGAGGAGATGAGGGCTTGTATTATTAATTACAACATTTTGCTAATAGGAAGGGTACAATTTATGGCAATGGGCTGCCAAGGGATATGCAAGTGAAAAAGGTTGGGAACCACTGCAGGAGAACCATGAATCAAATCCACCTTTAAGGTGCCTGGTGTGTTAAGCCAGAAGCGTTACATACAACATACAACCCATAACACATAACTGAGAGTGTGCAATTCAGTTCACAGCAGAGAGAGGCAGCTGCATATATTTGCAACCCTTCTTACTCAGAAGCAGACCCACTGCTTTCCATGGGTGTTATTCTTAAGTAATGGTGCATTGAATTGTAGCTGGGACATGGTGTTGGAAAAAAAGACCTGTTTTGCAAGCATTTGCAAAGCAGAACCAGGCTGCAGCAGAAGGAAGGAGAATAAAAGGTTAACTTTGGCTGGAATTTCCCAGGAAAGTTGCTGTAAAAACTAAGGAGGTGCCTGCCTGAGCTTAGAAACAAGCTATACTTTTCAGAGCTGAAAAGCTCTGCCCTCTGATTGACCTGGAGATAAGGCTAAGTGATAATTGGAGCTTGATTACTTGGCAAAAATTTTAAGTACTATACTTGAGTATCTACTGTAGCTTCCTTACCATGCTCTATTGTGTAGTTTTCACAAAGCAGGAAATGCAGAACTTCTAGTTTTATGTAAAGGGACCATATGAATGAAGGAGCTCCTTCATTCTTTAAATAAATCTAGAAGTCCCACACTTCCTGCTTTGTGAAAACTGAATGGCAGAGCACAGTAGAGGATTTTTTTTAAAGCTCCTTGTAGCATTGGCTAACCAGGGGCAGTATGGCATCGGAAAATGTCCCTGGTTGCATCATCCCTGGTGAGAGAGCCCCTGCTACACTGGCAGATTTCACAACAGTCCACTTTGTCTCATAAAGATGTTCTGCACTTTTGTTCCTGCTCTACTTATCATTAATTAGGATCTCAAAACACATAGACGAACAGGCCTTGCTGAGGGAGAATCAGCATGGCTTCTTTAAGGGTAAGTCTTGCCTCACGAACCTTATAGAATTCTTTGAAAAGGTCAACAGGCATGTGGATGTGGGAGAACCCGTGGACATTATATACATCTGGACTTTCAGAAGGCGTTCGACACGGTCCCTCACCAAAGGCTACTGAAAAAACTCCACAGTCAGGGAATTAGAGGACAGGTCCTCTCATGGATTGAGAACTGGTTGGAGGCCAGGAAGCAGAGAGTGGGTGTCAATGGGCAATTTTCACAATGGAGAGAGGTGAAAAGCGGTGTGCCCCAAGGATCTGTCCTAGGACCAGTGCTTTTCACCTTCCTTATGAGGAAAGGCTACGGTATTTGGGCCTCTTCAGCCTAGAAAAGAGATGCCTGAGGGGGGACATGATTGAGACATACAAAATTAGGCAGGGGATGAACAGAGTGGATAGGGAGATGCTCTTTACACTCTCACATAACACCAGAACCAGGGGACATCCACTAAAATTGAGTGTTGGGAGAGTTAGAACAGACAAAAGAAAATATTTCTTTACTCAGCGTGTGGTTGGTCTGTGGAACTCATTGCCACAGGATGTGGTGATGGCATCTAGCCTGGACGCCTTTAAAAGGGGATTGGACAAGTTTCTGGAGGAAAAATCCATTACGGGGTACAAGCCATGATGTGTATGCGCAACCTCCTGATTTTAGAAATGGGTTATGTCAGAATGCCAGATGCAAGGGAGGGCACCAGGATGAGGTCTCTTGTTATCTGGAGTGCTCCCTGGGGCATTTGGTGGGCCGCTGTGAGATACAGGAAGCTGGACTAGATGGGCCTATGGCCTGATCCAGTGGGGCTGTTCTTATGTTCTTAATTCATCCAACACAATCCTGGGTTCATGCCCAGGGTTCAGTCATATGAATTGTCTGTCTGTCCAGGCAATAAACATGGTAAAATATTTCTGGAACATTCCATTCAGGTTCTGGTATTTTTATGTGCATGCCCACATTTTACTGTGCTGCTTCAGAACATACCTGTGCAGTATTAGTCGCCTTTGTGCTGGCATGATATAATAGTGTAGTGTGCACTGAAAAAACAAGACATCAGGTGCACAGTGAAGGAATTAACTTTATACTATATGCCAGGGGTGTCCAAAGTTTTTGGCAAGAGGGCCACATCATCTCTCTGACACTGTGTCAGGGGCCGGGGAAAAAAAGAATTAATTTACATTTAAAATTTGAATAAATTTACATAAGTTTACATAAATGGATATATTAAAGATGAACTTATATGAATGAATGATGGTCTTGCAATAGCTCAAGGCCTATAAAAGGCCTTGCACAAAGCAAGGCTGGCCTTTCCTTTGCTGCTGCTACTGCATCACAGACGTGAAACAAGAAGCAGTGGAAGGAGCCCTCATCCCATAGCTCACGTGAGAGGTCAAACAGTCACACTCATGCTGAGAGCAGTTGTGTCGGGCCAGTGTGGGCTCCAACAAATCTCCAGAGGGCCAGAGTCTCATTGGAGACTGTGGGCTCCCTGAGGGCCGCAATGTGGCCCCAGGGCCGGGGTTTGGGCACCCCTGCTATATGCAAAGATCCAACTTTGATACAGTCTTACCACATGTCAAGATTATTCCCAGCAACATGTGAATCAGCACTGGGATTGCCAACCACTGAAGAAAGCCAGCTCAGCTAATTTGGGAATGTTTGTGTTGCTGCAAAAGAGAAGTGAAAGTTGGTTTTCCCAGCCCCTATTCCAGCGGTTCTCAAATGATCAGGGAGCCCTGTGGAGGGTTGCTCAGGTCTCCTCACACCCCTAGGAGGCTGCTGCAGGAACTGGTAAGTGCATGCCAGTCCCTGCGGCCCCCTTAGCGATGCGATCCTGGGGATTGCATGGCTGCTTCCTCCTTTCGCCCTTAAGGGGGCAGTGTCCATGGCTCTCAGGCTGGGGCGTCGCAATACCCCAGTTTGAGAACCACTGTCCTATTCAATTTCACATTGTCACTTATCTTTTTTAATATTTTAAGTTTTAGTTGCTTTGCATATGTTGTCACTCCTGCATGCGTCAGGAAGTGAAGGGGGAGGCAACTGAGGGAGCATGTTTGTGTGTACATGCTTGTGCAATCATAGCCTTCGTGTGCAAAATTTAAAAAGGTTTCAGTGTTACATACCTTTCATGGTTGACCACTAAGGTTGACCACTAAGGGAATCACATACATGTCACTGAGAAGTAGCTTGTGCCCAGTAGTTTGTGCATTGCTGGGGAAGGAGCAACAGAGAGCTAATATGATGTAGCAGTTAGAGCATTGGAATTGGACTGGGAAGATCCCGGTTGAAATTCCCTCTCAGCTTTGAAGCTCACTGGGAGACCTTGGGCCAGTCATGCTTTCTCTTTCAGTCTAACCTGCCTCATAGAGTTGGGAGGATAAAATTGGGGTGAAAAGAACCATACATGCCTTCCTGAGAGCCTGGGGGGAACAGGTGTGTTATGCATATAATTTATCAGGCACAGATAAAAGAAACATGCATCACAACAAGAATCTGCACGTGTCTGTATTGGCTCATATGCCTTCATGTACAATTAACCGAGTGTGGATTGCTGCCCATTTTAGTTATGCATGACTTTAGTTGTGTAGGACTCAGCCTACAGTGAACTTGGAGCCTGGGGATTCAGCTTGTCCAGCATCACCAAGCTTGGTCAAAAGGACAGAGTTCCTGGGTAACCAGGCAGACCTGCAAAACACTAGGCCAGAGCTGGTGCTGTAAGCAACAAGCAACCTCTGCCACTTTTTGTGCCTTCTCCTTGCATATAGCTGCCTTGCTCTACTCACCCAGCTTTACCTTGCTACCAGGATCTTGCCAGCCTGACTGGGCAGGAGCTGAGTTTGAAAAGGCTCCTATTTTGAAAAGGCTGTGACATAATAAAGCTTAACTTGTATTTGTGATACAGTGGGTTCTGTCTTTTATTCTTGGATCTCACTTGTCTCATATCTGATATGTCCATCCGCTGCCCTCCTCCGCCAAGCTACGCTTTCCTCTGTAATTCGAAAGCCAGAAAATAACTGCCCATTTTCCTTCTGGAAGTGCCAGGTCTTCAAAGGCCTTCACACATCAAAGGCCTGCCAAGATAAGAAATTCTCCACACCTTTCAGTGATTCTCTTTCACACAAAAGACCCTGATTATCTAATTGATGGCTCTGTATGTGGCTTAAAGCTATCCCTCTGATCTGTGGATCCTGATAAATACATTTTGCTGAAGATGTAAATTTCATGTTTTCAAAGTCTCTTGCCATTGTTGTGAGATCTTTCTTTAAAGTCCTGCTTTTATAGGAAATATAGATTTGCTAGCTATGCTTACCTGGAAGCAAGCCAGGATTGTTCATAACTCACCTGGTCAGAATCTGTTTTTTCAGTTTTCTGTCTTTTAGAAAGAGGTGTTTGGGAATGTCTTTGTTCTTCTTTTATCATCTTATAACCTTATAAGACCTTATAAATCAGTGCTACTTGCTTGAGATGGAATTGATCAAATAATTTGTGATTTCACATGGTGTCTTTCATGGAAGACTAAGCAAAAAATTGTGTGTAATTAGTATGCATTTGCTTGTTTTTATTTGCTGTTTTTTTAAAAGGCAATTCTGTGCTTTTTATTCTGGTTCTTGCTAAAATACAGTTTGTTGTTTTGCCTAAGTTAACCCATAGTTCTCAGAGAAACAAGTGGTACATTTTCATCATGTGATTGTAATCTTGTAAAAATCTAAGTGAGAATTAGTCATTTGCACAATTACAACTGCAGTAATTTACAACGTCGTGGTTATGGTTGTGGGCTGAGACTTGAAAGATCCCTGCTCAGTCACAAGGCTTCCTGGGTGACCTTGAGCCAGAATACTATCTCTCAGTCTAACCTACCTCACAGGGTTGTTGTGAGGATAAAAGAAGGGGAGGAATGATGTTCCCACACTGAGCTCCTTGGAGGAAGGGTGGTATAAAAATGTGAAACATTAATTAATGACTTCAGCTCTCCCTGTGTAGGAAGAAACACAATTTTCTCCACATGGAGGTGAATTCACAAGCATGGTTGTGCACAGAAAATGAATGTTGCTTGTTTGTATGAATCAGCTGAAAAGTACTAAGATAGAAAAGTATAACTGACCTTTATGCCACAAGATGGTTACAAGATGACACCTCTATCTCTAGCATGTCAGTAGGAAGAGAAACTGGAGGTTCCAGAAGCTGGAGAGACACAGACTTCTCCAGCCAAAGTAATTACCCTTGGTATAATTTTAGGTTTTGCCTTCCTCTTAATGTTCTAGGAATGGCTGGCTCATCTGTTAGGCCAACTGAAACGGTTGCCTCAGACAGCAGACTGGCAGTGGGTGCCCACTTCCATCCATCCACTTTTCTCCACTTATGCTCTTGCTGCCACTTCCTTGATTGGAAAAGGAAGAGGGGGGCAAAATAGGAGTGTGGAGGAAAACAGAGTAGTGGGCTAGAGTGTTGTTGGAGAGGCCAGGTAAGGAGGACAGTATTTGATATGTAACCTCAGGAGCCAGGAGGTCTTGGGTAGGCTCTAATCCCAGGATTAAGCTCTAGTTGAGATTTAATGTATTCCTATTTTATGCATATTTACTCATCACTTCTGGTGTGAGGAGAATAGGAAGGAAATGCCTCTAGATTGCTCTGGTTCCATGGCAAAGGCAAAACATAAGATGAAAGACTGCGAAAGGTGGCTTGGTATGTTCTGCATGTTATAAATGTCTGCAAGTGAAGGAGGGTTAGGATATGGTGTACGTTAACTCCTCCTTGTTCCTCCACCATCATGCCCCAGTCTCCTCACTGTGTTGGTCCCTCTGCTGGCATTGACATCTGAGCTATGTTTGCACTGTATTGTTCCAACTTTGTGCCAACATCTGTGGTGCATCCATCAGCAGGCTTCTACATTGATGGGGCGGTTGAAGTGCCAGCAAATGTGATACACTGGCATAAGGATTGGCTTAGGCTGTGAATATCTTGGTAGATGTGCTACTGTGATGATTAGGTTTCCCCCTTTCATCAAATATGCATGTTTCCATCCCAGTTTTTCTGTCATCTTCAACCCTTCAAGAAGCCCTAACCTCTGAGAAGGCAAATCTGCTGCTTGACTGTTAGCAGCAGCAGATCTCTTGTCCTCAGTTGCTGAAGTTCTTTCTCAGTTTATGACTTCATTCAACTGGAGGAATGTGGACAGTTTATATCCAATATGGCTTTTTGCAACACCTTGAGCAAAGGGGTGATCATCAGCTGGTAGAGTAAGAGGCACAGCTGGCTTGAATTAGGAGATTTCTAGCAAAGGAGCCAACACCACAAGTTTTTAAAGACCTCTGGTGAACAGGATGTGAAATGTGATTTTCTGGTAACTGGCTCAAATTTCAAGGGTGAATTATTTGATTGAAAATTATTGGGCAATTTTATTTCAGCTGTCTGTGGGAACTTTGTTTTGCCTGGAGGAAATAATGTTACTTCAGCTGCAGTGCATTATTCTAATAAATGGAATATCATCATCCCTAAGAAAACAAACACTCTGAGCGGTTTCCTTAATTGCTAGTTATTTGTCTCGATTATTTTGCATTTCAAAGTGTATAAAATCCACATCCTTTTATGTGCAGCTAGCGTCTGTAGAAGTGAATTAAAGTGCTGAAAGCTGTTAGGCTAGGTTCTCGCCCTTGAAGCTGGAGGTAGTGGAGGGCTCTTCTCTGCTCAGGTAACAGCCAGCTGCTAACACATTCTCTCCTGTTAGAACATCCATCTGGTGGCCAAGTGGCTGAGTTCCCTGGAAAAGAAGCTGGAACAGCACAGTGAAGGCAGTCACCTAGAATTTCGTGTCTTCATTAGTGCAGAACCTGCAGCTTCTCTTGAGGGCCACATCATACCACAAGGCATCCTGGAGAACTCCATCAAAATCACAAATGAGCCCCCAACAGGAATGCATGCCAATCTCCACAAGGCTCTGGACAACTTCAACCAGGTATTTGGTCCACCACTACAAGGTCTGTCAGTGCTCTGCTTTAATAGCCAGATCATACTGGCAAATAACCTATATCCCTGTGTGCTTAGCAACACATATTTAGCTTTCTGGGTTTGTGCTTCTTTTTCATTGACTAGCTTTAGACAGACCCACTGTAACACAAATTGACTGCCACATTGCCAGTCCTGTTAGGACACATCCATGTGCCTTAGAACTCTCTTGGTTGGAGCCCTTGCCTGTAGAATTGAAGACACAAATAGTGTGGTTTTCTCACAGTTCCCTTGATGCTTTTCCATGTGTCATTTTAAAATGCCTGCCTTGTACTTGACATTCCAAGCCTCATTGATTTCCCTGGGACAAGGAGACCAGCTACCAGCATCAGTGCTAGAACACTGTGATTTGATTGGGCACTCCAAGGCTTTCTCTGCCAGGAGCAGCATTTGGATGGGAGTGAATCCCTTGTGCCTACTGTTCTGGACCAGCACAACTGACAATGTGAGTTCATGGTGTTTAGTTCGAAGGTGGAAAGATGCTGTATGATTTCATTTCTACTGATGGCTCTTGCCTTTACCATGTTCACCATGAGGAGAGTTCAAATTTCTCAGCAGGTCTGGTTGAATGAAAGTTTATATTGGTACTCAGAGAAGTTTATTTTGTTTTCACCTGCTGTCATTCATCAACTCGGGAGTCTAGGGAAGGAACGATTTCTTTATTCTCATCCTGCCTCAGCTTACTGCAAGTCAGATAGTAATTGACATTCTCAAAACTGCTGGATTCTTACAAAACGCCTCTTATCTTTCTAATCCTGCTGTGGTGGGAGCAGAGGCTTCATACTTCATTTGACTGCTTTGAGCTACGGTTCTGGATAATGCAAGACTAGTTCAAGTGCAGCTCCTGAAGCAAGTTGCAAAAAGCTTATCATTGTCCTGTATTCATTTTTATATAAAGAACTTGGTTTCATATTGCATCAGCATCACATTGCATCAGTGTTTCAGATTTTCAGCTTGAGAAATGTGTGAGGCTAAATGGGGACAGAGTGTGTTTGTCCTAGATCTGTGACTCAAGTCTTTTGTCTCACTTTTGCTTCCAGGAGCCTATAATAATGCTTTGGAAGGTTGCTGATTCCCAGGGCTCCCACCTGGGGCACTCTTTCCAGTACCTAATATGTGTTTAAGTACCTGGGTGCTGGTGATTGCCCATCTGCTCTCTTGTGTTCTGCAGTTAAATCTAGCATGAAGAAGAGTTAAAATGGTCAAGTCAGAATCCCAAGTGATGGGCATCTTCTCCTCTTCCTGAATTCATGAGTTCAGGCTGTAATAGAACTGTCAAAGGCTTCTGGAATGGTCAAATAAAGCAACCATTTTACTTGTCAAATAGTGTATCATCCAAAAACATGGGTAGCAGATTAGCCCTTGCAGTAAAAGCCTACAGTCATTCAGACTGTAACATACCAGAGGCATATAGAATACATCACACCAAAAGTACCTATATAATGGGGAAGAAACAGAGACGTGCCTATATGGTGGGGGGAAAAGGGCAAGTAGATTTATACTAATCAGCACAAATTCTGGAAGCGAGTTTTCAAATTTCATAAGGTGTAAACACTGAAAGCAAAAATAAAAACTTAAAGGTTCTTATATGGTCTTATATTAATCTTCCTCTCAAAGTAGGACAGTTAAAACTGGATTACAAATAGTTTGTAACCCCTTTTTGCATACTTAATATTATAAATAGGGAGTCCTTTGCAGTATTAAGCTCAGGCAGTTAACTTTGACCCTCTCATAGCACCTCTCATCAACAAATCTAACCTGAAAAGAAACATTCCTGTCATCCTCAATATAGTAACCCATTAGATGCTTCAGTCTGTGTGTGTTCAGTCATTCTGCAGTTCACTAGGACACTGCTAAGGACCCAGCATGGTACTCACAAAGAAAATGCCCATCACTCTTCTCGTATTTGCCTTGCAGGACACCCTGGAGATGTGTGCCCGTGAGAATGAATTCAAAAGCATCCTTTTTGCCCTCTGCTATTTTCATGCTGTGGTAGCAGAAAGGTGTAAATTTGGACCACAGGGCTGGAATCGTTCATACCCCTTTAACATTGGGGACCTCACCATTTCAGTCAATGTTCTGTACAATTACTTGGAAGCTAGTTCAAAGGTGAGCTCTGTCATGTACAGCATCATGTACAAAAGGCTTATGTGTCTCCTGGTGTTTACCCTGTGATCAGCATCTCTGGTTTTGGTTGGATTATTGATGGACCATTTATTTCCACCTCTTCTGTTCCACTATAGTGGTTACAGAATAGGACACATCTTTCATCTTACCATACCTACTTGAATACCATTTCTGGCCTGTGTGTCTCCACTATGACATGTCTTTGAAAACATTTGGAAATGTTTGACTGCCAATATAAATGTGTTCAATCTAGGGAACTGTGGAAAGTCTTGTTTTAAGTAACAATCCTCCCACCCTTTTTCCCTTCCCCTTACCCATATATACATGCATACACACAGTCTGTTCTGCAGTCTGGCCTTCTTTGAGTGAGTCTGTTGTGTGCTGGATGGAACTATTTAACTGCTTTATTCAGATTTCTTAGAAAAATGAACTGGTGAAATGAAAGCATTTGCTGAGACTTGAACTTTAAAAGTCTGCATAGCGAAACTGCTCCTACAAAGCAGGGCCTCTTACAACCTGCTCATGCCCACTTGCTTATTGTTTAGGTTCCCTACGATGATTTGCGATATCTCTTTGGAGAAATCATGTATGGAGGACACATCACAGATGACTGGGACAGGCGCCTCTGCAAGACTTACCTAGAAGAATTTATCAAGCCTGAAATGCTGGAGGGAGAATTATTTCTGGCTCCAGGATTCCCCCTCCCAGGGAACATGGACTACAACAGCTATCACCAGGTAGCTCTACTGTTTGCATTTTGTTTGGCCTGTTCAAGTTCAGTTACTTTCTGATGTGGCAATTAGAGAGAAATTAGTAATGGAGAGTTCCAAGTCCAATTTGTTGCTTTTTCTAGTGGGTGTTTCCCTTTTTAGTCAACTGTTCACAATATGTTTGAAGGGCCCAGTTCATGTGCTCATTCAGTTCATGCATGAATAGAAGGAGCGTTTCTTTTTCTCAGATCAAAGCTGTCTTAGTGGAAAATTACATCTGTTTGCTCAAAAGGGACTTTCAAGCTCTTTGATGGTGGATCTGACAATGTTCCTTTTCCTTACCATTATTGCTCATTGTATTAATACCATCGTTTATGTATCACTTTTCTTCAGTTGATTTGGGGGTGATTTTTTTTCATAAGGCCTGCTGGGAGAACCTCCAGAGTCTTGAATATCCATCATTCTTTGGGATCAATGATCCTCTTTGGGAAAAATGTGGTGGCACTAGGAGAAGGTTGCACCAGGAGATATGGAGAGCAGCCCAAGACTGCAGCAGCACCGAAAATGGCTGCCACTGCATCCTGAGCACAACCTGGGCAGCGCTGGCAGCTCCTCAGAGGAAGGGGACTTTCGTCCCCTTCCCCTAGATAAGGCAAATAGCCCCACAATGGGGCTACTCAATTCCATGGTGACCCAAGAGTCACCGTAGAACCAAGAGCGTCTGTTGGGCCAGCAGCCTGAAACGGAAGCTTAGGATCCGGTGGAGGAAAGCTCCACTGGTCACGCCCTGCTTCCTCCCCTGGCATGCCTCCTCCCCACCCTCTCCCAGCTCTCCCTCCACCTCCTCCTGCCCTGGAATGCCACTTCCCCCCATACCCCCACCTACATCTCTGCCTCCCGGCAGTCCGCATAACCACAGAGCAGCAGTGGTCCACTGGCAGTAACCCAGTGCTGGCCAGCAATGAGCTAGCACCAGTGCTGAGGGTCACAGACATGCTTTACGGCATATTTGCGACACTGCTCACCAGCGGTAAGCCAGCATGCACTGTATAGGATTGGGCCCTGAGTCTGGTTTTATGTTAGAAATGACGTGAACTTGTGAGTGCTCATTAGGGTGAGATACATTTCCTAACCATGAGCTCAAATTGTAGCTGCCTGGACACACATGTCAAAAAATACCCAGTTGGTGAAAATGTATGTCCAGGGTCTGCTGTAATAATGACTTATTTTAGCTGGGGCTGGTCAGATTATAATCACAGCATCCTTGCCAACTTTTGCTTTTCAGCTATGTTGAGAAACATCTCCTTTTGATAAAATTGGTTGTGATGTCTGATACCTTGCTGATTTTTCTGACCAGTATATAGATGATGCCCTGCCTGCCGAGTCTCCATACCTTTATGGCCTCCACCCTAATGCAGAAATTGGCTTCTTGACCCAAACCTCGGAGAAACTCTTCCATACTGTTTTGGAGCTTCAGCCTCGTGACACCAGTGTGGGAGAGGGTGCAGGGGCCACTCGGGAAGAGAAGGTGAGTGATGGAACATGCACCAGCATGATGATGATGTGACTTGTTGATTGGTGATTTGACTTTCATTTTAGCCAAGACCCTGTTCAGCTTTAGACTAATGAGTGAATACAACCATTCAGTGTTACTGAAGCAGTAACTGTTTCACGAAAAAGCCATAATTTGTGCCAAGGAAGGTCCTGGAACTTTGCACTGCAGTGTTTTAGTTATTCCCCATGGTGGACACTGTAATAAAGAAATAGGTTCCTGGGTTCTGCTGTCTTTCAGCATAAGGTAGGACCAGTGCTTTTTTTGTAGAAAAAAAGGTGCAGGAACTCACAACTTGTTAATCTTTTGTTTGTTTGTTTGTTTGTTTGTTTGTTTGTTTGTTTGTTTGTTTGTTTGTAAACCATTTTTTATTGGAGAAATAAAATATTTTTTATGTGCTTCCCCCTAAAGATGAACTTACTTCTGAGTAGACATCCATAAGATTGGGCTGTCAATCTCCACATCCCCTTCCCCATAGCTACTTTTTCTAAGCATGGGGGAAAATACATTAGAGTCAATGGGGCTTCCTCCCAGGAAAGTGTAGAGAGGACTGCAGCCTCAGAGCTAAAGCCTATGGCTGTCTCCTCAGAAGTCAGTCCCATTAGAGCAGGGGTGCTAAAACTTTCAACTTTAGGGATGCTGGACCTTTAACAAGTGTATAGAAGAGAGAATTTCAGCAGGTGCAACTTGTCATCCCACAGATGACAAGCTGCACCTGCTGAAATTATCTCTCCTACACAATTTTAAAGGTCCAGCATCCCTAAAGTTGAAAGTTTGAGCACCCCTGCATTAGAGGCAGTGGGGCTCACTCCCAGGAAGGTGTGGAGAGGACTGCAGCCTCAGAGCTCCTCCTGTGCCTGTCTCCTCAGAAGTCAGTCCCAGTAGAGGCAGTGGGGCTTCCTCTCAGGAAAGTGTGGAGAGGACTGCAGCCTCAGAGTCCTTCCTCTGCCTGTCTACTCAGGCTGCAAGGCTATGACACTTTCCCAGGAGCAAGCCCCATTGAGCACAATGAGACTTACTTCTGAGTAGACACGCCTAGGCTTGTGCTGCAGATTGGCATGGGGACTGCACCAGCCAGCTTCCTTCCCCTCCTCCTCCGCCAAACCAGTACCTGGGCATTCCGTGGGTGCCACAACCCGTCTCCCTGGCTGTCTGTCTGTCTGTCCGTCCTCCTCCTTGGCGTTGGTGCATGTCCCCCGCGCCCTCCACCAGCTTGGAAGCGGGGAAGCAGAGCATGGAGGGAGGGGAGGCAGGCTGGGCTCAGGCGAGAGCTTGGGGATGGAGGCAGGAAGGGGTCGTTGTGCAGTCAGGTAGGGGCCAGGCACCCGCCCACCCTGCACCCCCCAGCACCCACCCAGCGAATGCCTCTGTTTTGCTCCCCCCCCTCAGAATGCCTTCGAAGGGGAGGGGCCCCTGCAAAAAGGTGCCAGAACTCCGTCCCCCCACGTTCCATTAGAAAAAAAGCCCTGGGTAGGACATACCCTATGGCTGTCATACAGAATGGTCAAAACAATGTATTATGTGCACAAACTGGGCTTCTTGGATGCACACCTGCAGTGAGTGACAGCAAGGTGCCTGTGCAAATTACAGAGCTTATGCTAGTCTCTGAAGAGGTGAGAACCTGAAGAGCTGGGACTTCTCAAACACCTGCACTGTGAGGACTGAGAACACTTTAAAATGCTCCTAATCCCCCTAAAGAAGGCAATCTAACCAAGCTCAAAGAGGAGGTGAAGCTGTCTTCTTTCTCTTCCGCTTGCCCATGTCACCTCTTCTTCTTCTCCACAGTATAAACATGTTAAAATATTTAGTCTAGAAAAACTCTCAATACAAGTTGCTTTAAGTTCTGTTAAGCAAAGCTTTTATTTTATTAAATTTAATTTCATTAAAGTTTCAGAGGTGTGGGAGGGTCCTTCAGAAAGTAAGATATGAGCATCACTTCTGTGTTTTGTGATTCAGGGAAAATTGAGGATCTGCCCCTCCATTATTTTTCCTGTTCTTTACACTCAGTGCATCTTCCGGCTGGTGTAGCCAGGGCTGTTAGTCTTCAGAGTGACAAAGGCTTTGAAACACTGGTGTGTATGGCCTCTTTTGCATTACTCACTGCATGCAGTTGGAACTTGCTTCTGAAGCCCTCTGGGGTGAAATCTGCCTGGGGTGAAACTGCAGATTGGTTCCAGAGACTGCCTGTGCTGATATGCTAAAAGGGACATGTGAATGGGCTGGGATAGATCACCAGCTTTCCAGACTTCAACCTGTAGTGTTATGGTTATGAGTTGTAGGTTCTTGATTTATGTTGTGCAATGTTGTCATATTGGAGCAGGGTGCAGTACAGTCCCAAATGAACTTGAGTCCAAACAAAGAGTAACACTTGTATCGAGCTGCAGTACCTCACTCTGCATTAAGATCTGTGATTCAATCCCTGACGTCTCCAGATAGAACTGGAAAGGACTCCTCTCTTAGACTCTGAAGAGCCACTGCCAGACACTATAGACCAGTGGTTCTCAAAGTTTTTACTGCCATGATGTATTTTGTCAGCAGCGGCAGCTGCTTTGCACCCCAGAATATCTTGCAGCTTCTGGGTAGTGATAGTGCACGACCCTCCATTGGCAGTGTCACAGTCCAGAGTGCTTCGTGGCTTCTGGGTAGCCAGCCTGAAAACCAACAAAAATTGGGTTGTGACCCATCAGTAGTTTACAACCCACAGTTTGAGACCCATTGCTAAAGATCAGCAGTTGCCAATCCCCAGCCACTGAGCCAGATCGGGTGCCTGCTACAATCCTTCCCTGGGTGAACGGAGCTTACTGTTCCACTGGGGAGTCTCTTCAGTGTGTCTCTGATTGCCCCTCAAATTGTGTACCAGCCAGCTGCTTCCATGTTCCATGCCCCAGCAGGCTTTGTGTGTGAATTTTCAGGCGGATGCAGCTTGCTGGCACATAGTTTGGGGGCGATCAGAGGCACATTGAGGAGGCTTCCTGGTGGAGGGGTAAACTCCATTCACACTGGGGAAGGGGTTTACTGGTGCACAGCAATCTCCATTTTGGAGACCGCTGCTGCAGATGATGATTGAGATGTACCTGTGGTCTGGCTCAGTAGAAATCAGCTTCATGAGTTCACTAGAAATGTCACTTGCATTATTGAAATTCCTCTGGTGTGCTTTGTTAAGGGATGAGCCTCCAAGTCTGCTTTGAATTTCACTTTAGGTCTAGAACTTCTTATGCCATTTTTCCTGAGGAAGAATCCTAAGATTTACTTGTATTTTGCTGTAGCTAAATGTTCTGGGTTGTGGGTCCAGAGAGTATGTAGTGTGTGTCCTTTTGTCTACTGAACTCACTCACATGCTAAACTCTCCACTTTTGCTGACCTGGATTCTTACCCTCCTCCCACAGTCATAGATCGAAACCTGTAGAGAAAGCACTGCTGATATTTGGTGCAGGAAGAGAGGACTGGGTGTCATTATTTTAAATATACATGGAGTATCCTTTGATCCTTAATAAAAGAAAACACTTGACAGACTTGTATTTCTGATTTTGTCTCAAAGTGAGATCTGACTGATGGCAAGGATGGGTGAAGAAAATGAACACAGATCCAGGGGGGTGACATGCACAATGGGGGTGACAACACTAGTGACCAAAATTGCAAAAATTGTGGTTTGTAGGAATAATACATCATGTGATATACTGTTGATGTGTAATTTACAGCAATGCAATGGAAAAAACTGGAGTGAAATATCTCCATTCCTTCAAAAGTTATGGTCAAAAAACTCAGAAAACAAAAATGCATCTCTGTTATGTAACTAAAAAGTATATAGATCATGTCTTGTTATCCGCTAAGGTTCCATTCCAGAACCCCTAGTGGATAAAAAAAATCCGTGAATAAAAAAAACAGTGGAAAAATAGATTTAAAGACCCACTTCCAGGTTTCTTGCCCCTCTGTTGCTTTTAATAACGTCATGTCTTGACACTCACAGGAGTTTGATTCTGGGACTCCCTGTTAATACCATAAAATGTGTTAATAAAAACAATTTAAAACAAAATTAAAAAGTGTGTCCCTTTACAATTGTGGTTTAAAAACAGCTTCTCTTACTGTTGTAGAGAGGCACTTAGCAATTAGAAATGCAAAGGACCCCCCTTGCCTTTGCCTGGCTCAGCTGAAGAATGGAATGATCGCTTGCATGACTGCCTCTCTACAACAGTAATAGAACCTGATTTTTTAAAACTGTGATTATAAAGGGATGTATTTTTCCCCTTCTCCAGGGATCAGCACATTCCTTCTCATTTGCAGGGGCCATTCGTGCTGAGTCAAGTCCGTATATAAAAAATTAGTGTATAACAAGGTTGAACCCGTATTTGCTTAATTCAAAGTGGACCAGTGAGACTGATTGTTCAAAGAGCCAATGAGATGTTGTTATGACACAGTATGGAACCAATAAGGTGTTAGTATGGTGATACATGATCCAGGGCATGTCCCAAATGTATTTGGGAAGTGGCTTGATTTAGAAGAGCCTGGCTTGGCTTATCTGTTGTACAAGCATATGTTCACTTTCATAGTGTGGTTATGGCTACTTGTTCCTCTCTGATGTTTGCAAATGGCTCTCACCAACTCTCTATCACTTCCCCTTGGCATGTAGGTAAAGGCACTGCTGGATGACATCCTGGAGAAACTGGCTGATGAGTTTAACATTCCTGAGCTAATGGCCAAGGTGGAAGAAAGAACACCATACATTGTTGTTGCATTTCAAGAATGTGAACGTATGAACATCCTCACTAGTGAGATCAAGCGGTCGCTGCGGGAGCTGGACCTGGGGTTGAAGGTAGAGGCTCTTTATGATGCATGTTTGAATGTCATTACTGAGGAGAAGGAATGAGTAGTATGTTACAACCGTGAGTCGAAGATTAGTGATCTTTGAAATAATTAAATACTAAGTTTTCAATGAGCATGCCATGTAAAAGGACACATTAACTGCAAAAAACAAGAAGATTTGCTGCAATATGATGCAAATGAAACCAAATGATAAAATGCCCAAAGATAAAATATGTCACGTCAGAAAAACAATATATAAAGTACTAGACAGTGGCTGCCAAATAATTGACTGATTACGTTGAAAGTAATATATGAAATTCAATGAGCTCCCCTTTTTTAACCTCATTGTCCCCTTATTGTTGCCTGTAGTGACATCAGAAGCTACAGCTGATTCATTTCCCCTGTTGGAGTGTAAACTGGAAACACATACGCCCCCTAGGCTGCCTAGTAGACTACCCTGTCAGTCTGTGGGACCTGTGTGTAGCTTTGCTCCACACCAGTTCCCTTCTTGACTTCTCTTTCCTTCAGCTCCATGGCTGGCCTTATTGGAACAATATAACTAGTTCCAGCCTGGGGAGGTTTTTGGGCTTGTGTATCTTGATCAGCAACACTCCATGCCATATAGCAGGGGTGTTCAAAGCTTTTGGCAGGAGGGCCACATCATCTCTCTGACACTGTGTCCGGGGCCGGGGGGAAAAAGAATTAATTTACATTTAAAATTTGAATAAATTTACATAAATGAATATATTAAAAGATTAACTTCTATGAATGAATGAAGGTCTTGCAATATCTCAAGGCCTATAAAAGGCCTTGCACAAAGCAAGACTGGCCTTTCCTTTGCTGCTGCTACTGCATTACAGACATGAAACAGCAAGCAGTGGAGGGAGCCCTCATTCCACAGCTCATGAAAGAGGTCAAACAGTTGCTCTCAGGCTGAGAACGGTTACGTTGGGCTAGTGCGGGCTTCAACAAATCTCTGGAGGGCCAAAGGCTCATTGGAGACTGGGGGCTCTCTGAGGGCCACATTGAGAGGCTTCGAGGGCCACAAGTGGCCTCAGGGCCGGTGTTTGGGCATCCCTGTCATATAGCATCCCCCCCTTGAAATTAATGGGGGTTTCAAAAGCAGCTTGTTATGGCATGGTGACGGGTTACTGATCAAAAGGAAAAGGATAAAAATACTACTGGCCATGCCCAAATCCTTGGACACACTGGTAAAGGAGCTGTTTAGCTCCTGGTCCATGTCTGCACAGCACATTGTTTCCTCCTGATCCTCCATTTCAGGCCACTGGATATTCCGATCCACTTCCTTTTAATGACACTGCCTCATGACAATCCTCCAGGTCATACCTATCTCTGTCCCCTTCGCACTGTGAAGTTTCTTCAGAGTCCCCTGTCAGGTTTATCTTGAAAATGTATGTCCTGTGCTTTTCCCTCACAGAAGGGAGGTGTCTGATTTCTTCACCTGCCTATCCCTTTCTCTGCTTCTTTTCCCTCACAGGGCAGTTGGTGTTAAATGACACTGGGGGATGGGGGCAGGAAGGAGGAATATTCCCTTGCCCTGAGAATGCCTCTGGAGGCCAAAACTCTCCAAGGAGATGCAGTGCTGCAGCATCACCGCACAGGAAGTTACATTGGATTGGGTTTAAATGTTCATCTAGATCATCAGTTGCAAACCATAGACCTCTGTGTTACAAAAAAGTCTTTCCTAAACTGCATAGCGCTTCCTGTTTCACACTGCTGTCTCTTATCTTTCCAGCCAATCTTGTCAGAAAGTCATGCCAGGCAGCCAGTTCCACCCTGAAATCAGGGTGCAGAGCCTGCTGGAGTGATGGGCAGCAGAAGTGGCTGCCCCTCATGACTTCCTGACAAGATCCGCTGGAAAGATTTGTGCCGGTAAGATATGGAACAGTAAGTGCCACGCTGGATGGAGAAGGCTTTTTCTAGGCACTGGATATGGCCCACAGTCCGGAATTTGGCACCAGCTGCTCTAGATTTTACAGAATATGCCCATCACTCCTTCACCTTCATTTGCAGATCAGTGGCATCACCAGGGTTTGCATCACCCAGTACAGGAGGCCAGCGCGTTGTCATCTCCCATGCAGGGGTGTGGCAACAACCCAGGTGGTAGGCATGGTGATGTACCATCGCCCTGTTACACTGGTTTTTTGGCCATACCTTTTGATCAGATAAAATTATTTCAGAGCTGTTTGTTTCATTGCATTCTGCTGTAAATTACACATTGAATGGTATATCACATGATGGTATCATTCCTACAAACCACAATTTTTGCTATTTTGGTCACTAGTGGTGTCACCCCCACAGTGCACATCACCCCCCCATGCTCGTCACCTGGTGTGGGCCGCACTCCCCTTATTCCCCTAGTGACTCCACTGTTGGATTGAACAAGAAAGTTTAGTCCACAGCAAATCTTAATTAACGGGATATCAAGACTGATAAATATGCTGCTTTGACATATTTGCTGTGTTTTCATGCCAGTGCTTTATATCTCATGCATTTTGATACCTATTTTCAGGGTGAACTAACCATGACCAATGATATGGAAAACTTACAAAATGCCATCTTCTTAGACACGGTGCCTGAGTCATGGATGAGGAGAGCATATCCTTCCATGGCTGGTCTTGGTGGCTGGTTTGCAGATCTTCTCAATCGCATTAAGGAGTTGGAGACATGGACAGGAGACTTCCTGCTCCCATCTGTGGTGTGGTTGGCAGGATTCTTCAATCCACAGTCCTTTTTAACAGCCATAATGCAGTCCACGGCCCGAAAAAACGAATGGCCTCTGGATAAAATGACACTGCAGTGTGATGTGACTAAGAGGAGCCGAGAGGACTTTACCAGTCCGCCACGGGAAGGTGCCTATGTCCATGGCTTGTTTATGGAGGGGGCACGTTGGGATATGCAGGTAAATAAGAGTACTGGAAGGCTGTTGGTTTGTGATAAATTGCTGCAGCTTGCAAGCAAAGAATGTGCGGTGTTTGTTGTGATCATAAAACCAAACTCCAGCAATAACCCTTTGATTTTTTCCTCACATGCATAACAGATAAATCTCCACATGGCCATGTATTTACAACTGTAGGAGAGAGCTGGTTAGGCTTGCCACTATTAGGGAGCAGGAAACCTCATCCCTTGGAACTATTACAGCTGTGAATCAATGCCAGGGGAAAGAAGGTGATTATGCACATTAATGGGTTTGTTCTGCAAGTGGAGAAAATGACATTCTAAAATTCCACATCCTGAGAAACAATCCATTTTTTAAGACAGATTGGGATGCCTGACAAGATCAGGGATACCACAGCTTCTTTGTTTCCAAGACTAGGAATGTTCCCTGAACTGTATTCTGTGAGCCAACTCAGGAACTGTACAATTCCCTATGCAGATGAGTTCTTGAGAGCCTTTGCACATTTCTGTGTAGCAACTAAGACTTGGATGAAAAATAGAAAATTGAGGGGGTAGTCGAAAGCACCCAAAAGTGGATCTGTTTCAAGGATAATAATGCAAATGAAAGTAAAAAGACAGTCTTGGTTCTGCTCCAATGTATACATTCATTCTACCCTTTCATTTTTGTTTCTTTCACTCCTCAACCCTGATCAGGACATTCCAAATTCTTCAAGAAACTTTGAAGAAAAATAAGTAATGCTAGTTTGTGTAATTTACTCTCAGAAATTATATTTCCTTGGTGCAAAATTGGAATTACTTATTCCCTTTTTTTTTTTTTTTTGGCCCAGAGCACACATGGGCCTGTTTCAAGGCCCTGCCAAATGGAGCAGCTGGTGCTGTCAGCCTTGGAAGTTAAAAGGCTTCTTGGTTTGTGCCCATAATTGAGGTATCCAAGTGGATGGCTGTCTTTTACTCCCCAGCCTTGGCAGTTTCAAAGCACCGGAGGTCAGAGGCATCTCATGGGTAGGTTTCCTGAACCTGCCTGATCCCCAGCAGAGAATGAGCAAAAGCTGTAGTGGAGTATCCAGAACAGCTGTGGAGCTTTCAAGGAAGCAACACCCAGTTTCATTTTCCTAAAACAGTGTGACAGGTCACCTGCACATCTGACCCTACTTGGCATACCTTGATCTCAGTAAAGTAAGTCATCAGGCAGACAACCAATCTCCTCAGGATGGCTGCTTCAGGCTATTTTGCTTGTGGTTAGGTTTTTCCCAAATTGTGCTGCATCCTAAAATGCATTATCTCAGGCAGCCTCCTTCTAGCAGTGTCTCCTCATTTACAGAGTTTTCCCTGTAGTAACTGTAGTTACCCCTGTCCCTGTAGTTACCCCTGCTAACTGAGTAAGAGGCACTTTTTCAAGTGGGTGCTCCTTTTTTTTAGCAGGGGGAGAGTAACTGGCCCACCTCACCCCAGCACTGTCTGTTCTAGTGGCAGTCTGCTGGTATTCATTTGCATCTTTTTAGATTGTGAGCCCTTTTGGGACAGGGAGCCATTTAGTTATTTGATTTTTCTCTGTAAACCGCTTTGTGAACTTTGAGTTGAAAAGCGGTATATAAATACTGTTAATAATAATAATAATAATAGTAAAAGCCCACAAGGGGCCCATATGGATCCTGTGCCAGATCCAAGCATGCTGGGTGTTATTTCACTGGCGCTGACTTGATCCAACCCGATCCTGCTTCCAAGCCTGAGATGGGAGATGGGATTGGGCGGAGGCGGCCTCCACCAGTCCCACTCCCCTTCCAGGCCGGTCCCACCCCCACCCTCCCCCTCCCAACCTGCAACTAGGGCAGGACCTGCAGCCTAGGGGGAAGGGTAAGCTTCATTACCAGGAAGAGGACAGCTGCATGTACCTTCAAAAGTTTATGGCCTATCTTGGTAAGGAAAACACTTGGAGGGGGAGGATACCAGAGTTTTCCCGTCACTTCTTGCTTCAGTTAATACAGGGCCCAGTCCTGTCTTTCCAATGCCAAGCAGCTGCAATGTAACACCAAGGTAAGCAAACAAATATTCCCTTAACTTGAGGAGGCCTTCATGACTGAAAAGTGATAGATTGGATCTCCACATTGGTAGGATTCAGAAATAGACAAGGCTGATTGTGGCCAGCAAAACCTTTGTGAGGAAGGGCAAATAGGTAAAAAATTGAATATTTGGTTTCATGGGACACAACCAGAATGAGGAATGTTATGGGATGTTAGTCCACACAAGCAAAAGGTATATCTGCTGAAAGTTAGTACTGTTGAATGAGGTGCTATAATTTTCATGCCAAAAAGAAAAAAAAAACCATTGGGACAGCACTGTTCCCTTTAAACTGTGTGGCTGTGCAACTCAAACTTGGTTCCGTGCAGCTTGGTGTTTCTGGAATGATGATGATGTCAACACCATGCATCCAGAAATGACATGGAGCTGCCACATAGTCAACAAAGGGGTCCACACAGCGGCACACATCTCTTAGTGGGAATATTGTGGGACAGGACATTATTTGAGGTGTAGACTGCACGTGTTGTTCATAGTACATTCTGGGCAGAGGCATGCTCCCAGGGGTTTTCTTGGTTTAAAAAAATAATTTCTGCAGTTTTTAAAAGGAAAAACACTTCTTAGCAAGAAATAAAACTCAACTGATATTGCATTACAACTTAGGGGAAACAATCAAATATTGTTAGGAAGATCAGAAAATCAAAAAGCATGTACCCACCTACATTTGTCCCCAAAAGACTTTGGGGCCATCAGCCCTGCAGTGGTGGCAGCGTGACTTTGGGGACTTAACGGGCATCTCAAACATGAGTTTCAATAGCTATTTCTCACTGCATTCCCTAAACGTATTTATTCCTCTGCTGCAAAACACCAAGCAAGTAATAATGATATTCTTTCTCCGTGCTTGAACATTCATGCAATTTTTTTTACAGTACCAAAAGGAAAAAGAAGACATTTCTGTATTGCCCAGATGAATCACTGATTCTGCATTCAGTACCTCTGTTAGCAGTGCATGTATTCTTGTGGGGACAAATGCGGATGACAGTACAAAGAATTATTAACTCAGCCATACTCATTCAGTCTTTTTTGGGCTGCATTTCCGCTAGAAATTAATCCTTTCCATAAGAACATGAGCTCTGGAGTTCAGGGTAATCACTGTGAGGAGTTATTCCACTTTAGGTAAGAAATTTCACTGTAAGGTGACAGTTCCAGCCAAAAACAGCAGTTCCGCCACTACCCTCTACTACTCGGAGGATTCAACCATGTTTATGGATGTATTCGTATTACTGAGCAGGAGGCTTTACATTTATGGACCCATCTATAACAGCCTCCTACCTAACAAAAGAAAACCAAATGGATTTTTATGAGGCCTAAATTCCCTGCTAGTATAAATTGCCAAAGGCAGATGAATTACAAATGCTGAGCACCTCATCCCTTACTGTGGAAAAAGCTCTTTCCTGAAGAGAGCTGCTCCATCCAGGTCCCTTCCCTCCTGTGCCTTTTGCTGAGGGCAGCAGCTTACATTAAGCCAGGCACTGAGCAGCAGTGGCATTAGGAAGGGGAAGTCTCCTTCCCCTGCCTGGTGGGTGAGCAACTTTACCAAAAGCCATAAATAATACATGGAGACACTGCTGGAGGCAAAGTGCTGACACCCCAAATTGTTGGGCTCCCCACACCATAAGAACATAAGTACAGCCCCACTGGATCAGGCCATAGGCCCATCTAGTCCAGCTTCCTGTATCTCACAGCGGTCCACCAAATGCCCCAAGGAGCACACCAGATAACAAGAGACCTCATCCTGGTGCCCTCCCTTGCATCTGGCATTCTGACATAGCCCATTTCTAAAATCAGGAGGTTGCGCATACACATCATGGCTTGTACCCTGTAATGGATTTTTCCTCCAGAAATTTGTCAAATCCCCTTTTAAAGCATCTAGGCCAGATACCATCACCACATCCTGTGGCAATGAGTTCCACAGACCAACCACGCGCTAAGTAAAGAAATATTTTCTTTTGTCTGTTCTAACTCTCCCAACATTCAATTTTAGTGGATGTCCCCTGGTACTGGTGTTATGTGAGAGGGTAAAAAGCATCTCTCTATCCACTCTATCCTTCCCATGCATAATTTTGTATGTCTTAATCATGCCCCCCTCAGGCGCCTCTTTTCTAGGCTGAAGAGGCCTAAACGCCGTAGCCTTTCCTCATAAGGAAGGTGCCCCAGCCCAGTAATCATCTTAATCCTGCTTGTCTAAGGGCCTGATTAACATAAGTGTTTGGAGAGTGTGCTCATATGACATGTAGTGAATGTATATGGAAGACCTATATTGCATGAGTCTGCCAGCATGTGCTAACTATCATGCACCAGTGTGCTGGGGTTTGTGCAGCTCACATCTACGTTCAGCAGCAAAAGATGTATTTGCTGGCAGGTAATGCGTGAAGCAGCCCTTGGAAGAAGACTGGGAAGCAGTGGCGTAGCTAATGAACATGTAGTTCGGTGCAGAGCTCAAAATGATGCCCCAGAGGTGATGTCACAACCGGAAGTGTTGTCACACTCGGGCTTTTTAAAAAGTGCAAATTGGGGGAAACCTGCCTCCTCCCCCCAGCAGTTCACCACACACTTGATCTGCCACCTCTCCCCAACCAGTGGCATAGCTAAAACATCTATATGCTACCTGTAATCAAAGAAGATTTTGTAGCCCACTCCATGACAAAATCAAATTTAATTAAGTAAATAAATAAAAAGTGTGCCCCTTATTTGTTAGAGACACTGTGTTGGGGTGAAGAGGGATGGTTATTCTCCCCCTGGTAAATTTAAGAGGAGCACCACTTGAAAAAGTGCCTCTTTACCAATTAGCGGGAGTATCTATGTTATGATACATGGAAATGAGAGCTGACTCGTAAGAGGCATTTGGGTCTCTTCAGCCTAGAAAAGAGATGCCTGAGGGGGGACATGACTGAGACATACAAAATTATGCAGGGGAAGGATAAAGTGGGTAGAGAGATGCTCTTTAAACTCTCACATAACACCAGAACCAGGGGACATCAAACCTCCTGATTTTAGAAATGGGCTATGTCAGAATGCCAGATGCAAGGGAAGGCACCAGGATGCAGGTCTCTTGCTATCAGGTGTGCTCCCTGGGGCATTTGGTGGGGCTGCTGTGAGATACAGGAAGCTGGACTAGATGGGCCTATGGCCTGATCCAGTGGGGCTGTTCTTCTGTTCTTATTAACACCTTTGTGGTTCCATGCTGTATCATGACAACATTTCATTGGCGCTCAGAACAATCAGTCTCATGGGTCAGTTTTGAGTTAAGAAAATCCACTTTTTGTTCCATAAGGCAGTTGCATTTTTGTTCTCTGGTTAATTGGCCATAGCTTTTGATAGAATACAGCTATTCAAGTGGGGTTTGTTTCATTGCATTCTGCTTTAAATTACCTTTCCAATGATATATAACATGATGGTATTATTCGTACATGCCAAATTTTTTCACAATTTTGGCCACTGGTGTCAAGCTCAGCTTGTTGCCCCCCTAAAGCTTGTTGCCTGGTGCAACCACTACCCCCTGCACCTCCTTAGCTATGCAACTGCAGGGAAGTGAGAACAGGTTGGTTGACATTTGTACCAGCTAAATTATTGGAGTGCTTATAAAGACAGATCTACACAGAGCTTCTTTCAGGGAATCAGATGTGCTCAAGTGATGTTTCTAATTCCCAAAAGGCACATTGTGGCTTTAGCCTATGGTGGAACAATATATTACAAGTGAGCATGTGCAACAAATGCCTAATGGCTGTTTCTTGGAAGGAGAATCAACTTCAGGAGGGGACAGTTTGGTGTGGCGTTGTGGCTGTGTTAACACTTCCCCATCTGCAGTTTGTCTGCTGAAAATTGTTCCTCCAGCTACTTTTCTTCCCCATGATAGTCCAGATGCATGGTTTCCAATGATAAAACACACATCTAGGATCCTGCCAAGCAGGGCAGCAGTAGGGGAGCAAATTTCAGCAGGTAAGCGCCCTCTCCCTCACAGCTTCTCCAGATAATTCTTCCCTACAGGAAGCAGACGTCAGGCAGTTGTTGCACATGTGCTCTTACACCTTTTTCTTTCCAAAATACATTGTCCCTGTAAAGTTTTTCCATGCAGCATTATACCTGCTTTTTTTTTTTTTTTTTTTTTAAGATGACTTTTCCATGTTTTCAGTGTACTAGCAATATCCAGAATCAAGACAACCCAACCCTTTTGGTAGACTTGCCTTTAATGCTAATTCATGAGCCAGTGGGGCAGTGGATAAAGTGTGGGACTGGACAGACTCAGGTTCAAATCCTCATTCAGTAATGAAACTCACTGGGTGATTGTGGGCCATTCGCAACAACTCAGCTTCATCCCCTACACAGGATTGTCATGAAGATAAAATGCCACATCCACCACCACAAGCACCTTTGGAGAAGGGAAGGATGCATACAGAGTAATCCTTTTATTCCTATCTCATCATAATGATTGAATTTTCTTTGTTTGAATTCTTGTTTGCTGTTTTGTTGCTTTTTGTTGTTTCTCATCGTCATGATTATTGTTTAAGCCATTTCTGCCCAATGTTGCAAATACGCAACAGGGATCAAATGTGTACACCTGTGGGCTGACAAATGGGTTAAGGCACCAATCCTACCTCCCCCCAGCTGGTGCAACCACGCCCAAAAAGAGCATGCTGTATCCAGCCAGAGCGAATTGGGAGGCTTCACAGGGGGAAAGATATTTAAATCTCCTTACCCCTCTATAAGCCACCTTCTTCACAATGCATCTCCTTGGACTTGTGCCAGCTCTGGCACTCTGTAGTTGGCACAAGTCCAAGGTAAGAAAGGGGTATGGAGAGGCTGTTGATGGAAGAGATGGGATCCGGTGTGCACCATCACCACCAGATCCTCCCCACCGCATTTCACCCCTTCCCATCCCCACCACTGCCTTATCTGCTCCAGCGGCTGTGACAAGGTCCATAAATGTCATGGGAGTGATGCTGCCTCTTGTGGCAGCACTCCCAAAATGGCCGCTCTGTGCTCTGTCGGCCACCATTTTGCAACACTATGCAAAGCACTATGGCTAATAGCCCATTCCAGCCTAGGATTGGGCTGCCCCTCATGGTTTTATGACCTTGATTGTTGGCTGCTTTGGAGATGATGAAAGGTGGGACAGAAGTGTTTAAAATAAAAATAAATAATTGGAGAATGCAGTGCCAGGCATTCTTTTGATGACTTATTATCTCAGTGCAAAGAGAATGTACAGGCGTATACACACTTATGCCCAACCGCATGCCAAAATGAGCTTTCCAAGCAGCGAAAATGGGTTGTTTCCAAGTCAAAGTTTCTTTTGATCAACAGGGAGATGAACTTATGAATTAATGCCATGGAGCGATCTAAGAGATTGAAAACATTGTCAGTCTAAAAATAGAGGGGTTGTTTCATGGAAAATGGATTTCCTTTGTTTCAAACAACAAGGTGCCTGATGGGAGGTTGCCTGTTTGTTTGTTTTTTGTGATGGGGTAATTATGGATATATTCCAAGCTGAAATAAGCTGCCACATCAGTTTCTGGAAGTGATGTTGTTGCAAGGATTATTTTATGTTTACTCACCACTATGGATACCCATTACCAGAATTACCTTAATGTAATAGTGTATAGTACATTTTGTTACTGCAAAGAGGTCACATTGCTTACTGTTGTATATGGGTATCAGAATGCAAATTATTTTCCTAGAATACACTGATCAGGAGGTTTTATCTGATATAAAATCCTCATCAGTATGCACCGCAAATATAAAGATGTTAAGCATAGTAAGAATTGGAACTACAGTCAGAAGTAACTCTTGTAGCATACGCAATACGAATTGTTCCTGTTCTCTCATTATTTTTGATTCTTTGTAGCCTAAGGATGACTCCAGGCGATAGCGTACACTCTCCATCTCTCAAAAAATTTCTTGCTAGCCTTTTCACTTCCTCAGCTTTGAGTCACAGTATATGAAGTTCCTATAGTATGAATGAAATTTTAGAAAACTGACAGGTTGTTAAAGAAGTTTCATTTATTTACTCCTATCCTTTACCTTAGCAGCAAGAAGAACCCATAATACTTCAGCCAGGCGAAACTAAAGCCCTGGGTACCTCTGCTTGCCCAGGAGCAAGCCTGTCTGAGTCCATTTATAAGCAGGAGGCTGCAGTACAAAAGTATTTTTTCAAGTTACCCTCCTGCAGGTTGTGTTATTTCTAACATAAACAGTACCCAGCTATGTTAAAAAGGTAAATAAATGATTGACACTATTTCCCTCCATTCTGCATGAGTATAGCACAGTGACATCATAGTTTCTCTTGCAGTGAGTGGGCAGGCACAATGACTTGTCATGTGAAACTTGGTGGGTCTGCTTGGTGCCATTGACTTTATTGTTCTTCCCTTATGAAGGTTTCACTACCACACCTCAGCTGTGTTGTCATCTACTCTCTGCTGTTCTTTTCTTTTTAGTCTGGCCCTCACCCACTGGGTGCTGGTATTAGCATCTTAACTGGAAGCTTGCTGCTTTCCTTGCAGTTGTGCTAGCCAGAAGTCTAACTGATCAGTAGTACTGCTCATGCTAGTGATGATATCAACGGCCTGTTTTCATCTTAGGATCCAATGAAAGTTATGTGGGGATTCATCACTAGATTTCATGATGTTTTGATTTTTGCTTAAAAGCAGTTATAGGGGAGGGGCTCCAAATGTGATCAAAACTGCAGGGTTAGGGGAAGGGATGTTTAACTCTTTTCTCCTGCCTGTTTTTTCACATTTCAGTGCCCTCCCTGAAGTGTATATTAGTTCCACTGGGGAAAATATACAGATACCTGTATTTCTGTTCTGGTGATAAGTGTCCAAGTACAAGGCTCAGCTTTCCACACTGTGAATTCATTTTAGTTCTCTGAGAATCAAGTAATAATTTATATGGCACTGCAAGAGGTCAGCTCTGGGCATACAATTCAAATGCACACATTATACCAAACCGTCATGATCAATTAGCCCACTTTTAGCAGCTTTGCACCAGTATGGTAAATGTGAGTTTGACTTTCAAGCTCAGTGTGCAGTGAAGCAATTGCACAGCAGCTTTGCTGTGTGCCAAACTCTGCACAAAGACCACAGGAACTCATATTCTCAATAAATCAAGCTGGCCACTTGAAGTTACCCTGTAAATGAAGGTGGAAAAAGGTCACTGTTTTCATCAGCTTTCTTTCTCAGAACTAATCATTCCAAGAAATTTGCAGACATGCATATCATGATGCCAGCAAATAATGACTCATGAGCTACAACACACTCTGGGAAGGACTAGAGCAGAGGTCGGCAACCTGCGGCTCTAGAGCCGCATGTGGTTCTTTCAGCTGTCTGCTGCGGCTCCTCCCGGTGAAAGTGGCAAAGGGGTTAACAGGAGGCACCTGTGTTGGGAGGGCAGGCTGCTTCCCTCCGCTCCCTGAGCTCACTGCCCTCCTCTCCCTTCACCCCCACCCGCCCCACATTGGTTTCCCTTTTCAATTTTGCCCTCTGGAGGCTTAAGCTCCCTGTTTTTCCCTTCCCCAAATCTCCAGCAGGCTCAGCCAATCAGCATCCAGCAGGCTCCTGGCTTTTTCTGTTGGAATGGCTCAGGGCTCTTCACTGGCTGATCACCAGCCAATCCTGAGCTGCCCTCCTCCTCAGCCATTGCAAGCCCTTGCAGCCAGCCTTTCCTTGAGCAGGTCCCCACTCAGTGCAAGGAGAGGCTTTTCCTCCACAGCAGAGGAGACATCCTGTGTGTCTACTCAGTAGTAAGCCCCATTACAGCAGATGAAGCTTACTCCCAGGAAAGGGTGCCTGGGATGGCAGCCTTGAAGCCTGCTCAAGGCCAAGCGCGAGGACGGGTGAGTTGGAGCAAGAGTAAGCCCCAATGTAATCCCTGGGCTACTCCCAGGAAGGTGTGCAGGGCTGTATCCTCAGCCTCCTCCTGTGCAGGTCTACTCACAAGTAAGCCCCACTGTAGTCAGTTGGGCTTCCTCCCAGGAAGGTGTGGAGGGCTGCAGCCTCAGCCCCCTCCTATGCAGGTCTACTCACAAGTAGTCAGTGAGGCTTCCTCCCAGGAAAGTGTGGAGAGGACTGCAAGCTGAGAGCTCCAACCAACTTGTCTGCTCAGAAGTCCCATTGTAATCAATGGGGCTTACTCCCAGGACAGTGTGGAGAGGGTTGCAACCTGAGTGAGGGAGGGCAGGCAGGCAGGGCAGAAGCTGGCCTGTGGCTGCCCCCCCTTCTTCTCTTCCCCACCTCTGGAGTCTGTGTCCTTTTTTCCTTCCAGCAGGGTGCCTCTGGAAGGTGGGGGGAGTTCTTTAGTATCCATGTAAGATAAGCAGATGTCATAACCACCATATGTATTGGAATCCTGGAAGATCTGGTGAGGAGTTAGATGTGGTGTCAGCAGTGGCCCCTTTAAGGGTAAGGCCTGGGCATCCAGCAGAGTGTGCTGCACAGCTGCAGCCACTTGAAGACAATAGGGCACTCAGGGATATAATGGGCACCTGAGGAAGGGGGTGTGGGTTGTAGAGGAGACTGATTGACTGGGCTTATTGACTTTGATTGACTTACTTTGGAATCTGATCTTGGACTGTGACTTGGCTTATTGACTTTGGACTCTGCCCTGGATACTCTGACTGACTTTGTGACTAATGGACTGCTGGAGACACTGGAGTTTGGTGTGTGGCTGCTGTGCCCTAGACCTGCTGAGGACCAAGGGGCTACTATAGTGGTGGGAGGCTGCTGACAGGAGAGAGGACCTCTGCAGGTTGAACAGGCGAGCTACCCTGGAGGTGGGGTCCAGCAGGACTACAGGGCAGAACCAGGGTCATTTGTTGGGGGAAAGAAGGGAAGCTAACTTGCTTAAAGTGGGCATAATTCTCCAGGCGGAGACTCGTTGGCAACCTTCAGTCTCGGAAGACTATGGTATCGCGCTCTGGATGGTGGTTCTGGCACAGCGTCTAGTGTGGCTGAAAAGGCTGATTCGGGAGTGACAATCCCTTCTGCACTGGGAGCAAGTGTAGTGTGTCCCTGGTCTGTCTCCCTGGCTATGGGCCTTCCTTCCTTTGCCTCTTTGCCTCAGACTGTTGGCCAAGTGTCTCTTCAAACTGGGAAAGGCCATGCTGCACAGCCTGCCTCCAAGCGGGCTGCTCAGAGGCCAGGGTTTCCCATCTGTTGAGGTCCACTCCTAAGGCCTTCAGATCCCTCTTGCAGATGTCCTTGTATCGCAGCTGTGGTCTACCTGTAGGGCGCTTTCCTTGCACGAGTTCTCCATAGAGGAGATCCTTTGGGATCCGGCCATCATCCATTCTCACAACATGACCAAGCCAATGCAGGCGTCTCTGTTTCAGCAGTGCATACATGCTAGGGATTCCAGCACGTTCCAGGACTGTGTTGTTTGGAACTTTGTCCTGCCAGGTGATGCCAAGGATGCATCGGAGGCAGCGCATCCAGGCAGAGGATGGCCTTGGAATCAGGCAAAACACCATAGAGGACCAGGCGTCTGAAAACACAGGACAAGAATGTATGACAAAACTAACTAAAAGCTACAAGAGGGGGCTACATTATAAAAATGGGACCTATAAGAGCATAAAGGTGGGGGGAAAAAAACTATATATGCAGTATTATCTTCATTTTAGATGACAAAAGGGTTTTGTGGCTCCTGAGGTTTTTTCCCCTCTGGAAATGGGTCCAAATGGCTCTTTGAGTGTTTAAGGTTGCCAACCCCTGGACTAGAGACAAAGCCATGTGTGAAAAGGGGCATTTGGCAGTATGATCTCTCATTTCCTTGTTGTCTTCCATAGATGGGGTTAATTGCTGACGCCCGGCTGAAGGACCTGACTCCACCGATGCCAATTATTTTCATCAAAGCCATCCCTGTCGATAAGCAAGACATCCGCAACGTGTATCCATGTCCTGTATACAAAACCCGCCAACGGGGCCCAACCTATGTCTGGACTTTTAACTTGAAGACTAAAGATAAACCTTCCAAGTGGGTTCTGGCTGGGGTAGCACTTCTCCTCCAAATTTAGATACCAATTCATATTTTCCTAACAGACCACAAAAATCACTTTCTTATTTGTTTTTAAAATAGAATGAATTTGCATCCAGTGTTGTCTCACACATCTGCACTTGTCACATGATAAGCCTAGCATCAAGTGATGACTTGTGTGCACGAATGGGCCTTCACAGGTCATGCACCACATTTATTGTTTCTCCCATCTTGAGTTGCCTTTTAGTGCTAAGTTTTCCAGTGAAACCAGGTCACGCATTCAGCTGTGTGATGTGTGAACTGATTTCAAGGATGGACTTATACCATTATTTGTATACATTTAACCAGTCTCAAGAAAGATTTTTTTTTTTAAATGACATAGCTTTTTATAAAGTTGGAGCATTTTTTTAGATGATGTCACCTTGGGAGTCTGCTAGAAAAAAGTTAGGTTGTGCTGAATTGTTTTTATCAGAAAGGGCTTGTTGACTTGTCCTGAAATTGAATAGTGCAACTAACTTGGCAAGACTTCCTGAAAGAGGCTGCTAGGCATTGAAACGGTTGTGGGGAAATGGTCAGGCGATGATCCTCTATTGTACAAATGGGAGTTCTTCCCTTTTTTGAATGGAGTCAGTCATTTATACTGCAGAATGACATTGTGACTTGTCCCTTACATAGAGAAAGGATTAATTCTACTTCAGCTACCCCTAAAAATGCTTATCTTGCCCAAGAGATACCAGTTAAAGATTTGCCCTCACTTTACACAGCATCTTTTGGCTAAACAGAGCCAAGTCTGACACCTTTTTAAACAGATTGTACATTTTTTCAGAAGATTACACTCTAGGAATCCTGAGAAAAAGTGACTTTTCACAAAGCTGTTACAGAAGGTGACCCAGCAGAGAGGAAAGTAAACCAAACATTTCCGAATGTTATATGTTTCCTAATAAAATTTTATTTGTGTGATATTGTCTTGTAATTGCCTTTGTTTCTTTAGCAGTTGTATTCCTGAGGGCAATTGTGTGAACTATGCAGAAGTGGAGAAGGGGAATTTTATTTATTTAATATGTTGCTGTCTTGTCTGTTCACCCTATTTGGGTTTCTCAGGCAGCTCACAACCATAAGTTCAGATAGGATCCCCATAAGCTTGCTAGTCATTAACAAATAATGCCGCTTATTAAAATCAGTGTTTTTAGTCTGTGGGATAGGTTGTCAGCAGCATTAGGTTTGATTTTTTGTCACTGCTTTTTTCACAGAGACTCAGGCAGCCCAATCCAATCTGGGGCTTACAATGGTGCATCGCAAAATCAGGTGCTGCCAGTCCCAGTCTAGCATGGCAAAAGGTGTGCCGCTGTCATGTACTGCAGGATCATTGGTACAAACAGCCAGAGGCCCTATGTACATGCCATCTGCTCACTTAGGCTGTGTCAGAGCAGGTAAAGTGGCAGCAGGGGTAGTTCATGAGAGGACTGGAGGATAGGCAAAGCAAAGGGGCAGATGGATCTTAGCAGCAATCATGTGTGCCGGGATCCTAGCCACCTTTTCCCAGTCCATTACACCCCTGAGACTCCTTGGATTTATGCCAGAAAAATAGCTGGTATAGATCCGAGGAGACCCGTTGGTGGCCAGGTGGGTTACAGGGAGATAAATAAAAAAATATGTTTACTTACCTCAGGCTGTCTGGTTACCACCCCCACCATTGGATGCAGCATGTGCTATTTTCTTTCAGTGATTCTGCTGCCAGCTTTGCTCACTGGCACTTCCAGGGTTCCTTTATATAACTTGTGGTTTATTTGGGATCATAAACAACAATACGAGGAAGGTTATCCTTTTGAAATTGACTTGTAGCTCCCTCTGCAGCATCTTGCGTCATTTTTCTGACATGGTGACATAGACTTAAAGGGGCATGCAATGGGGCAATTACGATTAGTAAAGCCAAATACATACGTAATGCACATTGTTGTATTCCACTGCTTTCATCATAGCTTTCCAGCCCTGGTATAGCCCTGCCAATGGGGTGGGGCTGCATCCTTTGGTGGGAGGGTAGTTATGAAAGCTTCCACAAGGTAAGGAAACTCTCTTTGGGAGAGTTTGAGAGCCACTAAGTCTTTGCAGGGGAGGGAGGAAGGCAGTGGGAGTGGGGGGAAGGCAGTGACATGAAGGGAAGGGCTCCCCAACCGCTTTGAAGTGAAAGTAGAGCGATCACGCTCCTGGGGATCACATCTGTGCCTTTCCCACTGCCCCTGCCCTTAAGGGGGCAGAGGCCAGGGCCCTCAGGCTGGGGTGTCATGATGCCAGCCCCAGTCTGAATACCACTGCATTAGGTGGTGCAAATCCAAATAGCCCCATAAGCTGCTCAGATCTGCACCATCTCTTTAGGTGGCGCAGATCCAGGTAGCCTCATTGGAACTATGGAGTAGCCCCATGGGAGAATGAACTGGAGTAGTTCCATTGGGGAATGAATTCTCCTTGCCCCAGGCTGAGCTGCAGGTAGCCCCAACCCTGTGTTGGATATGGGGCAGGCCAGCAGGTTAGGATTGGACTGTAAGAAAGATAAATGCTGGCTGTTGAACAATAATAGGAGGAACAACACAGCAGGACATCTAAAAACTGAACTTGGTCCCATCAGTCGGGTGTTGGAAGGAAGAGAGTGTGCAGAGGGATGCTGAATCTATTTCCCTGCTCCCAAGCAGTTCACCTGCAGAATTTGAGCTGTTTGAAAGAACTCCATGGTTATAGTACAGGTGATAGTGACGGTGCAACTGGAACATGTAGGACAGGTAATAAAGAAATGTTGGGATTCACCAACTACATGACCAATTGCCTCATAGATGACTCCTTCACTATGAGATTTGACTATGTGATGATGTTTGATATCAAATCAGAGTGAGAGTAATGCTTACTGCACTTCGGTGATTTCTTGGTAACAATAAAGAACAAAAAATTGCACCCAGCCATACAGGGGATATCCAATAGCTGCTGTCCCCACCAGGGCTACTGGTAAGCAGGGTGAACATGTCCCTTGCAACTGACAGAATGGTTCAGCAACTTCAGGATGTTGAAGTTGTCAGAGTGCATTTTGACTTCTAAATTAGGACTATGCCAGCCTAAATGCTGTTGGTGCAAAGCAAGGGATGTTGGCCTTCTTAGGCTTTTTTGGTTATCTGTCTCCACCTTGCCTGTTTTTTCCCTCTTTCCCCTTCCACAGAATTCATTTTCACTTTGTCCAAATAGCCCAGCTGCAGTTGGAGCCAGTAAATAACTTTGTTTTAAATGCTCCCATGTACACAATGCCAGCCGGCTTTGAAGCGGGATCCTGAAATATTCCTTTGCCTTCACTCCCTATGGCCTAATGCTGACAGAAACTTCTGTTAGAACCATAGTTGGCTGTAAACAACTCTCAAGCAATCCATTTATAATAAGAAACATGGTACTTTATGTTATTTCTTATGGTACTGATTGTGGTGGCTGCCACTGATTTATTCCATGTTTCGGCTCCATAAATTTTGCCTGTCCAACAGGTGAGCTAGTCCCATTTGTCAAATCACCACCCACAGACCCAGGAACTGAGGTTGGAAGGCTGAGAATGTGAGCAAGCTCTAAACAAATAAACCACCATGATGGGGGAACCACCACCATGATGGGAGAATCACCTGATGGGGTGAGGGACAGTGCCTGAAGGCAGTTTCTTCAGTCTTAAATAGTGAGGGAGAGTGGGTTTCTTCAGAGACAGGTAGAATGTATTCATTTTGTACTTGCCACTCTTGCAACTGATTCAAATCCAAGCTCATTGCTGGATAAATGCTGTACATAAATTATAGGTGATTCACACCACAAAACTCTCAACTACAGGTGTATTTCCTACAATGGGGTGGCTGTAGCACTTTTATTTTGAAATTGGCTCTTAGATGAATGCAGTTTAAATACTTATTAGGAGTTTTTTATTAAATGACTTTAATTGGTCAGACAACTCAGCATATGCATTTACAAATGTGCTTAAATATTTCCTCAATGTGTGAGGACTTTTGTGGTGATCTGAGCAGAATCTTTGCTGTCAATAACAATGTGAGGTTCTGGGCTTTGAATAGTGTATACGGAAATGATGCAGTAATCAGGCTACTGGTGTGTATGAGTACATTAACTCATAAGAACAAGGCTCAGGAAGCAAGAGAGTTACTAATAGCACAATCTTATGCAGGTTCCTTTGGAAGTCCCATTGAGTTCAATGACATATACTCTCATTTAAGTATGTACAGGTTTGCACCCTAAAATTGCTGCATGAAGTACCTTGTGTAATACAGATGTGAATTCAGTGTCTGTGCTCTACTACTCCAATTTTACCAATTTTACCCCTCAGAAAAATAGAGATTTACTAAACTTTTCTTACATCACCCTCACGTTGACCCAGCAACATGGAGAGAGCATCAAGTGAGGCTGTATGCCTGACAAGAGACCACCAGAAGTGTAGCATCTCTATGCAGATTATACATGAGATTTTTGGCACAAGCAAAAAGAGAGTTTGTTGACATGGCAAGTAGCTCAGGGAGGCACTGCTTGAAAGGATTCCTGCACAAGATGACCAGAGATCCTGGTTCTCCCGGGACAGTTCTGTTTTTCGCGCCGGGAGGGGGGATCCCAGTGTTCCAAGAGTTTTTCCTCAATATGTCAAAAGTCTTGGTTCCTGCCAATCACCTTCGTCCTATAGTTGCTATTGTCTCCTATCTGCTCTCACACAGGTACTGTGTATGTCTCCACCCACCTTCTTGTTGGAGAGTTGTACTTGCACATGATTCACACAAGAGCAAAGCTTTTGCATCTGATGTGGACACGTGAGGCCAACAACAGAACTTGGTAGGACTGCTGATGCAACAAAACACTCTCCTCCCAACCCAACAAAAATTGCTGCAGCAACCAGTCCAAAGAGAGTTCTACACTGGTGGGGCTGTAGTTGCGGCAGCATACATGGAGAAACACTGGTGTATCATGAGGATAGACAGGGTCAGCCTTAGGAGCTGCAGGGCCCAATTGGAAACATTTTTTCTGGGTCCTCAGGTTCACAGTCATGCTGTATAGAACCTTACAAGTTCTAAATTTATTATAGACTTTATATCTCTATGGTAGATTGGAAAACGAAATATGTGCTTAAAAAGTGTGGTTTTGAAATGTGTTATTGTGTGTATTTGATAAGACTAGATTAACTTAGTGCAGGGGTCCTTTAGACATGGGTCCAAATTGGTTCAATTGGCTTAAAGCCAGCCCTGGGAGTTGGCCATTAGAGAATGTAGTGAGTCCATCGTCATGATTAGTGAACATCATCTACCTACACTGATACGCTTCTGTGGAGATTTTGATGACTGACATACGTTCCGTTAAAGGCAAAGACTATATCAAGTTGTCCTTATGGAAAGCTGGGAAATTTGCCATGCTATTTTTATATCCCCCCTTTATTAATATTAACGAGATCATACTGAGTTTTTCTGGAAGAAAGAGAAATCTTTTCCAGGAGTTCTGCTCCCTGTTAAGATGACGTGGGTGGAATTTGGGTGTTGTTGTGTACACGTTTACTGTGCTCTGTGTACTTAATGAGCTCTGCAATTAATTACAGTAATAAGATTATTGGTAAGAAGTGGCAGATTTAGAGAAGGATGATTAGATAATTAGAGATAAATTGCTGTTTGTGGGACCTTATTGAATATGTACTGCAGATTGTCTGGCTTTGAAGAGATAATTGAGTCACTGATTAATGAGGGTTTGGCAGCAGCCCCGACTCCAGCTCCACTCACCTGGGTGAAACCGTGACTGTCACTAGGCAAAAAAAAAGAACCTGAGAGAATGTGGAATAAGTGATAACTTCACTCTCAGAGACTAATGTAGAAGAGATAGATAAGGCAGGGATAGTTAGTCTGTGTTTCAAGATAAATTGGATGCTGGGACATCTTCTTGTTTTGACTGCCAAAGTTCAGTCATTTTCAGACTTCACTCAAGGAAGGCTTTACATACTGATATGTGTGCTGAGGGGAACACTAGACTTGCAGAAACAGTCTGAAGAATGCTGTAGGTTTTGTTCAAATGGGCACAGGCTAGACCTATGAGACCTGGCAGCATCACCCTGAGTGAACCAAGAATGGTACACACAGAATGTACCACACCACACGCTCCTCAGTGCCTGCCCCTCACTGAGCACTGGTGGGCATAAGAACATAAGAACAGCCCCACTGGATCAGGCCATAGGCCCATCTAGTCCAGCTTCCTGTATCTCACAGCGGCCCACCAAATGCCCCAGGGAGCACACCAGATAACAAGAGACCTCATCCTGGTGCTCTCCCCTACATCTGGCATTCTGACTTAACCCATTCCTAAAATCAGGAGGTTGCGCATACACATCATGGCTTGTACCCCATAATGGATTTTTCCTCCAGAAACTCGTCCAATCCCCTTTTAAAGGCGTCTAGGCTAGACGCCAGCACCACATCCTGTGGCAAGGAGTTCCACAGACCGACCACGCGCTGAGTAAAGAAATATTTTCTTTTGTCTGTCCTAACCCGCCCAACACTCAATTTTAGTGGATGTCCCCTGGTTCTGGTATTATGTGAGAGTGTAAAGAGCATCTCCCTATCCACTCTGTCCATCCCCTGCATAATTTTGTATGTCTCAATCATGTCCCCCCTCAAGCGTCTCTTTTCTAGGCTGAAGAGGCCCAAACGCCGTAGCCTTTCCTCATAAGGAAGGTGCCCCAGCCCCGTAATCATCTTAGTCGCTCTCTTTTGCACCTTTTCCATTTCCACTATGTCTTTTTTGAGATGCGGCGACCAGAACTGGACACAATACTCCAGGTGTGGCCTTACCATCGATTTGTACAACGGCATTATAATACTAACCGTTTTGTTCTCAAGTGTCTATCAGGCATTTCTGTGCCAAAGTTCTCACTGAGGAACACCTGGCAAACATTAAAGGAACTCTAGGGCTCCCTGGGGTCAGACTAGCAGCTGCAAGTTTTGCAAAATGATTCAATTCTCACAGCAACTCATCTCAAAATGGCTGCTGCCTTAGGAGCCCATTCTCGGCGGGCATTCCACAGAATTGCTCTTCCATACACCCAAGAGCTTCATTTGGTTCCTACTATTGTGTTTTTCCCCCTTGTCCTTTTAAAATATTACTCTCGGTGTCTAATAAGTTCCCTTACTCTGCTCCTTGATGTAGTCATGGATATCTAGGTACAAAAATCTTCTCTGAACTCCCCTGAGCTAAATTGAGGGGCATTGTAGCTCATTCTGGCTGGTATACTATGCCTTGAAAAATATAGATTTGCAGTGATTTACTGATTCACTTGGGCTGTCTTCAGGCAAACATAACTTTTATACACAGTACTCTGAATAGTAATCAACCAGAGAGGGATAGCCTTTGATATTGAAATCCACCAATTCCCTGGTTCTGCCATGATCTTTTTGGAATTTCATGAGACCAGATAGGTTCTTTTGGAATTTTATTTCTGAAGTTTTGACATTTGGAACATGATTGTGCTAAGTCTTAAATTTGAGTACATGTGTTTGGCCAATAAATGGCCTTTCTGAGCTTATCTCCCCCCCCCCCCCCCCACACACACAGTTCAGTTCCCAGAAGAATCTCATGTGTTTCTATAATGGATCTGTATGGACTGTCAATACAAAAAATTATATCCACCATGTACACTTGACTCTTTGCTATAGTCCAATAATCACAGCTAGCTTCTGGAACTTTCATTTGTTCTGGTTATCCCTGCAAAATAGTTTTTTTTTTTTTAAAGGATTGCTGAACAGCTGGTTGAAATTCTTTGCATTTCAGTTCAGAGATTGGCATAAACTAAAGCACCATTGGTGTATAGCAACTTCAGCATCTTCAGAACTTCCTTATTGGCCTTGTCCAGATATGCCCTGAACAGAGTGCTAGCAATTGTTAACTTTGCCTGGTCTATATAACATTTGTAGTCTAATAATAATAATAATAATAATAATAATAATAATAATAATAATAATAATAACAACTTTATTTTTACCCCGCCTTTCTCCCTGAAGGGACTCAAGGCGGCTTACAACATATTAAAAACATAATTTAAAAACAAATAAAAACATATTAACATATCATAAAAAACAGCAGTCAGAGTAAAAAATAGGTAAAAAGAGCATAGAGCAGCAGCAAGTCATAAAAGAATCAGGCCTGTAAAAAAACAGTCTATAGATTCTAACACTACTGATGTCTCTTTCTATTCTAGTTCCTAGTTAGATGTGCCTTTAAGCACAATGTGGCCAGATGGGCAAGTTCTTATCTTTTAAATAACTACTGGGGTGTGCGTGTGCAACAAAATAGAATGGAACCATAGTGAGGGGAGGGAGAAAGTCAGGGACTAGAGCAGGGCTGCCAGCACTGCATGCTGATCCAGGACAGTAGCACCTACTGCCTTACTGCTCTCTTCTTTCCCGTTTAGACACATTTGATCCCTTGCCCTAGGCTAAGCCCCAGCAGCCACTACGGGTCACCTCAGACCTGCACCAACTCTGTGATGCAAGACTGCCTTGACCATTGAAGGGGGTTGGGATTTGGCAGGTGCTACGGCCACCAAACCTGCTCCCTTCCTGGGCCTAAACTGACCCCTTCCCTGTCCCACCCACCCTCCCTGCCTCCCTCCCAACCCCTGTGCTGCTTTACCTGCTTTAGCAGGCATTCCGTGACCATCTTTGTGCAGACCTTGCGATGGTGGCCAGACTGCACACACTAGCACTGTCGCATTGGCATCCTTCAGTCTCAGAAGACTATGGTATCGTGCTCTGAACAGTGATTCTGGACCAGAATGTCCTCTCCAGTGTGCGAAGCCTGGGTAAAGTAGATATGGAGGATAGACTGTTTCCCATGCAGCAAATCCCCCCTCTCCACATCGCTGAAATGGTCCAATGGAAAGGCAGAAGCCAATACGGTTGGTTCCAGTGGCGTTGCAGGAGTTGCCAGAACGTGGCTGTGTTCAGCCACGAACTGCCTCAGGGACTCCAGCTCTGGATTTTGCCTCGAGGTTGACTCCTGAAGCCTTTTCCATAACTGGATGTAGCCACAAGGCAGTGGAGGTTTGGGATCAGAGATTTCCTTCTCTCAGATGAGCTGCCTTCCCAGGCTGATGAGTCCCATCTACCCGGTGGTTGTTTAGTCACCTCTTACAACAAGTACAGCCAAACTGAGGGCCTATTCTTATCCCCCAGCCCCCGGGGTGACATCTGGGATGTCAAGACTTGTGCGTGAATTGGATTAAAGTGAGGGAGAGGTGCACATAGTCAGCCTCACTGCCTCTTCCCAGATTCCATCTTGCTCCAATGGCAGGACAAAAGTCAAGATGGTTGGAGATGTGCTGGGCACAGTGGTTGACCAGGGCGTCTTTCGTGTCTTGCCGTGCTCTAAGCTTACCACATCGCTTGCAGAAATCACCTTCATGACCGTTGGTCCTATTCTAGTAGGTCTCATCCGCTCAATCCGCCTGAGTCTGTCTTCACATGCTCGGGATAGACAAGTCCCAATCTCGCCGAAGGTCAATGACCTGACGGCTACCCTCAACCTGGTTTGGCCAGCCTGTCGAAGCTGTTGCCCGGGGTGTGGCCGCTGCGCATGCTACAGCTACTGGGAGCCACAGGTGAGAGCTGAGTGACAGGTGGGGACCAAAGGTGGACGAGCTGCCCTAAAAGGACACGACATGCCCCTACACCAGAGGTACTACCCCTCCCTGAATGCCCCATACACCCCTGCGATAGCCATAAAGGTGTTTATTCCTATGGAACATGCGTTCTGGTGGTATAAACAGCCAATAGGATTGGGCCGCTATTACTGGATTGCTGAAGTTGCTCTGCCTGCAGTGCTTTTTCACTGGTTAAAGGCACTGCATTAGCTTTGTGCCCGGTGTCAGTTCTAAAATGCCTTTGTTTGTGATCATTTATGAGACCAGCAATGCCGTATATATTCCAAAGCTGAAGAATTCAGTGTACCAATAAAGACATGATGTGTGTTTTCACCTGTTTCTGCCATGATAGTTTTTCTTTCTTTAGTTTTACACATTTTAGCAAATTGCTTTGGTTTTAAGTTGGTCTCCCTCAATAATCTGCCTCTCTGTTTGCCTAACTTTATGACACACACAAAGCTATCCTTAATAAGCGATTCCCACAGCTCCCCACTAACAGCTTTAAATCAGCCTCATACAGGTTTCATATAAAAGGCACAAATTTTTCACTGGAGCCAAGAATGAAGGGTAAAGCGTATTTACCCTTCATTCTTGGCTCCAGTGAAAAATTTGTGCCTTTTATATGAAACATTTTGTCTGGCTGCACAGTATGCTTCAAATTTATTAATCAAAACTTGAGTTTCCCCCTTTATCTTCATTGTTATCAAACTGAAAAGTATTAAGTACCTCCTGTGCTTCTCCACCTACTGCATGGAGAAATAGCCCGACTGAAGTTTCTGGTCTTTCTTATCTGCTTCCTGCGCAAGGCTGCACAGCTCACATTTTGGCTTCCACTTTCTCCAGTTTTCTGCAGTATTTCCTTCCTCCAGACCCTCACTGTCCTGGTTTTATTTTTGCTTTACTGGTGTCACTTTACTATTCCCTGTTATCTCTTTTGACACTATATTATGCAGTGAAAATTTTAGAACATGGTGCTGCAGGAGAATAAGCTAACAAACGTTACTCAGCACTATGAAACTTGACAATGATGGAACTGAAAACAGATGCCAGCCAGGTGTCAATTCTCTGCTGTGTTGCCTGGAGCTGCTTCTTCCATGCAGCCACTGGTGAAACACCCCTGAGCCTGAGGCACACCCCTGAGTTGAGTCTTGAGTCTCCGCCCCTTGACTCAAGTCACTCACGAGTCATAACGCCAGCCACTGCAACTCGGCCAAGTCTTTTTGAGAATCAAGTCAAGTTGCCAAAGCAGCAAAAAAAAGCAAGGAGGCAAACACACAAAAGCGAGTCTTGTTCATCTTTGTGGTAAAACCCCACAGCCTGAATCACTGCCCAAGTTTTTGACATGCATGACTCAAGTCTGTACAAGTTGCAAAAAAACATGTTTTAGGCCTAATCCTAACCAACTTTCCAGCACTGGCATAGCTGCTCCAATGGGACGTGTGCTGCATCCTGCAGTTGGGTGGCACTCACAGAAGCATCCTCAAAATAAATGTTTGTTCCCTTATGTTGGAGCTGCACTGCCCTTATGTCGGTGCTGGAAAGTGGGTTAGGATTGCACCCTTAGTAACTCACATCTGAGTCATCTGAATCACAGCCCATCCCTGGTCCCTCCTACCATTCCTGCTCGAACACAGTTTAAAAACTATGGTCTTACAGCTTGTCCTGTGCCAAGGGATCCTTTTCAGTTCATGGTACAGCACAGGTGTTATGGAGGATCTGAAAGTTTCCTCAAAGTAACAGTGTCTGTCCTTTGTTTCCACAGCTAGTGTGCACCGTCATCTCTGCCCTAAGTACACTTTAGATGAGGTAAACTTTGTTTTTCCAGCATACACTCAAATGGTAATTGCACGCAATAAGCATGCAAGCAACTGCATTGGGGGAGCTGAAACAACAGTAACAAACAGAATCCAATGGGAAGCTGCACAACTCCCCTTCATTTTACATAAGATTTGCATAGGAGACATTCTCAGGGGATCATGCCAAGTGTGTATTCCTGGAAAAGACCAGAAATCTGTTTCTGAAGTGTTGATTGCAGCCAGCTGGGTGCTGCTTAATTTTCTGCTCATCTCCTGCAAAGGCAGAAGCCAGCTTACATCACTTTATATCACATAAGCCTGCTGGGAAATTAACTAGGGAATGGCAGTGGTGATGAGTATAGGCCACAAAGGACTTGCTTGATTCACCAGTCTCTCTGGTTATAATAGTTTGTGTTCTGTAGTGCATAAAACTTACTGTTGCCAACTTTTTTTTCTGGCAGGGCTTCTGTGCTTTTTAACAGCTGCATGACAAATACAAATTTAGCAGTTGAAGCTTTTCTCTGCAGGGAGATTCAGTGATGGGAAAAGCTTTGTCTGCTGAATTTCCTTCTGTAATGCAGCTGACAAAATATAGACTAGCCTTTCAAAAAAAAAGTTGGCAATCCTAATGGGAAAAAAAAATCCATGACCGTAACTATTTATGTATTTACTAAAATATTTTTTACTCTCTGTTTGGCCTAGTGGGTATCTAAAATGGTTTACAATGTAATTTTAAAAATAAGTTATTAATATTTATATACAGCTTTTTAACAAAAGTAGTTCACAAAATGGTTTACACAGCAAAATAAATCAAAAAATGGCTCCCTGTCCCCAAAGGGCTCCCTGTCTCAGAAGAGATGCAGAAGAGACACCCGCAACAGCCTCTGGAAATGACACCAGGCTGGAGTGGACAGTTGCTCTCTCCCTGCTAAATAGCATACCCCTTTAAAAGGTGCCTCTTTGCCTAGTTAGCAAGGACCAGAGAACTGACCCAGAAACTAATGCAAGCCAGTGAAGCTGTCTCAAAATTGACATCATATGCATAGACTTCTCTTTCAGAGGTTTTGTTATATGCACTGAGCAGGACTACTGAAGGCTGGGCCCACAGCTGCCACCCTACTTGCCTCCCCCCCCTCCCACTACATTCAGTAAACGCAGTATGGAAGTGGTTCTCAACTCATACAACAGCAAATGTGTCGGCAAATCTGTTCCATGCATTTATGATCCTGGTAAGATGTGTTATATGCAGAACAAAACAGCATCCAAGACAGAAATAGACAGGTGTTTTATTAAACCAATTTCCTGTCCTTCAGAGAGACTCCTGGTGTGTTTTGTTCACTTCCTATTCTCAATTTTTTGTATTGAACAGTACAGTACATTCTAACTTGAATATTATGTTGGCTGCTGTGTTGAGGATGTGTCGGGTCTGAATCAGATAACCCCCATATTCTTTCCAGCTCTGTGATTCATGTTTGCCTTATGCTAGCAGCAGGAATGAAACACTGAGTGCTGCCTGGGATTGTGAACTGAACATGGTCAAGGGGACCTCTTTGGTGTGGTCCTGGCTACCTACTGCATGAGGACTGAGTCTGGTTCTGCTGTTTTGGCACCAGGTTGCAGTGAAGGTTATGTAAGGAAAAAACCTCATTCATTTCTGCTGTTCTTCCTCCCTCTGCCAACAACTGTGGGAAAACGTTGTACAAAATGTCTGCGTCATGTCATAAAGCCTTGGCCCAAGAGAATGAGCCAATGCCAAAGAACATCCACCAAGCAGTTTGTAAAGAGAGGCCAGGCAGGTGCCAGACACAAAATCAATTGAGTGTCCTTCAAGACAGCGGTACCTGCAGGCTCCTGAGAGCCTGAATGGGGACTTGCTCCTGCTCTGCTGAGAGCAGAACGTGGACTTCATGTCCAGCTGTGGGAGAAAACAGGCAATCAAAAGAGAGCATGATGCACCAGTAGCTTGCTTCAGATATTGACCTACCACTGCAAGGGCTTTGCACAGTAAAATATGCTGTGCATAATTTATGTACTATGTACATAAATGTACAGTACAGTACATTGTACTGCATAGAACAATGTAGACAGGTCTCATCATTTCAGCATCACACACTGATGAAGCTGCAGCTCAGAGTTCTCCCTTCAAGATCACTGTTCAATGCACAGAAGCCTGGTAATCTCATCATAAGCAAATTGGAATCCTTAGTGGTAGTGTCTCGGTTTCTAAGCAATTGTGAACATTACAGCCAGAGTGGTTGATTCCATTTGCATAGGCTGCCTCTCCACATTGCAGTATGCAGAACAGGTTACAACCAAATACATTAAAATCATAACAATAGTTATAACATTCACAAATATACTTTTAAAGCAACACAACAATAAAGCAATTTTTTTTAAGTTGACATCAACTAGGTACAGATACTGACCAGTGAAAGAAAGAAAGAAAGAAAGAAAGGGAAACTTTGGAGATGGGTACTTGTGCCCCTGAGAGTCAGTTGGCTGCCATGCAATAACAGTCATGATATTATGGAAATATGGTGATTTTTCAGGGCCCAAGAATATCAGTTTACGATTGTCACTTGACGATAGACAGTGCCAATAAACTTCAGAACCCTATGCAGACACCAAACAATCACAGTTTAAAGCAGGGGTGTCCAAACTTTTTGGCAGGAGGGCCACATCATCTCTCTGACACTGTGTTGGGGGCTAGAAAAAAAGAATTAATTTACATTTAAAATATGAATAAATGAATATATTAGAGATGTAACTTATATGAATGAATGAATCAATCAATCAATGAATCAATGAATGAATGAAGGTCTCACGATAGCTCAAGACCTATAAAAGGCCTTGCACAAAGCAAGGCCGGTTTTTCCTTTGTTGCCACAGCTGCTTCATAGACGTGAAACAGCAAGCAGCAGAGGGAGTCCTTAGCCCACAGCTTGCACGAAAGGTCGAACAGTCGGCAGTCACTCTGTGAGCAGCTGTGTTGGGCCAGTACGCATTCCAGCAAGTCTCTGGTGGGCCAGAGGTTCATTGGAGACTGGGGGCTCTCCACGGACCGAATTGGGGGGTCCCCGAGGGCCTCAATAGCCCCTGGGCTGGAATTAGGGCACTCCTGGTTTAAAGGGAAGTGTTACTATTGTTGAGCAGCAGAAGCTGTTCTTTTGGGGTTGTTTCTGTTGCCAGATGAGCAGCTTCTCAGACAATGCACAATGATGATCCTGTGGAACTCTTGAGGTCATTGGCATAGTTTGCTTGTGTCTGTGTTTAATGGAATTGGCTGTCAAAGTTGAAGGGCAAAATGGAACCATTTGCATGCCTGCCTTTAAATGTCCTAAGCCTTATTGCATGCATCTGCCATTTGTGGTCTATGTATCCCCTCCAGCTGCTCATTCAGAGCTACTGTTTCTTTCTATATTACTTTTAAGGCTCATCTTGGCGTCTGTTTAATTATAGCACATACAGAGCTGAATGAAGCTGTTCAAGACGTTTAGCTGAAGCCAGGGGTTAATGGTTGTCAATATTTGACTGCTGTGTTCTATGTTGACTGGAACAACTGCAAGCATTGGTAGAATGGCCAATTTCCACTGAGCTTCTCATTTGACTGCTCCCATCACATATAACAACATATGAAGCTCCATTCGACTGAATCAGACCATTGGTCCATCTAGGTCAGTACTGTCGATACTGACTGACAACAATCTCACAGTAGGGGAGGAGCAGGAACAAGATCCTTCACTTCTAGTGTAGGGAGGAGTGATGACATCACCAGGCAGGGTACACTAGTTGATGTCACCAGCCACATTCTCCCTTAAACCTGGTTTTTTATGGACGGATCTTTCCCAACCCTGTCTGGAGGAGACGCCAGGGACTGAATATGAGACTTTGTGCAGGCAAGGTCCACTACTATAGTCCTCTTCCTTGATTCTCTGTGCTTGTTTCTGTACTGGCTCTTACTAGGCTGCTAGCTGAAAGTGGATGGGGTATTCCACTGGTGGGTGTGTGGAGGTGGAAAAGGAAGCAAATTCTGCAAATCTGGAGCTACATGCTGACACTAGTGATATTAGGTTACGGAGATCTTCCAACTGGCAGCATGGAGAATAATTGGCTAATGCCATGCAAAAAATCTTGGATCTCCAGTGCAACTTGTATGGCAGCTCAGTGGTATGCTTTTCAATAACGTTTGTGGAAAAAGAGCTGTAATGGGGAAGGGGGGAAATGAATCACTATCAACCAAGGCTTCATTCGGTGTACTTCTATTGCTCTTTGATCCATCCAATTATCTGAGAGGAGGCTGCCTTGGAAAAAGTGGCTTTAAATCCAGCAGGCCTGATAGGGAGTAGTGTTCTGGCACCTGCTGTTCTTGATGCCGGGTCATTGATGAAAGGCAGTAGGGGCCAACTTTTCAAGAGATGATGAACTACATTGGTTGGTCCCTGACAGCCACTTTGTTGGAAATGGACTGCAACAAGGAGGAATAGCAATAGCAGCAGGGAAGGGCTTTGCCTTGTCTTCAGGCATGGTCCTGCCACAGTGTAGTACAGGCACTGCATGATTGCTAAGGCACAAATATACAATGAGGCCCCAGAAGCATGAAAACAATGAGCTCATTGAGGTCTTCCTGGGCATCATCCCCACTCCAGAGCTAGAGCAATGGATTTATGCATTGGCTTTTCCTTGTGGGTGGAGGTCTCTCACACCCAGCAGTGGAGAAGAGACTGAGGAAGGTCACATTCAAGAAAGTTTGGGAATGATTTTGATGGGGATTCTGCCGACCTTTCCACAGCTAATGTTAATTGCTTTCTGCCCTGACATCAGGGCAGAAACCAGGAACTTGGTGGCAAAGGGGCCATGTCGGTGAGCTTCAGACTGTGACGTACACAGGTGGCAGCTGTCATTGGGAGTGACAGTGCCCAGGCCTCACACCTGCTCATTTGGTGACACTGTGTGCCACCATTACTTGCTTGTAATGGCCTGTCAAATTAGTACAAGCACATGCATTGTGTTCTGCGTTCAAACCAATTAGAAGAGGTGCTTTGCTACTGTATTCATTAAGTAATGAATGGCCACTAGCAAAGCACCTATTAATATGCAAGATGGGTCTGCCTGCACAGAGCTGTATTATGCCAAGGCTGCCCTTAGCCAGAGTTTCTGCACTATGTGCCAACAAAGAGTATTTGCAAATGAATTTGGGGAGCTACCTATTAATTTGCTGCCCCCTGCCCCAGGAATCCTACTCCTTCCACACTGGTCTTTAGCAGCATAAAACTCTTGGCATAAAACAGCTTGGCTTCCCTCTCTTTTTTTCACCTGGGTTTCTCCACCACTGATTAGCAGCCTCTAGCAAAGAATCTGCAGCAGCGTTTGAATTACACACTTGACTAAGCATTCGGCCTGCTCCTGAAACTAGACAGCTGCTCCAAGGAGCCTAATGAAGGAAACCGAAGGAGGAAAAGGAGGCTGTCTGCTAATCTGGCAAAGTCTACCCATCTCCTTCCACCATGACCAACCCTACAGAATTAGTGCCATGATTGTCATTTAATTCCCTGAGTATTTTATTTCCAGCCAGCTTTGGACCTCAGTGTTACCCAGTTCTTACTGTGAAATGCACCAGATCACTGAATGAGGCTGTGGCAACTGCACTTCCTGTCCTCTCAGGAATAGCCCATGTGTAACCCAAGGCATGATTGAAAGCTTCCTCTTATACTCCCAGGGTTCTTCCTGCCCAGCCTGTGAGGAAGGAGGAGGACACACATGTGACTGATTCTCTTCCTGTTTTTCTCCTGGCAAGAGAGTGAGTGAAAAGAGGATTAGGGCTGTGGTTAGAAGAGGAGGGCTTGGGTCCTCCTGCTGCCACCTTCTTCTGTCTGCTGCATCCAGCACTACTGCAATTTGGTTCCACAGCAGGTGCAGAGGAGGGTCAGCATGAGGGCTGAGGGAGGGCGCTTGTCACCTCCAGAAGCCTCAAAGGTATAGGTGGAGTTCCTAGCCTGTTCAAGATATCTCAAATGACATTTGGCACAATCTCCATCATCTTGAGTGTTTTTAGCAGTGATATTGTATATGTATATAGGCATATAGCATCTCATTCAGATAAACACAGTGCCCCTTTTTAAATTTATGTTCAGATTGTTCGAATGGTGCTATGTATTGTGAGATTTGTTAGAAAGCTGGGGTGATGCTTTCTATGGAAACATTGAAGTTGATTTGGGGAACATATAAATCAACCATGGGCTGACTATGGACCAACTACTGCAGTGGCAGGAGATCATCTGTGATGTCTTAATGAAGTGGAAAATTGTTCAACATCTGCACTTCCGACATGGCCAATTATTATATTTGAGGGGGAGGGCATGTGTGTGTTTGTTTCAAACCCTGCAACACTGTTATGGCAAACTGCAACTACTGGAGTTCTTCCAGTGCACTCATTAAAGATGTAGGAGCCATGTCTTCTTAATGTATTTCGCTTACCTTAGTTGTGTAGTAGAAAAGGATACAGGTAAGATAACTGTACACTCATTGGCTAATAGCTCACTATGTGAACTGACCCATTGGAATGTATTGCACTTGAGAAGATGTAATGTGACCTTAAACCTGTGATGCTCTTTTCCTGTTTTCAATTTATTATTGTTGCAGTCATCAAGTTATTATCATTCAAATGTGAACCAATCCATCTTGAGTATACTGTATACTCCAGCACCCTTTGTCTGTATTGCCCAGGCAATGTTTTAGGATAATGTCCCCAAGGTAGCTCTTGGATCTTGCTTATGTCAGCCTCGCCTTGCTTACAAACATTTCTATGCTACTGGCAGTGGTTTGAGAAAAAGTGCAACTCAACCATCATTATGCTTTGGCTTCCTTAGCTGACTCCCAAGTGCTGATCAGTGATGGAATGTACTGACATGGGGTTCTTCAGCTCATTGCTTGCCTTTGCTACCTATCTGCATTTGGGCCTACTTTGTTTGTTGACAAATTTATATCCCAAGTGGGCCTTCAAAGCAGCTTTAGGCATCTTTTCATTGATGCACAGCACAATCTAATCCTGTCCCCCTTCTGGAACCCAATCCACCCATCCCCCACCACTTGCCACCCCACCCCATTTTGCCCCTCCCTGTCCTCATTTTGCACTCCTGCCACCCTTCCCACTTCCCCCACCAACCTACCTCCTCTGACAAGCGGGTGATCTGACAGTGACAGGGGAGGGAAGGCATAAATCTTCATTTGTAAATGGGATTGCCAAACAGAATGGTGGCACATGTTTCTCAGCTAACTTTTATGTCATTGTTACCACTGGTTTAAGGTGTCATTGCTACCACCGACATCAGCCCAACCGGATATGGACTCTGGTGGACATGTGCTTGAGGCAGCCTCCACCAACACTATTCCAGATTAATGTTCTAATCATTGTAGGTTGTAAAGGCCCCTACATTTCCTGCCTTCCACAAACAACCTCTTGGGCTGGTGGTGTTGGATCATGATTCCTTGTTAGCTTAACTTTCATATGAAATGCGGGGGTTCTCTGCTGTTGACCACCCCTGAAATGCAGAGAGGGTGAGAGAGAGATGCTTGCTGCAATGTTGCTATGAAAGCTTTATCAACCTTGCCTTCACATTGCTATCTGTAATCCTCACCCCATCCCCTCATAAGAAATCCATGCCTCTAGGTGCAGTAAATGCTAACAACAAGGAAAATAAGGACACTACGTAATTTGAAGCACTGATTTAATAGTTGCTCTTCAAACACACACAAATATATATATTAGATATGTATATATTTCTCAGTCTCTGCTTACAAAGGTTGCAAAGGCAGCCAAAAAAGATGGCCTCTGAGTTTCTCCAATGAGTATCAAAATGAAACAGGTTTTTTTTTGTTCTGTTGAAATTGCTTTATTTCTGAATCCATAAATATTTGTTACTGACAAAAGTGGAAAAAATCCTTAAGACGCTAAAGTTTTACTAAACTGGTAATAGTTTTTGTTTACAGTACCTACAGAATGTGCTTTTACGGGTAAGTATAACAACAAGGATAATACAGAGAAAAACAGTCAAATACTGCTGCCTCAAAGCTGAATGCGGAACCAAGAGTCTGTGCAAAGATACAGATACGGATGTACTTCCTCATCAGAACTACTGGTGAATAAACATGGATTTCATTAACTGGGCTAAAGCACGTTTAAGAGGGTTGGACACTCGACCTTCCCTGCAGGAAATGGTATCCCCAAATGAAGCTGGTTACAGTAAGAATGGGCTTCTTCACAGGCGAGAAACTCTTGCTACAGATTTCCTTCACAGCTTGTGGGATGAAGGCTTGGAGAAGCAGTTGCAAAGCACGTGGTTAGAGCAACAGTATGGCGTGGTTCTCACAGTTTGCACTGACAGTGAGTACGCTCACAGATCATGGAAGGTCACGTAAGAGACACCAAATGCCATTTTGCTAACTAATGAGATAATGGACCTTTTATTATTTTTTCCAGATTTACATAAATATTATTAGCACAGAATAGATCTGTCTCCCTTCATTCCCACAGGCCTTCTGCAGATGAAAGACAGGTTTCAACTTTATTCCACCTGCTGCCTCTACGACTCAGTGAAGACACCTCAGATGAGATGCGGAATCATCTTGTGGATTAGCAATGAACATACAACACAGGTGGCTATTGTGTGCGAACCAACCCAGTCCAAAATTATTGCTAAGGCTTTTTAGGGAATGTTCTTAATCCAACTTTTCAGCCTTTCTTAAAGTTTAGCCCCTGTGAAACATGAACACAGGAAACTGATATGAACCAGAGGCTTTCAGAGGAAATCTGAGCTGGTCCCCTGCTAAGGAAATTCAGAATGGCTAATGAGTCAGAGGTTCAAACTTGTAAAAATATTCTCTTCATGAATGTTATTCAGCATCTACGGGGGTGTTTCTTGTGAAAAGCACACACGTACAGGTCAATCCTATGCATGCCTACTCAAAAGTATGTCCCATAGATTTCAATGAGACATACTGCCAGGTAAATGTGTATAGGATTGCAGGAGTAGAGATAGCCAGGATCATTGATTCACATGGTTGTTTTGAATCAATAACCCTTGTTCACTGACCAGGAAACTACAGGGTATTTTAACCACAATCCTTTGCTCATTACTTTTGGCCCCTTTACAGCTTTCATGGCCATAGTGAATTTTTGTCCATCCCCTCCACATTACATACTAAATATAGTACTAATTACATTTTCATTATCATCTCAAGATGAACCATGAACAGAAGGCCTCTATCCAGAGGTTCCTTTCCATTCAATTTCATTTGATAATGAAACCAAATAAGAACATAAAGGGAATTAAGGAGCTGATATTTCTCAACACAGGTAATTCTACAAAGAAGCTCAAAAGGTTATGTTTTCTAAAAAGGAAGGATGTTTACACACTCTCAGCCCCGCACAACAAAAATTCAGAAGTATTTGGCTAGTCAATGGTAGCTGTCTTTGCTACAGTGAATGCTGTGTGTATGCTGTGTGTTGGATAGATAGGTCCATGGGCTGTTGGTGTGGGTTGTCTGGAAGTGCCGGGAAGCAGAGATATTCACAGTTCAGTCTGAGAAGGGCGATAAGGATTTCTTTTACACCTTGCTTCCCCTCCTCAATGAACCTGTGCAGTTTAAGAAAGAAACACTAGAAAAATATATGGGTGTGGACGTCTACCAAAGTTGCAATCTTAGGGCCTCTGCGCAGATTGCTTAGACCTTAGGACATTATAAGAGATATTGTGTAATGTCAGGTATGAATTGCAAACACATCACAGCAGTACACTTTCCAGGATTCTCAGAAGCTCCCTATTGAGTGTACACTTGGAGCTTGTCTTGTGTAATGAGTGAAACAACTCAAAAAGACATAGGGAAGAATTGTGCAAATAACTGGAGCCGTCTTTGGCATTTGTGCTGCAACCACTTTGCATGGTTGAGCAGGCAAACTCATTAATTTTTCAGTTTGAAATTGAGCTGTCTGTACAGCCATACAAATATCTGCAGTAGAAACCTCCCTCAAACCGCAGGCTACATGTATGGTTCTCTGCAGTGGTCATGTATGTACTCTTGTAGAACTGTAGCCCAAATCTCCTTCTCCTCCTCATTATCCATGAACTGTTGGAGCAACCCTCTAGTTCAGTGTTTTCTAGAAACCGCCAGATTAAAAAGTACCAGAGAAATTATCAAGGAGTTCAGTTCTGAACGGCAAATGCGTATTTCCCTGCTGTTTTCCTAAGTGAAAACAAAGGAGATGGTTCTGTGATAGGTAGAAGCATATATAAAAGAAACCAAACCTGTGATTGTGGGCAAGGGACTCTGGAAAATAATGTTTAGCTCACAGAACGTGTGTTATTTATCTGCTGATCCCCCACCAAGCTAAAAACTCCCATCCACCTTTTATCTTACACCTCCTAGATGCCTCCCGTGGCACTGGGAGCTACCACTGCTACTGAAGGTTCAGGGTTGTCCTTGCCAGGTGAGCCTTCTGATGGGTGTGGACCCTCAAACAGAACCCTACTTGACTGATCCCCGATGCTACTCCTAATTTAAACCTAAACCACTGCAACTTGTTTAGGCAAAAGAGTTGGAATTTTCAACATTGACCCTGCCACCCACCCATCGTACTCATAAGGTCAGTGCATTTGTTCTCCTGTCTCAGCTGTGTAAGAGTAATCAGAAACTTCACTCTGGCTCATGAGGCCAGAGATTAGGATGCCAAGCATCCTGGTGTGAGTGCTTTTGAGGCCTGAAAGCCAAGTGAGGCACCCAGCCAACCATGCAGGAGCACACATCTAAACGGAAGCCACTGCTGATAAGACATAACCAGGACCACCACATCATATCTTCACTTATAGTCATGAACATACTACGCTATAGTTTTTAAGTGTTGCATTAAATTCCAAGCAGATGTCATGTCAGGGAGCTCACTTGGGATACCACAGTGGCTCTGTATCGTACATTGGAAGGATGTGCTGGTGATTCCTGTGGGACTTATTTGCTGCTCCAGGATCAAGGGTCACTTGGTATGGTACACAGGCAGCATGGCTGCCACTGAAAACAGTCTCTGCAAGGGTTCCAGCAGCTGCCAAAATGTTACAGCAGCAGTGTTGGTTCCCTGCTATGCAGGAGAAGTTTCTGGCAGCAACTGTGGTATTTGGGTAATGTATAAAGACAGCCCAACAAAGAGGAACATCGTGGTCCAAAATTGCTTTGCAGATTTCTTTGTAAGTACCATACACCAGACTAGGAAAAGGGACCACGCCCTAGTCAGTGGGAGGGCATCCAGATATTCTCACTGGAATGGAGCTCAGATAGATTTGTGATGACCTTGGGAAATGGATTAAGGCAAATGTCCAAGACCCTCAGCACTACTTTACAGGGGTGGCTTTGCAGGTGGGGCAGGAGCTGGGGGACCATGCAAAAGCCCACCTGTGGCCAGTTGACCACTGAGACAAAGAAACTCGACTGCTCCCTCTGTTCCTCATCCCCACCTGGCACACAGTAATTGTGGAAGAGTTGGGAATTATTTTCTCTTTCCCTCAGTGCCATTTTTGCAATTCTCAAATGTCCTCTGGTGGTTCCTCCTCGTAAGTCTCCCCACTCAGCTCCTGGCCCCTGGCTGGCTCAGTGGGAGGCAGTGGGGATCAGCAGCAGCCCATTCTTGTCTTTTCCTGGTGCTATGTAACAATTCCCAGACATTCCAGCCTCTAGTGCAACTTACCACTTATAACTCCTGCTGTTGCTGCTTCCCACCATCACCCAGCAAGCCAGCCAGGGGCCCGAGGCTCCATGGAGAGGCGTCCCTGGAGGTGGTGGGGAGGAGGTGGCAGGAGTGACCTGAGTTCCCTCTACTATCTGTAGCAATGGTTGTGAAAGAGAAGTGTTGCCTGTCCACTGCCAGGTTCCCAGGCACAATGGGTGTGGGGGAGCAGCTGGTGTGTGCAAGACTTTCCAAAACAGAGAAGTGCAGTATTTGGGGGGCGGGGCTCACAGGGCTTTCCCACCTAGGGTGCCCCAAAAGTTGAGCTGGCACGGCTACCTTATGCATCCCTGTGATCCCCAGACCAGTCCTGCCTGGCTCACACAATCTCCCTTTGTACAGTGAGTCAAGAACTTGCACTTTTCTTGCAATGTCACCTCTGTGACCAGCACTGTCTCTGGGTTTACCTCATTGAAAAGGGAAACCATATAGCCAATATTCACAGTGGCACAGGACTCATATGCTTCCAGGGAGGTACCATGGCAGTACTGCTCTTGCAGGTCAAAAGCTTTTATTGTCCACATGGTTGGGTACCTAGAGACATTTGGAGACACCAAGACTGAAGATAAGGAAACAGTACACATTATAGAGTGCCCAGCAAAGTCTGCCTCTCCCTAACCTTGTTGTGGCCTTACCATGTGCATTACAATTAGCAATAACTACCAGTGCTCATGTCTGTGGCTTGAGAGCAGGACATGAGCAGCAGCTAGATATGGCCATCATTTTCCGTTCCTTTCCAGCCCAGTTTCTGTTAAACAAAGCACAGTGTTTCTTATGGCTCCACTCTGCAGTCTACAACCAGGCCCTGTGGCTGTTTTTTTTTTTTTTTTGCTAGTGCTGTAAACAAAGTTGTGTTACTCAAAAGAGACAGGATATCCCCTTTCACATGTGTGTGTTTCTGAGAAAAAAGCAAAGAGAAAGTAAGTCCTAAGTACACAACTACCTGAAGGGAAATTTCAGGAATTGCTTGGGTGGGTGGGGGTGTGGAGAAACATCTAGAACTCTGGACTATGTCCAAGTTTAGATTGTTAAACTCTGTGGGATTCTATTAGATGCAAGTGCTGCAGGTGCCCTTGTGCAGATCTGGCAAGTGCATTTGTAATGGGGGGGTGGCTGCAAGGACACCATGGAACAAACCAGCATTTCACAAATCCACGCAGGCATGACCAATGTGTTTACAGTACAATCCTAAGTATGTCTACTTGGTAGTAAGTCCCACTTAGTTCAATGGAATTTACTCCAAGGTAAGTGTGCGTAGGATGGCAGCATTAGTCATTGAATCAAGAGGTCAGGTCAGGCAGGGTGGTAAAATATCTCAATGTAGTTAATTACAATTAACATGTACCAACTATACAAAATCCAACCAATGCTGGATCTACATTGACAGGTTTTACAGACACTCAGTGTCCAATACCACTGCACAGTGGTTGTACAATGTGCCGAAACGGTATGTGAGGTGCATGCACACCTGCTGGACATGACAAGGCTGGCACTCCGAAAACCTGACAGGCCATTTGCAGAGATGAAAGAAAAAAGCTTTTGGGAGTTCAGTCTTTCTAGAGGATGGGGTAGAATCAGTGGCCGTACTTCCTCAGGATTCCCAGGGGTAGCTGAAAGTTATGGGCAGGCAAGAAACAAAGCATGGTCTGAGCTGTGACCAATCTTTCACAATATGACTATTGTGTTACAGCTACAGTCTCTGGTAGCCTACTGTCTCTTCCAAATGGCGTGTTGCTAAGTTGTGTAAAAATGGGTGGAACTGGTGCCTCTTGTTACTGAGAAACAATTCTGTCCCATTTTTTTTTTTTGTTATTGACATATGATACTAGGGATTTACAGATATGAAGATGGATGGAAGAAGGGGTGGAGGCTGGCAAACACTTATCAGCAGAATTGTGCTTATAAACAAATTCATCTCACTCCTCCTTCCATCTAGAGAGCTGGAATTCTATAGGCACTGGAGTAGTTCTGTTTCACAGTTACATGTAAATCAATGTGGTTTCCAAACCATGGCAACCACTGTCATGAAATCTATTTGTTAGGTAATGGCGCTTGCTGCTGGAATTTCTCCAAAGACCAGGAAGAACCATAGCTACATGAAAATGTGTTGCCATCTTCTAACACATGAGATGGATCTTAGCTGGGACTGTCAGGGAATACAGGTAGAATTCAAGCACTGGATCACAACAGGATCTCACTGTGCCAGACTAGAAGCCTTGCCCACTTTGCCATACTATGCCAATTTTTTTTGGTGAGAGTCTCCTTTGTCGCAATGGATATCAGAGTCCTCTCTTGGTAAAGATGAGAGTGCAGGTATGCAGACAAGGCCTTGAGACGAGTCATCATCTGGTATGGCTTTCTTTGACAGAAACTGAGCATGTCAGGAAACCTTACCTGTATTTCTCCCTGTTCAGGTTTTGTTTTTCCTTCTTATGTCAATAACATGTAGATGAGTTTCAAAACAACACAGACAGGACTGTCGGAAGAGTCTGTCTTTTCAGATATGGAATTAGAGGTTATCTTGGCCATAAGGCCACTGCAGTGTAGGGCACTGAGGCCACCCCAGTCCACATGGATTATCTACAGTGCACAGTGTCTGATCAAACAGTCACCTCTGTCTTGCTGGCTGTGCGGTAATGGTGATGGTGTCCTGGAATATAGTGTAGCTGCTCCACTGTGTTGTGCCGCCGGGAGGCGAATGCCTGTCGCTTGGCAGAAGTTTGGTTCATACTCAAGGTGTTGTACAAGTTATTTGAGGCACTGGGATGGGAGTGCATCTTAGTCATCCGGTAGCGATCCAAGACAGGCGTCGAAACAAAGACATCTGAATGTGACAAAGCCCGTGACATGGACTGCTCTCCGAAGCCTGAGTGCTCTGGAGAGAGCAGTGGGTCTTGGGAGTGGAGGCGCTCAGTGGACAACAGCTGTTCGTCAGAGAGGATGCGCTCGTAAGACATGCTGAACTCCTCGGGCATGACCCTCTCCGGGGACAGCACTCGGTCCTGGGACATAGCCCTCATCACCCGGCGTGGCCGCTCCCTCTGGGTGGTCTGTTTCTGGGAGAGCTGGATGACATTCAGAGGGAGGGTCCCTCTGGCTGCCAGGTCTGGAAGGTGCCTCTTTCTGGAATAATATTCCTCAGCTTCTTTGTCAGCTGTGAGGAGAAATGAAAAAGAAAAAATAGATATATTAAGAAATGAAAAGTGACAGGCAAGGGTGAAAGGGAAGTCAGGTACATCTTCTGTGAAAAAGCAAATGCACAGCACAGGCAGTGGCATCTTTTGAAGCTGCCAACTAGTTTTCCTGCTTGAGGGACGTGCCCCCTTGCTTGAATGCTTGTCTTATGTACCTGGTGACATCCAGAAGTGTGCCTTTGCACTCAGTGCACTGAGGCCCAGAGGAGACAGGCCCTTCCGTGGGAGCTGCCTTTAGATCTAGACTTGATTACTTTCCATTTAGCATTTGGAAGGGAGGCCACTGTTGTGATGGAGAGAAGGATAACTTGGTTCTTGCCTGAAGGTTGAGTCCCAACATGCATAGAAGTTTAGAGCTTTCTTTAAAAACATTTTAAAATTTAGTTTAAAAAACAAGAAGATCCAGCTATAGCTTACAGTTAGAGCAATTCTTCATCCATAGAAAGGCTTCCCTACAAGGTTTTGCTTATCTGAACATTGATTTGAGGCAAACTTAATGCCACTTGAGAAAGTATAGGTAGACCAAGGGGATTGTGCAGTGACCATCAAAGTAAAAGTGGATGTGTAGAAGCCCTGTGTGAAGTGTCTTTTGCTGGGCTGTACCATTTCTGATTGTGGACGGGATATCAAATCTCTGAATTCTTTCCAACATGAAATAAACAAAACTAGTCTGTCAAAAAAGAAAAAAGAAAAAAGGCCAGTCTGGAATGTTCTCCTGAATGTTGTAGTTGCATAATGAACAATCAGTGAGGAGAAGCTACTTAAATATTGAATCCTCACCTGCAGTCAGGAATGGTATAGTTTAGTAACAGATACACTTAGTAGAGGGTACTAGGGCAGAGATGTCAAACATAAGGCCCGGGGGCCAGATGCGGCTCATGGAAACTTTTTATCTGGCCCTTGGGCTCCCATCTGCTGAGCAGTACTAAGGTGTTACTGCTGAAAAGGTAGCCTGCATGATAATTGAACTCTGCTAAATCTTGAAATATGATCAAGATTTGCATATTTTCTTTTCTGTCATTTGCAGCTAATGTTCCTAAGTGAGAAAAAAGTGCTTATTTCTGGTTATGACCTGTTTAATGACATCACTTCCTGCCTAATGACATCAGTTCCGGCCCTCAGCTCACAACATAAATGCTGTTTGGCCCACTGTATGAATACCCCTGTTTGATACCCCTGTACTAGAGTATATGCCTCTTGGACAATTGTGTCCTGGTCAAATGCATCCTGGACATTTGCATCTAGTTTTTTTTTGCATCCTGGTCATTTGCATCCCACTATAACAGGGCAACAAACAAACTCTAACTGGGCCACAAAGCCCATGTTATATATCCCAGCCCTAGTCCTACTTTTGCATTTAAAAAATAAAAAGCACATCTAATATAAATATACATATACTGGGACACAAATGTCCAGGACGCAAAAAGAATGGACGCAAGTGTCCAATACCGGGACAGATTTGACTGGGATACAGTTGTCCAGGATGCAATGGTCCTGTCATTCTAGCAGGACCTCTACTGCTTATCTTGACCATTTTCTGCTGGGCTGTCTGCAGAGTAACATATTCTGCAAATATGAGGGTCATGACCAGAAAACCGACAACGGAAGAAGGCCTCCATTTGGAAGCCTTAATACTGGTGAAATTAAATAATGCTGAAGGGGATACAAGCAAAGTTATTGGTGATAAGGGCAAAGTATCAATCAATACTAGAATAAGATATTGGCATTCTGAAGGGTCCTGATTCCACCATGATTATCTTTCCGTGATAAGTAGAGCTCAGCCAAAACATGAGAACAGCCTCCTTTGCAGGCTATACAGATGAACCTGCCCGCTTTTGTTGATTTCTTTGGGGGAGGTCACAAAGATGGGCAAAGCTCACCCATCATGCTGAGAGAAGGGAGTCATCCTTGCCAGTGCTTCTCAAACCAACTGATGTGGCGGACTGACAATAGTTTTTCCCAATGTGTGAGGGACCGGTACCAGATTATTTTTACTGTTGTTTCTTTCTTGCCTGGAAATTTACCATGGAGCAGCAGGTGATGGCTCATGGACAGGCATCAGCTTGTGGACCACAAACTTTGAGTAGCACTGGTCTACCCAACGTGAGAATGTGTTCCTCTTTTACCACACAGTACAATCCATCAGCACCATAGGAAAATGTCTGTGACTTGTCTGGACAAACTGAGTGTTTCCCTGTATGGTGTTGCACAATATAATACTTGCAGCACAGAAGGGGAAGAAAGGAAGATTGCCTCAGCACTCAGGCAAGCCTTGCTACCTTGCGGTGTGTCCTTGCAGGAAAGGATCTCCTGGTTCCATAGACAACACACTTGAACTTCCTGGTGCTTCGCAGTACAGACAGAAAATCAGGTACAGTTGTCCAACTGCTGCAGGCTTTCTTCTTCTGGGGCTGCGAAGTTTGTGATCAGCCACACAAGAAATGAATTCAATGTACATTTGGGGGCAGTTTGTGAGGGGGGAAATTCACATCCCACACTCCCCTGATGTGTCCTGAGGGTTTGGCTCAGCTATACTTTTAGCTCAGGTCGTATCCTTCAGTCACTAAAGTGAATCACGCGCCAGTCTGAGTTGGGATGTATATGGCTCACAATCCAAGAGGAACCACCTGTCTCAGGAGGAGTGAAAGCAGGGGCTCTCTACTCTGGAATGCTACCAAAATGCATGTTCACTCTCCCTGAATGAAAGGTCAGGTGACTGAGAGAGACTGAGCCTGAAAGTTACTGTATTTATTTATTTATTTATTATCTCTATACTTCACTCTTCTGCCAAGAAGCTCAGGCAGCATAAAGTGGTTCCTCCCCTTCCCATTTTATCCTCACAACAACCCTTCGAGGGAGACTAAGCAGAGAGTGTGACTGGCCCAAGATCACTCATGGTTCAGTCCTAATGCTTCACTAGTTGACGCCATGCAGCCATGCTTCTGGGTGGGAAGCTGACCAGACAGCCCAGGAGAGGTAAGTTAACATTTTTTTACTTATCTCTTGATAGACTGCCTGGCCACCAATGGTTCTCCTTGGACCTGGGCTAGGTCTTTTTCTGGCATATGTCTGTAGAGTCTCTGGGGAAGGGTCAGAGCTGGGAAGGGGATAGAATCTGGCATGCGCTACTGCCTCTGATTCTCAGCCCCAAACTGTACCCAGTTCGGCCAGCTCCCTGCCTGATTCTTCCCCAAACCACTCCATCTTCCCCCTTACCTGCTTTACCACAGTGTCTGGGAACCTCTGGCATGCACTCCAGCTGTTTCAGCTGGTGGTCCTTCTGCATACAACAGCGACATGCCTTCTGCAATGCCATAAGAGGACTTATGGAAGTAGATTGAGAGATCTGTTGTCATAGGCTTTCCATAGGCCTAGCAGTTTCTGCGAAGTATTCCCCAGCCCAGCCCAGTGTGTCAGCATGGCTTGTCTCTACCTGTCAGCTCACATCCCTTGGAGGGAAGCAATAATAAGTAAGGGACAGCAAATCAAAGATGCTTCAAAGCAAGGGAGAATAATGTTTGGCTCTCACCCTATTCATGCAACCTGAGCAGCAAGATAATGAAATGAGCAGACACCTACTTAATCTCTTCAGGGAAGAATATTTACTTGGGTTAGTCTTGATTGCAGACTCATAGGATGGTGGAAGGTGAGAGAGGTTCTGGAAGGACCTGGAGAAGGAGAGATCATAGGGCTCAGTGGCAGAGGTGAGGATACTGTTCATCCTTGGCTTTTCTGCAGGGGTGAGAGAGAGAGAGAGAGAGAGAGAGAGAGAGAGAGAGAGAGAGACTTGCATTCAAATGGAGCCACAAGAACAAAGGCAGAGCGCTTGGTGTGCAATTGTTCAGTTACACCCATCAGATCTTCAACTCTTGCATCACAAAGTAATTCAAGCTGACACTTGCAAAGCTGCAAACAAGAAACCCAGGGCTTTGTTTCTTCAGTGTCCATTGCAATTATTAATGAAGGCAGAGTGTCTTGATTCCTAGCCCATAAAATGCTTGCTCCTTTGCCAAGCTGATGCAAGGAAAACAGGCAACTTGTTATGTAACAACAGATGTAGGTGAACAAGCCACTGGCTGCTCGTTTCTCTCTGTTGCTGGGTCTCTTGTGAATGGAACATGAACGAACCACTTGTCAGCTGCGTCCATCTTGTAGAGCAGGTGGGTTGCTGCACAACTGATGCTCGGGCCTTGTGCTTACTTATTCTGTGCTCCACACAAGATGCACTGTGTGAAGGGAGTCAGACACATCCCACACTCACATCCCTCTTTCACCACATTATAAAAGCAGAGGCCAGTTCAGCTTTCCTCCACCTATATCTTAATAAAAGCCTGCTGCCTGAGGTCCTTTATTGCTGATCACTTTCATTTCATAGCACAGATGCAATTAAAACAAACACCATAAATAGAGTGACCAGATTCTTAAAATAGAGACAAAGAGTGTGGGGAACATGGATGGTCTACTCAGAAGCAAGTCCCACTAAATTCCAGGTAACTGCCTATACAATGGCAGCCTCCACTGAATTCCATCACTTAATGGCAGAAGAAAGGAGGAGAGGATATTTTTGTTTAGACCAGTGGTTCTCATTTAGCACCAGACCCATTTTTTAGAATGAGAATCTGTCAGGACCCCACCAGAAGTGATGTCATGACTGGAAGTGACATCATCAAGCAGGAAAATTTTTCACAATCCTAGGCTGCAATCCTACCCTCCTTAACTCAGGAGTAAGTCCCATTGTTAAAAGCATATATATAGTAGCCCGATAAAAGTACAGACCTGTGACATTTCCCCAAATGCAGTCATATACCGTGGTAGCATCAAGTCTAATATATTAAAAATAAAATTTTGAAATGAATGGGGACCCACCTGAAATGGGCTCGCAACCCACCTAGTGGGTCTTGACCCAGAGTTTGAGAAACACTAGTTTAGACAAAATCTCCAAGGGTCAGGTCAGAACACTGAGAGAACCCATAGTAGATCTTGTGACTAACAGCAGCCCAGCCCACTTCCTTCCCCAATTTTCTCCATCTTACTCACAGAGTTCAAAGTGGAAGGGAAGGCTTCATCAGTGCTGTAACGTCGGGGTGGTTGTGATGTGGTAAGTACTGCAAGCACTGCAATGTGCTGTGTACGCGGCCCCTCCCACTTGCCGTCAGAGCTATTCTGGGCAGTGAAATGCAATGCTCAGGAGACGCAATTTGGTTTGGCAAGCGCCTACGCTTTGCCGTCACTGCCCAGAATAGCTCCAATGGTGAGTGGGAGGGGCCACTTGCACAGCGTGTTGCAGTATCTGCAGTACTTACTACGCCGCTGACTCCATAGCTACGCCACTGGCCCTCAAAGTGCAATAATAATCAGAACTTTCCATAACAAGCAGCTCTTCTAGTGGGGAATAGCCTGTCCTCCCTCTGACTACAGAATATGAACCTCTCTGTGACTGAGCTAGGAAAGGGCCCTTTTGTCTGTCCCTCTGCACTGCTTCTCCTCTTGCTGCCATATCCCTACTTCTGAGAAGCAGGAACGGCAATACCTGCCTACCTTGTTTAAATGCTTAGATAAATGGTCCTTCATTACTTATTCTTGAGAATTCATTATTAAATATTATTGCTCTTAATTATGGTGATAATGACAATGATTATAACTAAAGGGAGCCCTTAGGTGCCTTCACTATAAACCTCGTGTAATTTTCTATTCATGTGCACTGTAATTTGTCATCTCACCATCTTGGAGTTATTTTTAAATCAGCAGGGCTTCAGCTTTGTTTGGACTGTTGGAGAGAAGCTTTGGCCACAGTTCAACATGGGTGATTTCAACAGGCTTGTGCACTTAACTCTGTATTAGATTATAACTTCTGGCTGCCATTCCAGGCTAGAGAGGGTGACTCCATGCTCTGGAGAAAGCTACCCACACTGTCTTTGTAAAATGTTGCCCCCCTTGTCTGTACCACACGGGGCAGGGGAACACAGATTCAGGTTTTTCCAGTTCTAGTTCCAGCAGCTCCTGACATTCTTTCACTAAGATTTGAATGCAAAAAGAGAACACCTGTTTGTCAAAGACTGTGTGATTCCTGTTTTGAAGGTCAGCAGGGGCTTTGCCTGTATAAGATCTCTCATTCAATTCCCAGTTCAAAGACTAGACTAGGAAGCAATTGAGCAGGGCTAGGGAGGAGATAGTATTGGGTTAGACAGTGGTTCCCAACCTTTAGCAGCTCAGGGACCACTAAGGCAAAATTTGGAGACGCCGAGGACCACATGCAACCCACCACTCTCTCACACAAAAATACAATTAAATTCATAATACGTGGAGAAGATTTTTTAGAATTAATGTGATGGTTGTGCTTGCATTTGCTTCACTAGCTGTGAAATTCTTGGGTTTATACTGTTGCTCAAAGCTATGCAGACGTTGTCTCTAGTGTCCAACCAATTCCAAGCTGCCTGCTCTCCCCTCTACCATTAGTCTGTGGAACCCCTTGCCACAGGATGTGATGATGGTGTCAGGTGAAATGACTTTAAAAGGGGATTGGACAAATCTCTGGAGGAAAAGTCCATCATGGATTACAAGCCATGATGTGTATGTGCAACCTCCTGATTTTAGAAGTAGGCTACCACAGAATGTCAGGTGCAAGGGAGGGCACCAGGATGCAGGTCTCCTGTTGTTTTGTGTGTTCCCTGAGGCATTTGGTGGGCTACTGTGAGATACAGGAAGCTGAACTGAATGGGCCTATGGCCTGATCCAGCGGTGCTGTTCTTAAGGAAAAGTGAGGGGGGAGCCACAAGATGGCACTGTCAAGCTCTGCTTGGTAGCCAGGGTTGCAAAGTTTTATTTTCCCTTTCTGGGATGCATTGAGAGTTTTCCCCTCCTTTCTTCAAGAGATCTCACAGACCACCTGGCAGGGTCTTGTGGACCACCTGGCAGGGTCCTGCGGACCACCTGTGGTCCCCGGACCACAGGTTGGGAACCCATGGGTTAGATGGACCAGTGATGGAACTTGGAATGAGGCAGTGACCTATGTTGAAGGGAGGATTGCTGAGCACAGAGGACAACTGGATTGTAAGGCACAAGAGTCACATGGAGTCTGTTCTCATTCTTTGGCTGGATTGGAAAATACTGCAGTGAATGGGGCTGCTGTGGTCACTGAAGAGTCCCCCTCTGCCACCTGACTGTCATGGCCACATCCTAACCTGCCGACTGGATCTCTCCATCCAGGGTTCTCATAAGGCAGCTATTGCTGATCAGAAGTGCCAACAGTTTCCCAGAAGTGCTGGGTCTGAGTCTGCAGTTTGACTGTTAACATTGCAGTTACTTGTTACTTAGAAAAAACACCTGAAATAGAGAGGGCAGGGCTGGCATGTAGACACCAATCATGCCCCTGCAGCCCTTACAAGTCTTAAATGGAGGAATTCATCTGCAAGATTTCTATATACAAACACTGGGCTGGTTGCCAAGACTTCATCTCGCAGCCTCTATTTGGGCACCAGAGCCTAAGAATTCAAAGCTTGCCTCCATCTCTGCACAGTCTCATGTAAATCTAGGCCAAACTCCACACCAGGAAGAAGCTGAGAAAACAAGGGGTTACATCTTGATAAAACAGAATTCACCACTGGGCAGTTGTAGGCAGCTATGCAGATTAGCCACCTCATTCCGTTGCCACTTACTGTATTTGCCATCCATAGCCAGGAGACTTTTTGACGTAAACCGCCAGATCGGTATGGAACTCCAGAGGAAAAACAGGTCCCATGGGCCCTGCCACCTCCTCTGGGCTGGCTGCAAACTTTGTTTGGTATTGAAATCACATCCCTTTGCTGCAAATCAGATCAAATGACTGAAGCCGGCTTTAAAATAGTTTTTCATCAGCCAGCAGAGAATGGCCTGTCACATTATAACATTCCTATCACACCCAGGCGCTCAGGTATTAAAATAGGCAGAGATAAGAACATTAAAAATAGTAGCAGTGAGCAAATCTTCAGATAATAGGAAAACAAAGGGACACAGAAGATCACTTCGGGCTGGTCGCTATTGCAGTGCAGGCTCATGGGGCGGCACAATGGGCTGACCTGTTGACAGCATGGCCTGATCCCAAAGCTTTCTGGGGAAGAGATAAGCAAATGGTAGGTACAAAGGGTGATGTTGCATACAAGCCCTGTGTGCGCACAAGGTGAGCTGTACTGTGTTTGCCCTCAGTGTTCTGGGAGCTTCTGCAGGCCAATTCATACAACCAAACTGGCACAGAAGAGGCAGATCTGGGCTGGGTTTGGAAAACAGTGAACAGTTCTCTGATGGCATCACTGCATGTGCCACTTGCAACCCAAACCATATTTGCTCTGTCCACTTCTGGCAGTAGCAAACACATACAGAGGGCTGATCTGGTGTTCAGTGAAACAATCACATCGCTTGCTTCCTTTGCCACATCCTGAACTCAGCCTAAATCCACTGACTAGCCCCACATTCACAACTTGCTAGCTAGTCATATGAATTGGCCATTGGCCTTCAACTGCTCTCCCCCATTGCTCAAATTATTCCAACAGGGCTATGAACTCCTCTTTACAGAGGTTTCTCTGAATTCTTTCTACAAACATGACTGGCAGAAAGGATTGCGGTAGCAGTGAGCAAATAGGAGTGAGCATAGGAGGGATGTGGGCACAGGGAATGAGTAGCTATGCCGTGTGGGGTGGGACGTGTACTGCAGATTTCCTCAGCCCCTCAGTGGGAGGGGGATGTTCATCACTCTTGTGGTCTCCACTGTTTTTCAGATCTGGTTGAAATTGAAGAAATGAGCTCCAGCATGGTTGGCCACATGTGATTTCTGTGGCATCTGGACTATTTCTTAGGATTTGGGGAGACATGATTGTAGTCACAATCCCATTACTTTGTACATACATTGCCCTGTGGCTGACCATAGTTAATAACCCACCAATGAGCTGCCTTAGATGAATAGAGAGAACAAGTGAGAGAACGTGACAGATATATGCCTACAAGTTTTCTTATACAGACCTTTACGCACAGCATGATTACTCAGAGGATGCCTCTTGTAGCAGCTAAAGATACACAGCTAGTGAAAGCCCACTTTCTTTTAAAGCTGTGGTCCTAGCATCAAAAGATTCCACTTTGCCCTTGGAAAGATGGCTTGTAAACCCATGTGTAAATTCTCCAAGAATCTCTTGGGATTCTCTGCCTTTTCATGTCAGCTGTCTTTTGGCAGAAGTTTATGCACTGGAACACCCTTAGCTCTTCTGAGCTGTTCTGCAGTGGAGCCGGTTCTGCCTCCCAGATTAAGTGGCTGGCCAGCATTTCCTGGCTTATCTTGGTGGCATGTATAGTAACAGAGTGCCAGGCATGGCTTTCTGTGGGAATCCTGATGTCCTTCATACCATCCAAGAATGCCTTCCCTCCCAATCCCATTCAGTCCTAACTGCATTTTGTAGACAAAAATGGAAAAGGGTTTTAATGCAGCTGAACACACTTCACTGTGATAGGATTTTTGTACAAGAAACTCAGCTGTAACCGAACTTGAGATGAAAACTATCTTCCTATTCGCATGAAATTGTTGGGAAAATATAAAGTGCTCATTAGTTACTGTCTAGGAACTGGGTTGTTTCCCAAGGGTCAATCTGGTTGTCTGAATGCCTTATCTCACATTTTTATACTGACCCCGTGATTAGGCAACACTTTTTACTTTTCAGAGAGCAAAGGCCATTGAGTCCTTAGTACACTGGAAACAGAGACTTTCATCAGCAAGGTGAAACTGCCTCCAGTCCAGCACAGCAGAAAAAAATTATAATCACATCCACAAACACAAGAGATTAGCATCATAATTATTGATAATTTAAAATAGCAGAGTCTATCAAGTACCTATGTCAATGCAGGTAAGAAGCACAGTGGATATGCCAAGGTGAGAAAGTAATCCTGCTAGAGACCTCTGTCTCAAGATACGAAATAAGAAAAGTTGCTACACACATGAATATCTGTAAAGGCTGGAAAGAGGCAGGTTCACAGGTGTATGTTTATTACTTACTGAAAGTAGTATCAAGTGGTGACTTCCATTACGGATGGGCTTTCTTTGAAGCATGTGCTCGGCATTCAGAAGGTTCCTGATTCAAACCCATGGCATCCTCAATGCAAGGGTCTCAGGTAGCAGGGCTGGGAAAGGCCTGAGACGATCTCAAGCCAACGTTCATGTGACAGATAAAGGCAGCCACGGAAGCAAATGCAGTGATTGCGAATGTGTTAATGACTGCAAGATGCTTCTTGCCCAACACTTTAAAATGTGCTTCCCTTTAACGTTCATTTCATCAGCAACATTTGTACTACCTGCAGTGTGTGTTGAGCTTTGGAGGTGACGGGACGAGCCTGGGCCTATGCATGAGGTTTGTATTTCCAGACTGAGCAAGGCAGCTAATTGCCTACTTTGCATGAAGCGTGTGAAATTAGGCTACCCACACTTATCTAACGGACATGCATGAAATCAGAGCAGCTTCTCACCATCTGTTTTGCCATGCAGTCAATCAGAAGCTGGATGGAGCGCGACTGCAAATGAGAGGTCACCTTGAAACCAACCACCCAAGACTTAGCAGCACCAAAGAATAAGCTGAAATGGCTGGGGAAGTTGCCTCATGCATAATGTAGTTGGGAGCCAAGGTCAGTGGCTTGATAGGTTTCTGTGGGAAGGGGCAGACTATGCATTTTATTACAGAGCTGTTTTTATAAATCCGGGGTGGGGGGGTCTTCCCACTTGAGGATGTATGTATTGTTCAAATGCTTATTTTCCAGGACTACATACATTTTTACTTGCTAGCTGTGGTAGTTTACGGGTCTACTGCTATGGAGGAGAAATGGGCAAGTGATTGGGGGCAGGGCCTATTTGTTATGCAGATACATTCCTGCTATAAGGCTATTCTTGGTTTTTGCTGAGCATCTTACAGGTAAGCTATGACCAACTTACATTACTAGCTTTAATTTATATAGGGCACCTCTGCTTCGCTTACACCAGCATGACACGGTCTTGTGAGATGTGCTTCTCTTATATATCTCAATAATTATAGCTATTAGTATTTATATACTAGCAGCAGGATCCATGACACTTTATGGAATAACATAAGAAAAACCTACATGTTAAGTTGGAACATAAGTATCGGTCATTTCCCTAGCACTTCTTTATTTAGAAAACATTTTAAAACATTATTAAGGGAACCAATCCTATCCCCCGCCAGACATGCTGATGCAGTCACACCAAAAAGTGCGTGCTGCATTCAGTGATGGAGGAAGGGGGATGAGGGCAAATGAGAGGTAAGTATAAATGTTTTATACTTGCCTCCTGGTAAGCCCTGCAGCCACCTATGTGTCTCCTCGGACACCACTTTTGGTGGCATATGTCTGAGGAGAGTAAAGGGGTGGGAAGCATTGGTATGGGAAGACAGGATTTGGCATGTGCCATTGCCACCAGTTCCACCCTCCCCATTTCCTCCTCGCCCCAGTTCCTCCACCCTCCCTGCCCAGTTACTCCCCAGTGCACCCATTCCCTCCCCTCTCCCTGCCACTTCGCCCCCATTGCTGACTTGCTGGCTCTGGTAATTGTCCTATTTTCCTGCTTTCCCCCTTCCCCTTATTTTAATTCTGTCCTTCATTAAGTGCTCAGAGCTGCATTTTTGCCTTCCAACAACCTTGCTAGGTACGTTTTGCTGAGACATCCTGACTTAGTCCAGGGCCATCTGGAGAGCCTCATTACTAGCCAAGGTCTGCATCCGTATGCCTCTCCTGAAGGGAGGTGCATGCATTATATGCTTCATGTTACATTTCCTTACTCACAACAACCCTCGCTATCAGGCCACTTCATGCGAAGAACCATCATCTTCAGAGTTACTACTGAGAACAAGTGTGGTGTAGTGGTTAGAGGCCTAGATTAGGACTAGAGAAAGACTTGAGTTCAAATCCTCACTCAGCTATGAAGTCATTTGGCACCTTAGGCCATTTCTCTGTCTAACCTACCTCACAGGGATGTTGTAAGGATACAAGAGTAGGAACCATGTATGCTGCTCTGAATGCTTGAAGAAAGGATAGGCTACACATGGAAATCATAATAAGGCAAGAATGGTCACTAAAGTACAACTGATCCCACTCCTTAGTTACTGAGACGTCACTGAGACATTTGTGATTCTTCCAATGTAGACAGAGGCTGCATTTTTAGCATGTTTGCACAGCATTGCAGGTCTAACAGCTTCACTGCAAAATCCTTTGTTGATGGTGTTGCATGCTGGGGATTACAAACCCTCTGGAAATTCCACTATGATGCTCTAGCAGAAATTAAATTGAGTTCCACTCGCTCTAGTAAAAGGAGAGAAGATTAGCCTATGTTACTCGCTCTACTTCCTTTCACAGCACAAGTCAAATGTCCTCTGCGGCTCTGCATTTTGTGTAGGAGTAAACCTGACTGCTGGCTGACTGCATTATATACTGATGTTTCCTCAGCAAACATGTAACTAGTGGACACCAAATTCATGTCTAAACTGCGGCGGACATTCCCAGCCCTGCGCCCCGGGCAAAGGTCTGCAATGGCGCCCCCACGGGCTGTCGCCGCAAAAATCCGCCCCCTACTCACCTGAGGTTCATGAAGCCTCCTGCGACCTAGGGCCATATTGGGAAAAACTCTCTGAAATTCCTCGATGCTATAAACCAGCGGTCTCCAAACCCTGGCCCGGGAGCCAGATGCGGCCCACAGCAAGCCTCTTTCCGGCCTGTAGCCATCTTGTCCCCTGAAAGCCTCTGGCCCACTCAACTGAACATGACCAGAACTGTGCTCTGATTGTGTCTGGAGGGTGTTCTGAGGGCCAGAGAGGTGGAATGAATGAGCCCATTCATTCATTTATTCACTCATCTAAGTTCCATCTCTAATTTATTTAAATTTTATATTTAAATTTTTTTCCCGGCCCTCCACACCATGCCAGATATTTGATGCGGCCCTCTGGCCAAAACGTTTGGAGACCCCTGCTATAAACTGTGCTTCCAGGAAACCACAAGCACAGTTTCCAAACCCGTTGGGAGCCTCAGACAGGCTTCCACAAGGTCCTAGAGAATTGCATCTGGGGCATTTTGTTATGTGAAAATCCCCTTTTTCCTTTTAGTTGTGATTTTCTCTCTATCTGGTTCTGTACTATGGACTAAAATGCAGCGGCTGTCCCTATATCTCTGGCAACACACACACATACACACACACACACACACACACACACACACACACACTCTCAGAGAGAGAGAACACACACACACACACACACTCTCAGAGAGAGAGAGAACACACACACACACACACACACACACTCAGAGAGAGAGAGAGAGAGAGAGAGAGAGAGAGAGAGAGAGAGGAGTTCTGGAATACTGTATGACCCAGCTGCTAAGTCCAGAGGCTTGGACTAGTCTAGGGTGAAGTGGATCTTGGCCTAGTCTAGGACAGCAAGTGGATGAGCAGGTTTCCCTGGAAGTATGTGTGGGAATGGGAGTGCCTGCTTTCTATTTGGCAGATATAGATGGGTAGATGAGACTCGTCAGCCTGGGAAGGCAGCTCATCTGAGAGAAGGAAAACTCTGATCCCAAACCTCCACTGCCTTGTGGCTACGTCCAGTTATGGAAAAGGCTTCAGGAGTCAACCTCGAGGCAAAATCCGGAGCCGGAGTCCCTGAGGCAGTTCATGGCTGAACACAGTCACGTTCTGGCAACTCCTGCGACGCCATTGGAACCAACCGTATTGGCCTCTGCCTTTCCACTGGACCATTTCAGTGACGTGGAGAGCGGGGATTTGCTGCATGGGAAACAGTCTGTCCTCCATATCTACTTTACCCAGGCTTCGCGCACTGGAGAGGACATTCTGTCCTAGAACCACAATTCAGAGCGCAATACCATAGTCTTCCGAGACTGAAGGATGCCAACAAGTAATATTTGGCAGAGGTTTGGCATGGCACAGATACCATCTGTGCCTGTCACCAACAAGAGGAAATAGTGCCACCTTGAATGGATGCTAGCCTGTCGCTTACTGCTCAGCTTTTCTCCCTGTAGGGTTTGATTCCTGCCAAAACATTTCTTGTCCCTTTCATGCTCTTTTTTGCTTAGCTGTCGTGCATTTCAGATGAGGCACATTCACCAGTCCCAAAATGCACGAAGTTAAAAATAATGCAAATAAAATTTTCCAGTAGCATTTTCCAGTAGCACTTTCCTGTTCCTTCCATCTATGCCTTTCCAGAGCTACCCTAGTGAGGTCAGAATTGAAGGACTACTGAGATAAATCTGGATGAACACATCCTTTTGTCTGCTCTCTGAGAGTAAGTGGACACCAGCAGGCGCCTTCTCCTTCCTTCTCAGGCACAGCCCAAGCCCCAGTGCTGCTTGAAGTGGGATGCAAATTTGACTGCTATCTTCCTGCCATTGCAAGCCACCTTGCCCCTCACAAAATCCTCTTCCCTTCCCTTTGAGACAGCAACAGCCCCCTTCTCCCTCCAGTAGTGCTGGACAGAAAAGGTGAAAAAGGTGCCATTGGTACCTCCTTTTTTCTTTCCCTCACTCTCTCTGACTCTTGGCTGCAGCTAAGTGGGCAGGAAGAAATGGAGTACGGTGGCCCCCCACTTCTGCGCTATTTCCTTGGTTTTCCTCTACATGGGGCTTCTTTAAAATGTATAGGAGGAATGCAGCATGCAAATCTCTTACTGTTCATTCCAAAAAAAGACCCAGTTAAAGGACAAGCAAGGAGTTTGTGTGGAAGAGAGATAAGGGGTGAGATCACTTTGCCCTGCCACTCCCTGTCCACTCAGCTCCAGTTGAGCTGGGAGAGATAGTGGCAAGACACAAAATAGGCACCTTTTACCCTGCTGCAGGTAGAAGGAAGCTGCCACTGTCCCAAAAGAAAGGAGTTTCAATGGGTGTATTGTGAACTACTGCACAGAAGTCTCTCTCTGGTGTGAAGTTTCCTACAGGGATGCTGCACTGCACTAAAAAGAAACTGCTACAAACTTTACCAGTCACTGCAAAGGTTTGTGCTGGGCCATTTCTTCCATGAATCTTAATTTGGTTTTTCAACAGTCTATCACATTTCAGAGGAAAAAACCCACAACCTGTTTATTTTACTTATTCATTTTAAATTAGAAATCATATAATCTTGTAATTTCCTTTCATAATTGCTGGTAGAAGCATGAGTGAGAGAAATGTTTGATGTTTCCTTTGATTCCAATGATTCAGAAAGAATTTCTAAGCAAACGACATCTTCGAACCAAACAGGCACAACATTTGTAACAAACTGCTGGAGGGGATGCAACAGAATGAAGAATCATTTTCATACCTCTTGGGAACCCAAACTGAGATAACTTCCAGTCTGATGTCAGACAGGTATTCTCCTGGGACATGCATGGGAGGTGAATGCATTTTTAATGCTCTTCCGTGTTAAAAACATCCCTGCCAATATAGCTCTCTTGCTATAGAAAACTGGAATCCTTCTTCCTGACATGCTAGCTTTTGAATGGTAGGGAATTTTGCATGTGGAGAGATTGCAATCATTGAAATCCTCTATGCTGCTTTCTAAAATTGTAAATCACTGGCTTCCGAACCTGTGGTCTGCGAGACCCTGAGAAGTAGTCCACAAGGTCTTGGAAAAAAATACTTCAATCACTTCCAGCATATCGCTGAGCGAATACTCCCCCATAGACCACCAGAATGCGCAAAGACCGGACCACCCTCAGCTGGCAACAAAAGCAGTAACAGAAATCTCTATAAATAATAAATCTCTAATAAATATTCTCTTACAAATTTAGTTGTATTTTTCATGTGCAGGGGGTGGGGGAGGTAGGGGTTACTGCAGTCCACGATGATTCCAATTATTGCCACAGTGGTTCACAGGCTCCTAAAGGTTGGGAAGTTAAAGTCTTCTTGTGCTTTTTATGGAACAAATGTAAAGTATATATGTAATGTTCACAGCAGAAGCATACAGGACTGGGTGTGATGAACCTCAGTGAAGTAGTAATGAAGCCATCTCAGTGATGATGTATCAGTGTTTCAAGCTAGTTTTTGCATGACACTCTTTGGATTTATCCAGGGTGGAGCTGGGGAATGACTGAGGATGCCAATGTGGGACCTGAAAGGTTGCTGCAATGTGATTTGAGCTCCTGTCTGAGGGAACAACTGTGCATCTTGTTTTTAGTATTAAGAGAACTTTAATACTATACATTGAGTGTGATGTTCCCTGCCTCATTTGTCACATATAGAGGAGGTTTCTTTAGCTGCAGCTGCTTCCATTTCAGTGCTACAACTAAAGCTGTTCTTTGGAACTACAGGTTGAGACTAATTTGCATGGGTTCCATTCCAAGCATTCACTTGGATAAAAAAAATACACTATAGCAAATCAATTTAAAAAACAAAGTTTCTTTGCTCCAGTAATGGAAAAACAGCCTTGCTGACCTTCTGACTCTAAGATAAGAGTCATTTAGAAGACAATCCATCAGCACTTCACTCAGCCCCTCCCTTCACCAATGCAAAATGATCACCTTTCTTTCACATGCTGGGGGAAGCAGGAGAGAGAAGGATTGATGGATTGTTAGCCTGCTCCCCCCCCTCTCTCATTAAGGAGGCTGTTGTTAAAGGACCAGTTTTTAACACTGATTTTAAAGGGATGCATTTTTCCCCTTCTCCAGGGATCAGCACATTCTTTGTCATTTGCAGGGGCCATTCGTGTTGAGTCAAATCTGTGTATAAAAAATCCGTGTATACAGGTTGGACCTGTATGCAGTTTGTATTTATTCCCACATTACCATTTTATGACATGATAGGGCTCTTATGTGTCTTATGGCTAACATACATGGTGCACATTAAAAAAGAATGCAAGTTCTATATCTCCAAGTTCTTAGGAAGCTCCTTCCACTGCCAGACTGGAGTCAGTCCAACTAGCACAGTGTTGACTATACCGGGTGCTGGTGGCTGTTGAGGGCTTGAAACAAAGATCTTTGTCTGCCAGACTTGAAGCTACCAAGGTTTCATAGGGACCTTGCTGCACACAAAGCATGTGCTCTTTGAGTTCTAAAAGGCTCCTCCTCCTTTGAGAGTATCTTTTTTAGAGGTAGTAACGCAACAATACATCAGCCTGGTTTTGCTACCCCTGAAATTGAGAAGGAAAAGGAAATGGTGTCCAAACAAATTCCTGAATGAAGTGCTCTTTACATGTGACATTTCAGACATGAGACAAACCTGCAAGAATACTTCAGTGTCCTACACTCCTAAACTGACTGGCTGACGTCCTAGCACCTTTTCTGCTGGTGCTGACTGCTGTAAAGTGGTCAGTGCCGTTTTAAAAGGCACTCTGGCAGCACGCTCAGTAGTGTGCTATCAGGGATGTTGGCAGGAAGGCTGGCACCTTCCCACCCATGTCAGCTGCTCTCCCACTTTAGGCTGGAGCAATAAGTCAGTGGGAGAGGTAAGAGGGGGAGTGTGTAAGGGGCAGGAAGGGGGCAAAAGATAATTTAAATCTGTTCACCTCTGAAGCTTCCTGATCCCCCCGCTCAATACACCTGTTTTTAGGGTGGCTGCACCAGTGGGGGAGAGGATAGGATTGGGCTCCTAAAATTTTAACTTGAAAAATATGTCTGTGAAATTCAAAACCAAGAAAGGACAAACAGAAAAGATGAATGATGAAGCAGAGCACTGACATAAAATTATGGTTCTTTCTTTGATAATCCTGGTAACTGTGCACATATCTTTTCCAACAGATTGTACTTCTCATATCAAATGCAGGTAGTAACCTTTGACATCTGTCTTTGTTAAATCTTTAGGAGAGCCTTTGTGCTCTCAACAGCTCTATACTATTTGTCTTAAGCAAACTGTTAATTTTCAGTCTGATTCGTGAGCATAGAACATGCACCCATGTATGCAGAGCTGCTGGCAACTCACCCACTTTTCATCTGATGCATCTTTGCAAAGGGCTGCCTCTCTCTAAGGAGCCAGAGTCTCAGCAGGAGGTGACCGCTTGGACTTCCACACCCACTTGCTCTTGTAGTAAAGTATAATTGGGGCATAGCAGTTAACCAGATGAGATTAAATACTATCCCCTTGTTAATTAACAATGGTCTCTTCATCAGAAATTCAAATAAAATGGAGTGCAATCAAATCTGAGCAACAAAGGGACAGTACTATGTGAGAGACTGAAGATCATGGACCTGCCAGAGGTCTGACATTTGACTGCTAGCTAAAAAGAAAAAGAGTGGCTATATGACCTGCTTTCCTTTAATGCAGGGGTGGGCAAACATTTTGGCAGGAGGGCCACATCATCTCTCTGCCACTGCGTTGGGGGCCAGGAAAAAAAAAGAATTAATTTACATTTCAAATTTGAATAAATTTACATAAATGAATACATTAGAGACTGAACTTATATGAATGAATTAATTTTACTGAGGTTATTTATAATATGCATGAGAATTATAATACAGGTATGTAGAACCATCTGAGAACTGTTTGCCACACCTCTCACACAATGAAAATATACAGAGCAAGCCAGAAACACATGGAGACATAAGTTGTTCAGAGGCAATGGGGGAGGGGGTTAAAATAATGCCCAGGGAAAAGCAGAAAACACATGGAGGCTATGAAAGGCCTTGCTCTAACTCAGCCCACAGCTCGCGTCTGGTGGTTGTGACCAGCAGTTGTGGGCCAGCGTGGGTTCCAACAGTCTCTGATAGGCCAGAGGCTCATTGGAGACAGGGGGTTCCCTGCGAGCCGGATTGGGGGTCCCCAAGTGCCGCAAATGACCTCCCAGGCCGGGGTTTGCCCACTAATGTAAAGTAATGAACAAAGATGAGTAACTCAAAATGAGCAATATAATGGTCCTTATATCCATCTGTGCCCCAAGCCTAGTACTATATCCTGTGAGCCTTGATTCTTATTTCCAAACACCTCACTTGCCAGTCTCTACGCAACAATGTGGTGGTATGCTTTGCTACCATGCTTCATGAATAACACATGGTTGCTACGAATGCAGACCTTTGTGAGTTGGTGTATGTGTCCTTGAAGAAGGACCTTGAAAAGCTAGAGCAGGTTCATATGAGGACAACAAAGATGGTGAGGACTACCATGCAGAAGAAGGGGAGAACCTGTAGCTCATGAAGGCATGACTAGAACCAATGGGTTGAAACTACAGGAGCACTGATTTAGCTAGACATAAGGAAGAATTTCTTAAGAACTGTCTGGCACTGGAACAGTCTACCTGGTGGGTTCACCCTCACTGGGTTCACCCTCACTGCTGGCTTTCAAGCAGAGGCTGGACAAGTGCTGGCTAGGGATAATGAAGCATTGGCTTGCACTGCATAGGAGGCTGGACTAGATAGCCTTCAAGATCTCTGATGCTATGTATATGGGGGAGATATGGATGGATGGACAGCATCGTGCCAGCAGTCCCTGTCCCCAATCTATGCATGTACATGTGAATATCTGCATAGTGTATACAACTGTATAGACATAGCAACCTGAAAAATCAGAGGGAGAGGCTTCTACATGAGAACAGTTATATGCATGTATACACTATGCAGACATTCAACAGAATGCATGTAGGTCACCCCTCTATGCATGCTCTTCCAGCCAGTATATGTAATGAGAAAGCTGCATTGTCAATCTGGGGACAGGGTTTGAAGAAGATGCTTATATAAACAGCCCAAAGAGTCTCTTTCTGTTTGGTTTCCCCATTCATTTCTGCTCAGGTGGCTATTTGTGGGAAGCTTTCATCTAGGCAAACAGAGCATTCCATGCCTGCAAATTGGCACTGTTATGCTAGAAAATCTTGTCTTAGTTCAGCCAATCGGTGAGCGAACTCGTGTGGCATGACTCAGTTACCCCACCATCCTTGTATTGTGAGTGCATGCCTAAAATTTCAATATACACCAGCCTGAATGTTTGTACAATCATTCCTCACTTGCTTACCTAAAGCAAACATTCATCAATACAATCTTCTCATCATGAACTTCTAAAGGTCTGTAGGAGAGCTAAATCAAATGGAAGTGTTATTTGCAAACAAATAATTCCACTGCCCTTTGCGAGGGTGTCATGAAGGCAACCAGCTGATGGGTACTGAAGAAGAAAAGCACTGGAATTCTAGATCATGCACAACCCACCCACATCCTTGATTGTTTCTCCTTTCCCCCCAAAGCACTGAAAAAAGCATCAAAAGAGAGAAAGGAGATTTAACTCTTTTGGCAATGCGTCTACTCCCCATGCTAAAATGCTTGTTAATTCAGAGTCAACATGGTTTTCTGAGATAGGAAAAAGCAGATTGGTTGGATTCAAACAGGAGCAGGCACAGACCTGTGATTTAAATGCTGATAATTCAATTCTGAGTATGCATACATAACATTTTGAAGCAGAACTGACACAAATTTGCCAACTTCCCCACCAAATCTTCATAAAATTCCACTCTTTTAAAATGTGATGGTGAACATTCTCTTTGTCAGTATTAACTTCATTCACTCAAACAGCCAACCAAAAACACATGGATGTTGAATTTTGATGACAAATTTTCATTCTGAAATTGGATTGCTGAATTATGTGAAGCCTTGACAGAAAGATCTGAATTTTGAATTATGAGAATTTGCTAGCTTTAGAACTTTTGTGAAATTTACGTTAAGGTCCATTTTGATGCGAAGTGGAGCAGGGACTGAGGGGTGGGGGCAGATGGGAGGAAAGGGGAGAAGACAAGGGAAAAGTAAAGACAGGAAGAGCCTTTCTTCTAAGGAAGGAAAAATGTGTTAAATCCTGCACGGGGGGGGGGCAGTTGTGGAGGTCTCCTCCATTACCCCAATAACACCGTCCAAGGTGTCTGAGAGGGCCCTGGCACATGTGTGAGGTAAGGGAGAAGGAATGGGGAGGGGCGAATGGGACTATTTTGTTATTTGGAGCGAGGAAAGACTTCCAGAAACATTCCAAGCCTCAAACAAGGCCCCTATGGCTGGTAGAATTCTCTTTGTCAGGCTTATAAATAGCACTAACACATATTTGCTCTCAAAAATTAGGCTCCAAATTCTCTTCTATGAATTTGAACATTGAATGTGCAACAGATAGTCTGATAGGATATATCTGCAGGATGCTGCTCTCTGCAGTGCTCCTGGGCGCTCCTCCTGGCGAGGCGGGGGCAGGGGTGGGGCGAGGCTCCGAGGCACCCCTGGAGGGTTGGCGCCTGGGGCATTTGCCCCACTTGCTCCCCCTAGGTAAGACAGTGATTCAAGGGATATTCACCTAGTGATATGACTCTGTTCGCAGTGTTAGGAACTTGAGTCAGTGACTCAGACTCAAGTTTCGTAAATGCGTGATTTTGGGTGACTTGTTGAGTTGTGTCGCATGCATGGAAGACTTTGAAAAAGACTCAAGTCAGGGTCTCCTGTTGCACATTCAATGTTCAAATTCAATGAAAATATCAGAATACGCATCCTGCAAATTGGCACTCATCTGTACACATGTTGACTCGAGTCTGCCTGTGTCTGGATGTGCTTGCTTACTGTTCCCATGGCGTGGAAAACCTTGTGGGGCTGTCATTCTGACCAGCAAGCAGCAGTGAGTTCCAGCCGGGAGGCAAGAAAGGGTTAAAGCGAGCAGGAGGTGGAGGCAGGACTGGGCTCTCTTTTCCCGTCTTTGATAGGAAGGAAGGAACGGATGATCATCGAACAAAGGATGGGTATTCTGATATTTTCATTGACTGAAGAAGGGCAGGAGGAGGGGAGGGGCTACCCCCATTGACTGACCTGCTGCCGTGGGACGACTTCTGAGTAGGGTTGCAAAGGATCGGGTCATCCTTAGTAAGCCTAGCAGTTGCTTACTTGTGACCCTCCTCCTCCCTCTTGCAGCTTCTATCCTCACTCTCTTGCTGTCCCTCCCACCCCTCCTGCCCTGTGTACAGATGGGCGGGGACAGCAGGGGAGTGAGTAGAGAACTTTGACATACACACACTCCCTGGCAGCAGCCCTGTTTTTTCTGTGGCAGATTTTTTAAAGGGAGGGTGACTCGAGTCCATTAGAGTCACTAAAGGGTGACTGAGAAACTTGGAAAGTGCCCTCGTTACGGCTTTTTCAAGTTGAGTTGCGGGGGGCGGTGACTTGGCGACTCGACTCAAGTCAAGCCACTTGAGTCGAGTGGGTTTTCCTATCCCTGTCTATTTTCTCATGGGTTTTCCCATCCTTGTCTATTTGATTTCAACATCGATGTTCGACTACTGACAGCTAATAGATAGCTGACATGCAGTGTATTTAGTATCTGACAGAATTTGATTTTGGCCTGTAACTATATCAGTGATTACTTCTGGTACTTGACATTAAATGGTATTTAGTATTTGGCTGTATTTTATAGATAGTATGAAATGGGATAGCACATGCCAGATGACAATTTGTGAGTCTTTATATTTGTGAGTCTTCATATTCAAAATTTAAATTTCACATTCGTAACGTGAATGGCAAATTGGAATTTTGGCAAGCTTGGTTTCAGCTTTGTTTGTAAGAGATGTGATATGTTTTCAAGAATGCATGTTCTAAGATTTAAAAGCTGGGCCTCGGCATAGCTTGAACCTAAGAGGGTCAGGTCTAAACTTGGTTCAATCTACTTGGTCCACTTTTCAATTGTGTAGATGGCCCGGCTCAGCCAAGGCAAATCAAATATTCCACTTGGAATGGAAACCCCTTGGCTGCAAAAATTATTCAGGCTATGTCTGATCCATCCTTGAGATTATTTACTATGTGTCCCTCTATTCTTTGCTGCACAATAGCTGAAAAAAAACTGACAGTGTCTTTTCGTGTCTAACTGTTTTTATTTTTATTTTTTAAAGAGTGTGAAACCTTAGCCTCTTGCTTGTCCAATTTACTCCAGATAGAGAATAAATATTTGGCCTTACTGTTAGGCACAGTAAATTTTGCAGCAGACATTTCTCCTTCTGTCAATTTTGATGGAAGGGACAAAAATTGGGGTTACTGTATTTGTGAAAATGGCTTGCCATTGCCAATGGTCAGCAGTGAAAGAGATAATTTAGCTAAGTGCCAAGGTAACCTTTTCAAGGCTGCTTGTTTTCCCAAGCCATTGTGCCACAGAGGCACCAGTCTAAATATAACATGGTTTTCATGTACAATTATCCAGAGTTCTTCACCGGGAATGATGCAGCTACAAAGCAAGTTAATAAATGCCAGTCTAGGGAAAGTAAAATTCAGAGACACCATGCGGAGGAAAAATAAAGACATGTATTCAAAAGGTATTTGCAGCAAGTTGAGAAGCTGACATTGACAACTACACTGTTACAGACATAAACACTGTAGAGACAACAATGGGTCTTGTGCCACCTGAAGATCAGAGGAAGAGCAAGGCAAGAAAGCAAGAAGGGGAATAAAGTGCACGCAACAGGCCAGGGCTGTAGCTGGTTAGGAAAGCCACATTTCTAGGTAAGAACATGGTCAGCTGGCTAAGATGGTGGTCACATCATTGTCCCCCTTACTCAGATGGTGAAAAGAGCAGCTAGTGGCATACCTTGGATGCCAGGGGGCAGAGGGCAACCAATAGTGCAACACACTCTGTATGCTGTGGGGGGAGAAAAAGGGGCAGTACAACTGTTTAGTCCTGGAAAAAAGGGGAGCAGCTGCTGTTGTCTGCTATATTTGGCTACAACAAAGGTATTTTGGGGGGGATGAAGGGCTACTTGGTACTAAGAGGAAGGTAAGTTTATGTGGAGAGCAGGTGCCCATATTTTTGCAGGTCATGGTTATGTGTGTTTGTGACTGCCCCCACATTTATTTGTGTTTTCACCATACGTAAGTGCCACTTAAAAAAAAATCCCCTTTTAGCCACTATGTTAATAGGCATAGCAGGGTGCCATATAAGTGCAATGTGCAACTTAAGATAGATAGTCTTTCAAGATCACTCTCAGATCTCTTAGCCATCCTGCTGCAGTACTTATGGCCCAATTCTATCCAACTTTTCAGCACTGATGCAGCAACAAATGTTCCCTTCCCTTGAGAAGGTCTCTATGACTGCCCTCCTCAACTGCAGGTTGCAGCATATCCTGTTGGCACAGCTGCATTAGTGCTGGAAAGTTGGATAAGATTGGGCACTCACTTTCATATCGGCAAACAGGGTGTTTTTCCAGGATCAGTACAGAAGCAAACATAAGGCAGATGGGGATCATGAGAACATCCACTCAGAGCCAGTGGATATTGAGAAAGCAGAACTGTGCAGGTCAGGTGGCTGGCACACATCAGACCTTTTGTGGGGAGAAACAGTCAGCACGGATTTTTTTAAAATGCTAATTGTTCTTGCTTTAAACCAAGCTTGAATTCTTTAAATGGAGCTGCCATTAACTGGCAAATCAAAAAACCAATTTTCCCAAAAGATCCTAAAAGGAGCAAATCAGTACTCTTGGTGGGGTGAGACCCACTGGTCTCACCCTGGCTACCAGCCTGAGGTAATGTTTGCAGATAGCACCGAATATAATTCACTGATGTGAAAAACAAAACAGACTGGGAGCCAACAGGGACGTTTGAGGGGAAGTGTGCTTTGATTTCATATAAATTTGATTTTTTAGCATTTTTCTTTTTTCTGTTGTGAGAAAAAGCCAAGATCCAAGTTTCTGTCTATAGAAACCGCAGGAAAAGGAAGCATCAGAAAAATGAGTTTGGAAAGACAAAGGACTTGAGTGCCCTCCATAGTTATGAGCTGAAGAGCAGCTGAGATGAGGTCACTCGAGAGGGTTCAGAGGCAGAAAAGTTACCGGGATTGCACAGGAAACACCAGAGGAAGTATAAATATATTTTTTAAAAATCTATAAAAGGAAAATGGAAATGCAAGAACTCGTTAGGATAATGGGATTCAATAAAAAAGTGAATTTTTAGAGGACCTCATCACATGAGGTTAACTAAATGAACTGGTCATAATTGTCATCTGAAAGGGACGGGACTGGGAAATGACTGGCCATTTTCTGGGGGCTGCAAAGAACTATGTCCTAGAAGAAAAAGGCATCATTATCTTTTTTTAAAAAGACCATGCTGGGTATATGTATGTATCAGTAATAGAGTGAGAGGAAAACTCTAAAGGGGCAGGAGAGTGTCTGAGCAGGCTTTCTGCATACAGGCTCTGCAACACAACGAGTTTTGAACTCTGCTTTGGTAACATTTTTAGAAAAGCTGTCAATAAAAATAATTCCACTTTGGATAGGCATTGAAGTATCTGTGGACCACTGAAATGCACAGATTATACGACGTGAAGACAAATTGTACCCTACCTAGGAAAGTGGGGACTCATCTTGCTGTGCGTCTTTTGAGAGCCAAGAGAAGGCAAATCAAAACAGCCTGTTCGAGCAGCTGTGGATGACAGGGAGGCACACACAGACGTGAGGAAAGACAGAGCACTGCTCTGTTTCCTGCCATATTTAAGCTTGCCCATTGTTAGAAATATGGCCTTAACTGTCATAGTATCAATAGAATGACTGTTTCTCCCACAAATGTTACGTCTCCAAGTATTCTATTGATATGAGTTTGATTCTGGTGCCAGTAAAAGAATTACTAGCAGGCAGAGGAAAGTTGCACAAGCAGTAACTTTGCTCTTCACCAGTTTATTGTCTTACCACTGGAAGGTGTCTGGTTTGCACTGCTTAATACCGGATGGTTATAATTTTGCTCTTGGTCATCTGAAATTCACAGAAAAAGAGAATTGCCTTTTAGGAACAGCTCACCAAGCTCTGCGGACCCACGGCGGGTAATAATTATAGCGCACATAATTCATGGGAAATCTCTGCATGATTAAGGAGAAGAATATGCTTAACAAAGTGGAAGTGTCTTTCATGTTACTCTCTTAAAATTTCAGGCGCAGGAGAAAGACGTTAATGAAGAACAGCACCCGTTGTGCTGAGACCACAAATTGGATATTCAGCAAAGTAAGAAGCACACCCAAAGCATAAGTAAACATGACACAGATTTCAGCAGTCAGCCTGTGGTTGGGGGTGGAGGGCTTCTTTTGCTCTCACTGCAGGCACTCAGTGATTTGATTGTGGTAAATGTTTTTAGAGATAAAGTGCTGGAGGACACATTATGGGTGTGTGGTGATCATGGCCCAGCACTTGGGGATGGGAGGAAAACAAGGAAGGCACAAAACCCATGCAACTGACACATACTTGGGTACCTTCAGGAATGTCTGTGTCAGGCACAGCACTCTGACAATAATAGTCCCAGAATAGACAATTGCTGCCACTAGGAAGGGGAAATCAAAAAATGGAGGGCACCTCCCATGCCCTTCCTCTCATCTGGAGAGAGACTAGACACCAGGGTGCCCTTAGCACAGAAGCCAGTTGATAAAGAAGCAGCCAGGGAGCCAACTGTTCTGGCTCATGCCAGCTCCTCTGCACCTAAACAAAAGTGCAAGTCCTTATAGTGCTTGTCATGAGCGATCTATAAGAGAGTGAGGGATCAGCCTGAAACAGGATACTGCATTGTTTTCGAAAACAGAAATACAGGCATGCCCCAGTATTCGCTGGGATTCTGTTTCGGGGACATCTTTTTAAAAGATGAAGTGAAGGAGAAGATTAAAAATAGCTTCCTTTACCTTATCGCAGTGAAACCACTGCATTTTCAGGGCTATAGGCAGCCTTCCAAGCAGACTCAGAACAACCAGGAAGAGGTTGCAGGCAGCTCAGAAGGCTGCCCAAAGCCGTGAAAATGCAGCAGTTTTGCTGTGATAAGGTACAGGAAGCTATTTTTAACCTTCCACTATCTTTTAAAAAGGTGTCTCAGGTATCCTCTGGACCAGCAGATAATTGAAACCGCGGATATCAGGGCCTGCCTGTAGTCTATTAGAAGAAAAAGGGATCAACAGGAAATTAGGTAAGGCTCAAATATTCATAGCAGGCATCTAGAACTAGATGAAATCAAGTCTTGAGATTAGAAGCAAATAGAAATAAAATCCTAATGATTGAGGATTAGAAAAATCTAGGTTACCTAGACTTTTCCCTAGCTAGACCTGTACACTAAGCTGCAGTTCCCTTATCAGCCTCCTGGGTCTGGAGGCATGCGACAGCAACCTACAGTTAACTGGCAAGTGCTGAAACGAAAACAAAAAAAAAGAATGTGCACTGTCTCAGTTTGTCCACTACAGGCGCTGCACAGAGATTGCTTTAACTGGCTCCAAGTGGCAAACTGCAGAGGACTGATACGTGAATAAGGCAATTTTCTTAAAACTGCCACTGAATTTTATGTTACTCATCTGTGGCTATATTATTATCATCATTGTTATTACTACCGCTACTACAACAAATATTTCTACATTGCTTTTCAGCAAAGAAGCTCACAAAGTGTTTTATAGAGCATAAATACATAGATGGTTCTCTCTACATACATTGTTCTCTGACCCAAAAGGGCTTGCAAGGTAAAAAGGAGCAGAAGAAACACCAGCAAGCAACCATTAGAAGAGACAGGGCACTAGGGTGAATGGGGACCCTAGTTGTTTCCCCTTGCTAAATGCGAGACCCACCACTTCACCCACCACTATTGTACAGGTCTAGCAGTGGGCTGCTGCACAAATGCTCCATCATGTGATGATAGCTAGCACATGGAGTCACTTCAAGGTTTCTGTGTGGCTGTCATGATGACATGCAGGCACAAAATCACCATCCTAGCACAGTCCCAAAGCACAGTAAGCTATTTGCTTAGAAACGAAGTTCACAGTGAACCTAGTCCCACAGTACTCTTCTCTCTGCCAGGAATAACATGAAGCAGTGGTGTCGCTAGGTTGGTGCGAGTGGTGCAGGTCACACCAGGTGATGCACACATGGTGCGCGCACTGGGGGGGTAACACACTAAAATTGTGGTGGCTAGAAGTAATACCATCATGTTATATACCATTGGATGTGGAATTTCCAGCAGAATGCAATGCAAAAAGCCAGAGTGAAATATCTCCTATCAAACGTTATGGCCAAAAAACTAGAGAACAAAAAATGCATGGAGCCCTATGGAAAGTGAAACTGAGCTGTATCATGTGTTTACTCATGAGTAGGCAACCTTCCCTTAGTCCATCAGAAAGGGTAGGCTGAGAAGAATCCAACGACACCAGAATGGTCCTGATCCAATGAATGCAGCCCCCCAAAACACCTGAGAAGGAAGTCCCTCCCTCCAACCAGACGAATGTATGGAAAGCTTTTCCCTATGGAAAGCGAAACTAAGCCTCATGGTTGTGTTTACTCATGAGTAAGCAAACGTGCCTTGGCTGGTGGTCAGGCCAGGCAAAGGGGAATGTGAAGCCACCAGAATGGTCCTGATCCGATGGGACTGGAGCTCAACAAATGCTCCAGAAGGCAGCCTCTCCCCCATTAAAAAGGATCAAAACAGAAACTTCAGCTGATAAGGTGAACTTTTTTGAGACTTGCAAACCAGGTGAATCCTGATAGTGATCTGGTTTAAACAGATGTTCTTAAATTGAACTGGGCAGTGGGTAGGGCTGAAAAATTTACTGATTTTGGGGGGGGGGTGTTATTGCAGGCAGACTACAGAGGAAATTCACTTGGTGGAACAGGGCTGGCTTCTGCTTATTTAATATTTGTTTTACTTTAATTATTTATACTTATTTATTTTAATTTGCCTGATGATGTCACTTCCACCAGGACATCATTTCTGGTGGGTCTTGGACAGATTGTCATTCTAAAAAGTGGGTCCCAGTGCTAAAAGTTCAAGAACTTCTGCAATAAGGTGTTAGTATACTGACACCCTGGGGGGTATGTGACACCACTAGGAACCAATATCACTAAAATCACAATTTGGAGGAATAATACCATCATGTTATGTATCAATCAATGTGTAATTTCACGCAGAATGTGTTCTATCCTTGTTCTATCAAAAGGTACAGCCAAAAAACCAGTGGGGGTGGAGTGATGGTACATCACCACGCCCACCACCTGGGGTGTTGCCCCGCCCACTGCATGGAGGGTGATGTGCTGGCATCCCGCATCAGGTGACGAAAACTCTAGTGACACCACTTATGTGAAATCCAGCTCAAATGGCTTGCCATGGTATACTACTAAAGGACGTTTTCCTGTCTGAAGGGCTGAATTTTAACTCTTAGTCAAACACCGACAAGGGCTTCTTCCCTGGTGACAAGGCAACTTGAGGAGACTATAGGCACATTTGAATGGAAGGCAGCTCCCACTATGCCTCGCACTGGTGTACTACTATAGCTACAGCAAGAATAACTACAGGACATGGCAGGCACCTTTTCCCTTGTACACTGCACAACCTTCCTGGTCCCACAAGCCATAGCATCGAACCTCATGAGCACTGCAATGAGGAAGGACAAAGGGCATGAGATGTTCACAAAGGAACATTCTGCACTGTTCAGGTGAATTCTGGACATATCATCAAGCAACTTTAACAGTCAGTATTGACTACTGAGGGCAAACATGGATGCAAACCAAAGTGGAGGAAACGCAATACGGCATTATTGTTACATATCGTGGCACTGGTATGCTCCGAGTCTAAGCAAACTTTCTAACCTGCCAAAATACAAAATAAGATATCAGGAAGGCATCTGCTGCTTTTCCTTATCTTGTATCTGTGTAAGTTTGCAGCAGACAAGCAAGTGCACTCACTTAGGCTGAATCTCTGCCCTGACTGGATTATCTGACTGCAGAGTTGCATACTCTACTTTTAATAGGCCAATTTCTTGGCTCCAGTCAGGATTAAATAGACCAAGGGGATATATTTCAACACTGGTGAGCCAGATACCTGAGCACATTTCAGATGTTATCTTGGAGACAGATGCTGACTAAATATATGTACATATATATAATGTCACTGAGGAAAAGTAAAAAGAGAATAAAGTTTTAAAAAAACAAAACAACCCTGAAAACACTGTTAAGATAAGCATGCATCTGAATAAATATTCACAATGTAATACAAAATAAAACAATATTCTCCCAGCAGTGCATCCACCACCTGTTAAGGAACCAAAAGGGTGAGATTCTCTTAAGATCAAGATTTTCCCAGTAACTTCAGTGTCAGATGTGAACTACATCAAATATTTTGGCCTGTAGCACTTCAGTTTCTCAAGCTGTGACTGAAAACAGGTTTGAAAGTGGATGTGTGAAAATCATTCATTTGCGTCAAAGTGTGGGTTCATGTGTTCACTGGAGCAGGAAAAGGTGAGTGATTTGCCCTTCTTCCATTTCTGATGTAACAAAAAGAGTGGGGCTCACAATTTCCTCAGTGGTGATTACCTCTCTCTGTGGGGAAGGCCCACAAGTCCCTCTCTGCAGTGCTTTCTCACCGAAGCAGAAAAAGAAGTTGTTCAGGTCATTCACGCTTCTTCTTTTACCCCTTATTTGAAGCGATGAAATGGATCTCAGAAGAAGTGTGATGGAAATTTTGATTGGGTGTAACTTCCTTAACCCGGGAAGTGAGGCATCTTGTGTCAGAACAGATTATTGGGTTGAGGGTTGCCACATCAAAATTTCGTACTCTGAACTGTGATCTCACAGTAATAGAAATCAGAGTTGGAAGACACCTTCAAGGTAATTGTGTCCACCCTCTGCCAGTGCAGGCTGTCCACAACATCCCTAATGGATGGCTGTCCAGCTCTGCTTAAAGATCTCCTAGTGTGGAGTCTACCACCGTTTGAGGTAGACTGTTCCACTGACAAACAGTTCATACCATCAGGAAGTTGTGTCTAGGGTTCAGGAAGTTCTTCCTAACATTTAATCAATGTGTTTTTTTCTTATCCAGATGAAAAACTTTACATGTATGAAAACTTTATGCTGCTGAAGTGCATTTGTTTGCATTTCCAGTCTGTCAGGATCATCATGGATCCTGTTCCTGTCCTCAGACCTGCAGTTTTCAAAGTCTCAGGGAGTTTGAAACCCGCAGTAAGTCTTTGCGGGGGCGGAGGGGGAGGCAGCAGGGGCAGGGGGAAGGCAGCGACGCGATTCCCAGGATTGCGTCGATCAGGGGGCCACAGGGACTGGGGTGCCCCCTCCAGTCCCTGCAGCAGCCGTCCCTTGGTGTGGGGAGCCATGCACGAGCAACTGCAGAGCTCTCCAGGTCAGGGAAAGTGAGAGTGGAGAGATCGCACTCTGCCTCCGCAGAAGCGGAAGCGGAGTGCGATCGCCCCACTCTCCCTTTCCCCGACCTGGGGAGCCCTGCAGGTGCTGGCGCAGGGCTCCCCGCACCCAGGGACGGCTGCTGCAGGGACCGGAGGGTGCACCCCAGTCCCTGCAGCCCCGTCAGAAGGGAAAGTGGAGCGATCATGCTCCGCTTCCGGTTTAGTGGAGGTGAGGCGCGATCGCCCCACTCTCACTTTCCCTGACCTGTGGAGCCCTGCTGAAGGTTGCACAGGGCTCCCGGCACCCCTGGAAGGCTGCAGGAGGCTTGGGCAAGTGTACCCAAGCCCCTGCATCTCCCCTGAGCGGCGTGATCCTGGGGATCCCACTGTGGCCTCCTCCCTGCCTCCTGGCTGCCCTTGCCCCTTAAGGGGAAAGAGACCAGGACCCTCAGGCTGGGGCGTCGCAATGCCCCAGTTTGAATACCACTGCCTCAGACTATACAGAATAGTAATTGCCTAATAGGGGCAGCCAGTATATTTAATAAATACTAGAATAATAATACTAGAAAAAAGTAACCTTCCTATGAATGCAATCCTATGCATGTCTACTCAGAACTAAGTGCCATTTAATTCAATCATGGAAGTTTGCTTAGTATTGCCTTTGGCTGCAATTCTAACCACACTTTGGCTGCAATTCTAACCACACTTTCCTGAGAGTAAGCTCCATTGAACAAAATAGGACAGACTTCTGAGCAGACCTGGTTAGGATTGTGTCCTTGTCTCTCAAGTAAAGGGCCATCTGATTTCCCTGATTGTTCATATACCAATTCATATACTCCTCCCTCCAGAGTGCCTGGCACTGGCAGGGCTGCCGGCAGCAGCCCAATTGTTGCGCACAGGTGCTGTTGCCTGCAAGTTGTTGCCCCCTCAGCTGAATTGTTGCCCCCACCCACCCTGGAGCCCGGTGCACCTGCTACCCCCTGCACCCCCTAGCTACGCTACTGCTTCCAGTAATTCCCATGCTGCTGTGCTCTCCGCATTCAGGTTGCTCTGCTGACCTCTATGCAGCACTTTTTGCAGTCTGCGTTAAAGAGTACTAATATCAAAGAGTACTAATAGCAATAAAGTACTTCAAAAAATGGTGGCAGATTCTTCTGCCTCTTCACGGGTTTAATGAGATAATTTTGCTAGTGGTGGTGTGCTGGCTTGGAGCCGGTCAGGGAAAGGGAGGGCAGCTGTGCAACAGCCTTACGGATGTTGTGCTGAGCTCACAGCTATCTGCTAGGAAACTCCATTAAGGAAATAAAAGATTAATGGGGCTCTTGGTTTTCCAAAGATAACAATAAGAATTTTCTGGCGCAGCTGGAGGAGCCACTGAATAACAATATTGAGGGAGGGAGGAGGAGGCAAGGAAAGGCAGTCATTTGGATGCTGCTTGCTGCAGACCCACCTGGAATGCAGTGGTACAAGACACGTCCAAAGTAAACCTTCCAGAAGCTGAGCAGGCAGACTCACTCTGTTGCTTTCAAAGAGCTTTTCTATCAGTGGAAGGTGGTCTCTGCTATCAGAATCCAAAGATATAAAACAGTTCCACAAGTTGCTTTCTGGCCCTCTTAACAGCAACCTGCCCTCTCCCCTCTCCCCCACATCTTTCCATAGTCTTCACATTGAATAATATTTTTTTACACGATCAAGGTATTTGGTATAAGATTGTTCTTTATATCTGTCTTCTTTCCTTACATTTGGATATTTGCTCAGCCTTAGCAGATCATGGCTTGTGTTGTGATACTGACAACAATGACTGGGACATATTTCAGGTTGAACCCACTCTGGTTTGTTTTACAAAGGCAGGAAAGCCCAGGATATGTTTGCCATGCCCATGCCACTCTTGTAGGTCAATCTACACTTCCTGGAAATTATGAAATCTGCTCAGTTCTCCTCCTCTGAAGTATGGGGTGACATCAGCAGAATGAAGGAGGTGAGAAACTCTGATTATGAGGTAGGACACCCACGTGTGTGGATGGAGGCAACTAATGTCTCTCTCTGAAGGGAAGGGAGCCAAGAGAGGCAGTTGGAGGACTATGTGATTGGTGTGCTGTGATGTGGGACAGCCCCTCCGTTGTCTGGCACTGTGCAGAACAAAAGATTTAAAACTAATCTTGCATTCTTTTGGCTCCTTTGTATGCCCTTTATCCTCACCCACCTACTCTATGACTCCATCATCTCAGGGCCAGCTTCTGCCCACACCTTGTTACTCCTCCTTCCTCCACAACAGCCCCCAAATCTGTCTCTGTGCCATGCCAGATGATTTGTGGTTATGAAGGTAGTCTGGATTTCATTTGGGTGACAAAAGAACAAGGTAGAATCCAGGCACTTTGCTCTCATCTGTTTCTTGCAACAAGAAGTAACTGAACTTCACTTAGATCCTTTGGTTTTGTTACAATGCACCATTGGAGAGATTTTAGAGACTAACATTGTAAACTCATTAGTAATTTGGTGCTTGTGGCACAAATACTAGTAAGCGGTTGGAAATGATGTTGATTTCCTTCAGAGAAGGAACATGGAGGAAATTCTAACAATGGGGGGTACATAAAGATATGCATTACATTCAGGCAAGGATACTTGATAAGATGGAAACTTACTGCTATCAGAGTTGCTAGTTTGCCTAAACCTATTTGGAGGACAGACATATAAAGAAGAGTAGGGTCTGAGATGTTGCATCAGTGTGTCTAAGCCACTGCTCCATTTCCATTAAAGTAACCAAAGAACCAGGTGCATAGTATCTCTAATGACTATATCATCTTGATGCTGGGGGGCAGATACCCCAGCACCTTGCAGCATGAGACCTTTAATTAAACAACTCAGATCTGAGCATTTCCACAAGACTTGTGGGATCTGAAGATGCCAGGCAGCCTTTCATCCTCACTCTTGACAGAAGAAGATCTTTTCAGACGCTGATGTATTGATTTGAACTTTGAAAGCAGCCCTTCTTCCTCAAGGTTGAGACTGACAGCTCTAATTTGCAACATAAATCACTCACTGAGCTTCCCAATCCCAGGCTGTGGACTCCTGGTAATTGATGAAGAAAACATTAAATAGCCCCAATGGGTCCTCTTTTTACTTTCCATTGAAAGGTAATATTCCCTAGAAAACATCCTTCTCATCTTACCAGGCTATGTTCCAGCCTTCCTTTTGAAACTCTCTGTATGCCTTCAAGTTCTCTAGAGCACATTATTTTTTCAGTCTTAGTGATTTCCTACGTATTGATAGCTAAACTGAAATAAAATGGACTTATTTTGATCCATAACAGAAAAAATAGCAAATGTCAGTTTCTTTGGAGAAGGGGCTGTATATTTTGTGCTCTCTCTCCCTCTAAAGTCAACCAAAATAGAGAGCTATAATATTTGCAGTTGTCAAATATGCCACAGGATAAATGATGTGTCTGAAGGCCTAATGTTATTTTGAGTTGTTTTTTATGGCATGTTCATAGAGGAAATTCATTACTAGGGAAAATAAGGAAGTAACACTAAGCGGATAACATCTATTTGCTAGCAATATTTCACTTTTCCCTCCTCTTTGAGTTCACCCATGCTCATATACCACCTCCGTTTGCATGTGGAATGCATAGAGTAAGCCATGGCTAAGGCAACAAAATACATGTTTGCTTCCATTAGTAAACAGGGGCCTTTACAGATATTTTGCTCCATGGTGTGTTAAAAGGCATCTCTTCCCAAGTTTCCCTGGGCTGAAAGCCAAATCGAAATCCACAAGCAGTCCCAATCATATTGCATTCAATACTGCTGAACGTTAGGAGTGGAGAGAACAGAACTTAGGAGATTTGCTTATGGAAGAAGGCTTACATGCCTACAGATCAGTGGTTTTCAAATGTTTAGCACTGGGACCCACTTTGTAGAATGAGAATCTGTCAGGACCCACCGGAAGTGATGTCATAACCAGAAGTGATATCATCACGCAGGAAAATTTTTAACAATCCTAGGCTGCAATCTTACCCACACTTACCCAGGAGTAAGTCCCATTTACTATCTTTGTTAAAAGCATCTACATAGTAGCCTGTTAAAAGTACAGATCTAGAACATCTCCCCAAATGCAGTCACATACCATGGTAGCATCAAGTCTAATCTATTAAAAAGAAAATATTGAAATGAATAGAATCCCACCTGCAATTGGCTTGTGACCCACCTGGTGGGTCCCTTTGAGAAACACTGCTATAGATGACACAGATACACATCTGGAGCATACATTGTAATTCACGCTGCTCATCAAGATTCCTCTGATGTGTCTTTTGATACAGATGGGAACATGCATTCGTGTCTTATACAGAACTACCTGTCCATGACAAGGACGGGGTCAAATGAACTAGGACAGCATGTAGACCCCCCCCCCCTTCTTTTGCACATGCATTTTTTTTCTACTGGATTGGAATGCAAATGTATTAAAGATATTAAAACCCATTTCTGCCCAGCCCACAGCCAGGTATACACATTTAATCCCTGTTGTGTATATGCAATGTTGGGCAGAAATGACTTAACCTATGGAACTCCTTGCCACAGGAAGCAGCCCAGACGCCGCTAACCCATTTCTGCACAGCCCACAGGTGTACATATTTGATCCTGTTGCGTATATACAATGTCGGGCAGAAATTGCTCAATATTTCCGGCACATCAGAAAAAAAGTTTGACACCATATGTAGGACTCACTGTATACATTATATATAAAGTATATATAGTCCACACTGCTGTTGTGGACTGCAGGGGCTATCGTGGGAAATGGAGCAGATTTGTTCTCAGCTGCTCTGGAGGGTAGGACCGGGACAAATGGTCAAATTACAACAAAGATTAAACTTTAGGAAGAACTTCCTGATGGTACAAACCGTACCATCAGGAATCATGGGTAGTGAATCAGCCTGCCTCAGATATCACTGGCGGTCTTAAAGCAGAGGCTGGATAGTTTTGGGAATGTTGTAATTGCGGACAACCTGCATTGGCAGAAGGTTGGACTTGATGCTCTTGTAGGTTCCTTCCAGTTCTATGATTTGACAAATAGGATGCTCTCGTATTATGATAGTAAGGTATACATATAACTAATCAGGAAATAACATTCACATTGTATTTCCTTGACACTGAGGTCATCTGGCACAGGAGAATTTCTGTGTACAGGTGTCACTCTGTTGTACAAAGACCTATATACACATCTGTGTCATTCAGTATGACAAATGCTGCATTTGGCAGCTACTGAGGGACTGGTGGTGAAGCTTTGAAATTCTCTCCCTTCAGATCTCCAAATTCTCTCTTCAAATCTCTCTTGAAGATTTGTCAAGCCTCCATCCTTAATTGACTGGCTCTCAACTGACATTTTACATCTGTTTGCTGCCTGGTTTTATGGTCTGTCATTGTATTATATTGTTTTTAAAATCTGTGAGGACATGGCTTTTGAAAGATGGGATCAGATGAATAGATTTTACCAGATGTCCAAAACAAGCATACATATAACAAGCATACTTGCGTACATATAACCCTTTTCATCCTAGCTGTTTGTTTTCTTGTGGCTGTTTGCTGGTGTTCTTCTGCATCTTTTTAGATTGTGAGCCCTTTTGGGACAGGGAGCCATTTAATTATTTAAGTTAGTCTGTAGTTTTATACAAATACTATTGATTATTGTTATTATTGCTATAAATATAGCACCAACTTAAAAGCAGATGTGTGGATATGATTTTCATGTAAAAACATCACCATGAATGAAGTTGCTCTTAAAGAGCCAAACTTGGAAGGTAGCTGGAAGTTTACAAATCTTACTGCCTAATTCTGTCCTCCACCATTGGTGCCAATGCAGCTTGTGCTGGTGGAGTGTACACTGCAACCAATGATGAAGAGGACAGTCAGGTAGCCAGCAGGAGGTAAGTTAACAAAAAACCTGGCGCATGCCAGTGCTGCCAGGATCCACTCCTCCCTCCCCCATTCTCTCTCCCACCCTCCCCCTTCCTGGCCAGAAACTCCCCCATTCCTCCACTGCCCTGTTCCATCACCCCCACACATTGCCTGCTTCCTGCAATTGCTTGCCTGCCTCAGTGCAGGTCAGCCTCTGCAGCAGCATGCCAAGGCTCCTGCTGCAGTTTGTGGCGGCATCCTTGAAATGGCTACTGGTTTAACACTGTTTGCAATGTTGTAAAAGCAGGTCCACTGTTGTGTGTGCCTTTATAATGTTGCAAAGGTGCCTTTTTATGATGTTAGGATATGGCCCGAAGATATTAGTTTATTGGAGGCATTCTTTTCGAAGTGTGCATATTACTGCTTTACTTGATTGCAGGAATTTTTGTGAGCAGGCTGTGGTTGTATTTTCCACTGGTTTTGCAGCTGTTGTTATTGCTGTTTTTACTGTACACTGTTTTGCACATTATTTGCCACAGGAGAATGGGGAAAAGCAGGTTGCAGGCTGAATAAGTGAATGTAAGAAAGCAAAGCTAAGAAGATGGCACTGGGGAAATTGCTAGATTACAACACACTAGTCCTCTCCAGGCATTCTAAAACTGACTGCGATGTGTCTGGATAGGTGGGAGTGCATCAAATAGCCCTTTTCCCTGTACCCCATGCTCCATAGCCATGCTCCTGGATGTCCCCAGGGCAACACTTAACCCAAGGAGACTATATCCATGCAATTTAGTACCCAGGGACACCTGGATGTGTGGGGCCAATGAGAACATTGTGGGGCTAGCTAGCACCCTCCTCTTCCCTTTCTACCCATGTTTACTGTTCCTAGCTTTAGAATACCTCAGAAGGGCTGCTATAGAAGAACACAAGCAGCCACCTTATTCTTACTGAAGCCATTGGTCCATTTAGCTCAGTACTGTCTACTGACCGGAAGGCAGCCTGCTCCTTGCTGTATGTCTCTCCCCCCTCCGCCCAACCTGCTCCCTACCCAGAACTGCCCACCATCTTCTCCTGAACCATTCTTGCTGCTGACTTACCTGCTCTGGTGGAAGCTGACTCTGACTATTTGCTCTGGTGGTTCCAAAGTGCTTGGCGGTGACATGGCTTTTGTGCCACCAGTCTGGAGTGTATGGTGGCAGATTGCGAGATCCACCACCATGAGCCCTGGATAGAATTGGTCTGCCAGGGACTGGGATTCAAGAACTTCAGCCCTACATCTAATGCTTTATGTATCATCAGTATAATATATAAAGAAGGGGAAAAAAAAAAGCTAGAAAACTGAAATTACACCAAATTCCAAGATAATTGCTGTGAGCATTTTACAAGTTTCCTTGGCTGGGGAAGCAGGACACCAGCCACAGAGCCGATCTTGTTGTGACTCTACTTGCCTGAGTGCCATGTAAATGGCATTCCTGGTTTTTCATCTTTGATTCTCCAGATAATGTATAAAGTTGCATTATATGTAGTACTTATACTCCAAAGGCTGAAACTGCTAACTAATGAAGATTTCTGCCTCACTGTGTTGTCAATTTGCATTTGTGAGACAGGGAACTGATGCAAAGTAAAATTTGCACAAGTCATCATAACTGTAAAAAAAAAGTAGGCAGTTTCTTGGGCCTCATCTTTCAGGTCATTTTGCATTTTAATAGTTTTTAATATACCTACTGCCCTATACAGGCAACGGACAAATCCTCACAAACTGAGGTTGCCAAAGTTCAATACAGTACAAGGCTGCAGTGTCACCAATTGCTGCATAACAGGCAGAACTTTGGTGAGTCCTGTTTCTCTCATCAGAGTGCTGTACTGGAGAGAGAAGCAGCACTTACTGTCCTTGCAACTGCTAAAAAAACCAAGCGGAGGCACTTTTTACCATATTGTATTGGGACAATTAAGGGCCCAATCCTATCCAACTTTCCAGCAGTGGTACAGCTGCAATGCAGCCCCAGGGTAAGGGAACAAACATTCCCATACCTTGAGGAGGCCTCTGTGACCTACCACAGGATGCAGTGCATGCCCCACTGGCACAGCTGCACTGGCACTGGAAAATTGGATTGGATTGGGCCCTAAGGCTGCAATTCTAGGCACAGTTATTTGGGAAGAGCTCCCACTGACAACTGTGCCCCTAATTCTGAGTACATGCACAGGATTGTGCTATAAAACCCCAGTGTTTAGCGGCAGCCATAGAGGGGAAGGGAGGGGAGGGGAGGGGAGAGAGAGAGAGAGAGAGAGAGAGAGAGAGAGAGCACGCTGCCCTTTCAGGCCCTGCTTATGTGTTATCCCAGGGCAGAATGCTGGACTAGATGAACCTCTGGTGAGCTCCAGCAGGGCTCTTCATATCTCAATACTAAATTTCATCATGATAGCTCACACAAACAAGTAGCAAGTTTGTGGCTGCTTTAAATGCAACTTTCTGAGGCTGTTATTCCATGTGACAAGGCATTCTTGGCAGTAGTAGGTAGCCTTGAACATCCCACAGATTTCACTATGCCACCATAAACCACACAGTTACTCTTTCTTTCTCAGCAGGATTTGCAATGGCATTGCAAAGATTACCAGATCTGAATGGCAGGCTGTTGTTAAACATATTTCCATTCTATTAAAGTAAATGTCACTGTTTTCAGTGATGTTCACAAAAATGCCATTGGTTACAGTCAGATTCACATAACGTCTTCCTAGTTATTTCTTGTATGCATGCCCAGATCTTACGCACTGTCCCTGCACTTACTGATGTAATCAGGATGAAACATACATTTCTGAGATTTTTAGGTTAAGGCCAAATTGTTGCAAGATGATTGCATTTGCAGAAATATTTCATCCACCTTTCTTATGGCTGATAACCTGCTGCCTGCAAATTCTTAGAAGGAAGAGTAGTGGCTACTTAGATGTGCGTATTTATGCAAAAAAGTTAGCCTTGCACTATTGTTAAGAGGTCTGAGACATTATGAAGGCCCAATTAGAACCACAGAACAATATGGTTGAAAGGAGCATTTAAGACCATCTAGTTTGACACCCTGCTTGAAGTAGGTTATGTAAAACACGTGCGCTGAACTGACATACCTGTTGTTATAGCAAATGGGATCAGGATCAAGGCATGGAGGGAGGGGGGCTTACACTTTGCCTTAGTGTAATCTTGATCTAGATTACGCTCCCTTGCGCTAGGCTGGCTGGGGCACTGCCCAGCCAAGGAAGCCAGCCAGCACAGCACAAGACGTGCTGGGGTGCTACCCAGTGAGGTAGCTGGCTATACTACAACCTCTGGTATTCGGTTGTGTAGAAGGTGTGTCGTGCCAAGCAGGTGGCTCAGGGGACCTTGCAGGGGGTGACGGGAAGGAACGAGCCAGGGGAATTACCCACACCGAACAGCACATTGCACACTGTGCCAACTGTAGGTTCATTCTTTGCCTGCAAGATGCAGGTTGACATCCCCAAGATACAGGTACCGCATTATGTCTATGCAAGTATTTGACAATTCAGAAAATTCTGCAAACCAGAACACTTCTGGTCCCATGCAATCCAAATGAGGAATACTCAAGCTGCATATGATTTACAGTTGTTCAAAATCCCTTTATTCTCTGAGGGCAAATATAACAAGTGTCAATAAGGTGAAAAGGCCCAAATACATGGATCCGGTTCCTTGAAAAATACCACTGGGACCATCAGAGCTGCAAGATCTGGTCTTGCTAGGCTAGTTCAGGGCAGAGAGGGTGGGTGGAAATGCAAAACACAGGCAGCCACATTTGGCTTCATTGGGATTCGGCTCATCAAAATAGAGCGGACTCCAAATTCTTTGCCAGTTCCACCTTTTTAGTTGCTTCTTAAAACTATTGAGGCAAATGAAATTTTCTGTTTGTGCCAATGACCAAACTTTCAAGGGCTTTTGCTCCCTGCAGCATTGTGGAACAGTTTGCCGGTAGAGAGAATTCTCCCTGGAGAGCATCTCTACTAATGGAAACTAATCACAGATCTCTCTGCAGGAGCTGGCAAACATTTTGTATTTGCCATGGTAGCAGGTATATCTCTGGCCTGTTTCTTAATGAGCATCATGAGGAATAATTCTCCCTGACTCATGGAATGGAAAGCGGGTCAGATTAGGGTTTCTGCCATGTCAAGACATAACAAACCCTTGAACATGCAGTGCTGGGACTGAGTTTTCAGCTATTTTATTGGAAAGGTGTGTCCCTTAGGGCCAATTTGCACAACTGAAAATTATCAATGTTGTGCATTATCGACTGCTGCATAAACCACTAGTTATCTAATTATGCCATTTCATGGCCAGATTGGTAGCCAGCCAAAAATGAGGTGCCATATTTTTCGCTCCATAAGACGCACCTGACCATAAGACGCACCTAGTTTTTAGAGGAGGAAAACAGGAAAAAAAATATTCTGAACCAAATAGTGTAATAAAATATTTAATAAACTATAACAGAATAACATTTGAACCATGTAAAGTGAACAGCAGTCAACAGTGACATTAAGAACCATTATCACTGTCATTAACAGATGGAGAGACTTAAAGGTTTGAGTACTCTAGTTTTCTGGAACCCCCAAGAACTCATCATTGCTAGGTCAGAATTTATGAAGCTCACAAAAGCAGGTGCACACAAATAGGGGATCACATTATCTTTCTGCTACAATGATGTTCTGCCAAATCCCAATCCACTGGGCCTTGTGCCTGCTTAAGGCTGATCAGTCCCCCTTGTGCAACTCACCAGTGCAACAAGCAAAAGTGAGTTCAGTTCCAGTCCACAGATGCCAAGTGAATCAGTCCCATCAATCAGAGTTGCCAAATAATAATAATAATAATAACAATAACAACAACAACAACAGGTATTTATATACCACCTTTCTTGGTCTTTATTCAAGACTTTATTCAAGGCGGTTTACATAAGCAGGCTTTTATTTAAATCCCTTATTAAATAGGGATTTTTACAATTTGAAAGAAGGTTCTTTCTTTCAAGAACCACTACATTCAAGGTGTTTCCTTCCGATCTGGTTTCACATTCTGGCCTCCATCCTCCCATGCTCAGAGCAGATGGAATAGCTCGGCTTCAGCTTGTCAGCTGCTTCAAGGTCACACGGTGCCGGTGGCCTCGAACTGGCGACCTTGTGGATGTTATCTTCAGGCAGACGGAGGCTCTACCCTCTAGACCAGACCTCCTGCCCAGAACCAAATCAGAGTCCAGAACCAAAAAGCCAAATTACAGTCCAAGGCTAGTCAAATCCATCAGGGTATCCAGTCCAGTCACAATCCACAGTCAGATTCCTCTCCTACCTCCAACCTGCACTCCTTCAAATTCCACAAACCCTTTCTGCCTCAGGTACTCCTTATATCCCTGAGGGCTCTATTGCCTTCCAGTGGCTGCAGCTGTGCAGCACACTCTGCTGAATGCCCAGGCCTTATCCTTAAAGGGGCCACTGCTGACACCACATCTACCTCCTCGCCAGTTCTTCTGTGATTCCAATACAAATGAACAAGTGGAAAGTCCAACCACAACTTGAATTCTCAAGACACAACAAACCTCTGGATTTATGGTGAGAACCGAGCCTTACCTGGGGCTTGTGCAATAAGCAAACACTGGCATTCTGACCAAGGAGACAGTTTTTTCTTTGTGATGGGGGGGGGGCTTACATTCAGATGCTGGTTGAGGTGAGTGAAAGCGCCCCTCCCCTGCTGTGTGAGTGTGTGTGGGGGGGGCAGAGCATCTGTGCGTGTAAGAGAAGGGGGCAGCCTGTGTGTGTGAGAGAGGGGGAAAGTGTTTGTGTTGCAGAGAAGTTGTGATGCTCCAGGCTTGGGGTGGGGGGGGGGAAAGAGAGGCTGTGATGCTCCAGGCTTGGGGGGGGGAGAGAGAAGCTTTCCTGGGAGTAAGCCCCCCTGACTCTAATGGGACTTACTTCAGAGTAGGCATGCACAGGATTGGGCAGCGAGACTGCCACCCCACCCATGCTTTCCTGGGAGTGAGTCCTGGTGACTCTGTGACTTACTTCTGAGTAGACAAGCGGGCTTGGGCAGACTGCCACCCCACCCACGCTTTCCTGGGAGTGAGCCCCACTGACTCTGAGACTTACTTCTGAGTAGCCTCTGACTGCCCAGGGAAGCAGAGCAGAGTGAGCGGGCAGGGGGCGGGGCCAGGGCTGGAGTTTTTTTTTTCCCAGTATTTGCTCCATAAGACGCACACACTTTTCCCCTCACTTATTTGGGGGGAAAAAGTGCGTCTTATGGAGCGAAAAATACGGTATATCAAAAAAGCTGCCTTATCATGGACTGAGTGCAAATTCTACTGGCTACAGTTATGTTCAGATCAAGTGGATAGCATTTAGATTGGGGCCTGGGGAAGCTCTGCGTCTACATGTGTGCACTCAAAAAGTTTGACTGAAAGGAGCTTTCAAATCTACAGCTGCAGGGCTTCTGATTGTGCGTAGAAAGACCTCTGCACATATAGCCATATGCAGGAAGTTCTTGATAATCCATTTCCCTGTATATAATTGTATATCCATGCGCAAAAGCTTCCTCCTCTAATCTCAATATATTCATAGCATTATCAGATACAAAGGGGGAGAGAGTGTCTATACCTTTAACCATTGTATAGAAGAGGGAGTTTTGGCAGGTGCAGCTTCTATAACCATACATTCAGTATTCCTGTAATCTGAATGCTTATATAAAGACACAGGTGAGTTACAGTGTAAGGTGAATTTGCCACATGGCTGGAGTGACATCCCCCCATGAATCATCACTTATTAATCATCACTTCAAGTCATCAAAGCTGAACAGTAAGTACTGTTGATGTCTTTTATTGTAAAACAGTGCAGTTCTACAATGGCACATATCAGTTTCAGGATGTCTCCTAGTTTTGATCTGAAAATCATAATTACTTATGATTATAGGAGGAGGTTATAGGCAGGAAGTCTGGCTCAGTTGGTAGTGCTGCCTGAAGATGCTTTTATGCCTGAAGATCTGAGGCTGCCAGTTTGAAACAACCGGAAGTACCCGAGAACTGACGACACACTGATATACTGATGAGCTGACCCTTGGTGGCAGAGAGGAGTTGCCGTCAAGTGGAGCGTGGGAGGCGAAGGGCCAGAGAGAGGCCAGACCGGGAAGGAATCCAGCTGGAAGGAGAAGTTCTATGAAAGACTAGAACTATTCAATTGTAAAAATCCCTACGGGGGTTTAGAACAGCCTGCCTGTGTAAACCGCCTTGGATTAAAGTATGAGCAGAAATCTGACAACCAAAGAAAGGCGGTATATAAACACCTGCATAAATAAATAAATAATATATAAATATATAAATAACCTGTATAAATAAATAAATATCGGGTTTTTGCTCATGTTTCCTAGCTCTTGCTGTGCACACATGAAGTAGTACTGCATGTGTCTGACTTCATGGCACATTATGGCCAGCAGTGAAAACTATCAACCTTTGTATGTGAGCTACCTGAGATACTTATTAGCTTGAGTGCTAATGAATTCTGAAGCCATAATTGGAGACTTCAGCACTCTGTAAGAGAGAGTATACTATGAGTCCTTGTTAAGGTGAACATTAGACTTTAATCATGTATTTAAAACCATGTTGGAAAAAATTGCACCTTTCCACATCTCGGCCCGATTGCCTCTCTGGACTGACTGCAGCACTGGCTGTGCTCATTCTGAGGGAGAAGGGACTTTATTCCATGCTGGTTCTTTAGCTCTATCTGCTCAGCTGATTGTTCCTAATTGCATTCTTGCTGGCTTCATCACACTGAGGAATAACTGCCTGTCTGTACCCATAATTCCTCTGAAATAGCACATCAACAAGGAGCCCAATCCTATCCCCTTCCAGCCCAGACCATGTAGTGCCGCTGATGGAGCACTTGCTGCATGCTATGGTCTGGGGAGGGGGGAATCAGACCGCCCAGGAGAGGTAAGTAAAAAACTTTTCTTTTACATTCTGTAGGCCACCTACAGTCCAATCCTAAACATGTCTACTCAAAAGTAAGTCCCATTAGAGTCAATAGGGTTTACTCCCAGGAAAGTGTATAGGATTGGGATGCTAGTCTCCAGTGGGTCTCCTGGAACCTACACCAGCTCTTTTGCTGGTGGGAGTATAAGGAAACTCCTGGTGGTGAGTCTGGGCTGGAGAGGGGAAAAGAGGATTTCAGTGTGCGTAGCTGCTGCCAAGATCCTCCCCATCCTATCCCCCAAAGGCCCTGGCTCAGCCCACTCCCTACCCTGGTCCATTCCTGATCATCCCCCAGACTGCCCCCATAGCCAATCTACCTGCTCCAGTTCAGCAGCCTGCTGCTGCTGCTGCTCATGCCTTAACTAGTTCCCATGGCACCAGTAGAGAACTGCTGAATGATGGAGTGGCTGCAGCAACAGTGGTTCCTGCTTTACGCTGGCAGATCACACTACATGCTTCATTCTGTTGCCTTTTGCAACAGTCGGAAAGTGCATCTTTATGTACTTTATACTTTATGCATCAGAATGTTCGTTCTGGCAGTGTAGGATGCCAACAGGATTGGGCTGTAAGCATTTTGCTGATTTCCCCACTACTCCACTTCCTGTGATACCTTATGAAGGAAGAAGTTGTCTCAAATACGCAGGACCACCTTCAGTAGCAGGGTCATGTCAAACCATAAAATTAACACTGAAACGGACTCTCAACAGAGTTTTGTCACTGACATGACTGGCAAATTCCACAAACACCAGAGGTACTAGGATAGCATTTCTCAAACTGTGGGTCATGAACCACAAGTGAGTTGTGACCCGATTTTTGGTGGGTTGTGTAATGCCGCCCTGCTGAAACATCTGGGATGCTGAGCTGCTGATTTTTTTTACATGCATGGTTCTCTTTGGCCTCCTTCAGGCCTCATCATGTCATGTTCTTGCTCATGAAAACGTGCTTGTCAAACAAGAACATGACAGGCCCGGAACGGAAAGGTGACCATCGCACAGAGGCTCCGATGGTGGGCTATTTGAGTTTTTTAAAAAAATGAGAAATCCCACCAACCTGGAAGTTTTCACGGTGACCTGACATCATCACATCATCACCAAAACTTCTAGGTTGCCAAACTCTGTGCTGAAGATGGGTTGTGGGGTGGGAATTGTGAGAACCACTGTACTAGGATGTATCATGCAAATGAAGTAAGCAATGCTTATTCCTGCATCCTGCCAAGGCTCAGCTGAATATTCAGAATCATAGGCTCTCCGTTTCCTCTCAGATCCTTATGTATCAGTTGAAAATGCAGCAGTGTAGAGCTGCACCTCTAAGAACACAAAGTTCTTAACTAGTCAGGAGTAGAACTGACATGACTTGTGAGGAATCAGGAAGTCTTCGATTAAGTCCAGGCATCGGCCAAGACAAGGCATAGCTCTGAACCACCCCTCCCTTTCCACGGAAGGATCCAACAGGCAAAGCTTATGGGTCTGAGATGTGCAACATTAAACTAACTTCAACACTGAAAGAGCCTCAGGGCGCAATCCTAACCAACTTTCCAACTCCAAGTTGGAAAGTTGGCAATTTAAGAGCAATGTAGCTCTGAGGTAAGGAAACAAATATTCCCTTACCTTGAGGAGGCCTCCGTGACTGCCACCCAATCGCAGGATGCAGCACATACCCCATTGACACAGCTATGTCAGAGCTGGAAAGCTGATTAGGATTTGGGCCTCCATCATTTCTCTTCCTGAGTGATCCTGTTGCTTGATCTGTACCAGATTGATAAGGCTCTGAGAATGATAGTTACTTTTTCCTTATGGCTAAACTGAAAACTACTGCTGGAAGCCAAACCAAATCTCTATATGTTTTATGGTCTACCTCATAAAAGTCATCAGTAGGGCTCATTAACCTAGTTAGAATACAACCTTTTTATTTCTTTTATTAGACTATTAAGTATCTGTACTTAAACAACTTCTCTCTCTTGGTTAAACACTCTATGAGTGTTTCTCACATGTGATTCTAAGTTAAGTCTCAAGGCTCAATTGCAATTTCAATTGTTCATTTTGATTATTGTTGAACTTTAAAAAAAAATCTAAAATAAATTTTTAAAGGATGCAGTTGCCCCATATCTGTATCTCTATCTCTCTGCTAAAACTACTAGCGTAAGATTGTAAAACATTGGAAAGCCAGGGGTGACAGCAGCTTAGATTGTAATCTGAAGGCAAGATTTCTTATCTGAAGTAGTTTCTTTATTTTATCATCCCTGTTCCTAATATGCCTGGAAATAATTTAAACAAACAACTCACTGGTGACAGTGCTCATTGATTTGTAGTGTGTTTGGGGTTCAGCAGTACAGCTGAAATAACGGGTAGGTCAATCTTGGGTCTAGCTAAGATGGCCACAGCTATGCCAGAGCTCACAGACTTGGGCCAGCTACATCGCTGGTGGAGGTCTGAGTAGACCCAGCAGAGCAGTGAGGGCTTACCCTTTACCCTTGTTCCCTTACCAAGAGGAGACCTTTGGGACTGCCTCCCCCACAGGATTCTGCATGCACTCTTCCAGGTCCACAGAGGGAAGAAGTGCCATTCTCACCACAACACCAGGCAACTTATAGTCCAGTAGTTAGGAGGCCTGCGCATGGAACGCACACTGCATATAACACACATTGGGGGTTCATTCATTTTAGAACAGAGTCACTCACAGCCCAACCCAATCAACTTTCCAGCACCAATGCAGCTGTGCCAGTGGGGCACGCACTGCATTCTGTGGTGGGGGGATGTCACAGAGCCCTCCTCAAGGTAAGGGAATGTTTGATCCCTTACCTCAAGGCTGCACTGTGGTTGCATTGCTGTTGGTTAGGTGGTTAGGACTGGGCTGTCCGACAATTAGGAACAGACACTTCAAAAGCAAGTGTGCAGGATCTAGCAATATGATCTGGCTGATAACTTGGAAGAGCCATGTAATGGGACAGAATAGACAGGAACAGTGGAAGACCTCTCCAGCCCCACGCCCTGGGGAAAAGACTGATGATGGCTGCTTCCCCGCATGCAAATCTGCCCCCCTTATATGTATGCATCGGGGAAGCCTCCTGAAGCTTCTGGCAAACCAGAAGCACAGTTTCCGACTGTGTCGAGAGCCTGAGTGAGGCTTCCATGAGGTCCTAGAAGTGCATGAGGCTCCGCGCCTGGGGCATTTGCCTCTTTCATTCAGTGGCAGGTCTGCCATTGGTCATGAATTTTGAGTCTAAGCTCCCATCCCTGAATGGGTAGAAATAATATTTTTCAATGGAAAAAGGAGAAGGCAACAGCATCAGAACCTGGGTTTCCAATTCTACTCTAACAACCAAACCACACAAAAAGGTGCATGATGGACCTTTGCCATCTATCAGGGCATTTATTCTATTGTAGTATTCGTGCTGTTCAGCAGGTTCCCAGGTGGTCTCCCACCCAGGCACTGGCCAGCCCCACCTTCAGCAAGGTGCAGGCATCGTAAGTCCTCAGACCAAAGTTAATCACAGAATAATTTATTGGTTATAATTAATCAGAGTGAATCCTCTGATCTGCCTGGGGCAGGATAGGGCAGGGAGGGAGGCAGTTAGCCTTTTTGTTGACTCCAGTGGGTGTGCATTGTCTTAGAAAAGCATAGCTCTGTGCAGTTAAGGACCAACCTGGCTGAACTGCACCCCACCTTGATTCCACCACAATTTCCCACAATCCCCTTCCAATTCTTCCGATTTCTTCCTGAGAGAGAAGTAGCTGTTAACAAGACAGACTTCAATTTTGTAATATCACCATTATGCCAACATAATTTCACTCTACCATTTCTGAGTTCTTCTGGGAAATGAGCAAGCACACTTCATACACTGCCAATCCTTGCACCTCTTTCCCATAAAAGGGGGGGGGGCTAGCATCTGAGTGTGCTTATGAGTCTCACTTCCTGAAGGAAAATTATGTCTTCTAGCAAATCCATCCTTGCCACTCATTAGCTCTTCTCCTTCTCACTGGTAAGTCTTTCTTTCTTTCTTTCTTTCTTTCTTTCTTTCTTTCTTTCTTTCTTTCTTTCTTTCTTTCTGCTTGCCAAGGTAAGACATGACAGAGAGAACTGATTAGCAGTGGGGCGAACCTCACTGTCAGGAGGACCCAAATTCAAAGGGCTTGAGCATGTTTTGTTGAGGTGAAGCTTTCCATAATGGGAAAGCTATATTCCAAACTCCTCCAATGTATCTACTCCCATTGAGGGGAGTGCTGTATTTCAACAACAAAAACGGACTATAGACTGTAATATCTCAAATCACCATAGAGATAAGCAGCCAAACAAATCCCTTGTTCTTCCTAAGGCACCATCTGCTTTCCTGTCCCAGTAAAAAACCTGGAGTGGATAAGTGGAGTGCAGTTATTGAGGTGTTCTAAAATATTGGCTACATTCATGGAATGAATTCCTCACAAACCTTATAGCTTTGACAGTACTGTCTGGGTATCACCATAAAAACCAAGTGTGTTATTCAGAATCCACCTTCAGTGTGATATACAAGTCTGAAAGTCAACAAAATTCTGGACACTGATACGGAAATGGCAAAGCTCTCTCTTCTCAATAAAGGGCTGTACTTTGGGGTGGCCGCCTTGATACCAGCAGTCTGCTGGAAATCCTTGGACAGATGAAGGCCACATGTTACGCTTCATGTCACTCCAGACACCTTAGATTCTGGAAGCCATAAAGCTCCTCCTGGCTTCTTGTTGTCAGAGGCCCCACACTTGGCAGCTTATCTAGAAGGGATGTGTAGCCATACGAGAGATGGAACAAAAAATGGTAAAAGTGCACAGGCAGACAGTGTTACTGTGAGCTGAGCAGGTGTCTCTGGGGACTGTGCTGTGCAAACTCTGCCGTGTGTTCATAGACATTCTCTTAAGAAAGGGCTCAGGGCAGAATGCTGCAGATGATATAAACTTCTTTCCATCAGCAGTGCAAAAGCTTGCTTGGGCTTATACTGCTAGTCACTTGTGACAGTCTCAGAACATGGGGCAATATGATTTCCCTGGATTGCTCAAGCCCTTTGAATATGATTACAGCCATATGAATAGCAGGTTGTTCGTGTGTGTGTGTGTGTGTGTGTGTGTGTGTGTGTGTGTGTGTGTGTGTGAGAGAGAGAGAGAGAGATTTCACATATGCACAACCTATCACCACACAAGGCCTCCAACTGTTCTTGCAGGTGGCGGACAAATTGCCCCCCCCCCCCGTGTGATGGTCTGCGCAGCTATTGGTGGTGGGAGGGAGCAAGCCTGTTAAAAGCCACTGTTTAAAGTTAGCATGTGGGCTTCCCCAGGCCTCTTTGTTCCTTGGCCCACAAGCAGGCTCTCAACAGTGAATATGGATCTCAGCTGGGCCTGGGGGTGCAGTTTTCAGTTCAGTGGGCCACCAGAAGAGGGATTGCTGCCCAGGGAATGTATGGAAGTGTATTCAGGGAGCACCTCCTCCCCAGGTGCTTCTTATACACCTTAGTGGTAACAATGTTTACCAGAGAATGGGACTGTCCTTGAGGCAGCAGGCTGCAGAAGATCTTGCCACTCTGAGAAGCTGGATGCCTGACCTGATCATCATATGGCCTGACCTGACCTGACCTGACCTACTTCTGCATAGGGGTTGGAAGTGTACTACAAGCCTGGCCAGAGTTGATAGAGCCAGAAGGAAGGTGAATGCAAGGGATGTTTTGGCAGCTGGCGGCCTAGTGCTCCGCCATCCAGATATTGTGAGCTCTCAGCCCTACTTTTACAGGGGAGATGGCGTGCATCTCTCAGAGGTCAGGAACCATATCTTCTTGTCAGACTTGCAGTGGGTCCTTTGGGGATTGGTAGATAGGGCGGGGGGATGGTAAGTGCCAGGCTAGCCCCCCGCGCCCCCCCATATGGCAGGATAGTGCGGGATTGGGAGGAGAAATATGGAGCCGGTGTCTACCTTTAGGTAAGCAACAGGCTGGGTTAAGGCCAGTGCTGGTTCCTGAGGCTACCTGGATTAGGATCAGCCTGGTTTGACCCTGGAATGGAACTGGGATACTCATCTTCATGGTTACCTGGCTCAGGGTGGGCAGAACAATTCAGCGACCTTGACTCCATTTCCAAAGGGTTGGTGATGAAGAACCTGGGGGAGCCTTTTGGCGAGCTCAGGTTCTGAGCCAAGGTGGTTCACCTAAGGGAGGACTCAGACAGGAACTGTCTCCATATATATATAGCCAGGACCTGCTGCATTACACCAATTGTTGCACAGCTTTGTAATTCAATAAGTCATGGCCTTGTTTCAACTAAGTCTTTTGTGTCACGCATGTTTGTGGGGAGATACCTGGGCAATGAGTCCTATTTCATTGCTTCTTCCAACATTTCCTGTGCATTTTCCAAAGTTTCTGTTTGTTTTCCCTTTAAATCTTACAGATGCCTTGGAGTTGTCACCAAGAAACCACCAACACTGTTCTTTTCGAATATTTGTCTTTCCAAGGTGAAATTTCCTGACCTTCTTGGTAAATGCAGTGGGGGACGGGACGGGACTTGTTGTCTTGAAATTCAACATTAATTGAACACTGTCAGAAGCATTCTGCACACCAGGCTTACTGAAGTGCACAGCGCCTGCCACTTAAGCCCTGCCAAATGAGCTGAGTAAATGCTAAACTGCAAACATCATCCTTCTTGCTTCTGCTCCCCTATTCCAAGACTCCCTTCTGAGCACTCTTTGGGGGATGGACCGATCTGTCAAATATCCCATTATGGGCAATTCTGCCTGAGAACTGTGACCATCTCCTTTTAATTGGGTCATGCTGTAAACCTAGCAATCATGGCTGTGCAGGAAGTGGCTGATACGCCTTCATCTTGGATTCACATGTTCACTTACCACCCTTATGTCAGTGGTTTTCCTAGGCATCCTCCCACCATGTGTACATGATTTGAAAAGGTCATTTTGAATCACCTGCACAGAAATATCACACTACTGAAGCCACATTCAGACACTGCTAGTGATGTTGGAAGCACTTCCCTCAGGTAAGCATTTAAATGCAGGAAACACACACATAAGCAGATAAAATAGTATGATGTTCCATACCATCTGATCATCACTTGATGATGGGAAGCAGGGGGACAAATGGGTAGGAAGGAATTGTGCCAAGAGTGCTCTCACATGTGTTCTCAGCAAGGCTGGCCTTAGGAGCTGCAAGACCCAATTGGAAACAGTTTTTTGGGGGTCCCAAGTTTGCAGCCAAGGTCTGCAGAATCTTAGAGATATAAATCAAACTTATTACAGGTGGGGCTTCATTATCTGTGGATTTGGCATCTGTGGATATGCCTTACCACGAATGCTTAACCTCCAGATCACACACACACCCCCACAGACCTCCCAGACATGACCGGAACTCTGTTCTGGTCACATCTGGGAGACAGCCACTCCAAGGCTCAGAAAGCCATAATGTGACTTCTGGTTTCGCTGGAAGTTGCATTAGAAAGGCTCATGCATGGCCTCAGCAAGGCTCAGAAGGGCTATGGATGCAACCGAAGCAAGGCTCTAATTGCGTTTGGAGCCCAGGTGGGCTGAAAACCACAGATTTGATTATCTGCGGTTTTCGGTATCTGTGGTGGGTCCAGGAACAGATCCCCCACGGATACAACGGCACCAACTATACAGACTTTATATTTCTATAGCAGAATGGAAAGCAATCAAAATGTGCACTTTAAAAGTGCCTGTGAGTTAATGGACTAAATGGACCTAAGCACATTTTAATATAACATTGCATACATATAAGTCTACAAGTAAACAAAATGTGTAGATTACCTCTGAAAAGTAAATAGTTACAAAACCACTTGTGTTACTGACTGTGAAATAATTTAGAAAAAAAAAATATTTGAAAAGACTAGAGTACTTGAAAAGACTAGACCCTAATGTGGGACACCCTTAGGTGTGTGAGACTCAATTGGGAGCAATTGGTCCAATTGGCTTAAAGTTGGACCTGGTTTCAGACACTTGCTGGAGTGGCATGTTAAGATGTCCTGGCAGGCAGCCCCCTGTGCTGTTAGCAGTGAGTATGACTAAAGCCTCAATATGAGGCTCTGCATTTTGTGTGTGTTACCTACATGCATGCTAACAAAAGTAACACTGCTACAAGTGTGTAAATATGCATTATGGGGTAAAAAAAATGCACAGGAAATGTTTCTGCATCTCTCTAGCTGATTTTTATCCCACCTTTCCTCCAAAGAGTTAAAGGTGATGCAGGACACCTAGTGTAGGCTATTGAAAACTACGAATAGACCTGGAATCTGCCTCACGATCCCATGGGGAAGCCTGGTCTACCGTCTGGTTTGAGCAGTTTGTAGACCTGTCCTCCATCAGGAGAACTTGAAGCGGAGGTCAGGTCTACCAGTGGCTTCAAGTGGCCACTCAAAACAAAGGGTGGACCCGACCTCCACCTCAAGATCACCAGGGGAGACCAGGTCTACTGGCTGTTCAGTGGTTCGTTTTAGACACCAGGTGGAACTGATACCCAGGGTGGTTCCCCCTACCCCGCCATGCTCTTGGTAGATTACGTGATGACTATGCCCCCCTTTTACTCTCATAATAGACCTCTGAAGTAGATTAGGCTGTGAGATAGTAGCTGGCTGAAAGACACCAGTACATTTTGTGACAAAGGCCGCAATCCTAACCAACTTTCCAGCACTGACCTAAGGGCAATGCAAATCTGAGGTAAGGAAACAAGCATTGCCTTACTCTTGAGGAGGCCTCCATGACTGCCCCCCAACTGCGGGATGCAGCACATGCCCCACTGGTACAGCTATGTCAGTGCTGGAAAGTTGGTTAGGACTGCGCCCTAAGTGGGTTCCCCAGTCTAAATCCATCATTCAGAACATGGTGCCATATAATCACTTTGATCTCTTTGCTTTGTATTTGCCTTTTCCAGCAGACATGCAGCAAAAAGCCCCAAGTATGTATTTGAGATAAAAACATGCAATCCTTTCTTTTCTTTAAAGAGGAAGGTCTAGTAGGCTCATAACCCAAAACAGGAGCAAGAGGTGGAAAAAGCACAGTCTCTTGCTTTTATTATATGACCTGCTCTCTGAGGTGCATGTTGAGCCATGTGATCTGCCAGTATGATTAAGTGATACCAACAGTCATGAGTTCAGCATATTTAAGACATGCAGTTCATTAATATTTTTGCCATGCTGCATTTTGGCATTGTTGTTCTAAATTTGCTGGGTCTGAATCTCAAAGTAATTTATGAACACCCTGATCTTCAAGGGACTTTGAAGGGGCCACAGTTCATCTAGGTGTCTAATTAATGCATTTAAATGAAGCCAAGCTTCAAACATGCATCCACAGTATGAAACATTCAGATCCAAGTTCCCAACGGACTTCTGAAACAGATTCTGTAGCTAAGAGGCTTCTTCTTATTTTGTCAGTCTTGCCATTTATATGTCTATGTTATATTTCCCTGCAATATCAGACAGCTTTCCCTTCCACCTACGGGCACATGAGGAAGAGATAACGTGGAGGGGCACAGTGAACGTTGTGTTTCAGTCAAGTTTTCATGCACACAGTATCTAAAACCAACTGATGGCTGACAAGGTCTTGTTAGCATAAAGCAAGTTCGAGATCTTCAGGTTGGAATGAATGAGCCACTCCCATGTCAGTGAGCTGCAGCTCTGAACTATACAGCACTAGCTGGAAGTGGATTTCAAGTTAACATTCAGAAATATTCAGCAGCCTACCTCCCCGCTCTGTTCAAGATTATCTGTGGTGCCACTAAATTTTCCCACAAACTTCTCTGGAAGGAGAGGGGTGTGTGAATTTACTGGGGGGGATGCTGCTTCCCTTATAAAAGCATCCTGCAGCTCAACGTCTGCTGCCTATTGACTGATCCAGAGTGCCAAAGTAATTCATTTAGGGGAGTCATTCAATAACCAGCAGCACCCTTGTTTGCATTTGAAAGCTAAAAGCCAATGCTGGAAGGTAATTAGGAGTACAATGCAGGCTGGCTTGTTCAATTGCATTACTTTCTCCATCTCAAGCTGCTTGCTGAATGTCTGATTTATACAAAGTTTCTCCATCAAATGGATCCTTCTCCATCAGTTTGTGACAAAGCCTGACTTTTAAGGCCAAGGGAATGTCATTTTCCAAGATGGAGCCTTGAGGACTCTAATGATTCTAGAGTCAAACTCTAGATTGTGTCATTAATTGTGTCATTGTGCTATCTTGCCTAGATGCCTTTAAGAGGGGACTGGACACATTTCTGGAGAAAAAGTCCATCGTGGGTTACAAGTCATGATAGGTATGTGCAAGCTCCTGTCTTTAGAAGTAGGCTACCTCAGAAGAGAGGCGTCGCTAGAGGGGAGGTGGTGCACTAGGTTTGCAGAGAGCCTCCCTGCAGCACGCAAGCGGCTCCTCCCCCTCCCCTCAGAGCCATTCACCTCCATTTCCCCCGCCCCCTTTCACATGGCTCCTGAGGAGAGGGGGAGGTGCCACTTGCACGCTGTAGGGAGGCTCTCTGCAAAACTTAGTGCACCCCCCCATCTAGCAACGCCTCTGCCTTAGAATGCCAGATGCATGGGAGGGCACAAAGACAAAGGTTGTGTCGTGCTGTCTTATGTGCTCCCTGAAGCACTTGTTGGGCCACTGTGAGATACAGGAAACTGGACTAGATGGGCCTTTGGCCTGATCCAGCAGGGTTCTTCTTATGTTCTTGTGTTTGTATGTCTGCATGTTTGTTTTAAAAAAATGTGAATAGCAGCTGCACAGATGCCTGATCAGGACTGTGGTCAAGACTGAGGAGAGCTTTAATCCATTTCCTGCTGTGGTCTCAATCTTCATCAGGGCCCTAATATAGCAACTTGCTCTGGTAGTGCCTGTCCTCTATGGCCTTTCAAGCTGGGTGTCAGGTTATTGAGGCCTGTATTTAAATTTATCTTCAGAGTCTTGGAGAATGTTAGGCACTAACTGTACCAGATGATCATACATTTTCAAAATACTATTGGTGCCACTACATTTGTCCAAGGTTGAGAGATACGCAATAAGGACATGACTGGTCAGGATAATTGTTCCTAGTAAGCTGAGTGCACATGAAGTCACAGAGCTCAAAGATGAACTCTGTGCAACATAGTGTTCAGCTGAACTGGGAGTCAGTGCTGACATATGACATTATAGCCAAATACTGGAAGATGACCCACCCCGCGGTGCACCAAACAAAGGGGTCCATGCATGGGGAATATTGGCTAGGATGCTAGGAGCGGTGTCAAAGAAGGGTGAAGAGATAAGTCTAGATTCGCAGACCACTGATGGTCAACAGAGGAGAGCTGAGTCTGACAGAAGTAGGTTAAAAGAAGGGCAAGACAAATTACAGATCACACACAAAGAAGGAAGACTACTGGCCCCAGAGACAAGGCAGTATTCAGATGAACATCCTTCAGAAACTGCACTGCATTAGGGTCGGCCATTCTACTATGTAGCTTGTGTGAATAGGCTCCACTGAAAAAATAAAATAATTGGGTAATCTAACAGAATTTTATCTCTGTCTTTTATAATCTAAATAGAGTTTTCATGATACGTATTAGCTCTTGGGTCTGAAGACTGATTCTGGAGTAGTTGCTAGATCCCACTCAACAGAGATCCTTGGGCATGACTGGGCTGTGATAGAGTTTCATCCTCTCTGGACAAGCCACAGCCATTCTACTACAACAGTGATACCAGGTTCTCAACTCATAATGAGCAGGGTGTGTGGGCCTGCAGTGCCTGCTAAGGATCCTTAAAGCAGAAAGGCTGTGAGTCAGTAGCAGAGCACCTGCTTGGCAAGCAGAAAGCCTCAGTTTTCTATGCCTGGCATCTCGAGGTAGGACAGAGAAAAATTCCAGTCTGGAACTCTGGAAAGCCTCTGCCAATCTGGATTGACAGTACTAACCTAGATGGACAAATGGTCTGATTCAGTATAAGGCAGCTTCCTTTGCTCACTGCAGATAACAGGCATATTCTTGCAGTAGGTGTTTCAACCTGCCTCAGTTAATAGCTGGTCATGACTGCAGTAACGGAGGTCAAATACTACACTAATTTCAAGTTGACATCAGAAGTTGTCCATTTTCAATAACTTGCCAATTTACTGTCTTTTCAAGATACAGCCTTTCCACAGGCCAACTGGCTGATGGGGTGAGCTGAAACAGTCATGTAAAGGCAGCAGAATCTGCTGCCACGTTAATGGTATTTAATTTCCTTGCCGTCCCTGGCCTGGCCCCGCCGACAGAACAGCAAAACTGTATTGCCCCACTGCAGCCAGAGCCTCCTGGGTGAGTCTGCTGGGAATTCTACACAAGTCTAAAACATACCTAACAGTGGCAGGAAGGGAGGGCAGTGGCTGCCTTGCCCAGGGGTATCTTCGGCATCATTTCCCTTTTTCCCCCAGTGGGATGCAGGCAGGTTGTGGCCACCACACATCCCAGGCTAGTTCCAGTCCCAGCCTAATGACAGTCCCAGTCCTGTCTCTTCTGTGCTGCCTTCCCTCATCTCTCCCTTTCTTCTCAGTCCCATCCCCCCCCCAGGTTGCCTTCTCTCCTCTGTCCCTTTTTTATTCCCTTCCCCCAAGTTGCTCCAGTTTTGCCCTCTCCGCCACATTCTGCATCACTCCTGTTTTGCTTTCCCCCCCCATCTCTACATTGGGAAGAACCTGTGTGTTTAACATTTGGATCAGAGCCTAGACAGACAGTGCAATCCTTTGCATGTCTACTCAGAACTAAGTCAGAACTAAGTCTCGTTGAATCCTGACTCTCAGGATTCCCAGTACTCCCAGGCAAGCGTGTCTAGGATTGCAGCCTGAGGTATGTAACAGGCTTTTTATATCCAGAAGGGGAGGGAGAAGGGTTTAACTATGACTTCCTTCCTATGATTAAGCAGCCCTGTGTGCGTATTAAAACCATCTCATACATTTCAGTGCTGATCCAAGTTTGCAAGTTAAACACTACCTTATATTTTACATAGTACAGACCATTGGGGCTCTTATAGCATGCCCTCTCCCTGTCCTTTTTGCTAACTGATGAAGAGCTCTGCAGAGCTCAAAAGCCCGCTCTCTGATATTTTATTTAGAACAAACTAAAAGGATCATACTCTGAATTGCGACTATTTCTTTTTCTGGTCCAATGCAGTCATCTACGATTTTATGTTGTTTTTGTATGCAGAGATGGGGGTGCCATCGCATCTCACAGTTCAGGCACCAGAAAGACTTGGGCTGGTCCTGCTTGTTGACCACCAGGGAGGACAGTGGAAACATGGCTATTCCTGATATAGAAAAGCCTATTTTGGTTCGCCTCCCTCACCAGCAGTGCAGAGTCAGCAAGCTGCCACTAGTGGGTGCAAAGACTCCTTCTTCTAATCATCCCAGCAGCAACGCCTGGCTTTTCTTCCTATTCACTGGCCGCTCTCCTGTGCCTGGGTCCTAGGGCATTACTTTAGTGTGCTGTCATGCAGGCTTCTGCTTCCTTCTCCCTTCATTCCATTGTTCTCCTTCAAAGACTCAGAGGATGCACGTCTGCCAGGGTAGGCTTGGCTGTTTTGCAGCAGCAATGTTCGAAAGTAATCAGTGTTACTGCACAGGCACGCTGGAGTTGCTGCTGGATTCTTCTGCCTCTCCCATGGCTTGTGTTCCATGGAAATTGCTCCAAATCTTCTGGCCTGATGTCAGCATTTCAAGGTAAGAAAGAAAAAAGGACCCACATAGCCAGCTTCATGTTTATACCAGGCCCTCAGCCACTACATGCGTAGTGTTAACCTCATCAGAGACATGCCTGCATTGGCCATGGATCCCTGGCATGTGACTGCTGAATGCATATACAAGGCAACCTGGGTTAAGTGAGGCACCAGCTGGGTGGAAGGCCACCAGGGTATGTTTTTCTTACACACTTGGCATCACACCTAAATTGGGTCATTGTGATGCAGACTGCCTTCTGCCAGCACAACAAAAGAAAAGGCAAGGAGCTGTATTGCACCATGGGGTGCATTTAGGGCTCTGAGTCTTGCATAAGACTCATTTCCCATTTCATGGCTTTCTTCCCTTTGTTGGTCTTCAAAGAAGGAGAAGCAGCTCAAACCAATGTAACAGGACTGGTACTTCTCCAGCTTTGCAGCCTCCTAAAGTACTTTCTCTGCGGGATGTGACATTAGGAAGAAGAATGTGAATCGATGCTTGGTAGAATTTGGCTTTCAAGGACAAGAGCTGATTAGGAGCAGAATCTGAATTGCTTTGTGAGATGCTTTCCTCATCATTGCTGCCACACCTTCAAGACCACTCGTTCTTTTCCCAGGCAACAGGAAGGGGTTACATGGAAGGCAGAGCTGCTTCTCAGGACTGCCGTGTGTAATGCTTGCGTAACAGAAGGAAGGATCTTTTTCTTGCCTTCTGCTAAATAAAGTGACAGCACTCCCAGCTTACTTTTACTTGCACAACAAAGCTTGACATACGTCACTGGGAATGGATTGCGTTCAGCACCTCTTTCAAGAGTAGGAAGTGTCTCCTGAAGTGCACATTCACTTAATACGTATTAATTTAAATGGCCATTTCATTAAAGACCAACGACCATTGCCTATAATGGCCATTTCATTAAATAACAAGACCACTGCCTATAATAACCCAGCAGACAATAAATATTGGCAATCTTATCCATGAATGACCCAACTCACCTCCAAGAAATTGTCCTAGCAGTGAAGTTACAGTAAGGGGTTGCTATCCTGCCCTGGTACCCAAACTGGCCTGTCTGCTAACGTCTCAACTACAGGCTGAGAATACCAACTGATTCCTACATGCAATCCTGACTCTTCCAAGAAACTGTGATTTCTTGCCTTGCCACTGCTAGCAGAGCTGAGGGAGTAAAGCAATCTGACACACAGCAAATTGACTTTTGCTATGGCAGAAATAAGAAGATGGCAGAAAAAGCCAGAGTTCTATCAGATGTAGGGAGAGAACAACTAATGAGCTTTTAAACTAGCTCATCACACTCCCCCTGCTGGTGGAGGCCAACATTACCACACTTGTTGATCACACACAGCAGGGGTGTCCAAACCTTTTTGGCAGGAGGGCCACATCATCTCTCTGACATGGTGTCAGGGGCCAGGAAAATTAATTCACATTTCAAATTTGAATAAATTTACATAAACTTTCATAAATGAATATATTAGAGATAGAACTTTAATAAATGAATGAAGGTCTTGCAATAGCTCAAGGCCTGAAAAGGCCTTGCACAAAGCAAGGCTGGCCTTTCCTTCACTGTCACTGCTGCCTCACAGATGTGAAACAGCAAGTAGTGGAGGGAGCCCTCATCCCACAGCTCCTGTGAGAGGTCGAACAGTCGGCCTCACACTGAGAGCAGTTGTGCCGGGCCAGTGTGGGCTCCAGCAAGCCTCTGGAGGAACAGAGGCTCATTGAAGACAGGAAGCTCCCTGCAGTCTGGATTGGGAGTCCCCTCCCCGCAGGCTGCAAGTGGTCCCCAGGCTGGGGTTTGGGCACCCCTGATATACAGTATATAGTGGCTCAAGTCGCTCTCTTCCAACAGTCACAGGTCTTACTGCCTCTGACAGCAACAGTCAGTTGCTGTGTGCCAGTTATTTCCTCAGCCAGGGTGTGCTGAATTTCCTTCATGCCAGTCTCCAAAGCACACAAACTGAATGTATCCACTTGAGCCTACCATCTTCTGACAAAATGTGTCAGGATAATTAGCTTTCTCCTAATACCAAAACCAGCTCATTCCACATCACATTGCACCCAAAGAACAGAACCAGCTGTCATCATTTCTCAGACTGTGACACAGAGTTCATTGAGATACCCTGAGGAGGTTAAATGAAATGAAAACAAGCTCTGAGCTACCTCCCTTACCTTAGCCATGTCAGCAAGCAGAGTCCACAAAACTCATGTCTGCTCTAGTGTTGCATCTACTTTCTGTTCAGCTTTTGCAAAGTTTATTTCTGTATCTGTCCAGATGAGGTGCTAAACACAGGGACTGGTCAGCTGCCATTGCCTTTGTAGGTTACTGGGGCGACTTGCATCTTCCCTCGGCCGCACCTGCTTTCCTGGTCTCTGGTGTGGGGTCACAGCCATGGCCCCTCAGCATTCAGACTGTGGATTCCTTTTGAAGCCCTGGCCTTTCATCCTTCAAGGATTTCCCCATACTGCCAAGTTTCCTGAGGCTCTGATGCAGACACTTCACCCCATTGCTCAATACAAACCAAGTCTGAAATGCTGAACTGAATGGAAGAAACCAACAGTCCCTGCCTTCTAGAGTTCTCTGAGAGTAACAGGCATGTGGATAGAGGCAATCCATTTGACATTGTAAATCTGGATTTTGAAAAAGCTCTTGATAATATTCCTCACTGAAGGCTCTTGAGTGAATTTAGCAGCCATGGTATGAGAGGACAGGACCTCTTTGGATTTGTAACACTTGGGGCCCAATTCTACCCCCTGCCAGTTCATAGCATGGAGTGCTGCTGACAGAGTGTGCACTGCATGGTATGGTGGGAACACAACCAGAAGGCCTGAGAAAGGTACTTATCTCTCCATAGGCTGCCTGGATGTCACTGGGTCTCCTCAGACCTACACCAGCTCTTTAGCTCTTCAGACTCCTGAAGGAGGGTCCAGGCTGGGAAAGGAGGATAGGAGGATTTGCTATTGTCACCAAAATCCACCCTCCAAACTGCCCTTTTGCCTGCCTACTCTCTACTCCAAACTGCCCCTCCACCCCCTTACCTTTTTCAGCACAGTGTCTAGGAGCTGCTGCAGCATGTGCAGAGCCTGAGGCCATCTGAGTCGTGGCCCTGCACATGACAGGGCCTTTTGTAATGCCTTGGCAGTGTTTATGGCAGTGGACCAGGAGTTCTGCCACCATAAATGGATATGAGTTGTCTTTTGAACATTTACCTTCGCAGACATTTGTATTTTAATTGCTCTTTATGTGATTTTCCCCTCATGTACACTAGCTCACAGAGTCCCCAAACTACTGAAATCCATCTGGGTATACTGCATGTGGGGCAAAGGGCTCCCCAGTTCAAAATAGAGAACAGGAAGGCACAGCAAACACTCTAATTAATGGAACATTTTAAACCTTGCTAAGTGTCTCAAGCCTACAGCAACTCCATCGTGACCATGTATTGCTTGCAAATGGGAGAACTGCAGCTTTCTTTGCTCAGCAGCAGAACGTCTGCTTCTACCTAAGTTCCCTCCCCCATCCCCATTTCCGGAAATGTGTGAGCACAGCCACAATTCTCTCGCTTCACTACCCAGGCATGGGCCACAGATGGGTCTGAGCACTGCTCCAGAAGATGCCTCCCAGCAATGCATGCGTCTCCATTTTGCTTGGAAGAATATTCTCCTTATGATATCTGACACAGTTCTGCATGGCCTGTAGTGAGGCAGGAAGCACAGTGCTTTGAAAAGGAGTACAGCCAAATCAGGGCTGGTGATGAGATTCCATAGTGACCTCAAGACTAGCAAATGAAGGGAGACGCTGAGGCTGCATCCAGTCCACTCTCCCTCTCTGTCAAGGAACAGGTAAGCTAACACAGCTGTCTTTGCACTTCCCCTCAAACCTCAGCCTTTCTCCCTCTCTTCTCACACCAGTTGTGCGTTGTCAAAGCTCCAGAAGGGTGGTAAACAAACACTTATGCCAGCAAAAAACTCTCTGAGAGTGGCTAGACACATCTGGCTGAAAACAAACTGGCACTTGCTGTGGATCATATTGTGTCAACTTCTGATGCAAACTGCCTTTTTTCCTGGCAGAGTGAATGAGACTTCCTCATAGGGGGCTTAGCAGTAGCTTACCTTACAAGACATATGAGACAGAGGACACTGAACAGGCTGACTCAGGTTTAGCACACAGCTCAAATGGAGAATTATACTGGTGGCTGTTTATTGAAGAGCCTGTCTGCTGGGCAGAAAGTGGGTCAAGGCTGCCAGCTGAACCCCAGCTACAAATCTTCAGTGCCTTCTAGGGATAGCTAACTGTAGGTATTTTGGAGCAAAGTGCTAATCAACAAGCATGTGAAACAACAGAAAGAGTGGCAGTAGACCCAAAGTCAGCTGCACATTTAATTATTTCATTAATGTTCTTACACAGCAACAAATAGAACAACCCAAGTACACTTGCTAAGTACACAGAGCAAACCCAGAACTTGTGCATTCATCTTTTTGGTACATGGTACAGATGTTTTCCTACATGCAAAGGGACTGTTTGTGGACCTGGTGCCACAGCAAGTCTCAAGGGGAGGAAGCGAAAGCTTTCTAACCCAATGGTCCAGATTTTTCCTTAAACTGTAAATCTGAAGTTGTCTGCACAATTTATTTATTTATAAAATAGATGCTGTCTTTCTGATTCAGAAAAACGGACCGTCCATGATGGCTTACAGTAAAATGAAATTTAAAACAATGCAAAGCCAGCAGGAGAACAGCAGTAGCAGACAAAACACAACTCACACTATCTTAGGAAGGCAGATAACAAAATCAATCGACGGAGGGTCAAACGTCTTTCAAAATAAAAAATGCCTTAACTGAGCAGTTAGTGCTATTAAAGAAGGGGTGATATGGATCTTCCAGGGCAAGGATTGTCAGAGAGTGGGTGCTGTAAACTCTCACATGCTCCATCTTGCTGGCAATACCGGGGGGGGGGGGAGGTTGGTATAGCAGGAGGATCTCTGCTGATCTCCGTGGGTGGGCAAGCTGATACAGAAGGAGATGGTAGGAAGGCAGTCATTCAGGGACTTGTGTAACCCATCCAGCTGAATGCAGCCCATTGGCCATGTAGGGTAGCTTCCCACAAGCTTAATAAATTCTATTTTTGTTAAAATAGAAACCAGGAAAACAAGATATATATATTGAGCTCTTGAGGGCTTGCGAGTGACATTTGGCTTGACAAGTCACCAAGTATGCAGATCCATCTTAGAAAGAGCATGAAACAAGTGCTATGTCCTCTACCATCAAAAACACACTTGCAAAGGTCTGAGGAGATTCCACTGCCATACCTAGGGGGGAGATTTGGGGTGCAAACTCCTGGGGAGCCACCCGGCAGGGGGTACCACTGTGACCCCCTCCCCTGCTGCCCTTTTTTGAAGCGGGCCTTAAGGTCCTTTTACAGGGCCTTAGAAGGCCTGAAAAGCTCACTTCTAGAGGCCTCAGGCCTATGGATGTCCAGGGAGACCATGCGCAGCCTCTCTGGCCCCCAGAAGATCTAAAAACGTTACATCCAGTTTCCTCTGAAAACCAGAGGTGATGTTTTTAGGCCTGAGGGGCAACATTTTTCGGTCCTAGCTCTGGGTGGCACAGGGCCAGAATTGCAATTGGGAGTTTCTATTGTGCATGCCCTGTGACTTACAGGTGTTACAGGAAAACAAAAAATGAAGTCCTCAAGGGTACATTTTTGAGCTCCAGCACTGTATGGATCTCTTTACTGCCTGGTAATGTCTCAGAGGGGATAGGCTTTGCCTTTCTAAACCCTTGAGCCTTAGGAGGGAAAGAATAGAGGGTCATGTTTTCCTTCGACAATTCCCTCCACAAACAAGATATAAAGGCAATTTCAAAGAAGCGGCTTAGCTGGCCACATACTTTCTCTTCCTTCTGGAATCCCTCTAGGAATTCTGGTGCCTGCGGCAGGAATTCTGCTTTCTTGTGGCACATGGCTAGTAAGACAAAAATAGTGAGTTAATTATTTATACATACAATTATCACTGAAGCCAAAATCTGCTACAGAACCTAATTAAACATGCCAATGTTATTCCAGCCCACTTGTTTACTTGGGCTTCGGGAGGCATATTTTCAAAACAAAGGATCAATTAGCCCTCATTAAACATCCTCATAGTTTTCCTATCTGCTGAGGAGAGCAGTGGACAAGTGTTTTTTTTCCACATTTTTATACCACCCTTCCTCCAAGCAGCTCAGGGTGTTGTACATTGTTCCTTTCCTCCTTTTGTCCTCACAACAACTCTGTGTGGTATGTGAAGCTAAGAGATAGTGTCTGGCCCAAGGTCACACAGAAAGCATCATGGCTAAGTGAAGATTTGAATCTAGATCTTCCAGGTCTAAGTTAAACTCCCAAACCATGATAATATCCTGGCTCTCAGTGAAGTGAAGAGAGTGGGTAAAATTGTCATTATCTTTATACCAATGTTTTCCTTAGCGAGGTGCATCACTCTGTACGACTTTCAGGTCAAAGGAATCCTTGTATTTCTTATTCATAGACTGTTACACCAGATACGTAAGTGGAAGTCATTTGTCCTGAGTTTGGAGATCAGGAGGGTCATTGGGTGCTGCAGGTGCTCAAGGGAATGTTATGCTCCTCACGGATAAAGAGTTTTGGAGCCCTGCCATTTCATCCTATCCACCATTTGGCACAAATTATCTGTACACTGTTGGAGACAATGGGAGTCTCCCATGGATGGTATAATTTTTCCTCTCAGGTGTGAAAAAGAAGACTTGTTAGAAGGTACCTCTTTTTTCCCCTTAGAAAAACAATAAACCACTTTGGCAGAAGACTGTAAATGTCTCCTTATATAGGTCTAGTTCTTTATAGCCCCATTTAGCATCTGTCCTTGCCTGGATGGGAAACTCAGTATAGAAAAATAACCAGGTACAAATGCTTTTCCTTCATCTCTTCTTTGCCTTTCTTGATGTACTTTCTCCACAAAAGTTCCATTGTTTAGATCACCAGTTCTTCCTTCTTCCTTCCAATTTCTCCTTCAACCTCCCCTCTCCCTTAATGTTCAGCTCTATCCCTTTTCTGTAGTTCACACTCCTCCCTTCTTCTACCTTTGAACAGGGCAGGTTAGCGGAGGGGGGGTCTTGGGTCTTCCCTTGCCACCATTCTCATGGAGATGACAGTGCACCTTCGTAAGGTGAACCCTTCAAAGTACATTCAAGCTATGTGCCTGCTTTGGTTTCACCCCAAATAAATGCTCTTAACAGACTTTGGAAATGTGGTGTGTTTATTCTGTACCCAAATGGTCCAATAACTCACTGCAATGAGGACACACCACCACATTACTGCTGTACAACGGACACCTTACATTATTTCCTTACATACGCTACCTTTGAAATGGCAGCTTTATGCAGTGGCTAAAAGAAAGAAAATTGAGAAGTTGATTTTGGAGGGAAAATTTGTCATATGGGGTTGCTCAATGTTTTTCTCCAGAAATTAGCATACATAGGACTTGCTTGCTTACAAGTCATCTGAGAGACAATGATATTTCCTTTCATTTCTAAGCAGTTGAGATCATTTGTCAGGCAAGCCTACACCGCCATATAGATGGGAATCTAGGAGTAACATGTAGCACTGCTTTGCTTGGAAGGATTACTGTATAATAATAGGAAGTCCATTGAACTTAGCACTTCGGTTTGAGCTGTTAATTAGACTTCAATCCAAACTCTCATGGGCAAAGTGTAAACCTACAGCCAGGGGCAATTCACATTAAAAAGCATGCTCTTGGATTTATTAATATTGAACTGCAACAAACAAATCAATGCACCTTAAAGGGTACTTGTGGTAACTTTCCACACCTCACAATAAGCAAAAATATAGGTGCCACTGAGGAATAATCCCTAGGGTATGGTCTGAAAACCTGGGCAGCAAGGATAGCTGCCCTGTGCCCTGCCTAATTGGCATGACTGCCTGCAGCCACGAAGTCACTTCCAGTAATGTCACCAGAAAACCAGAGGGTAAAGTGACTGTGCCAGTGTTACTGCCAACTCAGAATGTGTTCAGGATTTCTGTAGCTGGAACATCTTGCAAAAGGTGGGGGCTGTATTTATTCCTTGTTTATTTGACAAACGTATTAACTTGCCCACTTATAAAAACATATGGAAAATCACTTACGGATCGCTGGTATTACCTATGCTCCTCCATAAGTAATTGGGAGCCAGACTTCAGACATGGAGTCAGTCTTGCAGAGCAAGGCCTATGTTTAAATGCAAACAAACCTCCCTGAGCAGCGTGAGCTCCCTGTCTCCCTGAATGCCTCTGGCCCTGCTAATAACACAGCATGGTTTGATGCAGTGTCTGCTGTGGAGAGAGCAGTTTCACCCAATGATAGTTATTTGGGAAATTGCCACCATGGCAAACTGCTGTCTGTAAACATGGAAACTCTCGACAACTGTCATTTGACTGCTGTTTTTAAAAATGTGCAAGTACACATTTGTTGTTCAAATGCAGTCAAAAGCTCAGTTCCGGCGTTGTACTAAACCAGGGGTGTCCAAAGTTTTTGGCAGGAGGGCCACATCGTCTCTCTGACACTGTGTCGGGGGCCGGGGGAAAAAAGAATTAATTTACATTTAAAATTTGAATAAATTTACATATGTTTACATAAATGAATATATTAAAAATGAACTTATATGAATGAATGAATGAAGGTCTTGCAATAGCTCAAGGCCTATAAAAGGCCTTGCACAAAGCAAGGCTGGCCTTTCCTTTGCTGCCGCTACTGCATCACAGACGTGAAATAACAAGCAGTGGAGGGAGCCCTCATCCCACAGCTCATACAAGAGGTCAAACAGTCGCCCTCACGCTGTGTCGGGCCAGTGTGGGCTCCAACAAATCTCCGGAGGGCCAGAGGCTCATTGGAGACTGGGGGCTCCCTGAGGGCCGCATTGAGAGGCCTCGAGGGCCGCAAGTGGCCCCAGGGCCGGGGTTTGGGCACCCCTGTACTAAACCATGGTTTAGTGCTATATGAAAAAAAACATAAGGGAGCTATTTCCCTCCCCTCTCCTTGCATGAGAGGAGAAGACTGAAAGCTTTACAACAGACCACAGTTGCACATTACTTACAAACTCACAAAACTGTGGGTTGTTCACTAACTATGAGTTAGCGCAAACCAGGCTATCAACCCATAAAGCAGTTAGTGGGTGCGACCTTGCTCAATCTCCTGGACCAGAGAGAGCCCGCAGATGCTGCGTAACAGAAGAGATTTAGGAATGGAATGTTGGACAGGGATCCCATTATTTTCTAGCCTACTGGGCTAAGGAGGAGATGAGCGCTGCAAAAAACAACAGACTGAAATTCAGAGAATATAATGGTAACAGTAATTTCTTCCCCCCACTAGGGAAGCTTGGACTTGGTGCATGATGAATTTAAATCAGCAGTTTTCAAACTTACCTTTAGCCCTGGCTATGACTGTGCCTTCCTTTCCTCCTACCTACCAATAATCATGACCAAACTAACACTTTCCCTAGGGATGTTCATCTTGTTCCCCTCCTCGCTTACCATACACTGCTGTGTGAAAAACTTTTATTCTACTGAGCTATTTATTTATTTATTAAATTTCTACCCTTACTCTTTCAATTGCCATTTAGTTAATGCTCTTATGGCCAAAACTTATCTGCATGGTATGCAGGCATACCCCGAAGTCTGCTGGTGTACTCCAAGGTCTGCTCTTGCAGCAGTCTTTCTGTCAGTCAGCAGAGTGATGCTGCTGGTATAAGGCCCAGAAGCCTGTGTGCTGTTGACAGTGCCCCACAGACTGGCTGCCGCAGTTTTGCTGGTGGTGGAAGTGGATCAGGTTGGACTGGGGGCTGGAAGGGATCTCAGTGGAACTGGCAACTGCAGAATCCTACACTCCTGACTCTTCCCCTTCTGCGTAACAGAATCAACAGCAGCAAAAGAGCAGGCATAGATCTGAATATAATCATAGGCGACCAGGCAGCAGCTGGAGAGGCAAGTACAATTTTTCTTTACTTACTTTTCCTGGCTGGCCTGGTACCCAGCCAGCCTGTAGGATGAATGGTCAAGTGAATGGTTTTCCTGATTGGTTCTCCTGCACGGTTCTCCTGCACTGTCCTCCTTCTTGCTTGGTTCTCCTGCACTAACTTCTGCCTGTATGCCTCAAGGTGTGGGATAATGGGAGTTACAGCCAAATTCTGTGCATGTCTACGGGACCAGGGACTTCAGAAGGAAGTCCCATTCTGCTCAATGGGGTTTACTCCCAGGAAAGGCTGTATAAGATTTCAGCCCTAGTCTCTGCCTTTCTGGGGTGCACACAGTCTTACAGCAACTGGAGTCAGCAGCCTTTTCTCCAGTGAGGTTAGCCCAGATTTCTGTTGTCTTTGCTCTTCAAGTGACACATGGCCCTGTCTGATTTCATTGACACTGTGGCTCCTCCCTCATGCTTTTTTGAGGTTTTATTTAAAATGCCTTTTGTATAATGATATACTTGCATGATAGTACATTTAAACACGCATACAATGCTTGTCTGTTGTTTTTTTCTTCAACCAATTGTTTTTAAGCTGAAAACCCCCGCTTAGGAGAAAGTGTTTTGTGATGACACCGTTGCCCATGAGCTAATCAGTGCTCAACACAACCCTTTCTCTTTCTAAGTGTCAGAATCTGTCCCCCCTGAGTTTGTGCCTCAAGAGAAGATTCTGTATAAGATAACAGTGCAGTCTGTGTACTTGCCAAGGTGATTTGGTGCCTGTTTTTATGTACCTAGACATTCTTTTAGAGCCAAACTAGGTGTGGGATGATTTGACAGGGGATAGTTTTTAAAATTAAAAGCAGACAGGTCCCCTGTGAAACCTAGGAAAACCACAATGGGGTGTAGGGGGCTTTAGATCCCAGTTATGCTCCTGCCCTCTGTGCTCTTCTTAGGTTCAAAGGAAAGCCAATGGAAGGTTTAAAACAAACAAACAAAAATTAGTGCATGGGGATTACAACTGCAAACCTAGTTAAGCTGTTTTGGGGGTAAAGGGCTTTATTAGTTTGCCACCAACATTGTTTTGTGGCCCCTGTATGCTGTTAATAATAATAAAAAAATAGCATCAAGCCATGTTGCTTGTTCAGGAGCACATCTCATTTGGCCCTCAGAGAATCATCTGACTTCCAAGATGTTGCTTGAGGTCTTCCAGCCATAAGGTCCTGTTTTTTACATTCAGCTACAAAGACCAAACCCTTTATTTGGAAACTGAAGTTTGCAGAAAACTTGCAGCAAGTTATGATATAATCATCTCCATTCCCATGGTAAGCGAAGTGCTCAACCTAGGGGCCATTTTTCTACCTAAATTTTTTTTTAAACCAGTGTTTTCTTTTTTCTGCGGAAAAGTTGCATTTATCATCTTGATCAAGGTTTTAATGAAGATATATTTCCTTCCCCCTCTTCTGTCCCCTTCCAGTCTTCTGGAACCTTATCAAATTTCCTAAATGTATCTGTATGGCATATTTCAAGATGAAATTAGTTGTGCTGCTTTGGGATGGCATGTGGGTAGTAGGTTTAGCCTAGCTTTGGTTAAAACAATGATGGTGATGTCACATTTGGGGTGACAATGGCAGTCAAAGACTCTGTCTGAGGTTAAGATGCATGTGATAGATGCAAGACTCTGGGCATATATTACTCATATTCCTGCATCTAGGCCAAACATATGTCTAACTGAGGACCCAGTCCTAGCCAGAATGCACTTGGCACAGCATGCACTGAACCAGTGCTATCCATTGCAAAAGTGCTGTGAAGCATTTTGTGACGGTATAGCAGGTGCAGAGGCCCACTCCAGCCTATGCGCTAGCAGAAGGGGCAGCACACACCAGACACGGTAAGAGCAGTGCACAGGCAGAGGAAGGATGTGGGAGGGCAGGGGAAGAGGTGTAATGGGATGAGGAATGGGAGGATTGGACCTGGGAAGGGGCGGGATTGGTGGCACACACCATTTCCTATCCCCCCTTCCCAAGCCTGATCAGCCAACACAGTGCAGTGTGAACCTATGTCAGTGATTTAGTTCATGCAGGTCTGAATTGTCCCACTGCGGCTGCAGGAGCTTACTCCAGAGCAAGGGGACAAATGCCCCCTTACCACAAGTAGACCTCCATCAGCTGAAATTCCCCTGCAAGGATGCAGCACAAGCTGTGCCTGTGTAGCTGCATCAGTGAGGGGTATTTGTGCTGGATCAAGCTGCCTGTCTTCTACAGCAGTGACTGACACATTGACTAGGCCAGCTGCTTGGCCCAGCCTTTCCACACCAGCTGCCCAGCCTCTTGTTTCCAGCTGCCCAGCAGAGATGATTTCCTACACTTACCATCTGAGCAGAGGAAAGAGTTGGTGGAGCATCTCAGTGCCTGACAGCTGCCCAGCTGGCCTCACTATTGTCATCTGATTTGCTTGAAGGGAGGCTTGTGGTTAAACGTTTTGCTGCTTCAAAGACTTTGGAAGCCCAGACTTGAAAAATAAGCAGCCGAAGAGGCCCCAGGAGGCAGCAGTGGCTGCAGCTTCCTCTACATGGGAAACAACTTATCACTGTCCCAGTAGCTCACTCTCATTAGGAGACCACAATGCCTGGCAGAAGCCTTCTGAATAAATCATGGCTCCACCAGAACAAAGTCTGTCTTTGCCCATCTGATCTCCCTTCCCTTCTCCCTGAGGTGGCTGTGCTGTGTTTATCTCTACAGGCTTCAACCCTCCCCCATCTCCTCTCCTGAAGAAAGAAGGCAACTGTCAGAAAGAGTTACTTTCTACCATGGCAGATGGAACTAGGTACATTCCTGAAGGCCTCTCTCTATATTCCAGTCACTCTGTCATTGCCTCAGAATCATACCAGTTTATTCTGGAAGCAGGATGCCCACCCTGTAGCCACACACTGTCATCATCAGCTGCTGGGGTGGGCAAAATGGATCACATGGAAGGAGGAACTATATGCATAGTGGGCTGGGAGGGCAGGGCATCTATCTGTCTGTCGTCTGCCTGTCTATGCTGCAGGGTGCTTTTCCTGTCAACAGGTACTTGCTTCCAGCCTTCCCTGTCTGAAAACTGGCTTTAACTGAGATGGCCGATTGCTGCCACTACCCAAGGCCAGGGAAAACCATACTGAAGGAGGCTGCTTTGGGAAACCTCCTTCACTAAAAAATGCAGTCTCCCAAATCTCTTAAAACCAGAAGGTATTGAAGGCTGATGGTTTGGGAAGATGGGGAAACCAACTCCATCTCCAGTGAGAAGAGACCAGGTAGATTAGTATCGTACAATAAAAGAGTCGGGTAGCTCAATTCTATCTAAAGCCACCAGAGTGCTTGCTGTATCCTGCAAGGGAGGACAGTCCCAGAGGTTCCCATTGGGTAAGGGAACATTTGTTTCCTTACCCCAGGGTAAGCCTAATCTGCCTGAATGGGTCTACCCAGATCTGCACAAGCTACTTCACTGGCAGAAGTCTGAGTGGACCCAGGAAGGAGGATCAAGGACAAGCAAGGAGATAGGATATCAGTGGTGCTGCCACCGCTGACACCACCTCCTTTCCAGCCTTGACACACTCCCTTTCAGACTTGCTTAAACACCAGTTCACAACATCAGTGAGCACCAGTCTGCAATGCCATAAGAACTTCTGGAGGAGTAGCAGAGGATTTCCCTTCATGTCTCTGATGAAGTGGACCATAGTTCACTGAAGCTTATGCTGAAATATGCGGGTTAAACATTTATGACATAAGAGTCAGATTTCCAATGGAATTCTATGAAGCATTTGACCAATTAAAAAAGTAATGTTAGCAGTTGTATTCCGCACCCATGTGTGGTGGCATCTACTCCCTAGGGCTGTGTCAATAGCACAGCCGATGTCTGTCATCGGTAAGTTTAGTTGCGCTGGCTGCCAGCCGGGCCTTTTAAATGAAAAGGCCCCAAAGCTCTGTAATGCCACTTCTCTCTGTTGCATCCCCCCAAGTCTCTGAGCAAAAACAACTGCCGGGTGTCTTTTAAAAAATGCTTTATTAACTGCAATCATAGTTTCATCATTCCTCTGGTAATATCCAGCAACACCTCTATAATTTAGCGTAATTTGTTTTTATTCATGACTGTAACAGGGGTCATGGGAAAGAGGGCCCTTTATCCATTTCAGTACTAAATGCACTGGAATGAAAGCTTTTAAATAGATGCTGTTAAACAGACATGAAAGGATAATGAGAGATAAGGGGAAAGGGGGAGGGAGGGAGGAGGAAAAGGAACTCTCTCTCTCTCTCTCTCTCTCATTAAAGAGAGCATGGCAATAGTTCCTGGCACAGATGGGCACAGGGCACTAAGGGTAACCCACATTCACATTGCTCTGCCCAAAACTGGAGGGTACTGGGCTGATGCTTCTTCGATTCACATCAATCCAGCAAACGTCAGGTATATCCAGGAACTGGAAACCATATTTCCTTGTTGCCCTGCTCCTTTTGGTAAGACTGCCATGGTGACTTCAAGGGACCCGACCCATCCACAACAGAAGCTGCAGGTGTACAATGCCCTATTTTGTGGCAGGGGGCAGTTGGCAACTGGTCTAACCAGTAATTACTGCAGAGATCTAGTTTCATGGTTGTAATCTCTGGTGCCCACAAGTCCTTGGGTTTGCTCAGCTGTTGCTTGTGGTAGTGGTCATGCTGAGGGAACAGTGATGTGGTACAAAAGGGAAAAATTATGGACCATGCCCTAAAACAGCCCCTGTTTGAAAATGGACATCTCCAATAATTCACAGATCCTCAACAGCCCACATCAGGCCAGTTCAGCTTTTGGGTGATTTGCATATATATAGGCCTAGCATCAGGGTTGGCATCAGTGGGCAGCTGCACAGAGATTTCAGAAGGGCCCACTGCTGATCCTTGAGTCCTTCATTGTGCTCTTCATGCAGCAGTGACACAATTCTGTCATTGTGTGCTCTTTCATATTCCACCAGCAAATGAAAGTGGCTCCTGCAAAGTCCCTGTGATGACACAGGGGCCTCCCAGGTAAATCTTCCATTTGTATGTGGGGTGTTAAGAAGAGAGAGCAACAGAGCACAGCTTTTCTGCACTCCTTTAAGCCCTGTCAGTATTGGAAGGACACACACACACACCCTATCACCACCACAGATAGCAAGCCCCATTGTGAACCTTAGGGTGGCCACCCAAGAGCGACCTCACAGACAGTAGTTTATCAAGAGCCCCATCAAACTTGGGAATCAGCCTTGATATCCATCTCTGTTCCCCAAAATTTGGAGCTTCAGAGCTGCCAGTTTCCTTGTGCTCCTGCTAGACCAACTCCTGCTGCTTTTGCCATGCTTTTAATAGATTTAAATGTGTATTAGCAATTAAAAAAACGGAGGTGGGTGGCAGGCAGGCAGCAGCAGAAATCTGTTGCAAGCTTTTATCGCAGCACAGGGCTTCTACTATTTTGAGCTCTCAGGTTTTGTTCTGACCCACCCACCTTCCCCACCCTTCACATCTTGAATACTGGAATACAAATATTACAAATACAATTATTAGAGACCTAAATAGACACCCATGTTCCTGTGCCCAAATCTAGTTGTATAGAGATAGTTTTTAACCCTCTTTCCCCGAAGTTGTAATAGGGAAACTTGTTCTTGATATTCACATATGACAGACTTGCAGGGGACAGTAGGTTGGCTTGAGCCCAGGTAGCATGAATGTTTGGGCTGCAGTTGCTTCTGCTGACTGTACCCTAAAAATGATAGAGACAGAACAAAGAGAGGATAACTGGGATAAATGCAAAATTCTGCACATAGGCAAAAACAACCAAAGATGCAGGTATAAAATGCGAGACACATGGCTTGGCAGCACTACATGTGAGCGGGATCTTGGAGTTGCGGTGGATCACAGGATGAACATGAGTCAGCAGTATGAAGCGGCTGCAAAGAAGACGAATGCAATTTTAGCCTGCATTAACAGAACCGTAGCTTCCAAGTCACGAGAAGCTGTGGTTCCGCTTTACTCTGCACTGGTTAGACCTCACCTGGAATATTGTGTCCAGTTCTGGGCACTCCACTTTAAAAAAGATGCAGCCAAGCTGGAGTAGGTTCAGAGGAGAGCGATGAGGATTATCAGGGGGCTGGAGGACAAGCCCTCTGAGGAAAGGTTGAGGGAACTTGGCATGTTCAGCCTGGAGAAGAGAAGACTGAGAGGGGATATGATAGCTGTCTTCAAATATCTAAAGGGCTGTCATATGGAAGAAGAGAATAATTTATTCTCAGCTGTCTCTGAAAGTAGAACTATAACAAATGGGTACAAACTGCAAGAGAAGAGATTTCGATTAGACAACAGGAAAAATTCCTGATGGTCAGGGCAGTTCAGCAGTGGAACAGATTGCCAAGAGAAGTGGTGGACTCTCCCTCACTAGAGATATTCAAGCAGAGGCTCGACAAGCACCCGTTGAAGATGCTCTAAGAGGATTTCCTGCCTAAGGCAGGGGGTTGGACTAGATGACCTATTAGGTACCTTCCAACTCTATGATTCTAACAGGAAAGAGAAGCCAACACTGTGCCTGCCCAAAGAACAGTACAGAGATGAGTTCCTTGGCCATGCTCCCAAGCATGACCTAGACTGGGGCCACAGCATGATGGAGGAGCTTAGCCCTTTCCTCCTGCAACCTTTTACAGTGAAAATCCACCCTGAAGCTGCAATTTGCAAATAGTGTTGGGGGCAAATAGGAGTTTTGCTGGGCTGCTTCTTAGTGGGAAAATGGCATGGGAGGGAAATGTAGGAATTTTGGGTGCAATGTTGCTTACAGGGGGAAAGTGTACTATCCAGACACCTGAGACCCTTTACCTGACCTCTATGAACCTTGCAGGAGGTGAGGGCCTTAATACTATTTCCTTCCTGCCCCCTCTCTCCCAGGCCATCAGAGGGGAAGGATGCAAACTGACCAAGCTCTGCCTCCATAATGGCAGACAATCATTATGAGCAGCATGCTCACAAAGAGAACACCTGTAGGGTACTCAGTTATTTCTTTTGAAAACTTAATCAGCCTCTGCTCCTGTGTATGTTAATTAATAGTAGCAGCCTAGCAGGGTGGTAGATTTTACCATGGGAAAAGAGGTCCTTCCATCAATTGTTCTGCTTCCCCCCTTTTCCAACAGCAAAAAGTTCACCTTCCCCACCTGCTGTCCCAATCCAGATTTAGGGCAGCTGCTTTTTATAAAGAAAGAAACATTGAGAATCCCAAGCAAGCCTCAAACATGCCATTTAAAATAATGTCTAGTTTGGTCCTTAGGAGTATTATGAGTTTCATTTTCTCCCCCCCCCATCTACACTCCCCATCATGAAATCAACACCTATGCAAAATAATAAGCAAGTGAATAGGCACACATTTAAGATGTTCAAGTACACAGAAAATGCTGGAAATAGAAATGGAGAGAACCTAATTTGAGGAGAGGGGAATTCCATGAGGATACTTCAAGAAAGAGCCCTAGAAAATACATTCTAGTTCAGTTAGGAGCCACTGGCTGGTTGTGCTTGCTTGTTGTTCCTCCCTTTTATAGTGGCAGATGGCTTATCTACATGCCTGTGTGCTGCTCTAGGAGCAATCACATGCCCCGCTCTCACCAGAGATGGAAGATGCAAGAAGTGCTCTTTTGGGAGCTTTAAGAAGAGCAGGTTTTTTTCACTTGCACCTGCTGTGCAGAGAGCCCCATTTATTTAATTAAAAACAATGTTTTGGCAGTCAAAGCTGTGTTTAGCAGAGAACCAAGGGTAGTGTTCTCTCAAAGGGAGGTTAGTGCCCCCTATGCAGAAGAATTGCAAGTTATCCTTATGGCCCAGTTGATTACTCCAACATGTCACCATGTAAAGCAACAAGAACTATCACTATTAAACTAGACACCTACTATATAGCCTTTGCCAGTTCAGGCCCTGGCAGTAGCACATTCATAAGTATTTATTTGGGTGGCATTACTGTCTGTTCTGCCACAATATCAGTTCAACATGCAACTTTCCCAGTATGCTCTTGGTTGCTACAGTGGGAAAATGTAAGGAGAGTCATTCAATGCCCTTTGTGGATGGTGGCCCCGCATTCATACACAGTATATATCTGCCCCAAATTATTATTATTTTTTATTAACAGTAAATATATATACTGCTTTTCAATTAAAAGTTCACAAAGCGGTTTACAGAGAAAACCAAACAACTAATGGCTCCCTGTCCCAAACGGGCTCACAGTCTAAAAAGATGCAAAAGAACACCAGCAGACACCCACTAGAAAAGGCACTGCTGGGGTGAAGAGGGCCAGTTACTTTCCCCCATTAAATAGAAGAGGAGCACCCACTTGAAAAAGTGCCTCTTTTAGCAGGGGTAAGGCATATTATCATATTGGCATAACAATGATCTCATTACTGTGCCAGCAGAACCCCAAATCCCATTTTTCCCAAGTAGATCTGGAGGAAATGCTGTACTGTATCCTAATGATTTAACAGCCCAGTCCTATCCACACTTTCATGGGAGTAGGTGCCATTGACTCTAATGGGACTTACTTCTGAGTAGACATGCAAAGGATTGGGCTGTGATACATTCCCCACTGCCAATGGAACAACGGAGACCATGTTGGAGTCTTGGAGCCACTGGGGAAATGTTTCCTTCTCATTGATGGTACATGACTTTGCAAAGGACTTTTCAATATTCCCATTGGTGCTGGTTGTTTTCTTCCATCATTACCGAGACCTGCAAAGTCTATGCACCTGTGAAGGTTTGTGTAGGATCATTATGAACAATTAAGTGGGGATTTTGTGGAGAACAAGCTGAGAAAGCCAAGTTTCTTTCTTTCTTTTTTTTAAATTTCAAAGGGCATTCCTACAATGATTAGGGCTGCAATCCTAAGCACAGTCACTAGGGAGCAAGACCCCCAAATGCACATCAGAAGTTGCTTCAGAGTAAACATGCCTAGGACTGCACTGTGTTTTCTCCTTTTATAATAGCTTGTGATGTGTTTTTAAATTAATTTTTACAGTTCACTGCTCTGATATTTTGTTAAAAAACCTAACAGAAATCTATGAAATAATTTAAGGAAATAATAATGAAAGTAGCAGGCAATGTTCTAAGCCCCAGCAATCCTGTAGCACTGAAGTAAGAAGAGCCTTTGAGGATGCAATCTTAACCCACTTTCAATCACCCACATAAGGGCAATGCAGCTCAGAGGTAAAAGAACAAACATTCCCTTATTTTGAGGAGGCCTCTGTGAGTGCCACCCAACTGCAGGATGCTGCACACATCCTATGGGCATTGCTATGCTAGTGCTGGAAAGTTGGTTAGGATTTCGGCCTAATGCTGATAAAAAAAAACTTTGATTAAGAGCATAAGAACAGCCCCGCTGGATCAGGCCATAGGTCCATCTAGTCCAGCTTCCTGTATCTCACCAAATGCCCCAGGGAGCACACCAGATAACAAGAGACCTGCATCCTGGTGCCCTCCCTTGCATCTGACATAGCCCATTTCGAAAATCAGGAGGTTGCACATACACATCATGGCTTGTAACCCGTAATGGATTTTTCCTCCAGAAACTTGTCTAATCCCCTTTTAAAGGCATCAAGGCCAGATGCCATCACCACATCCTGTGGCAAGGAGTTCCACAGACCAACCACACGCTGAGTAAAGAAATACTAAATTGCTAGACTACAATCAAAATGCCCAGCAGAAACCCCAACATTTTAAATCTCTGTTCTGGTCTCTATATCTTCCTTGTCCCACCTGGCTGGCAGAGTCAGAATGCACTCCTTACCCTCTAAATCCAGTGAATCTTGGCTCTAAATAGCAGGGAGAGATTAAAATTTGAATTCATGTACAAATGCTCCATATCTGGCAGAACTCTAATTCTAGCATTAACATCCAAACTACCTCAAATGCACTGAGGTATAAATAACTTTAATAATAATAACAATGATAATAATGGACAGCCCAATCCTGAGCTGCCCAGCGCGCAGGGCTGCAGTGCACCCAAAATGGCTGCCACTGCATCCAGCGTGCCTCAGGCAGCCGCCACTGCCTGCTTGGGAGAAGGGGACTTTTATTGCCTTCCTCCAGGTAAGGCAAGTAGCCCCGCAATGGGGCAACTCAATTCTATGGTGACCCAAGCGTCAGCATAGAAGTAAGAGCCTCCAGCATGCTTCCCGACATGGAGGCTCAGGATTTAGTGGAGCAAAGCTCCACCAGTCCAACCTCCCTCCCACCCTGCTCCCCTCCCCCGGCATGCTTCCTCCCCACCTTACTCCACCTCCACCTGCCCTGGAACACCTCCTCCCATGCCTCCACCTACCTCTCCGCTGCCTGGCAGTCTGCACAACCACCGACTGGCAGACCTCTGGTGCTCCACCAGTGCTGAGGGCCGCAAATGTGCCTTATGGCACGTTTGCAACAGTGCGCGCCGGCAGTGAGCTGGCATGCAGTGAATAGGATTGGGCCCTTAGTCCATTGCAATGAACACTACCTTACTGAAAAGAAACTTGAGAAATATCCGGGGGTGTCAAATTTGTCTAGTGTTGTTGTTGTTTACATCAAATACGATATCACAGCATTGTATTTGAAATATTTGATACCCATGAAAGAGCACTGAGCCAAGAACTGACTGAACTGCCTCTAAAACTGTTTTACGTGGTTCCAATGAATAGTTAGTGTGGTTTGCTGGTATGCAAAGGCAAGCTGAACTCCTCATATTCTCACTCTTATAAATCTTCATTTGCTCAGGGCTGGCCCAAAACCTCCTAGTACCTCAGGCAGGGTGTCAGATGCTTCTTCTGCCCTCTTACCAGGTAGGGCATGAGGCCTTGCTGAGCAAAATGCTGCCTGTCCAAACAGAGCCCCACCATTATCACCGTTGTTTCTCCTCTTCCTCCTCCGTGGATTTGAAAAAGAAGAGTGCTCTAGCCTACTGCTGTCCTCCACTTTTCCTCTTCTGCTCCATTCATTCTTCTAAAATCCATGAAGCACAGGCAGAGAAGGAGCTGCAGTAGGAGCAGTCATCATGACAAAAAATGGTGGGGGCAGGCCTTGCTCCCTGCCCATCTGTTGCCTTCTGTAGCCTCATGAACATGAAAGTACTCAATTTCTCACCTATAAGGTGAGAAATTTCTACCAATAAATCAAGCGTTTTTGGCTAAGTGGTGCCACTTCAAAACCCACTGAAAGCCACTGTAACGTGACCTGGCTGGCTTCCCTGCTGTCACCTGGTTTCCTTTTCACCCATGGGATCAGTCATAATGTCAGCCCTTAGCAGCTCCTCTGCCTTTACCTTGCCTAACTTAAGACAGTTTTGTCTTAAGTAGATAGGCAAGGTAGAGGCAGAGGAGCTGCTCAGGGCTGGCATTATGACTGACCCCATGGGTGAGAAGGAAACCAGGTGGCAGCAGGGAAGCCAGTTTCTGTGTCACGATGACTATGTTCTATACAGCACCTAGCACTCCTCTGACACTTCACAGATATGTAGTAGTAGAATGAATTTTTTTAGACACTAATAGTTTTTAGAGATATTCAGGGATTAAAACCACCATGGGTTTTTAGAAAAGTATTATAGAAATACTTTAATAATAAATAAATTCAAAAATAAGGGCCCAATCTTATCAAACTTTTGGGCACTGGTGCAGCCACAATGCAGCTCCGAAGTAAGGGAACAAATGTTCCCGTACCTTGAGGAGACTTCTGTGACTGCCTCCCTACCAAAGGATGCAGTGCATGCCCCATTGGGCAGCTGCAGCAGCACTGGAAAATTGGATAGAATTTGGCCCTTAGTGCTCTCACATTCACAGCTCTTGCTATACAAATGAACACCATTATTTGTTTATGAACTCATATTGACTTACTGTACTGTGAAAAATTATTTCAAGTGCTCACAAGATCAAGTACTTCCTTTTCAGGATGCCAAGGAAGCCTATTGTAAGAAGAAAGAGTTAATTCAATTGTCATAATTTAACTTTTTTTTTGGAAGCATCTGAAGCTGTCAAGTAGCAAGAGCCAATTTTAATTCCTTTGTATGATGAAAACACCCTTAGGACCTGAAATATTTAATGGGACAAGTGTGCAGGTCACCTTCATCACAGACTGTTGGTTACTGCCAGCAATCAAACTCACAGCATTCACCGTCTGGTCCAGATGTTCTGCTGCCCAGGGCCTTCCTAGTGCACTCAGCAAGGGAATGGTACCATACTCTCCTGCAAGCTTACTTGTCTGTACATCAGAGGTGAAGGAGGTAGCAGAGACCTTTCCTCGCTCCTATTCGCTAATAAGCCTGGTGATAGGATATACAAGACTACCATGAAAGCTTTCCAAGCTGCCTCTTGGCAGCTTCTAAATTTTGACAAAATTTCACAGGAAGCAAAACTCTGTCCCTTTCAACATTTTTTAGGAGGGCTGAAATGTCTTTCCATATTTACTTGAAATGTCTGAAGTGCTGAACCATGCCTCAGGTTAGTGCTGAGATCACATGTTAACTATGAATAATTGTATTTTCTGATAGGTGAACTACTGATTAGCTTTACCTAGGTTTAGCTTCAACAACATCACTGCAAAATCGCTAGAGTACTACAGATATGGTGAAATTGCCAATTACCACATCACTTGAGCGACAGGCATCACCCTCCCCTTCTTTCTTCCACACTTCCATTCCCCTATTTTTAAAATCAAGGGACTTTGAGTAAAATGAATGATGAGGATCAGAGGCAGTGGTGATGGTGGGGGAGCTGCTGTGTGCCATTAATTAGTTGTCAGGTAAGGGGGCATGCTAGGTGAAGGTAGGCATAGCTCAGCACAAGGAGCCATCAGGTGTGGGATGCACAGTGGGTGACCCCAGCCAATTCACCACCTCAGGCAATCTCTTCAGTGAGATTCATGCACAGGCCAGCCTGTGGGATGGGTAATCAATATTCTCTGCTATTAGGAACATGACTAAGGAAGGTGTATTGGTTTATTGTTGTATATTTCCAATGTTGATACATTTACTAACTATAAATATTAAAAATGAAATTTTGTAAAAGTATATAGAAGCAGGGGAATTGTTAATACGACATTAAGTATTGTTAAAAGAAAATGTTTGATTTTACTGTTACTGCAAAACAAGTTCTTTTGGCATAGGGAGCTAGAGAGGAAAACATATTTGATCAGAACAACTGAAGTTAAAAGATTCTGCTGTGAACTTCAAAGGCTCCCAGGGAATTTTGGAGACCAGAACCTACGGCAACTAACTAGGATTTGTGTGCTAGATTCCAGCAACAAGGGAAGATGTTGAATCAGGCCCTGTAAAGTGATGCAATAAATAGATCAGGCAGGTCAATTTAATTCAAAAAGGTTTCATATATTCCTTCCATTTGAGAATGGGTACTGACCTTTAATCAGGCTACAACTGGCCATTTCGGACCATCCTTTTTCTTATTTTCCTATTTTTGTGCATTAATTAGTCTTTTCCAATAGGAAACTGCAACCTGACAGCTGCAAAGTGGATTCCCCAAAAGCAAAGTGAACCATGTTCTGAGTAAAGGCATGATAATAATGTTGCATACTTAAGACTCCTATTCTACACACACTTCTGTGGGAATAAGCTCCATTGAACATAATGGGATTTACTTCTTAGTAGAAATGCATAAGATTGGGCTATTAGTCCTTTAAGGACCAAACTAGAGATCCATGATCATCAGATCACCTGATGAGGGAAGGTTCTTTTAACACTTTTTTCTAGCACTGCCTCCCCAAATGCTATTAACCTTGCTGCCAGCAAGGTTAACAGCTGCTTTGCAGGGACAATTTATATCAGGAAAATGGAACAGGGTGGGGATGGTAGTGGTTAAACATTCCAGCCCCCAGTAAAACTGTCCTATTGAAAGCAACTGTAAAAACAACATTGGATGATCTGATGAAAAAACTCCTATATCAGGTCTTTTTTTGTTTTTCCTCCTTTGGCTGGAAGAAGAAGGCACAGATGAGTAATATCACCTTGAGCACAGGATAGTGTTTAATGCTGAAAACGTTGTTTGGCAAAATCAATAGGCCACATTATTTATAAGCTGTTTTAAAATAAATGCCCAGGGTGACATGCATTACAGAAGGCAGTGCCTCAGTTGTCAGGATACCTTGCCTAGAAAGGAGTGTAGAAAGAGGTCCTGCACAAAACACCAACCTGAGCTTGGCCCAAAGCTGTGCAGTTTATGATGTTTTGAAGAAAGAAAGAAATGAGATTCTCACTGATAAAGCCTGCAGTCTGCACAGAGCTTGGAATGGTGCTGAATGGTGATGGCGAAAGGAAAATCTGCAGAAAGTGACCTGGAGCAGCATCCTTTGGAAATAGAGAAGGATGTCAAATAGAAAAGAATAAGAGGAGGCAGGATCTTTAAAAGGCACCTCAGTTGGTTTCACGGAGACATCTAGAACTGCAAAGTGGAAAATAAAGGTTGGGAGAAAGGAGCAGCATCTCAAGAGGAGCACCGGCAAAACTTGCCTCATAGCAGGAGATCTCACATAAGCAACCTGGCAAAATTGACAGAAGATGTGTGGAAATTTCTGAGCTCTTGTGAGTCTTTAACCTAGAAGGTGGCAGCCTAGTGAGGTCTGGGGTTACTCAGCAGCGAATGCCATTTGCAGAGCCTTCTTGGAAATGTTCCTTGTCAAGTACTTCCTGTCTCGTATCAATGTTGCTAAGCAATGCAGAGGAATTAGTTCCCAGGTTTCCTCAGCAATAGAGGGGTTATTTGTCCAGCATAAGATTACATCTTTCTGACCCCTGTACAGCAGAGATGCTTTTGCTGTGGCCCCATGTGGTGGAATTCATTACTGCTTTTACAGCTCTACAGAACCATATTGAGAAATTTCATTTGTCATACCGCAACTAATTTGATTTTCCTTGAAAAGGTGCAGATGTTTCATCTTGACCGTGACAGGAATTCTGATGTTCATTCTGAATTTCACATTTTGGAAGTGTCAGTGGCAACCCTCTTTAAGATTTGCCAGATGTGAGAGTCTGATATGTTTAGATGAGCTATGGGCAGCCTATACCAATCCTATGGCATGGGAACAACCCCCATAGTTGGTGGTTCTGGCTGTCACTACATATTCTTGGAGATTGCCAGGTGGGGGGGAGGGGTTCGGCTTGGTAGTGGCCACTCATTGGACCTGTGCCTGCTGCTGTCCCCTTCTTGGCTCACTCTGGTAGTTTTTCCCTGACTTTAGGGCTGGGTAGGTTGCAGGGAGAGCCGCAGCAGCCCCAATGGGTCTACTTGGATCTGCATCATTTGACCAGGTGGTGCACAATGGAGCAGCCAGGAGTTTCTCCGCACAGCCCGGGAATGGGGGTTAGGATCCGGCATAACTGTCAGGTCCTGGCCCCACCTCCCACTCCCTGCCTGCCCATGGGCCAGCCCGTCTGCTACCCGCCCTGCCCCTGCCCCAAAACGCCTCCTCCCTATCCTTCATCCGCCCCTCCAGATGGCCGCACTGGCCTAGCTTGGCCAGCATGGATCTATCTTCTCCTGCTGCTACAGAAGCTGGATTTGGCCTCTGTAGGCTGGTGCACCTCTGTGCACTGGCAAGGCTTACTTCCATGGAGGCACAAATGTGCTTAATGGCATGTTTGCGACCCTCCCAGGCGCCATGGCACAAGGGACTTGCACCGGCCCAAGGCACAGTTAGGATTGCACCCTATGCTTGTTAAGCAAATCATTTAACCTCCAAGTGTGATGGAGTTTAGCTGGGTGTTTATTCCCCCTATTGTTCACATAATGCAACTATGATTCAGTTAATATTATTTTCCCACTAAAATAATGTCTAATATATTTTTCTGGGTTTAAACATGTTGCCTGCTGTGAGAATGCAGTTGGATTGTAAAGCAGAATATAACTTCTTAGATGAAATGAATGGATTTCTAGACTGTGTAATACTGCAATTCAAGAACACTCCATGAGTTTCAGAGCTTAATAATGCTACTAGTTTTGAAAAGAGTGGGTACTGGGACACTGGAACAACTCCATCCTAAGGGAGTGAGGACCACATATCTGCTCTTGTACTGTCCCCTCCTAAGCCATCTTTCTAAGGTGCTCATATAGGTCCAGCCTATTTATACACAGATTTTTTATACACGGATTTGACTCAACATGAATGGCCCCTACAAATGAGAAGGAATGTGCTGATCCCTGGAGAAGGGGAAAAATGCATCCCTTTAAAGTCAGTTTAAAAACTGAACAGTCCTTTAACAATAGCCTCCTTAATGAGAGAGGGGGGGCAGCTGGCTGACAATCCATCAATCCTTCTCTCTCCAGGCGACCCCTCCCTTCCCCCTGAGCACGTGAAAGAAAGGTGATCACTTCGCATTGGTGAAGGGAGGGACTGAGTGAAGCGCTTGGAGGAGGACTGATTGATGAATTATCTTCTTAATGACTCTTATCTTACATCACAAAGGCCAGCAAGGTTGTTTTTAATTCACTGTGGCAAATAAACTTTGTTTTTTAAATTGATTTGCTATAGTGTGTTTTTTGCCATCCACGCGAGTGCTTGGAATGGAACCCACATGAATAATGAGGCTCAACGTGTATTTTAGAGTGAAATATTGCTTAGTGTTTTGGGCTGTGCTTAGTTGAGTTGATAATCTAATTAATTATTTAATAGTTTTTATTTATTTGTGTTTTACTTTTGTGTTTACTTGTAATGCTCTTATTGGTTATTGTTTTAACATGATGTAAGATACCTAGAGTGCTAGTCCAGGATCAGAGAGATAGGGTTGAATCAGTCTGTTTGTCTGTTGAATTAAATCAAATCTGAATACAGTAAATATGATAAAACAATTTAGGGAGTGGGGCAGCTTAAAAAGTGAAGTGGCAGTATGACCCAAGTTCACTTTTTGGGAAAACCTAGAGGAAGAGATTATAGTCAAACTTGCCAGACTTTGTGGTCCAATGCCACATGACACAAGGCAAGGGTAGCGAAGGACAGGAGGAAAAGACATACTGAATTTTGTGTGTCAGGACTCGAGATTGGAATGACTGGGAATGGAGCTCTATATTCAGGTTGAAGGACGGGCTGCTAAGAATCGCCATGCCTTCCTTTCAGAAGCTGCAGCAGCTGTGGCTCTCATCCTGTTCTGGAGGGTAAGAAAACTGTATAGACTTGCAGTATGTCCAAAGTTGTTTGATTGCCTTCCTGTTGCCTCAAGCGTCTCTGAGAGTGGATCTTACATTGTGATGCCACTTAGTCGCCTCCCCGTTTTGAAGAGGATAGATGGCACTGCATGTTTGTTGAAGTAAAGGTCAGCACATTCCAGTGTACTGGACAAGGCAGAGCAAAGCCAAGCAGCTGGGCTCTCTAGACAGTAATAGAGAACATGTAATCCTAAGCAAAAGAAGGAGGGTGTTCTTTGGCCATAGCCTTTCCCCATTTCTTAAAATGGATACAGTGTAAAACAGATAAAGAAGTAGTTAAAAAAATATAGAGACCCTAGGACGGGAAGGAGGGGGCTGAAATATTTGGGTGGTTGCTAACTCTTGAAATAAAAAAAGCATGCATGCACGCACAGACACACAGAGCCATAAACTTATATCTTCTGAATGTGGTATTTGGCCACCATAGATGACAATCCAGGTTACAACGTCCCACAATCAGCAAGCAGAAAATAACAAACTACATGTAGAGTAGAACAGAATAGAAAAGAAAGTTCAAGAGAATGAACCTAGGCCCACACATATCCAATACTGTATATAGTAGTGAAATGACACATAGGTAATATGGTATAAAACAATTCCATTTTAAAGTGGGGAAAAATAAAGTCAGAAAAAGGACTTTTCATTCATTCATTCATTTGATTTCTAGCTCACTTTTCTTCCAAAAGGGCACTTAAAGTGGCTTACAATAGATATACATAATATAGATGATAAAACTGAATAAATAACCTACAGATACTTGGCAAAGGCTGTCACTACATCTAGAGAGTTCTTAAACCTAAGCCACTCCCCTCAACCCAGATTATATCAATGGGAGGAAATTCTCTGAGCACAATACAATCTAGACTTCACGACAATCATATAGTAGTAAATGGTAAAGAACATGTGGAGAAAATGAACCCAAGCCAGAGATCTAGGTCAAGAGTGGTGTACACATACAATCACACATTCAGACACTAGAAACATACAGACAATGCCCTACACACGCACAACATACACAAGGAAGAGAGACACAGAATTTCCCTTATGACACGCATGCACATGACATATGTGACACAGAATCTCACCTGCTCACACATATACAGTTTCATCTCAGCACACAGCCAAAGAGCATAATCACCCACAACAGATACCTGAACACACACACACACACACACACACACAGTACTCCTCTGTACAAATAGCGTGCACACAACCACACATAATTACTGCCCCCTGGACCTGCACTGATCTGAGCAGGGAATCTGTTCCAAACTCTGCTATCCCAATTCTTCTGCAGCCTGCCAACACCAACCACCACATTCCTCTGCCACTTCTAACCTCTAGTCGTAAGAAGCTGCCTCCAGTTGTGACAGCAGCTGTTCTTCACAACTGCTATTGCTACAGCCGACAGCCAGCCACAGCTGGGCCCCGAGTCTAAAAGCAGGACAGCCAGTTGAAGCTGTGATGAACTTGGGCCTAAAGTAGAGCTGCCAAGCCTGGCATTCATCTGTCACAGCTGTCCGAGCCCCAGACATCACCAGAAAGCTATGATGTCACCATTTCATATGAACATGTGATGCTGCCTTATTTTTAGTCAGACCCTTGGTCCATCTATGTCAGTGGTTCCCAACCTTTAAGGTAAAGGAACCACTAAGTACTTGCAAGGCCCATTAAGGGGGATGGCAACACAGTGGTGACAGCAGCAACAGAACCTAGCCTTGCGGCATCCCCAGCTGCTGCTGTAGACAGGTAAGTTCAAAAACCCCTTTTTTAACTTAGTTGGCAGTGGTGTAAACTGGAAGTGCCGTTGCCACACTCCTGCCATCACCACTGGGTTGCCCCTCCACTTAAGGGGGAAATACATGGTCTAAGCCATCCATAAAAATGGCTTGTTTGTGCCAAAATTTCCATTCAAGAGAGCAGTATATTTCACAGTGCTCTAAGCCCCAAATGCCCCTTTTGTATCATACGTTTTGCACAAGTAGGCCTCATTTCTGCTTCTGTGGATCTCCCCTCCTGTAAATAGCAAGCTGGTCCTCTTGGGTTACCACAGTCTTTGCTATTCTGGACTTATCAAGCATGGAGATATCATCTCCAACCCAAACAACATTTTGACTTCATTCTCTCACGTGGTTCCTCTTCCACAGACATGGCACATGGTGAAGAATGTTCTGCTGCTTTGCAGGTGTTGTGTAGAGCAGACTGAGATCCCCACACAGATTGAAAAATGTATACATGTGCAAAGGTGTCAGAATGTAATCCAGATCTGCATTTGCTGTCCAGATTTTATGTTTCTGCAAATGAGATTTGCGTTGAGCTGACTGACATCTTTAAGGCAGTATGAGTGTAGCATGTGTATATGTGTGTGTATGTTGGCATCTGCTACTCTTGAAGAAGTGGATAAGGTTTGCAAACAGCTTTGGGTGCCTTCAAAGAGAGCACGATTTATAAATGTTATAAATAAACAATACAGAAATAAGCAATATAGGCAAGTAGCCAGGAGGTTATCCTAGATAAATCCATGCATGATGATTGTGCGGCTTCTGCTGCATCCCAAGGGGGATTTTTGGCTGCTGGCGGTCTCCTTGGGGTAAGGGTCTCAGGGCAAGCAAAAGCTTGTCTCAGGGTAAGCAACTGCTATGGGGCAACTTGGACCTGTGCCAGCTCAATCGCTGGTACAAGTCTGTGTTGCTCCAGGCCTGGGAAGGGCCTCGGGATTCGGTGTGTTGTGCTCCTGCTAATCCTGCCCCCCTCCTGAGCCTGATCCTCTAACCCTTCTCCTCCCTGTTCTGCCACCCCTCCACCCCATTCCATACCCTCTCCACCCTCCCCCTGCTTTGTCCCACCTCCTCATTGGCATTAACTGGACCGGAGAGCCCTGTGATGCCTGCTGGTGCTCCAATAGTTTGCACTGTTGCAAAGCACTTTACGGCTGCTTTGCAGCAGCCTGCACCAATGGAACATGTATTCCACCAGTGCTACTACTGGATAGGATGGGGCCATCAACTAGCCTTTTAGGGATAAAAGTTGTTTGGCCTACTGCACTTACATCACTCAGGTGGGATGCATTTTTGAGTCCTTTCAGCCTTTGCAAAGAGTATGGCTAGCTCTTAGCTCCAGCAAAGTGTGCTTAGCTTTTCCTTAAGGGCATGAGTAAGTCAGTAGGGTTCAGACCAGAGAAGGGGGCTTTGCTGAGGCCATTAAATTGGTCTGTGGGGAATTTCTAGAAAGGACTCTGGAACATTGAACTGAGATGGAAAGGCAGTACTGACTTCAAGTTTTGCTTTTTAAATGTTTTTAGTGAGAGAAAAAATACATTAAAAAAGAATACAAACAGAACAAAATACAAATACAAGAGGGGGAAAAAGAAAAGAAAAATATATTAGAAAGATGTGGGAGCAATCTATACTATGGCATGCTTCACTCACTACAGGTCTAGGTCTAGGAAAGGCTTCCAAATATCCTCAAGTATATCTGAGCAGTTGTCACCTATAAGCCATTCGCTCAAAAGTGGATGAAGTCAAAAGGTCTTCAATCCATTGTCTAATAGTAGGAGAGTACTTACCCTTCCAACATTTCAACGTAAGTCTTTTAGTTACGGTGAGGGCAGAAAGATTCCATTTCTGTCGTCCCACAATTAAGTTCCATGACACAGTAAATAGTTCAAAAGGACATGAGTATCGACAAATATCAGTGATTGTTGCAATATGCTGGCTCCAAATTGCTGGGTGCCAAAGGGCAAAGCCCCTGTGGTACTAAGCCCCCTGTGGTACTCCCTACATACCCCTGATGGTGCACTGCATGCTACCACTGCCACTGGTACTGAGGGTTCAGGGGCTGGCCTGGAGCCCAAGGGTGGGGTCTTTGAAGGAAAATGAGATGTGGAGTAAGAAAGGGAAAACACACCTGACGGATCGATTGATAGACCCAATTGCCCACTTTGTTCCTTTTCCCAGTGGATGTGTTGAAAAGCCTGAACTGGAGAATGACTGAATTTCAGGCAGTTGCACTAACAGTTGTCTAGTGTATCTTTTAGCAGAAGTGGGAGGGGAATGGCGAGATGAGTCATCTAAAGAAAGGGATGCTGACAGCCAGATTGTTGTTGGCTAAACTGGAGCCACTCCAGGATGAGGCTCTCGGTGGTGAACAATTTTATTGCCTTGGTGGCTCGGCTCTGCGTGACTGTCGTTTACTGAGCAGGAAAGGGAGGCAGAAGGTAACATTTACTTCTCTGGCTACATGCGATCAGAGCTGTTGCCAGACTTTGTGTGAGATGACGATAGTAAGAATCTGAGCACGCTCAACCTAGGCCTTACTGCAGATGTCAAATTAGAATGGAATAATCCCAGAAATGTCACTGGTGTGGGACTGACTCACCACGGCATTTAGTTGTACACTGTGTTATCTTAAAATGCATGTACCTCTGAAGAGTCAGTCAGATACACAGGACAGCTGGTCCAGCCACTGATTTATCTTTTCCCTAGTTTTCCCTAGTAAATTTTTCCTAAGGGCCCAATCCGATCCAATTTTCCAGCACCGGTGCAGTGGCAATGCAGCCCTAAGGTAAGGGAACAAATGTTCCCATACCTTAAGGAGGACTCTGTGACTGCCTCCCCACCACAGGATGCAGTGCATGCCCCACTGGCACAGCTACACCGGCACTGGAAAACTGGATAGGATTTCGCCTTAACTGTACACAATATGGCTGGAAGCAGAAATGGCCTTGCTTAGTGAGAGCCAAAAAAAGGGCTGGTACTAGGAAGGCTAGTTGCACTCTGAAGTCTATTTTTAAAAAGGGAAAGAGGGGGGACCCGGGAAACTATAGGCCGGTCAGCCTAACATCCATATCGGGTAAGATGGTGGAATGCCTCATCAAAGGTAGGATCTCAAAACACATAGATGAACAGGCCTTGCTGAGGGAGAGTCAGCATGGCTTCTGTAAGGGTAAGTCTTGCCTCACGAACCTTTTAGAATTCTTTGAAAAGGTCAACAGGCATGTGGATGTGGGAAAACCCGTGGACATTATATATCTGGACTTTCAGAAGGCGTTTGACACGGTCCCTCACCAAAGGCTACTGAAAAAACTCCACAGTCAGGGAATTAGAGGACAGGTCCTCTCATGGATTGAGAACTGGTTGGAGGCCAGGAAGCAGAGAGTGGGTGTCAATGGGCAATTTTCACAATGGAGAGAGGTGAAAAGCGGTGTGCCCCAAGGATCAGTCCTGGGACTGGTGCTTTTCAACCTCTTCATAAATGACCTGGAGACAGGGTTGAGCAGTGAAGTGGCTAAGTTTGCAGACGACACCAAACTTTTCCGAGTGGTAAAGACCAGAAGTGATTGTGAGGAGCTCCAGAAGGATCTCTCCAGACTGGCAGAATGGGCAGCAAAATGGCAGATGCGCTTCAATGTCAGTAAGTGTAAAGTCATGCACATTGGGGCAAAAAATCAAAACTTTAGATATAGGCTGATGGGTTCTGAGCTGTCTGTGACAGATCAGGAGAGAGATCTTGGGGTGGTGGTGGACAGGTCGATGAAAGTGTCGACCCAATGTGCGGCGGCAGTGAAGAAGGCCAATTCTATGCTTGGGATCATTAGGAAGGGTATTGAGAACAAAACGGCTAGTATTATAATGCCGTTGTACAAATCTATGGTAAGGCCACACCTGGAGTATTGTGTCCAGTTCTGGTCGCCGCATCTCAAAAAAGACATAGTGGAAATGGAAAAGGTGCAAAAGAGAGCGACTAAGATGATTACGGGGCTGGGGCACCTTCCTTATGAGGAAAGGCTACGGCATTTGGTCCTCTTCAGCCTAGAAAAGAGGCGCCTGAGGGGGGACATGATTGAGACATACAAAATTATGCAGGGGATGGACAGAGTGGATAGGGAGATGCTCTTTACACTCTCACATAATAACAGAACCAGGGGACATCCACTCAAATTGAGTGTTGGGCGGGTTAGGACAGACAAAAGAAAATATTTCTTTACTCAGAGTGTGGTCGGTCTGTGGAACTCCTTGCCACAGGATGTGGTGCTGGTGTCTAGCCTAGACACCTTTAAAAGGGGATTGGACAAGTTTCTGGAGGAAAAATCCATTATGGGGTACAAGCCATGATGTGTATGCGCAACCTCCTGATTTTAGAAATGGGTTATGTCAGAATGCCAGATGCAAGGGAGGGCACCAGAATGAGGTCTCTTGTTATCTGGTGTGCTCCCTGGGGCATTTGGTGGGCCGCTGTGAGATACAGGAAGCTGGACTAGATGGGCCTATGGCCTGATCCAGTGGGGCTGTTCTTATGTTCTTATGAAGTCTGAGATGCTCCCAGAGTGGGACAGAAATTCTGGAGTTTCTCTTATTCTTGTGTCACTTCTTCCAGCTTCAGTCTGTACCCATCTAGAGCAGGGGTAGGCAGAAGGTACATTAGGATCTATTGATAAATCTCTGGGTGATTTAGGGCCCAATCCTAAAGATGCACAGTGCCAGCTTTGAGCTCCAGAACTGGCGCTGGGTGTGACAAACGTGCTGTAAGGCATGTCCATGACACCCTGTATATAATTGGTGCTGGCCCAGTGCCAATTAGCACTACGCCCAGTGCCAGTCAGACGTCGCCCAGAGCTTGGTAAGAGCTCTAGGTAATGGTGAAGGCCTGGGAGGGGGGGTGGGGGGAACTGGGGCAGGAGAGGGTGGGATGGGCGGAGCTCTGCTCCACTGGATCCTGAACTACATGCTGGGCTAAAAGGCCCGATACAGAGTCTCTCAACTCTGCACTGGCAAAATAACTGAGACAGACTTGAGAAGTCCCATTGCAGGGCTTGGGGCTTTTCCCAGGGGAAGGGGACTTCCCCCTTCCCCAAGGAGACCTCTGGCAGCCTCAGAGATGCTGCTGGATGCAGTAGTAGCCATTTTGGTGCCACTGCACCCAGTACAGCTGCTGGCTTTAGGACTGGGCTGTTATTCATTTATGATATTTTCATCCTTGTCTTGTTGTTTTGTGTGCTCCCTGAGGCATCCGGTGGACCACTGTGAGATACTGGAAGCAGGGCTTATGTTCTTGTTGCCAGGTTGGTAGCAGTGAGTTAGCTATGATGCAGGAGATAGCCAGGCTTGTTTTTGATGCCTGTTTGCAAATCAAGGAAGGTGAGCCCTGTCGCACCAGACAGTGAGAGATTACAGCCTTTAAAAGAATAGCAAATGTTTAATGTAGAGGTCTATCACTATCAAGGAGCAGCAGCCTTGTTGGTGAATACTTTTGGGAGGGGGGCTAAGAGTTAGTGGAGCACTCTCACCACCAACAGGACCACCAGTGCGAGACTACATTATGATCAGGTACTGCATTACTAAAAAAAGAACAGTTTTAAAATATCAAAGAATAGAATGGATATGAAATGGAGTTTTGTCGTTCACTTTCAGTCATGTCACTGGCACAGTTCAATAGGTATTTGTGACACCTGCATAACAATGTCCCACACAGCTTGCACAGTTCCAACAGACATGCTAGATGGGAGAATAGTTTCATTTTCCCAATGACAAAATACTATAGTTTTGAGCACTGGATTTTCCCATTTCAGATCCCCCTTAACAAATGTGTAATCATTCACTATGCATTTATTTCACTAAAAACCATAATCCAGAGAGACCTTTAGGCCACTGGAGCGAGACATGCTGAGTTAATGACTTGGCAACTGGACACGACCCATTTTTAAAGGAACATAACTGCAGCCTTGAACTGATTAAAGTATGAGTGTAATAATCCCTGCTCCTTAAGTGGTGCGCAGTTCACACACAATGCAGCCCAGTCCCAGTCCCAGCAATTGGGCTGCTGTCAAAAATGTCCTTATTAAGAGTCAAATAAGCCCAGGATCTCTTTCAATCAACTACACCATAGTACGTCATTGTCTTATGTTTTTTATTTATTTTTATTGCCTTATGTATTTTATTTTTATCTTCACAAAAATAATGTGAAGAAGGTGGATATTGAGAACGTAAATGTCCATCTGCACTTGGTTTGCAACAGCCTGACTACAGATATGCCTTGGAAAATAGAATAGTTGCATGGTGCAAACTTTAAAAACCAGCCTCAGGTGCAGGGGTCTATGGGCAACCCTTTCTCTGAGTCTACAGGCAAATCCACAATGAATTCCCACTGGGCACATTCTATCCAGAGTTAAGCACTTCTGAAGGTTCTGTTGATTACTGCAGGAGAGATTTCAACACATTTTAGATTGTGCCCCTTCTGATCCCTATTTGTTGCCTTCTGCAGTGTGCTGGTGCAGACTCACAAATTTAACTGAACCCCTCAAAGATGTTGCGCGCGTGCGCGCGCGCACACACACACACAGAAAGATTAGCTGAGTTAATCTGACATTATCTCTTTAACTAATTGATGTTAATTAGATTCTTAATGAATGCCAAGCAGATATGCACTTTTGCAAAATAAGGGAGTGTACTCATGTCTCACCATTTTAAGGGAAGGGGGTTGGGGGAAGAGGGCAACTTTTAGGTCATTCACATTCCTTCTCTCCCATAATGGTTGGCAACCTTCAGTCTCGAAAGACTATGGTATAAGCTTACAGCACCTGGTATTCCCAGGAGGTTTCCCATCCAAGTACTAACCAGGCCTGACCCTGCTTAGCTTCTGAGATCAGACGAGATTGGGCATGTGCAGGGTAGTATTTCAGTTTCTAATTTGGGATTGGCACTGTTTCTAGTCTGATTTTGTTTCTGAAATGTTTCTCTAAACTCATGCGCTAATTCTTATTCCATTGCATTGATTTTCTCCATTTTCTGTCTCGATCATGAAATTGGTTGTCTTGTAGAACTTAAATTGCTTACTGATACAAAGCTTCTGTTTTAATTTATTAGGATCCTTCTGTCACATTCTGCAGGCAATGCTTAGTTTTCACAAACACTTCATTAAAGATAATAAAGAGTCTGGTGGCAACTTAGATACCAAAGTTGTGACAGTGGTGTAAGTTTTTGTGGGCCATCCACAGCTTGCTTTGACAAATGCATGACAGGATAATCTAAGTGGGCAATACATTCTCTGAGTACGGAGGGAAGCAAGAAAAAAAATGTACTAAAATGCCAAGCAATGCAAAAAATGGCAGTAGATGTGGCACAATACAAGTAGTCCCCGACTTAGGGACATCCATATGGATGTCCTAAGTTATAGACAGCTGTGCCTGCACTTTCACACAAGCATGGTCTGTCCAGGTTTGTGCTTTCGTGCCTATACGAAAACACTGAGCCAGAAAGAGCTAGCTGGATGGTTGCATTGACACTTTGGTGCAGGTGCAATTCACTTGGTTTTGTGCTTTTGCACCTGTGTGATAGTGCTCTTGATATGTGTCAGTTCCATGTTCTGGACAAATGTCTAGAATGAAACCTGTACCTAAGTCAGGAGCTATATCTACTATGCAGGACACAAATGAATACAAGTGTCAGTCAGTGTTGGTGTAACCCACACCTGTCTAGTGGCTATGGATGAAGGATAGGCAAAGTAAGCTGAAGACTAAACAAACACTCAAAGAAGCACAATGACTTTCCTTTGTGACCCAGCACTCCCAGTATCTGTTACTTCTGGGCATATGTTCTGGGAGACTGAAATGCTTTCCCACTAGTGTGGGGAACCTTGAGTTCTTAGACTAAGGGCACAATCCTATCCAACTTTCCAGTGGGGCATGTGCAATCAGGGGGTAGTCATGGAGGCTTCCTCAAGGTAAGGCAATGTTTGTTCCCTTACCTTGGAGTTGCATTGTTCTTATGTCAGTGCTGGAAAGTTGGTTAAGATTGTGGCCTAAAAGCCTAAACATAATTCCTAGAGAGAAAGTTCTACTGAACTCCATGCGTAGGAATGCGCTGCACATGTCTGATTTATGCCCAAAGAACCACATTTGCTCCAATTCTTCAGACGGGGCAGACAAACAGCAGCAAGATTTACATTAGACATTCAAAATGACAATATTTTCCAGAGGAAGTGAAGAAACAGAAAGACAAAGCCACATGTGGTTGGAATTTCAAAATAGTACTGTGCCCCTTGGCTTTCCACGAACTTCAAGATTACATGATGCAATCCAGGTTAACACGACATTTTCCAAAATGGATGCTATTTTTGTGTTCTGTGTTCTATGGGAATGAAGCTGAATTCTACGTAAAAAAAACATAGAAAAGTCCAGTTCATCCATTATCATTGAAACTGACTATCACAGAAAAAAAGCTCATACTTTAGACTGCAGCAACAGTTACATCCGTAACTAGATACTTGGTCAACATAAATTACTGTTCAGAACCTACTGGACTCCACTTTAGCTTATCGAAAGGACTTGCGCAACACAGCTAAACACTGGTACTGTGGGCAAGATCCTGCAGCCTTGCTCTAGGACAGGAGTGCCCAAATGTTTTGGCAGGAGGGTCACATGATGCGCCCATAATGTATCAATCAGAAACCACTTTGAAATGTGTGAATGTGAACAATATGCCAGCAGAACAGAGCCAATGTGATGGCCAAAGGAAACTGATTTTATGTGCATTTTAACAGCCAAATGGGACCTGCACTAGAAGGGCATGTACCTGTTGGCACTTCACCAAGGAACTCAGGGAAACAGGGCAAGGATATGAGAATGCTTGATGAACATGTACTTAGGCTTGGTTAGAGTATCATACAGATCCTTGCCAGATCAGTGGAGGAGGTTTCCTTGTCTGTAGCAGTCAGATGGAAATGGCTGCAGGAAGACAGAATCCTTGAGAGGGAGAACTCCAATGGGAGGTGGTCCTTGCCAAGCCAATGGTTGTGTGGTCACTGAAGGCCTATCATAATGAAGCAGCGGTGTGAAATGCAAACAGAGGTCAGAAAACAGCACTGTAGAAAAGTTCAAAGATGCCCCAGCCTGGTCATATCGATGAAGTACATTAGGTCTGCAGTATTTATTAAGAACAATAAGAAAAGGCAGCCATTAAGAAAAATGCATCTTTAAGATATATTTTCTCTAGCAGTATACTACCCTTAAGCCTCTGCAGAAAGATAAATGTTCAAGTTGCATAGGGTAGGAGGGAAAATTTAATGTCTGTTTAAAATATATTTTTATACCAGCACAACATCCACATGAGTTTTATCTGCAGAGGCTATTTGAAATGTCTGTTCTATTCTGTTTAAAAACTAAGCCAAAAAAGACTCTGGAGTAAGGAGGGCACATTTTAAAACTAATTTTAACTTTCAGACTAATTAAGTGATTTATTTAAATTCTCAGGAAATATATTCTAAATTTGTCAGAGAGTAAGTGCCATCATTTTGAGGGAGGACACAGCAATTTTTCATATGCAACAAAGAGAAGGATTCTTTGGTTTTAAGAATATGAAAAAACTTGATATTAATTTAGGAGATGCACTAAATGCCTCTATAATTAATGATCATTATTTCACATCTGCAAGTAATGGGATTAAACCATGAAGAAAAACCTTTATTGCATATTAGCAAAATTATGATAGCGGAATCTCCCTGTTTGTAAGAGAAGCAGCCTAAGTTCTGTAATAACACTGGATGTTTTAATTCCGTATTTCATTGTTCAAAATACTGTAGTATAGAATACTTTACTTTAGTAAAGAATACTTTACTATAGTATTCCTTCTGGTTCAGACATTTTCAGCTTCAAAGGAATACTGGAAAAACATGCCGGTTAGAGAATGGGTTATCATGGGAGATCTTTCTAGTTTGCTTATTGATAAATAAAGAGCATGCACACTGTTAATCCTAACAGATGCTTTAACTGGAGAAAACAGATCCTGTATCTGTGCAGCTTATATATGATGCCAGTACATATAAAGCATTGTGACAGGATTGATTGTAAATAAATTTGCTGCCAAAACTTGAACTGGCTTTCTGGTAAATTTTTGTAATTCTCTCACTTACAAATCCTGATCCCAAAATCCTGGTGACCATACAGAAATTTGACATGCCTTTGGCAAATAAATGAATGATAGTGCAATCCTAATGTTGCGTTGAGCTGGCGCAGGCCTCTCTGCACTGGCTGTGTCGCAAAAAGGCACATTTGTAAGGCACATTTGAGCTTACTCAAGAGCAAGCAGCACCAGCACAAATATGTGCCTTGGCCTGCCAGTGCTGGATACATTCCCTGTGCTAGCGAGCACATGTAAGTGAGAGAGGGTGATGGGAGGTAGTTTTGGAGATGGGGAAGGGGTGGGATAGGCAGTGGTGGTCCCCTAATCCCCATCCCTGGCTTGGTAGCCCTACATGGGCTGCACAGATTTGAACTAGCTAACTAACTGGTGTGGATCTGAGAAGTCCCATATGGGTGACCTGGGCTTTACTCAGGGTAAGAGGAAAAATATTCCCTTACTCCAAGGTGAACTCCAATCACCTCATAAACTGCATAGGATGCAGGGCAGGCCATGTGGGCTTGCTGCACCAGTGCAGTTTAGGATTGGGCTGCCTGTTGCATTTACATGAATGAGATAATACATTCTCTTGATATATCAACCATTTCAGCTGCATTCTCTTTACATCTTAAACTATTCTGCCTGAATCATCTTCATGATCACGAGAATGACATTCATGATGCATGATCATGATTCAACAAAACTACCTGTATTCTTGTGATGGTTTAGTCTTTAGCACAAAATCATTCTGAATGGTTAAATACATATGTGCAAGAATGACTATTTAGTCATAAGACTACAAAACTCCTGATGCAGCATGATTGCATCCAAAACACACATACGTGAAAAGCATCTTGGGGGCAGTGCAAGGGACTTTGCAAATGGGCTACAAGAAAAGGCATGTATTATTTCCATTGGAAGATGAAGGATTCATTTTTCAGGGAGAGCCTTGACTGGCTTTTGTATGTGGTAAAAAAAATTAATGGAACTGACTGAAAAATCGATAGCAGCTGTTTGCTAGCATCTGGTTTGCACTTTATATGAGACAAATGAGTTTGCTTTTTTACTATGTGAATGTAAGAATTCTCATACAGTATAAGAACCAGAAAGCACCTTCTGGGATGACCACTGATAACACAAACAGATCATTTAAAAAAAATGTTTCTGTTTTATACAAAGATTATTTTGGTCCTTCCTCTTAAAATAAAAGTTTTGCTCTTTACATTTCAAGAGATTGCATAAATCCTGTTAAAAGCCTCCCTTACTTCTTGCTTAGATAATGTTTGAAAGAGCTTCAGGTTTACTTAGGCTCTTTGCGTGTCTGAAGAGTTCTGGGCTGCCAAGGGCTTTGTGCTGTCTTCCAGCAATTTATACTCACTACATTTCTCCAGTCACATGAGAAAGATTCAGATGATGACTATGGAACCCTCAGTCATATCAACAGTTTGAGATATGTGATGGAGTTGTACAAGTGTAGTTCTTGCAATAATATGGTGGGCGACCTTGTTAATGGCAATGAGTGCCATCGTCATGTTAGTAATAATTTTACTTATCATACAAATAATAACATAATGGCATTATTCCCAATGCCAAAAGCACATCACTACAAGACTTTCTACAGTCATACTAAACTTCTGATTCTGCCTGCTGCCATTGTCCCCTCCCCCTTTGGAAAGGGGCCCAAAAGAAATTTTGTACCCCCTGATAAAATTCCAATCCTATACGCACCATCTGTTGTAGTCACGGCTCTTCCCAGGGCCTCTGAGAGGAATTTTATCAGGGGGTACAAAATTTCTTTTGGGCCCCTTTCCAAAGGGGGAGGGGGCAATGGCAGCAGGCGGAATGGGGGGCAAAATAGATCAGGGGGAGGATGCTGACAGCCAGAATAGATTTTGGAGCCTAGGTCTACTAGGCTTCTTGATGCAGAGTCCAGATCTACCTGACCATGCGCCACTGGCAGCTAGATAAAGTAATATGGAAAACCAAACACACGCCTGAGTCTCTCTAAGATCTTTGAAATATAGAAAATCCATTGCAGAAAATTAGCATCTTCATATTTGAGTTCACAGTAGAATGAACAGTGTGCTGTGTGCATCAGAATGAACTTCTGCAGCAGTTGTAGCCCCACGGTTGGGTCCCTGAGCAACTGTACACTCCTTCATGGTTATTGGATCCACAAACCAAAGAACTACTGTAGCAGGCCAGTTTTCTCCCAGATTTGACACTGTGTTAAGGAGGGTCATGGATGCTTTCCTGGGCCTGGTGTGTATGGCTTGCAGCGGTAATTGCCTGCTGCTCTAGCCTGTCCTGTGGGGCTAATTAGATCTGTGCCTGCAGGTACAGGTTCAAGCATCCCTGAGTAATGCTGGGAGGCCTGGGACAGGTGTTAGATATGGTGGAAGCCTGCTCCACCAATCCCACTCTCCTCCCAGGCCCGATCCTTCTGTGCTCCGCCCTCCCCTGTGCAGAAGGCCGCTCTTCCCCGCCTCCTTTCCACCTTCGGTTGAATGCAGCATTGGTGAGGTGGCATAGGCCTCCCCACTGGTGCTGCTTACTCCTGAGTCTTTGCAAATGTGCTTTATGGCATGTTTGTGACACTCAAGGCTGGTAGAGCAATGACTATGCTGACGGATCTCCAGGTAAGTATTGCACTCCAAGTAGCCTTCTAGGTAGAACGGTAATCATTTCAGAATTGTGTGATACACTTGAGAGTGTCATTTGTTGTTAGTTCTTCTCTACAGTTCATTGTTGCTGGTCCATTCTGTGATACACATTGAATCCCCTGGCGTACATTCCAGTCCTGATAGGATTTCCTATCAGGCTAATATTATACAATATTATACAATATTATTGTAATAATATTATTATTAATATTATACAAACGGCTAATATTATAATGCCGTTGTACAAATCTATGGTAAGGCCACACCTGGAGTATTGTGTACAGTTCTGGTTGCTGCATCTCAAAAAAGACATAGTGGAAATGGAAAAGGTGCAAAAGAGAGCAACTAAGATGATTACGGGGCTTCCTTACGAGGAAAGGCTACGGTGTTTGGTCCTCTTCAGCCTAGAAAAGAGGCGCCTGAGGGGGGAGATGATTGAGACATACAAAATTATGCAGGGGATGGACAGAGTGGATAGGGAGATGCTCTTTACACTCTCACATAACACCAGAACCAGGGGACATCCACTAAAATTGAGTGTTGGGAGAGTTAGAACAGACAAGAGAAAATATTTCTTTACTCAGCGTGTGGTTGGTCTGTGGAACTCCTTGCCACAGGATGTGGTGATGGCCTCTGGCCTGGATGCCTTTAAAAGGGGATTGGACAAGTTTCTGGAGGAAAAATCCATTACGGAGTACAACCCATGATGTGTATGCGCAACCTCCTGATTTTAGAAATGGGCTATGTCAGAATGCCAGATGCAAGGGAGGGCACCAGGATGAGGTCTCTTGTTATCTGGTGTGCTCTCTGGGGCATTTGGTGGGCCGCTGTGAGATACAGGAAGCTGGACTAGATGGGCCTATGGCCTGATCCAGTGGGGCTGTTCTTATGTACAATGAATCTTAGAATCAAGCAAATGCAAAGGTACCATAAATTGAGTCTCATTAACAAAATGGATGAACTGGAGTATGGATCTTGATTATTATTCTGAAAATAATCTAATTTGATTAATAATAAAAGGTTCCTGCCAGTTTCAACTCTTTGCAAAATATTTTCCACCAACTTGCCATGATTTCAGTTTCTGGCATATAAAGAAAATCATTCCAGTGGAGAACTTATTAAAGTATTATTCTCTCTGAAGATGTGACTCAGTTGAAATGTGCAAGGCAAGCTTAATGGGTGACCTATCAGGATGGTGACATTCTTGAGTGCCCCTTTTGATCTGGGTAGCTGAAAGTAAGTTAAACCACAGGGATAGTATAGCTGAGCCGGCTGCATAAATGACTCAGTAGCAATACAACTTGGCTGGTATTTCTGACACACTTTTAATCTGCCATCACATTTTATTCACACATTGAGTGTTGCCCTAGAAACATTCCTCTCTTCAGATAAAGATTTCAGTTCTGGTTTAAAAAGTCCATTATTGTCACTGAAAAGGGCAAGGTCAAAAATTGGTTTGACTTTTCATCTCTCTCTCTCTCTCTCTCTCTCTCTCTCACACACACACACACACACACACACACACACATATTATTAACATGGTGAGTTAGAAGGAACAGTTAGGATGCTTCTGTAAGCCATGAAAGATGAAATGCCTTTGACATAATATCCCCTGACCCAATGGATGCCTGCACTTAAAATGCAATGTTGGTGATGGGTTGAGGAGAGTGGAGGATACAATGGATAGTTACAGGAATGATCAGGCCTGAACATTCCATTTGGCTAACTCATGAACAAGAAAGTTCACACCGATGTAAACACCTTCATGGGGGGAGGGAGAAGATCACAGGAAAAAAAGAACCAAGGAGAGGAACTGAGAGGCCAATCCTATCCACACTTTCCTGGGAGTAAGCCCCATTGACTCTAATGGGAATTAGTTCTGAGTAAACATGCATAGGATTGGGCTCCGAGTCTACCAACGAAATCCAAATCTGACATAAAACTTTTTTTTCCCCAGCATCTCAGAAATCGGTACTTAGAAGCGCCTCTTCCTCCAACAGAACTGCAACTGAGGCTGCAATATACACTTACATGGAAGTCCCATTGAACTTAGTGGGGCTTACTTCTGAGCAGAAATGCATGGGATTGCCCTGTGGCTCAGTAGTAAAAGGAAGGCCATACTGACTTCCATCACTGGTTGGAGAGTTAAGGGTCACTGAGGGGTTGCATCCCTCCCTTACAAGCAGCCCAGCTTTGCTTTAGTTATCAGCCAGATAATAAACCACTGCAGGGAGCTTGTTTCCTGCCTGCCTGCCAAAAAGAACACCTGCTGGTTGCCCTGTGGCTGTCCCAGTGTGGGAAAGACCACTTTGGCCTCCGCCTCCGCCTCCGCCTCCGCCTCCAGCCAGGACATCCCTCTCCATCCACAGGGAAGGATCCTGCTGCCTGGCACGGACAGCCTTCTCTTGTTGCTTCAAATTGGCTTTGAGAGGGGATGGAGTTAACACCCACTTCCTTCTCCTTTCCACAGGACCGCCTCCTCCAGGGGCTGTGGAGACCAAGCCCTCAGCCTTGCATCCTTTGGCTACTGCCTCACTCCTGACACTTGCTGAACACTTCATACTGAGCCTGCCTTCGGGGCATGGAGCTCCACCCCTTCCAGCCCAGAACCTGCCTCCTTAGTGTCCCTGTCACCCCAGCAAGCAAGAACTCTCTGCCTCAGGAGAGACATATGGAGTTGCAAGGCTGGATTGTGGCCCACCTACTGGCTGCAGTGTTTGCTGTAGGGTTATGTATTTATTTAGAAGGTTTCTGTACCGCCTTTCCTCAGGCTACAAGCCTGGTGCTCGAGGCAGTTTACAGTCTTAATCTGATTGTAAATAGCCTTGAGCACCAGACTTGTAGCCTGAGGAAACAGAAAACATATATAAACACACACATGCAGATTAAAATATAAAAACATCAAGCAATCCACAAACTTTCAAAAGAGTCCAGTAGGATCCTCAGTTGTATTCCCAGCAGTACCCCCGGTATCCTCAGTAATCAAAATATTCCCTCCATCCTACCCAGCACCAAAAGCCACTTGAATTTAAAAAAAAAAAAAAAATTCAAGCCCTGTCAGAAAGTGTCCAGGGAGAGGGATCATCACAATTCACCTGGGAGAGAATTTCACATTCAGAGAGCCACCACGGAGAAGGCTCTTCCTCTCTCTCCCTCCACCACTGCTCCTTTGCTTCAGTCAGGGGCATACAAAGAAGGGTCTCCTCTGAAGATCTTAGATACTCTGATACTTAGTCTTCAGATACTCTGACCCCAAACCTTTAATGGTTTGGTAGGAGAGCACTACTCGATTGCCCGGGTGATCCCAGCATGGGGCTCAGTGGCTGTACATGGGGTGGTAGCAAACCCTCCCAGGGAGCTCAATGGGTACAAGGACTGGGGCAGTGATGCTGCTTGCAGACAATAAGGTGAACAATTCTGAAGGGAATTTTTATCTGAAAAGTGGAACTCAAATATAATAAAATACCAAATATACGTGTTTGTAAAATCCAATTGACTTAAGCTTTGTTTAGGTGAGATTAGAAGATCTCTGCAATATTTTAAAATGCATGCAACTATACTCTACCCCCCCAATCTAACTTTTCATGGTATTTTTTTGCATATGTGTGTGTGTGCGCGCGCACGCTCTAGGGCAGGGGTACCCAAACCCTGTATGTGCAAACCCCGGCCCTGGGGCCACTTGCGGCCCTTGAGGCCTCTCAATGCGGCCCTCAGGGAGCCCCCAATCTCCAATGAGCCTCTGGCCCTCTGGAGATTTGTTGGAGCCTACACTTGCCCAACGCAACTGCTCTCAGAGTGAGGGTGACTGTTTGACCTCTCACGTGAGCTGTGGGATGAGGGCTCCCTCCACTGCTTGTTGTTTCACGTATGTGCTGCCGCAGCGGCAGCAAAGGAAAGGCCAGCCTTGCTTTGTGCAAGGTGTTTTATAGGCCTTGAGCTATTGCAAAATCTTCATTCATTCACATAAGTTCCTCTTTAATATATTCATTTATGTGAACTTATGTAAATTTATTCAAATTTTAAATTTAAATTAATTCTCCCCCCCCCCGGCCCCTGACACAGTGTCAGATAGACAATGTGGACACCCCTGCTCTAGGGCATCAAACATGTGAAACAAAAGCTTTGAGATAGCTGAGATTTGGCTCCACATTGGTCCGAATGTTCCTATGGCAGTTCAGACTCCCAAGCCAGTGATTTTCAACCTTTTTTATCTCACAGTACACTGACAAAGTGCTAAAATTGTCAAGGCGCACTATCATTTTTAGACAATTGACAAGGCACTCCGCATGGCTGGTAGACAGCTCACATCCCTCAGTGCTCCTATTAATATGACCCCCCCCCCAAAATCCCGCGGCACACCTGCTGAGGATTCAAGGCACACCAGTATGCCATGGCACAGTGGTTGAAAATTGATGCTCTAAGCCAGGGGTCGGCAACCTTAAACACTCAGTGAGCCATTTGGACCCATTTTCCGGAGGAAAAAAACCTCGGGAGCCACAAAACCCTTTTGACATCTAAAATGAAGATAATACTGCATATATAGTTTTTTTTCCCCCCCACCTTTATGCTCTTATAGGTCCCATTTTTATAATGTAGCCCCCTCTTGTAGCTTTTAGTTAGTTTTGTCATACATTCTTGTCCTGTGTTTTCAGATGCCTGGTCCTCTATGGTGTTTTGCCTGATTCCAAGGCCATTCTCTGCCTGGAGAATTAGGCCCACTTTAAGCAAATTAGCTCCCCTTCCATCCCCCAACAAATGACCCTGGTTCTGCCCTGCAGTCCTGCTGGACCCCACCTCCAGGGTAGCTCGCCTGTTCAACCTGCAGAGGTCCTCTCTCCTGCTAGCAGCCTCCCACCACTACAGCAGACCCTGGGTCCTCAGCAGGTCTTGGGCACAGCAGCCACACACGAAACTCCAGTGTCTCCAGCAGTCCATTAGTCACAAAGTCAGTCAGAGCATCCAGGGCAGAGTCCAAAGTCAATAAGCCAAGTCACAGTCCAAGGTCAGATTCCAAAGTAAGTCAATCAAATCAGTCAGAGTATCCAAGTCAAAGTCAATAAGCCCAGTCAGTCTCCTCTCCTACCTCCAAACTGCACCCATTCAAAACCCACAAACCCTTTCTGCCTCAGGTACTCCTTATATCCCTGAGGGCCCTATTGCCTTCCAGTGGCTGCAGCTGTGCAGCACACTCTGCTGGATGCCCAGGCCTTACCCTTAAAGGGGCCACTGCTGACACCACATCTACCTCCTCACCAGATCTTCCAGGATTCCAATACATATGGCGGTTATGACATCTGCTTATCTTACATGGATACTAAAGAATTCCCCCCACCTTCCAGAGGCGCCCTGCTGGAAGGAAAAAAGGACACAGACTCCAGAGGTGGGGAAGAGAAGAAGCCAGAGCTGGGGGGAAGGTGGGGGGGGGAACCACAGGCCAGCTTCTGCCCTGCCTGCCTGCCTGCCCACCCTCAGGCTGCAACCCTCTCCACACTATCCTGGGAGTAAGCCCCATTGGTTACAATGGGACTTCTGAGCAGACAAGTTGGTTGGAGCTCTCAGGCTGCAGTCCTCTCCACACTTTCCTGGGAGGAAGCCTCACTGACTACTTATGAGTAGACCTGCATAGGAGGGGGCTGAGGCTGCAGCCCTCCACACCTTCCTGGGAGGAAGCCCCACTGACTACAGCGGGGCTTACTTGTGAGTAGACCTGCACAGGAGAAGGCTGAGGATACAGCCCTCCACACCTTCCTGGGAGTAGCCCAGGGACTACATCGGGGCTTACTCTGGAACAGACCTGCGTGGGCTCCCACTCACCTGTCCTTGCACTTGGCCTTGAGCAGGCTTCAAGGCTGCCATCCCAGGCAACCTTTCCTGGGAGTAAGCTTCATCCTCTGTAATGAAGTAAACACACAGGATGTCTCCTCTGCTGTGGAGGAAAAGCCTCTCCTTGCACTGAGTGGGGACCTGCTCAGGGAAAGGCGGGCTGCAAGGGCTTGCAATGGCTGAGGAGGAGGGCGGCTCAGGATTGGCTGGTGGTCAGCCAGTGAAGGGCCCTGAGCCATTCCAACAGAAAAAGCCAGGAGCCTGCTGGATGCTGATTGGCTGAGCCTGCTGGAGAGTTGGGGAAGGGAAAAACAGGGACCTTAAGCCTGCAGAGTGGGCAAAATTGAAAAGGGAAAGCAATGCAGGGCAGGTGGGGGTGAAGGGAGAGGAGGGCAGTGAGCTCAGGGAGCGGAGGGAAGCAGCCTGCCCTCCCAACACAGGTGCCTCCTGTTACCCTCTTTGCCACTTTCACCGGGAGGAGCCGCAGCAGACAGCTGAAAGAGCCACATGCGGCTCTAGAGCCACAGGTTGCCGACCCTTGCTCTAAGCAATGTTATGGCATTTTATTTGGTTATAGTAGAACCAGAAAGTTCCAGCCTTTAAAATCTTGGGTCGTTACCAGCATATTTTGAAAACTACTAAATTAAAGATGCTTCCTACACTTGGAGCTAACGTAGCTACTGTAAGTTTGTAAACACTTTAATAAATGCATTTTATATGGTGAGTACAGTACCTTGGATTTATATTACAAATCATACGAGTGACACTGAATTCTATGAAGAATATTAGAGGAAATTCATAGTATGACATTTTGTTGTGGATTCACATGGAGTATTTGAGCATCAAATACTAATGATGGCTGCAATCCTATACACACTTTCCTGGGAGTAAGCCCCACTGAACACAATAGGACTTACTTCTAAGTATACAAACATAGGATTGTGCCTGATGTGGTTGATATATTGTGTAACTTATTGCATTGTGAACAAGAGCCCTGGCATATATTATGATATTCACAGCTTGCCCCAGTTGACCTTTCCCTCTCCACTTATTCTTGTGCAAAACAATCGGATTCAATCCATTTCAACTTCTTATCAGGTTCTAATGACACATTTTAAGTTTTATTTTAAAAATGACATCTAAATAACCAGCTCTTCAGTAGTATACAGGGTTCTGCTTGTGCATAAACTGTAATAAGACTGACATTTGGAGGACAGAAAACCTTTTGGGAAGCCCTAAAATATCCCCTAAGTAGGTCAGCTCAGTGACCTGGATCTGTACTTTTAATACAAAAGTAGCCTATATTCTCACATACAGTTTGCAGAGGAGGGCTAGAAATGTATTTTTAGCAGCTGAAATGCGAACTTCAGATGAGAAAAATGGTTAAATTAACCAATATGGATCCTGTGATTTCAGTATGTCAAGCACATGCTGCTTATCTGCCTAGGTAGTCATTTCTGAACAGAATTTGGTGAGGTAGAATCTCAAAGTCAGTTCTCACTCAGAAAGCTTCTCTTGTATGAGCTCCTGGCTTATTCATCAAAGAGGATACAGGCAAACATTGCCGGGAAGAAACACATGCCTAAGGTGCCTGCCTGGGAAAAGAGACAGAAGTGCCAGACGAACACAGTTCAGGGGTGTTGTTTCTCTCTCTTTAGGTGACTGTGCTAATACCCTGCAGGCACAATGGCAGAATTATCAGCTCTTGTGGTTCTCATCTAAAGTTAAATACACAATTAAAGTAGAAAAGCTGCCCCTTCTCCCCAAGGCCAGTCCTGTAATGAGATGATTTCTGTTGTCACATTGCAAGCAAAAATAATAATTGCACCACTCAAGAGGTGGGCCAGGTCTCTAAGCTTCACACCAGCCCCTCCCCCTGCCACTCACAACAAAGGAGTGTTTTTCTCTGACCATCCTGCATGCACCATAAGAGATTGTTAGGAACATGTTGTTCATTGTGCAAAGAGATATGAAAGGTAGGAAACTGTGAACTCTGTAATGCTTTGCAGTCCACAAAGTCTCACAACAAGGCCTGCCTTGTCACACCCCATTTGGTACAAAAGAGCTCTGTGAGCTTAAAGGTCACAATACGGATGAGAACATTTTCAAAATACAAAGATTTACAAGAAGAACTAGAATTTATGAATATGTATGCATCATTGGTTTAAGACAGACACACGAATGCCATCTTAGATGACAAGCAAAGAATGTATGATTGAGAAGTTGCAACCAGAGTTAAAACAGGTTAGGAAAAGTCTGAATGAACCTGCTCCACTGGACAGACACAAAGGAGAGATGGAAACAGCTCAGCTTTTCATGATGTTTGGAAATAATATTAGCTTAATGCAGAACAAAAACTTCTGCTGCATAAAAACAATCTAGGAGGCTTGTACGGAAATTCATACGAATATTGGAACTGGGCATTTGTTGTCCCCTTTTTTCTACAACTTCAGTACAATTGTTCGTAGCTTCCTTTAACTAAGAGCAAAATCCTGTATCTTCTTTGCCAGCGCAGCAACTGCTAAGCCACTGAAGTTGTTGCGAACATGCTGTAAAGCATGTTCAGGAGTAAGCATCGCTGTCTGAGTGGCCTGCACAGCTCAGCCAGTGCCACATCTGGACCTGCAGCTGCAGCTGACATGAGCAGGTAAGGCACTGAGTGGCACTGGGGTGTAGGGAGGTATTTCTGGGCGGGGGAGAGCAGAACGAGGGACAGATTGGGCCTGGAAGGAGGGCGGAACCGGTGGAGACCTCCTTCACCACATCCTAACCACCTTCCCTGTTCTCCCAGTCTTACACCAGGCTATCTAGATCTCCCCACCTATATAGCTGGCATGGATCGGAGAAGCCCCATAAGGCAGGCTGGCATGTTACTTGGGGTAGGGGGAACTATACCCCCTTACCCTGAGGAGACCTCCAGCCACCTCCTAACCTGTGCTGGATACAGCGCAAGGCCGTGTGGCCTGGCTGTGCTGGGGCAGGTTAGGATAGGGCAGTCTATGACCTATTTTTTATTTTCTGTCACACATGTGTGAGTGCCCAACATGGCAGTATGACATGCATGTGTATTTGTTATACACCAGTGACAAATGCCTTTAGATGGTTTCACTGGGATCTAGTGTCAGATCCCAGAGGCTCTTTGCACTCTGAAGACCAGAGGCTGAATTCATTTGCTCACATGTGTTCTGTGGTCTGAAAATCCTGCCAGCAGTAGCAGTGGTCCCCACTCTCCCTCATATCTCAACCCCTCTAGTTATTATGGTAGAAGTAGTCTCCTCCTCTAGTCAGATGCTACACCTTAGTGGCTCCTCCTGCCTATACCTAGGGAATGCCAGCAGGAACAGAACTCTGGGATTCACAGTTCTTGAGAACGTTTGTCACAAAGAGGCACACTTCTCTCTTCCTCTTAAACTACACCAACATTTGACACAGGAATGGATCTTGAACCTGCAGACCGTGGCCCTGTTTGAACAAGCAATCCAAATTGATTTTGGCAAAATTGACGAAATGGGCCTGAATATTCGCAAAGGGGGTCATTGGTGACAAGAGCAGCAACAATGCGTGTCCTTTCTCATTTTTCTGTAATGTCACACCTGTGCAGGCAGTGGTGTCAGAGGCACTTCCCAGCAACTGGTTCCTAGTAGCCACCATTTTCTCCCCAGAATGTAGCATGTAATGACACATCATCCTGGTGTTGACATGTGCACAGGTGCAGCATGTAAGAAAAGTGAAAAAGGCACTCATGCTGCCATCAGCACTGGTGGTAAGCATCACCAATATTTTGAAAATATGTGTTCTTATCACCATAAAATGCCTCACTATCTTTCCACCCACAAACTGGGCAGGAAAAAAAGGAGAGAGCACTTTCAGACCAGCACTACTTTGAATGAATTATGGACAGAAGGTATCAACAAGAAAAAGCCTTCGTACTGTAAGTATAGGAGCAGCCTTCAGTAAAACAATGGATCATGGTTGCAAATGTAATCAATCTCAGTGTCTGGCCATTACACTTGAATCTTTATGAAACCTATACCTCTCCAACCTCAACCCCTAATAACAAAACAAGTACACATAAACATCCTCAAACATGATCTACAATGTAGCCTCCGCTTTTATTTATAGTAGTGGCCCTGCAGCCTAACTCTGGCCTCCAGGTCAAGCGTCTCCCCCTGCCAAGCTGAGGTGACCAATTTGGCCAAATTGGTCCTTGGTCCTAAGGGGCTTCACGCTAGGCCAGTGGATTGTGGCACTTGCCTGAGGGCACAATCCTATCCAGCTTTCCAACTCTAGTGCAGCCGCAACGCAGCCCAGAGGTAAGGGAACACATGTTCCCATTCCTTGAGGAGACCTCTGTGACTGCCTCCCCAACACAGGATGCAGTGCACGCCCCATTGGCACGGATGCACCGGCACTGGAAGATTGGATAGGATTGGGCCTTGTGTTTGAGAGATTACTTCCAGTAGCACTTTGTCACGCTGGCAGATGAGACGCTGCCTGGACCAAGCAAGTGTTTGCAAAGCACATGTCCTGCCTGGCCCCAGAGCCAGAGCCAGGGCCAGCCTTAGGGCATTTTGACCAGTTTGGCAGAATCTGACCCTCTGCCGGCACCTCGTTCTATAGCTGACGCTCTGGCATGGAATCTTCCATGCCGAGGTATCGCGAGAAGAGCACAGCAAGTGAAGTATTGCTGCTGGATGACCCTCCTGCCCACCCCTGAGTTTGATTGGCTCGGAATTGCCCCTCACCACACAGCTAGTGATGATGTTATCACATCACTGCCCCCTATTTCCAGGTACTGCACTTTGTGTGGGGTACCATCAGCTTCAGGCTCACTGCTGTTGCTCATTCTGGTGAGTATGGGGCCTCTGTGGAGGTGGGGCCCCCCACAAAAATGTTTCACATTGGGCCTAGCAGTTTCTAAGGCTGGCCCTGGTGGTGTGGTGGTAAGAGAGATGCATTACCAGGGAGGAAGGTCTGGACTAGAGGGTAGAGCTGCTGTTAAGACAACATCTGAAGGTCAAAGACAACATCTGAAGGTCGCCAGTTCAAGATAACTGGAAGCTTCTGTGAGTTTAGTTGAGCTCTCTTGAATGGGAGACAAGGTGGGAAGCCAGCTGTAGCTGTTTGTCAGCACAGAAAGCAACATGGCCAAAGTGATAACCAGACAGAAAAAGATCCATCTGGAATGTAGTGTGAAAAACAGAACTGTTTATTGTAAAAAACAAAACAAAAAAACCCCTCGGGGGTTTAGAGAAAGCCTGTGCATGTAAACCACCTTAAATAAAGTCAAAGGAGTACACCAATGTCCAAGAAAGGCAGTATTATTATTATTATCATTATTATTATTATTACAGATCGCACACAAAAGCTCCTGGTGCATGCAGTGCTGTGCACACATTAGAAACATGCCCAGAATAAATGCTTTTGACTCTGAAAGTCCCTCAAGGCATCTACTTTGCGCTATTCTGCCAATAACAGTTTTTAAACGGCCCATCAATTTTCCAAAAAGTTTTTCCTTCACAAGATGAGCTGTATACTGATTTGGAGAGAAAATGCTGTTGAATTGATGGCTGCTAATAAAACACACTTCAAAGGAAAACAGTTTATTGTCTGTTATATACTCAATAAGTGAGAGAGAGATAGACTACGTGGCATTACTAGACAAAAAGCAAATGCCATATTTCTTTGACTGTCACTCATGCAACTGTTTGGGACAATTACCTTGAAATTTTCCATTGGGGGGGGGGCAGACTTTGAACTACTAAGACCAGCAACTGAGGGCCTCTTGCTTCTTGCATCTCTTCTTTGTCTGTCTGGAAAGAGACACTGGAGTGGCAAGAAGGTTTGAGGATCACAATTCTTTTCAATCCTTTGCTGAGAGATGCCCTTGGAAGGCTTTTATCTTCAAAGCATTTAAACATTCTACTGTAGTTTCAATGAAAGAATAGGCCTATAAAATAGTTGACGTATCAGGCGGGGCTTTCATGTAAAGCCACATTGCTGCAGTCTGTTAAGGCTCTTCTCACTCTCCACACCCATTATCCTTGGCTTCAAGAGAGTATCTGAATTTTGCAGCTTGTACAATTAATGTGTGTAACTCAATGGTGGGGAAACAATCTAGCAGAGGATAAACAACCTAACCAAGGATTCATTTAAGTGAGCCCAACTCTGTGCTGGATTGGGGACACTATGTGTACATTGTTGCATGATGAGTTTTGGTGTAGCATAGTTAGTAAGAAACTGAGCTACCATGCAGAACTCCCCAAATTTAAATTTCACCTCTACCATGAACTCACTTGGTGCTGGGATAAATTATGCTAAAAGGCAGGATATAAACATAAATAAAACATAATTAAGGCCTTAGAAGGCATTCTGAAGGCCGTGTGTGTGGCCTCACCGGCCTTCAGAACACCCTTCAGAAGAGACTGGAGCACAGCTCCAGTCGCCTCTGGAGGGTCCATGTGGATTTGACCAGCAGGTTCGGGGACTTGTGGATAATGAAATCTGTGGGTCCCAAATCTGCTGATACAGCAGACCCACAGTAATAATATTTATCTACCTTACAGGGTTGTTGCAAGGACTCCATAAAGATAACACATACAAAATGCTTTGTATGCGCAAAAAGTACTATAAAATGAGAAGCAATAGATGTTCCCTGTAATGGCTAATACTCTGTTACAAAATAGATATGGGACTGGTTCAGGTGACTGTTCAAGCAGCCCTGCACATTAAAAGACATGCGCAGGTTGGTCCTGGCGCCTCTCCCTTCTGCATGAGTCAGGCTAGTTTCTTTAATTAGGGAGGGCAGTTCATCTGAACATACATGCACTCTACATGTGCTGCTAAATATACAGGTACATCTTGCACTACAAGCTGATAAAGCAGTCCTTCAAGGAATGACATATCACCTCCCACCGAGTCCCTATTTAGATCAGCGCCGGCATATGTCTTTTCACATGAATCCTTGCAGAGTATTCAGTCACAGCTTTCACAGAGATGGCGTTTAACACTGACCTTTCCAAATAAAGGTCAAAATGTTGTAAAATGATATTTTGGTCAGGGAAAAACAAAAACTGCCACCAGCGTCATCTCACCACTTCCTCTGTTCCCAAGGGAATGGTCAGGATGGGAGGCAAGCAAACACTCTCACTTCAACACTCTGTTACAGCTTGCACATACATCTCTTATTCAGCACATCTCACTCCAACCTCTGTTCTCCATTCATAAAAAGCTGCAATGAGTCCAGCATAACTCTTCACCCAAGACAAGCCCATACACAGGAAAGGTAGTGAAGATCCAGTAGTGTTTCAAGTGACAATCAGGTGATTAAACACATATCCCTGTAGACTCAATGAAGAGCCCAATCCTATCCCCCTTCCCCCCCCCCCGCTGATACAGCTGCTCCAAATACAGGTGTACTGTATCTTGTGCGTGTGTGGGGGGGGGGAGGGATAGGGAGGTTTCAGCAGGGAAAGGGGATTTAAATTTCCTTGCCCCTGTGTGAGTCTCACGACCTGCAACGGGGCTCCTTAGACCAGTGCTAGCAATTTCACTAGTGCAAGTCCACGGAGAGGGAGCTTCGAGGCTGTGGCTGGAGGGGATAGGATCTGGCATGTGTCTTTGGCATTGGATTAACCCATCCTGCAGCCTCCTCCACCCTGCCATGCCCCCTCCCTGCCCCATTTCGTCCACTCTCTGTCCCACCACTGCCTTACCTGCTCTGGTGAGTGTAGGCAGCTCCAGCAATGGTGCAAGTCAGAGGAGAGAAAGGGGAATGACAGGAGGTGAGGAAGGGGACACCATCGGGTGTAAGTTGCCCATGCCGGGTACCACCCCCTCCTGCTTCCTAGCATGCCTCCTGCTCTTCCACCCCATTCTGCCCTCACTACTGGCTCACTGTTGGTGGCGGGTGCTGCTCTGTTTGCCACCATGCATTGGGCTGCTCCAGCCTCTCCACCAGATGGGTTTTTATGACTGCAATAAGGCAGTCTCTGCTGCCGGAATGCTAGTTCCAGCAGTGGACAAGCCCAATAGCATTGGGATCTCAGAAATGGTGACACAAGCAGAAGCAGCAGTTTCACTGATCACTCTTATAGTACACAATTCTGGACTATGCAGTTGGACTCTTGAGTTTCCAGTGCAGGAAGCAAAAATTCATGCGAGGCACCACATGTTGATGCTGAGCCAGCATAATATATAACACTGTGTGAAGCCTTTATTGCATGTGTACTTTTTGGAGTACACCACAAGGAACAAAGGACCTTTCATGTCATCTTCAATGAAACATTTCTGCCATTTGAACATAAGAGATATTTTGCTAATTTGTTGATCCTAAGGAACAATTAAAATCTCACTATGTTTCTGGCAATAAGGTTTCTCCTTCAGGGAAATAGCTGATGCCAAAAGTAGCTATGAAAAAAACACTAAAGCAGGCAACAGTAACTTCAGATCCAAAGGTTCTACTCAAACTGATTAATCTGTTGTACCATGTGGCACCACTTATGACATGAACTTCTGTTCATTTCTGAATAACACAGAACTATAACACATTTAGCATTTTCTGCACTTCATGCCAACTCAAAATAAATTTTTTTGAGGTGCATGATAGGAAGGGGTTATTTATTTTTTATTCAGGCCCTTTCTCAAAGCAAATGACTGGGGGCCCAATCCTATTCAACTTTCCAGCACTGGCACAGCCACAGTGCAGCCCCAAGATAAGGGAACAAATGTTTCCACACCTTGAGGACACCTCCATGACTGCCCTACCACAACAGGATGCAGTGCATGCCCCATTGGCATGGCTGCACCGGCACTGGAAAATTGGATAGAATTGGGCCCTGACTACATGTCTGGATTAAGAAAACATTTCATATTCTTAAATGCCAATACCAGAGTTCTATATGCCAAGTTGATCAGGAGGTAAAAGTTCCTCACGCTCTTTTACATACTCAGGTAATCTACTGCTTGGGATTTATTTATTTCTTGCTTTGATTTTTTAAGTCACTTCTCAGCCAAGTTCTTGAAGCAATGGTCAATAAATATATTTATTTATTACATACATATTAAAACTATCAAATACTTCCAGTCCCACTTATGGTTCAGATTTTTTTTTTTTACAAAAACAAAAAAGGTGTTTTTTTCTATGTTCACAGAAAACAAGGGATAATTGGAATTGATCTGCACTGCAGACATGAAAAGATGTGGAAATCATAATGCATTCAGGATTTTCATGATGTAGCCTAGACTAAGCAATATAATGTCTTTTGTTATAAGCAAACAATATCAGATATTTGACATATATAACGAGCAAAAGTGCAGGTGGTATAAGCACACTTCTGCTGAACTCATTGGAAGAAGCCCTCTGCGGAGGTATATCTATATCCAATACTTCCCTCTACATGTGAGAATTAAAGGCCCCTACAGACATTTAGAATGAACATACATCAGAAGAAGAGTGGCAGACGTGGCATCATTGCAGCAGGCTTCACTCTGATCTAAATGCATTCAATGAATGTGACCCCTGTGAGCACATAGGGACATTTCCATGTGATTGGTAACCTTGCATAAGGCATTGTATGGGCTCACCAAGAAGATGGTGGAGACTGCTACTGTGATGCCACTTCTTCTCCTGCAAATGCTTGTTCCTCACTGATTCCTCATTCCTTTGTAGAATATCTATAAAGGGTTAATATTTCAGAGTTAAAGGCTATGATCAGAGGAAAAAAATCAAGAAATTCTGCTGTGAGCCAGAAATCTCCCAGTTTAAATTTGACTTCAGCCATGAATTTTCTGTGTGGCCTTCAATAAATTCTCCTGGTTTCTCACACACACACACACACACACACACACACACACCAGTAATCTCAGCAATACAGAGATCATGAGCCCAATCCTATTGGGTTGTAACTAGCTTAACAGTAGTCATAAATGACCTTCTGGCAGCGTGTGAAGTTGCATGCAACTGCGCGCTGGTGGGAAGTCCAGAGCCTTTCTCCACACACCAGAGAATCATCATGGTGATGATGGCCAGCCCAGGTAGGATGGTGGGGGAGGTAGGATGGGGCAGCAGGATGGCAGAGAGAGGGTGGATTGGGGGCAAAGGGTGGATGGAATGGGGAGGTGATGGGGGCAGATCAGGTTGAGGAACAGGGTGAGTTTGGAGAATCCAAACCCCTTCCCAGACCCAATCCTCTGGCAAAGGTCCACATGAACCTGCACCTGCAATTTTGCTGGTGCAGGTGCAAGTATACCTGTCTGTGTTGTGAAAGTTTACCCCTGAAGAATGCAGTGTGAGTCATTTTTGCATGGCTGCATCAGGGAAACAATAGAATTAGGTTGTAATACTGACATATCTTACAAATACTTCTAAGGGCCAGATGCAGAGCCCAGCCTGCTGGCTTCACATTGGCATGCACTGTTGCAAATGTGCCATAAGGCAAGTTTGCGAGCCTTACCGTGAGCCCAGCACCTGAGCTAGCCCAGGGGGTGGGACTGGTGGAGCTGAGATCCACTAGATCCTAAGCCCCGCATTGGGCCGTGTGGCCTTACATGGAACTCCTTAATTCTGCACTGGCTCAAGAGCCACAGCAGAATTGAGTAGCCCCATTGTGGGGTTACTTCCCTTACCCAGGGGAAGGGGATGAATGTCCCCTTCCCCCAAGGAGCTGCTGCAGGCTGCTCAGCATGCATTGGATGCCACAGTAGCCATTTTGACACCGCAGCAGCCATGCGTGCTGGGCAGCTCAGGATTGGGCACTTACATCTTACAACAAGGGTGTTGTAAGGATTATTTAGTTCATGTATGTGAATGATTTAGAGAAAGTGCCATATAATATCAGTTATGATTATGTTGCATTGACTAAGGAGACAAGAGGATCTGTTCATACTGAAACTGCTTTAAAGAAACCCAATGCCTGTATGAGTGTATGAGACTGAAGATCCCATTTTAAAAATTTAGAATCAGGAAAACGGTCCTATGGGTCTAATTTTGTGTAGAAATTGCTAATATTAGAACATACAGTGGTGCCTCGCATAACAAAATTAATTCGTTCCGCGAGTCGTTTCGTTATGCGAGTTTTTCGTTTTGCGAAGCGCGTTTTCCCATAGGAATGCATTGAAATTTAATTAATGCGTTCCTATGGGCAAGAAAAGTCAGAACAAAGTCAAATTTGGTTTACAAAGTGTTTATTAAGTGCTCTTTAAAGGCATACATACTGTACTGAGGATTTCAAAAAGGGGGGGGGATGCTGAGTGGGGAGCTTGAAGGCTGTAATCCTGTGCACACTTTCCTGGGAGCAAGCACAATGGGACTTACTTACATAAACTGACATGAAGATCCTCCCCTTATTAGGGTGAATGGAATCAGGCTTGGGGGGGGGAGACTGCGATGGCAGGTTGCTGGGGGGGCTTACATTCAGGTGCTGGATGAGGTGAGTGAAGGCACCCCTCCCCTGCTGTGTGAGTGTGGGGGGGGCAGAGCATCTGTGTGTGTAAGAGAAGGGGGCAGCCTGTGTGTGTGAGAGAGGGGGGAAAGTGTTTGTGTTGCAGAGAAGTTGTGATGCTCCAGGCTTGGGGTGGGGGGAAAGAGAAGCTGTGATGCTCCAGGCTTGGGGGAAGAGAGGCTGGGATGCTCCAGGCTTGGGGAGAGAGAGGGCTGTGATGTTCCAGGCTTGTGGGGGGGGCACAAAAACGGGTGGGAGTAAGAACATGCAACCCCTGACAGGCACACAGGAGCCTGGCCCTGTGAGTGAGTGAGTGAGGGGTGGTGAAGAGAGCGTAAGTGTGTGTGTGTGAGAGGGAGGGAGGGATGCTGACTGACCCGCTGCTGCGCAAGGAAACCCCAAGAACTCATCATCCTTCCTTAGGGTGAACTGCATAAACTGCATAAACTGGCATGACGATCCTCCCCCTTCCTTAGGGTGAATGTAAGCATAAACTGGCATGAAGATCCCCCCTTAAAACAAACCAAAAAAAAAAATTCATCTTGCGAAGCATGGGTCATAAAAATTCGTTGTGCGAGTCACCAAAAATCGCAAAACGCTTTCGTTCTGCGAGTTTTTTGGTGCGCGAGGCATTCGTTATGCGAGGTACCACTGTACTTTTTTCAGAAAATTGCACACTGAGAAATGAGAGGACTGGCTGTTATTGACCGACACTCTTATCATTCTCATTTTTATTTAGGTTTCTGAAAGTATCTGCTTTCATCAGGAGTTGTTTTCAAAGACCTGTGTCCTTGGAAGTTAGCATGAAGATCTGCACCCAGAACCTCCATAAGGTTATTTCAGTTCTAGTCATTTCTCTAAGGGGAAACATAGGCATTTCCCTTCTGCAAGTGACCCCAACAATCTATAAACCACTGCTGGGAAGTCCCCAGGATGGAAGCTGTCTTATTCCACCCATCTCAGCTCCACTGAAGTCCCAGCCAAGGATATGATGATGAGGAACCAAATTAGACAGTTGTAGCCTTTGGAGCCACTGATATATGGGCGGAAGCTAATTAACTGAAACTTAAAAAGAGGTGATAATAATCAAAATTCAAGATTAAAAGGGGGAGTTTTCAAACATATTTTCCTAGGGTTACTCTAGTGAAACTGTTTAGTTAGCAAGAGGAAGAGTTTTAAAGCTATAGCTTAATTTTCTATCTCAGAATGAGGCCAGGTGCAGGTGGGAAATCTTGGAAAAACTACTGTTTTACCGAAAACCCTCCAGAATAGGATTGTTTCCATTGTCCTGTTCTCTTTTGATTTATTGGAGAGATGTAGGGAAAAAGATTGTTGAGGAAACAATGACTCTTATCTGCCTGCCTTCTTTCAGTACCACACAAATAGTGATGGGGCAGGCAAGACCCACATGCATATAAAAGGCAGGAGACCTGATCTTCGGAATGTAGACAGAGCTGCTGGACTTGGAAAAGGATGTCCATCTCATATGCAAAAGGGGGACAAAGAAGGAATTCTACTACTCCCTTTAAAGCAGGGGTGGCCAACCTTTCAATTTTTGGGTGTCTGGACCTTAACAACCATGTAGAGGAGGGAATTTCAGCAGGCACAGCTTGTCATGCTGTATGTACTGAAATTTCCTCTACTACTATACAATTGATAAAGGTCCAGGAGCCCTAAAGTTGAAAGGTTGGCCACCCCTGCTTTAAAGGATGTCTAGAAGGAATAAATTTTATACTGAGATATTATCTTTTCTCCTGCTTGAATTGAAACAAAGAAACAATAAGCAAAGCCCTTGTGAGAATCCATAATCACAGTAAAGAAGATGTGCTTGCCCAGCAAAAAGCCAAATCAGAAATAATATGGGTCAGCTACTCTGACCTGAGAGCCCCTTCTTTGGCCTCCTGCCTGTACATCTTGCCCACGACATTTAACAGCACTGTAGAGCAGCAGATAAGGTTTCCATGGATTTCTACTATTTGCAATGGCACAGCTACCACAAAAAGCAGATGATGGGAACAGGGAGATTGGCAAAGTGAATGCAGGTACACTGTAGTACAACTTTTCTGGAAACACAAAAATGTGTGTATTTCAGACTCTTTCTAGGTGCCTGAAGTGTCTGCTGCTGGGGCTGCAGGCGAGGGCTATGAGCTTTGAATGGTGCTCTGTTTTTACGGGGCTTGCTACTGAACAGAATGGGAGATTCCTTCCTGCGCCAGTCAGGGAACAGAGGAATTTCCATGGAAGCCGAAAGAATTTCAATCCAACTGGCATCATTTCTCAAGTCACCAATTTCTGACTTGGTAGGTGAGAAGTTGTACTGCACATTGCTAGAGAGAGGTTGCCTTTCCCTGTGAAAGCTCCAAGGCACTGCAAGAGACTAGAATATAGCTACTGGGCCTGTGTTTCTCCCCAAAGCTTTGCTGATCCTTTGTCTCTATCCTACTTAAGCAGTCAGTGCTATTGTTTTGACTCCTAGGGTCTAATGGTGCAGTATTATAGTGAGAGATGCAGAGGCCACATCCTCTCTTGGTGCCTCAGATCTTTAAAAGGAATTGGTGCTGAGATCTGGAATGGGAACCAATCATTTACTAATTGGAAAACTACAGAACAAAAATGAAAGAATATATTCATTCATATTGTCCAGGTATCATGGACATTATGAATATATTCATTCATTCCTAATTCCTAGCAACCCTAATATGGACCGAGGCAAAAGTAACAAAAAAGTGCCCGTATGACTGCTGTGAATCTGGAATAAACCAGAAGGCCCTTGCAAAGTTCATGTTTGGAAAGAGGTGGTGGTGCCGTGGAGTTGGGTACAAAGCTAAGGGCCCAATCCTATTCAATTTTCCTGAGGCTGCTGGCAGGAGAGAGGACCTCTGCAGGTTGAACAGGTGAGCTATGCTGGAGGTGGGGTCCAGCAGGACTGCAGGACAGAACCAGGGTCATTTGTTGGGGGAAAGAAGGGGAGCTAATTTACTTAAAGTGGGCATAATTCTCCAGGCAGAGCTTGGTTTGGGATTTGGCAGAACACCTCGGAGCTGCATTTTGGTTGCACCTGTGCTGGAAAGTTGGATAGGATTGGGCCTTAAGTACTCTACTAGAAACATCTCTAAGGTTTTACACTAGGGTAAATGGGGCTGGCCCAAAAAAGGAGAGGGGAGATTTACACTAACATTTTCATCAGCACTGGAAGGTGCTCCCTTTTAGTGAACCTTTGGGGACTGCTGCAAAAGAGGATGAAAGTGTTAACCTGTTATGAAGCATTGTCCTGAATAGGCTTTGTTCTCAGAAGAATCATCATGTTTTGGATATGATTGGCTAGTATCACCCATGTGACCAGTGGAGGAATAATTGGCCTCTCATTAAATCTGCTACATTTGCCCTTAGTATTGCCAGCATATAACTAATTCTGACTGTGACATAGTGTGATGTCATTACATTCATTATCTGATTGCTGTTTCACTGGGATCATACAAGGAAGAGGAAAGAAACAGGACAAAAATGATATAGTGGTAGTTGCTAATAGAAACCAATGACAGCAAATCTTATTGAAGGAAGGTGGGGGGGGGGAATATCTTGGTTCTCCCTGATAGCCCTACTTTTTACCTAAACATTGAAATAAAGGGCTATTTAGTGCAGTTGTAATACCTACAGCTGTACACAGAGAACACTGGATTAATCATGGTTGCGATAATTCTTACAAATACTGGTTTAGCCTCCCAATATCTTTGTTTACCACCCTACAAGAGGGGATTCTCTCTCTCTCCCCACCCATTCCTCTCTTCTCCTCTCTTCTCCTCTCCTCTCCACACTTGCTAGCAAGTGGTTCTGTAAGAAATCAATATTTTATGCAAGCGAAACTTTCATGTTAATGTTTGCAGAGAGCCTTATCATCCGCACCAGCTAGTGAGCCCCTGCAATGCAGGCTTCTATTCATTCGGTAAAAGAAAAAAAAAACTACAGCAATCAATAGAGATTCCTTGTGCGTAAGCCTCAGTCAAATTAGTAGTTTGACAACCCTGGCTCTAATCTTCTGGAAAGCAGAATCCCTCTCCCTTTAAGGGAGCCAAGAAATTGAGGTTATTTAAGGCTCTTCCTCTGTTTCTCTCCAACAGGAAAACAGATCATAACAAGAGCTCCACCCTTCCCTCACACTTTTCTCCTGTCCCTCTACAGTATAGTGTATTTGCAGGATCTTCCTTCAATGGCTATGTGGTGAGGGATGGGAGGCACCTGTTGCTGGTGCCTTCCTCCTTCTGTCTAATCTATCTCTTCGCCAGGGGCAAAATCAGTACACCTCCCAGCCAAAATGAGGACAAAGTCAGACAGGGAGAGACCATCTTTGAAAGCCTCCCTCCCACCACTGGCATTCCTGGAGGGAATAGCATTCCTTAATCGTTTTCAGCTTTAAAGCTTTAGCTTTAGCTTTTGCACTTGTGACTGGCTCTGAAGGTGAGGAAGCGGGCCGCTTTACATCAGTGGCCAGGCACCTGAAGAAAGTCAGTATTTTGCCCACCCTCCAGTAACACCAGTGCCTCCCACTTACATAGTTAACTCCCCAAAATCTTTACAGTAATGTATAGTCCAGTATCCAGAAGGGCTGCAGCAAGATTCTGACTGATTCCAAACAACCACAAACAGAGAAAGAGCTAAAATACAAAAGTAACTCGTGAAATTTATTACAAAAAATACAGATGTTTGGGATAATACAAGGAGGAAAGAACAGAACAAGTGAGATTATATAATGGTTTGGGCATTGCCCACTGGCAGTGCCCAGGTACGGTTTGTGGCAAAGACTGAAACAGGCAATTACGATCAAATTTAAAAGCAAAATAATTCCCTAACACATCTAACAGCCCAATCGTAACTGGGCTGTCAGCCACCACTGGCAGAAGGTCCACTGCAGCAGTGGAAGTGCTACTGCGATGTCATGCACAATGAGGTCACCAGTGCATGTGGCTGGCAGCTGTGTGCACAGTTTGGAGGAGAGGTCTCCCACTGCCAATGTGAGTATGCTGTTAGCAGGGGTGGGTTGCAGGAGGAGTGGGGCAGGGGAACGGGGTGTGCATCTCTATTAGGATTGGGGCCTAAATGTATGTTTTCTTACATAAAAATGAAAAATCAATTTTAAATTTAAATTTGGTCCTAGGCTCATGCTTGATAAAGTGTAGACATGAAGTGTGACATGGAAACTTACCAAGCTGAAGGAGAGTCCTGTGGGAACAATGATCCTGCCATCTTTCAAGGTTGTCTGTGGGAATGGAGTCTAAAGCAGTCTCCCTAAGATAAGCTTGACAGCCTACTAGCCAGTATGGATGGAAACAGGACACTTTGCAAGGTGAGACATTCTCCAACCAGAAGATCCTTCTAACAAGGATCTTATATCAGATATACCGAAATGGGCACTAATGGGGGCAATGTTATATGTGGAGAAGCAATTGGCAAGCAAGAGGTGAATGACGGAGTGTTAAACTGACTAATGGGTTTCTCTAGAGCAGTGATTTTCAACCTTTTTCATCTTGTGGCACACTGGTAAGGTACTAAAATGGTCAAGGCACACCATCAGCTTTTTGACAATTGACAAGGCACACTGTGCTATCAATGCGGGCTCACATCTCCTAATGGTCCTATTGATAAATGACCCTCTCCCAAATTTCCGTGGCACACCTGGGAACCATTCGTGGCACACCAGTGTGCCATGGCACAGTGGCACAGTGGTTGAAAGTGGCTGCTCTAGAGATTGCAAAATCACCTCCCCCAAGAGTGTTAGTGCATGTGCTGGTGATGTTTCAGATCTGTGATCCATGAAAAAAAGCTAAAAGGAGGTCCAAATTGCTCATAGTTGCTTATATGGAGAGGCAGGTGGTTCAATCCTATGCAGGACCTATGGCAGCAGATCTCACAATCTGCCGTCTGGTTCCCCTCCCCCCCACCGAATCACAGGATGTAGCACACACTCTGCTGGCACTGCTGCATTGTGATAAATTGTGGGGCGTAGGATTAGACTGAACTTATGGTGGTGATATTGGAAGGAAGCTATAGTTTCCTTCAGGCTTTGAAATTTCAAACTGCAACGGGAATTTTATTTTATAATCCACCTTGAGTGCCCTTGAACGGCAATAATTTAAATGAATGAATGAGCTGGACATATCTCTGTATGGTCTGTAGTTTCAAAGCAACAGTCAGAGATGAAGTAAACACAGTGTCTGAAATGTTCCATTCCTTTCAGCAAGGACTGAAGTAAACATTGATGGATCCTGAATATTTTTTCACTCCAGAAAATTACATCCTATTTGGAGCCTGCCAAATTATTCTGCAAATATATTCATCTGATAGTACAACAAGGAATAACAAATTATTCCACTGATATTATATGATCAGCTACCGAATGCCTCATTTGATTAATGGTGTGGGCTAACTCTTCTCATACACTTGTTGGTAACTCATTGTCCTTGACATTGACGTATTAGTTTTGCTTCTGAAGTAGCGATGTGATATTGTCAAGCCGTGTCTGCTGGCGGCAGCAGGCCCTTGTAATTAAGAATGCAGCATTGTTTCTGCAGTGTACCCCTGTTTACATGTATTCTCATAACTCACAATCTACATTTAGTTATAGAATGCACTAACATTATTAAGTTTGCATCAAAGTTTGAATATATCTCAAGTACCTTTGTAAAAAAGGCTTCGCTCTGAAAGCAGGCCATGGGCTGCTCCATAAACCAGTTTACACTAAGCTTGTGGCATTAGGAGAACCAAAAATGGGAAAGGGAAATATGGACAATCGCAGCCCTGTTAAAATATAACCCCAATCTGTGGCAGTTTTGCCCTGACCTCTGGGATTCTCCAGATTAAAGGAATAACTACAACCGGTATCTTTGAATTAATAGACATGTTATTAATGTAGCCTGATCTTGAATTTCTGGCTTCCTTACTTGAAATAAGCAATAAAGCATTTAAAATCTCATTAAAAGATTAACCTTCTATCACACTCTCTTAGCAACCGCAGTACTGCAAAGAATCAGCACAAGGGAGACTGGGTTTGGGAAAGGAAGCAAGTTGCTCAGTGTTATTCTACCTCTTAAGTCACCTGTGCTGGAGAAAAATGCCTGTTGTTCCATACGAAAGAGTTGAAGAGAACACAGCACATACTCCTTGATTCACAGTCTGGAGAGTGTTCCAGATTTGCATGGCTGGATAGATAGAAAAGTTGCAGCATTCATCTGAAAGCATGAGCAATATAATACAAAGAAGGTGATGATTTCATTGGGCCAATCTATGTTGGCAGAAATGTATGTAGGCATAAAAACAGTGCTAGATTTGTCCATTTTTTTTCAGATGGGTCATTGAAAAAGTAGAACCTGAATCATGTGATAAGCAGTTTAGCTTTTCCTGGATAGAAGAATCCAGGGGTAAAGCCTGTTCTGAACTATACCTGTTATAGGGAAAGATAGAAATTTCCTTTGGTGATTTTCCTGTCATGGAGTTGAGAGGTGGCAACTGGGTATGGGGCAGGGGGTGTTCTTCCCCATGGTGTAAACTTTTGATGTGTTGATTCTTTCCCTTGGGAGTAGAGTTGGTGGGGGTGGTAGTTAGGCAGAAAGTGAGTATAGGATCTTCTCCCCTTTTAAAGTGGATTTGAAGATGGTTGGGTTAATATCTTCCCAGCTGAACTACGTCAGAAATTAAGAACAGCCTGGTGCCAGTGCGACCTCATGAGCAGAGGAGAGGCCAGACATATGGCTATTCTCTGATGGGCAAGTTAGGTGTGAAGGACATTGATACTGAAGTGTCAACTGGATGACAGCCAGGGCATCTGTTCAGAGTAACTATGTGCCATGGAAAGGGGGGTACAGAAAATGAGTCAGCCAAAATTAGAGTCCCTTCAGTTGGGTGACCCAACTATAACTTAGCAATGGGAGAACCCATCTTTACCTACTGCTGGCCACACTTGCTGGGGGACATGTTGCCTGATGGAGCTTTGTGCAGTGAATTGAGCCTGATGACAGCTTTGTGCAGTGGGTCTGCACAAAGAACAGACAAGGTAGTAAGTATGTATCTAGTTAGATGTTTAGCTAGTTAAAAGTTGCCTTGAAATGCTTGCACTTCCACTCATTTTCCTGGGGCTTTCCTCCTGTTTCTGTTGTCCCCCTTACATACTAACCTTTGGAACAATTGTAAGCAAAGAAGCTTTCTTAAAATGAATTGTTCTGTGTATGCGTTTGCTTGGGATTCAGAGAAATCAGTGCTCCATTAAATCTATTCTTGGCTGCTCATTCAAGCAGATCATGATCAAAGCCAGATCATGGGAAAAGGGGCCCTCTTTTCCATCCCTTCATGAAATGGGGAGCTTAATGATCTTGGGGTGCAACATTGAGGCGGCGGCGGACTACATGATAGGTATGTGCAACCTCCTGATTTTAAAAGTAGGCTACCTCAGAATGCCAGATGCAAGGGAGGACATCAGGATGCAGGTTGTGTCTTGTTGTCTTGTGTGCTCCCTGAGGAATCTGGTGGGCCATTGTGAGATACAGGAAGCTGGACCAGATGGGCCTTTGGCCTGATCCAGCAGGACTCTTATGTTCTTACAAGCAGGGGAACTACCAGCTACCAGACTACCAGCAGGGGGCCATCTTTTACTCCCCCTTTTCTAGCTACAGGAGCTCCTGAGGTGCTTGGCAGCATAGTGATTGAAAGGGGGAGGGCTTTGCTGAGTAATGCACAAGAGTAGTTTGGAAGTGCATGCAGCTTGTGGACCACAGTGAAAGAAGTGGTTGGAATGATGGGGTGATTGCTTCAGGGACTGATAGCAATTCTTATGGAAAGAAGTGCCCCATTGTCCTGAAGCTCTCCTAAGCCCCCTCTGGAATCACTGTGACAATAGCCCTTCAGGTAGTTGGTGGGGGTTGAATATCTGAATGCTCCCCTGTGGGTGGGAAGGAAGAGGCATCCAGAAAAAATGCAGATATTTCAGAACAAATCCAGTCGGGACATGTCTCCTGGGAGTGCTTCATCACTTTCTTTACAGAGAAGTATGTGGTGAATCTGTCTGCTGTGCTTTCATTCCCCACTGCAGCAGCTTACCAAGGCTATCAAGAACCATCCCTTCAGAGCCTTGTTCAGATTCTGCCTGTCAAATTAACTGCAGCTCCAATGTATTCTTCCTCCTGTGGCTCCAGGGAATTTTCATACTAAAAACCTTTGGATGGATGTGTGCCCAGAGCCCTCCAGGAACAGGGTCTACCTGATGTCCTTAATGAACCCTATAAAGGGGTTTATAGTCAGGATGTCTCCTGTTACATATCAACCAAAGTTCCAGTTTTATTCTACTCCATGGTATCTGGTTTTATCAGTATTAATGAGACACCAGGAATCTGCACAGAACAGATTTGCTGACAATCAACAAGGAGAGGGAAGGTTAACTCATGTCTAGCTGTTGAGACACACTCTACCTGGAGCTGCCTTTGAAGAGTATACTGAAACTTCTGCTGGAATAAAATACAGACTATTTCGTCCATCATATATTATACCAAATTCATGAACTCCCAATTTGATTCAAATCCAGTTCAAATCGCTGGTTTTAACTTTTGAAAATCTAAGTTGTTTAGAAATTGGGTATGTGAAAGGCCTAATCTTTATGAACCTCCATTTCTGATGTGGGATACTATGCAGGAGACTGTCAGGCTGAATCCCTTTTGTGTTTACCCACTTGAGTGTGGAGCCTAAGAATTTGACCCCAGGGAATGGGGCAAAGGCTCAGCCAGGATATGGGGGCAGCAGCTGGTACTGGCCCAGAGAAGGAAGTGGGGTGTATTGGTAATATATGAAGGAAGTATATAAATAACTGAAGAGAAGTAAAACATTGCATCTGTCCAACAAAATAGTAAGAAGCTTCTTTCCTTTGTCTGTGGGGGCCCCCAGCCAGGCCAAATGACCACATCCCATCTGTTTGACTCCCCCATGGGACATGCTCTTTAAATCCTTGGTTGTTTTTCTAATTGTCTATTTCGTTACTGATTGTTTTTGCAGAAGCTGTGAGCCACCTTAGGGGTTCTAGTGTAGAACCAAAGGCAGAATTCAAATGGTTTAATAAATACATAAAATAAACTTTACCTTGCTGTGATTAGGGTTACAAACTCTGCCTGAAGTTATTTCTAGATTTCCCTCCCCCTCAAATGTGATATAATGCTGAAAATTTCTGGAGACCCTCCAGGATTGCTTTCACTAGTCACCTGGTGATGGATGTAGGTTCCTGGAGACTCCAAGCCAGTCCTGGAGGGTGTCATGTTCTTTTGAAAAAGAGGATAAGAGACAGCAGGAGTGGATGTGAAAGAGAATGACTCATTGGCAGCAAGCATTCGTGAGATTGACAATAAAGCCCTTTCTGTTCTATGCTATGGAGAAAAACCAGGAGAGGTGATCACAAGGACACCAAGGATGGAAGAAGCTCTTCCCCAGGGAATTTATCTGTGGGGTGTGAGAGCAGTGAGTCAGAGTAAAGCCTCTGACTGCAGCAAGCAGAGGACCAGGCTGCTGAAAGATGTAAGTAAGAAGTAATGGCAGCAACCCTCTGTTGCCAAAATACAGCTGAAACTGTACAAAACTACAGCGCAGCTGTGTACTCAGCATCAGAGCCCTGTTAATTGTTCAGCCAATCTGAGAATCAGTCAATCTCCAAAGTGCCAAAGGGGGATTTAGTTGACAATCACAATTGTAGGTGACAGTGTTCTGTCAGAAACAAATCAATGCAAAATGCCGAGAACTTCTGGAAGAAACTAATGAGCTCCTCAATGGATGCTTGCTGCACAGAAAGGCAAATAATGGTTTATGTTAGTGAGGCTGCTGCTTTAGAGTGGGACTGAAACATGTTGGGAGAATGATCCAGAGCTGGACAAGCCCTTGAGATGTGGCTCAAAGGGTTTTACAGTTGGGAGTGGCTGATGCCTGCAATTCATGCTGCAGCCCTGGCTGTTCAGTAGTCTCTGGTTTGGTACAAATGGTGCTTTCTTGCAGAAGTGTTGTCATAGACTGGAATGCATTTCTTCCTTTGATTTCTAATTACACTCTTTGTGCTGACCTACACTTGGCCCTGCATCCATTATAGCTTGTGAGCAACTCTCAGGAATGGCTTCCCCCCTCATCTCTCATATAGCGGGGGATTCAGTGACAAGTCAAGCAATTCGGTCACTGCACAATGTGTTTCCGTGTACAATTTGATGACACATCTCAGTGGCCCTGGTATATAAATGACTTGTTCAACCTCACACTTAGTGACTCAATTAAGCCAAGTCTCCATCTGCACATCCCATTTTGGGGAAATGGTCACTTCTCTACACAGAAACACCACAGTCTAGGATTAATTATTCCAGCATTCTATTTTATTATGTTGCACAGTATTGGCATTATACTTAGTCTAGCTAACAACTCAGTCCTATCCCCCAACACACTTTGGTATGCAGCCACACCAATGGAATATGTGCAGTTGCATCACTAGGGTTCGTGTCACCTGGTGTGGGATACCAGCGTGTCACCCCCCATGCAGTGGGCGGGGTAACACCCCATGTGGTGGGCATAGTGATGGACCATCACTCTGCCCCCACTGGTTTTTTGGCTATACCTTTTGATAGAACAAGGATAGAACACATTCTGCATGAAATTACACATTGATTGATATATAACATGATGGTATTCTTCCAAATTATGATTTTGGTCACTAGTGGTGTCACACCTCCCCAGGTGTCAACTTACTAACACCTTATTGCAGCAGTTTTCAAACTTTTAGCACTGGGACTCACTTTTTAGAATGACAATCTGTCCAAGTCCCACCAGAAGTGATGTCATGGTGGAAATGACATCATCAGGCAAATTAAAATAAGTATAAATAATTAAAGTAAAACAAATAATTAAATAAGCAGAAGCCAGCCCTTTTCCACCAAGTGAATTTCCCCTGTAGCCTGCCTGCAATAACACCCCCCTCCAAAACCAGTAAGGTTTTCAGCCCTACCCAGTGCCCAGTTCAATTTAAGAACTTCTGTTTAAATGCCAGGATCCACCTGGCTTTGCAAGTCTCAAAAAAGTTCACCTTATCAGCTGAAGCCTCTGTTTTGATCCTTTTTAGTGGGGCGGGAGAGCTGCCTTCTGGAGCATTTGTTTAGCTGCAGGTGCATAGCATCAGGACCATTCTGGTAGCCTTGCACTCTCCTTCACCTGATATTCCACACCAGCCAAAGCACGTTTGCTTACTCGCGAGTAAACGCAACCGTGAGGCTTAGTTTCGCTTTCCATGGGGCTCAATACATTCATCTGCTTGGAGGGAGGGACTTCCTTCTCAGGTGTTTTGGGGGGCTGCATTCGTTGGATCAGGACCATTCTGGTGTTGTTGGATTCCTCTCAGCCTGCCCTTTCTGACAGAGTAAGGCAAGTTCATCTACTCATGAGTAAACACACGATACGGCTCACTTTCACTTTCCATAGGGATCCATGCATTTTTTGTTCTCTGGTTTTTTGGCCATAACGTTTGATAGAAAGGAGATATTTCACTCTGGTTTTTGCATTGCATTCCACTCGAAATTATGCATCCAATGGTATATAATATGATGGGGTTACTCCTAACCACTACGATTTTAGTATGTCACCGCCTAGTATGCGTCACCCCCCCTGTGCACATCACCCAGTGCGGCCCGCACCCCCCCCCACTCCCCTAGCAACACCACTGAATATGTGCTGTTTTCTATGGTGTGGGGGGGATAAGGACAACCAGAGGTAATAAATGTTTTTATTTACTTCTGGGTAGGTCTCCTGGCTATTTTGCTGGTATAAGTCCAAGGAGTGCAATGGAGTGGTGGGGGGGGGGCTTTGAAAAATTGGGGATAAGATCTAATGCACACCTTAGCCACCAACATCCACTCCCCGAGCCTGCTCCCTGTCCTCCACACCTAGGAATGCCCCCTGAACCTCACTCTCTCTGCCTCCAAATTAATGGACACTGGCCCAGCCTTTGGGAGCCTCTGCACCTCTAACCATTTCTGCCAGCAGCCCAGAAACACGTAATGGAATCCCAACTTTCACACCACCACAAAGGGCTTTACACTCCTGGAGTGAGAGTTCTGGCAGTGCAAGGCCCAGATAGCATTGGGCCATTAGTCATTTCGCTTTGAGGATGCTGAGGAAATTTTGCTTCCATGTTTGCTCTGTGGAACAATTTTATTCACTGGTGCTGACAAAGGATCCACCCCTTTCCAACTTTCTAGTGTCAGTGCTGAGCACTGCAGTCCTGAAGAAAGGGAACAAAGATTTTCTTACCTGGAGGAGGCCTCTGTGATTTCGCCCCACCACAGGGTGCAGCGCATGCCCCATTGTGCTGGCTGCATCAGTGCTGGAAAGTTGGATAGGATTTGACCCACAGCCCAGGGAAGGAATGGCCATACCTAATTATGTCTTCACAAACTCTCTCTTCATGTCTGTATGAATGCTCTCACAATACGCTCACAAGAATATGTAAAGTTCCACAGAAACGAGGAGTTTCACTCTTCCTGATATTATATCTAAAAAAAGGATGAACTGGATTATGATAGTGGTTTAACTTCACAGCATGTGCTGGAAGTTCTCATTCAAATCCCAGCGTAACATGAACTCCTTGGCTGACTTTACACAAGCACTCTCAGCTTCAGCACCCACCTCTAATACAGGAAAACAACTACAGAACTCTTGTAAGGTAAGTGATATGATGTACATGAAACACTTCATGCATTTCCAAACACTTTCAAATAATACTTTTCTATGTTAGAAATTTTATTTCATAGGCAATTGGACTCTTTTTTGGACTCCTTAAAAAGAGTGTGAAATGGCATCCACTGGTAGAAATGGCAGCAGCACACGTGGGTGGGTGGTCGATGGATGAAAGTAACCCTAGGGGGCAAGGCTGGGGGGGGGCACCACCTCCACTCCAGCCCTGCCTCCTGCTGGGGACATGCTGAGGGCTGGAGTGGCTGTACACATCCTTCCCAGCCCTTAGAAGGTCTTCTAAGGCCTTTGGAGGTCCTTTTTTTTTAGTTTTTGGACCTTTTTTTTGGTTTTTGGATGTTTTAAGGCCTTCCAGAAGCCTTAGCAGGGGGAAGCAACCCAAGCACCACAGTGGCCAGAACTGGCCATGAGAAATGGCATCCGCTGACATTCATTTTAATTGATTAAAAACATGGCAGAGTGGGAGATTATTCAATAATGCAATGCTGTATTTTTATCAGAATAGTAGAGATACACCAAGGCATGGGACCTACAGATGACTCTTGACTGGGAAAAGAAGCAGCCTCTTGCTATGCTTTGGGCATACCAGGCACCAGCCCATATGCTGCTATTTTCAGGGGGCCAAACTGCATATTACTTTATGCATGCCATGGGCCCTTCTGTGCTTAGTTCCTCAATACAAGTCATAGGGGCCCTGACCAGGACTGGGACCAAGGCATGGGAGGAGAGGGAACTGACCTTTTTGTACTCTCATGGTCCTAATCTGGAAATCCCCAGCGCAGGATAGGTGCCCAAAGTGGCTCAGCCAGAGGTATGGAGAAACTTTCCCCCTTACCTCTGGGTGAGCCACCCTGGCCCCTATGAGTCTCCTCAAACTTGTGCCACCTCTGGATGTGGTACAAGTCAGAGGAGAGCGGAACGACTTGAAGCCACTCTGCGCTCCTCAGCAATGGGAATCTGGCATAACTGCTGGGTTCCAGCCCTGCCTCAACGCTCCTCACTCGCAGGCCCCCAGGGTTGCCCACTGCCCACCATCCCCCCACCCCCACCTCAGAATGCCTCCCACCCGCCTCTTCCCCGCCCACCCCAGAGGCTTGTGTCAGTCCAGCTAGGCCAATGCAGGGCTCACCCTGCAAACCGCCACGGAGGCTGGATTAGGAGTTGGAGGCACTGTTCTGCGGTGGTTCCACTCCTACTTGGAGGATCGGTCCCAGATGGTGGTGCTGGGGGATGCCTGTTCGACACCCTGGTCCTTGTGGTGCGGGGTGCCACAGGGTTCAATTCTGTCCCCTATGATATTGGGAAACCACTGGGAGAGGTCATCCGGGGGATTTGGAGTGGGGTGCCATCAATATGCTGATGATGCCCAGCTCTATCTCTCTTTTCCTCCAGACTCCAGGGTGGCGGTTGAGGTCCTGGAGTGCTGTCTGGAGGCAGTGAGAATCTGGATGAGGACTAACAAGCTGAAATTAAATCCAGACAAGACAGGTTCTCCTGGTTTGGAAATCCTCGATGCAGGTGCTGGAGTATCGGCCTGCAATGAATGGATTGCCTGCGATGAATGAAAGGAGCAGGTTCGCAGCTTAGGGGTCCGCCTGGACTCACAGCTGCTCCTGGATTCCCATGCGGCAGCTGTGGCTAGGGGGGGCCTTTGCTCAGCTTCAGCTGGTGCGCCAGCTGTGGCAATACTTGGATTGTGCAAACCTGGCCACGGTGATCCATGCCACGGTGACATCGAGGTTAGACTATTGCAATGCACTCTATGTGGGGCTGCCCTTGAAGACAGTTTGGAAACTGTATTTAGTGCAGAATGCGGCTGCCCGTGTAGTTACTGGAGGTAGGTGGTTTGACTCTGTCGGAATGCTTCTCCAGCGGCTGCATTGGCTGCCCATTCGTTTCCAGGCCCAATTCAAGGTGCTGGTTTTGACCTTTAAAGCCCTACACTGCTCTGGGCCAGGGTATCTTAGAGATTGCTTACTCCCATACAATCCTGCTCGTCCTCTTAGGTAATCAGAGAAGGGCTTTTTACAAGTGCCGCCGCCCAAGGCGGTACGTGGGGCAGCAGCAAGAAACAGGGCCTTCTCAGTAGTGGCACCAACACTTCGGAATTCCTTCCCCCTTGATTTACGAACTGCTCCCTCGCTTGAAACTTTCCGGCGAGGCCTGAAGACTTTTCTTTTTAGACAGGCCTTCTGAGTTCCTGGCCTTTTTAACATCATTTTTAAATTTCTTTTAATACCTTTTAATATCTGGTTACAGGCTTGGGTCTTTTTATAAACTGCTGCTGTTTGCTCTTACATTTTTTATCTTGTTTTTAAATCATGTTTTTAATTGTGTTTTAATCATTGTTGTAAGCCACCTTGGGTCCCTTCAGGGAGAAAGGCAGGGTATAAATAAAGTAAGTAAGTAAATAAATAAATAATTCTGCCTCCATGTGCCAGCGCACCTCTGTGCACTGGCACAGCTTGCTTGTGAGGAGGTGTAAACTGTTTTACAGCACCTTTGCAACCCTCCGAGGTTGGTGCAGGGGACTTGTGCCAGCCTAAGCTAAGCAGGGTCAGGCCTGGTTAGTACTCGGATGGGAGACTGCCTGGGAATACTGGGTGCTGTAGGCTTATACCATAGTCTTTTGAGACTGAAGGTTGCCAACTAACGTGCAGTTAGGATTGCGCTGCACAGCAAATTAGAGGACTGCAAGAGTGAGGAGGTCAGAAGAAAAGAAGGGGAGAACAGAGCCAACAGGAAAGATGCTTGAGAACCACACCCATTGTACTTGAATAAATTGTACATTGAATAAACTATGCATAGCTAATGACCATTAGGGGTCCAGCCCTTCACTCTGATCATAGTCTATACTGATTGGTGGCAATGGTGGTCAATGGAAGAGCAAAATCTTTGTATTTTATTCTTCCACATGTTAATTGATTTCAACTACACATATAGCCCAATCCTAACCCTGAATAGCTCTAGTACAGGGGTGCCCAAACCCCGGCCCTGGGGCCACTTGCGGCCCTCGAAGACTCTCAATGTGGCCCTCATGGAACCCTCAGTCTCCAATGAGCCTCTGGCCCTCCGGAGATTTGTTGGAGCCCGCACTGGCCCAACACAACTGTTCTCAGCATGAGGGCAACTGTTTGACCTCTCGTGTGAGCTGTGGGATGAGGGCTCTCTCCACTGCTTGCTGTTTCACATCTGTGATGCAGTAGTGGCAGCCAAAGAAAGGCCAGCCTTGCTTTGTGCAAGGCCTTTTATAGGCATTGAGCTATTGCAAGACCTTCATTCGTTCATATAAGTTCATCTTTAATATATCCATTTATGTAAACTTATGTAAATTTATGTAAATTTATTCAAATTTTAAATGTAAATTAAATATTTTTCCCCCCGGCCCCCAACATAGTGTCAGAGAGATGATGTGGCCCTCCTGCCAAAAACTTTGGACACCCCTGCTCTAGTAGAATGTGTGTTCCATTGGTGCAGGCTGCTTCAAAGCAGCCATAAAAGCCTTGTTGGCAGCGCAAGCTGCTGATGTGCAGCTTGCAGCTGTGGGAACGGCCAGAGCCTTCCCATACATGCCAGTGGATGTCAGGAACCCCACTGGAGTAGGTAAGCCTGGTGCAGAGGGTGGAATGGGGCAGGGGGTGGGCAGGGAGGGAATGGGAACAGGGGATGGGCAGGCTGGGCCTGGGAGCAGCAGTGGCACATGACAAATCCCATGCTCTTTCCCAGGTCTGATCCGCACAAACAGAGCAACGCGAACTTGCAGTGAATGAGCTGGTGCAGGTTCAAATTGGACCATAGTGGTTGCTGAGGCTGACTTGGTGACAATGTTCCCTTACTCCAAGAAGATTCCAGTAACCAAAACTCCCCTGCGGGATGCAGCAGAGGCTGCTCCGATGCCACTGTTATCACTGCACAGGGATTTAGGTAGGATAGGGCTAATACTATCTACCATACTCTGTTCACAACGAATGCTCTTTTAGTTCTTGATGTGTTTGGGGTGACCATGGTCAAGGATGTTTTTACCAATTCTGATGCACTAATAATACCAGATTGGGGCACCTGTAGCCCAGGCATTGTCCTAAATATTTGAAGCTGCTGCCGGATGGATATCCTTGCAGCAGCAGGTGGGTGATTTTGGATTTTTTATTTTTGTGCAGGGACAGATTTTAGCCCTTTACTGATTTTCCAAAACCTGCATTTGTTGTGTCAGAGCCACCATTCTGCTGAAATAACTGGCTGTTCAGTTGTGAGTCTATTAGCAACATTCACTGGCTGCTGGGTGTTTTTCGCTTGCAAAGTCATTGATGCAGAGATACATCTATGTATTTGCATTCCTGCACAGACACACACAGTCAGCCACATCCCCTGGAGGAGCAGGAATCAAATGTAAAATTATTTAATGGTGCATCTAGCTTCAACAAACACCCGGCAATTCTCTGGTGTGCAATAACTAGAAGTGTAGTGTCTTAAAGGGAGCTCTGCAGATCCAGAGCCTACATTTGGAGGGCTAATTGTGCAGCAATCTCCAACTCTCTCCCACTCCTCTCCTTACTGCAGCAGAATGACTAGTGGAACGGTGGAACCCTAGAGAGTGAGATTCTAGTCTGACTTTGTACCTTGAATCCTTCCCATACACGTGGCTTTTCTGGAGCCTGGTTTTTTTTTTGGGGGGGGGGGGGTTTGTAGGGCTCATAATATGGGGATGTTCATACATTTGCTACTGGGAAAGACTAGAATAGATAATGAAATTTAGTTTTCTGACGAGGTAGTTCCCAATAGGGAAACAGAGCACATTCTCTGTCTACATGATTAGGTTATGGCTAGAAAATTAGGAAAAAACTCACCAGGGTCAAGCCCCAGAATCTGCTTCAGATGCCACTGTTGGCCCTGAAAAAAACAGCATGCATTAGTTGCAACATTTGTTTTGGTTGCTTCTGTAGGATAACTGGATAGAAGAGTGCATCTGAGCAGAATAGCTTTCCCTCATGGGTAAGAAGGCCCAGTGAGCTGTGCTCTTGGGTCCTATGAAGCCCGACACCGACCCTGAACTTAATCAGCCTTCATTCATCAGACAATTTTTGGAAAATGTACAGGTCTAGTTAGATGCTGCTGTCCACCACAAGCAATGGATCTTATAGTCAGCAGTAGAAAAGGCTAGATGCAATCACATTCATCTTTAAAATTCCATCAAACATATAGCTAGGAAGTCTGACACTAAAGAATTCGCTTCAAAGAGATGGTGTATGAATTGTACCTCACCATATTAAAAAGCACATATATGGCAGACTGACCATCCTAAACAGAATACATGAATAAAATGAAATAAAGAAGTTGATTTCCATCATATATCCCAAGGCAGGTATCAAGTCAGATACTACCCGATAACTGCAGTCTCCAATTCTTAATAGAGACCATACTCCTAAATAATTTTCTTTGCATCTCCTTCTTTTCTGGTCTTCCATCCTATCTCTGGCCCAGTTATTAGAACAGGCAATGGATGACTGCCATAGACATACTATATCAGGAGCCTAAGAAAACAGCAAGATAATCCTGATCAATAGGAGAGGTAGCACATTGCTGTTGAAGTTGCATCATATTTTATAAGGAATAAAGCTACAGCAAAGGAAAATTCAGGACAGGGTTTGAATGAGCTTGCAGATGGCCTGGAGCTGAAGCTGGCTACCAGTTCTGTCTTTCAGCCCCTGAGGGCTATCCGATTCAAATAATACAGTGGGCCTCTATAAGAGGCAAGGAAAAAGGATGAGTGTCAAAGTTTAGTGGGTAAAACTCTGCAAGTTGATTTTACTACAGTAAAAACTGACACCTTGCTATTGTGTCAGAGACAGGTGTCATGTCTGCAGTCAATAACTGAAATTATTGGGCTGAAACATCCTGGACTTTATGATGGATTGTGGCTAATCTGTCTGGCACATGATGGGTTAGCGATCATTGTGCTGTAACCCCTTAATCTAGTAGGGAATCAAGAAAACCAGTCTCAGGAATTCATAAGGATACAATGAATGGATGTGTGTATGTGAGATAGGCAGGATCCCGAGTCATGTGGAGATAGCTTTCTGCACACAGAGCTGTATGAATGGACTTCCTGACTGCTTGTGAATGGGGGAAGGGGGCGGAGTCTGCCTTCACAGTGCTGCCCCTCTCCTCATGTTGTTATACATAACTGAGCAAAGGGGTGTGACATGGATGTGGAATGAAGCACAAAAGTTGTAGTTCTGGTCCTGATGGCAGCACCCTAGCAGCTAGTTAGCAAAGCCTGGTGCCTGGAATCTTCCTGGCACCATCCTGAAATGGGCAATGCGCAAGGTCTGCTTGTTTATGGTCCCTGCATGCTCATTCGCATGCATTCCTGTGGTTACACACACTACACTTGCCATTCAACCTATGCAGCACACTGGTTCCAACACAAAATCCCCTGCAGGGGAATAACAGCTCTCCTTAGATATCTTTTCTGTAGCCATAACTTCTGTAATCCTCACTCCCCATGGTGAATTGCTAGTAAGCTGTCTTTGTGAATTAGACATATTCTATGGCCAAGATTTAGCTCAAAAAGGGTTGCAGTCCTCCACTGTTCCTACTGCAAGCTATAGAAAAAAACAATGTGTCAAAGGCAGGCCACCTGCTGCAGAATAGATTGTACTTCCTCTTGTTTGGGCTGCATGCCGGGAACCCTGAAACATTAGAAGAGAATATGCCCCGGCTTCAAACATGTAATTTCAGCCGTCTCTACCGCATTTCAGTTTCTCTGGGTGGTCTTGAGGAGACCACTTCTACAAGCTGCCTTGTATGCCATTAACCCATTTGGAAAAGTTACTCCCAGTATATCAGTTTCTCTGGGTGATCTTGAGGAGACCTACAAGCTGCCTTATGTGTCATTTACCCATTTGGAAAAGTTACTCCCAGTTACTGGTGTCCTAATGACAGACGGAAGAAGCTGACTCCTTAGTTCTACATGTACCTTTAGGAAACATTCAATATTCCTGATAAATACCTTAAGGCCAGTTTGGAGTACAGGTGTGTTGTCTGTCATTAGTGTGGTTCTTTTGACATGATCATGCTTCTTCACATTTGGTTTCAGTGTATGCATGTTACTGGAGTGGCATGCAAAATGCCAGAACTGGAACTTAGATAGCGTTGACAACATTAGGCTTCACGTTAGGCCCAAATCCTAACCAAGTTTGCAGCAATGACATTGCTGTACCAATGGGGCATGCTACATCCCACATTTGGATGGCAGTCACTGAGGCCTCCTCAAGGTAATGTTTGTTCCCTTACCTTGGAGCTGCATTGTGCTTACCTCAGTGCTGGAAAGTTGGTTAGGATTGCACCCTTAAACTCAGGGCAAGGGCACAGCAAAGATGCAGCATCAGCCTGGTTGAAGGCATCTCCTCTTAAAGGAAAATAAGTTCTAAAATCCATCATAGGGTTCAAATCCAGTCTAGAGGGAATAAAACATGTTCTTTTTTTACTTTTATGAATCAAGACACACATAGAATTCTTTATCAATAGCATTGAGACGCCCCACCTCGCGCTGCAGAGTCAGACGACCTGTGCGACACTGTTCTCGCTATCCGTCTGGCTCCAAAACACCTGGCGGTGATGTCACTGCTGGGCACAACAAAGTTCTTGGCAAGGGGGATGGGTGGAAGTCAGGAGGAGATGGAGCCAGCAGAGGCAGGAAGCCTCAAAACCAGCAGAAACAGAGAGAGAGGAGGGGAAAGGTGATGGAGGCAAAATAAGCAGGCAGTGCAGTAAGGAAAGGGCACAAGAAGACAGAGAAGGAAAAGGGGGATGGCAACAGAACAGACTGGAGCAAGGTACAGGTAGAGGGAAAGTGGGAAGCTAGAAGGACAAAGGAGGAAAACAGGATGGGGGATCTTAAGAGACAGACTGAAGCAAAAGAGTGGGAAGCACAAAGAGGGGTCAGAGATTGAAGAAAGAGAGATGAAGGGGAGATCTTCAGGCTAGAAAGTGAATCCTTTGACCATGCGGCAAGGAACCAGGGGCTCAGGCAGGCTGCTCCCCTCCCCTGTAACCCTATAACCCAAAGTTACCCACATTGCTGGGGGTTTCCTGTTGGGCCTATCCCTTCCTCCCAGGCAATCCAGCTCCACTGATGTGGAGTAGCTCTGTAGAGACAAGCCATGAGACTTACCTATACATGGCCTGAACATAACTGGGGGGAGGGGTGCGGAGAGGTTAGAGAGCAAGCAGTATGGTATACCAATTGATGTGAGGTAATCTGGAATTGTATGTGGCTCTTTTCTGCAGCATCTCCAACATACACTCTTGAACTAGGAAGAATTCCCTGGCATATCTGACCTACTCTTTTGAGGTCAAGTTTGAGGTCCAACTTTCTGGTCCCCACAGGCATCCAGAAAAGTTAAACAGAACCGATAAAACTAAACAATGTGTGTGGTTTATTGAGGGATTTTAAAATATTATATTTTAATTTGTACCTAAGATGTACCTAAGACTTCATGCCTGATCAACAGGGCAGATGGTGTCACTGTCAAGTAATGCAAGTCACGTGATTTGATGACGTCACCCAGGAGCAATGTGCAGAGACAGAATAGTGGAAAGCCAAGAACAGATCCCCAGAAGAACAGGGGTAGAAGAGAGCCAAGCAGGAGGATAATCAATTGTACCAAAGGCAGCAGAGGAGTTGAGGGCAGAATACAGGATTTGACAATAGACTATCTACAAGTAACAGATATATCATGCGGTAAGCACCTTTACCCACTGCCTTAGTCATTTGGGGGCTTGAGATACTTAATTCATTGTGGCTTATGGTAACAAATTTTCATGAAATCCACATCAGTTAAAAACCCTTTTGAAAAGAAAGGGCCTTTCCTGGACACTGGCTGAGGAGTGAGCTTGAATGACCTTGAAGTGAGAAATCAGTCTCATGAATTACTGCAAAGCAAATGTCTAATTAAATTTTGCCATTACTTTGTATTGAAACAATTAAAGCGAGAAGGAGAGGCTGGGAATAGAGTAAAGAAGTAGCTGTTTCTCCTGTCAGTCCTGGACTAGAGCCATCTTAGAATCATAGAGTTGGTAGGAGCCTAAACAGTCCAATCCCCTGCCTAGCAGGAAATCCTCCTAGAGCATCTCCAACAAGTGTTTGTCAAGTCTCTGCTTGAAGATCTCCAGTGAGATCTTTCTCCCTGGTTCTAACTCTCTGAACATCTTTCATGAAAGATACTCCAGTACAGTTGTACTGAGAGTTAGAATCCGGGAGAAAGACAGATTTCTCCCCCTCCTGATGAAAGAAGCTTTGAGAAAACTACCTAGTCAGTAGATGTTGCTTTCACAAAATGTAGTAGTAACCATTGTGATTATTATTACTATTATTGACCCATTGCTTTTTAAAATGAGTATTGTTTCACAGTGTATTTGGTACAACATAGCACAGCTCTCTCATCATGCCATAAACCATGGAAGCCATAAACCATACTTCCTTAGTATTCTATTTCTATGAAAATATTCTCAGTTGCCCACAGACTTGATTAAATTATTTGTTTTGTCTTCACATAAAAGTGCACACGCATGTCAAGCTTTTCTTTTTTCTCTTCACGGTACACAAGAATAGGTTCAGGGAAGGATTAGAAATGAAGACTGACAACTGCTCTGAATCAAACATTGAAAGTGAAATCCATAAAATCTACATTTATGACCATTTTGAAAAGTTGGACATTTCTGGTAGTTTTAAAATTATGTATTTCTAAATCATGCTCCCTTTATTAGTGCTGCAAAACTATGAACCAATAAGATATTTTATTTCATGCAATAATATTTTTTTCATTTTCCTTTGACTACTTGTAAGTGAATTGCTGACCTATAGACATGTCAAAGATCTCCAAATAAAAGATTCTATTATGTTACAACCCCTTACATTTCCTGATCATCATATTAGGCTACCTCTTCAAACTGGGTTATAGAAAATTTTATTTCATTTGAATTTTATGCAAACACATTTTAAATTGTTGTATTTGTTCAAATAATATCTATATTGTTTTTGATGTTTTTATGTGACCTGATAACATAGTTCCACATATGCTGCAATGCACACCTGAAGCCTATGCTTGTGCAGGCTTATCAATTCACTGTAATGGAAAGGGCAAATCACTGCACACAAAGTGCAAGATACTGTCTTCTCCACTGAAGTGAATTGGACCTTCCCCATTTGTAAGAGGCCCCATTCCCTCAAGGAGTCTTGATCTGAGGAGACAATATATACATATTAAGATTGGGTCTCTCTGACTGATCAGTGGGGTTATGAGGTCAGAGCATGTCTCAATGAGCTAGACACTGATGTACTTGGGTGGCAAATGCCCCAGGGTGTCACCCAAGGGAGAAGTGGTGCAACTCCCTACCTCTATCACCCTTTTTTCCCTGGCCTTTCCAAGTCCAGGGAGGCCATCCGTGGTTCCCCCACCCTCCAGAAGGCCTTCTGAGGCCTCTGGAAAACTTCCAGTTGTCAGCAGAAAACTGAAAGTGACATTTTTAGGCTTTCTGGAGGTCTCAGAAGGCCTCCAGATACACCTGGTGGGGGTGGGGTGGCATGGAGGGGCAGCACTTTGTGATCCTGGTCTGTGCGGTGCAGGGGCTAGGATTGCAATTGGAGCTAGAGAGTGCATACGCAGCAGTTGCCCCTATGGAGCTACTTGAATCTGTACCACTGATTGGTAACGTAAGGCTGAGCCGCCTGGGAGGGGGATTAGGATCCAGCCTAAGTGCTGGATTCTGATCCTGCCCCCCTTCGGGGCCTGGTCCTCCCACTGGCCCGCCTCCCACCTGCCTTCCCCTTCCCTGGAACACCTCCATTCCACCCTCTCCCTGCCCTCCCTTGATCCCCATGCCAGTATGACTTGGCCAGTGCAAATTCTATCCTTCTGCCAGTTCAGTGGGGCTGGATTCAGCCTCCGAAGTGCACCTCTGACACCTCTGGGTCAGGGCAAGGGACTTGTGCTGAACCAAGAGTGCTTCTGGATTAGGCTCTACATAAACTAATCTCAGGTCAATGACACAATCTATATCTGGGCAAACCTCCTTCACTTGAGAGAGTGTGTAACAGGCCGATCATGAATGGTGGTGAGCAAAACCCAAGAAGACATGGAAATTTGTATGCCAAACACCTCAGCATGTTTGATAGATCTTAGCAGGGGAAGAGAATGAAATAGCTGCCTCAGGAACTTCTGGACCCTTCCTTCTATCTAATGATTAGCCATCTCCTCCTAACTGCACATGTATTGGGCTCTCAGTGGGTGGCTCCAGTAACATCTCAAGCTGCTAACGAGTATGAGGTTTTAATTACTTGCAGCCAGAGGTACAACTTTCTCTTTACAAGTATCTACTTTTTTTTCTTTTGTTCTCTATCCTCCTAAACACACTTACTAGGGAATAATTACATGATTACATGATGGCAAACCCATGTTTACGCTTGCAAAAGAGCTGCAGACAATTCCAACTGCACACAATGATGAATTCACAGGTATAATACACACATTTGCAAATGTGACGTGCAGCACAATCCTGTCTTGCACTAGAACAGGCAGGCCAGGAGGCCTGTGCATATCCAGAGCAAGATTGGGGCCAGAATCGGCTCAGCCAGAGACAAGGGGAAACTCTTCCCCTTACCACCGGTTAATCCATCACAGCTCCAAAGGGTCTCCTCGGACCTGCGCCACCTCAGGAGGTGACACAAGTCAGAGGAAAACGGAGTGACTTAGAGTCGCTCTGCGTTGCTTGGGGAACGGGGTTGGGATCCGGCATAACTGCCAGTCCCAGCCTGCTTCTCGCTCCCTGCCCACTCCCTGGAATGCCCTCTGCCCATCCTCCCCCTGCCCTGGAATGCCTCCCTCCTGCCTCCTCCCCACCTCGTCTCCAGAGCCCAGTGTTGGGGAGGCAGCTGACGCAACTTTCGTTCCCCGCATCAGCGCAGAGGCTGAATGCAGCTTCTGTGGGCCCCACCGACACAGCTGACACAGGAGGAGGCGCAAACATGCTTTACAGCATGTTTATGACCCTCCTGGGCCGGCACAAGTCTGGCCTAACTGATAGTTAGGGTTGCGCCCTTAGATGTTTTTAGATGAATTTTAGGAATTATATATTAACATAAGAAGAGCCCCACTGTATCAGGCCAAAGGCCCATGTAGCCCAGCTTCCTCTTTGTTTTGGCACTGTCTAATGAACACTCGAGACAATAGATATGGGAGAAAGGGCCACTTTATTTCACATTAGCAAGAGAAGCAGAGGCTCAGACCTGCAGCATCTGAGGCAGCAAAAGCCCCTGTGGTGCGGGGAGGGACCTCTGGGCGGTATCAGAAACCTCTGCCCCCAGGCGGGCATGCACCCGACTCCAAGTCGCGCCCCGCTGCTGGGCGGCGTGTCTCATCCATGTCTATCCCTTAAGGGGAAGGCAGCCGGACCGCGGACTGCGCCACCTCGAGCCGCTGAGCCTTTGAGGTATGCCCCGCGGTCCCGTCTATGTCCTCGTGCCGCGGAGCCCTGAGGACTGAAATAGGGTTCCGCCCTGCCTATGCCGCCTGAAGGTGCATGCCAAAAGTCCCATTCACGCCTCCTAACCCGCACAGTGCCCACGTGCAAAGAAGGAAGAGGGCTGGGTCTCATGCCCTTTTAAAATGTCTGTTGTAGCTACCAGACCCAGCCCCTTTCTCCCCCCCCCCCGGGGAGGGACTCTCGTGTCCTGGGCAGGCCAAACAAACTCCGATCACCTTTTAATTGGGCGATCGGGATTCTCACAGTGGCCCACCAAGTGCTTCAGGGAGTACACAAGACAACAAGACACAAACTGTGTCCTTGTGGCCTCCCCTGCATCTGGTATTGTGAGGTAGTCTACTTCTAAATTCAGGAGCTTGCACATACCTATCATGACGTGTAACCTGTGATAGACATTTCCTGCAGAAGTTTGTCCAATTTCCTCTTAAAGGCATCCAGGTGAGATGCCATCACTACTTCCTATGGCAAGGAGTTCCACAGACTAATTACATGCAGGGTAAAGATATATTTTCTTTGTCTGCATATTGGGTCAATACTTTCATCGAGCTGTCCACCAGTACCCCCCAAATCTCTCTCCTGATCTGTTACAGACAGCTCAGAACCCATTAAGCTATACATAAAGTTTTGGTTCTTTGTCTCAGTGTGCATGATTTTTCATTCACTTATTTACTTACTTATTGAAATGCATCTGCCATTTTGCTGCCCATTCTCCCAGTTTGGAGAGATCCTTCTGGAGCTCTTCACAATCTCTTCTGGTCTTCACCACTCACCTCACTGCTCAACCCTGTCTCCAGGTCATTAATGAACAGGTTGAAAAGCAACAGTCCCAGGACAGATCCTTGGGACACACCACTTTTCACCTCTCTCCATTTTGAAAATTGTCCACTCACACTCTCTTTTGTCCACTCTCTGCTTCCTGGTCCTCAACCACTTTCTAATGGAAGGTTTTACCTTCTAATACCATCGACAGATTTTCCATTTAATACCATGTCAGTTCCATTCATGGATTTTCCACATTCTCCCTTGAGAACCTCTTGTTCCAGGAAAGCACAAATTTAAAGTTTGTAGTTTAAAGATGACCCATGCCTTTTCTTTTGCAACTGGCAAACAGGGTTTAATACTTGCTTGTTTTATTTAATTTATATAATGAATGTATTAATTTAAACTAAACTATTATATACGTGCAATATGTGTGTGTGTGGATACACGTATAGATGAAAAATAGATTATGGATCCATTTTAAAAATGTAATTTATGAAGCCTGGGCAGTCCAATACTGACTAAATTTCAACCAGCACCAGTGTAGGTGTAGGCTACGTTGCATCCTAAGGGAGATTTTTGGCTGCTGGAGGATTTTTGGTGGCTGGGTAAGGGGACATCTATCCCCTTGCCCCAGGTAAAGTGCCAGCAGTTGCTATGGATCAACTTGGACCTGCACCAGCAGGCCCAGCAAGAGGGTTCGAAATATGCTGCTGCTGCCCCCTTCCAGGTCCAATCCACCCAATTCATCCCACTTCATCTTCTCCCCATTCCACCCCCCTCCACCCCATTCCACCCTCTGTGCCGTACCTGAGCCAGCTCCCTGCACTGTTGCAAAGTTCTTTACAGTACTTTTGCGGCAGTCAGCATTCTTTCCAACCCTCATGGCTGTTCAGGGCAGTTTACATCAAGAAGTGAAATGCATGAAGAAGCTGGAATGTCATGCTTAGACCAAACATTGATTGGAATTTCAAATGAAATTGAACAAAAGTCAGCAAGGCCTGGCCATTTTGCAAGGTAAGGGAGGGAGGGTGCTTCACAGTGTCTGGGAATATTGAAACCTTGGAGCGTTGGAATGAGCACGTCAGCCAATTTTTTTTTTTCTAAACATGAAAATTGTTTATTTTTACATTTTTTTTCTTTAACATTCCACAACATCTGGAATGTTCCACTCAGGTGGCTGCAAATATTCTAGTGGAACAACATTTTAATTCTATAGTAAAAATTTAACCATCAGCGCCTGAAGGGGAAAAACCCCACATCCTGACAGGCCCAATCGGGGCTTGTGTGGGCTTTTAACATTAAATATACATCAGAAAGTCAAAGCATGGTAGAAACTCCACTGTGCATAGTTCAGCATGTGACAGTTCATAAATTGCACAGCCAGGGTTCTAATAATGGGAACTGCTGCCTTTTTAAAACCAGCCTGGCATTCAAATAAAGTTAACTTAAGTATGCAGAGGAGTCAGCACTTGCTGTCCCCAGCAAACATAATATTAACAACCTTGGGCACTCGCCTGTTCTCGTTAAGACCTTGCAAGCCACAGGCTTTTGTGTAAATACAGCTGAGGAAGTGGCAAGATGGGATGCCTGCTCTAGGAGCATTTCCTGTCTGGCCAGATTTTCAGAGCGACAACATCCAAGCTGCTGGCTCTGTTGGATCTTGTGGACCTCCAGCATAGTGCTGAAAAGGACCACATTCTACCCTGGGAAATCTGGGATTTTTCCCCCCACCTACAGATCATGTCAAAACCACACATATAGTCTGGCTGCACACAGGGCAGCCACGGACCTCCACAGCCCCGCACCTGGGGCAAAGCTCTGTGATGGCGCCCCCGTGGGCTGTCACCACCCCCCATGCAGAAATCCACCCCCCTACTCACCAGAGGCTCATGGAGCCTCAAGCGACCTCCAACCATGTTGCAGAAGCCTCTCTGAGGTTCCCGGACACTATAAACTGTGCTTCCAGGAAACCAGAAGCACAGTTTCCGCCCCAGTCGGGAGCCCCAGAGAGGCTTCCGCAGGCTTCTGGCAGGCCGGCGCCTGGGGCTTTTGCCCCGTCCTGGTCTATGGCAAGTGCGCAACTGACACAGGGGTATATTCACTGCCAGTAGAAACACTAGTCACAGTTCCATCCTTTCTCTCAGCTCAGGCGTCTGCCTGCCAACCAACAGCACTCACACCGAGGAGGGAGAATGATGGGGAGCATCAAGGGAGCATGAGAAGGACGGGTAGCAGGTGTGGTCTGGCGGTTGAGTGGAAAACTACCTGAAGAATGCTAAGCAGGAGCGGTTCTGTGTGAATTTTAGATGGGAGGCTGAAAGCTGATAAAGCTGTCATGAGATAACAGAGCCAGGAGGAGTTGCTGATTACAGCTTGGCTGCCCTAAAAGTGCTCCTGCTGAAAGCTCAGAAGGCATACCCAGATGTGGTGACCACGCCGTGAATGATTCCATCTAGAAGAAAAGGGTTCTACAAGCTGCCCGTAGAACAATTACTGTAAGAATTCATTTTTACTCTACTATTGATTTTTGTAAGCCGTCTTCGGGAATTTGCTTTGGCATGGGAAAGGTGGGATATAAATTTCTCAAATAAATAAATCTTGACCGTCCTTCTTGTTTTGCTTCTATCCCTCTCTCATCCACACTTCCTCATGCAATCTCTCTCTCTCCCCCTCCTTCTCTGCATAGTTGTGTAATCAGAGATGGAAGATCACTTGCTCTGTGGTTAAAGCACAATGCAGGTAGGTTTTATTCAAATCAAAAGAAAAGATTTATCAGAGAATAAAATGGAACAAGGGAAAAAAACAGAAAAAGAGCCAAATCCTATGCTTGTCTACTCAGGTGTAAGCACAATAATCTTCAGTTAGATTTACTCTCAGGAACATGCACGTTGTGCTATTGCGCATGTTGGTTCAATTGGCTTAAAGCCAGACCTGGAACTATGTTTTGTTCAAAGCTACTGTTTTCTGGTGATACCAGGCAGCAGCAATGTTTGATGTGGGGGTGGAAGGTAAGGTAGTGATGCCCCACTGAAATTCTTTGAAAAGTGCTCTCACTGCTGCCGCTACGGCTGTGATCACGCAAACACTTACAACCCATGTGCTCCAGTTGTTCACAGAGCAAGTGGGTTGTTGCTGTTTGCACACTTTTAGAAGGACCCCGGTGGGGCACTGCTGCCTCGCCTCCCACCTGCACATCACTGCCAGGCAGTCATGGGACTCCAATTTACATGTAAACGAGGAAGGTTATGTGTGATGCTGACCTAGAGGTCTGGTCAAGATGGACAATATGACAGGCTTCTATCTAGGTCAGCCTCAGTGTAAATAGAAAACTGTTATTTAGGTGATTAAAGGAAGTGTTTTCTCAGGAGAGGATGCATGGTCATAATGGATATAAACACCCTATTGCTTGTCACTTCAATTTTCTGGTGCAACCACTGCATCTTCTCTTGTCAATAGAATAGGCAGTGGCCAAGTGAGGTGAGGCAGGGATAGAGATCCACAGGGGGAAAGGAATGGGCAGGTGTAAATATGGGGGCTTTAAGAATCTCCAGTGGGAGATGGAGAAATGATGCAGCTGGGTGAAAAAGGTGTGTGTGTGTGTGTGTGTGTGTGTGTGTGTCTCATTGAATTGCAAGGAACAAGTGGCCTCAGGTACAATTGTGGACACAGAGGCCATCCATGTTCAGCATACTCAAGTCATAATGTTCATTGGTTAGATCCCAACTCCATCCTGTTTCTCATGTTCAGACTAACCATATTCAATTCACTGCTAACCCTTCTTATGCTGAATATCCACGGAGTACCCATGGGATGTACGTATGTGCGTGTGTGTGTTGCACATTCATTAGAAGATATGTCTTTTGCCTTGAGCATTTTCAAGCTCTGTTATAGCTAATCCTGTTAATGGGCAATGCACTTCTGAATGTCCTTCCAGCCCAGCTTCTTGCAACGTTCTCTTTCCCCAGAATCTGCCTGGTAGATTGTTATGAGAGGTCACCTTGCATCCTGCTTTATTCTGTCAGGGCATTCTGCTTTGAAATCTATAATTATTCTGCTGCAGTAATTGCCAAAATCATCTGTAGTCCTGGAGAGAACTTCAAAACCCACTTGTTTACCATAGCAAATAATTTAGGTTAATCAAACATTATGCGATTCCTTCTCTTCTCCCTATTTATGGCACGGCATGTGGAAGCTCTAATATGAGATGTTTCTTGAATTGAATATTTGCTCAGTATATTTGGATGATTAAAAAAAATTAGCCTGCCTTCCGGGCAGCTTTGACCATGGGATGAGCAAGAGCATTCCAGCCCATGCTAAGGAAGGTGATCAACATTTCAAATGACACTCAGGATGCAGCAGATGTTATCATTTATTGGATCTGTTGCTGCAGTATTTAGAAGACTCTTGCTAATTACTGTGATACAGGGACCTGTCTGCAGGCACCACTAAGTTCTTTATCCCCCACATGTCCTTGCAGACTGCTTACACCTGTGCAAACAATGTGCTGCTTACCTACAAAGCAGGAAGAAAAGCATGTCTCCCATTGGCATGCATGTATGCAGGAGCCACCTGTTCAAGACACTTTCTAAAGCATGTCATTTCTTGCTGCATCAAAATTGGGGGCACATGCAAGTTTAATGGATGGCAAACCATCTTGCAATGCCTAACAAGATCTTCCATGTCAGACTGGTCCATTAGTCTTGGGTGAGTCCTCATCACAAAGGCCTTCCTCACACATGCATGCTCATCGTTTTAGGACTGCACCATGCATGAATGAGCCAGTATTTCGTATCATCACACAGTACCTCAGATACTATGGGTGCAATCCTAACCAACTTTCCAGTGCTGGCATAGCTGTATAGCTCTGCATCCTGCAGTCTGGTCCTTCAGAGTTCCAGCATGCACTTCCTGTATCACCTTAACTCAGTCAGTCAATTCCTTAACAGTCTCTTCTCCATGGTAAATGCTAAGCCTCAATCTGATATCACAGTGAACCAGCTCAGGCTAAAATCCTATGGACACTTTCCTGAGAGTAAGCCCCAATGAAGACAATGGGACTGACTTCTGAGTAGATAAGCATAGAATTATGCTGTCAATGTCTTCAGCAAAGAGGGGGCTTGGATCAAACTTGGTTTGGGTCACAAGTACCCTAACACAATAGCACCAATTCCATATACATCCAGCGGTTTTGCAAAATTGTTTCTGGTTAAACATGTTTTCCCCCTATACATCCACTACTGTATGATAAATAACAATGTTTGTAAGATCAGTGATGCACTGAACATTCCATTACAAATGGGACTGGCCTGATCATACTTAGCTTGATCTCTGTGACCACTGCGTGTAGAACCCTTGTGACTATTATGTTTCAGAGCCCATCACAATTCTTTATCATGGTTGGTTTTACTGACTAATATATATATATATATATATATATATGACTATGGTATGGCGCTCTGAAAGGTGGTTCTGGCACAGCGTCTAGTGTGGCTGAAAAGGCCAATCCGGGAGTGACAATCCCTTCCACACCAGGAGCAAGTGCAGTCTGTCCCTGGTCTGTCTCCCTGGCTATGGGCCTTCCTTCTTTGCCTCTTTGCCTCAGACTGTTGGCCAAGTGTCTCTTCAAACTGGGAAAGGCCATGCTGCACAGCCTGCCTCCAAGCAGGCCGCTCAGAGGCCAGGGTTTCCCACTTGTTGAGGTCCATTCCTAAGGCCTTCAGATCCCTCTTGCAGATGTCCTTGTATCGCAGCTGTGGTCTACCTGTAGGGTGCTTTCCTTGCACGAGTTCTCCATAGAGGAGATCCTTTGGGATCCGGCCATCATCCATTCTCACGACATGACCGAGCCAATGCAGGCGTCTCTGTTTCAGCAGTGCATACATGCTAGGGATTCCAGCACGTTCCAGGACTGTGTTGTTAGGAACTTTGTCCTGCCAGGTGATGCCGAGAATGCGTCGGAGGCAGCGCATGTGGAAAGCATTCAGTTTCCTCTCCTGTTGTGAGCGGAGAGTCCATGACTCGCTGCAGTACAGAAGTGTACTCAGGACGCAAGCTCTGTAGACCTGGATCTTGGTATGTTCCGTCAGCTTCTTGTTGGACCAGACTCTCTTTGTGAGTCTGGAAAACGTGGTAGCTGCTTTACCAACGCGTTTGTTTAGCTCGGTATCGAGAGAAAGAGTGTCAGAGATCGTTGAGCCAAGGTACACAAAGTCATGGACAATCTCCAGTTCATGCGCAGAGATTGTAATGCTGGGAAGTGAGTCCACATCCTGAACCATGACCTGTGTTTTCTTTAAGCTGATCGTCAGTCCAAAATCTTGGCAGGCCTTGCTAAAATGATCCATGAGCTGCTGGAGATCTTTGGCAGAGTGGGCAGTGACAGCTGCATCGTCGGCAAAGAGGAAGTCACGCAGACATTTCAGCTGGACTTTGGACTTTGCTCTCAGTCTGGAGAGGTTGAAGAGCTTTCCGTCAGATCTGGTCCGGAGATAGATGCCTTCTGTTGCGGTTCCAAAGGCCTGCTTCAGCATGACAGTGAAGAAAATCCCAAACAAGGTTGGTGCAAGAACACAGCCCTGCTTCACGCCGCTTCGGATGTCAAAGGGGTCTGATGTGGAGCCATCGAAGACAACAGTGCCCTTCATGTCCTTGTGGAAGGATCTGATGATGCTGAGGAGCCTGGGTGGACATCCAATCTTGGGGAGAATCTTGAAGAGGCCGTCCCTGCTGACCAAGTCGAAAGCCTTTGTGAGATCTATAAAGGCTATAAAGAGTGGCTGTCATTGTTCCCTGCATTTTTCCTGCAGTGGTCTAAGGAAGAATACCATATCAGTGGTGGACCTGTTGGCTCGGAATCCGCACTGTGATTCTGGATAGACGCTCTCTGCAAGTATCTGGAGCCTCTTTAGTGCAACTCGGGCAAACAACTTTCCTACAACGCTAAGGAGAGAGATGCCACGGTAGTTATTGCAGTCACCCCTGTCGCCTTTGTTCTTGTACAGCGTGATGATGTTTGCATCCCTCATGTCTTGATATATATATATTGGTGCAATATTGCCTGAGGTGCTGCTGTGCCAATAATCCAAATTTGCAAGCTTTTGTTTGTAAAGTAGTGAATGAGGGAAGCAGTCAATACTGGCAACGTCAAAGAGAGTGAGGAAGTGGGAAAGGGGATAGGACATGGCCGTGCACAAGTGCTGCTGATCCAGCTCCCTATCACTCCATTCCGCCTCCCCCCTGCCCCCCCAGAAATGCCCCGTTTGTCCCACTTCTTCCCGTCTCTCCCACTGCCTGCCCATGCTACTGCCTTACCTTGTGCCAGTAGGTACCTTCGCTATCTGCTGGCGCTGGTGTGCAAGCATGGCCACCAGTGACCCTGCTGGCAGCTTTGACGCACTCAGCAGTGTCAGCAAGCACAATAATAGTACATGACACACACTGGATCGTATTGATCCTGACATAAAATTTATACAACCCTGTGTATCATATCGATTGATACGTACTTCTGTATCAATTCTGACACTTCCATCTGCAGAATGCACATTCCACTGGCATGGTCTTTTTGGATAGGATTGGACGGATTACGACATATAGGGGAAAAAATCTCCAGGAATAGCTTCAGCCAGAATTGACAACTCTTATTTCCTGGGCCTGTCATATGTAGCTGAGGATAGAATCACTGTGGGTGGAACATTCCAAGCTATGTGATTGGACAAATCCTTCTCTGTAGAGTGGGCCTGATTTTTTGTTTGTTTGTCTTTGCAGTAAGAGTGCAAATAATAGCTAATTGGTTAAATTAATTAATTCATCATTAATTACATAAGCACCCACATTAGACTCTTAAAAACAACAATATAGGATTTGAGTAACCATAGGCCTGAATTTTGAAGCTTTTATTTACAGAATGAAGGCTACCTGATTTTTAAGAGGAAAAAAAGAATGAAAAAGATGCAGCAGTTGACTCAAAACATGCAAAACTTCCTAAGGTTCCGGCTGAGCAGCTGAGACTAGGTTCGAACTCTGCATGAAACTATACTTTTATTGAAATGGGCTAATAGTGTTTCTTCCCAGCAATGTTGAAATCCTGAATATTCTGACATCACTTTTGTCATTGGTTCCACAGGAGTGAAAACTGTAACCCACCTTTTCCACCAAATGACCCCAGAATCCTGCTCCTCTTGTACCACCCTTCCCCATTACTATTTCTTCTGTTTAGTAAGTGCAAAACATTCCTATTCCATAAACTTCCTACAAGACTGATTTTCATGAAAATCACTAAAAAGCATACCGAAGATGTCATCCTGTAAACTCTGTTTTATAACTGCTATAAAATTTCAATTCTGTAAGAGGTCTTGAGAGTCAGCATGAGACTAATTTGCTTTCGTATATTTAATTTAATTGATTTTCCAAGGAAGCAATAGTATACATTTTTGTGACAATGCTGTAGTGCTGTCATGGAATTGTGAAATGAGAACCTATCTCTGGAAGCTCTTGTCTGCAAGTCATATACACACCATCATCCCTCGTTCTTTACACAAAATGCCAATGGAAGCATCAGAGCGACAGAGCGAGACTCTTCCACTGTAATCATGAAACAGACACAAGGGGCCCATCCAGAAGCATCACAGAGCACTTCAAATAACCACTCATTCTTTAGTCCAGTGCCTTTCAAACTCTCTTCCTTCTGTTAATATTTCCCACTTCAGCTTATCTGCCACAGAACTCCTGCATGTTGCAGAGGATTCTGGGACAAGTTCTAGAGTCAAAGGCCTCTGTGTTGCCCAGTACCACTGGCCTGTGTGGCTGACAGCCCAATTCTATGCAGAATTAGGCTGTTGTACAGAGTTCTACTGTTGCAAAATGTCGTACTGACAGGATGTGGAGCACTCCGTTGGTGGCCATTTTGGGAGTACTTCTGCAAAAGGCAGCAATGCTCACATCCACCAAAGACTCCACCGTGCGTGCCAGAGAAGTTAAGGCAGCAGCTGGGACAGGGCAGATAGGGAAGGGTTGAAATTGGGTGGAGAGGGGGGAAGAATGGGGGCAGGGAGGCTGGAGGAGAGGGTGGGTCCGGTGACAATAGTTCATGCAGGATTGTACCCCTTCTTTTTGTAGTCCCTTTTCTCCTTGGATGTGCAGCTACAGATCTGGCACAGGTTCAGGGACACCCTTTGTGGAGCAGAGATTTATGGAAGAGTAAGGAGAAGTAGCTCCTCCTTCCCCTCTAAATTTGTTTGATCTTCCCAGCTGCTGGATACAGTGTGCTCTTTTGGCATGGCTTTACAACTGTGGGGAGAAGGACAGGACTGGGCTCTAAAAGTACCCAACAGAATGCACCCAACACTCTCCTTCTGTTGTGTGTTGAAGGGGGAAATGGGTAGTGACAGGCAACCTGCCTTTCAGGGAAGCTTTATTGCCATTACTGATCTTCTCTTTGAGGAACCCCTACTAAACTTCCAAGGAACGCCAGGCTTCCCTGAAATAGCTAAAAAGCCGCTGCTGTGAGCATATAGTGTATGCCATCTTCGTTGTGATACCAACCTCACATTCTCAAAGCTTGTATTTAAATCTTTTGACAGGGTCTTGCCATTGTGCCATGTAGGCCTTTTTCATAGAACAAACTGGACACGGATCACTTTAACATTCCATGGCATTTAGGGATGATAACGTCTTTTCACCTTTTGTACAACTGACAGACTAGCTCTGACGATTTTTCAACAGACTGTTGAAATGGTCCAGTGAGCATTTGATTAATATCAATTGCCAACAGCCCATCACCCTGCAGAGGTGGTGGTTGTAACACTTTTACCCCATATGTGCTGCATTATCACATTATCAGCTGCTCTCCTACCACTAGACTCTTCACTGCTACTCCTACTGCTGTCATCATTGTAGTTCATCAGAAGAAAAAGGTGTACCCATCTCACTGCCATTTATACTGCCATTTGTAAATGCTTTTAAAATGAGGGGTATCTGCACACTGGAATATCTGTTGAGGGCTGGGATAGAACTATTGTTTGGCCAGATTCCCAGTCCAAGCTTCACTTAGAGAATTATACCTACTTTAAGCTAATTAGCTCCCCTTCTTTCCCCAACAATAGTCCTATTTCTGCCCTGCAGCACTGCTGGACCCCAACAGCAGGGTAGCTCACCTGTTCAACCTGCAGAGGTCCTCCTTCCTCCCCTCTCCTGCCAGCAGCTCCTCCCACCACTACAGCAGCACCTCAGTCCTTAGCCAGTCTTGGGTACAGCAGCCACACACCAACCTCCAGTGTCTCCAGCAGAATCCAAAGTCCATTCACCCATCTGTCTTTTAGTCAGTTAGTTCCTCACTCCAATAATCCAGTCTCCTTCCTTTCTCAAGCTTTCCTCCTTCTACTACCCCCACCCCTTTCCTTCCTGCAGGTGCTGCTTTTATCCCTGAGGGCCCTATTGCCTTTGAGTAGCTGCAGCTGTGCAGCACACTCACTGCAATCTAAGGCCCTGCTGTTAACACCATGCTTGCTTGCCAGAGCAAGGGGCCACTGTTGACACCACACCCTATCTCCTCTAGGTATCTTGCATTACAACTATTTACAGAGGTGCTATGACTGTGGTGGCTATTTTTTGTTTTCACTGTTGTAATCACCCTAAATTGCAAAGACTGTGTAAAGACAGCCAGGTTGGTTTAGTAGATTGTTAGGTTAAGACAGGAGGAACCCAGGGTTAAATCCCCCTCAGCCATAAAGGTCTTTTTCCCTAATCTACTTCATGGGATTGTTGTGATGACAAAGGGTAGGGAATACCCAAGAGTGGCAGCCTCAGATTCTTAGGGGGAAAGAGGGTGATAAATGCCCTTAGGTTGAAGTACCCACTCTCACAAACAGTCTGCAGATAGAAAAAAATGTATTGGATGGCAAGAGCAACAACCATTATACAAAGAGAGGTACAATGATATGCAATGAGCATTTTGGGATACTGATTTTTTGTCAGTTTTTTTTAATTGGCTGTGGTTTATTATTGTTATTGTTGTCATTTGCTTGTATTTTGAAATGTTTGTTGTTCTTAGCTATTGATGCAAGTTGCCTTGAACACCTCTGTTGGATGGGGAAAGGTGGACTAATATTTTAAATCAATAAACAAACCCTCAAATAAAATGAGATGCTCTGTGGACTTTTCCAGGAACCCATGGCTAAAGAATGACTTTTAAAAATTGCTCAGATTTGGGAAATGAGCTATTAAAGTATGCAGCTATAGCTTAACTGCTGCTTTCCAGTGACCCTTTGAATCCTTTGTTGGTTTTAAAAGACTTTTCTCATTTCGTTCACAGTACACATGTTTTGTGTGGCAGTTAAAAGCTACGCTTTCATCCCTGTGAAACTGCTGGAAGCATTTGAGGCCACCAAACTCCCCCTGGATTGTTCACATCCTGAAGGACTTGCTCCTTGAATGTGAAGTGAAAGAAAGGAAAGATGGTTGTAGAAAGCTAGAAAAAGGGAGCAGCACAGGGTCGGAGACTCAAAACTGACAGATGGTATTTGCATTACGGGGCAGTGGAAGCCTGAGCATCTTTTTGTGACCCATGAGGGAAGGCTTGCTACCTCTCACTGCTTGCAAGAGAAGATATCTCTTCTCCACACATTCTTCTTCACGGCTGCAGGGGAAGGAAACAGTTTATGCACTGACAAGTGTTCAGTGTTCTGATAAACACCAATGTACACTGCACATCTGCCTTATCATTGCAACTACCACATCCACCACGCATAGTGAAAATGAACTCCTGCTTTTTTTCAGCAACTACTTGTAGCCTAGCACCATCCCAGACAGACAAATAGCGAGGAGCATCAGCATTTCTTCAGATTCACTACTAAAGCCTACAAAAAATGTTCAGGGTGAACACTGTGGTTCCAGTCTGTCTAAATTTCTGCTCCAGAACATTTGTGTTTATATGAAATGCACCATGCACATCATATGTTAATTTTGGGCTAAGAAGTTTTCATCGTCATCATACATACTTTAATGCACATGATTTACTGTCATGATATCTGCATTTCTGTTTTCAATTAGCATTTTTGTAGCAATACAGGTCTTGTAAACTTAGCAAGTTTCCTCTACATTTGCTAATGCCCTAACCCAGGGGTGTCCAAAGTTTTTGGCTGGAGGGCCACATCATCTCTCTGGCACTGTGTCAGGGGCCGGGGGGGGAATTAATTTACATTTAAAATTTGAATAAATTTGCATAAGTTTACATAAATGAATATATTAAAGATGAACTTATATGAATGAATGAAGGTCTTGCAATAGCTCAAGGCTTATAAAAGGCCTTGCACAAAGCAAAGCTGGCCTTTCCTTTGCTGCCACTACTGCATCACAGACGTGAAACAAGAAGCAGTGGAGGAAGCCCTTATCCCACAGCTCACACGAGAGGTCAAACACTCACCCTCACTCTGAGAGCAGTTGTGTTGGGCCAGTGCGGGCTCCAACAAATCTCCAGAGGGCCAGAGGTTCATTGGAGACTGGGGGCTCCCTTAGGGCTGCATTGAGAAACCCCGAGGGCCGCAAGTGGCCCCAGGGCTGGGGTTTGGGCACCCCTAGATTAACCCAAGATTAACCCAAGATGCATGTGCATCTAGCCTTTGAATAATTTGACCATAGAGACTCTGTTCCCTCATGCTTAAGGAACCAGCTATTGCTGCTTTAGGATATCATGGTAGCTTGTGTTTTAAATTGTAACTTTGCACCCTATGTAATGATTAAAAATAACTTATCTCCTTTTCCTTGCCTCTGGCTTATACATTGAAAATCATCTTTGTATTTGATGTCAAACTCTGATCTTTAGGTCATTAATTATGCCTGGCATTTAGTTTGATTAATAATTGTATTTCTGTTGTTTTGTAATTTAGTGAAGAATGCTATTAAAATCAATTTGAGCACAAACAACTATAAGACATATAATAATGAAGGAAATATTGTTGGCCTCCTTCAGTCTCGGAAGATTCTAGTGTCACGCTCTGAATGGTGGTTCTGGAACAGAGTGTCCTCTCCAGTGCGCGAAGCCTGGGTAAAGTAGGTATGGAGGATAGGCTGTTACCCATGCAGCAAATCCCCCCTCTCCACGTCGCTAAAATGGTCCAATGGAAAGGCAGAGGCCAATACGGCTGGTTCCAGCGGCATCGCAGGAGTTGCCAGAACGTAACTGTGTTCAGCCATGAACTGCCTCAGGGACTCCGGCTCCAGATTTTGCCTCGAGGTTGACTCCTGAAGCCTTTTCCATAACTGGATGTAGCCACAAGGCAGTGGAGGTTTGGGATCAGAGTTTTCCTTCTCTCAGATGAGCTGCCTTCCCAGGCTGAGGAGTCCCATCTACCCGGTGGCAGGAAATATAATTAATACGAAAAGGGGCAGTGGATTTATGGAACGATGATGCCCATCATTAGGATCTAAGGCTGAAATCCTATTCACACTTACATGGGAGTAAGCTCCATTGACTATAATACTTATTTCTATGTAAGATTGGGCACTAGTGGTCCTTCCATGAAGCAGTTTTCCTAAGATAGCTACATACTTCAAAATAAAAAGCAGCACCTTACAAAAACTTGAAGAACTTTGTGTTGAAGGACAGAGCTTGTTAGCACTGAGGCAACAATGCACGCTGATCAGATTAATCAGAACTGGTCACAAAATTTCTTGAGCCTGTGAGAGCCCTATTTTTTAAATAAATGCCTGGATAAGTCCTGTGATCACCACCCACAGCATGCTGAATCTTGCCCAAGTTCAGCTCTCTTTGATGGTTTTAGTTACCTGCATTCTGGAAAAAGTTAAGTGACCCTTAACTCCAGAGTGACGCCCAAGAAGATGAAGCATGATAGAAACGTATTGAATAAATACAATAAAAATAAAGTTGATTTCATTTGAAAGGCTGAGAAATGGGAAGTTCGTTCTTGCTATGCTTTGGTACAGTCTGTGTGTGCTCATATTTTTCCCCCTTTCTGGATCAAATATCCTATCTTGTGAGACCTTTTTCCCCAGGCACTATGTAGGACAAATTGTTGTAAGATGTTAAAGACGTATATGTGAAGTTTCCTTCCTGTGGAAATGATCCAAATTAGTAAATGTGTATGTAAATGGTACACTTCTGTGTTGAAAATGAGCAGAGTGATTCAGAGCCCAATTCCCCCCTCCCCGTCAATGCAGTGGCACCAAAATGGCTCCCATTGAATTCTGTGGGAGGGACAGTTGCAGGGTAAGGGAACTCTTACTCTTCAGGGTAAGGGAACAATTGTAGTAGAACAACTGTTACCTGGGGGGTAAGCTTCCACAGTGCAGGGGGGAGTCTACTAGGACCTGCACTAGCTAAATAGCTGGTACAGGTTCACATGGACCCATGCTGCATCATCAGGTCTAGGAAGGGGGTTAGGATTCGGCAGCTGCCTGTGCCAAACCCACCTCCTTCCTGGATCTGATGCAACTCCCCCCTACCTCGTTGTCACCTCATTGTGCCCTTCCCCACTCCTGTTCTGTCCTTTTGCCATCCCCTCCTGCCTCCTGAGTCACCTTGCCTTTAGTGACTCAGGGTGGCATGAGATCTACGGGCATGTACTAGCAGCGCACTCAGTAGCATGTTGCTGGAGCACCCATTAACACTGACACTGACGGCAGTCGGCACCAGCAGAAGAAGCACTTCGACAACCACTGGTACCTTTAGAATTGGGCTGTCAGACTCTCAAGTCATTGAAACTTTTGAAATTTCTGAACACTGCTTCAAATCCTCCTTTCAATGTTTTTCAACAAACCAGGGATGAAATCTAAATATACTTGAGAAATGCTATGTAGTTAAAAGCCTTATACTGAAAAAGTGGAAGGATAAGTGCCCTCTAAGAAAATTTAGGACATTAACTTAATCAACATCTGAACGTATGACTTAGAGACAGCCACAATGTATGCATAAAACTTTGGACATTTAGAAGTCTTTCTTAGAGATTTATGCATAGATTGCTTATTAATATGTTTTGTAATCTTTATATATTTTATTCATATTATGTATTTCCCTCCTTTTTCGCTTTTTATTGCTTTTTTTTGTTTTGTTTTTTTTAAATTTTTATTCACTATAAAGGAGAAATGGAAAAAAGAAAATAAAAACACATCACTGATGAGCCTCCCAGTATCAAATGCCTTTCCAAAAGTGGCCACAGGGCATTTCTTCTTAATAAAATGAAAGCAATTTCCATCCCAAATTTCCATCTTTGTATTCTATTCTTCGCCATCTTCTTTCATGGCAAAGCCACCTGCAGATTTCATATTATGCCATCTTTCCCCATCACGCTTTACTCCTGCTTAAGAGCATTAGAATTTTAACAAGGAACACAAAGAGGAAAGATCCTGGTGTGCTCTAATGAGACTTAGAACAGAATTTGGAACAAGTTGATTAGAAGGTTCTCAGCACTTCAGGCACTCCATAGGGAATGGGACACTGTAAAGAGACTAATTAGTCAGAGCAAATTTTAAAAATGGTCTCTGCCATGAATGGGTTTTCCTCGTGAGACCAGAGGGCAGGGGAAAGGGATAGACAGTGGTGTGGGAAGCTCTTTAATGGTGATAGTTAAGAGCTGCATGCATACAAACACATAAGGAGTGCCCAAGAGGCCAGTAAGAAGGCAGAATCACAGCAAACTCAGGACTTTGGCATCACCTTTGAAAAGGCTGCTTGTGATCTCAAGAAAATCCCACTATTTTCTTGCCATCTGGTGCTTCTCAGCAGAAGAACCCTGCATGAATGAGGAACCCTCTTAGGCTTGACTTCCTTCTCAGTTCTGTATTTGGCCTCTTCTTGGCATAGCTTCATTTTGGGACTTTCAGTGAACAGAGGAAAAGTTGCTCCTGACAGCAGCTAGGAAAGGCAGGTAGCGGGGAGGGGCACCAGCAAGTAGGCATGTTGAGGTTGGCAATCCCTGCCCTTCACCCAATTAACAATGTTTGTCTAGTATTGCTGCCTGTCTGCAGAATTTTCTTCAGGGAGCCTAAAGCTTTTTAATATCTCCTCTCTCCTCCCTTGCTCACTGATCAACAGCTTGCCTTTTTTTCCTGCTTGGTTGGCTCTGCATCCATAACTAGCAAACCTCATTGGAAGGCATCACACAACCATACTTGTTTTTCAGGCATACTTGGGTTCAGATACCAGCAGGGTAAAAGCAGCTCAGGGAATATTTCAGTGGAAGGTTCTGCTCTCCTTTCCCTCCTGTCTCTTCTCTGATGCAAATTCTTCCTTTCCATGGGTGCTTGGCAATGGGAAAGGGGCAACTGAGACTTCTTACACATCTCCACTGTAATGTGTAGTCTGCCTGAGTTGTTCCATGGGGCTGATACACATTTCAGGTAGAGTTCATTTCTGTCTGGTTTCAGCTTCATTTCTTTAGAATTAGATGGTGAGGTTGCAAGCAGGGAGCATTCCTGAACTTCTCTATCAAATGCAGCTTTACAAGGTTGGTGAGACAGGAAGGCCCTCTGTTAACATAAAATTGCTTGGGTCTCCACTTGTTGCGTTGTAATCGCAATAGATGGAAAGTTCTTCTGAGATCTCTAGTTTAAAATCCAGTTTTTCCAATCCATCTACTTTCTTCTTATACCCTCCAATGAAGTTGATTTGAATGACTTCTGTACAACTCATTCACAGCCATGTTTCACTCCCAGATATTTCTCTGAAGAACTCTTAAGGTCCGATTCTATTCAGATGCTATGCCAATGGCACATGGATGCTGGAACAATATCCATCATGTCCTAAGCCCATTCTGGAAATGCCATACTGATAGCACACTGATATCAGCATAAGGGCCAAATGCCAAGACTGTCCTGGAAAAGCAACACTGGTGCAGCTCCTCCAGTAACACCCCCACTGTGCATGAAAACACCAACACAGCCTGTTGTCCATAGAGAGGAATCTTGGTGTCATACCCACCCCATATAAGTCATAGTGGCATCAGCAGCAAAGGGCCAAAAGCTACTAGGGAGCCCTGTACCGAGGGTTCAAGTTCCTTCCACCCTTATGAACACAAATGTCCAAGGAATACCCTTTGAACAAAACAGAGCACAAGTAGAAAACCAGCTGCCTTGGCAGTCATGTGAAACAATCTCTCAATGGCAAGGGTTTGAGTCCCCATGGGATATTCACCACCTCACTGGGATACTGTAGTACATGGACGTTTCATAGGGAGTACTACCTAGGCCAATCAGTGGGCTGGCATGTGACACAGGGCACCTACTGCAGCAGCCTGCCCAGTTAGCCACACCCACCACATGCCCTTTGCTGCATCACTGGCACCTGCTGGCATGGCCGTCAGTAGGCTTTCCCAACTGTTCCCTTGCCACAGTCAACCTTTAGCAGAGAACAGGATGCTCATGATCATTGAGGAGTGTCCCTCTTCTTCAAAGGCCAAGAAATCATGGCATGAAGATGCTGCAGACCCTGAGAACAGGGGGACCCCTCCCCCTCATGAGGTACCACCCTGAGCCAGCTGAGGTAAGGAACAACTGAGGTGGGAAGAAGAGATCTCTGTCTGCTAACAAAGAGGCAACACGGGTGATCCAGTGAAAGGTTTTATTGAACTTATCAGGGACAGAGCAATATCTGAAACATCTGGCTGCACCAGTTGATTCACGGTCTGCCATAGAAGCCTGATTTGAAGGAGTATGTCAGCAACCTCACTGAGCAGCAGCTGGGCTCACACACTGGTTACTTTAGGCAGGCTGTCAGCTTCCCTTGGGTTCTGCATGGTGTATTTATTTGTGGAACAACTGCCTGTGGGAATCAGGGTGAGAGAGGGAGGGAGGAAGGGAGGGAGGAGGTAGAACTTGACAACAGTATCAGCTACAACTGTTCTCTGGCTTGAGAGGCATACTCAATGTTTGTGAGGGAGACTGGTGCCCTCAGAGTGTACATGCAGTGGTACAATAAGGAGGATGAGAGCTGATGACGTGGAGTAGTACCTTTGCTCCCTAGGGAAGGGGGGCTGCAGTGAAACTCTTCAGAAGACCACTGTTCAGACCCCTGTGGCAAAAGTGCTGTCCTGAAAAACAAAAGAAATATAGATAAGTGTTTGGCCAGAGTGTTTGACCAAATGTTAGAGCATCCCTGACACTTACCAAAAGTGAGCAGGCACTCCCTGCTCTTAGTTATTGCAAAAGGATGGGGTAGTTTGACAACACAGTTAACAGTGGAGACACAATTGATAATCCTGAAGGGTCAGGAAGCAGGGAGTAGAGACATGAGACAGAGGTGCAGCATCAGTACACTGTGGCATGGAATTCCATCCCCCTTTGCTTACCTGTGTGGTGTGCTTTGTGCTTGCTTCCCATGTTGAGATGGTGGGGTAGAGGTTCCAGTTGGGTGTTTGTGTGTGGAATCAACTTGGGGCAGAATAACTGCAATCAGAATTCTGAGAATACAAGGGTTAGCATAGTATCTTGCCATGTTGTGAGAGAAAGGAAATGTGTGCAAAGTGCCCTTTCATCATAGTTCCCATCACCAGAGCTCCCCTTCGAGTGACCAGAGAAGTATATCTTCATGCTGCACACCTTCCCATCTAAACTGTAGTTTTCTTGGCAACGGCTTTAGTACTTTGGTGGGTGTGCTGTGACAGGCTTGCCAGATTTAGTTGGCATCGACTCCTCCTTGTCCATCCCATCAGTAACAGACCTGCCTTCGAGACACCCTGGGACAAAGTTCTGCGATGGCACCGCCTGTGCAAAGCTCCCCCACACTCACCTGCAGCGCAATGGAGCCTCACGTGGCTCCAGGACCAACCAGGGAAGCCGTCTGAGGCTTCCACGTGGCTCCAGGACCAGCTGGGGAAACCATCTGAAGCTTCCCTGCAGTCAACTATACTTCCAGTACAGTTTCTGATTGCGTCGGGAGCCTCAGACGGCTTCCTGCACAGTCCTAGAGACTTGCACCCAGGGCATTTGCCCTGTTCACTTAATGGTAGGTCTGCTGCCGCCTCCCATGTCCTCTTACATCCCTCCCATGTCACGCCCCAATCTCTTTCCTGTTTTGGCTTCCCTGACGGTGGAGATGTGCTGGTGTCTGAGTAACGTCCAAGTCATATTGGTGCAGCATTTTCCAGTGTTGCACTGGCATCTATGTAGTGTCCATCGACGGGGCGGACTTCTATATTAGTGGGGTGGTGTTGAACGGACATACATAGGGATATGCTGATGGATAGGATAGGATTGGACCTTTACTGAAATCAGAGTGCTCCTGGACTACTAACAAAAATTGGATTACAGATTTAGAATAGTCAACAGTTTCCTAGATACTGATTCTAAACCTACCTCATTTGGTTCTAATCATATTAATCCTAAACCCTACTTCCTTTCATTTGGCACATTTAGGTGTGCCAAGACCTTCCCTACTTTGTCTAATGTGGCACGATGGAACTGGAAGAAACTGCAATAGGAAGGAAGGAGCAAATATTATTCCTTTCCACAATACTAAGTTTTGTTTAACGTATTAATGCAGTGAGCGTATAGGGGTTTATACGTGTGTGTGAGAAAGGAGAAAGAGAGAGCGTCTTTCAAGAGGGTTTGTGTTTGTGAGGGTAGTCTCCATGCAGCAGCTCAAACAAGAGAAGACAGTTAGGCTGAGCACTGCCTCTGCAGGTAATTTCATCTCTTCTTTATGACATTAGCTATTCCTCTAAGTATTAAAATGTCTCTTTCCACCAAGTTATTGGATGTGTCATCAGTGACAGGCTGTACTGGGATTCCAATAAAAACCACCCCAGGAGACTCTGCTTCCCTTTCACCCTTTTTTTATTGAAAATTCCTTTGCAGAAGAAATTCAGATCAACTACACAAGCTAGTACTTAGATTGAGGGTAGTGCTATTCAAAGACTGTGCCAGCCCCTCTACTTCCTTCCCCCCCCCACTCCTTGGCCCCCAAACTGCTAGATATTGGCTTTCTTAAAGAAGGGCTTGCTACTTTCTTGGATAGCAGACCCTTTAATATATTTTAAATACAGTATACAAATTACTTTTGGGCAGGAGGTCTGGTCTAGAGGGCAGGAGGTCTGGTCTAGAGGGTAGAGCCTCCATTTGCCTGAAGATAACATCCGAAGGTCGCCAGTTTGAGGCCACCGGCACTGTGAACAGTGAGACCTTGAAGCAGCTGACAAGCCAAGCCGAGTTAGGCTGAGTTATTCCACCTGCTCTTTGGCCACTGTCAGCCTGTGTGGGAGGAAAATGGAGGCCAGAATGTGATACCAGATCATAAAAAGATCCATCTGAAATGTGGTTGGTTCTTGAAAGACAGAACCTTCTTCAATTGTAAAAATCCCTATTGGGATTTACTATAGCCTGCCTGTGTAAACCGCCTTGAATTAAAGTCTGAGGAGAAATCTGACGACCAAGAAAGGCGGTATATAAATACCTGTATTATTATTATTATTACTTTTCCTTTTAATATTATGCTGGCTTGATGTGGCCATCAGTGAATGTGACTAACTTGGTGCATGTATAGAGGAGCCACAAAATGCTCAGGCACGGTCTCATTAACTAAGTAGGCTTTAACTAGAAATAGGCTTTGTTCCACTAAGGCTGCAGTCCTACACACACTTCCCTGGAATTAAGTGCCACTGAAATCAATCTTACAGCCCAGTTCTAACTAACTGTCTGTACTGTAATGCGGTGGCATCAAAACAGCCTCCGCTGTATCCAACGTGAGAAGAGAGGCTGCTGGAGGTCTTGCAGAGGTAAGGGGACATTTGTCCCCCTTTCACTGGAGCGAGCCCCAGCAGTTGCTATGGGGCTACTCGGGCTTGTGCCAGCAAAATTGCTGACACAAAGCCCAGCAGCCTCATGTCAGGAAATCAGGCCTAAGAATGGGGACAGGATATGGTGGTAGCCCCTGTCACCGCACCTGCCCCCTCTTAGGTCTGACATGCCCCTCCCCCACTGTTACACCCCCTACTGCCTCCGTTCTGCCCTCCTCCCACCCCCAGTGGGGGCTTACTCACTCTGTTAGATGTTCCACTTGGATCTGGTGCTGACAGGCCAGCATAGGACTTAGTGCCAGCACCAGGAGCTCCTGTTCTGTTGCAACGTGCTTTCTATCACATTTGCGACAGCAGGCACACTCATTCCGCCTGTGCTAGGTCAGTTAGGATCGAGCTGTTACTTATGAGCACACATGCATGGGATTGTGCTGTCATTGTCTGCATTCAGCAGCATTTGCCTCAATGGGGGGCATCTGTTGATGAGGTTCTAAACTGCTTGTTATCTGAATGGGAGTTTCATTAGTTAATGGGGCTGAGCGCCTCACTTATATAAGAAATACATCAAGAGAAAATATCATTGTTTCAGGAACAAATTTGTGCGTTCTGACTGGTGCACAATTTGCTCCAAATATATGAACACTTTTGGAATTTTAAAAATCATTGCAGAATTCTGCTGTTGCAAGATAATACAGTTGACAAAGAAGACAAATAGTATCAGGCCAGCTATAGGTAAGAGGAAACTATATGTTCTGTGCAAGAAAGAAAATAAGTACTTCAGCCAAAAAGCAAATAAATACTGTATGGAACTGTTACTCATGATGCTGCTGAAATTTAGAATTGGAAGAATTTAGAAATGAATTCACCTAGCTCAGGAAACAACAAGCTATGCCTGAGCAACTCCCAAGTCTTATAAAAGGCTCACCCCATTGCAAGCTTTCTCTCCTTACTGCTATTCCATCCCCCTCCCCCCACTCAAGCCTTACTTTGGCAAAGGGGATGAGGTAAGTAGCAGGACTAGATAAGAAATAGATAATGCAGAGAGGTTCAGAGCTACTTTTTCATTTTAGACATTTTATAATTAGCTTATTGAACTTTCTCTATTCTCACACTATGGAACAGCCTGCTTACAAGGTAAAAGTGCCATTTTTAATTGACGTGGACTATTTTAGCACCTTTTCCTACAGGGACACAGCCGTGGTAGGATCATCTGTCTTCAACAGCAGACATAAACCATGGAAGTGTTGATTCTCCACTGCTATGTACAGGAGCAGATAGTCTGTGGCCATACTCTTGCTCTCAACCAAAGGTCTGACTGCACTGAGACATTTGGGTGTAATCCACAACCCCACTGCACTGAGCTGAAACACATGACCCCTTGGCAATAATACAGGCGGCCAATCCTCCAGCAAATCCCAGGCAGACAGAGGAGCTGATATGCTGCAATGCCCAGCAGCCACACAACAACCACTGACTCTGTTGCAGCTGGTCTGAGTGGTTGTAGCAGCCTGCATCTGAAAGGCTATAATACTCTACTCTTCCATTTCAATCTATTTCTTTCTATTCATTTTATGCCACCTTACTACAAAGAAAGCAGCATACAAATGCTAAATGAGTAACAGTCAAGATTTCTAAAACAATAACAAAAGGTAGATCAGCAGTAAAGCAGCATAAAATAGTTAAAACCGAGGGAAGGGGAAATCAAATGTTCAATGCCGGTTTAAATTTTAAAACTCTTCACAGATGGCCTAAAATCAGAATGAGATGCAACATGTTGGATCTTCTCAAGGTGAAAATTCCGTACTTCTAACTTCCCTCCACCTACAAGAAGAAGTGAAGGCATACCTGGAAGCTGTTGTCACTACTCAGACCTATGGTGTTGAGCACCCTCTGGGTCCTCATCTGAAGTATGTGAGACTTGACTGCCTAGCTAGAACTGCAGTTGGATTGCATCCCTGCAATGAGGTTATGGACTCATGTGCTCTTAATCCCTATGCAGGCACAGATTCAGTGAATAGCTTTGGGCTATTTGTAAAATGTGAATTAAAATGATTTGGAATGGAGTTGTGAGGATAGACAAAATACAGATTGTAAGTCATTCTGCACAAAAATGGTATATAAATCGTTTACAACAACAATAAATAAGTTGGTATCTGCCAGGCACCTTCCTACTACTAAATGTAAACTGGCAGTCACTCCCCAGTGCATGGAAGAGTCATTTTAATAGCTTAAAAGGGCGGTGGGGGTTTAAACCATAAAGCTATTTTTGTTACAGTAACTGCTGAGCAGAGCAAGCTGAGTTCCAAAGAGATTTTCAAGATTACAGGGCATTTAATCAGTAGTAACCTTTCCTGCTTTGTAAATTGGTTCGTTTGATTTCACTCATCTATTGGAATTACTTTTATGTAAATATATATTTTTCGCTGCTTCCTTTCATCTTTTCTCCTTTGTTTAAGAACAAAAGTCACAATTAAAAGAATGATAAAGACACAATCAGATTCTGGCTTCCCTTTATAAAGGACAGCATTATTATCTCTTTGAGTGAATCAAGGGAGTTTAACAGCAGGATTTCCGAAGATGAATTAAACATTTCTCAAGCAGCTCATGTACAATGTACTGAAACTCTGATTGCGTCGTGAGCATCTCCTAGCTCAGCTCAGGTGAGAGAAGGAGTGGGAAGTAAAGGGAAAGCCTTAACTTACTAAGGTTATAAAGAAGTGGATAATCTATTGTGAGGACAAGATATTTCTCCTCTAAAGTTACAGTCTGGAGCAGTCAGAAGACATGCCCTAGGCACAATCAAAAGTTTAGTTTCTCTTCTGGTGGTTAAAGACCTGTATGGAAAGTGTTCTTTCTGCTTTCAGTGTCCCCACTCCATGGGAGAAAAAAACTGACAAAATCAGGATAGAAAGTAACAGAGAAGGGTTACACAAATATGGTTGCCACAAGTTCATCTCCAATTCTATTTCATGCCATATTTCCATGGGAAGCAAAGGCGGCAATCCTAACCAACTTTCCAGCACTGACATAAGGGCAATGCAACTCCAAGGTAAGGGAACAAACATTGCCTTACCTTGAGGAGGCCTCCATGACTGCCCCCCAACTGCAGTACATGCCCCACTGCACAGCTTTCCTCACTTCTGGAAAGTTGGTTAGGATTGCGCTCACAGTCTAAGACAGTGATTTTCAACCTTTTTCATCTCATGGCACACTGCCAAGGCACTAAAACAGTCAAGGAACACCACCAGTTTTTTGACAATTGACAAGGCACACCATGCTGCCACCTAGGGGTTCACGTCTCCCATTGGCCCTATTAATAAATAACCTTCCCCTAAATTCCTGTGGCACACCTATGAACCACTCGTGGCACATCAGTGTGCCACGGCACAGTGGTTGAAAATGGTCTAAGATCTGGTGCAGCAAAGCTTCAAGTCAATCTGCAGTTTTTAGATGGAAGCCATTCATTCCTTGGTTCTTCCCACACATCAGTCTTGCTGAACCAAGAAATGGAACCCAGATGGGTGAGGCTATGTAGACACAGGTGGGCTCTGTTCTTGATAGCTGTCATAGTTTTATGAGACAGAGTTTGCAGGTTGTAAGTTGAGACTCAATTGTGAAGGAGATCCAAAACTTGTCCGAGAGGACACTGAGGTAGAGACCAGGTTTAATTAACACCCAGTGCACAAGAAAGAAAAAGAAGGATGCATCCTATAATGAAGTAAAGAACAACTGCTATTACAGGAGAAAATGAAATGTTCTGCTTTGGTACCCAATGGAAGTGGGAAAGGTAATGTATTTCTGCATGCAGAGCATATAGCTATGCACCCTCCTTTGGGCGCAATCCTAACCTCTTATGTCAGTGCTTTCCAGCACTTTCCAGCACTAACATAAGTGCAAAGCAGCTCTGAGGGAACAAACCTTCCCTTACTTTGAGGAGGCCTCCGTGAGTGACACCCAACTGCAGGAGGCAGCACGTCTCATTGGCACCACTATGCCAGTGCTGGAAAGCAATGACATAAGGGGTTAGGATTGCGCCCCTAGGCACAAAATATCTCACTAATCATAATGATGGGCATTTCACTAGTATCTGATCAAAGCCACACACACGCTCAATACTGCATTCACATACACATCACTGGACTTTCCAGCAATAAATATGTTAATGGATTGGTGGCTCGCATCTTAGAACATGCCTGTACTACATGTTTACTACTTGCCAATCCCTAGTTCTAGCTTCTGGGTTACACATTCAACCTGCCTTGGCTGTACCATGTGTATCTATCCAGCAGCATTCATGATGACAACACATGTAGATGGATACATGCTGCAGCATGGTATTATGAAGCTGCATGCTGCACTGGGTCAAAGGAAGACAATTTGCCTGTTTCCACTTTCCTTGATTCAATAAGGTTCCTCAGACAGAAGCCCTGTGAACCCAAAAACCATTGTTCCTGCTTCAGAAAATTAGTGAATGAATCAATAAAGTTGGGAAGGTTGCTTTCTCTAGTAATACAGGTATGAAACGTTATGAAGTTGATATCAAAATGTCACTAACTGTACCTCTTTCATCCTACAGTAGTCCTTGGACCTCATCATTTACCGTTTTCCTCTTTCTCTGCCTTCATGGATACATATCTGCCAACTGAGACCTAATCATACATTTGATGAAGTGGACTGCAGTTCACTAAGTGTATGCTGAAATAAATGGGTCAGTCTTTAAGGTGCTACAAGATTTTCTGTGGTTTTTGCTGCCACAGACTAACACAGCTATCCCTCTGGACGTACTTCAGGGCTATCTTTCTTCTCCCCACAGTTTAAAAGCAGAGGTCTGCATGATGAAACAATTTAGCCCTAATAAGTCACTATAATGAGCCAGTTTAAAACAAAAAAAGTAAGCACAATTGTAAGCATTGTATACTTCTGCTTCTATGTGCATGTTGTTTTTCTTTGCCTTGATCTGTGCAATTGCCCAAATGAAGCAACAGCACTGTCTAGGAGGCAAAATATTTTTTTTAAAACACAGAGAGAATGTACAATTACTAGAGATCAAAAGGGTTTTGGGGGAAGGGATTGAGGGAGGAGGAACAGAAGCCACAATGCAATGCCACCTTAAGTGAGGAAACCCAGCTCAAGAACAGAGTTCCATCTAGTCATTGCAGCTATTTTCACATTGCGCAATTCTCTTGGGGCTCATCATAGGTGACCAACTGCTTCCAGAGTAGGTTTCCTCTTTGAGGAGTAGTGAGGGCCATTTCCATTCTGGCCTATTGTTCACCTGTTGTAAAATAGTGGACTAGATTTTGGGAGCTTAAGGTTCTTTTTTCAGCCAAGTGACTAGTCCATAGTGAGAAAGTCTGAAGGAACTGTGTATGCACTGCACATCCTCTTTGCAGTGTCGAAGTATCTTAGGGCCCAATCCTATAAAGTGCATGCCAACTCACCGCCAGTGTGTACTGTCACAAACATGCCATAAGGCATGTTTGGGGCCCTCAGCACCGCTGCTAGCTCAGCACTGGCCCACACTGGGCTAGCACCAGTAAACCACTGGTGCTCTGCCACTTGGCAGTCATGCAGACCACCGGACAGCAGAGAGGTAGGTGGGGGAGTGGGGGGAGGAGGCTTTCCAGGACAGGAGAAGGTGGAGGGTGGGCTGGGAGAAGGCGTGCCAGGGTAGGGAGCAGGGCAATAGGAAGGCAGGCAGGACTGGTGGACCTTTGCTCCACCGGATCCTGATCCTCCATGTCAGGTCACCCGCCCGTCACAGAGGTTCTTAATTCTACACCAACCCTTGGGTCACAGAAGAATTGAGTAGCTATTAAAGACTTTGCTGTTTAATGTTGCTATTACAATGTTGTTAGTAATAATGAATTGAATTGTCATAACTTGATTACTGGTACAGTGGTGCCTTGCAAGACGAAATTAATTCATTCCGCAAGTCATTTCGTATTGCGAAAATTTCGTCTTGCGAAGCGCGGTTTCCCTTAGGAATGCATTGAAATTTAATTAATGCGTTCCTATGGGCAAAAAAAGTCAGAACAAAGTCAAATTTGGTTTACAAAGTGTTTATTAAGTGCTCTTTAAAGGTATACATACTGTACAGAGGATTTCAAACATTTCAAGCACAAAACTTCAACTTTTTAATTTTAAAAATTCGTCTTGCGAAGCATGGCCATAGAAAAAATTCATCTTGTGAAGCACAGCATAGAAAAATTCGTCTTGCGAGTCACCAGAAAAAATCGCAAAAATACTTTCGTCTTGTGAGTTTTTCGGTGTGCGAGGCATTCGTCTTGCGAGGCACCAATGTATATTGATTATTTAATTTTGTTGCTGCTTAGTTTGATTTTGAATCGTTACTTGATGTTAATTGTTCACTGCATTGTTGTTTATTGATATATTATGTTAAAATATTCTTCTTGCTTTTATTGGTTAGCTGTTGTAAAATGCTTTGAATATCACTGAGCCAGAAATGCTGGATACAAATTAAACACAACCTGACCATTAACACATAGGGCCTGATTTAAACTGCAGGTTCTGAACATGGTGAGAAGGGCACATAAGCCCAGTGCCATGCCTGTTCCCAAGTATGCACGTGGGGTTGTGTGTGTGTGTGTGTGTGTGTGTGTGTGTGTGTGTGTGTGTGTGTGTGTGTGTGTGTGTGTGTGTGTGTGTGTGTGTTGAGATTGTATGTGCATTGGAACAGACAGTATATTATAAAGAATCTGGATCTTTCAAAACAGTGTTTCTCAATGTTTGTCATCCACTGCAACACTTTGCATGGTCTACCTACTGAAAGCACCACTGGAAGTAACTGGCAATGATGTCATCACCGGTTACTTCTGAATTGGGAGATCAGACACAATGTGACAAATTAAAGAGGCTCAGGGCAGATGGAAGGGCTTTTTTGAGCGTGTGAAATGAGCATGCTGGAGCTCTGCCTGCCACATCTCCTACTGCTGCTTGTCATGTTGCAATGCTGGTCTCATTGCCAGACAGGAGGGAAGGTCTGGGGGTCCCACACATAACAATGGACACCACCTCAATTACCACTGCTAGTATGAGTACCAGTAGCTGAGAAACACTGCTTTAAATGTCCATAGCGGCTACTGAGTAAAAGAAGCACTACTGCAAATATTAACACCAGTTTACTTAATAGGGTTACTCAGGGTTGACAGGGTACTAGGTGCTATGGAACAATGGTGCTCATTTGGTTAAGAGATCAGCTCAACCTCTTTGAGGTCTGCTTAGCAAACACACAATCCTACCTGCAAGGGCATCCCTTCCACTATGGCAAGCAGCGTTAATGCCCAGGGCCCACAAAATCTGTCCAGTCTTTGCATCATCTTTAAGGGAAGGGAGCCACCCCTTATGTACCCTATATTTCTCATTACATTTTCCTGCTCACTCCTTATCACTCCTCAGACACACTGATACTGATTGGAGTCCAGGCCTAATTAGCATTCGGGAACACTCCAATGTGCAAGGCCTCACGTCTGTTCTTAGTATCAAAACTGCAGCTTTTCAGCTCACTGAGATAACATCTCCCAGTGTGGAAGGGATTGTCACTCCCGAATTGGCCTTTTCAGCCACACTAGATGCTGTTCCAGAACCACCTTTCAGAGCGCGATACCATAGTCTTTCGAGACTGAAGGTTGCCAACAAAAAGAGATAACATCACTTATTTATCATACTGTGGGTGAGATGGATACATTCAGACACTTCAACTCTTCCAGGAGGATTTTTTCCCATTGCTTACTCTTCTGGAAATGCTCAAATGCTCTTCTGGTGAGAGCAAATCCTGCTGCCTAAAGCGTAGACCCTGCTGCCTAGAGCCCTGCCCCAGTGCTTTGCAATGTGCCTACAAGACTTGGGAATACATGCAGAGAGGCCTAAAGAGATGCTGTGGCTGTCAGAACTGCCCTTCGCTGACTCTGGTATGGATGTAGTCATAAGATTTAAACAATTGCCAACAACAAGTCTTCTTTTCTTGGGCAAAGAAGGTGATTGAAATTCAGCTCCAAGCATGTTGTTGGTGCTGTATATTCTCTCTCCCCCCCCCATGCTTTTTGATATATGCATGAAACCACAAGGGGAGGTAATTGGGGAGTTGGCACTGGGTACTATCAATATTCTGATAACACCTACCTTGCCTTGACAGCTGACCCAGATGAGGCTGTGGATGTTCTGAACAGTTGCTTGGAGGCCAAGAAGTGACCAGATGAGGGCTAAGAAACTGAAGTTTAGTTCAGATAAGAAAGAGGTTTTTTTGGTAAATGGTTTATCAATCCAGGGGATTGATGTTCTACAAGTTCTGGATGAGGCTGCACTCCCCCTGAAGGATGAGATTTATAGCTTGGGGATGCTGCTTGATGCCCAAGTGGCATCAGCTGCCTGTAGCACAACTTCTTTGGAAGCCACTTTGGGAATTTCCCTTGGTAAGGGAAAGACAGGGTAAAAAAAAATTAAATAAGTAAATAGTGCTTTTTATCAGCTTCTTCTGAGATGCCAGTTGCAGCCCTGTCTGAAGAGAGTTTACCTAGCCACAGTCATCTATGCCCTTGTGGTGTCTGTTGGATTACTGCAATTTGTTATATAAGGGGCTGCGCTTGAAGAGAGTCTAGAAATTGAAACCGATTCAAAATGCAGCACCCAAGCTCTTAACTGGGATTGGCTGCCATGATCACATCACGATGGTGCTAACAAACAGCTAGCTACTAGTCATGCTACTGCACAATTCAAATATTGATTTTAATCTTGTTGGCCCTTGCCCAGCTTGGCTCATTAGATCGGCCTGAAGGGAACTGAGATGATAGGATGGTAGTTAATTCATCTTTGAGGGAGAAGGTGTTGCAAGCCACAGCAAAGCAGGCTGTGGATCACCCCCTTCTGAAGAAGCCCCCCCCAGGATCCTACCATACTGGATTAACACTGGCCAGACTCAAACCTGCTTTTATGCCAAGTGATCAAATGGCATTGGGCATAGTGGTGTCTCAGCTCCAGAGTTTCCTGGGTGAAACTAATTATCTGGATCCCTTTCAATCTGGCTACAGGCCTAGTTTTGGGACAGAAACAGCTTTGGTCTCCCTAGTGGATGAGCTAAGACAGGGACTAGACAAAGGGAGTGTGTCCCTCTTGTCCTGCTGGATATCGAATTGGCTTTTGACACCATTGACCGTGATGTCCTTCTGGTCATCTGGTTGGACTGGGGCAGAGGGGCATTGCTTTGCAGTGATTCTAGTCCTTTCTAGCCAATAGATGCCAAAAATGGTACTGGGATAGTCCTGCTCTTTCTCCTGGCCTTTGGCGTACCCTGTGTTGTTTAACACCTACATGACACCTCTGGGAACTATCACCTGCAGGTTTGGAGCTTGATGACACCATCTATTTTGATGATACCCAGCTCTACCTCGGTGGCCACCACAGGACCTATGAGAACAAAGGCTGGAGCAACAATGTAACACACATTGTTGGTTTTCTGCTGTTTTGTTAGTTTCTTGTTGATATTATTTAATTGCATTTTTATTCTCATTGCAAGTTGCGTCAGGTACTCTGAGTAGAAAAGTGGGATAAGAATCTCCTAAATAAACAAAGAAATAAACCAACCAACCACATGTTCTCTTGCCTTGCTGTTTTCATGTGTCTGTTTTTGTGATTCATTGATGGTCTTCAGAAAAGGTCAAACAATCAATATTTGCAGGAGGCTTCAAAGAAATAGTGCAAAGCAGCCTTGTTCTCTTTCTGTGACTGCTGTTTAGCCTGGTTAGTTTCTATACCAGCAATTAGTATGAAATATGTACCAGCTCTAGTGGAATATGCTATTAACAAATGTTGAATGTGAGACTGAGAATGGCAAAGCAAATTGTCAACCACTCCAAACCCTACAATGGCAGTTAGAGTTGAACACAAAAACCAGATAATCAAGGGACATCAAGAGTAACTTCGCAGGAAATGAGAGCAGTTAAGAATGGCTTAGCCAGGTTGTTGCAAGTGCACATTGTAATGAGTTTGCATAATTTTGTGATGATTGACTGTTCAGCTCATTGGAATGCCAGCTATTTCCAATTACCTGCCAATTCAGGAACCAGACAATATGACACGTGAACGAAAATGCCTGTGTGCTAAGTAGGAAATTATACATTTAGATTGCATGCATCAATCTGGTTATGAAAACTGCAGGCAGCAGTTCACAAAGACATGTGAAGAGACCTCCAGACGAACTTTTTTCTTACTATACCAGGGTGGTTGAGAAAAGCATTTTCTCTCCAGGTTCTGATGACCTGGAGCCATGGCCCCTTCCTGGAACTCATGTTAAATGACTACAAAAGTAATGCAGAAGTGAGACCTTGTCATATACCTACAGCTTCATATGAACTCTCAGCCAGCGAATTCAGGGTAACTAAATTTTTTTCAGAGAGTTTGATAGAACTGGTCTGAGGCTGCCAGACCCATAGTGCAGGAAGAGTTCAGGGGACACCATAGGTTGCTTAGGTTCTAGAGCAAATTATATTCATGGTCAGTGCCAGAGGTCTCAAAATACAAGGCCTGACTCTCAGGTCCTTCTAGCCAGGAAATCAGGTGATCAGTCTGGGGCAGCCCCATGGCTGTAGCCAAGTGTTACATTTTTTAAATTCATTAATCACTATTAAGAAAATGTGTTACAATGCTAGTTTTTCCATAAGAACATAAGAGCCCTGCTGGATCAGGCCAAAAGCTCATCTAGTCCAGCTTCCTGTATCTCACAGCAGCCCACCAGAGGCCTCAGTGAGCTCACAAGACAACAAGGTACCTTGTATCCTGCTGCCACTCCCTTGCACCTGCCATTCAGAGATAGGCTACCTCTAAAACTCAGAGGCTGCATACAGTCATCTTGACTGTGTTGGAATTTTCCTCCATGAATCTGTCCAGTCCCCTCTGAGAAGGATCCAGGCCAGGTGTCCTCACAACCTTATTTATTTAATAAATGTATATCTCACCTTTCTCCCACTTACACAGGCACTCACAATAATTCACAATACTCACAATACACAATATGCAACTCTTCCTCTTCTACCTTCCAGACATTGCTGATTCCTGCACCTTGAAACCTGGCAGGCAAAACTAGGGCGGATCAACTCCATCTTCATCCAACTACATGTTCTGTCACTCACACACCATATCAGCCAGGTCACCCAAGTTTGATTATTCACTGACCTGGTGTTAAGCACCAGTATTTTATGACCCAGAGGTCTGTTGCCAAGACTAACAGGATTGTGCAAACTGGGACAGAGCTGGAAGAAGGTGCAGTCGCAACTACCTTGCATCTATTTCCCTGCTTCAGCCTGCTTTGCCTCCACCTGCACACCACACAACTGCTATACCTCACTCATTGCTAGAGATGATTTCACCTTGCTTAATTTTAGCTCTGATGAAGAAGGTTGAACCTACTGGGCCACTGGCAATATTTTAAAGAGCCTGTTACCAGTATGTTTGATAAGTAATTATATTTTGGACTTATGGCAGAAGACTGTTTTACACATATATTTGTTGTGTAGCTCTTGTTGTTGCTCTTTGTTTTTTCTTCTCTTTGCTACTCCTATTTTAGCTTTTGTGAAGCACTGAAGGGTGGACCTGACAGAAGAAACCACCACCCCCTTGTATGGGCAGCAATGAGATCTTTCTGCTGCATCATAGAACTACAGCACTCAGCTCAGACAGGTAATTAATGCCAATCAAATAGACAGGCAGTGTCAAGTAACCAAGGCAATTAACCTTCTGGACTGAGAGAGCCTTAATTGCCAGCTCTCTGTGCTGGAAGTTCATGTGGGTGAGAGATCAGGAACTTTTGGGTGCACTATGTACCACAAATAAGCACACAGGAGTTTCAACCCAGAAAGTACACTCAGCATGTGCATTATTGACTCCTTTGGAAACTTTCAAACTGAGCAAAACCAGGACTTGGGTTTGTCAGGATGCCAGATTGATGAAGACAAAATTCCTCCAGTTCAGGTGCAAGTATCATACTCATTTAATGTAACTTCTCCTGAAACATAAGAATAATAATTTATAAGACATCTCAAACATCATTTGTTCCCTTACCTCAGGGCTGCATTGTGATTGCAACAGGGCTGGAAAGACAGATAGGATTGGGCTCTAAGTAGCTACTGAAACTGGATGAAATATGTGAAGTCAGTGAAGGCAATAGAATAATGGGGATTCTCGGGCAAAACAGGATATAGGAAAATAAAAACTAAGTGGATAGCAGAATTAAAAATGGTTAAAAAAAGAGAGAATGAAGCTGAGAGAGAAGCAAACCAGAAAGAAAAAGTTACAGTAATCAAGCTTGAAGAAGAATGAAATAATACATATACAGATCTGTTGTTCAGGTTAGTTAAGTAAGAAACTTCTCATTTTTTCCTCCTCATTTTTGCCAGGCAGGTGACTAACTATAACTCCTTGTAGATAAGTCACTTGATCTGCCTGCACTAAGGTAACAATTTAGAGGCTATGGTGGTGTACAGCTTGTGGCTTGTAAGCGACATTGTTTCGCAGTGGCATTGCCATGCCAAAGGCAATGTTCAGCTTACTGGATCAGATGCTCTGACATGCCCTAGATAAGAAGATGATACAAGCAAGGAAGCCAGTGAAGGAGAAGTGGTAACATCAACTGCTGAGAAAATGTGACATTTGCACTAATGGACACTCATGATGGATATTTTATATGTTGAATTACTGTAAGGCCACATTACTGGTGCACACAAGTCATTATTTCTAATAAGACATTACACTGGCTAAGGCGTCTGAATGGTACTAAACAAACACACTTTATAGTGGCAATCAATATTAGACAGTGTGAAAAACAGTGGTTTCAAGGCACACAGCTACCCTTAAATGAGACAATGCAAAAACAAAAAAAGAAGAAGTAAAAAGTGTTCAGGTCACTATATGCAGAGCCATCATCTGAGCTCACAATGAATCCCTCGGACCACCACGTCACTCTGAGCAAAAATATGATATGGAATGAGCCATTCCACATGCTGACATGATAAAAGGATTGTATCAGCCTGGAAATTGCAGAATTATAGGAATTAAAGAAATTAATTAACAGCCTACAAATGTCTCCAACATATCTCTCAATTATTTTCTCAGTTTCTTGTACCCATGGGAGGCTCTTGCAGCCTGGGAGTTGGATGTGGAAATTGTCAGGCTATTGGCAATTGGCAGGAACAGAAGTGTAATGAACTACTACTGTAGTTCATAGACTAACTGTAGTTAGTAGATAACTTAGATGGAGCTTGTGAACAGAAGAGAAAATAGATTAAAAGGAGCCAAAAAGATTTGACAGAACTGAGTTACAGGACAAGAGTTCATTTTTATTAGTCTACAGATGACACCAAACAACATGCTCTAAAAACTGTGGGTTCAATATGACTGACTACCCTATCTCCCCACCTCTGGCACCAATGCAGCCTCACTGGTGCAGCACATGCTGCATCAAGTAAATATTTTTACTTACCTCTGACTAGGCCCTCTGATGGCCTATGAGTCTCGACAGCTGGCATAAATCCTAGAAGACAAAGGGGATGGGGGTGGTCTGAAAAAATGGGGATAGACTCTGGTATAGGCATTTGCCACCAAGATCCTGTCTGCTGGGCCCACTCTCTGCCCACTGTCCTCCAATCTCCTTGTCTTGGAATGCCCCTGAACCTTCCTGCTTACCCATTGCCAACTTACCAGCACCTGTGGAGCCTCCCAGAGCTGCTACCATGTGTGCCACACCTCTCACTATATGCAGCAGTGTTCTGGCAGCATGCAACAGTGGCCAGACTTTTGCATCACCGTAAAGGGCCTTGTGCTGCAGGAACAACAGTTCTAGCAGCACAAGGCCCAGACAGGTTTTGAAGTTCAGGGCCAGTTCATGCGACCAGCTTGTCAGTTTCTTTTTTCTGTCTGGATTGTACCACATTATTGTGATAGGTGGCCTGTTTGAATAATTTGTCATGGATACAGAGTTTTATTTCACATAACATTGCAAACCTTCCTCAGGGCCAATTCTGACCTCTGTAAACTCACACTATGCAGCATTACCAAGGGAGTGTGCACTGCATGCCATGGGTTGCAGTGACGTGCGATGAGGTCCAGCCACTTTAATATATACACATACTCTCACTCACACTTCTAGAAATAAATTAAAAAGAGAGACTCACCTTCTCCCCACTCCAAAGTTACAGAGAGCAAGGAGAGAAAACATGCTTGTTTCCTGTGGCAGCTCAATAGCTGCCTCTCCTAGTGCACTCTATAGCAGCAGGTAAGCCTGTGCAGACTCCCAGCTTCTTTCCTTTCTATGTATATCAAGCGATCTGAGGCAGCTCTGTCAGCTGCCACCCCAGAGCTTGCTGATGCAGGCATCCTGCCTTTTTTTCATTGGAGGGCAGCTGCCCTGCCTTTTTTTAAATGGAAGTCAGTCATGTCTACAGTCTAAGCTGCTTAGGCAGATGTAGGGACCTTGTCTGTTTTTCACTGGAACCAGACATGATTGCAGCAAATGCCTTCCTGTGTATTGGAGAGAGAGAGAGAGAGAGAGAGAGAGAGAGAGAGAGAGAGAGAGTACACTGCTTAATTCACTGACTCTGCTCAAGAAGAAAGGAGCAGAGCAGAAAGACAAGGTATTTTCTTACTTGTTGGTCCTTGGGTTTCTTTCTTTCTTTTTTTTAACTTGTAGGGTGTGGTGAGGCTCTGCTCCCTGACAGCATGAGCCGGGTGGGTGGGGGAACAAAACAGAGTCCACCTCATGCAAGCTAGAATCCTGCCTTCCTTCAATTCCTTGGGCTGCAATCCTAACCTCACTTTCCAGGGAGTAAGTCCCATTGAACACAATAGGACTTACTTCTTAGTAAATCTGGTTAGGATTGTGTCCTTGGTCAGGTGGGAGATCCTCTGAGGCTTGAGCAATCTTCATGAACAGTCAAGGCTGAGTTGGGTTATGCTTACTTGGAAGCAAATTCCATAGCAAGTAGCTTACATGTAAGTAAGGCCCAAATCCTAACCAACTTTCTAGCACTGACATAGCCGTGCCAATGGAGCATGTGCAGCAAACTGCAGTTGGGTAGCAGTCATGGAGGCATCCTTAAGGTATGGGAATGTTTGTACTCTTACCTCACAGCTGCATTGCCCTTACCTTCCTGCAGGAAAGTTGGTTAGGATTGCACCCTAGTAATGAAACCAGACTCATGAGCCCTGGCTCTTCATGTGTAGGACACACTCTCTCTCACACACATACACTCACACTCACACACACCTTTTGTATCTCAAATCTTTCAATAGATAATGGATTACTCGGATATCTCTGACTTATACCAGAAAGGATCTTAAGTTAAATGATCTAAAAGTTAAATGATCTTCTGACAGGCTCCAAGGAGTGGTGCCTGTTGTGGTGGAAGGAATGTACTGAAAGACACACAGAAGAATAAACACCTTAATATAACAGGAAGTTCATAAACTGACTGCAGCTAAAGGAGAGAGAGAGAGAGAGAGAGAGAGAGAGAGAGAGAGAGAGCTTTTGCTCCCTTCCTTCTTCAGCACCAAGGACAGTGACACTATGCCTGCTTAGGGAACTTCTCTCTTGGAAGGCATGGGACCAAAATCATACAACAGGTCTAACAGCTCACTTGTAGACATGTCTACTCAGAAGTAAGTTGCATTATGGTCAATAGGGCTTACTCCAAGATAAGTGTGACTAGGACTGCAGTCTAATTCTTCATTCTTAGTATGTTGGCTTGCCTCTTCTAGAACATTATGCACACTCTACTGCGTCTTGGGATAGTTTTGGATGACCTAGGATTTCACTGCCTTTTCTCTGTTCAGATGGCCTGGAGACACACAACCTTTAAGAAATTGGACTTTACAAGATATGGAATATATGGCATCTGCCTGACGCACCAGCCAAACTCGTCTCAATTTACTGTGTGACTACTCAGCTAGAGAGAAGAAAGAGTACCGGGTACACCTTTGGTGACCAATCACACAGCTTGGATGGAGAGCATGGAAGAAATGAGAATTAAGTTAGTAGGCAAAACATAAGTCCTCCAAGAGTCATGGTTTATGGAAGAATAATCAGTACACAAAAAAATTAAAATTCATGCTTCCTTCAGACTTCTCCACTACTCACAAAACTAGACAAAATATTTTCAGCAGGTACATCACTATCCCTTGAAATATCCATATCCAAATCGAAAACGACAACAACTTTGGAATACTCTTTCATTTCAGCTTACTTTATGCAGCAAAATGCAATTCACTCACCATGATAAAAACATACACCGATGGGACCTTAGATACTTTCATTTGGCCAAGTTTAGATGTTAAATTTTATGTTTTATATTGCAAGTGCATTTGTTTTTCTATTAATTCCAGAAGGACCAATTGATCAATTGTTTTAATTTTAAATTGGAGAGGTAATATCTGACTTCAGACTCCCTCATGCACTTTCATTCTAACTTAGTCACCCAGCAGGGATAACTCATGTTTTCTATTTATTGAACTAATTACTTTGGCAGTCTTGTAAGAGCATACACCCACCATGTTCTCCCTGCCGAGAGCAGAGCTAATGTCATCTCTTTACTTCCAAAGATTGCTAGAGAAAGTCTCCAGCAGTTCTGCAGTAACTACAAAGTCTTAGCAGCAACAAAGGCTAAACTAGTAACACAATGTTGTATGAAACCATTAAACTACATGTTAGAAGAGATATCAGACAGCCCAATCCTATCCCCACTTTCCTGGGAGTAAGCCCCATTGACTCTAATGGGACTTACTTCTGAGTAGACATGCATAGGATTGGGCTGTCAGAATGGTAAAGGTTCAGGATAAACCCCTTGCATAATCATGCCTATATTTAAGAGTTAGGTAAGAACGGTATGTGCTCTGAATGATCCCAAACTGCTACTGTAATTGGCATTGTTCAAAGCCTTATTTGTGACCCATGCCATATATATCAGGGACATGGTATTACTAGAAGATAATTCTGGAATATGCTTGCACATGATGGAAACAGAAACCCTCTTTTCAGATGTTCAGAGGGAGGGAGCTGAATGTATGTGGGGTGGAGTCTTTTCCCATGACAACCCTCACCATGACAACCCTCACCTCCACCCCATGTGTGTTGAGCCCTAGCTGTGTGCTATATAGTAGGGGTGCCCAAACCTCGGCCTGGGGGCCACTTGCGGCTCTCGTGGACTCCCAATCCGACCCACAGGGAGCCCTCAGTCTCCAGTGAGTCTCTGAATACTTGCTGCAGGCCACGCTGGCCTGATGCAACTGCTCTCAGCATGAGGGTGACTGTTCAACCTGCTTGCTTTTTCACATGTGTGATGCAGCAGTAGCAGCGAAGGAAAGGCCGGCCTTGCTTTGTGCAAGGCCTTTTATAGGCCTTGAGCTATTGCGAGACCTTCATTCATTCATATAAGTTCCATCTCTAATATATTCATTTATGTAAATTTATTCAAATTTGAAATGTAAATTAATTCTTTTTCCCCGGTCCCCAACACAAGTGACAGAGAGATGATGTGGCCCTCCTGCCAAACAGTTTGCTATATAGCAATGCTACAGCAAGAGGATCCATTTTGGATGCCAAACCTGTACCATCAAAAATATGCAGTGTCCACACTGTTAATCTTTGTTTCAACTTTCTGCTGAAGACAATTAGCTTCTCTGCATGACCGTTTTGCGGATGTTTCTGGACCCTGTACTAACTGTGTTAATTTGATTTTCCCCCCATGCTTAATTCTGTGAGTTTTATATGCATATAATCAACCAGTTAGTAATTAGACATCAACAAGCAAATGCATATGATTGTTTATGCCATGCATAGGTTTATGACACCATTTTGGTTGAAGCTAGGCTTGTTTTCATGCAAGGGTAGATAAAAGGTTGTGGAAATACAAAAATGGGCAGTCCAATCCTATACTATGGAAATGCCATTCTGAGTGCTATAGGATATGGTCCATGTAATTTATCACTAGCACAACCCCCTCAGGGACGAAAAAGCTCACTTCACAGCTCCAGTCCTGCTAGCACTAATTGTGCAAAGAGCTGCACCATTAAAGGCTTTAATGAGGGGATTTTGAGAGCAAAACTTCTGTAGGCAACCAAAGTTCATGGGATATGAATGATACACGAAGAAACATAACAAAGACTGTCGCATGACTGTCGCATGGCTTGGCTTGCTCTCTGCTAGAATTCTGGTTGGCTACTATTTTGAGGTCCAGATAAAGTGCATACCAAAATATCTCATTTTCTGACTTCTCCAATAATCACAATACCCTCAACTAAGTACACCGAGTTTCAAATTTCTTTTTATTTTGGAATCATTTTGATACTCTGTGAGTACGTCAGTCAGAGTTAAAATACCATGATGTCTACTATGCATGTATGCATTCAAGATGCATAACTGTCCCTTACTATCAATTTCCTTCTTTTGCTAGCTTAGAAGAAGTGGTATGTACAGGAAGGATACAGTTGAGCTGATGAAAATCTCAGGATGGCTGATTTTAACCTGATCTCTAGTTCATCTGGCTATCCTCTCAGCTGCCTGCCAAGAATGGATAAGATGAACTGGAGAGATAAGCTAATGGATTGTCTTCTGTGTTCCTTTACTTCGAGCCCAATTCTATCCTATCCCCTTGCTGGTGCAGCCACACCAAAAATGGCTATATCCAGTGGAGGGTGGGTGGATGCTTCAGAAGGGAAAGGGAATTTAAATCCCCTTACCTCTGCATATGTCTTCTGACCTACAATGGTCTCCTTTTGTGATTTTGCTAGTGCAAGTTAGCAAAGGAGCAAGTAGAGAAACTGGTGAGGCAGTGAAAATGGAGGGTAGGATCAAGCATGTGTCATCACCATCAGATCCACCCATCCTGCAGCCTCCCTGTCAGATCCCCCCTGCACTATTCCACCTACCCCCTGTCCCTCTTTCCTCCGCTTATCTGCCCCCGCAGATGGCTGGAGCTCTGGCAATGTGGGTGGGAAGGCTGCAGTCCTTCCACTGGTATCTGGGCAGTATGCTACTGAGCAAGCTGCTGGAAAGTGTTTTCTGGCACTTTTCTAGCAGTGACCAGCAGTGGAACACACATTGCACTGCTGGCCAGAGCCCATAGCATTGGACTGTCAATCTTATTAAATCAAATTCTCTGGACAGTTCATTTTGTGTACACACCAGCTCAAACGAAAACAAAGTGCCCAGAGTGATTTGTGCCATTATGAATTCTTAATTCAAACAGGACAGCAGATAACATCTCCCTGAGTGTTGTTGTGCTGCTACAGCTGCACTGGTCAATTAATTATTCTGTATTTAATCTCTGGTGATGCTGTTTCCAAGTCACAGAGATGAATCTTCTGTGTCCCTGCCAGAAAGAGGAAAGTTGTGCTGAATATATACTAAAATTCCTTGACCTGCAATGAGCAAGCATCACCAATTTGCAGCAAGCAAGAGTTTAAGAGCTGTTGAACAGTTACATGGAGTCGTAGCAAAAATATCATGGAAGCCTACATTGTACAAACAATAAGAGAACTATCTGGGGGCCTTTGGGGAATATAGAAATGTTGGTGATTCTATGTCTTCCTTCCCCTTCTCCTGGTTCTATATTATATTTGCAGCTGGCAGTTTATATGTAAATGGAGGGGTATTGCTGATATCCCCAAGGGCCCAGGGTCATCCCACAGAGGGTCTCCATGTCACAGAGATTCACAGTGCTCATGGGGCCTGGTGAATGGGGTTGTTGAGAGGAAAGGATCACACTTGGCTGGCTGGCTGAATGCAACAGTAACTGGTTTATATTCCACCTTTTGGGTAACAAGGGGCCTTGCCTTGGTGTACTTCTCCAACATTTTGGAGGCTGGAAGCAGTCAGTGTAAGGGGCAGCAAGGAGAGGTCACTACGAGGAGTATCATCAACTGAGTGGTTCATACCCCACTGGAGAGATTTTGAGAGAAGTACCCACAGGCAAGGCAGGCCTCTTTGTTATCCAAAAGGTGGAATATAGTTACTGTTGCATTGAGCCATACCATTGCATGTCATCCTGCCTCAGAGTTCCTCCCCTCAAGGTCCCATGCTCAAGGTTGACCCAACCTGGTGGGTGCAAAACTCGGGCTTGTGGCCCCCTGCATGCTAGGGTGCAGATGCTGCAGCTAGGTGGACTTCTCAAGGGGGCGGCCGTTGACTTCTGGGTCTTTTCCCACGTGGTGGCTAGGCCAGGAAATCCAGAGTCTCTATGTCTGTCTACGGACTGATATGACTGAACCGTGTGAGGTAGGGGTCATGGTCATTCTCCCCATCTCTTTGCTCAGTCTGCCCCCTGCCTGCCCTGTCTTTGGGGCTTAAGTATTCTCCCCTAATTCTCTGCCACAGTTCTGCTTGATTGGTCTCAGGTGGGCTCACTTGGGCAAGGAACCATCACCACCTGGCTGCACAGCCCCTGTGCTGAGTGTTTGCAGGTTTGGTGCTGGCCCACTTGTCTACCAGTGGGGTGGAAGGCTGGCCCGGCTAAGTCTCCATAGGCATGTAAAGGACGATGCCTAGTGAATATTTTACCTGCAGAGAGGTCTACATTTTGATCACAGTTCTAGTTACAACTTTAAGGACAGCTACAAAGATAACTGGAGTTACAGAAGGGCTTAGCTGCCTATTGGGGTTCAGCTAAGGAGCTAGAGCAGTGATGTTCAACCTTTTTCATCTCATGGTGCTAAAATTGTCAAGGCACACTACCACTTTTTTTTTTAATTTTTACAATTGGGGGCCCAATCCTATCCAATTTTCCAGTGCCGGTGCAGCCATACCAGTGCTGCATGCACTGCATCCTGTGGTAGGGAGGTAGTCACCGAGACTCTCTTAAGGTATCAAACATTTGTTCCCTTACCTTGGAGTTGTATTGCAGTTGCACCAGTGCTGGAAAATTGGATGGGATTAGGCCCTGAGAAGGCATGCCACACTGCTGGCTGGGGGTCATATCCCTGAATGGCCCTACTAATAAATGATCCTTAAGTCCCATGGCTCACCTGCAGAACATCTGCAACACACCACTGTGCCACAGCACAGTGGTTGAAAATCACTGAGCTAGGAGTTCAAAATAACTATTGGTTTAACATGTTCCCTGCTGAAAAGTCACTGCTGTGGGCCTTCTGCTCTTTAGCTTTAGGACTACCTTACATATTACTTTTTTCTACATATAGATCAAAAGATGTTTACACCTAACAATGTAAAATTTGAATGTGACAAACCTGGGTTTTTATTCTGCAGCATGCGAAATGGTCCTAAGCTCTATTGGATCAGGGATTTGTCTCTCTTCCTTGTCTTGTTTTTTAAACATTAAATTCTAATTATCTCTATACTGTACTCTGAGAACCATGGGCAGGGTGGATATACATCTAAATTAATATTAAATTTCATTGCCAGCTCTTGGAAGCCAATACTGGGTTATCAAGCCCAGCTGTGAAGACATAATTTGCTTTGCGCCATCTGTGGTTGAGAAAAGAGAACAGCAAGCAAGATACCCTAACTTGTGTGTGCCATAAAATTGTGGCGTGTGGCACTGGGGATAATGACCGATGGTTACTATTCGACAGTGTATTTTAATTATCTCAAGCCAAGATGTTAAAAATATAAAATTTAATGTTGAAGTTTTTAATTGGACTGCGATTTGAGTTAATGATTTAACTTTGAAATCAGTTGCCATAATAAGCAAGAAAAGTCAGAGGTTTAAATGGAAACAAAGCTAATTAAAATAATCACCTTGACTTTGATGGGAGTTGGCTGGGGCTCTGAAGTGCTAATTGATGCTAGAAGGATGTAGGCCTCTTCTGCAGCCCTCAAAGAAGCAGAATGGATGACTTACTTTAGCCTTGGCTCTCAGGATACAGCCATGACTATACAGAGCGACTGCAGCCCTATGGTCTGTGTGAGGTCTCGAATCCATTTGGTTTCACAGAAATGCAGAGACAGTTCCAGGATACTCACAAAGGAACACGTGAGATTTTTTCAACTGTCTCTTAATGTTCCATTGTGCAACATCTGTTAAACTATTATTAATGCATGATATAATGTAGGGCATCGCAGTAGAAATGTTCAACTGTAAGGAAAAAAAATTAATTGAACACAAACATACAAGTCTCATGCTAATTTGAAGTGATCTCGGGTTCCCTCAGATGTAAAGTACTTATTCATTACAATGCAACCATCGAACTCATTAGAACAAAATTATATTTTCAGTTACTGTCTTTATTACTCAGAGGTGTTGGGTGATTTTCTCTCCCTTTCAAGTAAAGGGGTCTAGAGGTATTTTCCAATTTCCTTGTACTGTAGTTACTTCTGTAAAATACCACGATCCCTTATTTGCACATAAGAAACATCTTGCTTTATTGTATTCACTGCATGCCTGACTTCCTTGTTAGTAGAAGCAAAGGGAGCAGGAGGAGAAGTCCTTAAGTCTTTTTAGTGAAGTATACTAAATGGGAAAACCATATCAAAGTTGTGAAAAGGGTCACACTTTCTGAGATGTCACCAAACTTTTAGACCTGGCACTCATTGTCCTGACATACTGAATTCCCACACAGATTATTTCTTTCTTTGCACCATGATTCTTCAGGCTAAATAGGGTACACATGACACACAATCACTTCTTCATTGAGGAACTGTAGCTGAATGCTGGATCCGTTTATGAAGGCTATCTTGTACTTTTCTACACTGATGTCTCTGTTAGAATCTACCAAGATCAGAAAAGTTTCTTCCCATGTGCTCTTGGATTTCTTCCTCAATAACAAACTATAGAGACAATATAGTGTGTAATGTGGAAATGTCGCCCCTCCCCATTTTTCATTTGAGAAGGCTTGGTGGAGACAGTCAGTGTCTGACAGTTTCAGACTGGCCCCATACATTTATTTTCATTTTCCTTCCCCTGTTGCCCATGACTTGGTTCACTTGCTTGAACTCCACAGGAAATTTTTCTTTTTTGCAGAATACTTGCATCCTATTTGTGACATACCACGGTCTTGTTGCATAGGCTGCTGGTGGTGAGGAGCCTACTTTTTTCTGCAAGAGGTTGGACTATATAGTATTTATGTGTTTTTTTTCCCATTTCAATAATCTCTCTTTGGACCCCTGAGTAAGGCACCATAGAGAGGGTGGTAAATAGGGTAGAGAGAACTTTTTAAATGCAATTGATTTGTTCACAATAATTGGGTATCAAAGCTAATTAAAACAGCTAATTACAGGATCCTTATACATAAAGGTATGTGGCAGAACATTTTAAATCCCAAATAAAATCCAATCATCACATACAAAAGCAGCAGGTGCTGTCCGCCAGTTTCCTTCTATTGAAAGACTTCAACATGAATCCACCCAACTAATCTGCAACAGCAAGGTGTCATTCAAAAGCCCATGGCACACAAAGATGAAGTGGCTTAATTTAACAAACAAAAGTTGCTCGTGGACCTTGGGGCTCAAGTCTAAATCTCCAAAATCCCTCTTAACACTAATCTTCCCTCTTTTAATTCATCAATTGCTTCTGGATGAGAACAAATCTGAACTTTCCACTTTCTAACTCATTGGGACAGAAAGCAAAACTGCCCTGGGCAGTTTCTTTAGCATCTGAAAACTGGCTCATTCTGCTTGAAAAAGTGCAATAGATATAATTAACCCTGCCTGGAGAATGCCAAACCAGCAGTGAGTGTGGGAAATGGATGGGTGGGGAAGGGGGAGCAGAGAAGGCTATAGAAGCTCCAGGCTGAGGCAAGGAGACAGTCAATGACATGATATCAATAACCCAGAGCTGCTGTCTCATCTCACTCCCATCACTGTGAGACAGGCTCAAATTCATACTATGGAGGAGAACAGAAAGCTGAACACATTGATCCCCTGGTTCAACTCTGGCAGCCAGCTGTGCTGGCAGCTGCCTTGCAGGGTGGGTGTGTTGCAATCAGAGATGAGATAATGAGGCAGAAATACTGAAACCTGCATTGGAAAGCATTTTACTCCTAGGGAGAAAGCCTGCTTGGCCTGTTTCTGGTGTAGATGTTTGCTGTGGCTTTATATGGCTGGCTCTTTGATCTGAACATGTTTTGCTGTACACCTCTAGCAACCTGCTGCGGAGAGCCAGTCCAGCAGCGCCTGTGAAGCTGCATTGCATGAAGTACCAGCTCTGGGAGCTCTTGCTGAACGAAAAGGCTCACTTCAATGTATGTAATCTTCTCTCCTCGCAGGCTCTCGTTCTCATAGCACATAAGGTAAGGATTGCATTTCAGATTATTTCTGCTCTGTGCAGGGCCAGAGTAGGCAGCTGCTGCGCCAAAGGCTGGGCAAAGCCTTTAAAGATGCAGGAATTACTGTGGAGAAGGCAGAGGCAGTTTGCAGTGAAAAATGTCACCAGGCAGTCCTGGCCTGCAAAGTGGCATCTGTTATCTTCTGCTACAGCCTCTTTCATGCTCTGGCAAACACCTGCAAATTGAAATAACTGATTGAATACCCTAAATTTGATTTCTGGGGATATGCTTTGTGCTTGAAATTGTCTTCATGAAAATTTGCATTTCTGAAGTAGTACATTTTATAAATATGCAAATATTCACTATACAGAACAATCCCATAAGTATTTTTAAAAAAACACAACAAACTTTGTTTTTAAAACTCTCTAAGTCCACTTTTCTGAACCACACAAACAACCACTACAAGCCGAGTGCAGCTGTGGTCTCTGTGGCAGAAGATGTGCCTGCTCAGATGCTCTTGGTTAGCAGGGCCCTTTGCAGCTGTTTGAACACAGCACTTGCACAGAGGCAACTAGCAGGCAGGAACTGATGACATCATTATCCTGTGGAGGCTTTTGCACATGACAGCAAGGCATTTTTTCCCCTATATGACCTTGACGGAGCCATTTTATAGAATTCTCTTTTGATGGTACTATTAAGGGATGTACCCAAACTGCTGATTCCTTAAATATGTGGTGGTAGTAATGTCCCAGAATGAAAATATTTGGACAACCATTGTAAGGTTTATTACAGCATTTTCTAGATTAAATTGTCAAAAGTTCTCTTGGTCATTCCATTGGGGAACTTGCAGAAATGTATGACAAACTTCTTTTGACTATAGCCAGGTTTTGCTAAATCTCTGAAGGTAAGCAAGATTATAAGCAGTTTTTTTCCCTAATGCTCTAACAGTTTTCTAATGGTTACTTATATAAACCTGTATTGGCTTTTATGTGAATACTAACCATGGCTCTTCTTCTTGGTCTGTACTCAATGCTTCATAAGTTCTACCTCTGCATAGTTTGTAATATTATAAATTGGCAGGGGTGGGCCAAGGGCCCACTCCATTGGACTGACTCGTGGATCCTTAGTACCAGTGGCCACAGTAGTCCCCAATAAGTCAAAAGGGAAGAGGTGGGAGGGTGCCATGGGGATGCAGGTTTTGGTCCATGATCCCCATCAACCTGGTGCCACCACTGTTTACTGAATATATTACATGTTTCATTAAATCAAATCAGAAGACTGCACATCAAAAATTAAAGACATTAGGCTGATAAATCAGACTCTCCAGCCTTAATGCAGACTACAATAGCTGCCACCACCAACTAGTTCTTTAAACCCAGACCAGCAGATATCTAGGATGAGGATCATGTGAGACTTAACATCAACTCTGTTATCCTCTCTCTTTTAGCACAGGGCTACTTAACATCCCCACAGCCCCAGCCTATTTCTGAAACGATTAAGACCAAAACAACAGAAGCTATTGCGGACTCTAGAAAGGCTGCATTTCAGAATGACCAAAGGCAGCATTTTTTAATACAGTTCAACCAAACCAGACAGTACATAGACATCCAGCAAGGAAGATGGATGTTTCAATTTAAACATTGCCCTAACTTAGTTCTTAATGCAGGATATAAGTCTCAATTATCACAGCAGAGAGTACAAGTCATTTTCTGAACAAGCTTACTTAGTTTTAGTTCAGAAAGCAAAAGTCTACTTTTGACTGGAAAAAGTGTTGTTGATGAGCCTCCAAGAGCATCGTACTCATTGTCAATGAGGGCATCGAGGTAAACCCCCCCCCCAAAGTCTCATATCACATCCTTCAGTTTGGAAGAAGACTATCGTTTTTAAATCTACATATCAGAAACTGAGGGTGGAGTAAGGGCAAGATTGTCTAGTGCAGTGGTTCTCGCACATTTAGCACCAGGACCCACTTCTTGGAATGAGAATCTGTCGGGACCCACCGTAAGTGATGTAATGACCAGAAGTGACATCATCAAGCAGGACAAATTTTAACAATTCAAGGCTACAATCCAACCCACACTTACCAGGAGTAAGTCCCATTTACTATCATTGTTAAAAGAATATACAGAGTAGTTTGTTAAAAGTACAGGTCTGCAACATTTCCCCAAATGCAGTCACATACCAAGATAGCATCAAGTCTAATATATTAAAAATAAAATACTGAAATGAATGGGGACCCACCTGAAATTGGCCCGCGACCACCTAGTGGGTCCCGACTCATAGTTTGAGAAACACTGGTCTGGTGATGTCTGTTCAGTCTATTCACTGGGTATAGTGTAGAAAGGTATAGGAGGAATGATAGTGTGCAATTAGCCACGACCCCAGTGCTGATGCAATATGTGGCCATGCCCCTGCTATCTGCAGAGCAAATACTCAACCTGGCAAGAATTCTTCCTGTGATTTGACACAGCTTTTGGGGGCAAATAGGGACTACAGGAGGCCCTGATCCGGTTTGGGACCATGGTAAGGCAAGGGTTAAAGGCTCCCCTTTCCCCAGTCGGATTCCAGACTCTCTGCAGCTGCTATTTACATTAAAGAAACAAAGATGCCAAACTCAACATGATTAATACCACATCTAGTAGACCCTTAGGTTTGCAAAATAGTAGCTTTGAGACATGCCTTTTGTCACCTGGGAATCTGAGAAGGGTGACCTCATTGAACCTATGTAACTTAGGTTCAATCACAGCATACTTTCTTTGGAGGCAATATCAATATCGGTCTAAATATTGATCTTTTTTCACCAATTCACTCTTCTTGTGTCTATGTGATGACTGGGGGCCCAATCCCATCCAATTTTCCAGTGCCAGTGCAACTGCGCCAGTGGGATGTATGCTGCATCCTGTGGTGGGGAGGTAGTCAGAGGCCTCCTCAAGCTATGAGAACGTTTGTTACTTTGCCTTGGGACTGCATTGCAGCTGCACCAGTGCTGGAAAATTGGATAGGATTAGGCCCTGAGACCTTTAGTGGTTGCTCATGACATCCCCAAAATAGATGTTAATGCATTTGAGATTCCTACAGTCAATTAGTTTACCATTTTGGGGTCCCATTATATGAATGGACATGCGTACATCTGTTCTTTGAAGACTGCAGTTTGCACATTTCTCCTTTTGACAGGATATTGATGCTGGGAAGCTGATCTTCTCTCCCATCTCACTAATGGAAATGCGGCTGAATATTCATAGCAAATGAACCAAGGAAACGTCCATGGCAGCAAACACACACACAAGCAGCTCCAGACAGCATTGTGACTTGCCAAGCTCAAGGGATTGTTTTAAAGTTTCCTTCCAAAGGAAATTGGATCAGCTCATTATTTGTAGGCAGCATCTGTCACTTTTTTTCCTGCCAGTGGATGCTGATCATCCTCACAGAGCATTGTACAAATGTGCAGGCTGCTGTGTGCCGAGAGAAGGCTGTTATTATATCAATTTTCCACTTGAAAGCAACAATAATAGCAAATAAAGTCGAAGCTGCATGACACCCTTGCAGCATCCTGGGCACTTTTACTTAGGCACTTATGCCAAATTAAGGATGAGAAGAGTGGAGAAGGTGTCAGCTAAGTTTTTATTTGGCAGCATATTAAAACAGCCTCTTGTGATAACCTTGGGAAAGAAAGAACTTGGTGTGGCCACTCCTTGTGAGAGAGTTTACAGTCTTCAAGGGCACATGCATGACACACTGTCATTAAATTACAGAGAGAAAGCTCTGAATACTGGGCAAAAGTACAATTTGTGCACAAAAACACACCTACACTGATATCAGCAGTCGTTGCAAGGTTGCAACTAAATGTATAATTTGCCAGAACAAAAGAGGTAAGGAAAGTGGCCTAGCAAGATCAACCCACTAGTTCTCCCATCTCTAACACCAAGGCAGCTACCAAACATTATTCATCAATCACTGTGTAACCTCTTAGAAAATGATCCCCTCATTTTATATTTGAACTTGATTCATTCTTACAGGGGAAAGCTTATATTTATCTTCCTTGGTTTTCATTTCAATGTTTGGCCAGTACTGAGTCATGGCATGAGCAACTGCATGCAGTGTCTGAAGTGCCTGCATTTAAAGGGACATGTGCTTCAAGGAGGTAATGATGTGATTTCTAGACCTTATCTTGTGTGTGTGTGTTCCCGTGGACTTGTGCACACACATGTATATTCATGAGCTATTTTGCTTCTGCCTCCTAGAAAGGATGGTGCACATGGCTGAGTGCCTTGTGTGGGTAGCTTAACCTAAGCAGGAGCTGCATGGTGGTGCCTGTTGCAGGTGGCCAACCCCTCACCTCAAAGTTTAGCTCTAATCATCACACATATTCATTCATTCATTCATTCATTCACATTTTTAGACCACTCTTCCTTCAAGGGGCTCAGGGTAGTGTACATGGTTCTTTCCTTCCTTCGGTGCTCACAACAATCCTGCGAGGTAGGTTAGGCTGAGAGATCAAGGTCCAAGGTCACTCAGGAAGCAGCATGGTTGAGTGGGGATTTGTACCTAGTTCTTCCAGGTCTAAGTCCAGCTCCCAAACTGCTGCACCATCCTGGCTCTTTCGGGCAATACACATTAGCATGTCACTAGGATAGGTGTGTAGAAATTTTCGGTTGCCTTTTCTAAAATGGCCACAGGGAAGGAGTTTTTTTGTCTATGCTGTCACAATCATCCAAAACAATTCCTCAGGAGTCCCTGGCCTGAGGGGACATAGAATAGGGAGCCCCCCTTGGGTCCTGATGGTCCCACAGATGTTAAAGAATACCAACCAAGGGACAGATTACCCCAGCAGGGTCTCATCTGTACACCTTTCAGATGTGGGAAAAAACATTAAGTGCAAATTATATGATTTATTTGTTTTGAGCTGGAGTCACGTCAGCCATCAAAGTAACCGGCAAGAATGCAGTTCCTAGACAATGGGTTTGGGGAAGCTGGATTTATTTAATTAAGGGCACAATCCTAACCCCTTATGTCAGTGCTTTCCAGCACTGACATAAGGGCAATGCAGCACTGAGGTAAGGGAACAAACATTCCCTGACTTTGAGGAGGCCTCCTTGAGTGCCCCCCAACTGCAGGATGCAGCACAGGTCCCATTGGCACTGCTATGCCAGTGCTGGAAAGCACTGACATAAGGGGTTGGGATTGCGCCCTAAGAGTGTGAACATTTATACATATGAATGTATAAAGTGGGATCTCTACACATTGCATCATGTGTCTTCACTCTGGGAGCGAAGAGGCAAATATATATTTAAGTTGTACCTTCCTGATTCTCTGCACGTTCCTTTCACTGAGTTCACTGGTGATTAATCTGTGTAGGTAGAGCCAACTTTAGGCTAAACGGTGCCATAGGCAAGAAGCATCTTTGGTGACCCCCTCTGTTGGTTCAGCATATTTTCTATGCATTTGCACCCGCTTTCTCAACAGTAATGACCTGCATGAATAGCTTATCCCTGTCATATAAGAGAACAGATTTGTTTGTATAGATCTGTAAGTCTGTATTCATGTCGTATACAGTTCAAGCAAATAAAAACAAACTTGTTTCCTTTCTTTGTCACAGACACCTTGTAATGTTAGGAACAATTGCAATACTTGGCAGCCCCCATCGGTGTAGCCCCACCGTTAACTAGGTTAACAGTATCTAATCCAGCGCTTTGTGTAATTACACATAAAATCACAGTCATGCAGCCAGTTCCTATACATGATTACTTGTGAAAAGCCCCACTTTTCAGCCAAGACAGGCTTCCAAAGCAGTGTACAATACATAATAATAAAAAATACAATGTACTAAATAAGGTTTTTAATTAGAGTTTCAGGAGGAGGCAGATAGAGCTACAGATGGATCCAGGAGCTGGCTGATGTTAAAAGGTATCAGCCCGCAGACACAGCTTTTTTTGTTGCTCTGTGGCGTCATTCTGTCTCTGGCAGTTGGTGGAGTGATTCAGTAATTGATGTAGTTTTTATTGTCTAATTATTTCATTATGTTTGAAATGAATATTGAATAGTGAAATATTGTTTCATTATGTCATCAACAATGGGATTTGTAACAGATTCATGCCTTCCACTTCACCCCACTTCACAAAGGAGTTTATTTTATCTTGCACTGAAAAGGTGTGATGAAAAATCAATGTAATTTTGATTCCAAAATCAGCAGCTCTGATTTCACATAGAAGTAGCAATTCCTCTTGAGCAGAAATAGCAATTATAAAAAACATATTCAAGGCCCCTCAAGTGTTAGCTTACTGTTGACATCCAAAACTACAACAGCACCATTTTTCCCACAATACCCCCTTTCTCTCTATTCTATAAAGCAGTGTTTCTAAAACTGTGGGTCAGGACCCACTAGGTGGGTCGTGAGCCAATTTCAGGTGGGTCCCCCTTCATTTCAATATTTTATTGTTAATATACAGGTGCAGCCTATTTATCCACAGATTTTTTTATCTGTGGATTTGTTTCAACGCGAATGGGGTAGGGGAACCGAAATTCACACAAACCTTTGCCTCCTTTGCCCTGCACTGATGTCTCACTCCATTTTCAGGCAGCCCAAAACACTGCAGAAAGGCTCTGCCTCGCCTAGACAGGGAAATAGCCCTGGAGCCCTGGAAGAGGTTCCCCTTTCAAAGAAACAGTAACGCTCCTGGAGCCCCTGAGCAAGTAAAGAGGCTGAAGAGGGAAAGGGGGGGCTGAAAATATCTGTAGTCAGAACACATGCAGCAAGGTGGAGCATGCTCTCTCACCCTCTCACTCACACAGTGGCAGGTGTGGTAGCAACAGAGGGGATTGCTTTAAAAAATCCAGGGAGTGTTTGTCAAATTCCCCCCATTGAGATGGTGCAGGCTATCAGGGACACAAGCAAGCCTTCCCACCAAGCAAAGCATGAGATATAGCTTACAATCCTCTCCACACTTTCCTGGGAGTAAGCCCCATTGACTGGAATGGAGCTTACTTCTGAGTAGAAATGCATAGGGCCGGACTCTTAAAAGATCAGCATCCCATGTGAAAGAAGCCAGGCAGCTAGCAACAGGGAGGGCTGAGTATGGAGGGGATTGATAACAGCTGCCTTAGTTTCCTTCCATCCGGAAGTGTCAGGCTGCAGTGTATTTGCGTAACTCTATGGAATTTAGCACAACATGTTTTTTAATTGCACCGAGTCACAGAACGGACCTAACACGGATAAATAGGCTCCACCTGTATTAGACTTGATGCTACCATAGCATGTGACTACATTTGGGGAAATGTTACAGACCTGTACTTTTAACAGACTACTATGTATATGCTTTTAACAATGATAATAAATAGGACTTACTACTGGGTAAGTGTAGGTAGGATTGCAGCCTAGGATCGTTAAAAATATCTCTGCTCAGTGCTGTCACTTCTGATCATGACATCACTTTCGGTGGGTACCGACAAGATTATTTTTCTAAAAAGTGGGTCCTGATGCTAAATGTGCAAGAACCACTGCTATAAAGCATATTGTTAACTGTGAAGTCCTTATGGAATTACAGTCCCGTTAAATACGTCACCTCAGAGGAAAGAGTGTTTGATACACAAGCTTGCCTAAGGGCCGAAATCCTACTGGGGCCGTGTGCAACTGAAACTAGCATTCTGGCAGTGCAAGGTCCTTTATGGAGCCACAAAAGCCAGGCCACTGCTGCATGCTTCTGAGCTGCTGTGGCAAATGGGCAGCAGTATGGCATGCGCAGCAGAAGTTCCAGAGGCCACTGTCAGTACCGGTAACTTGGCAGTGGGGGCATGTTGTGGGTAGGGAGGGTTTTGGGAAGAACTGCAGGTAGGGCAGGGGGTGGGCAAGGAATCAAACTTGCGGCTGCATGCTAGAATGTGGTGGGGGATAGGATTGGGCAGTATGGCTGCAACAGCAGGCACACTTTTCTGGAAATAAGCCCCACTGGACACAATGGAACCTACTTCTGAGTAGAAGTACATAGGATTGAGCTATAAGACATTTCTAGTCTTAGCCAGCCAACTCTGGGCCAAATGGTATGTTATACCATGAGATTCAAGTTTCATATCCTAATACTTTTTTTAGTTAAGACCATGCTGGGGAGAGAGGGCACATGGAGAAGTACAGGTGGGGCCACGGTATCCATGGGAAATTTGTTCTTGGACCCCCCCCCCCCAGTGGATACTGAAAATCACAGATAAGGAAATCTGCAATGTTTGGCTCCTTAAGCTCTATGTAGGTGATTGGAGCTGTGCTCCAGTACCTTCTGAAGAGCTTTCGGAAGCCTGCAGAGACCTCTGTGGCATTCAAAATGGCCAGTAGGTTATATGCCACTCTGTTGTACAGGTGGAGCCTGTTTATCTGTGGATTTTACCTCTTCGGGGGCTTCTCTGGGCCTCAGAATGCCTTAAAAGGTATAAAAAATAACATGGTTTCCAGTTGGGTTCTTTCTACAGGCCATTTTGAAGTCGCAGAGGCTGCGTGTGGCCTCTGCAGGCTTCAGAAAGTCCTCCGGAGACAAATGGAGTACAGCTCTGGTTGCCTTCAGAGGGTTCAGGTGGGGCCAGGTTTGGTCCAACGTGGATCTGGGGGACCCGCATTAAGCCAGATCTGCAGATGTAAAATCTGCAGATAAACTGGCTCCACCTGTAGAACAGGGTGGCATATTAACCTTTCCTTTAGTGATGTTTTCCTGATCTAAATTTCTCCCTCCTTCTTTTATCTGCTCTGTAGGGGAAAATGTACAGGTATAGCACCCTCTTTCTTTCCTTATGATTGGGAGGGATCTGTTTTTAAACATCAAAATCTATTACCATTATGTCTAGTTTGGTCCTTAAAAACTCATTATGTGTCACTGAAAGGATTGGGGCTTTGATCTTGTGTTAAGATTTTTCAGAGTTCCGTTCATTCATTTAACAGTTACTTACATTTTCTGGGTAGGTTTCACATTCTTAAATTGCCCCTATTGGGATGAATGGAAATATAGCCCTGGTTTCAAAGTTTTCCCACGCAAGATAATTTTTCATACATGTAATACAGTACTGACAGGTTACAGGCATCCCCCCATATCCATGGGAGTTCGGTTCCAGGGGCCCCTTGCAGACACAGAAACTGCAGATATGGGGGAACCCTATATAAAGCACTGTACAATCCCCCCCCCCCATTTTTCTTTACTTTCTTTTATTTTCTTGCTTAACACAGGAACACAATATGCAGGCAGGGAGCCTGAACACAAGAGGGAAGAGACTAACTGATCATAACAGTAAGCAGGTTGGCAACCTTCAGTCTTGAAAGACTATGGTATAAGCCTACAGCACCCGGTATTCCCAGGCAGTCTCCCATCCAAGTACTAACCAGGCCTGACCCTGCTTAGCTTCCAAGATCAGACGAGATTGGGCATGTGCAGGGTAACAGTTGCTGTCAACAGTAAGCAGGACAGTTCTTGTTTCCTGTTTACATTCTGGTTGTGTCCCTCTAGCAAGCCTGCCTGCATGTTGCATTCCTGTATTAAGCAAGACATCGTTTTTGTGTTAAGTAAGAAAATAAAAGTGAAGAAAAACAAAAGTAATGGGAGTGGGGGCCCTACGGAGAACTGCAGATAAGTGAATCCCCAGACACCGGATCTGAGGACATGGGAGGAGGAGTGCCTGTACTTCTGCTTTCTCACATGTCCCTCACTGTAACCAACCATTGCTCACAACTTCCCACCATATGCACACATTTGTGCATTTCTGCATCTTATAGACAGGTTTCCTACACAGAAGTTATTTCCATGTAAACAATTCATTTTTGTGCCAAGTGCCTTTTAGCCCATTCATTGCAACGCAGGTAAATCCATTTTAATTGAGCTTCAGTTGTGGAGGCACAAACCTGTACCTTTCATATTACATTATAAGTTGTGCCCAGTATCATACCTGAAAGAACATTTTTAAAGATATCAATCAGTTAATTATGTTGAAAATGTGGGTAATGTATATTTATGCCTAATACTGTAATTACTGTTCCATATCTAATCCATGTTTGCTCTCCTGCTCCAAGTCATAGTTTAATATTTGAGAGGAAATTAATCCTTGCAGGCATCATCTCCAGCATCATCTCCAGGCCATGACCACAGCAGTGCAAATGTTTTTTAGTAAACTTGTTCGGCTGAGAACATAAAAACGTGGATTGGGTGATGGAGTACACAACTCTGATCAAGTTCACTTCACCCCAAGTAAGATGCAGGCAAAATGTAACATGGATCAACCAAATAGATAACCTAAGTATGCAACTAATAGCCCAGTCTTAGCCTTGACTGGCCTTCATGGTATAGTGCCACCAATGCAGCCTCTGCTGCATCCTGAGGGCCAGCAGGGGACCTCTACTTACCAGGACAGATAAGGAATGAAAATTTTTACTTACCTCCTTCACGGTTTCCTGGTCCCCTGTGGGTCCCTCAAAGCTACGCCTGCTCTTTTGCTGAGTAGCTCTGTAGGAGCCTTGTGCCAAGATCCTTCCTTGCCCCATCCTTAATCTGCCCTCAAACTGCTCCCTCCACCAGCTGGGGTTCATCGGCAGCTGATATGCAGACTGCTGTTGGGCCCTTCTGGGTCTTGCACTGGTGGATACACTTTATAGAACAGCGGAGAGGCTGCAGTGCCAGTGGGCCATGCCGTCTGTTAGTGCAACTTGCACATCAAATTGGACCATTAATTCAATCTAACTGAGCCAAGCACTGACTTTGAATTACATTTTATTGCACCCAACAATGAGTACAATATAACTTAAAGGCTTGACTAAGTCTCTCTTGTTCTCTGGGATGAAAATGGCCACAACTCTTGATACTAAACAAGTGTTCCCATATATTCTGTTTACTTTTTTGATGGCTGGAGAGCATTTAGGTGCTCTAAGACTCACAGAATCATAGGACTAAAATGAATCTCAATGTCACCTAGTCAAACCCTTGGTGTTGAGGCATAATCTCTTCCATTTCCAAACATTTGAAACAGATAAACCAATAGTCAAAATCAGAGGTTCCCAAACTCTTTGTGAGGGTGGGGCAACTGCAGCAACCACACTCTTTCAATTGTGCCAGCAGTGGGGAAAAATTCTTTTTAAAACTTTTTTTTTTTAGCTTATTGGAGGTCGCTATGACCCTCCACAGGGTGTGGGGAGCCCGGGATCCTCTCTGGGGGCCGCCTGGTGCCAAAACATGATCATGCCCCATTTCTGGTTTTTGTCCAAAAAGGATGAAAAAATAGCAAACAAATCTCTAGCATGTCTAACCGCGTAGCGCAGACGCCTGCGCACAAGTCAATCTCACAGATAAGTTGAGGGCTGCTTTTGAACTGAAATAATGGAATTTTCTATGGCCCCTGGATAAGTTGGGAAAGGGGTAAAACTGCAGGTTGTATGAAATTCTTTAAAAATGACTTACCAGGAATTGTTCTTGAGGCAGCTGCAAAAAACCAAAAAGGAAAAAAAAGAGCCATTAAACCTTCTCCAAACAGGAAGGGAGATGAAGGCGCTTATGGGAGTTGTGAGAAGGCTTTGTGAGTAACACAGTGCTGCACTTCCATAGCTGCAGCCCTCATACAGACTATTATTCCCATAAGTGCCTTTATTTCCCTTCCTATTTGGAGAAGAAGCTAAAGTGGCTACCATTTTTTGTTTGCTTTCCGTTGTTGCCTCAGAACAAAGTAAAATTACTCATTTTTCCCCTGCTTCCCACTTCTCAGCCCAGTCCCACCCCCACTTCACCAAGCAGCTGCTCTTAGAAGCTTTATTGATTGTATTGACCCAAGCATGTTGACCCCTGTTTTCAGGGTCAATTTTAAAGCATAAATTTTTGGCTTATACATGAGTGTATAGGGTACTTTCTCTACCCTGACTACTCAAGTAGTTCTAGGTTTCTGGTCCCTACACTTACACTCAGACATGCCTTTCACAAAGCATTCAGCTGCCTTCAGTAAAAGACCAAGGGCCCAATCCTATCTAATTTCCCAACGCCGGTGCAGCAGTGACAATGTGGTGCGCACTGCACCCTGTGGTGGGGAGGCAATCACAGAGGGCTCCTCAAGATAAGGGAACATTTGTCCTGTTACCTCAGAGCTGCATTGCAGCTGCACCGGCGCTAGAAAGTTGGATAGGATTGGGCCCCAAGACAACATACCTAAGAATCCTTGTTCATGACCTTATAAAACCTAGGGTTGATCATGTCATAGGTCCATCTGATTAAAGGGTATATGACCATGTGAGACCATCTGCCCTTTGGCCTGATCAGGTAGGCCTGTCTGCTCAATAAACTGTTGCATGCCAATCCCAGCAGGTAGCCTGGCTGGAACCTATTTTCTTGCGAAAGCCAATGAAAGGACAGGAATCCACACAATGATCTGTTTGCTTGGCCATGTGGGCTATCTGCCATGTTGCTAATTTCAAAGGAGGCCAGGGCAATGGCTACTGCATCAAGGTGACTTAGCAGTCTCTTTAGGATGTTGAGGCATCTCAGAAGCCTCTGTAGGAGGCAGGGGGTTAGATAGGTGAATAATAGGAGAAAATTAGAGGGGGGGGTTGTGTTACCACAGCATCCTTGGTAGTACATAGATGGGATTTTTGCAAAAAGCTGAGGAGGGACTTATCTTCCAACCTCACACATCTCTGAAAGTTAACCTAGACTCTGGACCACTTGACTTGCTACAGCTGTGACTCAGAAGGTGCTGGAAACTCTTTACAAGGGACAGCTGTTCAGTGTGGGGAAATTTTGATATGTACACCAATTATCAGGTTGGCCAAATAGCCCTAGTAGAATGGAGGCTATCCCACTTAGAAAGGCATGGGGTGGGACGGGTACATAGGAAACTGTTTGCTCTGTGGAGCAGCCAACATATGAAGGCAGTGCCATGCAGCCTTTTCCTGAAGCTTTTAAGGTAAAAGGTATTTTACCTTAAAAGGTATTTTAAGGTATTTATTTTAAATAAATAAATGTGAGGTGGACCTTTGCAACAGAGACTAGCTGAAGGTCACTTGCTGAAATGAACATCTGCCTGACTGGGGAATTTGACCTAGGCAATCTGAAGATCAAAACCAAATGTTTCATCAACTGCAACATAGTGGTCCTCTCCAACCCACCCCCATTCACATTTAAACAAACTGTTCCTTTCAATTCACATCCATATTTGAAAACTTCTTTTTCAAATCACTGTTTTCCCAATCAAAACACGTGGAACTGGTGATCCACTCTTTTCCTGATTGCTGCTGCTATATATTTTGCTAAGATAAGTGGTAAGTTAAATATGCTTGCACCAATCACAACTGATGTGAGGCACACATTTTATACTTGGGTACCTATGTATGGAAAGGACTGTATAATGCATTCATCAGGTGTACAAAATCAACATTTTTTTAAAAAAAAAGATAAATGAAAATTCAGCCACAACAGTTAAAATGTATTACTTCCAAAATCAAATGTGTTGCATCCAAAATCAAATCAAAAGCCATTTATAAATGCACAGTCAAAGCATTCGCTTTTCCAAAAATGAAACACAATTCCAGTGAAACACAACTGATAATTTAAATTTTGGGGGGATGGCAATATACAATTTGATCATTTTAGTTCTGAAGTCCTTTCTTCTGTGTGCCTAAGTTTTGCTGTATGTACAACAAAAGTTCATTCTGAGCCATCTGACCAGTGTAATTAATGAAACTTCATTTTATATTTTACAACAGAAAAGAGTAGTCTGCATGACATTTGCGATTACTGGCTATCTGTAAAATAATGTCACTTTATTGGATATATGGGGTAAAACCTGATCGCTGTGAAGTCAGGCATTGGAAATAAAGCATTACACACAAATTGAGGCTTTCATGGCTGGAATGTCGAATAGTCCAATTAAAAATATCTGGGCCTGAGGGCCATGGTCCAACAGAGTACCTTTTGCTATCTGTGGAGGGCATTCTCAAAGATTACATGATCCAAAGATCACCACCATTTCATTGTGGTGATGATCTTTGGATCATGGAACCTTTATGCCCTCCACAGACGGGGGCAAAATGTCAGGCAAAAGGGATTCTGTTGGACCATGGTCCTCAAGTCCAGATATTTTTAATTGGACTCTTGTTGGCATCCTTCAGTCTCGGAAGACTATGGTATCCCGCTCTGAATGCTAAAAATGCTAGGTTTAACACTGAAAGTAGGCTCAGAACGGAGCCTTTGTGATACTTGGTTGAAATTAAACCCAGTACAGTACAGCAGCTGGCACATATTCACAGGAACTCTTTACTGTTACTTCAGAAATTTGAGTGCTGAACATACGATTGAAATAAAGCTTCATTCCAAGGCTCAGTCCTGGCTCAAATTAAGTCCTGAACTCTCACCACTGCAACCACTCTACCTGGCACAGTCCCCTCAAGTTCATTAATGGTTGTTGGCATCCTTCAGTCTCGGAAGACTGTGGTATCGTGCTCTGAATGGTGGTTCTGGAACAGTGTCCTCTCCAGTGTGCGAAGCCTGGGTAAAGTAGATATGGAGGATAGACTGTTTCCCTTGCAGCAAATCCCCCCTCTCCACGTCACTGAGATGGTCCAATGGAAAGGCAGAAGCCAATATGGTTGGTTCCAGTGGTGTTGCAGGAGTTGCAAGAACGTGACTGTGTTCAGCCATGAACTGCCTCAGGGACTCCGGCTCCGGATTTTGCCTCGAGGTTGACTCCTGAAGCCTTTTCCATAACTGGATGTAGCCACAAGGCAGTGGAGGTTTGGGATCAGAGTTTTCCTTCTCTCAGATGAGCTGCCTTCCCAGGCTGACGTGTCCCATCTACCCGGTGGCTGTTTAGTCGCCTTTTAGGACAAGTACAGCCAAACTGAGGGCCTATTCTTATCCCCAGCCCTCAGGGGAAGGCAATTCTGTAATTGGACTACAGAATTAAATAAAGCATTTTTTTTAAAAAAAAGTTATATATTTGGAGACTCAGTGAGTCTTGTATTCACAGCCCTCGAGAATTCTGTGAATGCTCAAACCGTATGGATACCTGACTTTCTATCTGTCACTCTGGCTCAATGACTCTATGCTGATTGGTTCCTTAATTCTATTAAAATCCTATTTACCTTTCTTTTTTGTAAACATATTTGCTTTCACTCACACATTCTCATTTACATGGCTTTGCACCCATTTTGTAAAGACTTTGAAAGAATTATTTGACATTTCAGTGTATTAGTTCAGTTTGACAACAGCTTAATGCCAAGTTATCAGAATTTCACTATGGCTCACATTATTTTGTCTGCACGTTTTAAGTGGTCGCTGAGCTGAACAAAATCTGTAACAAAGGACGTCTTTGCGATCTGTCTGCGGGAAGTGTTAATGTCATCTTTAGAGTCTGTTTGTGCCAATTAGGGCAAAGTCCCATAGAGAGGACGAGATAGATTATGCCAGCAATAGCTTTGGCTGTTGTTTGGAGCTCAGGGTTCATGCTCATTATTCATCCTCTAGTCACAGAGTTGTTCCAACAAATCCATCCGTGCAACACTCATTTTTGTGAAAACCTTTGGCCTGCTGCAGCTGGCAATAAATCACCAGCATAATGAGGTGAAGCTGCTATAGTGGAACCTGCCCTAACAATGGTGACAGGGTCCAGTAGACTCTATTAGGCAAAGAGAGTTGTTTGATCTGTGGTAAGTCTTTTGGGAGCCCTGGTAAATGGTGTGCTCAATGGAAAGTCCCAGAGAAATTGTGGTTTACAGGAAGTTCTTACAGTGTGAAAAAAATTATGATGAAAAATGTGTAAAATCACTCATAATAACACTGAGGTGGCATCCACAGATCAGCAGCTCTGCTCAAGAATCAATATATATGTCTTCCTGAAATGACTGGGCTAAGTGAGAATGGGCCTGTTATGACATTGACTTGACTTCATTTCTGCAAAGCGCTCAGAAGGAAGTTGGGCAGCTTTCCTCCTCTGCCTAGCTAGAAAGTGTTTTGGCTGGCTACATTTATAGGGTGATAGGTGTAGGAGGAAAGATTAGACACCAAATTTCCATTAAAGTAAACCGAGCCTCCCCAACTCTTGGGTACTTTAAGTCATGCTTGCTTTGAGATAGTTCTGATCTCTTCTATAGCAGCCTCTTTTTCCTAATACTTAGAGGGAATGATGTTTGCTTTCAGCTCTCTGCTAAGGTAGAAAGGAAAGTTAAAGGCCTGGCCATCCATGCCCTTCCCCAACAGGCAAGGCGTAGTATCAAAGTTGATGAACTTTGGGAGAACATTTGTGAGCCATCTGAGAGAACAAGAAGTCTCAATACTGCCCTGTGCTACTCAAAAGCTAAGCAAGCCAGAGTGTCCCATGTGCAGGCAAACTTCTGTGCAAGTACCTTTAATTAGCTGATTGTTCCCTCTGCACATAGTGATAAAAGTTGGACTAGGGCTAGGGAGGCCCAGGGGCATATCCCTGTTCAGTCATTAAATCACTGTAGGCCCTTGGTCCAGTCAGGATCTCCTGGCTTAACCTAATTCACAGGGTTGCTGTAAGGATTACATTGGAGGGGAAGAGAGCAGTGTGCATCATCCCAAACAGCCTGAAGGGTGGATGGAATAAAAATGAAATACATAACTATATCTAGTCCTGATTAGCAGAAAAGTGTTTGCAGATACATTTTTTTTATTCTCAAGGCTGTATGGAGGATCCAAAGCAGAAAAATTAAAGCTTCAGAAAGTTGTTGAATGTACTCAAGATTGGGGATTTGTTTTTAATGAAAAGCAACATATTTCACTATCACTTGTTTTCACTGAATATACTGCACAGCAGGATTGTATTAGATACAAAGGAGTAAAATGAAACTTTTGTCAATTTTTTGCTTCTAGGGACAGCTGCTGCTCTATACAGCACATTGCAAAGGGCTGGAATTGGATCATATTCTCCTTCCTGCTACGGGTTAAGCAGCTAATGTGGCAAAGGCTGATAATCTTCGCATCTTGCAAATCTATATTTTAATGCATCAGGAAAGGGACACTAGCTGAGACACATAAAGCGTTTAGCTGCACCCAGACAGTGGCGAGTTTCCGTTAGTACTTTTCAAATATACCTTTGTGCAATAGTAAAAGGGTATGTGAGCACTGTTCTTCTTGCCATTATACTCTTGCAGGGCTAGTACTAGCCTGGACACTGGATGAAGAATCCAGAACGTAAGTGACCACAACCCCCCTGGAAGAAATGACTAAGTCCAGATATGCTTTCTGTTAACAGGCATTTTCCCAGATTACAGAGCTATGTGCTTTAACTGATCTTATTCTTTCATGATTAGATGCTTGAGTTGAATTAATCCTATTATTCAAAGATTTAACTTGCTGTTCCCCCCCCCCATCTAGTCTGAGTTTCCCGAGATACGGCAGAGTATTTCAAAAAGGAATTTGTTGTATATTTTTAAATGGTAATATGTGGAATTTTTTAATTGGTGTGCAATGCAAATTACTGTGCCCCACTGAATTGATCTATTGGATACCGCAGAGAACAGCATGCTCAGCTGAGTAAAACCTGAAGTGCGGCTGAACTGAACACTCCCTTTTTGCACAACAAGTTACCCTTTTGCTGAGATAGAACTTTTAATCAAAATGTTCTCCTCCTGTTTCCACTCCTCATACCTCCTCACTTTCTCCCTCAGCCTCCCCCCCATTTTTGTTCATCCACCATTCCCCTCTCTTACTCCTTTTGCCTATATCCCCTTGTCTATTCTAAAGCCCAATCTTAAGGACTGCTTTCAGACACACCCTCCAGCTGCCAACTGTTTGCAATCAGCTGTCATCTCCCCTGGCTGGAAATGGCAACACTGGCCAGGGTGCCACTTCCCAGCTGATTAGTGACAACTCCTAGTTGCCATGGTGGGACAAACACCTAAAAGGGACTGTAATGGAAGATCAGAAGATCATTAGGTGGATGATGTGGTGTTGACAGCGATTCCCTGTTTTGACAGCTGTTTGACAGCTCTGGGAAGGGCAGGGCTAGCTCCACAGCTGTAATCAATCAAGGCCAATGGAGACCTGGATGGACACCTGAGCTTCATTTGACCTTGATGAGACTTTGAATGGACATGGACTGAAGAGATGGCTCAGCTGAGCCTAACTTGGACTTAACAAGGTAGCTCACAGCTGAGCTGAGTTTGGACTTAACAAGGGGCTGCAGGATAAAAGGCAGCTTCAGAAGGAGCAAAGGGCTGGCCAAGCAGGATGCAGACCCAGCCGGAAGCAGGACGCTGACGGAGCCAGGAGCCGGACCCTGACCCAGACCTACAGGAAGAGAGGACTGCCAGGACCCTGCTGGAGGAGACACTCTGCTGGAGAGGACACTGCTGGAGAGGAGGGACTCTTCTTCAGAAAACTGGACTGTGCTTTGGAGACTGGATTGGACTTGGACTGGAGGATTCAGACCTTTACTCACTAAGTTAAGTGGAGTTTTGGGGAGGGAAAGCCTCTGGACAAGAGGACTTGCAGGGAGTGTCTGTGTTTGTAGCAATAAATTCTTGTTAATTGCTCAAACAGATAAGGAGTTCTGTATTCATTTCTTTGCACACCGCAGCTGTTGTTCTTGGAAAAGAAAGGTGTTAATTAGCCAAAAAGCGGGCATTAGAAGGGAGTTGGAATATTTGGACGGGACAAATTGGTGTAGTCGGCAGGAGTCGGATATTTGGCAGAACAGGGACCTGCTAGGAGAATCATTGTGGTTCTCACATGAATCCGAAATAAGTCTGAAAACTTCTTAGCCCTGGCGAAGCTATGGTCCCCACTAAGCTTTAAGAAGAAGCTAGCAAGTCGTCCAGCAAGCTCCTAGCTCCTAAGTCATCCAGCAAGGCCCAGTTCAAGGAAGCTCCTCCCACCACACTGAGCCAAAATGAGGACTCCTATATAATCTCTGTGAAACCTTTTCCTAGCCACCAGTCCAAATGAGATGGGCCAAGGCTGCTTACAGCCAAATAGTATAGAAGGAGAGTCAGTCAAACACTTCCTCAGTTTGGCTCAAAAAAAGGTCTTCAACAGCTGAGTTGTGGCAGTACTGACACTACCATTTTATTTTGTTGCTCAGGCCTGTACAGTAGCCAGGACAAGGGGTCCTACATAGATAAATCCCACCTAGTCTTTTCAAGGTGGATCCCAGCTCTTGTCAAGTTTGAAGACCAATGTCCTAGAGCAGGGGTCTCTTAATTTTTTTGCAAAAGGACCACATCAAATATCTGGCACAGTGTTAAGGGTCGGAAAACAAAAGTAAATATCTGGTGCCCTGGGCTGGGGTTTGGAGACCCCTGTCCTCGAGCTTAACCCTAGCTCAAGGACTACAGTAGGGGTGCTCAATAGGTGGATCACGATCTACCGGTAGATTGTGAGGCAAAATGAATAGATCGCGGAGTGCAGAACCCCGCCCTTCAGGTGCCTCTGGGAGGAAATGCCGGGAGTAAGGCCCATTGTACTCAATGGGGCTTACTCCCAGGTAAGTGTGGCTAGGATTGCAGCCTCACAGCCTAATCCTAGGCATGTCTACTCAGGAGTAAGTCCTGTTATACTCAGTGGGGCTCAAGGTACACCAACATACATTGTAAACATAAATGTTATGTTATGATGGCGCGAACATTGTAAAAAAACTCTGGTAGATCTCCGGGCCTTGCTGGGTTTCAAAGTAGCTCTCGAGCCAAAAAAGTGTGAGCACCCCTGGACTACGCAGTTCTCCTAGACCTCAAAGTTGGGGAGCTTCTCCAAGCCAGGTCTCTATGGAAAGGTTTGAGGCATCTGAAAAAGAAAGGTTTCAAACTCACTGTAGTCGGGGATTAAGTGAAAAAAGAATGTTTGTGAACCACAAGTACTAATATGCATTTTGCTTGAAATGTTGGTATTTGATGATTGCTCAAAGAAAGAAGACCTGACTGGGGGAGAAAGGGAAGGTCTCCGGAGAGAATAAGTATCCACAGCAGAAATGATCTGGCATGCTGAGAAACCACAGTAAAAAATGAAATGGCATAAATGTGCCCGTTGGGCAAAAAGGTGGGGTATAAATTAATAAAACAATAATAATAAAATAATAAAGAGGATGTACTTGCTTAATTAGCCTAGGATGTTTAAAAGTCATAAACTCGGCGTTCCCTGGGTAGTATACACCCATGCAATCTTTATGTAGCCTTTATCTCCCCCTACTGTCCTTGTCTCGCTTGCTAACTGTTTCTAGCACCTTGGTTCTCACTACAAGTTGTTCTCTTGCCCTTACTCTCTTTACCAAGCAATTTTCACCTAGTGCTTTCTATAGCTGCAGCACTATCTCTCCAGCCCTAAGTGCATGGGAGTAATCTGCAAAGAACTGCAGTCAACTCTGAACCAATGTTTAAAAAAGAGCATTCTTTTAAAAAATAGTAGGCTGAGTGGAAGGGGAAAAGGCAACTTTTGTTGTACAGGCCAAGTTATACTTCTCTAATTTGAGAGATCTGTGTTTCCAATTAATAAACATTAATTTGAGGATCCTTTTTCTGGTTGTACCCCAAGCTATTTCTGACTAACTGACGCTCAGAGAGAATGAATCAGCAGACAAGTGGCATTGCCTGAATGGTTGCTAATGACTCCTAGGTAAATTTAGTGAGGAAAGACCTCAATTCCTCCTTGCTTCAGCAAGTGAGACAAGAGACTGGCTGGTCTACTGTTCTGCCCGGGACTACAATATATCTATCTGCCCAGCTGCAAATGAGAGCTAGGTGCAATCCACAGTGCACAAGGGCCTCCACCATTTTGAATGCTCAAGCAGGATACATGATATTAGCATAGTACTGACAAGAGAAAGCAGTGCCTAATTTCATCCCAGTGTGATTTTATGTTGCCTTGTTGATAACCATTTCAAAAAAAATGCATGAAAAGGAGCTTTACATAAATTTTGTCAGTTTTTATAAACTGTCCCCCTACTAATTTTGATATCTAACTTGCCCTAATCCTATAATGAGTAGTGGTACTACTAGTAATGGTAGTAATAATAATACCCTAATGCAAACCATTGTGAACTTAAAATAGAGGTTCAAGTCAATGAACTGCAGCACACACCAAGGAGTCCATGGAAGAGAAAGCTTCAAATGACCAAGCTAAATGAGCCAAGAAATATTCCATGGGGAAAGATGGTCAGAAAAACAAGCTGAAAGTATAAGCCAAGACAGCAGCTGTATGCAGACCCTGAAAGAAGGTTTTCTATGAGCCTCTGTAATAGGACAGGGCTGAGCCCTCCTACCTGCATGAAGGCATTCTACTCACAAAGAGATAAAGATCTGTGCCAGTTTGTGTCTGTTTAAGAAACCACATTGAGGTTTTGTTCCCGTCAAAGCTGACCAAAAGAAGTAGCAGCTGAAAAGCATGCCCCACAGCTTTTGCTACCCTCTGGGTGAACTACTGCTTTCCATACAGGAGTCACTGTTGGGAGCAGGTCCCGCACATCAGAGAAGATATCAAAGCACCTCGGCAGAGAGAGGCCGTTGTGTTCTCTGTGCAGTGCAGATGCTGCAGTCCGTTTGAACTTCATTACGCTGGGTGGTGAAGCAAACTTAGAAGAGTGTGCTTTTTAAATTGGCACTATAGAAACATCTTGCTAACAAGGCTTTGCTAATGCTCAAGAGAACTGGGATCTTTGAACTCAGACGCACAAGCCTTGAGGCACATCCTGCTGCCTTCACTCTTTAGGGAAAAGAGGCTTTATGCACAGAGTCTTTTATTGCTTTTCCCCAACCCATAACCCCTTACCTCTCTAGCTGATAGTCCCTCATATTGCTTTGAATTACGCGCATTTTGCTTGCAACTCTTAATTTCTCACCTTAACCAACAAAACCAGTAAAAATAGAATACAGGTTACCAGTCTTCTCCGGTAATGAAGCAAGTTTTGTGGCTCCAGTTGGATGGCAGACTCTTAATACACTCACATTTTGGGAGCTACCAGCTGCACCCAAAAGGACATTTGTTTGTGCTTGCTGGAGGACATGTCCTTAGTGTCCAAAGAAAATTCTTCCAAGGAGGCATACAAAATATTTATTATTGTGTATTTTATTTTTTACATTTCTATACTGCTCTTCCTCCAAGGAGCTCAGGGCGGTGTACGTAGCTCCTTCCCTCTTTCTGTGCTCAAACAACTGTGTGAGGTAGGTGAGGCTGAGAGGCAGCGACTGGCCCAAGGTCACCCAGGAAGCTTCATGGCTGAGGAGGGATTTGAACCTGCATCTTTTAGGTCTAAGTCCAACTTCCAAACTACTACACCAGTGTGCTTTTTAACCAGTGGTACTTGAGGTAGTGTCTGGTGGTACTTGCAGGACCCCTGCCCCCTGGCAGCGAGACCAGGAATACGATACAACAAACAAAAGGCTTGGCTCGGTGGGCAGAGCGCCAAAGCGAAAAAGCCCTCCTGTACACTCTGAACCGCTTACTGGAGTTTGTCACATCACATCTGGCATCCAAACCCAAATCCAAATCCAGTGGTACTTTGAATAGGTTGGACTATGTGAAGTGGTACAGTGGAGGACAAACATTGATGGCACTATACCATCCTCACTCTCAAGGACTCACAACCTGATCTAGTTGCACACCATGTTTTTCACTAGGAGACTCGGCCCTGGGATGACCTTTTTTCTACGTCAAGGAGAATAAGGTAACCAGGTTTTGTCTTGTTGCTTGTTTCAAGATAGATAGCTGCTCCCTACAATATGTTTGAACCCCAGTGGTTGGAGATACCTGAAAAATACAATGAAGAGGCACCCATGGCACCTTGAGGCCCCAATCCTAACCAACTTTCCAGCTCTGACATAGCTGTGCCAATGGAGCATGTGCTGCATCTTGCAGTTGGGGGGGGGCAGTCATGAAGGCTTCCTCAAGGTAAGAGAATGTTTGTTCCCTTACCTCGGAGCTGCACTGCCCTTACCTCGCTGCTGGAAAGTTGGTTAGGATTGTGCCCTAAGACTAACAAATGTATTTCAGTGTAGCTTTCATGTTGATTTTTGTTTTGATTTATTTATATGATGAAATTAATTTGTTTTCAAAGTGACATGGAACACTCTCTCTCTCTCTCTCTCTCAGCTGCTACAGACTACCATGGCTCTTCTTCCAGAACTGAGAGACACAAAATGGAGTACTTGCAACTGATGTCTTCATACCCCTCCTTATTAGCTTATCAAACTTCATGGTTCACCTCTTCTGGAAGACGATGGGTTCAGTAGCATAGTAACTAGCCATATAAAGGCTCACTGACTGGCAAATAAGAGCATCAGAATAAGCCAGGTAAAAGTATATTTTTAAATAATGAAAACAGAATAACATCAAGCACAGAAGAAAAATGATCAAAAAATAGCGATCTATCTCGGCTGACATTATGACTTAGCTATATCTGGAAAATATTCCACAGCACAATGTTTAGAATTATAAACCCTTAAGTTACCAAGGCATCAACAAGTCAGCATGTTTTGTAGTTTCTTAACAGTGATAGTTGTTATCCAGTAGTTCATTCTTCATGCTGTTGCAAAGAAAAGGAAGAGTCACAAAAGCTATGATGAGCCAAGCTAGATTCCTCAGACGATGGCCAAAAAAACTGGGGAAGCCTTGGAGAGCAGGTTTTCCTTTCACATCCAGGAGTTAGGAAACTCTCTGTAGTGGCATAATGATGCCTATGAAAGTCTTGTGAAGAGACAGATGTAATGTTTATATCCTCCTCTCTGTCTTTATAGAAGCATGGAAGCCAGGATGGTGTTTCTTCTATGTGAATACAGGAGTTCACGGTCTAGCTCTGCACATCAGCATCTAACCCTACCTCTAAATGTGTGTTTACGATAATCTCATATATAAATGAATGTCCTTACTGGCTCATCTATGCCCAGCCCAAACCCCTGGACCTAGAAACATGAAATTTGAGTATATTCCTTCCATGGTGTTACGGACCCATTAAAAAGGGATTTTTAGAAATTTGACTCTTAAGGGGGTGAAAAAGGATAAAATGTGTTTTCACTGATTACTCAATATCTCTTAGGCCTGATGAGCTCGTCTTGGTTTTTGCTTACAAAGGTTTCCCATACAAATGCTTAAAACCATAATTGAGGATTTTGTCCTAATCAACCCCTAATTGGGCGAATCTAAATTTGGGGGTGAATCATACAACCTTCCTAATTATGAGGCCCAACTGGCTTTTCCCCCTGTGCTACTGCCTGAGAGAGTCCAGTGGCCTACATGGCAACTGGGGCCAGGCCTGTCCTTTTAACTTAATCCCTTTTAAGTCAGTATGGAAGGGGGTAGTAATAGTAAAATAACAGAAAAATAATAGTCATTTTAGTGTTTACTCTGAACACTACAAAGAACTGTTACCCTGCACATGCCTGATCTCGTCTGATCTTGGAAGCTAAGCAGGGTCAGGCCTGGTTAATACTTGGATGGGAGACCACCTGGGAATACTGGGTGCTGTAGGCTTATACCATAGTCTTTGGAGACTGAAGGTTGCCAACCACAAAGAAGTGTATTTCTGGCTTAATGCAAAGTTCTGCTATCCCAAGATTTTGTTCTCTCCTGAGAACTTGTGCTATTGCAAGCCCTTACTCGGCTTATCCCTGTGTTCCAGTGAGAGTAGGGAGGGGCACTGGCTTGAGAGTTGTGCAGTGCAGTGTAATTACAGGATGTTGCCTGACATGGGGTAGTTGTGCTAAATTTCAATTGTACATTGCAATCAAAGGAAAGTTTATTGGAGTCAAAATGGATTTAAAGTGCTTAAATACCGTAGGGAAGCATGGGTATCATGCTAGTCCATGTAATAATTGCAAAACACTGTTTATATAGAACAGTGCCATAGGAATTTTTATTACATTACAATAATAGTTCCTGCATATCATACTTTTAGTCAGAGTTTGACCTTCAGTGATCAGTTTCAGGAAGCATGCTTCCTCCTGGATAAACAGCACATACATGGAGTTCCTTGGGAGCTCTCAGTGAATTGTTCATTGCGCAATGTATAAGAATTGCTTTGTAATCTGCTTGAAAAGTGGCTTGTTTCTTTGGCAGTAGGAACTGTTGTAGTGAAAACAGCAGCCAAACTCAGGCTGTGCATGCAGCTCTCTCCCACGCATTCTTTACATCTCAGCTGAAGCCTTGTTTTGTAATACAGAAGTCTTCAGTATTTTTTTTTAAAAGAAAAGGCCTCCTCTTTGAGCTGCAGTAAAGGTAATTGATAAAGAGTGATTGTGTTATTTTGCGGGGTGGGGAAGAAATCCAACATTTTTGTTGCCTTCTTTAAATATGCAAATCTATCAGCTGAAGCCTCTATAAAGATGATAACAGGCCTAATGTGACACAGAAAATGGGAAGAGACAGTGGCTTGAAGAGAGACAGGTGGTGCTTCCTGAAATCATCACAGAAACACTGCACCAGAAACTTCTGCTGATATGCTGGAGCTCACCATCCTCATCACTCACAGACTGTCAGGGCTGCATCCCAGACACACACATGCGCGGAATTCTAAGCACGGCCAGTCGCTTCCTGGACCTGGCTCAATAAGACAAGGAGCTGTTTTTGTTCAGAGCTGCTCATCCTGAGGCTGGGGTATAGCGAAGAGATGAGGAAGACAATTACAAGGCATCCTACACTGTCTCTTAGTGGAGCATTCAGCTCAATAAGTGGATGACATCAGAGTGCAGTAGAGGTGATGACGGCGGCTGCTACAGCAACAACAGCCATTCGATGATGTCCCTGAACAGACAGAGGTGCTGTAGACAACAAAAGAGAGTTGGGGGAGGGTAAAGGGAGGGAGAACTGGGGGAAGCCGTCAGAAGCTTGATTGATCACCACTCTCGGCCACCAGATAGCCATGTCGCAACTGACAATGGAGGCGTCGAATAAGGACAGATATGAAAGTGGGCCATGTGTGTTCTACGTAGGTCACGTTGCTCATCAGCACATGCCTATGGTCTATGGCAGAATGTCAGAGGGGTGAAAGTAGCTGAAGTGCCAGGTCTTGTGGAGTCATTTTGGCCTCAGAGGTGCAACAAGCAACTTGACCCTATGGTGCTTGAACCATGGTAAGCCTGCCATGATCAACACAGAAACTCTGCTTCAGAGATGCAGCTTTGGGGAATGTCTGTGGTCTTCCTGCCCTGGGAAAACTGTTATTCTATGTTTCATCTACAGGTGTGCATTTGTGAGTCAGACTTGAGATATCTGAAACATTATGGACAACAACAAAATATTGACCTTTGGATGGTCTGCAAAAATTGGGAAGAAAACAACTGCAGGGCCTGGACTTATGTGATACCCCAGTGAAAATGAAAGTATATCTGCCCATCTCAACAATATAAAGAAGGGGCCAGATTCTGGGCCTCACTTTAATTGCGCACTATATATGAGTCTTATGGGTGACTAGCAAGAGGCCTAACATCAACTGCTGACAGATCTGCCTCTTGGGGTGGGAACCTTTATCCAGTGTGGACTTCAGATACAGTGAAGGGAAACCAAGAACACACCTGCAACATTTCCAGTTTTGGCCTGAATGTTGAAAATATACTGCAGCGGATGGACTCCATCACAGTGAGTAAAGTATGAAATGGGATATCAGCATTTATTTTTTATTTTATTAGACTTGTATTCCGCCTTTCTCCCAGAAGGGCACCCAAGGTGGCATTCCTTGCATTCAGTTATAAAACACTTTCTGAAACATGGGATGTTTCAGAAAGAAGAAGAATGGATTCGGTTCTTAGAGAAGGGTGGCAAAACAAATGCATACCCTTCACTTTAAGGAAAATTTCTAGAATAAAGAAGAAACTAAGGGTCAAGTCAGACAAGACCCTAAATACATTGTTGGAATGTCTGTGTTTTTCTTTTTTAAAATTAAGTAAGTGTGTGTGGGAAGGACAAATGACAAAACAGCCTGAAACAGCAAAGAGGGGTAGGAGACAGGTAGCATTTTGCCCTCCCTGTGGTCTGGATCCCAAGCATGGTTTCTCTTTTCTATTTTTAATAGTTAAAAGAAGCTTCCATTGCTTTCTTGGGAAAAATCTCATTGAGTTCAGTGAACTTACTTCTGAGTAAACATGCACCAGATTACGCTGCTGAAATAGTCTTAACTTCAGTCAAACTAGTTGGCCAGTGTTAAGCTTGCTTAACTATTGGGTTGAGGATGTTAATCATGGTCTAGCTCATTTGAGGTCCATACAAAGTTCCTTATTGCAGAATGGCCAATAATTGTTGCTCAAAGACAAAATCCTCACAGTCAGTTTGGGATTAGTTTGGGACTAAAACTATTTGGTCTATAATGTTTCCAGCAGTGTTGTAATGATATAATTTGGGGAGTCTTCTCATTAACACAAAAGTCTCAGACACGCAAATGCCTGCCTTAAAATATGTTCTGGAAGTAAGTTCCACTAGCTGAATTTAGTGAATGCATTATAGCCACAATCCAGCACATAACTGAAGCACTTGAACTCAAAGGGCTTAACTATGCTGTCCTCTGTGGTTGATTATCTGCAGGTTTATTTCCTTGGGTCTATTTTGGGTTTGATCTTTTAAGTCAGACTAAACATTCAGTTGAATCTGGGAAGAAGGTAAAGAGAATCTCTCAACAGCCCTTTGTACAAACACACATGTACAAGTGTGTTTACCTTCTTAGTTTTTTCTTCTCTGCCAAGACTCTTTTATCCTCTAAATCTGAGGACAGTATTTGGTCATCATATGTTCACATTTTGTCTGCAAGCCACCATTTCCATTCTATCTGTCTAACACTGAAATGAGCAGATGCGTATGACCTGTTCCCTTTTAACTCATTAGATTAATCTGCCAAGGCGTGACTTACAATATTTGAATAATGCTGAATGTAATGTGGTTAGCTCCGTGCAGTAAATATATTAGAATAGCTAGTAATACCCATTAATAGGAAGAGCAAATCTTCCCTTATAAAAATCAAGGTTGTATTGATGAAAGCCAAGAGTTCAATTTCCAAAGAAGTCTTTTTTGCATGCATGGAAAACTGCTTTCTCTAAAAGCCAGTTCCCATCTTTCCCTATTTCCAGTTCCCATTCGAGCATGAACAAAAACAGAAGTCTGGATGGGGTTATACAGAGAGGGGCAGGCTTAATGCGTAATGGCTGCAGTCAGCAAGGATCAGGGAATAGGTTTAGCTTCACCCCCATGCATACCCTCCAACATTTCACAGATGAAGATACAAATATGCTTGCTGCACCACTGATGGTTCTGTTCTACGATTATAAGATCACGGCCCAAGCGCCCCCTCCCCACACCAGGATATATTGCAGAGGGCTCGATTCCACCTGCTGTGAGCTATATTCATTTACTCTGCAATAGCCTGTTCTCCACAAATTAAAAACCAAGGGAGTGTTGGTGTTAAAGATCTGCTAGAAAAACACAACTGCCCTTCCAATATCAATGCCTCTGGGAAAATGCAAAGGGGTGGGCATAAGGGTTAACTGGCACTTCGGAATGTGGTGCTGGCATTCATAAGCCACCAAGTATTGTTCATTACTGATTCAGTCATATAGAGGTGATGAGGCTTATTTGTCTTGTGAGGGTATTTATTTATTTTTAAGTGACTGTGCAGTTTATCAGCAGCAGGTGGGGAGGAGGGAGCTGCATGCATTGAAAATATTTGAAATTGTATTGAAAATTGAAAGGTATTGAAAATAGGCACTGCTGTGCACCTTGAGATAAACAAGTAGTTTGAGGGACTCCCAGAAACAATGTCCATATTGGCTTGGGGATGCAGGCTGGAGACCCCCTGCCTAGAACTGCAACTTTTGCCTCAAAGATGTGCTCAGTTTGAGGGAAGTGGTGCAATTCAGCTTGCATGATCCCTTGTAAGGGACTGATGTTGAGAAGCTGAGGTTATCTCCAGATGATCTACAGCTTTGAGTCAGGGTGAGAATGTTCGAACAGGGGACATAGCAAGTCCTGTGCACTGCATAAGTCCTTAGTGTTAGGTGGCTGGTAATCTTCAGTCTCGAAAGACTGTGGTATAAGCCTACAGCACCCAGTATTCCCAGGTGGTCTCCCATCCAAGTAATAACCAGGCCTGACCCCGCTTATCTTCTGAGATCAGATGAGATCGGGCATGTGCAGGGTAACAGTTGTTAATCTTAGCGTTAATCTGCATACGTATTGATGCATGTGTACTGAAGACAAGAAGCATTCTTCCTTGCCCCAAAATTTAATTGCTAGAGACCAAGGGAGGGATCTTAATGCTCAAGAACAGGAATGACAGCAATTCACTAACATTTTAACACAACATTAATTTCACTTATTTCACTTAAAAAATGAAAAAGGGTAAACTTGAAATGGGGATTTATCAGAGACAAGAACCAGATAAATAGGGGAGGTTTGAAGTGTGGGGCCCATGGTAGTTTGGACATTCCTTCTGACTTTTTCTTGTATTGGGAATTGGCTATGGGGAAAAGTGAAGCATGCAGCTGGGAACCTGCTCCCAGCTGTTCCCAGTGGACAAAATCTGCTTACCACCACTGAGTAACCAAGCCATCACTAAGAGTCGTACCACAGGAAGAGGAGCAACGTCCCAGGGTTGTGGAGGAGGAAGAAATATGTTTCCACTGATTTTCCTCTTCCCAACAATAAATCAGGATAAGAAGATGGGGAGATACAGCTCCTGCATTAGAAGCGAAGCATTTCTCACCTTGTTCTTAGGCCCTGGAGGCCTGTTAGATTTGTAGGCGTGGAATCGGAGATCAGTTGTTTTGAAAAGTACTCCTGGACTACACTATGCTTTGCCCATGGCAATTCCCTTTCCATACCCTTAATAAGATTGTAGCTCTGCTCCAAAATGGGTTTCTGTAAAATATGCTTTCTACAGATGTTTGTCATGAATCCAGGGCTATTTAACATTTTCATTAATAACTTGGATGAAGAAGTGGAGATAGTGCTCATCCAATGTGCAGGAAATGTGAGGAACTGCAAACACTCTAGAGAACAGGATTCTCATTCAAAATGACATTGGAGCAACTGGGTTATATGCCACAGAATGCAATTAAAGAATGACAAATGGCAAAATATTACACATTGGGAAGGGAAGCCAAATGTATAACTACCAAAAAACAAAAAGAAGTAGAAAAACTAGCCCGCTTCAAACTGTCCTGAGAAAGCTTTGGGGGTTAGAGTGAATCACAGTCTTGAATGGTGAATCAATCACACGACACTGGAACAGAAAAATCCCAAATGTTGGAATAGTGTGACCAGTTTTGGCTACTAACGTATTTTGAGCAGAATGTGCTGGAGGAAATTCAGAAAAGGTCGTAAAGGTGCTGAAGGATTTAGAATGCACAACATGTAAGGAAAGGACAGTAGGAACAAGGGCTCTTTATGCAAAAGATTTGAATGAGAGGGAAGCATGATGGTTTTCAAGCATGTTAAAAGACTGCCATAAAGAGTTGTTGGATCAGATGTTCCCCAAGGACAAAACAATGTGTACAAGGAGCAGTTAATTCAGGCTACAGTGTAAAGGTTAAGGGCCGATTGACACCCTGCAACATGGCACTGTTGCATGACTTCACACCATCTTCCTTGGAATCAAAGTTACATCTGTTTGATGGAAAGAAGCACATGAACTGGAAGGATACGAATGCTAAGGCACACATGGGTGCACTGCAGTGGTTCTCTCAGCTTATATCAGTTCACAAAAGCCTCACTGCAATCCCAAGGCTCACTGCAAAAAGCCTCCAGCTACGCATGCAGGGGGAGGATAACTTGCCCGGTTCCCCCCCTTGCATGATGTGCTGTGCAGCCATTGGTGAGGGGATGCATGCCTCTGGCGCACAGTTTAAGCCAGGGCACGGGCTTACCCAGGCCTCTTTGAGTATCTGCAACAGCACAACACACCTACCCACCAAGTACAGTCAGAAGTCTTGTTGGTCGCCTTGTTGGGGCTAGGTAGGAATTTTTTGGCTTTTCCCCAGATTAGCAGTAGGGAGAAGCTTTTTTTTTTTTTGCTTACCCCTGACTGTCCACCTAGGGTTTTCTGGGCATTTTTAGCTAGGTTGGCTGTGTTTGGCAGGGTAGTGCGGGACTGGGAGGAAAAGGGGGGAGCTGGTGTCTACCATCGGGTAAGCAACAGGCTGGATTAAGGCCCGTGCTGGTTTCCCAAGGCTACCTGGATCGGGACCGGCCTGGCTTGACCTCTGAATGGATTTGGCATGCCCACCTTCGTGGTTACCCAGCTCAGGGTGGGCAGAACAATTCAGCTGCTTTGACCCCGTTTCCATGGGTTGGTGATGAACAACCTGGGGGAGTCTTTGGCAAGGTCACGTTCTGAGCCAAGGTAGATTGCTCAAGGGAGGGCTCAGTCAGGCAACTGTCTCTTCCTAGTTAGGTGCCTGTACTGAAGGGGGTAGAGTTTAGTCAGGACCTGCTGCATTTCTACCAATTGCTGCTCAGCCTTGTAATTCAATAAATCATGGTCCTGTTTTCAAACAAGTCTTTGTGTCACATGTGTTTGTGGAGGGATACCTGAGCAATTATATATCACTGGGTACACAGGCACAACATTTCAGTCTAGATACCTGTGTGTTTTTTGGAGCAAGCAACCCAACTGGAAAAAGTGTCTTCAGAGCAAAAAGCTGTTAATTATGCAAGAAAGTGCTGGGGTGGTTGTCTGTGTGTGGAAGAAGAGTTTGATTCTTACAAACCACACTTAAGAACCTGAATGAAATAGAGTTACACATGTATTTCCAAGGGATCAGTTCTAGAAGAAATGAATCACTTGTGCTTTCAAGACAGAAGAAAAAATCGACAGCCACCGGTTCCTCTTTCTCTTCATATGTTTCTGAAATGTCTTCTGGCAACTCTTGGCCATTTTCCATTTGCAGGACTAGTGGGGTGTCATGTGGATGAAACTCTGTATTTGGCTGCTGCTGCTCAACAGCTACAGGGGAGATGGCCTCGCACCCATATGGTGAATATCACCATCAATGAAATGAAATTAGTGGTGCTGGGGAGCCAGTTAGGGCTGCACTATAGAGGCAGTGCTGGTATAGGCTCATGATGTCAGGCGGACACTCTGCAGGACTCTCTGATCCTATAGAAAGTTAGGCGCATCTAAACTTATTGACTTCAGAGGGCCTTTGGCATACCCAGCTTTTCATAGGATCAGGCTGCGTGGGATAGCATTCCACCACAATGCAAACAGAAAATTTTCCAACTATAGAGACTGCAGAAGGACGGCATTGTGCCTGGTTCCAAATCCTCAAATGTTCTACATTTGTCTTAAGAAGAGAAACAACACCTCCATATTCAAGTGCAATGGGGTATGTCTCCAGTCCGCTCTGCAGAATCAAAAGAGCAAACACTTGTGTCCAAATAGTGAGAATGAGTGGTAGTGGTGGTGAAGAGACAGAATACCATTTTGGTCCAATATCTGTACTGCAAAAGAGGTTATTACTGTTTCCAGGATAAATCTTTACCTTTATCCTGGCTATACCAGCTCCCTCAGACATCCTCTTCAGGACCTGAGACCTGAAAAACATGATGGAATTTGTCATGGAGGTGGTGGTGGTGATGATGGTGGTGAATTTCTCCATCAATCAGGCAGTGTTTGGCCTTGTTGGACAGCTCTACAACATGCCACCAGATGACCGTCAAGTCTATCTTTGTTCCCTGAAAGCACTGCTTGCTTACACTGTCATCAGTCTACCACCCATGAGCAGCTTAGAGAAGGCTTGCCTCCAGGGCCTATTCTCTAAACACTAGAGAGGGCCTGAGGAAACCAGATGTTCTTCTGTCATGTGTGTCTAGTAGTGAGACAATCTCATTGCAGGGCTTTGGCCGTCCACATCACCTGGTTCTACTCTGTTGGAACATTTTGTCATAGGCTTTCTTGTCAAAGCAGCTTTGTGAAAGGCTCGCAAAAGAAGTGCTTTTTGAGAGAATATAAGAGTTGTGTGAGAGGGAAGTGAAGTGACTTTTTACTCCAGGCTGTCACTGCTTTGCAGATCCCATTTGCAGAGATGACTGTGATATTAATGGCTCGCCCTGTGTCTAAAAGGAAGGAAGGATATTTTAGGAAGATGGCAGGGCTGGACTCTGTTGGCCTCTGTGCACTGAGCTCAGTAGTACTGGGAAATCCACATGGGCCAGTTGGGAGACAGAAAAGCACACATTTGTGTTTGATCCAGTTTGATTTGAGGATCATTGCCCCATTTAAAACAAATGAATGTTGAATAGTGAAGATTCCTGTGTGCCAACATCGCTTCCAGCTACCTCAAAGGTGTGTGAAACCCCCTGCAGCCACTGTGCCTCTTGAGTGCAGTACCTCTGCCCTGTTCTGCTCACCCTCTGCCCTGTTATGTGAATTCCATTACCTGTAACTTCAGCTTCTGCGCCTCCTGCTTTTGCTTGCTGCAAACTGTGACCCCCCAAAAATCTAGCACAGTGGCAGGGCTTTCTAAAAGGTAGGATAGAAGCTTCTTCTCCCACTTTAGCCAATAGATGAGATGATGCATGCTCTGCAGCACTGTAAGGATGTTTGCTAAATTGGAATTCCAGCAGTGAAGTCCTTCTGGCATTTAGATAATTCACCTTCCTAATTTTTGTTCCTTTGTTCCAAGCCTTCGCATCTTGGAGAAGCTCTTCTTGGCCAAGGTAGCATCACACATGGATTAGTACAGATACTGCTGCTTCCCTGAGTATCACTCCACAACATAGTGCTTGCTCTTGTGTAATGAATTGTTTGTGAGACAGTTTATGGGTGGATACTATGTTGACAAATCATTAAATGTGACTGGGGTAGCAATCCTAACCCCTTATGTCAGTGCTTTCCAACACTGACATAAGGACAATGTAGCTCTGAGGTAAGGGAACAAACATTGCCTTACTTTGAGGAGGCCTCCATGAGTGACACCCAACTGCAGGATGCAGCACATGTCCCATTGGCACCATTATGCCAGTGCTGGAAAGCACTGACATAAGGAGTTAGGACTGTGTCCTGGGTCATGCAGTGGAACTTCACCTGATGCTATCTCAGATATGCCTCTATGCTCCAAAGAAACCTCAAAACCTGTGCTCCTTGCATGCTGTCGTCAAACCTGCACTTCCAGGTTTGATCACTGTATGCAAGGAGTACGGTAAGGAGCGGAATGATCTTGCTTGATTTGGTGGGAAGCAGATCATTATGGCTTGCATTGGCAGTGGGTTGGAGGGAGGTGGCAGCATACTTGAGGTGAGGCAGCCCAGATCTGCTGTCCCCTTAGACTACTTGCAATCTGTGGAATCCACATCACATTATCAGGCCTCATGGAAGGGCTAGCCCTGCAGATAAATACAATCTAATTAAGGAGGCTAGGGCATGGACTCTCTGCACACATGGTTGATTCATAAGTTCTGCATTATACATACTCACTCCATTTGTGCCTCAGTCTCCCTACCTTGAGATAAAGGTAGTTGACATTTGTAAGCTGTTAGTGAGGAAGATGTTGGAACATCTGATAAGTTTGGGCTCTTGTGACACATTCTGTCATTCTGATGAATATAGTTCTTGACTTCTCACCAGCCCTTCTCTTGTGGACTTTCCACTTCTGGTCATCAGAAATTGAGAGGGTTTCATCTCACATCACAGGATTACCATAGGAGCCACCAAAAGGAAGAGCAGTAAGCAGATTCATCACATTACTGGACACAGAGACTGGAGCATATTCTACCACAAGTTCCTCCATGGTTGCATGGAAAGCACCATTTTGTGCCAGTGGTACTTGCCATCCATGTTTGCAATTACTGTAATCCATATTGACAGCACCTTCATTGTGCCACTGACAGGGCAAGCGATTTATGTCTAACCTCTAATTCAGCTTCATCTGACTATCAAATTGAATTGTATGCAAATTATGTTCTTATGTAAGCCAATTTGAGTACCAATATTGAGCCATCTCTTTTGCAAATTGAGTTTTGGTAGATAGATAAAAACTAACAGCAAGTGATATATGTAGATTTCAAAGTGTGGGAGTAATCATGTATTGGAATTGTATCAATGTTTAAAACATGAGCATTTCACTCAGGGAAAAACAAGAATCATATAAAATGATGTGTGTTATCAAAAACAGAAGACATAATTGTTCAATAAAACCTGGATTGTGTTTGAAACCACGTGGCTGCTGGGGACTTGACTTATTTCTGTTTGGGGGTTTGTGACAGCAAGGTTGAACAAGGTGAGCATCAAGACTTTCACCTTTATTGGACTCTGTCCTACACCTTCCTTGCTGCTCACATGGGCATTGGATGGGCATCCAATTGGATGGATGGATGGGCTTTCTGGCTATCACCTGGGTAGACCTGTAGAAAAATCTGTCCAATATGCCTTCAAAGCACCTACAAGCTGTCAATGCTGCGGACAAGACAGTTGCTTTCCTCACCCTTCATCCTGACCCAGTTCCAGCTGATTTGTGTCATAATGACCTAGTATCTGTGAACTATCTGATTGGAGTTTCAAACGGTACCATGGGCAAGCAAATAATAAGTACAGTAGATACTCGCCTACAGTAGTAAAATTTTTGCTAAGTAATCAAGCTCCAATTATCACTTTGCCTTATCTCCTGGTCAATCAGAAGGCAGAGCTTTTCAACTCTGAAAAGTTTCCAAGCAGGTCATTACAAGCAATGCAGAGATTAGTTTCTATAGTAACTTTGCTGGGAAATTCCAACCAAAGTTAAACTTTTATTCTCCTCTGTTCCATTTTGCAAATGCTGTTGCAGCCTGGTTCTGTTTTGTAAGGCTTGCTTTTAGCAGAGATCTGTTTTTTTCAACACCAGGATGGGATCCTCCTTTCCATTTCAAGCAATGTCCCAGGCTACAATTCAATGCACCATTACTTAAGAATAACACCCATGGAAAGCAGTGGGTCTACTTCTGAGTAAAAAGGGTTGCAAATATATGCAGCTGCCTCTCTCTGCTGTGAATCGAATTGCACACTCCCAGTTATTTTATGCTGTATGTAGAGCTTCTGGTTTAACACACCAGACACCTTAAAGGTAGATTTGATTCATGGTTCAACCTTTTTCACTGGCATATCCCTTAGCAGCCCATTTCCATAAATTGTACCCTTCCTATTAGCAAAATGTTTATAATTAGTAAGACAAGCCCTCATCTCCTCCATAAGAAAGCCCAGATTTCATGTATTCATCACATATTTTCTCTTTTCACCTGTTTGAAGAAGAGAAGACTTTGCCTTTGCACTGTTTTGCACCAGAAATGTGCTGAGAAATTCTGGCTGATTGATCACTTTCCATATTATGTTTCAGCTTTTTTACTGTGCTGGTTTTCAATCACTGGTTCATACATGAATTGATGACAAAAAACTAGCTATTGGTGGGGCTTTCACAGCCAACTAACTACCTTTCTTCCTGCCTTGCTGGCCCTGCAAAGTGCCCCTGGGAGTACATGAATCCCAGGTTGGGAACCACTGTTCTACTGGTATGTTGTTTACAGTGCTCGGATAGTGTTTACAAAAAGGTGGTGAAGACCAGAATTTGAAAAGAATAAAAATGTATCTTATGATCTTTTACTATGTTTTTAATAAATTAGAAGCTGTACAGTTCTTAGGTAACAATTAGTGGTCAGTTATTTTTCAGGATCTGGCCTCGGATAAAATCAGTCAAAACTATAGTCAGACACCCCCCTAAGTTTAACTCCCGACTTATCCGAGGGTCATAGAAAATTCCATATTTTTTGCTCAAAACCTGCTCTCGACTTAACTGTGAGATCAACTTATAGGCGAGTGTCTGCAGTAGCTGTTACAAGAGACTGATAGAGACTGGGCCCCAACCAATTCCTGAGGTACAAATGATTCAGAAATCTGCTGGTGTTTGGCTTCATTCATACAGGTGTCTGAACTCAGTTTCTGAAACTCACAATTGATTAACTGGGCAACCTGAATGTATCAGAGAAGGTGTAAAATGTTCAAATGCTCAATCTAAGACACTATTTGTTTACAGGATGACAGGGCAAGAGTAAAACTGCACAAGATTTGACAAATGATTCCCAACTTTTTATACAACTGCATGAGGCCAGTAGATGGCTGATCTCACAGTACAGCCAATACTTGTCTTGTGGGTACATGCACATACATACTGAAACTCATCACATCCTGTATGATAGTGGTACAAGCAGGAAGCAAGAGCATTTGTGAGGACGAATATAGGAGCTCTGGGATGTATAAGACCCCTAGGATGTACTGCCAGTCTGGAAGTCCTGCATTCTAGTTAATAAATTATGGGCCAGACCCAGAGTACTAGGGTTCTAAAATTAAGTCACTGTTTGAGCAGGAGTCTTTGCTTTTGTCCCACATGGCAAGTGTGTACCAGCTACTTCAAGGGACCAACTTGGCAGGAAGAAACAGGAATATTTCAATTTTTTTCTTTCTTTTTTTAACCCTTAATGTTAATGGATCTTGTCATTGCCATAATACAAAAATAATAATAATAATAATAAAACTTTATTTTTATCCCGCCCTTCTCCCAAAAAGGGAGAAAATATATATTTATATAAAAATATAAAATAGAGTCACGAAGCAATCTGTTGCAGAAATGGAACTGCTATGAAGATAGGGATATGAAGAGTACAAATCCCATATGTACAGCTTGAGATCTGTTTACTCTTGAGTACAGGCTGTGTAAGTAAATTTCAGCTTTGCAGTGAAGGCTACTATATTTGTTCCTACTGTGGGAACTTTGAATTTCAGTGCTGGACATCCTAGATTCGCTGATCAAAATGGTTGCTTTGAGTTTTATTTTTCTCAATGACTTGCTTGGAACAGTGGAAGAAGTTTTTTCTGCACTTCCTCTGGGACATCAGGAACTGCCAGAGTCAGGAACAGGGTGTTGAGTGTGTAGAAATGAGTGGCGTGAAAATTCAATTCAATTTAATCCTTGGGATTAGTTGGTGGACGGGTTTTGCTCATGGTTGTGGTCCAATCAAACTATCCAAGTAACCAGGAACTATTTGTAAAAGGAACAGTGACATTCATAGGGATATTTTAAGTGAGTAATGCTCAATCTTATCAGGCTCATACTGCTGACAAGACTGTTCTAAGGCACTTTTGCACCTGCACTGCACTGGCGCTGGGCCTCAGCACCACAAGATGTGGGAGGACAGTGGCCAGCGGTGAGGTTTTTCGGGGTGAGGGGAGAGTGGGGTGGAAGGCAGAAAGAGGGCAGAACTGGGTGGGGGAAGGGCAGATCGCAGGGTGGATCAGACCTGGGAAGGGGGTGGAGATGGTGGCAGATTCTGCCGCCGAATCCTATGCTCTCTCCCGAGCTGAAAAACCTGACATGGGTCTCCTGCGCCCGCTCAATAGCCCATAGGGGCTGCTGTTGTTCGACACAGGGTAAGGAAACATTTGTTCCCTTATCCCTAGGAGATTCTGGAATTATGTACTTACCTCCTGGTAGGCAGCCTGATTGCCTCTGGATCTCCTTGGACGTATACCAATCATTTTGGTGGTAAATGTCCAAGGAAAGAAAAGGGACAGGAAGCTTTTAAAAAGAGTGGGTAAGATCTAGCATATGCAACTTCCACCAGATCCACCCCCTCCCTCCCCTGACACACACCCCTATTCCTCCCCTGTAATGCCCCATTACACCCCCTTCCCCTGCTAGCTTATCTGCTTTGGTGCAGTCCACACTGGCCATGGCAACGGACTTCTGATGCTACTGCTGCTTTGTGGCAGTGGTGGCTAGGAAATGATCACCAGTGGCGCTCCAGCTGTCATCAACATCAGGATAGTGTCCTGCTGCCATAAATCCACTGACAGTACTGGGCAGTAAGGGGCTGTTAAAGGGCAGTACAAGTGTCCCCTGGTATTGGTGGGGGATACATTCCTGGGGCCCCCAGGAATACCAGAAACCCTGGATAAGGGGGAACCTAGCTCCGTGCCCCCTGCACCCTCTGGAGCCCCCATGTACCCCATTACATTCATTTATGTTGATTACATTCCCCCAAAGTGATACAGTATCTTGCTTGAACAAATGTTATCAGCAGAAAGCTTATAGAAATGAGCAGGCAAGCAGCTTCCTGCTTCCTGCTGCTCTTAGTCTCCCTTCTAGGCTGCTGGCTGCTTGCCTACATGTCTTGCTATAGAATTTTTGTTTATAATGTTTGTTCAGGCAAGACATCTTATCACTTTGGGAGAATGTAAGCAACATAACTAAACAAAGGGAATGGGGTGTGGGGAGCCAGGAATAACTGAATCCAAGGATAGGCAGGATCTCTGCCCCCTTTCTTTGGACCAGGTAAAGAGCAGGCGCAAGTCTGAGGCGACCCATTGCAGAGCAGGAGGCTTATGGAGGGGTAAGGGGATTTAAATCTCTTTTCCACTCTGAAGCCTTCCACTCCACCACCACCACCACCACCACTGGATACAGCATGCTCCTTTTGACACAGTTGCATGGGGGGGGGGGTGAAGGACAGGATTTGGCTCTTAATAAGCTAGAATTCTTAATAATCCAGTTTAATAATATGTTAATAAACTAGAAGAATAGCCACAGAGCAAATTTTACAAGTGATACGATAGTTCATTTGGGAGAGGAGAAGCTGGGGTCCTGCTTGATCACAAGGTGATGACTAAGGTATTGAAGAAATGTGATTCAGATTTGTGAGCCCAATAGAATACTAGAAACTATAAGGTTATAAGTAATTTAGAGTTACTGCGCTAGGCCCAAGTTATACCTCTTTTGCAAGAGTGTTCAGTTTTGGCTACTGATGTACAAGAAGGAAACAGATGAAACAGATTGCAAATAGAAACTGAAATAGGTGCAAAGAAGAATGATTGCAATAACTATGACCCAGAAATTATTTCATGAGAGTTGATTTACAAAGCAACCTGGCAAAAATAAGTGGGGAGGGGAACAACTAGAAGAATATAAATATTTCCAGACAAATTCAAAAACTTTTAAAATCTTAATCAGGGGTGCGCAAATACAGTTGCTAGGTCATCAATTATGATCAGAAATGCTCTATTGACCTGTACGGACTGGGCAGGCCCCTTGTAGATTCTGAATATCTATGAATATTAATAACTTTATAACAGGTCTCAAAACACTGCTGCCGGAACAGGAAAGCAGAAAATGCTCTTTTGAAATGTCAGGCCATGTTATATGATAGCAAGCAGCATGGTTTGGGAGGGCAGCAGAATTGCTACACACATGCCACCCATCACTTCTCCTCTCAAGCAGGCGGCCAATATAAAAAGGCTGCATGTACTTAGCCACTGTTGAGCAGAAAGTGAGAAACCAAACCCTCAAGTACAGCTTAAAAGGGAGGGATAGTATGAAGGAACCTTGTTGGGGAGAGCAGAGCCAGCTGCTCAAGATGACCCACCCCTGCAGTGATGGAAGAGATTCTATGCTTCGTTTCTGTAATTGGACTTCTTAGAACAGGGAATGTGTTAGAAACTAATTTTGATTTTTTTTTCCATTGCCCATGAGCACATTCTCCCATTCTGTTGCCTGTCTGGCCAAGTCAAGGCAAGACTTAGGCTAAGACAAGAGCTAAAGAACTATTTGCCTACTTGTGTTCTAATAGACTGCTCTGGGAGCATAAGTGAATGTGTGTGAGGAAAGGGAATCTGTTCAGCGGGCATTCCCTTCCTCTACTCCAACAACAGCTCCAACACTAAGGAATGTCTAAATCACTGGCTTCCCCCAGGCTAGAGGGAAGGCTTGAGGTGGGGCCATCATTTCCATCTCTGGTGCCAATGAATCTGTCCCCAAGAGTCAGGCTCCAACACAGCAATGACAACTGGACCTGGTTGCCATGATGTGCCTTAGCGTCCCCTTGAAGAACCCAAGAGTGAATGAGAAGCAGGACACATGGGGAGTGCACCTGTCTTTCCATCAACACAGGTGAATTTACACATGAGGACTTTATCCCATGTTACTTTTCTTCACTCCTCCTTTAAGCAAGGAGGTCAGTGATGAGCATAAGAGGAAGTTAAAATACATGTGTCCAAATATGCATAGAAACTTCATATGTATAGATGTTTCATTCTTATTTCCTGCCTCTGCCTTTAAGATGTAAATTGTGAAGAGGAAATGACTAGACCAGCCACAAAACTAGTGAGGCAAGCATTAAGCCTCATGGATTAGTTTGGGGTTTTGCACTTCGAAACCACCACAGAGGACTTGATTCTGCCTGTGTTTATCCCCGGCTGACTGATGATTGGAAAAATTCCAGCCTTCTCTCACCCTTTGGAATTATCAAGGCTGAACTAAACATTACACACAAATGTTTGAAGCAAAACTGAGAAGGCTGCTCTTTTCTTCTTGACAGGAAAGGGGGCAATCTGGAGTGCAGACACAGCAAATAGAGAATTAAGTTCCCCTTCCCTACTACTGCTTCTTCACACCAAACTGCCCCCTTCAAAAGTGGCATTTCTCTTTAAAAGGTCCCCAAATAGGGTTGTCACTTTATTAAAGAAATCTTTGGATGGAATCTGAACACTTTCCTGGGAGTACACCTCATAAGACAGAAGGAGATTTACTTCTGAGTAAACATGCATAGGTGTGTATGAGTAGTCCATTAACTGTATGAGTTTTAATTGATCAAAACATCCAGGGTGTCTCAAAAAATGTACTCACATTGTAATGAGCTCTAATTCATACATACTTCATGGTAGAAAACCTGCAACACTCAAAACATCTAAGGGAAGCAACTGAAGAGATGTGTGGAACCATGCCAACACACCAGGAATATGAGGTGCGGGGGGCAACAGTTGAGGCAGAACCGCCCTGTTATTGTCCTTGGAAAAACACCTTTTCTCAGGTAAAAGGAAATCAGAGCCTCCTCGGGGCGGCTAAGTAGCAGGGTGGCTGCAGTGCTTTTCCATAGATTAGGATGTGTGGTTCTCAATGTCAGACCTCCCCAGCCTCACGCTCCAGGGCAAAGGTTCGCAATGGCGCCTCCCTGCGGACTGTCGCCACCCCCCATTCACCTGAGGCTTCCCTGAGGCTTTAAACTGTGCTTCCAGAAAAATGGAAGGTTTTTGGGACTGCAGTAAGCTTTTGTGGGGGCGGGAGGATGGTAGCGACGCAATCCCCAGGATTGTGCTGCTGTGGGGGACAGAAGGGTTTTTTTCTTTTCACTTACAGAAGTGAGTGCTGGCCTCTGGGGGGACAACCCCACAGACACCTCCACAAGACTCCCCAAGCCTCTAAAAAGGTAACAATTGTGATCTGAAATCACTTCCAGTTTTATGACTGCAAACAGGAAGTGGTTTCCAATCACTATTTTTACCTTTTCAGAGGCTTGGGGAGCCCTGTGAAGGTGTTTGCTGGGCTCCCCGCACTCCCATGGAGGCCAACACTCACTTCTATAAGTAAAGCCCCCTTCTGTCCCTGGTAGCAGCATGATCCTGGGGATTGCGTCGCTGCCATCCTCCCGCCCCCACAAAAGCTTACTGCAGTCCCAAAGCCTGTGGGATTTTGGGAACCACTGCTTTTATAACCAATTAAAAGATTTTATCTGATTAATCTAATTAATGAATCAGATAAACATTGCAGCCCTAGAACTGTACCTGTACAGGTTTTGCTACTCAGATTTTCCTATAATATTTACAGGGCGTGCTTCAATATCAAATACAAAACATCAGCTATCAAGTTCTGAATATCCAATATGGCCCATGGACACATTTAATGAAGAATACAGTATAATGCGGTTACATATAGTGACTCAGTTGTGGCCTCTGGGAGTCTGAAAATATTTCATTTCCCACTAAGGTTCTAGTCCCTGTCCCTTTGCTCAGTTCATTGGGAGTTTATATAAATACAGTAGTTATTATTGAAGATGGATAATGGAAATCATGTGTATGTACAAAAGAGTTGCCTATTAAACTCAACAGACCAGTTTTGTTGTTACATTGGTTATTAAAGTACTACTCTTTGGCTGCAATCCTGTACACACTTATCTGGGAGTAAATTACACTGAACTCAGTGGGGCTTACTTCTGAATAGAAATTCATGAGATAGTGCTGTTTGTGGTTTTATCTAGAGCAGGGCATTTCAGATGGAACATTGAACAGAAGTGTCCAGAGACTGTAGAACACCTAGGTTTAAAGCCTCTACAAAACTCATGTGTCAATATCAGATAATTCCCAGCTTATCCTACTACACAGGGATATTTTTCAGGATAGAACGCCATTCTGAGCTTCCCAGAATAAGGACATGAAACAAATAAATGTCTTTAGTAAACAGCTGTACACTACATAGCTCAGCTCACTTGCTTGACATGTCTAACTACGGTTGTTTCTTACTGCACTGACTCATTTCACTGAAGCAACTGCAATGCAGGGTATCTTGCTTGCTTCAGCTATCAGCTTGGCCTACTGTTATTTCAATAATGATACTAGCTAATTTGTTAAGGGTTAAGTGTATTGTGTGTGGCTTAGCACTAAGACTAGGCCTAAGTGACTTTCAGATCAGTTTCTTCACTACAGTTTCAATTATTCTATAATATCTGAACTTATTATTTGTGAGATCCAATTTGCACTAACTGTTAAAGAAGCATTAGCAAAGAAACTAATTCTTTTTTTTTTTTCCTTTTTAGAATATTGAATTCTTCAGAAAATTCTTTACATGGAAAGCCCTGGTTTTAGGAAGCTAAATGACATCTACGTATAAGGGAAGCGTTAGGCCCACTTTTGTACTCAAATACTAAAAGATAATGCTGAAGTAGCTCCCTGTTCACATATGTAAGCAACACAATGAGGCAACCCATGATTACCATTCTTGATGTCAACTGCCAAACTAGAGACATGGAGCTGACAGAACCCTTCCTGCAAAAGGGTACTCAATAATAGGCTGACTTTTCATTTGAGAGGTGTGATTTATTTTGACATAATACACAAGGCAAAGAAAGAAGAATTCATTAGGGTGAAACAGATTGCTGCATAAACCATTGAAAATCAAGCCACAAGCAGGTGGCAGAGACAAGGGATGTCTTAAAGAGACAGGTGTGTAACATGGTGGTGACACAAGGCATTGCCTTAACTATGAAAAGCCAACTGCTTAGCCTCAGTGGCTTTTTCTCAAGCCCACAGGATTTGCACAGCTGTTTACCAATTACAGCCAGTTGCATCCACATTAATGAACTCTTTATTCACTCTGATAGATGATAGGGTTTGAGCAGAAGACTCCTGTCATCCAAAAGCATGGGAAGGTGAGGCAGGTTGGTGGGAGTACAAATGCTGGTTCATTAACATGTATGATAGGGCAAGCTTAACAGAACATAATGTAACACATCAAGTGTAAGTCAATTTTATTTTACAGGTTGAGTCTCCTTATTCACAAGGGTTCCTTCCCACAACTCAGTGGGTGGCAAAAATCGCATTAAAGCTAATCCATTTAAAAAACAATGTCCTCTTGCTCAGCAATTTAAAAACAACCTTGCTGACCTTTTGTAATACACACAGAGGCAATCAGTCTCTCTCCAGGAGCTTAGAAAGACTTCACTCTTTACAAAGGCTTCTTTCTTTGAAAAGAAAGACTATCGGGCGGGGGAGGGGGTTCTCAGCGGCCTCCACAAGGTAAGGGAACAAACATTTCCTTACCTTGGGGTTCCACTGTTACTGCATCAGAGCTGGAAAGTTGGATAGCACTGGGACCTACATCACTTTTAACCTTTAATTCATTTGACAGATGTTTCAGACGCATGATCTTTTTTTCCCTTTGGCTCTTCTTTGTGCTTCTTCAATTCCTTATATACTTCTATACCATCATTTTCAAGAACTCTATAAAACGTTATTTTATTTCTATAAAACGTTATGAGATCTTCTGTATTCTTTTCTATCCCTTCCCTAATAATCCACATAATTCTGTTTGCCCTTTTAGTTGTCACCGAACATTGATCTGACAGCAAGCTTTCCACAAAGACTACAGTACTATTCCATTGAGTGGATGATAGTTGATTCAGTAGTCAAGATGACCTGGAGTTATTTTTAGGGGTGTGCACATGAAAACTTTTAATTTTGGAACCTTATTTATTTCATTAAACACAGTTTCATTCATTTTGGGCCTGTTTGGGTCCCACACTGTTCATTTTCACATCCAGGAAACAATATGACTTGGAATAGCAAGAATCCTTTGACAACATCTCTGTGATTCCCAAGATCTCGACTGGATCCCAAATTGCAGAATATAACCTGCCCAGCATAGGCCATGATGATGATGATAATAATTAAAAATTTTAAACTTGTATTTGTTTGGGATACTTTCCACCCACTTTCCATTTTTTTAAATGTTAGCTTACTTTTGCTGCCGTCAGGAGTGGCAATGTGAAGCTCCCATACTGCTCAGGGTGCTGCAGCATCCTGCAGCAGTGTGTGTATGGGGGGGGGGGATGCCATAAGTTATAGCAGAAGCCTCCATTTTGTTGTGTCCCCTGGACTATAACTCCTTCATACATGGGAAATCCCAGAAGCAAGATCCACCACCCCCATCTCAGTTCAAGGATGTTTTCCTGCCCCTCTCTTCAGATTCTGAGGGCTCCCTTTAGAGCAGGAGTGGGCAAATGTACAACTTTCGGGGTCCTGGACCTTTAACAATAGTATAGAAAAGGAAATTTCAGCAGGCGCAGCTTGTCATCTCACAGGTGGCAAGTTGCACCTGCTGAAATTCTCTCTCCTACACAATTGTTAAAGTTCCAGGATCCCTAAAGTTGAAGGTTTGCCCACCTGTGATCTAAATGCTGAGAAACCAACCTTCCGCCTAGTCAACAGTACTGCTTCCAGTTCATGTTGGTGGCCCCAAGACCTTCAATGGGAGTGTGCACACTATAGGCCTGAATTTTGCTACCTGCAACACCAACCTGGAATGAATAACATCAGTCCTGAAGCACATCTAACATCTTTTCTTCTTATCTCCAACTTAACTTTCACAGTCTGGTTTAGATATAGTTTAGCTAGATTAGTTTTCTTTTACAAAGGTTATCACATAATTGGTCAAAACCTTTCGCAGATCCCATGGGAAGCAGAAGTTTGGGGGTGCTCTGGTAATTTTTAAGTTCCCTTTATTCTGAGAGCATTTACACCTACTCTCTACATTCTATCTTTTTAACTAACAGCTGAGTCAATAAAAGGATGCTTCTTTAATTTGCGCATTAAAGCTTTGGTGTTTCTGAATTCAAAAAGTATGCAATATCCTTTAAACCACCCTAAATTATGTTATCTTATATTTGAATGGAATGCTTGCTCTTTTGAAACCTATATAGATTCTTCCCGAACAGATCATGTCTGCTTATGTGTTTGACCAGAATGTACCGTTAACAGCTGATTTTACTGATATGGTTAGGGAACTGATGTCTCAGATGCTCCATGCCAACAACTCCAAAACGAATGCCTACCTGGTTGTTTTAGCTGCACTCGAGCTTGTTTTTTGTGAACAGATTGTTTATTTGCCATTTGAAAAATAATTGTTTTAAGTGTGAAATTCTCTCTGCTAAGACAGGAGCATAGACATTCTGTTTCTCTGTTAGACTTTTGGCATTCCAAGGCGCTCCTTTTGCCTTCTGATGGTCCTGATTCCCCACCCCAAGTTTTTGGCAGGTTTGCTTTGCCTATTAGAGGTGCACAGTGATAATTCAGCTGTTGCCTGCACACAAGGGAAATATTTATAGGTTATGATAGCAAACTTCAGCCAACATTTTTTGCATCTTTCCTCTCTTATTGGCAGGTGTCGTTCATTGCAGGTAAGATCCTTTACTCCCAGTCCCAACACTGACGTTGTTTTGGCTGGCAGGTATCAATTACTGGCACCCTCAATTGCATGCTAAATATGCCAACTACAAGACTCCAAACTATGAGACGTAGAACATGGAAGTGCAGAGTTAGCACTAAACACTGCAAGGCCAAAATACTGAACTCGTTAATAAATTTACCGAGCCACTACACAGCTTCAGTTCTGCACTGGGACAGAATATCTCAAAAAGCTTTATAACAGCTTTATAACATGAAGATCAAACACTGACTGATGAAACACTGAAATATTTGTCACTTCGTAGAGTTCTCCATCTTACTTTACAGAATGTAGATGCAGTAACAGGAATGGTGTATGGCAGGGCTTTTCAAACTGGGGTGTCGCGACGCCCCAGCCTGCAGGCCCTGGCCCCTGCCCCCTCAAGGGGCGGGGGCAGCCTGGAGGCAGGGAGGAGGCAGCGGTGCGATCCCCAGGATTGCTTTAGCGGAGGCGGGGCGCGATCGCTCCGCTTCTACTTTCACTACTGCAGGGAGCCCTACTGCAGGTCGCGCTGGGCTCCCCGCACCCCCGGGAGGCTGCAGGGGCTTGGGTATGTGTCCATTCCCATGGACAGGGAAGGTTGTATGTAATCAAAGTAAGCAGGCTTTATCAAGCATAACAATAAATGAATTCATCGGAATGGTTACAATTCGTTCACCCCATGCTAATGTGGTTTTGCCAACAAGTGTTAATGAAAACTGGACACCTCCAAGCCAAAACTCCATTTTTTTGCATTGCTTATTCATGGCTGCTGCTCAAAAACAATGCCCCTTTCAGCTTTCCTTACTCACATCTAACAGGCAGTTCATTAACCATTCAATGAATCAGAGCCATGTGATTGCACAGGGGCATTTGCTGAAGTGACACAGTGGAAGGGGATCTCATTCACCCCATTACCTTAAAGTTACTAGAAGTCTGGAGGATCTGTGTTCGTGTGAACTGAGGCTTAGTGGTGGAAACACACAGGGATTAGGAACACATGCATTTAAGTGAATTTACATCTGACAATGGTTCTTTAAATTTGGTTTATTTTATTTCAGGTATGCAGTGGAGAAGCAGATGACACAGAATCTGGAAAATAACCTGCATGCCAGACATGTAATATTGGAAGATAACATGAAGAGGGCATCAGTACCATGGACAGAACTTAAAGAAAAGATGGAAGGACAAGAAATGTGCTGGAGAGGGACGCTCACAGCTTTGAGCATTTTGCTGAATGATCTGAAGAAAAGGCCTTTATCCAAGTACCAGCTTAGACAGCACCTTTTGTAAATCTTTATGAGGCTCTGTAGGATAATTCACCATGCTGAACACCACATATTGGAAATAAAAGGACATGTGTCTCAAAGATAAGTTGTAGGTGGTCACACAAACATTTCAAAGTCAAATGTAGTGTTTGCTGCAACACTTCATTTGCACTCCTTCATGCTTTTTCCTTCCTATTCTGTTGGAATGGTTCATATCATATATTGAATATGGTAACTGCCAGCTCCCCCATCTCTATTTCTGCCTCTTATTTTCTCCCATCCACCTGCCATCATTTCCTCCTCTCCTTGCTTAATTTCTACTTACCTGTGTTTCCATACTTTGCACATCTCCTGATACAAATCCCTCTTGATTATGCATTTCCCTCCTCATAATATTTTGTTCATTTTGCATTGGTGGCAGCTCTCCCAAACTAAGATGCACTTGGCTTATGAAAGATACAGAATGGCTGTGACAAAACGAAACTACTTAAGGCCTTACATATATAGTATTCACACATAAGGGAATTCTGTGTTCCTAATACTGTTTAAACCCTTTTTAAAAAGCCTGAGCAGGAGCTGCTAGTGTGCTAGAAATGTGATGGTTGGTTTTGCTATACGATACTTGTTTAGAGTGCAATGTAATGTAAGAAGAAATTATTTTTTCATTACATATAATCTGAAATGTAAGTTCTCCATTTCTCTAAGGATGTTTCTTAAGAAACCCTGATACTAATAGTTGTGAGCACCTTGACATTCTATTCCAACCCTGTTACTGAGTACATATACTGCAGATACAGATATATAGAATTTTAAGAGGTTTCTAAGTTAAGTTGTGGTGGACTAAGGTCCCCAGGATGGGGCCTGGTACTCTAAGCATTTCCTGCAGGGACCCATGTGTAGAATGACCTTTGGTACTGAAAAGGGGGAAGAGGCCAATGTCTTCTGAGAGGGTAGATGGGAAAATATCGGCTGGCGGTGAGAAAAAGCTAAAGAGAAGGAAAGGCAGGAAATGAGACTTCTGACAGACTTACAGAGAGTTGCGCGAGTCTTAATTGACAGCCCACTTCAGTGCAGGATAATGTTTCTCATTGAGTAGCATGAGTCACTAGGAAATCACCTTGATGATATATTAGGCACTTGCATAATTTTTATCTGGTACTTGAAAAATGGAGAAACTCAGTGGCAAAAAGTCTCCCTTGTGGAGAGTTAAGGAACAAGATTACTGTAGGATAATTTAAATGTCAAGGAGCAAAGATGTGCAAAACTGAAAAGTTTTTTGCCATCAATGATCATATAAGCCTTGATCAAGGCTTCCCTCTAAATACAGATCCAGCAAGGATGGGGCATGAGACTCTGAACAGTTAAGTTCATAATTTGCTAATATTTTGAAATTGCAAGCTTATAGTTCAGTACAGTACGTGGCTGGTGGACTGTGTTTAGTTTAATAGTTTTGCAGGCCTGAGGTAGATGTTCAGCCTATAGTTCCACAAACTCAATGCAAATCTGAAAGTCACAATGATTTTTTTAAAAAGCTTCTTAGTAGTAAGAGAGATGATATAGCCCCAACATTATCCACTGGTGCCTTTAATCTCTCTAGTCTAGACAGAGGCTATGACTCTGCTGCACTTACTGGACAATGGAATCTATAAGCCTGTATTGCAATGTTTATTTTATCTTGAACTATTAATGTTGGATTTTGGTTCACTAAGCCTGCAATCCTAACCACACTTTCCTGAGAGTAAGTCCCATTGAACAAAATAGGACTTACTTCAGAGTAAACCTGGTTAGAATTGTGCCCTAAGTTCCTTATGTTCAGCATAAATTAAGAATTAAAAATATACCTGTAAACTGAGAACATGGATCGTATGGCTGATGAGTTAACATGTAATTAATATGTAATGTGAACCATGCTTTATTTTATTTTATTCAAATGTAGTTAGAATAACATGCTCTAAGCTAACTGTCATACAGATTAACTGCACAGAAGATGCCCTCTATGCCAATATGTATATGACAAATATCTGGAGTGAAGAGGGCAAGTAGAGTCTCTTCTATGGCAGCCTTAAATGGGTATTACTTTGTACCGCAAACACTCCAGGTAATGGAGGCAGTGCAAGCAAATTGAATAAAGCAATGGAACATCATGCACAGCATGTTTTTGTTATGTGATTAGCTTGAGCCTGCTCCTTTCAGCAGGAGCTGAGAAGAGGACCTTAGTGCAGAGAGACCTGGCATCACTAGCCGACCTATAGTTCGAGCGCTCTCCAATTTATTATCCTAGAACAAGAGCACATCCTCATCCCATGGTTTGGAGAATATGCTTTGCAACAATTTTATAGACTGAAATGTCAGACTGAGATGACTCATCCAGCAGAGTGTCATACCAGAAACATAAATCATCATAGCTCAGGAACTTGTGGAATGTCAAAACCCTGAATTCATTGGTTTAGCATTCATGGTACTTAACATGTCATGTACCCCTGTTTCCATCTCCAGATGGTCTCTCTATTGATCTGCTACTCAGCCTTTGGAACACAGCTATGCCATAAAAGAGCAAGAAAACAAAAACAAAAACATGTCCTGGTGCAAGAAAATACTAACACAGATTCACAGACACATTCAGCTCAACTAACACAGCACTGAACACAGTAAATTAATGTTGCCACCTGGGATAAAGCCATAACATGAAGCTGCACTTCTCCAGAAGGAGTTCTATCAGACGCTTGCAATGATGGTAGCTTATTTCTGAAGCTAAAGTCAGCTTGCTGGGACAGCTCTGTATAGCCACTGTCCACAGGCAACACTACTGAGATAGTGTAGCCATTACAACCCAGTACAACAATTCAAACAGAATACCAAAAGACATGCCTGCAATTACAGCATCTGAAGCAATGAAGTCAGATAAGCAAGCCAACATGTACACATACAAGTATGACACTTGCATGCAAATAGCAGCATTCATCAATAGTTTAGGATGTGTACTCCTCAGGCCCACCAGCTACACCTTAATGCATATAGTGCTTTCAGATATACACACATCAAATACTATTGAGATCATAAGATCGGCCCTGCTGGATCAGACCAAAATCCTTCTAGCATAGCGTTCCGTTTCCAACAATGGCCAGTCTGGTGTCTCTGAGAAGCTCACAATCAGAACTATTTACTTGTAAACATTTACACAGCTAAACCTAAGTCTCAGACCAATAAGACACAGAATGCAAAGTTGTCACATCAGACACAGCTAGGCAAGCAGCTTTGCCAAGTCTCACAGCTCAAACAGATGAACCTGGCCTCCAAAATAATTCAGACACTGTTCAGTTTTGGCAGCAATCTGAAACATATTTAGTTGGAAGAAAGTCCTGTTGAAATAAATAGGGCTAACTTCAGAGTAAACATATTTAGGATTGGGATATTAAAGATTAAATTCAAGCTCTTTTATGTGAGCACTTAAGAGTGATATTTTCAAGGCTTCTTCATTGACACAGAAGACTGGAAGTTGTTTTTCTATAACAACAGAGCTTGAAAATAAAAGTTATTGTAATGAATTATATTACAGCAAATCCAGCAATTTGGGGAAAAAATCAATTCTAGGCGGGCTCCTAATTAAACAGTGAGAGTTGGCAAAATTTGATAAAGCTAGATAGCAAAGCTCATTCACCCTTTCCTGGTCTTCTATGTGGCCACTATGCCTTAGCTTTTTGGGGGGAGGGAGGCTCCATTTTCTTCTTTCTGCTTTCTTGCTTTGACAACCAGACTTGCATTTTAATGCAAATTATCCCCTCCTCAAGTGCAGAAGGAGTGAGGATATTCTTTCAAATAAAAACATATATTCTACAGAAAGTCTGTTAGAAGCCAAGAGAAAAGCCTGCAACATACCAGCATCTGACCTGGGAGCTTTTCTAGCAATTTCAGTGGCTATCTTCTGTGACTCTGGGAAAGCTTTCTGGATATAGGGATACCCCACTCTGGGCTCTCCCTCCTTGAACTCTTTACCATCTCCAGTTGAAACCGCCGTGTGTACCCACACAACCTGTCCTGGGAAGGATGGGCTCAGAGGAAGTTCATACAAGTCATCTTTCTGAAAGTTGGATCCTTGTTCATGTGTTGTGTCCACTTCCCTTTCAGATTTGTGCTGCACTTTCTGCGTGCCACCCTGCCCCACAGGAAAGTGTAATCCCATATGGGCTCCCATATGCCTCCACCTCAGTAAACTTTATTGGAACACACAAAACACAGACAATACACACATATATTGGTTCTTCTGAGACAGTTCCACAGAACTCACACTGCTTTGGATGACATTTGTGAATGAGGTTTTCTTCTGGGTTAAACAGCAAGAATCGTGAGAAAAAGAAAACTTTTTTGTTTGTTTTACAACTCATGAATGGTGAGCATCCATGGGAACAACAACAACAACAGTGATGGATATATGAAACAATATGTCTCCATATACAGTACATTGTTTCTATAGAAATAGTATCTCCATATACATCTATGTAAATGTACAACAGTCTCACAGTGAGTCAGCAGGAAACAATGTTGGGTTATCAATGTGGTTTTGCACCTGCCCAGCAGCACAGACCAGCCTCAATGTACTAATGCATCACAGAGTGAGGTGGACCCTGGAAGAGACTTGACAGTCAGCTATCTTGCAAGTTATATCTTAGAACCGGTGCACAGCATAGAGAGGGCTATCCCTCTCTTCTCTCAAGTCTTTCAAGGAGGTTAACTCACTCTTCAACAGTCTGAATAAGGAATGTGCACAAGAAACATTAAAAATAATAATCACACTATTGTATATTAGAAACCCACCCAAATAGGCAACAATGTGATTAAAAGAAAAGCCATCAAGGTTCTGGTAACAACAAGCTCCTGGGTATCAGCTGTGATCACCATGACTCCTAGATGGTATGGTCTGTGTAATTTGCCATTTCACATCACCACATCAGCAAACTAGCATTGAACTGTATACACATGAAGTTACACAGAACATACACAGTGCAAAATATGAATACTGGCATATTTTAAGATTTGTACAGTATATTATATATGTGCATATATATTTTTATATCTTTCACAGATTAGGTAGACACACAAAAATATATAACCCTTAAAGAAATCATTTTATAAAATACTTATCATATTGGGGGGAAATATACCTAAATAAAGTGCACTCCTGTTATACTGAATATGCGGATACAAATCCAACAGAAGTAGTGACTAATATGAATGGTAACTTTGTGGAACAGTCTATAAGGAGCATCTCTTGCAGAAATCCCACTGAAACTGTAGAAGAGAAAGCTAGAAGAGATCAAAAGGTCAACTAGTTTAGTGACCTAAGAAGTGATAGGGCCAAGAATCCACTTGTACCCTATAAATCAATTTATGCAGTCCAGATTCCAACATGCTAGAGGCAGAGAGCAGATGAACCACACAAGGTACCTGGAAAAGCAAATATCTCCAGACGACTTATGCTAGTGAGTCATACTATATGATGCAGATAAATGCAAAACAAAACAAAATTCCCCGGGCCATAGATAGAGAAGCCCCTGGCCCAATAGCAAATCACTTTCTAAAGAGCTATACAGAATAGGAACACCTCCGCCACACCCACTACCCAATCTTAGCTAGACTGGTTTGGAAGTTGGAAAGGGTACCTTTGGGACTAGTTTAAAACCATATGAGCTTGTGTAACACACCAACATATCATTTGTGCAAAATCTGTCCTCTTGTTCGACTCTTATTCACATTAGTGAAGGTTGTGTAGGAGATGTTCCTAGTAGATTTATCCATAATATCTGGCATTTGTACTAAACAATTAGTTGTGTCTGATGTAAACATTTGCTTATGTGATATGCATGTACAGCATAAGTGGAGTGCACTATGTTTCCAAAGTAATACCCCACTTCAGGAACAGTGCTGCTTTTCCATCCCGTGGTGGCATCACACCCCTTTCTGTTTTTCTGACCAAGATATGGCAGCAAGACAGGCAGTCTGCATCCATGCACCCAGGAACACACAGAATACATGCTGTCAAACTTTAAAAAGCAGCTGGAGCCTGTCTGCCTGCCAAGCTATGCCCTCCCCATACCCTCATGCAATCCCCTCTGCAGGATTTAAGAGACCTCCCAGGGCACTTTATTCAACCTACAACGCTATGTGCCAGCATAAATCTACTTACTATCTTCTCTGGTGTCACACATAACCCAACTTCCAAGTGAGAGATTACAGCCAAACCCATCTTTTCTATTTAGCAAAAAATGGTTTCCACTGTACCCTTGCTGTGTCCTCTTCCTAATGTGACAAACCCGGAGGAGATGAAATTATGGAAATCTGGACCTCCACTTCGATAAATATCCTTTCCATAGTGACCTGCCAAGAAAAGATGAGAAACAACACATCACTTTATGCAATTCATCCTGGTCTGCCTTCAAGTCAACAACAGCCACTGTTCCTGACCTTTCGTCCAACCTTGTTTATCTCACCTTTTGCAGACCGTAAGTCTACGCCACATCTCTGTTTCATACAGTAACCACACAACTGTTGGCACTAAGCAAACAAATTAGTGGCAGTAGTAGGGGATCACACTCAGAGCAGATCACTTAGCATCTGCTAGGCAAGCAATTTTCAACCATGGCACACTGTGTTGTTGGCATCCTTCAGTCTTGGAAGACTATGGTATCATGCTCTGAATGGTGGTTCTGGAACAGTGTCCTCTCCAGTGCGCAAAGCCTGCGTAAAGTAGATATGGCGGATAGACCCATGCAGCAAATCCCCCCTCTCCACGTCGCTGAAATGGTCCAATGGAAAGGCAGAAGCCAATACGGTTGGTTCCAGCGGTGTCGCAGGAGTTGCCAGAATGTGACTGTGTTCAGCCATGAACTGCCTCAGGGACTCCGGCTCCTGATTTTGCCTCGAGGTTGACTCCTGAAGCCTTTTCCATAACTGGATGTAGCCACAAGGCAGTGGAGGTTTGGGATCAGAGTTTTCCTTCTCTCAGATGAGCTGCCTTCCCAGGCTATTGAGTCCCATCTACCTGGTGACTGTTTAGTCGCCTCTTACGACAAGTACAGCCAAACTGAGGGCCTATTCTTATCCCCCAGCCCCCAGGGGAGGCACACTGGTGTGCTGTAAACAGTTTGCAGGTGTGCCGTGGGAGTTTGGGGGAGGCTCATTTATTAGTAGGGTCTTTGGGGGTTTGAGGGAGGGCAGAACCTGTATCATTTTTCAGTCAGCTGCTGTTGGGATTGGATATGCTATTTCATGTAAGCTTGTGCTAATGCATTTTGTTATTTCTTTATCTTAATAGTCACTTTATAAATGATAAAATATATCCTTAAAAAACTGATGGTGTGCCTTGACAATTTTAATGCCTTGTCAGTGTGCTGGGAGTTGAAAAAGACTGTAAATTGCTGTGCTAGACTGATGCTGCTTCATCAGCAATTCTTCTGCTAAATATTTATGCCAAAAGAGACCCATACAGCAGTGGTTCCCAAACTGTGAGATGTGTCAGACAGGGGAGCTGCGGAATCCTCATGAAAAACCCACCACCCTATACAATGTATAGGATTATAGCCCTAATGGAGACCTGTGGCCAGTGGCCCAGTAGATCAAGGGAGCTTCCAGATGAAAAAGTTTGGTAACCTTACAGGCTTAGATTTGGCTCAGAGGTCACCACATGGTAGACCCCCTACTCTAGATGTATGCTATTAACTGGGAAAACAAAGAGTCTTTTGGCACCTTCAAAACTAATACTGAACATTAATTTCTGTATAAACTTTTGGAACGACAGTACTATAGACTGGAGCACTGTTGAAACCAAAGTGGGAGAAAGAACCGAAAATAAATGATGAAAGCACTTGTGGGCTCCTATTTCACACAAATACAATGGGTACTATTTCATTTTTTTTTTCCTTCTAAGCAACCACTTAAATTTTAGGTCAAACTGAACAAAGACATACTGGGAACAAATCAACTGGCTCCCATATCTCTTGCCCCTTGAGAATCCCAAGAAAGGGTAATTGCAAAACATCATTTTGCCAGAAGCATCTTAGCAGAAATTGTATTTCTTTGGGAGCAGAGTTTCTGCTTGCTGATACATGAGGAGATGCTCTAGTGATTTTATATATCCCTCTGTTCTACACCAACTCTCTGGTTATCACTTCCTTCAGTGAAACTATTGATACATGAACACTTATCTTTGGGAAGGGCTGGGAGAAACACTAGAGGGCCAAATGCAACAGCCATTATATAGGCATATTTGTTTTTATTTCACAGTTGATTGGCAATAAATAGCTCCTGCTGCTCTCTCCCTCTGGCCAAAGAGATCAGAGGGACAGGACTGCAGATGCAAGAGAAAAAGTCATAGGAAAACAAAAATCTAAACAAAAGCATGAGTTACTACTGCCCAATCCTATGGTGGCCTTGTGCAGATGGCTCTCATTAGCGTAAAGCCTTGGCTACCACTGCGTGAGCTGCTGCAAAAGTGGACAGCTTGCTAATAACAGTGTGGAAGCAGGTACGCCCCACACCAGCAGTGATAGGCCACCAAATCCATGCCAGAGCAGGTAGGTCAGTTGTGGGGGTGGTTCGGAGAAAGACTGTGGGCAGCGAGGATGAAAGGAGTGGGCCGGGTTGCATGTGGAAGGATCTCGGTGGCCACAACACACACTTGAGTTCACTTTCTGCAGCCTGCTATGACCCAGATCACTTCAGTAGTGACTTAGCCAAAAGCAGCTCCCTTGGATGTTTCACAATTTTTGAATCTGCCAGTGTTTCTCAAACTGTGGGTAGGGACCCACTAGGTGGGTCCCCATTCATTTCAATATTTTATTGTTAATATATTGCGACTTGATGTGACCGTGGTATATGATTTCATTTAGGGAAAAGTTACAGATCTGTGTTTTTAACAGGCTGTTATGTGTATGCTTTCAACAACGATAGTAAATGGGATATACTCCTGAGAAAGCATGGGTAAGATTGCAGCCTAGGAGTCCAATCCTATCCAATTTTCTAGTGCCGGTGCAGCCATGCCAATGGGGCAGGTATGTGGGAAGGTAGTCACAGAGACCTCCTCAAGGTATGGGAACATTCATTCCCTTACCTTGGGGCTGCATTGCAGTTGCACCAGTGTTGGAGAGTCGGATAGGATTGGGCCTTAGGATTGTCAAAAATTTTCCTGCTTGATTGTGTCACTTCTGCTCATGACATCACTTCAGTGGGTCCTGACAGATTCTCATTCTGAAAAGTGGGTCCCAGTGCTAAAAGTTTGAGAACCACTCAATGCCAGAATGCCAGAAAATCTATAAGGTCAACTGAAATGATTGCCTTAGGTAGCAGATTGGTGGAGGATGACCATCTCTGTCCACTTTCTTGCTTCCACTGCTCTTCCATTCCCTGAATCGGAAACAGAAAAGGGGAACTGAAGAGAAAACATGGAGCGAGGGAGCTAGAGCTAGAACACTAGAGAGGGGAGGAGCAGAGGCTGGCACATTATTGGGTAGGGGATTGAGAGCATTCGGCCTGCCGCCTCAGGTATCAGGAAATCTTGGGCCAGTTCTGATGGCAGAAATAGCAAGAAAGAATAATCTGAGGAGGAATTGCCCATATACCTTTCTAAAGGAATGAAGGGCATAGCAGACTCCAGATCTGGGACTGGTAAGCTAGTTATTTCAGGTCAGGAGTCTGAACTGATTCACAAACCACCCAAGGGTGTTTACTTCTCTGGAGGTTCCCACTGGGGAAATCAAAAAGCCCAGTCTGAAACTATTCAACATAGCCACAGTACATAGGTACATGTACCCTTTAAATTCCTTGTGATTTTGCAGGAGGGGTGGAACTCTGGCCACTGCCAGGCCTGCTTGAGACTAAGGGCTCGACTGGACTTTGGATACTGATAGGGTGACTTCTGCTATTCTCTGAAAGCCTGCTCATGTTTTGTGGCCTCTGAGTGCAAAACTGGCTTTTCCACCATCGACTGTTCATTTTTGTATGGTCTGTGACCAGCTGCTACTTTCAAGTCATCCCTCCACCCCCCACCCCCGGAGCTCCCTGTAGCTTCTTGGCCCAACTAGAACACAGATGCTGGTGCAATTTCTTGAGTGACTGCCAATTCTCAGAGTGGTAACAAAGACTAAACCAGTTAATCAAGGACCAAAACCTTAACTAACTCTAAAGCCTTCATAGAAAAAGCACAACCCCTTTAAAAGGCACCAGACCAATGAGAGCAGAACCCTGCCAGAGGCAACCAGCTACCAAATGAATCCCATCAGTCAAACAGTGGGGTGACCTACAGGTAACGATCAATCCGCAGACCCTTTGAAAAGCTTCAGTCAGAGACAAGGGTCAGAACCAAAGCTCTGTACCTCTGACTATTCATACAACCTTAATATCATAACCAATATGGACCACGGTAGCTCTCCTATGTTACGTAGAGAATGGGAGCAAGAGCACATCTGATGTCTCACTGCCTGCCTTACTTCTACTGATCATTCACCCAAGGGTGTAACGTTGGAATAGGGTCTTGCATGTTTAAAATGCAGTGCAAATGAGGCCCTTTTCAAGCTCTCTCAGATAAAATTTGGGAATTGATTGTGCAATATGAACTTCTATGATGGAACTGAAGCATCAGCATGTAGGATCTTTTTGAACATAACATTTCCAAAGTATTTGGTGTTGTGGGGGCAGGCATGCTGGATGAGTAAGGAGATAAGGAATAGGCCTGGTCCTACCATGAAGCAGGGCAAAGGACTACTTTAAGCAGCTGATCATGAGCCAGTTCTCAGGAGCTGCACAGCAACCCACCCAGCAACCCTACATGAGTAGTCTGCAGAAGAAGAAAGGTGAAATCAGCACCCCACTTTTCCCTCTTCCCTTCCTAATAGAAAAGGAAAGAGGCAGGAGAGATGAGAATTTGAAGGAAAACAAATCTGGGATGTGATTTTAAAGGCAAAGGAGCAAAATGGGTGTCATTTAGTGCTCCATTTCAAGCAGCAAAATATTACAGGCTGACACTAGTAATGTGTGCTCTTCTTGCTTTTCAGGAGATGCAGGTCTGAATTGTTCAAACTGGCCTACTTCCAAAGAAAAGCAGGCTTGGTAGAAGTTGTGGATGTGTGTGTGTGTGTGCTAAAAATGCTGGCTCCTGAGAGCACACTTCCATCCCACTGAGCTGTTGGTAACTTTGACTTCAGCCGATGGATCATGGTGCAGTACTGACATTTCAGTCTCTGTCCTGGTTTATTTACTACACATCTCAAGGGAGATATTCTGTCACAACAGCTAACTGAAAGGCAATTTATCACATACAACCCCTTCCTGGGAAAATGAACCAATGGAAGGGATGAGATGGGACCTGATAAAATTGACCTTCTGAGATACCTGAGGTCCCACTTTGGGATACTGTGAGGATAAATTCTATCCCCTGACTGCTATATTCTTTAATAGATAGGCATGTCCTAGCTGTCTGGGTGAGCAACCATTCCACTCATTGCATTGCTACCTCCATTCAGTTCCAGGTTAACCACGAAAAAATAAAAAGACAAATTCTGAAAAAGAGCACTGGGGTAGCAAAGCTGCACTGCACTCTACGGCACCAGGTCAGGAACAGACTGTAAGGAATGATGGAAAAAGGCCTTATTCATAGTTTTATCTGAAATTGATGAAGGCTGGGTTCATTTTATCCTGTCTGGAGGATTATGAAACAAATGGATGAACTTGGGTATCTGCCCTTCCCTTCTACTTTAAGAACATTTACATGCCTTGCTATCTACATAAAGTAACTTACAGCGCAATCTTATCAACCCCCCCCCCCCACCGCTGATGCAACTGGGAGCATCAGGGAGCAATCCCTTATTTTTCAGGTAAGGGAAAATTTGTTCCCTTGCCCAGAAGTAAGCCCCCACAATTTGAATGTGTCTACTAGGACCCACACCAGCAATTGTGATGACACAAGTCTGAGTAGACCAAGGAGGGTGAATCAAGCTTAGAAAGGGGATAGGATATTGGATGCACTGTTGCCACTGATAGCGCCCCATTCTTGCCCTGAACACCCCCTTCCTGATCTCCACTCTCTCCCTTCCTGCCTCATTATGCTCACCCGTGCCCCCTGTTCACCACTGTGCAGACTAACAGTCGAATCCTGAGCTCCCGGGGTACGCAGCTTCGGTAGCACCGAAAACGGCTGCTGCCACATCCTACATGCCTCAGGCAGCCATGGGCGGCATCTCAGGAGAAGGGGACTTTACTCCCTCCAGGTAAAGGATGTAGCCCTGCAATGGGGCTACTTGATTCACTGCAGACCAAAAGGTCAGCAGTGTGGGAAGAGTGTTCGTGTCAGTTGGCAAGCCCCACACAAACACTCAGGATCTGGTGGAGCAGAGTGCCATCGTTCCCGCCTCCCTTCCTCCCCGCTCCCTCCTCTGATATGCCTCCTCTCCGCCCTCTCCCCGCCCCCCTCCCCGGAACACCTCCCCCCGCCCCCGCTTTCTTCTCTATGGCTCAGCAGTCCATGCAACCGCTGAGCGGCAGAGGCCAGGTAACCGTCTAGCACTAGCCCAGTGCCGGCCAGCGCTGGAGTAGCACAGGCACTGGTCCGGTGTTTGTTACGCCTCGCAAACCTGCCTTATGGCATGTTTATGACAAATGGGCTCTTACTGGCTTGTTCTGGAACCACCACTTGTGGTGGTGGTCAAGCTGTGTGGAATGGCACACTGCCTTTTGCAACCACCGTAAGCATGCTGCATAGCCAGAACACAATTTCTGATGGTGCAGCATGACCATAAGATTGGGTCCTTAATTGTGAGACATGCCTACCTTCTGATTTTGAGAAGAAGGAGAAGGGAATGGGGTATGATACATACCATGCTTGTGCAGGGATGCAAATGGCTCAGGACCAAATCCTATCCAATTTTTCAGCACCAGTGCAGCCATGCCAATAGGGCATGCACTGCATCCTGCAGAGAGGGGGCAATCATGGAGGCTTCCTCCAGGTAAGGGAACATTTGTTCCCTTTCCTCAAGGCTGCACTGTTACTGCACTGGCACTGGAAAGTTAGATAGGATTGGGCCCTCACTCAGCTGCTTCAACTACTGTGACCCATACCCTCTCTCATATGTGCTTTGTTCTCCGTATGCTTCAGTATGAGAATTAAGAGATGCTAACTTTTTTTTCCCTGGCATTGCATTAAAGTCTAATGAATAGAGTCGCTTTTTTGTCACACAGAAGTAACAGTGAAGGGAAATTCATCACTGTACCTTCTTACATTTCAACATTCAGCTGTTAAATGCACTGGAGCAACAACAGTAACAATATTGCCTACTTTCATTTTCATGGATGCTACTCATTTTCCTTTGTTGCAATCCCATAGAAGAGAACCTAGTTCGTGTCCACATGTTTAATAGATTTTGACACACAGATAGAAATTGTGAGAGTTGTAGCACCAGTTGTTTGTGCATTTTTCACTAGGACATCTACACATCTGTAAATTTTCTTCCTCCTTCCATACACACTCACACGTACATGAATGTGTGCATGCACGCACACACAAAAGGAAATGGTGAAGTGGTGGTGACACTCTAAAGCCATATACAGACAGGAAGCCACTGGTTCAGCATGTGGATTTCTAGATTTCACCTCCCTTAAGGAAACTAGGTCAGCCTGACCTGTAGGGCATGCAAAGCTGCCCTGTAATGAGAGTTAAGTGTTATTGTTTTTAAATTGACTGGCACACTCTTCTTCCAACTTAGAGTAGCTGCCCAGTTCTCTTAATCTGTCTACAGGGAGTTAAATGATTTTCTGCAGTACATCTTGACTGAGGTTGCATCTCCTGGGTCTATCCTATTATAACTAGGCTGGCTTCAATTGCTATGGCTGATTCTCCTGAGATCAATTCCATTCTCTCTTTCATCTCAAATGGCAAAAAACCAGGAGCTTCTGGAAGACAGCTGTGCCAGACTGGGAAAAGAAGTGGTTACTCCACAGATCTTTCTGCTGTCCTTCAAGAATTAAATTCCCCCCTGATGGGAGGGGAAAACACAGATATACATTTTATAAATAAATACTTCAGAGAGGAGAATGACTCCCTCCCTACCAGAGGCTGGACAGAGCCATGAGTGGATGAGTCTTTTGCTTAGTGTATAACAAAGGCTGATTTCTTTAGGGCATTCAGCTCAAAAAAGAAACACTCCATTGAAAACACACCCTAAGTAAATTGCATAAGAAACAAACTGGTTACAAATGTCAATTATATTCCCAGCTCAGGAATAATGGAATTATTAGAGCTGAACTAAACTGCTGTAATCCACCTTTCAGAAATGTTGTTCCTAAAACAACTTATAAAAGAGTGAATTTGGGTACTAACGGCCTATGCGTGCATGTGTGCAAGACAGACTTGAACTGGAATCTGCCATCAAAAAACAAACCAAAAAAAAACCTTCTTGGGGAAGGAAAGAGCTGCCCTACACTTTTGGCTGCCCACTCAATGGAAGCTTTTCTTTCCCAGTAGTTGGACAATTTCGGTGGCTTGAAACAAACCATTTAAACAGCATGAATAGTCCTCTGCAGAAGGTGTGGATGCTGTGCATGCCCCAGGAAGGAAGGAACATCTATTTGTACTGTCAGTCTAGTGTAGCCACCTTTGAGATTGTGAGAAACAGCTGCAGCTCACAGCCTACAGAAAATTAATTCCCCAGAGCTAAGGAAGGGCATTTCAAGTGCAGAGGGGCTTGCAGGCAAAACTGTTGTCACAGCTGACTACCAGGAATGACCTCAGCTTGAGGAAAACAATCTGCCTGGAGAGGGCTGGACAAGTTTACTTCCCTTCCATCAGGGCCCGTACTGCATTCAGCTTTAAATTAACATCTTTCTGCTTTGCCTCTGCTACTGAAGGGAGAGTATAAATTAGCATGCATTGGGAGAAATAAGCAGGGGTAGAGGCAAAGGCTGTGGAAGCAGTGCCATTTGTTTTAATGAAAAATCTGAATCTGTTCTTTTAAAATATGTAGCAGAGGCGGCACAGTGAGGGGCACTTAGGGGTCTTACTCAGGTTTTGAGACATCTGACCCAGGACTGCTGTGTGCCTTCTCTGTTCATGTGCAGACTGTGAGACCTGACAGAATAATTTCCTAGTGATACGTCAGAATTATTTTGAGAAAAGTGAAATCTTTCTCCTGCACAGTCTCCTTAGGCAGGCCACTCCCTGGCAGCGTCAGCATCCAAGTTATAATATGGGGATCATAATACATGCTTGCCTTACAGGATTGCCATTAGGACTACACCAAGATAATGCATATGGAGCATCCTACATACTCAGGAAGCACTATAAAATATTTATTATTATTATTACTTCTTCAGAAACTTAATGGTGCATGAAGATCAAGGTTGCCAAGCCTATATGGTTGTGTCAGCTAGTAATTTATTGGTTCAAATTATGCTCTACAGCATGGGTCTCCAAACCCCTGCCCGGAGGCCAGATGCGGCCCACAAAAAGCCTCTACCCATCCCACAGCCAGCCTCTTATCCCCTGATAGCCTCTGGCCCACTCAACTGTACATGACCAGAGCTGTGCCCTGGATGTGTCTGGAGGGTGTTCTGAGGGCCAGAGAGGTTGATATTCACTCATCTAAGTTCCATCTCTAATTTATTTAAATTTTGTATTTAAATTTTTTTTCCGGCCCTCAGCACCACATCAGATATTTGATGCGACCCTCTGGCCAAAAAGTTTGGAGACCCCTGCTCTACAGGTAAACAGTACTGGGGCTCTGAGAAGTTGGTAGATTCCAAAGCTCTGTAAGTCTCCACCCATCTTCAGGTTCTGCCCAGGCTCTGCCATAGACCTGCCAAATTTCAACCTGATCTGATCCACCAGATTTCACACTGGCTTTGTGGGAGTGGCAATCTGTTTTGGGATCCTGGTGTGAGGATGGGAGAGCTTTAGCCCTTGCCTTCACCCTCCTGTTTTTGGAGGGAATTCTACCACTGATAGCCTTCTTCCAAGGCCAAACAGCAGCCACGAGTGGGGTCTGATCCAGATCAGAACCATGGCAGGGAATAAAAGGCTAAAAGGCCTCTCCCCCCCCCCCCCTAGTCTAGTCCCTGATCATAACTCCCATAGAAATGTTGAGGTGGATGCATTTTTTCTTCAGATCCTGTTAGGGCATGCCTAAAGAAACAGTAAAATGTTGGCTCAACCTATCTGTGTTGACCATCTGGGCATAAAGCAGCAATCCTATACACATTGTCCTGGGAGTAAGCCCCATTGGACACAATGGGACTTAGTCCTGAGTAGAAACAAAATGGCAAAAACAAAACAAAACAAAGAAAAAAGAAAACACAATGGCATCCCATACAACTTACAGCATAATGTACTCAGAAGTAAGTCCTATTGGACTTATGGTCATGGTCTGTAATATTCAGCAGTCTAGTCCTGATACTAATTACAGCTGCTATTTGCATTTTTGAAAACCATGCAGGACCTACTGACCTAATAAATATCACATTTAGTTTGGTCCTGAGTGTATAAAAGACTATAATACAGTTTGTAAAATTGGACCTGCACATTCAGTATTAAATCTATGCAATCATGGAAGCTACCTTTTTCTTACACACACACACGCACACACACACACACACACACACACACACACACACACACACCCCTTATTCTCCCTGATTATTCCTATTCCATAAATGAATGGTGGCCCTTTGCACTAATGTTCTGCGTCCTCATTTTGCCTGCTGCTGCTGCCACTTTACCCAGGGTAAAGAAGAGTGATTCCCCTTGCCCTGAGCTGGGGAATCAGGGCTGAGCTGCTTTTGGCCCCAACCTTGCATTGGATACAGGACAGGCCAGCCAGGCTCCCCATTCCAACGCAAGTTAGGATTGCGTTTCCCATGTGTCAGAGCATTCCAGAGGAGGGAATGTTCTGAGGCTGAAAGATGGCACATTACTTGGTGTCCTATGGCATGTCTATAAGAAAACTAAAATGCGATTGCTACTTCTCATTCTTCTATTTCTACTCATCCCTAAATCCTCCTCTATTATCCTGGACATGATGCATGATAAGAGACCCTTGGCTTCAAAACATTTTTGTTTTGAAATGCAGAGAATAACTGACAGTTTGCAGGGAGTACATATATTGTTGAATTGGGAGGAATTCACAATATTATCAGAGATTACGGCCACAAAAATAAGCAGCTGTCTTGCTGGGACACTAGGGGTCAGGTACTGAGAACGTAAAAGCTTGCATCCCAGAAATTCTGGTACTAAATGAACCATCTACTGTTTCTCAACCATATTTAAATGAGACTGAACTCTGTAATAGATAGATTAAAATGATGATTAGAATAATAGGCTAAGCATTTTATACAATGATTAAATCGTTTATCATGCCATATTTATACCAACTATTACTTACTGTTTCCATTTATGAATGCCTTGCTACAGGAATCCCAAATTTCATGCCTTTCTTCGACCTTACTGCAAAATAAAGCTGCAATCCTATACACATTTTCCTGGGAGTAAGTCCAACTGAATGCAATGGGACTTACTTCTGAGTAGATATGCATAAGATTGTGCTGTAAGATTCATACCTAAACAAGCAACAGAAAGGAGGATAGTATTAAAGCAGCTCTTGCCCTCTCTGCACTGCTATGACAGGTTTCTGCTTGGGCCACTGTGAAATCTTCTATAAGAAATCTCCCCCAATTCCCAGGCATTCAGATTAACTAAGTAATCAAAGTATAAATATAATGTAAATATAGTAGTGAAAACTTAATTTAGCGCAGGAATAGATAAGTTCATCTGCACGTACTGTAGAACTACACAATGTAGGGGTTTTTTTTGCCCTGTACCATTCTGGACCCCATGCAACAAGCAGGTGAAGGTGAGGATTGAATGTTTCCATGTGCCTTTCAAAAACATCCTGAACAGAGGAAGTTAGCAGGCCAGGAAGCAGACTAGCCTTAAACTCATGCTTCTGACATGCTGTGGATCCTTCTGACAAGGGAGGATCCCCTCCTTCCATGGACAGCTTTCAGACATTCACTACTATATTATGCCTGATGTGAGCATATTAAAGTCTAGGAAAAGCTTGACCACATGATTTCACTATACACAGAGATTAGCTATTAGTGCAAGAACTGCTAACATGACTGTGGCCAATGAAGGAAGAAGTAGATCACAGCAACATATCCTTGTGAATCTTGAGATTATAATTTTTGTGCTTCTTCTTGGGATAACTGGGATTTCTAGAAGACACTCAGCTTGGAGCTTTTAGAGAAACTCACAGATTCCCACTGTTAAACAGCTTTTACACTGGCTATCACTCTGTGTGGCAAGGACATCCACAAATACACCAGCCCAATTAGCTAAACTGCCTTTGTCAGGGTTTGTCATTTTCTTGAATTTTGCTTCACCAAACTTGGGCTAGTCTGTCCAATTAAATTCCAAACTAAACCCAAAAGTTGTTCTCAGTTTTTAATAACTTTTCAAATGAAGGAAAAGCTTCCCAACATTTCTACTGAAATTGGCTTATAAGCTGGGAAATAATATTTGACTGAAAAAGTAGAAGAGAATCATTTCAGATAGCAGAACGTTACTACAGAGGTGACTCATATGCTCCACCTTCCCTTTCTTCAGAGGCAAACTGTGTCTGCCCAAAAAGAGTGACAGGCAGAAGCCAGCACAATAAAGGAGATCCTCTGACTATTAGTACATTGCTTGAACTACAAATGGAAAAGGTGACCCCAAATTTGGGGAATACATGCTGTTGCTTTTAAGGACAAATTACCTGTCTTTTACCATAAGCATGATGAGTAAGTAACCAAGGGTTAGAGCCATACATTGATAAACATGAGTCCTTCCTATCTTTGCAGAACATTTCTTTTACATAATAATTGGGCAACTGTTACTTAGTTGTTGCACAGAGTTGGGATATATTTCCTCAGACTAACAGTTCTGTAGCAGGGAATTCATATTCATTCAGCACTCAAGCCAACTATTTTGGCAATGCAATGCCCCCGCCTAATTAGGGTATGATCTTTGACTGTGTGAAAGTCACAGACATCTATAGTGCCAGTGACATTGCTGGTAACTCACCATTCATTCATCCCCCTAACATCTCCACCACCTTGTGAATGTTTAAAACATTGTATTTAATTATTGAGAAATTTTTTTAGCAGAGACAGCATTGCCCCAACTCCATCATCCTATCAGAATGTTTATGCATCCCTTATTTTGGTTTAACAGCAGCTAAAATGCAAGTTAGCTAAACCTCTGAGTAATGGTATCCTTTTGCAGAAAGGAGACCTCCCCGCCAATTAGGAGTGAAGGGAATATCATGCTGAATTGTACTCTGTGCAAAAGGTGCCCTAAGAATAAGAGGCACTTTAAAAAAAAAAAATGGTTGGAAAGTTCCAATGCTGAAATGATTTGGACTGGTTGCTGTCCTGGTCCTGGTGAATTAGGCAGAAAATAGATAAACTGGTTATCAGTGTCTATATGTAGGAGTGCTTTTTCAGACAGGAATTAAAAGTCTGGAGCTCAACCTCAGGGTGGATTCTGAAGTTAAAATTTAAGGAAACATAGGGCCCAATCCTATCCAACTTTCAAGCGCTAATGCAGCCATGCCAACAGGGTGCGCACTGCATCCTGCAGTGGAGAGGGGGGCAGTCATGGAGGTCTCCTCAAGGTAGGGCAATTTGTACCTCAGGGCTGCACTGTGGTTGCATCAGTGCTAGAAAGTTGGATAGAATTGGGCCTATAACGACATATTTGAATGACTTATTGAAGCCTGATTCCCCATAATCTTTTGTTCTGCAAACATTTTAAGATTAGATACTATCTGTGAGAAATACCTTCTATTTTTCACTGCTTTTGTCCTATTTTACCTTATTTTGGATCTTCCTAATCCCCCAGAGCTTTCTCTGCTGACTCAGTAACAGAGCTCCTGAAACATCCTCTTGCTGTGGCCATTGCCATTTGTTTGAAAATGTGATTTCCAAATACTACATAGCTACATGTGTCTTGGCCCTTCACTATGTCTTAGCAACCCAAGTGTCCTACTAAGATTGTCCTACTACCGATTAAGCAGCCAAACCTATCTATGTAAAGAGGTGGGATGGAGGGACCAGGTGGTTCCCACTCATTAAGTAACCCTACAATTTAATCAAATCTATGTTTTTAAAGTTCTAGCAAAGGAATGCTTAGGTGTGTTTTGCTAAGTTTGCCATTGGGATCTAATGCTGGTTCAAAGAAAGCAGACACTCACAGCTCAATCCTGAGTTGCCCAGGGTGCGGGGCTGCGGTGGCACCAAAAATGGCTGCTGCTGCATCCTGCGCACCCAAGGCAGCCGCTGGTGGCCTCTTGGGAGAAGGAGACTTTCATCCCCTTCCCCTGGGTAAGCGCAGTAGCCCCACAATGGGGCTACTTGATTCACCACCAACCGAAAGATGGGCGATGAATCAAGAGCCTCTGTGTAAGATGGCAAGCCCTACATAGAGGCTTTGGATCCGGTGGAGCTTTGCCTCCTTCCCTCTCTGCTCCCTCCCCTGGCATGCCTCCCCCTGCCCTCTCCCTGCTTCCCAGCTCTCCGACACACCTCCTCCCCGCCCTCCGCCCGCCTCCCTGGAATGCTTCTTCCCTGTCTCCCCCCACGCCCCCGCTTACCTCTCCACTGCACGACTGCTGAGTGGTGGAGGTTGGGTGCCCACCCAGCTGTAGCCTGGCACCAACCAGTGTTGGGCTACCACTGGTGCTTGCCCAGTGGTATGGCATGTTTGTGACAGTACATGCCGGCGGTGAGCCGGCACACCGAGCCAAAATTGGGCTCTCAATCTCCAGTATATGCAGGGACGAGGATTTATGGGACAACAGGTAGTTAGCAACAGGGACTGTATTCTAGCTAGATGTATTTAGGACACAGATGTCAAACATAAGACTCATAGGTCGGATGCGGCCCAGAAACCTTTTATCTGGTCCACATGATAATTGGGCTGTCCCAGTGCTATGCTTTCAGAAGCACTGCTTCTGCTGAGACTTTGGGAGGGAGAGATGGAATGAAGTCTCAGAAGACGAGGAACAGTACAGGGGAGGGGGCTGACGAAGAGGGGTGAGAGAGGGAGACACTGCCAAGTCACTGGGAGAGCCCAATTATCATGCAGCACTGCTTCTGCCAAGGCACTACTTTGCATAAGAACACAAGAACATAAGAAAAACCCCACTGGATGAGACCAAAGGCCCATCTAGCTTCCTGCATCTCACTATGGCCCACCAGATGCCTCAGGGAGCACACAAGACAACCAGAGACCTGCTGAGACCTTGCAGAGCTACTGAGCTGTGACTTGATGCCTTGGCAGAAGCGGCACTGCTGAAAGGGCAGTGAAAATTGGGTTGTTGCAGAGTGATAATTTGGCTCTCCCCTATCTTGAAAATATTATCAAGATTTGCATATTTTCTCTTCTGTCATTTGCAAATAATGAGTTCCTAAGTGACAAGAAAGTTCTTATTTCTGGACATCATCTCTTTAATGACATTACTTCCTGCTTAATGATGTCACTTCGGGCCATGAATGCTATTTGGCCTGGTGTATGAAATGAGTTAGATAGCCCTGCACTAGACACTACTCCCCTCAGCCTGTGGCCTCCTCCTTGACACCTTCCCGCTGACTCTAGTCTTCCAAACAACAGAATAAAGCTCACACTTCATGGTCTAAAGCAGTGGTTCCCAAAGTGGGTGGTACCACTGCTTGGAGGTGGTGGGGTTACATAAGGGGCGCTAAGAGGCAAGGGGGCTGCAGGGGTGGTGAGCTGGAGGTGATGCGATTATTGTACCATGCTGGCAAATGGCACTCTAGGTTTCAGCCTCTGCATACTGCTGAAATCTGTTGAAAACTATAGAAATTTTTAATAAATATGCCACCAGAGCACTTTTCAGACCAGCACACTATTTTGAGAAACTGTGTGTGTTTTTGTCCCTTTGTCATTGAATAGAAATGGCAGATGCAGAAAAATCAAAGAACAAATGAAGACAGTATCATTTGGAATATCTAAAGAATGGGTTTATACCAGCACCAACAAACTAGCAGCTGCCAATGTGCCTAATATGTGAAAAAGTGTTTCCTAATGAGGCAATGATGCCTTCCAGGCTGATTAAACATTGGAAGAAGGCGCATCCTGACAAGGCAGACAAGAATTTAACTTTTTTCAATCACTTCATGACAAATTTCAAAAGCAGCCAACACTGTCAAGCACATTTTGCAGTGCTTCATGACAATACATTCACGGTTTGCATGCATCATATAACATTTCATTGTTGATTACTAAGTCTGGAAAGCCACATCCACTTGGTAAGAACTCATCCTACCAGCAGTTAGTGAGGTTTTGGAACACTGTTTTGCATAAGTCACTGTAGGATATAATTAAGACAACTCTTCTCAGCAACAATTCAGTGCAAAGACGCAGAGATGAAATGGCTGAAAATGTGGAAGATATGTTGTGCAGCATACTAAGGACAACAGAATTTGCATTGCAGCTGAATGAGGCAACTCTGCCAGGCAATTAATCTTCGCTTCTCACTTATGTGCACTTTCTAAAAGGAAAATTTCGGTTCAAAACATATTTGCAAGGCAACTAAGGGCGCAATCCTACCCTGCGCTGGAACAGGCAAGCCAAGAGGCTTGCACTGTATCCAGCACAGGATAGGGGCACAAGACGGCTCAGCCAGAGGCAAGGGGAAACTTTTCATCTCACCCCGGGTAAGGCGCCCTTGCCCCTACGGGTCTCCTCAGACTTGCACCATCTCCTGAGGTGGCACAAGTCAGAGGAGAGTGGAGCAGCTTCAAGATGCTCCAATCTCCCCGGGAACAGGGATTGGAATCCGGTATAACTGTTGGATCCCAGCCCCGCCTCCTTCTCCCTGCCCACCTGCCCCCGGGGCCACCCACTGTCCGCCCTCCCCTCATCCTCCCGCCACCTTCCCTCCTGCCCACCCCAGATTCAGCCTCCTTGTGTCGGCGCATCTCGGTGCGCTGACACAGTTTACTTCTGAAGAAGTGCGAATGTGCTTTACGGCACATTTGCAACCCTCCTGGGCTGGTGCAAGGCACTTGTGCTGGCCAAACTCATTTTCAGGATTGTGCCCTAAGAACAGTTACTAAAGGGGAGTCAACATTTGATGTTGTTGAGGATGTTCATTTCCAGTCTCTTCACCAGACTTTTCCCCTGGGGGCTGGGGATAAGAATAGGCCCTCAGTTTGGCTGTACTTGTTGTAAGAGGCGACTAAACAGCCACCGGGTAGATGGGACTCGTCAGCCTGGGAAGGCAGCTCATCTGAGACAAGGAAAACTCTGATCTCAAACCTCCACTGCCTTGTGGCTACATCCAGTAGTGGAAAAGGCTTCAGGAGACAACCTCGAGGCAAAATCCGGAGCCGGAGTCCCTGAGGCAGTTCATGGCTGAACACAGTCACGTTCTGGCAACTCCTGCGACGCCGCTGGAACCAACTGTATTGGCCTCTGCCTTTCCATTGGACCATTTCAACGACGTGGAGAGGGGGGATTTGCTGCATGGGAAACAGCCTATCCTCCATACCTACTTTACCCAGGCTTCGCGCACTGGAGAGGACACTCTGTTCCAGAACACTATTCAGAGCGCGATACCATAGTCTTCCAAGACTGAAGGATGCCAACAAGACACCAAAGCTCATGGACTCCAGATGCCTCCTCAAGCCCCTCGTAGGGAAGCTGCAACTGGCATAACACCACCAAAGCACGAATTTGCATCTGGCCCATCTTAGCTCCCAGGGCACAGTGACAGCTCTTAACCTCCTGTGAATCTTGAATGGGCCAAGTCTCAGGGAAGGGACTGTGCCACCAGAAGTCAGTGGGTTGGTGGCAAATGCAGTGGCAGAGGAAGAGAATGCTCAGTGCATCTTTGAGTGAGAAGGAGTCATCTCAACTGCTCCTTGTAGGATGAGGGCTTTTCTTCCCTGGGGTATCGCTAGGGAGGTATTCCTCCCTAGGCAACCCCACTGAACTCTGAAGCCTGGTTGGGTCTCTGTTGCTTGGTAGCAACTACTTTTCATACACCGTTTTACCTCAGGTATTCAGACACCCTCAGGGATTCAGACACCACTCACACAACAACTGTGCCCAGAGGCGGAGGAAGGGGAACTTAACAGAGCAAAGATAAGGAAATTCTGCTTACTAACATACCTGCTTGTGAACTGAAGGAGCACTATCAATGATTGCTAGCATGGGTGTGCTGCATACTTGAAAAAAAACCAGTGCCAAATATCATTCACTGGGTCATTTATCACCAACATCTAGTTGCAAAAAAAGTCAGCAGTCACCTGCACAAGTCATTACACACTGTTCATTACTGTACTAAATAAAATTAAAATCCATGCTCTGGATGATTGACTATTCTGGGATCTCTTTGTTGAGAATGATGAAGATTTTGAACATTTGCTACTTCATACTGAAGTTCAATGGCTATCAAAAGGCAACTGTGTGAGGCACTTATAACCTTTTTGATACTGCTGTGGAGTTTTTTTAAAAAAAAATATGAATGATCTGCTCAGTGATGATCTTAAAGAGATCAGGCATGACACTGCTTATTTACCGGAACTATTTGCAAAGTTCAGTGAAATGAATTTGCAGTTGCAAGGAAATGAGGTCAATCATATTAAGGTCAAATCTGTTGTCTCTATGTATATTTCAAAGTTAACTCTATTCAAGCACAAACAGCTGTCATGAGTAATACCAATTTCCAAGCCTGTCTTAGCTAGAAGAGAATACAAGATGGTGATCTGATTTTGCCCCCTCCCCACCGCCCTTCCAGCCCCAGTGAGCCATACCTCAGGTGGTAGACATCAGGCATCCATCACCATGCAGATCTGGCTGCTTGCTGTTTCTGGTGGCGGCCAGGCTGTGCTCTCTGGTGGAGTTGCTTTTGGGACAGCCAGAAAGTTCATCATGCCAGTTTAATGCCTGTCCTGTCAGCATAACGCCCCCTTAGGATTGGGCCATACGTCTAGCTAGCTAAGGAAACTGGTATCCTTCATCAAACCCATCCATCACATTTAGAATTTACTGAACAGTGAAGTAGTTAAATATGCAATTAATTGTGACTGCTCTAAATGCTATTGTTATTATCTTCCTTAGTAGGTTCTGCAAACCATTATTCTGAATGTTGCTTTTTATAGGATAGGGTAGGGGACACTTGATATGAGTTTATGTAGCCAAGGGGGCAGTGGTTCTCATTGGTAACCACTGGTCTAAAGGCATAGGCAGGTAGCTTCTGTAGCAGTATAGTGGAAACGCGCAAGATCCGTCGAGGAGATAGGGTGCGGTGTCAACAGTAGCCCCTTGCTCTGACAGGCCTGGGAAGCATGGGGTCAACACCAGGGCCTCAGGATGCAGTGAGTGTGCTGCACAGCTGCAGCCACTTGAAGAAAGCAGGGCCCTCAGGGATAAAAGCAGCACATGGAGGAGAGGGTGGGTGGGGTGTAGAGGTTGGAGAAGTTGAGAGAGAAGGAAGGAGCTTGGACAAAAGAGCATGGACAGGCTGACCAATTAACTGACTGAATGACTGACTGATGGACGGACAAAACGGAGACTGATATAACAGAGACTGCTGGAGACTGGTGTGTGTGTGGCTGCCATGACCAAGAGTTGCTGGGAACCAAGGTGTTGCTGCGGTGGCTGGAGATGCTGTTGGTGGGAGAGGGGAGGACCACTGCAGGTTGAACAGGTGAGCTACTCGGGTGGTGGGATTCAGCAGTGCTGCAGCGCAGAACTAGGACCATTGTTGGGGAAAGGAGAACTAATTAGCTTAAAGTGGGCATAAGTTCTATAGAGAAAGCTTGGAATAGGAATTTGGCAGAACAAACAGCCAGTCAAAATGAGTACAAGATAAGGGGAAAGGAAGTTATACTTTTAATACAATGGGACCCCCAGTATCCACAGATCATGATGCATTCTGCAGCAAGGCTGGGAGAAGCAAGGAAACCTCCAGTGGTCTTTTAAGACTAGAAATAGCTCTCGAGGCCCAGAAATTGGGCGGTTTGGTTGCAAAATGGTAGAAAACCTGATTTTGGTACTTCTGTGTGTGCTTAAAGGGATTTAAAGTTGGACCTGGCTATCTGCTGGCATCTGCGGTGATTCAAATCAGTGGATGCCAGACCTGTGGATACCGGGATCCCACTGTACTGTGAACAGTGGCATAGCTAGCGGGGGCGGGGGGTCCGCCCCGGGTACCACCCTTGGGGGGTGTCACCACAAATGCCCCAACATCATGAAGGTTAGGAATAACCCCATCATGCTATATACCCTTGAATGCGGAATTTCCAGTGGAATGCCATGCAAAAACCGGAATCAAAATATCTCGTTTCCATCAAAAGTTATAGCCAGAAAACCGGAAACAAAAAAATGCATGGAGCCCTATGGAAAGTGAAACCAAGCCATATTGCGTGATTACTCACGAGTAGGCAAACATGCCTTAGTCCATCAGAAAGGGCAGGCTGAGAGGAATCCAACAACGCCAGAATGGTTCCCATCCAATGAAAGCTGCCCCCCAAAAACACCCAAGAAGGAAGTTCCCCTCTCCAAGCAGGCAAATGTATTGAGCCCTATGGAAAGCGAAAGTAAGCCACATGGTCACATTTACTCGTGAGTAAACAAATGTGACTTGGCTGCTGGTCAAGTCAGGCAAAGGGGAATGCAAGGCTGGCTGCATGGTTCCAATCTGACGAAAGTGTAGCTTAACAACTGTTCCAGAAGGCAGCATCCCCCCAAGAATAAAACAGAGGCTTCAGCTGGTAAGGAGGGCACTGGGGAAGGCCGAAAATCTCACTGATTTTTTTTGTGTGTGGGGGTGTTATTGCAGGCAGGCTACAGAGAAAATTTACTTGGTGAAACAGGGTTAGCTTTATTTAATTATTTAAATAATTATTTAATTATTGTTTTTCTTTAGTTTAATTATTTATAATTATTTTATTTTGTTTGATGATTTCACTTCCAGCCATGACATCACTTCTGGTGGGTCCTGGACTGATTGTCATTCTAAAAAGTGGGTCCCAGTGTTAAAAATTTGAGAACCACTGCCTTAACTCAAAACAGGCCAATGAGACACCCTGGGGGGGGGGTGACACCCTAGTGACCAAAATTCTGGAAATTGTGGCTTTTAGGAATAACATCATGTTAAATACCATTTGATACAAAATTTCATCCATTTTTTGCGGGGAAATATTCACTGTATTTATTTTCTGGCCATTATTATTATTAATTTCATTTCATGACTATTACTATCTCTCAGTCTCACCTACCTCACAGAGTTGTTGTGAAGACAAAATAAGGGGATAAAAATGTGAATTAATTAATAATATAATTACTAATTAATTAATTAATTATGTTGTATGGGGTGACAAAAATCTATGGGCCCCGGGTGTCAAATGACCTAGCTACACCTCTGACTGTGAAAATTCTGCATTTCTTTTGGGAAGCAGCTGTGCAAAGTGAATAGGTTGCTTACACACTAGCCATGTAGTTCGGAATTGCTGTTTTTCGTTCATCCAGTTTTTAAGGATAACCTCAACAATGTCGTTTCCATACAATTGTATATGCCAGTGTTTTATGTGTTAACTTCCCCCTTTTCTCAGACTTGGGTTGTGGCAATGTTTGCAATTTAAAATGCAACTGAAGGGCCAGCCCATTCCGTGTGTACCAGAACAGTACAACTGAGGCTTTACAGAGATACTATCCTTTTAATTAGAAGCTTCCTCTGTGTGGCTTCTGCCCCATAACAGATTCCTATTCAGTTGTGACAAACAGCATTACTGAATTGCCCCTTAATGACTCTTAATTTCTGTTCCATGGGGGGGGGGGGACTTTATTTACTGGTTACCTCTTTGCAGCCAGATAATGGTAATTAATTTTGTTTTAAATTACAAGCACTCTTTTGCAATCACAATAATAAAAGAATTAAAAAACAATTACTCTAGAAACCAGTAATTAAAAACTCTCCCCACCCCCAGGAAACAGGTACTATTTAAGCACTAGTTAAGGAGCAATGAGTAATGCTGCACCATTCTTGAATAGGAAGCAATCCTAGGAGAAGGAGACATAAGGAGGAGACTTATAATTAAAGGGACAGTGGGGGGATAACTATGGTGAATGGGTTTTACTTCTGAGAAAATGTTATAGTAGGATTTTGGCCATGGAGACAGGCATCACTGTATATCATAGTACCATATTAAATGTTGTGTGGAACCACTGTTTCCCTTTGTGAAAAAGCAAAGCCTCAGCAGTGACAAATCTGCACACTAGTTGCACAACTGAACTATGTGACATTACATTGTGAGTTAAAACACTAGAAGACCCTTAAGTGCTTTAAGTGCTGCCAGACCCTAAATGTTCAATGCATTAAACCTTTAAAACAGATGCTCTTATTTTTTCTAATTTTACTCTGCAGTGTCAGAACACTGAAGCTACTTTTTAAAAGTTTAACAAAGAGTAAGCTAAGGGACGCAGGTTGTGTCTTGTTATCTTGGGTGCTCCCTGAAGCGTTTGGTGGGCCACTGTGAGAAACTGGACTAGATGGACTAGTCCATCTGGACTAGATGGGTCTGATTCAGAAGAGCTCTTCTTATGTTCTTATATTCCAACAGATGGGGAGACAAGAGGAAGGGGAGAAAAGGGAGAGGGAACCAACTGACTGTGCATATATGCAATTCCATGGACTTAGAGCTTTGTTTCAGCAAGCCTGAACCAAAAGTTTCATGAAACTGAGGTGTGTTTTGTGGAAGATTTTCAGGGAAGGCAGATGTCGCATATTAGACCTATGCATGGACTGATTCTAGCATTCTGTTTGCATGTTCTTTTGTTATTAATGTCAAGTAGAGGCTTACCATACCTCTTAAGATCTGCCTGTTGGAGAATTGCCCTAAAGCTATTTTTAAGTTCTTCAATTAGGTGACCTTGGAGCATTTGTTCTATTCAAAGAATCTCTGTTTCTGTGAGAGGTGGAAACAGCACGGAAAGTGGAAACAGCACGGAAAGATCATGGCTTCTCTGTAGCAGATTGTGTCCAGTAATCATTTTGGTGCTTGCTTTGAGAGTAAATTACCATAGATCCATGGGGACATAAGGAGGGAAGATGTGTACAGATTTGTGGAACAGCCCAAGCAGCTACTAGTGAGTAAGACACACTAGCCACACTAGTTTCCAATACAGGGCAAGTCTTGCTTTTGAGTCCAACCTGATTTCCCATTCATAAGGGACCTAGGATTTAATTCTAAGGCTGGTAGAGGGGAAAATTTAACCCCTGTACTTACTCAATCCAGGGTTCTTTTCCCTAAGATCACACAGGTAACTGACAGTTTTCTTAAAAAACCTGAGCGAACTGAGAAACACAAAACAAAGGATAATGTGCTCCACTGGTCATAAGAACATAAGAACAGCCCCGCTGGATCAAGCCATAGGCCCATCTAGTTCAGCTTCCTGTATCTCACAGCAGCCCACCAAATGCCCCAGGGAGCACACAAGACAGCAAGAGATCTGCATCCTGGTGCCCTCCCTTGCATCTGGCATTCTAACACAGCCCATTTCTAAAATCAGGAGGTTGCACATACACATCATGGCTTGTAACCCGTAATGGATTTTTCTCAAGAAATTTGTCCAATCGCCTTTTAAAGTCATCTAGGCCAGATGCCATCACCATATCCTGTGGCAAGGAGTCCCACAGAGTAACTACATGCTGAGTAAAGAAATATTTTCTTTTGTCTGTCCTAACTCTAATAACACTCAATTTTAGTGGATGTCCACTGGTTCTGGTGCTGTGTGAGAGGGAAAAGAGCATCTCTATCCACTCTATCCTTCCCAGGCATAATTTTGTATGTTTCAATCATGTCCCCTCTCAGACTCCTCTTTTCTAGACTGAAGAGGCCCAAATGCTCTAGCCTTTCCTCATAAGGAAGGTGCCCCAGTGTAGTAAATGTGCCCCAGCTCAGAGGTGAGGCAACCTTGCCTCATGCACCCATTCAGAGAAGACACAAGGCAAGAGGTGAACTTAGCCTGATATGTTCTGCTCCTCTGTCTTTTCTTTTCTGATCAGACATGGTACTTACCCATCTTCCTAATTCCTTGCAGTCTGGGACTAGTTGGTCACTTTGGGGCCCAGTAGAAATCTTTTATCCCTCCACTAAACAGGTTGGGGCAAGGGTTTTATTTTCCTGCTTCAGACAGCAATACTGGAGGGTCAATGGGGTAGCAGTAAGGCAATGTGGGACAGAGGAGGAAAGAATAGTTCAGGTGACCACCCTGTAGGTAGCTGGGGCAAGGGAAGGCTGGACCATGTTCCATTGGGACTGTGCAGAATTGGGGTGAGTGGCCTGGTCCTCTTGGGGCTGCATCTCTGTGCACATCCTTAAAACCAGTTCAGTTTGGAGAGATGAACTGAAGATGTGGCATCCTCACCCAACGTCAAGAGAAAAGTGGGACCATCAATTGTGGGGGCTACTACTCACTTCAGGAGAGGTGGACTCACCTGGGGATAGGGGGAAACTTGCCAGTAACAAGGGGATGTAAATTTGGATATGCTGATGACCTGGCTCTAGCAGTGCAGGGGGAAAAAACATGAAGGTGTTAGATGGCCTCCTCTCAGAAGACCTTAAGATTCTGGGAAAATATTTTGCTGACTGGAGGCTAATACACAGTATCGGCAAAACAGTGACTACATGCTTCCACCTTAATAATAAACTAGCTAATGCAGCCCGAAGGTCTATCTAAATAACAACCTACTCCCTTACAATCCCCATCCAAAATATCTTGGAGTAATTTTGGGCCTCTCTCTTATCAGCCACACCTCAAGAACATGGCCGCAAAAAACAATACCAGAAACAACATATTCCAGAAATTAACAGGAACAAGATGGGGAGCTGCAGCCACCACTCTCAGAACATCAGCATTAGGCTTGATCTACTCTGCAGCAGAATACTGTGCTCCAGTATGGCTTAACAGCTGCCATACTAGCAAGATTGATGCCAGATTAAATGAAACCATGAGGGTCATAAGCGGCTGTATAAGACCCACTCCTGACTGTTGGCTCCCCATTTTGAGCCACATCGCACCACCAGCCCTATGGAGACAAGAGGCTTTAGTGAAAGAATACAGAAAAATCACCAACAACCCACTTTTACCAGTGCAGGCCGATCTTCCTCATCTATCAATCGGTAGGCTCAAATCCAGGAAGCCCTCTCTGGCACTAACAAAACATCTGCTCAACAATTTCAACATCAATGCCCAATGGAAAGCTAAATGGGCAGTCAAACACCCAGAAACGGGTAGATATATAGACAATCCTACACTTAAGATGCCAGGTTTTGACTTACTTCACCAGCATTGGAAAACTTTGAATAGGATCCGTACCCTACATGGTGTTTGTCAGGACTCAGTGTTTAAATGGGGGCTAGTATCTACCCTTCAGTGTGATTGCAGTTTCTCCCACCAAACCATGTACCACATTGTGTCTGGCTGCAAACTGAGGGCGTATACTGGCCCATGGTCTGACTTTTTCTTTGAAGGTAACTCTGTTCTTGACATTTGATCTATCTAACTGATATATAAGTTCATACGCTAAATAAATAAATAGGGGGGAAAGAGTTGGAGGCATCCCTTTGCCCTAATAGGTTAGGCCTGTATTCCTCAGAGGGAGTTCTTAGAGGTTGCTGAAACCAAGCTGCAGTTTGTTGTTAAATGCGTTAAGCAAATACATTAATAAAAGTTGGGACCCATTTCATTCCATTTCAGTGCCTTGTGCCTTTATTGAGGCAAAAAAAAATAATCATTGAATACTAGAGTTGAAAGGTATCTTGGAGGTAATCCAAAGTTAGCAGTTAACCCCTGCTAACTGTGTAAGAGGCACTTTTTCAAGTGGGTGCTTCTCTTTTATTTAACAGGGCCAGGGGGAGAGTAACTGGCCCTCTAGACTCTCCTAGAAAAGTAGAGTCTTTTCTAGCAGCTGTCTGCTAGCGCTCTTTTGTATCTTTTTAGATTGTCAGCCCTTTTGGGACAGGGAGCCAATAGTTATTTGATCATCTGTAAACCACTTTTGTGGTTGAAAAGTGGTATATAAATACTGTTAATAATAATAATCTATTCCAACCTCCTGTACAGTGCCGTAGACTACAGCATCCCTGACAGATGGCCATCCAGCCCCTGCCTGAAAGGCTGTTCCAGTGCTGGACAGTTCTCAAAGTTAGGAATGTGTTCCTCATGTCTAGCTGAAATCTACTTCCCTGTAGATTCCCAAAATCTTTTTCTTTTCCTAAAAGCAATTGTGTGAGGGAACCCAATTTGAATCAGGCTATGGTCTGGGGCTTAACCTTTTCCCCTGCACCATTTCCCACGTACAGGTGCAAGTCAAAAATCTGCATGTTTCCCCACAGGACTACTAGAAGCTCTTGTGGGGGGGGGGGTGAAGATTCATGTTGGTATGGCGGAAAGGGTTAATGACCCCATCTCTCACACCACAGTCTGAGCCAAAATGCCTCTTACAATTTCTTGCCTGTATGTTTCCCTCTCTATTACTAAGAGATGTGTGGGAGGGAATTTACTTCAAGAAGGGTTAAAGTCTCCCCTTCCTCATACTGCAACCCCAATCCAAATCAGACCCCTAGTGGTTACTTTTAGGAAGTAGATGGAAAGGATGCTGGGAAAATCATGAATCCCCAGCATCATACGCAGTTTACAGTGTAATCCTATCTTGTGCTGGAACAGGCAAGCTAGGAGGTTTGCACTGTATCCAGTGTGAGATAGGACACCAAAGTGGCTCAGCCAGAGGTAAAGGAAAGTGCTTCCCCTTGCCCCCGGGTAAGCCACTGCATTCCCTATGGGTCTCCTTGGACTTGTGCCATCTTAGGTGGCGGTGCAAGTACGAGGAGAGCAGAGCGGCTCGAAGTTGCTCTGCGCTGCTCGGAACGGGGACTGGGAACTTGCATAACAGCTTGATCCCAACCCCGCATCCTGCTCCCCGCCCATCGCTCCCAGAACCGCCCGCCGCCCATCCTCTCCCTGCCCCAGAACACCTCCCTCCCACCTCCTCCCCACCTCCTCCCCGCCCACCCTAGAGCCTTGCACCGGCCGAGTTTGGCCGATGCAAGGCTTGCCCCGCAAGCTGCTATGGAGGCTGGATGCAGCCTCCATCTGCCAGTGCACCTCCATGTGCTGGTGCAACTTGCTCCCGAGGAGGCACAAATGTGCCTAACTCATGGTTAGGATTGTGCTCTTAGTGTGGCAACTTGGTTGGTTCCTATTGAGGTGGAAAGGTTACAATTGCTCTTAAAACCATGTTGTCCCGCCCTTTCAGCTCCTCCTCCTTCACCCAGCATCAGAAACCACCACAGACAGAGAGGTGAATTTGTACCATGGTTCAGAAATGTCCTGAAGATGTTCACTTCCTGCATAGTACTTGGAATATTTTTGATTCCTTCTTGTTTAGTGGCTCTATAATTTGTGCCAACAGGTTTCCTCCTCCACTGCTAGTAAACTTTCCCACAAAGCTGTTAAGTGAGGGTTGTAGCATGGAGAAAAAAGGGTTAGATGCCCCCTCCTTGCACTTTGGCCCTGATCCAAATTGGGTTCCTGCAGCTGCTCTTTGAGACAGAGAAAGATTTTGGGAATTAAACTCACATCACTCTCCCTGTACTCCCAGCTTGGCCTGACTGACGAAAGAGTAATATGACCAAACACGGAGCAGAACAGGGCTCCTGGCTGTACTTTTAATAGCTATATAAAATAGGGAATTTGAGCAATTGCAGCTTGTCATGTAGGGGTGAGAAAGCTGCACCTGCTGGAATTTCCTTCTATGAGAGCCATGCCCCCCCCCCGCGCGCTTCTTGTCACCCAATGGAGGAGAGAAACAGAAGGGATTATCCAAGCCTTGGCTCCATTTAGCAAGGATACAATGAATGTTACAGAGCTGTTGCCAAATACAGAGTACAGGCTGTTCTATATTTTCTTTGCGGTGTCTCAGCTGTCCTGAGTTTTGTTTGACTGCAAACCAATACATGTGCCAGTTTGAGAAGGAACCTCTGTGACTGTTGTGGCAGGGTGGGAGAACGTGAGCCTGAGCAAGTTTGTAGGGGGTTAGTACAAAAGCTCTTAGGGGGTGGGGTAAGGAGCTCCCCAGGTGAGTGTTACTCTGCTGTCTCCTTTCCACGGGTGACTAGGGCTTGCTTCAGGCTGAACCCTCTGCTTCAAATGATAAGCTGGGGCATGTCACAGGGAGGCCCAGTATCCTGTGTCCATCAACCACCCCTTCCGGCCTGCTGTTTGTCTGGCAACCCCATTCTCCTCTTGGGTGCTTTTTGAGTATGTGAGAGAAGGCCTGGGGGGGGGGGAGGCTTACCTCCACCTCCTCCAACCTCCAGCTCCACTGCCACTTCTTGTAAAACAGGTGGAGAAAATCCTGGGAACGGAGAATACTTCTGCTCCCAGAGGTCTTCCTTACCAGTCACTTTACAAGAAGTGGTGGTGGAAGGTGGTGGAACTGGAGGTTGGAGGCAGTAAGCCCTCCCTATCCTTTTCTACAAGTGCACAATGACAGGGCTATTGAGTGTGTTGGTGTGTGTGCACACATGCATGCATGTGTGAACTGGGTGGTGCATGCGTTGTCAGGGATGGGATTTGGGGGCAGAGTCAGGTGGCAGCTCACCTTGGACCATGCCCTACTAGGGCTAATCACTATTTGCATGTTTATCCCTAGTGGCCATAAAATATGATGACGGTCACTCAGACGGCTATAAAAATGAGTAGATGAATGTGTGAAGAAGGATAAGTCTATCAGTGGCTATTAACCACGATGACAGCCAAATGGGACCTCTACGTTCAGACATAATGTATGAGTATCTTTGAACAGCAGGTGATGGCCTGGGAAGGCAAACAATGTAGGGTTGCTTCCTTCATCTCCTGCTGGTAGGTTTCTGGTCCACCACTGGAAATATGATACTGGACTGGACAGATTTGCTCCATTTTTCATCAAGTCAGACTCAGTTTTCTTAGCCCTAGATCCTATAATTATTTTTAAGTAACCACAGAGGTACTCACTTTAACAAGCCATTGAAACCAAACAAGCTCACGTTTGGCTCATGCAGTCAGGTAGCAACCCATATTTCAGTGGTTTACTGCCCAAGGTGTCTCGGACTCTAAATTACACGTGCAGGCAATGGTGCATCACATTGCCCCAAATTAACAAGAGCAATATTTACACTGGGCACTTGGACAGACTCATGACACTTTGTAGATACTGCTCTGGGACCTGGTGGGTGACGCAAGAACTGAACCCTGATTTCTGTTACTAAATTAAATAGCAAAAAGGTAGATATAAGTTGCCAACATCCCTTCCAGCTTTTAACAGCAACATGATCTATACACTGTACATAACTTATCAGATGTTAAGTATTATTCCATGCTGATTTATATACATGCTGATTTCTGCAGATTAGGCTGTTAAGGAGCAGACCAGGCCCTTTTGTCTGTTCTGCTCACAACCCTGTAGCCATAAGCATGTGATGTTTAAAGATAGCACAGTTATGCCTGCACTCCTTTGAGCTTTTGGCAAAAGTGACCACTTTTTTGTACTAACAACTTTATCTCAAATATCTCCCAAAGAACTAGGATAACTCTCTGATCACACCAATTTTCAGGTATTACTTTGAAAAGATTTCATCCTGTTGTCTATCCATTTCCTATATAACACATGGGATGCCCTGTTTACCTTACCAGGGAGTATTCCTGGCATGGGACAGTGCACTTATAGCCCAATCTTAACCTTAGTTGGCCTGTGGGGTGCAGTGAAATGAACACAGTCTCTATTGCAACACAGGCTGGCAATAGACTAGGCTGGCAGGGAGAGATAAGTAAATAAAACTTCGACTTACCTCCTTTGCTGTTACCTAGGCCCCTATGAGCCTAATCAGATCTATAACAGCAATGTTGCTGGCACAAATCTGTTAAGTTCAATGGGGTGTGTTGGGCCTGAGACAGGAGCATCAGATCTGGCAGACATTGCTGCCGCTGAGATTCATACTCATCCTGGCATGTTCACCACCTTAATTTGTTCCCACCACCAATTTACAAGGCTCTGCAGCCAAACTGTGGGCTAATGTCACCTGGGTGCCTCCTTCTGACCTTGCACTAGTGGCAGCTCTCTGCAGAAGGCTGGAGTATTCACACCAGTGGCTCATGAGGTATGCTGGTGGACTGCAAAACTGTCAGCAGATAGGATCAGGACTTTTGTCCTAGAAGCAAGTCACTGTAAATTTGGAAAGGGGCAATGAGCAGTGACCTATGAAGATTCCTGTAGGACAGTGGTTCTCAAACTCGTGAGTTGTGACCCACCAGTTCATGTAACACTTCCCTTTAAGGGGCAGATGAAGAGGAGAGGCAGGGAAGCGATCCCCAGGATCCCCTCCTGTTTACATGCGGTGCACTGCAATCGCTCCGTTTCAAGATTCCAAGCCTCGGGGAGCCCTGCGGAGGGTCATGCCGGGATCCCCGCACCTCCTGCAGCAGCCTTCACTGAGTACAAGTAAGTGAAAGCACTCCCCTCACCCCCTTTATGGACACGATCCTGGGGATCACTTCCGTGCCCTTGCCCCTCCCCCGCAAAGACTTACTAAGGGAGTATAGTTCCCTCAAAGTTTGAGAACCGCTGCATAGGCTATAGCTGCTCAAAGTTAAATATTCAGCCACAGTCTGAAGAAGTTACAGAACTGGTCATATCCATGTTTGTAGATGGAATGGTGGAATGGAAGGAAACGCTAACAGCTCAATCCTAACTTGTGCTGAAACAGGCAGGCCAGCAGTCCTGTGCTGTATCCAGTGCAAGTTTGCAGCAGAAAGCAGTGCAGCTCAAGGCAAGGGGAATCGCTTCCCCTTACTCCATGCCATGCTGCAGAGGCCCCAATGGGTCTACTCGGATTTGAACCACCTCAGGAGGTGGCGTAGATTCGAGCTCCGCGCCTCCTGGGAACAGGGGTCAGGATCCAGCATAACAACCAGGTCCTGGCCCTGCCTCCCAGTCCTTGCCCGCCCGCCCACCCCTGGGAATGCCTGCTGCCCTTCCTCCCCCCACTCCAGAATGCCCACTTCCTCCCTGCCCTCCCTGTGCCTCCCCAGATCCCTGCATCTGCTGAGCTCGACCGGCTCAACTCACCCATTCTCCAAGGCCTGTGGCGACACAGGGCGGCCGGAACATGCTTTACGGTACTTTTGCTACACTCTTGGGTTGGTGCAAGGGACTTGCAGTGGCCCAAATGGCTGTTAGAATTGTGCCTCAGGCCCCAATCCTATCCAATTTTCTAGTGCCGGTGATGCTGTGCCAATGGGGTATGCACTGCTTCCTGTTTTTTTTTTTGGGGGGGGGCAGTCACAGAGGCCTCTTCAAGGTATGGGAACATTTGTTCCCTTACCTTGAGGCTGCATCTGTGCTGGAAAGTTGGATAGGATGGGGCCCTAAGTCATTTGTAAAGCTGTAGAAGAATCATGTGCAGTAACCTAAGAAGCTGGAAAATGACTGAATGGGTCTGCATGCCAGTGAGGGTGGATTCACACAAGCTTAGCCTGCAAGTGTGAAAGGACATGACTTCAAACCCTTCAAAGTGACATCCACCTACAAATGAGTTTCTTAAGAGTCACATGGAACTTTCTGACCAGCAGAATGGGAATGTGGCCAAATAACTCCAATATATCAAGCAAAGTTCCTAATGCAAATACTTATTCACTTCCAGATGATCACAGAAATTCCACAGTGAGGAAATGAAGCTGCAAACTGATGCAGTACCCCAGTTTTTAAGCTTCCTCTTGTGGCAAACAGATGAATTACACAAGCATGAAAATACCACTTGAACTCAGAGCAACGCTTGCAGTGGTAGCTCAGGTGGTAAATCTTTCATTTCTGCCTCCCAATTGCTACCATCATTTCTACTGATGGGGAGCCAATTAATCAAAGTGAATTAATTACAGTTGAGCTTTGCCTGCTGAAGGCTGAATCTGGTAACTACACTGCTTTGGGCATGACCCAAGGGATTCCTGGAAGGATACAGCAAAGTATTAAGTTCAACTCTGGATCTACTAGGCAGAAGACTCCTCTCCTTGTCATACATTCCTGGCATTCAGAGAGCTTGGTTCCTTCACTCAGAGCTGATTTATTGCCACATTGTGTTTCTCAATGTTGAACATGAATGTGGGCACTCATGGACCAGAAGTAGGTGATATGGAGTAGGAATCGTAAGAAAATGGAAGTATGGGCTCCAGGTTGACTTCTGAATCATAAAGGAAACAACTGGACTGAGGTGCACATTTAAGACCATCCTGCTCAAGAAAGCCCCTAGACACCAGACATGTCTGATGGAAATTGTTGGCCTGTTGCAAGACCTATATCCTGTATTTGACAGAAACTACCCCATCAATTCTCCCCTGTGGAAGTCCCCAACATTTCTCCATTTTTTGAAAGAAATCAAGACTTAGGTATTTCTGCAAGTGTGTCCATTCAAAAATAGCAAGTGGGAAAAGGAGAGAAGACCAGGTATTATTGAAAACAGGAACGCTGAGCATGAAGCTCTAAGCATGAAGACTGATTCAAACAAACTGTTAGAACAACAGCATATATGAAGGGGCTGCTCTGGAGACTTCCCAATTTGTACAGGGAAGCAAAAAAAAAAAAAAAAAAAGCTCAGTGGAACAAATTCAAAATAAGCAACCACAGGAAATGTCATAGAAATGTCAAGAAACAACTGGTGAGGTTAGTTCAGATGCCTGTTGTAGAAATAAGGTAAGTTCTAGAGAAAATATCTCTTTTCCCTTCCCTACAACATCCAAGACTGGCACGAAATAGTCTGCGACTTTAGGCCATCCCCTGCCTTCCCAGTTCAGATAAAGTCTTTTTTTTTTTTTTTAATGGTCTTTAAGGTTCTGCAATATCCACAAAAGCACCGGGAATACAAGAAGGAAGAATTCCTTCAGCAGTGCAGCCAGGCGAAGTGGGTAATTCTAGCATGCACTGTGCCCTCTAGTGTTTCAATCGAGAAACAGCACATAATTCCTTCAATGTCTCTAACAACATCCATATTTGAAAACTACATACCCATGACACATTGTCTCTCTTGTACATCTTACCAGGCCCCTCCGTGGTGACCACACGTGAGGCTGCAGCCCAAAATTAAACTGCACATTCATCATGTAGAAAGGATGCACCTTCCAGGTTGTCCTGGTATTTACCAAGAACTGTATTAAGTTCCTGAATTAGGCTTCTGGTCACAGAGAGTAAGAACTCTAGTAAACCTTTTTCAAGAATCTGTTTCTGAGGAAGGGCTGTAGGGATGCTCATCTGTGATGAAAACACTGTCTGTAATGCTGGAGAAGATATTCTATGTTGGCTCCAAAATTCCAAGGGCTGATTAGCGTGACACTTGAACAGCTCCTATTTAAATAAATATGGATCAGAGAGGGAAACAAGAAGTTGCTTTCCTGTGGTGACCTCACAGATTCTTCATGGCTCATATGGCAGGCTAACTCTCTATACTACTATAATGATTGTAGTATAGAGAGTTACTGCCAGTTCCCCATGGGTAGATCTGATGTAAATACATTTGGGGATGCTAAGATCTTGTAGATAGGTGGGTCAGCATACCCCCCCCCCCCAAAAAAAAAAAATCTGGGACATAGATGCTATAATGTTCTTTTGTAATTCAGCCATCCAAATACTACCAGATCATGATGGGATATGACAACATGATGCTCTTGTAACATTTTAATTATGCCTCAAGTACACCCAAATGTGTCCAGCTGTTAGGATCTAGGTTACACATTTAGATTTTCATTGGTGCTCTTAGGGGTGACCTAACATGAAGCTCTTTGAGATCAGTATCTGGAAGTTGTATTCTGAAGCAGCCATGCTCCAGTTCTTAATGTGTTGGTCCAGGATGAAATGGTAACTCTTATAACAAGGGATCAGCTTCTCTTTTCAAAGACACATACCTTGTTAGGGTTGATGGCTTGTTTTGCATAGGGCGGCACTGCTTGTTCACAAGGCAAACATTTCATAATGAAAGGGAGTCTTTTGGAGGCAGATGTTCCCTGAAATCTCCCATATGGAGTAGAACACTCCCATATGGAGTGGAACCATATGGAGTGGAACCTTCCTCATGTTTTTTGCACCTCAGTCCATTTCAGTTACTGCTTCAGGGGGTAATCTTAGGTAATCCTGGGAGTACGCTCCACAAAACATTATGGGACTTGTTCCTGATTAGAGACTCATAGGATATGCTAGTTCCTAGAATAATTATTTCTAATAAATAAGTAAACCTCCATGCTGGCAATCTGATCCTAAACAATCAGAGTTCACATTGCCAAATTACATTATAATTCCATGCACTCATTTGAATCTGGCTAGGTGATAATATAACGAAGCCAAGTCAGAGCGAGAGCAATACTCCCCTGCCCTCATTCCACATGGGTTATGCCAGGTGATCTGGGATCATGTTGGCGGCAGCATGATGCCATAATGCCATGTAGTCAATAGTTGTGGTTAGGTGATACCAGTTCAGAGTAAGGGTAAAGCTCCCCACCCTGAATGGGTGATCACTTTTGCCCTGTTCATAACCCCTGTCCAAACAGTGGAACACATCATAAGAACATAAGAACATAAGAACAGCCCCACTGGATCAGGCCATAGGCCCATCTAGTCCAGCTTCCTGTATCTCACAGCGGCCCACCAAATGCCCCAGGGAGCACACCAGATAACAAGAGACCTCATCCTGGTGCCCTCCCTTGCATCTGGCATTCTGACATAACCCATTTCTAAAATCAGGAGGTTGCGCATACGCATCATGGCTTGTACCCCATAATGGATTTTTCCTCCAGAAACTTGTCCAATCCCCTTTTAAAGGCATCTAGGCTAGACGCCAGCACCACATCCTGTGGTAAGGAGTTCCACAGACCGACCACACGCTGAGTAAAGAAATATTTTCTTTTGTCTGTTCTAACCTGCCCAACACTCAATTTTAGTGGATGTCCCCATCACTTTTGCGTGGGATAAAATCTTCTAATTCTGCTTCTGCTAGATTTCTCATGCTTCATTATTGTTGCTAGAACAGGTAAACTGAACCTTCTGTTGCTAAGTATTTTTGTGTATTGAAGTCTGTAGGGTTTTGATTTTTAGACATTTCCTGGATCAGCATGGAGTGGAATTTCCCGCCTACCTTCCCACAGAATCTGTCTTACTGATTCTTACTTAAATAAAATCCAGAATCTGAGTCCTAATCCTGAAACTCTGTCCTGAGAGACTATATTAGTCCTTAACCGATATGCTGGGCTTGAAGCTTAAGCAAAGTCCCTGTTTTGGTCTATATCCTGTGTACTGGCTGCAGTTCAGAAATTGTTTTCCTAAATTCTTGCACACACTTGTTTGATTCATTTTTATACACTGAATTAAGGCAGTGGTTCTCAAACTCTTTGGGAGAGTTTGAGAACCACTAAGTACTTGCGTGGGCAGAGGGAGGCAGTGGGGGCGGGGGGAAGCTAAAGCGGAAGTGGAGCACAATCGCTCCGCATTTACTTTTACTGCTGCAGAGAGCCCTGCTGCAGGTTGCGCCGGGCTCCCCGCAGCCTGGGGAGGCTGCAGGAGGCTTGGGTAAGTGCACTCACGCCCTCGCAGCCCCTGCCTCCAGGCTGCCCCTCCCCTTAAGAGGGTAGAGGCCAGGGCTCAAAGGCTGGGGCGTCATGACATCCCAGTTTGAAAAGCCCTGAATTAAGGGTTAGTCTTGCTAGACTTTCTTTTTGGGGTCCACCTTAGCCTGGCCTGGTCTGATGTCCCTGGCATTTGATTGCCTACTGTGCAGTATTCAGTCACCAAAAAATCTCTTCCTTATCTCCAGAACTCACTCACAGTCACTTCCACTCTTATGAAATCAGAACTCCAGGGCAGATAAGCACAGGCAAACTCTACACTGAGCAAGCAGAGCACCACAATATAATTAATTCATTGCTTCTTAAGAAATTCTCTGTAGTTTCCAAGCATCAGAAAGGCAGCAAGAGAAGTTAAAAGCAGAGACTATGAAGAGGCTCCTTCCAGAGCTTCTCCACTATGCAGAAACAATCAAGCCCCTCACCATTTCCCTGTATCTATCTCCCACCTTTGTCACATGCCACTACTTGTAACAAGCAGTATCTTCTGGAATGGTACATTTCTTGTGGGCAGGATGTATTCCAGGGGGTGATCAAGCTGTGACACAAGAGCTACCAGCGGCTCTTGAGCTTTTCATTTGCAGCTTCTGACATTTCAAGAAAGAGACAGCCCATGAAAAGGACTTGCCCTTAACTTTGTCCTCTTCCCCTTCTCTCTCTCAATTACTTATAGGATGAGAAGGGAGAGGAGCCTGTGAGGAGGAGGGAGCATAAATGTGAACTGTGAGTGACCAACACAGCAGAGAGAGAGAGAGAGAGAGTGTGTAAGTGAATGAGTAAAACTGGGAACTATGCCAGGAAAACTGATGGGGGTTCTGTATGTTGGGGAGGAAGAAGTGACAGGTAAGTTGACAGGGAGGGAACAAGAAACAGGAGAAGGGGCTGGGAAGGAAGCAGAACTGACTGGCTGCTGCAGTGGGGGGGGGGGGAGGCAGCTGTAGCAGCCATGTGAATTTCTTCTTCATGTTATTTGGGCTTAGGAATGTTGGCCCCCCTCCCACATAAGTCCACTGACACACACTACCTAATTGGCTGCATCCCTCTCCAGCATTTGTTACAGTATCTGAACTGGAAAATGCAGCAAACTGGAAACATCAGTGAATGGAGTGACTACGTATATACTCCCTAGTGCCCAGCCTGAGGTTTTCACAAGCTTAGCAAAGCCAGCATGTCACAGTCACAGGAATCAGACTTAAGGGAGGCCTGAGCCCTTAAGGCCTGAGTACTGCAAATACAGTACTACACATATCTTTTCATGTCATCAGATTTCAGGGCCATCCTGAACTATCTACTTGCTCTGAAATGCAAGAGGTGATCCTGGGCAGAGCCCATACCAAAGAAAGACACTCAGGATTAAACTCTGCCAAAGTACAGAGCCCAGAGTATTCCAAAACAGGTACATATTTTTCTGTGCCTTGAGTTTGGCTAAACCCACAAAAAACCACCCAGAACTCCTCCATAGGTGTTCATTGGGCAGGTAAATTCTCTGACCCTGCAGCTGATTCTCAACAGATAAGAAACAGCCTCATGTAGCAGGAAAGCAGCTCTGAGCAAACAATTATTATAAGGAAAGGGAATTAGGTCAAGATGTAAGAGCAGAGTGGAGACAGAAGAAATAGCATATTGTAGTGTGGGGGGGGGAATGAAAGTGGGTTAAATAAGAGAAACCTAGCAAAAGACTACTCTAGCAGCACAGATCCAAGAGTGCACCTGCTTCAACACTTGCTCAAAGCAAAATGTTTTCCACAATAACTACTACCCCTAATTCTGTACTAACAATCCCTGTTGTGGCATGGGGCCAATTCTTCTCACATATACGAAGGTGTTTGCAGCAATAAACATATAAAATGTGATGCATGGATGTATACTTGTAAACATGCAGGGACAAACAGCAGATGCATGCTGGAGAAGCCCCGACTGCTTGCAGTTCCCTGGCATGGGTCGACTGCACATTTAGAAATGCATATTTCTGCAACACTTCACAGTGTGTGCAAGCTACAGCAGGAGAAACATAATTGTCATATGGTTCTTTGATTACTAGAGTTGTGCATTTATTTTAAATATGAATGAAAAAAGAAAGGGAAGGATGGACCATAACTCAGTCGTACACCCACTGCTTTGCATGCAGAAGGTCTTGGGTTCAATACCTAGGATGTCCAACTAGGGCAAAGAAAAATCCTAAAAAACCCTGTGCCGCTTCCAGTTAGTGTCAAGAATTCAAAGCTAGGTGGTCTGATGATATGGGCACAAGGCAGCTTCCTTCAGGAAAGTTCAGTTCCTTTTCTACTTGTTTTGTAAAGGAGTACCAGTGAGAAGGAACGATATTGTGCCATTTGTTATCATTCTTTATTCTAATTTGTTTTCAGGACAGGGGCATTTATTGGACCCACCTCTTCAACTGTTCTACAAACATACTTGCTCATTCCGGTGATGGTGAGGTAGAAACAGGTAATATAGTGATATTGCACTGTGGGAAATAGTTTGCCTAATATCCCCCCGTGGCAACTCCTGGTTGTTTCTTTTTCTTTTTCAGAACTGCCTAGTTAAGACTAAGTTTGAAGGCTGGTTTAATCTATAATCCAAAAAAAGAACCAGATATTTACACTGAGCATGATGGTTACTGTACAAAAATTTCAGATGTGTTCTTAAAAACATGGCAGAGGAGCCACGTTTTGTGCTGCTGCTACCAAAAATCAGTTCTGGTTTATAAAGTGGCCGAATTATTTTATGCTCCCCTATTGTAGGGGCTTCAATCAATCACTATTCCCAATCATCAACTTTTAATGGCCCCACTTGTGCCTGAGTTAGACCCACAGCACATACTGTACTACCTACCTACCCCATTAAACCTGTGAAGGCCTCATTTATCCAATTGCAGCCTCTGATTTGCATTCAACTAGTGATATGCACCATTACATTCCAACTGCCCTATAGGCAGAACTGACAAGCAACTATCTAGATACTGTATCTGAAAACCACTGTGACAAATTTGTTATCATATCCCTTCAAGTTCTATATTCAGAAAAGGTTTTATCCAAAGAAAGATTTAAACAAAAGACCTGCAACCTAACCAAAGAGAACTGGCCCAAGTGCAGAGCCCTGTGTTTGCTTGCCTGTCTACTTATGGTCTGTATATGAGAATGGGAAAGAGGCAGTTTCTCATCCCCTGCTTCTCCCGTGGCCAGGCTCTGACTGCCATGCCTGATGTCTTCCTGTTCTGCAGAAGTGGGGACATGGCTGGATTTTACAGCCTACATGCTCAAAGTGAAGCTGCAAAAGCCATAAGGACTCTGGAGTAGGTGGTGCATAAACAGAGCGATATTATGAATACAGATCAGAAGTGTTCCTACAAGACCTGGCAGAGACGCCCAGCCTCCTCTGCAAAGCCCACAGACCAACAGGCAGGCAGTTCAGTTCCAGCCTAGAGTTCAGCCTGTCCTATAGAGCCACAACATCTTGTCTTCTGGAGTCCTTGCTTGTGAGAAAGTTGCTAAATGGAGCAGGGAGCCATAAACATTTCTGTCATAAAAAGAGATGGGGGAGAAATGGTATGCATCTGGGTGTATACTTTGGAACCATATGTTCAACATCAGGAGCTTCTAAGCCTGCCTCTCTCTCTCTCTCTCTCTCTCTCTCTCTCACTTGCCACTTGTTAAAGGATTCACAACCCACATTCGTTCTAATGTCCCTCACAGGTCTTTCTCAGGGGCATATGCTCCAAGTGGTTTCTTCAGCTACAGTCTGACCACACCCTGATGTGTCCTTTTCATGAAATCCTACACAAAAAGGCCTTTCATGCTGCTGAACTGGCTAAATATTATGATCTGCTTAATACAAAAACAAACAAGATTTGGGGCTGAATCATTCCACACACACACACCCTCTGCCCGCTTACTGTATCCTGCGGGACGACGACGACCAGAGGCTTCAGAAGGGAAAGGGGATTTAAATCGCCTTTCCCCTCCATAAGCCTCCCATCCCACAATGGGTCTCCTTGGACCTGCATGAGCTCTTTAACTGGTGCAAGTCTGAGGCCTCTGAAATTTTGCCCTTGACTTGACCACTAGAAATAAATTCTGTTTAGCATTGCACGGCACTGAAGACCTGGCCTGCAACTTTGGGGCAAACCTTCCCAGTTTCCCTTTCATCCTTCACTAACTTCCTCCACTTCGGAGTCTTTGTGTTGATCATATTCACTCCTGGGGGCGAGAATGAAACTAGTTATATGCTGATGCTGCTGTGGCGGTGCACATGCTCCCTTCTACTCTAAGTCTGCAAGAATTGGATCATGTTGTGCAATGAGCAAGCAAACAGCTTCACGATAGTGGGAGCACTATGCCATTCCCCTCTCCTTCACACTTACTTTTGTACACACACTTACACACAGAGTGCTTGAGTACCACCTAACAGGCTGAGCACAAGACTCTGTTTAATATTAAGCACCCTTTTGCTTTCCCAATGCAGTACCTTCCTCCATCCCTTTCTGTCAGTGAAGCCCATCTGCCTCCTCTGCTCGCTGCAGTTTGCTGTGTTGCACAGAGCTAGCAGAGTTTCACTGTGATGTTTTGTTTCAAAGCAAATCTATATTCTTAATCCTCTTGCTCACTCTCTTGCTACTTTTATTAGTCTCTTTTTTATATAAAAAGGAGATATTGTTACCATAGTAACCCACAATTTCCTGATATCATTGTGGACAGTAAGAACTGTGATGCCAGGCTTTATAGCTTTGGGACTGCAGTCTGCAGACTAAACACTAAATTCCTTCCTGCAACTTGGGCCAGTACTATAGCTCTCAGTGCACAGACCCTAAAACATGGTATAGCAACTCTCAAAAAGGAAGTGCAATCCAGTTTGAGAACCCTGCAACACCAATAGGGCTGTAAAACAGAATCAACTGTAGGATGCTATTTCCACTGACACAGCCTAGAAGCAGACACTCATCATTCTGATGCTTTCCTGTTCTGACTGCGGTGGTGATTCTCACTTGTACTTATTCTGAACACCAACTTCCAGCAAACAAACACAGCACATGCTTCTAACATTCAAAGAGTTTGCCTAGCTCACCACCCACCAGATGCAAGGGTTGAAAAGCTCAGGATAGCTGTACAGGCAGACCACCAAAAGGACAGAAAAGTCTGTGTGAGTAGCCTTCTGTATCAGCCTTCTAACAATATTCTCAGGCACCAAATGGGAAACACAGGAAAATCTTATTCAATTATGCCCTATGTCAGATTGAGCAAAAGGTAGGTTGGGATCTAGTGGTAGCTCATTATTGTATCTGTAGTAATTGGCAAGTGTTTCAGACTCCCAACTACTTAACACGAGCAACAACCCAAAGGCTTTCCCCCCCTGAATTAGATTGTTAGAATCCCTGATCTGTAGTAACTCAGATGTAGATTTGTACTTGTATGAGTAAGTCATCCCAGTATAGGGCTCATGGGGCACAGCAGATTGGATCTGACCCCTGGGCCTCCATCCTGTATGTGACTCTGTCCCCCAAGTCACTAAATCAGTGGACCTCAAGGTTCTACTTGTGCAGAGGGATCTCTTTCAAATTGTCTTAATTAAACACTTATTTTTAATTCCTTAACTTCTTATCCCTTTTGATCTGTGAAATCCTTTCATTTCCTATAGATACAATTGCAGGCTTTCTAACCAGAAGATCCGTTATGCCTCATTTCCTCTCAGTGAAACACAATTAAGTTTAAGAAATAGCATTCATTTCCAATATTCCTTTTTGGTAAATGGATTCAAGTTAACTAGGAAGATTTTGTAAAGGACCTAATTCAGAGCTATTCAAACTGGGGCGTCGTGACGCCCCAGCCTGAGAACCCTGGCTTCTGCCCCCTTAAGGGTCAGGGGCAGGGGGAAGGCAGCAAAACTGGAAGTGGAGCGCGATTGCTCCACTTTCACTTTCTGGAGGCTGGGGAGCCTTGCAGACGCTCGCACAGGGCTCCCCACACCCCCAGGATGCTGCTGCAGGGACTGGTGAGTGCATCCTAGTCCCTGCAGCCCCCTTTAGCGACTTGCTGCCCCCTTGCTGCCTTCCTCCTGCCCCACTGCCTCCCTCCCCTCCCCTGCAAAGACTTACTGTGGTCTTCAAACTCCCTGAGAGTTTGAAAACCGCAGGCCTAATTATTAAATAAATTTTTAAAAAACTTCCAGTAAATAAGCAGAATTTTAAGACTGACTGCAAGCAACAGCATCAGCTAAACTAGGTGATTCTAGAATATACAGTTTCCATAGCACATTGTGCCTACACTATGTCCCATTCGTTTCCGGGCCCAATTCAAGGTGCTGGTATTGACCTTTAAAGCCCTATACTGCTCTGGACCAGGGTATCTTAGAGATCGCCTGCTCCCGTACAATCTGGCTCGCCCTCTCAGGTCATCAGAGAAGGCCTTCTTACAAGTGCCGCCGCCTAGGGAGGTACGTGGGGCGGCTGCAAGAAATAGGGCCTTCTCAGTAGTGGCACCAACGCTATGGAACTCCCTTCCCCTTGACTTAAGAATGGCTCCCTCTCTTGAGACCTTTCGGCAAGGCCTGAAGACCCTTCTGTTTAAACAGGCCTTCTGAGTTCTTGGCCTTTTAACATCTTTTTAACATCTTTTAATATTTTTTTTACAGGCCTGATTCTTTTATGACTTGCTGCTGCTCTATGCTCTTTTTACCTATTTTTTTTACTCTGACTGCTGTTTTTAGTATGTGTTAATATGTTTTTATTTGTTTTTTAAATTGTTTTTTAATATGTTGTAAGCCGCCTTGAGTCCCTTCGGGGAGAAAGGCGGGGTAGAAATAAAGTTATTATTATTATTATTATTATTACACTAATTTACAGGGAAAATGTTAGGTTTCCAAGGAAAATTACAGTTCCTAGGGATCCTGATGTCACAGCAACATTCCAGGTATTAGGAAGGGAAGAGAGATCTCTCTGACACTCAGGTAAGGGAGTGGGAAGGAAGGGAAGAGTTCATCTCTGGTTTTCATTACTGTAAAAAAAAACCATGTTTGAAAACAGGACCCAGTTTGAAATAGACTGAACAGATTACAAGTGCACCAAATGTGTATTCCAGACGTGTTAATTATGAGGATTAACAGCATCATTAGAAATGGAAAACTGGAATCTTTCTTATAACCTCCATGTGACAAACCTCCATGCTCTTGAACTGAACTGCCATTAACTAAATTCAGCCAGGTCTGGTGAGTTATTCTGGATAGTTGTGGGCCAAGTCTCCAATGCCATTAGCCAACAAATCTGCACCTTTTCATGAAGGAAAATGCCACATGGATTCTTATGACTGACTGAATTGCATCGTTTATTCTTGTGATTTGGAGAACAAGCTCAAGATTTAGGTACACATGGGTTTATATGGATGCAGCTAAAAACTGAATTGATCGCTTGCAGTTTGTCACATTCATAATAAAATTGGGCAGTAGGGACCTATTTACAGCTGTCACTGGAGTCAAGTACCCCATAAAAAGGCCTGCTAGTTACCTGCCTGGGTATCCAGAGATATCCCTATTACTAACCAGGTTCGTTTCTACCAACTGTTAAATAAAGCCAACATCAAATAGAAGCAAACTTGGCCTGCATACAATTCTACATTGACCTGAACGAACTACTTCTATAGTGATAAGGAAGGCCAGAAAATAACTGATCCAATTTTGATGTTCCTCCTTTGAAACATAAAATTTAAACTATCATACAATTCTGTCTTCTCTACATCAATTCTAATGGTTTCCGTATCCATTTACCATGAGCTAAGTCCCTGTTCTCTATTATTTCTGAGATTATTTTTTTTTCCAGAGAAAGGAAGGAACTCTTATTGCTCTTACCCTTGCCAGTAATGACTTGTTCCACAAAGCTTTATTGTTGTGTATAAATCTTCTGCATTATTTTCCTTTCACTTTTTGTAGCATATATGGATTGTTCATCACATTTCAGTTTGTCTATGCGTAGACCACAGTTCAAAGTCACACAAGACTAAAAAAGGCCTGTTCCCCTAAAAAAGGCCTTTTGGGTTTGGGTGGTGGGGGTGCCTGTTGGGTTGGGGGATGGGGTGGCATGAAGACACATCAGGATGGCTCACATATGGCAACAATGGTGTCTGAATTAAAGCTACAGAATGAACATTGTGAGAGTGTTGGACTTGAATTGGGTTCAAATTTTTCTTTGGCCGTGAAGCTCACTTAATGACTTTGGGCAAGTCACTCTTTCTCAGCCTTACCTACCACATATGGCTTCTATGAAGATTAAACAGCCCAATCCTACGCATATCTACTCAGAAGTAAGCCCTATTATAGTCAATGGGGCTTACTCCCAGGAAAGTGTGGCTAGGATTGGGCTGTCAATGGGGTAAATCCCACGTACACCACCCTAAAGTCATTGGAAGAATACAGGTATAATAGACCAATTTTTATGCTTACCCATTGTTGTATTATATTACAACTTAGAAGGACTTTGGTCTTTAAAACAGTGCATTTATATACTAAATACTCTTGAAATACACAGACAGCATGTTTGCACTAAGACATGCATGTTTTCTGTTCTGAGTGATGCTGCAGATCAGTTGTGGATTAAATTATCTTCAACTCAGCCCTAACCGGATGCAAATCAGTAGTGCGGAAATGCTGTAAATTTAGGCTGAAACCAGGGATCTGTGTTCCGTCAGCCTCTCCTTTTTTGAACATAAAGTTGTAGATATTTTGGGGCCATTGATGGTTCTTCTTGATAAGTAATTTCAAAATGCTGTTCACATTTTCTCATCAATTGCTTCCCCCCCTCCATTTATATTCCCAAGAAAACAGTTTTGGGTCTTCTGAGCCCTTGATCCATTTCTCCATGGGCCAGCACAGACATGTATACCAAAATAAGACTTTACTCTCATCTGCCAGTTCAGACAGCTGGCGTTGGCTTCAAAAATCTCCTCTCATCTGTATATGGATTAAATGAGAAAATGTTTCCCATGCCGGCAACCCTACATCTGGGTGGACACTTTAGTTAAAACTTTTTCAAAGATCAAGGGCATCTTCTGCTCTCGTTTTGCATGCAGACTAAGCTCAGAATATGCCCCCAGGTAGAAGCAGTTGCTGAAAACAGCACTTTGAGTGTATTCACATCAGGAACATCCTGACTTAAATGGCTTATTAAAAGCCTTCCCCAGCTATATCTGGTTAATCAGAGATCTAACTTGTGTTGCTGGCTGCATTCGAAGCTGTAATCCTGTCAATAGGTTGTTCTTCAGATGTTAAGGTTCCAAAGGACTGACGCAGGTGATATGAAGTGTGCTGAAAAACAGCACATATTCAAAGTGGAGCAATACCTGCTCAGAACCAAGCTAGCATGTGCTAGCAAGCAAAGATATGCTGAGACAGAGCAGGCCCCTTCTGTCTACAAGATTTTAAACAATCAGTACCATTTAAATAAGGTGAGAAACACTTCCAAGAAAACTTTCCTATATTCTCCTTCTAAAAGTCAGTGCTTATGCATTTATATAGCATCTTTAGGTGTTTATCAGAATTTGGAGGGAGAACAAGGACACCTCAAAAGATTCCAAACCATGAAGGCCACTGGAAGCCAATCTACTACTTGGTCTGAGTCAAGATTAATCAAAGTGCTAATACATTATCCAAGGGGGGGGGGGCTGTATAATTGGAAGGGGCATTGCGGCAATAGGCAAAGGTCACAGGTTCAGTTTTGAAAGAGTCAATATTTCCTTTGCAACAACTTTACACTAGTGTAACTCAAGGCGATTTTCTCTCTCTCTGTAATCATTCTCAAGTACAGAACAGAGAATAAGCTATATTCCAGATCCAATGGCATCACTTGGCAGCTGCAACACAGGCTATTTACACACTACAACTTCCAGAAAATCAATTTTCTGATTCATCTTCTCCTTCCCTTATTGTAGGACATGATTTCTGTTATGCAAAGAGAAGAGATGTCCCTCCCATTAGATTTATCATTGATGGGGGAAACAATGGAACCTAATGAGCAACTGGCAAGAAACCTTGTTGCAATCATTTGGAATATACCTTGAGTCACTTGCCATTGTAGGAGCTGACCTGTCCATACAGCTCAGTATTGTCAACACTAACTAGAATCCGTTCTCCGGGTTTCAGACAGTCATCCTTCTTTGCCCTACCTACAGTCGACTCTGGGACCATGTACAAAGCATGAACTTGGTCACTGAGTTCAGTGTCTTTCCCCAAAAGTGAGACTGTGAAGATAGCAGTGTAGATTCTGCCGTTCCAAATTTTGGAAGAAATGAACTGATGTTGCTGTGCATTTGATACTGTCTCCATGTTTACTCCCACAATAACTTCTTTCTATATTTGTAAATATACAGATGATATAATAAATCTCCACTTGCTTGTCCTACAAATAATGTAGTTAAGGGCACAATCCTAACCCCTTATGTCAGTGCTTTCCAGCAATGCAGCTCCGAGGTAAGGGAACAAACATTCCCTTACTTTGAGGCGGCCTCTGTGTGAGACACCCAACTACAAGATGCAGCACACATCCTATTGGCACAGCTATGCCAGTGCTAGAAAGTACTGACATAAGGGGATAGGATTGCGCCCTAAATTGGTGTGACAGCCCAATCCTACCCCCCTGCCACTCCACAGCATGCAGCCATGCCAACGGAGAATAAGCTGCATGCTGGGTGGGGGGGGGGGGAGATGATGACTGCAAGGCCAATGAGTGGTAAGTTAAAAACTTTTTTTACTTCCCTTTCAATATGCCTTCTGGTTACCCCTGGGTCTCCTCAGACCCACACCAACTATTTTGCTGACGTAAGTCCAAGGAGAGAAAGGGAGCAGATCCAAGTTAGGAAAGGGGGAGAATATCCAGTGTGGATGACTGCTGCTGAGATCTCCCCTCTCCTGCCCTCAAACTACCACCCCCCAGTTTGGCCCACTCCCTGCCCTGAACTGCCCACAGCCTGCCCCTGCAACCACCTTACTTGCTTCACTGTGGCCTGGATGGGCTGCTGGCAGACATTGGGAGCTGCCGGTTATTTCTGATGGGGTCTCCTTCGCACTTTGAATCAGCACTCCATTTTTGGCAGTGCCACACTGTTGATGATGGCAGAATGCTAGTTCCTCTGCTTTAAACAGTGGATAGGATTGGGCCATGAGCTGGGAGGCAGGAAATCCAAGTCTCTCCTCAGAATTGAACTTAAGCAAGTTAGGACACAATCCTAACCAGGTCTACTCAGAAGTAAGTCCTATTTTGTTCAATGGGGCTTACTCACAGGAAGGTGTGGTCTGAGTTGTCTAAGGATTGCAGCCTTAATGTGCCTGGCAGCCCAGTCCTATCCTCTCCCCGCTGATACAGCAGCACCAAAACAGCTTGTGCTGCATCCTGTGTTGGGGGAGGGGGGGCAGATCATGAGGCTTGGGTGAGCTTCCCACTCATCAGTGGGTCTCCTTGAACCTGAGCCAGTTCATGAGTCAGTGCAAGTCTGGGGAGAGAAAGGAAGCAACAAGGGAGGCAAGGAGGAGTAGCATACTAGTGCAGGTTGCATGCGCCAGCACACAACCCCTCCTGTCTCCATTACCCCACTTGCCATTCCCCGATTCTGGTCCATTCTGCCCTTTCCCCATCCCCACTGTTTACTTTCCAGGTTCAGTGGGTGCAGCGGGATCCGGCAGCAGAGCTGGGTTCTGTCACCTGTTGTGGCAGCATGCGCAAAATGGCTGCCAACAAAATGCTGCACATGCCTTTGAGAACCATTTTGCGACAGCAGAAGTCACACCACACTCCACCTGGTAGCCCAATCCTACATAGAATGGGGCTATAAGACCTTCACCTGAACACAGAGGATAATAATGGCCTATTGTATGGGGGTATATTAAGGATTACTGAGTGTTTTGAGTACTCAGCAAAAAACACTATATGAATGCTAAGCATTATTAATATTATACTAGAATTGTGATATGTGTAGCACTCGGGGAAGGGAAAGCATGAAATACTATCTTAAGTATGCTAATATAAGAGATGGAACTTTAATGTAGAGATTGAACAATTAGTGCCTCAGTGATGGTGCCAAAGGAATACTGATAGATAGACCAATTAGAGAGATTTCTTGTAATCTTAGACACACCACCATGTTTTACATCTAACTCACAACAGCAAGCAGTGAATTCCCTAGATAGCCATGCAGAATGTAGGAACTACTTCCTCAAAGGAGGCCCATTGCTCACATCCATATGGTAGGCATGCTGTTGCCTTTGTTATCTTTAGTAGGGATGTGTGAAATCTTTCCGTTCTCCCTCAGCTGCCCCCCCCCCCATACACAGCACTGATATTTCTGCCTTCCCAAATCTTGGCACTGCAATGTTCAGAAAATCTTTTGCAGATATATTATTCTTATAATCCCCCAGTGGTTGTTTTGCATCATGGATGATCACTGCATGCTCGTGAGTGCATGATGCACTATTCCAAGAACAGACTGGCCTGTCATTGTCCATAGTGTCTTGATGCTCATCATCATCTCCCATTTAAAGCCTCCTAAAGTACACAACCCTAGTTCTCCCGATCACCCAATTAAAGAGGTGGTCGGAGTTTGTTTGGCCTGGCCGGGACACGAGAGTCCAGCCCCTCCCCAAGGGGGAGGTGAAGGGGGCGGGGTCTGGCAGCTACGGCGGACCTTTTAAAAGGGGACGAGACCCAGCCCTCTTCCTCCTTGCGCACGTGGGCACCATGGGAATACCCGCCTGCCCGCCCTAGAGGCAGTCTGAGTTTAACTGGTCGCCGTTTGGGGCCCGGTAGGAATTTTTTGTTGCCTGCCAAGATTGGCCGAGGGCAGGCAGTTTTTTCGCCTACCCCAGACTGTTATGGGCCTGGGGGTTACATCCCCCCCTGTTTGCAAGCTGCCATTGGTCACTTTAAGAGGGCAGGTGGTGCGGGCTAGGAGGCGTGAATGGGACTCTGGCATGCACCTTCAGGCGGCATAGGCAGGGCAGAACCCTATTTTAGTCCTCAGGGCCTTGGCGGCACGAGGACGTAGACGGGGCCCTAGCCGGGACCGCAGGGCACACCTCAGAGGCTCAGCGGCTCAAGGTGGTGCAGTCTGCGGTCCGGCTGCCTTCCCCTTAAGGGATAGACATGGATGAGACGTGCTGTCCCAGCAGCGGGGCGCGACTTGGTGTCGGGTGCATGCCCGCCTGGGGGCAGAGGTTTCTGGTACCGCCCAGAGGTCCCTCCCCGCACCACAGGGGCTTTTGCTGCCTCGGATGCTGCAGGTCTCAGGCTCTGCTTCTCTTGGTAACATGAAATAAAGTTGCCCTTTCTCCCATATCTGTTGTCTCGAGTGTTCATTGGACAGTGCGGAAACAAATCCTCATTCCCCATTCAAAGCACATGATGGGCTATTTCACACTTTTCTCTTTAATTGCATAATGCCCCCTCCTTCCTCTCCCCCTATCCACAATAACCATTTGGAAACCTATTGCTTTATTTAGAACTCTTTTCTGTATCGACAAATATGTAGCTTTCGCTTTGGGAGGCAAAAATCATGGATATTTGCAGAATCTCTAGTCTGTACACATCTCCTTTCTCTTTTTTCCCCCACAGCTGCCAACATCACGGAAACAAACAATAGCTCCAGCAAGCACATTTCCCTAACATATTGTGAACTCTGCTGATGAATGAAGTAACAAACTTAAAACATAGCCTCATTACTCTGTCAAAGACACTTGTTGAAATGGCACGTTTTGTTGCATCAGAATGAAGCTCCAGACTCCACATAATTCCAAATGTTTCTGTCTGTAACCAGACTTGCTCAATGACATTTAAGTACTTCCAATAATCTTCATGGGACCATCATTAGACTTAAGTCCATACTGCATCTCTCCAAAAAGTCTGACCCCATAATACCATCATTCTAAGGCAGACAGAGTTTTGAACATTCACACATAACTGACTATATAGCCAAGTCCAGAGAACAGCCTCTTGTCCAAGGTGATATGGAAGTTCAGTCTTTGGTGTGTGATCTATGAAGGCTCATTCAGACATGCAAATCACCACCTGATGCTGCAGAAATCCTGATCCTGCACGGGAAGTAGTCTTTAATCCCTCCCCACATCTAGTCAATATTTCTGAACTGAGGTGACCCCAGTTAGGACTGACTCAGCACCAAACGGAAGCTCTTATCTTTTTAAGGTCACCTACAATGACCTCAAAAATAACCAGAACCAGAATCACATGCAGTAACTCCTGTGTCAGGCTCAATTACTTGTGACTCAACAGGGCATCTCACTGTACATAGCATCGCATTATGATTGACTGGTTCTTGCAGTGGAGACTACCAAGTGCATCCTGTTTCCCAGGAGGTGGGGTAGTAGAGAATTCCAGACAGTGCCTGAATGAGGGTTTGGATAACACTTTTAGATTGAGAACATTTGCCACTGCTCAGTCTCTGCATAATGCTACTACTACCTCTGTAATTTCATAGAATGCCATTTTTTGTCTGTCGTGCCTTTCTCCTTTCTATTATAGCAAAGTCAAGTAGTCATCCATTACTGCAAGATCTTAACAAAATGTCACTGTGTTTAACTTAAAACACCTTCTTGGAAAAATTTGTATGCATCTCAAAAAGTCTTCACATTACAACCTCCTTGAGCAAGAGCAATTGCTTTTCTTAAGGAACTGTTGCACTTGCAACTTGAAATGCAAGCTTCCTTCAGTCCCTTCTTATGAATCCCCAGAAACCAGTGTCCAATATACATCACCCCCCTAGTATTCTGCTGCTCTGTTTTGACCCATTTTCCATAAATTGCACGTGGTGTGTGCTCACAGGAATACTGAGGAAGTGCAGCTCTTACCTGGGTTGCTCTTGGAGGTGCGCACTGGCGTGTAGTGGTTTTTGGAGGATGTTCGGATTGGTGTGTTGTCTTTGGGGGAGGTATCTATAGCCGAGATAGTCTCTCTTTCACAGTGTGCTATGGGGATTGGTCCTTGCTGCCGGAGTATATCAGCCAGAGCCCTGGAAAAGATAAAGGAAGGAGGGATGATAGTGCAATGTACTCACATGAAACAACATGAACAACATGCAAGAGTTACTGAACTTTTCTCCACGGTGTAAGACAATATGCCTTTTACTCCCAGAAGGGTGAAAAGGCAGGGCCTAAAGCTTTTAAATAAATAAATAATACTTTAACTTTTTGTTCTTGGGTGCACAATTATGCATCTATATAAATACTAGATTCAGTGAGGACCAGGATGGTGCCAAAGTCCCCAGCATATCAACTTGTGAAGTTGCCTTACGCTGAGAGGGAACACTGTCCCATCTAATTCAGTAAGGTCTACATGGATGGGCAGTGGTCTCCAGGCTTCGGACACAGAACTTTTTCCATTCCTACCTAGGGATGCCAAGGAGTGAACCACAGACTTTCTGTATTCAAAGCCTGTGGTCTCAAAGTCTGGCAGCTCTCCATTTACTTGGAAGAACGGCCTATGGGGCTTGGGGAGCATGGGCTACAGCCAAAACACCAAAAGTGAAAGCCACGCTAAAGCATCTCGCTTTCATCACCAGTTTTTGTTTATTGCCTCAGAGGCTTCTGTGTAGTATTCCAGTTTAAAGAAAAATATATTATGTGATCACAGTACAGTATGCCATAACGTAGCATTTTATGAGCTTTTGCTGACACACTGAAGATATAAATTATATGAAAACTTCAATGAATGTCCTCCTTTTCAAATTGTTTTCTCTAACGGTCTGGGTGAGTATTGGCTGCTGCAGCAGACACGTAATTCTCCTCTTGCTGTGTCTTTACCCACTCCCACCCAAGACTCTGAAAATGCTTTCTGAGAGTCTATGGGGAGCTGTCGACAAAGGTTTCAGTTAGTATCTTAAGCTTCTTATCCCTTGATGAGATAGTGGTCAGTATCTATACATACACAAGAACCGTGAAGTGTGTAACACCACACCTTTAAACTCACCAATTCAGGTACTCAAATACTCAACACAGGGTTAGTAAAATGCAAAGATAAAGCATCTGTAATGTAGCCACTATACTTGCTTAAAAACTATGGCAGTTTTGATCTCAAGATTGATAGGAATGGGAAAATGATATTTGGCATTAGTGACAGCATGCCCAAAATTCACTGATTCATAGTGGCGTAGTCCCCCAGTGGGGAGGGGGAGTGGGGGGGGGGCTGGGACACATAGATGTGAAGTGGAACATTCCAAATCAGGAAATGATCCTGTAGCAGGTTGTGCCTGCCTGCCTTTGCCAGGATCTATGTAGGCTGCATGCCCTTTGACAAAGGGTACTTCATTGTTCCACACTGAGTTAGAGGGGGTGGCTGCAGTCTCTTTTGCCCTGAACAAGAGATCAACAGATCAATGAGATCTGAACAAGCTGCTGCTTTATTCTTATGAAGCCTCCTCATTCATGGCTTTAGAGGAGTCAGAGGTCTTGCTCTCTTCCTATTCTAGTGATGGGATTAGTATTATAGTCCACAGATCTTTGCACTGCATATACGTGACTGCACGTAAGGGTCTCTGAATGCTCACTCATGGAACCAATGGTTCATACTGAACTGGCAGCAGAGGAGGGAATAAAAAAAACAGAATAAGCTTTGAGAAAACATATTAAGTGACCTGACTTTGGGCATAGTGCTCTAATGTGCAGCCTACCAAAATGCATGGGAATTGCCCAAGAATACTACTATATTGGGATTTTGTACAAGTCAGCATCTCCTTTTCCATTTAACAAGTTGGTTGGAAAAAGCAATTAAAGAACACTTAAATTTAATCTGTTTCTGATTATCACAACAAAGTGCTGTATTAGATCTTGTTTTGATTTGCAAATAGGATAATTAATATTGGGTTTCCTATCCTTTCTCATTTTTTTTTCTATTTTAGATAGATAAGTAGCAAGGAAACAGTTGTCATTCTTTCATTTTTCTCCCCTGATATTCTTCAGTAAAAGTCACAGAATGGCAAGAGGGACATTTTAGTAGCATCTGGCCACACCAACTGCATTCGGGGGATAAGAGGGAAAAGAAGGGTGATGGGTGAGATCACCAGACTTTTTTTTTTTCCAACATCAAACCTTCTGTTGGAGACCTGGGTGGCAAAAAGGAAGATGTTACCCAAGTTCCTTATGAAAAATATATCTGCATTAAATGCTGCAGCACTAAATGACATCAAGGCATTTCCAACAGTAAGCTGCTTTTACAGACATTCGGAAGATGTTTCATCTGTAAGACTTTTAGACTCCTCAGAACAAGAATGAAAAGAATCACATGGATTGCTTACTCCGTGTAGCCAAGAGCTACAAAGTCTCTTCTAAGATACAGAGAGGGCACAAGAGCTTGACTTGGAAGGAAAAAGTTTTAAAGCGGATAAAGAATGATATGCTTTTTTCTCTCAAGTGAGGATATGGGCCTAGAGTCCAAACAGTGGAATTCCTTAATGCATGATTGTGACTGCCTGCAAACGTTAGGTGAAAATAACTCAGGGTCCCTTGCGCCAGCCTGGAGTGTTACAAAAATGCCATAAGACACTTTTGCACCACCTCAGGAGTCGGGAGGCTGGCACACGGACATCCAGAGGCCAAATCTGGCACTGTTGCACTGGGAAAGAGGTGAGTATGCACCGGCTAAGTCAGGGCGGTGTGGGGATCTGAGGAAAGTGGTGGAGGGCAAAACAAGGGTGTACTAGGGTGGGAGGAGGGCGGGTAGCAAGCAGCAGGGAGTGGTGCCAGGATCTGGCACTTAAGCTGGATCCTAACTTCATTCCCAGGCAATGCAGAGCAATGCCAGGCTGCTCGGATCTGTGCCACCAATTTAGGTGGTGCAGATCTGGGGAATTAATTCCTCTTGCCCCAGTCTGAGCTGCAGCCAGCCACAACCCTGCACTAGATACAGCGCAGGCATGCCTGCCTGCCTGTTCCACCACAGGTTAGGATTGGGCTGTCATTTAAATTAAACATTTCAGTTCCAGATCTCTTCCAAGTTGCAAATCATTTCCTTTCTCCAGCTACAAGATACTGGTCACAGGCACAGTGAGCAAGGTCATAACCCTAATCCAAAATTTCACCCAACTCTCCCAAAGCATTTTGCGTACTCAGGGTGCCCAGGCGTCTTCTTTTTCCAGGAAATGTCCTCTTTTTTAGCCTCGTGTCCTGGAAAATAACTTAAATGTCCTCCATTTCCCTGTGAGCAGGCCCCTGCAGGCAGCGCATAGCCTTCTTGTAATTAATAAATTATATGTAATAAATTATATGTAATATAGTTTTAATTTAATAATAAGTAATATAGTGCTTAAATTAAACCCATGAAATCAATAGATGAGTATTTTTAATTTTTATTTTGTCATTTTTTTTGGATGTTCTACATTTTGGGGTTCATGGTCCTCTTTTGCACTTGACATCTGGTCACCCTGTGCGTACTGGTGTCCTAGAAGGACAATATGACTTACTGTTATTATTTTACACTATATAATACTGGAAAAAAATGTTTGCAACATAGAGGTGTCCTGCTGTGCTGGGAGTTGCCCGCAGCAGGACGGAGAGATGATAGTGAATTGAAAGCATCAATTCTCTTGACTGCGTGTACTCTAAGTCAGAATCTGCATCACAGTAACCCAAATTCTGTGATCGGATTTGTATTGAAATGGAACATAAATTGCATCAAAATCCTAGGGTTTGATTTATATATCTTTGCTTACTTTGCATAACCTTTTCTACTTCTGGTAGCCACAAGGGAGGGGAGAGAAGCTATGCAGAGAACTGAACATCCATCCCTGGCTTCTGGAAATCCTGTTTTTCTGTTTTCTGAGAATTCATCAGGCACTGTCCATGTAATGTCTAGTTTATCTCCATATCTATAAGGATCAGAAACACGTTTTTAAAGAAAAAGAAAATAACAGCAAAACCTGAAATTCCCAAGGTCCTGAATTCTGTGCCAAATAGTTAATGCCATTTGGGTACCATTAGCGCAGAAGTGCTGTATCAACATAAGAAGTTGCCACATACAGTATTAGACCATCTAGATGCCACACCTTCTGCACAGCTGCAGGTGCTCTGCCTGACACCAAGATACTGAGACATGGTTTAAACAAATTATTTATCCAGCTTATACAAAAGACATGAAGTTCCAACTGAGAACTGGTAGTGACCGATGCCCTAATACCATATATAGCTGTTCAAGTCATAAAAGAACATTCCCTCTGCCCTAAACCACTCTTATATGGTAGTATCTACTCCTAACCAGCTTTTTGGGTTCCGATCCTCATAACATAAGGGGGCATAAGGGGCATTGTTGGGCATCCAAAGGAGAGAATGTATAATGGATACAACCAAAGTTATTTGTTAGTTGGGAGAATAGGCTAGACAGTCAGAAACCTGAAAGGTCCTATCATCTTGTGGCAAAGCTCTTCAATGTCTGGCATAATCCAGCCAAAATACAAACCTGAAGGGAAACGGTTACATTTCACACCTGCACCCTGCTGAGATGCATCTTATATTTGTTTATAAGTACACATATTTGAGATAGGACATAATTACCAGAAGGGGAATGATTTAATTAAAAATATCCCCATGAAATAGGGCCAAACTGCATGTGATATGCAGGTACATGTCTCTTTTCCTCTATTGTTTGGTTCTTCAATGACAAGCAGCCCTGGGAAGCTCTGAGTTTGAACGAAGGAGTAGCGGAGGGGAGAAGCTGCTTAACCCTTTTCTACTTTTTCATCTCTGCTCAAAACTGCCCCCTCTCAGCTGCTCCCTCATTGTGTATATGTATGTGGGAAATAAAAAAACCCTGCATCACTATTTTCTCATGGGGAAAACGCAGCATAGAGAGAGTTGATTTTGAGCAAACAAATGACAGAAAGGGAGAGGAAATAAGCAATTCCTCTGTTGTCATTCTGACATTCTTTCCAAAGTTGCTTTTGTTAAAAATGAAACAAAACACAAACCATCAAGAAAAAGAGAACTGCAACTGCATGTCAAATCTGTTTTAGAACACAAAATGTAAAGATCAGAATCCTGAGCACTGGCTTTGGTCAATGAGCTATCCCCTCAGTGCAATTCTTCACATATTCACTCAAATGTAAATTTTTGGTGTTCTGATAAGATTCTCCCCCTCCCCCAGAGCATGTGCAGAAAATCACAGCTTTAGAGAATTTCCAGATTATCATTTTTAGCACAAGGAATGCAGGCATGAATGCTTGCTTCCCATCTGTGGTGCTGTCTTTTATGAGAGTTCTGCTTCTGTTGCAAGGACATGCCATTTTCCTAGAACTGAATGTGCTAGATTGTGCTCATGGAAAGAAATCTTATTCTTTCATAGGTAGTAAGCACATCAGCAACTGTTACCCTGCATGTGCCTGATCTTGTCTGATCTCAGAAGCTAAGCAGGGTCAGGCCTGGTTAGTACTTGGATGGGAGACCGCTTGGGAATACCAGGCGCTGTAGGCTTATACCATAGTCTTTCGAGACTGAAGGTTGCCAACCAACCAGTGGTGAGTCTGAGTGCCAAGTGGAATGCAGTTGCACAAGTGTTTTGGGGATCTGTCATATATTGCCTGTGACTCAAATAATTCCAGTGACACTACTTTCTGTGTCGACAGGACTGAGCTGTTTGGTGACTTTTTGGAAACTTTATTTGTTAAGGCTTCAGAGTTAAAACATTTTAAAAATGGTGATCACAAGTTATGCTTCCTCTTCCCTGAAGCAAAGCCTCTGGTCTTTTTTTTTTTTTTTTTTTAAAGTAAAGAAGCCACTTTTAATGAAAGCCAATGGATTTTTGGGTTGGGTGGGTGATAAACTAAAAACAGCATACAGATGGGGGCTACAACGGGGATAAAAACCATGATGGGGCTACAAAAGTCCCCTTACCCCTTGTCATGGTGTCATCAGGTTTCATTGCCTCCATACCTGTGCAATACTAATGAAGAAAACATACCTTCCATTGGAGCAGGTTGTGTGTTTAAGCACATCTCCAGTTGGGCCCTAAGAGTGTTTCTACTGAGAGATTGAGAGATTCAAGGAAGTCAAGCTGTGAACGTGATCCAATGAGATCTGTTTGGGGTTTTTTGTTTTGCTTTGTGGTGGAAGGAGGACATTTATGGTTGTAATTTGGCATGGGTATAGTTTTGATTTTTAGCTTTGTGGTTGTAACTTTGTAATGGCCTATGTACTAAACAATAAAATTGCTTCTGCATGTTATGTTACTCTGACAACCCAATCCAACCCCAATCTTTCCCCTGCCAATGCAGCCATGCCAATGGAGCGTGTGCTGTGTCCACAGTGGCAGTGGTGGGATGGAAGAGAAAACAGCAGTTTACCCTTACCCCTACATAAGCCTCACAATTGCCAGTGGGTCTCCTCAGACCTGTGCCAGCTCTTTAGTTGGCACAAGTCCAAGGAGACCAAGGGGGTATGTCAGCAGGCTCTAGAGAGGATAGCATCCGGCGCAAGTTGTTTGTACCAGGTGCCACCCCTTCCCTCTTCTGACATGCCCCTGGCCCTCCCACCCTGCTGACTTATCAGAGTTGGAAGGTCTTCTCTTCACTGCCACCACACAGAGGGTCCTCCCTGCCATCTGCATTGGTAGCCTAGAAAGTCGCAGCTATGTGCACTTGCGGGTCAGCATTTACAATGCTGTAAAGCATGTACCGCTGCCAGAACACTAGCACCATGTAAGACTGAACTGTAGATCTGGTCTCTCTCATATGCTTGTTTTGAAGAAGTTCTGCATAACTGAGCCAGTTCTCACATCCAACATGCTGTAACTAAAAGAGAGTTGAGCTAATTTACTAACTTCTGTCAACAAGACAAACATCACATAGTGCTAAGCAAAAATAAAAGGCCGGCTCTTTTATGCATTCTTCTTCTAATATAATAGCATGCTAGTCTGTGCATGAAAAAGACAGAAAAAAGCAAGTGAGGATGGGTAAATTGGTGACATAAGCAACATAATCACTCTCTGACCAGAGGTGATGGAGCTCGTACAAACACAAGGAATGAAAGTTTAGTGAGCAGCCAAATTCAGGAAAATAAAATCTGCCTGTTTTGGGTAGAAGTGTTCTCCTCGCAATGCTTGTTACTCTGCTAAACCTTCAGACTGTCACCAAAGCGGAGCTATCAACGCACTCTGCACTTTATTTAGGAGCTGAACTGAAGAAAGTGAGGCTGTTCTGAGTGGGCTGGGGAATGCACCTTTGGCATTAGAAGAATTCCACATTCATGAACTCAACTTTGATGACAGATTCACAGCCAAAGGAAACTCTTAGTGAATTGCACACTCTCACCCTTCATCTACTAAGAAGCATTCTTCTCAAGTCACATCCTTCTTAATTTTGTATCACTCTCACTGTATCGCCCCCCAATCCTGACAATGAACTGTTTTTTAATTAAAGCAGAATGCTGTTTGTGAGCCACTTTCAAACGTTCTTACAGAAGGAAAGCAAAACCCATGCGCATTTGATGGAGATGACTATTCCTATCACTCATGCAACACACGGCATTTCAACTGGATGCTTCCCAACTTCCAAGTGAGAGCAATGGGAATGCTAACCAAAGATGAAGGACTTGATCTTGCCAACCTCACTGCAAGTGAAGCCAAAGACATCCTACTCACTTGTGTAAGGGCTGCAGGCCTGGGTCAACTATGACACAGTGTGAAAGGCATTTTGTTCCAATAATACATCTTAAAACGGAAAAACAAATCTCTGAGCCTCTGCCTCAGAGGCTGCCTCACCTATCTGAGCAGATGGAAAAGTCAGGCTGGCATATTCATATCTTTAGATGATCGCTCATGACACATCCAATTCTGACCAAGATCTTCAAGGGCTGGATTCTGACGCCAGATTCAAATTAGCTATGTTGATGTCAGTTTGGCTGTCCAAAGGTACACCTGAAAATGCGATCTATCCCTGCTTACTGCTGAAGGTCAGAACACCTTACAGCAGTGGTGCACAACCCACCAGCTTGTGTAAAGCTTCCCCTGTCCTTTAAAGAGGTGGGGGAAGGGGAGAGGCAGTGACGTGATCCCCAGGATTGCTTCACTAAGGGGGACAAGGGGGGAAATGTTTTCACTTACTTTCCACAAAGTTAGGGCTACAGCACGCTCCAGGAGGTGCGGGGAGCCCTGCGCACCCCTCTGCAGGGCTCGCCGAGGCTTGGAATCTTCAAACGGAGCGATCACAAAGCACTTCCTGTTTGCAATATCGCTCCATTTGAAGATTCCAAGCCTCAGGAAGCCCCGAGGAGGTCTGTGCAGGGGTTCCCAGCACCTCCTGGAGCCTGCTGCAGCCCTAACTCTGTGGAAAGTAAGTGAAAGCACCCCCCTTAATCCCCTTAGCAACATGATCCTGGGAATCACGAAACTGCCTTCGCCCCTTTCCCGCAAAGACTTACTTTGGGAGTAAATCACTCCAAAAGTTTGAGAAACACTGCCTTTCAGGCTTCAGGTTCATCTCCACTGCAGCATAGAAAACCAGTGGCATTATTGATCACTTGAAGCATTGAGACTTACATGACTAGCACTAAGAAATCTCACTGGAAAGTTGCTGAAGCCAGTGGGCTACAGAACTTATACAGGCGATGGTGTGGTCATGTCCCTCTATGACGGAGAAGGATAGACCCAGCTAAGTCTAATTCCTTGACTACCTAATATACGTAGGCTTCTACAGATAGAGAAGATTTGCGTCAGCACTACAAGCATACTTTAGTTTTATGCCATCTTAACCATTTATTCAGTTCCTCAAGGAACAGGTGCTTGGTGGAAGTGCTAAGTATTCTCTGTTGAGAAATTCAGAGGCCCCCTTGCTGAACTACAGGTCCTAGGATGAAGTCGGGAACTGACTATTAACAGCCCAATCCTGAGATCGGCATTCTGGCCTTTCACCGGAGCTCAATGTTGCAAATGTGCCGTAAGGCGCATCTGTGAGGCTTACCACTGGGCCAGAACCTGTGCTAGCCCGGCGCTGGGCTAGCGCCGGGCAGGTCCCTGTCCACTGCTGCTTGGTGCTCTCATGGACCACCAAGCCGCAGCACGGTAAGAGGGGGTGGGGAGGGGGCGGGAAGGAGGCGTTCCGGGGAGGGGGGAGGCAAGAGGAGGGTGGGGAGGAGGAGTGATGGGCAGGCGGGAGGTGGAGAAAGGGCGGGCAGGAGGTGTGCCGGGGGAGGGAGGGAGGTGGGTCTCTCCACTCTGTTCTGCTCCACTGGATCCAAGGCATTTGTGTGGGGTTCGGTGCCCTACACAAATGCCTTTACCTTACTGCTGGCATTTTGGTAAAGTGAGTAAAGTGAGTAGCCCCATTGCGGGGCTGCTTCCCTTACCTGGGAGAAGGGGATGAAAGTTCCCTTCTCCTGAGGCGCTGCCCGCGGCAGGCTGAGGCGCGCAAGATGCGGCAGGAGCCGCTATCGGTGCCGCTGCAGCCGCGCGCCCCAGGCAGCTCAGGATTGGGCTGTAAACCCGTTCAAGTGTAGATCCACAAAGCAAGCAAGTGATGATAAAAGAAACAAAACAATATCAAGACACTGCACAAGAAACCATCTGTGCACTGAAAAAGGCCAGTATCACAATAATTTGAAAGCTACTTATTTGATGCTGGAAGATATGGAATAAACACCAGTCATTGGCAAACTCCTCTTTACATGCAACTGTAATGAGGATTGGCACTTTTTCTCTCAATCCATAGCCTACCTCAATAAGAACGAAATATAACCTCTAGAAAGACATAGCATGACGCAACCTCAAATATCCTCCCTCTACATCATATTAGTGAGACTGGCCTGTTAAATGCTAAAGATAAAACAGCTCAACCTATATATTAGAAAAAGATATTTGGAAGTTAAACACTGGAGTCACACTGTTGTTTACATGGATACCCACTAGGATTTTGCTTGCTTGAAGGGTGGTCTCCATCATATATTGATAGAATGCTCAAGAACAGTCAATTGGTGATTAGAAGGATTCTGGTCAAAGTCAAGGTATTCCACAGTTGCCACTAAATTAAACTCCCCTTGAAGTAAAGAGTCTCCTCATTCACACCAACATGCCTGGCTGACGTGGATGTTGTTGAAAATCATCAAAGCCTTTCAAGTGATAGTAGTGGCTCCGATGCTCACTTTTTATGCTGCTTGGCCAGAGGCAAGAGGCTGTCAGAAATTACTCATGCAGACAACAGGGCAACTCACCTGAAATGATGCATCTCCCTTAGGACATGCCAAGAGAGGGCTGAGGAGCAGGCTGTCAGGATTCCTTTGAGCTGCCTGCCATTCATTGGTCAGTCTGGTATCCAGACTGTCCAGGTGTCATGGAAAGTTCAAAGAACTATGCAAGCAGGCAGCCCTTTGTCAAACAGAATTTGGCCTTGGTTATACACTATGATCTGTACATACGTTCTAACAGCACTGACTTCCTGGATTCCTGAATGCACAAAAATCAAGGAAGAAGATCTCAGTGCAAGGCAACGCCCCAGCTCATTGACGGCCTCTTCTGTTTCCCTTCCAGAATCCAGACACATTCGCCTCATGACTTTCCTGTGGCATTATAGAGGTTCCTCAGGAACTGTTCAGCAGCAAGAGATTGTGGGTTGGTCCAATATATATCACAGCATGGCTTGAATGTTTTTGTATTGGAAGTTGTTGGTTGGCCACCTTCAGTCTCGAAAGACTATGGTATAAGCCTGCAGCACCCGGTATTCCCAGGCGGTCTCCCATTCAAGTACTAACCAGGCCTGACCCTGCTTAGCTTCCAAGATCAGACGAGATCGGGCATGTGCAGGGTAACAGTTGTTGGGGTGGTCCAATATAAAAGGTTTTGGCAGGCAAATGCAAAAGCCTTTTCAGTCACATTTGAGGGGTTGTAAGGCTGACAGTGATGGACACTGACTGTCACCTCATTTTGGTAAAAGTGTCAGGCTTTATAGCATCTGTGCACACGTGTGTGTTTGTGAATCTATCGATCTATGTACTAGTACATCCTGCTTACGGCTGTAGATAAGGGCACACGTTGGTGGTTCACAATGTACGTGCCGAGAGAGTGGGCTGCAGGTTTATGTGCTTGGATTACTCACATTCATAGATCATAATAAATAGGGACAAGGAGGAATGTGTAAAAAGGAAGTCTTTCTGAAGGGGGCTAGGAAAGAAGACAAATAAGATATGGTTTTATGCTCACTGGAACCTCAGGAGAATGTGGAGCTACCTCTCTAGCAGAAATGCAAACCTCTGCACATTTAGAATTGACACACTATGTTTCTGTTTCAAAAAAGACCCAGCTCGGTTGTAGTGAACAGGCACATTTCTCCTCGATAACAATTCACTCTGCTGGCTTAGCTAAGCCAGTCTGTTATCTTCATTTTGTCAGTACTCTGCTGCATGTACTTCAAGGTAGGCTTTACCTAGGATGTGTAGTGAGAGAGCCAGTCTGTCTGATATTGCCAGGGGAAACAAAAACACCTGGATGAAACCCCCTGGACCCCTGCTGAGTTTAGCTCTCACCTGGTCATTGTTGCAAGTCAACCCACTGATCTCTAGTATACAGTTTGGCAGCTTATCTCCCATCTTTCCATTTCCTGTTTTGTTTCAATAAAACTCTTCCTTGTTTGAGTAATCAGCCTGCCTAATTCTTTCAACAAGATAGAGAACAAAGGACACCTGCCTCTTCATACCTCCTCTAGTCAACAGTACCCAAGAGTGGCTTTTGCGTGTGCATGAGAAGAACCTGTAGAAAAGGAGATGTCACATCTTAGACATTTTCACACTCTTGTTCTCCCACAGAGAAGCCAATGTAGAGGTCTGCCATCTAATCGGCAATCCCTGGGTTGGGAGAAAGACAGGGAGCATTGCCTAACCTTGTGCCCCTGGTGGCAACAACCTACTTGTCTATGGCTAATATACACAGTTGTGCCTTTTGAAATCACACTGCTTTCCAGTCTACTAGGACATCAGCCAGCTAGAAGGTACAGAAACACATTTTTGGATGCTCATCATTTCCTGGTATTTACAAAAGCAATGAATTATAAGTTTTGGATACTATACAGTACAGCGGTCTGGCGCCACTATTCTTGTACATATGTCATTATACATACAGGAAAGAAAATGCCAACGGGCAAATCAGGGTTAACTTAAAATAAAAATGCAAAATCAATTACATCAGCATCATTTGCATAGTACCTCTTATGCAGTGAATGCCACATGCAGAAAGTGCTAGAGTTTTAAGCAAGTGAGGATAACAAGGAATATACACAAACTACTGAGTGCCCTTCAGGGAAATAAAGCAGGGTAAATGAATAAAACAAATAAATACAGTAAATGAATAAAAGAAATATTCACATTCAGAATGGAAGACAACACTAATCCAGAAGTTAGTCACAGTCTGATTTTGGAGTATTGTGAAGTTTACTTCTGGATTAGAAGCACTTCACAACATTCCAGAATTGGAAATGAAATTATCTCAGCAGTGTGCAGTGGCTGTGAGCAGAACCTGTGTAGGAGATCAGTATCACATTCCCATTTCACAACAAATAAGGGTTTACTGTTTATAGGTGATCATTGGATTTTTCTTTTGTACTTCATCTCTAGTTAGGTCAACAATTAGGTTGAGAAAGACAATCACTAAAATTCTTCCAGCATCTCCTGTGTAGTGGGATGAGAATCTGTTCAAATCTTGGAAAGAAATAGCCCATTTGTACATGGCTTACAAGGACTAAAAATAAGGAGATGAAGGGGCATGGTTTAGCGAAATGACACACATAGTTAGTAGTGGCAGTGAAGGCAACTGAGAAACTGCATTCCTCAGCAAGCCTATTATGTATGGATAATGAGTGCTGATGTCTACCAAAGTGATACAGAATGCACAATTTGGAGGTAAACTATATAACTTGTTTGAATGTTACGTGGTAACAGAAAATTATGCAAAATGATTTTTGAAAAAAAAATGACTAAAGTTCCTTTAAGGTCAAATCTTCACTATTGGCTGCTGCAACCCAAAATGGCAGGAAAAAATTATACATGTTCAGCTGGGAACTGTATAGGGCATGACAGTCAGATGCCATGCCAATACTATTCCTAATAGTGCAAACAAGGGTGTTCCAGTTGTATTCAAAAGTCGCATAGGTCAGTTGTGCATCAATGCCTACTGAGTTTAAAAATGACCTATAGATTTACAGCATACACAGATTTACAGATTTACTGCAGACACAGTAAAAGAAAAATTGAAACAGAGCTCTATATAAGGAGAATTTCAGTTTTGGACAGTTCCCAGAAGCACCTGCCAACAAGAACAGGAGTTCCATTATGAGTTTAATTACAACAGGGGGGAAAAACAAAAAACAAACACCTTATATGTAACTAGAAGATGAGCCCCTGACTTTGAGGACAGCAAAAGATAAAGCTGGCACATTTCAGGGAAATTCATCAAGTATAGAGAGAACTGTAGGGAATATTAGTTGTGGCATGTTCCATCCATTTCTATACCATACCAGCCTTGTAATATGCAGTATTTCCTATCCTCTAGAATGTGGAGTGATCTAAGTATGTATTCGTCAGCTGATATTTTCTGTTTGTATGTCAATATGCAGAATGGAAAGCACATGGGGCCTGTTTCATGTACAATCGCCACTGCTTCATGTACATATACATTCATTGTCTCTGATAAGGACCAAGTCTATTTTAAATAGTCTAGGATTAATCCCAAGGCACAAGTCCTACTATTTCAACTACCATGTAGGAGAAACAGAAATGACAATTTTTTAGTTACTCGGACAGGGCACAACTATTTCTGAATATGTGTCTTGATAGAAGAAAAAGCTTAGGTTCAGATCAAAGGTTCAGGTTATTTTCCTGAAGTGGAAGATCCAGGAAAAGTCTAACCGGAGAGACCCAAATCACAGAACTGAGGACTAGAAGACATGCATGCAGAATCCATATCCATCAAGCAGAAAGCAAAAGAAGACTAAATGTTTCTTGTCAAAGAGACCTTTGCAATTAGGAATAAATTTAATAAACCATACCCATATCTCTGAGTCCAATAATTATGCCAAGTGCTAGAGGAAAAGAAAAAGACCCATATCTGAAGAAAATGTAAATATAATTGTACATTGTATACTTTATAACTGCCAGACTGAATGAGGTAGGTAGGCAATTATAATTCGGAAATCTATGTTAGGAGTCTCAATTATCTATTAAAGACAGAACTGACACAGAGGAGAGCATTCTAGCTTATATTTCTTTTAATATGTCATATTTCCTGAATGAGTGTTAGTTTTGTTAACTGTTAGTTGCTTTTCACTAGATAATTCAGAACTCCAAGCCTCACAAAGTTGAACCACATTCTGTTAATATGCATATGGGGCATACTGGAAATCTACCTCTATGAAGCAAGAAAGAGCTGCAGAAGTCAGCTAGCCTCACTTATGAGCACCAAAAACTCACTTCAGATTAGCTCTGAGAATGATGTGCATGGGATCACTCAGAACAGTCATTGGACAGTGTCACTATCCACATATTGCTTAACAAGGATAGTGCTGCTTCATAAGAAACAAAATGAGATAAGTTGTGGTTTGCTCATTTCCACTGCAAAGACAGCCTTTCAAGCCCAAATCCACATGACTTGCAATGTTGGATCTACATGTGCAGATGAAACAGCAACTGCATGAAAAAAAAACAAGCCTGGTATCCATTTTGAAAGCCCTCAGCATGAGCTTCTGTAAAGAGTTTTAAAAGAACTGCCACAGCACTTGCATACCCTCATATTCTAACCTACATGAAATCAGTTACAATTTAGGGCTTGACTGTGCTGCTAATAAAACCCACAGGAGTGGAATTGGACAAATAATTAGCTATTTTAAATATCAGTTTTAAGTCAAACCATTGAGCTCTGTGCAGGAAATATTTTATCCAGCAGATACTCTAAACTGATATAGTATTTGCAACTGCTAGAAGATTGCCTGGTTCCAGACATTCAGACTAGTTTGACACATAACTAATCAGTAGCAGTGTCTTACTGCTTCATCAACACCCCAACGTTCCATCACCGCTCATAGGAAGGAAGGGATACAGAATTCCTGTTTGTGCAAGATAAAATATATTTTACCTGCCCCTGATCTTTCCCCACCTGTTAACTCCTGGAAACAGACACACATAAAGGAGGGACATCTACAATACAGAAGACCTAAAGAATGTAGAAATGTTCTACATATTGAGCCTACATATAAGAAATAACTCTACATATTGGTCTCAAAGCAGAAATGACCAGAAAAAGTAAGGATCCTGGCCAAAGAAGCCCTGACCAGTGTGGCTTTACTACTTTTAAAACAAGTAAGCAATATGGTTCCATAGACCTTAAAACCCCTTAGACAATGGATAAATGCTTCATAATATTTAATCTGGTGTGCCAGAGTTGAGCAAATTTAGGTTAAACGTCTCTGAAAGGTATAATTTTTTGTCATCTACTATATTCTAATAATGAAAAGTCAATCTGCTTTTTCAGAGATTCCTGAAGTCAAATTTTTTGAACATTCAATCTGTCATTCTTTCTTTCAGACCCTTCATCTACAATCAGGCGATTCATTTCACCATTTAGAATTCATCTTAAAAAAGCAAAGGAAGCATCAAAGGAATAGAAATGACAAGAGGTGTTTAGACAAGGCTGACAAGGCTCCCTATGAATTTGATGGGAGGTCTGCAACTCCCTTGGGATTATACACAGCAAAAGGAACATGTGCTAGGTTTCTAAATACATCAGAGATGCCATTCATCCACTAGAGCACACTGGCTTTAGCACAAGGGCCTTTGAAACAAATAATAATGACTTCCAGTCCTATACAGCAAAGGTTCATACTCTCGCTAATCACTAGAATTTTAACCAAGTATGTGCAATAAAATTTGATTTTTGACTTCTGCTTTCTGTTAGTATCACTTTTGGGATCCCACTGCTGTGTGGAATAACTATAAGTAAACCACTGACTAAGAGCAAAGGGCATTCCAAATTCACATTCAATCCTAGCAAAACCCTTTAGAACGCAAAGCTTACGACTGCAGTTGAAGTCTACAAAGAAGGTTCAGATTCAGTGTGTGTAGCTGTGGTAACTTATATACTAACTGAGGAGTTGACCTTCACTGTGTATGAGACAGTAGGATGATGAGAGAAACAAAATAATTTTTTTTAAACTCTTATAGAACAGAAACAAACTATAAAAGCAGGAGGCCCCTCTTTTTGTGGGCCTCCTCTGGGTTTTTTTTTACTTGAAGATGCCAATATTGTTTTCCATGCACTACATAAAACACACGTTTTCCAATTTATAAATTGTCAGGTCTCTTGACAAAACACAGTCTTTAATTGATGACTTAAATGAAAGATAATCACAGAAAGACAGCTGTTCCTCTCAATTAGGGTTGCTTCTGTTATACATATAAAAGGTGGTTTGCTATAAATTGTTTTATAGGTTTATATGTGAGTAACACACACCCAAAACATAATGTCAGGCAACATTCTGGAATCCTGCCTCAGTGATGCATGTCAGTTGGAGAAAGACAGTGGCCATTCAGAGAGGTAAAATGAAAGGCAAACATCAGTCTTTGCCCATTTCAAATATATTTCTGTGATGCAACACGTCCAGTTCCTACAAAGCTAAATGACCTTTCTCTCTAGTTCTTTCTTTAAAAACAAAAGCATCTTTACAATTCAAGTGTTACTACAGAATATCTCAATAGTGCTTAAAAAAGGGAAATGTCTGAAGTGGAACATATAGCTACAGCTACTGAGGGTCTCCTCCCTAAAACAGTAAGGGACATATGGCAGAGAAGACTGCCAAAAGGCACAGTAAGACGAGTCCTGTTACGTCAGAAGGAGGCAATGCTGAACTTCCTTCATTCTCTAGTACTTGGACAATGCAAATGAGATGTAATTGGGCACATATAGCACAGGGGGAGACACCATAAGAATGCTCAGTCAGAGAATTGAAGAGGCGAATACTCATTTGTGCCAACGTGCTGAGTCCTGGGTCGGCTGTGGAGGGATAGAGAGTGAACAGGTGACAAGGGAGATGCAATAAGGCAGCTAAGGTTTTGTAAGTTTTGGCAAGTACAAATGGAGCCTATGGAAAATTTGAAATAGCACAGCAAATCTTGCTCAGTGTGATCCTTATGCAGAGCCAGTGCTGAACACAGAGAACAGAATCAGTGGTAAGTTCGCATGGAAGACGATGGAAGTACACTATCCAGCATTTGTACTTATTGGAAGGGATGTCTCTAAGAAGGGTGAGGAGCAAAAGCAAAGCCTGTTTTTAAAAAAGAAACAAACTGAGTTTTTTACGGTTTTGAGTAGACTAATATTAAACTGTAGTGTTGAAATCTGGAATGAAATCCAGAAAATCCATTTCTGCTTAAAAAGCATTAAGTATCATTGACTATGGGCAGCTATTTCCTTATTTTAGGCCCTGCTTGGCATTATGTAATTCTGTAGTTAGCTCTTCAAATAATAAAAGTGAGCCTTAAATAGACTAAAGGTGATCACAGGAAGCTGCAAGAAATAGGGGACTTTGAGGACACATCAGTGATGAGACAGAGATTCTCTTAAACACCTGTTCATTTCAGAGCCTCATCAAGATGGTTACAAAGAAAACATTTTAAGGTCTCTGAATTTTGAAGATGTAATTTAGAGGTCTTCTTTTCAAAGTCTATAAGGTACGGTTTCTAGTCTTGCCAGGTAGTTATGGTAATTAGGTTATAATATAACATTCACTATTAATAGAGAATTGAGACTCCTACACCATCCATTTAAAAAGTGCTCCCCCAACTGTGGAAGGATACAGCTACCTTGGATATCATTCTCTGTCTCTCCTCCTCAGCATGGTCAGTTCAAGGAGAACAGCTTAATGTTTTGCAGGGTAAAGTCTTTCTCAGTTCTTACTGATATTACAAGTGATGTTTAGACTGGCCTTTGTAACTCTCTCCAACCCAAGACAGGAGCTAAACAAGTTGTTAATAACTTTCTCTTTGTATATTATTATTTCATTTGTTGCCTTGTAATTCATTCAGAATTCATTGTAAACATTCTTATGAGAACACAGTTGAAATCATGGCACTGTACATCTTAATAATATCCCACTAAAAACTACTTCTCATGTCTGTTTATTAGCCTCAATTCAAACTGAAGCAGAAGTTTTGATTTTTTTTTTTAAGTCTCTACTAGAGTTGGGAATGAACATCCACTCCTCAACATCATGCCATCTCCTTGTTGTGAAAAGAGTTTGCTTCTTTTATGAAAGTATATGAAATGAAGGAATAATAATGTATAGTGTATGTAGCTTGTATATATATGTATAACTCTTGATGCTATAAACTGTGATTCTGAGCAAAGAAGAGATTAACCATCCCAGAAAGTAGGTCCTGCTCTCTCCAGTCCCTCTTCCTATTTGGCTGTGAAGCAATTTGTTTTACAATTGTTTTGGTGCCTGGAGATGAAGCATTATCTTCCATAAAGTGTAGGGTTATGTTTATCTCCATGGGGAAAAGAGTTATCTGTGTGGTACAGCAGGTGGAAGGCGTATCTCAGCTATCCTAAAGGGAACTCCTTCTCATCCTCTGCATGACAGCAGAACTCTAAGGGAAGGCAATCATCCAGTCATTAAGATGACAAGAAGTTGGGTCTCTTTGAGACATTCTAAGCTTGGGTTTTATTGACACCCAGGTGATGATGGAACTGAGATTGTAGAAATATGTGGGGTGCTGGTTTAGGGAACTGGCTGTCCATCTCTTGCTATCAAGTGTGTGCTTTAAAGTTGTGAGTTGTAAAGGAAGGGAAATAGGTTCAGGGATCCACACCCTGCTCTCACCTGTGGATGTTCATCTCCTGCGGTGGCTGTCGCGCCTTGTCATAGGCCACCTTGGCAAAGATTCCCGCAATGACAACAAAGGCAATGGCCCCACACGAAATGTAGACAGTGGCATTAGTGTTGTCCTCATTGGGGTCATACCCATTGGGTATATCACCAGGTCCATCATTATTGGTGGCTGGGGTCATTGAATCTGTGCTGGGACGTGGTCCCTGATTACGGCACCTGTCCTGATTGAGCTTCTCAGAGCGCTTGTTGCAGCAAAAGCGGTAATAACAGGTGCCACAGCAGTAGCGGAAATCCTTCTGGCTGTTGTTGCACTCAAACTCTTTGTCCCACTGCCCGCTGACATCATAGTAGCCCATGCAGGTCTCATACGCTGGGCTTGAGCTGCCTGCACTGCCACTGGAGGGCACCTTTGCTGACCCTCCACTGGAACTGCGCCCATGGCTGCCCCCACTACCAGCTGGTACAGAAGAGAGTGCTGTGCTGGCCAAGGTCTGGTTCAGTAGCTCCTTGCCCAGCTTGGGGGGTCGTCGAGGCGCTGCTGCCCCCTGTGTCCGGTTGCCCTTGGGTGTCCGTGGGGGCCCAGCCGCTTGTGTGGTCAGTAGCAGTGCCAGGGCGTACAGGGCAAGAGGCAAGAGCAGCAGTAAATGCCTCCACCCCATGATGAGCGGAAGCAGCAGAGAGTGGGAGGTGGGGGGCTCTGCCCAACCCAGCACAGTCAAGGACCTCTGCTCTGCCACTCCATGGATGGTGAAGAGGAGTAGGATTTGCAGGCAGATGGGAGTCGCTACTGAAGGCTTCACTGACAGCAGCCTGGACCCGGCAGCCTCCGACTCTGGAGAAGCCTCTTCATCCTGGCAAGAAGCAAGAGGCACTACTTGGCTGCCTGGGCTCTTGCGCGCGTCCCGTTCTGACGGCAGCTTCTCCAGTGATGGGCTGCAAGAGAGAGGGAGAGATCAGACGCCACCTGGCCCAAGAGACCAGCAGGAGTGGGGTGGGGGAAGTGGGGGCGCTGGAGCTGCCCTGCAAGGGGGCCTGGTGGAGTGGAGGGCGGGGGGGGAGAGAAGAGGGTCTCTTTCGGTTGGGCGACCAGAGGACCTCCCGCCAAAGCTGGGATGAGTGCCAGGGAGGAGGAGGAGGGCAGGCAGGTGTGGCTGCTGTGCGGGGCATGACAGCGTCCCAGCGGACAGCAGCCCCGGCTGTTCACGGATGCCAGCCTAGCGGGCAAGCAGGGAATTCCCTTGGCACCGTCCCTGGCGCGAGGGACCAAGAGCTGGAGCGCGCAACAGCAGCAGCACCGCGGGAGCAGCCGGCTCGGCACGGCCCGCCGCAGCAGCAGCACTCACTGGCCACCCTCCTTCCCCCCGTGCGGGCGCCCCGCGCCCTTGCCCCCTGCCTTCACTCACCATGCCGGGGCGGAGCGGGAGCACTGCGGAGGCGCCGGACTGGGCACCCTCGTCGCCGCGCTCTGCTCGGAGCTGCCCGCGCCGCTGCTGCTGCTGCTGCTTGCACGGGCTCGAGAGGCGCTGCTGCTGCTGCTGAGCGGGCGGGGACAGCGAGAGGCTGAGCGCCGAGCCGCCGCCGCCGCCTCCCTCTGGCGGTAGGCCCGCCCAGTCCCGCTCCCCTGCGAAGAAATCGCAGCCCCGCGGCTCCAGGGACCGGCGGAGGGAGTGGGTGGGGGGCGGCAGCGCAGAGCCCGCCTCTCCGCCCTCGTGGGGCCGCCCGCCCTCTGCCCCGCACTCCCCGCACAGGTCTCGGAGGAAAGGGCTGGGCTGGGCTGCTCCCCCTTCCTGGGGAGAAGCGCCGCACGTCCCCTCGTTCCCTGCCCCGAGGTGGGAAACAGGTCGGCGCCACCCCTCCCCCCCCGGTAAGTGGGGGGCAAAAGCAGCAGCAGCCTGTGGGGTCTGCACAAGCTGACGCGGGAGAGGCTTGAGGGGGAGCTGCGGGGTCGTCGGAAGGCAGGGAAGGGGCTGTGCCAGCTGCTGGTTGTGTGGTGTGCAACTTTGTGGGGGGGGGGAGGGAGAGGGTGTTCCATGCTGTGCCGCATAGCAAGATAGCAGGCACATGGGGTGTTCAAGTCTTTAGGCTGCCATCCTACCCACACTTACCTGGGAGTAAGCCCCATTGACTATAGTGGGACTTACTTCTGAGTAGACATGCCTAGGATGGGGCTGTAAGACTCTGCCCAATCCCTTTCATGACCAGGAGAGCGCTTGGGGCTCCTCCTCCTTGACCTATAATCATGCCCTGAAGGGTTGGGACATCCACCCATCTGTCACCCTCATTGTAAGGGCCACTTTGGGTGCCCCTCTGGGAGAATGGGGAGAAAAATGGAACGAAACACATGAATAAAGCGACAACTTATGCGGAATGATCTCTGTTTGCACATCATGCATTCACTGGGCATGTGGGGGGGGGATGTGGCGCAGTGGGCTTGCACCTGCTTCCCCACCCCAAACTCCATGCATTGTGCTGAAGATCTGAGCCTGAACCTCTACAGATGTGTGTGCATAGACTGGCACTGAGAAAGCCTAAGCACTGGATCTCATTCTCACCTTCAGATGAAGGGAAGGAGGTCAAGAGCAGGGACAGCCTCTGTGAACCTGCCCCCCCTCACTCATGTTCCCGTGGAAATGGCTGCAGTAGGCTGAGAAACTGAACAATATCAATTGGTGCTGTAGGCACAAGAGGATCATCCCAGTGCCCTCTTTGAATTTTCAAGCCCTTTTACTTAAAAGGAGATATAAAGGAAAGTAGTTTGCAAGAAGCTTTCTATCTGCTTGTTCATAAGTACATAAAGCTCCACAGGATGAGGCCAAAGGCCATCTCGTCCAGCATCTGGCTTCCCACAGTGACCCTGAGAAGCTTCTCAGAAGCCTCTCAAAAATGCCTCTGAGAAGCCTACAAGAAGGAGACAAAGGCATACTTCTCTCCTACCACTGCTTCCCTGCCAGTGGTATTCAGAAGCATACTGCCACTGAACACAGCAGTTCCTAACATAGCAGTTCCTTAAGAAGTACTACAATTATGGGCGCAATCCTAACCCCTTATGTCAGTGCTTTCCAGCACTAGCATAGCAGTGCCGGTGACACATGTGCTGCATCCTGCAGTTGGATGTCACTCATGGAGGCCTCCTCAAAGTCAGGGAATGTTTGTTTCCAGCTGTTCCTCAGAACTGCATTGCCTTTATGTCAGTGCTAGAAAGCACTGACATAAGGGGTTAGGATTCACTTAAACTTACCTAAATCACTTAAACTTTTTTTATTACCTGTATGTATGATCTGGCTCTTCTGCAATGATTGCTCATTTCACCTATATGTAGTCTCACCTAACACTTCTTTATTACAGACCTGTTCAGATTGTAAGTGAAAGCTCTTAGTTTTGAATGCTTCTCTCTCTCTTTCTTTTTTTTTTAAAAAATAGCCCTGCATGTGGTAAACTAGCGCATTGAGATTTGTTTTGATTTTGATGCTTTCCCTTTATAATGTACAGGGACCTTTTTATGTGAGGGAGTATTATAAAATATGACACAAGCTACTTCTGGCTTGAAGTGGTACAGTTCCAAATTCTACCAACATAGCCTACCACCTGACTGACTAAATTGTAAAATGGCCCTAAACCAGAGTAGTTAAAAAGCATTGAGGGAACTGAAGAGTATACTGTACATCCTGAGATTCCTTTTCAGATTGCTTCTGCTTCTCTAGTTGTGTCACCAATGAATCTTGTTTAAAAGGTGAGGTACACTGAGCTGCGATATCTGTAGAAAGGATCAGGGAAGTTCATTGGTGAAGTGTCTCAGGAAAGGAGTGGATGGGAGAACTTGTACACCTTGGTTCTCTAGTATAGACCAGAACTGCATACTCAAAGTGAGGAGCTGGGATTCATGCTAAGGCATGGATTGGCATGCTGCAGCAGTGTCCTATCCTGACCCTAAGAGCCCAATCTTGTGCATGTCTACTCAGAACTAAGTCCCATTATAATCAATAGGGCTTACTCCCAAGTAAGTGTGGATAGAATTGGGCCCTCAGGACCCAATCCTATTCAACTTTCCAGCACCGGTGCAGCAGCAATGCAAACCCAAGGTAAGGGAACAAATGTTCCCTTATCTTGATGAGGCCTCTGTGACTGCCTCCCTGCTCCAGGATGCAGTGCATGCCCCATTGGCAGAGCTGCACTGACACTGGAAAATTGGATACGATTGGTCTCTAACAACCCAATCCTTTTCACACTTTCCTGGGAGTAAGCCCCATTGACTCTAAAGGGACTTACTTCTGAGTAGACATGCATAGGAATTGGGCTGTCAGTCATTTACTTCTTAATATTGTATTGAGTCTCTGGCATTTTCCTTTTTTAAAATTATATATTCAGTGTTAGCAGCTAACTAGCATATATGATTTAAAACATATATTCAATGTTAGCAGCTAGCTGCCATAACTTTAACCATACCTCTCAAGCCATGAATTTAAAGCAGAGGGATAGAAACAATCTATAACAATTAAAGGACAATGCATCTTGAACCATAGTTCAAGGGACATTACCATTTTTATTTAGAAAGTGAAAATATAATGACATTTGCCTATGGAGAACTGAAACAGGCGTTGTATCTGGAAGGAACTAGACATTCATAGGAGTTAGCATCTGCTCCATGAAGCTGTGCAAAGACAGGCATGTTTGTGAAGAACATTTGAATGAGTCAAACCACCCAGCTCGGTAAAGGCAAGCTCACACTGCCAGGCAGAGGGTGCTGGCATTTGCATGCATGCTACTGTCAGATGCCAAATGGGCTTATTCCAAATGGGGGCTGCCTCAGGGATGTTTGGATGCTAATTCCAAAGGTCGCCAAAGTGGTGCTAGAGATGGGGTGGGACTTGGGTTGATCAGGTCCCTTTGGGTCCCTTTCCATCTTTCCAGCAGTAGGCCTGATCCTTCTGTTAGAAGACGTCCAGGTCCAGTCAGTGGTATTAAATAGAAAACATATTATATATTTATAGCAAGAAGTAGCAACAACGGGCAACCCAATCCTAGCCACACTTTCCTGGGAGTAAGCCCCATTGGCTCTAATGGGACTTACTTCTGAGTAGACATGGAGTGGGCGGGAGGTCTGGTCTAGAGGGTAGAGCCTCCGTCTGCCTGAAGATAATAATAATAATAATAAATAATAAAACTTTATTTTTATCCTGCCCTTCTCCCAAAAAGGGACCCAGGGCGGCTAACAACATATAAAACAAATTAAAACATAATTTCACAGATAAAAACATATTAAAAAACACATTAGCAGAACCCATAAAAACAGTAGTCAGAAGAGTCAGAATAAAAGAGCATAAAACAGCAGTTCTTAGAGGAATCGGGCCTGTAAAAAAGCAACTAAAAGATATATAAAAGATGTTAAAAAGGCCATAACGTCAGAAGGCTTGGTTAAACCTTGGATAACATCCACAAGGTCGCCAGTTCGAGGCCACCGGCACCGTGCGATCTTGAAGCAGCTGACAAGCTGAAGCCGAGCTATTCCATCTGCTGTGAGCGTGGGAGGATGGAGGCCAGAATGTGAAGCCAGATCGGAACGAAACACCTTGAATGTAGTGGTTCTTGAAAGAAAGAACCTTCTTTCAATTGTAAAAATCCCTATTTAATAAGGGATTTAAATAAAGCCTGCCTATGTAAACCACCTTGAATAAAGTCTTGAATAAAAACCAAGAAAGGCGGTATATAAATACCTGTTGTTGTTGTTGTTGTTGTTGTTGTTATTATTTCCCTGGGGCTGTTCTTCTCAGAAGAGGTTATCTTCTGCAATGTGGTCATCTGTACTAATCACTCACCCTAGTCTTGGGTGATATGATGGAAAATTCCATCTGGACTGGTTTATACTGGCACACCCTTGGGAGATGCTCAGGTGCTTCCTTTGTAGGCCTGCTACTTCCCTTTTTTGCATGTCCTATGGCTTCTGTCAGTCATAAGCATCTAGTTTTGATGGTCCTCTGGCCTTTTGGCATTTGAATGTTGTTGACAAGTAGCAAAGTTTGACCCATCTTCTGTCTTCTCACCTTTCTCTAGCCTCCTCTCTTTGGGATTGGTGTCAGCCTATCTTCTGCTTTGACCAGTACTGCACCCACATCTCTTTCACATTTATTTAATACCTTGTTTATTTAGTACCTTCTTCAGAGTGATAACAGCATTCTAAGAGAGGAGCTAGAGGAAGCAGAAGTAGAATCAGAGAGAGGCCCAAACATAAAGGCTCAAAGGCTAAATATAGCTATCTGTGGCCACAAATGCATACAGTAACATAAAAGCATATGGATAGTGGGACATCATGACAACCCCAAGTTCCTGCTTGACACTGGTGTGTGTGTATATGGGGAGGGGAACAGAATTTGGCAGCACTTCAGGTGCCAGATTGACTTGAATTGCCCTGGAAGCCGTCACTTGATGATACACTTTATGTATAAAGTCCAAGGTTCTAGACATCTCCAGTTAAGGGATTTCAGACAGCTGGTCTCAGAAAGACCTTCTGCAAGGCCTTGATCTGACTCACTATAAGACATCTTCATAAACATACCCTCTTCCTAGAGCTTCATGGAGCAGATATAAACTCCAATCAATTTCCAGATACAGTACCTACTTAAATACTCACAGACTGTATGTATGTGCTGGGGCAGGGGTGTTTGTCTCCCTGTTGTGTCCCAGGGTGCCACCCCTGAATCACATGGCTCTCCCACCCGGATACCTACCTAGTGCAATGGAGCCTCATGCGGCATTCAGAACCACTTGGTAAGCCTTCTGAGGCTTCCAACACAGTCTTCAGTACTTCCAGGAAACCCAACTTTGCCTGCCCCCTGGAATGGCTAAGGGCAGGCAGAGGTAGCACAGTGGGTGGAGGCGGCAGTGCAGTAGGCACAGTGGTGCCACCCTCGCAAGGCCCACAGGCTTTTCCCCCACCCCCATTCCAGGCCCGCCACTGGTGCTGGTAAAACATGCTTGTGATCATGTCCTCAGTCCCTGGCTCTGTGGATCCTTGCCTATCTATGCTGGAACCTGACCCTTGGCCTGTTTGGCCCAAACTCTTCCAGGCCCTTACACAGTAATGGCTTTAGTGAGTAGTTTTTACCTGTTATAAACAGGAAGTGGAAATCTCAGCCTCTGTCTTCCTCCCCATCCTGTATTTGTATTTGGAGGAAGGAGGGAAGCATGTACTATACACATGTAGAAACTGTGCACACAAACGTTGTGTCCACACAGTTGCAGACTCAGGCTTATCAAGGGTCTGTTATTTCATGAACAAAACCTACAAATGCACAAAGTTCTTTGCACACCTTCTTCCAGGGTGGAGAAAGGACCCAGTGACCAAGAGCGACTCCTTTTTTTTGCACATTCAGTTGAATACATGAAAGGTGCTTTCATATCTTGAGGCTGAATATCCATAAACAGTGTGAAAAACAGATTGAAAGCATTGTTTTTGAACTGATGCAAGGTGATATGGAAATGATGTCGATAATTACTTTTTCACACATGCCAATTACTCCTTTCTGCTACAGTCATTGACTGGTGTGTGTGCTTGTATGAACCATAGCTACTGTGTGTCATGGCCAGTAGTGAATCCAAAATAGAAACAAAATAGAAAGGTCAAGAATGAGTGACAATGCAAGGGTAATAAAAGACATATTGAAACATTAGCTTCAAATAAGGAATATAATAGAAGGATGCTTCAGAGCCCAATCCTATGCATGTCTACTCAGAAGTCAGTCCCGTTTGAGTCAATGGGGCTTACTCCCAGGAAAGTGTGGATAGGATTGGGCTGTCCATCTCCACAACTCTGGCTGCCATCTTGACATTGCAGTTTGCTAGCACTGATTCCTCACAAAGCAAAATTTGTGGGTAGAGAGGATCTAAACACAAAAACTGGTTTGTGTGAGGGGGAGGTTATCAAAACCTCCTCCACAAGTGATTAAACTCAAGGAACTCAGAAGGTATAATGCCAGGGGGATCAGAACATGTTGATGTGCATCCTTGATCACAATATGAGAAGGCTATCTTGGACAGATCATCTGAACTGGCCCAGAGAAGAGCAGGACAGATTGCTTTGTGACATGCATTTACCTTAACTCCAAGTTTTTCCCTGATATAAGGACAAGGCAAAGACTACGATTCCAATCTTATTCACACTCTGATTCCAATCTGATTCGACTGGGTCAATTTGTGTTCTGGTCACGAAAAGGAGACCAGATTTCTTGACATGTTAAATGACTGTGCCTTAGAGCACCTAGTCATGGAGCCCACCAGAGGACTGGTGACTCTGGATTTAATATTGTGCGGTACTCAGGACCTGGTTAGAGATGTCAATGTTACAGAGCCATTGGCGAACAGTGACATGCTGCAATCTGCTTTGACATGCATGTCAGGGGAAGAATACCAGGCAAATCTCTCACAAAAACCCTTGACTACTGACGAGCAGACTTCCCTCAAATGAGGAGGCTAGTTAGAAGGAGGTTGAAAGGGAAGGTAAAAAGAGTCCAATCTCTCCAAAGTACATGGAGGCTGCTTAAAACAACAGTAATAGAGGCCCAGTGGAAGTGTATACCGCAAAGGAAGAAGGGTTCCATTAAGTCCAGGAAGGTACCTGCATAGCTAACCAGCCAGGTTAGAGAGGCCGTAAGGGGCAAGGAAGCTTCCTTCCATAAATGAAAGTCTTGCCCTAATGAAGAGAATAAAAAGGAACATAAACTGTGGCAAAAGAAATGTAAGAAGGTGACACGGGAGGCCAAGCGAGACTATGAGGAATGCATGGCCAGCAACATTAAGGGGAATAATAAAAGCTTCTTCAAATATGTTAGAAGCAGGAAACCCACCAGAGAAGTGGTTGACTCTCTGGATGGTGAGGGAGGGAAAGGGGAGATAAAAGGAGACTTAGAGATGGCAGAGAAATTAAATGAGTTCTTTGCATCTGTCTTCACGGCAGAAGACCTCGGGCAGATACTGCTGCCCAAACGGCCCCTCCTGACCAAGGAATTAAGTCAGCTAGAGGTTGAAAGAGAAGATGTTTCAGACGTCATTGATAAATTAAAGATCAATAAGTCACCGGGTCCAGATGGCATCCACCCAAGAGTTATTAAGGAATTGAAGAATGAAGTTGCTGATCTCATGACTAAAATATGCAACGTCCCTCAAAACGGCTACGGTGCCAGAGGATTGGAGGATAGCAAATGTCACGCCTATTTTTAAAAAGGGAAGGAGGGGGCACCCAGGAAACTATAGGCTGGTCAGCCTAACATCTATAGCGGGTAAGATGGTGGAATGCCTCATCAAAGATAGAATCTCAAAATACGTAGATGAACAAGCCTTGCTGAGAGAGAATCAGCATGGCTTCTGTAAGGGTAAGTCTTGCCTCACGAACCTTTTAGAATTCTTTGTAAAGGTCAACAGGCATGTGGATGCGGGAGAACCCATGGACATTATATATCTGGACTTTTAGAAGGCGTTCAACACGGTCCCTCACCAAAGGCTACTGAAAAAACCGCATAGTCAGGGAATTAGAGGGCAGGTCTTCTCATGGATTGAGAACTAGTTGAAGACCAGGAAACAGAGAGTGGGTGTCAATGGGCAATTTTCACAATGGAGAGAGGTGAAAAGCGGTGTGCCCCAAGGATCTGTCCTGGGACCACTGCTTTTCAACCTCTTCATAAATGACCTGGAGACAGGGGTGAGCAGTGAGATGGCTAAGTTTGCAGACGACACCAAACTTTTCCGAGTGGTGAAGACCAGAAATGATTGTGAGGAGCTCCAGAAGGATCTCTCCAAACTGGCAGAATGAGCAGCAAAATGGCAGATGCGTTTCAATGTAAGTAAGTGTAAAGTCATGCACATTGGGGCAAAAAAATCAAAACTTCACATATAGGCTAATGGGTTCTGAGCTGTCCGTGACAGATCAGATCTTGGGGTGGTGGTGGACAGCTCGATGAAAGTGTCGACCCAATGTGCGGCGGCAGTGAAGAAGGCCAATTCTATGCTTGGGATCATTAGAAAAGGTATTGAGAACAAAACGGCTAATATTATAATGCCATTGTACAAATCGATAGTAAGGCCACACCTGGAGTACTGTGTCCAGTTCTGGTTGCCACATCTCAAAAAGGACATAGTGGAAATGGAAAAGGTGCAAACGAGAGCGACTAAGATGATTACTGGGCTGGGGCACCTTCCTTATGAGGAAAGGCTAAGGCATTTGGGCCTCTTCAGCCTAGAAAAGAGACGCTTGAGGGGGGACATGATTGAGACATACAAAATTATGCCTGGGAAGGATAGAGTGGATAGAGATGCTCTTTTCCTTCTCACACAGCACCAGAACCAGTGGACATCCACTAAAAATGAGTGTTATTAGAGTTAGGACACACAAAAGAAAATATTTCTTTACTCAGCATGTAGTTACTCTGTGGGACTCCTTGGCACAGGATATGGTGATGGCATCTGGCCTAGATGCCTTTAAAAGGGGATTGGACAAATTTCTTGAGAAAAATCCATTACGGGTTACAAGACATGATGTGTATGTGCAACCTCTTGATTTTAGAAATGGGCTATGTCAGAATGCCAGATGCAAGGGAGGGCACCAGGATGCAGGTCTCTTGTTATCTGGTGTGCTCCCTGGGGCATTTGGTGGGCAGCTGTGAGATACAGGAAGCTGAACTAGATGGGCCTATGGCCTGATCCAGCAAGGCTGTTCTTATGTACACTCCCAAGAAGTATCCATTAAATTTAAAGGGACTTTTTCTGAGTAGACATGCATAGGATTGTGCTGCAACTAAACTACAGACTAGTTTGGAATTTCAAAAGGCATATTCTAGGAAATGAACTGAATGTCAGTCCAGTGTTGTGCCTGCAACAACACGGGATTTTGGCCTCTGGAGGCCTCCTTGGGGTAAGGGAATCTGACAGACACCAGATGGCAATCTGGAAGGCACAAAGTGGGAGAAAATGGGTGCATCCAAGGACTGAAGGGTGGGATTTTGTTTCACACACCAATGAGGTTAGGACAGGGGTCTGCAACCTTAAACATTCAAAGAGCCATTTGGACCCGTTTTTCGGAGAAAAGCAAACCTCGGGAGCCACAAAACCCTTTTGACATCTAAAATGAAGATAACACTGCATATATAGTTTTTTTTTTACCTTTATGCTCTTATAAGTCCCATTTTTATAATGTAGCCCCCTCTTGTAGGTCCCTTGTAGGTGCTGGGGCACCTTCCTTTTGAGGAAAGGCCACGGCATTTGGGCCTCTTTAGCCTAGAAAAGAGGTGCCTGAGGGGGGACATGATTGAGACATACAAAATTATGCAGGGGATGGACAGAGTGGATAGACTAGAGATGCTCTTTACACTCTCATATAACACCAGAACCAGGGGACATACACTAAAGTTGAGTGTTGCGAGAGTTAGGACAGACAAAAGAAAATATTTCTTTACTCAGCATGTGGTTGGTCTGTGGAACTCCTTGCCACAGGATGTAGTGACGGCATCTGGCCTGGACGCCTTTAAAAGGGGATTGGACAAGTTTCTGGAGAAAAAATCCATTACGGGATACAAGCCATGATGTGTATGCACAACCTCCTGATTTTAGAAATGGGCTATGTCAGAATGCCAATGCAAGGGGGGCACCAGGATGAGGTCTCTTGTTATCTGGTGTGCTCCCTGGGGCATTTGGTGGGCCCCTGTGGGATACAGGAAGCTGGACTAGATGGGCCTATGGCCTGATCCAGTGGGGCTGTTCTTATGTTCTTATGTCCTTTTATTATGCAGCACCAAGAAAATATTTTTTTTATTTACTATTTACTTACGGCTTTGCCCTGGATCTTCTCTTCTCTGCTCCTTCTTGTCGCACTCTGTCAACTGAATGACGCTGGTGTGTGCCATGTTGTCAAGACATGGCACACACCAGCAAAGCCCTGGTGTGCCACCTCACCAGCAAAGCCCTGCTGAGTGCCACCTTGTCAGGTTCAGTGAGGAAGAGAGCGCGTGCTCGGAGCGAAGGGAAGGTTATAGGCCAGGGTCTGGGCCACACCCCCACATAGGTCATCCAAAGGGGACAGGTAAAGTGTAGGCCATGGTCACTGGGCTATGACTTACTTAACCCTTTCAGGACAGTATCCTGCCACCTCTGGACAGCAGACGGAGTTGCACCAAACTCCAACAGGTGTGACCCTAACGTCCCAAGGGGGGAGGAGGAGGGGGAGAAAAGGGGCTTTGTGGGCACTGAATAGTGAGCCCCACTGAAAAGGACAGGGCTCCCCTCGCACCCAGGGAGGCCCAAGACACCAGGCAGCCAGTGGGGACCATCCCTCATGCTTTGCCTGAGGGGAGGGGCTCCCACCTGCCCCTCAAACCTGGGCTGCGATTCGCAGCGCCCTCCCTCAGCGAGAGGACCACCTACCCTTTGATGCCCTTCCCCACTGAGCCCATGTGCGGCCTTGCCAGTGCTGCCAGCTCTCCCTGCCTGGCAGGGGGGTCCCTGCAAGGCACCCCCCTGCATGCCCGCCACCAGCGGCTCTGTCCCGAGTTTGAGCTCGCTGCAGGGCAAAGGAAGGAAGGAAGGAAGGAAGGAAGGGCGCTAGGAAGAGATGCCCGGCTGCCCTGTGCAGGAGAGTCTCTGCCCCCTTGCCCAGCAGGGTGCTTGCTCACAGTGGGGGGCGGAGAGCAGGTCCGGGAAAGCGCCGCCGCCCCTGCCTGCCAAGGAAGGAGCTGCTGTGGGTGAAGGCAGTGCCCCAGCCCCGCACTCAGCAGCCAGCGCCCGCAGCACATTGCTGCAAGGCATCCCCCCACCCCCGCCACCAGCGGCTCTGTCCCGAGGTTTTTGCAGGGCAAAGGAAGGGCGCAGGGAAGAGATGCAAGGCACCCCCTCCCCACTACCAGCGGCTCTCCCTGACCTGCTCTCCACCCCCCTCTTCCTTGCATCCTTCCTTCGCCCTGCAGCGAGCTCAACCTCGGGACAGAGCCGCTGGTGGCGGGGGTGGGGGGGTGCCTTGCAGCGATGCGCTGCAGGCGCTGGCTGCTGAGTGCGGGGCCAGGGCGCCGCCTTTGTCCACAGCAGCTCCTTCCTTGGCAGGCAGGACCTGCTCTCCGCCCCCCACTGTGAGTAAGCACCCTGCTGGGCAAGGGGGCGGAGTCCTTCGCCCTGTAGCGAGCTCAACCTCAGGGCTGAGCTGGCTGGGCGACGGCGGGGGGGGGGGAAGGCGCCCCGCTTCCAGCCCCCACTCGAGAGCCACATCAGACCACTGAGAGAGCCGCATGCGGCTCTGAAAACACAGGTTGCCGACCCCAGGGTTAGGAGGACAAGGGTGCATGAGGAGCACAGAGAGAGAGAGAGAACGTAACATAAGAAGAGCCCAGCTGGATCAGGTTCAGGGCCGATCCAGTCCAGCCTCCTGTATCTCAAGTGGCCCACACCACTGCATCTGGCATTCTATTTACACTCACACCTTGTTCCCTTACCCCAGAGTAAGTCCACACCTGCCAACTGGATCTACTTGACTTGCACCAGGTATATAAGTTGAGTCTCCTTATTGACAAGGGTTTTGTTCCCAGAAAAAATTGCACTAAACAAATCCATTAAAAAAAAAGTCCTTTTGCTCAGCAATTTAAAAACAGCCTTGCTGATCTTTTGCAAATGCACACAATCAATCTCTCTCCAGGCATTTAGAAAGGCTTCACTCCAAGGCAGTGACCCCTCCCTTCTCTGAGAGCCCAGTGCAGGGAAAGGATGGAGGAGGTGATAATGATTTGCATTCTTTTGCTTGCCTGGGAGTGAGGCTGTTCTAAGTGCCTGGAGAGAGAATGTTTAATGGATTGTATACCAGCTGTCCTCTCCTACATTAATGAGGCTATTGTTAAAAGTCCTTTTTTTCTTTTATTTAAAGGGCCCTTCTCATTGCATTGAGATGAAACTGCAGGTTTAAAAAAAATATCCATGGATAATTAAGTTATACCTGTATTACTGATGTAAATTCGCATGTGCCCAGGTCAGATGATAGAGGCCAGGAAAAGGGATTGGATATTGGTGTGCAGTGCCACCACCAATACCACCCCTTTCCCAGCCCCATTGCTGCCCTGTTACCCACCTGCCCGCCTTGTCCCGCTCCCTCCCCACCTCCCTCCACCCTCTACACTAACTTACCAGAATCAGTATGTGAACCCAGTCTGCTGGTGCAGTGGCGTAGCTAGCGGGGGGCGGAGGCAGTCCGCCCCGGGTACCACCCTTGGGGGGGGTGTAACACCACAAATGCCCCAACATTGCTAACACCGTGAAGGTTAAGAGTAACCCCATCATGCCATATACCGTTGGATGCAGAATTTCCAGCGGAATGCAATGCAAAAAACCAGATTGAAATATCTCCTTTTCATCAAAAGTTATGGCCAAAACACCGGAAACAAAAAAATGCATTGAACCCAATGGAAAATGAAACTGAGCCATATCGCGTGTTTACTCGCGAATAGGCAAACTTGCCATAGTTTCTCAGAAAGGGCAGGCTGAGAGGAATCCAATGACACCAGAATGGTTCCTATCCAATGAAAGCAGCCCCCCAAAACACCCAAGAAGGAAGTCTCTCCCTCCAAGCAGACGAATGTATCAAGCCCTATGGAAAGCAAAAGTTAGCCACATGGTTGTGTTTACTCGCAAGTAAGCAAATGTGGCTTGGCTCCTGGTCAAGCCAGGCAAAGAGGAATGCAGGGTTAGCTGCTTGGTCCCCATCTAATGAAAGTGAAACTCAACAAATGCTCCTGAAGGCAGCCCCCCCCCCCAAATAAACCAGAGGCTTGAGCTGGTAAGGTGTGCACTGGGGAGGGCTGAAAATCTCACCGCTTTACTTATGGGGGGTGTTATTGCAGGCAGCAACCCCCCCCCCAAGAATAAACCAGAGGCTTGAGCTGGTAAGGTGGGCACTGGGGAGGGCTGAAAATCTCACTGATTTTTTTGTGCGGGGGTGTTATTGCAGGCAGCCTACAGAGAAAATTCACATGGTGAAACAGGGCTGGCTTCCCCTTATTTATCTGGCTTTCTTTAATTTAATTATTTATAATTATTTTATTTTGCTTGATTATGTCACTTCCAGCCATGACATCACTTCTGGTGGGTCCTGGACAGTTTGTCATTCTAAAAAGTGGGACCCAGTGTTAAAAGTTTGAGAACCACTGCCTTAACTTAAAACAGGCCAATGAGACATCCAGGGGAGGGGGGTGACACCCTAGTGACCAAAATTCTGGAAATTGTGGCTTTTAGGAATAATAACATCATGTTATATACCATTTGATGTAGAATTTCATCCATTGCTTGTGGGGAAATATTCACTGCATTTATTTTCTGGCCATTATTATTATTCATTCCATGTCATGACTATTACTATCTCTCTCTCACCTACCTCACAGGGTTGTTGTGAGGACAAAATTAGGGAAGGAACCATGTACACCACCCTGAGCTGCGTAGAGGAAGGGTGGTATAAAAAGTGAATTAACTAAACAATATAATTAATAATTAATTGATTATTTATTAATTAATTAAGTCATATGGGGTGACAAACACTTACGGGCCCCGGGTGTCAAATGACCTAGCTACGCTTCTGTGCTGGTGTGCGTATCAGGCTGCTCACCAATTGCAGCACCAGCCATGCCATGCCAAATGGCTTGTTCATTTTGTGACAGCCATAAAGGGCCTTATGCCATGGGAATGGGCGGTCTGGCAGAGTGAGACTTAAATAGGGTTGTGCACACATGCACACATATCTATAAAATTGGAAATCCCTGGTTACTGCAGATTATGACCCTGATCTTACTACTACAATGTGAAGTATTTTTCAAGAAGCAAAACACGCTGGTCAAAGCAAGACTGGCAAACATATTGATTTATACCAGGATTCTTTTATCAATGAAACTCATCATAGTAAAAATGAGAAAAACAGCATAAGACTTTTCTTGCTGGCAAGGCAAATTCTGTCAAGCTCAGCACTTTGTTTCCAACAATACCCAATGAGCTCTTGAGCATGATGAGAATGCTATAACCATCTCCCTTTGTTTCTAGTTGGTTTGGGGCTTATGTCTCCGGGTTACAGTAAATGCTTCTGGAAAAAACAGGGTTCCCAACCCTATTTTTCTCTCATAACATGAATGTGAGTGACTGTGGGGGGCCTTTACATTTCTTCCCTGCAGATGCATGCCCCCATCTTATTAATGGCTATTTTCTGTGTAGGGGAGGATTGGTAGACATGAGAAGAATTCAGCATCCCTCCTTTCCACCTGCTGATCCGTCCTATAAACATCTGAACTATACCTGCATTTCCCATTTTCTCATTAAAGGTGGGTTTGGGACCATCCATTTATTGAGGTCATATCTGGCTGTGATCACTGTTTCATGCTGCTTTTGACAAACTGAGGATGAACCAGCTTCTCTGTGCAAATGTGTGTGTGAGGCTGTGTGTGAGGCACAACACCTAAGAGGTGGTTCTTTTCCCATAGCAGGGCAGCAACACCTACCAGGGCCCAATCCTGATGTGTTGCATCTTCATCAGCCAGTGCCATGGCCACAAGAATGCCCTCCTGCTGATGCATGACCCTGTCCAGATTCTTGCTGCTGTACTTGCCTGCTCGCCATATGCATCTGGTCAATGCAGACCCACAGGTTAGCCACATTGACAGGCAGAGACTGGGCAGGACACAGCCTATGACCACAAGCAGCATGGGGACCCCTCTGTTGGATAACTGGCTGGCAGGGCTGCCCCCCTGCAGCCATCTAGACTGGCCCCTCAACTAGCATCTGAGTAGGGACCTGGGATAGGATCGCGGCTGGGTTTTTCAGTTGGCATCTGGGCAGGTACTGTGGTCAGCACCTGGGCTGGCCTGCAGTGGCCTAGTGTGGAGGACTCCTGTCTAGCTCTCAGCAGTGGCCCTGCAAGGCAGAGTTCAGGTGAGTGTATGGATCTCCACCCCCACCCCCCACTTACTTGGATGTGACTGTGCAAAGCAGCTGGGGTTGTTAGCTTGCAAGAAGAGTTCAGAGAGGACAAATCTTAACCATCTATGTTTGCACACACCTTTTAGTTTGTGCAGGTAGTTTGCACCTAAAGTGACCTTTCACAAAGTGTGCTTCCCTTCATCAAAATCTCCCCCTTGAGAAAGGAAAGTGTTATAGGCTCATGTTATACACCTTGTGATCTGTGTGGGTGCTAGAACATTGCTTATAAGTTGGTGTGTGTGTGCAATGATTGGCTGCTAGAGATACTCTGCATCCTGTGCTTTGTGGTGTGGGTGGTTTCAGAGGGCCGAGAGACATGTGACATGTGCATGGTACCCTGGGATTCTTCTTTCTATGCCAGGTTCTTTGCTGGCGTAGCAATTTTTGAACAAAAGGGGCATGTCTGTCATTTAGTGGGATAGGATTTAGCACTTCCTGTGCTGCCCCTCCCATAACACACCCCACCATGCTGCCAGGGTTATGCCAGCACTGGATTAATCCCATTTTTCGGCAGTGCAGCATTTTGGCCCCACTGCACCTGCATCAGGTTTGCTTCTGTTGTTGAAAGCTGTCCTCTGCCAGTGGGGCTGATATTGCATTAGTAGAGCTGTCTTTATGCCAGTATTTCTTGTGGGTGGGATTGGGGCATGATTGTGTGAGTTTTAGTCAGAGCTGTAATGAATGCAGCTTTCAGGATGCCTAGTGCTAAAGCTATGATATCAATAGTTACTGAAAAATCAGAAGCTTCTACTACAACATTTGACATTTGGTATTAAAGGCAGACAGTTTTCATCTAGATGCTCAGAGGCAAAACCACATTTGTGTATGAAAGTGTGTGTGCCCGCAGGCCCGTGTGGATATGTGTGTGCAACATCATGGCATTGCTGAATTTTAATTGGAAAGGAATGATGAAGAACAAAAGATAAGTCTTGTCAATTTGGCAACTTTCTGTGACACTTTCAAATGTCTTGATTTAAAAAATGCAACAACATGATAGAGATTTCAGAGCAGGCTGTAGTGTTGGTAGGTCCCTCCAAAGATAGCACAATGGTTTGGTATTGGCCAGACTTGGTCAATACCATTGCCAATGGTATGGGGGGGGCGAAGAGATTGCCTCTGACTTCTTTGTAGTGCTCATTCTTTTGCAAAGATTGCATCCCTCAATGGTATTAGCAGGTGCTCTTTTCACTGCGATGTTTCCTAGCTTCATGGGCTGTTGTCAGCTTTTTCATTTCTAGTTGTGGTTCAGGTGCAGAACTGCTGCTTAGCGTATTTTGGGAAATGGTAAAAGGTTAGGTCTTTCTAATCTTAGAATTAAGTAAAAACACAAAATGCTAATCTGTGGGCCCCAGGGGACTCCGCATCTTCCCAAAAGTGTTTCTATGGCAACATAGATTATAGAGAATTCACCCAGGTAGGGGTCTTTTTCTGATTTTTTTTTACAACTTCCCACTTTTCTTCCAAAGAGTTCAGAGCAGCTACAGGAAGATCTCCCATCCAGGTAACTTCACAGCCAGGCAGACTTTAGTTTCTGTAGGAAAACTGCATCATGCAGCTTGATAAAACATGCCAGTATTGCCTATCTGGTTCCAAGCTGAATAGTATGAAATTTACAGTTTTATAGTTGTAGTAACAAGGCACCTTTCTCTGGCACTGAGCTGCCTCACACAAGACCATGGGCATCACTTCTGGGTAGGAAAACTGGCAATTGCTGCTTTCAAACATGTGTTCCAGTGCAGTTTTTCCACAAGGAAATGATACCAGTGTAGGCAATTGTTTTGAGTGAGTCCGCCCCCACAAAGCAAAGCTATGAGACTATGATTATGATTGTATCTTGAAATTATTTAGAATAAAAACAGTATACAATCCAATCCATACATTTACATTTACAGAAGTGAAATAAACAATTACATTTTGAACCGTAATTCTTGTAACAAGGTTTAAAGTTCTTTTCCTACCTAATCTTATGGGCAGAGCATACAAAGACAGTCCAACGTCCTTGAAAAATTGTATGGTGGGGTTTTGGGGGAGGCAGTGTAACAGGATACTCAACTTATTGCTTGAAGTTCTGGAAGTACAGTAAGTGTGCAGTGTAAATCTATGCACGGTTTCTCAGAAGTAAATCCACTGTATTCAGTGGGGTATACGGTATGGTGAGCGCAACCTGCAGGTCCTCCGAACTGCTCGCAGCAAAGTCCAACAGACTGCCAGGAGATGTGCTAACGACTACTGGCTCCAGCTCTGTTCCGAGATACAGATAGCAGCTGACACGGGCAACATCAAGGGGATGTATGATGGTATCAAGCAGGCCCTAGGTCCAACACAGAAGAAAATTGCCCCTCTGAAGTCTGCCACAGGCGAGGTCATCCAGGATCGGGCGCAGCAGATGGAACGCTGGGTGCAGCACTACTCTGAGCTATATTCCAGAGAAAATGTAGTCACCGAAGAAGCACTGAACAACATTGAGTGCCTGCCTGTGCTGGAAGAGCTTGACAGTGAACCAACCCTAGAAGAACTTCACGTGGCCCTGGACTCCCTTGCCTTTGGCAAGGCACCTGGAAAAGACAGCATCCCTGCTGAAGTCCTAAAATGCTGCAAAGAGATCATCGTCACTGAGCTGCATGAAATCCTCTGTCTCTGCTGGAGAGAAGGTGGAGTACCTCAAGACATGAGGGATGCAAACATCATCACGCTGTACAAGAACAAAGGTGACAGGGGTGACTGCAACAACTACCGCGGCATCTCTCTCCTTAGCGTTGTAGGAAAGCTGTTTGCCCGAGTTGTACTAAAGAGGCTCCAGGTACTTGCAGAGAGCGTCTATCCAGAATCGCAGTGTGGATTCCGAGCCAACAGGTCCACCACTGATATGGTATTCTCCCTTAGACAACTGCAGGAGAAATGCAGGGAACAACGACAGCCACTCTTTATAGCCTTCATAGATCTCACAAAGGCTTTCGACCTGGTCAGCAGAGACGGCCTCTTCAAGATTCTCCCCAAGATTGGATGTCCACCCAGGCTCCTCAGCATCATCAGATCCTTCCACAAGGACATGAAGGGCACTGTTGTCTTCGATGGCTCCACATCAGACCCTTTTGACATCCGAAGCGGAGTGAAGCAGGGCTGTGTTCTTGCACCAACCTTGTTTGGGATTTTCTTCGCTGTCCTGCTGAAGCAGGCCTTTGGAACTGCAACAGAAGGCATCTATCTCCGGACCAGATCAGACGGAAAGCTCTTCAACCTCTCCAGACTGAGAGCAAAATCCAAAGTCCAGCTGAAATGTCTGCGTGACTTCCTCTTTGCCGACGATGCAGCTGTCACTACCCACTCTGCCAAAGATCTCCAGCAGCTCATGGATCGTTTTAGCAAGGCCTGCCAAGATTTTGGACTGACAATCAGCCTGAAGAAAACACAGGTCATGGTTCAGGATGTGGACTCACCTCCCTGCATTACAATCTCTGAGCATGAACTGGAGGTTGTCCATGACTTTGTGTACCTTGGCTCAACGATCTCCGACACTCATTCTCTCGATGCCGAGCTAAACAGGCGCATCGGTAAAGCAGCTACCACGTTTTCCAGACTCACAAAGAGAGTCTGGTCCAACAAGAAGCTGACGGAACATACCAAGATCCAGGTCTACAGAGCTTGCGTCCTGAGTACACTTCTGTACTGCAGCGAGTCATGGACTCTTCGCCCACAACAGGAGAGGAAACTGAGCGCTTTCCACATGCGCTGCCTCCGACGCATCCTCGGCATCACCTGGCAGGACAAAGTTCCAAACAACACAGTCCTGGAACGTGCTGGAATCCCTAGCATGTATTCACTGCTGAAACAGAGACGCCTGCGTTGGCTTGGTCATGTCGTGAGAATGGATGATGGCCGGATCCCAAAGGATCTCCTCTATGGAGAACTCGTGCAAGGAAAGCGCCCTACAGGTAGACCACAGCTGCGATACAAGGACATCTGCAAGAGGGATCTGAAGGCCTTAGGGATGGACCTCAACAAGTGGGAAACCCTGGCCTCTGAGCGGCCCGCTTGGAGGCAGGCTGTGCAGCATGGCCTTTCCCAGTTTGAAGAGACACTTTGCCAACAGTCTGAGGCTAAGAGGCAAAGAAGGAAGGCCCATAGCCAGGGAGACAGACCAGGGACAGACTGCACTTGCTCCTGGTGTGGAAGGGATTGTCACTCCCGGATTGGCCTTTTCAGCCACACTAGACGCTGTGCCAGAACCACCTTTCAGAGCGCGATACCATAGTCTTTCGAGACTGAAGGTTGCCAATACTTGTTATACGGCCTGGTAAATATATTTTGGGTTGCAGCCTTAAGTTTCATTGTGCTAGTAAGATAACACTATTGCTGTGACTATTCAGCCACATAAGGAGGAGGGAAAGGGTGGAGACATTGCTGCTGGCAATTGAACTATTATGTCGATACGGCTACAGAGCTCTCAGAAGCACTGGAAATCTAATGTTACGCCTTTTAAAATGACACTAATGAAGCAATGACATTTCATGGTAACTGCCCAGCATGGTTGTTTCAGAGTTCTTTGATGTCAACATTTAACACAATGCACTTCACATATGAAAGAGCTTGCAGGGCATGAACTGGGCTATTAGAGTTTACCATTTTGTCCTTTCTAAACAAAAACAGAATGGACAAACTGTGCTGAAGAATGTCACTCTTTATGCTTTCCATTTAGATGATCTTTTGGTATGCAGCCTGTTTTCCCCTGACAAATCAATATATATGCTATCCATACAGAATTTCCATCCAGTAGAAGGCTTTTCTCCAATGAAAATCTCTGTCTCTGACACCTTAATCCACTGTAGCCCCCCACATGGTGATGCAGCAGTGCCAGGGGAGTTTTGGCTTTCAGAGGCTTCTTCAGAGTAAGAGGACATTTGTCCCTTAGCTCTGGGGAAAGCTCTCGAGGGTCTTGTGTGTTAACTCAGACCTGCACTCAGACCGAATGTGAGGACCGCATGGCGACTTGCCTGCCTGGTGTGAAGGTTGCGGACATCACTTCTCATCTAGACAGGCTAGTAGACAGTGCTGGGGGAGAGTAGCGGTTGTGGTGCATGTCGGCACCAATGACGTGGGCAAGTGTAGCCGGGAGGTCCTGGAGGCCAAATTTAGGCTTTTAGGCAGGAAGCTGAAAGCCAGGACCTCAAAGGTATCGTTCTCTGAAGTGCTACCTGTTCCACGCGCAGGGCCAGCTAGGCAGGCGGAGATCAGGGGTCTCAATGCGTGGATGAGACGGTGGTGTAGGGAGGAGGGGTTTAGATTCGTTAGGCACTGGGGAACATTTTGGGACAAGCGGGGCCTGTACAAGAGGGATGGGCTCCACTTGAACTAGAATGGAACCAGACTGCTGGCGCATAACATTAAAAAGGTGGCAGAGCAGCTTTTAAACTGATCCCTGGGGGAAGGCCGACAGGAGCTGAGGGGCATCTGGTTCGGGACTCCTCATCCCTATGGGATGAGGATGGGGAGGTTAGAGAACAACAAGACAAAGGCAGAGTAGGAGAAGAAATTGGGAAAGGTAGTGTGATGGGATGTGATAGACGGTTTGGCACAATGAGAGGATGCGGGGACAAAGGAGCGAATAAGCAGCCCATCCTGGGGCATTCCGTGTACAAATGCTTTTATGCGAATGCCCGAAGTCTCCGAGCAAAGATGGGAGAACTGGAATGTCTGGTGACAAGGGAAAACATTCACATAGTGGGCATAACGGAAACCTGGTGGAATGCGGAGAATCAGTGGGATACCGCAATCCCGGGCTATAAACTCTACAGGACAGGCAGGGGCATGTTGGAGGTGGGGTGGCCGTTTATGTTAAGGAAGGGATAGAATCCAGCAAAGTAGAGATTGAAGGTGGGTCCGACTCCACCGTAGAATCTCTGTGGGTTAAATTACCAGGCTTGTGCAGCGATGTAATACTGGGGGCGTGCTACCGTCCTCCAGACCAGAAATCGGATGGGGGCCTTGAAATGATGAAACAGATCAGGGAGGTGACAAGGAGGGACAGGGTTGTAATCATGGGGGACTTCAATTATCCTCATATAGACTGGGTCAATTTGTGTTCTGGTCACGATAAGGAGGCCAGATTTCTTGATGTGCTAAATGACTGTGCCTTAGAGCAGCTAGTCACAGAGCCCACCAGAGGGAAGGTGACTCTGGATTTAATATTGTGCGGTACACAGGACCTGGTTAGAGATGTAAATGTTACTGAGCCATTGGGGAACAGTGATCATGCTGCGATCCGTTTTGACGTGCACGTTGGGGGAAGAATACCAGGCAAATCTCTAACAAAAACCCTTGACTTCCGACGGGCGGACTTCCCTCAGATGAGGAGGCTGGTTAGAAGGAGGTTGAAAGGGAGGGTAAAAAGAGTCCAATCTCTCCAGAGTGCATGGAGGCTGCTTAAAACAACAGTAATAGAGGCCCAGCAGAGGTGTATACCGCAAAGGAAGAAGGGTTCCACTAAATCCAGGAGGGTGCCCGCATGGCTAACGAGCCAAGTTAGAGAGGCTGTGAAGGGCAAGGAAGCTTCCTTCCGTAAATGGAAGTCTTGCCCTAATGAGGAGAATAAAAAGGAACATAAATTTTGGCAAAAGAAATGTAAGAAGGTGATACGGGAGGCCAAGCGAGACTATGAGGAATGCATGGCCAGCAACATTAAGGGGAATAATAAAAGCTTCTTCAAATATGTTAGAAGCAGGAAACCCGCCAGAGAAGCGGTTGACCCTCTGGATGGTGAGGGAGGGAAAGGGGAGATAAAAGGAGACTTAGAGATGGCAGAGAAATTAAATGAGTTCTTTGCATCTGTCTTCACAGCAGAAGACCTCGAGCAGATACTGCTGCCTGAACGGCCCCTCCTAACCGAGGAGTTAAGTCAGATAGAAGTTAAAAGAGAAGATGTTTCAGACCTCATTGAAAAATTAAAGATCAATAAGTCACCTGATGGCATCCACCTTAGAGTTATTAAGGAATTGAAGAATGAAGTTGATTTTTCTCTGTAAACCGCTTTGTGAACTTTGAGTTGAAAAGCGGTATATAAATACTGTTGATTGTTGATTGATTGATTGATCTCTTGACTAAGATATGCAACTTGTCTCTCAAAACGGCCACGGTGCCAGAAGATTGGAAGATAGCAAATGTCACGCCTATTTTTAAAAAGGGAAAGAGGGGGGACCCGGGAAACTATAGGCCCGTCAGCCTAACATCCATACCGGGTAAGATGGTGGAATGCCTCATCAAAGATAGGATCTCAAAACACATAGACGAACAGGCCTTGCTGAGAGAGAGTCAGCATGGCTTCTGTAAGGGTAAGTCTTGCCTCACGAACCTTATAGAATTCTTTGAAAAGGTCAACAGGCATGTGGATGTGGGAGAACCCGTGGACATTATATATCTGGACTTTCAGAAGGCGTTTGACACGGTCCCTCACCAAAGGCTACTGAAAAAACTCCACAGTCAGGGAATTAGAGGACAGGTCCTCTCATGGATTGAGAACTGGTTGGAGGCCAGGAAGCAGAGAGAGGGTGTCAATGGGCAATTTTCACACTGGAAAGAGGTGAAAAGCGGTGTGCCCCAAGGATCTGTCCTGGGACCGGTGCTTTTCAACCTCTTCATAAATGACCTGGAGACAGGGTTGAGCAGTGAAGTGGCTAAGTTTGCAGACAACACCAAACTTTTCCGAGTGGTGAAGACCAGAAGTGATTGTGAGGAGCTCCAGAAGGATCTCTCCAGACTGGTAGAATGGGCAGCAAAATGGCAGATGCACTTCAATGTCAGTAAGTGTAAAGTCATGCACATTGGGGCAAAAAATCAAAACTTTAGATATAGTCTGATGGGTTCTGAGCTGTCTGTGACAGATCAGGAGAGAGATCTTGGGGGGGGGGGTGGACAGGTCGATGAAAGTGTCGACCCAATGTGCAGCGGCAGTGAAGAAGGCCAATTCTATGCTTGGGATCATTAGCAAGGGTATTGAGAACAAAACGGCTAGTATTATAATGCCGTTGTACAAATCTATGGTAAGGCCACACCTGGAGTATTGTGTCCAGTTCTGGTCGCCGCAGACGCCTCAGGGGGGACATGATTGAGACATACAAAATTATGCAGGGGATGGACAGAGTGGATAGGGAGATGCTCTTTACACTCTCACATAACACCAGAACCAGGGGACATCCACTCAAATTGAGTGTTGGAAGAGTTAGAACAGACAAAAGAAAATATTTCTTTACTCAGTGTGTGGCTGGTCTGTGGAACTCCTTGCCACAGGATGTGGTGCTGGCGTCTACCCTAGACCCCATTAAAAGGGGATTGGACAAGTTTCTGGAGGAAAAATCCATTATGAGGTACAAGCCATGATGTGTATGCGCAACCTCCTGATTTTAGAAATGGGTTATGTCAGAATGCCAGATGCAAGGGAGGGCACCAGGATGAGGTCTCTTGTTATCTGGTGTGCTCCCTGGGGCATTTGGTGGGCCGCTGTGAGATACAGGAAGCTGGACTAGATGGGCCTATGGCCTGATCCAGTGGGGCTGTTCTTATGTTCTTATGTTGTTATGCACCAGCTTGATAGTTCAAGTTGATCCATGAAGGTAGATTAGGCCCAGGAAGGGGTAATGATTTGGCTTTCACTGCCAATGAATCTGCCTCCTCCTAGGTCTGATCTGCCCTCTTCCCTGCCCCATCACTGCAATGAGGCAGATCAGGCCCAGGAGGGGGGTGCGATTGGTGGTGGCAGCACACACCAAATCCTGACCCGCACTCCCAGACCTTGCAGCCCAGCCTCTGCCCTTCCCCCACCCCATTCCCCCCCTTTTCTGCTCTGATAGGTCTTTGGCCCAGCAGTGCTCGCCAATGGAGGCTGTTCTGCTGTAAAGTAGTCACCACCAGCACATCTGAGGCTGGGGCTTGACACGGGGTAAGGGAAAAAAATATCCTTTTACCCCAAGGTGACCTCCAATCTGCACCAGACCTGCACTGGATACAGCACAGGTCGCACTATTCCAGCACTGGTTAGGACTGCATGACAGTGTCATATGATACATTTCACATAACATCTACTATAGTTGAACTTTTAGTGAGTGTTTTATGTCAATTCCAGGAAGGAAGTAGAAAGATGAGCCACAGCAAATACAGTAGTCCCAGGTAAGGCAATCAAAAGGAAAAAAAAATTCTTCCACTATTTTCCACTCTACTCAAGAAAACACATTGATTAGAATACGCTACTGCAGTGGTTCCAAAACTGCGGGTCAGGATCCACTAGTAGATTGCGACCTTATTTTTGGTGGGTCACCAAACGGTGATGGGAAGATCAGATAATTAATTGCCTCCAGCCCTGAGGCTATTCAAAAATCAGATACTGTAGTTGCTAATTAACCTGCAAAGAGTTCAGCTCCTGCAGTATGCAAGCATGTGTAAATATCTGCAGATAAATGAGGGTCTTTTTCTGGTTATTACTAATAAACAAACAAACAAACAAACATTTCTTTCTAGATCTCCTTTTTTAAAAAAAGTTTGGTAAACCTAGGTGGGTCCTGATAGAGTGTCATTTTAAAAAGTGGGTCCTGGTGCTAAAAAGTTTGGGAACCACTACTATATTAACTTATTTCTTGTTCAAATTTACTGAGACAAATAATATAAGCACACCGCTGAGACATCAATAGTAATTGCACCAATAGCAAAAAAGGAAGGGAGGAGTATGGATAGGGCACTTACAAAATGGTTATACTGTACATTGCAGCAATATTTCATTCCAGTCCTACCTACTCCATCTTGTCATAAGATCTCACAAGGGGATTTTAGTGGCTCTTGTTCTGTTATTTAAATAATGTGATGACTTTCATAACAGAAATGATGAGAAGATTGTGTAGGTTAGCAGCACTTATGAACCATTCTCCTCTCCCGCATCAAGACCACCTCCTCCTTCTGATGACAGAGTGAGGAAGAGAAGAAGCTCCTTATATAGTTATGCATTTAGTATAGTTTTGTAAGCTGTCTTGAGTGCTTGGTTCAAGTAGAAAGGCAGGATTTTTTTTAAGCGGGCAGCCCAATCCAATGCTTCCCAGCACCCAGGCCTGCAGCAGTGCTAAAATGGCAACTGCGGCATCTGGCAGGGCTGGGAAGCAGCACCAGGTCCCCTCAGGATAAGGGAGCTTATGATCCCTTATCCCATGTATGACCCAGGTGGCCCCAATGGGTCTCCTTGGATCTGCGCCCACTACTGAGTAGGTGCAGAATTGAGGAGACTCATGTTGGGTCTCCCAGGCTAGGAGGGGAGGTATGGTGGCAGAGCCTACCACCGACTCTGCGCCATCCTGCCCCACTCCCCTCCCACCCCTGCCCCATCTTCCCCCTGCCCTGGAACACCTCCCTCCATCACAACTCACCATTCTGCTGCCTAGCGTTTGACCGGTTTCCTCCCGGCACTTATTCAGCACGGCTTATGCTGAACCGGTGCCAACCCAGCTGTAAATGTTGCAGGCGTGCCTTATGGCGCCAGTGGGCCGAATCGGCCCAGGCCCTGAATAAATAAATATTGTACCATACATAAAAGATAAGTCTTTTAAAAATTGAAGTAGATCTTGGATTGTAAATGAGTACTAAAGGGCAGTCTGGGAAGGCTGAAGGCCTCTGCCTTTGAATTGCATCATGACAATACAGAATGTTTGCCGTTCTGGAAGCAATGATGTGTTTTTCAGAGGTTCACACATTTTTACCTTACACAGAATAACCAGCTGGCCTGTTGAAAGGCAACTGTTTCTTTCACTTTATCAACTTAAGGAGCAAAATGCTAAGAGGGCTGGGGCTGATATGTCATACATATTGTGTCAGTTTAAATCATTTGGACTTTAATATGAAAACAAACTGAATTTGGCTACCGCAGACAATATACACTGGTGTTTGTTAACTTTAGTCATGTAATTTTCTGTCCCTCTTTTGTCCTTGGCAAGTACTGCGAGAACTCTGACAGTAGTTGATAGTTTATAGTTTATGACATTTAATATCTGACACCTGATGCAATAAAGAGACTGCTACCAAGTCAAGGCTAAATTGGTTGAAAATGAGTTGCAAAAGCATGCCTCCCATGTGCTGCACAGAACTGGCCAAGTAGGGACTCTGGAGGGTGGGAGACGTCTCCTTCTGAGAGAAAAATGTCACTCCACAGGATATCAGCGACCAAAATGATTAGTAGATTGGAAGGATGAATCCTTTGATGTCCATGAAAGGATGACTGGTTGTGACCTATTATATATTAATTGCCTTTTCTAATTGGGATGATTTCTTAACATAAGAAGTTTTAACTTACAGTGCACCAGTGTGAGTGCTTGTGAACTGTAAATGAAGCTGAGCTGTCAATGCCCATGATATTTTCCAGCTCTGTACGGTGGAACTTGCTTGTGCCAGTCTCCTTAAATGGTAAATTAGCCTTGGATCAATAGTCTGACTCTAGAATATATCAAACAAAATCTGCTAAGGGAGAACAAAATCTCATGCTTAAAACTGATTATAAGCTCATTAAGTTCAATTTCAGAGAGAAGATTAAAAAAAAAATCTTTTCAGAGTTTGTAACTCTTCTTCCACATTTCAATAATATTATTGACATACGTGAGGCCTCTGTGTGTGTGTGGGGGGGGGGGGGGCGCCTGGCCTTTCCACACACACACACACACATAAGGGGATCCCCTTATGGAGGCCTCAGACTAGTTTACCAGAAGAAGGGGGGGTTGTGTTACCCGGTTCCCCCTCTTTCAGTTGGCAGCATTTGCCAGTCAGGAGCAGGGGCTGCTGTCAGCAGATCCTCCTGCCTGCTCTTCTGACTCCCAACTGCCTTGTCATCCCTGGCCTCCAGGTTTATGTAGGGCAGACCCCTCCCCTTTGGCCCCTCCCCTTCCCTCACAGGGATGGTACAAAAAGGGCCTGTCTCTGGGACTGCCCTTCCCTGGGATGACCACAACTCCTCCCCTTCCTCTCTTTGTTTCCCTCCCACCACCTCTCACCTGGAGCTGCCAGGGTTGTTCCTGAGATGGCTGGGAAGGCTGCTGCCTCTGCTCTGGTCTCTGCCTTTGGGGGGTGGGCTGGCCCTGCCCACCTGGGTCCTTTAGCTCTGCAGACGACATCAGGAGGTCCAGCTGTGGGCTCCCAATGTCATAGCCAGGTGCCTGCCCAGCAAGGCAGGTCCCAGCTGGCTGGGCGAGGGAGTGCTCCCCTTCTCCCTCAAGGCAGGGGAGGGGCGGCTGCCCAGCAGCCGAATGGCCTGCATCCTGTCTCCCCCTCCCTCCTCCGAGGTGGAGAAGCGGGGGTTCGGTGTGCAATGTTCCTCTGTTGCGCTTTGCCGCCCACAGGAGTGCCCAGGCAGCATATGGGGAGGTGGCCCTATGTTCCGCCGGCTTCCTTCCTGATCCTCTGGCCCAGAAGTCTTCTCCCTGGGTAAGCTGGGGACCTGTGGGAGGAGGGGAACCCCGACAACATATCTGATGTATTGGGTTGTATTCTAAGCTGCTTGTCCATTCATGCCCATTCATGCCAATTACCCCACCACGCTGCATGCCATCTTGCTGCAGAGGTTCCTTCAACCTCATGAACCAATTTGGGGAGTTCAGGGACTGCAGAGGAAAGAGGGGATCAATGAACACTCCCCTTCTTGTGCAAATGGAAGTTGTCTTCTTGTGGAAGAAAAACATAGGCTTAAACCTACTGTTTTTACATATTGAGGAACCACAAATGAAGGGTTAGAACTGGAATTCAAAGATTCATGTTTGTATGTATCCCAAATATGCCCGGTTACTTCCTGAACTACCTGTAATGTTTCTGTGTCCAATAATATATGCAACAGGAATGAAAAAAGAATACAACTTCAGCATGCAGATCAACTCAGGGAGCAATCCAGGGTCGAAACTGAGCTGGCACAGGCCCCCTGCACTGGTTTTGAGCGGGATTGGTGGTGGCAGCATGCACCAAATCTTAACCTCCACTCCTGGGCCTTGCAGCCTTACACAAGCTGCTCACATTTACACCAGCTAAATAACAGGGGAGGATCCAAGTAGCTCCATAGGGGTGGCTGGGGCTCAACATGAGAAAAAGGAAAAATATCCCATTACCCCGAGGTGACCTCTAGCTGCCTCCCAACCTGTGCTGGATACAGCACAGGCTACTGTGACCTGCCTGTTCCAGTGCAGGTTAGGACTGGACTGCGCATAGGTCTCAAACCTATATTGGTTTTCACAGCCCCATGTGACTTTAGGACATTAATAACATTACATATGATATAATTTTGGGTTGACTAGTGTCCCATAAAAGGGAATGCCTACACATTATAAACTCTGACATTACACTGCTACTTTGTCCAATCCCTTGTTCTGTACATTAACAATCTTTCCATATGCCATTGGATTTGAGCAGGGATGCATGCCCTTTGCCCCAGATTCCCCCTGCAAGGCCTTCCCCTTCCCCCCATTTTTAACATGTCCCTTCATTGAATTTTTTAACATGTCCATTCTGAAAATGCACTGGGGGGGAGGAGGTTCACAGTGGCAGGTTCTGCCCCCCCCCAATGAATATTTACTGGACAGTTTGTGTGGTAGCAGGCCCTGCTTTCTATGGGATTCAAGACTGCATGAATAAAGTCTGCATGCACGGTTTGCATATGCATATAGTAGGAACCATGCAGATTGTCAAATACGCAGGGTGGTGGAGACAGAGGCCACCACCATAATCCCATTACCTCCCCCACATGAGTTCACTGAATGTGTAATAAATGTGTGAGAAGTGTTTATTTCCAGTATTTGGACCCTGCCTTTCTTCCCAAGAGGACTCAAGACGGATAGCAACTTGATTTAAAAATACAAGGGACATAAAATCACAATTTTTTTTAAGTCATATGATGTTAAAATCCATAAAATCCAGGGAACATTAAATCAAACCTAAAACAATAAAACACTGGTACAGTAAAACCGAGCAGCAGCAAGCAGCATTATAAAAGAGGAACCAAACCTGTAAAAGCCATTGCAAGTTGTTTTAAAAGGTCGGAAGCTCAGAAGGCTTGTCTGCAAAAGAATGTCTTTGGGCCTTGCCGGAAGGTCTCCAAGGAGGGAGTAAATCAGGTGGGAGGGAGTTCCATAGTGTTGGCGCCACTACTGAGAAGGCCCTATCTATTGAAATTGTGATCCATATTCCATCCCCTGGAGGCTGGGGATAAGAATAGGCCCTCAGTTTGGCTGTACTTGTCGTAAGAGGCGACTAAACAGCCAATGGGTAGATGGGACTTATTAGCCTGGGAAGGCAGTTCATCTGAGAGAAGGAAAACTCTGATCCCAAACCTCCACTGCCTTGTGGCTACATCCAGTTATGGAAAAGGCTTCAGGAGTCAACCTCGAGGCAAAATCTGGAGCCGGAGTCCCTGAGGCAGTTCATGGCTGAACACAGTTACGTTCTGGCAACTCCTGCGACACCGCTGGAACCAACCATATTGGCTTCTGCCTTTCCATTGGACCATTTCAGTGACGTGGAGAGGGGGGATTTGCTGCATGGGAAACAGTCTATCCTCCATATCTACTTTACCCAGGCTTCGCGCACTGGAGAGGACACTGTTCCAGAGTCTTCCAAGACTGAAGGATGCCAACAACATTCCGTTTAATGTGAAATCCCCACTCAATCCATTGCTTCAAAGAGTAAGAAAAATTCCAAGATTCCTGAAGGTTGCTAAATCTGTAGTAGGGAAGCCCACTAAAAACCTTTGTGGCAATATTGCCTTGTGGGAGGATGTCAGTGGTTTCCCTTCGCTCCCTTTTCCTGGACCAGATGCCATGGTAGGTTTTATGTATGGTCCTCTTTCACCTCAATTATACAGCCGCCTCCTCCCAACATAACAAGGCCATTCAGTTTCCTGCTGACAAGATGTCACTAAAGATGAACTTCTTTGCCTGGCTTTGTCATTGTCCTTCCTTAGCAGGGAGCTGAGGCTAAGCATCCAGATCAGTGGCATGAGGATGATGCCTGTCACTGCCACAGACCCTGGTGCTGGTTGAAACAGACTGTAAAGAGAGGCTGAGCGTCCAACTGTTTCTCAGATTATTTATTGATACATGTAAATGGACTTGTGCATTTTGATTTTAAAAAGAGGGCCCTCGAAATTAATAGCAATGTGTATTTTTATATGGATGCAAAATGCTATAACCAAACAGAGATGTGTCTCACTTCAGGTGAGGGTCATATTTGAAATTGTAAGCTCCTTGGGGCAAAGACCTATTTATTCTCTTGTATCCTGTAGTGATCACACTTGTTGTTACTTTGTTAGTAGATGGGGTTTCCTTTCCCCTATAGTTGTTTCTTATCTCATCTGACTTTAGGTGAGCTGCATTGGGTGGCCCCTTCCTTTACCTTGATGTGTAGCATAATGAATTGGGCTTTCTCACATAGTAAAGATGTAGAGATCTAGAAATGCCAAAAAAGTAAGTAGTGGTTCCAGCAGTTAGATTCAGTATAAATACTGTTGGGCTGAGGAGAGGAATTCCAACCTTTCTGGTTGCTCAGTTAATCATATGGATTCCCCCCACCCCCCAACACAGTAGAAACTTTGAGGGGGGAATAGTTGTTTTTCCACTGCAATGCTGTTCTGAGTTAACATTGAGTGAAGTTTGAAGTGAAATTACTGTATAATGTACATTTTCTCCATTTTCTTTTGTCTCAACATGCTTGTATTTAACATCCATGGTTTGGGGTTCTTGGAGATGTATTTATTTGATTTTCATTTTCTGGATTAATGTCCTATGGCTCATGATTTTGAGCTTTGGAAAGTGCTCTCAATCCAAACTTTGGTTAGGCCAAGAATGCCTTTCCTGCTGCCCAGGGACTTACATATTAGACTTAAACACTTCAGGATTGGATCATCTAGCTATCCAATCCTAACTAAATTCTTCCCTCCCCCATCAATGTAGCCACACCAATGGAGCTTGCACTGTATCCTGTACAGTCTGGAGGCTATTTGAGATAAGGGAACTTTACACTCCCCACTGACTGTTGTCAGTTACCTTTGCTGCCAGAGGTATCTGGAGGTGGTAGCAGGACTCTGCAGCCATTGTCATTCACAGCGGAAGACTGAAAATGGCTGCTGTATGGCCTTTTAGCTTTTAGCCTGGAGAAAAATGGAATAGAAATCTTATAAACAAACAAACAAACAAACAAATAAATAAATAAATAAACATTTCCTTCTGTATTTCCGAAGGAGCAGGTTCGCAGCTTGGGGGTCCTCCTGGACTCGCAGCTGCTCCTGGATTCCCAGGTGGCGGCTGTGGCTAGGGGGGCCTTCGCTCAGCTTCGGCTGGTGCACCAGCTGCAGCCATACTTGGATTGTGCAGACCTGGCCACGGTGATCCATGCCACGGTGACATCGAGGTTAGATTATTGTAACGCGCTCTATGTGGGGCTGCCCCTGAAGACAGTTCGGAAACTGCAATTAGTGCAGAATGCGGCGGCCCGTGTGGTCACTGGAGCTAGGTGGTTTGACTCTGTCAGTCCACTTCTCCGGGAGCTACATTGGCTGCCCATTCGTTTCCGGGCCCAATTCAAGGTGCTGGTTTTGACCTTTAAAGCCCTATACTGCTCTGGGCCAAGATATCTTAGAGACCGCCTACTCCCGTACAATCCGGCTCGCCCTCTCAGGTCATCAGAGAAGGCCTTTTTACAAGTGCCGCCACCCAAGGAGGTTCGGGGGGCGGCTGCAAGAAATAGGGTCTTCTCGGTAGTGGCACCAACATTATGGAACTCCCTTCCCCTTGACTTGAGAATGGCTCCCTCTCTTGAGAGTTTCCGGCGAGGCCTGAAGACACTGCTGTTTATACAAGCCTTCTGATTTTTTTGGCCTTCTTAACATTTTTTACACATTTTGTAGTTTTTACAGGCCTGATTCCTCTGTGACTTGCTCTTTTGTGCTCTTTTTATTCTGTCTTTTAATCTGACTACTGTTTTTATGGTCTCTGTTAATGTGTTTTTAATGTTTTTTATCTGCTATTTGTGCTAATTTATGTTTTTTAAATCTGTTTTTTACATGTTGTTAGCCGCCCTGGGTCCCTTCAGGGAGAAGGGCGGGATACAAATAAAGTTTTTTATTATTATTATTATTAGTGAAACTGTGGTCAGCTCAACCCTACGTTGGATTGGGACTTTCATATACTGTCATATACACACTTTCCTGGGAGTAAGTCTAATTGAACAATGGGTCTTACTTCTCAGTAGACCTATATAGGATTGTACTGTATTTGTTTTTGTCTCAAAGGAGAAACTCATAGGGCTTGATATGTATCATCATAATTTCTCAGGCCCTGGGGTGCAGATGTCAACCTGGCTGTTTAGCTAGTGTCCAGATTTCCTTCCAGTATGGCTCAGTATCCTGATAATAGCAGTATTTCTGCAGTGTTAACTAAAATTGGCACACACATTTCTACCTTGTGTTCAAGCCTTTTAAAAACTGGCTTCTCTTTTTTTTCAGATTGGAGCTGTATGTCATAAGAACATAAGAAGAGCCCCACTGGATCAGACCAAAAGCCCATCTAGTCCAGCTTCCTGTATCTCACAGTGGCCCACCAGATGCCTCAGGGAGCAGACAGGTCAACAAGAGACCTGCAAGTGCCCTCCCTTGCATCTAGCATGTTTGTGGAAATACGTATGTAAATATGTAAAGCTGTGTGTCTAGTAAATATGTCTATGCTTTTATAAGATGGCCTTCTGTGAGGTATTATGGGAACATGGATCAAGTGTTGCTTATCCGATAGCAGGCACAGAAAGTCTCTCATACTTTCTGACATGGTTTTTCATAAAGCTGGTGTTGTTTTATCCACAGTAGAAATCAAGAGGGAACTGTTTTTTCACGTATGCTAATTCCAGAGCTTCGTTGGGGGATTTACCAAAGACAGGAAGCGATGGAAGGGGAGGCAGCTATCAAGACCTTAAAAGGGAGCAAGTTTTTCCCCAAGTGCAGCCGGCAGTGAGTGAAGGATGAGTTTTGTAGTTGAACAAATAGATTGGGGATGTGGATCTGCAGTTGTGCACTATAAAGGTCCTTTTGCTTCTTCCTCCATCCATTAGCTCATTCTTTTTTGGGTCCAGTAAATCAAACACAGCTAACAGACCCAATATGCTTCTGCCATTTAAGGAGAGCCGTAAGCACAGGACGCCCGCGAGGGAGCTACCCAGCCTGACTCCCTCTAATGTAAGATCAAGCATAGACGTTTGAAGTCGTCCCCCCTCCCCTGACTGGGGGATAATTATCTCCCTTTCATTATAAGGAATGTTCTTGTTTCCCCCCAGCAAAATCAAACAAATATTTGTAGCGAGTTGGCACCCAAAGCCCCAAGGCGGTGAATGAAAAGCTCCTTTCAACTTCGGTGGACTCTTGGCTTCATGTACTTGTTAAATGCTGGACCAACTTTAGGTGGGGAGTCTGCCTGCTAGGAACAGACGCTCCAGCTCACTTTCCTGTGTTCTGTTTAAATCCAGAGAAGTAGCTGGTCAATGTGTATCTTGGTGATGTGGATGAGAATAGATGTCTCAGGCAGGGGTCAGCCATAGCTGGGAGTTGGAGGCACCACACATGCTGGACTATCAAAATTCTAAACTATGTTGACATGGATGAGACTCCCCCGGTGAGTGACACAACCAGAACCAACTATTCTGTGGAAGTATGGCCAGATCCATCCATTTCCTTCTGTATCTTCTGGTCATGTTCTGTTAAGGCAGACAGAAGATGTGATGATATCACGACATCATATTCAGTGTTGCCTTGCTGCCATGCCACATCCATGGCTTCTTATAAGGATGGGAAACAGGGAGTGTGATGATGTCACAGCACAGATCTAAGTTATTTGATTGTTACCCAAAAGCTGTGGGGCAGAGACAGGTAGCATCAGCCGACAGGTTTAAGGTATAGTTTTGACCACAGCCTTAATAGGCTCAGGTCCAATCTCAGTGTAGGCATTCTACACCCGCAGTAGGCAGGCTCCCAAGTCTACACACATCACACTGCTCAGTTTTTTAAAAAAAGTCTGGGAAGTCATACCTAATAGGTAAAGAAGCTATAAGTATAAAACAGCTCAGTACTCTGAACTGAGCTTTATGGGGAAGAATTAGTAAAATCTTGAGTGAGTTAAGAATTACTATGAATCTTTAATGGCAGTGCCCCCTCAAATGCACAGGGGACTAGAGCCACGCGCAAAGCAGAATGCTGTGAGACTTCAGGTGCAATCCGAATCTGCTTTCCAGTACTGACACCAGGGCAATGCAGTTCTGAGGTAAGGAAACAAACATTTCCTTACTTTAAGGAGGCCTGCATGAGTGCCACCCAACTGCAGGATGCAGCACACATCCCATTGGCACAGCTATGCCAGTGCTGGAAAGTTGGTTAGGATTTGGGCCTTCATTGCCTTCATCCTCACTAGATACAGTCAGATGCAGCTGCTTCTATCATAAGAAGAGCCATGCTGGAGCAGACTGAAAGTCTGTCAAGCCCAGGCATCTTCTTTCCCACACTAGCGGTGACTGGGAAGGCATAAGCAGAAGATGAGGGCATGCTACCCTCTACCACCATTGCTGCCCTGCATACTGCCTCTGAAAGTGGAGGTACATGTACCTATCATGACAACAAACCACAGATAGACCTATCCTTCATCAAAAGCTCAATCCTATCCTCCCCACCCCTCACCTCCCACCTCCGCTGGTGCAGCCATGACAATAATGGGTGGGAGGGCAGATTGGGGGGCTTCAGAGTTGAAAGGGGATTTAAATCCCCTTATGCTTCTGTAAGCCTTCCACTTTACAATGAGTCTCCTTGGACCTGTGCTAGTGAGCACTAGCACAAGTTCAAGGAGAGAAAGGGAGTGGGGATGCTCCAGGAAAAGGGGATGGGATCTGGCGTACACCATCGCAACTGGATGCACCCCTCCCATAGCCTCCCCACCCTGTTAGGCCCCAATCCCACCTTAGTTTCACCCCCTTCTAACCTCCATTCCACCTGCCCCCACCCCTTCCTTCCTCTCCTGCTGTCTAACCTGCTTTGGCTACTCTTGTCTCCCAACAAGTGTTTGTTTCAGAGCTTTGTCCATTAGGATTTGGCAAGAGCTTGACCTGCAGTTTCTTTCTCTGCTTGCTGTTAGGCACAGCCTACCTCTGCCCTCCCCCTACCCATCAGCCTTTCTTCACAGAGCATCATTGCAAACTCAAGGAAACCAACCTTTGACACCATTAGTACTGTGGCGGCATTCACCTCTTGGTAGGTCCTAATAGGCTTGTGAACGTTGAGTTAGATTTTATGAGCCACATAGTAAAACCACAAGAACTGGTGATGCTCTTCTAGTACTGAGAGGGGTATTGAGGAGATACTTCCTTTCAGCTGCAAGTGACTTTCCTGGGTCTTAGCCTGTTACATCTCTGATCTCTTGGAATCGCAGCCAAAATATGTTCCCAGCTCTTCTGCATTCATTCATTGTTCTTCCAGTGCTGTTATTTACTTATCAGCACTGAAAGAAGGGGATTTTGTTTTACCTATTTACTTGTTTGTTCCTCAGCAGTCAGTTTATTCTGCTTTAAGATTGTATCGGGATGTCTTTGTTGGCTTGTTGACAAGCTTGTTTTAATCCCGATAGGTTCGCTTTAAGTATTTAATGAAGGTGTTTATTTTAAACTGCTCGCAGAGATTTTTTCAGAGGGCTTAGGGTTGAGCAAGAGGCGGATCTAATTATTTTGTTTTGTGCTGCTTGTATTACCAACAATTTATATAACACAGGCCATATTCTTAACTGATCTAAAATTGGCACTTGTGACAATATTTCTTTCTTGTGAGCATAAATGCGAGGTGAGGCGACACTCGTAGAAACAGTCTGAAAGGACTTTTGTTCCATTTCAGACAAGTCTGCACCCCTCATAGTGATGGCTGAGATATATGAAATAGGTGCCAAACGGAGGCCAATTTCAATGGTTCTTAAGGTTGGCTATTAAACATGGCAGGCCATTGGTTCCACTGATGTGTCCCTGGGGCTTGAGCTCTACCTTTGGGTGGCATTTGAGCTGCTGCACCTGAACAGCTTGCTGGATGAAGGCAGCCACTACAGGGAGCTGTTTAAAGCAACCTTTTCCTGGCTGCTGCTTCATGACCATTGGCTCAGAGAGTCAAGTTCATAAATTACAAAGGAGTGGCAAAAGTAGACGTGTGAGTGTCATGCTCTGATTTTCCTGCTCATCTTGCAATGTATAAAGTCAGTGTGATTTCAGGATCATGACCAAATGTTTTCCAGAGCTCATGGGCCACCTCGTAGTTATGATCTGTGTGGCCCACACACACTGGATGCCATGGAAGATGTGTGTTTTTGTTGAAACAGCAGTCAGTGAAATCCATCACAGTTTTAGCTGAAATGATACTTTCTCAGGAGAGAATTGGTTTGGTTCATGTCTCCAAAATAAGCTGTGTTCATCCTTTTCTGACAGCAGTGTGCTTAGTTTTTACTTTTCAATCAAATCAATATTCCTTGTACCATGAGCTACTCTAGCTCCTTGGAAAAGAGCTCTCTCCAGCCATTTTCTTCCTGGTGCTGGGTTGCTTTTGACTGGAAACCCTCTAGTGGGCAGGAGTTTCTGGTGGGAAAGTATGGGCTTGGAAAGGGTTACACACACATGCATGCATGCATGCACATGCATGTGCACCCCTGCACCATGTACACAAAGACTCGTGCTTTACATTTGCTGGAGTCCCAGGATCTACAACACAGATCTGCTATTGACATATCTAGTGAGACCCCAGGGCATCTTCAGTCCCACTTCCATTGCAATAACTATCCCAAAGCCAGAAAACACGGTCTTTAAAACAAGTCATTTCTCAAAAGAATCAGTTTCATCAGACACTTTTCAGTAACAAATGTATGCAAATCACAGGCCCTGCATGACGCTTTCTGCACAGAAGCCCAGATCTAGTTTGAGAAAGGAATTGTTTGCTAAGAATAGTTCAACCAGCTGGGCTCTGCTAACCCAACTCCCCCTGGTCACTCCAACAAAGCTTACTCCACTTCCCCTGTCTTTGGTTTGCTGATACCATACAATGTCTCTGACTAATCTTTCTGGATCCCAGACAATGAGGCTTCAGGAAGGAGATAGAGAAAAGAACAGAACTGGCAAATAAGCAGCGTATTGATATGGACATATGATGTTGTCTTATAAGTAACAGTGGCCCATCCATTAGGTGAGGCAAAACAGGTTGCATCAGTGGTGGATGATGGGTGGGGGACACAAGAGAGTGGCAATTTGGGCCAGAGCCGAGTCTGCTGCTGCCACCACCACCACCTTTCTCTAGCCTGCCACAAATAGGAGCCACACTGATATGCTTTCTGTCTGCTAAAAGCAAGCAGAAAGCAGATCATGCGCCTTCTTACCTTGTTCCTGGTGCAGTCTTTTCATGGAAGTGCAGGACTCCTGGCTTGATTTTCAGGGATGTCCTGCATGTAGCAGCTCATTCATTTGTGCAATCCTTTTAAATCAGCTAGAAGTTCTGCAGTTCCGCCATTGAAGAAACCACACAAGTCGCATGGTAAGTAGCTGCTGTTTTTCAAAAGTTGTGCAGAGGTGGTGCACTGAGGTGGCATTGGGCGGTGTTCTGGGTTGCACTGCCCTCCGCTTATACAGAGTCAGATCCTTGGCCCATCTAGGTCAGTTCTGTCTTCACTGACAGGGGCTCTCCGGGGTTGCAGGCAGGGGTCTTTCTCTGCCCTGCCTGGAAATGCTAGGAATGGAAACTTCTTCAAGTGTTATCTCACTTTGCTACAGCTTCTTCATAACTAGCTGGGATGTAAGAAAGAGAATTGCCAGACCAGAGGACATCTGGGAGACTCTTTCATCATTCCCATCTGTAATAGAACAAGAAGCTGCCAGAGCTTGGAATGTTGGAGGTTCTCATTCTTGAAGAATATTTGGCTATTTTCATCCAGCTTATTATTTAGCTAATTTAAAATTATTTAGCTATTATTTAAAATTTCACTATAGTGCAGTGATATAGCTGATCCGTAAAACAATTGTAAATAAATGCCTCCTAATGTCTGATAAATCTTTCCTTGACTGCACCTCTTCTACTTTCACCTGAAACCCAGAATTACTGTACAGGTTGAGTATCCCTTATCCAGACTGCTTGGGATGAGAAGGTGTCTGGATTTCAGATTTGTCTGGATTTTGGAATAATTGCATAAATGAGAAATACTTCCTCTTGCTCTTTTCACTGTTACTGATATGGGTGTCTATTGGCCTCTTGTACGTTTTTCAGCAGTACCTGTACAGGTGCACACCACAGAGCAGAGAACAGAACTGTACCTGCATTGTACAGCACAAGACCTTCTAGTGTTCACACTGCAAGAAATTTGAAAAAAAAAAAAGTCTTGGACAAAAATGTCTGGATTTTGGAATAATCTAGATTTTGGATGTCTGGATAAGGGGTAATCAACCTGTACCTTGAAAAGAGTCTCTAAAGGCCCAATCTTAACTTTCAGATATGCCAGTGTATCTCCACGTACACCAACCCAGTGACCCATGTAACCTCTACGGAGTCCACACTGATGAACATAAGAACAGCCCCACTGGATCAGGCCATAGGCCCATCTAGTCCAGCTTCCTATATCTCACAGTGGCCCACAGCGGCCCACCAAATGCCCCAATCATGCACTCCAAGGATGCATGAACCCCTTCTTCAACTGCACAGTGTGGTGATGTCATCTCCAGGTGCTAAGTTATGACATAATTACATCAGTGCCGAATGTTCAGGATGCTGAGCTCCATGCTGCACAGAGTTTGGTTTGGAAGTAAACAGCTGTGTGGTCATGCACCTTACAGGGGACACTGCAATGACAACCCCACCGATATAGATGTCCACCTGCTGACAGACATACCATGAACACTGGTGCAATGTCAATGCAGTGCCAGCATAGCTCTGCCCACTTCTCTGTGACAAAGCATAGGATAAAGACTACATTGTGAACAAATCACACCATACCCACCCTAGTATTAAAGCCCCTTCCAGGGAGAATACAGCTCAGATTTTCATGGCATGGGGCTATACAGACAGTTCTCATTATTCACTAGGGTTAGGTTCCTGGAAAACCTAGTGGATGATACCAAATTAGAAGGTACCAAATCATTGAGCCTATGGGAAAAATGGGGCTCGGTCTACTCAGACCTGCACCCGCTCTTTAACTGGTGCAAGGTTGAGTAGAGGGAAGGAGGCGTGTTGGATGAAATAGAGGACAGGATATCAGTGGAGCCAGTATAGCTGATGACATGTCAGGTGACACCCTCCACCTGTCCCTGACATGCCCCCCCCCCAATTGGCAGACCCTGTTCTGCTCACCTGCCCCGCTGGCTTACTGGCAGTGGCAGGGGCAAAGGGCTGCCCTGGCTGACACTGCCACCTCTTGTGACAGCACTTGGAAAATGGCCCTGGTGCGTTGTGTGTATCATCGACAACTACGTTACAACAACAGACCTCTGTTCTGAGGGATCTCTGTGCACCGGCCTAATCCTAGTTAGAATCAGGCTGTGAGAAAGAGAGTGGGTCACAGACTCTATTTGCTCCAGGGTTGTACTATAAAGTTCAGTGGATACGTTCCAGTGTAATTTTGTTGTAAATTGTAAACATGTTTTAGATGAAATTCTTTTGAAATTGTCAGAAACTTGTGGCCTACTGTAAACAGCCTATGCAGAAAACCTTGAAATAATATTTCTGTAATGGGGAGTCAAACAATGATGCATTTTGTAGTACCTAATTTGGATGCCCTTTGGAGCAAAACATTCTTAGTATAGAGAAGCTATTTTTGAAAATATAAGACATGAGAAAAACTAGCACTTGTGCTTGTGCATACCTGATTTCATTAGCCAATGGACCAGCAAGAGGAGATTTTAGGCACTCTTGCTGAATACACAAGAGAGGAAATTGAGTAGCGAGCTGCAGGTTTGATCTGAACTGGGAGCTGGACAGAAGATGTATGACTGGCTTCACAATGTAATGGAGAACGTGAAGGAACTTTTCCAATCATTTAATAATATTAGGCTCAGGGGACTGTGCTCTGCTGAACCCCAGAACTGACATACTAAGTCAAGCCAGTCTGAAGGCTGAGTATGTGACTTTTCTGTATAAGGGTGTTATGCAGGCATGATACAGGGTAGAGGTGAAACCATGTTAGGAAGCATACATCTCTGAGATATTTTATTACTCAGAACTACATTTTCATTTGTCTTTTTTTTTTTTTTTTTTGGTAATAGAAGAATATTCTTTTGTATGTTTCAGTACTGTGACTTCTGCTATATAAAATCATTTTGGCTATAAAATGAGCATGCACCGAAGTCAAATATATCAGAAAATTGCTAGCACTAAAGAGCACTGGTCCTGGTGGATCGCATCATCTTGTTCTTTGATGCTTTCACAAAATGTCAATTTAAGGAAGGCTTTGCACACACACACACAGGTTTCAGGCAGTGTTGCAAGAGCTGCAAATCATGGCATGGAGCCCTGCTAGGGCAGGAGGAATCTTGAAGGTAACTTGTCTTGGACTGTGGATGTCACCTACTCTGTCACTGAGGAGAAGCTAGTTTGTTCTATAAAAGTTTGCAAAAATGGTACCAGGGAAGTCTGAACAGTGACAATTGGCCATGGAAAATTGACTAAGGGCACAATCCTATCCTGCACTGGAACAGGCAAGCCAAGAGGCTTGTGCTGTATCCAGTGCAGGATAGTGGCCAGAAGCAGTTTTGCCAGAGGCAAGGGGAAACTTTCTCCCTTACCTCTGGGTAAGGGCTGCTGGCCCCGTGGGTCTCCTTGGACTTGCACCACCTCTGGAGGTGGCACAAGTCCAAGGAGAGTGGAGCGGCTTGAAGCCGCTCAGTTCTCCCCAGGAATGGGGGTTGGGATCAGGCATAACTGCTGGATCCCAGCCCCGCCTCCCTCTACGCACCTGCCCGCCCCCAGGGCCACCCACTGCCTGCCCTCCCCCTGCCCAAGAATGCCCAGCTGTGCCGACGCAAGCATCTGAGGGGAAGCTGGCACAGAGGCTTATGTCAGCCTCCGCAGGCTGGCGCTTCTCGGAGTGCCAGCTTAGTTTTCTCTGAAGGAAACATGCTTTACGGCACATTTGCAACCCTCCCAGGCTGGTGCAAGGGACTTGTGCCAAAGTTCATTCTAGGATGGTGCCCTAAATTAGATGCAGTTTTGTGAAAGGCAGAAATTCCAGATACAGGGAGATACTCTTGAGTTTGGTTCCCTTGCTGTGCAAGTTGTTTCGTGTCCAGCAATGTGTGGCCTCACTTCTTCCTGTATTTTTTTTTTCATTCTTATCATCACCATGTTAATTTTTTCCCTAAAGCAGGGCTGGTTGAACCCCAGCCAGAGGGCTGGATCCAGGGTTTGGTTGAATTCTGCCCTCCTGCGACTGTCACTCACAGTTCCGGAGCACTTGGAACTTCATGTTCCCAGATCAGGGTGACATGACACTCTGACCAGTTGCATCTTTATGGAAATCCCAGCACAATGCCCGCTGGGGCATTGCACCATAGATGCAACTAACCAGAGTGTCGTGTTGTCCTAATCTGGGGACCTGAAGTCCCGCAGTGCTCCGGAACTGCGAGTGCCAGTTGCGCTGGGGATGCATTCCAGGTGTACAGTTGTCATGACTGAGTGCCACTGCCCTAAAGAGTAAGAGGTCATTTTCTTGCAATTTCCAAGAAATGTGTTTTATTTTGAGAAAGATGTCGGCTTCCCAGGTAGCTCAGCAGAGTAACATCCAGTTCTTCACTGCGCTGCACAGCAGTTCAGGCTGGGGATGAAAACAACTGCCACCCCAGGCAAAACTGCAGCAGTTGCATGCAGCACAGTGTGGTCCATGATGTACCTGTTTAGTGAAATGATGCATGACGCAGCTTAGTGAGATGATGCAACAAGCTGAAATAGTACCTAGCTGAATCATAGATGCAGCACGAGCCTTTCTATTGAATTGCAATTAGCAACTATCATCCAACCTATGGCTTTTGTGGAGGAATCTCATGGTGAGCACAATTTTGCAGCCTCAAGTTGCCTCTTCCTCAGAAGCCCATTTCATGGCTGGCCACTAGAGGGCAGATGCAGACTACACAGGAAGAACAATACTTCGTGAAACAGGGCTCCAGAAAAAGGCTGTCATTGAGTTCCAAGTGTCTCTGCTGTGGCTGCTTTTAGGAGCTGCTTGCTAGTGGAATCAATGGTTTGTGGAGGTCTACTTTGCTCTTTTCACTGCTGAAGGCCTTTTCACTGTCTCTAGCAGACATGATCATCAAGCCAAAAGAGCTCTCTTTCCTTGTATTCCCTCAAACTTCCATTTAGCATTCTACATTCATTCATTTTATATTTATATGCCACTTTTCTACATTGCTGTACTCCGGATGGTTTGCAATCCTTAGCAATGACAGAAGAATAAGAGAACAATCCCATCTTAACAATTCATGCGCAACAAACATATATGAAAATGACCATTTGAAAAATTTAAATCAATCAATGTAACCATTCATTTCTTGTAATAATATTATAGCAACATTGTTTCAACTAATGAAGTATCAGCTGCTGCCATGGTAAGGAAAAGGGGCTTGGGTTCCCCATGGAGCTGCTGTTCTTTCTATTGGTACAGCAACACATTGGTAGATGATGCCATCTTTCTCGAAATGGTAAAAGACCATTGGGATTGTTGTCCAACAGGCATGCCTCGAGCATGCCTCATTTTGTGGTGCATGTGAGTGCAGGGAGGAGCTGTAGCTCACAGTACCTGCTTTGCATGCAGAAGGTTCCTGGTTCAATCCTTAGCATTGATAGAAATAAATTTGCTCTTTTGGTTCTTTAGCTAGGCAGCTGAATAAGAATTGACAGAGACCTGATGCTATCCTTCAATGCAGCTTTATTGCTCCAATACTCTCAGGACAGAACAGATCGTCAGAGGACAGAGATCAGCCCCCCGTTACCTCCCACTTATACTTGAATTTATAATAACAAGTTATATAAACCCTTGACATAAACTTTGGCTCCAGTTTACTGGACTTTCCATACCTCCCCTCTGATGGTCACCATGCCCCAAACATCTAGACATATTTGCTCAACAGACATTGTGACATATTTGTTCTTCCAACAAAAGTACAAAAGTCCCTGGCCTGAAGCCGACCGAGCCTTTTGGTCTCCTCACTTTATCTGCCACGTAGACGGACTTCAGCTGTCTGCCATGTAGGCAGACTTTAGCTGACAGTAGGCCTCAGCCATTCATTTTACAGAGCAATAACCATTTCTAACTCCTTAGGTACATGATTACATAGGTTACATGATTACATGCAGAGATGATAAAACAGGTAAACCCTTAAAATCTCCCTCAGCATCTCCAGAGAACACTGGGAAAGATCCCTTTATGAAACTCTAGAGAGCCCTGCAGTCAAACAATACAGAGCTATGGACCAATGATTTGACTTGGATGTCTGGCTGCTTCCATCTGCACTGGCTTCTGGTTCATTGCCAAGTGCTGATTATCATGTTTATAGCCCCAAGTGACTCGGAACCAGGTTATGTGACGTACTTGCTTCTCCCCCACGATCCTGCTTGTCCACTCAGATGAGGTGATCACCTCTATCAGTGGTGCCATTGTCAGGGACGCAGGAGAGAACTTCTCCTTCATTGTGCCAAGGCAGTGGCATTTCGTGGCTGGAAAGACCAGTTTAGCCCCTTTTCCAGGGCCAATGCCAGGCTTCTATGGTTCTGTTCTGGGCCTCTTTCCCCATGCATGTGCACTCCGCACCTGCTGTTCCTTTGCAGCCTGCAGCTATCATGCCAGCAGCTGGGTGGACAGGCAGGCATAATCTCTTCCTCTTCACTCTTTCTAGTCTGGAATGCTCCCAAGTTGCTCTGTTGCCACCTCAAGGAAGTGAGGGAGGAGGAGGAACTCTCTCATACATTCTACAACATTCAATAAGAGTTGCTCCACATGGCCCTAGAACCCCACTGACATTTGAAAAATCCACTTTGAAAATCTCACATCACCCAGTGCCTACATTTTCTTCATGCTATGTGCAGCTTGCCAGAAAATCTCTGCCTGGCACATGCCCAGGAAGTTCTGCCCTCTGGTGCTGCCACTACCCTTTCTTCATGGTCTTTCTATGTCAGACCAAAACACATCTGTTCCAGCTGGCTCCAAAATGGTTATCCTGCTGGCTACCTGCTGTGTTATTTGATTTGATTTGCTGTTTTCAACTCACTATAAGATTGTTCTCAAATTATGCTACTATTAGCCACCTCGATCATCTCACGGAGAATTGGAAAGGTGGGATAGAAATATGTACCTATATCAATGTCCATAGAAATAGTCACTTGTGAAGCAAAAGGTCACTGTGGCATGGATGGAAGCTGGGAGCAATTAGGATGGATCACCAAAAGAATTGCCTGTTGGATCACGCCACAGACAGCCAAGCCCAGCATTCTGTTTGAATGCTAGCAGTACATAAACAGGATGTGAAGGCACCAACACAGTGTTCCCCCCCCCATTATCTCGTAATCATGGGTTTACTGCCTTGGAATAAGGAAGTTCCACTTAGCTGTTATGGTCATGATACCATTTTCCCTTTGGTTATTGGCCAAGCCTTCAGCTTAAGTGCATAAATCAAAACCGTTTACGGAGAGTTTGGTCCCATACAGTTCTTGGCAATGGGAGACAAAATTCCACTCTAGGCAAAAGATTTATGAGGTACATTTTCTCCCACCACACTAAAAAAAGCCATGCTGCTTTTAAATAGCATTTTCAGCAGAGTGAGAGACTTTGTGCCTTACCAAGCATTTGGAATTCTTTACAGGTACTAGCAAACATATTGACAAGGCGTGAATATGTGGTGTGGGAAGAGTCTACATTCAGTCCCTCTCCAGACAAGTGTATACCAACGAGATAGTCAGTGCTGTGTATATAGTCTCAGGGCCAAATAACTAGACAAGAGACAGCCAAATGCCTTTTACATACTTCTGCCTGATTTTCTTGTAATCACAGTGGGTGTGAGTCTCTTCCGTACATGAAAAGGTGCTTGCAGGAATGGAGAGCACAACCCAATAACTGCTGTGCCTCGATGCCCTCTGTTTCTTGATGCAGTTTTCTCTCAGCCTGGTTTCAGTACCAGAAATGAACCAAGCAGAGAGCAAATGCTTTACAGCAGCTGAGGACAGTGAGGTAAAGTGGGAGACTTTTGCAATCTTATCCTGCATAAGAACATAAGAACAGCCCCACTGGATCAGGCCATAGGCCCATCTAGTCCAGCTTCCTGTATCTCACAGCGGCCCACCAAATGCCCCAGGGAGCACACCAGATAACAAGAGACCTGCATCCTGGTGCCCTCCCTTACATTTGGCATTCTGACATAGCCCATTTCTAAAATCAGGAGGCTGCGCATACACATCATGGCTTGTACCCCATAATGGATTTTTCCTCCAGAAACTTGTCCAATCCCCTTTTAAAGGCATCTAGGCTAGACGCCAGCACCACATCCTGTGGCAAGGAGTTCCACAGACCGACCACAAGCTGAGTAAAGAAATATTTTCTTTTGTCTGTCATAACCCGCCCAACACTCAATTTTAGTGGATGTCCCCTGGTTCTGGTATTATGTGAGAGTGTAAAGAGCATCTCCCTATCCACTCTGTCCATCCCCTGCATAATTTTGTATGTCTCAATCATGTCCCCCCTCAGCCGTCTCTTTTCTAGGCTGATGCATGCTCCTTGTCATGTAAAGAATAGACATCCCCATCTGTTTTGTATATGAATGGGACAGACATAAGCATGGCTGCCTCATACCATTAAATTTGACCCTTATCCTGGCCACCAGAACCATGCACACAATTTTATTGCTAGATGTGGGAACCAAGGCATGGGAGATGCATTACTGCCCAGTGTGGATTGTATTTCCTGGAATGTGGTAGCTCTATCCATATGTCTACACATGCACACAAATGTGGACACACAAACATGGATATGACATGTTGAAAAAGCCCTAGGTTCAGTCTGCATTTCCACCCATTTCAGCTGCTAAATATACTATTTCATTTCTCCTGTGGATGCTCTCAGTATGCAGAGTACCACTGCTCCATTTTCTACACTCGCAGCTGTTCATTCATGACTTGCCATTGATCTGAGCTTAGACGTAGAAATTCGAGCGAATCTCCTTGTCTGCTGTTTCCGTCTCCTCTGCCTGTGCCGAGTAATTTGGGAAGCGGCAGGTGTCTTGTCCCTCGCTACTTACATAGCAAGCCTAAAATTTGTGATTCCTAACAGCCTGCCTGCTGGGAGTTCCAATCTGACTGTCCAGTGAGTTGGATAAATGCTAAGGATAGAGCAGCCAGGGAGGAACCGGTCACTGGCTGAACACTCAAAGATACATGCAAAAGCCATCCATTTAATAGCATTGCACAATCAAGGGGAAAAGGAGACTTTCATGCTCAGCCCTACCCCACAGCTTGTACAAGGCTTTCAGCAACTTGTTGAATGAACCAAGCAATGTCAATTTGGCTGGGCAAGCACCAGGGACACACAGACCTTTTCAATTTATTATTTACTTGCAATTTCTATCCCACCCTTCCTTGTGACTAGCAGCAGATGTTAAAACACAATTAAATGTTAAAACACATGGAAGACAAGCAGGGTCTCTGTGCATTATGTCATTTCAACCAGTATTTTCCTGAGCCATCTATCTGACTAAGGCAGTGGTATTCAAACTGGTATTCAAAATCGCAACGCCCCAGCCTGTGGGTCCTGACCTCTACCCCTTTAAGGGGTGGGGGCAGCCAGGAGACAGGGGGAAGGTAGCGGCGCTCCGGGTAAGTCTTTGCAGGGGCGTGGGGGAGGCAGCAGGGGGAAGACAGCGACATGATCCCCAGGATCGCGCTGCTCAGGGGGGCTGCATGGGCTTGGGTGCACTTGCCCAAGCCTCCTGTAGCCTCCCAGGGGTGTGGGGAGCCCTGCGCAGCCTTCAGAAGGGTTCCCCAGGTCAGGAAATGTGAAAGCGGAGCAATCGCGCCCCGCTCCGCAAAACCGGAAGTGGAACACAATCGCTCTGCTTTCCCTTCTGATGGGGCTGCAGAGACTGGGGTGCGCCCTCCAATCCCTGCAGCAGCCGTCCCTGTGTGCGGGGAGCCCTGTGCGAGTGCCTGCAGGGCGCCCCAGGTCAGGGAAAGGGAGAGTGGGGCGATCGCGCTCCGCTTCCGCTTTTGCTTCCGCTTCCGCTTTGTGCATCCCAGTCCCTGCAGCCCCCTGACTGACGTGATCCTGGGGTTTGTGTCACTGCCTTTCCCCTGCCCCTGCTGCTTCCCCCCCCCCCTGCAAAGACTTACTGCGGGTTTCAAACACCCAGAGAGTTTGAAAACCGCAGGACTAAGGGATAGAGTTTCCTGTCTCTAGACCCACATGTATGCTAGCCTTCAAGGGTCAAGTACATGCAGCAGCAACTTGTCAAATTTACTGAGTATCTGTATAGCTTTTGGTGTCAACAGTTGCTACAAATAGGGGCCGAGATGTAATTTTTTTTTCAGAGCCCTGTTTGTGGTTCAGTCTCCATTGCATTTTTTTCAGGCCCATTCAGGTTCTTTGTTGTTTGTTTCTGAACCCATTTGGAAACAACCAGATTCATTTAAAAATCCTTTCACTTGGGATTAAAAAAAACAACAACAAAACACAGTCTGATTGTCACCATCACTTGTGGTGCTGGCTGCTGAAGCAGTAAAGTGTACCCATCTCCTGGTAGGCACTATCATGAAAACTCATAACTGCTTCAGGAAGCAGCAGCATCCCAGGGTAGTGTGGGTAAAAAATCACTGCCATTACTGGACCAATCACTAAACCAATATAATGGCCACCATTTTTAAAAATTGCTATCAGCTCTGCTTAGGAGGAGGAAGCAAGTGCTTGCGTATGCTCCAGATTAGGACCAGACGCAGCCAGTTCCATATAAAACTCTTCCTGCTACCCAGGGATGTAACAGCTCCACAGGGACAGCTCTCCTGCTTTTCTTGTAAACCCAGCTTCTGCTGGACAGCTCCCTAGCTGCTCTAGGCCTCCTCACTCAGTACCTGCTCTTAGGACTTAAAGCCTGCTGGACAGCTCCCTCGCTAAACTTCCTTGGTCTTATACGTATCTGCATCTGCTGTTTGTGGCCTCCCATGCTACTTTGTGTTGATGGAAATGGACACCAACCTCTTTAGCAGGTGGCTCCATTTCCCACTGGAGTCCTTCTGGGAATTTGAGTCACAACTGTCTGTGCTAAGCAATAGATGCCCATATGTGACTGCTTAGGGTTGGGGCTGCTCTGGCCCTTACTAAGGAAGATCTCTGCCATGCACTCTACATTCCATGATCTATTCTATGCCATAGAAAACCTTGACTTGAAATAGTCTCATTGCAGTTTCATGAAACATTAGTGCTTGCATGATACTGTAGAAAAGGAACAGATGCAATCCATAACATGGATAGCAACAGTGATTCTGACTGCATGCACTCAGTGCTCACCACTGAGCTTGCTTCTAGGGATTCCAGCTTTTCTACAAATGCATGGGCTATGGGGAGGAGGTCCTACCTAAGAAGGGCCAAAGTTAGTGGAGAGAGGAGAGAGCAAAAGTCCATAAATTGCTTGAGAGCAAACCAGACCAATCAGCATAAAATTAGGGGCTGACGGGGTTAGGATCAGGAGCTTTATTGAAGACCTAAACGTTTGTTGCTTCAGATATACTCCAATAATTAAGTTCACAGTCTTGCCCCGTTTGGTATTTTCGAGTTGAATGTCTAAAGAATTTTGAATTAGAAGGGAAACTGGGTGTATCCATAGAATTGACTAAGCCCTGGTGGCAGTGCATGTATTATAGCAAGCCTGCAGAGTCACCACTGAGATATACTGAGGTTCTATAGTGACTTGAGCTGTTGATCAGTCCATAAGAGCCCTATGGAAGACCAATGCTAAAGGGAAGGTGAGTGGCACAGAGGAATGGAGGGACAGTCCAGTGCTTCGGTTCCAGGCCAGTGTCTTGGTCATTGATATGGCAGCTCTTGTATCAGCATTGAGGTCTGCCAGCAACAATCTTGCCCCTTTTGTTCTGCATGCTCTGTGCCAAATGGGAATATTATCAATGGAAGCTGTTTGAAAGGCTCCATTCTGGAGATGAAAGGGTGTGTGATTATGTATATGTGTGTGTGTGTGTGTGTCTAGAGTATATTAGCTGAGCATCCCATATAGCTAAACATAAAGGGGATGCAAGAATTTTCCGCACTCCACACAGAAGAGGAAGGAAGAGAATGTTAATTGTACAATGAGAACATTTTGCCAATTTCCACTGAAGTGTTTCACCAGCGTTGTCTTGCTGGCAAAGAAAGAAGGAAGCAAAGGAGTAGCAATCAGAAAAGTTACCAAGCGTTGTGTTCCAAACAGACAGCAAAGCCCTTCAGTCTACAGGGACGGCTTGATGGTTTGCTGTGTCAGAGAACTTAGCTTACATTAATGCTCCACTGGGATGAGGGGGAAACGCTCTCCTCCCACACACCTGACCTACCAGTCCCAATGCATTATAATTTGCTTCACCTGAAATTAAGAGCTGCTCTGTGCTCAGTGCAGCACAAGAATCCAGCCTCTGGCGAAAAAAATGCTCCTTTGTTTGTTGGAAATTAAAACTTGCATACAGTTTGCAATTCACTGCCAATGTGGCAAGGCCCAGAGAGAGAGAGAGAGAGAGAGAGAGAGAGAGAGAGAGCAGCGATATGCCTTGTCTGGCACTGATGAATTACTTATCCAGCACCTCGCCCCTCTATACTCTGCTCTAGAAACAGCTTAATGACATGAGGAGGTTTTCCTGCTTGTTGGAAGCAGAGGATTGTTTTAAAGAGGCAGCAGTGCTACATTCTCAGTGGGTTAACTTGCCTGCTCCCTCTGACACAATTTATTAAAAACATTTTTCAGCAAAGGCATGTGTTCTGTAGCATCCCTATGCGCCATCCTGCTTTTCTCTAAACAAAGTCTTTGAATCGCTGGTTTTTTAAAAAAAAGGAAATTAGAAACATGGAAATTTAATAACTTTCCATTATGCAAATTTGATTTAATCAGAGATGAGGCTGAAGTGCAATAAAAGCATACTTTCATTAAGTTTATGACTTTCAGGCTTTTTAATACCCCAGAAATGTCAATTACAAGGTTACTGTAGCAATAGATGGTTATGGCCACCAAGTAATTGGTTTCCTTTCCAGTCAACACGAAGGAAGGAGTTTGGTTTGTGTTTACATCTGCCATGAGGCAGGGACCAAGGAGCAATGCCAGGTATTTGCTGGAAGTATAGCCAGGCTGAGCAGGCTGCCTTTCTTCCAGTTAAAGAAGGAACTGCTGGATCTTATAGGTGGTTCTTTTCAGCCTCATCCATATCAGCTAAAAATTGAGCTGGCTACAGCCTCTATGAGTGGCAGCTGTGCTAACCTCCAGCATCTGTGGTTGGCAACCTTCAGTCTCGAAAGACTATGGTATAAGCCTACAGCACCCAGTATTCCCAGGCGGTCTCCCATCCAAGTACTAACCAGGCCTGACCCTGCTTAGTTTCTAAGATCAGACGAGATTGGGCATGTGCAGGGGGTGTATACAAATTGCTGGAAGTCCTTTTTAGTGCCCATTCCTAACATTCCAGCTCCAGTCCCAACTTTTGGCAAAGGTCCCTTAACTACTTTATTATAGTTAGGTTATAATGGGAGAGAAATCAGGAGATTGAGCTTGTGGCTTTAATTACCTTTTCCCAGGATTTGAATGCTGGAGCAAGTGTGCTAACTCCACAGTTCCCAACATAGTGATGGAACTTTAGGGGTACCATTAAAAAAAATTACTGACAAATGTAGGGGCGCCATGAACAGAGAAAGCTTGGAACCTCAGACTGAACTGCAAGACTTGGCTGACACCAACAGCATAGAACCTCTGCAAGGTGTGAAGTGATATCATTTCACACCTCACAGAGATTCTGGTTTTAAGCAGGTGTTTGGAAGTAGTGTTTATTTTTCCAGTTTCAACCTGAGCAGGTAATGTATCCACAAATTCTGTGTCTTTTAGGGGGGTCAGAGGGGACTCCAAATTTAGCAGGATGGGTCCTTTTCAACTTGGTTCCTCAAAGAAATAGTCAACCATTGCCTGTAAAAGGCAAAGTATTTTTAAAGTAAAGTTCAGTTTGAACTAATTTTGTGAATACAGAGTTACATATTTGAATGACTTCTCTCTTTGCAAATGTGTGTGGTGAAATTCAGAAAAGGGATGTTTATCAAACCTCTGTTGTGATCTGACCTCTCCATACATAGTTGGATGCTACGTCCCAGAGAGATGACAGCACTTTCTCTTTCTTTGGTGGTGATGTGACAGACTTGTCACTCACAAAATGGTTGCCACAAGTTCAGGGTGGATTTTATTTATTTCTAACATGTACTCTGGTAAGGGAAGATTTCTAACAAAGAAGCATATATACCATTTTAAACTGGCCCTCCTCACCCCAGCAATGTCTTTTCTAGTGGCTATCTACTGGTGTTCTTTTGCATCTTTTCAGATTGTGAGTCCTTTTGGGACAGGGAGCCATTAGTTGTTTGTTTGATTTTCTCTGTAAACGGCTTTGTGAACTTTCCGTTGAAAAGCAGTATATAAATACTGTTAATAATAATAATAATAATAATAATAATAATAATAACAACCAGTAGTCTGCACCATAAGTGGGAGGGAAGCAAACCAATTTACATGTCCTCCTTGTTTGTAGATACAACTTCCAGTTTGACTGAAAGTCACTTCTAGTTGCTTTTGCAGGCCATTCTGAAGCCTGCAAACAGAGTGGATGCAGGACTGGTGTGACCTGAAATAGACATCCAGGGCCTCCCATTAAGTCAGAGGTTCCCATACTGTGTGTTACAATGCCCTGGGGCATTGCAACAACTTTCCACGGGTGTCGCAGGCTGTGAGTAGCCAGCCAAGCCGCTCAGCAGTGCAAGCGCAACAGATTGCAGAGCCGAGGCTCTGGTCTGTTAAGTGAGGGCTACATGCAATGTGTTTTGGGAAGCATCATTGGCACTTCTGGGTTCCACAATGGGCACCATTGGAGGAAGGATTTTGTGTGTCGCATGTAAGTTTGGGATCCACTGCATTAAGGCTTTGCAGGACTACTAAGAGCATTGTGTTGCAACCTACCACAGAGGTTGTGATGCTGAAAACTTTGGGAACCACTGCTTTAAGGTGTCAGTGCTACACTAGATGTTGAAAGTGTTGGTAAGATTAGACATTTTCTGAAGTAGGGTTTGGATTCCACATGGAGCTCATCTCCCTAGAGCCAGGTACTAGTTTTCCATGAGAACTAAATGCTAGACTGTCTATCTCCATGCTGTCTTGTGCAAAATGTGAATGTGATAAGCTAGAAGGCTTCTAATGGGCAGCTCAGCCTTGTTTGATTTGTGCAAGCTTTTTTCATCTTCATGTAGTCTCAAATGAGAGAGGAGCAAATGCACAGCAGTTTGCAGGCAGTTTCCTTTCCTGTGTGTTTTCTCCTTCTAGGAGTCTCGTGGGGATTGGGTTCCAGAGAGATTTTAATTTTAAACAAACTTCACCAAAGCATCCCAGTGGGCGATGAGAGATCACAGCACATTTCAGTTACAAGGTGGAAAAAGGTATTGAGATGAACTGTACTGTGAAGAATGGAAAGATGCTAACAGAGAGAAGTCAAATCCCTAAGTTGATTCGAAATGATAAACTAAACATGATGGGTAACAAAAACAACACATTACAAAAGGATGAGCCACTGGGATAATCCTCTAAGATCCAGCAGATTTCAGAGCCAATGAGAACCTGAATATAAAACACAGAAACAGTGGGCTGCTTCTGTACTGTTTTCCCCATACAGCCACAGCCCCAGAATGTGGTCCACTGGCACTGCTGTGATAAATTACCTGCCATCTGTATAGCTTCATGCAGACCAGCATCCAAACCAGGCCAGGTTTTTAGAGCTTTTCTGTTTTGTTCATTTTTTAACTCTTCCAGCTATCAGAATCGATATCTAAGGCTGCAATCCTACATACACTGCCTGGGAATAAACCTTCTTGAATTCACTGGGTCTTAGTTCTGAGTAAATTTGCATAGGCTTGCACTTTTAGTCAAATTATTTACTGTTTCCAATGACAGGATTTGAACTGCACTGTGATTATAATAGGACTAGAATGTCTACCACAGAAAAGGTATGTAGGTGGAGGGAGGGCAGGGAGGGGCAGACAAGGGCAGATTGTGCTCAGGTGGGGGGCAGGATTGGTGATGCCAGTGCTTCTGATAACCAATCCCCTTTCCCAGACCCAATCCCACAGTACGGGTCCACATGAATCTGCTCCAGTTATTAGCTAGCACAGGTCCAAGTAGAAATACACACACCCTGCACTGCAGAGGCTTATCCCTGGGTAAGGGAACAAATGTTCTCTTTCCTCCTGCACTTGTCCCCTACCATAGGGTGCAGCGGTCACCATTTTGGCACCACTACATTGATGGGGAGGGGGGGGGATGAATAGAATTGAGTCATAAGACTGCTAATATTATATTGTCTCTATATGTCCATGGTGCAGCCACATTTGGAATACTTTTTACAATTCTGGTAGCCTAACTTCAAGAAGGATATTGTAGAGCTGGGAAAGGTGCAAAAGAGGACCAAAAAAGGAAAAAAAAAATTAGACAACTAGAGCACCTTCCTTACAAGAAAAGGCTACAGCATTTGGGTCTTCTAAGCTTGGAAAATAATTGATTAAGGGGGGCAGAGGGACCATTGTCAGGCTCCACCATTTTGCTCCAATCTCTTGCTCTTGTGGTAAGGGCAGTTGGCTTCCCATAAGGCTCTAACCAGAGGGGGCACCTCAGAAATAGGTGAGGGAGGGTATTAGGCAGGTATAGGGCAGGTATTAGGGTATTAGGCAGGTCTTCATAAATGACCTGGAGACAGGGGTGAGCATTGGACAAGTTTCTAGAGGAAAAATCCATTACCAGGTACAAGCCATGATGTGTATGCGCAACCTCCTGATTTTAGAAATGGGCTATGTCAGAAGGCCAGATGCAAGGGAGGGCACCAGGATGAGGTCTCTTGTTATCTGGTGTGCTCCCTGGGGCATTTGGTGGGCCGCTGTGAGATACAGGAAGCTGGACTAGATGGGCCTATGGCCTGATCCAGTGGGGCTGTTCTTATGTTCTTATGTTCTTATGACCTGGGCCGTCCTCTACACCTGACTGGCAGAAAGTGTCCTTGTGTCAGTTCTGATTCCCCCGGAAGATCTCTGGTAGGACCTATGCCCTCAGCATCCAAACAGATCTCATAGCTGCTAGCCAGCACCTCATCACAGGCTCACCTGTCTTCCACCCATGTCCAAAACCAGTTTTCCCTCCACATCCCCATTTTCCCCTCTTCTTTGGTGGATCCAAGTAGGAGTGGCTACCACCTCCTGTGAGATAGGACCCACCATCATGCCTCCCTCTTTGGCCTTCCTTGTTAGGTGTATTGCCTGCTATGGCCTGAAACAGTGTGCAGTCACCATTGCTCATCTGAGACCCATCACCTTGGGCACAGTCCACTTAATATGAGGGATGAAACCCAGCTTTAGTGAACAGAGTTGGAGGGGCAGGTGGGCTACAATATGCTGTATTTCTTGGATGTTCCTGTTTTGTCACAATCTGGTCCAGGAAAAAGAAGGAACTTCCAGGAAAGGAGCTTCCCTCTCACCTCACCCTCAGTTTCAGCACAAAGGCCTGAACACTCAGCCCAGCAGTGGTGAGGGCATTATCCCCACTCAGGATTATCACTTTTCAGAATAAAGTGGTGTGTCTGAATTTTGTGCTTTGTAGGTGAGTCAAAGAGTACACTCAAATGTGCTCTTTTGAGTGTCCTGATTTTAGAAATGGGCTATGCCAGGTACAAGGGAGGGCACCAGGATGCAGGTCTCTTGTTATCTGGTGTGCTCCCTGGGCATTTGGTGGGCCGCTGTGAGATACAGGAAGCTGGACTAGATGGGCCTTTGGCCTGATCCAGCGGGGCTGTTCTTATGTTCTTATGTGCATCAATGTGCAGACAAGAAGTGCATCTTCACCCCTTCCTTTGGGGAGAGGTGTCCCAAGAGTAGAAGTCGCCTGTGGGACTTACTTGGTGGGAGGGATTGTAGGGGGGCTATACTGATGTTCCATGTTCAGGGAAGTCATGAAGGGTGCAAGGAAGGAACTGTGCTGTGCCAGGTGCCTGCTCTAATCACCAGCTTTTTTCTCCAGTCAATAAGCGATTCTGTTTCATAAGTAGCTACTGGAGTTCAAGCAGATACTTGTGTGGATGGGAGAGTGATTGGGCAGGCATGTGACAGGCCTGGGATGAGGGGCATTGTTCAGGGGATGATGGCCTTGATATAATTCCTAATCAGGCCCTGCCACTGCTTCGTCAAACAAATGCTGAGCTTCCCATTTGCTGGCATTCAGTGGTTCTTCTGGATGCTATTTCAGCAGCAGAATAATTAGTGACTTGCAGGAAAAAAGCAAGTAAGCCCTGAATGGTATTTAGTGACAATTATTCTGCCAAACCACTGCTTACTGTTATAAATGGAGCTTATTAGTGCCAAATTGTTCTGATAGGAAGCGGCTTCTGCAGGAAAAAAAGAATGGCTGCAGCTCCTTGTGTGTTGTGGGCATCAGCACAACGCCACTGGCCGCTTTTGTTCTGCCTGCTTGAGGCTCCTCCGGAGCAGAAACCAAACTGCCAGCCTGCCTGCCACAATGCTGCTCAGTCTGGAGGCTGCTCCAAATTCATTGCTAGGATTACCATCCCAGTTGGGGTCCTGTAAGCCTAGTCGAATGGCAGTCATAGCTGGGGGCAAGAATGGAAAGAGTGGTCAGTTCCAAGAGCTGCAGCAATTCATTTGAGTGAGCACTATTTACTGCACAATCCTAGGCATGTCTCCATGTTGGCATCCTTCAGTCTCGGAAGACTATGGTATCGCGCTCTGAATGGTGGTTCTGGAACAAAGTGCCCTCTCCAGTGCGCGAAGCCTGGGTAAAGTAGATATGGAGGATAGACTGTTACCCATGCAGCAAATTCCCCCCCCCCCGTTGCTGAACTGGTCCAATGGAAAGACAGAAGCCAATACGGTTGGTTCCAGCGGCGTTGCAGGAGTTGCCAGAACTTGACTGTGTTCAGCCATGAACTGCCTCAGGGACTCCGGCTCCGGATTTTGCCTCGAGGTTGACTCCTGAAGCCTTTCCCATAACTGGATGTAGCCACAAGGCAGTGGAGGTTTGGGATCAGAGATTTCCTTCTCTCAGATGAGCTGCCTTCCCAGGCTAACAAGTCCCAACTACCCGGTGGCTGTTTAGTTGCCTCTTACGACAAGTATAGCCAAATTGCGGGCCTATTCTTATCCCCAGCCCCCAGGGGAAATGTCTACTCAAAAGAAAATCCCATTGTCTACAATGGGGTTTACTCCCAGGAAAGTGTGCATAGGATTGCAGCTTTAATGAGTTCTAGCCTTTGCACATTCCACATGGGAGAGTCTCAGCTCCACCCCTGGATGCTACATTCCCTACAGGTGAAGCCCCTTTGCTATGATAAAGCTGAGATGAGCAATTTAATCTGCACATTAGAAATGTCACCAGGAGGAGGTCCTCCATTGACTTGCTTGTTTTTCAGGGCTGTAACATTGTATTTATTTATTTTTAATTATCCAGTTTTTCCTCCATTCAACAACTCAAAGCAACAAACAACTAGGAATTGAACATAACAAGATATACAATATGAACAGCAGTCAGGTAATTCAGTATAATTTCAACAACAGTGACAGCCTTACAGCACCTCTTATTGTTTCAACAAGGCTTGCTAGCAATTGTCCTCCATGTAAGAACTTTTAGCAACCTTTTGGGGTAACTGAAATAGAAATAAATATGATTACTTACATATTACGTATGTCTTCAGTAAGTAGATGGCTGACGCTTTCAGGAGGTGGGCACGAAGCCCTGTTCAGGAAAGAGGCATTAAATGTGCAGAAATAAATAAGATACAACTTACGGTCATGTTGTTGTCACATTAATGCTTTATCACTGGCTTCCAGTGGTTTGATTCCTTCTGTTGCAGTCTGCAGTTACTGAGAGCTTTAGCATTCCATGTAACCCTATTGCTGTAGCATTCACACTTTGCCAATGATACTTTGGTGTTAAGTATAACAAATGGCAGATATTTGTCTGCCGACCAACACAATTCACCTTCCTCAAGGTAGTGGACCTGATACCATCGTTCTTTTCTGACCACCTCGCCCTATGATGGTGATAGTGTTCCTATCCATGGTGGGTAGTGATAACAAGATCCGAACACTGAAGTGCTTTCAGTTAGACATGCCAGTCCTCTGGCTGGATAAACCACCTAGTCAGTGCAGTGACAGATGGAAGCCATCTCTGCATTTATTGCACCATTTTTGTATACTTCCTCCTGCTTTATAGCAGGTTTTATAGCCACTTCCACACTTTCTCTGCTCTGTGAGATTTGTGGGAGATTCTCCATCCTTCCCTGGGAAAAAAAAGACAACTGAAGTTATCTATCAAGTGCAAACTGACAAGATTGTGAAGCAGCGAGACAGAGGGGCTGATGATGAGTTTCAGATGGCTTTTTCCTACAGACCGTGTATAAAACATATGCTTGATTCAGAGGTTGAAGCAGAAAATTTTTTTCCAAGGAAGAACATCCACTTCTTGATTTATTTCTTAAATTGCTTCTGCATTTGATAATAATTGGGCCTCTTATTGCTTTGTCTCTCTCCAGGGATTTGTTTGGGTGCTGTGTGAGAGGGCTGTGTGAGAAAAGGGGAGATAAAAGGAGACTTAGAGATGGCAGAGAAATTAAATGAGTTCTTTGCATCTGTCTTCACGGCAGAAGACCTCGGGCAGATACCGCTGCCCGAACGGCCCCTCCTGACCGAGGAGTTAAGTCAGATAGAGGTTAAAAGAGAAGATGTTTCAGACCTCATTGATAAATTAAAGATCAATAAGTCACCGGGCCCTGATGGCATCCACCCAAGAGTTATTAAGGAATTGAAGAATGAAGTTGCAGATCTCTTGACTAAGGTATGCAACTTGTCCCTCAAAACGGCCACGGTGCCAGAAGATTGGAGGATAGCAAATGTCACGCCTATCTTTAAAAAGGGAAAGAGGGGGGACCTGGGAAACTATAGGCCAGTCAGCCTAACATCCATACTGGGTAAGATGGTGGAATGCCTAATCAAAGATAGGATCTCAAGACACATAGACAAACAGGCCTTGCTGAGGGAGAGTCAGCATGGCTTCTGTAAGGGTAAGTCTTGCCTCACGAACCTTATAGAATTCTTTGAAAAGGTCAACAGACATGTGGATGTGGGAGAACCCGTGGACATTATATATCTGGACTTTCAGAAGGCGTTTGACATGGTCCCTCACCAAAGGCTACTGAAAAAACTCCACAGTCAGGGAATTAGAGGACAGGTCCTCTCGTGGATTGAGAACTGGTTGGAGGCCAGGAAGCAGAGAGTGGGTGTCAATGGGCAATTTTCACAATGGAGAGAGGTGAAAAGCGGTGTGCCCCAAGGATCTGTCCTGGGGCTGGTGCTTTTCAACCTCTTCATAAATGACCTGGAGACAGGGTTGAGCAGTGAAGTGGCTAAGTTTGCAGATGACACCAAACTTTTCCGAGTGGTGAAGACCAGAAGTGATTGTGAGGAGCTCCAGAAGGATCTCTCCAAACTGGCAGAATGGGCAGCAAAATGGCAGATGCGCTTCAATGTCAGTAAGTGTAAAGTCATGCACATTGGGGCAAAAAATCAAAACTTTAGATATAGGCTGATGGGTTCTGAGCTGTCTGTGACAGATCAGGAGAGAGATCTTGGGGTGGTGGTGGACAGGTCGATGAAAGTGTCGACCAAATGTGCGGCGGCAGTGAAAAAGGCCAATTCTATGCTTGGGAACATTAGGAAGGGTATTGAGAACAAAATGGCTAGTATTATAATGCCGTTGTACAAATCTATGGTAAGGCCACACCTGGAGTATTGTGTCCAGTTCTGGTCGCCGCATCTCAAAAAAGACATAGTGGAAATGGAAAAGGTGCAAAAGAGAGTGACTAAGATGATTACGGGGCTGGGGCACCTTCCTTATGAAGAAAGGCTATGGCGTTTGGGCCTCTTCAGCCTAGAAAAGAGACGCCTGAGGGGGGACATGATTGAGACATACAAAATTATGCAGGGGATGGACAGAGTGGATAGGGAGATGCTCTTTACACTCTCACATAATACCAGAACCAGGGGACATCCACTAAAATTGAGTGTTGGGCGGGTTACGACAGACAAAAGAAAATATTTCTTTACTCAGCATGTGGTCGGTCTGTGGAACTCCTTGCCACAGGATGTGGTGCTGGCGCCTAGCCTAGATGCCTTTAAAAGGGGATTGGACAAGTTTCTGGAGGAGAAATCCATTATGGGGTACAAGCCATGATGTGTATGCGCAACCTCCTGATTTTAGAAATGGGTTATGTCAGAATGCCAGATGCAAGGGAGGCACCAGGATGAGGTCTCTTGTTATCTGGTGTGCTCCCTGGGGCATTTGGTGGGCCGCTGTGAGATACAGGAAGCTGGACTAGATGGGCCTATGGCCTGATCCAGTGGGGCTGTTCTTATGTTCTTATGTTCTTATAGTGAAAAATGTGCTCAGGTTATGTGTTAGGAGAACAGTGTAAGCTTGCTTTTCATACCTGATCACATCTTAACATGGGTACAAAAAAACGTCAGCTCAAGCAAACATGCAGACTAACACCTGTAGTCCAAACCACTGGAACAAAGGTGGGACTTAGCATACAGTGGTGTGTACTACACAGAAATTCATCCTGATCTGTACCTTGGTGGCCCTTCCTGTCTAGGCACTGCATGAGTCTAAAAATACTTCCTGTTCAAATGGATACTTGTGTAGTCCCATTGCCTCCTCATCAATAGTGCATTAGCTCTAACCGCCTCCGATCCTTTGCAGAGCCAAGATGAGAGCTCTCCTGGGGTGGCTGGAAAGAGAGCCCGGTCAATTAATAGCACATCTGTTTGATGGGGTTAGAGAGTCACAGAGTTTTCAATCTCTGTGGAGAAGTCACAGCAGGTGAGAAATGTGCTCTCTAGCCCAACAATGTAATGCAAATGCCAGCAGCATGTAGCATGGGCCACTTTGAGCACCAAGGAAATTAATTAGGATTAAAGATCATCAGCAGTGGGGATGACAGAAATAAATGCCACTCATAAAAAAGGGGAGGGAAAGAATTCCTGATTAATTAATGAAGCCATCCCTGTGGGAACTGGGCAGGATCTTAATGCCACCTTTCTCAATAGTGAGATGGCAAGCAGTTGGTGTTTCGATTCATTTCTGGTTCAAGTTCAGCTGTGACTGAAATGCTTTGTTTGGCTCCTATGTTTTGGTAGTCTGGAGCTGACTGGTTCAGTTCTGATGCATTCCAAAGAATTAAGAACTATGTTGGCTTGCATATTATTATTATTTATTATCTTTGCACTAAATTAAAGGATGGCTATCCAGGGTTTAATATCATGGTAATATTGCATTGCACCTTCCTGAATAATAGATAGTAAGACACACCATAGATTATATTATTACTTTCTACATATTCTAGAAGAAGAAAAGCCATGTGTCAGAACAGAAGTAGGAGGGAAATCTGTGTATAACATAATGTTGATTGCGAGTAATTATTTAATTCTGAAAAATGTAATATGATCTGAAAACAAATCATCTAGCCAAAGTTAAATGCTTCTGAGTCCTATTGATTTAAATGGGAGTGAGCTAAGTGTGTGTTTAATTCTTCCATTGAAACCAGCAGTAATTTAAAGTGCTTACCTTTGACTAGATCCATGAAGTTTAAATTTAAAAGCCACAATCATTCTGTTGCTGTCTAACACATGATACTTTCCTCTGTAGCCAGATTCCCATTCTTTCATCTCTTGGGGCTCCTTACCTCAAAGGTCAGGACTGCAGCACTTCTTGGGACCTGCATGCACAGACATTTGATGTGACTTGAATCTTCCCCTAATGCTAGAGTTGCATTGCCAATGGCACCAATTTTGAGTGACACAATACTGCCTACTTCATTTGGGAATTGAACTCAATGACTCTGCTGGCATGTACAGAATGGTGAAATGGTGTCGTTTTTTAGAGCGGGGTATTAAACGACAATGAATGTGTCTGGAGTTGTAGCAAAGCAGCACTTATTTTGAAGTGAATATTTCAGGCTGACTTTGGCTAACTGTGCCACAAGACCTCATGGAAAGAACATCCAACATATTCACTGCCATAATTACAATAAGAAGCAAAATTTTTCAGGCACGGAGGAAAGCAGTTCTCGGGAACACCAGCGAACAACAGTTATATTACGTTTTACACAGGCAGCCCAATTCGAAACTGTGCTTGAACAAGCGGGCCGGTTGTTCTGCCCCATATCCAGCCCAGGGCAAGGGAAATTCATTCCCCTTAACCCGGTAACATGGCAGCAGCCCCAATGGGTCTACTTGGATCTGTACCACCTAAAGAAGTTGGGCAGATCCAAGCAGCCTGGCACTGCACCAAGGTGCCGAGGAGTGGGTTAGAATCTGGCACAAGAGTTAGATCCAGTCTCCACCCCCCTGGGCCTGGCCCGCCTATGAGCTTGCCCACCACCTGACCTCCCCTCACCCTGGAACACCTCCGTTCCACCCACCCCTCCCCTCCCCAAGCCCCCACCCCAGCCTGACTCAGCCAGCGCAGACCTACCAATGCACTAGCTCTGTGGGGCATGTGCTGGCCTCCAGATGCTGAAGCACAGATGTGTGCCGGCCTTCCTCCTCTCCCGTTGGTGTGCAAGTGCTTTACGGCACTTTCACGACACCTCCAGGTCCAAGGGCCAGTTGGGATTGTGCCCATAGTCAGCTAAAGTTTGTTTGTTCTATGCTTCAAGTCTTCATAATTTTACAATGCAGAACTGCCACAGAATGAAGGTCTGGTTGATGCAAGCTACAATGTTATGCAAAAGTACCTGTTATTCAGTAGTATCAGGTGTTAGAAATTATATCCCATATTATTATCCCATATCCTGTATTATATATTTTTTATGTGTCAGTTCTTTTACCTGGCTCTTACTCAGAGGAAGTACAGGCTTTGGGAAGGAGAATAAAGCCAAAGTTGGCATGTAGCCTAATCATTTTCTTGAGAGAATTCTGTCAAACATAAGCTGAGCTTCCTGCAGGAACCCTGTGAGACGGATGTTCTTTTCCAGATTGAATAGGGAGGCAGGCACACAATGGTGAAGGCGTGTTCTTTAACACAGGAAGCTGTTTGTGGGCCTGACCAAAAAAAAAACCAAACTATTTTATGGCAGACCATAATCTATTGTAGCACTTTATTATGTCTAACACAACAGAAGTGTAAACAGAACTGACAAGAAATTAAAATCAATTGCATTCTCTCGACAGCAATATCGGTTTGTCGGTAATTACTTGTTTGTTGTCTTCATTGTGAATCTGAACAATTCCAAGGTTGTTAATGCTCCAAGAGAGAAAATGAAATTACATATTCAATTTAAACCACACAGAGACAGATTGCCAAGAAGGAAAGGCAGCTTTATTGGCACTTGGATGGTGGAGCTGTGACAACTGAGAGGGGTGCTGGTCAAGAGCTGGAGCTTGGACTGCGGCCTTGTCTTGGAGTGCTAATTGTCCCAGGTGGTGGAGCAAGGCCCTGGGATAGCCATTTCACCTGCCTGCAGCATTGCCAGACAAGAAAGCTTGCCATCTTGGCCCAGTTAATATTTAGAGATGGCTGGGTTTCTCTATGCTGTGTTGTTTTTTTTAATTTTATAAGTCAGCAGAGAACAACGGCAAAAGAACAAACTACAAAGACGGTATTATTAAAATTAAGGTGAAACTCTAATCCCATATGTATCAAAAACTACAACTGGTTTCAATCATACAAATATAGCCTTTCCATGGGAACTGTCATGTCTACTTTCTTGCGCAATCCATAGATGCTTCATTACACTTATTCCTACCTTATGTGCACCTCTTGAATGGCATTTCTGATCTCCTAATACCTGGATAAACCATTACATAGATAATATGGGATAATTCACCAGGCATTATTTAGGGGATATCCTATCCTATCGGTGGCTTCTAAATCAGATGGCTTTCAAGTTCTTAGGACACAGTTCAGAAGAGGAGATGGACCGATGCAAATCCCTTTTGCCATATTAGGAGTGTCATGAATGTGCCTTAAAGCACATTTGTGCCTCCTGCAGAGTCAGTTGAGCTAGCACACAGACATGTGCTGGCTAAGGGAGGCCAAACCCAGGCTCCCCACTTCCCAGACCTGATAAGTTTGTATTGGCCTTGGGAGATCCGCGCGGGGGGTTTGGAGAGGGTGGCGGGATGGTGGAAAGGGGTCATTGGGGTGAGGGAAGGTGGAGAGGATGGACTGGTAAGTGGACCAGGTCCAGGAGGGGAGTGGGACCAGCCTGAGCAACTTAGGTTGCATCCTAATGTTCCTCCCAGCCAGTCCAACATTATATCGTGCTGCTCAGATCTGCACCAGCAATTTTGCTGGCACGGATCTGAGTAGCCCCATAGAGGTGACTGTGTGACACGGGGTAAGGGAATAAATATCCCCTTACTCCAGGTTGCACCACAGCCACCTCCTAACCTGCACTCAATACAGCGCAGATCAGCTGGCCTGCCTATTCCAGTGCAAGTTAGGATTGGGTTGTAAATCTAATTTTGCAGTGAAGGGTTAAATTGGAACTGGAAACAACCTTGGCAAGAGGAAGACACAGGATGTGTTAGTGGGAGGGATGACATGAGTGTTTTTTTTTGTTTTGTTTTTTTTTGAGAAAGAGGATTTTGTTGTCTTCCAGTTTTGTCTGGCACCCATAAATCTTTGCCTCCTAACCTCCCACCCACCCACAAGGCTTGATTTGATTTTTCTTCAAAATGAATAGATAGTGGCATGTCTAGAACATTTCACTTGACAGTCTTTAACGTGTGTTTTGAAACTGAACAGATTTCTTCTGAACGAGGATAGGCCTGAAATCCGTAAACAGATTTATTTTCATTGAAAAATTGGATAACCTAAATTAGAAAGACTGTACATATTGCTGATTCCACTCCTCCTAAATCAAGTGAAAGGTTGGTTTTTACTTGCTTAGGGGCTTCTCAGCAATACACCATCTTGTTTATCAGCCACCAGCCATAACTCAATCAAGGAGATTTCAGTTAACCTTACTTCTTATAATTAAATATACACTTTATTAAAACTGACAAGGGATATGGAACAAATATAAATGAATGCCTCCAGACAGATGAAGTTCATTTATTAATGATGCAACATTCCACGATTCCTCCAGCCGTGGCTAGATGCACCTCGCCAACTATTATCTATTTAAGGATGCATAATTGACATATAAATATCTTACCATGAATAGTTTTAAGTGCTGGACAGGCTTTGGTTATTTGTCCTGTAGTTCAAGCAGACCCACAGCCCAACATCCTGTTAAAGAGATGTCAATGATGGTTTTGTTTTTTTTGTTTTTAAAAACTCATTCTTTTAAAATGTTGACTACTTTGGAAGTAATACTTTGTTTTTTATAAAGTCCGCCAGATATTTTGTTATTCATATAACTGATACCCCTCCCACTATGCTGGGGTTATTATGATGTCCTCATTTCTACCATATTCATTGTGTATTATGGTCTAACACCTGTTGTGCCAAACATGGATTTGCCAGTTTTCTTTCCTGGCAAATCTCTTGTGCTTTTAACAACTGGGGGAAAAGAAAAAGCTTAACAGCTTTCCCTACTATTACAACTCAGTGGTTGAAAAAGCTTAATTTGTATTTAATTTAAGCTTAATTTGCTGCTGGAGTGGAACTATCACGGGCAAAGAGCGCTGCCAGAACATATTGGCATCTCTAGTCTTTAATCACCAAAGTGGCCACACTTTATGCAGCATGATCTGTGATCCCCAATTATCATTGCTTTGAGCTATTTGAACTTGGGAATGGAGAAAAGACTGTAATCTACTGCAGAGATGAGAAATGTAGAGAATAGAGAAGGGTAGAGCAGTAGGGTAGACACTAGGGTCCCATGATGGACCTCATTTCATGCCCCAGGTGGTGGGTGCGGTGACCTACCATCACTCTACCCCCGCTGGTTTTTTGGCTATAATTTTTGATATAATAGAGATATTTAAACATAGTTTGTTTTGTTGCATTCTGCAAGAAATTACGCTTTGAATTATATATAACATGATGATATTGTTTGAAAATACCAAGATTTTAAAAATTTTGGCCAGTAGTGGTTTTTACCCTACCTGTGCACACCATCCAGTGCTGCCTGTACCCCCCCCCCCATGATGCCACTGGTGTAGAGAATACTGTAGAAATGAGATATGTCGAGAATAGATTCCATCAGAGCAATTATCTCCCCTTTAGTAGTAGTATACTTTATTGTCATTGTACAAGTACAATGAAATTTCAATGCACTCCAATGCACTGAAACTTCAGTGCACTGAAACTGAAATTTCAATTTCAAGGCATGGACATAAAACATTTATACAACAATCATGCAATCAAACAATCATATAACACATTCAGATCCATCCCACATACAATACTACATATACATCTATTAATATAAATATCTCACAAATAAAGAATAAAATAATATTCCTCTTTCTCTCAGAGATGTAATAAATAGATAACAAAACCCAGTAAAACACTGGAAGATGCTGTGTGTTATCATATTCCTAATGATTTTTAAGTTCATTGTTCAATATGGTTATAGCTCTAGGATAAAAGCTATTCATAAATCATGTGGTGCATGTCCTGATAGATCTATATCGTTTGCCAGAAGGCAACAGTTCAAAAAATTATAAGCTGGATGAGAATGATCTTTAAGAATACTATGTGACTTTTGCAAACAGCGGGACATAAAGATGTCATCCAGGACTGGTAGCTGGGTGTTAATAATGATCTGTACAATCTTTATAATTTTCTGCAATGCTCTTTTATTCATAGCTGAGCTACTCCCATACCATGCCAGAATGCCATATTGTCAGGACACTTTCAATAGTGCTATGGTAATAAGACACAAGCAAACGCTGTGGCAGGTTTAACTTCCCAAATATCCTTAGGAAGTATAACTGCTTGTGTGCCTTTTTCACTAACGTATTAGTGTTTACAGTTCACAAAAGATCTGCAATATACATACCCAAGAATTTAAAACTTGCAACCCTCTCTACCTCCTTGCCATTTATGTGCAATGCTGTATGCACTTCCTTCCTTTTCCTGAAGTCAATTATGAGCTCCTTGGTTTTTTTTGATATTTAATGTAAGGTTGCACCACCACAACAACCCCTTTACTTCCACCCTATAGGCAGAGTCATTGTTCCCACTAATGAGCCCCACCTCTGTATCATCTGCAAATTTAATAATCACATTGGAATTATGTGATTAGGCGAGGGGCTACTTAATGATAGCTCCTGTTTTGCATGCTGAAGTTCTGAGGTTCAGTCCCTGCAATCTCCTGGCAGGATTGGAGAAAGACCCCCCTTGGACATGCTGGAGAGCTGCTGCCAGTTGGTGTCGACAATACAGACCTTGATGAATCTGTCTTATGCTGAATGTGCCTTTTATTGAATCTGTTTCAGTATAAGGCAGTTTCATATGTTCACATGAGGAAGCCTTGCCAGAAAGAAAGTTGGCAATTGCTGAGAAGGGAATTTCTACTGTTGGCTTCCTACTCCTATGCTTTCATACTATGAGGTCTGCTTTCCATTCAGGGTTCCAGCCTGTCCTTCACAGCACTTGCAATCTCCAGCAATTGTGTGAGGTTTTAATCTCAGCCAAACTGATATCCCTTCACTGAAACTGAATTGCAAACATTTTGTTGCTGACCTCTTACTTCCCTGAGCTACTGGAATGTTTGTGACTGTTCTATGACATCAACCAGCCAATGTAAGAGATTTCATCAGAAAATCCCTTAAGTACATTAGAGTAGAGATTGCACCGTGTTACAATATGAGATGGGCAACATGGGTTAATCCACTTGGGTTATTATAGGTATGTTGGACATCCTGCCTCACGGCTGGTGCCTGAACTAGATGGTTTTCAGGTTCTTTCTAGTCCAATAGTCTTGCACTTGGGGATGTAGGTTAAATTGGAATTGGAAACAGAAACAGCAAGAGGAGGGCACAGGATATGCTGGAGTGTGAAAAGGAGCAATCTTCCTTCTTAGCAATTCCACTGTTCCTGCAGAAATCCTGCCAGACAAAGCTCTCAGTTGTGGTCCATTTCTTGCTACTTCAAAGAAAGTTGCTTCCATCCTATCTCAATGTAAGGGGTTCATAGATTTTCCCCCAGACTCTTTCCCATTTGCCACCATGCTAAGACATTTGACAATGCAACAGAATCCTTGGCAACACAGTTCCTACTACACTGCTATTTTGTGTTCATGTTCTCATGCACCTGCACTATATGCAAACACAGCAACAATATTTTTCAGACGCAGAAGTGCATTGGAAAAGATGAAAAATGACAACAGTATGTGCTTTATGACACTTTCAGACCCGTGCATGGAAACCTAGATGTCCCCTTTTGCCATATTCTGCAAAGTATGTCCCCCCCCCATAAATGGAACAATTTCTAACAGAGAGCAAAAGAGGTAAGGTGAAACCCTATGGACGCACATATGACTGTGTAGCCTCTGAGCAGATAAGAGGAACTGCAATAAATATCTGGAGTTCAGAGATCAGGGCAGGAGGTGCCATTGTAGGAGGTGTAAGGCAGGAGGTATGATGCTGGAATCCTAAACTTTAATCATTGTGGTAAGGACATTTAACCTCACCCTAGGCATGTTCAACTAGAAATAAGTATCACTGAACTCAATGGTTCTTACTTTCTTAGATTAAATTAAAACATTAATTAAAAGCATTCTGTATTTTTGATATGGAAAATCTCTTTGCTTCTGAAGTTGTAGAATATGCCATCTTCATGACTACAAGAAGATGCATTCCCTATCGAACCTCCTAATGAGACATAATGAGGGTGGAATATATATTATTTTAAAAAAAGAATACTGGCAGACAACTAATTCTATGCACGTCTACTCAGAAGTTAGCCCCATTGAGTTTAATGGAACTCAATGGAACTCCCATGTAAGTTGGCATAAGATTGCAGCCAAACCCATTAGCAGCAGATCATTAGCAGACTTCCTCAAGGTGTCTTGTGTACAAAATATCCAAATACTGTATACTGTGGTTTATTCCTAGTAAGATTAGTTTTAAACTGTGATTCCTCCCAAATTTTACAGCTGTACTCAGTGACAGGAAATTAATTTCTTGCAGCTGTTGAACTAGGAACATTGGGCAACAGAACAAATGATCAAGAGACAGTGTTGTTGCAAAGCTCTTAAAGAGGAGATATGGATGAGTGATTGTGTTAGGTGGGGAAAATTGTACTCTTGCAGAATATGCTTCTGTTAAATTCCTTTTAGGAGTGTAACAGGAACAGTGCAGACTTGGCCACATTCTGCAGGAACTTTTCACATATTACATATGACTAGAGCAGGATTGGGTAAAAGCCTCACCTAGTTGTGAATCTAGGGAAAATGGAACCCATGGCAAGCACTGAAATTGCACCCCTTTCCAAACAGAGGAGATCATGGGGTGGGAAGCCAGCCCTGTCCATCCCACCAAGTGAATTTATTCAGCAGGCTACACAGAGAAGGGGAGAGGGGGAAGAAGCCTACCAGTGCCCATTCATTCAGAATGTGAGACATAGAAATCTTTTGTGTGGGCCTCAGTGACACTGTCACATTGCCAAATGTGATTGGTCATGTGATGCTATTCTCGTCCTTGTCGTGATGGAGTCCTCGTGTTTATCTCATAGTCTGTGTTTGGCTGGGATTGCTTGATGAAGAAGCCATTCATTCATTCATTCATTCATTCATCCATTCATTCATTTGATATTGCCAAAGGAGCAGTGGATTGGGGAAAGGACAGTCGTGAAAGGGCATGGAAAAAAAGCATGAAAGTTTAAAGTGAGGGGGTTTGTGAATTTCACCCCACTGCTTTTCATTGAAAATCAAACATGGGATGTTTGCACTGGAAGTCTAGTCAACTTTAGCGCTCTGCTGAGTGCTATAGGATTAATGACTGCAGTTAGGGATTAGGAAAACAGACCTTCCCCATCCATCCACACTAATGTCTCCTTCTCCTCTTCACTAGTATAATTTTATGCCACCACTGCTGGATGAGGGCTAGGTAGAAGTAAGTGGAGGTTGCTGCTTTGCTCCACAGAAATACACAGCCTTAAGACGGCTGAAACCTTTGGAAACCTCAAACACATGTGCACTCAGCCAGCCTCCTTCCTGTGGCTGAAACAGAGAGAACCTCTTCTGCAAGCTTATCTTTGTCTGTGTAGCGGTTTTTACTCTGCTGACACCTATATTATGTAGCTGTACAGTATTGGGGAAATGGGGTTACCTACTTTGTTTATTGCACCATATTGCTGCTGGACCTAGTTTCTCAGAGAGCATTCTGTAGAAAAAAGGATGTCTACAATATCCATTCTGTATTTATTCTGTTCCATGCAGCATCACAATCAAATAATGAGCTTTTAAACCTGGTTAGCTGGAGTGCGATGTAGAAATACAGTGCTATTGACCTTGGAAGGGAAAGATATCAATTTAGGAAAATTAGAATCAGGACTGCCGGGGTCTATGGAGACTGTACTTGTGACAAGTTAAAGGGAAGATATGAAGGACAATTATGACACACACACACACACCATTCTCCTCATATGGATATAAATTGTTGGCCATACTTACAGTTAGCATATAGTTATTAACTAAATACCACCCACCAATGGTGGCATTTCAGCCAGATGTTCCCAATGTGCCATGTTTAGTTGTTTTTCCTTGTTGCTTCTTGTTGTCCAACTGCCTCAGAAAAAATGTGGCAAAGTTCTGGGCTGTGAAACTTTATAGGACCCTGTTATGGGGTAGGAATTTATTGTCCCATGAGGTCATTCGAAAATTTGTCTGTTTATAACTAAATGGCAACTGGTACCAGACTTTTGATGGCCAGGAATGAATAAATAATTGTGTCTTTTCCTGTGACTATTACTGGTGTCCTTTCTGCACTTCGTTTTAGACTCTGAACTCATGATAGGCAGACATTTACTGATGTATTTCACTATATAATCTGCTTTGTGAACTACTTTTTCTTGAAAAAAAGAGGTATAAAAATGTTCTTAATAATAAGGAAGTATAGAAATCGTATATCATGTGCTGGTAGTGACAGATCACAGAAAACCCACTGCAACCCTCAACTCTTGTGCTTCTGGGAAAAGTTAGCCCTTAACATTTGAGGATCAACCAACACAGATTTGTTATTTCAAAATGACAAATGATTTCAAAAATCACCACAGAATCAGTTATTAACAGTCCAATTCTAACCTGCACCGGAACAGCTGGGCTAAGTGGCCTTTGCCATATCCAGCACTGGTAGGAAGCAGGCTGGAGGTCTCCTCAGGGTAAGGGGATATTTTTGCCTTACTCCATGTAATGCTCCAGCCTTCTCAATGGGGCTACTCGGATCTGCGCCAGCTAAATTGCTGGTGCAAATCTGAGCAGCTCCATGTAAAGCTGCCAGGCCCAGGAAGGGGGTTAGGATACGGCTGATCCTGCCTCCTCCCATCCTACCACTGTTCCACCCTCCCCCACTCCAAACACCCCTCGCTGCCTCCATTCCACACTCCCTCCACTCCTGCACCACTCGGTGCTGAACTCACCTCCACTAATGGCCTTTCCTTTAGGTGCAGCATTGGCGCATGCCCATCCCACCAATGCTGCTTGCTCTAGAGCAGTAGCAAACATGCTTTGCAACACTGTTTGCTGGTGCAGTGGGTTCTACACCGGCAGAGCCAAAGAGAAATGCTTCCTAAAGAATTCATTACAGATAATTATAATTGAATTGGCATTCAATTAACGTGAAGAGAAATGCAGGCATGTCTCCCCAAAAATGGTCAGGGTTGGGAACTTGAGTCAGTGACTTGGACTCCTTGGCAACTTGTGAGTCGCGCACGTGGAAGACTCTGAAAAAGACTTGAGTCAGGGCCCCCTTGACTCAGCACTCATCCCCATGCATGCTGACTTGAGTCTGCCTGTGACTGGGTCGGCTTGCTTACTGTTTTCACAGCATGGAAAACCTCATGGGGCCAGCATTCCAGTCGGGCAAGCAGCAGGGAGTTTCAGCCAAGAGGCAGGGAAGGTTTACTGCTTCCTTTCCCAGTCTAGTGGGGGGGAGGGAGGCAGGAGAGGGCTTTTTGCCATCTCTGATAGGAAGGAAGAAACAGATTATCATTGGACAAAGGATGAGCATTCTTGTATTGTCTTTGGCTAAGGAAGGGCAGGAGGAAGAGCGAAAGGCATTCTCGCCTTACAATTGGCTGCGGAAGCCCAGGGAGGAGGAGAAAGAAGGAGGGGAAAGGGGGCGTTCGTAGCGATCATGCTCTCCACCGCATGAGTGGTTGCTGTAAACTGAGATCCACTGTTACTTGGGAAGGGGAAGCCTTACTGAACAACCCGCTGCAGTGGGACTACTTTTGAGTAGAGCTGCCAAGGATTGGGTCGTCCTGGTAAACCTTGCAGCCGCTGTGCATGACCCTCCTCCCTCTAGCCACTTCTGTCCCTGCTCTCTTGTCATCCGTCCCACCCCGTTTACAGATGGGCAGGGACATGAAGAGAGTGAGAGAGAACTCTGACACACACACACCCCAGTAGCAGCCCTGTTTTTTCCACAACGGGCTTTTTAAAGGGGGTGGGGTGACTTGAGTCTTGTTGAGTCACTAAAGGGTGACTTGGCGACTCGGAAAATGCCCCCATCATGACTCACTTTTGAGTTGTGGGGGGCAGTGACTTGACAACTTGACTCAAGTCAAACTGTGCTGGGTTTTCCCATCCCTAATAATGGTATCAAACACAAAAATATTTCCTTGTATCATTCAGGAGCGGATGGTCTGGTGAAGAGAATGAAGAACATGAACAGATTAGTATAACAGAGCCTACAGCTTGTGAGTCAGCAAAACTTTGTTTGGTGAAATGGCCCTACAAAATGAAAAAAGGACAATGCAAGTACTCATGTGCTATGCCACATGATGACATCTCAGGGGATTCAGTTATCCTCCGTGACGGAAAGAAATGAACATGTTCAGACTTGCTAATGGTGAGCAAACAACAGGCAAGGATGTTAGCTTCTCTTTTTGGATTAGAAAGTCCTGATGAAGCCCATGATGAAGGACAACCCGAGATTCCAGAAATTATTACACCTCCCAGCCCTTCAGATGACTCTCCAACTTTGAGGAGATATGTAAGACAAAAGAAACAGCCTAGAAAGCTTTTGTAACTCACGGCTGATCACAGTTTATTGTTTTGTTTTCACTGTTTTGAGGAAGAGGGGTATGTTGTATCTCTATGGTTGCAATTCCTCCCCTACTTGTTTCCCATAAGTTTATTCATAGAGGGTCCTGGTAGGGAAGGAGAGAGATGGAGGAGGACTTTGTGAAGAAGGAAAAGAGAAAAGAAGCAAAGGCCTTTGACAGAATCTGTGACTAAAGAATCGACTTTGGATGTTTAAATCTTGCTTCCTATATCTTCCTTGCTACCAGTAACAAAAGGAAGTTTCTTGTGTCACTGGGTTGCCCACCAAGTCAACCTCAAGGAAGCACATATCATTGGCGAGGGTGGTGATGTGGTCAAAAGGGTGGATCCTGCCCTCCGCATCTTCTGAGTTAAAAGGAAAAAAAGTCCTTTCCACTTGGGACCCTTCCAACCTTTCAGATATTCCACATAGAGGCAATAGAACTTGTTCTGTTGGGAATGCTTTGTTTATTCCTATTGCCGCACTATCTTATTAGGCCAATAAAGCTAATGCATCAGCTGCGACTGGCAATAAATCCCCAATTAACCCTGACCATGTGGCGTACAAAATGCACACTTCTGATTTTAACAAACAAGATTGGGCTTATTTAAATTGTGTGGCCGCCTCCCCTTGAAACACAGTTAATGGCGCTGCAGGAGACGCTTCCTGCTGAGCTACCCTTCACCTTCCCACACCTTCCTTCAGCTCCACGCAAGCCATTCAAATGCTGTTATTCTGTGCGGCTATGAATAGAGTTTCCTATTCAGTGGCAGTTTATATTTGGATTGGATAATCACTCTCGTATTTTAAGTTCACCTCATGCAGATCTCTTGGTAACGAGGCCCAAACAAAGGCGAGAAGCCGCTGAGCTGGATACAATGCCGCTGGTGGCACACGCTTCACATTCCCAATACTTTCCTTTTTCAAATTATTCCACAGCATTCTCTCCAGACAATGCAGACAAATGATTTTCAGGAATTATTAACCCCCCCCCCCACATAATAGCCTAGCAGAACTGTGCTAACACCGTGTTTGCTAAATCCCAGCTCTCACCAGAACACTCAGGCACCCGTTCTTTATTACAAGAAGCAGGAGCCTAATGCCATGCTATGCATTTAATGGTCTCTGATGTCAGCCAGCAAAGACTTATGTTAAGCCCATTGTACTTCCATCCTGATCTATGGGATGGGCAATACATTAAATGCCAGATTGCCCATAAGTGAGTAGAGTGTAAAAACAAAAGACTTTTTGAGGCCTGTGCTGCTTTTTAAGGAAAAACCAGGCAAAGATTGTCAGAACAGAGATTGCAAGTGAACAGAGAAATCACTTGTTATACAGATCTTCCTCAGGTGCTGAACTGCTGGGCCATTTATGATCCAGTCCTATCCTTGAGATATGCCAATATATTTCCAAGTACATCGGTGCAACCATGGCCTCACCAGCGCAGAAGTTCTCCTGCTGACACACTGAATCCAGACCCCGGTGCTATGCTGGGAAAGCACTGTGAGTTTCCATTATTCACCCCATCTGGTGACTGGATGCGGTATACTGTCTATACCAATGCATTCTGGGGTGACACTGGAGGAGCAAGAAACCTGGAAGTGGGTCTTTAAAACTATTTTTCCACTGACTTGGTATCCAATCCACAGATTTTTTTTTTTTTAATACACTGGGGTTTCTGGAACCACACTGCATGGGCAGGAGGTCTGGTCTAGAGGGTAGAGCCTCTGTTTGCCTGAAGATAACATCCGCAGGTCGCCAGTTTGAGGCCAATAGCACTGTGAATGGTGAGACCTTGAAGCAGCTGACAAGCTGAGCCAAGTTATTCCACCTGCTCTTTGGTGTGAGCAAAGAAGCGTCTTGGCTGCCCTCCATGTGAGAGATGAAGGAGCTGCTTGTCAGCTTGGGAGGAAATCGGAGGCTAGAATCCAATACCAGATTAAAAAGATCCATCTGAAATGTTGTGGTTCTTAAAAGATAGAACCTTTCTTCGATTGTAAAAATCCCTATGGGGATTTAGAACAGCCTGCCTTTGTAAAGCACCTTGAATAAAGTCTGAGGAGAAATCTGATGACCAAGAAAGGCGGTATATAAATACATGTATTATTATTATTATCATCATCATCATCATCATCATCATCATCATCATCCTCAAACCTGGGAGCAAGCCCCTTGGACTATAATGGGGCTTACTTCTGAGTAGACATTTATAGGATTGGGCTCCCAGGCATTTATTAGCCCCCAATTTAAGAGTGGACAACCTGATCTTAATGGGCTATACGTCTTTCAAATTTCACTGAGTAATGAAACTAAGTAATGACAGGGTTTCTGTCCAGAGACAGAAACCCTGGAGTGGAAATTTCACATATGAGCATTCATCCTTTGGTGACTGCAACAAACAGTGGCTTGTGAAATGGCCATGTGAAACAGTCATCAGAGATTAAACACCACAGAACTGTTTTATCATCAAACCATCACCTCAAACACAATACTTTCTCAGTTGAGGCAGTGCTCAGCTGCTCATCATCTCTTGAGGAATAACGTGGGGAGATACTCAATGGTGTGCATGCACATATAAATCAGTGCAGAGAGAGAAAACTGCTCCAGGGGTAAGGTATTTGTCATGTCAGGTGAGAAAGGTTGGTAATCTCTGTTCCCAGAGTTGTTCTAAGAACAGCTCACAGCAAATTCTAGGTGAAATTGGGGACAAAGAAGTTCCCCCAAAGTGCTTGGTAACACCAAGCCCACCTAGGATTGTCAGTGTAGAAAGGCCTCACAGCCCGATCCTAAGCTGGCTCCTAACAGCAGAATGGGCATGTGCACAGTCCCAAGCATGCCTGTAAAGCACTTTGTGACAGCAAAGAGGCCTCCACTGGTGCTAGAGCTGCACTTGCTGACCAGGGTAAGTAAACCACTCAGCAATGGGGAGATGGGGGGAGAGCGGAATGGGAGAGGGGGCATATCAGCGTGGTGGGAGGGTGGCCTGTTTAGGTCTGGGAGGGTGGTCACATTCTATCCTCCCTCCTGTGCCTCAAAGCCCTACATAGGGCTACTCAAATCTATGCCAGTGTGTGGCATAGGGGCTGCTGGGACCCAACACTGGGTAAGGGAACCAATGTTGTATTATCCGCTAGGAGTCCTGTGCCTGCCTCCCTGGCCATGTGGGATATAGTGGTGGCCATTTTGGCACCACTGTCCCTCTGGTTGGCAGCCTGGTTAGGACTGGGCTGTCAGGCATTTAAAAAATCTGTGAAGTCAGCTGGATGGTAAGGGCTGGGCTGGGCAGCCCAGATGCCTACTTAGTCCAGGTTGAATTTGCTAAAGCATGCACATTTTACAAATCAATGGCCACATAGCATTACCTCTCACTCCCCAGTGCAAGACTCCCTGCAAAGAACTGCTAATAGGCCAAAGTAAGTCATGCTGACAGAGCAGACTACATTGCCTTAATGAGAAGAAATGTTTCATTTTATCAAATTAGTGTGTCAATTAGCAAGTAAGTGAGAAATATGGTAGAGCTTTGAGTTCAAGATCTGTTTCTCTCCTTTATTTGTGCATCTTGCTTGCTGTTGAGCAACTATAGATTGGGTACAATTAGGCTCCTCTCCTGGTTTTTTCTGTAATTTTGCATATGGCTAAACATATGCCATTAAAAAGTGTGTGCACACAGACAGAAAACAACTTTTGCACCCCCTGCACAACAGCCAGGTGAGGACCATGCTTCTCTTAGCACAGGGTAACAATGGACACCACACTGGACAAACCTAGCAGTTAAATTCAAGTCTCACATATTTTGGTCTTGTTACAGAAAGCAACTTTGATGTTAGGACAGGAAATCTAGGCAGAAGTGCCCCAATTTGACATGAAGATTCCTTTTTTCCCCATCCGTGTCATAGGCCTAAGCACAGGTGTGGTGTGATGTACAGTGTCAAAGAGGTTTTCTGAAGCTGCCCAAAGGTTGAAGTTAACCAGAATCCTAAAGAGATTCTAGAAGATAGGAACAGAATATCAGTAGACAGGTGGATGAAAAATCTAGGACTGACAGTTCTTCTCAGAACAGAACCATGCACTTCCACCTATCTCAAATTTTATTTAATTGGGTTTGCTGTGCCAGTCTGAGCATGGTAATGGCTGTAGCATCCCTTCCAGTCTTCGAAGGAATCAGAGCTTCAAAGAAGCATTGCTATTTCTTGTCGTGGGAGAATTTTGTATATCTTGAAACCCTAGCACATGCCCCAGTCTTCACCTAATTCAGTCTGTAACTATTTTGTTCATATTAAGGCTGGAAAAATAAGCTACGTTTATCTGAAATTCATCCCAACTGCAGGATGCAGCACACGTCCCTTTGGCACCGCTATGCTGGAAAGCACTGACATAAGGGGTTAGGATTGCGCCCTCAAATACTACTAGTTTTGAGCACTGAGTTGGTCATAATACAGAGTATTATTGATTTTTTTAAAGAAAGATTATTTCATGGTCATATCTGCAGCGTTAGTTATTGCAAAAAACTTCCGATTATATGTTCCTTTTCAGCGCTAATGACATTGATTCGTGAAAAGCATTTGATTTCCTCTTTGTAGTGTCTGAGTTTCAACTGCAAATAAATCTCCAGTTAACGAATGTGTGTCTGTGCCTATTAGCTCCATCAACAGGTAATTTGGGCTGGTTTGCTCCACTAATGTTAAAAGATTCTAGTATTTGAAGTAATGCTATTAGCAGTTGATTAAGCAGATTGACTAGCTTAACAGGAATGGTACTTGAAAAATAAGTGTTGGTAAAATGATTCAAATGAGGCAATTTGTAATTACTAATTATTCTATAGCACAGGAAAATCATACTATGGAGTAAGAATTTAAAAATAAGTCTTCTCTCCCCATCCATCTACCTGCCTAGCAACATGGGAATTGCATGCTAGTAATGCTGAGAAATGTTACAATCACATGGTCAGGGCTGACTACATGCATCTTCCCAACCTGATAGACACTCCACTCACATGGCTGTGATATTCACACATACTTCCCAGCAGTGCGTATGTGTAAACATGTGTAAAAGAGTGAATAGGGGGGGATGTATTCCAAATCTTTTCATTATGCTGTGATGATAGGAACTGTCTTTGTCAGATGTTATATGAATGTGTGGAGAGGTGACTGGGAACATGCATGCCCAAACTCCAGATATTCATTATAAAATCTGAAAAATGGGCTCTTTCTCCTGCTTTTTTAGAATTCTTGATTGCAGAGACAGCCCTTCATGTGTCCAGTTGTTCATGTAGGAGGCTTTGATGCACATAAGGAGATGGGTTGATGAGATCCCATGTGCCTCCTCCACATATTCATGTAAATCGCCTTGAGTCCCTCCGGGGAGAAGGGCGGGGTAGAAATGAAGTTAATAAATAAATAATAAATAAATCTGGTGTGTGTGTGTGTGTATGTGTGTGTGTGGGGGTGTGTGTGTTCTAAAGAGGCTTACAAGCTTTCTCAGTTCATTCTGAGATGTTCCCTACAACCACCTTATCACCTTCAAGTTTCTTTCTACGTTAATTAAAAATTGGGAGCATAGGAAGGGGAAGAGGCAGGATGGCATCAGAGGTTGGTCAGGTCAAGCATTCGCCAAGAGGTCAAGCTCATCATAAGGGCCACTTGGACAGACCAAACCCAGACCAGTGGCACTGGCAGTACTCAATGCTCCATCAGGAGGCAGATGCTTGTCCCATGGGGGATCCCAGAGTAGGGTTTTGCTCCAGGGTTCCCAGCAATCTTACACCAGCACTAGGAGGAGGTACAGTGGGTGGGCTGCTTGAAACTGCAGCTTGGTGGAGTATTGATAATATATACTGTGTCCAGGTTGCATCTAACAGAGCAAAGCAGATCACCACCTTCAGATTTGCATCACATTCCAGTGGAGGACTTGTCACATCTCCAAAGGGAAAACAGGCTACTGCTTACATTTTCACCCTGCCCATAGGTGTACACATTTGGTCCCTGTTGTGTATATGCAACAATGGGAAGAAACAGCTGAACATGAGAGAACTTCCCAACATTCAGTCCCCACCTGCAGTTTAAGTGCTTGCAGCCTATGAACAAATACTTTACACACAAGGCTGTCATTTTGTGGTATGCCACCTGTGCCCATCGCCTAATACTAGGAATGAATTCAGGGAGGAGGGACTTTGCATGGTCACAGCTTGGGAAGCAACTACTGGCCTGCCTGCACTTGTGGCCTATATTCACTCCACTGCTACTACCCCTCCTCTCATTGTACCGTATTAGAAATTAAAATAATGCTTAACTTTGATAAATTGTGAGCTAGGCTTGTAGGGAAATAGAGTTGGGAACAAATAGCTTGCTCCAGCGTGAAATTGAATCTGTTGGACTGACTCATCGAATGGTGCTTACAGAGTAACAGGAAATGGTGTGTGTGTGTGTGTGTGGGGAGGGGGTTATTACTAAACAGAAACATCAAGTGGAAATTAGGGAAGGCAGCCAGGGAGGCACTGAACACGCACCTCAACTGGTAGAAGGAAAAGCACAAAACATGTGTTTACAAATCTCCTAAGTGACGTCTGTCCCTTACAGAAACAAAAGACACAACAGACCTCAAAGAATACAGGAAAGGGACCATCAAACATAGGCCCAATTCACATATTTTTGCTGCTGCATGATAGCCACTATCAAACCACACTTCCACTTGGTCCAGCAGTTCTTGGCTGCCTTGGTAGTATACGGAAACTACAAGGGACCAGCTCGCCATGGGCAAAAAGCAGCTGTAGGAGGATGGAGCTACCTCAGAATCATGATGGAGGCAAGGGCTTAAAGATCTCTCTGCTGATCCAATTTGGACTCTCACAACTGCTGTTTATGGGAAAAATGCAAGCACACAGAGGCAAAAGTCATAATTAATGGCACAAGTAGTTTGGCCCTGAATTTTACCCATCTTGTTACCCTACACATTCAAAAACCAGCATATCCAGTAGAAGGCTGGGTGAATGTTCTCTCTGACCTGCAAGTTTGGTTGGTGCAAGTTTTTATTTTGCTGTGGGGGAGAATTAAAAGTAGACAGTGCAATCCTATGCCTGTCTCCTCAGAAATAAATCTCAGTGTGTTCCATTGAATTTACTCCCAAGAAAATGTGTATAGGATTAAAATCCTAACCCAGTGGTTTTCAAACTCTCAGGGAGTTTGAAAACCACTGTAAGTCCTTGCAGGGGCAGGGGGAACTCAGCGGCGGGATCCCCAGGATTGCACAGCTCAAGGGGCTGCACTCACAGGGGCAGGTGTGGTAGCAACAGAAGGGATTGCTTTAAAAAACCAAGGGAGTGTTTGCCAAATTCCCCCCCTCCATGATGTAGGCAATCACCGACACAAGCAAGCCTTCCCACCAAGCAAAGCATGAGATATAGCTTACAGTCCTCTCCACACTTTCCTGGGAGTGAGCCCCATTGACTACAATGGGGCTTACTTCTGAGTAGAAATGCATAGGGCTGGACTCTGAAAAGCTCAGCATTCCACCTGTGAAAGAAGCGGGACAGCTGGCAATAGGGAGGGCTCAGGAGGGGGAGGCAGGAGGGGGATTGCTTTAAAAAGCCCAGGGAGTGTTTGCCAAATCCCCCCCCCCCCATGCAGGCTCTCCTGCTCCAGTAAGCCTTCCCAAGCAAGCCTTGGGAAGCCTTGGAGAGACAGGTGAGGGTGAGCAGAGAGGTGGACTAAGAGTCCCAGAATGCTCCTGGGTAGAGGAGCTTCCATGATGGTGGCCAGGGAGGGCTGCAGCTGCAGCAGCTAGGAGGAAGTGAACCTGCAGTGCTGTTGGGACACAGAGGACCACACAGGCTTCCCAAGCAAGCTCACCATTCCAACTGTGAAAGAAGCAGGACGGCTGGCAACAGGAGGGCTGAGTACAGAGGGGAGGAATTGAGAACAGCTGCCTTAGTTTCCTTCCATCTGGAAGTGTCAGGCTGCAGCGTGTTTGCGTAACTCTATGGAATTTAGCTGAACGCATTTTTTGTTAATCACGCCAAGTCATGGAACGGAACTAACGTGGATAAATAGGCTCCACCTGTATACCCATATATAAATCCTATATATATAGAATTGATTACAAAAGTTCTTGAAAAGTACAGTTTGAAATGGGACCTATATTTCCCATCTGGTCCCCGGCCTATATCCAGCTCTACACAACCCTGCCTACATCCCAGAATGGTAAGAAGGTTCATAGACACTTCTACAGGACTTCAGTTTCTTTTTAGATGAGACATCACTGGAAACTTATTTTGACTTTTGTAATACCTCTTTTTTTTTTTTTTTTTTTTTTTTACAAATATGCTCACTAAGCATGGGAGAAGCAAACTGCAAGCAGTCTGGTAGACAGATTTACAATTCAAATTTGTAAATTTGTAAGGGAGACCTCCAGCAGCCAGATTTAGAATTTTTGGCTGCTGGAGGTCTCCTCGGGATAAGGGCAAATTTGTTCCTTTGCCATTAGGTCAGCCCCAGCAGCCACAGTCAGTCAACTTAATCTGTGTCAGTGTTATCTGGTGCAAGTCCCTGTTGATCCGTGCAGGCAGGTTAGGCCTGGGATGGGGGTTTGGATATGGCACGCACTGCCACCAATCCCCTCCCCTCCCAGCATATGCCACCAATCCAATCCCCTTCCAGGTCTAATCCCCCCCCCCGCTCCACCCACCCATCCCTCTCTCTCCCTTCCACAACCCTCTGCCCCTATGCTGGACTTACCTGGTCTGGCAGGTCTCCAGACAACCTGGCCTTCCTGCTGGCACATCGGCTCTCTGCACTGTTGCAAAGGGCTTTATGGCACTTTTACAACAGCGTGCACTGGCTGAGCGCATTGTTTCAGTAGGATCTTATAAAGTAGCATCCACTTCCAAAAGCAAGCAGCATGCTTGTGGAAGTCCCCAATGACATGACTCCTTCTTTCAGTTATTACAAAAATCAGACCTGACTTTTCTGTTGGTGACATTCCATCTCTAAACAGCTTCTGAGCAATATGCTCTTAGCTCTAAGACCTATTCGCATAGGTCCTTACTGAAGAGGAGATTCTGACCCCAAACATAATAGATGTGTGATGCTAATTGAATTTTTCTGTGTCTCAAAGGCTTAGCTGTGAGATCCGAGTTCTTTTCCTGTCATTGCACTCATGGATGACTTTCTCTAGGCATAATAACTTGACTTACCCGCCCAGGGTCCTGCCAGCACCTAAGTGAATTTAGCTCCTGTGAAATATGGACAATCTATTTGTGCCTATTATGATTTCCAGTAATCATAATAATCGGTTCTGGGTGCCAGGCAGATATGGCCAGACTCATGTTTGCATTGTTCCAGGTAAGGAATACAGCAGATGTGCTGATTTCACCTATTTGCCTTCTGGGCATTCATGTCACAACGGCTCCATTCAGATATATCTTTATCCTTAATAAATTGCTGCATGAGATGTTCCCTTCATAAGATCCTCTACTGTGCTTGCCCCCCATGCAAAGAGGACAGAACAGCCCTGAATTCTTGTGAAGTGGAGGAGAGCTTGCAGCTCTGTGAGCTGTCACTGGGGAGCCAATTTAGCTTTCTGCTGAAGCTGCAGCCCCTCTTTCCCCCATTCCCCCTCCCATGTTTGCAACAGGCATCACTTTTTTTTTCTCTGCTGTCAGGTTGTGAGCGATCTCTTGTGTATCGAAGAAAGGGGGGAAAAAACCCACTTTGCCGAGTCCAATGTCGTTAGAGGCATATACTGAACTTTACCACTGATTAAAATGAAGGGGTGGATGAAAGAGAGAAGGAAAGTGAGGGAGGGAGTGAAGAAGATACGCACGGAGCTGGGACATCACATTACGCCTGACTAGGAGTTTGGGGAAGGGTTTCTATTTGATGGGGAGGGAGCAGATACTGTCACACAGAAGCAATGGTCTTCTCTCGACTCCCAAGTGGAAATAAAGAAGGAACAAAGTGAATGTGGTTGTTTGCCTGACATAAAAAGTTTGCAGAGATGGGACAAAAATAACTTTTCTACTCTATGCAAGCACTTTTAAAACAGCTTGTCCTGCCTGCTGTCTAGTTCCTGTTAGGAATACTTGAGCTATACCATTTTTATTTATCAAATTCCACAGCTACATCTGTGTCTTGTGTTTTGTTTCTGAACTTGTATGCGTGATTTTGTGTTCTACTTTCCTAAACATGCTGCCACCTAATTTGCCATGGAATATTCACTGGCTGGTAAGAGCTCAAACACCACTTGTTACTATGCTGCTTGGCAATAATATTCTTGTGAAGGATGAATGGTGGAATTAGAGTCCCCTCATTATGTAAGCCATGAGGTGCATAGACCTTATATTAGCAGAGCTGAGGGAATTAAGCAATACTGACTTTAGGGTAGAATTTTACTGGGACAAAGAATGAACTGCAGTCATTGTTTCATAGAGACAGAAAGCAATAAGACAGGAAAAGAAGCTCAACAGGAGGTTAAACAGATGTAGGGTGATAAGCAACCAAGAAGCTCCAAGTATCAGCTCCCCCTACTGGCAGAGCCAATAATTCAAAGCAGGGGTGTCAAACATCAGGCCTGTGGGCCAGTTACAGCCTGTAGAAGCTCTTTATCTAGCCCACGATAATTGGGCTTTCTTAGCATTGACCTTTCAGCAATGCTGTTTCTGCCAAGGTTCTGGAAGGAAGAGATGGAAGGAGGCCTCAGAAGGCAAGGAATGCTATGGGAGAAGGGGCAGACCAAAAGGGGTGAGAGAAGGAGATACTGCGGAGGTACTGGGAGAGTCCATTATGCTGGCTACCTTTTCATCAGCACTTCTTCTGCCAAGATGTCATTTCACCTCTCAGCTGCAGAACTGCAAAGAGACACTGTGGCAGAAGCGGCACTGCTGAAAGGGCAGCCTACATGATAATTGGGCTCTCCCATATCTTGAAAAGATAATCAAGGTTTGCACATTTTCTCTTTTATCATTTGCAGCTAATGAGTTTGAAGGCAAGAATAAAGTGCATATTTCTGGCCATTCTCTGCTTAATGACGACACTGCCTGCTTTATGACATCACTTCCCGCCCTCAGCAGGCACCATGAATGCTATTTGGTACACTGTAAGAAATGAGTTTGACACCCCTGATTTAAAATGTTTATAACTATACAGTTGTATATCTGTGCTCAGAGTCTGTCACCTCTCCAACAAGAGGTATTGTAGGACATGCTTTGTACTTAGCAGCTCTAGCCTAGGGTCAGTCCTTGAATTCCTGTTAAACATCTCAGGAAGATGTGCTAGGAAAGAGCTGTCTGAGCCTTTGAGGGCTACTGTCTGTATTTGGGCAGACTGTATTTGTTCAGGTGGACCCTTGATCTGATTCAGTTGGAGGAAACTCCTTGTAACTCCACGTATTCTCTTTGGCCCCAGTTTTGGTGCTCACTTGTATTGAACAGGAGGCAAAATGCCAGTCTACCCATTTCTTATACTACAACCCAGACAGATTAGATCTCTTTTCTGTTGCTTGAGCGTTGGTTGTAATGCCACATTACAACCAAATGTCAAGTTTTCACAGGCATTTTGCTTCCCTGAGGTGCTTTTTCCAAGGTTCTTATGTGTGTAGTTCTGAGACAGTCTTCCATGTGATACAGTGCTCATCCAAATGTCAATGCTTTGTGCAGACTTTGATGTAGATCTACTTTGTGCACGTTGCTATGAGTGTGATTTTTTAAGCACTTGTAGTGGCTTGCAAAGAGTCCCTTCTTAGCCATGGCCTTGACACAGCATGTGGCACCACCTGCTGGAATTCAGTACCCATTGATTCAAAACAAGGGCTGTCGTATGTTGAACAGGGCCATTGCTTTCACCTTTGGTAGGTGTGCTTTGGGAGGGACGTTCCTTGGGTCAACATTTGAACATCTCTTTGGGGGGACAAGGAGGTGGAAAGAGCTTCTTTCACTGTTTGGCAATAACTCTTATATACATTATGCTGATTTCAAAGCATTTATGAATTCAGAGAGGTATTGTTATCTACTGTATAACATGAGCTTTTAATTATGAAATTACAGCCTGCCGCTATCCAGTTTCTTTTCTGTTTCAGCTGGTAGTGTTCATAGCAAAGTTTCTGGACAAAGATGAAAAAACAAACCTGGGTTGCATGTGATGCCTGCATGTCCCAGAGTCCATTCGAACTGTGCAGGACCTGCTCCATGTTTCAGGGGCCCTCAGCAAATGACCCTTGAAAGAATCAGTCTGCCACTACCACACAAAAGCTCTGGGCAGAGAGGTAGTCTCAGGGACCAGCAGTGCTCCCCTCTGCCAGCCCAGGACTTAGGCCCTTTGAGAGAAAGATTAGGCTTACAAGATGTTAATACTGTAACTGTGGCAATTGATCTCCATACCATTGTTTTTGCAATACACAATCCTCCCTAACCTCTTCTCATTCTCCTCAGTTTGAGCTCTGAAGGTGCTCCAGGTAAGTTTGGTGCTGAGTTGATATTCTAGCCAGAGCTGACATCCAAATGGGAGAATCTTGGCAGGGAGTCGAAGGAAAGGGAGAGGTTAAGTCTAAAGCAAACAGTGGCTCAGAACCTCAGGTAGCTCTGAGGGGAGATGAGAGTTCAGACTAGGTGCTGACATCAAAGCAGATTCAAATATTGCTGCAGATTCAAAAATTTGCCGCAGCTGGAGTTGAGCCAAAGTCTAGAATTTTCCAAGGATGTGAATACATGTGACAGCTCATTAGGGTGGTGCTCGCTCTGTCCCTCTCCCCAGGGAAACCTTCTTGTGCCTCCAAAGACCCTTGCCTGATTCTGTAAGTGTTGGCTCTGGCCATACTGTGGGGATGCTGACTTCACTGCATGGTCCTTAAGGCAGTCTTTAGAGTCAAAAGCAAGAGTTGGGGTGTTGGGCCCAGCCCTTGGAGATCCCTTTGTGTCGGGCAGTGTTTCTCACACATTTAACACCGGGACCCACTTTTTAGAATGAGAATCTGTCAGGACCCACCAGAAGCGATGTCATGACCAGAAGTGAAATCATCAAGCAGGAAGAGTTTTGACAATCCAAGGCTGCTATCACACTAACCCAGGAGTAAGTTCCATTTACGATGTTAAAAGAATATCCATAGTAGCTTGTTAAAAGTACAGGTCTGTAACATTTCCCCAAATGCAGTCACATACCATGGTAGCATCAATAATGCATTAAAAATAAAATATTGAAATGAATGGGGACCCATTGGAATTTGGCTTGCAACCCACCTAGTGGATCCTGACCCACAGTTTGAGAAATACTGGTGTAGGGGTTTCAGGTGAGTTGGATGTGTAAAAAATCGGAACCAAGGGAATTTCCTTCCTCTAATCAGTCTTCTTCTGTTTGTCTTCTGCCTCATCTCTGAAGCCCCATGTTCCTAGGGACTTTATTTATTTATTTATTTATTTATTTATTTATTTATTTATTTTCCACCTTTCACATGCTGAAGCAAATGCCCAAGGCACCTTACAAAGCTCCATAACAAAAGTACAAGTAACACAACAGGTAAAAAGAAAAATATCGAACAAAGCATTGAAGGAAGAAGCCCAGTGGCAGACCTCCCTGCCCTGCGCCCTAGGGCAAAGGTCTGCAATGGTGCCCACTGTGGAATGTCACCACCCTACCCACATGTAAATTGCCCCCCTCCACTCACCTGGAGGGTGAACAGAGGCTTCTGCAACTCCAGGACGCACCGGGAAAGCCTCCTGAGGCTTCCCTGCACTCTTAAACTGTGCTTCTGGCAAATCGGAAGCAGTTTCTGACCGTGTCAGGAGCCTCAATGAGGCTTCCATGCGGTCCTAGAGACAGGTGAAGCTTCACACCAGGGGCATTTGCCCCTTTCACTTAATGGCAGGTCCACCACTGAAGAAGCCCATGGCCATTTCCCATGATACAGCAGGTAAGACCGACCCTCCACTCTTCATCCCCTCCTCTTCCCTTGTGGTGACTGGATTTGTTCCAGAGGCAGACCCACAGGCACTCTCCTTGTTTCTCCTGCCTTCTCAAGGGCTATGATTTAGCCAGTACTAATTGATTGGAGAGACTAGGCATCACCAAAATAATTGTAAATAATAATTTAAATACCTTGAAATGTACTTAGCCTCCATTTTCAACAGCCATGGAGAATGGGATTTGGAAGCATGAAGAAGCATGGGGAGCAGCTGTGTGTTGCCATGGCAATGTAAGGTCCACTTAAGGAGTTTGGGATCCCTCGCTATACCTAGTTTTCCGCAAATCAATGCTTATGTGAAACAGAATGGTTTTAGGCTTAGAAACAAATCTTTGCAGGTCATCCTCATCTTCCTTCTAAGTAATAAAAATACCCTTAAGATATTTCTCTTGTATAGTTTGATTTCTGCAAAGTCATTGGCAAGCACCATGACCTCAGACCTCAAGCAGGAGCCAAGGCCCACAGCGACGGGGAACAGTCAGCCAGGGCAGGTGAGCCACTACCATTGCATGGAGGCACTAGACTCAAACCCCAAGCCTTAGTTAGACCCTGTGCCTGACAGCTAGGAGCCCTTGGATCCTAAGGCTCCTGAACAAGGACCCGAAAACACATTGTCCTCTCCAATCCCGTAACCTCATGCTCTCCTTTCACGATGGAGATGGTACAGAGTGCTTGGTCCTAGTCCAAGGGCTGTCCCTTTAAGATTCTCCCCTTCAGCTGGGATGATGGGACCCTGAGAGAGACAAGCGCTGTTCACACATTATGCTGACTCCAGGGAGAGAATGTCTCTACCTAGATATAGATTATGGGATACAGTTGCATGTGGAGACTGTTTTCATGTGAGCAGCCATAGTCTGAGCCAGGAGGGATGTAAATGCTTAGTTGGAGCTGAGATTCTGGGCCAAATTAGACAATATGCTGATCATGCTGTTGGACCCGATGTGCTTGGTTTTGAAAATGTCAGTAACAGCCATGAACTCCCCATCTGTCTTGAGACCATGGCATGGGAGAGAAGGTTTTACTTCCACCACTTTAACAGTATACGGTGTCCCCCCCCCCCATGGATACTGGAAATTGCAGATAAGGGGGAATCCTATCTCTGTGCCCCCAGTACTCCATTACCCTTTTAAAATGTTGATTACATTCCCCTGAAGTGATAAGATGTCTTGTTTGAATGCTATAATCAAGAAGCTTATTATAGCAAGATGAGCAGGTGAACAGTCTGCAGCCTAGAAGGGAGACTAAAAGCGAGTGTTTGCTTCCTGTTTGCTTTTCATGTATGCAGTTCAGAGGAAGAAGCAGCACTGGCAGGAAACCAGAGGCTGTGTTCCTTTTTTACAAAGGAGAATTGGCAGAAGTGATGCCTGCTTCCAGCACGGTTAATTTAAAAATGACAAAATGGCACCTCCTCATTGACGTCAGTTGTATGGAGGTTGCCGTGTTCAGTTCAGTTCAGTAAGACCTTTATTGGCATAAAGAGGTTGCCGTGTTGTTTCCATACATTCTGTACACAGTGAAGGCCACCATGTTTTTGACAGGTTCTTCTGTTCTTTAGATAGGAAAATAGGAGGAAGTGATGTAACATGGTGGCGACCATCTTTTCTAGCTCCAAGTTTGCTCGGTGAAATTCTAGCAGGTCTACCACACTGGAACAAAAAAAAAAAAGAATGTGACCCGAGTGCGCTGGAACTTAAAAAAAAATCCTCTCCAGTGCTCCTAGTGCAAGAAGGTAAAAAAAAAAAAAGAACGCAGCCAGAATGTGAAAGAAGAACTGGGAGGCTGAGGGAGGTTGGGGCCCAATTCCAACCAACTTTCCAGCACTGATGCAGCCTCAATGCAGCCACAAAGTAAGGGAACAAACATTCCATTACCTTGAAGAGGCCTCTGTGACTGCTCCCCCCACTGCAGAATGCAGCACAAGCCCCAGTGGAAGAGCTGCATCAGGGCTGAAAAGTTGGATCAGTTTGGGCCCTTGGGGTAGGGGTGTTTGTGTGGGTGTGTAAGAAGGGGGCAGGGTGTGAGTGAAAGACACACACCACTTCCACCTACCTGCTTCCCTCCACTGATCCTTCCTCTCTCACTCCCTGGATTGGAAAAGGAAAACAAAACAAATGTGGAGGAGAGGAGAGCAGTGGGTTCCAGAAAAGGAGAGGCTGGCACATCACTGGGTAAGGGAGGTTGCCTTTGGTGCACTGCCTCAGGTGGCAGGAGGTCTTAGACTAGCCCTGACAAGTTTTCATCTGAGAGTGGGTTTTTGTGTCTGATCACACCGGCTCCCCAGACACTGAATCTTGGACGGTTTTGTACCTCCTTTGCTCACTCCCTCCAAAATCTTGATTTTGGATTGAACTGTCTGCTTCATTGGTTCTGTTTCTCAGTATCTGCTCCCACTACCTTGCTGGACTTTCTATCTCCCTCCCTGCCTGCCTGCCTGTGGGCTCCCCTGCCCCAAGACTGGGCAGCAAACTCCCCTAATCTTGAATCTAGGGACAGGGCAATGATTCAAAATGGAACGACTTAAAAAAAAAAGAGCAGCCCAGATAGAACAGAACAGCCACAATCTGAGGGGAGCAGAACTCCCCTTTAACAGGCCTTTCTTCAGAGTGGGACTTACCTTTAGATTAGGGGTCTCTAAACTTTTTGGCCGAAAGACCACATCAAATATCTGGTACAGTGTTGAGGGCCGGGGAAAAAATTAAATATAAATAAATATGTTAGAAATGGAACTTAGATGAATGAATAAATGAATGAATGGGCTCAAATGTCCAGGATTACTCCAAGCACCAACACAGCACAAGAAATAAAGCATACACTTAAATGGACACCCATGACCCCACCTCACAAGCACAACTCCGTTTGTGTTTGGTTGACTAGGCCAGAGGCTCTCAGAGGATTGGAGGCTGGCCACGGGCTGGATAGAGGCTCGCCATGGGCCGTATCTGGCCCCTGGGCCGGGATTTGGAGACCCCTGCTTTAGATACTTGGACTTAATAATCTTTCTTTGCTCTTCTTAATGTACCGTAATCATTCTGCACTTGTTTTTCTTCCGCAGCAGTTTACTTAGCTTGTAAAGGACCCCTTCCATCTGATTTTCTTGGTGGGTAAAGTCTAGCAACATCATTTCTAGGGTGTAAGAAATTATACATCGTCATTATCTTCTGGGTCTTTCAGTCGATTGCTTCCTGTTCTACCTGTGTCCAATCAATGTTTGGTATAGCGTAGAACTGGATCAGCCCAAGTACTATATTAATTGCTCTAATTGTGCTACCACCATTTAACTTTGCTCATAAAATCTTTTTAACTCCTTGGTAGTATTCACTTGTATTTTTTTCACCTTGGTCATGCCTGATGTTATCAGCTTCCAAAGTTTCAAGATATTTGTAGTGCTGTTCAAAGTCAAGGCCTCTGATAGTATAATTTCTTGGCGTCCTGGTTTCGTCTGCTGAATGATCTTTTCCCTGTTCAGTGCAAGTTTGGCACATTTATCAAGCTCAGATTGCATGGCAATGTCATTACAGAATATTTGAACTGTATTTAATAATGAATTAATATCTGATAAGGACTTTCCATGTATCTTCAAAGTGTCCATGTATAGTAAATGTGATATTCAGTTGCAATCAGAGCACAGTTCTGGTCATGTTCAGTTGAGTGGCCAGAGGCTTTCAGGGGAAAAGAAGTTGACTGCGGGCTGGAAAGAGGCTTGCTGTGGGCCGCATCTGGCCCCCAGGCCGGGGTTTGGAGACCCTTGCTCTAGATCTCAACAGAGAATTTTGGTAATCTTGTGGGAAAACAGCAGGGATGGGCACCTATGTCTTGCAGACTTGAGTCGTGAAAACACATGCTTTTTCACTGACTTGCTACTCGGGGTTTATATCTGAAAAGAATCATGACCCATAGATGCATGAGTCATAAAGACTTGTCATTTGGAGCCTGCAACTCAGCAACTTGATGTATGTGCATGCTTGCTTACTATTTTTTTTTTTTTACTGCCTCCATGTTGCTCCAAAAGACCTTGTGGGTGATCCAGAAACTGTCATCCAAACCAGTGTGAGCAGTAGATGTGGTGGGAGGAGGATAGGTGGACTGCAAGAGGCGGGGGGCAGGGGCTGAAGGGGAGGAGGGAGGCAGCACAGGGCTGGGGGGAAGAACCATAAGAAGGTGAGGGCAGCCAGGACACAGAGGGGAGCAGGCTCTCTTGTCCCACTCAGAAGGAATGGATGACTGATTGGCTGAATTGGATGAACTGATCTTTTTCTCAGGATGAAGGAGGGGAGAAGGAGGAGCCTAACAGATAGGGGAGGTGGTTCTTGTGATGGGAAAACGCCTAGATAGCCCATGGAGGAGGCTAAGGAGGCAGGCAGAGCAAAGGGGAGGCGTTTCCTTGCGATAGAAGAGGAACGCCTTCCAAACTCGTGACTCATTTGAAATGACGGACTTCAACACGTGGTAGGTGGGATGGGAATATCAAGGCAGTGTTAAATGAAAACTCTCTCTCTCTCTCTCTCTCTCTCTCTCTCTCTCTCTCTCTCACACACACACACACACACACACACACACACACACACACACCAGTAGCTCTTTTTTTTTTTTTTTTTGTGAAGCTGCTCCTGAATGGTTTGACTCATTTTTTGAAAAGATTCAGACATGTCAAATTCTCTGAAAAAGGCTCAGGATGAGTTGCGATGGCCGACCTTATGACTTGCAAGTGAGTTGAGTCCAGGGGGCAGAGACTCATGTCTTGACTTGCGACTCGGTACTGTGATTCATCCCTGAAAAACAGAAGTAATTTTTCCACTGGACCACCTTCACTTTCCCTGCAGGAAACGAGGGGAAGTGAACTGTTCTGCATAGAAGAAGAAGGGAAGAAAATGTGCACACTTCAGTGCTCTGTTCCAACCCAATAAAGGGTTACTGCTCCACAGAGGATACATGCAGCAAGTCCACCTGCCATCCTTGTAATGTTTCTTATTGTTGAAGGTTCACCATTATTCCAAAATATTTGCTTAGGGAAGAAAAGGGCCTTTCAGTTTGTTTATTCTTTCATGTGAATTCCCAGAGCAAGAATTTATAATGAAGAAAGCCATTCTAAGCTCCCTCAAGCAAATCTTTTAAGGCTCCTACAATACTGTTCATTAGAGCTCCAAGTGCTCTGTGGAATGTGTGTATGTGTTAATGAACGATAGCTTACAAACGGAATTGCATTTTGGAAAGGTGCGTCTTGCAGGCTTGCACTGCGAGGCACAGCTTTAAAGTGCTCTGAGCAGCAACTAATTTGAAGGAAGGTTTGAACAGAGCAAGAGCTGAAGGATCTTTGCAATTCCACCCACTCACCCCTCCCTCAACAATGTGACTAGCAGCACTGGCTTGGGCAGAATCCTCCAATGCAGTTTATGAGGAATGCATGTTAAAGGAATGTGCTTACGACTGCATTCCTCTCTTTCTAAAGAAAATGCAACCAACAGGGCCCCAATCTGGGTTGGGACTACAGTGCATGTGCAGGTTTAATCCTTTTCCTTGTACAGGTGCAACCTATTTATCAACCTGTTTATCAGATTTTTTATCTGCAGATTTGTCTCAGCTCGAATGGGGTGGGGGAACTGAAAGTCACACACACCTTTGCCCTGCACTGGCCTCTGCTCCGTTTCCAGGGAGCCCAAAGCACTGCAAAAAGGCTCCGCCTCGCCCAGACAGGGAAATAGCCCTGGAGCCATGGAAGAGGTTCCCCTTGCCAAGGAACAGTAACACTCTTGGAGCCACTGAGCCAGCAAAGAGGCTGAAGAGGGGAAGGGGGGGCAAGAACCTCTGTAGCCAGAGCACGTGCAGCAAGGTGGAGCTTGCTCTCCTGCTCTCTCTCTCTCACTCACTCACTCACTCACACACACACACAGGGGCAGGTGCAGTAGCAACAGAGCGGATTGCTTTAAAAAACCCCGGGAGCTTTTGCCAAATTCCCCCCACCCCTGCCCCCATGGTGCATGCTCTCTGTGCTCCAGCCTACGGAAACAAAACAACCCAGCAAGGCTACAATCCTCTCCACGCTTTCCTGTTAATTGCGCCGAGTCACGGAAAGGAACTAACACGGATAAATAGGCTCCACGTGTATAGTAATTTTCCTATGGCCTCCTCTCATTTGCTATTTCCTACAAATAGCATCTTCTGAAGAAATACCAGTTTGATGGGAATACAGCACAAGAGGAAAGGGTCAACCTCCCCTTCCTGTATGCCACAGTCCCACCCTCGAGTGGAGGTCCCTGTAGCTTCATTTTCTTTAAGTAGAGAGAGGCCCAACATTAAGCACATGATTTATGGCTGAATCCTACGGCTCGCTGGGCTGCCAAAACTTGCATTCTGATGGCACAGGCAGCATGCTTTACAGCAGTTGCAAAGTGCAACCTTCCATTCCATGCAGCTAGATCACCACCACAAGCAGTGAGCAGCCTTGTGTCACTGGCCTCCTGAACAGTCCAAGCACCAGTAAGTAACTATCGGTAAGTAAGCAGAAGGGTGGGTGGGCAGAATGGGGGGGGGATGGAGAATGGGGCAGAGACAGGGGTGGGCGAAGGCACATTGAGGAAGGAGGTGGTATCAGTGGCAGTGGCGTCACCAATATCCTACCCTCCTTCCTGGCCTCAACCCATCTTCCAGCGTCCACTTGGACTTCACCACCTATATCGATATAAAGCTGCTGCAGGTGCGAATAGACCCATGCTAGCAGTTGAGGGGGTCATAGTGTTGTATGTATGTAGTGTTGGAATGTATCATAGTATTTGATGCCTTTAACAAAACGTTGAAAGATTCCATCTTAATAGAAGGTCGGATTTTATTTATTTACTTACTGATAGTTATTTACTTATTTAAATTATCTGCTGCATCCTGAGCCTAACAAGATTAGGGAAAAAAGTCAATAATACCCATTAGAACAGCATACAAAAATGCAACATTGATTTTCATTTATACCCATTGCTATGGGGTAATTGCTATTGTGTAGAGTTACTGTTGTTATTACAGCAAACACAACAAATAGCTAAAATAAGAAATGCTTGCAGCAGGTGTTCTCTCTCTTCCCCCCCCCCCCAATATTCATGATTAGACTTCAAAAGGAACCTCATTGTGGGTCAGTCATCAAGACCGTAAAGGAGAAGTGATGTATTGTTTGGTTTAGAGTTAAGGAGCACTCAGTGGTGTCTGAAGAACTGGCCGATCAATTGTTACATCATTCCTTGACACACTAGTTGCCAAGATAGCTTATTTTTTCTGGAAGGAGGCTTGTTTTGAAGGAGAAATTTGGAGGAGTCCACTTGCTCCCTCCCTCAGTTCAACCATGAGGTGTCAGGAAATGTCACCTTAGTGTCTATTCAGTGTCTAGTCAACCTGAATCGCCATCTTCCTGCATTGCCACAGAAAGGGAAGGAGCAACATATTCAAAGTCTGTGCTTGGATGTCTTTTCTCACAGATATTTCCATACTGTAAATGAATTTGTCCTATTTCTTGGGTGTAAAAAGCAGAACACTTCATTAAAACCAGCCCCTGAAAAAAGAGAGTTTGAAACAAACATGCGACTGGATGTAGCAGGCCCATTATTCTCCTTCGTAAAGGAGATTCTAATGAGATGAATTGGTTTGTTTGTACAGGATGAAATATATGTTCACAGAGGATGCTGGCTGGGGAAGCATCAGGATGGGAACCAAGAAGAGATTACTAGGATACACATGTGAACACACACACACAAAACAAGATGTACATAAAGTCAGGAATAATTTGGAAAATGTATGTAGAAAACAGTGGTTTATGTTTTCACATGATATTAAAGCAAGAAGCTATCTGATGAAATCAAATTACACAGTTTAGAAGGATCAAAATTGTTTTTGTTTTTATTTTTGCCTGAATTGCAGACTGCACTTGCTCCCACTGTGGAAGGGGTTGTCACTCCCGAATTGGCCTTTTCAGCCACAGTAGACACTGTTCCAGAACCACCTTTCAGAGCGCGATACCATAGTCTTTCGAGACTGAAGTTTGCCAACAGGCTCCCCAGCATAAAGATGACCAATTGTATTACTGAGTTCTAGGACACAACTAGACGTGACAGTGTGATAGGGCACAAACTGGGACCTGTTGATTTCCCTGAAACAGAGGTGGGAGAAATATTTAAAGATAATGTGTAGGCGGGACAGACCAGGGAGCTGAATGTCTCTCTTGCCTGTGCTTTCCTTTCTCCAAAAGCTTCTCTACAACCATTTTGCTCTTGGTGGAGGTTCCTTCCAATCACTTCAATGGAAGAAAAGTAGTTAGGAAAAGATTGAGGAGAAGCATGAGCAGGGAAAAGATTCCACCTCCCCCTCTTGTCCACCCATCCTGCACTGTCAGTCTCCCTTCTGTGTTTCTTCATAGAGAAATCAGCAGCAGGCCAGCTCCAAAACAGGGGTCTGTCACCATCATTGCTAGTTTGGCCCTTCAAAAGAATTCAGGGCCTGATCCACTGACTTACCACTGGTGTGCACTGTTGCAAACGTGCCATAAGGCATGTTTGCGAGCCTTACCGTGGGCCCAGCACCAGAGCTAGCCCACTGTGCGCTCACGCTGGGCCAGCTCTGGTGCTGGGCCTGCATTCTACCACCTGGCAGTTACCGGAACTGCCTGGCAGCAGAGAGGTGAGTGGGGGTGTGGGGGGAAGCGGGGAGGAAGCGTTCCAGGGCGGGCGGAGGCCAGGGGGGAAGGAGCAGTACCAATGGAGCTCCGCTTAACTGGATCCTGAACCTCGTTTCAAACCACACAATCTAACACGGGACTCTGATTCTACAGCAGCTTCAGAGCTGCCATAGAATTGAGTAGCCCCATTGCAGGCCTGCTTCCCTTACCTGGGGGAAGGGGGTGAAAGTCTTCTTCCCTCACGGAGGGGGTTGCAGCTGTCCAGGGCATGCTGGATGTTGTGGCAGCCATTTTGGTGCTGTGGCAGCTCAGGATTGGGCTGCCTGTCAGGGTCTCTGAAACTGCAGATGGTGAACACATGCCTGTTTCCTCAGTAAAAGACAGAGATGTATCTTCCTTGTTATCTGCTCAAAAGTTTCTTTTTAGAGTCTGTCAAAATAAGAATTACCTGTCCTCAGAGTAGCCTGTTTGTGCATGAGTCACTGTTTTGGGTATGTCTCCTCTGAGAAGAGGTAATTCTGCAGTGTGTGTCTGGGCTTACCACACAGGGGCATCAGCATAAGAACATAAGAACAGCCCCACTGGATCAGGCCATAGGCCCATCTAGTCCAGCTTCCTGTATCTCACAGCGGCCCACCAAATGCCCCAGGGAGCACACCAGATATGCACAGAATCACTGATACTCATTTCTCTCTCAGCACTCCCTTGCTCTCAGGCTTGGCTTTGCTTTGTGATGACCTTTTGTGTGACAATGTGGGTACAATGGAATTAGACATATTCACGGAAAATAGAAACTAGAACTACATACCAGAGGGCCCCTTGATGACCATGCTTAATTGGTACTAGAAATGGACAGACTTCTTCTCATATGTACATAAACTCCTCACTCTGCTTAACCTATTTGCAGCTTTTCCTTTTGGAATTAAGTTTTCCACTATAATTTCAGCAGAAAAAAAATTGGCACCTCCCTAGTTTGACAGACTTGCCCAAGGGTGAGTAATTATGATGTTCTGAAAGAGAACAGTAAGCAGCTTTTGCAACCCATCAATCATATTCAGGTCTGCTTTTCCTTTGTAAAAATTGCCACTTCATTGACTTTGTTGGCTCTTGCTTAGATCATAAAAGGTGGTATTCATTTCCATGGAATGGCCAGCCAGCGGTCTTTAGAAAGTTCAAACCAGGTAAAGGCAGAGATCACCATCCTTTCTCATCTGATCCCAGCAACTAGTCATCAGTGGCATCCTTCCTACAAGAATGGAGACAGATCTGGAGTCAGTGTTTGGCATTTCTGAGCTTCTATCAGTGCCTGCACTCTGGAAGAAGTCCATTGTCTTCCAGCTAACTGGAAGACCACCATGGCCTACACCATGGCTTCCTCATGAGGAAGCTGCTTGAACCATTCACTAATGAGGCTATACTATATTTCCAAAACTAGATGTGATAGGGCAAAATGGATGCCATTTTTGGAATCTGTACCCCAAATTCATATCAAACCACCATAAAGTTTGGGAAAAACTTTTCTGACCTTCAGTTTTGTAGGCCTGTGTTACCTTTACTGTCTCCCTGAGTCTGGAGACAATCCAACATTCCTTTTGTCACAACTAATACTATATATTATATAATGTAGTTATTATATTTTACGTAATAAAGTTGGACTGTAAAGAGATTTTGGTAAAGAGATTTTGGACAGTAAAGAAATTCTGCTTTTGTTCAACTGTTTAACTAGACTAGAATAACCACAGGAAAGAATGTTTAGGCATAAACAAAAGCATTTTTATTCTAAAGGAACAGAACTAATGCATAAATGTTTGGTTGTCAAAAGAATATTTAAAACACTCCTTTCATAAATTTGACCTTACGAGGTGACCTTCAGTTATGCCAGTCTTTGTTACATCACCCAGTTTACAAGCAGAAGTTAGTGATTACTGAATTAGAAGTTCATTTGATTTCACAATGCAGAGGAAAATTGGAAAATACACTATTCTTCTGCAGTCCTTAATAGTTTAGGAATTGTCTGGCTAGAAAACTGAAAGAGAAAGTAAAGTGATAGCCACGCCAAATGCATCAGTTGAGATAACTGTCCTTGACTATCATTGTGAAGGAACTGTACGGTTCTGGGAAACCCAGTTTTTTCCATTTCTAATCCTAAAACTGAGTTGCATTCCAGTGTGGTTATGTGTTAGTTTCTTAGCGAGGCCTAGCTATAAGGATTCCTTAGTTTCTTTCTGATACAGTACTGAAACAACAATCTTGTGGAAAAATAAAGTAAGACAATCACTATTGCTTGAATTTGGACATAATGCAGTATGGCAAAATTAGGTCCCAATCCTAAATGCTCCCAGCACTGGCACTGAGCCATAGCACCAGTGCTGGGTGCTGTAAACATGCTGTAAAGCATGTTTATGGCACTTGGTGAGTAGAGAGTGCTGGAGCTGGGCCCGTACCAGTTAGGAGCCAGGCCCAGCCCCAGCATGAGGAGGACATGGTGGTGCTGGGGGTAAGTGAAACTGCTGGGTGGCGGTGAGACCTCTGGGGGGTGGGGGGTGAGCAAAATGAGGGTGGGGGAAGAACTGAGATAGGAGAGGCTCTGCTCTGAAAAGCCCGACACAGAGTCTCTCAAGTCTGTGCCAGCAAAATAGCACAAACTTGAGAAACCCCACTGTGGGGCTTGGGGCTTTCCCCAGGGGAAGGGAATGAAGGAGACTTCCCCCAAAGAGACTTTCAGCGACTTCCCGGCACTCGCAGGATATGGTGGTAGCTGCTTTGGCGTTGCTGCGGCCAGTGGGTGCCAGGAAGCTTAGGACAGAGCTGTTAGGTAAGAAGAGGTTATTCTGCACAGATCAGATCAAAAGTGGTGATGGGGAATGGGAGGAGGTGGTCTAAGAACTAAGAGGATGGGAAATGGCAATATGTCCTCTGATGTCCAAACATTTCAACCAATAAGTTGCATTGCACTGCAAATGAGAAATTACTAAAGCTCTAAACCAGGTTCCGCATACTATGGTTTCAGGCCTAATCAGCCCACCAACACATTTTGACCAGCCCACTGAACCCAGTGGCATTGTAATTACATGTACCTCCAACTCCTTCCTCTTCTGCCTCCATCCCCACCCACTGTCACACACCTTTTCCTTTCTGCTGGATGAAGCGATTGCTGGGTTCAGCTGAGACAGAGAGAGAGAGGCTGCAAATATTTTTCTCTTATTGTGGACATTCCTAAGAGTGATGTGCAAAATGTACATATTTTCTCTAATTTACCCACTCTGGTCCACTGTAAGATCAGCACTGAGTGATCAGCATGGCCCTGGCAGTTGAAAGTTTGGGGCCTCCTGCTCCAGCTGGTTAGAAGGCAACACATACAAGCTCAGGAAAGGTCATTGTCTGTTTTCAAATCAATGAGGAAGGCTACATTCAAACCATAGGATTTGGTTGCTTTTCCAAGTTACATTTTGTACTGTTTTCTAAACTTTTGTTTCTTGGTTGGCAACCTTCAGTCTCAAAAGACTATGGTATAAGCCTACAGCACCCGGTATTCTCAGGCGGTCTCCCATCCAAGTACTAACCAGGCCTGACCCTGCTTAGCTTCCAAGATCAGACAAGATCAGGCATGTGCAGGGTAACAGTTACGTAACAGCAATTGTGGTACATAATGTTTTTAATTACATTAATCAAATGCTGCACAAACTGCAGGGATACATTTTCAGCACAATCCCGTCTAAGTCCCTGTGTGGTGATGCAGCCGCACTGATACTGGTGCAGACTACGCTGCATCTAGTTGAGGGGTTTTGGCTGCTGGAGGTCTCCTTGAAGTAAGGGGACATTTGGGTAATGCTACAACATATCACTGTGCTAGTGATATTACTGGTGCAAATCCAAGTACAGTAGATCTTTGCAGGCAGATCAGACCTTGGAAGAGGGTTAGGATATGATGCATGCTGCACCACTGATCCTGTCCCCATGCTAGGCCACATCCACCCACCTTGTCCCATCTACTTCCCATTCCACCCCTCCCCACCCTCCCCCACCCCTGTGCTGAACTCGTGGTCCAGCAGGAGTCCTGAGAGCTGCTGACACTCACAGCCTACCCGCTAACATGCTTGCTCTCTGCACTGTTGTACAGTTCTTTATGGCACTTTTGTGACAGTGCACACCAGTGGGACATGCGTTCTGCCAGCACAGGCCCTGCATAGGATTGGGCCATTTGTGGTAAAAATATTTCATCCAGATCTCCCAATATACCAGTAATTCAAATCATTAGTTTTTAATGATAATTAAAACAGTAAAATCTTTGTACAAGTGTAAAGATAGGAGACAAAGTAGGTCTGCTAATAAGCTATTGACATCCAAATGGTTCTCACTGTAGTGGCTTTGATAACTCTTAAGAGTTTACTCTGATTTTTAGTACTCTAAAACAAAACTAAAATGGTCAGAATCATGACAACAGCTGTGAACATCCAAGTCCCAATTTCTAAACAAATCACCTTCCAAATTTTTCCTGGTTGTAAAGAAACTGGGCAGGGATTATCAGAAACCAGAAAGCAACATATGCCCAATTGTGTTTTGTTTTTTTCAATCATGCGTTTAAATAAATTGTAAATTCTTTGGGGTTTCTTGAGTCTATTTGTCAAATCATAATCAACCTAATCACAGTCCTCTGAAATCTTCAAACTTAAAGAAAGGTTCAATTTTTTTGTGACCTTGAAGAAAAGGAGTAAGTTACTTCAGAAAACCTGTTTGGGATGGTAATTAGCTGATTTCCCTTCCGTGCTGATTTTGCACTTCCAAGTTGATGCTTAGCCAGATATATCAAGACAGGTATCACCTTCTGATCTCTTCGTAATGTAATGCATAGTGCTCCTGGGCCAGGTGAAGTGCTGATGGAGCTGGCATTTGATCTTAGGAATGAAAAGGATAGAGAAGAATGAGAAAAAGAGTGCAAGTTTTGTTGATGAAGGCCAACTGGGAGATGTGGGCCAACTAAACCAGATGTGGGTAATTTGGGCAGACCAAATCAGGATTCTTAACCAGATTCTCAGCTTTCCATTTGCTGGGACCCACCATTGCTGCTGCCGTGATGCAGTGGGCATGCATGACACTTACAGCCCAATCCTATGAAAGCCTGGCCCAGCACAAGGCGTACTGTAGACTAGTGTTCTGCTACTTTAAAATGGCTATAGATGGCATAGCTGGCAGCTATTTTGCAAGTGCCACTACAAGAGTCAGTGGTGCTGAAGGTCCACTGCTGGATGCTGCGGCCCCTGCTTGAGCTGGTAAGGCAGCACAGGGGGATGGGAAGGAGGCAGAGGCTGGGAGGAATGGGGCAGAGAAGGGGGAAAGGGGCAGTGATGGGGCGGGGAAGAGAGTGGATCCAGGCTGGAAAAGGGGCAATATCAGCGACAGTGGTGCTGCTGATATCCTATCTCCCTTCTCAGCCTCAATCCACCTTTCCCGGTCCACTCAGACTTGTGCCAGCTATATAGCTGGCACAGATCTGAGTAGACCCAGGAGAGTGGCAAGGACATGACCCAGGGCGAGGAAAAAAATGTTTAAGGAGGCCTTCACAGCCAGAAACTCTTTCCCGCAGGATGCAGCATGTGCCCCATTGGCACTGTTGCATTACCACATGGGGAGTTAGATAGGATTGGGCTGCCCATGGCCTACTTCCACCACTGTGAAACTGTTAAATTATCAATATGCCTAACAAAGCAGATTTCTGTTTCTAAGAAAGATGCTTTTCTTTCCTCTGAGTAATATTATGAACTTTAATATGTTTAATATGTTTAATATGTTATGTTTCCTGGGTCCCTTTAGGGAGAAGGGCGGGATAGAAATAAAGTTTTTATTATTATTTTATTATTATTAATGGCGATGTTTGAGGTTAATACGTCACTAGCCAGATAGAGAAAAGCAGGTAGGTAGACTCTTGGGGGGGGGGGGAGTTCAATGGCTAACCCACATGGAAATGTCATTCTGTGTGCTTACACAATTAGAAGTAGTTCTTTTTTAATAAGTCAAACTGGTAGAAGTAATGGAATGGAATGGGTGTATGTACCCATTTTTCCACTGTGAAGTAACTAGTGATGGAGATTCAACAGAAACCCGTTGTCTTGAATGGATATAGCTTGTGGTCAGTTACCAGCTTTTCCACTGAAAAGGTAATTGTTGAGCTTTTCCAACAGTTTCAAATATGTTGCAGCAATGTGGTAAGCATGGGGGTCAGTGTTGAGCTGAATACATGTTGAAATAATTACACAACCTGTCAAATATGGAGCCAGTTGCAAGCTATTCAGCTCCTGTCTCTCAACACATCAGTTTGGTTGTCTGCATCAGCTGTATGGTCCCATTGGCCTGTGTATATGTTGTGTTCCTTCTCCTTGTTCCACAGTTCAGACCACAAAGTGCAGCAGTTGGGACAGGTGGCCTGAGCTATGCTTGCAGCGTGAAGAAGCTGCCAGCCATTTGTGATACAGAAAGGAAAAAAAAACACATTACTGTTCCTTTCTCCCCAGTTTATTTTGCAGGTTTTATGGCTCAGAGTGTTTTCCGCCTGACCTTTGCTAATGAATATACTGAAGGGCTGTCCACTTTTGTTACGTGGGAGCCATGCTGTAATCAATCCTGACTCAGCAGACACACCAGTTAATGGCATTAATGCCCTGTTAGCAGAAAGGGTCACTGAGTGCACCAGAATATTATTTCTTTCTGTTATGGAACAATGACAAAGAGAGAAATCAGTTGTGATGGCAAAACATCACTCAGGACCTCCAGAGACCCAGGCAAAATTCAGGCCTCTGTGGAGTGATGATTTTTGAGTTTCATTTATAAAGCTCTGATGATTGCAAAACCATAGCTATGGCTACCTGGTTAAGAGTTTATCTCCTTTTATTTCAAGGTATGTAAGAAACATACATGTATCCATGTGTACTTGGTGCTGAGTGTCTGCTTGGAGTACATAGGCCAGGCTAGTAATATGCCTATTTTCTAGACTGATGGTAAGAGACCTCAGTTCCACAAGCCAGGAAGGAAACACTTTTTGATCAGTTAAGTAATCACCCCCTCCCTTCTTGAACAGATGGAACCCGCCTGCTCCAAACTGTGAATGTAACTCCAAAACTCAAATGGACTTTTGCCAGCTCCAGAAATCAAGTGGAGTTTACTGACTGTGAGCTTGTTAAAATTAATACGCATGTATTTAGTTTTCTATTTCCTTGAAATTATATTATTTCCCTGAAATGGTGTCCCCAGAACTTGTTAGTGTAATTTAAGCATCCAGCAATACATCATCTCTACCGATCGACAAGCCTTGGTAATGCTCATTATAAAATACTGATGGGTCTTAGCATAGCTCATTATAAAGACACTAGTTCATGCCAAAATGATACGTTTAAAGTGCATTCCTAAGCAGGAACATCTTTAGGTAACAGGTGTGCCTTTCTCCAGCTTGTAACAAGAAAATGATATATGGAATTTACAATACAATAGAAAAGATTGTGACATACATATACATTTATGCATAGAATGAGCCATCTCAGGGTCACCAATGGTCACAATACAGTCAGCTCTCATTACCATCTAGTGTGAGGTTCCTGGAAAACCTAGTGGAAATTAGCAGATAAGGAATCATCGAGCCTATAGGTAAAAGGGGCTAGGTTCCAGGGGACTCTTTTCATCACACACTCTGTGAACTTTTTGAACCTGAATCTTAACTTGAAGTATATAGGGCTGGGAGATAGAGAGGACTCATGTATGTCTCCAACTTCTGATGCTTCCTCCTCTGGTTGGGTATCACTTGATGCATTGAAGATGGTGGCAATAGTGATGGTGATTTCTCCATGCTGGTTATCCCTCGACTTGTTGAAGGTTGCTGGCCCAATAAGGCCTTAGAGATCAGCAGTGTGGAGGGGGTTGCTTCACTTCTCCTCCACCTCCACCTGTCTCTTGGCTCCTTCCCTTGGCTTGTCCCAGCCCCACAGCAGCCTTCAGGTAGCCTTCCAAAGACCTCTCATCATAGCCAGGGTTGTGAAGGTTCAGCTGGAGTTTCAAGATGGTGGGGCAAGTTTGGAAGTGGACACAAATGTGTCTGACAATCCTCCATGGACCAATACCAATGCCCGTTTGATGCTGTACCAGCACAGCATTTGCAGTTAATGAGAACATAGTTGCAAATAAGGAGAGGTAGGTGGCAATTCTGCCACTTGCAGTTAAGCAAATTCACATATAAAGAGAACTGACTGTACAGGCTGAGACTAATTATTTGCGTGGGTTCCATTCCAAGCACTCATTTGGATTAAAAAAAAAAAAAGCACTATGGGTGTGTGGATTAAAAAAAACGCACTATAGCAAATCAATTTAAAAAACAAAGTTTCTTTGCTCCAGTGATTTTAAAAACAGCCTTGCTGACCTTTTGACTCTAAGATAAGAGTCATTAAGAAGACAATCCATCAGCACTTCACTCAGCACCTCCCTTCACAAATGCAAAATGATCACCTTTCTTTCACACGCTGGGGGAAGGGAGGGGTCCGCAGGAGAGAGAAGGATTGATGGATTGTCAGCCAGCTGCCCCCCTCTCATTAAGGAGGCTATTGTTAAAGGACTGTTCAGTTTTTAAAACTGATTTTAAAGGGATGCATTTTTCCCCTTCTCCAGGGATCAGCACATTCCTTCTCATTTGCAGGGGCCATTCGTGTTGAGTCAAATCCATGTATAAAAAATCCATGTCTAAATAGGCTGAACCTGTACTACGCTGGGCCTTTAGTTTCTCCAAGGTCTTCCCTGGGCTTTCAGACTACCCTGGGCCTTCAGACACCACTATCAGGACTCCTGTGGTTGCCATCATCACATGGGCTTGGTCTCTTGCTGCTTGTGGTGGCCATGCTGCACTGTATGGTGTATTGTCTTTTGTGACAACTGAAAATAATAAGCCATGCAAGTCTGCTGAATTATGCTCAGGTCTTTTCAGAGATTGGCAACATTCATGAGTATCTCTGAGACCAGGTCAGAACACCTGGCCGTTGCGTACATGATAGCTGTTTGGAAGAAATTCTCAGAAGGGTATTATAATGTATTAATTCCTCAGAAGTAGCTGTTTCTCTGGGCATTTAGAGGAATAATAGTAACTGCTGCCCTATGTGCTGTTAAATCAGGCTTATTTTTGGCACTGTAATCTTGGATGGATTCAAGAACAGGCCATTGAACCATCCTGTGAATTTCTCCTCAACTCTGCTGAAATATATTTGCCCCCTCTACTGAAGCTTAAAATTGCACCTCAGAGTAAAAGGGAACAAATCACCAGCTGATTTTTCTTCATCATTTTTGTAGCACCAATCAATCAGGAAAGAGTCTTATGCTCTGAGCGCATCCACGAACAGTATATTCACAGCATCTTGTATGGTAAGAAGGCGAGGGGGTGAGAGAGGACCACTTCTCTGTGACTATCTAGTTAGTTATGTGGGTAAACAGCACTTTCCCTCTCTGACTCCTCTCTTTCAACATCCAAGCCTGACGCTTGTACTGCTGCACCAGCAAATATAGTCAGCGTAAGAACAAAGATAGTTCTGGAGGTGCAACAGCCTTTCGACAAGTGAAATATTTATTACAGTGAGTTAGAGCATAATGTGCTCAGAGGCTGTTTACCCCTTGGCAGTAAGCATACACTGAGCTTTCAAAGAACTACCAAGTGATTCATAGGCTTGAGTCTTCCCTGGAACTAAAGAGAATCTTCAGTCAAATAAACACTTCTTAGGCAAATACTCTTCTCTCTCATTGGTGTCTTTCATATTAAAAAAAAAAAGGGGAGGTTAAAGAAAAAATAGATGCTGATTTTTTTGTTTTAAATAGTTTAATATGCATGGAGGGTTTTTAGCTAGAAATGGAAAAAAGCTAAGAGATGGAAGCACAAGGATGGGCCTCTCTGTAGGTGGGGCTAACTTGAGTCTGTTGTTCTGATATTGTTCCTGAGTGGGTTGAATGCAACAGATAGTTGGTTGCCTTCAAGTGAGCAAGGACTGAGGTGCGCACAGCCTGGTTCACATGTGCAAATGGAGCTGCAACGGCCATAAGTGCATCCAGCCATTTTCATGTTCTCTCTTTCTTGTCTTTGTCACTTCAACCAGGCGCACTAATTCTGGGGCAGTGACAAACATGCCCTTGAAATAGACATCTGGGCTGGTTTGACCTGGAGCCTAATCATCTCTGGACCAGGCACTGCAGCCCTATTGTGACACTGCTTCTTCCTTTCATCCACCTGGCTAGAAGGGCAATCTGGTGGCATGGCATGATACTCTTCCCACCTTCCACCTCCAAGCAGGGCTGCTGCCACTTAAAATCACACAGAAATTGGAAATTAGGCCCCCTTATCTTGCTCCCTCTTTGCATAGTCTCTGGAATTGAATTAGGAAGTGTGGAACATCCTGCAGGTGTTTCCAGTATGTTTCCAGTATGTCCTGTACTTCCTGTTCTGTTTAGAGGGACTAGTAGAAGAAGTGAGGCAAGTGGATAGGGAAGTAGGTCGCTGACCTCTGCAAGGCATTTTTGTGGGGGCGGATGTGCGTGGTGACAGCAGTGGCTCTCCATGTCTCTACCCCCTTTCAAGTTAAAGAAGAAGTACATAATGCACTGGGAATGTTCCCAGCATGTTCCACATTTCCTGTTTTCTTTAAAGGGACTGATAGGAGTGAGGTGAGGGAGTAGGGGGTCAGATTGCAACCTCCGGATCCACTTTGCTCATATTTAGTGAGTGGGAAGCAGATCAAACCACAACAGACTAGAGGGAAGCAACAGCAGGCTCAGGGTGAAAAACATCCTGTGTTTGATGCGAACCACATCATTTGCATCATGCAGGGGCCAGGTTCTACCTGTCAACGGTTCATAGTGGAAGAGTTTTTATAGTAACATTTTCTCTGATTAAGGATATTGTGACATCCTGAAAAGTGACATGATGTTCAGTGTACCAGGAGCAACCATGTGGAATTGTGAACCAAGGCTGTAGACTCAGTGCAGGCTTGAATGCTGATACTTCTCTTTTCCTTACTCCAACTGGCTACTCATCTCCCTGCAAAGGAAGATACCAGTGCTGGAGGCCAAGAAGCTCTGGAATTTCCCAGTTGTCCACAGACAAAAGCAGGTGGCAGCATCTCTGTGTAGCAGAACTTCATCACTACTCCAAAAATCAGTGGGTGGGATTATAATATCCTTCCAAATTCAGTTTTGCAAAGAAAAGGCAAAATGACACCAACTCCCCTGCCACTTTGGCTGTAAAAATACCGACAACGGTGGTCCTCCGTGATGCTGCAGGGGATTTTCTACCATTCGAGCTTTATGCATTGCATGCCCAAGTCTTCCAGTATCCCACGGATTCACCCATCCTGCCTGTCACTTTCTTTGGTGAAGTTAACCTGGGAGATCGGAAAGCTGACTGCGTTCTATCCAACACAACAGTCGCTCCCTCCAATTTTCTGCCTGCTCTTTTGATTTCTAATGAGCATATAGCAGCTGGGTTTCCAAAGGCTCATTGTGGCAACTGCTGATAAATAAACGAAAGATCAGCTGAAACAAGCAGCAGTTCTCTGTGAAACAAAGCAGATGAAACTCTGAGATCATCTGGCTGGGGCTGGGAGGAAGGCTGAGAATAGCAGCAGGGAATTCCATTCTAACAGAGAAAATAGACTATTTCCAGAGACTAGATTCTAAAGAATTGCAGAAAATTGAGTCAAGTTGTAAGATGCAAGAGTGTACTTGCTAATCACCCTCACATGTCTGGACAGCTGGCTGAAACATTCTATAGAAACAGCTTGCTGTGTAACTGAAGAGTCTTGCTATGGGACTATCAGATACTGGACAGATGCATTCTAGGGTTGTCCCAGTGGCAGTCAGCAAGGACTGAAGGAATAATGGATTTCTTGCTTCAAGTAGTGAAATACAAAGCAGAGAATGAATACACCTGTATAGGAGCTTCACTTATGGTAAAATGTCTCATGGTTCCTCTGCAATCCAAAGAAAGTACTTGGAAGCTGAATTACTGGACCAAATTGACAAGTACCTTTGCACTTAGTCAGAGGAATCACTCACTTGGCATGCAAGGGCTGGTTTGGCCCTCATCGGATATTATGAATTCGTTCCCATTCAAAAATGGTGATGAAGCACCTCTGTTAGCAATATGGACCAAGACAATATGGACCAATATGGGTGCAATCCTGAGTGCAAAAGTCCCTTGTGCCAGCCAAGGAGGGTCGCAAACGTGCCGTAAAGCATGTTTGCACCTCCTCAAGAGTCAGCTGGGCCTGCGCAAGGACAACTCAGGCAGGGAGGGTTGCGTCGGCCGAGCTTGGCTGTCACAAGGGTCTGGGGGGGCAGGAAGGAGGCAGGGGGGAGGCATTCCGGGGCAGGGGGAGGGCGTACAGAGGGTGATCTCAGGGGCGGGCAGGGAGTGGGAGGTGAGGCTGGGACCCGGCAGTTATGCTGGATCCCAACCCACTTTTCCCATCATTCTGGGAGTAGCAGAAAGTATTGTCTGCTTATCCGTTTGGAGTCTTCTTCCCAGTGCCTTGGAATTCTCAGTCTTCACATAAGAACTCTTGCATGAGGATAGGGCAAGGGAAGTCCCTGCACTACTATCTCCTACAATGCTTCTTCTTTCTCTCATGCAGTACCACAAGATTCTTCACATCAAGGAAGTGCTTTGGGGAGACCCAGCAGCCATGTTTCATGACAGGGTTGCCAAACTTTTCCTGGAGTCCCATCCCTCCACATGATGTAATGCTGTTTCGCCAGGAAGGCTCTGTGAAACTCTCCAGGATTGCTTTTAGTAGCCCACTTCAGATCAATGCTGATTTTTGGAGGCTCCATGTCAAACTTGGAGGACTGGCAACCCTTTTCTTTATTTCCTTTCTCACTTTAGCTGTTGAGCTGCCCTGCAGTGACATGAGCTGCCTAAAGTGAGAAGCACGTACTGGAATGGGAGGCAGGCATCATTGGTTATTAAGGCCTACCATTTGTAGTAAATCAGTGTCTTGCTTCTTCTCATGGAGCATTCTGTTGTTTGGTTGTCCTGCCTGTCCCCAAAGGGATGGCCAATACAGACACACATGACAGCAACAGCGTCTGTGTTCAGGAACATGCAATGGTGTTCTGTGAATTGCTCTCTAGAGACCTGGCTTTTGTCAGACCAGGTTGTCGACGTGTGCTCTCATCTCTTCCATTGCACTGATATTTGGAGTCTATACAATAGGCAGACTGTGGAACCAGGCAGGTTCTCTCCAAAGCATCCATCTGATGAGCCCATTATGATGAATGTCATTTAGCAGATACAGGGGGAGTACAAATACTGCCTGGCAAACATCCTGAACCCATTCTGCATCATTATGAACTCCTCTACACATCTGTTGCCTAACACACAGGTGTCTCGTTTAATGAGATCAATATGCTGCATAGACCTAATATTCATGCAAATTCAAAAGGATGTTTTGGACAATCTGAGTGAAACCCCGGCTCATTTTCTTTTCCTGCTGGAACTCTAGCAAACATCAACTATCTCTCTGCAGCCTCTCACTGTCTATTTCATCCTTGGCACAGAGTGGATTCTGTCACGGGCAAATTAAAGCTTTCCTGTTCCTGCCACCACAAGAAGACATTAGTCTTTCTGCTCATCTTGTCCCTTGAGGGAGAAGCCCAAAAATAAAAGACCAGCCAGCCACACCATTACACACACAGCTTTAGGCATTCCTGGGCTCAGTTAGTGGGCAGGCAGTGGTATGTATTAGGTCTGCCTGCAAGGCAGACATGCAGAGGGCATGCAGAGGGCATGCAGAAGGACCCACCAGGGCTACTTGGGCTGAGAAATTCTGGCAGCTGACCACTGGGCCAATGTGCATCACCTCCTCTTTAGGATGTGATGTGCAATGCGCCAGCATTTCTATTGCTGAGCAGAGCATACATCTGGATATGAGGCACAGATGGAGTTCCCTTTCCTTAACCCAAAGTGATGCTTATTCAGCCTTCTGATTGAGTTCAGTGACTACAGGTAGTCAAAACACTTTGAGGAAAAGGCCAGATTGCAGAATGGATGCAAAATTGTGGTGCTGGTTAGTATTCTGCTTCCCACCTCCCACTTTCACTTCATTGCAAAAGACAAGCATGAATCTTGAACAGTATGCAGAGAAAACTGCAACTCTTGATAGGTTTATAAGTATGGCTTCCATGATGGGCCAGCTTCTCTTTAGAAGATATGATGTTGCTCAGATTGAATTGGCTTGGAAATAAGACCCGCAATTTCCCCAAAGCTCAGGAAAGGAAATCCATTTCCTTTCATGCATGAAATTCATGAGTCATGCATGAAATGCATGACTTGGAAATGCATGAGTTCATGCATTTCCAAGTCAGTATGAATTCCCCTCCCCACAGCTGACAGCTCCAGAATAACTTGCAAGCCTCGCCAATCCCTAGCTGTCAAAAGCTTCACAGGCCCAAAGAAGAGTGTGCAAAGCTGGCACGTTTGATAAACCTGAGCCTGGGGAGACTTCATCCACATGATTCAGAAACTGGTCACCCCAAGGTTCTAATGCACGTGGAGGGAATCTTCCCACTGCCCTCCTCTGACAAACCCTGAACCTGGGAGTGCCAGGTGAGTAGCTAAGGAATATGGTGGCATGGGTTGGCAAGGCCTGCTGGCACACTCACATTCCACCTTCATCTTACACTAAATCTGGTTTAATAATGCCTGAATAGGTCTACTATTGGGAAAGGCCTGAAAATTACTTGGCTTCTCATTCTCAGTGGTTCTTAATGGAAATTTCTGGGCCACCAGAAGCCAATCTGAATCCCAAGAAGAGGGGGTTATTTTGGAAAACAACCAGAGAACAGAGTCTCCTGCAGGTCCTGAACAACAAGGAAAGCTATTGCCTGTGGTTATCCCATGACCCTCAGCTCAAGCCCTTAGCTATGGGAAGGCACATAGATATTAAGGAAGGAGAGCTGCTAATGGAGGAATAGTAATAGGCAGGAAAATAAAATAATGTCTGAAGCTTCTGGGGACTTGGAGAACTATTATGGCAAGACACTGTTCCCTCAAGTAGCTAACCCTAAAACAGTAGCTCCATGTTTCTGAAGTGCATTTTGCAAGTGATTCCTACTATGGCAATCATTTGGGAAAGATGCACGGTGGATGTCATGCATCAACTTGGCTGAATGCCTTGGCCATTTCCTTGCAAATGAACCCAGTTCTTTGGAAAGGACATCCTCAGGTGGCAGCAGGCTGCCCTTGTACTCAGTCAGCTCTGCATTATACAACATGGAGTGCAATTACTGAACCTGCTCTTAAACTTCATTTAGGGGCCAGGGGAACAGTTTTTTGATTTATGAAATAATATCTTTCCTTTTTGTGCAGTAACTATTTGGTGAGAATACGGGTAGATTCTCATTCATATCATGCCTCAGGGCATGTTGTGTAATAACATCACTCAGTTTCCAATATAGACAACAGCTTGGGAAGAAGAAAGGGGAATTCAAGTATTGTCCAAAGACAGTTCCTGTGCTACGCTTTGAAAGAGGCACAAGCAGACCAGTCCATGCTTGGAATACTGAAGTGGTAGCAACAAGCTATGGCCAAGGCTACTCAAGCATTTCCACCCCAGCCTATGTTTTCAAGTGGCTGGTATTGTTACATATATTCCCTGAGGGCTGAACTGTTTCCTTGACCATTTCAATCAATTCAAATCTGCTGTTATTCTGTTTGGTCAGCGGGAAAACAAAACCATGCTATGTGCATGGAAAACATTTTTTTTAAAAAAAGATTTAAACATTTATATGATTTATATAGTTTAGATCAGTGGTTCTCAAACTGGTGGGTTGTGACCCACCAGCTCGTATAAGGATGCCCCATTCCCTTTAAGGGGCGGGGGCAGGGGGAAAGCAGAAAAGCGATCCCCTGGATCGCATCTCTGCAGGGGGAGGGGGGCTATTTTTAACTACCCATACGTGCTCCCAGGTTCCAGGGGTGTGGGGAACCCCGCGGAGCACTTGCAGGGCTCCCCGCAGCTTCTAAACAGTGAAAGTTGCAAGTGCGACAAAACCGGAAATTCCACTTCCGGTTTAAGGGAACAAAGTCCCCTTCTCCCAAGGAGCCGCCGGAGGCTGCCTGGAGCGTGCTGGATGCAGCGGCAGCCGTTTTTGGTGCCGCTGCAGCCCCACTTCCCAGGCAGCTCAGGATTGTGCTGTGTGTCAGCAGAAGGCAGCTTCTTATATTCCCATGACTTACCTCTCCTGTCAGGAATGCAGAAGCCCTGGGAGGCAGAAGTTTCACTCCCATCAGCCTGTTTTCACAGTGCAACATCCAAGCAAGCAGAGAGTCCTTAAGATACAACAGGTGTAATTATTTTGGCAAAATAAATCTGTCTCTAACTTGCTCTTTGAGACTTGAGGCCATCTATTACCTAACAAAAGGTAGGCAGGAAGGCATTGTGGGTAAGCCAGCTATTTCCAGAATAATTGCAGAACAGAACACTTATTTTTACAAAGGCAACATTTATTTACCAGAGGCAGAATGGTATAATAGCTTAGGCAGACAAATAAACTACAAAACACATTTCTAGCTCATTTACCAGAGTTTATTTGCCCTTGATCTTATTAGTGTAGGCTACATTATTAGGCAAAGGATGAATGCGGTCCTGGCTGCAGCCTCTTCAGTCAGCCAGGCCACAAATGATAGAGCAGGCCACAGCCACATCTAAACATCCTCCTTTATAGGGCAATAGAAATCACATACTGGGGCAAGGGAGATGAGCCTACTTCAAAGGCCAACGCCAGAATGACACAACAGAATCTTAAAGAGCCAATCATTTTAAGCCCAAGCCTTCCTTCTAATATTCAGAAATGGGCTTAATGTGGGCCAGGGAGAAATATATGGATAAAAATAAGTAACAGAAGATACCTAGCAGCAAATGAATGGTAATGAAGATGTCAGATGACATGACTCTAGGATGAGAAAAGTCTATATACCAAAAGAGACAATTGATCTAGCTAGTACAGCATTGCCTAGCAAAAAAAGAATGAAGAAATGCATTATGAATAATGCATAAAAATACAGTATAACTTCTCTTTGGCTAAGAAAAATCTGAATTTGCAATCCAGAACTCACCAGAAAACACCTTTACACCATATGCTCCACCTGATCTTTTGATCAGAGAATCTGTTGACCAGATAGCCAACTTCCAGGATGAGGTTAGCCCTGGCTGTTATGGATTACTGTCCACCAGGGATTCTCTTGGGTTCTTATTCTGCTTAATGTTGAGGCTTTTGTCCTTGTATCCAATTCTGGTCTTACAGAATCAGATCCAATTAGCCAATCACTATTTCCCAGATACACAGATAAAAATCTGCTTACCATAATGTGAGAAGTGCTTTGACTTTTGGGCTAAGCATACACAAAACAAGAAGCTGTAAAGTGTGAAGTGCCTTTCCCCTCCAGTATTTGTGGTGATGTCTCCAATCTGCAAAGATTCAGGCATGCCTGATACAATTTTGTATTTCCTGATAAAGAATAAGAACTTCATTGAAGTCTTCCCCAAGGTTTATCCCTAAGTAGAAACAGTTGGTCAGCATGTAAACCTGTACACATTGGAAACTAGTGATATACCAGTATCCAACTGAGAGCTGGATTTGAACAAAGGAGGGTCAGTCAATAGAAGAGATGTCAGTACAAAGTTGAGTCCTTCTGTGTGCTTATATGGTAGCTCTTCTTTTGACCATTTTGAATCAAGGATGATAGAACCTCTAGAATTAGGAGTACAAGTTCCATGGCTTCATTGTGGGGATGCTACAGTCTAAACCTGAAGAATGTGTGGATCACAATGAGGTGAGGATACCTTGTGTAATCTACTACTGGCCTTGTATAATCTACTGAATTTATGAACTGGAAATCAAGCAAAGTTGTGGACCGGTGCACCAATAGACCCCTAAATATTGTGCATGCCCACATGTGAACAAATGCACACTGGCATGTCCACACATGTACTCCCTTGGCTTTATACATCCTGAGGAATGTTCCTGGTGTCATCAGCAGGGCTGAAGTCATCCTTTTTTAAACTGAGCCTTGTTCACGCGTTCTCGAGATGAGAGAAATGCATTTAAAGGTAATTGGATCCAGTTGCTTCCTAAACAGCTAAATATTTACATGGAGGCGGCCTATTAATCACAGCCCCATATGGCAGGAACGCTTGCACAGACACTTTGGGCGAGGGCTTTGCGCCAGTCTGTTTGTCTCACGGACGTCTCCCTGACAGCTCCACTTCCATCACAATCAGCTGCGACACCATAATTACAGATTCGGGAGGTTTGCCGCCTCCAAATGATTGATTGTTTGATACACACAATTTAGGAGATAGATGTTCTTATGTAAATTAAGTATTTAGCAAGAGACTCAGCTATATGGCAAAGAGACTGGGAAGAAGTGGTATGCCATGCTGTGCTGTGTGGAGATTTGAGCTTCTTGATGGAAATACAAGTGTTAACTGTTCAGTCTCTTCAATATGGCAATAAGGATTTTCAGGAGTTAGCATTGGGCAGAACCACTGGAGGTGATTTGCCTTGGTTATTTATTCTGTTTGGAAATCTTCCAAGTGCTTTGGAATAGGCCGAACTATACATTCAGGGCAACTGTGTGCAAAACCCTTGGCTTGTCTCATTCACTTATAAAGCAAGAGTGAAGGAGTGTTTGGACCACAGGGAATGCTGTCTTCATCAAAGATTCTTCAATTTCCTAAAAAATTGTTTGTCTCCAAGTATTGTACATAGAACTAGCACCCAGCACACAAATATGTCCTAACATTGTTAATTGGTTAAAGGTGGTGTTGTTTTCACATGAATTGTGATCATCACACCGTGGTCTGAACCTGTTTTCCTGCCTCAGGATTAGGCCTGTGGCCTAAAAGAAAACAATACCCACTTCACTGGCCTCCATCTTTTATTGTCCATGACTGTTCACATTTACAAGCACCTCACCCAACACCTGCTACTTAGGACCATGGTTTAAAATCCCAAGGCTTAAAAAGAAACCTCTCAAGCTATTTTCTGATAAGTATCATTGCTTCTGCATTTCTGGACTTGGTAGATATTTAACTGTCACAATTGAGATATAGCTGTAGAATTCTTCTTATGTTTCCCAGGCAATAAAGCTTTGCAAAAATGTTGCTCTTTTACGACTATACAGGTCTGGTTTTATGGTTTGTTACATCTGGAATTGAGCTCCTGTTCCTTCTTCCCCTCCCTTTGAATTGTCCAGTTGTAGCTTTGTGCAGCCAGGGAAAATGACACATAGCAGAACCCCAGTGCTATTTTGTCCTAGCACTGGGATTATCAATTGGGTTCAGAGAAGCGCTGAACTGTTTCACTTTCTTGTTAACCCGAAGGATCTCACAAGTTGATTTACAGTATAGAGCGGGGAACCCCCCTTTCTAATGGACCACAGGGTGAGGAAGAGCTCAAGAAGCAAGTTTCTGTTTTAGCGGTGCAGAATAAGAAAGAGGAGCTAATAATAAGACAGCAGCAGGTCAATTAGAAATGAGGCTCAATATTTTTAACAGCTTGGGCACTTAACATACAGGGCTACCTAAGAAGAGAATTAATTCTGTCCCGTGCAGCCTGCTAACTAACTTACTTGTTTGCTTAAAATATCTATACCCCATTTTTCGTCATAGAAAAGTGTGCTCATAAAATACTGGCTCATAAAAAATTAAGTAAACGTAGAATAAAACATAAGGTTGAGCAATACTAGGAGAGGGATGGGAATGGACACATTCTGCATACAACTTAACTCACTGAGAAGTTACCCTCATCCCCTTTTGGTAGATGTTTTGGGGGGGCTTGAAAGTTGGTGAGAGGGTTCACATACACTTCCCAAAACCGTTAGGCAACTGCAGGTACCCAGCAGGTACCCATCACTAGCATCAGTTTTTCTCAAAAGAAGAAAAATCATCCTCTCCCTTGTACATGTTGGACAGCCATTCCATTCCTTCAAGTGTTGGTGCTCTCAAACAAAAGCCTCTTCAAGGTCTCAATCACTGCTATTTTCTGTGCCGCTGCCTGTTTGCTGTTTCAGTCAATGTCTCTTCTTTTCCTGGAAACAGGGAAGCTGCCGCTTTTTCAATGAGATTTGACTACAGCTACATAATGATGTTACTGAGTACAAAGAAAGAAATTCAAAGGGGAGCCAATTTCCTTACTCCACTTTACCTTCAGTTGCCCTCAATGACACTGCAACATAAACAAATCTATGGTTATGTGACAACTTTTTCAGTAAGAGAAGATGTCTTTTTTCATGGCATCAAAAAACCAGCTCCGTTGGGCTGTGAATGCCAGCAAATGGATACAAATGAAGTAAGCAATTGGGGGGGAGGTGTTTGAGGGACAATCCCACCTGTTAAAAGGTTCTCTTTTCTAGAATATTTGAATCAGTTAAGATAAAAAGATTATCAGTTAAGATAATAGTGAGACCACTATTTGCATACAGCAGTGGGATGTGCAGTTAAGGAGCAAACAGTTTTGTTCAGCTGTGCCTTCATGGTGGTTGAGGGACATGAAGATCTCACACCAGCTTTGTGAATATTGGAGACTCTCACAAAAACCTCCTCCTTCAATACTCAGACTCCCCAGGACTAATTAAAGATGCAGAGTTTTAGTGTCCCTTGTCAGCAAATCCCTCCCACCCTCCTGTGTTTGAATATTGTTGATAAAGTGCAAACATGGCTAGAATTTACCTTGTGAGATACTAACTAGGAAAGGCAGTTAATTGATGCTGTTTATATTCTGAATAGGGCAGCTGGGAAATATTCCCAAAATGCACAGGGAAAAAACGTTACGTTCTATGCAGACTGTACTTTCCAGGGATGGTAGATTTTAGTTATATTGGAAAGATGAAGGCAAAGATTGACAGGGATTGACAGGCAGCAGCAACACAGGAGCCGTTGGCAGACTCTGGTTTCCTGACGAGAGGGTTGCTGGGACTTGGAAAGTGCAAGAATATAGTGTCTTGTGAAGCATCCAGGTCAGACTTTAGGTGACTGTATATAAGCTATTACAGCCCAATCCTATTGGCTAATGAAGCACCCGTTCTGTTGGCATAAACAGATTTGCAGTGCATGCGTGTGGCCTAGCTACTACTGCAAGTGGCAAGCAGTCAGATCCAGGTGAGGATTAGTGTCGGACACCTGCCAAAGCAGGTTAGGCAGCATAGGGGTTGGGAGAGAGGTGGGGAGGGAGTGGAACAAGGCAGAGTGTGGGCAGAATGGGGAAGAGATGGGAGCAGGGAGGAGGGTGGATCAGACCTAGGGGCAGGTTTGGTGGTAGTGGTGCCAGATGAATCCTAAATCCCTTCCCAGGTCTGATTTGCCTTCATGGGTCAAACTGGTCAGGTCCAGGTTGACCCATGGTGGCTGCTGGAACTTACTCCAGGGCAAGGGAACAAATGTTCCCATGCCCTAAGGGAGCCTCAACAGGCTTTTGGTCGCATCCTGGAGGCCTTCAGAGGTGTGGGGACAGGTTTCCCTGTGCCTCAGAATACCTCCAGACACAACCAGAAGTGGCTTCCAATCATGTTCTGAAGGCCCTCTGACGCGCAAGGAGGCTTCAGTGGATTGTGGAATCCTCGGAGGCTGATTGCATGGATAATGAGGGCCCACTGTACAAGTCATAACACAGGCATCAGACTTACCAGATCTACAGACTTACCAGATCAACCCAGACTTACCAGAAGCTCCAAGGGTGATTCAATATCACTCCTGAAGTGAACCATCCCGCCTCACCACCCTACCTCTGAGGTTTGAATTTTGTTCTTGTGCCCTTCCTAACTTCTGGGAGCCCAGGTTCCAGTCTCACCCTAGCCTTGTTTGGAGCATGGGTGGAATTTTGAAAAGAGTACACTGTTGTGTTATGTGTGTGTTTATTTGGGCCGGCAAAAAGTGTAAATAACTAAGGAGTCTCCCAGATCTGGGGATACCCTGAGAAGGAGGTTTTCTCAAAGCAATCTTCTTTCTGGACTCTCTAGCTTTGGGTGGTGACAGCAAGGACTACATTTGTCCAGTTCATTTCCTGTTTACCCAGTTCAAAGGATGAAACGGAAACAGGGAAGTGAGTACCAGTTGCTAACCACAAGGCACCATGCCCATCTCGTATCCTGTCTACTCTTACATCTCCTTTAAAAAAGGGAGATATGTGTAAGTGAAGGTACAGTGGCATCAAAATGTCTGTTTTTTTCTGTAAATGAAAGAATTCTGACAGTGCAGTTGTAGAAATTAAGATTTGATCTGCCTGCTTAAAGCATAAGAACAGCCATGCATGCTCTCTCTGCCAAAGTCAGTTCAAGAGGTTACAAGAGGAAGGCCTGGCAATGAAAACTGTGAATTTGAATTTAATTAACATGCATTTCTCCTGTCATACCAGTGCCAAGTGTGGATTATTATGCATTAACTGTAGGATCCAAATATTTACTTTAATGGCTCTATGGCTTGAGGAGCCCCATTTCCTAAATTAACTGTCTATGGGAGTCAGAGACCCTCTTGGAGGTGTTCACTGCAGCTGTCAACCGAATATTTGGTGTAGTTGCAATCTTGCTTGATATGACAGATAAATAAAAACATAACAGAGGTACAGTTTTTCTCAGCTTTGCCTGACAAGCTGCTTCTACAAAGGTTCTTTCTACTAGCCAACAGTTGATGATATAGAAGCTTTGTTCTGCTTTGCAGCTAGACCCCCCTCCATCTGTTTGGTTTGAGTTATATAAATAATGGACGTCACTGAATATTCTCCAGGTTAGGTTTCTTTGTCTGAAAAACTATGATTTGATAGATTAAAAATATTTGCTGGAAAACTCTGAAGTGCATCCATGTTTTGTATGAATATTCACTTTGTCCTGAATTTTCTGTGCCAACGTTTTCCTGACTATTTTGCTTCTGTACACTTCTTTCCCTGGCTGCTGCTTCGTTCTCTTTGTTGGAATGGTCACATGGGTGATCACACCCAATCATAGACAATGTCACAAGGCACTATATCAAATCAGATTTAACTACAGGGGTACCCCACTCATTTGACAGGTTAGGGACCAGAGTTGTGGTGAAAAGCAGAAACAGTTGAAAAGCAAAACACAGTCTTTTTTTAGTTTACAAATGTTGCTTCCAATGCTTTTTTAGCTAGCAAATTGCAACTGCCTTTTTTGTCTTGCAAATTCCCGCTGTCACACAAAGATTTCGGCAAATGGACTCTCATTAATGCCTTCGGAAATGTGAAAAGACCCAGAGCTAAAGTTCTCTCTCTCTCTCTCTCTCTCTCTCTCTCTCTCACACACACACACACACACACACACACACACACACACCCCAAAACAGTTTCAATCACCATGTCATATGCAAATCAACATGAGGGAGGGCAATTTTAGCCTTTAGACCAGCAGAGAGAGGTTGAAAAAGCAGAGCATACATTGAATGAATGGCTTCCAGGTATAATTGAAATGTATTGAAAGAGCGGAAGGACCAGCAGAAAGTACCATCAGAAAGAGGGGTCACCTGTATGTGATGCTGTCCCCAAGAATAAGTGAAGCCAATGAGAATGTGGAGGGGGGGGATAACAATATAAATGAACAGGTAAACATTTTGTTACAGGATACCTTTTTCCATGCTGCTAAGAATATGAAATACAGAAAAAATGGTGAATTTGCAGTACAATCCTAGCCATGTTTACTCAGAAGTCCCATTGACTTCAGTGGAACTTACTCCTAAGTAAGTATGATTGCAGTAAGAATTGCAGTCCTAATTTCAGCTCAGCTAGATATCAGGTTCATGTTCCCCAGAAGATCCTCTTCTTTCATACTAAAGTTAACATGAGCGAAGTGAAGTCATATAGCAACCATATCAAGTCATCATAACTACAGACATCTCTGATTGTCACACAGAGCACAATCTGTGAATAATCTTAATGCTTTTTTATACATTTATACACTAGTTGACTCCACATTCAATAATTTGAAAATTCACATATAGTGCACAGAGGTGTACCCTGTTGTTTTCAGTGGGTGCAGTATAAACAGCAGCTTGGCCATCACAGTGCACATGCCTTTTTCTCCTTAATGGGATGGCTTTCCACATAACTTGATGTTTTTCAGGTTATTTTACCTGAAGGCATGCCCTGATCACTTAAGGGGAATTTGATCCCCACATCTTCTCCATATTACTCAAGCAATACCTTCCCTGCTGCCTTTCCCAACTGCTCCTCCTCTTCCACGTTTTCTTCCTCATTCTTTCACTTCTTACAGTCCATAGGCACCATGTTCAATGTTTTTTCAGCATGTTTTGCTAGGATTCAGCAGCCTACCCTTTCATCACAGTGTTCTTTAAAATTGCATAGTTGCACATTTCAATGTACATATGTCCCATTTATACTCCCCTGGTGCTACTTTCATTTTTCTAAACAGCTGCTGGTGCACAAGGTGGAGTCACATGGAAGCATGATGAGATCCTGGATCTAATTGTTTGCTGTACATTTCACACACCAGTGTGCGAGAAAAGTTCACCATTTAGCCAATGCCAAAAACATAAGCAGCAGTTGCTGTTTCATTCTTTGTGCAATTTATTCTGTACTGCAGCTTAGCACCTGAAGACAGTGGCCCAGTTACCAAAGCAATGTGGACACACAACCATGTCTTCCAGTGCTGCATGCTGCCACACAGTGAAGTAGTGAGAGTCCCAGATACCCGAGGAATAGAATGACTCTCCCAATTTTACCACATTGCTTGACATAGCACCAGGGATGGGAACTCGGGGCCTGACGACTTGAGTTCTGAAAATACGTCCTTTCCACAACTTGTGTCAATTCAAGTCACATTCAACACTGACTCGGACATGACTTGCAACACATGACAGTGACTCAGAAATGACTCATATATATTCGAGTCATGACGACTTATGATTTTTGTGCTTGTGACTCGATTTTGTGTCTGTTTGTGCTTGCTTATTTTTTTTTTTTTTGCTGCTTCTGCTTTGCACCAAAACACCTAGTGGCCAATCCAAAAGCCAGAATTCAGAAGCATGGCAGCAGTAGATGTGGTGGGAGGAGGGAAGGTGGTTTCAGGAGGCATGGGCTGTAGGATGAAGGAAGGCTGAACAAGGCTAGGGGGAGGAACCAGAAGAAGGCAGGGGCAGCCTCGGGGGGGAGAGGGCTCTTGGCCACCTCAGAACAGACGATTGGACTAATGATGGGTGGTCTGACTTTTTTCTGGATGAGGGAAGGTAGAAGGAAGAGCCCCATGAAGAGGGTTCTTGCAATAGGAGCTAGTGGCTGAATACAAGCCCAGGGAGGGGGCAAAGCAGATGGGCAAACCTTGGGGGAGGCATTTCCTTGAGATAGAAGAACTCCTCCTAACCTGGTGGCTCAGTTTCCATTCTAGCACAGCAGAAGCAGTACACCTCCTCCACAGTTACCTGGGAGGAAGCCTCATTGACTGATCACAATGGGACTTGAGTAGAGATGCTGCAAAGGATTGGGTCGTAAGCCTCCTGGCCTCCCAGCTACTGTGGGTGGCCCTCCCTCTCGCCTGCAACTTCTGTCCCTGCCTCTGTCTGCCCCGTCCCACCTTACTGAGTTTGGACACCTCCCTGTTGGTCCATTTCATGCTGCTCAATGCTCCTTCTGAAGGTGGAATCGGGAATCATGATGTGAATAGGGGGATAGTCCCTGGGGTTTGGAAGGAACTGATTGCTTTTCTGCACTGCTACACTCACTCGAAAAACAGCACAGCTTTTGTTTACATAAATAAAATGACAATGGTGGTTGAAGTGAACACATCAGTGACTGCAGATGGGATGGTACCATCAGGGCAGTGTTCACACACACACACACACACACACACACACATCCCAGCACTTCTATTTTTCTGTGGAGTTGTGCCTGACTCACACAGAGACTCATTTCTCATACAGACTCAAGTCAAAATAACTCTACAAACGGCTCAGGCTGAATCACAACGGCAACTTGTTTTAACTAACATGGAATGGCAACTCGTGACTTGACTTGTGACTCGGGTGCAGTAACTCCTGCATAGTCCTACACAGCACTGAAAGATAAGAAGGCAGCACTCAAATGAAGGATGACATTTGCAGGGTTCCAGGCACCTGATGGGCAGCCCCGATCCTTTTTATTTGGGAAGAGGTGATGGTGCCATGTCATTGTGTGGCGTCAGCAGTGCCTGGCAACCTGAAGCTTATGACTTATAGCATGAGGCAGCTAATACTTTGATTGAGGCAGTGGAGGAATCTTCAAAGCAACTTTGCTTTATTACCTACTGGCTGGATTGTAGCTCAGTTTCCACTTGGAAACAGCCCATTACACTTTACGGTAATAAAAATGAACACTTGGATATAAAATTTATTGCCACAGAATAATGAAATGCTGGCAAGAATTCTACTCTCTCAGATGTTTTGTTGATCTTTCCCACCCACCCTTTTCCATTCACCCTACATCTTAGAATCATAAAATTGGGATTATAAAATTGCAGAATTGGGAGAGAAACGCTGAGCAGCCATCCAAGCTAAACTCTTGCAGTACCCCAAGAAGCAGTATACCAAACGCATCTCTAGTTTATCCTCTCATTTTAAAAGCCTTTAAAAACTCTTTGGAAGTTATGACCTTAGGCTGGTTGCATTTCCCTGATTAGATTTTCAGACCAAGAGGAGCAAAGCAGCACGTGGACAGTCTGTAGAAATTGAAATGTCTTCACGTTTATTTTTTTAAAATATTTTTATAATGTTTATATTTTTATGATTTTTGTAAGCCGCTTTGAATGCCCATTAGGAAGATAAAACGGGATATGTATGTATGTATCAAGGATGGGCAAATCCAGCATGGCTTGACTCAAGTCAAGTCACAAGTCTCTGCCCTGTGACTCGAGTTGAAAACAAATCCTAACGGGGCCACTTCCCGAGTTGTCTGGAGCATTTTTGTGATTTGAAAAAACTCAAGTTATGACTCTTTTTGATACACATATCAGGCACAGAAAAAAAACGGAGCTACTGCCAGGGTGTGTGTGTGTGTGTCAGAGTTCTCCTTTAATACTCCCTTGCTGTAAACAGGGCAGGAAGGGGTGGGACGGATTGCATGAGAGTGGGGCAGAAGCAGCCAAAAGGAGACTTACCAGGATGACCCAATCCTTAGCAGCTCTACTCAGATGTAGTCCCACTGCAGCCAGTCATTCAGTGGGGCTTCCTCCCCCCACGTAACAACAGAACTCACAGTAGCCATACAACTGGAAAACATGATCTCTACGAATCTCCCCCCTCACTTCCCCCCCTCCTTTTGCCTTGGGCTTCTCCAGCCAATTCCAAGGCAAGAACTCCCTTGAGCTCCTCCTCTTGCCCTCCCTCATCCAAAGAAACAAATCAGGCTGCCCATCCGTTGTCCAATGATCATCGGTTCCTTCCTATCAGAGACAGGCAAGAAAGCCTACTCCCACCTCCCTCCCCTCCTGCTCAGATGCAAAAGCAAAACAGTAACCCTTCCTTGCCTCCTGCCTGGAACTTCCCTGCTTCTCACCTGGTCTGAATGAAGGCCCCCAAGGTTTCTCATGCTGCAAAAACAGTAAGTAAGCACAACCAGACACAGACAGATTTGAGCCTGCATGCCCGGGAATGAGTGGCAAGTCAAAGGGCCCATGACTTGAGTGTTTTGCTGAGTCTTCCACATGTGGAACTTGAGTGTACATGAGTCAGCAGAAAATGCTGATTTTTGCCATTCAGATTTGAGTCACCTGACTCGAATTCCCATCCCAGGTATGTAAGTATAAATGAATGAATGAACAAGTAAACAAATAAGTGAAATTAGTTGACCCAAGCAGCTGTGATCATCTGCACCTTCTAAAATAATTCTTCACTTCTTTCTCTGAAACTAGTAAGGCAGATTATGATTTTACTGTGAATGATAGGCAAGGATAAACGGTTTAGCCACAAAAAACTTTCACTTTTTTAGAAGAAAACACAAAACCCATATTTACCCAGAATCATGAAAAGTCATTTTCTTGCTTCTGAAGATGTTAGCTGGGCCAGACAAGGGAGAAGCATGTGGGTGGATGATCTCTCACTACAAGAATCCTGCCCGCATCCTCAGGAACAGAAAGGAATGAGCAGAAAGGAAGCCATAATTGCAGGACCAGTCAATGCCAAAGGCAGCTCTCCTGGAACTGCTAACATGGTATCCACGTTATGATGAATGCAAACCAAAGTGCTTTGCAGACTGGTCGCAGTGGGCAACTGAAACATTCTCCGTTCTACCTCACCAGCCAAGATGTGGAATGGCTCTGCTGGCCAGCTCATTGCAGATGCAGTGGCGCCAGAGAAGTTAGCCTTCTGTGCTCTCATTGCCACAGAGTAGGCCTTGCAATGAGTTCTAAACAATGTTTGATTGGACTCAGGATGAACGTTTCTTCACCATCACTCCAGTGGTCCTCCCAACAGTTTCGTCAACCCCATCTCTGAGGAGAACCAACAGCGCCGGCCTGAGCCACCAACATGCCTGAAACATCAGCTTTGTTGCCCTCCTTTTTGCTGCCCCCTTTTTGTCATCCCCACCATGCCATTCCTTTCTCATCTTCTTTCCCCAATACCTTCCTCAACCTCCACACGCCCTTCCCAGCTTTCACCTCCTCTTCCAGCTGCCACAGGGCTTCTTTGTCATCAACAGATCTTGTCTTCTTCATCTGCTCCTTTTCCTCACTTACCAATTTGAAAAGCCTAGTTAGCTGGCAGAAAAGGAAGTGGCGGGAAGGAGATACAAGCCTAGGTCACTACCTCCCCTGAATTTCATACACTTCCTGGAGAAGCAGGAAGAGGAGGGAGGGGAGGTTGTGCTACTGTTTCTGGACCTGGGTGTTCTTTCTCACTCTATGCCAGAGTGACTGAGACAGTGGGCAAGCATCCAGCCCAGCCTAGAAGAGGCAGTAGATACTGCGATTGAGTCACTTGCTCTCCATCGGCCAGGCTGGACCCAGTTGAGAACAACAGCAAGACCAACACTCAATCCGAAGACAGTGGTGACGAATACTGCCAGGCAGCCTGCTTGCCCTACCTCTTGGCTGGGCATGTGAGTGGTCTGGCAGTGATCTTAGTAGTTATGAAAGTTTGCCTTTCCTTGGTTTTCCCAGCCACCCTATGGTTTTCCCTGCCATTGCATGTAGCCATGCCAAAACAGGCTGTGCTGCACATTATGGTTTTTTCACAATACTGCTATCTTTTTTAAGGTTTTCTAGCTGTCCCAATTTCATCCTAAGTGTCTTCAAAAAACCCACCATATTCCGAATTTTAAAAAAAATCTCCCAGACTGGGAGAAGGTCTAGATACAGGCACTTATTTGTCCTTCACTGTTACAAAGGATCATGTCTCAGTGCAAAGAATTATTCTTGCCACCTGTCAGGTGCTTTTCACCAGGGAATCTTGAGCATTTTTTCCTAGCGGCAGCTATGGCACTTGTTGGGGACAAGAAACATAGGGACTATCTACATTTTGGATCAACACTATCAAGCATTTCAAGCTTTTAGAATCGCATAAACAGGAACCCAGTATCTCCAGTGCTGCTATTATTGATTATGAATCATGGAAGGAAAAATGTGGGACCTTTGTGGGAAATAGATATTAAACAAATGGAGACAAAGCATTCTTGCCTTTCTTTTTTTATCATTTTTTTTCATGAAGCACACATTATAGCCATGGCTGTCACATAATCTGCAGGTACATAGAAGGAAATCTGAACCCATTTTCCTCTTTCTTGGGACTGCGAAATAGGCTGCGTTTGAGATACAGAATAATTTTTTTGAAACTCTCTCCCCTACTATTTTTTTTTGTCTCCTGGCAGCATGAATAACAACCACCACTATCTGCTCCCTGCCAACACTTTTAATTAAGTGTTTCTAATTAAAGATATGTCTGGTTACAGATATAGGGTATCTTAATTACATATATGTGATGGGCAGCGCAACCCTAACTTGCGCTGGAACAGGCAGGCCAGTGGGCCTGCGCTGTATCCAGTGCAAGTTTCAAGCTGTCCATGGCTTGGCCTGAGGTGAGGGGAAACTTTTCCCCTTATCCTGGGGAGAGCGGCAGCAACCCCAATGGGACTACTTGAATCTGCATCACCTAAATCAGTGGCACATATTCGAGTAGCCCAGGACTGCCCCGGGCCACCTGGTAACGGGGCTAGGATCTGGTATGAATGCTGGATCCTGGCCCACTTCTCACTCCTTGGTTGCCCGCTTCGGGGAACGCCCGCCACCCACCCTCTCCCACCCTCTCCCACCTCCCTCTTGCCTTCTTCCCACCCGCCACATGCCATCCCAGGCCACTGCGCTGGCCAAGCTCAGCCAACACAAAGTCACCCATCCTTGGGACCCATGTTGGCAAAGGGAGGCCGGCATATGCACCCACCTATCTCCCCAAAGACTGGCACGAAAGTACTTTATGGCACTTTTGCAACACTCTTTGGCTGGCGCAAGGGACTTACATCGGCCAAAAGGGTGCTTTGGATTGTGCCCTAAGGCTTTTAGCAAGTTGGAAGTGGCATTCCCCTTAGGCTGAGATCAAAGAACAGGCAAACCTACCTCCTAGCATTAAAACAAGATGCAATTTTGCTACTCCTGTTCTATAGAAATGGCTAGAAGCTTTACAGCAGATGTCCAGAAATAGGGGTTGGGGTGGGAAGATAGAACATGCCATCTGTAGGAGCTCTTGGCATTGTTAGTTCAGCTTCCCTGCAGAAGGGCACCTTTCTCTCCCCACTGTCAAAATGTTTCCAGAATGAGATTCACTGTAGCTGTTGAGCCAGGATGTAGAAGACTCGGGGATGAGAGATGGAAGCATCTTAAAAAGAACCCTATAAAGCATTTGATTCTCCTCCTCCATCCGCTCAATGGAAGAAGGAGATTAAGATCCTCCACAATGGGGAGATAAACAGGAGAGGTGAGAATGTACATTTGCAGCACAATCCTATGCATATCTATATCCAGGTGTAACCTTATGGCCCAATCTTATCAGCATGGCACACTGTTATGACAGCCTCTCCACAGCTCTGAGGAGCGCTGCTGCGAGTGCAAGGCCTGGAAGGCCACACACTGCCAACAGTGCCCCACAGACTGGCCACCACTGTGATTTTACTGTAATAGAGGTGAACCAGGGCGGGAATCAGGCCAGGATGAGGAATGGGACAAGATGAATTGGGGGCACGAAAGGGATAGATCTCAGTGACATTGGTGACCACCAATTCTTATATCTTCATCCCAGGCCTGGCACACTTGTATAATAGATATATGCCAGCAAAAGAACTGGCATAGATCTGAATAGGCCTGTAGGAGACCAAGCAACAGCTGAAGAAGTAAGTAAAATTTTTCTTTACTTACCTTTCCTGGCAGAGCAGATTCCCAGCTGGCCCACAGGTTGCAGCAGATGCTGTGTCAGTTTCCCTGCACCTTGCGTGAAGGGAAGGATAGGCTTGGGCTGTTGTCCTATCCGTTCCAGTGGCGTCGCTAGGGGGTCTGGGGGGTGCGGACCGCACCAGGTGACATGCACAGGGAGTGACACGCTAAAATCACGGTGGTTAGGAGTAAACCCATCATATCAGATATCGTTGGATGTGGAATTTCAAGCAGAATGCAGTGCAAAAAACCAGAGTGAAATATATCCTTTCTATCAAATGTTATGGCCAAAAAACTGGAGAACAAAAAATGCATGGATACCTATGGAAAGTGAAAGTGAGCCGTATAGCATGTTTACTTGTGAGTAGGCGAACGTGCCTTAGTCCCTAGGAAAGGGCAGGCTGAGAGGAATCCAATGACACCAGAATGGTCCTGATCCAATGAATGCAGCCCCCCCCCCAAAACACCTGAGAAGGAAGTCCTTCCCTCCAAGCAGACAAACGTACTGAGCCCTATGGAAAGCAAAACGAAGCCTCATGGTCATTTTTACTCACGAGTAAGCAAATGTGCCTTGGCAGGTGTGGAAGATCAGGTGAAGGAGCGTGCAAGGCTATCAGAATGGTCCTGATCCAATGCACCTGCAGCTAAACAAGTGCTCCAGAAGGCAGCCTCCCCCCCCCCCAAAAGGATCAAAACAGAGGCTTCAGCTGATAAGGTGAACCTTTTTGAGACTTGCAAAGCCAGGTGGATCCTGACAGTGATCTGGTTGAAACAGAAGTTCTTAAATTGAACTGGGCACTGGGTAGGGCTGAAAACCTTACTGGTTTTGGAGGGGGGTGCTATTGCTGGCAGACTACAGGGGAAATTCACTTGGTGGACCAGGGCTGGCTTCTGCTTATTTATTTGTTTTACTTTAATTATTTATACTTATTTATTTTAATTTGCCTGATGATGTCACTTCCACCATGACATCACTTCCGGTGGATCTTGGACAGATTGTCATTCTAAAAAGTGGGTCCCAGTGCTAAAAGTTTGAGAACTGCAGCAATAAGGTGTTGGTAAGTTGACACCCGGGGGGGGGGGGTGGCACCACTAGTGACCAAAATCACTAAAATCAGTTTGGAGGAATAATACCAGCATGTTATATATCAAACAATGCATAATTTCATGCGGAATGTGTTCTGTCTTTGTTCTATCAAAAGGTACAGCCCAAAAACCAGTGGGGGCAGAGTGATGGTACATCACCACGCCCACTGCATGGGGGGTAACGTGCTGGCATCCCGCACCGGGTGACGCGAACCCATTGACGCCACTGATCCGTTCATGCACAAAATCTAGAGTGGCAACCTTGATGGTGATATATTTGTGGAAGGGATGCTATTTTTATTAATTGGTCAAAGCTCCTACCTCACAGAACAGCACCATAGATATTCTAGCCTTTTCCCTAACTGATTGTATCCCTGTAGCGATATAGTGAATTGAAACACATAGAAAAGATAATAGTTACTAACCAGAACTCTTCTTAAGCCGCATTTGTGCCTTAGGGAATAAATGTGCATAAGAATGGTCCATCAAACTGATGACTTTTTCATAGGTTGTGTACAGACAATGAGTTGCTGATAGAGAAAATCAGTCATGACTAAGTCCCACTGAAAATTAATGGGACTTCTTTTAGTCACAGTTAGTCACAACTAACTTGTTTTGTTTTCAGTGGGATTAAGTCGTGACCTTTTTTTGGATATATTCCATTAGGGTTTATTTTTCTTCAGATAATATGAGGGTATTTTTATACAATAGACTGTAGAGCACTTGTTGCCAAACTGTGTGCCATGACACCCTGGGGCACCATGGTGAACCCACAGGATACCAGGATGTCCCCAACGACCTCTTCTTCCTGGCTTTCACAGGCATTGCCATCTTGGCTGGGCCAAATCTGCATTATTCTCATGAGATCTTGTGCTACTCTCGATCGAGATCTCAGGGGAATTCTGTAGCTGGCTCATCTTCCTGTAGCGCAGTGAAAAGGAAGGTGCTGTGAACAGCCCATGTACAGAATGACACAATCAGATATCTTGCATGTATGGAGAAAAACCCATCTGTTACCATGTTAGCAAAACTGAATCTTATGACTTAGGTAAAATCCTCACAAGCTATTGCTCAGCTAGGGAAAGTAAGATTCTGTGATTCACAGACATCCTGTAAAATAATATCTTCCCTCAGTCCACACTCTGACAGCCTCCTATGTGGATTCTCCCTCTCAAATACTATTACCTGTGTCTTCCATATTATCACTGCTTTATGGATCTCTTGAGGTCATTAACTTAGGGCCTACATGCTTCCTGAAGAGTGTCCCTTCTGCCCATATCCAATACTTTCAGACATTTCCACATTCAGGATAATTTGCAGTCATAAATCTCCTACCTGCCTACCCCAGAAATCTTTGATATGATACTGCTGCGCAAAACGGGTAGTTGTTTTACAGACATGCCCAGTGGAGAAGGTAGCTTGGGGCTGAAGAGAAGAGGGAAGAAGTTATGACTCTGAAGCCTGGCTACAGTGTCTCCAACCAGAATGGGGTTCTGATTTCTAGGGAAACAACAATGGCATTTTAAGCCCTCAATTCAGGGGTGGGAGAATAGTTGGGTGGTGCAGCAAACACCTCAGTACTTTCAGGCTTTTATGACTTCCAAACGGGAACTTGCAATTTTATTGTGACAACTTGTTCGGCCTGTGATGATTTATTGATACAATAGACTTTGGCATATTTCACTTGGGAATATATTAGCCAACAGTGTGAGATGTCAGCTTTCCTTAAAACAGAGCAGTAAACCTTTCACTGCTTCAGGTGACACAGAAACTCATTGCTTGGCAGTAAACAGAACTTGAAAGGAATCATAATAGTAATAAGGCTAGCCTATTCAAACTACTCTGCCCCCACAAAGAAATGAGATGTGTGATCGTAGCACCCTTGAAGCTGCATTTCAAGGCTACTTTTTTCCAATCTTCATAGTGATTTTTAAAATGTGTTTGGGGAAGGAAAGAGGTGCAGTGCAGATTTCACGATACAGGTGTGTGCCACTTAATGATGGGGATATGTTATCCAATCCCCATTGTTATGTGATTAGGTTGTTAAGTGAACATTCAACCCAATCTAGTGCCTTTGTTGTGTAAACAGGCACTTCCTGCCAGAAGTTAGCTGGCTGCACAGGCTACTGGAGATAGGTTGCCTCTTCTCTGCATTAACAGCCTCTTTGTTGTGTAAATAGACCCCTTGCTGCAGGCTATGGGAATGCTGATACTTCATTAAGAACTTTTTTGTTGTGCTTTGACCACTGCCATATATGTGGTCCATTGTTAAGCAGAAAGCTATTAAGCAGCACATGCCTGTTCTGGTATGAGGCTGGAGACATATTCAGCATATGAGCAGAACCTAGATTTTGCAGCAGACACTGTATGCATAATTTGGTCTTTGGATATTAGTGTGAAGGCATCTCAAAGTATAACTAGATATTATGGGGGTACTGACCCATATATCCCATTTTGCGTCCCTCCTAAAAAAAAATGTAGTAAAAGACACACAGAACATGATGCCATAATGTTCAGTGTTTTCCCATCTGCTGCAAGTGGCAACCAATAAACTGGAGCAGAATTGGAGTGTGCATCACATCATGGTTTTCATTCAATAGGCATTATGGAAGAGATGCGTTGGCTAACAATTGTTACATCAGTTTGTTCCCATAGCTGTGTAAGTTTCAGTCCTCCATTCATGCTTCTTTCTCCCATAAGCTGCCCAGAAAAGAAGGAATGGTGGAGTAAAACTGAGTACACAGCTATAGGAACAAGATGAGATAACAATGGTTAGTGAATGCATCGCTCCCATAACGTCTAGGGCAGTGTTTCTCAAACTGTGTGTTGGGACCCACTAGCAGTGGCGTCACTAGGATTCACATCACCCAGTGCGGGAGGCCTGTGCGTCACCCCATGTAGTGGGCAGGGCAACACCCCAGGTGGGCGTGGTGATGTACCATCGCCCTGCCCCCACCGGTTTTTTGGCTGTACCTTTTGTTAGAACACAGATATTTCAATGTGGTTTGTTTCATTGCATTCTGCATGAAATGACGCATTGATTGATATATAACATCATGGTCTTATTCCTCCAAATTCTGATTTTAGTGATTTTTAAAACTTGTAGAGTCTCTCTCTCTCACACACACACACACCCCATGTCAGCTTACTAACAACTTATTGCAGCAGTTCTCAAACTTTTAGCACTAGGACCCACTTTGACAATCTGTCCAGGACCCATTGGAAGTGATGTCATGGCCAGAAGTGACATCATCAAGCAATTAAAATAAATAATTATAAATAATTAAATTAAAATAAAATAATTAAATAAGGGGGAGCCAGTCCTGTTCCACCAAGTGAATCTACTCTGAAGTAAGTCCTATTGTGGTCAATGGGGCTTACTCTCAGGAAAGTGTGGGTAGGATTGCAGCCTGTGAACCCAATCCTATGCATGTCTACTCTGAAGTAAGTCCCATAGTGGTCAATGGAGCTTACTCTGTAGTCTGCCTGCAATAACAACCCCCCAAAAAGAATCAGTGAGATTTCCAGCCTTCCCCAGTGCCCAGTTTAAAGTTCTTCTATTTCAGGCACATCAGAATAAAGACCCACCTGGTTTTACAAGTGCAAAATAGAAAACTTTCCCCCTACCATTCAAGCCTCTTTTTTGTTCTTTGGGGGGGGGGGAGGCTGCCTTCTGTTGCACTCCAGCTCCATCGGATCAGGACCCTTCTGGTGTCCTCACATTCCCCTTTGCCTAGCCTGACCACCAGCCAAGGCACGTCTGCCTACTCGCAAGTAAACATGACTGTGAGGCTGCTTTGCTTTCCATAGGGCTCCATAGACTGGGAAGGAGGCAGCTGGGAGGGAAGAACCTCCTCTGGTGTTTTTGGGGGCTGCAAATGAGAATGGACCATTCTGACGTCCTTGGAACCTTTCAGCCTGCCTGACTAAGGCAAGTCCGCCTGCTCACGAGTAAATGCGGCCACTTGGCTTCTTTTCGGGCTCAGACTCGCAGCTGGGAGGGGGGAGCTTCTCGGGTGTTTTTGGGGGGCTGCGTTCACTAGATCAGGACCATTATGGTGTCATTGGATTCCACTCAGCCTGCCCTTTCTGACGGACTATGGCGAGTGCGCCTACTCACGAGTAAACGTGCAATACGGCTCACTTTCACTTCCATAGGGCTCCATGCATTTTTTCCTTCCGGTCTTTTTGCCATACCTTTTGAACGAAAGGAGCTATTTCAATTCAGTTTTTTGCATTGCACTCCGCTGGCCATTCCGCATCCAACGGTGTATGGCATGATGCAGTAGCTCCTAACCCCGCGATGTTAGCGCGTCCTCCCCAGGGCGTGTCACCCCCCCGCGCATCACCTGGTGCAGCCCACACACCCCTAGCGATGCACTAGGTGGGTCACGAACCAATTTCAAGAGGGTCCCCACTCATTTCAATATTTTATTTTTAATCTATTAGATTTGATGCTACCATGGTATGTGACTGCATTTGGGGAAACGTTACAGATCTGTCACTTTAGTTGCTCTGTATATGCTTTTAACAATGATGGTCAATAGGGCTTACTGCTGTGTTCAAGTGGGTAGGATTGCAGCCTAAGATTGTTAAAAATTGTCCTGCTTGATGATATCACTTCCGGTCATGACTTCACTTCTGGTGGGTCCTGACAGATTCTCAGTGGGTCCTGGTGCAAAAAGTTTGAGAACCACTGACCTAGTGAAAAGAATGCACAATGTGATGTTGCAGGCAGCACTTAGTAAAGTCTCAGACAATATCTGGAAAGGGGAGTACGTCAGAGTAGCTGACTGCCTTTCTTAAACCAGGATTTCAGGAAGACTTATGGGTCATGCCCTCCCAAGGCCCTGGCAGTTTCTGGCAATGCTCTTTTCCTGGCCTCTAGCTGGCCAGGAATCCCTGGCAAGGGATTGTGCTGGCCCAACATGAGGTTGGGATTGCGCCCTGACTCTCCTAAGACAGTAAATTGCATCATCCTTTCTTATCTACATCTGGAAAGTCAATATTTTTTCTGAAGCCAGAGGAAAAACACTTTTGCATTGTCTTTCTGTGTAAGTAGATCTTCTTTGGGAGAGTTGGGAATAGCAATGATAGTGTGAAAGTCTGTGCTGTTAATTGTGAAAGGCTGTGCTGTTAACTCATGCTGTTAATTGTCCTGGGCCAAGCATTTAAGGACCTGAAGTGGGGGTTAGACTCTAAACTTCCTTGTGTGTTCTGTGCTCTCAACCAATTCTCTCTGGGACTATATACCAATATGTACAGGAAGGCTGGAGTCTCACTCACTCAAGGTAGAATGCTATTAATTTTTGAAGTCACATATTTCTTGCTCAGCTCTATAAGGCATAGAGGTCACCAGGCTGAAGGACGTGGCCCACATCTTACCTATTGTAAAAGCATACCGAGGGCCCAGACAGATACGATGAAAGAGATCCATGATCACAGATCTCAAATTTTTCCACTAAAAAGTATGGTGGGAGCTCCAATTTTGACTCAACTGACCAGATGGGGAGGGGTAAAACTCCCCTCCCCCATTGATCTAAATTACTTTCTGCTATAGTAGAAAAAATATAGCCACCTGCATTGTGCCCACATCTTTTGCACTGTGGGGTTCATGGCAGCTTGGGAAACCTTTGAAATAGGAAAGAAAAGATTCCCATCTTCCAGTGCCTCTTTTCTAATTAAAATTGGAGGTACCCACAGATGCATTTAAGTAAAACAACCAACAGCAACACTGAGAAAGCCTTTCAAGGATCTCGCATGGTACATTTGTTTTGGCTGTAATCAATATTGTTTACGGAAGACTTGCATGCCAAGAACTGCCCAGAAGCAAGAGCTAGTAGTTACAGAGCAGAACACCGAGTTTCAATTACATGGAAATGTCCATATTCTGCTGTTTGGTTGACAGTGTAAATGTGTTCATAATATTCACACAATGATAAATACAATGTATTGCTTTGTTCTGTTGTGTTTGTAATATTTGCCATCAAAAGTCTCATATTGTTGTCCCTGTTTCATTCTTTTACATAGAAGCAAATTTTTCAATGTGTTTGATAGACACTAATGGATTCTGATTTCAGAGATTATGAGTGCAGACTTTAATTTGTTTATTTATATTACATTAACATAGGGCCTTGCATTGCCAAACAAGCGTTCCGGTAGCATAAGGTCCATTATGGCTGTCACAAAGTGCAACATGCCATTCAGCACAACCTGGTTGCTGCTGCAAGCGTTGTGCAGCCAGGTCCAAATGCCAGCAGGCTGTCCACATCCCCCAAGGGGTTTGGGAGGGAGGAAAGGGGAGGAACAGGGCAGGGAAGGGGGAGGAACAGGAAGGGAGGAAAGTAGATTGAAGCCAGGAAGGGGCCTGTTGATTTCCTACCCCCTTCCTGGCCTTGATCCACCTTCCTGGATCCTCTTGTATTTGTGCCAGTTATGTGCTTGTGCTGATGCAGGTCCAAGTAGACCCACTCAGGCGGTGAGGGCTTGGTTTGGCCTGAGATGCTGCACAAGCCCAGTCAAGGATGAGATGTTCAGTGCATGATAATGGCCAGCTAGCCAGAAGAAGGAGGTCCTTTCCTATGGTAGTTTCTCAGTGTCTGTGTTTAGAAAAATAAGCACAATACCACTGTAGATGGTGGAGTCACCCACAGACAGGATGCAGTTCATTTGCCCCTACTGCTTAGGAGGAGGACAAGCAGGTTGTGAGATTACAGCAGTTTTGGTGGCAAATATACAGAGCCAGGAAGCTCTGGAGCCAGGAAGAATGCAACAAGTCAATCAAGGAAAACAAAGGAACAACCTGTGGTCTGCAGAGACTCTCCTGATCTCCTGAGAGATCAGGGCAAGCAAGTTTCAGGGTAACCCCATCGCTTAGACTAGCATTGTCTCCAATTCCAAGTAGGAGGGGAGGGGAGGGACATGAAGGGTGTGATGTATACAAGTTATGCAGGATCAAAATCCTGCATAACTGTTTGGCCCAGACGGCTGGCCAATCAGGTGATGGATTGAAATCCTACCATACGATTGGCCCTCTAATGTTTCAACTGCACCAATCATGGGGAGCCTGGGCGGAGCTAAAGGGTATAAAAGCCAGAGGTGTTTGCCTTGTGTCAGATTCATTGCCAGGTTCTGTTCTGAAGATGGAATAAACGTATTGAGCTGTTATCTCTATGCCTTCCTTTATTCGCATGGACCCACTATATAACAAAGGGAATTTACAAATGACAAAAAAAGGCCTCAGTAGAGTGCCTTTAATAATGCAGCTTAATATGACTTGGAAGGAATGTTTCTCTTGATTTAAAACCACAATGCATGTGGAGGGTGTATTTGCTGAGGGACTGGACAATCTGTGGGCAGAGGTACAGCCTGTATTGCTATAAATTGCTCTTTTCTTGGTTGATGTTCAGCATTCCCGGCCCATAGGAGCCCTAAGTGTTTCTCACCGGAACCAATGTACTGTTTTGGTCACACTGAAGGCATGTACTGTGACTCTTTTCAGCCCAACCGTGCAGCTCCAGGCATCAAAGCCCTTTGTTACTGAAAGGACATTTGGCATTCAGAGTGGCATCTAAATTGTCTCCCTGGGCATTCTCCCATTGCTAAGTGTTTCACTAATGGCCTGGAAGGGATGAGTTATTGTTTCAGGCACTTCCCAATTCTTTCTGCTCACACTGTAAAATAAGAAAATAAGCACCTGTCCATCACAGCAACATGCCATTAGCTGCCAATAAATTACGATGGGTGCGGTATGTGAGTGGGGCATGTCTAATTATCCTACCACTTGTCATAGCAAATACATTTTGTTACACTGGAACTAGAGGAAACTTCAAAAAGCAGTAATGAGATGAGGGTTCTTGGCACTGACTTACCCAGATTACCCACTGGACAAAAATCAACCATTTTAAGTCAACTTTCTAAATGCAATTTTGATTTTTCTTTTTTGAAAAGTTGTATGAAAAGTTTCTTAAAATAAATATAAAAAATTTAATAAATAAGAGCGGAATCCTAATATTGCTCTTGACCAGGTCACTTACGCCGGCCTGGGAGTGTTGCAAATGTGCCGTAAAGCACATTTGTGATGACTACTCCCAAGTTGGGAAGGCTGGTGCAAGGACGCATGCCAGCCTCCCCACGCCAGATCCAGGCCCGTGACAGGTGAATATGCACTAGTCTGGGGAGGTCTGTGTGGGGCATTGGGGAGCATGGCGAGAGGGCAAAAAAGAGGTGTTTCAGGATGGGGGAGGGCAAGGGAGAGTAGACCAGAGGGGGGTGGGACTGGCCTCCAACAGGCCAGGTGCTAACCCCCCCTCCCGAACAACCCAGCTTTACACTGGGCTGTTTGGATCTGTGCCAGTGATTTAGCTGACATGGATCCAAGTAGCCCTATTGGGGTGGCTGGGGCATTACTCGGTGTAAAGGGATAAATATTCCCTTACTCTGAGTTGCACTCTAGCCACCTCCAACCCTGCACTGGATATAGCACAGGCCAGTTGGCCTGCCTATCCCGGCACAGGAGAGGATTGGGCTGTAAGATATTTTAAACTCTATTGGGCAGCCTAAATCCTACATAACTCCCCATGCAGAGATGCAGCTGCACCAACAGGGTGCATGCTGTATCCAGCAAGAGAGTTTCAGGTCCCGGAGATCTCCTCCAGGTAAGGGAACATATTTTTTTTTAGCAGCAGAGCTCATTGAGCAGAGCTAAATGACTGTAGTGTGATTTCACACTAGAACAACGAGTGACCTCACAGTAGAAAGACTGCCTGCAGTTTTAGGGTGACATCAGGGGTGGCCCAAGCTGATTTGTTATACACAATGATGGCTGATCTGCTGCCTCCCCCCCCCCAATTATGCCTCCCCCACTAACTTGCCTCTTCCAACTTGCTGCCCTGGGTGTCCTTCATGCTCAAATAAGCTCCATATCTTAATCAAGAATTGCAACTCAAGTAAATGTGGCGGGTGGTGCTGTGAAAAATGGGAACCTAGCAAAGAGCCTCTCAGGAGAACAGTCATTGCTATATTTGCCCATCTACTCACAGTGCAAAACTCCCATGCCTAGCATTGAGTTCTGAGATGCTGTCTATTGCTAGAAGTACTGTCTCTTTTATCAAAGCAACTCAGAGGCAGTTCTCTCCATTGCACTGTCAAAGCCAACATTCCACATCCTCTTGCTGTGTTAAGAACCTCACAGAGGCTGAGCCTAGAATATTCTACGTTCAGCACTGACAGCTGTCACTCCCGAAAATTAAATGCTCTCTAATGTTAACATTTTCTCAGTTGTTATTGCTTCAGGCGACAATCTATTTTACCAAATCTGTCAGTGCCTCGCGATATATGATCCCCAAGGAGTCTGCTATGTGGAATTGCCTCCCCCCAAAAGTTCTGCCTCCACTATGAATATATAAGCAATTATAAATATTTTCAAAACCCCAAAGACTTTTGGGGAAACAAAGTGAATGCTAATATTATTATTACTATTATGTATTAAGCACCTATACATAGCTAGGTTCTGTATAATGATAAGAGTAAAGACAGGTTCCTACCCCTCAGGCTTACAATTAATAAATCATCCACAATAGTCAAGAGTATGTTTGTAAGCACCAATCAATAGGTGAACATTTCCAATGGCATTTTCCAAGTAACAATGTTTTGTAAGTAACGGGCGGGCGGGCGCGCAACAGGGATGGAGTTTGCACATGCAGCAACAGTTGGAAGTGGCTATTTTGGAGAAATGGACATTTGATTGGCTGCTAGGCTGTAAGGTCAGAAGCAAATGGGAACAGGTAAACAAGATACGCTCAGGAGAGAAATGCTCTAAATGTTTGTCCTAAGAAAAATTTTCCCCTTATTTTGAGTGGGTGTTGGGATTTGACACTCTAATCTCTCCAGTCCCACTTGGTCATTGCTAGTGGCTCAGTTTCAGATGCAATCAGCTTCAAAGTCCGAAAAACTTCAAAGTCAACAGTTCAACAACAGACAAATGTGGCTTTCTAAATTCCCATCTTAAAGGATTGGCTTTGTTTCAAAGGAAGTCCTATCCTGAGAGGTCTGTCTCCAGAACAGTATTTTCCTTCTCCAGGCTTAGCCTTAGAGCTATGCACTATTGTTTGTCATAGATTTGGAGAAGTCAAGGTGGGAAACTGTTTAAACCAGCATTTCTCAACCAGTGGTATGCATACCATTGTTGGTACCTGTACACCTGTCCAGTGGTACACAAAGCTGATCCTCCTTGCAAAGCTCTGTCTCCAGTGCCTGAGCTTGGAAAGAACAGCTTGAACAGCTGTTGGCTGGAAGAACAGCTTCTGTCTCAGGCAGGTTCTCATTCACCAGCTGATTGTCCTGAGCACTGCAGACAATCATCTGGTGAGCTGCTGGCCAGTAAGAGTGCAAAAGTTTCCTGCCTTCTGCATGGTGGGATTGGAAGGGGGGCATGGGCTGACATCCGTGGCATTGGTGGTAAGTAAAGTTAAGATAGACCATGAGAAGTGGTACATTGGGGGACAAAGGCTGAGAAACATTGCTTTAAATTCTTCCTAACAACAAGAGTATGGGTGCACCAGTGTCTCTCCCCACATTTTACCCTGATTGTGTGATCCTAAGCATTTCCTAGGACTACCAAGAGCAGCAGAGACACATGGAGTAGCAATTCACTATTCCCAAAGGACTGGTTTTCCATTGCTTGATTCCTAATATCCATCTGGCTGCTGTTCAACTACTTCACACAGAGGAACTGTATACATCAACTGTCATGTGCTACTCTAAATACTGAAGTCACAAATGCTGCACAAATGTGGTCCTGAAGCAGAATGGAACAGATGTTAAATTGTTGAAGAAGAATTTGCTTGTCTAAGGGAAAATTCTACGATGACACAGTCTGTGGTAGTGCATATCCCAGTCACTAGAAAGGGGCGCAGCCAGGCTGCCTGTTACTCTTGCAGTTCTTAGTGCCACACCTATGGTGCATGGTGACCAAGCTCAGCTTAGGACAACCTCAGGATGTACCAAGGGTTCAGAGAAGTGTCCTAGATACAAGTTGGAGAGAAAAATGTTATTGTGTGCAGCTAATTGACTCTGCAAACTGAACCAATGGCCCCAATCTTGAGAATCCCTTATACGAACCATATTCTCTTTGCACCCACTTCTGGTTTTAACAGACATTTTTGTATCCGCGAATGTAACCTCCCCCAGAAAGGAAGCCAATGTCTTTCCAAACTGGATTGCTGCTTTATGTATTCATCAGTTTTCCTTTTCAAGCTCCCAGGCAAACTTGCCACTGCCATGTTTGTTGATGCAATGTGCCGGGAACCAGAGTTGTTGAAAGAAATATGGCAGCCCGGCCCAGTGATGAAGCGCATGTTCTCCAATTGCCTGTCCTCTGCAAGTCACTTGGCCCTGATTCAGACATCCCTTGGAGAAGGTTTTGCAGCTATCCCTACTGCTACCAGATGACCACTGGGTGTAATTTTGGGAATACAGTGACTTTGCAATGTCTAATGGGCCAGCAGTTGACTTCTACCACTTTAAGGGCACAATCCTGAAGTGCCCTTGGGCCAATGCAAGTCCTTGCACAGGTCTAGGAGTGTTGCAAAAGTGTCATCAAGCGTGCTTGCGCCACTCTGAGGGGAAATAGGCCAGTGCAGGGATATGCACCAGCCTCCCTGCACTGAAGAGAGCCCTGGGCCCAGTAAGTATGTGTCAACTGAGCTCAGCCGGTGCAGGGGTTGGGGGGCACGGGGAGGACAGGGATGAGGCGAGATGGAGGCGTTTCGGAGCGGAGGGAAGGCGGGTGATGGGCATTCACAGAGGCAGGTGGGTGAGGAGCAGGAGGCGGGGCCAGAATTCAGCAGTTATGCCTGATCCTGGCCCTGTTTCCAGGGCAGTCCCAGGCTGCTTGGATTTGTGCCACCTCATCAGGTGACCCATTGGGGCTTTGGCGGCTCTCCCCAGGGAAAGGGGAAAAGTTTCTCCTTGCCTCGGGCCAAGTCTCAGACAGCCCCAAACTTGCACTGGATACAGCTCAGGCTCACCAGCCTGCTTGTTCCAGTTCAAGTTAGGAGAGCGCTGTGAGCAGAATACAGGTTATGCAATACACTTTCTCCAGTCATTTCCAGCCCAGGATGATGTGCTCTTGCTCATTCATAGGGAAACACAGCACCAGTCAAAAACCCACTTGTTTTTTCAGTAAGATAGACAGAGTGCCTCTGTCAGGCCTTTGGTGGATACTAAGCTCACTAGTGGTAACTCCTGGTAGTGGTGCCTGTATGACACAGTACTATCAGTGCTGTGTTTTGTGCTATTATGTTTTTATTTTTTGTTGTAAGCTGGTTTGAAGGCCTTTTTAGCAGAAAAGCAGCACAGACATCTAACTATGATAAATGATTCAAATAAAGTCCATTCCCCCTCCCCCGGGGTCTCATGCTCAGGGTTTGTTTCAAGAATGGCAGAGTAAGATTCTAGCAATGTTCCCAGACACTCAAGGTCATGTATTCTTCATTTGCCAGGGGTCATCGGCCATGCTCAGAAGGTCTGGAGGCATATGCCCTGGGATCAAAGGCATGGCCTGATGCCAGGAAAGGAGGGTGAGGGTAGCAGCTTGCATGCCTTTTGCAAAGTACATAATGTGCATCTAATGATATCCACACCGTTCTGGGGGTTAAATTCATGATGCCATAGATGGGCCACATCTCAAAAGCCTGTGCATCTGAGCTGACTTCTCCCTGAGCTGCCCAGCTATGATTAGATTGAGATGCTGGAATTGTATCGATTTCGGCTGTTAGCAAAGTTGTTGTCATTAAGTTAAAAGACGCTTGAGCGATCGCAGGGAGCAGAGGTGCTGACTGCCTCCCAGCATAGTCCAAATAGCTGAATTTCAGAGAAGGGCATTAGCTGCTCCCTACAAAGCAGCCACATTAGATCCAGACATGCTTGGTGGACTTTATCAATGTTTAATGCACTGAACAGGGGGGCTACTGCTTCTCCCGGTTTCAAAGCAAGCTCATCAAGGGAAGACAAATGAATGAGTTCTCACTTTCTCCCAGGTGACCTTGAAAGAACAGTGCCTCTGACATTCATGTGATGGAAGGAAAGAGCGAAACTTGGGGTAAGAGATCACCTGTGCATGTGCTACTTTTCGCCCTTGGAGTCTGAGAGCAAACCTAATTGATGGACTTAACTTTGCAACACTACCTGAGCATGGTTCCCTTTTCACAAAAGGTAAGCTAAGACAAAGGAGAAGATGCAGGGTCTCCTGTTCCTAGGCCCTGGGTTGAGGGTTTAAATTGCTAATCAGAACACCTAGCAAGCATTTTTACAGAATTTTAAAGTTTTCAAAGTGGTTCACAGGTAGTATCAGTATCCCTTCCAGGGCAGGGCAGCACTATCTCCGTATCACAGATAGGAAGCTGAGAGATTACTAGTTTGCCTAAGGCCACTAAGAAGTCAGTGCTGAAGTGGGAGTTGAACTGGAAATGTCCATTTTGAATTCAAATAACTTTTGGTGGGGGGTCAGATAGGAGGAAGTTTCTGTTAGCTGAGGATATTGGGTGACCTGTCGGACCTTCTATTTGACCTGTTACCTGCTGCTGGTTAGATATTTTAAACTGCTGTTTTTGGCCACTCTTATCTTTTGCTTTCATGTATGCTTTATTATGCTTTTATTATGTTTTTAACCTTCCTGTAACCTTCTTATAAGAGCCTTCTCATAAGGGGAAAGGCAGTATACCTATAAATATATCTGCATGCCACTTTTAAACACAAAGTTCTCAAAATAATAACAGAACAAAACTATTCCCTGACCCAAATGGACTTACAACCTAAAAAAGCAACACAGGGGAAGGAAAGAGGAAGGAAGTAGAAGCAAGCATAAACAAGGAAGAACATGCAATTTTCATATTCACATAGTTGAGCTTAGTTACACATGAGGATTTTATGGAGAGTCATTCTTCACAGAGGGGGTTTGATGGCGGTGCCTTCTCCACTCACCAGTGTCAGTGGTGGCTGAAATGGCCCAGCTCACAACCTTGTCAAGGGGTGGTCCAAGTGGGAGTCTGAATCCAGTGCCCTTCCATAATTTCCCCCTTTCTTTTTACTCACGCATGCCTAATCACCATTACTGTTCCTGGAGGGGGGGGCAAATTGCTAAGTTTTTTTCAGGCGCAGATACACCTGTGTAAAGTGCCCCTCCTCCTTGCCTTCAGAGCCTGTCATGGCTGCAAAAGCAAAGGCTTTCGCAGCCACAACTGGTCTAAAAGCAAGGGGGAGGGGCCACTTTACACAGGTATTCCTTCCAGAAACGCCACTGGCTGCCACCTCCTCCTCCTCCTCACCTACCCAATTGTTCAGGGAAGTACCAGGTGGGCAAGGAGAAAGAAGACAGTGGTGTGACCTTGAAGTTCCCCACCACTTCATTCACCTTCTTATTACCTTTGCATCTGTCCACCACTGCCTCCTTCCTGCCCACCTGGCCATGTTCAGTATACAGGCTGGGTGGAGCGTACTTCCAGCATATTGTCCAGCCTGTTTGTTTCAACCCAGCCTGGTGGGCACAGGAGGAGACACAGGAGGAGGCAGAGGATGGCTATAAAAATTAGGAGGAGGAAAAGGAGGAAGGCACTCTTTTGCCTTCTTACAAAGAGGGTCATTTATTAGTAGGACCAATGGGGGATGTGAGCCCCTCACTGGCAGTATGGTGTGCCTTGTCAATTGCTAAAAACCAGATGGTGTGCCTTGACAATTTCAGTACCTTGTCAGTGTGCCACGAGATGAAAAAGGCTGGAAATCATTGCACTAAAGGCTATCTGCTTTGGGATAAAGGATCCATGCTAGCTTAAAGGATCTTTGCTTTTAAGATTCTTCCTCCCTGGGTTAGCTGCAAGGATGCTTGTTTTTTCTCATAAAGCCCCACCATCAATCCCTCCCTCTTTGACCCATGCATTCCAAGCCTGCCAGGGTAAAATACAAAGGCAGAGAGAAGCACAACAATTTTGCTATTCTTTTATTGAGTAGGGGCTGGGAAAAGAACATTCTCAGATGAGAGAGAATTTGACTTGACCTATCTTGGCCAGATTCATTGGCAATCATTGCTTTGGAATGACATGGGCACACAGAGCTTTGAGAGATATTACAGAGTATCACACTTAGGAGTACCTGCTTGTACACCACATGATCTTTACAAAGCTTGTCCTAATTTTGAACTATTCTTCCTATTCATTTTGTTGTTCTTGCAGAACTCTGGTCAACATGTCTATTACATTAGAAAACGGCATCTTTGTCTGCATGGAATTTCATGGTAAATAATGAACACTTAAGCAGGCTCTTTACAAAAGAGAAAATATCCGAGCATAAGACTGTTGCCAAGAATGCTTTTTGGGTCTGGAATGTATCATTTCTGAGCATTGTTAACTGATAGCAGAGAGCCATTTTTCAAAATCCAAGGTACATTTTCTTCACTGGAGCTGAACCATTCACAAAGTTGGCGTAAATATCACCTGAGGCTAGACACATGAGGCTTAAATAGTTTTGCATTCAAATTGATCTGTAATGTGAATAAGAAACCCACGCTGAGCTGACACAGATGTACATTTGATTTCTCTTCCATGTTATCTATTATTAACAATATTCACCCAGTAGAACAAATAGCAGGCAAAAAGTTCAGGTACACACTTCTTAGTGCAGTATATGGAAATTGTTTTTGTAGAGGAACCTAAACACTTTATGCTTACCCAAAGGATCGACCACAGAGAATCCAAGACAGGGATGTTGCCTCTATTGCCCTATAGAGGCAGTGTCATCTAGAAAAACATAGGAATTATTGTCCTAGGTCACACAGGACCACTGCTGCTACATGACAAGGAATAAGAGACTCCAGTACCTAAGATTCGTTACTGACAACTGTATCCATCCTTCCATGGTGGGATCTAGTGGCTGTGAAGTTAGAAATGTAGAGAACTCATTGCAAAGCAAAGTGAGACTAACATTAAGTATCCAGCTCTCGAGAATGTTGGGCTAGGGGCCTGTAGTGCAGGGTACATTGCCATCCAGACTTGGAGTGTCTTCTGACTGAGCCAAAGACAATGTGAGGACTATCCCCCAAATGGCATTGCGAAAGCAACAGCAGGAACTGAGTCTGGCCTGCTCATGGTAAGGAGAGGAAGTTCTCATTCCTTCCCCTCTCCAGCTGAATGGGCAAATAGGAAGCAGAGGGCAAATAGGAAGCAAAGGTGGGAAACTGGGCACAGCTGGAGCAGTGAGGTACAAAAGGCAAGCCATTAAATTGCCAAGGAGGAGAGCAGAAGCACAGTCTGGCTGAGAGCTCCATGGTGTGCCTGGGGAGTGCAGACTCAATGAAGCTGCTTGACAGTGAGGAGGGTTCAACCCCTAGCCCTCTCAGGTGTTGGAAGGCAGAGACATTTCTCAGTACATTTCTCAGAGACATTGTGACTAATGGGTGCCAAAATTTGCCTTCTGATCCTTTCTGGCTAGGCAGGAGCCAGTTAAGGGAGTTGAGGCATATGAGCTCAGCCCTCACCACAGGCTGAGAGAAGGAAAACATCAGGAGGAGAAGCCCAGCAAGCCTGGGAAGGCCTTGGGGCACAGTTTTGACACGTAAGGGAGCTTGTTCTGCAGTGTAACCCAGGCTGTCTGGCCTTCCATAAAGCCCTGCTTCTTGCGATGAACATATGAGACTGACTTCCTGCACCATTGCTCTAGCTAGCCCAGAGCTGTGACTAGCAACAGCTCCCCAGAGACTCCAGCAGGGAGATCCTTTCACCTGGAGATGCTAGGCAGTAAATCTGGGGACCCTCTGGGGGCACAGCCTATATTCTACCACTGACTTACACTCTCCCTTTTTGTCACAAGAGCATCATGTTCATAACACAACTTAAGTTCGGTCTGGAGAATAGTTCTTTGAGAAAACTTTTCATGGACATCTTATTTTATGTATATGTAGTGGCTTTCAGCTCATGCAAAACCTCCCATCCAGGTGGCTGCAGAAAACCTTCTTGGCAATCCTTTCAAAGGAACACACTAAACATTTCCAGGACTTTCTTTTCTTTCTGTCCAACCCACAAGGATAAAGAGTGTGTGGCATGGGGAGGGGGTGTGGGGAGAGGAGAGGGAGAGAAGATGAATAAAAATACTTTTGCAAATGTGGCTTTCGTTTGGCACTCTCAAGGAACTCGCCACAACACTCATTTATTTCTCTATTAAGGCAGCAGATGGCAAAGTGCTAATGAATGTGAAAGATAGCTGAGAACTGCTGTAAACAAACAGAACGGTGCTGGGAAAGAGGAATCAAAGAGGTTTTGAAGAATGCTGCAGATCTGAGCAAAAGTTAATCCGACTTCTACAAATACCATTCCTTCTGGGAAGAAAGACGAAGAGTTTTCAGAGGTCCAACTAGTGAAGGCAAACTAAGGATAGCCACAAAAAATCCACAATAATGATTAAACTTATCCAATTTATTTGTGTATTTCTCACCTTTGTCCCTGTCTTGTCTGATTTTCCCAATCCTGCCAACTACGCCAATTTGTCTCATCCAAATACTCCAACTCCCTTCTAATGCCCACTTTTTGGCTAATTAACACTCTCCTTTTCCAAGAACAACAGCTGTGGTGTGCAAAGAAATGAACAGAACTCCTTTTCAGTTGAGCAATTAACAAGAATTTATTGCTACAAACACACACACTCCCTGCAAGTCCTGTTGTCCAGGGGCTTTCCCTCCCCAAAACTCCACTTAACTCAGTGGGTAAAGGTCTGAAGCCTCCAGTCCAAGGCCAATCCAGTCTCCAAAGCACAGTCCAGTCTTCCCAGTTCAGTCTTCTGCAGCAGAGTCCCTCCTCTGTGTCCTCTCCAGCAGTGTCTCCTCCAGCAGGGTCCTGGCAGCCCTCTCTTCTGTGTTCTCCAGCAGTCCCCTTCTCCCATGTGCCTGTCCCATAGGTCTGGGGTTAGGTAGCCTCTTGGTCAGGTAGCATCTCCCTCTGGGTCAGGGTACCTCTTGGGTCCTTCTGAAGCTGCCTTTTATCCTTGGATGTCCCATTAAGTCCAAATTAGGCTCAGGTGAACCATCTCTTCAGCCCATGTCCATTCAATGCTTCAAGGTCAAATGAAGCTCAGGTGTCCAACCAGGTCTTCATTGGCCTTGATTGATTATAGCTGTGGAGCCAGCCCGGCCCTTCCCAAAGCTGTCAAACAGCTGTCAAACATGGGAATTGCTCTCAACACCACATCATCCACCTGATGATCTTCTGATCTTCCATTACAGTCTCCCACACTTTATCCATGGAACTCAGAGTCGTTTCTTTCCCTGCTCACTTTATCTCCACAATAACCCTGAGAGATAGGCTGCATGCATTCTTAAATGGGCTTACTATGAAGAAGTAAGTTTTATTGAATTTAATAAGGCTTGATTCTGAGTAAACATACATAGAATTGGGGCCCAGTCCTATCCAACTTTCCAGTGCTGGTGCAACTGTGCCAAAAGGGTGTGCACTACATCCTGTGGAGAGGGAATGGAGCCCTCCTCCTGCCCTCCTCCTGCCTTCTGATCCTTTCTGGCTAGGCAGGAGCCAGTTAAGGGAGTTGAGGCATATGAGCTCAGCCCTCACCACAGGCTGAGAGAAGGAAAACATCAGGAGGAGAAGCCCAGCAAGCCTGGGAAGGCCTTGGGGCACAGTTTTGACACGTAAGGGAGCTTGTTCTGCAGTGTAACCCAGGCTGTCTGGCCTTCCATAAAGCCCTGCTTCTTGCGATGAACATATGAGACTGACTTCCTGCACCATTGCTCTAGCTAGCCCAGAGCTGTGACTAGCAACAGCTCCCCAGAGACTCCAGCAGGGAGATCCTTTCACCTGGAGATGCTAGGCAGTAAATCTGGGGACCCTCTGGGGGCACAGCCTATATTCTACCACTGACTTACACTCTCCCTTTTTGTCACAAGAGCATCATGTTCATAACACAACTTAAGTTCGGTCTGGAGAATAGTTCTTTGAGAAAACTTTTCATGGACATCTTATTTTATGTATATGTAGTGGCTTTCAGCTCATGCAAAACCTCCCATCCAGGTGGCTGCAGAAAACCTTCTTGGCAATCCTTTCAAAGGAACACACTAAACATTTCCAGGACTTTCTTTTCTTTCTGTCCAACCCACAAGGATAAAGAGTGTGTGGCATGGGGAGGGGGTGTGGGGAGAGGAGAGGGAGAGAAGATGAATAAAAATACTTTTGCAAATGTGGCTTTCGTTTGGCACTCTCAAGGAACTCGCCACAACACTCATTTATTTCTCTATTAAGGCAGCAGATGGCAAAGTGCTAATGAATGTGAAAGATAGCTGAGAACTGCTGTAAACAAACAGAACGGTGCTGGGAAAGAGGAATCAAAGAGGTTTTGAAGAATGCTGCAGATCTGAGCAAAAGTTAATCCGACTTCTACAAATACCATTCCTTCTGGGAAGAAAGACGAAGAGTTTTCAGAGGTCCAACTAGTGAAGGCAAACTAAGGATAGCCACAAAAAATCCACAATAATGATTAAACTTATCCAATTTATTTGTGTATTTCTCACCTTTGTCCCTGTCTTGTCTGATTTTCCCAATCCTGCCAACTACGCCAATTTGTCTCATCCAAATACTCCAACTCCCTTCTAATGCCCACTTTTTGGCTAATTAACACTCTCCTTTTCCAAGAACAACAGCTGTGGTGTGCAAAGAAATGAACAGAACTCCTTTTCAGTTGAGCAATTAACAAGAATTTATTGCTACAAACACACACACTCCCTGCAAGTCCTGTTGTCCAGGGGCTTTCCCTCCCCAAAACTCCACTTAACTCAGTGGGTAAAGGTCTGAAGCCTCCAGTCCAAGGCCAATCCAGTCTCCAAAGCACAGTCCAGTCTTCCCAGTTCAGTCTTCTGCAGCAGAGTCCCTCCTCTGTGTCCTCTCCAGCAGTGTCTCCTCCAGCAGGGTCCTGGCAGCCCTCTCTTCTGTGTTCTCCAGCAGTCCCCTTCTCCCATGTGCCTGTCCCATAGGTCTGGGGTTAGGTAGCCTCTTGGTCAGGTAGCATCTCCCTCTGGGTCAGGGTACCTCTTGGGTCCTTCTGAAGCTGCCTTTTATCCTTGGATGTCCCATTAAGTCCAAATTAGGCTCAGGTGAACCATCTCTTCAGCCCATGTCCATTCAATGCTTCAAGGTCAAATGAAGCTCAGGTGTCCAACCAGGTCTTCATTGGCCTTGATTGATTATAGCTGTGGAGCCAGCCCGGCCCTTCCCAAAGCTGTCAAACAGCTGTCAAACATGGGAATTGCTCTCAACACCACATCATCCACCTGATGATCTTCTGATCTTCCATTACAGTCTCCCACACTTTATCCATGGAACTCAGAGTCGTTTCTTTCCCTGCTCACTTTATCTCCACAATAACCCTGAGAGATAGGCTGCATGCATTCTTAAATGGGCTTACTATGAAGAAGTAAGTTTTATTGAATTTAATAAGGCTTGATTCTGAGTAAACATACATAGAATTGGGGCCCAGTCCTATCCAACTTTCCAGTGCTGGTGCAACTGTGCCAAAAGGGTGTGCACTACATCCTGTGGAGAGGGAATGGAGCCCTCCTCCAGGTAAGGGAACAATTGTTTCCATAACTCTGGGCTGCACTGGTGCTAGAAAGCTGGATAGGATTGGACCCTCACACATTTAGGGCTCCCTCTTTGGAAGGACCCTACTTCCCAGTTCTTCACTTCCTGCAGCTAAAGCACACCCTGCACATTCCAGCTTCTCGAGAATGTCTTGAAACAAAAGTACCTTTCTTTATTCTAGGTCCTGTGAACTTGCACAAAACCTTGAAAACACTAGGAAAGGCCATGTAAGGACAAATGTGCAGGGCTGATGCATCCTCACAGCCATATATTCCAGCACAGATTGTCCCAATATCTTTTTTTCCTATTAATGATTTCATTTTAATGTCATTAAAAAATACAATTAGTAAAAAACAGCCATGCTACATTTCAAGCAAGAGATTTCCAGAGTTTATCACAGCCATATGCAAGGTGCTTAACAAATTGCATTTTTCTTGTGCTTTGTTGTTTCTGTGCAGGCTCCGTGTCATCAAAGACACTATTAATTGGATGGTGCCAAATTGCCAGTCATAAGCAGGTTAAAAACAGGAGAATGAAAACCAAGATAAGGGAAGAGAAGAGTGTTGTGGGAGGGAAGGGAGCAGGGATAAGAGGGAGTGTGAGGAATCTGTGCAGTGTGGACTGAGAAATATGTAAGGAGGCATCAGGAATTGTGGCTGTTTGAATCAAAACATTCCAGGACAAGCATTCTGTATACTTTTAAATGTTTCTAGTAATGCACATGTTGTGTGTTTCATTCAGGCTCTGAACTGCAATCAAATGGTGTTGAGTGCAATCAAGGGGGAGGAATTAGGGGAGCTTGTTGTTAAGAAGCTGAGGCTACAATCCTATGCACACTTTCCTGGGAGCAAGCCCCATTGAACACAGTGGGCTTACTTTTGAGTAGGCCCACTTAGGATTGGGTTGTGAATGAATTTGGAATCTGTGGATGTGTCAACTGGTCATGAAAGCAAGTTTGCTCTGTGCCCACATTACTGGCTCATATGCAGTAAGCTGTGCAATTTTTCTAGCCCAGGCACAATAGCCAAGCACTGCACACAAATTCAGAACAAGCTAGAAAGAAAATCAGCCTGGCCTGGTAACAAGAGAGGAAACAATGAACCCATAAACAAGATCCTAAAAAGTTGCATGAATTAGGCTGAAGCATCACTTACTTTGAAGTGCATGTTCCCAGACAGACTGATGGTGCTGAATTTGCTCAAAATGCTCTCAGTCCCCTTAACGTTGCACTCTTTCACCCTGGCTCTCCTGTTGTCTTCTAGCTTGCTGTGTGTGTTCTAAGATTCTGCAAAGGACCTCAGCATCTCCACTGGCTTTGAGCTACAATGATGCCATCCCCTTCCTCACTAATTTGTGGTCTCTCACTTTCAGCCCTGCTGTTCCATTGATATATTTTTTAAAATTTTTCTCCTTCTCTCTGACTCCTGGAGTGACTTTGCATCGGTTGGCCTCTCTTAAGTTCATGAGCTATGTATGTTTCAAAATGTTCACATGAATCTAAATGAGGAGCTTGGGCTGAAATTTGAACTTCTCCAAGTCCCCAAACATATATCCCAACACTCAAGGCAGATATACTGAGTTGTAATAGCGTAGGCTAGTATTCTGCATTAAGTCAGGTTGAATCATTTACATAACAGGTACTTGGGGGTCAGTAAGTGTCTCACAAACTGAGTATTTTTTGAGTGTGTGCCAAAACACACACATAAAAATGTGCCAAGAGTTACTGACTGTGGCCTACTGTGTGGTGTAGATTACTGTCTATATGCTGCCTGTCAATGCACTATTCCTGTGTTCTCAGACTTTTTGGGAGCTTTACTTCCCAAGTAAGTCTTTGTAGGGGAGGAGCAAGGGCAGCAACGCAATCCCCAGGATCATGTCGCTAAGGGGGGGCGAGGGGCTGCTTTTACTTTCTGTGTGTGAGGGCAAGCAGCAGGAGGGGCAGGGCTCCCCAATGCTTGGAACCTTCAGAAATAGCAGGCGCAAGCCACCTCCTGGCTGAGTTCACAAACTGGAAGTGGCTTGCGCTTGCTATTTCTGAAGGTTCCAAGCATCAGAGATCCCTGCAAAGGGCTGTGTGGGGCTCCCTGCACCTCCTGCTGCTTGCCCTAACACAGGGGTGTCCAAACATTTTGGCATGAGGGCCACATCATCTCTCTGACACTGTGTTGGGGGCCGGGGGGGGGGAAGAATTAATTTACATTTAAAATTTGAATAAATTTACATGAATGAATTTATTAGAGATGGAACTTATATAAATGAATGAAGGTCTTGCAGTAGCTCAAGGCCTATAAAGGCCTTGCACAAAGCAAGGCCAGCCTTTCCTTCACTGCCACTGCTGCCTCACAGATGTGAAACAGCAAGTAGTGGAGGGAGCCCTCGTCCCACAGTTCAGGTGAGAGGTATAACAGTCATCCTCATGCTGAGAGCAGTTGCATCAGGCCAGCACAGGTGTCAGCAAGACTCTGAAAGACCAGAGACTCACTGGAGACTGGGGGCTCCCCAGGGCCAGATTGGGAGCCCCTGAGGGCTGCATGTGGCCCCCCGGGCTGGGGTTTGGGCACCCCTGCCCTAACACACAGTAAGTAAAAGCACCCCCCCCCCACACACACACACCCCTCTTAGCGATGTGATTCTGGGGATTGTGGAAACCCTGGCATCTGAGCAGCAGGCTTGGAGGCAGGCTGTGCAGCATGGCCTTTCCCAGTTTGAAGAGACACTTGGCCAACAGACTGAGGCAAAGAGGCAAAGAAGGAAGGCCCATAGCCAGGGAGACAGACCAGAGACACACTACACTTGCTCCCAGTGTGAAAGGGATTGTCACTTCCGAATCGGCCTTTTCAGCCACACTAGACACTGTTCCAGAACCACCATCCAGAGCGCGATACCATAGTCTTCCGAGACTGAAGGTTGCCAACACACATCTGGGGATTGTGTCTCTGCCTCTCCCCTTCCCCTTAAAGGGACAGGGGAAGCATTACATGTTTGAGAACCACTGCACTACTAATAAGCTACCTTGCTTTATCAGGATGAAGGTAAGCACTGGGTCATCCTGTGATGGATCCTATCCCCCAAATTTCCATGTGTACTTGCTTGTTCTGTTATCTGCCATTGCCAGGGCAGGGGCTCTAGATGTGTTTATTAGTCTGCGTTCTGGGCTTTATGAAGTTCATTAGCATATATCTTGCTCACAATTGCCATTTTTAGTATGTAGCTTGTGCACAACTACCATCCCCACAGGGGAATGTTTGGAGTGTCCTAGGCTGCACTGTTGGTCCATTAGAGCAGGCAAAGAGGCTCAGAACTCATAGCCAGAGGCACTTTCCTTACAGCAGTAGAGTTTTAGCACCGCAGCTACCAAACCATGAAAGTTGCAGTAGCAGGCAGCATATGGGAACTTCTGGCAACAACAGCAGCTCTTTCTCCTTCCCTGGCTGATTTCCTCTTAAAATCAATCTGTGATGCACAGCCATAGTCCCTGTTAGCATCCCCAGCCATGGACTGCATACACACATGCAACTGTATTTAAGGATTCAGTGCCCTTGCCTGCCAAAGAATTGGCTGCTAATGCATTGGGGGTTCAGAGAGGAGAGGAGTTTTAGGAGGAGCAGTCCACAGGTTAAAAGGTTATTTCTCAGTCTCGGTTTGAAAATAGTCTGAAAACGGGAGGGAAATGTGGAGCAATTGCAAAAGGCATTCAGAACACAGAGATAGTGACTTGCTTGTAAAGGTCAAGTCATGTCTGATGCTTTTAAGACAGGACTGAAGGAATGAACCAGAGGGGTAATTAAACCCTCCCTGGTCAATCCAGGAGAGAGGAGTGGATACTGGGTATATAGTTCAGGATCTTCTTCATTAGAACAACAGCATTAGTTCCAGCTGAAGGCAAGCGTATGGGTGAATTGTTTCTCTGGAGGAAGTTCCTGTTTACCAAGTGAATCTCTTGCCATTTTCTGCCTTTAAAATGTGTATCTCCTCCCCAGGCAGGCTGCAGCCCTTGCAGGAAGCAGGGAAATGGATGCTGGTTTTTTCCCTGTACACAGGGAGATATCCATGAAGGGCAGATATCCATGAAATCAGTAGAGATGAGTTAAAAGGTTTAATGCCTACATCTTCTATAGCCCACTGACAGACAATGAGATCTCACTGCTTATGCTCCAGGTTTGACTGAAGACAGTAGAAATCCAACAAAAGGTAAGTTGGGAAGTAGGGCTATGGCAGCTTCTCCATTGTATGAACCACCTTGCATTTTATCTAGACAGCAGTTGAATGGAAAGAACAGGCTCTTCTGAGGAGGAAGAGAGTTATAGGCCTGGAAGAGAACCAGGCAAATATTCTTGGGACATAGACTTCCATGATGCATTATGATGACAGCTCATAAAGACTTTCTGAAAGGCAAGAAGCAGATGCGCTGGGAGAGACAGAGTCTTTGTTAGCACCACCTAATTGGATGTTCAGTGATGACTCCTAATTGTCACAGCTGCGGCCCCTCTTCTGCACATAGGAATGACTTAGCGCACCTTTAAAGAGATCTGATCTTTTTCTCCTGCTTCTGTATTGTCACTTCCCTAGGGAAATTAACAGCATTGCTACTTTGGAAATTTATGAGTGATTATCCCAGAGCCTCTACCCTGGGAGCTGAAGTATCACCCCAATCCCCAAATGGAAGCATCCAATGCTGGAAAGAAACGGCCCCAGTGTTACAGTGAGCATGACAGACAAGTGGTAGGGAGACCTGGTTCAGATGACCATTCAGCCATGAAATTCACTGAGTGACCTTGAGATAATATACTGTATATCTTTCAGCCTAACCACCTCACAGGTGATTTGGTTGTGAAAACAAAATGGAAGATGAGAACCTTGTGTGTTACTTCAAGCCCTTTAGAAGATGGCCAGGATAGAATGTAAGTGATACAAAGGAGACAAATTTGTGCATGGGCAATGGACATTTGGACTGTCAACTTCTTGGCTTGGTCATGTCCTGAGAATGGGCAATGGTCAGATCCCAAAAGATCTTCTCTATGGGGAACTTGTGCAGGGAAAGCACCCTATGGGTAGACCACAGCTGTGCTACAAGGATATCTGCAAGAGGGATCTGAAAGCCTTAGGAATGGGCCTCAACAGATGGGAAACCTTGGCCTCTGAGTGTTCTGCTTGGAAGCAGGCTGCGCAGCATGGTCTTTCTCAGTTTGAAGAGACACTTTGCCAACAGACTGAGGAAAGGAGGGAAAGAAGGAAGGCCCTTAGCCAGGGAGACAGACCAGGGACAGACTACACTTGCTTCCAGTGTGGAAGGGATTGTCACTCCCAAATCGGCCTTTTCAGCCACACTAGATGCTGTGCCAGAACCACCATTCAGAGCGCAATACCATAGTCTTCAGAGACTGAAGGTTGCCAACAATTTTTTTAGGAAAGGACTTTCTTATTGATAGCTAGGATCCCTGATAGGTGTGGATTCTCACGCATCCTGGCTGCTCCCATGAAACTCATCTTTAGCTCAGCTTGGTATTACTCTACACAGCAGTGCTGAGAGTGCTCTGCTGATTTGTGTGAATACAATTAAAAATGCTTCTCTGGCTGTTCTTTTCTCTAGAAGTGCTCAAACTGTTTCCCAAAATGTCACTAAAGAAGAACAATAATTATACTGGATTCCCAGAGAGGAATAACCACACCAATCCCCAGATTGTGTATAAAGCTTCAATCAGAGACTGGTAAGAAGGCCAAGTCTTTATCTGAAGCTTTACAAACAGTCTGGGAATTAGTACGGATGCATTAGTTAGTACTTTTGATTCTGCCAGGCATTTGAACTCTAAAGGATGAATGTCTTTATAAGTGCTGACATCAGAATTCTGTTGTCATCTGTGGCCTTGTTAATGCTTTCATATTTTTTGTGAATGATTCATCAGGATTATGTATTTTATGGCTGTTCATTATTTTAGCTCCTGAGGTACTGAAAAGCAGGATTAAAGTGGAAGTAAATACACAAAGTAGATCACACTTGGACACATACCTTGGCAAAGGTATTGTTGCAGCCTGCCCATTTCCCTGAATGGTGAGACGTCCAGGGGCAGAACTACCCAGGCTTTGTTTCCTTTGGATGCACGTTGGAGATTTATGTAACATTGGTAATATTTGCTTTATTTGCAAATAAAGCATAAATGGAGGCAAAGAGCAGATATGCCTACAGATCCACTGCTTCAGGAAGGGCCTATATCCTCAAGAGGCTCTCAGTCAATTCTTTGTTCTTCAAAATGTCATTTTTCAGGCACATCTGCCCCTTTGACTGGGGGGGGGGTGTGAGGAATTATCCTCCATTCAAGCTCCAATGGGGCTCCAAACCCACACAGATATTCCCAGCTATTGATTAAACATTCATCTCCATCCTCGGATTGTCCTGGGGTATTAACCAGCAATTGACCTAACAAAGGAGTGGTTGGCCAATCATACCATTGTTAGATGCTCCCCACTGCCTCACTCTGGGCAAAGAGAAGTTCCAGGGGCAGCATAATATGATTTAGGGCCCACTTCTATCTTACTTTTTAGTGCTAACTGTGCCAACAGGGCGTACCCTGCATTCTTGTCTTGCAATCCTGCCAACTACGCCAATTTGTCCCATCCAAAGTATCCAGTCTCCCTTCTACTGCCCAATTTTTGGTTAATTAACACCCCCTCTTATCTCTAGAAAGAGATAAGCTGTGGTATGCAAAGGAATGAACACAGAACTCTTTATCTGTAGCAATTAACAAGAATTTATTGCTATAAACACAGACACTCCTTGCAAGTCCTCTTGTCCAGAGGCTTTCCCTCTCCAAAACTCCACTTAACTCACTGGGTAAAGGTCCAAAGCCTCCAGTCCAAGTCCATGGTCTAATCTCCAAAGCACAGTCCAGTCTTCCCAATTCAGTCTTCTGCAGCAGAGTCCCTCCCCCCATCAGTATCTTCTCCAACAGGGTCCTGGCAGTCCTCTCTTCTGTATCCTCCAGCAGAGTTCTGGCAGTTCCCTTCTCCTATAGGTTTGGGTCAGGTAGCTTTGCTCCTTCTGAAGCTGCCTTTTATCCTTGGATGTCCCATTATCCAAAATGCAGCTCAGCTGTGAGCTACCTTGTTAACCCCTTGTCCATTCAAATTAGGCTCAGGTGAGCCATCTCTTCAGTTCATGTCCATTCAAATTCCCATCAAGGTCAAATGAAGCTCAGGTGTCCATCAGAGTCTCCATTGGCCTTGATTGATTACAGCTGTGGAGCCAGCCCTGCCCTTCCCAGAGCTTTCAACCAGCTGTCAAACATGGGAATTGCTCTCAACACCACATCATCCACCTGATGATCTGATCTTCCATTAGAATTCTGTGGTGGGGGAACAGTCACAGAGACTTGCCTTCTCAACGAGGCAGCATTGTGCCTGCATTAGCACCACAAAGTTAGATAGTTTTGGGCCCTTAGTTTCTGGATGTGGATGTGAGCATATTGGAGACTTACATTGTAAGTTATATGTGTTTTCTAATATACAAGTGGCAAACAGATACTCTTTCATCAGGCTCAAATGCACTAATTAAACATCAGATGCTGAGAGTGCAACTAGTACAAGCTAGAGGTAAATAGCTAGACATACTTTGTCAAATTTGAAGGCTCTGAGTTGCTCCCTCCTTCTAGTATTGAGGGAATGTCACCCCCTGAAGGATGGATTTCAGGCTACCTGGAAAACCATGACCTAGTTTTAAGATTTTAACTTTTAAGATTTGTTTGTCTCTAGTCCCTGTCCACTTGATCTCAGTGAGGGCCAAACTCACAACAATATATTATTGAAACTGATTTACCACTGCATTCATGGTGGAAGTGGCAATTGGACCTGATCTCCATGCTGGAACATTGTTGCTGGGGGCCTGGGACAGAGCTCTGCACAGTGTCCCCTATGATAACTCCTGCCTGTTGAGAGTACATTGAGTTCTTCCCCTGCTTCTGATTCATTGCAGTCCGGCCAAGTGAGGGTCACTGATAGATGTGAACCAATGACCAGTTCCTGATTTGGCTAACAACTGACTCCACAACTGGCCACACTGCCTCCGCTTCCTATTGTGTAAATCCTCCTCCTCTCCCTACAGTTAAAGGCACCATGATGACTTCAGTTCCAGCACAGCAACCTGCAGCTCTACCACACAGGGGCATCTTTTTGTAGAAAAAGAACAGAGAAGACAGGCTGCTGAAAGGGTCAGCTTCTATCAGCTGATAGAAAAAAAAGTAATAGACAGCTACATAACTAGTTCCCATTTCCCCTTCGAATTACTGCATGACACTGCAAGGGCTCATTAGCCAGTTGGGGAGGTTGTAGGGAACAGGATAGCATCATCGTACTGTGTAGCCAATCACTTTTGAGTACATGGCAATGAGTGATAATGTCATGACATTTTCACTGAGAGCCCAATCCTATGTCTGTCTACTCAGATGTAAGTCCCATGACAGTCAATGGAGCTTACTCCCAGGTAAGTATGTTTAGGATTGCAGCCTCAATTCAATTGAGAATGAGAGCAGAAGGGAGGCACAACAATGGAAGTGAACATTAAGGTGTCCCCTCCCCCAAGAAATATTTTTCCCCCAGATGAAAGTGTCTTGGGCCTGAAAACTGAAACCGAGCAGAGCTTTGTGTTAAATAACTGGTGTGGTTTTTGAAGCATCCATAACTATCAGCACCACAAACAGTGGTGCAAATCACAGAACTCTTATCTAAAATGATATACTCTTTTATTCAACAAGGCTCTTTATATAAAGTTCCTTCAAGTACTACTGTACTACTACTGTAAAGTAGTAAAGTGATGGCTTGAAGGAACTGAAGGAACTAAAGAAATGTCTTTGAAAATGTTTTGCTTTTCACCTCTGTTTAACTGTAAACTTCCCCCTATATTCAATCAGTGTCCCCAATGCAGATACAATAGGGGTCAAAGCAGGCTTAAAAAGAGGGCAAGAGAGGATCTCTGGCAATGAGGATGGAACTGCCGAGATCCACAGCAGAACTGTGGATTCTTGGTTTTGTGTGGCTCCTATTACCAACACCCTAGTCCAGTGGTTCTCAAACTTTTTCGACTGGCAGCTCCATTGACCTGCTGGGACATTGGCTGCTGCTCCCCATTAAGGCTACAATTTGATCCATTGTATAGAGTGGTAGGTTTTTCATGAGGATTCTGCGGCTTTCTTGGCTGGCTTCTGCAGCAATACGGGGAGCCACAGCTCACAGTTTGGGAACCTCTGCCATAATACCTTAATATCTAGGTTGGGAAACCATGGATGTGTGAGCAGGTTATAATAGTTATAGTTGGGGAGATTTTCAATTAAAGAGAATTATGGGTCACCGGCTGAAGCCCTGTTCCTGTCACTGTGTCTGGAAAATGAGTCCATAATGAGAGAAGTCATTACTGTGCTCAACTCCCTGTGGAATGAGTTCAAACCCTGAGAGGTCAGCCTCCTCCTGCCATGCTAAATGGCACTGAAAGTCAGGACAATCAACAGACACAGCCTATTGTAGAAGGAGTTGTTGGTACAAAACCAAAGGGAAGTACCCTTCCTGGCTGTGAAGAGTGAGAGGAAATTCGTACGCAATTAACTGACTTGGTTGAAAGCCTCCTACTTAAACACAAATGGAGGGGGGGGGGGGATAATTAGACTGTGCAATATCACATTTTCCGTGACAATTTAAAGGACAATCTAAGCAAAACACTTGTCTGTCCTTCCACACTGAATCTGTAGCATGAAAAGAAAAATGCCTTTGCAAAGGCCAGATGGCAGCCTTGTCAGCAGTGCCAACAGTATATATGATATATTTGATAGATGAGTTTAACCAGAAAGTGGATCTGAAGTTGTCCTTATACAAAACAAAAATCAATCCAGTCCAGTCCAAGACTGTGAAGGGTGGTTAACACTATTCCCCTTTGCCATTTTTTGGCATGAAGAATTCCCTTCACCCTGAACTTTTTGCTATAGCTGTAATTCCAGCTGGGAAGTAGGGCCAGTATGTTTCCTCAACTATACAAGAAGGGCTGGGGATAAGAATAGGCCCTCAGTTTGGCTGTACTTGTTGTAAGAGGCGACTAAACACCCACCGGGTAGATGTGACTCGTCAGCCTGGGAAGGCAGCTCATCTGAGAGAAGGAAAACTCTGATCCCAAACCTCCACTGCTGTGTGGCTACATCCAGTTATGGTAAAGGCTTCAGGAGTCAACCTCCAGGCAAAATCCAGAGCTGGAGTCCCTGAGGCAGTTCGTGGCTGAACACAGCCACGTTCTGGCAACTCCTGCAACGCCGCTGGAACCAACCGTATTGGCGTCTGCCTTTCCATTGGAACATTTCAGCGATGTGGAGAGGGGGGATTTGCTGCAAGGGTAACAGCCTATCCTCCATACCTACTTTACCCAGGCTTCGCGCACTGGAGAGGACAATGTTCCAGAACAACCATTCAGAACGCGATACCATAGTCTTCCGAGACTGAAGGATGCCAACAACAAGAAGCAAAAGGTGGAAGTTCTAACATGGAAAAATTAGCACTCTGCATCTCATTGCATCACTGAAATGGTTAAGTAGCAGGGTTGATAACTGACCAGAAAAAGGAACCCAATCCACCTGGCCTGATCTGTGTATTTTATGGCAGCTTGGTTTGTAGGCAATGCCTGCTGTGGCATAAGGCAGGGTGTCCAAACTTTTTGGCAGGAGGGCCACATCATCTCTCTGACACTGTCAGGGGCCGGGGGAAAAAGGAATTAATTTACATTTAAAATTTGAATAAATTTACATAAATGAATATATTAGAGATGGAACTTAAATGAATGAAGGTCTTGCAATAGCTCAAGGCCTATAAAAGGCCTTCCACAAAGCAGGGCCAGCCTTTCCTTTGCTGCCGCTGCTGCATGAAAGATGTGCAACAGCAAGCAGTGGAGGGAGCCTTCATCCCACAGCTAACGCAAGAGGTCAAACGCCCTCACGCTGAGAGTAGTTGCGTCAAACCAGTGCAGGCTCTAGCAACTTTCCAGAGGGCCAGGGGCTCATTGGAGACTGGGGGCTCCCTGGGGGCTGGATTGGGAGTCCCTCAAGGGCCACAAGTGGCCCCCGGGCCAGGGTTTGGGTACCCCTGGCATAAGGAGAGGTCTGATGTTACTTCATGCCATAACTTTGCCGAGGCTGAGCTGGCCTAGGCCTGGTGACTGCTTGGAAGCTCCTTGAGTTCAACCATAAAAAAATATACAATGAAATAGAATGGAGCTGAGCATGCTTACCTGCCAGCATTTGTCAATCAAGCTGCTATCAAAAACAAAGCAGCAAACACCACTAAGAAAGTTGGCAACTCTATTCAAGAGTGATGGAAACTTGAGAAGAGGAGCTGAAAAATTCATTTACCATTTGGAAGGAATTGAACTTACTGTAGAAAAGATTACAGACCATGAACTCTTGCGAGGTACTCAAGATGTGAAAGAGGAGGGTAGCCCCACATTGGCACAATTTATAATATTCCTTTTATTGTCATTCTCTCTTCCTCCTCCCCATGACAATGTTGCACATGGTCAGTAGGCAAGATGTTCTACCTGCTTCCACATGAGTTGCGGTTTGAACAAGGGAAACTTTTGCTCATTTGGCCGAACAGGTTGTTCGGAGGATTGTAGCTGGAAGAAAAAGAGGAACCAATTTATGGTGGCCACAGCTGTGCTTTCCAGCATTATCACATCAAATCATATGCAAATGTGTGCCAGTCATTACTCATTATTAATTTGACTAATTGACAGTCTCTGGCATGTACCTGACCTATCACTGCTGCAGATGTTGTCTTGGGTTGATCTATTGTTCTGTGGTTAAATGTTAGGAATATTTGAGAGATGTACAAAATATTTACCTTGTGCACATCATGCGAATTAACCTCACTGTTTGTTTTATGACTTTGGTAGCAATTAATTAACAGCATCGCCTGATTGGGAGAAAGTGCTGCATTTGAATATCGACTGGTACTGGAGCAGCACAGGATGGTTCATATTAATGAGGTTGACAGGGGTGTGAACAAAATTGTTCGTCCTCCATTTAAGAGGAAATAAAATTTATGTGGGAACGAAAAAGGGTTCAGTTGTTTGTTTATTATTATTATTACCGGTTACATTTTAATGCCATGCTTCGTCCTTGGAGCTCTGGGTGCTATATAGTAGTCTTTGTGATTTTATCTTCACAATTGTGAATTAATTGTGCATTAGGTTAGGCTTGCAAGATAGTTACTGGTCCAAGGTCATCTGAAAACCCTTGGGACTGAGTGGAGATTTGAACCCGGGTCCACCCAATCATAGTCTGACAGCAGTCCTAGAGGTTTTACCTTTTACTGCACCTGCTTTGTGGGTAGCAAGCTTTTGAGGAGCACAGAATTATTTGCCAATCAGAAATTCTCCTGAGTGCCCAAAGAAGAGTTCTGTGAAACTTGAAAGCTCACTGTATTCTGTGAACACATCATGTTGGCAACCTTCAGTCTCGAAAGACTATGGTATCGCGCTCTGAAAGGTGGTTCTGGAACAGCGTCTAGTGTAGTTGAAAAGGCCGATTTGGGAGTGACAATCCCTTCCACACTGGGAGCAAGTGTAGTGTGTTCCTGGTCTGTCTCCCTGGCTATGGGCCTTCCTTCTTTGCCTCTTAGCCTCAGACTGTTGGCCAAGTGTCTCTTCAAACTGGGAAAGGCCATGTTGCACAGCCTGCCTCCAAGCGGGCCGCTCAGAGGCCAGGGTTTCCCACTTGTTGAGGTCCACTCCTAAGGCCTTCAGATCCCTCTTGCAGATGTCCTTGTATCGCAGCTGTGGTCTACCTGTAGGGCGCTTTCCTTGCACGAGTTCTCCATCGAGGAGATCCTTTGGGATTCGGCCATCATCCATTCTCACGACATGACCGAGCCAACGCAGGCGTCTCTGTTTCAGTAGTGCATACATGCTAGGGATTCCAGCACGTTCCAGGACTGTGTTGTTTGGAACTTTGTCCTGCCAGGTGATGCCGAGAATACGTCTGAAGCAGCGCATGTGGAAAGCATTCAGTTTCCTCTCCTGTTGTGAGCGAAGAGTCCATGACTCGCTGCAGTACAGAAGTGTACTCAGGACGCAAGCTCTGTAGACCTGGATCTTGGTATGTTCCATCAGCTTCTTGTTGGACCAGACTCTCTTTGTGAGTCTGGAAAACATGGTAGCTGCTTTACCGATGCGTTTGTTTAGCTCGGTATCGAGAGAAAGAGTGTCGGAGATCGTTGAGCCAAGGTACACAAAGTCATGGACAACCTCCAGTTCATGTGCAGAGATTGTAATGCAGGGAGGTGAGTCCACATCCTGAACCTGTGTTTTCTTCAGGCTGATTGTCAGTCCAAAATCTTGGCAGGCCTTGCTAAAACGATCCATGAGCTGCTGGAGATCTTTGGCAGAGTGGGTAGTGATAGCTGCATCGTCGGCAAAGAGGAAGTCACGCAGACATTTCAGCTGGACTTTGGACTTTGCTCTCAGTCTGGAGAGGTTGAAGAGCTTTCCATCTGATCTGGTCCGGAGATAGATGCCTTCTGTTGTAGTTCCAAAGGCCTGCTTCAGCAGGACAGCGAAGAAGATCCCAAACAAGGTTGGTGCAAGAACACAGCCCTGCTTCACGCCGCTTCGGATGTCAAAGGGGTCTGATGTGGAGCCATCAAAGACAACAGTGCCCTTCATGTCCTCGTGGAAGGATCTGATGATGCTGAGGAGCCTGGGTGGACATCCAATCTTGGGGAGAATCTTGAAGAGGCCATCCCTGCTGACCAGGTCGAAAGCCTTTGTGAGATCTATGAAGGCTATAAAGAGTGGCTGTCGTTGTTCCCTGCATTTCTCCTGCAGTTGTCTAAGGGAGAATACCATATCAGTGGTGGACCTTTTGGCTCGGAATCCACACTGTGATTCTGGATAAACGCTCTCTGCAAGTACCTGGAGCCTCTTTAGTGCAACTCGGGCAAACAACTTTCCTACAACGCTAAGGAGAGAGATGCCACGGTAGTTGTTGCAGTCACCCCTGTCGCCTTTGTTCTTGTACAGCGTGATGATGTTTGCATCCCTCATGTCTTGAGGTACTCCACCTTCTCTCCAGCAGAGACAAAGGATTTCATGCAGCTCAGTGATGATGATCTCTTTGCAGCACTTTAGGCCTTCAGCAGGGATGCTGTCTTTTCCAGGTGCCTTGCCAAAGGCAAGGGAGTCCAGGGCCACGTGAAGTTCTTCTAGGGTTGGTTCACTGTCAAGCTCCTCCAGCACAGGCAGGCACTCAATGTTGTTCAGCGCTTCTTCGGTGACTACATTTTCTCTGGAATATAGCTCAGAGTAGTGCTGCACCCAGCGTTCCATCTGCTGCGCCCGATCCTGGATGACCTCGCCTGCGGCAGACTTCAGAGGGGCAATTTTCTTCTGTGTTGGACCTAGGGCCTGCTTGATACCATCATACATCCCCTTGATGTTGCCTGTGTCAGCTGCTATCTGTATCTCGGAACAGAGCTGGAGCCAGTAGTCGTTAGCACATCTCCTGGCAGTCTGCTGGACTTTGCTGCGAGCACCTCGGAGGACCTGCAGGTTGCGCTCACTGGGACAGGCCTTGTATGCTGCTTGAGCTCTCCTCTTTTCCTCAATGACTGGTGTCAACTCCTCAGAGTGGGCTTCAAACCAGTCTGCCGTCTTGTTGGTCTTCTTGCCAAATATGGACAAGGCGTTGTTGTAAACGACATTCTTGAAATGTTCCCATCTGTTGGATGCGTTTGCATCGACCGGGCCTGGAAGAGATTCCTCAAGCGCTCGTGCAAATTCCTCCACTTTTCTCTGATCCCGGGTCTTGCTGGAATCAATGCGAGGTCTTCCTTCCTTTTTTGTGTGGTACAGTCGCTTTGTTTGCAGTTTCACTCTGCTGCACACCAGCGAGTGGTCAGTGTCACAGGCAGCACCCTGATAGCTGCGTGTGATCTTGATGCTGGGAAGGCTGGAGCGTCTGGTGAGAATCAGGTCGAGCTGGTGCCAGTGCTTTGATCTTGGGTGTCTCCAAGAGACTCTATGTTGGGGCTTCGTGTTGAAGAACGTGTTGCTGACACAGAGACCGTGATGACAGCAAAACTCTAGCAGGCGTTGGCCATTTTCGTTCATCTTCCCAGTGCCGAACTGACCTAAGCAAGTGGGCCACGAACTGTTATCAGCACCAACTCTAGCATTGAAGTCGCCGAGGATGAACAATGGCTCTTTTACGGGGATCTTCTTGATAGTGGTGGCCAGGTCATCATAAAATTTGTCTTTGGCTTCTGCTGGAGACGACAGAGTCGGTGCATAAGCACTGATGAGAGTGACAGGTCCTGCTGATGACTGGAGCTGCAGGGACAAAATTCTTTCACTTCCCACAGTAGGTGGGATGATGGATTTCAGCAGGGTATTTCTGACCGCAAAGCCAACACCATGTTCCCTGGTTTCGTTTGGTGGTTTTCCCTGCCAGAAAAATGAGAAATTTCGCTCCTTGACAGATCCAGAATCTGGCAGCCTAGTCTCTTGAAGGGCGACGATGTCCATCTGCAGTCTGCTCAGCTCCATGTCGATGACAGCTGTTTTGCATGCATCGTCTATTGCTTGTAGGTCATCAGAGAAGCCAGGTGTAATTTTCCTTACATTCCAGGTGCCCAGCTTTAGGGCAGGAGTTTTCTGTTTTCTATTGCATGGTGCAGAGTTGTCGATCCGCTTGTCGGTTTTCACCCTAAACCCCACGCACCCCGTGAGGTTAACGGACCGTGGCGAGGCAACACCTTACTGGCTGGGGACTGCCCAGCTTAAGGCGGGCGGTAGCTGCCCAATGAGATGCAATGATCTCTCCCACCGTCAGAAGCAGCCCCTGGCGTCATGCCCTACGCCAATCGAGCAAAGACTTATAACCGGTAACTGCTGCTTCCCGTGTTGTGCCGACGCCTTATGGCGAAGTTGGAGTGTCCTCTCCAGTGCGCGAAGCCTGGGTAAAGAAGGTATGGAGGATAGGCTGTTACCCATGCAGCAAATCCCCCCTCTCCACGTCGCTGGAATGATCCAATGGAAAGGCAGAAACCAATACGGTTGGTTCCAGCGGCGTTGCAGGAGTTGCCAGAATGTGACTGTGCAGCCACGAACTGCCTGAGGGACTCCGGCTCCTGATTTTGCCTCGAGGTTGACTCCTGAAGCCTTTTCCACAACTGGATGTAGCCACAAGGCAGTGGAGGTTTGGAATCAGAGTTTTCCTTCTCTTAGATGTCTCCCTATTCAACTTCCTGATAGCCACAAACCCCTCTCGTGCCCCTCCCCCTGCATCCCGTCTGCCTCACCACTGCTCCCTATTCAACTTCCTGATACACGCAAACCCCTCTCCTGCCCCTCCCCCTGCATCCCGACTGCCTCACCACTGCTCCCTTTTCAACTTCCTGATACACGCAAACCCCTCTCCTGCCCCTCCCCCTGCATCCCGTCTGCCTCACCACTGCTCCCTATTCAACTTCCTGATACACGCAAACCCCTCTCGTGCCCCTCCCCCTGCATCCCGTCTGCCTCACCACTGCTCCCTATTCAACTTCCTGATACACACAAACCCCTCTCGTGCCCCTCCCCCTGCATCCCGTCTGCCTCACCACTGCTCCCTATTCAACTTCCTGATACACACAAAACCCCTCTCGTGCCCCTCCCCCAGCATCCCGTCTGCCTCACCACTGCTCCCTATTCAACTTCCTGATACACACAAACCCCTCTCGTGCCCCTCCCCCAGCATCCCGTCTGCCTCACCACTGCTCCCTATTCAACTTCCTGATACACACAAACCCCTCTCCTGCCCCTCCCCCTGCATCCCGTCTGCCTCACCACTGCTCCCTATTCAACTTCCTGATACACACAAACCCCTCTCGTGCCCCTCCCCCAGCATCCCGTCTGCCTCACCACTGCTCCCTTTTCAACTTCCTGATACACACAAACCCCTCTCGTGCCCCTCCCCCTGCATCCCGTCTGCCTCACCACTGCTCCCTTTTCAACTTCCTGATACACACAAACCCCTCTCGTGCCCCTCCCCCTGCATCCCGTCTGCCTCACCACTGCTCCCTTTTCAACTTCCTGATACACACAAACCCCTCTCGTGCCCCTCCCCCTGCATCCCGTCTGCCTCACCACTGCTCCCTATTCAACTTCCTGATACACACAAACCCCTCTCGTGCCCCTCCCCCTGCATCCCGTCTGCCTCACCACTGCTCCCTATTCAACTTCCTGATACACACAAACCCCTCTCGTGCCCCTCCCCCTGCATCCCGTCTGCCTCACCACTGCTCCCTATTCAACTTCCTGATACACACAAACCCCTCTTGTGCCCCTCCCCCTGCATCCCGTCTGCCTCACCACTGCTCCCTATTCAACTTCCTGATACACACAAACCCCTCTCGTGCCCCTCCCCCAGCATCCCGTCTGCCTCACCACTGCTCCCTATTCAACTTCCTGATACACACAAACCCCTCTCGTGCCCCTCCCCCTGCATCCCGTCTGCCTCACCACTGCTCCCTATTCAACTTCCTGATACACACAAACCCCTCTTGTGCCCCTCCCCCTGCATCCCGTCTGCCTCACCACTGCTCCCTATTCAACTTCCTGATACACACAAACCCCTCTCGTGCCCCTCCCCCTGCATCCCGTCTGCCTCACCACTGCTCCCTATTCAACTTCCTGATACACACAAACCCCTCTTGTGCCCCTCCCCCTGCATCCCGTCTGCCTCACCACTGCTCCCTATTCAACTTCCTGATACACACAAACCCCTCTCGTGCCCCTCCCCCTGCATCCCGTCTGCCTCACCACTGCTCCCTTTTCAACTTCCTGATACACACAAACCCCTCTCGTGCCCCTCCCCCTGCATCCCGTCTGCCTCACCACTGCTCCCTATTCAACTTCCTGATACACACAAACCCCTCTCGTGCCCCTCCCCCTGCATCCCGTCTGCCTCACCACTGCTCCCTTTTCAACTTCCTGATACACACAAACCCCTCTTGTGCCCCTCCCCCTGCATCCCGTCTGCCTCACCACTGCTCCCTTTTCAACTTCCTGATACACACAAACCCCTCTCCTGCCCCTCCCCCTGCATCCCGTCTGCCTCACCACTGCTCCCTATTCAACTTCCTGATACACACAAACCCCTCTCGTGCCCCTCCCCCTGCATCCCGTTTGTCTCACCACTGCTCCCTATTCAACTTCCTGATACACACAAACCCCTCTTGTGCCCCTCCCCCTGCATCCCGTCTGCCTCACCACTGCTCCCTATTCAACTTCCTGATACACACAAACCCCTCTCGTGCCCCTCCCCCAGCATCCCGTCTGCCTCACCACTGCTCCCTATTCAACTTCCTGATACACACAAACCCCTCTCGTGCCCCTCCCCCTGCATCCCGTCTGCCTCACCACTGCTCCCTATTCAACTTCCTGATACACACAAACCCCTCTTGTGCCCCTCCCCCTGCATCCCGTCTGCCTCACCACTGCTCCCTATTCAACTTCCTGATACACACAAACCCCTCTCGTGCCCCTCCCCCAGCATCCCGTCTGCCTCACCACTGCTCCCTATTCAACTTCCTGATACACACAAACCCCTCTCGTGCCCCTCCCCCTGCATCCCGTCTGCCTCACCACTGCTCCCTATTCAACTTCCTGATACACACAAACCCCTCTCCTGCCCCTCCCCCTGCATCCCGTCTGCCTCACCACTGCTCCCTTTTCAACTTCCTGATACACACAAACCCCTCTCGTGCCCCTCCCCCTGCATCCCGTCTGCCTCACCACTGCTCCCTATTCAACTTCCTGATACACACAAACCCCTCTTGTGCCCCTCCCCCTGCATCCCGTCTGCCTCACCACTGCTCCCTATTCAACTTCCTGATACACACAAACCCCTCTCGTGCCCCTCCCCCAGCATCCCGTCTGCCTCACCACTGCTCCCTATTCAACTTCCTGATACACACAAACCCCTCTCGTGCCCCTCCCCCTGCATCCCGTCTGCCTCACCACTGCTCCCTATTCAACTTCCTGATACACACAAACCCCTCTTGTGCCCCTCCCCCTGCATCCCGTCTGCCTCACCACTGCTCCCTATTCAACTTCCTGATACACACAAACCCCTCTCGTGCCCCTCCCCCTGCATCCCGTCTGCCTCACCACTGCTCCCTATTCAACTTCCTGATACACACAAACCCCTCTTGTGCCCCTCCCCCTGCATCCCGTCTGCCTCACCACTGCTCCCTATTCAACTTCCTGATACACACAAACCCCTCTCGTGCCCCTCCCCCTGCATCCCGTCTGCCTCACCACTGCTCCCTTTTCAACTTCCTGATACACACAAACCCCTCTCGTGCCCCTCCCCCTGCATCCCGTTTGTCTCACCACTGCTCCCTTTTCAACTTCCTGATACACACAAACCCCTCTCGTGCCCCTCCCCCTGCATCCCGTCTGCCTCACCACTGCTCCCTTTTCAACTTCCTGATACACACAAACCCCTCTCGTGCCCCTCCCCCTGCATCCCGTCTGCCTCACCACTGCTCCCTATTCAACTTCCTGATACACACAAACCCCTCTCGTGCCCCTCCCCCTGCATCCCGTCTGCCTCACCACTGCTCCCTTTTCAACTTCCTGATACACACAAACCCCTCTCCTGCCCCTCCCCCTGCATCCCGTCTGCCTCACCACTGCTCCCTATTCAACTTCCTGATACACACAAACCCCTCTCGTGCCCCTCCCCCTGCATCCCGTTTGTCTCACCACTGCTCCCTATTCAACTTCCTGATACACACAAACCCCTCTTGTGCCCCTCCCCCTGCATCCCGTCTGCCTCACCACTGCTCCCTATTCAACTTCCTGATACACACAAACCCCTCTCGTGCCCCTCCCCCAGCATCCCGTCTGCCTCACCACTGCTCCCTATTCAACTTCCTGATACACACAAACCCCTCTCGTGCCCCTCCCCCTGCATCCCGTCTGCCTCACCACTGCTCCCTATTCAACTTCCTGATACACACAAACCCCTCTTGTGCCCCTCCCCCTGCATCCCGTCTGCCTCACCACTGCTCCCTATTCAACTTCCTGATACACACAAACCCCTCTCGTGCCCCTCCCCCAGCATCCCGTCTGCCTCACCACTGCTCCCTATTCAACTTCCTGATACACACAAACCCCTCTCGTGCCCCTCCCCCTGCATCCCGTCTGCCTCACCACTGCTCCCTATTCAACTTCCTGATACACACAAACCCCTCTCCTGCCCCTCCCCCTGCATCCCGTCTGCCTCACCACTGCTCCCTTTTCAACTTCCTGATACACACAAACCCCTCTCGTGCCCCTCCCCCTGCATCCCGTCTGCCTCACCACTGCTCCCTATTCAACTTCCTGATACACACAAACCCCTCTTGTGCCCCTCCCCCTGCATCCCGTCTGCCTCACCACTGCTCCCTATTCAACTTCCTGATACACACAAACCCCTCTCGTGCCCCTCCCCCAGCATCCCGTCTGCCTCACCACTGCTCCCTATTCAACTTCCTGATACACACAAACCCCTCTCGTGCCCCTCCCCCTGCATCCCGTCTGCCTCACCACTGCTCCCTATTCAACTTCCTGATACACACAAACCCCTCTTGTGCCCCTCCCCCTGCATCCCGTCTGCCTCACCACTGCTCCCTATTCAACTTCCTGATACACACAAACCCCTCTCGTGCCCCTCCCCCTGCATCCCGTCTGCCTCACCACTGCTCCCTATTCAACTTCCTGATACACACAAACCCCTCTTGTGCCCCTCCCCCTGCATCCCGTCTGCCTCACCACTGCTCCCTATTCAACTTCCTGATACACACAAACCCCTCTCGTGCCCCTCCCCCTGCATCCCGTCTGCCTCACCACTGCTCCCTTTTCAACTTCCTGATACACACAAACCCCTCTCGTGCCCCTCCCCCTGCATCCCGTCTGCCTCACCACTGCTCCCTATTCAACTTCCTGATACACACAAACCCCTCTCGTGCCCCTCCCCCTGCATCCCGTCTGCCTCACCACTGCTCCCTTTTCAACTTCCTGATACACACAAACCCCTCTCGTGCCCCTCCCCCTGCATCCCGTCTGCCTCACCACTGCTCCCTATTCAACTTCCTGATACACACAAACCCCTCTCGTGCCCCTCCCCCTGCATCCCGTCTGCCTCACCACTGCTCCCTTTTCAACTTCCTGATACACACAAACCCCTCTCCTGCCCCTCCCCCTGCATCCCGTCTGCCTCACCACTGCTCCCTATTCAACTTCCTGATACACACAAACCCCTCTCGTGCCCCTCCCCCTGCATCCCGTTTGTCTCACCACTGCTCCCTTTTCAACTTCCTGATACACACAAACCCCTCTCCTGCCCCTCCCCCTGCATCCCGTCTGCCTCACCACTGCTCCCTATTCAACTTCCTGATACACACAAACCCCTCTCGTGCCCCTCCCCCTGCATCCCGTCTGCCTCACCACTGCTCCCTTTTCAACTTCCTGATACACACAAACCCCTCTCCTGCCCCTCCCCCTGCATCCCGTCTGCCTCACCACTGCTCCCTATTCAACTTCCTGATACACACAAACCCCTCTCGTGCCCCTCCCCCTGCATCCCGTCTGCCTCACCACTGCTCCCTTTTCAACTTCCTGATACACACAAACCCCTCTCGTGCCCCTCCCCCTGCATCCCGTCTGCCTCACCACTGCTCCCTTTTCAACTTCCTGATACACACAAACCCCTCTCGTGCCCCTCCCCCTGCATCCCGTCTGCCTCACCACTGCTCCCTATTCAACTTCCTGATACACACAAACCCCTCTCGTGCCCCTCCCCCTGCATCCCGTCTGCCTCACCACTGCTCCCTTTTCAACTTCCTGATACACACAAACCCCTCTCCTGCCCCTCCCCCTGCATCCCGTCTGCCTCACCACTGCTCCCTATTCAACTTCCTGATACACACAAACCCCTCTCGTGCCCCTCCCCCTGCATCCCGTTTGTCTCACCACTGCTCCCTTTTCAACTTCCTGATACACACAAACCCCTATCGTGCCCCTCCCCCTACATCCCATTTGTCTCACCACTGCTCCCTATTCAACTTCCTGATACACACAAACCCCTCTCGTGCCCCTCCCCCTACATCCCGTTTGTCTCACCACTGCTCCCTTTTCAACTTCCTGATACACACAAACCCCTCTCGTGCCCCTCCCCCTACATCCCGTTTGTCTCACCACTGCTCCCTATTCAACTTCCTGATACACACAAACCCCTCTCGTGCCCCTCCCCCTACATCCCGTTTGTCTCACCACTGCTCCCTATTCAACTTATACACACAAACCCTTCTCCTGCCCCTCTCCCCTGCATCCCATCTGCCTCACCTCTGCTCCCTTTTCAACTTCCTGATACACACAAACCCCTCTCGTGCCCCTCCCCCAGCATCCCGTCTGCCTCACCACTGCTCCCTATTCAACTTCCTGATACACACAATTGGTTCACAATTGGAACACAATTGGAACACAATTGGTTCAATAAAAGGGTATCATCTGAAGCTTGTTATGGGGGCTTGTTATGTCTTTCTTACAGGCCAATCCACCCCATCTCCCCCGTGGCAATGCAGCACCGCCAGTGTGGTGTCTGCTGACTCCCATGGGAAGGGGTTTCAGTCTTGGGAGGCCTCCTTGGGGTAAGGGAAGATTTGTACCCTGTGGGTGCAGCAGGTCAAGAGGGCCCTGCACCAGCAATATTGCTGGCACAAGTCTGTGTTGATGGATGAAGGTAGATCAGGCCCTGGAATTGGGTCAGGATTTGATGGGCATCACTGCAGCTGAACCCACCCCCTTCCTGGGCCCAATCCGCTCTCCTCCCTGCCCCCCTCGTCACCCCGTTTGGCCCTCCTTCAGCCCCTGAATTGTCTTACTTGAGGGTGTGTGTGTAGAGCATCTGTTGCAGTGTGGACTCAGCCACTTGCCATTCACCACTTCCACTGGTGGCCAGGGCATGAATCCTGGTGGTGTTGTGTTTATATGACAGCTGCAAAGCCCATTATGCCAGTGGAATGCACATTCCACTGGCATAATGTGCCCTTTGGTCAGGCCTCTAGTGCACCTATGTGTAATTCTCCTAAGAAAACACCATGGCACAAGACATCATTTATAGGAACAACTATCCAGCTGAAGTCTGGGGTCCTTTTTATTCCAGTACACAGTGGGAAGAAATAGAGATCTTGTAACATGTCTTACCTCCCTGGTTCAAAGATATAGTGCAAGCATTTCATGCTGGGAAATATCGGTGGGTATGGGATAGCTGCCAAGTCCAAATGCACAAATATCCACACTAGACAGGGAATAACTGAAGCAGATCTTATTCTTGTGTGTGAGCAGTTCTGCTGCATAGGTCAATTAATAAATAATAATAATAATAAAACTTTATTTTTATCCCGCCCTTCTCCCAAAAAGGGACCCAGGGCGGCTAACAACATATAAAACAAATTAAAACATAATTTCACAGATAAAAACATATTAAAAAACACATTAGCAGAACCCATAAAAACAGTAGTCAGAAGAGTCAGAATAAAAGAGCATAAAACAGCAGTTCTTAGAGGAATCGGGCCTGTAAAAAAGCAACTAAAAGATATATAAAAGATGTTAAAAAGGCCAGAACGTCAGAAGGCTTGGTTAAACAACAAGGTCTTCAGGCCGAAAGGACTCAAGAGAGGGAGCCATTCTCAAGTCAAGGGGAAGGGAGTTCCACAACGTTGGTGCCACTACTGAGAAGGCCCAATTCTGGTGCACCTTGGTAAAATGGAAGTAAGAGAGAGAGAGAGAGAGAGAGAGAGAGAGAGAGAGAGAGAGAGAGAGAGAACACTTACCTGGTGAATTAGATTTCACCAGCAATTATGTTTCAAACACAAAGTCTTGGCACACGTGATCCTTTCTCGCTCTTATTTCCTTCATGTTCATCCTGTGTCCACCACATCACTTCTTTCTGTGCAACTTAGCAAAAATCTGCCCCTATATCTCTGCTCCTTCATCAAAAACTCCTGCTCTTGTACTCATTATGTCCCACCATATCAGAACTTTCTCCCCTTTGCCTTTCCATTGTCACATCTTGGTCTTCTGTTCAGGACTGCTGTCAAGTAATTCATCTGTATCTTTCAGGCCATATGACAGTTTTCCTTAAATTCCCCACACTATCTTCCTGTCAGTTCTTGGACCTAACATCTTTACCTTTATGGCCTTCCAAAGCTCTTTCACTTTTTTCTCTCAACCCACTTTTTCTGATCCATCCTAACCTGTATCCTTTGCTTCAGCACCCTGAAGCACCCTGAAGGCTATCCAAAGATCTCCTGTTCACTCAAATAATTCTGTCCCTTTCCCTTACTGCCAGTATGCCTGGAATACTTTTCTTCCACACCTCAGCCCAAGTGGCAGTCCTGGGGCGACAGGGGAGCAAAAGCCCCAGGTGCCATGCCTGTGGGCCCTGTAGGAGTGGCACCGCCGTGTCACCACTCCCACTTCTGTCCAACCTCCAGAGCCGTTCCAGGGGCAGGCAAAGCCCCGCACTGCATCCATGGGTGCTCCAAAAAACTTATGAGGCCTCCGGAGCACCCTTAAACAGTACTTCCAGTTTTCATTGAAAAACCAGAAGTGCTGTTTAAATGTGCTCCGGAGGTCTCAGAAGGCTTTTGGAGTGCCCGGAAATGTTGCGCAAGTCTCCGTGTTTTGGGTAAGTATCCCTGGGGGAGTGGCAGTGTGTTGCGGAGGAGTGGCATGTTGCGATCTTGTGCCCAAAGGCACAGGAGCCAAGTTCGCAACTGCCTCAGTCACTAACTTCCTTCAGATCTCTCCTCCAAATCAATTTTCCGTTGACTTAGCCCTTGAGTCTGCATCCCTGACTTAATTGAAACTTGAGTGTGAGTGAACTAGCACAAGTTTTCCCTGCTATCACTCATCCTCAGTTTCTTATTCTCTTTCTATTGCTTCCCCTCTGTGAAATTGTAAGCACCTCCCCCTGTGTGAAATTGTAATTGGAAAGGCAGAGTCCTTTCCTTTTGTTTCTTACTCTGCAAAGTGCATGCCTGCTGATGGTGCTATATAAAAAATAATGTACCCTCAGCTGCTGCCTGTGTCAGAGCCATTTCACTTCTTTGATTTCAGCTTCTAGATGCAGGAAGCCCAAATTCAGTTTCTCCTTACAGAATGATCCCCCCCTTTTTAAACAAGCAGCATTTGCTGGGCCATTTTTCTTCAGTCTTCTCAGGTTGTCAAGCATAGTGGAATCTGGCCCTGCTAGACTAGTCACTAGTATGTTTGGCTGTATCTATCCTAACCTTTCTATGGTGGTCAGTTTTGCCTGCATGCACATTTTCTTGACTCGTCTGTCACCCTGGGATCTTCTGTCAACAGAACTTGCTGTCCATGCATGCAGTCATTATGTGGCGACTCACCACCGACATGATATGACCTCACTGGATCATTTTAGGCAAGCCTGCTCTGTCATCTGAAAAATGTTATAATTGTGAACAATCTTACAAGGTTTTTCAAAAGATGATGATGATGATGAACAGTATTTATATACCGCTTTTCAACTAAAAGTTCACAAAGCAGTTTACAGAGAAAAATCAAATAACTAAATGGCTCCCTGTCCCAAAAGGGCTCACAATCTAAAAAGATGCAAAAAGAATACCAGCAGACTGCCACTAGAACAGACAGTGCTGGGGTGAGGTGGGCCAGTTACTCCCCCCCTGCTAAAAAAAGGAGCATCCACTTGAAAAAGTACCTCTTACCCAATTAGCAGGGGTTAGATATTGAGATAATTGAGATAATGTATGTAAAATGTTGAAACATCCTTGAATGCTGTTATTATTATGTTCCCCTGTTAATGAAATGGATAGTTGCTTGTTTCAGAATGGCCATAGCTATGAACAACATCAAAAATGTACGCTGATGAACCTTGTCAAATATGTGTAATGTCAGTGTAATAATGTGCCTTAGGTACATTGTGTGATGGAGAGAAGTTTTTTAGTAATGGAATTGTTGTAACTGTAAACCAGCATGTCTCTCTCTGCAAAATTACAGGGGAGAGAGAACAGAGAGCTTCTGTTCCCTTCTTTCCCATCCTGTATATATTGGAGAGGACAGAATGGGGGAGTGGTAGGTGAACTTCTAGTGTCCTCTTGCTTTGACAAGCAATGGGGGGTGCTAATGGTATTTTAGTCACTCCCAAAGCCTCTGTGTCTCCTTCTCTGCCCCTGAATTAGCCATGTGAAGGTAGGTCTTCTTTCTCTGCAAGCAGAATTCCATTAAGCTTTAACTCTCAAGGGCTGTTCCTGGATTTTCTTTCTCTCTCTCTCTCCAATTGCAGGCACAGGGAATGTGTTGAACAGGTATCAGGGGAGCATTGGCTGCAGGACTTATCTCTGCATTAATCAAAATGGGCTTTGGTATAGCCTGTTAGGATATCGGCTTTTTAATTGCAAGGTAGGTGAGCAAAGCTGAGAAGAGCTCAACTCTGTGCTGCCATCCCAGTGACTGACAGGTGCTGCAGGCCCTATTTGAAACTGTGCAAATCTCAGTCTGCCTCTGTGAGTAGGACAAGGAAAAGCTTATGTATGTAGAATGGGACCAACATATCTTGGGGTGATCAGATTTATGATCCACAAAATAAAGTTGATTCTCAAGTACAGCTTCTGTAGACACACACAAATCCTTTTGTATTTCCATGTTTTGGGTGCAGTCACTTGCAAGGTTTCAATGGGCTTTTCCTTGCATCAGTCAGTGATATGAATGTGAAACCTTCATTAGCAAGAATGTTCAATCAATTGTTCTTCTGTGCCCTATTGTGGAGTGATTGTATCCCTACTTTAGGTCATGGTGGTACAACTTTCTTCCTTAACACTATACCCACATTCACTCATAGCACAAATTATGCAAGAGAGGCTGAGAAGCACCTGTTGGTACCATATGGGCAAAAAGTTGGATTGACCATTGGTATCATTCAAGTGACAGCAACATCATTTCCAATGAGCAGAGGGCACCATGAAGATGGGTTGGTCTGGGAGCAACAGCACCACAAGGAACCTCCTAATCTTTGGACATTTTCCCAGTTCTGATTTAAACGTCACGTGTAGAAATCCCCTTAGCACCTCTCCTTTCATCAAACCATTAATGAGACTCTTGTACAAGGCATGACACAGAAACTGTTTGGGGACTGCAGGAAGTGAGAAGTAATTAAGGGCCCAATCCTATCCAACTTTCTAGTACGGATGTAGCCATACCAATGGGGTGTGTGTTTCATCCTGCAGTAGGGAGGCAGTCACAGAGGCCTGCTCAAGATATGCTTGTTCCCTTACATCAGTGGTTTTCAGACTGGGGCCACCCCCTGCCCCCGCTGCCTCCCCTCCCACCCCTGCAAGGACTTACAGCAGTGCAAACTCTCCTAAAGAGTTTGAAAACCACTGCCTTACATCGAGGCTGCGTTGTGGCTGCACTGGCACTGGAAAGTTGGATAGGATAGGGTCCTAAGCCCTCAGTTGTTCATGGAGTGACTCCTGGTTGGAAAGTCTTGGTTAGAGGAAAATGGAAGTGTGGAAATAAGGGGGACTGAAACATCTGGCATTTGCTTAAAAGCCAATTCACCCAGTCATTTTCCTATCAAAGTAGAAAATAGTAACTAGTAAGGCCAAGCACAAGGCCCCAAAATTTTATAGGGTTGCCCACTGAAAGAATGCCCAACTCCAGCCTTCCTTGTAAACTGCATGGCAGAGTGGCCATGCATCTGTAATCCAAGCCCCATGCAGCTTCCCTCTCAGTGCTCCAGAGCTTGGCAATGATGATGATGTTATCAGTGAGTGATCTAGGTGGTGACAGCCTCCCCTCTGGCAAGACCACCATAGGTCTCTGGACTCCAGGAAGAAATTAGAGGGAACATTGCCAAGCTCTGTTCTAAATCCAAATTTTCCATCATATGATTCACTTTTACCACTCAGAAGATGTTCCCCTCTACACTTGTCAATGTGACTTTAGCCCTTTTCAAAATTCAGATTGGTTCTCTCTTTTCCACCAGCAAGGCAGTATCATCTTCCTTAATTCAACTGGCAGTGTCCAAGCTTGCAGGCAGCTGTCCCTTGAGTGACAGGAGGAGAAATAAGCCTTCTGTGCTTGGCTGTAATCAGCACCATTTGAAGCTCCATATAGTCATTAGCTGCTGCTAGCCAGTGTTTGTGGGGGAACAACTCTGAGCATGATGACATCATGTTGCGCTTCTTATCAAGGAGGCTCAGGCTAGTGGCAGCCACAAGGTCCTCATAACACATTGCTTGGGTCTTCGTGAGACCTGATTTGCTATGCATCCACTGAAAAAGATAAGGGGAGGGGGAACAGGGGAGTCCTTTTGATCAATAAGTACAGTCACATTGTCTCTTCCTCCAGACCTCAAACCGCAGTCTCTCTACTTTTTGTTTATTCCCCCTCTCCTTCCCACAGTAAACCCAGAAGAATACATTTTTACGCAGTGTGTTTGGAAAGTTAATGCTTTTTTAAATCTCTCCATAATCTCATAAATATAAATTACAGTATTGTGTAGAGTCACAAAGGTGCAAAGAAAGCAAGGCCGCTAAATCCTACATGCATTTTACTGGCCTTTTAAGGTGCAAGGCAATCCTTGATGTACAGCACTGGAGATTACACACATTGATGTGGACTGCATTCATGATGGAGGAATGGAGCTACTTGTCACAGTCCTCTGGCATTCTCAGTCTGAGCCACATTGCAGCCAGGATTGATCACCACTGAAACTAAGTGGCTACCCTGGCATCGGTGGACCCAGTCTCCCACCAAAAGGAAGCAGGAGAAAGATGGAGGTGTCCTAGTTCAGAATTTCTGCACATCACAATGGAACTATAGTTTGAAGCCTACCTTCGCCGCATATTCTATCAAGTGTCTTTTGCTGCTGTGGTACTTGTGAAGTTTCCTTATACTATTCGGACTGGCTATTCACCTGGCTTGGTATTATCTATTCCTTATTGCACTCCCTGAATAATTTGTGCCAAAAACCTTAACAGTGTTCAGCCCAGGACTCTTTTTCCAGTACTATGTCTGAATCCTGCAATATGAGAAGAAAAGTACCATTGAGCATCTGTAGAGTACCTTTCACCAGTTACAGTTGCAGTCTTCTTGCACACTTAGAATTCAGAAGCAGGTTGCCTGTGAGTACATGCTTAGTCCTGGGGTTTCAGCAGCAGCGGACCCAGTGCTGGGCAAATGGGGCAAATGCCCTGGGCAAGCCAGAGTGCCTCTAGGACTGTGCGGGAAGCCTCCCTGAGGCTCCCGACGTTGTTGGAATTTAAGGCCGCGAGAAGCCTCACAAGGCTTCCCCAGTTGGCTCTGAGGTCATGAGAGGTTCCATTACACTTCAGAAGTGGGGGGGGGGGTGACTTTGCTCACAGGGAGGGCAACATCTTTCATGGGGGGGCAGCTTTGCGGACCTTTGCCACAGGAGCAAGGCAGGGGAGGTCTACCACTGAGTTCCAGTAAATAAAATGATACCACAGTCCTTTTCCTTCATTACAAATCCACTTCTGGTTTTGTCATGTGTCCCCCCCCCCCCACACACACACACTTTGAGTACAGCAACCCAACAAATAAAGATGTATTAAAATACAAATATTACTAAAAACAATGATAATTAAATAGTGCCTCTTTTAAAAAAACTAAAAGCAAATCCATACAGTAGAAGATGGCTCTTCTTCATATCCATCTTGATGTCATTTATTAATAGCTTAAGGAAATGGATAGTGAGCTGAACTTAAGAAGCCACGTAGCTGACAGGCGTGCTGGTCCGTGGCACACCAGACAGCCTGCCACCCCCTGTGACCCAGAAGTAATTGCGGAGACGTCATTACATCATTGCAATTACTTCCGGAGTGAATCCAGTCTCTTATTCGCTCTGACAGAGGATGGGCAGGTGTTCCTGCCCACCTCTGCAGCCTCTCTTGGCATGGTTGGAACACAACCAGGTGCTTTGGAAGAAGTGTGCAGCTTTGCTTCGACCAGCTTCACCGAGTGATTGTGTGGGCAGGCAGGAAAACCTTCCTCCCCCTGCAGTCATTCTCAGCATGGTCTCTCAGAGCGAAGCTGGCCATTTCTGCAGGCAGTCTCCGTCCGAGCAGCTTGGCTGCTAATGGGGAGGCAGGACCACAGCTATGATTCACTGCAGTGGGGGCAGCAGAAGAGTCCTATGAAGTCCCAGCAGAAGAGCCACCCAGGTCCTATGATCTCAGTGACTCCCCTGCCCCTCAGCTCCACAACTGAAGTATTTCCCATACCCAAGTTCTTTCTGCCTTCCGTGCAGGTTTGCTGCAGTTCCACTGAGCTGTCCTCCAATTTCAGTGAGCTGGGAGAAGCAGAGAGTTTGATGGATAAAGAATTGCCACCAGCAATTGCATTTTAAATAATAAATTTTCTCTGCCTAAGTGAGAACTTCCTATCATGTAAACAATTATAGTTTAGAATATCATAGTGTAAGATTTCAGACATTAATCTACAGCCCTGTCCTAACTAAACCTGCTGATGGAGCCACACCAGCAGAGTATGCACTGCATCCAGTTGGGGAGGGGCAGTCCGGAGGCCTCTTCAAGGTAAGGGAACATGTGTTCTCTTACCTTGGGGCAAACCCCAGCTGCCTCAATAGTTTTCCTTGAATCTGCTCCAGATATTTTGCTGGTGCAAGTCTGAGAGTAAGGGAGAGGGGAAAGGAAGCAGCGTTAGGAGCCTGGTACATGCTGGTCCTGCCAGTATCCACACCCCCATTCTGCCTGTGGGGGGGGGGAGAGAGGGAGAGAGAGAGTGGAGGGGGGCATAGCTGCTGCTATAGAATCCAGCAGAATATATAATTGGAAGGCAGGACTTTCCCTTGGACAAGTCTCTGAAAAATGAGGTCGGTCCAGCAGAATCATAGCAGTGTAATGGAACTGTATAAATCCACACTGTACAGTCCGCATCTCCTAGCCTCAAGAAAACCATTGCAGAAAGGTCTGTGCTTCCATTCATTCAAATCATCTGTAAATATATGAGAAAACAAAAGCATTAGATACCCTTTGACCTACTTTACAGCTGAATTGTAGGTTGACTAGTTTATTCCTCGGCGGATTCTCATCTTGGATATACTCGGAACAGCTAGTTTTGATGCAAATTTTCTGTCAGATTATCACCTTGTTTCCAGCCTTTCTAGTCTGGGGGAGATGGATAGGCAAATGGCCACCCAGACCTAGACACACTTGACAGACTGTGAAACTTCTGTCAAATTTTCCACCTGCATGTCGCTTAGAGAAAGAGATCATGGCCTGTTGATCATCTCCAGGGCTTTTTTTCTAATGGAACGCAGGGGGGCGGAGTTCCGGCACCTTTTTGCAGAGGCCCCTCCCCTTCGGAGGCATTCCAGGAGGGGGGAGCAAAACAGAGGCATCCGCTGGGTGGGTGCTGGGTGGGCGGGCGCCTGGCCCCTGCCTGACCACACAACAACCCCCTCCTGCCCCATCTTCAAGCTCTTGCCTGAGCCCAGCCCGCCTCCCCTCCCCCTGCGCTCTGCTTCCCCGCGCAGCTTCCAAGGGTGGGCGGAGGAGGGTGGAGGGCGTGGGGGACACGCGCCGACGCTGAGGAGGAGGACAGGCAGCCAGCCAGGGAGATGGGCTGCGGCACCCATGGAACGCCCAGGTACTGGCTTGGTGGAGGAGGAGGGGAAGGAAGCTGGCTGGTGCAGCCCCCATGCCAATCTGCAGCACGAGCCTAGGCGTGTCTACTCAGAAGTAAGTCTCATTGTGCTCAATGGGGCTTGCTCCTGGGAAAGGGTGCATAGCCTTGCAGCCTGAGAGCCCAAGCCTATGCATGTCTACTCAGAAGTAAGTTCCATTGTGTTCAATGGGGCTTACTCCAGGGAAAGTGTCATAGCCTTGCAGCCTGAGTAGACAGGCACAGGATTGGGCCCTGAGGCTGCCATCCTATCCACAGTAAGCCCCATTCACTATAATGGAACTTACTTCTGAGTAGAAAGGCACAGGATTGGACTCTAAGGCTGCCATCCTATCCACAGTAAGCCCCATTCACTAAAGTGAACTTCTGAGTAGACATGCATAGGATTGAGCTCTTAGGCTGCAATCCTAGGCACTTTCCTGGGAGTAAGCTCCATTGACTAGAATGAGACTTACTTCAGAGTAGACATACCTAGGATTGGGCTCTTAATCCTGGCAGAGATATATATCTGCACCCATTTTCACCTGCTAAGGGCAGGTGAAAAGGGATTCTACGTGTGTACAATGTGCTGTCCAGCCTTGCCAGAGATCCTCCTCATCCTTCCCCCACAAGCATGCCCTCTGCCAGCCAGCATTTGCAGCTCCTCTCCAGCAATGCACAGCAGCTGCTCAGGGCAGCAAAGAACATACAATTGCATGCCAAGCGCCTTCCCAAAGACACAGAGTATTCTGATACCTGAATTAAACCATATTGAATTGCTTGTTTGCAAATGTAGCTGTTTCTACGTGCACCTAAGGACCCCTCTCATGTAAGAATTCCTTTTTTGTTCTTACTCCCACAGTTGCTTAGAGTAATTTTACTACATGGAACTCATGTAAGCCATTTTTTGGAATCCATTCACTGCTTCCTCTCCTCGAAGTAGTGCCACACTACATACTACACGCTACAAGTGCACCTGTACAGTATTTTTCCCGTGTGTAGAAAAAGTAGCTAGGGGGAAGGGGATGTGGAGATTGACAGCCCACTCCTATGCATGTCTACTAAGAAGTAAGTTCATCTTTAGGGGGGAAGCACATAAAAAATATTTTATTTCTCCAATAAAAAATGGTTTAAAAATAAATAAATAAATAAATAAAAGATTAACAAGTTGTGAGTTCCTGCACCTTTTATTTTACAAAAAAAGCACTGATCATCTCTGTGATAAAATGAGCACACAGGAAATCCTGCCTCTGGCCATTTGCCCTGGTGGTCCCAACCTGCAGCACACAGTAGCAGTATTTCTTTTGCAGTACTGCACCAGCACTTACAGCGGCTTATTGGGAGATCTGCCGCTTTAAGCACCCAATAGGATTGGGCTCTGAGACTTGCAGAGTGCTGTGCTTTGGCCTTACAAGTTCAGTTTCTCCAAAAGTTATTGACTTACTAATAACATTGTTCAAAAAGCCATACTCTATAAAACAACATTTTATAGAACTTTAAATGAAATCAAAGCCATGGGAAAGTGGACTGGCTATGGAATTGGTTGTCCACTGCTCAGTGTAGCTACATGTGTGGGCTTCTCAGACATTCTGTGGTCATACTTCATACCTATCATGTGGACTGAGATTAACTGCTCTTCAGTCATAGGTGAGTTTTGGGTGCACCACATTAACAGTGCAATCCCAGGCATGTCTACTCAGAAGTATGCCCCACTGATTTCAGTGGAATTTACTCTCAGGAAAGTGTGTATAGAATTGCAGCCTAAACGTACTAGCACAGTACAGTAACTTTCTTGGGTTACAAGGTTGCCAAGTTTTGCTTTTCAATCCACCCAAACCCTTAGGAGAAATGGTTCTTTCACTGGAAAAAGATTATTTATGTCATGTGACAATTGATACTTCGACTAATTGCTGGGAGACTTTCCTATCTAATTAGGCTCTAAAACACTGTGGAGTTGTTAAGGTAATCATGATCAAATGTTGCCAAGCTGTCTTAAAACATTAAAGAAATCTTTTGATTTCCAGAAATCCATTACTGGGGAGACATCTGTGCCTGGGCTCAGTCCTGGAGAGTGAGGCTGAGGCTCGCACCGGCTGGCACCGTTCTCTAATATGCTGACGACACATGCTGCTGCTGTGCTAATACAGGATTTGCATTTGCTTATGAAGTTGTATTGCCTTTGAAATGTAGCCTTAATTTAAAATGTTCCACTTGCTAAAGAGAATAGAATGCTTCACTGTGATTTTGGAGAAGGTCTGTGGAGTTGCTGAAGAAAATTCCAAGGAGAGTTGGAGGGATGGATGAAGCTTGAGTATACTGGGTACCGGTCCACAGCCCTTTAACAAGATCAAGAGGAAATGGTGACAATCTAAAGCCTTTGCAGTCAATCCTACATGGTTACCATACTTGGAAGTAACCCTCATTGAATTCAGAATGCGTAGCCTGAAATTAAATGTGTTACCAAATTAGATGTTGCACAAAATTAGTGTTTGACCAGATCCTGAAAGTATCATCATATTCTCCTGACAAGATAAGCATGCCAAAATATTCCTTCAGTGCACTTGTGATGAATGCCTTGTCTCCCCACTTCTTGCCTATTTTTTTTCTCCTGTTCTGGGACACTTGTTCCCCAAAGGCTTCTGAAATGGTTCATTCATCATCTCAAAAGATGCTGGGAAATGCTCCTGCAGTAGCCTTTGTCCTGCATTTGAAGCACCATTCTGAAACAGCCATGTGTTTCCTTTCTCTAGGGCCTTTCTCTATGTTTGGGCTTACTCCAGAGACAAAAGCTCTTAGCCAAACTTCCTACTGAGTTTGGCATGTGCCAACAAATTGAGCTGTCTAGGTAAAAGGGTGGGATAGAGTGGCGTCAGTGGGAAGGGGATTAATGGTTGAATCCTATCCAATTTTCCAATGCTGGTGCCAATGGGGCATGCCCTGTGTCCTGTGGTGGGGAGACAGTCACAAAGGCCTCCTCAAGGTATGGGAACATTTTTTTCCCTTAACTCAGGGCTGCATTGCAGTTGCACCAGTGCTGGAAAGTTGGATAAGATTGGGCCCTTAGGGCCCAATCCTATCCAGTTTTCCTGTGCTGGTGCAGCCATGCCAACAGGGTGTGGGCTGCATCCTGTGGTGGTGGGGCAGTCACAGAGTCCTCCTCCAGGTAAGGGAATGTTTGTTCCCTTTCCTTGGGACTGCATTGCAACTGCACTGGCATTGGAAAGTTGGATAGGATTGGACCCTCAGTTAGGATTGGGCCGTTGGTTAAACTATCATTTGTGTCCATCCAGCTAAGTGCAGGCATGTTTAATCAATCTACTTGTACTTTCGCTCCTCCCCTCTTTCTTCTTTAATTCATTTTTCCTTGAGTTTTTTTAAAAATAAACTGGTTATATTTTTATTCCTTACCTGCCTACCTTATGTTTACAGGTAATTCAGTGGACTGTTCTGTCTGATCACTCACAGGTTACACAATTTAATTTTGACCTATAGGATTCTGAGCTCTGCTGGATGATGTTTCCCAGATGGCCTTCTTCTGCCCTCAGTTTTCCTTAACTTGAGATAGATTCTTTAGCACTGGGTAGATCTACCAGTCGTCGTCATTGTCGTCTTGTCCCCCTGTTCAGCTCTTAACTCAGTAAACCTTGGCAGCGGAGCAGTGGCAAACTGCAAGCTCAGTTTCCGACTGTGTCATGAGCCTCAGAGAGACTTCTGCAGGGTCCTAGAGATGCGCAAGTCTCCACATCGGGCGTATTTGCCTCTTTCAGTAAATGGCAGGTCCACCACTGCAGTGGAGATCAAGAAGGGATGCACTGAGCACTAACCACAAGGCACTAATGTCCTTGTTTGGGCTCCGGCTTCTTCAAAGGGAGCCCTGCTGTGTATTTCTTCATGCTTGTAGGACACATCAATGGAAACTTATTTCCCAAATCAGCTTATGTACAAGTGTTCATAGAGGTGTATCTACGGAAGCAATCTCTTAGTGGTTTGGTGGTGGTTTGGCCACAGCTTGGCCGCACTAATCTTTGAACAGATGGCTCTTGACTTCATAACTGAGCACAATAATTTGTTTTCAGGGCTTCTCAAACAGACAAGTCTCGCTAATGTGCGGCATCTGGCCTAGCTCCACATCTTCATTTGACTCATCAAGAGAAGTTGTGACACGCATAATTTCTTTACAGTGGAATTTATCACAACATTTTCATGCCATCCAGCTACAGACAACAGGAACCTTCACATTTTGACAGGAAGTTCAGAAATGGATCTTGCACAGGGTAGAATAATTGCAAAGTCCTTATTGAGAGCAGACCTTAAGCATTAGTGTGCCAATTTGAGAAGCAACAATGAGGACAGCTCATTTCCATTTTGAAACAATTTCGCTTTAGGTACTTAAAACCTAACCTGGGAAAGCACAAAAGCCCATCTTCTTCATGAATCCTCAACACAGAACAAAATTAGGCATTTGTGCTTTCATTTCATTTTAAAAGCTTGGGAACTTCTCTGCATAATTTTTGCAAATGTCAAAATACACAATAATTAATTGCATAGTTTTTGGGGGTTTTTTGCAGATTACTTGCCAATTCCACTTGAAGCTACCAGTAATTTTAAGAGTAATTACCTTCTTCATAACATGCACTTTTTAGATTGCATGACAATGCTCCAGCTTTTGAGAGGAAAATAATTGCATAATTACTCCATTGGAACATACAGGAAGCTTCCTAATCATATGTCTATCATTGTATACTGCTAGTAATTAGCCGATGCCTAAGTGGGCATTAATAAGAGATATTGTATAGTCCTATTCAGTGCTACCAAAATAATTACTGGCACTGTTTTTTGTTTTTTTCCAATTGTATATATAAGCTGCTCTAAGAAGTGATCCAGAATGCTTTCGTTTCCATAACATCTGGTGATGTGTTTGATGCAGAGAAGGGAGAAGGCTATAATTAAAGTTTCAAGTGCGTTATGAATATTTACTCTACATTGCCCCGGGCAGACAATAACCAGGAGGAAGACCTCCCACTTTGGCTTGAGAGTATTTTGAGAGAAGGCCTCTTCTGGATGTCCTGCAGTCTGAAAGACAAAGCCAGGCATCAGTTTATATTCCTCCCCTCCCCCCATTGAATGTGGGAATTGGTTGTCATCCCATATTATTATTAAACTAAAATTATTCTAGTAAAGGAATCCATCTCTGTCCACCTGCCCACCCACCACTTATGAGAAGTGAGTTTGATGCTGGAATCCTGCATGGCCTAAGGTGATGGAGCTGCCAAGTATGGATGGCTCATTTGCAGGAATCGTGGATCCCATTATGGCTTTCTATCATGAAGTGACTATCTGAAGCAGAGCCAGATGAAATGGACTGGGAGCATCATCACTCTTGTAAAATCCAGGCTGAACCTGTGAGAATTCTCAAGGCTTGTCTCACACGTGACTTTCTTTTCCCTTACCGAATTGTTCTGTAACAGGGGTGTCCAAACATTTTGGCACGAGGGCCACATCATCTCTCTGACACTGTGTTGGGGGCCGGGGGAAAAAAAGAATTAATTTACATTTAAAATTTGAATAAATTTACATGAATGAATTTATTAGAGATGGAACTTATATAAATGAATGAAGGTCTTGCAGTAGCTCAAGGCCTATAAAGGCCTTGCACAAAGCAAGGCCAGCCTTTCCTTCTCTGCCACTGCTGCCTCACAGATGTGAAACAGCAAGTAGTGGAGGGAGCCCTCGTCCCACAGTTCAGGTGAGAGGTATAACAGTCATCCTCATGTTGAGAGCAGTTGCATCGGGCCAGCACAGGTGTCAGCAAGACTCTGGAGGCCAGAGACTTACTGGAGACTGGGGGCTCCCCAAGGGCCAGATTGGGAGCCCCTGAGGGCCTCATGTGGCCCCCGGGCCGGGGTTTGGGCACCCCTGTTCTGTAAGGTCCGGAAGGAGGTTTTCGTGCCAGAAGAGATGGTTGTCCTGGGGACCTAGGTAGGACCCATTGTGTCCCTTTCTTTCTCCTGCGTAGGCTATACCAGGGGTGGGGTTGCCAGAGGTCAGAAACAGGGAGTTAAACTTTTCTTCTACAGTGCACAAAGATTCTCTTCAACTGTCTGATTACAACACAACTACAGGTCATAGAGCAGGCAATCTGAAGCTGATTTTAGGCTAGGACAAATCTGTTAGGAGTTTAGCCTCTGACATAAGAGGCAGATTTGCCCACGGTTTATCTTGTCATAGCCTTACCCTGATCTGGATAATTTAGAGCGCTCCCTCTCTCTCTCTCTCTCTCTCTCTCTCTCTCTCTCTCTCTCTCTCTGTGTGTGTGTGTGTGTGTAGAAAAAGAATTCTGACAGGGACTGCATTATATTTTGTTTCACTGCCGATTTGGCAGCTTTCATTGGAGCTAAATCCTCATAATGTGCAAGATGGCATCTCACCAGAGAACCTTGACCACCCCATACTGATACAGCCAACCCCCTTGTCTTCGGTGCCTACATTTCCTGCCATTAATAGCTGCAAGGGTGAGTGATTAGCCAAGTTTTCATTAGCACTTGTTCACTTTCCTAGGCACTCCTTCGACAGAGTAATAAATGGGCCGCTGGCAGCTCATTGGGTTCATCACTGCTTTGCTTGCTCTTCCTTTTCATCTTTAGTCTCTGTGACCTTGTCAGCACTTCATCCGTTTCACCTGGCAATTTGCAAATGGAGAGAAACATCCATTTATAAAGCGCAACTCATTTGTTCCAAATACGGCTGGAGAGTTAAAGAATCTCGTCATTCCACCCCAGACTGCCACCCCAGTTCTAGCAAGGGAAGTAAATCAAATCTGAGGATGGAAATTCACCCATTGTCAAGGAAAATGGCAGAGGAAGGTTTCTTCTAGGTGGAATAAAATGAATCATCATGACAGATTTCACATACCAAAGAAACATTGCAGTACCATCTTTTTGTTTCTCTTTGGATTTTGTGTTATCTGCATTACCCAAATCAGTTTCTGAATTTGGCATAAGGGAAAAGATTCACTCCATTTTTTTACAAATCACCCCATTATACTGTACATGTTATTTTAAAATTCTGCTGGCCCTTCAGCTAAGCAGCATCACAACAGAAAAGGCAGAAAAACCATTACACTCCCTAACAGCAATGGGAGGGCCTATAACTCACTGGTTGAGCACATGCTTTGCCTACAGAAGGTCCCACCTTCTCCAGCTATGGTAGAGAAAAGTCCTCATCTGAAATTTTAAATAACTGCTGCCAATCAGTGTTGTCAAGACAGAATTACAGAGACAAATAGTTTGACTGGCAACATTCTCTGAATGAAAGAATCCCACAAAGCTGGATCCAGGTGTTCAGTGAAAAATGTGAATAATAAGATATTTACCTAGTCAATTATATTAAATTACAGTAGAACCTCCAAAGTTGACCACCTTTCTATATTTACCACCTCCTTAAGTTGACCTAATTTTCACAGTATGGCAGACATTGCATATACACTGTGGGAGACCAACCTCTCTATATTGACCACCTCCGTAAGTTGTATCTTGACCACTTCGACCATTGCACAGAGTATTAATTTACCCTCCATAAGTTGCCCATTGAATGCTAACAAGGAAGCAAGACCACAGCAACATCAAAAAACATAAAAATGAGTACTTTGAGAGATACAGTAAGGAAAACGGAGGCCTACAGCGGAAAAGAAAGAAAACTTCGCTTGATAAAATAAATGAAGCTACTTTATGCTGGTTCGAACAAATGAGGGCAGTGAACACCAGAATCTCAGGGCCAATGATCCAAGAAATTGCTAAAAAGTTTGCACAGGAATTTGGGATAGAAGATTTCCAAGCATTAAGTGGTTGGCTTGAAAAATGTAATCTGCGACACGAGATCTCCAGAAAGTCTTGTGTGGTGAGTCAAATGAAGTTCTGGCAGAAGTTGTTGAAGAATTCATTGCAAGAGGCTTCAAAGATGATGGCATTTTTAATGCTGATGAGTGCGGACTGTTTTTCAAAGCAATGCCTGATAGAAGCCTCATCATGAAAGGTGACAAATGTAAGAGCGGAACCTGCAATGAACCTGATCGGGAAACAATATTCCAAGCAATATTGTCCAAAGTACAGCCCAGCAGAGAAGTGAAGGACGCACCCAAGGAAGAAGAAAGTGAGGACGACATGGACGCAGAGATTCCAAAGGAAGGGGATGTTGGGCATCTGATAAAACAATTGAAGTCATATGCCATGAATAAATGTCCAGGCATGTTGAATGGAATAGCCAGCATTGACAGTGCATCTCTTCTTATCTTTACATAACAAAGAAATAAACCAGGACTGACTCTTTTTAAAAAAAAAGAATAATAATTCACATACAGTATTATAAGTATTATAAGTACAGTACAGTATTACATACTTTTCTGTATGTTGACCACCTCCCTATACTGACCAATTCCTCCAGTCCCTTGGGTGGTCAACTTAAAGAGGTTCTACTGTATTTACCTATTATCTCAACAGATGTGCCTTGCAATGTGGTAAGCATTCTCTGTTAGAAGAAAGACCTCATTAGCAAGTTCTTTTTCATGCTCTGTTACTAACACACCAGAAACAACGTAGAAACTATAAAAAAAAGTGTGCCCTTAAACTGTAGTCCCACAATTAAAAACGGCCTTCATTAGTTAAAATTATGCCCACTGATGAATCAACTGGAGCTTTAGGTTATTAATCTAACCATTAAACAGATTAAAACTTGCAGCTCTAGTAGATACACCTCTTCAAGGAACCAATTCTGTTGTAATTACATGGTTATCCCAAGATGTCCAATAATGCCTTATTGATCTATTGTTCTCATCAGATCATGCCGGATGGTCACATTTTCTCTGGCTCTTGGCCCCTGATTAGGGGGCCCCAAGGTTGAAATAAAAACATTGACAGCGAGAATTTCTCCATGCTCTTTAAGATCGCATGGATGGATCTAGTGGGTAAGTACCCTTTGCTCTTCTCCTGAGATGTCAATTTGGAGGGGTGGTTCACATCATCATTTTTGGCTGTGTTTTCTCCACATCATTACTCTCTAGGTGACCACTGAAAACAATCCTGGAGATTTTAACAGGACCCCTAGAAATCACATTGGGGGGAAAAAATTCCAAGATTTTTTGTCAGTCAGATTAGGCAACCCTAGATCCTGTTCTTATGCACATAGTTGTGTTGCCCCTCTGTTTAAAAATACTCCTGCAAGTGGAAAGCTAGCACAGTAGGAAAGAAGCTGAATCAGTCTTTCTGGTGGATGTGCTACTTCTTTAGTTGCAGGAAATTTTGCACATGGGGGAGTCTTCAAAATGTCATCTTCCAACTGTAACTTCCATTCTACAGCTTCAGGATTATGCCACCTTATCCTGCCCGATCTTGTCTTGATCTCGGAAGCTAAGCAGGGTCAGGCCTGGTTAGTACTTGGATGGGAGACCGCCTGGGAATACCAGGTGCTGTAGGCTTATACCATAGTCTTTCAAGACTGGAGGTTGCCAACCAACCTGCTACGTGTGCAGTCCAAGCATTACTGAGAGAAGTTCTCTCATGGGCAACCTTGTGCAGAGCTGAAACAAAATTATTTTGTGGAGTGAAATACCTTGATTTCACTAAGGCTTCAAAACCTCCTAAGAACTGTAAAAGTTATGGGCAAAGAAGTGAGACAACACCTAAGGTATCATTTCATTCTATTGCCCTTTGTCCTAATCCACATGCTCAAGAGAATCAAATGGTGTAGCCTTCCTGGGACTGTATTCATGAGAATGTAGGTGGGGAAATTCCATAATGGAATGCTTCATCACATGAATAACCTCCTATCTGTGGAAAACTAGCCTCTCAAAGCAAAAGCCTGTAATTTTGCCTTTTGTTTGCATTTGTAGTTAATAACCTGCTTTCCACTGAATAGCCCTCGAAGAAAATTGGAATAAGACAAACCATATAAGACATAAAAGAACTCAGTTTAAAAACCAGAAATGTTTGGAGAAGAAAAATACAGGTGGGACCTTAGTATCCACTGATTTGACTCACCACTGATACCAGGGTCCACCTTTAAATGCCTTGTAACAAGGGGGGAAAAGCACCAAAATCCAATTTCCTATTTTCGCGCAGTTAAATAATTATAATTTCATTCCATTAGATTCCATTATTCACCCCATCTAGTGACTGAATGGGGTATAGTATCTATACCAATATAATCTGGGGCAACAATGGAGAAGCAAGAAACCTGGAAATGGATCTTTAAAGCTATTTTTCCACTGATTTGTTATCCACTGATTTTTTTAAATTCACTGGGGGTTCTGAAACAGAACCCCAGTGAATAACAAGGCATGACTTGTATTTATGTCCAGCATGCCCCCTCAATCAATTCCAAAAATTCAAAAATAAACCTAGTTTTATTACTTACTTAATGGATCCACCACACCCCAATGGAATGGGTGTGGTGGATCTCCCTTGGGTGAGTTTCATAGCATGTGGATTTGACAGCTAGAGCAACACCTCACCAGTCGATATTGCCTCCTGAAGGAGATGGGAGAAAGGTTCTCCCTGATGTGCTCATTCTCTATGCACAAGAATCTTTCAGTTATAATATCCCACCTGCATTCCAAAGAGATATATAGTTCCATGACTACCATGTGACTCTTGTTTATGTGCGGCACACCCCTTAGTTACTGGATCATCTTTTCTGCGTTAAATTCTCCACTTATAACCATGTTCTCCTTCCCCATTAATCTATTTCCTGAATCTGCTTTCCACCATTCATTACCCCTCTCACTTTCGACTTCCTATTCATATTCTTTTATCTGTTTCAGCTCAGTACCATACACTCCCAGAATTGTGAGAAATTATCCCTTAAATACAAAGTGGGAGTGAAATTTTGAATAACTCTTTGGACTAGTTTTCACTTCTCTCAGTTGTCAACTTGCAGATTGAGCTTTTCTCATTAATCACTTATTTGCAGTTGCTCATAAAAGAATTTCATGGGATTAGTGCTGATCAGGAGATGGTTTGCAAGCTGTTGGTTAAGTGAATAACTTGGACGCATGCCTTGAATTCGTTCCCTGACTGCATTATCATAACTGATAACGTGACATTAGCCACCGAATCCCCCATGTGCATCCTTCAACCAGTGTGATGAGCTACCAAGCTAGACCGTTGCTCGTGATTCCTGTAGGCAAGTGTTGAAATGCAAGGCCTTGAAAATATTCTCCTTAGCATCTTCCAGCACATTTACAAAGTATTTGAGCACAGGCATCAATTAATTGTGAGTAAGATCCTCTTGGAGCAACTCATGGCATTGGCTGAAGAATGTTGATGGCAGGACAACTATGCATAAGAAATAACCGGGGATGTTTGGCTTGTGTGTCTTGGCAGTCGGTATGCTTTAATCCCTCTGGATCTTGCAAGATGGGAATAAAAAGAATCACATTATTGTTGCTACCTTTGTTGAGATTCTCTGTGGATTCTACCGTAGAATCTCTGTGGGTTAAATTACCAGGCTTGTGCAGCAATGAAATACTGGGGGCGTGCTATCGTCCTCCAGACCAGAAATCGGAAGGGGACCTTGAAATGAGGAAACAGATCAGGGAGGTGACAAGGAGGGACAGGGTTGTAATCATGGGGGACTTCAATTATCCTCATATTGACTGGGTCAATTTGTGTTCTGGTCACGATAAGGAAACCGGATTTCTTGATGTGCTAAATGACTGTGGCTTAGATCAGCTAGTCACGGAGCCCACCAGAGGACAGGTGACTCTGGATTTAATATTGTGCGGTACGCAGGACCTGGTTAGAGATGTAAACGTTACTGAGCCATTGGAGAACAGTGATCATGCTGCGATCCGTTTTGACGTGCACGTTGGGGGAAGAATACCAGGCAAATCTCTAACAAAAACCCTTGACTTCCGACGGGCGGACTTCCCTCAAATGAGGAGGCTGGTTAGAAGGAGGTTGAAAGGGAGGGTAAAAAGAGTCCAATCTCTCCAGAGTGCATGGAGGCTGCTTAAAACAACAGTAATAGAGGCCCAGCAGAGGTGTATACCGCAAAGAAAGAAGGGTTCCACTAAATCCAGGAGGGTGCCCACATGGCTAACCAGCCAAGTTAGAGAGGCTGTGAAGGGCAAGGAAGCTTCCTTCCGTAAATGGAAGTCTTGCCCTAATGAAGAGAATAAAAAGGAACATAAACTATGGCAAAAGAAATGTAAGAAGGTGATACTGGAGGCCAAGCGAGACTATGAGGAACGCATGGCCAGCAACATTAAGGGGAATAATAAAAGCTTCTTCAAATATGTTAGAAGCAGGAAACCCGCCAGAGAAGCGGTTGGCCCTCTGGATGGTGAGGAAGGGAAAGGGGAGATAAAAGGAGACTTAGAGATGACAGAGAAATTAAATGAGTTCTTTGCATCTGTCTTCACGGCAGAAGACCTCGGGCAGATACCGCTGCCCAAACGGCCCCTCCTGACCGAGGAGTTAAGTCAGATAGAGGTTAAAAGAGAAGATGTTTCAGACCTCATTGATAAATTAAAGATCAATAAGTCACTGGGCCCTGATGGCATCCACCCAAGAGTTATTAAGGAATTGAAGAATGAAGTTGCAGACCTCTTGACTAAGGTATGCAACTTGTCCCTCAAAACGGCCATGGTGCCAGAAGATTGGAGGATAGCAAATGTCACGCCTATTTTTAAAAAGGGAAAGAGGGGGGACCCGGGAAACTATAGGCCGGTCAGCCTAACATCCATACCGGGTAAGATGGTGGAATGCCTCATCAAAGATAGGATCTCAAAACACATAGACGAACAGGCCTTGCTGAGGGAGAGTCAGCATGGCTTCTGTAAGTCTTGCCTCACGAACCTTATAGAATTCTTTGAAAAGGTCAACAGGCATGTGGATGCGGGAGAACCCGTGGACATTATATATCTGGACTTTCAGAAGGCGTTTGACACGGTCCCTCACCAAAGACTACTGAAAAAACTCCACAGTCAGGGAATTAGAGGACAGGTCCTCTCGTGGATTGAGAACTGGTTGGAGGCCAGGAAGCAGAGAGTGGGTGTCAATGGGCAATTTTCACAATGGAGAGAGGTGAAAAGCGGTGTGCCCCAAGGATCTGTCCTGGGACCGGTGCTTTTCAACCTCTTCATAAATGACCTGGAGACAGGGTTGAGCAGTGAAGTGGCTAAGTTTGCAGACGACACCAAACTTTTCCGAGTGGTAAAGACCAGAAGTGATTGTGAGGAGCTCCAGAAGGATCTCTCCAGACTGGCAGAATGGGCAGCAAAATGGCAGATGCGCTTCAATGTCAGTAAGTGTAAAGTCATGCACATTGGGGCAAAAAATCAAAACTTTAGATATAGGCTGATGGGTTCTGAGCTGTCTGTGACAGATCAGGAGAGAGATCTTGGGGTGGTGGTGGACAGGTCGATGAAAGTATCGACCCAATGTGCAGCAGCAGTAAAGAAGGCCAATTCTATGCTTGGGATCATTAGGAAGGGTATTGAGAACAAAACGGCTAGTATTATAATGCCGTTGTACAAATCTATGGTAAGGCCACACCTGGAGTATTGTGTCCAGTTCTGGTCACCGCATCTCAAAAAAGACATAGTGGAAATGGAAAAGGTGCAAAAGAGAGCGACTAAGATGATTACGGGGCTGGGGCACCTTCCTTATGAGGAAAGGCTACGGCGTTTGGTCCTCTTCAGCCTAGAAAAGAGGCGCCTGAGGGGGGGCATGATTGAGACATACAAAATTATGCAGGGGATGGACAGAGTGGATAGGGAGATGCTCTTTACACTCTCACATAATACCAGAACCAGGGGACATCCACTAAAATTGAGTGTTGGGCGGGTTAGGACAGACAAAAGAAAATATTTCTTTACTCAGCGTGTGGTCGGTCTGTGGAACTCCTTGCCACAGGATGTGGTGATGGCGTCTAGCCTGGATGCCTTTAAAAGGGGATTGGACAAGTTTCTGGAGGAAAAATCCATTATGGGTACAAGCCATGATGTGTATACGCAACCTCCTGATTTTAGAAATGGGTTATGTCAGAATGCCAGATGCAAGGGAGGGCACCAGGATGAGGTCTCTTGTTATCTGGTGTGCTCCCTGGGGCATTTGGTGGGCCGCTGTGAGATACAGGAAGCTGGACTAGATGGGCCTATGGCCTGATCCAGTGGGGCTGTTCTTATGTTCTTATGAGATCTTCATCTCAGTGGAAAGGACTGGTATACCAGAAAGCCACAGGGAAGGCAACTGGTAATTGTTCTGACAAGGCAATTCAGAGAAAACTATATGGGAGTTGTATGGTTATTAATCTGTCCTACCCCCTTATGCCTCAATCTGTGACTACACGCCTGTGCTTCAGTCCTCATGACCACACGAGGTAGCTGCTTATATTCGAGAATAATAGCAATGATATAAAATATGGATGCATTACTTACTGCATGGCAATGAGCTACTGAAATGACATTACCTTGGCTGGTTATATTCTACTTGCAAGCAGTGTAGAACTGACCAATAACCTTTCTTTTCAGATGGTTTAAAAAGATTCCCCTTATTTCAGAATATCCGGGACCTACTGAGAATGACCATGTATTTTTTTCCACTTCGTGTGTCTGTGGAATAAACAGTACTGGGTGCCTCTTATTTCCAATCCTATTGCTCAGAATTCACTTTTTTGGCATCCTGCACCAGGTCAGTAACTACTATCCTTGTGGGCTCTACTCTTTCCTGAGCTCTCTAAATCAGCTATCACAGGGTTAGAATTGGCACCTAGAGAGAGCGCCATGATCCTCTTGGTCTTATAGCCTAGCATGTGTATTTACAGAAAGCTTATTATAATCTACCAAAAGCAATGCATCTCTCATTATTATGTCAAGATGGTAAACTAAAGTACTCATAGGCTTGTAATGGTATTTTATGAGACCAAGAGACAGTGTTAAGACAGCTGTTTGTGTACAGTGCTCTACCTTTTCGCGTCTATTGGGGACAATCCAAAGTCACTTGTAAAACAGAGGCAGTTTTGAGAAGCCAAAGGGGACATATAGATTTTTGCTTGGCAGCACATTACCAGTTTGTCTGCCTATTACATTGATCAATGAAACCCTGTGTTGAAGCCAAGTCCCTTGCCCCCTTTGGTCTCCCTACTTAGCCAAGGAAGATCCCTGTGAAGAGGAATGATGCCACAACCCTTGCGAGAAACTGTTATCAACACAGCCTAGAACTATACACTATACATGTGGCTGCTGCCAAAAAGAGCAAGCAAATATTTAGCTTCCCTTTCCTTCCTCTGCAATGTCTCTAGGACAACTTGCCCATATTCTGATATCATGACTTTCAAGAGTGGCTCTGGGGGTCAACCAAGTGGGGCACTGGCCACTCCCACCAGAGGGCCCTCCTAGCTAGGCTAATTTCTCAGTTCTCATTACTGATTGCACCGGTAGCACCCAATGCACCATCAGGAGGTGGGCTGTGTGCAATGGGGGTCACTAGTACAGGGCTTTGATCCAGGGCACTCAACAACCTGGCACTGATTAAAGTCTGAGTTTCCACATCTCCACAGTGATATGTGATGGGGATAGGGGAACACATGGTGGTACAACATTAGGATATAGTAGTTCTAATTATTCCTAGACATCATGGAATAGGGGGTGGGGGGCAGGAATTAAATGTATGTAAAATGTGTAGTCAACCCACATCTTACACATGACTGGCACAAATTCAGGCATATGTGCTCAGTCCCCGTCCCCCCAAACAGACAAAAGCAGCAGTTTAAATAGTGCAGGTGACTCAGTCCATATTCCACTTACTGTTTATGCCCCAGAGTGAGCCTGGAATGGGAGAATGATGCTGCTGTTTCCTCAGTCCCGCTGTGTCTCTTGTGCTGTGCTTTTAGTTCTTAAAGCAACAGTACGTATTTGTTGGCTTTAAGGGAATTTCAACTATATGCGATTTTGGTTTTACGCATCAACCTCGAAACACAATCCTCTAGTAAAATGGCGAACTGTCTTTCCAACCTCATCTACAAAAATTGGATAGATTACCAGAAAGGGGAAATTACATTATCAAATAGACCTGTCAATTATCTGCTCAGATGTCAGAAAAGTTAAATGCAGATCCAAAATGAGCAGGAGGGACCACCTGGAACTCATCTGGAGGCATAAGGCACAAGAAAAATGGCCTTGTATAGGTATAAGCGTTTACAGGACCTAGCAGAAAATGGTTAAAGCAATTAATGCACTAGTTGGACCAGTTTTCAGTGAACAAGAGTGACATCCAGCATTCACCTTGCCCAGCGGGACGGATACCACAGCTGCACTCTTGACAGCTCTGATGATCTCAGATGTCAGCTTCTTGGCGGAACGAAGAGGAATAGTCTCCGCCATGAAATGTGATTGCATTATGGGCTTCCTCTCTATGATGGACAAATTACATGCCACATTATAGACTCGCAGTGAATTAGAAGGAATAAGGGAAGCTAATTGGATTATGTGCTTGTCAGGTGGCTGGCTTGCAAAGGTGTCAACTCTGCTGGGAAGGAGAGAAGGCTTCACTCCAGCCTTGTGCTTAGGGGAGTTATCGCGCTTGTATAGGGAGGAGTGGGGCTCACCCCATTGGCACAGTTCAGAGCCGGGGGGGGGGTACCCTGGACTATACTTTGGTCCTGAAAAAGAGATCATGTCAGCAGCCAGAAATACCTATTGTCAGCTGGCCGTAGAAAGGATGTAGCCATTTCTAGATTAGAGGGATCTTGCCACGCTTATCTGCTTGTATTGTAACTTTGCAGTTTGATTGTGGCGGTGTGGTTTTACATGGGCCTGACCTTGGAGATGCCTCAGAAACTTTGAGCCTTGGAAAGGTGGGATATAAGTCCTTTAAAATAAATCAATGCCTGCAGTGAGAAGCTGCTTCCTAGGAAAGGGGTGAGTTGCTAGTTTGTCCTGTACTCACTCCCTGTGCAATATCCAGCTTTGGCTGGGTTTTATTATTTTATTATTGTTTTCTTCAACTGTTTTAAAGGCAATGCACTGTTGTGCTTTTGTAGGCTGAGGTAAAGAGTTTGGAAAGAGGGCAACAAGTGAGATTCAACCCATCTTTGCAGCAATAAAAGAAAAGGTTAACCAAAGCTATCCCTTTCGTGTCTTTGTCAGATCCATTAGTTCATCTCTCTGTAGCCAGCCCTAGGAAGCTCACACTTGATGTGAAGCTGAGGAGACTGGGCTCCACCCTTCTACTGACAGCTCTGAAATTAATGTTAGAAACACATTTAAAACAGTGATTGGATGGAGTCCTCTCAATTTGTATATTAATGTGTTGGCATTTTGGACTTTTATCTAAATGCAAGATACAGAAGTTCCCTACAGGGAAGAAGAGTAAGTAAAGAAAGCTCACTCCTACCAGCATGACTGCTAATGTTTCAGCTGATGGTGTCTGCTCCCTTGCCTGCTCCCTCTCTTCAATCTGTTTCCTACTAGACTGTAGGAAGCAGATTAGAGAGACCTTTGCCTTCCTCAGCTGAGAAGGCTGTAGGGGTTCTGAACCAGTGTTTGCAGACCTGGGTCGAGATGGACCCATGCCTGATACCACCATTTAATTCTGCCCCTCTGATAGTATAGCGTGGCTGAGGCAGCTAGGGCAATTTGCCCTCCCATGGAAGTTTGGAGGTTTGCCGAGGTCTCCATGGAGGGGAGGGGGTGTTGCGCAGCACTGGCCGCCCAAGCATTCAGAGTGGCAAGTAGTGCATTGAGAGGACCTCCTGCCCACCCATGCCTCTGTTTGGCTCCCAATTGGAGCCTGCCTAGAGGTGGGGGGGTGACACAATGACATGGGGGTGACATGATTGTGTCATTGCAACACCCCACCCGATACACCCCAGGTCAGGTTGGCTGACCTGGCAACATCACTGCTGCCCCCCCTTTTCTTGTCACACTTCCTCTACCTGTAAATGGGTCAGATTCCTCCTTCCCCTACACCAAATGAGAGGAAGTGGTGGGGAAGAGGAGTAGGGACTCCTCTCCAAGGTAAGGATTGTAGGGACCTTAGTGGCAGCAAAACCCTGCTTCTCCAGCTCCACTGCCATCATCTTTGTCAGTGGAGCTAGAGCCAGATTCCCCAGATCATTCACTTGACTGCCCACCCCTAGTCACTTTCCTATAATTTTTCTCCTCTCCATTTTGTAAAACAACAGAGCTGCCAAAATTAGGAAGCTGGGAGAAGCACCTCCCCACTTCCCCAAAAGGAAGTGTTTTCCCTTTTGGGAAATGGCGCTATGCTTTCCCCCATATCCTGGTTCTGGCCAGCTCTGCTGCTCAGTTTCAAAACGAAGTGGCAGAACCAGGATGGAGGAAGTCAGTGAGGCAAATAGGACAAACTGAGAAAACTGCAGAGGTGGCCAATGGATGCAGAGTGCTGCCTGAGCCAGTCTACCATCTGATGCATCCCACCACACCTCACCTCACCACTGGGCCAGTTTTGGGTGCTTAGCCCCAGTGAAGTGGTGGGCATGGGTGAAGAAATGGAAATTACACCTGTTCAATCAGGATACCCCCTGGTTTGCTGGTGAGATTCCAGCCTGTTCTGGATAACTGGACTGCATTATTTTGAAGGAGCAGGTTTTCTGTTTGGACGTGCTCCTGAACTACTCTTGGATACCCAAGTGGCCTGGGGTGCTTTTGCTCAGCTTCAACTGGTACACCCACCACCCCTGTTTTGGTCTCAAGTGGCTCTGGCTATGGTGGTCCACACCCTACTCCCTTCACAATTGCATTCCTACAGAACGCTATATCTGGGGTTGCTCTTGAAGACACTTTGGGCTCTTCAGCTAGTGCACAGTGCAGCTGCCCAGGTGTTGATCAGCGCAAAATGATATGATGATGTCTCACCGTTCTTTCCACTGCAGCTTCAGCTACCAATATGTTTCCAGGTGCAATTCAAGGTGCTGGTTATTGCATGTAAAATACTAAAGAGCTTAGGGCCAGGATACCCAAAGGACAGCCTTTCTCCCTCCCTGTGAATTTACCAATCCATTAAGCTCTGAGAGGGAAGCTATCTTGTGTGACCTGCCTTCTTTTGAAAGTCAATTGGCAGAAACACACAAGTGGGACCTGATTTTTTTGGGGGGGCGGGCGGGCTATATTTCCACTTTTTTTTGAACATTCAGATCACCTTAGTGGCTCCTGTGGCGTCTTGGCATCCTGAAGAAACTGCTGTATCATTCAACTGCCATAGTCATGTTCGCCCTGTTGCTGCTTATTGCTTGCTCTTCCTCTTTGTCCACTGACCAGTAAACAAAGCATTTGGCATTGAGCCACTCATTGTATTGTGAAGCTCACCGGATTCTTAAGAGTAGGAAATTCAAGGGGCTCCTATGACTTCACGTAACCAATGCAACAGGTACAGTTCTTCTTCTTCTTCTTCTTCTTCTTCTTCTTCTTCTTCTTCTTCCTCTCTCTCTCTCTCTCTCTCTCTCTCTCTCTCTCTCTCTCTCTCTCTCTCTTTTTCTCTTTCTTCCTCTCTCACACTTACTCACTCACACGCACACATCCCTGGTCACTCATCCATTGTGTTATATGCATAAGCAAGTTTTCCCAGTTAGGTGTGGGTGCCCTCCTCTGCCTTTCCATAATTACTGTACTCAAGTGCCTTATCTTTGCCTTTTTTCGCACAACTCATTTTTATTCTGGTGTGTTTCTTCTTTTAATAAAACTTTTTTCTTCTTATTTTAGCCTGCCTGGTCTCAGTTCCTTTGGGAAGCAGTTGGTTGTCCAGCCTTCCTAGACTACCAGCCTTCACCACTTTTCACTGTCCCAAACAACTATGGGCGCTCTCCATCCTCCTGAGCAGCTACCTTCTGCCTGGGTTTGCTGTCCCTGGAGTGATGGCAGCAAGAACTACCAACCAGTTTTATACCCAGTCTCAGGACTACAAGGGCTGGACGTGGGTGTTTGTTCCTCGACTCAGTCCTATGCACAGCCATCAGCTACCAGAGGGCCTTCTCAGTCATGGGTTTCATGCTGTGAAATTCCTGCAGTGTGTGTCTGTCTCTTCCACTGCAGTGTTTCATTAGTGTGCCAGTGTGACTTTGTAGCTGCCAGCATCCTGCAGTTGTTTGATGTGCTGGAGAAGTGCCACCAACCAGCTGGGAGAGAGTGCATTGACCAATGATGTCATCGGCTGGTGCCTGCACACCACACTACTGGTAGTTTGTTTTGTCAATTGTCAAAAAAGGTTGCAATTGGTGCCAATCCAAGTTGAACCATAGCAGCTTCTGAGGCTGACCCCGAGGAGACCTCCAGCAGCCAAAATTCCTCCATGGGATGCAGCAGAAGCCATGCTGGCATCACAGCATCGCCAAGCGGTGAGTTATTTAGGACTGGGTTGTTTGAAGAAGAATCTTGTTCTCGATAACAGAAACAGTCTGGAAGTATCCTGTCCCCTTTTTGCTCTTGTTTCTTCTGTTGCAAACGATCAGTATTAGTAACATCCCTCCTCACTGCAGGTGCCTTTTCTGTACTGGAATTAATCCTAGGAATGTGTGTGAAATCTTCACTTCCCCTAGCTTCCCTCGCCTCCACTTCTTCCCCTTCTTCTTGCCTCTGCTCTTCTGAATTTTGAAAGGAATCTATGCTCTTGTATTCTGTAAAGCATCTTCATGCACAGTGATGGTGTTATATAAATAAGTAAATAATCACTCAGAGGCACACACTTTCACCATATGCAGATGTTCACAAACTGTGCATACCAATGGTGGTCAAGAAGGGGTTGCAAGACATGAAGATAAGCTCTGTCCCTGTGTCAACATATTCTCAAGTCTGTCCTTCTAACCAAAAGAATAGCATTTGTCTGCAGCAGCAGAAGTCTGGGAGAGATCCTAGCAGTATTTAGGGACACTGTGAGCCCAGAGTCTCTAATCACAGGAATGATCCCTCCTGAGGTATAGCATTTATCAAGTTTGGGGTCGCCAAACCTGCTTTTATTACCCTCTTAATATCTGAGAGAAGAGTCTCTAGCCCTTATTTGCAAAAGACATTTTTCACCATTCAGATGCTGCAATGTGATGCTCCTGCAGTTTTTCATTGAATTTTCCATTGTGGCATCTGAACTTGTGATCTTGAATTTAAATCTGTTTTTCTGAACTTGTTTCAGCTCCACATCAAAAGACCAGCCGAGAGTCAGAAAGAGAACCAGCGCTTACCTTCATCAGATCACTGACACGGGTGAAGTGTGTTGCAGCACCCTAAACAGAGGAAGTGTGAAATTCCCCCTACTTCACCCCCTTGTATCTCTTGCCAACAAATGCTGTGCCTCTAGGCTACAGGCATTTGAAGTTCTTTTTGGCAATTGCTGCTGTGAGGGGTTCAGTCTAGCTGTAAATAGTTCAAAGGTGCCTATCTTTTAATTTTCTTCTTTGGTGAAATGCCTTCTTTCTCAAGCATCAGCTGTATCATCCAGCCTCTGGATTACCAGGTAGTAGAAAAGAGGTGTGTGGTTTCTTCTACAGTATTCTGAAAACTCTTACCTTAGTTGAGTGACCCTGAGTAGAAATCTGGCCAGATTAGATTGACAACCAGATTGACAATTAGCTTGCCAGGGAGAAACTGCATGAGAATTTTTTCCAAAAATAATGTGCTGGCTATTGGAAGTAAAATTTAAAATGTAAACAACTTGCCTGAAAGAAAGAAAGAAAGAAAGAAAGAAAGAAAGAAAGAAAGAAAGAAAGAAAGAAAGAAAGAAAGAAAGAAAGAAAGAAAACCACTTCTTGGTGGAAATTGCTCATTTATCATTTTTGCACTACAGCACACACTTTTGAATTCCAAGGCTAGACAATATGATACTTTGCAGATGGGAAAGACTGGCCTTGACAATTGTTAAGTGGACAAAAAGGAAATAAGCATAGACCTGAGTGGATGAAATCAAGGCATTATTTGCAATAATGTGTGCTAATTTGGGTATCAGATTAAAGGCAGATGGCAAAATCAGTGTGGACACCAGGTTTCTGGGAGTCCTAGGATCCCTGCCCCCCTCCCCCAGCACCCACTCCTGGCCCACTTCCTAATGCTTCCACTGCCACCAAATTATGCAGGGTGGAGAAAACTGAGGGCGCAATCCTAACCCACATTCCAGCACCAACATAAGGGCAATGCGTCTCCAAGATAAGGAAACAAACATTCCCTTACTTTGAGGAGGCCTCTGTGAGTGCCACCCAACTGCAGGATGCAGCACAGGTCCCACTGGCACAGCTACGTCAGTACTGGAAAGTTGGTTGGAATTTGGCCATGAAACAGATTGTGAAGTGCTGTAAAGGGACCTCTCCAAAGTGGGTGAACGGGCAATGAAATGGCAAATACAGTTCAGGAGCAATAGGTATAAGTGGGTATAGGAATATAGGAATATTGGGGCAACCCCCCTTCCCAACTTCATTATACACTGATGGAGTCTGAATTGTTGGTGATGAACCAGGAAAGGGACTTTGAGGTCATGGTAGATAGCTCAATGAAAACACCAACCCCATGTGAGGCAGCTATGATGAATAAGCCTTTTGCTCCTGCTTGTGGGACTCCTAGAGACGGCATTGTGGAAAACAGGATGCTGAACCAGATGGTGCGAGCCAGCAGGACTTTTCTTATGTTGGGACCTTTTAAATCTTGGCACAGTCCACTGGGAATTGTGCCCTTGCTGGGATGGACATCAAAAGTGGCTGCTTGGAACAGAGCACTTGTGCTGGAGGGGAAGGAATGTGCTGTATTCTGTGTGCATGTCCCAGTTGTTTGGAGTTTTTGAATTCATGTTTAGTATAGAATTGGATACAAGCGGGCAAGTGGCCTGCAACTCTTCTCTGCCACTCACAGTTATGAACTCAGCAGAGTGCTGTTGCAGAACAATGTGGGGAGAAAAAAGCAGTGTTGATCTCACCTTCAAAAGGTGAGATAAAGTAGCCTTTCCCCCCCTCCATTGTTCTACAACAGCACTCTGCTGAGTTCATAATTGTGTGTAGCAGAGAGGAGTTGCAGGCCACCAATCTCAGCCTTGAGTCTTACTGAAAGGAATAATATTTTTTTTAATGATAGGTGTGAGGATGGTAATCAGAGGGTAGTGTGACAACTAATACAATTACTGGAGAAATGCAGAGGCAGCGTGATGCTGTACTGGGCTGCAAAGAAGCGGGGAATACATTAAATCGAAACTTGGTTTAACTAACAGTCCAATTCTATCCCCTGCTTCATGACAGCAGGACATGGTCTTGCTGTCATAAACCTGCTACTGTGGCAGACGTGTGGAGCATGCCACTGGCAGCCATTTGGAGCCACCATGGCAAACCAGTGGCAGCATTGGAAGGCCATTGCTGTGGCCAGCAACTTTCTCCAATGCAGGTAAACCAGCATGGAGGATCGCTGGTGGGTGGAGAGGGGTTGTAACAGAATCGAGAGGGGAAAGAACAGCGGGTTTCCAGGAGGTGTGTTAGGGTGGGTGGATGGTTGGGGTTGGTGGCAAGAGCACTACCAATATGCCATGCCCCCTTGGGTCACTCGGACTTGTACCAGAGTCCAAAGACCAGGCATAAGTCCAAGTAGACCCAAAAGCTGACAAGGAACTTACCTGGGTATAAGGGCACAAACGTTCCATATCCCAAGAAGGCCCCACCACCATAGGATGCAATGTGTGCCTCCACAGTGTGGCTGCTCTAATGTTCGTGGCCAGGGATAGGATTGGGCTATTTGTTGCATCCTCATTATTGTAGCTCAAGTGGATTCAGTAAACTACATCCTGACTTCAGCCTTGGTCATCCTGACCTGCCACATTATTGATGTTCTTGCAGAGTTAGGCTTTAGCAGCAGCGAGCTTGTGGCTGCTATCACTTGGCAACCAGGGGATGGCTCAATCAGATCACTCACACCCCCTGTGTTTTTCCCAGTGCTCAGATGACTCCAATACTGGCCACTATTTCAAACTAGCAAGAAGCCCATCAACATGTGTGCTGGGAGAGATTTGTGGTGCAAGGCACAGAAAAGTTCACTGCCCCCCATGTGTGATCCTTCTCAGTAAGGGCTGAGTTGCCCAGCAGAGGGTAGCAAAGTTGGGTCACTGCAAAGTTGGGTACTTTATCCTGTTGGAGAGAGAGGAAAGGCAACCATACAGTGTCCCACCTAACTGATCCCTGGTGCCACACCTTCTGCATAGCCTCATTCAGGTTCTTGGTCACATCAAAGTGTGACAAAGTTGGGGAATGGGTTTTGTACATTTCAGTGGTCCACTGGAGGATTTCTCTAACCCAAGTACAGACAGAGGGTGTTTTCACATATTTTGAGAAATGTGCTTAGATTCTTCACTGCCATGCTATTACCTGGACAGGTGCAAGGCCAGCCCATCCGGGAGGCCAGCTTAAGCAGTCGCCTCAGGCAGCAGATTGGCAAGAGCTTGGGCTGGCAGCTCCCCACCCATAACACACTCTCACCACTGACTGAGAACTGTACAGCCTGGGGTCCACAGCATCGTGGTCCAAAGCTGCACCCACAATGCAGTGGTACCCCACCCCTCAGACTGGTCCAGCAGCATTGCAATCTTTGCACCATCACTGGCCCTTTGTGCGCATTGCCTGGCACAAAAGGCCCATAGGATTGGACTGTAAGGATTGGGCCTCTAACATGCCTCAACCTCTGTAGTTTAATTTAGTCAGTTATGAATCTTATTGCCTGCACTTTTTAATTACAAATTATCGCAATCATCCATCATTATGGTTTTTTCCCCCATTAATCACATTTATACAAATTTCTTCCCTGTTTGTCTCAAGGCCTGAGGTGGAAGTGGGGTGACTGCCGATTTGGCTGACAGTTAATTAAAACATCCTTTTAAATTTATTGGACTAAAAGAACAACACATTCTCCCTACCTTGGAGAGGAGTTACAAAAAATGAGCTAAGCTAATTCACACATGCTTGTATTCATACCCCTTATATGTTGCAGGAAATTAAAAATAGTTTCCTCTTTGGGAGCGAAGTAGAGTAGCATAAGCAGCGGACCCCCCCCCCCTTTTGGGTTTCACCCCAGGGAACCTCCCTCACCCGGCTGACTGCTAATCAATAAAAAAGACAAAGAGGAAATGGCTTGTTATAGTTGCAAAAAGAAGTTATTTACTTACAGTTCCATTGAGTGTATATTTACAGTATCTGATTAGGATCAGCGGTTCAGCTATTACTTAGAGGTAGCAAGGCCCTGGAGTTGCCTCACCCTGCATTCTTTGTGCTCAAGATGGCCTGGGCATCAGAGCTCTGGTGTGCCCATCTTAACAGGTCGGTGGTCAGAGGACAAGAGGAAGTGTTCAGAGGAGAAGGGGTTAGGGCCACACCCCACAAGGATCATAGAGAGAACAGGTAGAAAGGTCAGATTCACTGGGCCATAGCTTGACCCCTTCTGGACAGCATCCTGCCCCCTCTGGATAGCAGAAAGAGTTGCATCAACTCCAACACCCCTTCCCAACTCCGGATGCACGAGTCTAGCAGATTCATACTTTCTTGTAGACTCTGGAATTTATCTCTTGCTAGTGGCTTAGTCAGGATGTCTACTATCATGGGCAGGAGGTCTGGTCTAGAGGGTAGAGCCTCCGTCTGCCTGAAGATAACATCCACAAGGTCGCCAGTTTGAGGCCACCGGCACCCTGCGACCTTGGAGCAGCTGACAAGCTGAAGCCGAGCAATTCCATCTGCTCTGAGCATGGGAGGATGGAGGCCAGAATGTGAAGCCAGATCGGAATGAAACACCTTGAATGTAGTCGTTCTTGAAAGAAAGAACCTTCTTTGAAATTGTAAAAATCCCTATTTAATAGGGATTTAATAAAGCCTGCCTATGTAAACCGCCTTGAATAAAGTCTTGAATAAAGACCAAGAAAGGTGGTATATAAATACCTGTTGTTATTATTATTATTATTATTATTATTATTATTATTATTATTATTATTATTATTATTATTATTATTATTATTATTTCTTGGGTTGGACAGTAGTCCATCCTGACAAGTCCTTTCTGGATCATATCACGCACGAAGTGATTTCTGATATCTATGTGCTTTGTGTGTGCATTTTGGCTTTCTGATTGTGCCAATTTGATACAACTCTGGTTGTCTTCAAACACTTGGATTGGCTTTTGTTCATCTATGCCCAAATCACTTAACAACTGACACAGCCACATTATTTCTCTGCATGTTTCTGATGCAGGTATGTACTTGCCCTCTGTGGAAGAAAGAGCAACAGAGGTTTGTTTCCTGCTTGCCCAGCTGATTGCTCCACCCCCATGCAGAGCCAAATATCCACTGGTTGACTTTCATTCAGCTTTGTCTTCTCCCCAGTCTGAATCAGTGTAGACTACTAATTGAGGCTTTTCACTGGCTGGCAACTTTAGTCTGAAGTCTAGGGTGCCTTTTAGGTATCTTGCAACCCTTTTAACTCCAAGCCAGTCCCATTTTGTGGGAGAATTAGTTTTCCTACTCAAAATTCCTACAACAGTAGCAATGTCTGACCTGGTTGTGTTGGGCAGGTAAAGCAACCGGCCTGCTGCTTCTCTGTATTGTGTATTGTTTGGGAGAGGTTCACTTTCATCTTTTAGTTTAAGAAAGTTGGTCTCCATTGGTGTAGCTGTTGGGTGTGCATCTTTGAGTCCTAGTGACTTCAACAAGTCCAAAATCTTTGTTTTCTGGTTGAGAAGAAAACTTCCATCTTGCTCTCTGTTCACTTGCATACCCAAGTAATAAGTGACATCTCCTAGCTAGCTCCTTAATTTCCACCTCTTTGTTCAGGTGATTTACTATGTCTTTGTAGTCTTGTTACTTCTCATAAAAACATAGCAAGTCATCTATATAAACCAAGAGATATGTCCATTTTCCATCCTTTTGTTTTGTGTACAGACACTGGTCTGCTGCACCTTGTGTGAAGTGTTGTTGTGTTAACATCTGGTCCAGTTTTTCATTCCAAGCTTTGGCTGATTGCCTTAAGCCATACAGCCCCTTCTGAAGCTTGCATACAAGGTGAGGTTTCTTGCTGTCTTTGAAACCTGGTGGTTGTTTCATATAAAGCTCCTATTTAATTTCAATGGCGTACACACATTTTCCTTGAAGCAGCTATGCTCACGAGCAGTCTTAGAGTAGTGTGTTTCACTACGGATGCAAAAACCTCATCAAAATTTTCTCCATATTTCTGGGAATAACCTTTGGCTACTAGTCTTGCTTTGTAGCACTCTATTTGCCCTTGTGCATTTGTTTTGGCCTTAAAGACCCATTTGCATTCTATCGCCTTTTTACTTGGTGGTAACTTGTTTAATTTCCGTGTTTTATTTTTGTGTAGTACATCTATCTCTTCTTGTGCAACTCTTTTCCACTTACTTGATTCATCTGCAGGCATTACTTTCACTTCTTCCCAGGATTCTAGTTCGTTTTCTGGCGATGATCTTGTGAGGTAGTTCAGTCCAAATCATGAAGGTGGTATGCCTTTGTTCTCTCGGGATGAACGTCTGGGTTCTGCTGGAACCTTGTCTGCTCCTGTGGCAACTTCTGGCTCTGACAATTCCTCTTCTCCATTAGTCTCCCCTTCTGCTGCTGCACTAGTCTCAGACTCTGGCGATGAGGGTCCTGGTATGCTGTTATGGTAAACTGGTACATACATGAGTTCCCCATCTGTCTGTGATAGACCAACAATGAACCTTTTACCTGTGTCAGCTCTCTCATTCTCAGCAAAGTATAGACGATGCCTAGTGGTCACCTTTCCGGTGTGAATGTCCATAACTTTGTAACCTTTTGTGCCTGGAGCATATCCTATGAAGAGATCTTCTTCAGCTCTGAGGTCTAGCTTGGACCTTTTCTCCTTTGGAACATAAGCATAGACTTTGCAGCCGAACACACAAAGATGCTTCATGTCTGGTGCTTCATGTCCATGCCACAGCTCAAAAGGAGTTTTACTGTCTAAAACACCTTCAGTGGGTAGTCTGTTTTACAAATAGTTGGCTGTGACTATTGCTTCACTCCAAAAATTTATGGATGGCTCTGCATCAGTTAGCATGCATCTAGCCATTTGGAATGGATGATGGCCGGATCCCAAAGGATCTCCTCTATGGAGAACTCGTGCAAGGAAAGCGCCCTACAGGTAGACCACAGCTGTGATACAAGGACATCTGCAAGAGGGATCTGAAGGCCTTAGGGATGGACCTCAACAAGTGGGAAACCCTGGCCTCTGAGTGGCCCGCTTGGAGGCAGGCTGTGCAGCATGGCCTTTCCCAGTTTGAAGAGACACTTTGCCAACAGTCTGAGGCTAAGAGGCAAAGAAGGAAGGCCCATAGCCAGGGAGACAGACCAGGGACAGACTGCACTTGCTCCCGGTGTGGAAGGGATTGTCACTCCCGGATTGGCCTTTTCAGCCACACTAGACGCTGTGCCAGAACCACCTTTCAGAGCGCGATACCATAGTCTTTCAAGACTGAAGGTTGCCAATACAATACATGTTTTTGCATTCTGCAATGGCATTTTGTTGTGCAGTGTATGGGACAGTCAATTTATGTTTGATTCCTTGGCTTTCTAAAAGTGACTTTGTGTGCTGTGAGGTGTACTCACCACCATTGTCCGTCCGTAATGCACCAGGATTCCTTCCAAATCTGTTTTTCACCATAGCAAGGTATTTTCTGAGCATCTCCGGAACTTCACTCTTCTCTCTTAGTAGATAAAGCACTGTGTATCCCGAAAAATCATCCACAAATGTTAGCACATATCTAGTTCCCTAGTGAGGGACTGGGCATTGGGCCAATTAAATCACTGTGTACAATTTCCAAAACTTTGGCGCTGAGCTGTTCAGTCCTCTTTGGAAAGGATGGACTGACTGCCTTGGCTTTGATGCAGCATACACACCTGTCTGGATGGTTTTCACAGTGTTTTACCCTTATTCCCTTTGCAAGGTCCTTGTTTTGCAAGTCTAGGACTGCGGTTGTGTCCCCGTGTCCCAGCCTTCAGTGCCACAAGTTCAGACAATCATTGGTACAAGTTTGTTTGACATACATCAGCTGTTCTTCTTCCTGGTGCAAATCTAGAAAATAAACTCCATCTTGCTCAAAGCCTTGAGCCATTAAAGAACCATCACTGTTTCTTGTTATGGTACAGCTGCCCTGCAAGAAGTTAACTGTGTATCCACGTTTGGTTAATGTTGATACACTAAGCATGTTGCCACTTATATCGGGAGAATATATAACTTCATGTGCTGTGACTTCATTTATCAGATCATCTGCCACACAGTTCAGCTTTACTTTTACTTTTCCATGAATTTCAATTTTCTTTCCATCAGCCATAATAATCTGACCTCCTATGCTGGTGTCAATTCTTGGTAAAAAAAACTCTGGCTTGAACATGTGGGAGGGAGCATCCTGAATCAATAATCCATGCTTGTTTCTCTAATTTTTGCTCCTTCAGGCAACAATCACATTTCTGTCTTTGGTTTGAGCTGTTGCTTGTGAATCTATGAGTGGGTTTGCCAACCCCCCTTTTCTGATTCTCTCTCTGACTCTTTCCTCTGCCTTGGGCTGAGCCTAGGTGCTCCTTTACACTTGGCTGTTTTGAATAACAATAGCTAGCTAAATGGCCTTGTTTACCACATTGGTAGCATTTCAGGAGTTCTTTGTTTAGCTTACTCTCTGCCCTGAAATTTGATCCACTCTGAGCAAGGTCTCCTTGCCTACAGGGTGTGCATTCTGTCCTCAGCTCTGCTAACATGTCTTTAAACACCCTTTTCTCTCTTCCACTTATTGCTGACTTAAAACTCCCAAAAACTGATTCACTGAGGCATCCAACAAAACATGCCACACTTTGATCCTCTGAAAGAACCATGTCAGTGAGTGCAAGATCATGGCAAAGTTGGATCATCTTGCTACAGTACTTATCACAGTCCTCTTTCCTTTCCAATCTGAGGCAACACAAATTATTAATCAAACTGAACTGGTCTTTCATTCCTGTTTTTGAATAGGTTTCAGTTAGGATTGTTATCATTTCTTTTGCTGTATTAGCCTCTCACACATAAGGCAACTGAAGCTCAGTTAGTGATCTGAGAATGAGGCACTTAGCCTTCCCATCTGCCTGATCCCATTTTTCAATTGCATCCTCTCCACTAGTTGGGCGCTCTTTGTTTAGAGCAGTTAAGGCTCCATACATTTGTATTTCTGCCTTTATTTTACAATACCAGTTGTGGAAAGTTTTGGGGTTCAGCCTGACCATTGGTTGTTTGGCTAAGGCTTCCACATCAGATCCTTCTGCCATCTTTTACTTAGCAAGCAAGTTCAGCCTTACACAAGTGAGTGGGGAGAGATCCCAAAAATAAAAAAACAAAAATAAAAATTCTTCCACGGTATCTGGGCTTCTTAATACATAGTCCCTGGGCTTCTTAGTGCACAGTCCCTGGGCCCATAACCTGTTGGAGGAAATTAAAAATAGTTTCCTCTTGGGGGGGGAAGTAGAGTAGCATAAGCAGCGGACCCCCCCTTTTGGGTTTCACCTGAGGGAACCTCCCTCACCCGGCTGACTGCTAATCAATAAAAAAGACAAAGAGACAATGGCTTGTGAAAGTTGCAAAAGGAAGTTATTTACTTACAGTTCAACTGAGTGTATATTTACAGCAACTGATTAGGATCAGAGGTTCAGCTATTACTTAGAGATAGCAAGGCCCTGGAACTGCCTCACCTTGCATGCCTTGTGCTCAAGATGGCCTGGGCATCAGAGCCCTGGTGTGCCCATCTTAACAGGTCGGTGGTCAGAGGACAAGAGGAAGTGCTCAGAGGAGAAGGGAAGGATAAAGGGTTAGGGCCACACCCCACAGGGATCACAGAGAGAACAGGTAGAAAGGCCAGAGTCACTGGGCCATAGCTTGACCCCTTCTGGACAGCATCCTGCCCCCTCTGGACAGCAGACGGAGTTGCATCAACTCCAACATTATAGACCTGGAGGAGTGAAGTAGTGATGGTTGAATTCCCTGCAGCTCACTTGTATTTCCACTCTGTTTCTGCACATGCTAAAAAAAAACCCCTCAAACCTCTTTGAGCGCTTACAAGAAGTTCACAACAATGAACCGGTTTGTGATCCCCTTCACCCACCCCCTGCAATCTTCCCACTCCCATCAGCTCTTTGATCACATATTCCCCTTCCCCTCCTGGGATTGCTATCAGGCATCTGCACAGGGGTAGTGGCAGTACGAACAGCAAGGAGTCTCTCCAGTGGCGTTCCTAGAGGGGGGGGAATGGTAAGTTTTTCTGGTGCAGGGATGCCTGTGTAAAGCAATCTCTTCATCATGCCTTCAGAGCCAGTCATGGCTGACTGTCGTGGCAAGGGGGAGGGAGCACTTTACCTGAAGTGTACCTGAAAAAACTTGCCATTTTGCCCCTCTCCCCCAGAAATGTCACTGTCTCTCTCTTTCCCTCATTGGGGCATTTAGAACAGGGGTGTCAAACTCATTTCATACTGAGGGCCGAATGGCATTCATGATACCTGCTGAGGAGTGAAAGTGATGTCGTTAGGCAGGAAGCGATGTCATTAAACAACTCATAACCAAAATAAGCACTTTTTTCACTTAGGAATTCATTAACTACAAATGACAGAAGAGAAAACACGCCAATCTTTATCTGTATTTCAAGATATGGGAGAGCCCAATTTTCGTAGGGGCTGCCCTTTTAACAGTAACACCTCAGCACTGCTCAGCAGCTGAGATCCTGAGGGCCAGATAAAAAGCTTCTGCGGGCTGCATCCGGCCCCCAGGCCTTATGTTTGACACCCCTGATCTAGAACATTGCAGAGGCATCAGAAGAGAAGGGTCTTTTGCACATTTCTCCATCCTCTGAGGCCTGGTCAGTGATGACACACAAGAGAGCTTTCTTGATGGTGTCCCCAGAGATGTGGAACACCCCATCTCAGGAAATCTGCTTGGCACCTGACCTTTGGACAATCACTGAGGACTTGGCTTGGTGGGGGGGGGGGGACAGGCTTTCAGGTAGTCATGCTTTGATTGCATTTGTGTTGGTTTGCATTTTGAATGTTTTCTGTGTGTGCGTGAGGTAATTTTTTATTTTGTGTAATGATTTTTATTTTGTGATTTGTGAACGCTTGTTGTGACCTGCCTTGCGCTTTCTTGTAATTGAAAAAGCGGGGAATAAATGTTCATAAATAATCAAATCAATACACAATGCTGACATACCAATTCCTTCATTCCTGTTGTACTTGCTGGATAGCAGATGTGTGATTTGGTGTGGTTACACAAACAGCTTCTCGGTTGTTTGGACGAGCTGCTGAGCCCTGGCACGCTGGGCATTGGGAGGCCACTAAATCTAAACGTGTTTTTTAATTAACTGTCAGTCGCCCAGGCAGTCACTTCTCTCACCCCCCACTTCCAACACAAGCTCAGAGGAGAAGTTCGAAAGGTCTGGGCAGTTTCTCAAAGAAGTGATACTGGAAGCATAATTGCTAGTGATGCCCCTGCAGAGAATGAATGGCCACTGCACTGAAGAGAAACATGGATGCAGGGATGGAGGGCTGCTTTTTAATCATCTGGCAACCAAAGGGGAAACATAGGCTGTGTTTGCGTCAGCACACAAAGGCACAATCCATCCTGGTGTTCTCTCACACAAATCCCACTGAAGAAAATGGGACTGGGAGTATGGGAATGCTGCCTGTGGGGCTTCTTGTTCCTGTTGCTTCCAATGCATCACGGTAGTTGTCTGTTGCAGCAAACACAAGGAAGGATCTAGTGGTGCCTTAAAGACTGACAAATGTATTGTGGGATCAGGTTTCATGAGCCAGAGCTCACTTTACCACATGCAGCAGGATTTTGTCACAATAGGGCCAAACTAGGTGGGATATGGAAGATCTTTATTTGGATTCCCCAACCATCTTTTTCTATGGTAAAAGCTGCTGGGGCAGGGATTTGGGTTGGTGGTTGCAGTACCAAGTGAAAAGTGTTAACCATTTTTTCCTCACTGCAGTGTTTTCCCAAGGTAAATCTCCCTCTTACTGCAGCAGCTGTTAATCATGGAAGTGAAAAAAGGACATCTAGTTTTGCCCTAGGTGCTTGGCGTGTGTGTGTGTGTGAGTACAGAATGAAGAACTGTTTCTTTTATCATATGAGGCCAAAATGTCAATCAACGCAGCATTGCTATAGGTGCTTCACTATTCTGTACTGAGCACAGATACGCATAGCACACAATCAAGTATGTACGTTCCAATCAATATGAATGTGACTATTCCCAGGTAGTAGCCACTGGTAATGAATATTTTCTTGAAGAAAGTACGTATATGCTGCATATCACTGATTAGTGATAGCTTTAGACCACTAACACCAGCCAGTTATCTTTTTCAAATGTGTTCCTTGTTCTTTTCTATTTTGTTAGGAGAAGCATACAGCAGCATCGATAGGAGGGTGCGGAGAGTGGGCCGCACTGGGTGATGTGCACGGGGGAGTGACACCGCTACTTGCCAAAATACTTTAAATCTTGTTATTTTTGAATGATGCCATCATGTAATATATCAATCAATGCATCATTTCATGCAGAATGCAATGAAAGAAATCATGTTGAAACATCCCTATTCTATCAAAAATTATTGCCAAAAAGCCAGCAGAGGCAGAGCGAAGGTATGTCACCATGCCCATTCCCTTGGGAATTGCCCCACCCAGTGCATGGGAGGAGGTCCATCATAGGGTTGACACACTGGTCTTTCACACTGGGTGATACAAATCCTAGTGACACCACTGCAGTCATACATAGTTAAATTTTACTCTTAGGATAAGCACACAATGAGATGATGTTTTCTCTGTTTCTCTCTCATTCACCACTTTCTAGTTCCTGGCTTTGCAGTGGCCCAGACTACGTTGTTGGTGAGGTATTAGAGTTTGGAAAGAGCACAGCTGGCTAATAGATAGGAATGGAAAGAGAAAGGAAAGGCTTCTACTAATTGAGCTAGCTCTTATCTGAGGTAGGAGAAGAACAAGAAAGATAAGGCATATTGTAAGATACACGTTATAAGAGAAGTTAGTAAGAGATAACAAAAATAAAGGGTGGAGGAGAGAAGGTTCAGAGTGGAAAATTTCCAAGAAGTGAATAAAAAAAATCTGCAGGCAGAAACACTAAGGGAAATTGGACAAACCAACATCATGGGATGCAAAGATCAGAGTAATTCATTACTAGGGAAGCATGATTGTACTGGAGAGGTTGCAGCCAAACTTTTGCCTAAACAGGCCTTCATGTGTGGGGGATACTCCTCAGGCAAAACATATGAGAATGTTGAGGGAAGACAAAAGCATTTTTGGTATGACTAGTAAAATTTCTCCAAATGGGTAAGAGATGGGGGGGGCATCAGGCTTTATTAGAACATTTTCATAAAGAAATTGTGCAGATTCCATGGTGCTGTGGGCCCAAGCAACCTGTTCTGCCTAAGAATGGTGGGAAAACGAAGGGTTATATCTTCTGGCAGAGACATGCAGCAGGGGAATGTATCATTCCACTCAGTGACTTTTGGGCATGCTCTGTCTGAGGGGTGATTAATAGTCTTGAGAGGTAAAGTTATTCCTAGCTGCAAGATTGGGGAGCGTGAAGGGGAAGGGTGGGGGTTGCATGTTCCAATATGTGCGTGGGCTTTAACATGGAGGAAACATTCAAATATTAACTTTGTTCCCTTTGAAGAGTGAGCCACCAACCAGGAGACTTTGCTGAACTGAGTCGGATCTGCAACAACAAAAGCAGCTATCTCAGCTAAGAGTCCTTTGGTTCATGTTCTCACCAGTCCGAGAGATTTTGGGTGACTTTTGTTCACATCCTGGCTCTTTGGAAGAAACCACCATGTTCGAGGTAGACTTGTGCTTGTTTTTTGTGTTTTGTGCATCATATTTACCCTTGAGCAGGGAACAAGTGTGGTTACTTCACATGGCTGCAGCTTTCATGGTTGGCCCACCTTCCAAAATGAATTCACTGAAATGGATCGAGCAGTTTCTGATTTCAAACCATCCATTCTTTTGCCGAGCCTCTTGACAGGGCTGAGTCAATTGGATGTTCACTGTTGCTTTGCGTGTGCTTACCCAAAGCTGATGTGACATTTCTTTCTTTCTCTTTTGACAAGTCGGGAATTTTTTTGTAACATGCCCTTCATATCTCTCATTACAGCTGCTTCGCCAGCAAGTCACTGCTGGATTTACTTATCTTGCTTCACAGAGGTTCATTTTCTAGAAAGTCTGTTCTTTGTGCTGCTCCTGATCACCTCTCTGGCTTCTGTGTCATAGCCATTCCTCCAGGATGGCATTTGGCTCATTAGAATCCTTTTAGATGCAGAATTGGTGGAGTGGGATGTATGTGTGTGTGTACCACAGTCTTTGGTCTTCAACCGACCATACTCACCCACGTCTCACAAACTTAATCACCCCCTGTGAGTGAAAGACGCATGTCCTTTGAATGTTCTTGTGTATCCTACTATCTCAAAGGTCACTCAAAGGAACACTCTGTGAGATGGCAGTACACAGTTCCCAGGCTAATGAGCCTTTTGTAGAATACAAATTCATGTGCACTTCCACCTCCAGTCTGATGGGTGTGCATTTTCTCAGGGTGACCCGCCCTACAGTAGCTGCCACCACCCCTTTTAACAGCCAGTCCTCCAACTAAGGGGAAGCTAAAGTCCTACTGGCTCTTGCAAATTCTGAGTCCCTCAACACCAGGGACTCAAATCTCAAGGCTCTGGTTCACTGCAGTAGTTTGACTGAATGGCCTAGGCCGGACTAGATGGATCAGTGCCTTTGTACTCACACAGCAATAGACCAGCAGGTTGGATTGCTGCCTTTTGCCAAGGCTTCAGAGGGCCAAACCCGAGCTGTCTTCTTAATCCAACCGCCATACCTTAGCTCTGAACTGCTGCTTATATAGAAGCAACTACTTCCCCTGAGTTATGCTGTCACCTACCAAAAGCCTTGCCTGCATGAATGAAAGAAGAATGGATTTGGTGAACCATTCAAACAGATGGCTGCTCTTGACAAATTTGGCACAGATGGGTAAGGTCAGAGATGACATTTTTCTAAAGGGGCTGAGATGAGTCTGTGGTGGAATGAGTGCTACCTGATTCATTTCTCTCCCCCTTCATTTTTAACTATCCAAATAAAGGCTCCTAAAAGAACTGCTACCAGCGTGCTTCTTCAATATGTGATTCTTCCCATTGGACCAGCCTTGGACCAGCTTGGCTACACCTTGTACGCCGCCTGCAAAACCTGCCAGGCTCATGCACCCTTCCATCAGCTCTCTTGCTCCGTTTCTGGCACTTGCTGAAGCCTCCTTCCCAGTGACTCCTCATGCAGAAGGGGAATTCAATTGCCACCACACGCGCACGCGGTGTGCCTGGGCAGCCTATGCCCTTCACAGCACATTCCTGGCTGTTAAATATTCAGGAGAATGGGTCTACTGCTTGTTCTAATTTCCTTTGTGGATGGATCACTTACTTTTCTATCTACAGATTAACTGTGTGAAAATGGGTGTTTCCGTGGGAGAGTATTTCCTGCCTCCTTAAGCAGGCAAATGCATCATCTCCTGCTGTCCTCCTTTTCAAACAGCATTGCAGGTTTCTTTGTGCATTAGTGCTGCCCTTTTTAACATTGTTAAAGTGTTTATTAAGCTGTAGACACCCAGGAAATGAGTGCTCCTTTCCAGCTGGCTTCACATTGAACCATTCGGCAAGGATGGTGGGCCTGCAATCAAACTTTCCTAGCTATGTGGGCCCAGTAGGAAGGGGGGCCTGGAGCTGCAGAAATGTGTCAGAGATGCTGCAGGCCCTATGTGACTGCTGGCACGGAAAGGAATTCGGTGTGAACTCTGCTGATTTTAATGAAAAAATTGTTTTGTATCTGTCCATATTGTGGGCCTAGAGCCAGATGTTAGCAACACTCAGTAAGGCCTTCTGTGAGGGTGGGAGGGACTGCCACTCATCATAGCCCAATAAAGAAAAGCTGGTGAAAAAAGCTTGCCAGGATTGTGTAGTCTTACAAGTGCTCTCTCTCTCTCTCTCTCTCTCTCTCTCTCTCTCTCTGCGTGTGCACATGTGATGCATGCAGTGGATCTCATTCAGTACACTGAAAGCCAGGCAGCTCCTGACCATAGCCCATAGAGAGGCCCCTCTTGTCCACCCTTTTGCTATGATCCCCTACCTTCTCTCCAAAACATCCTGCATCATGTCGTGCTCATTTCCCAGAGCACTGCCTCACATATTTTTCCCTTCTTGCATTCAAGCATAGAACGGAGAGTGTGGGAGCCTCTATTGAGATAGGTTAATTGCTTCCCAAAAAGGCTCTGTTTCTCATTCCCAGGCTTTGCAGGGCTTTGGGCTATGTTGAATAGGCAGCGGTGACTGAGCAATCATTTGCTTATGAATTCCATGCAGGACTCGCACCTCTTCCCTCCCAATTCCAGCAGAACAGTTGTGATTAGGCCAACAGGATAATCGAGGCCCTTTCTGCAGATGAGCAAACGGCGCAGTGAGACGAGAAAATGCTGGAAAGGCTCTCTGACCAGCTTGATTTTTGTTTTATGCTGCAGCGTGATTAAGACGAGTGATTAAGTCTGGGGTGACTGCTCTCTTGTCCTCTGACTCCCAGATGTCTATTATATCATCCACCTCCTCAAGTTTTCCCCCTTCCTTGTCATCTCTCTGCTACTTGCGACAATTGTGCTGTCTTGAATATTACATCAAACACCCTTGGAACCACTGCTGAAAACTTTGACAAAGTCCCGTCTCTGCCAACTGGCAAATTAATTCTGGCACTGAACACCTGACCCTGTGTTTGAAGGTAATTCCAGGTTACCCGTGTGTGTCAGATAATTGCCTGCAACTCTGGGCTGGTGGCAAGATCTCTCAAGACGCCTTTGCGATTGATCACAAAGACATGAATAATCTGTTTCTCGGGCTTCTTTTCACTCTGTTTTGCTTTGTGCTGGGTTTTGCCCAGCAGCATCAAGATTGGAGCGCCTCAAATCCCAGCAGTGGAGCTGGCAGCAGGCTCAGCGTTAACCAGTTGTAGTCATCCGGGATCCTCAGCTGCTCTTTCACACACTTTCAGGGAGAGGTGCAGTAATTTCCCTCCTCTCACTGCTCCAAGAAGCACATTAGTGTCGATTTCAGACACTTTCCCAAAGGGTAAGAAGAAAAGAAGAAAATGGGAAGTAATTTCATCGCTTTCTTGCCGAGGAGTTTAAGTGCAGTCATAAAAAAGATCTTTCTCTAAAGTGATTCCTCAGGACTGAGTGCAGCTGCCCAAGTGCTAAACTCAAAAGCTAATTTATTTGGTGGGACACCAAGCAGAGATCAGGACACCATCCGAGAGCTCTCGCAGCTTCAACAGACTACAGATCATTGCCCTGATTGTCAGTCCACACCATTCATGCCTGGAATCTTGATCTGTGGAGAAACTGGTTTTACTAAAGGTCAACATGAGATTGCTGTGCTTCCCTGAGGAGTGCGCTGAGTAAGAGAGAACAGCACACTCCAGTCCCTGCTCACAATACAGGGTGTGGCATGCTTTAGGCTGCTGCCTCTTCCTGCTTCCTCTTCCCTTCTTCCCACTGCTACTCCAGCACCGTGCTCACTCACTCACTCAGCTGTGCTGTGCCCAGTGTGGTTGGGATAGTTCCCACCTGGCCACCATGAGCTGCTTGCTGCTCCAGTCTGCCTTTATATCCTGCCCAGGCTGTTCACCCACTGCCCATCACCAACTGTCCCCTGCTCTGCTGTGCCATGCCCAGTCCTGCCCTGTGATGGCCTTTGCACTGTTCAGGCTTCATATCCAGATGACAGTAATATCCTAATGTCTGGGCACTGATGTCTGGTAATATTGGCTGTTGCTGTGTGCACTTGTCCCAGTTCTCAACTCTTTGGGGTTGGCATAACCAACTCGAAAGCATCTGAGGGTTGAGAGAAACCTTTTAAAATGTGGTTTGCCATTTTTTTCCTAATGTGTCACGTTTTTAAAGTGGAAAATGGTTATTCTGAACAACTTTAGTAGTGTTCTGGCTATTCAGACACGACAGATTTTTAACATTCCAAATCCAAAGGGTCATAATTCCAGATTCTGAATCTGGATTCCAAATTCCAATTTTGGTGCTAGTGCACATCCCTGCTGTTTGCCAGACACTAGCAAATTTAAATTGCCAATGTGTATTGCCCTGCTAAGACAAGCCTAAGCATCCCTTATGTTTTGCAAGGGTGGGGGAGATACTAACACTTTAGTTTGCTTGTGTTAGGGTAATTCGTCAATCAGAGGCTTCAGTGTGTGAATCATCTCAGTTTCATGACCTATTGTTCTACCATCTAGCATCACCTTTTACCCTCCAGATTCTGCCCAACCAGATTTTCCTCTAAGTCTCTGGCCAAGTCTATTGTTAAATTGCCCTCAGTCCGCTTGCATCTTCTGCAGAGGAACTGAGCTGAAATTGAACAGTGTATCTTTTATGAGTGAAGTTATACTACCTCAGTAACTCATCCTGGACATAGTGCAGTTTGATGTGTGTTCAAATATACATAACCTATCATTAACATGACAAAGAGTATTGTCTCTGGCATAACTACATACATAATCAACATTGACATTCCTAGATCTTTCCTATGAGGATTGTACAAATGGATCTTATTGTTTGATGGACTGTATTATTAATGTTGTATAGCTCTTGGACATAAGTAACTACTGAAAAATGTTGCCATGATGTGAATATCTTTCAATGTAGTATATGTTTACTGAGAGGTTGTAAACTAATACAATATAATTTTTCACAACAAATTTTTTTTTCTTTAACTGTTATCTTTGGTGTAGTGATGTTCACTGATTGTACATGAGGTTTTCTTGATCATCATGTGCTCCTTTTTGGGTTATTTGTGGTTCTGAAACACAGCAAGACCAAGAATGGATAATAGTGTAACTTTTAAAAAAATTTTTTAAATGATATCCCTAAAAATAATGGACTTAAATGAGTTCTGGCACATTTGAAGGGGACCACAGACTGAAAACTGTGAGATGGGGTTTTATGTTTATCTGTTCATGTTGTACCCTTGTTTGACCATGTTGGGGGGGTGGGCTGAAACCTGAGAAGAGCTCCTAAGGGGTCATAGCCAAAAAATGGTTGAGAATGGCTGGTCTAAAGTTTGGGACCCCTGGAGCATAGTCTGTTTGGAAACCCACCCACCCCCCAATTGTAGTCCATCTCATTCTTGGGGAGTGGGGTGCCATCAGGTTGGGTAGGGTGTTGGTGCATTTTTGTACCTCTGTTCGCTTTGTGATGTTCTGATACAAGAGATTCAAGTGCTTCTTAGCAACTAGAATGCTGCAGAGAATCACAGGCAGCTCATTTATGTTATTAATTTCATTGCCTTTTCGTAATTACATGGGATAGCCTGTTGAGGCATAAGGAACTCTGATATGGGGGACACACACAAGAATATGTGCCATAACGTCAGGGGGAGGATATGTAACCTTCCTGGAATATGCACAAACAAGGCAGGGTGTTGATTGGAGAGTAAAGGCTATGGAGCTCTCTTCCACCCACCCCCAAAGCAAACAGTATCTACCTGAAATGCAAATAGATGCTATGGGGTGCGTTCACTACATATTGTGTTGCAATATGTACATACGATTATGCCTGACTCTTTCCAAAGTAATACATGTGACTGAATGCATACTTACGGAGATGCATAGCCTTTCTTGAGGCTTGTCTATGTGTAAGTTGAGGGCTATAATTCAGTGTAAGAAAGTTTGCCCCTTAGCATGAAAATGTATTTCTCTGTGTTGTGTTCATGTTGTGTGTGTTCATTCTGCTTTGTTTACTGTATGGATGCAACTTTGGAGCACACAGCTAAAGCCTTCTGAGTATTTTGTGCACTGAAAGATGATCAGGCATCTTCTCTTGCTTTGCTCCATGCCCTATTCAGCATCAAGTTTCAAGACAAAGATTGTAAAACCTGTATCTAAAATGGTGCAAGTGTTCCAGCCTCCCCGGTTCTCCAAAGGCCTTCTAAGGGCCTAAAGCGTCACTTCTGGTTTTCATCCAAAAATCAGGTTGAAAGCCCTCCTGAAGAGGTCTTGGAAGGCCTTCGAAAGATGGCCTCCCTGGGGGCAAGGAAGGCAGCAGAGGAGAGGGCAAGGAAGGAGATACCACCCCCTGAAGGCATGGCGCCCTGTCGTGTTTGCCCCCTTTGACCTCCCCAGATACGCCAATGGCTCCAGGAGCATCCCCTTTACGTATCTAAGGAAGGGGGCCGAACACCTATGGAGATACTCCATGCTCTTTAGGACCCCTCTGAAGGTTTACAACTTCAAAACTATTCTTCTTGTATCAAACTGCAGGACTTTTGTGAACACCCCAACATCATGAGATAACCACATTTATGTGCAAGCTGGCAGAACAGAGGTAACAAGTGTACAGAATTAACTTACAGCTATTTTTTTCTTCTTCTTCTTCTTCAAGCTCAATATCCACTGGAATCTCAGGTTGAAAACATTTGTCAATACCTGTAAATGTTTGTTGCCTTGTTGAACAGACACCATCCATACAAGATGTTTTGAAAACACAGCAGGTTGCCTGGAGCTAGAAACCAACTGCCTCTGGTAAAGCTGCAGTGCCAAATCAATTGGAGCCACTTGCCTGTGGAGAGCACAATTTTCACTTGACATTTATTTGTCAAAATAGGTTTCAGACTCAGGGCCCAATCCAAAGGAAGTCATGACCACCAAGCCCCACTGAAGCAATGTTACTTATACTAGTTTGTCCGGTGGTTGTAATTGGTTTCAATGTTATTCGTTTTCTCTAAAGGTCAGCTGGCCTCCAATGGGTCTCCTTGGCTCTATACCAGCTATTTAGCTGGCGTAAGTCCAGGGAGCCTCAGGGGGCTGCTGCTGAGATCCTCCCCCTCCTGCCCCCGGTTTGGCCCACTTCCCATACCCACCCTCCCCCAAACTGCCCCTTGCTGCCACTTTACCTGCTCTAGCAGGGAGTATGGGACCCACTGGCACGTGGTGGCTCTGAAGCACACAGCAGCAGTGTGGCTTTCACTGATGTATTGCAAGATCTTTCTGTGTAAGCCCATCATTGGTTTGGGCTGCCAGTAACACAACTAACTATAGTTGGATCTTGAATCAAGGCCACTAGGTAGTGCCAAATGTGTAGTTATTTGAGCAATTAAATGACAATGGCATTGGCTGCTCTGCTCAGTGACCTGAGCCTGCGGTCTTGAGGCTGTGGCCTGAAGCTGGAACTGAGACCTGAGCTCTATTTCTGGTGGTTGATCTGCCAAGAGACGATGACTCTCCATCCAAGCTGAGGCCCCCAGCAAGGTTAAAGCAATCCAGTATATGTATATAGGAGTGGAGCTGAACAAGCTGTTCCCTTCTGGGGGTGTAATGACTGAGAAACTATCTTTCGGCCCCTTTCTACCAGGGCTGACAGGAATGAAAAGGAACAAACACAGTGAGCTGCATTTCCCTGTTCTCAGCAGAGATCCGCACGTCCTTGTTTATGTTTCTGGATTACTTTCCATGGGTTTGTTAAGCAAATTCTCTTCCATGTGTTTTTTATCTCCTGGTAGTCAATAGATGATAAAAATCAGCTACAGAATGTTCTAAAAGTGGCAGCCACAAAAAAAGAACTATTTCCTGTCAGCCCCATATGTTTCCAGCAAAGCGGGCTATGTATCCCTGAGGAAAATTAAAGATTGGAGAGAGCATCTGAAAATTCATCAGTTTGAGATCCTGAGCAAACTTTTCCGGTGCTCACTGTCAAAACAGGCAGGCTAAAGCTGATGGACGACTCAAGCTCTCCCCCTACTGGCACTTGAGAGAACAGGCGACTGGGTGATTTAGATTCTTGACAGCAAGAGAGGACCAGAGAAAGAGAATGCCATTCAATTAGACAGGACTTATGATATTACTGGGGTAGGCAACTAGCTGAACTGGCTGTCCAAAAGGCAGTTTGGGGCTTGGATCAATGTACTAGTACCGCACAGGCTTTGAGTGCTTTTGTTTGCCATAGAACAGGCTGCCACTGAATGTAGAAATGCAGGCAGTGATCAATAGCATCAGGGTGGTTTGGAAAGAAAGCTGCATGAAACAGACGGCTGGCCTGGCTTTCACCCTGAGATGGCTTTGTGGTTGTGCGCTGGGGGAGCAGTGTAACAAACACAATCATGAAGAGAATATTACAAGCGCAGCTTTGGAGTGCGCAGTCACCAAAGGCTGACGCTAACTGAGATCCAACAAATAGCAAAAGTCTGTTCTTAAACATGGCAAGACTGGAACCTTTCCCAAGATGCTCCATTTGGCCAGTGACTGATAGGATCACACGTATCACACTGATGGGATCACATATAACACTGCGGCATACATCTTTCTTGGATCTATTGCAACCTTAAGGAGATAAATTGTCTGTAGCCTTATCAAAGCATTTGTATTAGTGGGCAATTGAAGAGCCATTTTTCTTTTTCTTTTTTGCCTGCATGATGTCTACAAATTATTAGCCCCGAAGGCTGGTGGGAGTGGCTGACGGTGGAGGGGCAAAGCAGGCTCTCATGTTCTGCTGTAATGTTCACCCCAGAAAAAACATCACAGTCCCTTTTCCTCCCCAGGCTCTCTAGCTCCATGCTTATTTGCTCACAATTCACGCTGAGCTTGCAGTGTGCTACAACAAGAGCTCAAGGGGTTTGCTGTATTGGAGCACAGACTCACAGACGTTTTTTGCACAAAACCCACAGAAACAGCTTTGGGTTAAAGGCAATATCCACATAATTAGAACGCATTCACTGGGTGATTAGGCAAATGAAAGATCAGAGAATGTGCAGGACCTGTACAGAAGGACCTAATGTGGAAAATAAAGGCATGCAACAACACACCTGGTTGCACTGTAACCTTGTGATCATGGCCCTAACATATTAGCATCTCTTGACCAGCTCAAAGGTCTGAGATGCTACACAGAGTTCTGCCCCCCCCCCAAAGCAAGCAAGCATGTGCACCATGTGCATAGAGGTGTTTGTTTCCAGTCAATAAGATAGAATTACAGCCTTACTGAACACAATGAACTTACTTCTGAATAAAATAAAAAGACCATTTTCAAACACCTCTATTTATAGGAGATGGACCAGAAGATACAGGTTTTTCTCTTATGCATCCTTTCAGTGTTTTCCAGGGAACACTATTTAGCACTGGTGTTATTTCTTATGTTAGAGGCTGACACTATTGTTATGAATCCTGTAACCAAATGAGCATCCTTGCATTGAGTTTCTTCGTCGGTGTCCCGGAATACCACAATGTTGGGATTTTATGTGAGCTCCCTCCTTGCAGAATGGCAGGCTCAGCCTCCAGCCTCTTCACAAATGCTGTTCAATTGTACCTCTAATAAACCAATTTCAGTTAACACACACTTTGATTAATTTGATCCAATTTGCCAAAGAGGAAGGGGGACTTTTAGATGTAATTGTGAAGTAGCCAAGCTTGGAGTAGCCAGGGGCAGAATTTAAAAAATATTAGGGCCCAAGCTAATCCAACTTTCAGCGCTGATGCAACTGTGCTGACCGGACGCGAGCATCCTCTGTGTGTGTGTGGGGGGGGAGAACTCACTGACTCCTCCTCAAAATAAGGGAACATTTTTCCCCTTACCTCAAGGCTGCTTTGCGGCTGTACTAGTACTGGAGAGTTGAATAGAATTGGTCCCTTAAGAATATAAGAAGAGCCCTGCTGGATCAGGCTAAAGGCTCATCTATTCCAGCTTCCTCTATCTCACAGCACCCACCAGATGCCTCTGTGATCATTCAGGACAAGATACCATTCCCTTGCTTCTAGCATTCAGAGATAAGCTACCTCTAAAAACCAGAAGGTTGCATATAGTCTTCATGGCTTGTAACCTGTGATAGACTTCTCCTCCATAAACCTGTCCCATTCCCTTTGAAAAGCATCTAGTTCAGGTGTCATCACAACATCCGGTGGCAAGGAGTTTCATAGATTAATAAGCTGGGCAAAGAAATATTTCCTTTTTCCTGTTCTAACTGCCCTGTAGGTCAATTTGAGTGGATGTCCCCTGGTTCTGATGTTGCGTGAGACAGAAAAGAACTTCCCTCTGTCCACTCTATCCATCCCATGCATAATCTTAATTTAATATACCTCATGGCCCAATCCAATTACCTTACACCAGCAGAGTGCACACTCTGCCAGCATGTACTGTCACAAAAGTGCTGTAAAGCACTTTTGTAACGTGAAGTTCCACATTGATTTCAACAATTCTAAAAAGCCTCACCTCTGACTGGATCAAGTCCTAGGTTAGCTTCCAGTAGTGAAAGGTGGTGCAAATTCATTGTTCTTAAGACCTAACAAGCTTCTCTCTCTCTCTCTCCCCCACCCCAAAATGCCTCCTATTCTGTTTGTAATGTATCATTACATTACAAACTACAGGGCTAGGGCCATGGTAATGGTAAAGGGGAAGCTGCTCCCATTGTTCTTCAGAAATTATCATCTGTACACACCCTGTGTTTTCCAACAGAGAACAGTCTGAAGGTGCCTGATATAACTCCATCTCTGAAGCTGGCTTTGTCCTGAGTTTACATGGAGAGCCCATGAGGTTGTCATCAGCATTACTCAATGGAGGAGCTTAATGGTCTCTGCTATTTAACCAACAACATGATTTATATGGCCTGCGCTTTGCATTCTGTACGTTTCCCAGCTCAAGGAAAATCAATTTCACTGGAGTCTGTCTTGGACTCATCACCCAGGAGGATAATGTATGTGCCCCATTAATAATGCAAGAACATAAAATTGGTTTGGGCTGATGACGATCTCATTAATTGTTTGAATCTCACTAAAGGCAGGCTGGGTAAAATCAATACTCTTGGATTTTAAAAAATGAAACCAAAACGGTCACACCCTTCCAATGGGGTCCAGTGGAATGTGGAATGCTAGTGTTCAGATTCTGACCTTCCAAAGGAGCTCATTGCTATAGCGTGGTGCGTGGCTCAACATAGCCAGGGAGGGTTTCAATGACCCAATTGTCCACCCAGTGCTGGGCAAGTCATGTAGATAGTAGTCCTACCCTGGCAGCTCTTTTGCTTACCAAAGGAATAATAACCTCAGAGTTGCTGATGCAGCTATGTGTATAAAAGGATGGTGCAAACCTGGTAATAGGACAAGAAATCCTCCACTCCACTGCAGAGAGGCTGGAGGATACTCCCTGGACCTGCAGGTACAGCCAAACTAGGAAGAGCATAATCGACCTTTTTTCTCATCACTATTTCCTTCCAGTACCATCTGCTTTTCAGCCAAGTAATTGCTCTGTATTACAAACACTTCCCAGAGAGACGTAATGCTTACTTGGGGAGGAATCACTGATATAAACAGGTTAAGAACTCTGGACTCCACAACTCAGTGGTGAAACAGTTGTTCATTGTGGGGGGGGGGGAGTTTCTTCTACAGGAATCCACCCACGGAATTTGGTCCACAGACAAAAACAAAGCCCCACTCCAATTCAGTCCTTGACATAATTTCACACCATACACAGGCCCCATTGTTGTGTTCTCTCCAATACAATCTAGTGATGCTTCCTCAAAACTCCTCTATACCCTTCATTGGGTATTTCTGCCTTATTGAATGTGACTGGCCCCATGCCTGGGGAAAAGAAAGCAGGAGAAAGAATTGATCAACCAGGCACATTCCTCTCACCTAACTGCTGTTATCCACTGAAACCTAATTAAATCTACCAATTAACCTAAGATGACCAAGTGAATGCTTGTTAATACCAAGCCTAAGCACAAAGATTCTGAACAGGAAAAGCTGCACGTAGAACAGAGCAAGCAGCAGCGTTTTCCTCATAAGGTCTGGCAGAGAGGACAGGCCTGCGAATGAGGCTGACTCTTCAGCTGGTAGGAGCAGGAAGCCTGCTGCCACCCTTCCTCCTGCAAAGCAAGAACTGCATGGAGCAAGTCTGTTCCTGTCCCCTGGGAACAAAGGCAGGATGGCTGCTAGAACTGCTCTGCCTGTTTCTCTCCCTTTCTCACGCCTGCTGATCCCACTCCTCTGATCCCATTCATGCTGGTCCACTGAAGGAACAAGTCTCTTCCTTTTCCTGATGTGGTTTACTCACAGGATTTGGTGCGACATGCATTGCAATCAGGTATTCTATAAATGAAGCATGCCCCACTTCTAGGGTTACCTTCCTCAGCAGCTCATTGTGCAGACATTAGTGCATTAGTGATCATGATTGTGAAAATGTTCAACTGCTTCTCTTTGGAGAATAAGCTACTTTAAAAGGCGTAAAAGCAGACCAAGCTTTGTTTTTCGGGTCCATTGGCAACCAAAATCCATCCTGGTTTCAGAGTTATTTCCTGGCTATACCTAAAGATGCCAGGGATTGAATCTGCAACCTTCAGCAAGCAAAACATTTGCTGTCCCATGGAGCTACAGCCCTTCTTCAATGCACCTCTCCATCATCTGATCATCATCAGTACTTAAATATACTAGGTTCACATTCTATTCTAGATAAAACATGTGAAACAAAAGGAGAAGGGACTTGGGAGGAAGAAAGCGTCCACTTCAGTGCCTGCATTTTCCTTCCCCATTGTCTTCACGCTACTGGGTGACCCTTTGTCGTTAAATTCACTCACTTTTTATAGGCAACATTATCTTCATTTTATGATGAATTATTTCCTCCTGGATTATCGCTTGAATTGGCTGGCCCCTGTTATGTTGGATTAGACATTTTAGGGCCCAATCCTATCCAACTTTCCAGCACCAATGCAGCTGCAATGGAGTCCCAACATAAGGGAACAAACATCCACTTACCTGTGAGCTGCTTTTGGGGACTGTTCTGGCAACAGAGATGCTACCAAAAAGAAACAATGTTCCCTCTGCTTAACTCCATGGGGATGGGTAAAGTGATACCCCTCTGTTAACACACAACTATAAAGGATGGGGATCCTGGCTTGCTGAGTTGTGGGGAACAGGTGGGCTGCCCCGATAACTTGAGCCATGGCTTCAGTGTTTACAGGTTTCCTTTTCTACCAGAGCACATCCCTAAATAAGCGGATATGTTGGTGATGGAATTTTATAGCTCCCCAACATCCTGTAAATTAATTTTAAAAGGTCATTTGCAATGCAGTCTTTTTTTCAAAAGTGCACAGAAACAATGCATAAAACAGGGCTAACCATTCTCCAATTGAAACCTTTTGTTCCAAACTCATAAAGGGGTGTCAGATTAGATATTACAGACACAATAAAACTAAATGAGTTGATTGTGGCTAATGTTCTTGGAGAGGACATGCGAGGGATAGGAGGTGATTAGACACTTATCATAAAGTCTGGCTGTGGGAGCTCATCAGTGCAGAAGTGTAGCTCTGGATATTTGTATCTGTCTCAACACTCTGTGTACCCAAATCTTCAGGCATCTTCCTGTAAGGCAGACTGACAGTGACACCCATAATAACACGTGAAAACTGAAGCCCAGGACTGATCACAGCAATACAGACAACCAGGGTTTACAGCCTATGCCCCATAATACACCATGACAAATATGACTACAGATAAAATTATTGGTAATGATATTAAATTATAAAGGATTAGTGTGTGCTTGGTATGATCTGAGTACAGAACAAATGTACATACTCTGCAGCATTTATATATCATAAGAACATAAGAACATAAGAACAGCCCCACTGGATCAGGCCATAGGCCCATCTAGTCCAGCTTCCTGTATCTCACAGCGGCCCACCAAATGCCCCAGGGAGCACACCAGATAACAAGAGACCTCATCCTGGTGCTCTCCCCTACATCTGGCATTCTGACTTAACCCATTCCTAAAATCAGGAGGTTGCGCATACACATCATGGCTTGTACCCCATAATGGATTTTTCCTCCAGAAACTTGTCCAATCCCCTTTTAAAGGCGTCTAGGCTAGACGCCAGCACCACATCCTGTGGCAAGGAGTTCCACAGACCGACCACGCGCTGAGTAAAGAAATATTTTCTTTTGTCTGTCCTAACCCGCCCAACACTCAATTTTAGTGGATGTCCCCTGGTTCTGGTATTATGTGAGAGTGTAAAGAGCATCTCCCTATCCACTCTGTCCATCCCCTGCATAATTTTGTATGTCTCAAATCTGTATCTTATCAGATCTGTATCTTATCAGATCAAAGACAAACTACAAGATGAACAGTCCAATCTTATCCCCCTCCAGCATAATTAGTTTTGCACTGGCAGAGGCTGTTTTATGGGAGTTGCAAAGCAGCCACTACCAGTGCATGCTGCAGGCCTGCTGGCCAGGAGGCTGGAGCAGCCTCCTGCGCACCAGCTGATCCAAGAAGACCGACCTGAACAGGTAAACCTATGCAGGTTTCAAGTTTGGAGGGAGATGGAGATGTGGTTGAACAGGGTGGTGGTGGGTGCAGGGGAGAGGGTGGGTCTGGTACAGGAAGGGGCAGGTTTGTGGTGGCACACACTAAATCCTAACCCCCTTCCTGGGCCTGATCTGCCTTCACAGATTAATGTGGACATGCACCAGCACTATAGCTGGTGCAGGTCCAAGCTGACCCATAGCAGCTACTGAAGCTTATCCCAAGGAGATCTCCAGCAGCCAAAAATACCATGCACAATACAATAGTAGCTGTGCCAGCATCACTGCATCGCCACATGGCGATTGAGGTTGGATGGGGCTGCCTGTCAATGGCAGTGCTCCCAGAGCAGCAGCATACACCACTTTTTTTGTTGGACACATGTTCAAAACTTAAATGTTTCCAGTGGACCTCCTGGTGCTCTGTGTGACACTCAAGAGACCCACGCTGCTGATGCAAATTGCAGTGTGCAAAAAGAAGAAAGCCATTTGAATCTGAGTGTCAGAATTTGTTACAAAGAGACGTTTGCATTTGGAGGATTGTTTCAAATTGGTCTGTGGTGTCTCACCTCTTCCGCAGCTCTTGGGCACATGCAGCTGTCCTCTTTGCCTACTCTCTCTTCCATTTTTCTTCTCCAATGTCACTGTTTGGTCTTCTCCCCTTTCCTTCATTCCCTTGGTCTGGGCCACCTTCTCTCCTGGTCTTCCCCTCCTTGCCCTCTTTCCCTGGGTCAAATTCCTTCTTAGACCCTGACATGCCTCCTTTTGCAGGTCCTTTTGCCTCCCTGGTCCCCTTCCAGGATTGGAGCAGCTCAGCTTGTAGCAGCCAGGGATCCTCAGCCTGAACACACTCCTTGTACTATTGCTTCATGTTGGTGCTTTTCCCTGACCGATGACTATTTTCTTCCCAGGCTCTGCTCCTCTCTTGGCCTCACTCAGACAAGACTACCCCTGCCCCAACCCCAGCACTTACTTAGTCCCTCCTCTTCACCCAGGTCCCTGTTTATTCCAGAAGTGGTGGCGGCACAAAGTCTGTGCTCCTGCTGAGGTGTTGCCTGCACCTGGCCTCTTTCTCTGACACAGCTAATTTCCCAAAGAAGATGGATTGATTTCTTCATACGCGGGATGGTTGTAATACACAGCATCCATCAGCCAGACTGCCAGTCAAATGCATTCAGCGTCTGTGTGTACACCTTAACAGGACAGCCTTCATTATTCATGAGAAGCCTCAGAAATCTCTTGTTATAGTATTAATAAATAAAGGAGTGACACAAATATTGTCCAGGTTGCTGTTTTCGGCACTGAACTGGTGCCTCTCCTAGCAGGGCTGACTAATAGGGTGTCCTGGATATGGTCTGGCTCTGCCCATCCTCTCTGGTCACCCACCACGTCTTCCCATCCTCATTAACAGGATGCAATTTCCCCTCCCCTTATACCCTCTCCAAGAGTGAGCTCCAGCAATGGCCCTGTCACCTGCAACAACTCCATCTATTCATTTCATCAATCCCACGTCTTTCTTCCATCCTGGAACTCAAAGCAGCAAGCATTTGGCTCCCAGGTAGCTCCAAGCACTGACCAGACCTAGACCTGTTTAGCTTCAAAAAGGTAGCCAACCCCTGTGTTCTCAAACCATAGCCTGAGACCAGGGACAGCAGATGCAGTAGATATATCTAGCAACTGGTTCTTGGAAGAAGTTTCCTTCTACACTTGCACTTGGAGGAAACTTCCATCGTTCAATGCATGAGCCAGCCCTTTTCCCTTGACTAAGCTTTCTTCCAAGAGCTCAACTTTTAATTTGTCACCTCCCTTACACACACACACACACACACACACACACACACACACACACACACACACACACAAGATTAGCTTCCAAAGATGCTTGGTCAGTCCTCGTTGTCTACTTCAGCATCTCCTGTGGGCACATTCTCCGTTGATTATTCTCAGCAGACCTTCTCAGGATAGCTATGCAGAATCCTCATAAATTTGGGAACGTACCCACACCTGCAAATTAGATTGTCTAAGAAGCAGATCTGTACAATAACATTAAAAGATAAACGTGGGGATTAAGTGTCGCTGCAACTCTGAAAACAAAGAGCAATGGATTTAATTAAAGATCTTGGGTTCCTGTATCATTTTAACAGCCAATAACGGTAAATGTGCAGCCCTAATGGTAAATGTGTGGGTGTTGTTTTTTTTTCCCCTTCAGTTTGCATGATTAAGAGTTCTGTGTAACTCAGAAGCCTCCTAGCTCCTTTGCCAATAAATATCATAGAATCCCATTCTGGGCTGATTTGGGGTCCATTTCACAGCTGGAAAGATGTACAGTTTTCCCCCTCCTTGACACTGATCTCATCCTTCCTTGGTCACACACTGAAGCTGAAGGGCAGCTGAATGTCATTTCAAGACATTCACCATCTCAGTGGATGGGCTAGGAGCATGAATGGAATCATTCTGCGGAAAACAGCCTCTCTCTAGGGACCCTGCAAACTGCAGCCTCCTTCCCAGCGGCTTTTATGAAACAGTTGACAAAGTGACCTCATTAATTAATTAAATGGGCTAACACTCTGGTCATATACTTTAGTTAATTGCTCTTCTGTCATCTTTGGAGAATTCTTTATGCCTCATTGATTATTCTGGGCTTTGCCTGATCAATAGCGCAATAAAGCATGGTTGCTTTAAAAAGCGATTAAAAAGATAAATACACAGGACTCTTGAAGGGAACTGGGCCCAGCTCGCAGGCTGAAACCAAATGAACTGGAATGACCTCACTAACCTGAGATGGAAAACGGCTCAGGTACCTCTGGAAATCCCTGACGTTTGCAAGGCATGCCAGTCTGACAGTGCACAAATGTGGTGGATGTGCATTGCATAAGATTATTTGCATGCATGACAACACAGCATCTTTTGACACCAACAGCGAGTAAGAATGGAGTGATGTAATGTCTGTGTATAATTTGCACAGAGTAAAATGTGTCGGTCTACTGACTGAAGCTGACGATAAAGAAAAACCACCTTTTTCTCTTCTCCCAGTAGCTCATCATGCCAGTGATTAGCAGAGAATTTGTGCAACTCCTACTCTCATTTCAGAGCAGCTGCCAGACAGAAATCCATCTTTATGGTTTCCTTGCTTGGGCTTGTAGCCCACTGAGCTCGGAGATCAAAACATCCCACTGCAGATATACAGAGCAGTGGGTGTACAGAATAATCTCCCTAATGCAGCATGAGTATCTGCAGGCATTACTGAAAAGCTTGAACTGTGTGTTCCAAGCACTAATTGGTTCTAATCAAGGTGGTGTATTGCTCTGGGGAGACGACACAGCAAATATGACTTTGATAGAAAAAGTCACTCACACCAACAGTCACTCACACTAATGATACAAAACCCACCACTTAAGGAGTCCACCAGAAAAAAAAAGACCCCACATTAACAAATAGTCTACTGGGCAGCAAAACCCAAATCTTAAATCCATGGCACCTCAGGGAATATTTTCTCTTAGATATGCTATCTGAATAGATATGCCAGAAGTCCAACTTCAGGCGTTGAGTGCATGTGGAGCAGACACTTATGCTCTGCCCCTCCCCCTGTCCCGCAAGCGATAAGAGGAGTTCTGGGAACATAAGAGCTTTTCTAGGGAGATCAGAATAGGCTGAATTGAATCATGGTTAAGGGACCAGATGGAACTTGACTGCCATGTCAACAGCAGCCAGTGACTTTATTATCAAGCGGACTTTCTAGAAGGCAGATCATGGCTGCTCACCCACCTGTCAGCCTTGATCTGAGCAGGCTTGTAGGGTGACCAGACGCAGAGGAAGGCAGAGCCAATCTTCCTGTTCATGACAGTGTAGAAGAGAGCATCTGGCAGGTGCAGCTCATCGTGCTGGAATGAGAAAAGCTGCACCTGCTGGCATTCTGCACAACTAGGCAATGTAGAAGAGGAGACCTGCACTCCTTTGCATCTGAGCAGCTTACAGGGTTATAGTTCTGTAGGGATCAGGCAAGAAAAGACAGCATCTGGGAAGCCAGGAAAGAGTGTAATGCCCAGAATTACATCAACCCCTCTAAGAATTCTCGCAAAGATCAAAATAGCTTTTTGGTGTATAATAATGACTGTGGATGGGCTGTGCTATATTCATATTGCTCTGTCAAATATGATGGACACTATTTATTGGTTTGAGTTGCAAACATGACCATGGAATGATGCCAGGAAACACGTCCTGCATTTCTCAGGAATCTTAAACAAAGCTGTTTAGTGGGGATTGCAACAATATAGCTGAGGAGACCTTAGCAATCATATCGCTCACTCACCCACAGATCCACAAGGTGTTCCCTGATTTGGGTACATGTGGAATAAATCATTCTTCCTGAGGCCATTCCTCCCATTATTAGATCTGGTCCAAAATTTCCCTAATAGGTACCTTGTTGTTTCAGCTTCCTTGAAAACCAACCATTTGGAGTCACCTGGAGTGAGTTTCTGAGAAGGTATTGCTAGGTAATGGAGAAGATAAGCCAGTGATTGGGAATGGCTTGACTGCATTTATTGCTTTATTCCAACCTCCTGCATCCTTCTGCCAATCTCCTGCATCTTAGATGTTTTGTCATTCTGGGTATGGATGATGTGAGACCAAGGCACCGCTGAGACCAAGCAACCCTCTATGAAGGATGACCTATTCTGTACCCTCCAGCCCAGCTACATCATAAGTGGAGCAAGACCACCACCTGGTGGCTAGATTAGGACATTTATGTTTCATAACCATTGACATTCACCTTCTTCAGTCTTCTGCATCTAAAGCCTACTTCACAATACCTATATACTGGAAAGATGAATGAGTTCTCTTCATCAATTGTTGTCAAGCTTTGAAAGTACTTGAATATCTGTCTCAGGATTACAAGGCTTCAGAAATCAACTCCCAATAACGGGACAAAGAGACATCAATTAAAGTGGTGACTCTCTTATATAAGCACCTCTCGGTTAATAAAAAACATGTAAATTAAAACTACTTTTCCCATAGGAACCAGGGTAAATGGTGTGGGTTAGGGGTCAATGAAAACTTATGCTGAATCCTGCTTGCTCAAGATGGCATGGGGGAGGGTTAAGGAGGGAAGCTACTGTGAATGAGAGTGGATATTGATGTGGATGATTGAGAAAGCAATGAAAACAAGGATACTGGTAAGGAAACAGTGGTAAGTAGCAGCTCAGTGCACACATTTTTGTTTTCTATTTTTTTATCTTTTGGCTTTAGAGGAAACAGGAAGCTGCTAGCATTTTATGGGGTTACTCATTCGCAGCTAATTTAGTTAATTAACTGCATTTTAAATCTGACAAAGTCACAAAATATCTTTGTGTCTTTGCAAGGAAATTATTGACCATATTATTTCAAAAATTGTCCACGTAAATTAGACTCTCAGCAATAATTTTCAACTTGTGCTGTTTCAAAAACAAGTAAATAAAGACTGCTTAAGCATTTCTGTCCAATGTTGCATATACGCAACAGGGAGCAAATGTGTACACCTGTGGGCTAGGCAAAAATGGGTTAAATCAATGGGTGCTTGCATATAGCAAGCCAGAGCAACTGACCCAATTCACCTCATATAGTACCTTTTGCTACTGTATTCCTTGTAGTTTATTTTAGTTTGCAAGTCCCTTTGGGACAGGAAAGCCACTTCTTATTCATTTGGCTATGTAAACCATTTTGAGATTTTTTTTTCTGTAGAAAGTGGCATATCAATATTCTAAGCTAATAAATAGTATCAGCATCATCCTTGCTGGTTACTGTTCTATTGAATGTTACTCCTGTTTACAGGTCACATTTTGCATCATGCACCAAAATGTACCACCAGCTGAGACTGGCAGCACAATCGTAGTCTTTGCTAGCACTAGTGCTAGCACAGCACCTACTACTCTGGTACTAACCATAATAAAAGTCCTGTAAAGTCCTTGTCGACAACTAGAGAGTAAGCAGCGCTGGTGGGAAGTCCTGGGCCCTTCCCCTGGTTCTATATCCTGATCTTAGGCCGCCAGCAGAGGTGAATAAAGCACAAAGTGGTGCAGGGTCTGGGAGAGAGCAGCAGGAGGGCATTTGGGAGGTGACGAGAGGGTGTAATGGAGAAGGGGTAGGATGAAATGGGGGTGGAACAGGCCTAGGAAGGGGCAGGATTGGCCATATCCTAACCCCCTTCCTGGGCCTGCCATCATTACATGGGACTTCCTGGATTTGTGCCAGTTATATCGCATGCAAATCTGAGAAGCCTTATTGGGCAGGCTGAGGCTTTACCTGGCCTAAGGGAACAAATGTCCCCTTATCCCAAAGAGACCTGCAGCTTCCTCCTAACCTGTGCTGTGCTGGATATAGTGCAGCTCAAGCAGCCCAGCTGCACCAGCACAGGTTAGGATTGGGCTGTCAGTTGCCCCATGAAATGTGAAGATCTCCTGTTCATGCTACCATACGATCACTTTCCGGTATCCAATTCAGCACTAGACTGGAGAACATGGAACCTCCATATTGATTTTCTCTCTCCCCTAGAACAATATTTTTGGCTGTGTCAATCAGCCCAGAAGGCTCCCTCACCTCAGTAACTGTTTCCCTGTACAAGCAAGTTTGATGACTATGACCTTTTGGTTCAACTTCTGACTCCTTTATGTGACCTGGGGAAAAAGGAAGATAATCAGTAGATAAGTGCAAGATTTCACTAAGTCATGAGGAGAGATGTCAATGAACTGTGAAAATAGCTGGAATCAGCAACAATATCTACCTTATACCTAAACTCACATTCATGATTATCATAATGATTATACAATAAAAAAAGAATAGCCATATAATACAAGATGCAGCTAACCTCAAATGTACCAATAAAAACCAGGTGAAAAAACTGTCAAGAGAACAGGTGCTGAGTTCTCTTTTTAGTGCATATGTACCTGCACATACCTATAGTATATACAGAGAAATGTTTGGAATTGTAAAACTCTACAGACATGGATGCAGAGTGTCCTTCCTGAATGCCTTACAAACTAGATACCAGCAGTCCTCTGCTGATGAGGTCTGGAAAAGGCTAGCCGATCGTGTGAATATCTGGTTTTACCTCCCCTCCATAAAGCCCAACTTCATTTTTCCCAAAGGGTTAGATGCCAAGCTCAGGAGTACTGGTTCAATATAGTAAACTCTTCTCGACCTTACATGATGTGCAGTGTCCCTGCAGGCTGCCACGAGTGAAAGGTGGATATGATCTTGATGTCATGGTGAGTCATATTCTTTCCCATAAGTAGAGCGGAGGATCTATTTGTGGCAGATGACAAATGATTGATAACAGAAAAATCAACAAAAATACCAACGCAGAACTTATTCATTTCACTGCAGCTCTATCCCATATGCAAAAAGGATCCCGCATCCATATCAGCAAAGTGGTGAACTCACCTTAAATCTGCAGAGGAACTGGAGCAGGTTGATGCACTATTTTAGTGGAGAACTTTCTGGCCAACACCAAAATAGCCTTTCTGGATGTCTGGTGGGAGTTAGCAAGGCTCTCTGGAAATTTAGTCCAGTTTTATTCTGCTTCTGTTGGGGGCACATTTGGATTCTGAAGAAGCTACTTGCGGAAAGGAGACGAAGGAACTACCTGCTGCAGATGACCTGGGCGCAAACCAGGATCCCATGGAGACTACCATCCTTAAGAATCAGCTACAGAATGCCCTCTTTGTAGAATTATATCCAAAGTAGCCTAGGGTCTCAGGAAAACCAACCCCACTCCTTCATCTGGACACCAGCTCCCACCAGCTCCTTTCACCGCCACCTTAGTAGCATTCAAGACCAGTCCAAGACCATCTAATGCATGAGGCAACATGCCAATATCACACACCCCCCTTAACCAATGAGGTGCCAACCTCTGCTCCTCTCACTCCCCAATCCCCAGTGTTCTAGCTCAGCGCTCTACTCCACATTTCCTCTCTCTGCCCCCATTTACCTTTTCCAAGCCAGGGAGTGGGAGGAGTGGCAAACTCCTCTTTGCCAAGTTAGCAGAGATTTATATTTATACAGATTGAACCTACATATTTGCAGATTTTATATCTGTGGGTCTGGCTCAACACGGGTCCCCTGGACCTGGGACCCCTGAACATTCTGAAGGTGACCAGAGCTGTGCTCCAATCACCTCTGGAGGACTTTCTGAAGCCCACAGAGGCTGCACACATCCACCCGAGGCCCCTGTGAACTCCAGAATTGGCCTTACAGGCAAAAAAAACACTACTTCAGGCTGCCTCTGCAGGCTTCAGAAAGCCCTCTGGAGGTGGTCAGAACACAGAACTTCAAAGGGTTTAAAGGGGCCAAAACCACGTCCCCTTATCCACAGTTTTTGTATCTGTAGGGAGTTTGAGAAGGGATCCCCCATAGATACCGAGGCCTGACCTTTATACTGCTTTTTAACAGAAAGTTTCAAAGTGGTTTATATTACATAGAAATGGTTAATGTAGATGAGTTTACTATTAAATTTTTTGTGCTATCTGTTGTTGTTTTTTTGCCAAGCATTCTTTACTTTAGAATTTCCATTACAAAAATGAAAACTGTAGATGAAGATATTGTTGAAAGTTATCAAATTTTCCAGCCATTCTGTTGGGCCACAGTGATGTATTAGTTATCTACTGCACAGATTAAACAGGTACCTTTTAAGGCTGTCACCATCACCATGGTCCCAAACAGGCCCTCACATACAACAACTACAACAACAGCTTTTTTTCAACAATCCAGTCTATAGATCTCCTCCCATCTCTCCTAGTTCAACCTTCAGCCTCACATCGATTCAATTGGATCTGCTTTTTCTGCAAGTGTTGCAGAGCCAAAGTCGTTGGTGAGGAGCTGTAGTGCTCAGGCCCCTTCTCTCAATGCTCAGCTGCACTGGGTCCCAGCTGTGCATCATGGGTCAGTTGTGCAGAAAAGCCTCTTTCCTACCCAGACCCAGCCCAGTTGCTTTGTTTCATATCTTACCACTAGGTGTCAGCAGCCTTCCAAGCCAGTCGCAAAACCTTATTATAGTGTACAGTACTTTTGGCCTACAGCACAGGTTCAAGCTTCTCTGTGCCCTAAGCAACTGACAGCCCAATCCTATTCAACTTTCTAGCCCCCTTGCAACCACAGTGCAGCCCCAGGGTAAGGGAACAAATGTTCCCAAACCTTAAGGTGGCCTCTGTGACTGGCAGAATGTGACTGGCAGAATGGGCAGCAAAATGGCAGATGCGCTTCAATGTCAGTAAGTGTAAAGTCATGCACATTGGGGCAAAAAATCAAAACTTCACATAAAGGCTGATGGGTTCTGAGCTGTCTGTGACAGATCAGGAGAGAGATTTTGGGGTGGTGGTGGACAGGTCGATGAAAGTATCGACCCAATGTGCGGCGGCAGTGAAGAAGGCCAATTCTATGCTTGGGATCATTAGGAAGGGTATTGAGAACAAAACGGCTAATATTATAATGCCGTTGTACAAATCTATGGTAAGGCCACACCTGGAGTATTGTGTCCAGTTCTGATCGCCGCATCTCAAAAAAGACATAGTGGAAATGGAAAAGGTGCAAAAGAGAGCGACTAAGATGATTACGGGGCTGGGGCACCTTCCTTATGAGGAAAGGCTATGGCATTTGGGCTTCTTCAGCCTAGAAAAGGGGTGCCTGAGGGGGGACATGATTGAGACATACAAAATTATGCAAGGGATGGACAGAGTGGATAGGGAGATGCTCTTTACACTCTCACATAACACCAGAACCAGGGCACATCCACTAAAATTGAGTGTTGGGAGAGTCAGAACAGACAAAAGAAAATATTTCTTTACTCAGCGTGTGGTTGGTCTGTGGAACTCCTTGCCACAGGATGTGGTGATGGCATCTAGCCTGGATCCCTTTAAAAGGGGATTGGACAAGTTTCTGGAGGAAAAATCCATTACGGGGTACAAGCCATGATGTGTGTGTGCAACCTCCTGATTTTAGAAATGGGCTATGTCAGATGCCAGATGCAAGGGAGGGCACCAGGATGAGGTCTCTTGTTATCTGGTGTGCTCCCTGGGGCATTTGGTGGGCCGCTGTGACATACATGTCACAGCGGCCCATGTGACATACATGTGTTGTGGGATTCTTTTCAGCTTGTACAGCCTGAGGATGTGGACAGACTCCTTTGGAGTGCGAGGCCATCTGCCTGCCTGCTCGACCCATGCCCAGCTTGGTTGATAAGAGCTGCCCGGGGTGGGCTGGCTGAGTGGACAATTCAGGTGGACAACTGAGGGTGGTCAACTCTTCCTTGATGGAGGGGACGTTACCACTCGCTTTGAAACGGGCGGTGGTTCGCCCCCTCCTGAAGAAGCCCTCCCTGGATTCCACTGTGTTGGATAACTACTGGCCAGTCTCCAACATCCCGTTTCTGGGCAAGGTAATTGAGCGGGTGGTGGCGTCCCAACTCCAGAGGGTCTTGGATGAAGCGGATTATCTGGATCCTTTTCAATCTGGCTTCAGGCCGGGCTTAGGGACGGAAACCGCCTTGGCCTCCTTGGTGGATGACCTATGCCAGGGACTGGACAGGGGGACTGCGTCCCTGTTGGTCCTGCTGGACCTTTCAGCGGCTTTCGATACCATCGACCATGGTATCCTTCTGGGCCGATTGGCCAAGTTGGGAGCTGGAGGCACTGTTTTGCGGTGGTTCCGCTCCTACTTGGAGGGTCGGTCCCAGATGGTGGTGCTGGGGGATGCCTGTTCAACACCCTGGCCCTTGAGATGCGGGGTGCCACAGGGCTCAATTCTGTCCCCCATGCTATTTAACATCTACATGAAACCGCTGGGAGAGGTCACCCGGGGGTTTGGAGTGGGGTGCCATCAATATGCTGATGACACCCAGCTCTATCTCTCCTTTCCTCCAGACTCCAGGGTGGCGGTTGAGGGCCTGGAGCGCTGTCTGGAGGCAGTGAGGATCTGGATGGGGGCTAACAAGCTGAAATTAAATCCGGATAAGACAGAGGCTCTCCTGGTTCGGAAATCCTCGATGTAGGTGCTGGACTATCGGCTTGCGCTGAATGGGGTTGCACTCCCTCTGAAGGAGCAGGTCCGCAGCTTGGGGGTCCACCTGGACTCGCAGCTGCTCCTGGATTCCCAGGTGGCGGCTGTGGCAAGGGGGGCCTTCGCTCAGCTTCGGCTGGTGCGCCAGCTGCGGCTGTACTTGGATTGCGCAGACCTGGCCACGGTGATCCATGCCTTGGTGACATCGAGATTAGATTACTGTAACGTGCTCTATGTGGGGCTGCCCTTGAAGACGGTTCGGAAACTGCAAGTAGTGCAGAATGCGGCGGCCCGTGTGGTTACTGGAGGTAGGCGGTTTGACTCTGTCAGTCCGCTTCTCCAGCGGCTGCACTGGCTGCCCATTCGTTTCCGGGCCCAATTCAAGGTGCTGGTATTGACCTTTAAAGCCCTATACTGCTCTGGACCAGGGTATCTTAGAGATCGCCTGCTCCCGTACAATCCGGCTCGCCCTCTCAGGTCATCAGAGAAGGCCTTTTTACAAGTGCCGCCGCCTAGGGAGGTACGTGGGGCGGCTGCAAGAAATAGGGACTTCTCAGTAGTGGCACCAACGCTATGGAACTCCCTTCCCCTTGACTTAAGAATGGCTCCCTCTCTTGAGACCTTTTGGCGAGGCCTGAAGACCCTTCTGTTTAAACAGGCCTTCTTTCTCAGCCTTTTAACATCTTTTTAACATCTTTTAATATTTTTTACAGGCCTGATTCTTTCATGACTTGCTGCTGCTCTATGCTCTTTATTTTTTTTACTCTGACTGCTGTTTTTTATGATGTGTTAATATGTTTTTATTTGTTTTTAAATTATGTTTTTAATATGTTGTAAGCCGCCTTGAGTCCCTTCGGGGAGAAAGGCGGGGTAAAAAATAAAGTTATTATTATTATTATTATTATTATTATTATTATTATTATTATTATTATTATTATACAGGAAGCTGGACTAGATGGGCCTATGGCCTGATCCAGTGGGGCTGTTCTTATGTTCTTATCCCCAACACAGGAAGCAGTGCATACCCTATAGGCACATGAGCACCAACACTGGAATATTGGATAGGATTGGGCCCTGAGCCAACTGTCATGCTTTGTAGAAGGCACCAATCATACATCTGCAAGTGGCAACTGCACAAGACAGCAAAATGTGTAGGACTTCTATGGATTGCCCTGATGCTGGGGTCAGGATGTTGGTTACAGTTGCGGCAAATCTGATCCATATGGGATTCTAGGAAGTTGCTGCTGCTGCTTGGAGCTGCCACCATGTGGGCATATTGCCTAAGACGCCCACAAGTTGACCATTATAGAACAATTGGCTGATTGTCTAGTCAGGTGATGGCATAAATCCTGAGTCCATGAAGCAGGCAGGTCTGTTATGGAGGCAACAGTGTTGCCATCATTCACTAAGGCTGCTCTTGGGGACAACAGTCATGGGTCACCTGGGCCTTTTTTGTGTCTCCTCTTCTTGTAATAATATTAGCTTGATGTGCATTCTCTGTGCATTTAATGTTAAATCATATGCAGCAATCTTGGAGGCACTGGCTGTGTGTAGCCTGTAGAATAAAGCATAAAACAAATACATAGTAGGAATGGAATCACCCAGTCACTCACAGAGGGCTTCCCTATGTCTCCCACACTGCTCTGCAGATGGAAAGAATTGTCCTGTCATTGACTGACCGCCCCCCTTATTGGCCCCCTTTCTACACTGTGCACCCACATTGCTGCCCCATTGCTAAATGATTCCCTTTTGTATTAAACTAAAAAATAGAGGGGAAAATGACAACCAGCTCACAGTGCAAATTTCCCACCATTGGCTATTTAGTGGATTCTCCTTTAGGGAGATGGCAAAAGAGAGCAGCCTAACTAGACAGAGGGTGAAAAACGATTCTCTGTTTGCTCCTGAGAATTATTTGAGAGGCAATGGATTTAATTACAAGTAAATGGCTTTACCTGAAATCACTCTGGAAGATCTTCCCACCTATAAGAGTGGTTGGACATAAGAAGATAATGCTTAGAAGACTGTGTATCATTTCCTTCTCTCTTGATTGTAAGCTGCCTTTTCCTGCAAATATGTTGACACCCGATGTAATTAGCTAAGCTGTAAGATACAAGTTCTGGATACCATCAGAGATGCAGAGGAGGCAAAATTACATTTGCAATGGATTGCCCGGTAATCAAATTTTGTGGCAGGAGGTAATTAAGCATATGCATCTGCTTCTGGGTTTAATTTGTAGCTTCTTATCTCTACATGAAATTGTGTTGTTTCTCAATAATTCAGATTTTCAGGAAACAGAAGGAAGCCTGGAAAGACTCATTTAACTAACAGCTAAATTATTTCTTCTTGGGGCCTGGAAAGTGGCAGTTTCTTCACATATTCATACATGGATAACATAAAAGGGGATTCTCTGGAAGTTTTGAAATTTATTTGGTAACCTTAAAATGTTTGTACAGTTCAATGAATGAATGAATGAATGAATGAATGAAGTGTTGGGGTTCTGATAAAGAGCAGTAATGCTTTCCATCTACATCCCTTCTCTAAGACTTTCCTTTCATCATTGTTGAACCCTAAACCTAGATTGGGTAGAGATTGGGAAAGAAGGGCACTGTGTTTTCACATTTCTTTGTGTACACATTGATGACTACACATGAAAAATGCCATGGAGATTCAACAAACTATTAATAGCCAAAAGATTAAAGAAGGGTTTAAAAAAAAAAAGCTGCATTCAAACCACTCTTAACCATATTTTAGGCTTTGTGCACCATGGAGAGTGCAACAGTGGTTTCCATGAGATTTGGACCAAATGACTTGGTTCCAGTCCAGAAATGCTCAGCTGAACTAGATTTCTCAATTTGGGTTCCACTTAACCATAACCATGTTCATTTGTCTTAAGCACACCCATTCTTGGACCCAACTGTGTGAAACAGGAGTTAAAAATTATTCCCATTTTACAGATGTAAGAGATGACTATGTGATAAGTGATTTGATTGAGGTCAGAGATTGGATCACTTGCAAGAAAGAGGAGAATGCATACACAGATTCAATTATCCTGATTCCTCAGAACCACTCCCCATGCTGTTGATGCTCTCTTCTTTGCCCAAACTGTACTGGTTCCTTAAAGCTCTATAATATCCACTGCTGCCTTCCTTGGTCATGCAGCCATAGTCCATGTAGAGTTGTTTTCCAAATAAAAACAACTTGTGCTGTGGCTCCTCCCATGTACTGGAGCATCAGCGAGTAAAGGGTTAAGGAAGGCACTGGCTGCTAGGCGGGTGAGCTCATCTGAGCTTGAACATGCTCCAACATTTATGAGCCACTCTGCGCAGACGATATCAGAGGGAATATCTGAGGCTGGGAACGAAGCAACTTAGGAAATCGCAACATCCACTTAGTACACATTCCAACCCTGTGCAGAGCAGTCAGCCAACTACAGGGAGCCCCTGGTCATGTAAGTAGCAAGTCGTGCTGTTGTAATAGGGTGGTGGGGGCTCTTTTTTATGAGGAGCAGGAGGAAGGCTTGAAAGTCCCTCAAAAATAATAGCAAAGCCTCCTAAATTCCATATCCTACAGGATTGTGAGATCTAGGATTTCAAAGTCCATTCCAAGCATAGATCTTAGCTGAATTCTTTTGTTTTGCATGGAACCATTAACTGAAGTTTAGCGTTGGCACAAAATTCATTCCCTGAATGGATTGAGAGGGCTGATGATTGGGATGCACTTGGCACAGAGAAAGCTCCCATTGAAATAAGCAGGTCTGTAGGTTCTGAGTCCAGCCCAGTCTCCACAGGCATAACCGGAATCTTTGCAGCCCCAGCAAGGAGCACAGCCTTTGTGCAGTACTGATGCGGGAGCTGCCTCATAACTAAGAACATGGGTAGTCTCCCAGCGAACGCCAGGGGAACTTTCAGCATCCTCAGTTTCACTATGGAAGACGTAGGGCAGATACCCATGCTTGATGCTACCTTCTCAGAGAGGGGGTCTGAAGAAGTGATTCAGACAGAAGGGACAGGGAAAGCGGTTCTAGAGTGTATTGACAAAGAAAATCACAAATCACTGGGTCCTGATGTCATCCACCCAAGAGTTCTTAGAAAACACATGGCCTGATCCAAATCAGGTGGGCAGCTGAAAGGTTCTCCACTGTTGTAAAATGGGTGACAGTGGAGCACTGGAAGATCACTCGGGGTAGGGGGTTGGTGAAACCAGGCAGGTAGGGGGCTGAACTGGGTGAGGTGGGTGGATTGGGTGTGGGGGAGCAGTGTGTGTGGGGGCAGATAGAGGTGGATCTTGGCAGGGAAAGCTCAGCAAAATCCTAACTTCCATTTATTTTAATTATTTAGCTGGTGCAGGTTCAAATAGACCCACTGGAAACCATGTGGGAGTGGAGGAGCACAAGTAGAACACTCTTTCATTTCCCTCTCTGCCCCCACATGGCCTCTGGCTGCCTGCAGGATGCAGCAGAGCCCGTACAAGCACCATTGCACCCTGCGAGAAGCATTTCGTTAATATTGGGCTAACCAACACTAGGAAATTGCTGATCTAACAGAAATGTGTAACTTGCACCTTTAAATCCATCTCTGTCCCAGAGGACTGAAAGGCCACCAATGGGATAGTGATATTTAAGAAAGGATCCCAGGGGATCTGGGAAATTACAGGCCAGTCGGTTTAATATCTGTTCTGGGTAAAGCGGTGGAAAGCATAATTAAAGATAAAATTATGAAGCATACAGAAGAATGAGCCTTGTTGAGGGAGATTGAGCATAGTTTCTGCAAACGTCCTCCCTCACTAATCTTCTAGAATTCTTTGACAGCATCAACAGGCTTGCGGGTAGAGGCAATTCAGCCGAGACTGTATAGTTGAACTTTCAAAAAACTTTTGACTAACCACCCAATCCTACCCCCTGCCAGTGGCATCACTACCTTAGTGATGGCCGGGGGAGGGGGGAGGTTGGTCCAGGCTCCATGTAACTGAGGGGTGCCATGCCAGCCACGATGGTGGCAGCTGGTGTGCACCCTTCACCAACAGTGCTGGAGAAAAGGTAAAGGGGGTGGGGGCGACTGGTGGTTTCGGGGAGGGTGAGCAGGAGAGCACTGGTACGGGGGGAAGCAGCAGAGCAAGGGGCGATTACTAGCAGGAGATGGTGTGGGCTGCCTCCACCTCTTGCAAAGCGTTCTGAGTTTGTTTTTCTTTAAAGAGGCGAAGGCGAACACCATCACTTGCCACTCGTCGTCCCTTGCTCTGGGGCAGGGGGGTGTGATTGGGGGCTTCAGGGGGCAAGCAGAAGGGGGATAGTGCTGGGGGAGGAGGCAGAGCAAGAGACAATGAGTGGCAAGAGTCTGTGTTTGCTGCCGCCATCTCTTGTAGAAAGATCCAGGGATTTTTCTTTGTGGAGGCAGCAGTGGTGGCAAACGCAGCCTCTTGCTGCCCCTTGCCCTGGGGGCTTGGAGATGACTGAGGGCTTGGGAAGGTGAGCAGGAGGAGGGCTTGGGGGTGAAGGAGACAGCATTTTTTTTTTATTTTCCCATTTTTTTCCCCCAAAAAACACAACTGACAGTCACACCTGGAAGTGACATCACTTCTGGGCATGACATGGGGGCATCATTTTCAACTTTGCCCTGGGCGCCAGGGTGGCTAGCTACACCACTGCCTCCTGCCATGTTATACCATGTGGCTGTGCCAATGAAGGCTATGCTGCTTGCCATTGGGGGGGGGGGAGTGATTGGACAGTCTGTAGGAGGTTTTTTTTAACTTACCCTCTGGTAGGTTGCCTGATCACCTACAGGTCTCCTCAGACCTACATCATCCATATAGCTAGCTCAAGTATGAAGAGAGCCAGGGCAGGGTGAAGGTGGGCAGAAACATTGGGGGTTAATATTCAGTGCCACTGGATCCCCCTCCTTCCCCTGGCGTACCCCTGGTTCCTCCCCCAACGTTCTTTCCCCTCTCCACCCATGGCTTGCTCCCACAGCCATCTTACCAGGACCTGTGAGCCTCCCAGAGCCCTTGCTGCATGTGTTGCACCCCTCACCATTTGCAGCAGGAGCCAAGCAGCACACAACAGCAGCTTGGAATTTGCATCACTAAAAAGGACCTTGTGTTATTCAATGGCTATCAATGGCTACTAGTCATAGTGGCTATTTGCTACCTTCAAGTTCAGTGGCAGCATGCCTCTAAATTACCAGTTAAAGGGAAGCAATGACAGGTGAGACCATTCTTTCCTGTGTGGGGGCTTCTCAAAGACAACTGGAAGACCACTGTGAGAGATTATTGGGCAAATGGCCCACTCCTATCCCCTGCAGGTCCATAACATTCAGCCACACCAATGGAGCATGCACTGTATCTGTATGCTATAGTGGGGGGGGAGGGGCATCAGATGGCCAGTAAGAGGTAGGTAAAAAGTATCTTTTACTCATCTCCTGGTTGACCACTTGATCGCCAATGGGTTCATTCCGATTCAAGCCAAGGCCAATTCCTTACCTGAGGAGACAAAGGGGATGTGTCAAGAGGCTACAGAGTGGATAGTTCAGGCCCAAGTCACTCATGCAATGGCCTGATAGGGAGTATGCCCTATGGGGGGAGCAGGCAAGCGAGGATGCCTTTGTATCAATATTTGTATTGAGCCCATGCACCTGGCTATAGGCTGAGGCAACTCAGGGGTTTGCGCTGGTTCTGCTGGTGCCTCCCCACTGCCTTTCTCTACCTTTCTTCTCCTAACGTCCCTCACACATGCACCTGCCATGCCAAGAACAATTCAAGAAAGCCAGCACATTTTTCCCCTCTTTCTTCTCCTCCCCCACACCTGGTTCCCTTTGATCCGGTCTCCGTGCTAGTGCCTTTCCAGCCAGGCTGTTATCCCCACTGGCGCTGGAGGTGACGTTGGCTTGTCTTGTCAAAACCATCCAAGTGTGGAGCCAGTGGTCCTCCCCACCCCAAAGAATGGGCCTACTACAGCTCATGCTGTGTCCTGGACTACAGAGCAGAGAATGGAGTAAAGCAACTGCTTTCATTCTAAGGCTTCTCCAACTCCAAGAAAAAGCTTGGGTATTCCTCATCGGAAAACCTCAGATCTCGGAAGGCCATCCAGGTCTTGCTTAGCGCCACTGATAGGCATCCTAGTAGAGGCCAACGACTCTTTGCTTTGGATGCAAGTCTCACTGTTACTTTCTTTGTACAAGTTAGGCATATCTAGGCAAAGCACATCAAGACAAAGCATTTGTGCATATTGTGTACCCCAGTCTTAGATTGCACAAATTCATTCGGAACTTGTCATAGTTCTTGATTCTTCATGGATACCCATGGGAGACATATGGCCCAATCTTACGGAGTGCTGCTGCTACTGGAACTAGCATCCAGCAGCAGAGCACACTTTACGGCATTGCAAATGCTGTTCTGGAAGCGTGCATAGCTGCATGCTTCTGAACTGCTGTCACAGACATCAAGGACCCCACATGTGGCAGTAGCAAGGAGAAGCCCCACCAATGTTACTAAGTTGGCAAGGTGAGTGAAACAGTGTGGGGAAAGTTGGATCGGGGTGAATTGGGGAGAGACAGGGGTGGATTGGAGGTGGAGGGGTGTCACCTAGCATGAGTGATTTGTCCCTGACACTATCCACTCTGGAGCCTCCTGACATATTCCCTTTGTCCCCTTGCCTAAGGAACTGGCACTGATCTGAGTGCCATTGGCATTTGAGGGGCTCACAGAGGGGTGAAAATATTTTCCCTTACCTCTCCCATAACTCCTGATTGCACTCCCTACCACCACCATAATATGTAGCACAACTTGTTTTGGCATGGCTGCATGCTATGGTAGGAAAAGGAATAGGTTTGGGCGGTTAGCTAGGCAACAGCTAGCTCTGTTCTCTGCTTCCAAACAGATGAAGAATTGTCCATGGTCAACAGAGGGATTCCTGGGGGGGGGGGGGCCAGGGAGGCAAATGCCGCAAGACACCATGCCTCTGGGGGTGACACCCCGTCCCTCACCCCCTGTCCCTGTCCAGGGGCCTTCGGAGGCCTCCAGAATGCCTTTAAACTCCACTTCTGGTTTTCAGCCAAAAACTGGAAGTGGAGTTTAAAGGCCTTCCAGAGGCCACCCCAGCCCTCCAAAAGTCCCCAGATGCTGGGGAGGCTGCACCTGCAGTTCTGGCCCTAGGAGGCACATAGGATAGGATCATCAGTGATGATCAATTCAGCTCAGCCACTAGAAACCTCTCCCTTCCTACAGAAACTTTTTCTGGGGTATAGTCAGTGCTAGGTGTCAGCAGTATCAATATCAGATGCTGGTATTGCTGAGGATCTTCTGAAGCCCACATCTTGGGCTCCTCCTCCTTGCTTTATTGCCCGTTTGCTTATCCAGTGCCTGGGCAGTGATGGGAGTGAGAAAGAGGAGCGGCAGTTGGCCTCACCCAGTCTTCACTCAGGGAATTAAGCCTAGACATAGAGGGAAAGGAAAAGAAAAGAGGTGATAAAGAGAAGGTGGACACATGCAGGGAAAGGCTTCACTAAGGACACCCGAAAACCTGGCCCCAGCTCTGGAGATTGGGCAGATGCTCAGTCCAGAGGCTGGAAAGGGGTTAACCAAACCAAGCACACTACGATGGGGGTGAGGGGACAAGGCATTCTGATTTCATTCTGAAGGACTACTGGAAAGGTCAGAGCACCAGAAGAGAGACTCTTGCTGCTTTCAGTCTCTGTGGGGGTCAACTGGTACAATGCAAGGAATTGCCCTCCTTCAGAGTCACCTGAAATGTGCCAAATGAGCACTGGAGGGAGGAAATTAACATGCATTCCCAAGTCATGGCACCTCCCTCTCCTGCTCTTCATCATCAGTTCATAAAGCCTCCTTGTGGTGTTTGCAGCTAAAATTTTGCTGAAAGTCTTGCTGAAAATGTAGAAAATGTGTCACTTGGGCTATCATCCCACTCCTGATCTCACTTGCCAGTTCCCCAGTAGTTCTGATCTCTGATCAGGCACACTCAGGCCATACACACATCCTCTGAATCAGGACACAGCTCCTCCACCACTGGCACATAACTGGCAAGAACAAGAAAGATCAGGCTTCCCATCAAAAGAGTTAAGCAGCAGACCTCCACACTGCACAAAATTGCCCTCTGGATCAAAAAACTGTAAGTACTCACAGCTAATTTGTATGAATCTTTTTGCAAAACGTAAGAGCTAGACAGGGTCTCTGAGGAGCTGTCTTGAAGGCTTGAGATCTCCAAAGGAGAAGGGACCTTCCTGTAACTGCCATTTTCCAGGGAAGGGAGACTGAGAGGAGCTTCAGACAGAACAGAAATCCTCCTCTGGATGACACAGCGTAATCAGTGCCTTCCTGCCCAGCTTGCTTCTAGGAAAACCAGGCAGGAAAGGGAGATGAGACTAGGCTATGAAGAAAGGGAGATGGCCTGATCTCTCTTTTCCTATCCTGTTTGCCCCTGGGGAAACAGGTAAGAAAAGAACTCAAGACCAGGCTACAAGATAGAGGGTGAGAAAAGACTACATACAGCTCATTTTGTCCTTCCCAGCCCAGTTTGATTCCAGGGAAACTAGATGGGAAGAAGGATTGAGACTGGAGAAATCACAGATAAACATCAGAGCCTCATACAATGCAATGGATATCCCTTAGCCGAACAACCCCCATAGCCTACAAAACAGTCCTCACCAAAAGTTGATCAGTTTCTAAAGGTGATCTGTCAGCTTAGAATATGATATTGCATGCCACAATGTGTTATCACACACCAAGGTGATCTGATACTTATGATGTGCTCTCATGCAATATAATAGGAGGGGTGGGTGGGTCATATAAAACACACACAAAAACACATCCCTTTTAAACTCCCACAAAGGAAAAGGAAGACAAGCAAAGGCAATTCCGCACTTCCTCCAAGGCACTCCAGCAGCATATACTCACAGCAATTCTGTGGGGTGGTTTAGCCTGAGTAAGAACACGACTGGCCTAAGGCTGCCTGGTGATCTTCATGGCAAGTGGGTCCCAGGACTCCCCAGCCCCAACACAGGGGCCTCTAGAAGATGCTATCATTTGGGGATGGGAGTGCTGAGTGCTGCAGCAGCAGTGTAAATCTCTTGGGGGCTCAGGGACTACCATCCTGCCCAACCAGGTGGGTCCTCTATTGGGCTTGAGCCCTTGAATGGTTCCTTACCTAGCCAACCCCTTACACCATCCCTAGGGTGAGTGGATACTTCTTCCAACAGTTCCTACAGGATAGAGATGGACATGAGGCAAATTCAAAAGTGATTGTTGCCCCTTCCCCCATGCTTCAAGGAATTTGCTGCCCATGTTTTAAATTTTACTTTCCAAGCTCAACATTTGTTCAATGTTTCTTCCGAAATGTTTTTCACTGTGGTTTTTGCATGGTGAAAACTGTTCCGAGGAGCATAGCTTTTGCAAGGAGAAAACTATTTTGCATAGTGAAGACTGCTCCAAAGGGGGAAGGTGACTTCATGATTAACACAAGGGTCAGCTAATCAAAGTTGTGCATAGCCATTATTCAAGAAGATGAAAACTTGCTTTATGGGTGACACAAAGGCCAGCCAAGCAGATGGTGCTGGCATCAGGTTGCTAGATGCCCCGGGCAAAGCCCTACACTCAGTAAATTCCATGAAAAGGCCCCCTGCCTACCCCCACTGATGCATCGAGTGCTACACTGCCACCTGTACTGAGGGTTCGGGGTTGGACTGACCAGGAGGGCAGTTTCATGGGTGTGTGATCTTGGCCAGTGCCCAAGCTGGCCAAACTCTGGTGCCACCTCTGCAATCAAGACCTTGAAAATCTTCTCCACCCTCAACAGAATCTGTTCCCCTGAGCCCAGTCTGGGAGAAAGATAGCATGTATAGCAAAATTGCGGTGTGAGTGTGCTTCTGCAGTGGACTCACTCATGAAATTATGGTAGTATGTATGTATGCCTTCTTGGAGCAGCTGACCTCAGAGGGCTGATGTCCAACAGAATACTATAAGGAATACTATAATACTTTGAGGGGCAAAAGGGTGGACCCAGACCTGCCAACCTAGACAAAGAACATGTTGCTGAGACTGTAAGCTAGTCTTACCATTGGTTACATAGATGGTTGAAGAACTTGGGTAGCAGTGGAACCTTGTTGATGACTGTCAAAATCACCTGCTCTTTTTCCTTTTTCCTCTGATGTAGGTGTTAATCCCCTGAACCTGTAAAACAGGTAGCCATGGAAACCCATCCAAAAGAGATGGAGGAAGACGAAAAGATCCCCGAGTCCAAAGACTTGCTGCCCAGCCAAACAGCCAGCACCCTGTGCATCAGCTCTCGCAGTGAGTCCACCTGGAATGCAGCCCCCCGAAACAAGTGGGATATTTATCACAAGCCAGTCATTGTGCTGTCAGTGGGTGGAGCTGTTTTCCTCTTTGGAGTGGCCATCACCAGCCTGACCTGCCTTACCACAAGCAACGTAAACAACACCATCACAACCAAGAAGGTTTTTAAACTATGTGGGCCAGCTTTCCTGTCGCTTGGCCTCATGCTGCTGGTGTGCGGGCTTGTCTGGATCCCCATCATTCGCAAAAAGTTGAGGCAGAGACAGCAATATCACTTCCTCCAGAGCATCAAGTCTTTCTTCCCCTGTTGAAGGCAGTTCTCAAGAGTTCAGCCACAAGAGGAAGAGACACATCCTGGCAGGACTGGGCTCCGCCTTGTTTTATGGATCTGTGAGTAAAATCCACACTCTCTTAGAAGGCAGCCTGCTTCAATTCCTCTCCTCTTCCTCCTATTTGTGTGTAGTTCATCTATCCCAAGGCAGAGGCATTACTGAGTGACAGTGAGTTCTCTGCCAGTGAATACATTTCACATTTTTCACAAGGAGATCTCCTCTTAGGACAGCAGGAGCTGAAATGGGCAGATCAGTCCTGAGAACGGTTGTTTTGATTCAGCTTTGCTGTGTATTTATCAAACTGCATATTGCTTAAAGGATGCTGTATCATCTGAGGCTGATTTTGGACAGTATTGACCAGAAGGCAGAGGACTGTGCCCATAACCCTCTCTTGTAAGATACGGCACTGCCCTCCATTTGATTACTAATGGTTGCAAACTCTTCCCAAAAAAGCAATTTGATTTTTATTTTTTTTTACAACAAATGCCTTGGGGTGGGATGGGGTCAAAACACAAGAACATCTTTCAGAATATGGCACTCAAACGTTTCCAAGACAATATCACTGGATAAAAAAAAAAAACAAAACCCTTTCTTAATTATATCTTGGGGGGGGGAACCATACAGTGAGCAAATAGCTGTTGTGAGCAGATAGTAACTATCCAAGAGTCTCCTGGTTGAGGTGAGAAGATAATGACTGATGTTTTGCAGAGGGGTGTGAGCAGGGCCCTCAAATCAGGGGTGCATGTTGTCAAAATGGGGAACAATCATGGACAAAGGATCTTGAAATGAGGGCCATGCAAATGTACTTTTGGGAGAGAGGAGATGGCTGGTGGTTCTTTAAGGAAATTAAGGTTGTGCTTAGAATCTCTTGCACTGTCATAGCTAATGCAGTCATGATTTACTGCTGATGGCGTTTCTTCTTATCCTACACCCCATTTGGGGATTTGAGTGGGGAAGGCCCCTGACCAAAGCTCCTTAAACAATAAATCTGGTAGTCACTGTCAGAATGGGCTTCAATAGCTATGCAGCACAGCTATGGGCAAATGTGGATAAGGAGGTTGATTAAAGGACGACTGAAAAGAACAGGGTATTATATGGCTTATATAGCTTTATACAGCCATGTACATAAGGACAATTTTTAGAATCACGAACAGGAAATCAACTTTTGATTAATGAACACCTTGAGAAGTATAGGTGTGGACATTTAGAACAGTGTTCTCCCTCTAAATCAAGGGTGTCCAAACTTTTTGGCAGGAGGACCACATCATCTCTCTGACACTATGTGTCAGGGGAAAAAAGAATTAATTTACATTTAAAATTTGAATACATTTACATAAATTTACACAAATGAATATATTAGAGATGGAACTTATATGAATGAATGAAGGTCTTGCAATAGCTCAAGGCCTATAAAAGGCCTTGCACAAAGCAGGGCCAGCCTTTCCTTTGCTGCCCTGCCTTTGCTGCCCTTTCCTCAAGGGAGGGCACCAGGATGAGGTCTCAAGGGAGGGCACCAGGATGAGGTCTCTTGTTATCTGGTGTGCTCCCTGGGGCATTTGGTGGGCCGCTGTGAGATACAGGAAGCTGGACTAGACGGGCCTATGGCCTGATCCAGTGGGGCTGTTCTTATGTTCTTATGCCGCTGCTGCATCATAGATGTGAATCAGCAAGCTGTGGAGGGAGCCCTTGGCCAGCAGCTCACATGAGAGGTCGAACTGTTGCCTGAGTCTCCTGAGGACCAGAGGCTTATTGGAGACTGGGGGCTCCATGTGGACCTGATTGGGGGTCCCTGAGGGCCACGAATGGTCCCCAGGACCTGCTCTAAATGCACTACTTGTCCCTCATAGAATCCAGCTCTGATGTCATTAGTGAGACATGTGCTTATTCAAGAAGAATTAGCATCTCTGGCCGCACCCTGTGCTCCACTCAGAGGCATGTTTTGTGGAAAGGATTATCAAGCTCAGTTTCTTCAGTCCTTGAAGACTTCATTGCACCAAGACCAGACACTGCAAGCTTAGCAGTGCATTGAACTTGGCAAGCAGGAAGAACGTTAAAAATACTTGACCCCAGCCAGAAAATGGGAGTGAAAAGAGATCTGCACAGAAATCACATGTACACTCTCACTGACATTATCTCAGAAACCGCTTCAAAGTCCTTTGGATTATTCTGGCTATATACGGCCCTTAGTACACAAGAGTATTAAGGTATTTACAGTATGGAGAAGAAACAGGAGATGAAGCTTCTGAGCCTTCGCTAACTCCTCACAGAGGCCTTAGATGAATTTTACAGCCATTCTCAGGAGCCTCCTCTGAGAAACGTGATGGTTCTGGCTCCCATATCATACCAAAGTGCCTCCTTCCAATGCTGCTTTCTGAACACTTTGCCTTCCAAACAGCATCTCTCAGCCAGTCCCCCTGGTATTAGTGGAGCCACACAAAGCATTTCATTTCCTGGCACTCCAAGAGCTGATCCAAGCAACTGCCCTGCATTTCAGATCATCCATTTCAGGCTGTGCTTACATCATCCATGCACAGGCAAGGGAGAATCTGTTCATTTAAAAGATCTTTTCAGTTCTAATTCCTCCACAGACTAGCATTCAGTCTTGAGAGCATGGGCCTACATGCATATTATATCTTATTCTGTCTCTTGCAGAAGAAACAGAGATGTCCTCTTGTAACTTCATGGGCGCTGACTGCACCCCCTCTCCTTCAAATAGGTACAGAGTGACATGCCTTGAGTTGTACAGATCTAGTGATTTCTACTACCTGAGCATCTCTAAATGGCACTCAGATCCCTATTTAGAATTTCACCAAAATTACTTGAGTCTTCCAAGATTCTGAGTAGTCAGTGGAAACCCAGTGAGCACACACATGGAAACTCAGCCAAACAAATTTGCCTCAGTAACAGTTTATACAAAGCATGATGCTCCTGTAGACTGTGATTCAGTGCTACGATTTAGCATAATATCCCAGGCTGCAATCCTATCCACACTTTCCTGGGAATAAGCCCCATTGAACACAGAAGGTCTCACTTCTGAGTAGACATGCATAGGATTGTGCCCACAGTCTCATGGAACTGCAGAGCTGGGTAGCCTTGTTGCAGGAGGGCCCTCTTGCCATTCACAACTTTTAAACTAAAATTGGTCCAGATGAGTATGCTGACACTGACATTTTTGCAGAGCAGAAGAAAATCCAGCCAGAAGGAAGCCTTGAAAATATAGTCTATAGTGCCAGAGCGAGAGGCTAGCGCCCCTCCCACCCATAAATATATGGTAGCTCTAATGCTTTGGTTGCATGGCAAGGGAGATAACAGCTAATGGAAACTGGAAAATGTAAATAAAAAGTTCAGAAGAGAGCACTGGGAGCAGGTCTGTGTTGCTACTCACTAAGGATGTCAGAGCCAATGGCATTTATGAAACTCCCAGAACCACACTTGATTGCTGATTGCAATAACGGTATCGCTGCTGTCAAAGGGGAGAATCAAGTGTGTCCACAGAGCTGAAAAGTGTCCATCAAGACAAAGAGGGGGCCAAGGAGACTCACCAGAGCCATATGTAGCTGCTATCAAGGCTCAGAATTCTCTTTTGAAGTACGAGTAGGAGGAGGGAGCAATTTGAACAGTATGTCACAGGATCCCCCCACACTGATAATGGCCTCTTGTAGATGGGATTCTACACTTGTGTGTCATTTCTCTTACCCTGCAATAGAGCTGGGCCATGCTGTGACCATCTCCTCCTGCCATCACCCCGGAAAGGAGCTGATCTCACAGCACACTTATCTCCTGAGATATGTAAGGGGCTGAGGTTAATGGGAGGATGTGCCGCACTTACTGCAACTCTTTTGGAAAGTACGATGGGATTTGGCACTTAGAGAGCATTATTTCCATTCAGTAGGGCAGCAGCAGATGAAATCTGAGCACGCTAAGTGTTTCCTGACACTCATCACGTTGGCACTGTTGCCCTTCTCCTGGGAATCGGTGCTTTTAAATTATTGCTGTGCTCCAGCCTGCAGAGTCTGCTATTAAATCAAGCAAAGGAAGGCTCTTTCCCTTGGGGCTGTGCAGAATGTTCAAGGCCTGCAGAATAATGCTTTGAGGAAGCAAACTAGACACCCACCCGTGAATGCATGTGCGTGCACACACACCCCCTATGAGTCCAAGGCACAACTCGGACAATTCCAGGAAAAGTGCATCTGTAGAGCAATGCTATCTGTGAAGTCTGGGACATTTCCTTACACGAATCCTAAGAATGCTAAGGTTTGTTGAGACATGATTGGAGCTGGTAAAAAAAAAATGGTGGAAAATGTAATGCAGCCCTGGTTTAAAATATTTACCTGAAACTCCTGCAAGTGCCAGTTCAACAGTGCCTTGCCCTGAAGAGGTTCTATGTGGGCTTTACTGTGTTCATGAAGATATTTAAGGTTTTGGCCATAACCAACAAACAGCACATTCTTCTCACTCATCAGCCCTTCTGCACACACCCAGCAGGTATGGAAGTTTAGCTGCACAGTTGCAGGATTCAAAGCTTGACTGAACAATGTGTGTGTACCAAAGAAGGTTGTCCTTGCTGCAGAAGCAGGGTTGAGAAGTCTGAGTAAGTGCCCATTTGGAAGACTGGAGCTGGTAGGCGTCTTGGCACAGGGGACTTGCCTGTTCCCAGCAACTGTCCTAGCCCTCCCAACAGGAAACATGAAAGCCTTAATGTACTTCCGCATTGATCCTGTTCTATGTGGCGGTCCTGCTGAAAAACGGTTGTTTTGTACCTGTCTCAATGGTTGTTTTAAGAACATGTCTAATAAACCCTTTCCTAACAAACCCTGGACTCTTGGTGTTAGTACAGAAAGGCCTGATAGGGTCTTCTGTCATTAGCCAGCTGCTCCATGAAGCTGCATCACTCAAGATCTTACGCAGACTCATGCACGACCAGTGGTACAGAAAACACAAGATGCTGCCACAATCAAGGGTATGAACCACTGCACTCTTACTCAGGTGGGATACCTGATAGTAAACCCTCATCCGGCAGCCCCAGAGAAAGTGATGCCAGAGTTGTCTATCAGTCTTCAGAACAATAGTGTACTGGGCATATGACTGGCTCGCTTACACAAGCCATCTGAGCAGAGGGATCTAGGATGCCACCAGTTTGCACACCACATTCCTTCCACTTCATACTGCCTCAAAGGGCTATTCATAGTTTCTTGTCTGCAGCCTTCAGAAATTCCGGAGCTGGCTCAGGTTCATACCCTGAAAGATCCCTCATTCTGAATGGCGTGCACCTTACCACCTGTTATACTGGAGAGGGACTCTTGTCACGACATGCTGTCTACACTACAGTCCTGAGTCCAGCAAAAACCTTGGTTAAAGTCCTCTCTGTTTACTTCTGAGCAGTTAGCAGGAAAACATGAATAACTCGCTTTTCTGCAGGCCATTAAACTTACGTAGGACACACTCAAGGCCCTCAGGCACAGCATAGCAGTGAGAAGTTAAATGAGGGAAGAAAGGAGTGAGGATTGCGCATGACCTGTCGCACGCTGGGCAGTCCCCTCCCCTTTGCCCATTCAAGCACTTTTTGGGGAAATACCTGCCCTGCAGGAGAAAGGTGTCACAGTAGCAATAAGGCACAGAGCCACAGGAAAATCAAGTTTGAACAAAAAAAGATGTAGAAGTGCTGCTGCGCTCTTCCTAGCTAAACATAAAGCATCTCTGTGGATCCATGAGCAAGAGTGGTGCAAATCCCCATTCCTTCCTATTCCTTTGACCTTCCTGTCACCTAGGAGATCCCTGTGATGGATTGGTATTCTGAAAGGGCTGCAGTCAGAGGCAATAGCCACTTTTTGCCCTATTATTTATTGTTTGCCCTTCCTCTTCTTCCTCATCTGAGCAGTAAACAATGAACTTTGCTTTGAGCCAGATCACTAGACCATGAAGTCTCATCTGATTCCCCCAAATCCAATCCAACCTCAGTTAATGCCCACAGGTTACAAAAAGTGGGACTGCACAACTCATTTTGTGTATTTACCCTAGTCCATTGGCTGGAGCATCAGATGTTTTCTTGGGGATTACCTACCTGCTTGCCAAGAAGTGAGTGCAAGACTTATGCCCCAATCCTATTCCCCAATGCCCCAATCCTATTTCCCATCAGCCTGCATGATGCAATGGTGCCAAAGGAGCGAGCACTGCATCCTACATTCTATGTCAGAATGCCGGATACAAGGGAGGCACCAGGATGCAGGTCTCTTGCTGTCTTGTGTGCTCCCTGGGACATTTGGTAGGACACTGTGAGATACAGGAAGCTGGACTAGATGGGCCTATGGCCTGATCCAGTGGGGCTGTTCTTATGTTCTACGGTGGTGGGGGCAACCAGATACCCTGGGAGAGTAAAATTATTTTTTACTTACCTCTCCATAAGCCACCTCGCCTCCAATGGGTCACCTTGTACCTATCCCAGCTATTTAACTGGCATAAGTTGGAGGAGACTCAGGGGGCAAGTCAGGCTGGGAAAAGGGGCGTAGGATCCTGGCATGAACAACTGCCATCAAGACCCACTTCTTCTCATTACACAGGCCTACAAAATTGAGGGTCAGAAAAGTTTTTCCCAAAATTTATGGTGGTTTGATAAGAATTTGGGGTGCCGATTCAAAAAATGGCATCCACTTTGTCCTATCACGTCTAGTTTTGGAGATATAGTATAGCCTCATCAGTGAATGGTTCAAGCAGCTTCCTCATGAGGAAGCTGCTTGAACCATTCACTAAAGAGGCTATACTATATCTCCAAAACTAGATGTGATAAGACAAAACGGATGCCATTTTTTGAATCAGCACCCCAAATATACCCAGGAATTGGTGTAACGTTTAAGGAAGCAAAATGTGTGTTGGCCTGTGTTATCAAACTGCCTGTTCCTCCTCCACAGTGCCTCTGCTGACACATCTTCTCCAGTACAGCCTGGGTGAGCTGTTGGCACACACATGGAACCTCTGGTTGTTTGTACCAGCATAGAACATAAGAACAGCCCTGCTGGATCAGGCCATAGGCCCATCTAGTCCAGCTTCCTGTATCTCACAGTGGCCCAGCAAATGCCCCAGGGAGCACACCAGATAACAAGAGACCTACATCCTGGTGCCTCCCTTGCATCTGGCATAGCCTATTTCTAAAATCAGGAGGTTGCACATACACATCATGGCTTGTAACCCATAATGGATTTTTCCTCCAGAAATTTGTCCAATTCCCTTTTAAAGCCATCTAGGCCAGATGCTGTCACCACATCCCATGGCAATGAGTTCCACAGACCAACCACATGCTGAGTAAATAAATATTTTCTTTTGTCGATCCTGACTCTCCCAGTCCCACAGCACACAACAGCAGTATGTCTCTTGTGAACCTGGATCAGGACTTATGGCAGCAGCTCACAAGATCTGCCACTGTAAGCGCTAGATTGGATTGGGCTATAAAATCCTAAACTAGCAGAACTATGTCAGGTAAGGAAAGTAAACTGTAAGCAACATTGCTGTTGTTCTATTTTCAGCTTCCCTTTCAACCTGTGCCAACTATTGCCTTCACCCATCTACCTAAACCCTCCTGTATTGTTCTGTGCTTCCTTCAATGCTTTATTTTTGCTTTTTACTTTACCCTTTGTTTTGGAGTTATTCATCCTTTTAATAAAATGAAACTCTTTTTATTCTTGCTATTTTAACCTGCCTGATCAAAGTTCACTGGGGAGGAGTTGGTTGTAATCCCAGACTACCAGCCTTCACTCCTGCATTTAAGGGCACCCCAGTGATGTGGGGAGACCCTCCATTTTTCTGGGAGGGGGCTTCCCCAAAGTGGCCTGATTTCTGATTAAACCCAGTTCCAGACAAGACTGCTGGGAGTGGGTGCCACTTGCTAGGAGCTGTGCCCTGTGCCCATTCATCTCACCACTAAAACACGGCAGCCACTGGGAGCAGGCATTGCCTTGAGAGACTCTAACTTGCTTTGTAGCTTCCTGGGGTCAGAGGTTTAGCTGTCACCAGTGCTTCTCCCAGCTTATCTCTTGGCATGCAAACCTCTGCAGGGGTTGTCACTTTAACAGGCTTCCTCCTGTGCTTTCCAGTGATGCCTGGTTAGAGTCAGTCTGAAATAACCCAACAGAAATAAACATTACTTACACATGTCTATTTCTGGGAAAAAGCAAGGAAGTCCACACAGATAAAACTCATGGGGCAATGCTTCCTCAGTCCCTAACAGGGATGGTGTTCTTAACAGGTAGTTTCCCTGTTAGGGGACTGACAAAGATTGTCAAGAGTTGCGTATTTTTGCACAGGTACCTGAAGTCAGGCCAATGAATAGGTTTCTTTATGTGAGTTGATTTATGATGCTATTTTTTTTAACAGTTTCCCTCACTGCTCAACAAACAGAATTTCCTCACCACTGATACTATTACTCCATTAGTAAAAGATCTGAGATCCTTAGGTATTTATTCTTGCCATCCAATCACCATTGCTGAAATCAAGAAACTTTATTTAGTAATATGATTCAGACTGGGACCTTAATCACCATCTGCAAGCTGATTAGAGAAGTAGCTTGAACAAACACTGACTAAGGGTACACAAGATTAACATAATGTATGAAGTTGCCTCACAATGAGTCAGATCACTGGTCCATCTGGCACATGGCAGACTACACAAGCAGTGGTTCTCCAGGATTTTAGAGGTCTGTCCAAGCCCTTCCTAGAGATGCAAGGAACTGAATCTGGGATCTTATAGATGTAAAGCATTTTGCTGCACTATTGAGCTACAGCCCTTCTACAAAAATTAAGTTACCCCTCAACACCTTTTAATTTCATCAAGTATCCTTAATAAAGAAGCAACACTTGTTTATGGGAGATTCTGATCTATAACCTTAATTGCAAAAGCAAGCACTGAATCAGGATAAGAAGCAGCTACTCTAGTTTCATTAGCCTGCAGTGTGACTTTATGTAAACAGCAGGGATGGATCAGTGAATAAATGAGGTGTGAACTTGGAGGTAGGCTCCCTTCAGGTAAACTCAGTAGGGTGCCTATCTCAAATGATGTCACAGGGATTAAAGATCTGTGCACACCCATCAGCTGGCTTGTTATCCTGCAACCAGGAAGATAAGAGAGTGGTAAAACTGCACGCTAGAGTGAGGTGGTACAGCGGGACCTTGGAGCTGAAACACTCCAATCTGAGCGCTCCAGAACGCTCCAATCTGAGCATTCCTCTTCAGGCAAAAAGCAGCAGAGGCGCAATCCTGATCAGGACCTGTGAGGGCAAGGGGTGTTAATGTGGAGGGGGAAGGTGTGGGGGCAAAGAGTGTTTACCCATTTCTGCCCAGCCCACATGCGTACACATTTGATCCCTGTTGTGTATATGCAACGTAGTTAACGTGGAGAAAAGGGGTGTGGGAGCAAAGGGTGTTAATGTGGAGGAAAGGGGAGTGGGTGTAAAGGGTGTTAAGCTGGAGAGCAAGGGTATGGGGGCAAGGGGTGTTAACCCACATGTGTACACATTTGATCCCTACTGCGTATACTTCACTTTGTTAATGTGGGGGGAAGGGCTGTTGATAACACCCCCCACCAGGTGCACACTACCACCCCATCGGCCAGCCGGTACTCCCCGCTCTTTATGAACGTCAGAGCCAGCAAAACACGTGTTCAAGCTGACATGGAGTCTCACAGGCTCGCACAAACTCCAGGCCAGCCCCAACCTGCCAGCCGAGCCTACCTCGCAGGTTTGTTGTGCGGGTAACTTGGGCAGCGAGCCCCTAGCAGGACTAGGGGTAAATAAACGGTGCCGGGCTCCTGCGGCCCGACGGGAGGGCGGTGGCCGGCCCTTCCCCGTGCCGGGCGGGGAGCCGGGCGTGGTCGGGCGCTGCACCTGAGCGGGCGTGCCGCGGACTTTGCCTGCCGGCCACCCGCCCGCAGGCCAGGAGATGCTCGCGGGCATGGGCCGGGCGGGCTGCGGGCGCTGCGCGGTCTTCCTGGCGGCGGCGCTGGTGCTGGACGCGGTGGGGCTGGCGCTGGTGCTGGCGGGCACGGCGGGGAGGCCCACGCTGGACGGGCGCCCCTACGAGGACTTCCTGGCGCTGAGCGGGGGGCTGCTGCTCTTCCTCTCGCTCCTCTGCTGGCTCTTCTGGTACTCCGGCAACCTGCGCGGCGTGGCCGACGAGGAGCTGCCCCTGGGCGCCCGCCCCGCCGCCGCCTCCGCGCCCCGCAGCCACGCGAGCCTCCTGCGCCTGGCCGCCAAGCTCTCCGAGCGCCTCTCGCAGCGCCGCCGCCGCCGCTCCCGCTCCGCGCCTGCGCCCTCCCTGCCGCCGCCGGCCACGGTCCTGGTCCGGCCCCCCGACCCTCTTGAGCTCGGCAGCCTCCGCCCCGCAGCGCACCCTGAGCCGGGCGCCGCCGGCGAGCGGCTGGTCTGACGCTCTTCCAGGTAACCGGCTCCGCTCTGCGCGTGCGCCAGCAGCTGTCTCTGAGCATGTGCCGAGGGCCTCTTGCTCATCACGGGTCAGCTGCCTCTAAGCGTCCGCGATGTAGAGTTTGGGCAGCTGTTTCCTGACAAGCTGCTGGTGTCTGACAAGGGTGACCGGCAGGGACGTGGGGAAACGTGGCTCGCCCGGACTCCAGCCCCTCGCTGATGAGCATCGTGAAGTCAGTTGAGGCTCGCTTTGACTAAGCAACCTTCTTTCGTGTTCTGTGGGTAGCTTAGAATTAGGAACAAAACAGCCCATGTCCCTCTGAGCATGTACAGAGTGCTTTTCCTGCACCACTGTGTAACTTGCCATTTGGATCATTAGGCTCTCTTTTAGGTTATTTAGTTACACCTCGTTAGTTATACCTCTTTTCATACCCCTATATTTATATAAATATTTATAACTATTTATACTCTTATATTTATTTATACCCCTTTTTATGGTCTGTCTGTTTTCAAAATTTTCTGTGACTTTTCATACAGCTGAAATAAAACAACAGATCTCTCACTGCACGAGTCACTTGGGTTGCCTAGCTTGGGTATGACATATCACAGGCTGTGTGTGTGTGTGTGTGATAGGCTAGAATTGTCTCCTGTTGTCAGGTACTACCCCAGCCATAAGACATTCCATGTTTTGCTAGTGAGTTTGCTATGCCTAACTGACTTTCTCATAACTTGAATAGAGAGCTGGTCTCCCTTGTACCTTCCCCTGCCCACACCAAGTTTGAGGGCATTAAGAGAAGTAGAGCTTTTCCACAATCGGGATCTCTGGATTCCCAACCTATTCAAGGCATGGTGGACGGGGACTCATGAGACAGTCTTCTCTGTGGTGGTGCCTTGCCTGGAGAGGTATGCTTGGCAGTGAGCTTGTGTTCATTCTGGCACCAGAAACTTTCTTAGTTTCCCAGACTTTTTAATGAGTGTATTCCGACTGGCTCCACGTTTTGATTGTTGTCTTTTGTTGAGTTGTTCTTACAACTGTTGTTTTTATTCATCTTTAGTCAGCTGCCTTGAGAGGCTTTGCCTGAAGTGCAGGTTATAAATGCCATTGTGCTTACAAACACACAGTAAGTGAGTAAGCAAGCACTAATTTCATTTCCCATGGTGTTCTTCGAGCAGTGATTTCAATATTAACGGTAAAAATGGAAGCAAAGTAGTTGTTAAACATTTATCCCGGAACCCAATGGTCTCTTATGACCCCTTCATGCTGGGTAAATAATGGCCTGCATGTTCTCTGTATCTTTTGGATAATGTTATCATCATTACGTGACCTGTATATACAGGTTCTCTTCCTGCTTAGCTTTCTGCCCTCGACAAAGCAGAATTCTACCTGAAGCACAGCAGAAGTAGCAGATAATAAATGTAGGATAGTCTATGCAGGGACCAGAACTTCCTTTCTGTTGCTCACAGCCTGCCTAAGGACACTTTCTGTCCTTCCTGCCTAAAGACACTTTCTAACACTTCTGGAAGTGGTAGTGAAGGAAGGACGTGTGCCTCCTCCCAATACTTGAAGGAACCCTGAAGTAGGCAGCAATTATTGAGAGTCAGTTTATCAGCCTGTGTTTTCAGCCATTTCAAGAATAGTTTTAAATGTGATGCAGAGTGGGGAGTATGGCATCTTTTCTCCCTGGCCATACATGAGACTAAGGCGCATATAATAGTTTTGGTCTACATATATCCGGGACTTGCAGTGCCACTAACACATTATGAGGTGCATGTTACATTTTCTTTATCTTTAGTTCACAATTTAATTTTAAAACCCAGTATAAAATAACATAGTACATAACCTATCCAGTTTTGCTCCAATAATGACAATACTGTATACATCTAGAGGCTTTGTGCCCTTTGACTGTCACATTCTAATATCAAGTAAATGGTTCCCCATCTTTTCAAAACAACTCCTAGAACACCTGATTTCCCTTTTTGCTGTCAGTTTATTCTTAAACATTGTGTTATGTTTACAATCACTCTTTTCAAAAGTCTGTTAAGTACTGATGTCCAGTTTTGAGTTGCACATATCAAATATTCCACAGGATCCACATAGCTTGCTTTGGTTTGGCTTTTAGCAACAAGTTGGTAGTGCAGACAATGTATGCCCTGTTGTTGGGCAGGAGGTCTGGTCTAGAGGGTAGAGCCTCCGTCTGCCTGAAGATAACATCCACAGGGTCACCAGTTCGAGGCCACTGGCACCGTGCGACCTTGGAGCAGCTGACAAGCTGAAGCCGAGCTATTCTATCTGCTCTGAGCGTGGGAGGATGGAGGCCAGAATGTCAAGCCAGATCGGAATGAAACACCTTGAATGTAGTCGTTCTTGAAAGAAAGAACCTTCTTTGAAATTGTAAAAATCCCTATTTAATAGGGATTTAATAAAGCCTGCCTATGTAAACCGCCTTGAATAAAGTCTTGAATAAAGACCAAGAAAGGCGGTATATAAATACCTTTTATTATTATTATTATTATTATTATTGTCTTTATAATGGTTTCTAGTAACCATTTCCAATCAATATTTATCTTTCCTTCGTCCTGCCAAAGGTACATCAGGTTTGCACCTGCTTGGACAGAAGCCCAAGAATGGTCTGAAACTATAATGTATATACATATAGTATAATCCTTGTGGCATGTAGCACCACCTGTATAGTAAAGAAAATTTTGAATCATGAATGTTTCATTTACTGACACAAGTTACTTTCAGTGTTGATTCCCAAGGTGTGAGCCTTCGTGGTGACTTTTATAAGAGGCAGCCTTTGAAATCTCCTTTTTGCTTGTGGAGAGGTCCCCAAACAGGGTGACCAGACATCCTCTTTTTCCAGGACATGTTCTCTTTTTTTAGCCTCTTGTCCTGGAAAAGAACTTAAATGTCCTCCTTTACCCTTTGAGCAGGTCCCTGCAGGCAGCACATAGCCTTCTTGTAATTAATACATTATATGTAATAGTTTTAAATTTAATAAGTAATTAAATCAATATATGAGTGTTTTTAGCTTTAATTTTATCATGTCCTACATTTTTCTTGGATGCCCTACATTTTGGGGTGCCTGGTCCTCTTTTGCAGTTATGCCATCTGGTCACATTGACCCCATACTAGAGGCCACATCCAACATTGGACTGGCCCTCTGAGCCCCATGGCTTTATATTTATTTGTGCCCCCCACTAATAGTAAATCATAATGTGAACTAATAACATGCCAATGTTTTCTCCTATGGTGAACATTTTTGGAGCTATGTATAAATTTTTTTTTATAATTGGCCCACCATAAGAGCAAGACTTAGTGATGTGGCTCTGGCTACTGAATGGAAACCCTGACTTAGTGGATTTCAGTGACTATAACTGATGAGGTACTGAAATGTCACAGTACCATTTAGTGCTAAATATGTTGCATGAATCAGTGGGATAGTAGCATTCCTGCTTTACAAAGAAGTCCTTAGTATTCTTTCACCTGGGTCCAAAATACAGTAACCTGATTTGCATGTCACTGTATGCATGATATTTATGCAGTGGCTTGTCAAAATCATATAGCATTACAGTACAGCATATAGTGCGCAACCACAAGATACATTTTTGACAAGTGTTTATGCCAGTTTCATTGTTGACATGGCATTGGGCGGCCACGTGGGCCGTAAGTACTCTGGTGGCTCTAGTCTGCAGCTGGGCATTTGCTTCAGTCTGTTCTGGATGTCCTGCCCCAGGATTGCTCCATGCCGAGCTTGGCCATTTGCTGTGCTACCATGTTCCATACCGCAGTGACATAATAGAATAAAAGCACTTAGACTGTGCTCTGTGTGGGACAGCTGTCCCCTGAGTAGCATGTAATGTTCTCCAAACAGGCCTTTTTTCCTGCTTCTGAGATGCACTAAGCCCTATGCCTCCCCCCCCCCCAGATCCCCAGAGGTTGCACAGACTGTAACAAAAGACTGCATGTGCCCAAACTAGCCATTATGACGGCAGACTCCTGGCTAAGGTTGCTGCCAAGTTCTTTCAGCTGCCAAAAAGTGGTGGTGCTTTTAAAAACTGCATGGGGTGGAGCTCAGACATGGGGGGGGGGAAACAGTGCTTGGGAAGAAAGCAAATGTTTGGGGGGTGGGGAAGTGAGCATAGAAAAGGGAAGGCTTCAGGTTTCCCTCTTACATGTCCATTCTGCATTTTCAGTCTTCTCCAAGGAGTGTCATGCCATTGTAACATCCAGTTTGTCTCAAATTGAAATAATGCCCATTGTTCAGCCATTGCTTTGTGTTACCTTTTTGTAATTGATTGTCTTGGTGATGTTTTAGGACCCAATCCTATCCAACTTTCCTGCTCCAGTGTAGCCACAATGCAGCCCCGTGGTAAGGAAACACGTGTTCCCATACCTTGAGGAGGCACCAGTGACTGCCCCTCCATTGCAGGATGCAGCACACACCCCACTGGAACAACTGCACCAGCACTGAAAAAATGAATAGGATTGGGCCCTTAATCTAAGAATCGTGGATGCGAAAAGGTTCAAAGAGCCCAATCCTACATGTGTCTGCTCAGAAGTAATTCCCATGTGGTTCACTGGCATTCCTTCCCAAGCCAGCGTGTGTAGGGTTGCAACCAAAGTTCTGTATGCCTGATACCACCCTGGTCTTTCAAGGTCCCTTTCTTGGGAGGGAGGGAGGGAAGACTTTCTTTTTAATCACAGGAGCAGCAAAACTGTCCAAAGAACTGGAGCTGATGCTCTTGTTAGGCACACACACTGCTGTGCTCTTCTTGTAACTGTCGACTTCCAGAACCAGCATAACACAACACGCTATCTTTTCATCTGTTTCTCTTCTCTCCCCACCACATTTCAATTTTTTCTTAATGAACATACATCTGGAGACCATTTTTCTATGCATTGTTACACTAGCAGGAAAGCTTTCTCTCTTTTTCAGTTCTGGGAGCAAGCCGTACCACACTTCAGGTGCACACTGAAGTCATTCTGTTTCCTTGAAGGGGAAAGCTAATGGATGCTGATTTGATCAGATTTGGTCAAGCAGCTTGTCCAGTGAATTAAACCAGCAATAAGGACAGTTTTAATGTCCTACTTAAAATTACTTCCTTCTCATTGTTTTAATCTCATTGGTAGCAAAGAATTGGATGTCCTTTGGGCAACAATTACAAACGCACCCGGCAATAAGCCCAAATGGACAGAATGGAACTTATTTCTGAATGCACTGGTATATGAATATGCTTGTGTTCATATTTCTGTGCTGTTTTAACACTAACTTAAGGTCTTTTATGGCATGAGGGAGGAAAAATAAACCAAATTATATAGTTGTTATTGTTTATCTGTCTGAGGCAAAGGTCAACATTTGAAGACAGTGTCAATATTTGGGGCTGTCTCACCATAATCCACTGCCCACGTCCTTTCTGCTTAGGGTGGGATAACGTTCTCTCAGTTTGTGCGAACAGGAATCTCTTTGGGGAATGGGCAAGTTAGACCCACTCCTGATGCTCGCAGCTCAAGGCAGACTCTGAAGCAAGACAAACAAGCCAGACCTTGGAGTTTTTCAGAGCCTGTTTACAAGCAGCCTTGGTATCCCTGAATCAGGCAGCTGATATCTGCATTCTGCAAGAAGCACTCGGCCTGTTCTCTTGTAATGCTATGGGCTACATAGCCAGTAACCCCTAGACCTGGTCCAAATATTTGCTCAGCTTTCCAGTGTGTTTTTTCTGAGTCCCAGATGTGGATGTGAGCCAGTCACTCTTTCTTCTTCCTCCTAGGTCGAAGTCATTGTGGAATGACCTTTCATAGACCCATATGCTGATCCATCGCCTGTACCATTCCTGTTGATTGGCGGAGCTCCCTTCTGTGCCACAGCAGCTGGAAGAGCCTGGTTTTTATCAGTTGTTATATTTTTTTCTTTATTATTTTTGCCAAAGATTCTTGTACCAAAGCATTGGACCGCCACCTCGTTGAGAACCGTTTGTGGAAAAGCCGCCGGTGGTGACTTGAGAACATGCCTGTACAAGAGAGTCATTCACTGGCTGCGGATCGATTTTTTGATGCTGAAGGATTTTCATAGGAATGGCTTATTTTTTGTTGTGTCCCACACTGCGTGGTGCTTTCTCAGCCCCAAAGGGCTGCACTTAATGGCTATGCAGACTGTTGTTGATCCACAAGTGTGAAGTCATGCAAGTGAACTGGCAGTCACTTTGGCACCTGCTCCTTATGAACCTTTGGGGTGGTTAGCATGTTAACATGTGTACTTGTTTACAAAAAAAAAGTGAAGGGAGAAATATTTATAATAAAGTTGAATTTTTTTTATTTTTGAGATAAGTGGCTTGTGGGTGTTGTGGTTAGCAGCACTGCGTTGGGTCCTTTGCTTTATTCTTTTGTTGGATCCTGTGCTTATTATTAAGCTGCAGATCTTAGGTCCAGACCAAACATGCAAAAACCCACATGGAAATGGGCATGCCCCACAGCATAAACACACATTTGGGTGCAAAACCCTCATGGGTTTCCTTATCTGTGAGACATTTGTGAATTTTTTCACAATGGAATATCCAATTACCTCTTTCCTGCTTTTCCACCTCTGAATCCATGAGTTTGGAGCCTTCCACATGGCTTTTTGAATGTAAGATCACAAAACTCACATGGTTTTTTATATCCGTGAGTTCTGAGTCCTTGGAGGGGAGATGGCCCCCTTCCTCTCCGCTCAATCGAAACTCCCAGTGGAGCAACAGATGGGAGAGGCTGGTGGCCAGACAGACTGAAGACTCATCTGTTCTCCATCCTTCCAACTGTGCCGCTCTGGTCGCTTCATGGCAATGCTGGCCCTGCCTGTGCATTTTTCCTTATCCTGTAGGGAAAAACAACATCCCTTGTGGGACAAACAGCTGCCTGGCAAGCAGAGTTTGATGGTGAAAAGAGTATGGGTAGGAAGGATAATTCTCTCCTTTTCCCACTCCTGTTGCTCTGATAAAGTTGGCAGTCCCCTATAGTTGCTTTCATGAAATATATCATGAACCAAAGCAGTGGGAAGAATGTTTCACCTTTTCCTACTGCACTTCTTTCCTGATCAAAATCCTCCATAGTTGCTGTTTACTTCCAAAGGGATACATTTTCCCCATGGGGAAAACTATAGCTGGGGGAGGGATTTGCAGAAAGAAATGAGGAAGAGAAGAGGTTAAATATATGCACCCTGCCACCACTCTGATTGAATTAGCAGCCCCTACAGCTGCTTTCATTAAACGTGAAAAATAGCTACAGATCAAATCATGAATCTGCCACATCACATTTATCATGGCCAGAAGACCCCATGAAGGAACTGAAATCAGTAAGCACAGTTTGAGCTCAGCTGTTCTGATCACACTGGATTTGATTGAGCCCCCTGTTTTTTTTCGCCCCTGGAGTGATGGTCTGTGAAGCCTCCTTTCAAGGTTGCCTATACACCATGTCTCTGGAACTGCAAGAGCTAACGCTTGTACCTGAAACCAACACACAGTTTTCTTTCCCATCCCCATCTATTTCCTGCTAACTTGATGAAATAAGGAACTTCTGAACAGTCTCTACTGAAAATTAGGTTCATAAGAATGGATTGTAGTAATGTAGACAGTTACAGAATTTGGGAGTTTAATGGATATTTCTGGACATTGTCTGCTGGCTATTTATTTTTTGGCAGTATCTGGAGCTGGCTGCCATTGTCAGCTATGGGCAGGATCCTGAGAAACATGAGCACTTTCAAATCATTAATCTCAGGAGATCTTGTGCTGAAATCTCAACCAATGAAATCATGGATATAAAACTGCTGAATTTGGCTGCATCATACCGTATACAGCACACAAACAAAAAATTCACTGACCCATCAAAGCAATGCTTCCTGTCGCATATCAGACTTTCAGAAATGTATGGAATGTACAAACACCAATTTTGAATCATGTTTTCTTCCTTTTGAGTCATTTGAACCTCACATGACTTTGCAACATAAGCATGAAGTGTCCCCACACACCTGGGCTGATTTTTTGTTTTTAAGGAAGCAGATAGGTGCAGCTGTTCAGATACCCTTTGTGGTTTTTCCCCCCCTCCCAGGGGATGATAGAGAATGGCAGGTCTATTGGAGCCCTCCTCTTTATGCAGCATTACTTACCTCAGAAGTTTATCACTTCTGCCTCTGTTCATCTGGTTGCCTGTTCTATACTGAAAGATAGCTGTTGAACAAAATTGTACTGCCCAAATGCCAACTGATAGCTTTAAAAAAAAAAAAATCTGATGTGCACATGACATTCTAATGGCATTTCTTTCCATCTAGAAATAGTTTAGCAAGCAGAACTGCCCAAGGCTGTGCATCTAATATATAAAAGACAGAACTGAGTAAACAAATACTCGTATTTGCTAGATCACTCTCAGCTGCGATACTGTGCCTTATGGCATTCATACTAGATCTATCAGAGTGATGTATGGGAGTAGGGCCCACTCAAGCAAAACAGGGTGCTTTGTAGCTCACTGCACAAAGATACAGGCTGGGAACCAGGCCAGGTAGGTTTTAGCAAAACCCAGGATTTACCCACTAGCAAGGCATTCACCTTTAGCATGACTGGCCAGAAACACCCATGGCAGGGACAAAGGAGGGGGGAGGTGACTCTAGAACCCATACCAACTACTTCACAAAGCTGCTTACTAACCACCCAGCCATAGTAGGAAACAAGCAAAGAGCACCTCAACCAGCATTTAACAACTTGCATCACTGTGGACAGGCACACTTAACTGAGATGCAGTAGTACAGGGATCTATCAGATGGAGCACCACATGGGCCAATCAGTCACTGGGCTGACGTGTGATACTGGGTACTTTCTGCAGCAGTTCAGCCAGCTAGTCACACCAACACACACTCCATTCACTTTGCTACATCTGCTGGCACATAGCTGCTGGCATACCTGCTGGCGTGGTTGTCTCTATGCTTCTCTTCATGTTCCCCTACCACTGACTGCCATATACCACAGCAGCAGAGAACAGGGAACATTACACAGGCCTACAAAATTGAGGGTCAAAAAAGTTTGGTTTGATATGAATTTGGGGTGCCGATTCCAAAAATGGCATCTGTTTTGCCCTATCACATCTAGTTTTGGAGATATAGTATAACCTCATTAGTGAATGGTCCAAGCAGCTTCCTCATGAGGAAGCCATGGTGTAGGCTTCCTCATGAGGAAGTTGCTTGTACCATTCACTAAAGAGGCTATGCCGTGTCTCCAAAACTAGGGCAAAATGGATGCCATTTTTGGAATCGGCACCCCAAATATATGCAGGAATTGGTGTAACATTCAAGGAAGCAAAATGTGTGTTGGCCTGTGTTATCACTGGGGAGTGTTGCCAGCACTGCTTCTCCAATCTGTTATGCCCGCATTCTCCGGTAATCTGTTGCCAACACTGCTCCTTCACATGTACACGTGTGACCTACACGTGCCATGCGCACATACCTGAAATTGGGGAAATTAGCAAGCCAAATGTCAAATCTAGCAGTGTGACAAGGTTTGGGATCCTTGACATGGATGAGCAGTGCAACCAATCTCAAAGTGCCTCAAAATTAGGCTAACAGTCACCACAAGACAGAGCTTTTCAAAGAAGATAAAGAGTTTATTAAAGCAATAACCTTTTGGGAAGAGAGAGAGAGAGAGATAAAATCACCTATCCTAGTCTGCTGGTTTGCTTGAGTGTGAAGTCCTTCTTGAATGGCAGGGCTGTAAAGTTCCCAGGTTCTTCCAAAGTGAAATGCCAGGCTGTACTCCCCCACTGCCTCTGGAGTGAATGAACTCTTTCTTCTGTTCTTGTCTTGTTCTTGCTCTGTCTAATCTGCTTCTAGAGCAGGGAAGTTATAGGACTTTTCACAAAAGAAACAAAGGAATATCTGCAGGACAAAGGAGTTTGGAGAGCTTCTTGAGTGATGCATTTTGGGCTTCCTGGCCTTGATTAAGTTTTCTAGGAGGTCAGAAAAGAGCTTGATTGCCCATCCAGGAAGTTTCTACTGAACAATAGTGTGGCAGGTGTGTTATTTCAGGTGGAAGGACTTCTTGGCCTAGAGTCTGAAAAGGAACTACCTAGTTGGACAATTGTAATTCAATGTAACATTCAGGCAGGACTTGTTCTTGCTAGTTATCCTTTGTCAAACCTCAAGCACCCAGATTTAATCAACCATAGAGGGGCCTTCCCTTGGGATCCAGCAAAATTTCTTCCTTTTTCACTTCAGGGAGGCCTGTCAGACTCTGAAACCAAGATGGACGTGTGTCTGGGGAAAGAAGGTAACAGGAGCACCCCCCCCCCCCAGAGCCCAAGAAGTCACAGAGTGAGGATGCTACAGTCCCTGGGAACTGATTGGCCTCTCCCCTGCAGAGTCCCACCCTGAGGCCAGCTGAGGTAAGAACAGTTAGAGTGGGAAGACAAGATCTTTGTCTGCTAACAAAGAGGCAGCCTGTCTGATGTCTGCCAGACATAAGCATTTCGGTTTTGGAACAAATTGTCTGAGGATGACCTTCAGATTCGAAACCTTCAGTTTGAGGCCTGTAAATGGTGAAACAACAGATCAACACTGTACAACAGTGACATGCAGTGAGCTCCAGGGCTGGGGAGGCACAGTGTGTGGAGCTCCTGGGTGATGTTATGCGCAAGGCTTCCTGGGGGCCACCTGGAAGCCCCACTGCCTGTGCAATCACAGCAGAGGCTGAGCTCTTGCTGCTGCAGCTCTAGTCTATCAGAGAGACACAGAGAATCTAGAGCAACTAGAGCTTGTGGCAGCTGCAGCTCAGCTTCCCCTCTGATCGTGCAGCTGCTCAAAAACTGGTGAAGTACCTGTGCAATTACAGGAGAGGCTGATCTGACAGAAGAGGGGAGGCTCTGCCTCCCTTGACTCCCCTGACCACACATCCCCGCTATACAACATCTCGTAGGGTTGTAACCAGGACCAGCTGCATAGCTCTCTGGAGGCATGCATGGTTCTATCTTCCTTCTCCCAGACACCAAAGTTTGTATTGAAAACCCACGTTTTGACAGGGAAGGCTTGTTCAGTCTTGTTACCAACAATTCCCTGAAATGTTGTAAGAATACTAGGGTAATGACAAAAACTTTAGACTTATTTCCTCCTCCTCTTCGAAGGAAAAGTTGAGACAGGGCCAACATCCTTATTTTCATCAGTAGCACAGGTGCATTGCATCAGAACAGTGGATCGCAATCTTTTACTTCAAAAAACAGCCTTTGAAAAAATGCTCTGACCCCTGTTCAGCATATTTTGTTCTGACAAAGAGGGGTTGAGCCAGGACATGTGACCCTTTTGCCTAAGATGGTCACATTTCACATCAATCAAGTCTTTCATTACCTGTGTGTTTTCGCTCCATGGTTTAAGAGGGAGAAGGAGCTAGTAGAATTGCATCATTCTAGGCACACAACAGGTTGTTTATCTGTCACCAGGCCAAACATGTTTCTACCCAGCATCTGGCTCACTGGGTGACTTTCTCCCAGCTTACCAGTTGGCTAAGAAAGAGGTCTAGACTCCTTGAGAGCACACACCTCCAGAGTGGTTCCATCCTCCACCTCGAACCTGAGCTGCAGGGTAGCAACATGGTCAATGCCAAGTCTAAAAGGGCATTAGTTCAACTATTAGGTTAGCCTTTGGTTCAGTGATGGGGAGGTCAGATTCCTGCATTTGTGGACATCTACATGCGAGTTCAGTATAATGGATTTCATTTTCTCAACAATGTTGTGATTTAGGGCTTTTCTTATTGTGTGGAAAATATTTTTTAACTCCAAATGGCTTCATGAGGTAAAAGGCCTCATGCACTTGCAATGCATGCTCATCCTGGTCTAGTGTCTTCATCCAGAGAAATTTGGGGAATTTTCTTTAACCATGTAGAGGCCAGTTTGGATTGTCTGCCCTCCTCGTGGTGTGATTAAAACATATTCCCCACATTCCCCTGGATGGGAAAGGAGGGGCTGGGATGTTTATGCTCCATTGAAGTACAGAGCCTTTACTGCATAGGAATGGTTCAGGGTTAAAAAATATTGTCCAAACTAGCCCATGGCAACCTCATATCACATCATTCTGGTGACACAAGGATCTACACTGTGCTGCTGTCTCATAAGCTCAACAATGCTTTCGGACAGGGGTGCTCAAAGTTCTTGGCAGGAGGGCCACATCATCTCTCTAACACTGTGTCAGGGGTCGAAAAAAGGAATTAATTTACATTTCAAATTTGAATATATTTACATAAATGAATATATTAGAGACAGAAAATGAATGAATGAATTCAAACCAGTTCATAAACACTTTCTAATATTGGGGGGGGGGGGAGGAATATTCCAGCCAGTTCATAAACACATTCAGATTCACAAAAGGGATGGAGGATCCTCCAGCCAGTTCATAATCATTTTTCACACTCAAAGGGGGTGGGGGATCTTCCAGCCAGTTCATAATCACTTTCACACTCACAAACGGGGAGGGGGATCCTCCAGACTTTCACACACACACACACACACACACACACCTGCCCTCCTTCCCTCCCTCCCTCCCTCGCTCGCTAGGACAGCATGTGCTGCTGTGTGACCTTCCGCCCTCACTCACACGGGATCTTTCTCTCCTGCGCTCTCCCGTTTCCCGGTCTTCCCCCTCTGGCTCCACGAGCAACCTGCAAGTCTCATGTTGCCTTCCCACTATAAAAGGCCCTGCGTGCCTGCTGGGCTTGTCTTTCCTTTGCTGCCACTGAGCTCAGCGGCAGCAAGGGAAAGCCAGACGCTGAGCTTGCGCATCAGGCCAGCGTGGCCTGGGGTGAGGGCCAAGTGCCCGTTGGAGATGGGGGGACCCCCTGGGGGCTGCAAGTGGCCTGCGGGCCAGGGTTTGAGCAGCCCTGCTTTTGGACTTCCAAACTAGTGACATCTTTATTCCAGAATCTTGATCCATCGTACCAGCACTACAAATTTTTTTCGCAATATGTGTTGACGGTCATTTTGTTCTGGAACTCACATGATTGATGATTTTAATTTCTATGCATGAGTACAAGACATAATCCCAGGTTAGCCTTGGAGTCAATAGGTGGCCTTCAGCAAGTGTCATTGTATATACAGTGCCAGTGTATAAACTAGAAACAATTACCTAGTTCATAAAGTTATTGAGAGGATCAGATGATCACAAAGTGTTTCGTACTGTGAAAGAGTATGATAAATGTCTTTTTTTTTAATTCATATTTTCTATCTTCTTACAGATATAGCAGGTTAATATATACCACACTAAGCAAGTGAGAAACAATAAGAGCAGATAACATAATTTGTTGTTTACTCATTTACAGAATCTCTAAACTTACATGATTTGTTTTTTCAGTTTACATGATCTGTTTTTCAGGCAAGGTGCGGGGAAAGAGCAGGGCAGGAGAGGGGTGGGACCAGCAGAGCTCTGCTCCACCGGATCCGGAACCCCATGCCGGGCCTCCAGGCTTGACACGGGGCCTCTTAATTCTGTGACAGTAAAATAGCTGGCGCATGCTTGAGTGTCCCCATTGCAGGAGGAGACTCCAGTGGCTGCCCAAAGCCCATAGGATGCAGTGGCAGCTATTTTGGCACCACAGTTCCTCTGGGCGCTGGGCAGCTCAGAATTGGGCTGTAACAGTCAGCAATGATCCATTGTCATTTCCTCAGTGGGTGTCAGGGTGGAACTTCAACAGCAAAAATCTAGTAATGATCCTTGATATCAAAAAGTCTCTCTCCAGCCTTTGGGATGTTGTGGTGAATGCAGTGACCCTTCACTTCTTGGAAAAAGTTCCATTTGTACATACCTGGTACTGGGTGACCTGAGACAACTTGAGCTGCATTTTCATTCTGATTCAGGAATCCTCATGACTGCAAAACTAGCATAACTGGGACATGTATAGAGCATGCCAGATCACTTAGCTAGTATCATGGCTGGTACTGTGCAGCGTTTTGCTAATGCCTGGTTATTAGTAGAGACCATCCACAATGGGGGCTGACCCTGGGATTTTCTACCATTCAGTCAGGACAGTAGGAGCTTGGTCTATCTGAAATCTATAAAAGAAGCAGGCTAGTTTGAGTCTGGCATATTTTTGTTCTAGAATGGAAAAACTGGCCATTGATGATGACCCCTCTGGCTCCTCTTGGAAGTGAATGAGGAAAATCCATCTATGTGAGTACAGTGCCTTCCTAGACAGGATTTCTGTCTAGCTAGTTTTGTGGGGATTTATAATTTTTAATGTGTCAAATTCTGAAAGACTTTTGTCTAATTGCAAGTGCCTTTTTGGTACTTTTGTCCTTGTCCCATTCTGTTTTATTTCTGGCTTAAACAAATCAACTCTCTTGCTGTTTTTATGACACTTGGTATTCTGTCCTGCCCAGAATGAAGAATTCCCTCTCCTTGCTCCTGATGTCTGTGCAGGGCTTCTGCTACTATTCAGGGCAAGTGGAGATGCTAAAGAGTTGGAAGCTGCCCAGTCAGTTGGCTCCCCATGCTGAGAGAACTCTGGTCTTTTGGGCTTACCCAAATGGGAGGAGGAGTGAAAAAAGTCATCCTGGTTTTGTCCGAATTTGGAGGCCAAGTTCCCTTTCTGGTTGCAATGAGAATATACCTGTTTTGTTTTAAAAGGTAACCAGAGTATATAGGAAGATCAGTTTCATGGCCTGTGTGCTTTGCTTCTTCCTCTCATCCCAGTACAGAGGGCCACGTGAGGCCTCCTCTGGATAGTCACAGATGTAAAGCTCATCAGAGTTGAGAATATGACATCCTCCAGTTAGTGGAAGAGAGAAAAGAAACAGTTTGGAGCCAATCTGATCTCTAAGAGAGCAGACAGAGAACAAATACTTTTCTCTGGAGTCAGATAAAACTGGAGTTAAGTTGGGGGGGGGCTGAAATTGTTCAGGGCTATATTGACTTGACTATATTGATAAGAAACTAAGACAGAATCAGCTGGTGTGCTGAGCCATTATGCAAGCATCCATTCTGATTTTCTTGTATATTTGTAAATAATAAAAGACCCCATAAGTTTCCAGTGCTTTTTCTTGTTCATAGCTAAGAAAATCCTTCCACGCTGCATGCAGCTGGAGTTCTTACCACTTGGTGACGCTGGAAGTGCATATAAAATAATATGATATATTTATATAGTACTTTAGAATGTTCCTCTTTGCCGACAATGCAGCGATCACTACCCACTCTGCCAAAGATCTCCAGCAGCTCATGGATCGTTTTAGCAAGGCCTGCCAAGATTTTGGACTGACAATCAGCCTGAAGAAAACACAGATCATGGTTCAGGATGTGGACTTACCTCCCTGCATTACAATCTCTGCACATGAACTGGAGGTTGTCCATGACTTTGTGTACCTTGGCTCAACGATCTCCGACACTCTTTCGATACCGAGCTAAACAAACGCATTGGTAAAGCAGCTACCATGTTTTCCAGACTCACAAAGAGAGTCTGGTCCAACAAGAAGCTGATGGAACATACCAAGATCCAGGTCTACAGAGCTTGCGTCCTGAGTACACTTCTGTACTGCAGCGAGTCATGGACTCTTCGCTCACAACAGGAGAGGAAAATGAACGCTTTCCACATGCGCTGCCTCCGACGCATTCTCGGCATCACCTGGCAGGACAAAGTTCCAAACAACACAGTCCTGGAACGTGCTGGAATCCCTAGCATGTACGCACTACTGAAACAGAGACGCCTGCGTTGGCTCGGTCATGTCGTGAGAATGGATGATGGCCGGATCCCAAAGGATCTCCTCTATGGAGAACTCGTGCAAGGAAAGCGCCCTACAGGTAGACCACAGCTGCGGTACAAGGACATCTGCAAGAGGGATCTGAAGGCCTTAGGAGTGGACCTCAACAAGTGGGAAACCCTGGCCTCTGAGCGGCCCGCTTGGAGGCAGGCTGTGCAGCATGGCCTTTCCCAGTTTGAAGAGATACTTGGCCAGCAGTCTGAGGCAAAGAGGCAAAGAAGGAAGGCCCATACCCAGGGAGACAGACCAGGGACAGACTGCACTTGCTCCCAGTGTGGAAGGAATTGTCACTCCCGAATCGGCCTGTTCAGCCACACTAGACGCTGTTCCAGAACCACCATTCAGAGCGCGATACCATAGCCTTTCGAGACTGAAGGTTGCCAACAACACTTAGAATGTTCAAAGCCCTTCATATACTCTGTCTCAGTCATCATACTAACAACACTGTAAGGCATGTTATTGAATGTACCTAATGTTCAGTTAGGTTTTACTTAGCTGCTTATGGTGAATCTCCTGTTCTATACTAATACTAATACTTCTATTGTATCTATTAGTTTTGCATGCTATTAGTTTTGCATGCTATGTAACAGTACACCAAATTATGAACCCAGGTGTGTGTGTCCATCCTGGGTTGCTTGTAAGTTTTCTAGCAAATATCTGACAAAATGAGTGTTATTGTACCTAAATTGACATGAGAGAGAGAGAGAGAGAGAGAGAGAGAGAGAGAGAGAGAGAGAGAGAGAGCTTTTCTCTAGTACTGCTATCCCCTTCATCCATGATAGGTATGTAAAATACTAAAAGAGAATGCATGAGAGAGCATGGAGACACTTATGATGTCTTTGTCTTTTCTACCCAAGGATTGCCCTACTTTCTGGTAGCATGAAGATCAAGTGATCAAGAACCATGCAATAAGCCTTGTCCATGTGGTACTAGTATTCACATAGCAATATGGGCTGAGACCAAGGGAAAGTAGTTCTTGATATCGTGTGAAGAATGGGGAGCAGTCTCCTACCCAACCATTGATGAAAGTTCCCATAGAAAAAGCAGATAAAGCAGCTGAAACCATCATGATTTGTGGAACTAGATTCCTTTGTAGCCTATCAGATTTACCTTGCCTGCCCTGCTTCACACACTGTGATGTGCTCCATCACACATTGACTTGCCAATCAATCATCTCAGAGGTTGGAACTATTTGGTTGCGTCAACCATGTGCCAGGCAGCTCGGAATGTGACTCTCGTGACAGGTGTGGTGTTTACATAGCCCTGCGAGAGGCATGTCACTGGAATTAAAATCATTTAGTGAAATCAGTTTTCTGAGCTGGTGAGCCACCCTGGAGGTTTGTGCATGTCCACAGGGAGCAGGGCAGTTGTTAGCTAAAGCAGGTGCCTTAAAAGGCAAACAATGACTGACACCTGGCAGAGCAAACTTCTTCAGGCTGTTGCTTTGCTACTAAGGAATGTTAGCCACATGTATTAGCGAAAAGGAGTGGGGGAGAGAAGAGATCTGTTTGCTAGAAAGTTTGCTTGAATCTGGACATATGGTTGAAAGCAAACCTGATATGATTTGTACCCCAGTACCACAGACAGTGAAGGGTTTAATTATATCAGGGACCTCATAGGCATAGAATAAGAAAGGCTGGCTGGAAAATGTTACGATATCAGAGCAAAACCCAGATGTCTTATGGTCACTGAAGCCCTGTTGGGGGGGGGGGGGAAATGACCACCCTCATTCACATACCATAATCTTTTCTGGGAAAATGTGAAATTATAACAAATGTATGGAAGGTTGCAATCTGAGAAGGGATAGAAAACAGTATCACTGGAAAAAAACAGAGAGACTATAAGGGGAGGGAGCTAGGATTACTGCTGCATTCCTGGTAGGATTATTGTGTCTTTATCAGCAGCACAATGCAAGAGGTTCAACTCTTTCTGCAAGAAGTTGCAGTGAAATTCACCTGCTAAATTTCTGCCTTTCTGTAATTGTTAAATGTACTTGTTTTTCTTGTAATTGTTAAAAGCCTTGCCAGAAAAAGAAGTGGCAACCTTACAAAGAGGACCAAGGCTGCAATCCTATACAGACCTAACTGGGAGTAAGTTCCATTAAACTCAGTGGGGCTTAATGTCTGAATAGACATGCATAGAATTGCACTGTAAATGTGGATACAGGATAGCTCAGTGCTTTTCAATCTTTTTCATCTCAGGGCACACTGACAAGGCACTAAAATTGTGAAGGCACAGCATCAACTTTTTGAGAATTGATGATGCACACCATGCTGCTGGTGAGGGCTCACATTCCCCAATGGCCCTAATAATAAATCACCCTCCCCCAAATTCCCATGGCACACCTGCAGACCATTCGTGGCACACGGCAAACTGGTTGAAAATGACTGGGATAGATAATAACAGCAGGGGGTGATGCATGATGGGAGAAGCAGAAGTGTAAGTGGACTGGGCAGATTGGGCAGAGGAGCAGTTAAAGCCAGAGAAGGCTCATTCATGAGACTATGACAGTCGCCTCAGACACCAGATTGCCCGAGAGGGCACCTACCTCTGTCCACTGATTTGCTTCCACTGCTCCTTCAACTCTCTCTTCCTGGAATGGAAAAGAAAGAGGGGGCCAGAGCAAGTGAGGAGCTGTGGAAGAGAGAGGAGTCCATCACCATACCATTCTCTTCTCCTCCTCACTTCCTCTTCGACTTGATCCTCTTCTTCCTTTCTAATCAGGGAGTGGCAGGAGCAGAGGCTGACATGACACTAGGTAGGGTGGGCATCATTTGGCATACTGCCTCTGGTGCAAAAGGGAGACAGCCCTTGTTAAAGCAAATGAATACTGGGACAGGCATACCTAAGGCAAAGGATATGTATCTTTGGAGTACCCTCAGGGCCTGTGCCAAGCTATAGACAATAAAAAAAGAGTACAGAAATTTTTCATAAGACATTCTAATTAATTATATTCCATAGCAATCTCGTGGTACTTCTCTTAAAATAAAAAAAATAGGAATTGTCTGTTGCATTTTTTAACTGGGTTTTTAAAAAAAAATTATGGGTGTAATTCAGAGGCGCCCATGGGCTGTCGCAAGTCACTTGCACCAGCCCAGGAGGGTCGCAAATGTGCCATAAGGCACGTTTGTAGCTCCTTGGGAGGAAGCCAGGCCTGCGGAGGCTGACAGAAGCTGACACTGGCTTCTTCGGCGAGCCTTGTGATGGCCTTGCTGGGCTGAGACTAGGCTCTGGAGTGGGAGGGGAGGAGGCAGGGAGGAGGCATTCCTGGGCAGAGGGAGTGCGGGCAGTGGGCAGCCCTAGGGGTGGGCGGGGGGAGTGGGAGGCAGGGCTGGGATCCAGCACTTATGCTGGATCCCAACCCCTGTTTCCAGGGAGCTTGGAGCGGCGTGAAGCCGCTCCACTCACCTCAAACTTGTGCTGCCTCAGGAGGTGGCACAAGTCCAAGGAGACCCATTGGGGCAACAGTGCCTTCCCCAGAGGTAAGGGGAAAAGTTTCCCCTTACCTCTGGCTGAGCCACCTTGGACCCCTGTCCTGCAGTGGATACAGCGCAAGCCTCTTGGCTTGCCTGTTGCAGTGCAGGGTAGGATTGCGCCGTAATCTATATAAAACAGTGACCCTCAAATGTTAGTACTGCACCCCTCTGTGGTCTGCGACCTAGGCAGTTGCCTAGGTGGCCTAATGATAGCACCAGCCCTAAGTGCACTGCATTTTTTCATGATGAGAGAATAGGGTTGCTAGGTTGCAGTCCAGAGAACTCTATTTCACAAGGCAGTGGTTTCTTCCACCCTGTTCTTCCCCTTTCCCTGGTCCCATCACCTACTTTCTCCCCCTGCTTGAGACAGTGAGACAAAAGTGAGACAAAAATGAGAGCCTTGCTTGATCCAGCTGACTGGAAAGAGCACGGACAATTACACGGAGTAGGGAGCAAACCAAGAGAGATCACAGTTGCAGAGCTGTTACAGAAAGAGGCATCTGTAATAGGGCAAGTGGGGTGGAATTGTGACCTCAGGATTCCACCTAAACCTTAAATGTTTAAACCCTGATCTGGCAACACTGAATGGCAACTTTTGGTTTCCTCTGTTACTGGCAGGTACAGGCAGCTCTGGCAATGGACTTAGCAGCAATCCAAAAATGGTCACCAATGGAGAGCTTTGCTGTTTTGAGAAAATGGACATCTCTTTCACTGTCGAAAAGCCCTACTGGGCTGTTAGTCAATGGTTCACTTATTTGTCAGATATTTTAATTGAGATTATCATATCTTCTTGTTTGATATGAGTGCTCATGAAGAGTCATGTACATGAACAGACTCTTACACAAAAGTAGAGAGCAGAAGGGGAAAAAATTAATTCAGAATATTTTTTAATATGAGAATAGCTTCTGAAGTCAAAAGCCGCAGCCTGCATTTTATCAAGATGTATATGACAACCACAACATGTTTACGGATTGATTTTCAAGAGGGTGCCTTCAATAACTGAAACAAAACAGTTGATAAACATTGTGGAACTGCTAACAGAATGCAATTCCTCAGGTGGGTGTTACAGTTTTATGAGTACTACATAGGGTTGCCAATTGAGCCCAGAAGAAAACTTGCCTGGCCTGCTCTAGTGCCTTTAACAAGAGCAGAAAGCTGCAGGTGAAACTTTTCATAGTGTAGAGATAAACATCTTTACCCACTAATGTCTGTCCTATAAGAACTTGCTACAGGGACCAGCAGAAAAGCTCAGAGTCTTACATTCGTGCAACATAAACCTATTGGCAAATTGTAACACGTTTTAGGAGCAGTATTTCTGGCTGTTTTTACCAGAACGATGATCCTCTTGTGCTAGACAGCGTGGAGCTTGATTTCTATATAGCCCACTGCGCCTTGAAGATGCTGTCCTGGTTTGAAAAACGAATGCCACCTTGTTTAAATATAGATAACACTTGACATACATGGCCCAAGGAAATTCTGAATACTTGCTCTGATTACAAAAGCCTTCCCTGAGATAATGACACCCAAATGGACAGATCTATGCAGCAGGAAGCCTTGCAGGCAAAGGTGCTGTCATTGCTAGTATGAGTGACAGGACAGGAAGGGGTTACAGGCTTACCTGCCCTACCTACCTGTTATTCTGGGAGGTGTAGTGACATCTGTACTTCCTTCTGGTGATGAGAAAGTCTGACTGTAGTGATAGACAGTGAAAGAATTGCACACAGGATGCCACAGCTCAGCCTGTCTCCACACTGAGCATCAACTTGTCTCCTTGCTGGTGGTCCCCACAAGGAAGTCTTTTACCATGATTCTTGCCTTCTTTGTGGGTCGATGCATCTGGATATTTGTTTTGGCTCTTCTGTGTGATGTGGCTGGGTTGGTCCTCCTCCTCCTTGGGATTTTTGGTTATCTGAGCTCCTGGGATTTCTTCATTTACTCTGGAGCTATACTTCTGGCATTTAGCCTGGTATTCTGGTCTTTTTGGTACACTTTCAACATTGAAGTCTCCTTTAAGGAATTGGGTATCTGATTGATCTATGACTAAATGAAGGAACAGAAGCCATTCTCAAGCATTTTACAGACATTTTAGCTTTCTGCTGACATCTGATGTTTTCCCTGGAGAGCTGAAGGGAACGTAAAGGTAAGAACTATGAATGACTGCTCTCCCCACAAGGTGAGTGCTATCAAGCATGGACTGGGTGTTTTTTTAGATAAACAACTACCTTTAGTGGTATTGGCACCTTGCAGAGTCAGAAATACTTTTGAACTGGGTGAATGAAAACATTGAATGTCACATAGGAGAATTCTGAATTGGATGGGGGACAAGGTCAGGTCATAACATTCTAGAGAGAATGAATGGTACCTCAAAGCTTATCTAGTCTAACATTGAGACGGAATTAACTGGGCTTAATCCATCCCTGACAGAGGCTTATCCTGCCTCTTCTTCAAAGATATCATAGTTAGCACTTCCTTATGATGTGACCATAACATCTGTCAACAGAAGCCAGCTCCTGATAATTATCAGAACTAACATATTGTGTAGACTGGCCTACTGTGTTTTCCAGCTCACATAATAAAGTCCAGTGGAACAAAAAAGTATTGGAATGCTGTTGATTATGTCTTTTCCCCAATTTTGGATTGTTTCACATCTGTTCATTTCATTGTGTTTTGGCTGTCAAATGGTAGCTTATTATGTGCAAAAGTTTGCACATCCTGCTATTCTATACAGAATAGATTTGGTTTCAATTTATAATCTTTTTTAAAAATCTCAGGACTTGTTAGTTTCGTGTCTGTTTTAAATGGCACGTAGCCTAAAGGTCCTGCCCTTTTCCTTACAAGGAGGTAAAAATGAAAACAGTGCTTAGGAACAGGGCTACAGCCTTTGCAAACAAACTCTAAAGAAGGTGGTCAAACACAGTCACATACCCTGGAGTAAATGGAGCTGCCTGGCTATCAAAAAGATCCCACTGCACATTAGTTCCTGGAATTGACCTTAAAGCCCCTGCATCTCATGGAGAAGAAATATATTTATTCATTATTAGGCATCTCATACCCTGCTTTTCTATCAAGAAGTTCAAGGAAGCAACAATAATATGACAAAAGAAAGAACGGTCCCCTGTGCAAGCACTTCGAGCCCAATCCTATGCATATCTACTCAGAAGTAAGTCCCATTAGAGTCAATGTGGTTTACTCCCAGGAAAGTGTGGATAGGATTGGGCTGTTAGTCATTACTGATTCTTGGGGTGATGTTGCTTCCACTACGCTTTCCTAGCAGACTGTAAGTAGGGTGGTTTGCCATTGCCTTCCCCAGTCATACTATCCTTCCTCCAGCAAGCTGGGTACTCATTTTACCAACCTTGGAAGGATGGAAAGCTGAGTCGACCTCAAGCCAGCTACCTGAGATCTCAGCTTCTGCTGGGATTGAAATCAGGTCATGGGGAGAGTTGCATTATTGCAGCCTACTACTCTGCACCACATGAGACTCCAATATGACAAAAACACACAATTAAAACAATCAATAAATCAATTAATGATTCTAAATAAAGCATCATTCAAATTAATCGAAAACAATGCAGTTCTTCAGAGTGAAGAACAGCCACCATCAAATCTCACTGTTTTAAAAAGCAGTATCCAACCCCTCTCCCCTTGTTGAAATAGGACAGTTTTGGATGCCTACTAAACAGTGAGAAAGAATGGAGTTGGGTGGGCTTCTATCAACTGGGTGATTCAGATTCACAGCACTGCAACAGAACAACAGCACTGCACTGACTCTCGTGCCCATCTGTCATGAATCAGATGGAAGGAGGACTCAGAACAGAACTTCAGAGCTGACTATCAGAAGTCTAACACAGTGATTTTTCAATCTGTCTCATCTCACAGCACATTGACAGTGCTAAAATTGTCAAGGTATGCAATCAGTTTTTTGACAATTGATAATGCACATTGCGTTGCCAGCAAGGGGTTTCACATCTCCCAATGACTCTACTTAAATGAACCCTCCCCCAAACTCCTGCAGTACACTTGCGGACTTTTTGCAGCACATCAGTGTGGCTGAACAGTGGCTGAAAATAGCTGGTCTAATAGGTTCATAAAGATAGAGGTGATTCTGGAGACACCCTGATCTTGGGCAATATCTTGCTTTAAAAGTTAATACCAGCACATAGGACTGAGCCCCAAAACAAACTGATAATCAGTGCAGATGGCATAAAACAGAATATTATGATCCAATATGCAGGCTTCAGTTAGAACCTCAGCAGCTGTATGTTGAACCAGCTGATGTTTCTGAGACCCCATGTGGAGTGTTTTATGGAAATCTAACCAGGAAATGATTAAGACCTGAATGACTGTACTAGTCATAGTGACCGGGTCTGGTTCTTCCAGAAAAATGTGCAACTGGTAAATACTAAAGCTGGTATGAGTTGCTTCTAGCTACTGCCACTACTTTGCAATTCAACTGGAATGCTGGATCCAGTACCCCAACCTGCAAGTCTGATTTTTTAGATAGTTGTGGAATTCCATCTAAAACAGATTGTACACCTATTCCGTGGTCACCAGAACCTTCAATCAAAAATACTTCTGCCCTATCTAGGTAAAGCTTCACTCTCATCCAAACCAAAACTGATGTCAGTTATGTCAAGATTTGTAGATCGCTTATGGAAATATTTTTAAGAGAAAAGATTATAGCTACAATCTACCAACAAACCATTCATTGCACTTAAGGCTGCAATCCTATGCTCCTCTGGAAATAGCATCTTCAGCTGTCCACTTCCCATCTTTCCTGATCCTTTCTTTTCAGGCTCCCCCATTTGTTTACTTTCTATCCACTAAGATAATTTCTGCTTTCATTCATATGTGATGCTGTGTAACAAACAACAAATATACTGATGACTGAGGGAAGCATTCACTGCATCTATCATTATTATTGGCATTTAACTGCCATCATTCCTGGACAGAAAGTAAATTTGCATCTGTTCTCCTGCAGCTCAGCTCTACAGGGAGAACAAGGAAAAGATATAAAATATAAGATATAAAATGAACTCTATTTGACACTGTGGCCCACTGTTTAATCATTTACGTATATGTCATTAACTTTCTATATCTGTTGTCACCCACAAGCTTCCTTCTTGTGGCAGATGCCAGATAAGAGGCCTTTAGACCAAATCTGAAATCAGGGTATCTGAAATACCGTCTTCTCCCACATGACCTTGGCCATCTATTAAGAACTCTATCAGAGGCCCTGCTTCCTGAGCCTCTACTTTCTGAAGCTAGAGAAGGGTGACTTTCTCTTTGGTGGCACCCAGATTTTCCTATCTAGTCATGTCCACCTGGTACCTTGGTACTATCTTGTGGTAGGCACCTGAAGAAATGGGTTGTGTTCTTTCAGGTTTTCCATGGCATTTGATTGCATTTTAGGATGTGAACACAGTGGCAGACCTGGGGTGAGCTGGGGGGGCAAATGCCCCGGGCACTGTGCTTGCCGCGCCCCTGCTGCTGCCACCTTCGCCCACGTGCCTGTCCAAGCTGTTCCACAGGCAAGCAAGGCTCCGCGTGGCACTCGGCAGTGTGCAAGAAGCCTTCTGAGGGTTCCCCACTGTTTCAAGCAATACTTCCAGTTTCATTGGGAAACTGGAAGTATTGTTTAAAACAGCAGGAGGTGTATCAGAAGGCTTCTCAACCACTGTGGAATGTTGCATGAAACTCTGTGAGCCTCAATAAGTTTCCTGGGGGGGGGGGGTTGGCATGCTGGAGGGAGGTGGCATGGGGGGGATGATGCTGGCCTGCCCTGGGTCACAATGGCAGGTCCACTACTGTGTGTCTTCTCCCCCTTTTAAACAGGTGTTTGTTTTACAGCTTCCCTTATTCTTTTTTAAAAAAATTTACTGCATTTTTCCTGTTATTTAGTATGTTCTTTAAAAAAATCCAATTGATCTTTTAGCAGCCCATTGATCTTTAAACTCCTAAGTATGCGGAAAAGGCAGAGACCCTTAATGAAATTGCTCCACCTTTTATCTCCCATCAGTTTTAGCTAAATTATGACCTCCCCAGAGCACTCTAAAAGCAGGGTTATTATTATTACTAAAAATAATAGCAGGGGCAACAGAAAAGCTAAGAGGACCAGTGCTTTTCTAGCCCCCCTGCAATTCAAGGCCTACCACTTTTAATTTTTGCAAAAAGGCAGGCAAGCAAAACTATCATAATGATTTATCGTGAGGCACTATAAGGTGGGCATCCCTTGCATATTGTACAGAAAGACTATCTGGGTATGGTGCTTCAGGGAGTGCTTAATCCAAAGACCTCCAGTATATGGGATAAGTTCCATGCATGTTCCAATCATTTTTCATTGGCGTTTAATAGCGTCAAGGATGGAGAACTTCCAGGCATGCATGATAATCTTAAACCTAGATTAAGTGCTTCTCAAAGTACAGCAGTTGTTGGGTGGGGCCTTTCAAACATATTCTACACTTTGCTTCTGCAAAAAATTAATCGGCTTTGCAAAATAACTTCACAAACATATTTTTATGTGGGAACTAATGTGTCTATGGGTATGTTTGTTCAATTTTTCAATGCGTACTTATAAGCCTGCAAGTATTACAATCCTTTCCAGCTTTCCACTGGTGATGCAGCTGTGCCAACAGGGTGTGTGCTGCATCCAACGGAGGGGGGATCAATCACTGAGGCCTCCTCAAGGTAAGGGAACATTTGGTCCCTTACCTTGGGGCTGCATTGCAGCTGCATCGGTGCTGGAAAGTTGGATTGAATTGGGCCGTAAGAGCCCAATCCTGAGCTCGGCGCGCCGGCTTCCTGCCGGCACGCATTGTCACAAACGTACTGTAAGACACTTTTTTGAGGCTTACCGCCCAGCCAGCACCTATACTAACCCAGCGCTGGCCAGTGCTGGGCTATCACCGGGCAGATGCCCGTTCTCCGCCACTCGGCAGTCGCATGGACCACTGAGCCACGGCACGGTACGTGGGGGCAGGGAGGGGGGCAGGGAGGAGGCGTTCCAGGGAGGGGGGAGGCGGGCAGATGGAGGGAGTCATGTTGGGGGGAGGGAGGGAGGCTGGGCCAGTGGCACTTGTGTGGGGCTCAGTGCTCTACACAAACGCCTTTACCCTAACGCCAACTTTTTGGTCAGTGGTAACTTGAGCAGCCCCATTCCCTTACCTGGGAGAAGGGGACAAAAGTCCCCTTCTCCCAAGGTGCTGCCTGCAGTAGGCCAAGGTGTGCAGGATACGGCGGCAGCCGTTTTCAGTGCTGCCAAAGCTGCGTGCCCCGGGCAGCTCAGAATTGGGCTGTAACTGAACTACTTGTTTCAATACAGTTCTTCTGTATGCCAGAATAAGTGTAGTATGATGATATAAGTATAGTATGCTTTGGCACCCCAGTTATCTTGATCTCTTGTTTATATGAAATCACTGTTATCTTCCATGTAACTCCATAAATATTTGTTTACTCAAGATATATAACCATTATAAATTATTATAAATATAACATAAATTTAAATAGTAAAAAATAATTTAAGTTGATCTGTCAAAAGGCAACCAACACATTCAGTATAATATATGTATTGTGTAAATAATCTAACAGTATGTAGAAAGATACAGTGGAGCCGACACACCTTGACATTTTTTAATGCTTTTTCCCCACCATACAGCATTCAAGAGCTGATAACCACAGATTAAACCAGGTGAATGAAAAGAGAAGACTTGATGAATATAGCTGCACATCTCTTTGCAGTTGGAATTTACAGATACCCACCATCAGACAAAGCTCAACTGGTCTAAACATTTCAGAAGCCTCTTGTTTGGAGCACTGCGCACTGGTGTGCTGAAAACATACGGATGGAACATTGTACTGATGTTTCTCCCCTGCCTTTGCTTTGTGTAGCCATTCTGCATGGCTGATTTCATCCATTACAATCATCTCTCTCCAGACTTCACTGGACTGGGCCCTTGGGACAGAAGCAATGTTGATTAAACAGACCTTTTAAAACTACAGAGCTACATTTAAAACTAAAAGAGCTACGTTTGCACAGGTGGATATAACTGGTTGCCAGCTGAATTCACATGCAATTATAAAATCAGTGAGATAATGCTCATTTCAGAAACTGGGAAAGCTGCACATTATGGAGGACTGAAGGAGTTAAGTATTGACATTGTCTTTGTAGATGCCTGTAGCTCCAGGAAGCAGTGCAATATGAGGTAAACATTTCATGAAACGGTGTTGTAGGCTAGATCATGCCTGAAGGCCCATTTCATTGCTTGTTTGACTCAGGCGTGTACAAAATGCAATGTCTTAAACACCTGAGCAGGACACTGAGGAGATGGAGACTGTACTTCCCACTGATCCCCCTCCCCAAAAGCTTCTGTAAGGTGCCTTCCTTAGCTGATAACCATCAAATTAACAGGGAATCACCTTTGAGACAGCAGAATTGCTTTTCCTTGTTTTTCCTCCTGTTCTCTTGATGTTCAAAGAGAATGAAGCAGAACAGGGCACTACAGCATCGTGTACATTCATCATTCTAGGTGACTGCACAACCTGCCCCACAGCATTCCCTGTCCTTATGGTCTATCTGGTCACAACTGGTGACAGCAAATGGCTTAAAAAAAATCCCCAGCCCTGCCAGCTGAGGAGAAACCAAACAGTTGCAGACAACAGCTGGGTAGCAGGTCAGTATAAAGCAGTGGTTCCCAACCTGTGGTCTGGAAAACACAGGTGATCCATGAGACCCTGAGAAGTGGTCCACGAGGTCTCAGGGAAAAAAGTTGATCACCTTTGATCACTTCCAGTGTCTCACCAAGTGAGCACTCCCCCACAGACCACTGAAGTGTCAGCTGTGGCTATAGGTAGTCCATTCTCCTCCCTCTCTGGTGCTTGCTGAAGTGCCACCTGTGGGAGGGTTAATTCTCCACCCTGTCTGGTAGTCTGTGGAGAAGTGGTCACTTGGTGAGATGCTTCCAATGAACCATCAGAGAGGGTGGAGAATGGACCCCCCACAGCTGGCATTTCCAGAGTCTCACCTGAGCACTCCCCCCATGGGCTACCAAATTAAATTGTATTTGTGTGTGTGTGGTGGGGATGGAGGTGGTTGCATGTGATCCACAACAATTCCAATGTTTGCCTCAGTGGTCCATGGCCTTCTAAAGGTTGGGAACCACTGGTATAAAGTTTTGCTCCTGTTAACCTAAGCCCTACACAGAAAGCAAAGGCAGATTAGCTGAACTCTCAGTAAAGGACAAGAGGTCAGGAAGTATTCGCTTTCATCAAGGTGGAAAGGTCAGCTCACTTCACATATTGCTGAGAGATGTGGCAGGTATAACTGTAAGATGCCCACCGTACAATGATGAGGAGATGCAATGACTCCAGATCTCTGGATAGAAATTATGCAGCTCCTCTGCTGTGGAAGAAGGCGCTTGTTGTTGGCAACCTTCAGTCTCGGAAGACTATGGTATTGTGCTCTGAATGGTGGTTCTGGAACAGCGTCTAGTGTGGCTGAAAAGGCCGATTCGGGAGTGACAATCCCTTCCACGTTGGAAGCAAGTGTAGTCTGTCCCTGGTCTGTCTCCCTGGCTATGGACCTACTTCTTCGCCTCCTTTCCTCGGTCTGTTGGCCAAGTGTCCCTTCAAACTGGGAAAGGCCATGCTGCACAGCCTGCCTCCAAGCGGGACGCTCAGAAGCCAAGGTTTCCCATCTGTTGAGGTCCACTCCTAAGGCCTTCAGATCCCTCTTGCAGATATCCTTGTATCGCAGCTGTGGTCTACCTATAGGGCACTTTCCCTGCACGAGTTCTCCATAGAGGAGATCCTTTGGGATCTGGCCATTGTCCATTCTCACGACATGATGAAGCCAACACAGCCAAGAAGGCACTATGTAGTAATATAAATGAAAGGAAGTGTGTATGTGGAGGGAATCATCTTTCCTTGGTAGCAGTTGGTAAACTTAATGGAAAGACGACAATACTTGGCCTTCAGTACGTGGGACTCCATTTCCCATGACTCAGGGACTCATTTCCCAAGTTTCAGAGAATGAAGGGTCTTCATGAGTATATCATCTGGCAAACCATCTCACCACCATGCTGAAACAAATGACCAGTGTGCCTTCTCCAGCGCAAACATACATATCCGTCCTGGGCCCGTGCCAATTGCTGTACCTTTATGGCCACACACAATGGCTGCTTTCATTTTTGATCATTTCCGAAGAGTAAATATTAGCTTTCGTGGGAGGGGAAAGAGGCCTTAAAGCAAGCCTTTCAACTGTGGCCTCACAGAAGCCAAGCCACCAGCTGCATGATGGAGTTGAACTGGATGCAGGGCGTGGCCACATGCAGTGCCACAATGTACAGCCTCGACTTGAACTACAGCATCCTGGAAATCAGACTAGAACCATCACATCATAATGGGTTTTCTTATACTGTACTGGGTTGCAGCAGCTTCTCTTGAAAGACACGTGTGTACTTTCATGAGTCAAAGCTAAGACTGAAGATTTCTGGCAAATTATTACCATTGTTACATAACGTTTACGTCCAAAAGAAACCCCATGAACTCCAGAGCCATTGTTTAAGCGCATGTCTTTGTATACAGGTGGAAGTACATGAATACTTTTGTCATTTCTAACCCCGTACATGTATGGAGCTTTATGTGGAGCTTCCTAGATGGAAGTGATGTCAATATAGCAGAGAGGTTTTTTTGTAGAGGTCTCAGAATAACAACCATACTGTGGAAGATACCATGTGACTGCCAAAAGTCTTCCTTGTGGATTAATATTGAATGCAATGCAGAGGAACCCTACCTGATACAAAATACTAAAATTCCTTCTTTAGCATTGTACAAGGTAAATCATTGTGCAAGGTTGACACTGAGACCCAAAGTATTTCCTCAGGAAACCCTCCCTTGCAGCTAAAGAACCAGAACACTCCATCCATTTTCTGACTCTTCTTGAGTAGCTGCTACTTCAGAGCCCCAACCATTCTACCTCAGACTCACCTATTTCAAATGTGGCTGCATGTGCTTCCTCAGTCATGATTTCACAATTTACCACAGCCTCAGCTGCGCTTTCCTTGTGTAGCCAGTCAACAAACACTATAACTGTTGCAAGGTCAAAAGCAAACTCAGTAAGCAAGAATGGTGATTGTCTGCAAGCTTTATTTCCTTGCCAGCAACGGCCCTCTCAGGGACTCCTGTCCAAAGCAAAGAGAGCAATGGGAGCCATGTGGAAGCTCTCAGAGCCCTCAGAGAGAGCCATTTTCCAGTGTGAGCCTCTCCCTTATATCTGATTCTGGCTTCTTTGTCTGAGGAGTCTTACATTTCTCATTGGCTGGTGTGTGACATCAGAAATGGAGGCTTTCTCAGGATTGGCCACAGATAACTTTATGTCTTTTGCTCTTATCTTTTGCTACTCTTTACTTATTTATTACTGGCCTTTGGTATGTCTTTGCTTATCTCTGGCCATTTCTCACTGGCCTGACCCTGACATGTTTCAAACAGCCATCTGCTTATCTATTCAACATTCTTTCTGTTTGGTCTCATTAATCATTGTGGGCTTTCTGCTAACCTCTGTTTAACTAAACTTTTGGTCTTTTCTTCTATTCCATGTGTGATTCTCCATTTGTGACTTGTTATTGTGATGCATAGTGGTATAAACATATTTAATACAAGACAAACTAACTTCTTATTGTACAAAAGGATTTTAAGAGACTTTTCTCTTTATTTCAATTAAATCTAGCCCCTCCTGCCAGCTTTAAGCTCTGACAGAGGCTCTCAAGAATGTTTTGCTAATTAGGGGCTTTCTCATATTATCTTGTTCCTGTCCAGCTGTTTCTGCAGATGTCTGTATCTTGGAAAACTCTATTTTAATTAGCAACAGATTTACTGTCTTTGCCAAGGCTGTCAACTGTCTTATCTGATGTTGCTAGTTTTCCCTCATTAAAAATGTCTCTAACCTGTGTATTTCTAGTTTTCTAGTTTTCTCACTTCTAGTTTTCTCACCTCTAGTTTTCTCACTTCTTGCAATAATTTATTATTGCAAGTGCATCCTGTTTCCTCCCTATTTGCTATCTAAATCTGTCTCTCTTAGTTGTAAATGTGTCTCTGAGTTGTAATCTAATCTCACTTTAGGTTGTACTTCCTTATTTCCAATTAAGCAGGACCTTGAGTCTACAGAGTGCCTAAGATAAGAGTCTTATCTGAGGAGTAACCCTATACCACATTCCAGTGTCTCCTGTCAGACTCTTCTAATTAACTTTGCTACATCTGCCTCTCCAAGGTTGCATCTGAATTACAATTTTCAAACTTGTGGCTTTAAGTAAAACTTAATAACTTTTCACCTTTCTGTGTATTTTATGCTTTAATCTAACTATTCTGACAGCTAAAATTCACTTCCGAAGCCACTATGCCCTTATATATGTGTTAATTACATTTTATAACTATTAACTATTAAATATTGGAGAATATTTGGTATGCATGCTAACTTAGTAATTTATTTGGCACTTCTGTGATGCTTTGGTGTCTCTCAGTATTCATAACATTGTCCTTCTGAAAATATAATGTTTTAAAAGTCCAAAAATGCTTTTTTCCTTTTCAATTCTCTGCTTAGAAGCAACTTGAAGCTGGAATTTGCCTCCCTATTCAGTGCTTTGTCTGATGCTTTAGTATAATGGATATACAAGGCTGTAAATTTGATTCCAAGAGAAGGTTAAATTATTTGTCATACTAGCAATTAGCCTGATGGAAATTTCAGCCTTATACTCCCTTTTTACAGGTGAAGCGGTTCACCTTATCTGATGTCCTTGACAGTTTGAGACTGATTTACAGCCTGTCTCTGTTTCAGTTTCAGACTTCTTCAGACAAAGTAGATTTCATATGTTTTAAGCATCATTTTCCTTATTTCTTAAACATAGAAACTAATAACTAATTTAGCTATAAACACCCATAACATAGCATTAACATTTGGTTCATTAACATAAGTAAGCATTTGAACATTTTCCCTATTAAACTTCCTAATGATTTGCTCTGTTTAACTTTTAATTTGTTTGTATTTGGCTTATGGCTTTCATTAGCCTGTATCATAACCACTGTAGAGCAAGTGAGCCATTGAGACAAGATCTGCTACAAAATGTATGTGTGTTTTAAAGATGCCTTTGGGGTTTAGAAGCTTGGCTTGTTCAGGCCTCCCCAATCTCTGTTTATTAAAATGGCTACAAGCAATTTCAGACAAGGTGTGTTTTTTTATGCATAGCCTGAATGCACTGCCTAGGGCAGTGTTTCTCAAACTGTGGGTCAGGACTCACTAGTTGGGTCGCAAGCCAATTTCAGGTGGTTCCCGATTCATTTCAATATTTTATTTTTAATATATCAGACTTGATGCTACCATGGTATGTGACTGCATTTGGAGAAATGTTACAGACCTGTACTTTTAACAAGCTACTCTGTATATTTTTAATAATGATAGTAAATGGGACTTACTCCTGGGTCAGTGTGGGTAGGATTGAAACCTAGGATTGTTAAAAATGTTCCTGCTTGATTATGTCACTTCCGGCCATGACGTCACTTCTGGTGGGTCCTGACAGATGCTCATTCTAAAAAGTGGCTCCCAGTGCTAAATGTGTGAGAACCAATGGCCTAGGGCAGGGGTGCTCAATAGGTGGATCACTATCTACCGGTAGATCGCGATGCAAAATGAGTAGATCGCGGAGTGCAGACCCCCCCCCCTTCAGGTGCATTTGGGAGGAAACACCGGGAGTAAGGCCCATTGTACTCAATGGGGCTTACTCCCAGGTAAGTGTGGCTAGGATTGCAGCCTCACAGCCTAATCCTAGGCATGTCTACTCAGGAGTAAGTCCTGTTATACTCAGTGGGGCTCAAGGTACACCAACATACATTGTACACATAAATGTTATATGTTATGATGGCGCGAACATTGTAAAAAAAACTCTGGTAGATCTCCGGGCCTTGCTGGGTTTCAAAGTAGCTCTCGAGCCAAAAAAGTGTGAGCATCCCTGGCCTAGGGGAATGTGTGGGCAAGTATGTAAATACCTTTTTGTGCTATTGTATCAAAATCACAATGCAGGGTACAAGCAGGGTTTGACGTATACCCCCACCTGAAGCCTCAATACAGATGAGTCCCTGTTGCAGCTCAATACAAAACAATGAACAGCAAGTGCATGGATGCACATTTCTACCCAGCAGCTGTTGAGTTGGATTTGGTGGGGGGCATTATTTATTTATTTTTATTTACTTTATTTATACCCGACTTTCTCCCAGAAGGGACCCAATTATTCTTTTTGTTCTTGTACCCAAGGGCAAGGGAGGTTTGGATGGCTCCAAGTGACCCTTATATTATGGCATACCAGTTTCCAGAATGAGATTATGCAAGATTATCTCAATGTCTGAGACAATGATAGAAAATGGTATAGAAGTTCTGGAGTTGGACTTTGACCCAAAGGATCCAGGTTCAAATCACTGCCCAGTGACTATCCTTCCTGAGTGACCTTAGGCCAGTTGTTATCTCTCGGACTAACCTACCTCACTGGGTTGCTGTTAGAACAAAAGGAGGGAAGGAATAATGTACACCATCCTGAACTCCTTGAAGAAAGGGCTGTATAAAAATGCAAAAACTAAATAAAATAAAAACCCTTCTGAGACCATTCCACGTTGGCAGGCACTAAGACCCTGGTCTGCAGCTTTCTGAGGGGAGGTTAGCAGTCCAGACTTCTAAAATAGCCCCAAGTTTTGTTGTCCTATCACTTCTGTCACATACACTGGTGTTACCTCTGAAGTAGTGAAGGGGACATGGATGGATGGACAGATGGCACTTCTCAGGATAGTGGATTTGGTCTTGGGCCAGGGTGGTGGTCTACACAGTAGATTTTTAAAAAGAGATGCCATGTCTTCCTACAATATCCTTGAAACACTACCAAAATACCTTTCCCTCAAAAAACACACCTCAGTTGGTTAGCAGTTCTTAGATTTGTAGTAGGGAGAGGGGAACACACCCACCATCTTCACTGTACTACTAACATTCTGGGACTGAATTATGACCCTCTTCCTTTAAAAAAAAAAAAAAAGCAGAAAGCAAAAAGCAAAAAAAAAAAAAAAAAGAAAGAAAGAAAAAGAAAACCACCATTCTGGACTCTGAGCTGATGCAAGAGATTTTGCAAGGGCTTTTCTGACCAAAGTCCCCTTCCTCTGTGAGCACAAAAAACTATTTTTAAGTCAAGCTGTGTTTATAACGTCTTCCTTGTTCCTTGACTGGAAGCACTTCTATCTCACGTAGAATCCATGTTCTTCTCATTTAGGAGCAGGGAATCATGCTGCCCCTCAGCCCCTGCCATCTCTTGTGTTTTGGTTCAGTGGTTTCCAGAGAGGAAAAGTTGAGACATCTGCACTGACTCTCATGTTGACAATTCTGCTGAATGCCACCTTATGAGTCAGGCATTGTTCCCAATACTAGTAATTATTATCATTATCATAGCATTAGTAACTTTTACTTCTTTGAATTTTTTTTAATGTTTCTGTTTGAAATGTTTGTGGGAAAAGTACTAATGAGTTTCAGATAAGTAAAAAATCTTCTTATATTAACTCCTTCACAACCACTTAATGGGTGCAATCCTAACCCCTCATGTCAGTGCTTTCCAGCACTGGCATGGTGGTGCTAATGGGACGTGTGCTGCATCCTGCAGTTGGGTGTCACTCATGGAGGCCTCCTCAAAGTAAGAGAATGTTTGTTCCCTTACCTCAGGGCTGCGTTGCCCTTATGTCAGTGCTGGAAAGCACTGGCGTAAGGGGTTAGGATTGCGCCCAATGTTGAACAAAGTCCATGGAAAATCAATTGTCCAAAATCTGGAGTTTAGCAGTGTGGTGATAAAAAAACACCACCACACACCATGCAATTAGGGAAGCAAATGAGGAAGTGAAGGGAGGGGCCAGGAAGTGTATACAGTGTGAGCTGTCCCAGAAAATAACTACCAATAAAGGGGTCAAACAGGGTTGCATCCTGGCACCTCTACTGTTCAACCTGTTTATGAATGACCTCGCTCCAACCCTGGAGAATGTTAACAGCCATTGTCCTAAGCTGGGCAACCTTCAGGTGCCACTGCTTTTATATGCAGATGACATGGCTCTAATATCTTGCACCCGTGTTGGCCTTTTGAGGTTGCTTAATAAATGTGCTGAATATCTAGCAACCAACAAGCTGGAGATTAATTATACCAAGTCCAAAGTTATGATCTTTGCAAAGTCTTACAGTTGGATCTGTAAGGGTAATAAGATTGAGCAAGTCCGCCAGTTTAAATACTTGGGTTATTACATTTCACTATAGACACTCATGGGCTTCCCATCGCAGCTCAGTGCTTAACTTGGCTAAGCTCTCATTGTCAGCAATTGCACGATTTTATCATACCCAGGGCAACAGATATGTTCCAGCAGCCATGGAGGTTTTTAAAGCCAAGACTGTTACTCAAGTTTTATATAGTGTTCCGGTCTGGTTCAAGGCACTAAATCTAGCTACGGAGTGTATTCAATCTATTTTCCTTAGGAAAATTTTAGGCATGCCAAGATGTGTCCCTTACTCCGTTTTATGCCTTGAGACAGGTCTTATCAGGTTGAACACAATGGCGTGGCTAAGATTTGCAAAGTTTTGGCTTGGTATCCTTTTCAATGCGGTCAGTGACAGTCTGATGTTCCAACTGGTATCAGACTCGGTCCTGCCTTGTGGGATCACCATTTTACACACCAAGTTAAAATCAACTGGTCTCGATATTGAGTGTCTGGGTATGTTGTGTCAAACAGCAGCATATAGAGTTGTCAGGGAGAGAATCATGGACATTGAATGTCAAGTGCTAATGAGCTTGGCCAACACCTCCTGCTCCCCATTGCACTTTCATGTACCCATCCAGTTAGGCAGGATGCCATCTTATTTATCCCAGCTGTATAATCCGCAGTTAAGAAGAGCCTTCATGCTGGCAAGATGTAATGCCCTTCCTTCAGCCCTTCTATGGGGCCAGTTTAAAGGGATACCTCTTTCCACAAGGCTCTGTCCTTGTGATCTGAAAGATGTGGAGTCACATCTCCTTTTGTTTTGTCCCTTGCATAAGACCCAACGTCAGAAACATCTTATGCCCATCCTAGCACACTTCCGGAGATAGGCAGAGGCAGATGTGCTACAAGCACTTTTGTCAGTAGGGAAGGGAGAAACTCTTATCAACATCTCTTGTTTCATCACCACAGTCATAAGTACGCGGGAAATGAGACTGGAAGCTTAGCTCTGTATGAGATCAGCTAATGGGGGCACTATTGACTATTGGATTTTTCCTGTGTGTGACATGCATTTATGGATTATCTTCTGCATCTTCTGATCTTATATAAATTTGAATTTATTCGTATATTGTTTTGATGTATGTATATGCCAATAAAGGTTACAACAACAACTACTAGAGTGTGAGCTGAGCACACATGTCAGTTATTGTGTGAGGCTAGTTCTCTAGGCTGTAAGTCTTGTCTGAACCAGCCCAGTGTTAGAACAGAATGAGGAACATCCTGAAGTATGAGCTGCTGGGCCAATGAGCTCCTCTTGGAAAGTGAGAACAGGAGCCAGAGACTTAGCATTTGAAAAAGAGAAATATGCCTCCTTTGAGACATTCTTAGTTCCTAGTGGCATTTATTTATTTATTTAAAAAATATATGCCTAATCCTTCCCCTCAATAGCAGGATGCCCATGGCAGCTCTTTATATGCAAGGGTAGGAGGAGCTAACAAGGTCTGGCAGCAGAAGGGTCAAACAGAGACCATAAGAATCAGAGAGGTTGTGATCTTTGAGACACTGGAGCCAGTGAGGTTGATGGGACTTCCAGTATCCAGAACATATATGAGTAATGCTGCAATTATCAGTACCGCTGTATGGAAAGCAAAGGCAGGGTAGAGCAGCTGGAAGTAGGACCTATTGAATGATGTAGAACTTTGAAATTGTCCCTTGAGTTTATTTACTTATTAATTTTAAAAAATTATATCCTGCCTTTTCCATGCTGACAGTGTCTAGAGGTCATTTGTCACTCATGTCTAGTTAATATCACATACACATCATGCCTGGCTATAAATACAAATCAAGCAGCCAGAAACGTAAAGAGCATAAACCAATGGACCTGAAGGAGACACCAATCAATCCTCTGACTTTTTTTCAGAACAGACAAGAACTTTTGTGGGTATGTGGACTAAGTTTGGCCTGTATTTCTAGTCAATACACAATTTCGTGGCAGATACAAAATTGCATTTAGAAATCTCATCTGCCAATGTTAAGTTTGCCAACTGAACTCAAGAGGAAAAAAAAGAAACAGCTTAGCTGCTTTGTTGCCTTTAACAGCAGCTTGACTGGCAGAAGCCAGCAGGTAAAGCTTTACACAGTGTAGAGTAAGAGCCCAATCCTATACCTGTCTACTCAGAAGTAAGTCCAATGATAGTCAATGGGGCTTACTCCCAGGAAAGTGTGGGTAGGATTGTAGTCGTAAGCATTATGATTTGTCAATGTCTCCAGATCAGACTGCAGATGATAGCACAAGAGCAGAGGCAAAAAAGTTGGCAACCCTAGACAGTGTCTATTTGCATAGTCTCCTGTGTTAGCCCATATCATATATTACACAGAGTTTTTTCCAGTTGTCACTTGATTTCCCTGAAGTGAAAACAAATGCTAATGTTTAGAGAACAAAGTTGGATTTAAGATACAGGTGGAGCGCGATTAACAAAAAACGAGTTGTGCTGAATTCCATAGAGTTACACAAATACACTGCAGCCTGACACTTCTGGATGGAAGGAAACTAAAGCAGCTGTTATCAGTCCCCTCCGTACTCAGCCCTCCCCGTTGCCAGCTGCCCAGTTTCTTTTACATGGGATGCTAATCTTTTAAGAGTCCAGCCCTATGCATTTCTACTCAGAAGTAAGCCCCATTCCAGTCAATGGGCTTACTCCCAGGAAAGTGTGGAGAGGATTGTAGGCTATATCTCATGCTTTGCTTGGTGGGAAGGCTTGCTTGTGTCCCTGATAGCCTGCACCATGAGGGGAGGGGGTTTGCTTCTGTCCATGATTGCCTGCACTATCTCAATGGGGGGGGGGAGAATTGGCAAACATTCCCTGGGTTTTTTAAAGCAATTCCCTTTGTTGCTACCACACCTGCCCCTGCATGAGTGAGAGAGAGACTGAGCGAGTGCGCGCGCACAAGCTCCACCTTGCTGTACGTGTTCTGCCTACAGAGATTTTTGACCCCCCCTTCCCCTCTTCAGCCTCTTTGCTGGCCCAGGGGCTCCAGGAGTGTTACTGTTCCTTTGCAAGGGGAACCTCTTCCAGGGCTCCAGGGCTATTTCCCTGCCTGGTCGAGGCAGAGCCTTTTTGCAGTGCTTTGGGCTGCCTGGAAATGGAGTGAGAGGCCAGTGCAGGGCAAAGGAGGTGAAGGTGTGTGTGACTTTTGGTTCCCCCACCCCATTTTCACTGAGACAAATCTGTGGATAAATAGGCTGCACCTGTATTTACATCCACCTCAGGCAGGTATGTTTTAGCTGCTCTGTTTTGGTCAGGCCAGGCTTTTATTTCCATAAGATCTGGATGGGCTGAGCTGATCTTCTCATTCTGGGTCATGAAGGACTATAGCCCAGCTTGCACCTGAAACTAAACTCCAAGCATGATGATGCCCTGATGACCAACCAAAATAGACTTGCCTCTTGTCCCACCCACCTTAGATTCTGTTTCAACAGCATCATCATTTTACCATATACAATTCTGTTGTTTGGCTGCATCTGACAGCCAGTCCAGACTAGAGGAAAAGAGGGGAAAGCATTAAAACAAAAAGAACCAGATATATTTATGGATGAGCTAAAAGTGGATGAGCTAAATTGTACATTGCATCAGTTCAGTTCCTGATGGTGGCGGGACAGCTCTAGGGACTCTTCAATGAAGTTTTCAAAATAGACTAGATAGATTCTAGAACCTTATCAATCTGGTTTCACACCCAGTTTAAAACTGCAACAGCCTTGGTTGCCCAGGTGGATGATTCCCCCAGAGAGCTAGCTGGTGGGAGTATGATCTTGTTGATTCTACTGAATGTCTCAGCAGTTTTCAACACCATCAATCATGTTATCCTGGGTTGGAGTTCTCACACAGTTCCTACTTCTGTATCCCATGAGATCTGTCTTATGGGGTCCCACAAGGTTCAGTCTTGTTTCCCATATTATTTAACATCTACTTGAAACAGAGGGGATTAGATCAATTTCTGGAGGAGAAGTTCATTACAGGTTACTAGTAGGTATATGCAAGCTCTTGGTTTTAGAGGCAGGCTGCCCCCTCTGATTGCCAGATGCAGGGGAGGGCACCAGGCTACAGGTTGTGTCTGTTGTCTTGTGAGCTCCCTCAGGCATTTGGTGGGCCACTGTGAGATACAGGAAGCTGAACTAGGTGGGCCCTTGGTCTGATCTAGTGGGGTTATTCTTATTTTCTTATGGGAAAGATTGTCTGGAAATTTTCAGGGAAGTGCCATCAATACACTGAAGACCCTCACCACTATGTCTCCTCAAGAAACCAGATGAGATGGTCGGTAGTCTGAATGGATGTCTGGAAGCAAAGATGTCCCTCCTGAAGCTGCTATTTAAGTTTTGCCCTGCATGGCAAACAGGAACTCTGAGCTAGGACAGTTGTGATATAGAGAACAGCAAGGGGTAAAGAAAAGAGTGGATCCCCCATCACTGAAGTCCCAACCTAATCCAATCCCCTCCCACAGGTACTATTAATCTTTTTTTTTCTTTTAAATCTCTGGAGAGCCTGACTACATCATCCTGTCTGTGCCCCAAAGGGTAATGAAACCTCCACTAGAAAACCTCTCCTTGATTTGCAGATCATGGGGGCTCTGGAATTGTGAAATGAGTACTTAAAAGCTGCTTTTCTGAGTCTAATAGTTCCCTTTGCCCTTATGCTTTGCACCTCTGTGCTCCTTGTGGAGTTGTCCCTATTGCAGATGAGGACAAAGGTCTCATTTACATGCACTAATTTGCTTAAATATATGCAAACATTTCTCATTGACAAAGAGAGAAATTAATCTTTCTTTTAAATGGGTCTGAAGGGATCAAAACTAACCCATCTGAAAATAAGCCAGGTGGCAACCCTATGTATAAATAGCTGCCTGTTTGCTTATCCACATTTTGATAAGCATAATGATTTAAACCATGCTGTGCCACTAGGAGCAATCTCCTTATGAGCTGCTCTTGCTACGTGCAGAGGAAATGCACTGCATGGCTACACAGTCATCTCTTTCAACAAGTCTTCCTTGTCTATTTTTCCATCTGTTGCTCAGGATGTCTTGCTGGGTTCATAGAAAGCTTGTAGCACAGCTTCGTTTGAGACCTGATTAACCAAGGTTGAGCCTACAGTGCATAGGTTGAGCCCATAGCGCAAACCTATGCATGTGTCCTCAGAAGTACTGTGTTCAGTGGACCTTACTCCCAGGACAGTATGTATAGGATTGCAGTCATACGGTCCAATCCTATAAGAACCTTGCACTGCCAGAACTAGGGTTCCAGCAGCATAAGGTTATGGCCATAAGTGGCCAGGTTGCCACAACAAGCAGCAAATAGCCACAGCTGTGCACCAGCAGGCTGGAAAAGAACCTCAGGTAAGTCAGCAAGGGGGACAGGCGGGAGGAAGATGGAAGGTGAGGAGGAGGAGACTGGGGCAGGGAGGAGGGTGGATCAAGGCTGAAAAGGGAGTGCTGATGTTACCCTATCCCTCCTCCCTGCCTTGATCTGCCTTCCTGGGTCCACTCAGTCTTGCACCAACTATATAGCTGTTGCAGGTCTGAGTAGACCCAGCAGGGTGGAAGGGGAACAAATGTTTCCTTACCTGGAGGAGACCTTTGGGAGAGCCCATCTCTGCAGGATGCAGCAGCCAGTGGCGAAGCTGCATTGGAGAGGGGTTGATAGCATTGGGGTGACAGTTTAATACTCAGGCTCAGCCTTGGAACTTGAAAAGTTATAATGAAGGCTAATAAGCCTCTGAACATTTACCAAATGAATGTTGCTTGTCATTGAGCAACCCCTGACATTTCCCAGAGGTCTTGGATTAGCAGGCAGAAATTAGAAGTTTAAAAACTCTAGTTTATGCATGTCTACTCAGAAGTAGGTCCCATTATAGACAATGGGACTTACTCCCAGGAAAGTGTGGATAGGATTGCAACTTAACTTGTAATCCTATGCATGTTGTCTACTCAGAAGTACATCTGATTGAGTTCAGTAGAACTTACTCCTGGGTAAATGTGGACAGGATTGCAGTATGGGTGGGTTTTTTAAAAATAGCATCTGTCTTCAGCAACAACTACAAAGAAAATACACATAAACTCTTTTACTATGAAACTTATGAACAAAGTTGCAGCAAACCATGTTGATAGTGAGGAAAAATATAGTAACTGATCAGTTATACGATTTATAAAAGCTTCATTTCCTTGTTAAACAAAAAGTGTTGCTACTTTGTAGGTAGTAAGGAAAGGGTGTGTATAGGTACAAAGTTTGATCCAGAGTTTTATTGATTTATGTAGACAAGGAACAGATGAAAAGATTAAAACAAGACATTCTTTCCATTTACCCCCAGAGAACACATACAGATTTCGGCTAGTTTCAAACACCATAAAGTTGTTTTGGGAGATGTTTTCTTTGCTTTTTAACTTCAGGTAACAAATGGCTCATGCTTTCAAGCTCTGCCCTGCAGCATTGGCTAATAGAAATAGTTTTAAGAAATGGAGTGGGATAGTGTTTGTTTTGATTCCAGGTTTCTAAAATCCATTTCTTTCTTTCTAGATTTATCTTGCTCTATCCTGAAGTCTCAGAGCATGTTATGACTATAATGAACATTTTACAGTATATTAGACTCAGAGCCAACACAGAATTGTTAGAGGATACAAACCTAGTTAACCAATCAAAATCTTCAGACCCATCCACCCTGAGACTCCACGTCTTGTCTCATCTTGTGCTCCAGAGAGAGAGAGAGAGAGAGAGAGAGACAGACAGACAGACAGAGCGCACGCACGCGCGAGCGAGAGCGCATCTATACTAGGAATCCTTGCCCATTCAATCCCACCTGGTAGGGGTGTCAACAATCCAGCATTGGTCTGAAGTCTGCAGGAATCAGAATCAACCTCCCAGTGACTACTGAAAGAAATCCTAGAGCAGGGGTGCTCAATAGGTGGATCGCGATCTACCGGTAGATTGCGAGGCAAAATGAGTAGATCGTGGAGTGCCGACCCCCTCCCTTTCAGGTGCCTCTGGGAGGAAACACCGGGAGTAAGGCCCATTGTACTCAATGGGGCTTACTCCCAGGTAAGTGTGGCTAGGATTGCAGCCTCACAGCCTAATCCTAGGCATGTCTACTCAGGAGTAAGTCCTGTTATACTCAGTGGGGCTCACAGTACACCAACATACATTGTACACATAAATGTTATATGTTATGATGGCGCGAATATTGTAAAAAAAACTCTGGTAGATCTCCGGGCCTTGCTGGGTTTCAAAGTAGCTCTCTAGCCAAAAAAAGTGTGAGCACCCCTGTCCTAGAGGTTTCAACAATGCATCCTGGCATTTCCAACTTTTATGATGCTGGGGAAAATAATTTTGAGGAATAGCTTCAGTCAGAATGGGCTGACTGGCATAAGTGTGGTTGAACTAGAGTTCACTCAATTATGCACAGTGCTGGCACTAGGTTCCTGGGTCCCTGAAGCTGAGCCCACCTCTGAGCCCTCCAAGATGTCCTCTGATGGAGTTTAGTGGTTGGGTTGGCCAGGTGGGCTATCTAATGAGTATGGGCCTTTGGGATTTGGCCAAGCTAGCCAACCTCTATTGCTACCCTTTGTGATGCCTCTGACAAAATGGGAGCTAGTCTATGAAAGCCTGAACCACAATAAATCTGCTAGCTTTTATGGCACACACAACTCTTTGCTGGTTTGGCTGCAGCATGCTGACACACTTAACTCTCTGGCAGCATAATCCTATGCATATCTACTCAGAAGTCCCATTATGTTCAGTGGGACTTACTCCCAGGACAGTATGTATAGGATTGCAGCCTGGATTTAATAACACCAGTGCAACAGAACCCCATCAATATATACTATGATTGCAGTTATTAATATTGGTCTACCAAGGGTAATCACCAATCTCTTTCATGGTGGCTACACATCAAAAATCAACAGACATAGCCCCCAGAATGTGATGGTTTGCTTGTTTCTCTGGGAGGGCAGAAGTAGCAGTCCTCAAGCTGGCAAGGATCCAAATGGGTGCTTAGGAGATAATGCCAGCTGCTAATTGCTGCTCATTTGCAAGGAATATGTAAGATGCATTGCCAGACTGCAGAGAAACATAGCAGATATGACAGCTGCCAGCCTGGTCCTGAGCACAGAGTGGGAGTGTTTAAAAAAAAAATCACAAGTAAAACCGAATAAGAAGACCTGCAAGACAAAAGGTGAAACACACACACATTTTTTGGCCTGCACAGAGCTCTCAAGATGATTCCTCTCATTCATATTCAAAAAAAATGACTGAGATCCTTTGACTATGCCAAACGCTACATGTGTCATGCCAGGACATTATGGAGGAAATGGCTGTCTGCAGTTATATGTGTATCCTTTCAAAGTGATGCTGCTGAGTGATATCTGGGTGATTCATACTCTGAGCAAAAACACGTGGAGAAGAAACCTTACCCTTCTCCCATTGGCAGAGACTCCAACTGGAACATTCAGAACAGTTAAGGACCCAATCCTACCCAATGCCAATGGGGCATGCGCTGCATCCTGTGGTGGTGGGGCAGTCACAAAGGCCTCCTCAAGGTATGGAAACATTTGTTCCCTTACCTCAAGGGTGCACTGCGGTCGCACCGGTGCTGGAAAGTTGGATTGGACTGGGCCCTAAGTCCTGTGAATGAGCCCCAATTTATTTGGGCGCATCACTCCACAAATGGTCATGGTACCATTGTGACTTCTGTGGGCCATGTTAGGAAGTATCTCATTAAGTAAATGATAAATGATCTGCCTTCAGTGTGACTCTGTTGCTCTGCTGCGAGCCCCGTAGACCTGCAGAGTTCCTGCTCAATTATTCAACAGCAGAGATGTAAAGTCAACAAGCCGAATGGTGCCTAATGGTCTCTCCAGCACATCTCTCACCATTGAGAAAGAGAGGAAGCACTTCCAGGCTTCATGCAATTCCCAGGCCTGCCATTGCTAGGCTATAAAGCAGCAGCTTCTGCTCAGCCACGGATGCTTTGCACTTCCATTATCAACCTTGGTGCCAGGCCATTAGAATCCATTTCTCTCTGTGTGCTTCTTTGCACACACAAGCAGTCTTACACACTGCAGTAAGCACTTGGGCTAGCACAGTGTTTCTCAACCAGTGGTACAGATACCACCAGTAGTACTCTAGGTGGTGTCTGGTGGTACTCACAGGACCCATGGATACGTGCCATCTGGCAACAAGACCAGTAATGTGACACAATAAACAGTGGCAAGAGGCTTGGCTCAGCAGGCAGAGCTCCAAAGCAGGCTTTTATGCACTAAAGAAAGCCCTCCTGTCCACCCTGAGCTTCTTACTAGTGTTGGTTGCATCACATCTGACCTCCCAACCCAGAAGTGACTGGTGATGGTGTCATCGCCAGTTACTCCTGGTGGTGCTTTGCATAAGTGGACCATGTGAAGTGGTACGGCGGAGGACAAACGTTGAGAAACACTGGGCTAGCAGATTCTGACACACACGTCCTGCCACCTACCGCTGAATCAATGGATCATGGGAAAATCTTTCACTCACAGACCTGTCTTTTTCACATCTCTCTCCCTTCTTCCCCCTGTTGCATGTGCTGCTTGGGCAAGGTTTCAGGGCCACAAGGGAAATACAATACAGATGCGTGGAGTGGAGAGTGGAGAGGTCTGGACATTGGGTTGTACATATTAGTGCATTCACTGGGCCTGAATACAACAGAGAGCTCCAGCACTCTCACACAAAGCTGCTCAAACAGCGGATCATGTTTTCTGGGGGAGACCCCATGTCTTGGAAAGTTTGCCATGTGAATATGTTTTAGGAGAGTTACTCCAGACCACAAAAAGGTTGTTAGGCACAAGGTTAAAAGGTACTGGTTTCTGTCTCTGTGGGGCGCTGTACACACCCACTGATTGCATGGAGTTAGACAAACCTGGTTTGCACTAAGATAGCTCCTCGGATTCTGCTGCTCCAGGAGACTCTACAATTGCCATTTTGATTTGATATTTGTGTGCCTGAGCAACTGTGATCTGGATGGTGACAGTGTCTCAGCAGAACAACTTAGTTCTCCAGCCTCTGTTGTGGCAGAAAGCAAATAACCCAATCAGCCTGACTGGGAAAGGCAATTTCCAGAAGGTTAATGGCTTTATTGTGCTTGACGGCTAAGCTAATATTTCAACAATTGAGTTACTTGCTATGAATAGGAGCTAAGTAGGCCCAGATCATTTCATGGGATTAATAATCAGCTATCATGGCTACAGTTGTAAAGCTACCAGTCAGATGCACTCTTCACTATAAAATGCTTCTGTCCCATAATCGTGCACAAACATGCACACTCATGTACACACGCGTAGACTTGGACTCATGTTCCCTGGCACAGAATAAAGGGCTAGAAGTAAAAAGATGGGGACCAGAATCTGATGAACCTCAGGTGCCAAATCCTCTTCTAGGCAAGCACTGGGATGCCAACCATCAACCCTTTTCTTAGAGAGGCTTCCATATTGACAAAACCAGTTGTAAGTACCAGGAATCCAGTTCTCTGTCATTGCCTGGGCAAAAAACAGCTCCAGTTCTCCTATGTCCTGAGATCACTACAATGACCCTGAGTAGGAGACATGCCAACATAGACTCTCCTGTATGATTGCTTAAGGACCTGTCTTGGTCTGTGCACTCTCCTGCTCCATCATTAACCCAACTCTGCAAATTCATATCATTATATATTTAAGAAAACTGATTCTATTGGTGACACAGTCCAGGTTTGTGATGCCATTTACAAAAGATCCTTTGCTCATACAATGCTACAAGTGCCACTGCCCTAGTCTGAGTACCTACATACAGATGTGAGATCACTCACATCTGTAGCATTTGGCCAGACAATTCAAGCAGCTCCATGACTTAAACTGATTATCCAAAGCTCAATAACATTAGTGTGTATAGCTACATACATACAGGCATAGTGTCACTGCCATATAGACAGTGCATATGAACAGTGCCACCAGGAGCCCCAGATTAGAGCCTTCCACTGGTCTCCCATGGTATCCCCCCACAGAATCCCATCTGGGATACTGAGAGCTTCCACTGCCATCAGAATTGAGGATTCAGAGGTTGGCCTGGGGAGATGAGCCAGTTGATGGTATGGGCCCTCATCCTTTGATGAGGAAAGATCAGATGATCAGATCAGATGATCAGATGATCAAAACAGATGATCCCATCTGTTTTGGGAAGGAAGCTATTCTCTCCCAGCAGGAAATCCTTTTCCTAAATAACCTAGACTGGCTGATCTATACCAATTTGTAATTTAATACTTACGGCTTTCTGGTCATTTTTTGTGGCCATGGTACAGATTTTTCTCTTGCAGCTGGTACAGTACAATGTACAGTATCCATCCCAACAATATGCGGGCACCCCCTTGTGGCTACAAAGTGAAACTGCAGGTACTGCAGAAGACCAGTTGAGTCAGTAGGCCTAGGCTGGGACCAGAAAACAGACAGCAAGAAGGCAGCCACCACAGAAACAAAGATCGTAATCTGGGAAGGCGATGCCTCAATCACCACAGCCCTGGTAGTTTCTGAATATCAGATCAGAGACTTTGGACTGTACTCAGATACAAAACAGATAACAGCAACAGGACTGTGTCTGACAGGATATTGAAGCTCATGGGGATGCAGTTTTATAGGTTGTTTGAACACTGGCTTCATGCCAAAGTGCAATTAATGTGATTAAAAGAGTCAAGTTATCCTGGATGATGCTGCCTCTTGCAGTCTTTTCTCCATTCTCCTCTCATATTGGAGATGTGACAGTGAGATATAGCCCAACATCAGCCCAGAAGTGACTAAAATGGTCACCGAATCTTGCCCTTGGTCCTTTTTACATATGATGATGATGAATATTGATTCAGTATAATACATTTGGAATTAGGAATAAGTTGCAGAAGAAGAAATGAATACATTTTAAGCTGTTGTTTCTTATGGCCCAATCCAGTGGTCAATTTATGATAGCAGAATTTGCATTCTGATGCTGTACAAGCAATGGAACAGCCATTAGTGGTGTGCTGCCAGTTTCAGAGCCGCCAACACAAACAGTTGGCAGCTCTGTGTGCCTGCCACAGACAGACCCAGCCTGCGCTGAACTAGGTAACATGGCAGAGAGAGTGGTTCATGGGCAGGTTGGGGGAAGTTCAGGGAAGCGAGGGGGAAGAGCAGGTGAAGACGCCTCCGTATTGCTCTCATTTCCCGGAATGGTTCAGAAGGTGAGGGGGAGGGCCACTTATATGGCACATTGAGGCACCTGTCCTCTTACCACCAAACACACTGGGCAAAAGCACACACCAGACCCTATCTCCAATTTTCAAACTCTCCCTGCCCCTTGCCTTTCATTGGACTTTTGCCAGCAAAATAGCTGGTGTGGTTCCAAAAAGGCCCATAGGTGGCCTACCAGAAGTAAGTAAAAACGTTTTCACTTACTCTCCCTGGACATCTGATTGCCCCAGCCCCGGATAGCATGCAACATGCACTCATTCAGCACAGTTGCATGCTATGGAGTGGCAAGGTATAGAATTGAACTGTTAGTGGAATGTGGCTAAGGATCATGGCTATGAGGAATGTCATGATGAGCCCCTGCACTGCAGTATTTACCACAACCGGGGGGTCCCCATTTATTGTTTCCCTGTTACACATTTCCCTGCATTTAAGTCCTCAACTTTCTGAGGAACTAGACATAAACATCTCCCAAGCATCCCTTACTGCTGTAACCCCATGGCATATCTTCTTTGAGCTCTTAAATGGACATTCCTTCCTGATGTTGAGAGTTTGCTGATGCTGGGCCTGTAATGTATGCTCTTCTCTCTCTCTGCCCCACACCCTTCAAGCTCTTAGAGAGACACGTCATTATTTATCACAGTATTGTCAATTTGGCATTGTTGTTGCTATTAATTGCTATTAAGAGTAACCCCAGACCTACTTTATTTACCTCTCTCCTTCGGAAGTGCCATCACTGCTATTTCTTGTAATGGCCACCGGCAGAATGCTCAATTCCCAGCATTCCGTCCACCAGGCATTAGGAGGCGTGGTGGTAGTGGTGGACACCAAAGGAGAGAGGTAAGCTCTCCTTATCCTTCTCTCAGTGTCTAGTGGTTGTGCTGCCATTTTCTCCTTCTCTGATGACTGGTGGAGTCAGAATTCTTTCCATCAGAGGAAGTGGTGGCAGTGGTGGTGTCGGATGCTGAAAGAGGGAGCTAAGACCTCCTGACTCTGCCTTACAGCTAAGCCCCCCATTTACCTCTCTTCCTCTGTACCCACTGTCAGTGCCACTGCCACCCTTACTCCTAACGGTAGGGGAATACCCTACTAATATCCTTCCCCTAATAGTAGTTTAATGGCTATGGAGGGAATGCTGGGTTCCTGGCATTCCCTCCACTTACAATTAGAGGAAGAGGAAGCAGCAGTGGTGTTGGATACCAAGAGTAGGATGGGGAAAGCTTACCATCCTTCCTTGGCATCCGGCACCACCACTTCCCGTAATGGGTACAGAGAGTATACTGGGCTTTCCACATTCCCTTTGCCAGCCATTAGGGGAAGAGGAGGAGGAAGTGGCTCTTCCTCCTCTAATGACCTGCAGAGTGAATGCTGCAAGCCCAACATCCTCTCCAAGACCATTTGAGGAAGTGGCCATGATGGCACTGGATGTCTAGGGAAAGAGGTAAGTCCTCCCCATCCTACTGTTGCACATTTCAGTGTGAGAAGAGGATGGAGTCAGTCTGGGTGGCAGGCTGGGGGAGATGGAAGGTGGGTGCAGAGTAACCCAAGTTCTCAATTCATGTCTTTTGAGGAGTTTCCTGGTGTCCTGCAAGGGGTGTCCTGGTTTATAGGTGTTTAGGACTGCATGCCATACTCTACAGTCCCTGTCCCTCTATTACAGGGGTGTCCAAACATTTTGGCAGGAGGGTCACATCATCTCTCTGACACTGTGTCGGGGGCCGGGGAAAAAATAATTAATTTACATTTAAAATTTGAATAAATTTACATAAATGAATATATTAGAGATGGAACTTATACAAATGAATGAAGGTCTTGCAGTAGCTCAAGGCCTATAAATGGCCTTGCACAAAGCCTTCCTTGTGGAAGCCTTGCACAAAGCCTTCCATTCCGGAATCCCCAGTGGATAAAAAAAAATCAGTGGATACCAAATTAGTGGGGAAAATAGCTTTAAAGATCCACTTCCAGGTTTCTTGCTCCTCCACTGTCACCCGGAATACATTGCTATAGACATTATAACATATTCAGCTACTAGATGGGGTGAATAATGGAAGCCAATGGAATGAAATTATTATTATTTAATAGTGCAAAGGTAGGAAATGGGGTTTTAGTGCTTTAATTTCCTTGTTACAAGGCATTTAAAGGTGGACCCCGGTACCAGTGGTAAGTCAAATCAATGGATAGCAAATCAGTAGATACTGAGGTCCCAGCCAGCCCCCACCCGAAGGGAGCCTGAGTTTTTCTCCATTGCAAAGCTACTCTCTCAAACCACTATACTGTATTGAAATTGGACAATACATTATTGGTGCGAAGGCACTTGTGTACAGGAACGCAAACATAAAATCAGTGCAAAGTATTTTTTAATTGCTTTCTTTAATGTTTTCCATCATTCTTTGCCCCACCCATAGAACCCAAAGCTTCTGGGCTGGACCAAGACAACTTTGTGTTTGCTTGTGAGACACATGTACTCAAGCATTAAGTGTTGAATTAGAAATACCAGGCGAGATGCACTTCAAGCATGTTCTAACAGTCCCTGCAGGTACGACTTGTGGGAAGTCTCTGTGGAAGGAATTTGTTCCCAACTCTTATCTGGAAGAGAAGAGAGCTGGGTGCTCCTGGGACCCAAGGTTGGTGTTACACGGAGCAATTTAAAAGCCATAGCTACCTGACCAGATGCTCAGTTGTGCTCTTAGCATCAAATTCCATTCAGTAGGGAATAATGGGGGAGTAAGGGCCCAATCCTATCCAACTTTCCAGTGCTGCTGCAGTTGTAATCAAAGTCAACGTTTATCAGATTAAACAGCCCATAAGTCATACACCTATAAATTTGAAATTAGAAGCACATTAAAACAAAAAATGGCTACGTCCACAATACCTCCTACACAAAAACTGCTTAAAAGTAGTTTCGGTCTTGGAGGGTCTGGGAGCATTGAATATTTTTGCAACCACTGATTCAAGTATCTATCCCTAGCTGGTGTATGTTTGGGGCAGCAAAGGCAAACGTCTGATGGTGTGCAGTTGCAAAGCAGCCCTGAGGTATGCAGCCCTGTAATGACTGCCCCGCTCCCCACTGCAGGATGCAGCGCATGCCCTATTGGCATGACTGCATTGGCCCTGGAAAGTTGGATAGTATTGGGCCCTAAGTCACCAGAATGTGATCAGTGCATTTATTGTTGACCATCTAGGAACAACTTAAAAGTCCCAGCTGTACCAGGAACACAGTGCATCCTCAAACCCTGCACAACAGGAACACAAGCATTCTCTAACTTCCTTAACTTTGCAGGAGGTAAAGAAGGAAGCCAGTCCTAATGTTTTACCACTTACTTAATGTTTTACTACTGTTCTTGTGGCAGCCCTCCTAAATGAACCAGCTTGTAGTCTCTCTTAATTGCCCTACATACCTAGCTACCCTTTCGGTGATCAGCTTTGCTATGCCTATTCGGAGGCTGGTGAAACATAGTTAGGAGTAGTTAAGATTATTTGTAGAGTTTAGTTTGTTTGCAACATGAGAAAAGCTCTCCACAGCCCTGGCAGGAATGCACTGGTATCTGAAACAGGTTGACATGGACAGGCCAAGAGGATCAATCCGTTGCACTGCCAACAGAGTTTTGGCCGTTAACAGAAGGTCTAACTGGGACCCCTCCTTTGATATCTAGCCCAGCGTCAGTGCTCCAGCTCATACTCTTGCAATCCTATCTATACACACTTACCTGGGAGGAAGTCTCACTGAATGCAATGGGACTTACTTCTGAGTAGATGCACATAGGACTGTGCTCTAAGTAGCACTTCCCTGGAACAGGGATGATGTACAAGGAGGAAAGACTTACTCATTCCCAGCTCACTATTCTTCCCATGCCCCTCCAATGGGATATGCAAACTGAAAAGCCTTAAGGGTGAATCATGGTCAAGCAAGCATTCAGATTCTGTGTCTTGTGAGGTCATATAATCAAGCCTTCTTGCACTCATGAACTTGTTGGATGTGGTTCTAATTGTGCCATAGTAAAGAGCCATACTGCTAAGCAACTGGATTTGAAGAATGATTTGCTGGTTATGTAACACTGCAGATTTGTTGACCAGCTTGACCCAGAAGGCTCCCTGTTTCTAACAACAATATGTCCTCAGTAGATTGGAGAGTCCAGATCCCATCTAAATCTAACACTCTTCTCTGGGGTAACTGGTAAAAGTGAATTTAGCACAGATAGAGATACAATAGAAACAGCTTCTGAATTTCTATCTTACACATACGTGGGCCTTGCTGCTACCCAGCGCTGATATGATGTGATGATGGGGAATTTGGGAATATTTATCAGAACACCCTCCTCTCTGGAGAAGGCCATCAGAAAGTCTCTGAGCTACTAGACAAGTCCACTGAATAGGGAGAAGAAGCTGAAAGGGATCATGGTCAGACATAACTCTTTGCCTGCTCTCTCTCTCTCTCTCTCTCTCTCTCTCTCTCTCTCTCTCTCAGGACTGTATTTGTTAGCTGTCTCCCCCACAAAACCACTCTGTAACTAGTAGCAGTGGAGGGTTGGGAAGGGGCATAGGAGGAAAGACTTTCAGAGTGCATCTTTCAGAGGGCTATGGCCCTGCTCTTCAAAACAGCTATGTGGGGTTGAAAGAAAGAAAGAAAGAAAGAAAGAAAGAAAGAAAGAAAGAAAGAAAGAAAGAAAGAAAGAAAGAAAGAAAGAAAGAAAGAAAGAAAGAAAGATCAAGCAACTTGCAGAAATCCCTCATCTATTTTGGCCCTCAGTGAGACTGTTCTGCAGTAGAGCAAATATTAGAATATTGACCATTTCCGCTCAATAAAATATTAATAAAGTGGAAACCTGGAATATTTTAGGGTTCCCAAAGTTACTTTTCTGGACAGCTCTGGATAAAAACTGGAACTGTTCAAGTAACAAACCAGAACTCTTGCCACAGATTCACACAGTTTCACATGCACCTGCGTTACACGCTCTTTCAGCTGAATTACATGTGAATGGCCTCTATTGAAGAATATTGTGTTAATCAATTATGTAAAATCTCATGAAAATTCTGTGTATCAGATTTGATCTGTGAAAGTTGTTGTAGACATGAAAGTCATCACCTGATGTAATGATGTTCTGATAAGCAGGCATGAGCAAACTCATCCTCAATTGACTGTATTTCTGCCTAGCCCCACCACGATTTTGAGACTCCTGACCAAAGTTATTTCTGTGGAGGATTTATGCTGCCTTCACTCCTGCTTACATAAAGAAGGTGTTTGTTGTCTGTGAATTCCAGAAACATGATGTTCAACTATCAGTCCTGCCTGCCCATGGAAAAGATTCTGAAAATATTCTAAAAATATTGGAAAAGATGGAAATATGGAAAAGATTCTGAAAATATTAGGAGAAAAGAAAAGACAATCTGGAAAAAGTGTCCATGTTCTGAAACATACTAAGAGCTGCAGCAGCAAGAATATTCTATTTTATTAGTCTTAGTCAGAGGCTGGAACAATATCAAAACAGAAAAAAGACAGTGTACAAAAATAAAACCAAATTTAAAATATATCTCTAGAGACTGATGTCTTCACATAGGAATGACAATATTAGAAGGTCCACCAGAACACTAAATAAGAGATCAATAATACTATAGAAGATTATTAGTAATTGATACAATGGATGGATCAGAACTAAACCACCCCAGCTAGGATGTTTTTTGTCTCACCTGCACTGCCCCTTACCTAACTAAACACTCAGGTATTAGCCATACTTTCAGTGCAATCCTAAGCATGTCTACTCAGAAGTAAGTCCAATTCTGGTCAATGGGACTTGCTTCCAGGTAAGTGTGTTTGTATAGGATTGTAGCCTTTGTAACAATGCAACCACCTCTGCTGCAACAGATGACAATTCTTATGTGTTAGCAATACAGAGCCATGTAAAAGAGAAGTTAGAGTTAGCCTACATGGAAGGGTGACAGAAGAACCACAAGGCTTTTTTTTTTTGCTTGTCTCATCTTGACCTATTTAATTATTGTGACACTGAAATAAGAGGTGGAATTCCATAGAAGTTCTATAAATAATGCCTGGAACCCAACCCGCTTCCCTTAAACCCAACAGAGGTGGCTAGATTATTGTGTTCAGTTATGGGAAACATAGGTTCAAGTTCTAAACATCTGTGATTGGGAAATATGGCTTTTCTCAGGTTATCCTACCAGTAACCTTGTGGGTGAATTGTGATGCTATAATACCACTCTGGGTTCTTTGGAGGGAGGAAGGAATTTAAAAAGTAACAAATAAATAAAAGCATAAATCCATTAACAGCTTTAGTAGTATCACTGAACCCTTCCTATAGGTGACCTTCCTTACTCCTTTGAACCACCCCTGGGGTCCTAACAACCTTGACAAAGGAAGAAGGGCACAGATACCATTTCTGCAGTTTCTACTTTGCTTCACAGACCTTCCACTAAGCTGGACACTGCAGACCTTTAGGTTTCCATTTTGTGGATGAGGCAAGGGATCGATCCATATTCATGAGGCAGCTCTACGCAGGAGATTGGACGATCCTGCATGTGAGGCCTGTAAGGAAGTCCTTCTGCCATGCTCATTCATCCTTCCTCACAAGTAGCAGCCAGGGGAGGACTGCCCCCAACAGAGCAACTGTGGAGACCAGCAAAATGGCCAGAATAATGGGAGATTGCAAGCAGCCAATTCCTAGAGAGTTATGGGTTAGTTCTGGTCCTGGAGCTTCCAGGTTGCTGCCTTGTGCCATGGTACTATAGTCCTCTTCAATCAGTGGCATTCCACACCGACTGATAATGAAGATGTGGGATTCCCGTTCCAAGCCACCAGGTCGCACCATTGAGTTCGCACTAGGACATCCACACACACTCTGGTGGTTGTCATAACCATGCACTGGCATCAGCCAATGGCTGGGCACCACCAAAGTGTTTGCTGTCCCACAGGGTAGCGAGGCAGGAGAAAGTGGCAGCTCCTGAGCCTGAGGAGTTGGGGCTGGCTTAGAAGGCCACAAAGACCTCTTCTTGCAAAGCAAGGTCACAAAACGACAGATGGGGCATATGAGGCTGTTATGAAGTCGGCCATCATCCCGTGCTGCCAGCAGGCATTTGACCAAGCAGTCATGGCAAAAGGTGTGCCCGCAGCTCAGCATCCGGCGTGATACTGTTGGAGACTGAAATGGCTCATAACATATAGGGCACTCAGCTGAGGTGGTGGGAGGAAGTTCCTTGCTGGTTTTGCTCTCAGACATCCCTGTCCTCTTGATCACAGGTGATACCCAGCTAGAAGAAAGGCAAAACATGAGTGTTTACAACAGAGCTACACATAGCGAAGAGACTGTGGGTGTACAATGGTTTCAGCCTGTTATAACGGGCTGTCATCCTACACATGAAAAGGTTTTGTCTATCCTTTTGGTTTTGGGAATAGGCCACTAGGTTAGAGACTGATGGCAGGACTAATAGTCTCAGTGTTAAAACATCATGAATAAACCCCAAATACTGTTTAAAATAATTATTGATACTGTCATATATTTTTACAATGTTCCCTTTTCAGTGACAAGCCTTTGAATCAGTTACATTTCCAAGTACTTCCCCACAAGCAAGAGGACTAGAAAAATGAACTGCAAAGAGAGACATGCGGAGATTCTTGCAGTTTAGGCTTCATATTTTTTCAGTTATGAATACTATTTTTAACTTACTTATTTTCAAATAATAACTCACTCATTATAGCCCACATTCAAGGCAATTAACTGTCCAAGAAAATAGCAATAGAGTTCTATACTTAAAGACAAATGCAAAGCCATCTACAGTGTTAAACCAAAATGAAACAGCATCATTAGCCCCCAGATAATTACATGATTAGTTCACTGAGAGATCAGTAGGTACGTACCATGCAGACAAAGACAGGTCAATAAGTTTGCAAATATATTTCATCCATGGCAATAATTTGAAGCACACAATATTTTTTTGGCTCCAAAGCTGTCCCATCAGACATCACACACACACACACCCCACATCTTATCACCCTCTAGGATCCCCACTAGATGCCTCACTAGCATTCTGCCACCATCCTCCTGGGCACCGTACCTTCTCCAAAGCCAGCCACCAGTCAGTCACCTCTCCATGTGGCCAGCATTTCTGTGCCTGGCCTTCCCAGACACACTGTGTACAAGCTGTACTTGTATAACTAGAGGCGTTTGCAGGGCGGTTCATACTATATCTGTGCTTTGCGTCAGTCTTTAAGAACAGGTGGGTGGATCCCAAGAAGTGAATGTGGAAGAACTTGTTTGTGAGTCTACGGTTTCTCCTTCCAGATTTGGGACTTGGGGAGGAGTCACAAGAACTAAGCATTTGAATCATCTGTCATCCCAAATGCCATGTGAACCACTTTCAGTGCTGTAGCAAGCATGAAAATCCTTTGGTCTGTCGAATGAGATACTGAAACTTAGGTGGAGATCTGCTTGGTTAAAACTTTTCACCTCACCCTTCTTCTGATTTGCTTGAGAGCTGGTTAGAAGGACTTGTTATTCCAACACATACAAGAAAAGATGCCATGCTGCCAGCTACCCCATACCTGCAAGAGTTTCTTCAACAACAGATTAACAGAGCAATCCAGACCCGTCATTGTGCTGGTGCAGGCCCCCTGCACCAGCTCCTGAGTGCAGTAAATGTGCCATAAAGCACATTTGTGCTGACTCAGGAGTCAGTTGGGCTGGTGTGGAGGCCCATATCAGCTCCCAGAGGCTGAATCTGATTCCAGCCCAAGACAGGGTGATTTGCACCAGCCAGAGCAGGCTGACACAGGAGGAGGGGGAGGGGGAGGGTGGCAGGAGGGAGGAACAGAGGCTGTGAGGAGGCATTTTTGGGCAGAGGGAGGGTGGAATGGGAGGCAGATCAGGTCCAGGAGGGGGATAGGATTGGCTGCTGCAGCACGGGCTGAATCCTACCCCCACGCCCAGCCCAATCAGCCTTTCACAGGTTGCTGGTGCAGATCTGAGTAGCCTCATAATGGTGGCTGGGGCATTACTTGGGTTAAGAGGAAAAATATCCCCTTAATCTGAGGTGACCTCCAGTCATTACCTGTGCTGCTTACAGCACCTGTCTGTTCCAGCACAAGTTAGGATTACTCTCTAACACAGTCTACCTAGTGCTGCTCATGAAAACAGCTGGGAAACATCCATTTTGGCTGCTTGGTGCTGGCTGGATTCAAACACCAAAAGCATGTGTGAGAGAAAGAGCTCTTCAAGACTTGCTGTGAGGTGCCGGATTTTACTTGGGCAGCACAATCCTATCCATCTTTACTCAGAAGTATGTTCCATTTAGTAAGATGGGACTTGTTTCACAGGACTGCAGTTTTAAAACCTTAACTCACTTATGGCTGGGCTGTCTCAGGGCCCAATCCTATTCAATTTTCCAGTGCTGGTACAGCTGTGCCAATGGGCATGTGCTGAATCCTGTGGTGGGGAGGCAGTCACAGAGGCCTCCTCAAGGTATGGGAACATTTGTTCCCTTACCTCGGGGCTGCATTGTGGCTGCACCAGTGCTGGAAAGTTGGATAGGATTGGTCCTCAGGCAGCTACTCCTCCCATGTCCCTACTCCTATATTATCCTATGAAGCCCCACTTCATCAGATGCCCTTCCATCTGATGTCTAGATAGTATCTACCAGGAGTAGGGCCAATTACATTTTTCTCTTGTCCATGATAAATGGAGGTCACGTCTAGTGACGTTGCCAGGCCAGCCAGCACCAGGGCAGGGTGACATGATGACACTGTTCTTATGTTCTTATGCTCCCTGTGTCACTATGTCACCCTCCATCTCCAGAATGGCTCTGATTTGGAGCCAAACAGAGCACAGGCAGGCAAAGGGGCCCTCAACACTCCACTGGCTGCTCTGAATACTTGGGCCACATCTCTCTTACCAGCCATCTATTTATGATGGAATATAGAAGAAAGCCTATTGAAAGGCTCATGCAGGTTCATATAGGAGCAAGTACTTTATAAACCACACCAGTGACTTCAAAGCGCTTCATACACATACATACAAATTATGGTTTGTTGGATCATGAATATATACGGAAGGATCAATGAGGTCTCATACCCCATCTTCCCTTTGCCTTCTTTCCCTATGACCCAAATAAAAAGCTTCCTCATTTGTTAAACCATGGTTTCCCATGCTGTCTAAAGGTCAAATCCTATCCAACTTTCCAGCCCGAGTGCAACCGTGCCAATGGGGTGTGTGCTGCATCCTGTGGTGAGAGAGCAGTTATGGAAGCCTCCTCAAAGTAAGGGAATGTTTGTTCCCTTACCTCCAGGCTGCATTGCAGCTGTACAGGTGCTGGAAAGTTGGCTAGGATTGGGCCCTAAGTTGGGAAACTCTGGTTTTAGCACTGGCTAAAAACAAAGGTATCAAGAGACTACGATTAAGCTTTCTCTTGATACCTTTGTTTCTAGGGAGTACTAAAACCAGAGTTTCCCAATCTAGACAGCATAGGAAACTATAGTTTAAGAAATAAGGAAGCTTTCTATTTGATATTCTGGTTTGCAGGCAGCACGTATACCATAATTTCCCACTACACACTTCGCAGGAAATAGGTAACTATGGTTTAACAAACAGCAAAGCACGCAAAGAGAGGAGAGGTTATGCAGGTTCATCATGCTTTCTTCACTCATAGTTTACTGGGTCATCTGAACTGGACCATTATTCTGGTGCAAGTCTAAAAAATCCTTATAAAGTAGGCCAGTATTATTGTATCCATATTGCAGATAAGAAACTGAGAGTAGTTTCCTGAAACAACCTACTATATTAATAGCAGAGGCAAGATACAAATTGAGAACTTTCTGGTTCCCAGTTCATATCAGGGACACAGCCTTTTAGTTACTATGCTACAGCATCTTTATAGCTATATTTTATCAAAACAGCTAGATTCCAAGTAAGAAAAAAATGATAGAAGAGTGGAAGCCTTCCAGAATGAAAAGAAATGAAATAAGGGCTGTGCCTTTCAGCCCAGCCTTTTCCATCAGACAAGAATGAATCTTCTTGACTGCTTTGTATGGCAAGAATCTTCTTGATTGCTTTGCAAAAGCCACCAGGACTTCCAGTGATTCAGAAATGGTTGGTGGTGACTTCATATTTGTTCCAACTGTTTTCCAAGGACAGTCCCTCTTTTCTGTACTTTTCTTGGTCAATGAAATTGCTGTCTCTTATTTTGTTTCTCCATTTTTGTCATGTTTTGCCTTTTAGGAATCCCTTAATAAACAAAAATGGTTGTGTACCCATGACCTAGAAATTCTGTTCTTGTGGCTTCAGTCCTCTTCTGAGACTGTAAAACAGCAGTTTTCAAACTGTGTGCCATGGCACATTGGTGTGCCACGAATGAGCCACAGGTGTGCCTGAAAAGTTTGGGGAAGGATCATTTATCAGTAGAACTGTTGGGGTTGTGAGCCCCTCACTAGCAATGTGGTGTGCCTTGTCAATTGTCAAAAAACTGATGATGTGCCTTGACGATTTTAGCACTGTGTCAGTGTGCAGATATAGTATGAACCACCTTGTTCATGAGATGAACAAGGTTGAAAATCTCTGCTCTAGAAGCTAAACATAGGCATGTGCAACTAGATAGGACAGCCAGAGATCTATCATCAGATCAAAGACCTAAGCAGCGGTGCAGAAGGAAAGGCTGGGCTGGGAAATTACTGGGCTGGGGCACCTTCCTTATGAGAAAAGGCTACGGTTTGGGCCTCTTTAACCTAGAAAAGAGACACCTGAGGGGGAACATGATTGAGAGATACAAAATTATGCAGGGGAAGGATAAAGTGGATAGAGAGATGCTCTTTACGCTCTCACATAACACCAGAACCAGGAGACATCCACTAAAATTGAGTGTTGGGAGAGTTAGGACAAACAAAAGAAAATAGTTCTTTACTCAGCGTGTGGTTGGTCTGTGGAACTCCTTGCCACAGAATGTGGTGACGGCATCTGGCCTAGATGCCTTTAAAAGGGGATTGGACAAGTTTCTGGAGGAAAAATCCATTATGGGTTACAAGCCATGATGTGCATGTGCAACCTCCTGATTTTTGAAATGGGCTATATCAGAATGCCAGATGCAAGGGAGGGCACCAGGATGAGGTCTCTTGTTATCTGGTGTGCTCCCTGGGGCATTTGGTGGGCCGCTGTAAGATACAGGAAGCTGGACTAGATGGGCCTATGGCCTGATCCAGTGGGGCTGTTCTTATAGGCAAACTGGATCAGGGTCCTGCTGCAGGGCAAATGGTTAACCCTTTCCCTCTGTTGTTTTCCTGATTGAAATCCCAGCCTCCCCCAACTTCTATTTGTCCTGATGGAGAAAATATAAAGGTCAACCCCTTACCCCCAGTACTACAGCCCAATCCTGTGGCTGCTTTTAACTTTTAAAAAACACATGAGAGGTTTGTTCATAGATCTTCTTGCCATTTCATCCAGTTTGCCCCTAAGTAGAGACTTGCTGTGACTTGTCCTTGAGTACACACGCATAGGAAAAAGCACATGTATGATCACTTAGGCACCTTGCAGTGCACAACCCACCACTGTATATGCTGTACAGTGAGCTTCATTTTGAATGTTAAATATGAAAAAACAGTACAGGTATAGGGCAATTCCTGTTTGTTCAAGTATAATGCCCTTATTTGCATTTAAAACTTATGTGACATGCATAGCTGTCTTCTGCTGAGTCAGACAGGCCATTGGTCCATCTAGGTCAGTATGGTCTGTAGTGACTGGCAATGGTGCTCCCACGGTTTGAGGCAAGGGTGTTTCTCAACCCTACCTGCTGATTCCGTCAAGGATTGAAAGTAGGACTTTCTGCATGCAAAGCAGATGCACTTGCACTGAGCTATGGCCCTTCCCAAGATGGCTGGTAAAGGCTTTCTTGTTGAGACTAATTTTGCTGATGATGATGCCAGTTAATGGCTTTACAGTTCAACCAACCCACAGCACTAGTTGCTCCTAGTGCACCTTGTACTTTTCCTTGTAAGGTAGCTCGGTTCTTACACTTGGGCATCTCAGAAAGTGCTGGGTGGATTGGACAGTTGTGTCATCATCCATGTCCCCATTTACAGAAGTGGATATTACAACACAAAGAAGAGAAGCTATGTGTCACAATGTGTTAGGCATCTATTTCTGGCTACAGCCTGATCCAGGACTTCCCGCACCCTCCTCTCTTGGAACATAGGTATGTAACCCCATCTGTCATCCAGTGGGAAGTTAGAAGTTTGACCCACCACAGCCCATAGAAGTTCCAAATCACTTCTATATCCCCATGAAGGACAAGAAAAAGACATATTCTGGTCAACATAGGGGATTATTGGATTTGAGCCTATGTAACTCTTCCATCATAAACTTGCTGAAACACATCCTTCTTGGTTTTTGAATCGATTGTACTTCATTCTCTGTGGCTTAGGAAAAACATATCCATGGGGAAGGAAGCAAAACAGCATGAGGAAAAGGTGTTAACCCTCCATACCTTATGGTTCCAATTCTGAATATAAGGGAAGGGAAAGGTCTGGGAATGGCCCAGCTGCTATTTGCAAAAAGTTTGAAGCAGTAAGTATGCAAACACACATCTTTGTTGCTATTTCTAGTTTGGGCCTGAGTTTTTACTGAGGATCCAAACTTGGATCTCGACTGTACTGAACTGGACTTGAATGGAATGCTCCCCAATAGAAAACACATAATAATGGTTAGCGCCAAACAACACAAGACACAAACAATCCATAGCAAAACCTCCCAAAACTTGCAAGCAACCATGGTGGGGAGGGGTGTTCCAGTTTTTATGGAACCAGTTCTACAAGGGGGGAGGGATAAAACATTCCCTGGCACTGTTTGCTTTATCTAAATCTTCCATCCGGAGTAGCTATTTGCCCCACTGTACAAATGAGTGCTTTTAATTTAAAGCAGAAATATCAGGCGATCCAATTATTGACCTCCAGTGCATTTTCATCAACAGAAAATGAGAATGTCAAGGAGAAAGCTAGGCAAGGACCTTTTTTCCTGACATGCCGTTGGTATGTGTGTAGGGAATTATTTTGTGTGGAGGAACATTCAGTTATTTGACCCTTCACCTGCAGACCAAAGTGGTACAATTCAAAAGCAGCGGGTGACAACTGAGTGAGAACTAGGCCAAAGAGAAACCATGAGCTCATTCTCTTATTTATATATAGTCACTGGCTAAACAGGGTAGTCAGCTCCTGCTACCATTGCTACAATGAAAACAATAGATGTTTTGGCAGGTCAACCATGCACCTCCTTGCTTTGTCTGGTGGGTGTTGTCCCTGTTCTCCAAGGGTATGAACACACATGGCCAACTCACAGTCAACACACACATAGTCAACACACTTGGGAAATTTTAGAGCTAGAATTACATCAGACACACAGGTTTAGGTGGTGACAATATAGCAAGAATCTGTGGAGTTGGAACCAACCCAAGATGCATCTGAAATAAATAAAGCCTCCAAACTCAGTAGCAATTTACAAATTAGCTCATGTTGCTACTCGGCTTTTCTCACTGCACTGATTGAAGAGGGAACTGCCTTATGGGAGACTTGTCAGTTATTGCTTGCTTGTGAGAGGATTGGAATCTTTCTTGTCAAAGTCCCAGATGGCATCGGGGCTATTCCACATAAGAAACTACCTTATATCAAGTCAGAATGCAATGTATCTACCACATCAGCTGCCAGCAGCTCTCTAAAGTTGTGGATGTGGGTCTTTCCCAGCCCTACCTGGAGATGGCAGAAGTTAAACCTTCATAGAAAGCATGGACTGTACCACTAAGCAATAACCTTGGTGGAAATGGGTTTGTCTAATGTGGGTACTTGACACGCACCATATGTAGCAAAAATTGGTGTATGTAATGAGCATAATCTGCATCACTGGAATGATATTGCATTTATTCATGGCAATGAAACTGCTAAGCTTTTAGCACCAGGACTCACTTTTTACGACGAGAATCTGTCAGGGCCCACTGGAAGGGTGTCATGACCAGAATTGACATCATCAAGCAGGAAAATTTTTAACAATCCTAGGCTGCAATCCTACCCATACTTACCCAGGAGTAAGTTCCATTTACTATCATTGTTAAAAGCATATACATAGCAGCAGGGATGGGAAAACCCAGCATGGCTCGACTCAAGTCCTTGTGACCACCCCTTGTGACTCGACTTGAAAACAAGTCATAACAGGGGCACTTTCCGAGTCACTGAATCACCCTTTAGTAACTCTAAAGGACTCGAGTTGAGTCCCCCTCCCTTTAAAAAGACCGTTGTTGCTGCCAGGGTGTGTGTGTATGTTGGAATTCTCTTTGCTGCCTCCCCTGATGTCCCCGTCCTTCTGTAAACAGGGTGGGAGGGGTGGGAGGGACTGTGAGAGAGCAAGACAAAAGTGGCAAGAGGGAGGAGGGTCACGAGCAACAGCTAAAAGGCTTATCCTTTGCAGCCCTACTCAGAAGTAGTCCCACTGTAGTTGGTCATTCAATGAGAATTCCTTCTCCCTTTCCATGTGGTGCAAAGCGTGATCTCTATAAACTCCCTCCCCCCATCCCTGCCTCCTCTTCTTCCCTGGGTTTCTGCATCTTGTAAGGCAAGAACCCCCCTTGGCTCCTCCTCCAGCTCTCCCTCAGCCAATGAAAATACCAGAATGCCTATCCTTTGTCCAGTGATCATCTGTTCCTTCTTTCCTTCCTATCAGAGATGGGAAAAGAAAGCCCAGTCCCACCTCCCCCATTCATTGCAACATTAACCCTTTCCTGACTCCTGGCCTGAACCTCCCTGCTGCTTGCCCCGTTGGAATACTGGCCCCATGAGGTTTTTCACTCAGCGAAAACAGAAAACAAGCATACACAAACACAGGCAAACTCGAGTCAGCATGTGTGAGGACAAGCGCTGAGTCAGGAGGGTTGTGACTCTTTTTCAGTCTTCCATGCACGTGATTCATGAGTTACTGAGTCACCCAAAATCATGCATTTTCATGAATCAAGTCCGAGTCACTGCCTCAAGTTCCCAACCCTACATAGTAGTTTGTTAAAAGTACAGATCTGTAACATTTACCCAAATGCAGTCATATACCATGGTAGCATCAAGTTAATATAATAAAAATAAAATATTGAAATGAATGGGGGCCCACATGAAACTGGCTTGTGACCCACCTAGTGGGTCCCACTCCACAGTTTGAGAAACACTGAAATGGCAATCAGCTCACTGAACCCAAAGTCCTGTCTTTGAAAACAGCTTGTAAACTTCAGAAGAACTTATGGGAGGTTTCACCAGATAAGAAAAGATCTTTGTCCAGCAACCTTGGATTGTTGGGTTACTTTGAGATCTGTGTCTTTTAATCCAGTTAGGAGTGATCAATGACTTACATTTCTCAGGTGCCCAGTTTGAAGAATAAGCATTTACTATTTGGCATATTTGGGACCGCTCTAGGTCTTATGGATTGTAGATCTGGGTGCTCAGGTTTCATTCTTCCCCATACGGCAGTGCAATATTTAGGCATTAGGTCCTTGCAACACAGCTGTTTCCACCAAAGTGATTTTATATGTCTTATGAAATCTTGACTTATCTTCCACTGTCCCTCCCATTTTGCCCTCAAATCTCAGCTGGGTCAGGTAATCCAGAGCACGGAAGATAAGTTTCAACTAGGTTTATTACAAAACTAGACATTATGTAACAGATGGTGCATAGCTTCACAAGTAGTTCAGGCCTAGGCAGTCACCCTTCTTTCTAGGTACTGTCCTCCCAAGCCTATACCCAAGTGCTGTTCCAAGTTCAACTCAATGCAAGCCATGCTATAGTTACGACCAGTGCACCCTCTCCTTAATCTCATGACTGGGAGGATTTGTTATGATGCACCTGACTTTTCTGTATCAGCAAGACCAGTGAAACCAACTTCTGGAAGCAGGATGAACCAGTCAGTCTGAGTCATACACTCCTTATTCTTAGCTTCAAAGCAAAGCTGCTTAACTCAGAGGTACCATTCTCTTCCAAGTGACACACTGTTGTCTACCAACCTTATAGTCTCTTTAGTGTTTGAGCTTCGACCCCTAAAATGGCCTTGGCACAACTGATCACAGTTGCTACACCCACTAACAAGAATGCATGTCACTGTGACCAGCCACTTTCCACTAGGATTCTTTCTTTTCCTGTGTCATCATACAGCACTGCTATCCTTCCCAACCTTCAGGAAGGTCTTTCCACACCTGCAGCAGAAAACAAATTTAATGCAAAATTCACACTGTTTTACAGCCAATCCTAATTTGCGCTGGAATACATAGGCCAGCAGGCCTGCGCTGCATCCAGTGCAAGTTTCAGGCTGTCTGAGGCTTGGCCTGAGGCAAGGGGAAACTTTTTCCCTTACCCCGAAGAAAGCTGCAGCAGCCCCAAAGGGTCTACTCAGATCTGTGGCACCTGACGAGGTGGCACAAATCGAGTAGCCCAGAACTGTCCTGGGCCGCCCAGGAACAGGGTCAGGATCTGGCATAACTGTTGGATCCTGGCCCCACCTCCTGCTCCCCGCATACCTGCCCTGGGAATGCCCACTGCGCATTCTCCCCCCACCCCAAAATGCCTGCCTCCTCCCCTCTCCCCACACACACACCCAGATCCCTGTGTTGGCTGAGCTTAGCCAGCACATAGTTACCAGGCCTGGGGCTCACATCAGTGTGGGGGGGGGGGCAGTGCACATCCTTGCACTGGTCTATCTCCCCTCAAAGTGGCACAAAAGTGCTTCACGGCACTTTTGTGACACTCTCAGGCCAGCACAAGGGACTTGCATCAGCCCAAGGTCACTTCAGGGTTGCACCCTTAGTTAGGTAACAGGCAGGCAGTCTAGTCCTATACCTCAGAAATGCTGTAGGATTCCGTGTATGCCCTCAGACTCTGGTGCAACAACAGGACCACCAAGGGCAGCTCTAGCTCCACAGTTTGAATATTGGTGCAACGCCGTACTGGCATACCCTCACCACTGGTGAAGTACCAACTGGCATAAGACCCAAAACAGATGTGGGTGGAATGTGGTCAGGATGGGGAGCTGGTAGCAGCCATATCCAAAACATCATCCAGATGACAGATATGCCCCAAACATTGTCAGAATGATATGCTATCATTGGGGCTGGCATAAGAAGAACAAGATTTTTAAAAGCATATAAAACCATGGAGGTGGCAAAAACACACACACACACACACACACACACACAAATCACAATCCCTGCCACCTCTTCTACCGTGCCCACTTTCCTATGATGCAGCCTAATATACAGACTACACTTCACAGCCAGTCACAGCACAACAAACCCCTGAGTGTCTGTGCAGTGAAATACCAGCACCCTGACTTACCTGAGTGCTATTGGAGCTCCTTTTGAGGTTCATTCCAGTCTCACCTCTGGAAAAATGGATTCGTCCAGCGGATGGGCTCAAACTCCTGTCCTGGAGGTTGTGTACTTATTCAACATGCCTTCCTTTGCTCTGCTGATGTCAAACAGGTATTTGTTGGCAATGTGTGTTTATGTGAATGGCATAAGGGGACTCAGAGTACTGGAATTTCTGGCTGCTTTTGGCTTGGACGCCCTTGTGGCCTGTGTCGCAGTAGCTTCTGCAGTAGGAGGCACTGAGGCGCCCTTGTGTCAGACAGGCAGTGAGTGGGGTGTGATGCTGCTGGAAAGGGAGTGGCTCCCTACTGTTGATGGTAGTGGCTGCCACTCTTTCTGAGGAGGTGTTGGCCTGGCAGTGGCCACTCATTGGACCTCCATGTGCTCTGCCCCAATTGGTTCATCCTGTTGGTGATTCCCTGGCCACCAATATTGGGGCTCTGTGGGTTGTGACAATTGGTACTTTGCACACCTGACCAATGTGGGGCTTTTGTCAGGTTGATGCCCCATGACTGAGGTGTATGTGTGACATTTCCATGCTTGGACAGTGTAGCAATGTAGCAAGGACATCTGCACCACTTAGGCATAGGACTGCATCTTCAGTGATATGTTCATCATAGCTGCAGTCACAGGGGACCTGTGGGGCCCGGTCCCATAAGCAATTTGCCAGGTTCCCTCTCTGAAAGTTCACCTTACATTGAAAACATAGTAAGAGTCTGGTCCTTTGGCTTGTGGAGATAAAAGGGAAAGAGGGTAAGGCGTATTCTACCCAATTGTTACGTAAGATGTACAGTATATTTACTCCCACCCTCCAGTGTTTTGGCAAATGAGCAGGGCTATGATAAGGGGTGGGGAGGAGGGAAGCAGAGCTCCAATATCTGTCCTACAATAACAAAGGGCAAATAATATCATCAATATTAAAATAATATAACTAAAATTATATTAAAATTTATTATAAATTTTAAAATTAAAATTTATTATAAATAAAATTATATTGATATATTAATAATATCAATAGCAGGCTGTCTAAGGTGTGGCCTCAGAAAATTTTTTCAAAGGACCATAGCCAAAAAAACTCAAAACATAACATAAGAACAGCCCCACTGGATCAGGCCATAGGCCCATCTAGTCCAGCTTCCTGTATCTCACAGCGGCCCACCAAATGCCCCAGGGAGCACACCAGATAACAAGAGACCTCATCCTGGCGCCCTCCCTTGCATCTGGGAAAAACAAAACATCAGGCTTAGCAGGAGGCAAACTGGAACATTTGCCTAAGGGCATATGTCAATGTCTAGATAATCATCTTTCTCCAGGGCTGCCTGAGAGAAAGTATATTATAGCTCAAGCTACTTTAATACTACATATGCTACAGTTCTATGCAAATTAAGATGGACATACATCCTATATAGAACAAATGGCTTGGGTGGGTGTGTTATGACAAATTCCTGCGCCTCAAAATTGACCACTACACGGCTACTAATAAGTACAAAGACACTGCGCTAACTAACAAGTACTAGAACCTTGTTTTTTATGTTATATAACACTTGTTAACATCACGTCATGCAACTTCAACTTTACCTATCATTTGATGTTTCCCACTGGACTACCTTTATTGATGTTCTGGGTGTAGTGCAAGGCTCCCCCACCCCATTGTCATTTCTGGCTCCAGGGCTGGCTAAGCATGATGGAAATCACTAGCTGGGGAAAGGAAACTTAGAATTGGCGAATAATTGGATAAGACCTGGGAGGAAGGGCCAGTGTTTTTCTATACAGTATTGGTGAGGCTGAGCCAGAACACTGGCAATCTTGGAACAAAAAATCTAGAGAACTGCTTCTTGAAAAGGGAAGACCAGGACAGAGAAGACCAGAAGCCAGACTGAGAAGTTGAATCTCATATGACTGTTGGTTTAATCTGGCTAGCATAGGGAAGGAGGCTAGTTAGGCTTAGCTGGATGTGTTGATTCTTGTTTTACTGTCCCCATCTGCTCTTGCGTTGTTCTTTAAACTCTTTAAAATTCTTTCCTTGTATATATTTGCGGCATGTCATGAAATAACTACTTGCCTGACTTGCCCCAGATTTTAGATGGCTGTGCCACCATCCCTATATGCCTTCAGGCACTTGCTCAAGCCCTGGTGTTGTGAAGAGGTTGTTAGACTGGATTGCTTTGACACCTTGAAGCATTGTATTATTTTACTGATGGTTTCCCTGTTAATCATTTTGGCTTAACAGGATTTTATTTGGATTTTTGTCTGTTTTTGCTGTTGGGTTTTATGTTAATATTTTAGTGTACTGATGTAATTTACAGCATAATCCTAGACATATCTGCTCAGAAGTTAGTACCAGTGAACTCAGTGGGACTTACTCCCATGAAAGTGTGTATAGGATTGTAGCTTTAGGGCCCAATTCTATTCAACTTTCCAACACCAATGCAGCCATACCAATAGGGTACATTCTGCATCCTGTGGTGAGGGAGAGTCACAGAGGCTTCCTCAAGGTAAAAGAACCCAGTTTGAAGAGACACTTGGCCAACAGTCTGAGGCAAAGAGGCAAAGAAGGAAGGTCCATAGCCAGGGAGACAGACCAGGGACAGACTGCACTTGCTCCCAGTGTGGAAGGGATTGTCACTCCCGAATTGGCCTTTTCAGCCACACTAGACGCTGTGCCAGAACCACCTTTCAGAGCGCGATACCATAGTCTTTCGGGACTGAAGGTTGCCAACGGTCTTGGTCATTGGAATTGCTCCTTTGACATTAATATGGTTCATGTAGGGCAGACCTTCTCTAAACACCAGAGGGGTTTTTTACAATAGAACAAAGAAGTTCTATCTTAACAGAACAAACTACATTCCTGATGGATCTTTTCAGTCTGGTAATCATTCTGGCCGCGTTGCCTCCCAAGCTGACAAACAGCTGCAGCTGACTTCTGGTCTCTCTCACCCAAGCAGATCAGCTAAGCTTGTCAGGTTCTAGAGGTCTTGTGGCTCACTGAAGCTGCTGGTGATCTTGAACTGGTGACCATCAGATGTTACCTTCAGGCTTAACAGCAGCTTTAGCCTCTAAACCAGACCTCCTGCCCAAATGACATACACTGTTTTAAAATAAATAAAATAATTTTTTTAAAAGTCATTTTCTGATTCATGCTGAAGGACACTATGGGACTATGCAGATAGAGGCATAAGAGTAGATCTTGGGTAAAAGGACCTACAGGTTGCTGTCAGTCAAACCCAGAAGCAAAGGTGCAAATGAATATCACACAAATCCCATTGTCAACCCAACTCAGTATACAAACTGCAAGTGAATTGAAATTGGTTGCAAGTCTGGCTTCATTAAGACTCAGGGAGCCCAGTCCTGAGGGGTGCACTGCTGGAACTTGCATCCTGGCAGCACAGTGTCATTTGTGGCATCGCAAAGTGCGACATGCTGTGGTGTGCAGCCAGACCACCAATGGAAACAGCTGGTGGTAGCAGCCATGCTGCAGCAGCCTTTGAGGTTGGCACAGGGATTGGGCAATGGGTGGGGAGGGGAATGGGCAGAGAGGGGTAGGAATGGGTGAGCATCTGAGTGGGCAGGAAGGAGAGATGGAGACAAGGAGAGATGGGTGGATACCATTGGCAACAACTTGTGCCTGTATGCTAGCCTGTTCCTTCCCCTGTTCCCTCTTCCTTATTCTCCTTGGACCAACACCCCAGTGGCAGTCCTGGTGCTTTTCCTGCCAGGGGTCATCTCCATTTGCTGCCCTCCAACCTGGAAGTAATTGTGGTGATGTCATTGCATCACTGCAATTACTTTCATGCTGCCTCCTCCTTTCCCCCTTTAAAAAAAAAGAGGGGGTTGGAGGAAGGAGGCAGTTAAGGTTCCAATGGAGCCTTTTGCACTGCTTAGCTGCAATGCAAAAGGCTACATCGGAGCTTCTCCACATGACTAGAAGCTCTGCCCAGGAGGCGAGCTAGCACCTCAACTAGCAGCCGCTCCTAGAAGGTGGGTGTCACTTCTAGCCTCCTCGAAGTGACTGCTAGAAGTGGTGCTCGCCTCCTGTGGTGCCGAAGAGCTCCTCCACCACTTCTAAGAGCCAAAGAACTCTGATGGAGCCTTTCACAATGCTGCTAAGCTAGAAGCGACGCTGGAAGCGTGCCCACCTCCTCCAGAATTGGAGGAGGTGAGTGTTGCTTCCTATTGGCTATCCAGCCATTCTGAGGCCGCTCTCAGGTCGGTGGGGAATCGCACCAACAGTGGTTGCACTCTTGCAGCCACTGTCAGCGTGGTTCCCAACCATGCCAAAAATCTGGTGGGGGGGGCTGGGTCACAGCGGCTCCCCCCAAGTCTGGCACCTGGGGCATTTGTCCCATTGCCCCCCAGCATATGCCACTGCCTACCCCAGAGAATTGTTCCTTTACCTTGAGGAAATCTCAGCAACTGCTGTCCTCAGCGCAGGATACACTGGATGCTCCATTGGCAAAGTTGCATCGGTGGAGGGGAGTTTAGTTAGGATTGGACCCAAGGATGATTAATTACTGGAACTAGGATTTTTGCACGTCTTTGAAATCAGCACAATTTACTGATGCAAGTGAAAAATTTCTGTTTACCGCCATACCTGATTCAATGATTTTTAGGTGGCCATCACTCCAAGCCGTTGACACTGTATGCCCACAAGGTGGCACTGTGGAATATTGTTTTGAGGTCATTTAACCTTACACTATCTTAGCTGCACTGCTATGCATACTTACCTGGGAGTAAGCCCAATTGAACACAGTGGTGCTTACTTCTGAGTAGACATGCCTCAATCGCTTAATATTTGGATTACTGGAATGTCTTCAGCATGGGGGTACTCTTGAAGACCATTAGAAATTTGCAGCTGGAATAGAATGCTGCTTCAAGATTATTAAGAGAGGTGAAATATTATGAATATGTCAGGTTACTGCTCCCTCCCACCTCCCCCCTCCTTCCCCCGTCCCCCCAGACCTCTGCATCGGCCAAGCTCAACTCATCCTCTCCCTTGGGCCCATGTTGCACAGAGAGGCTGACGCATGTCCATTTACAGCACTTTTGCAACACTCCTGGGCCGGCACAATGGACTTGTGTCAGCCCAAGTGACTTCTTGGTTTGCGCCCTAAATGGCTTAGGACCCAGGTATCTGAAGACCACCTTAAGAACATGAGAACAGCCCAAATGGATCAGGCCATAAGCTCATCTAGTCCAGCTTCCTGTATCTCACAGTGGCCCACCAAATGCCCCAGGGAGCACACAAGACAGCATGAGACCTGCATCCTGGTGCCCTACCTTGCTTCTGGCATTCTGACATAACCCATTTCTAAAATCAGGAGGTTGCACATATACATCATGGCTTGTAACCCATGATGGATTTTTTTCCTCCAGAAATTTGTCCTATCCCTTTTTAAATGCATCTAGGCCCAATGCCATCACCACATCCTGTGGCAAGGAGTTCCACAGATCAACTACACACTGAGTAAAGTAATATACCTTCCTCTGTATGAATCCACCTGGGGCCTTAGGTCTTCTGGCAAGGCCCTCTTGCACATCCCATGATTCTCCAATGTAAGATCAGAGATGCAGGAGGGCTATCTCTGTGGTGACACCTTCCTTATGGAATGTGCTTCCCTGGGAGGTTTGATGCAACTCCTCCCTTTATTTCACCACTCCCTGAAAATTCATTTATTTTGTTTGGTCTTTCTAGGATATGTGTAGTTTTTCTTTCTGTGCTGATTATTGCTCTCCTCTCATGTTTTTATAACACTTCCTGCTCTTTTTATAACTTTTTGCATAATTATCTCTATTTTTTGTTTGATTATTGCATTTTAAAATTGTAGTTAGTCACCTAAAGTCCTTCAGGAGTGAGACAGAGTATAAATCTTTGAAATAAAGTAACCACATGGTTTCTGAATTGTTTCCTTGTTTCAGCTTGTGATAAGAGTCCCTCAAGTATTTTACAAGAATATTTGGTAGGTACTCACTTTTGTAATTTTGCGAATTGCAATTATTTAATAATAATTAAATTAATAATTAATAATTTAATACATTTTTAAAATTTCAAAATCTATCTAGGGATAGAACTGTAGAACTTGCCCCATTCCCATCTCCCTGCCTTAAATGTTATGTGGCTGAGGAAAAGACCAACCAGACTGAAAGAAACTATGCGTGTTTATTTCTTTGTGGTTCATTATCAGCTGAGATGATCCATTCATTGGTAATGCCTTGATTGCCCAGAATTTGTCAGTAAGGTTCAGTAGCATAACCAAAGGCCCAAGAACCCAAGGCAGTGACATCATGACATCATATGATGTGGTGACGAATGTGACATCACATCCGGGTTCTTCTGAAAGATATGGTGATGGTGGCAAGGCGCATTTGTGATCTCACTGCTGCCCAGTCCCTTTGGAAGCTGAACCTCCAAAGAGAAAGAAACAGGGCGGTAGAGATCGCAAAGCTGCCAAAACATGAGGATGCAGCTACTGCTGCTTCTCCCACCACTATCATATTGGTTGGGCCTCATGCTCCACCCCTTCTGGTTTGGCATCCAGAGAGGCCCGTCCCCCTTGCCCCCTGCTTGCTATGCCACTGGTGAAGTTTAATCTGTATGTGTTGTTTACAGATCATGAGGGAGGAAGCAGGAATGAGAAAGCAAGGAAACCTTTGCTATTCCTTCTCTTGACACTAGAGGTCCTGACTAGGCTGCTTCTGAAGTGCTTTTTAAAAAAAAAAAAATTCAGACTATAAAGTGAGGGAGGCACTGCGTTTCAAAAGGCAGAGCAAGGCAGAAGGTTGGGTACTGTCTGAGTGTCTACTCTGCACTCTCCTGAGAACTGAAAACAGATTCCTGATGCCTCCAAGTTCAAAAATCTAGAATTGCATTTTGTCTTTAGATTTTTGCCACATACTGAGATATGAAAATCTAGAGACAAAATGCAACTCTAGATTTCAATTGGTCTCTGAGATGGGGAGGGAAAAGAAGTGCCTCCACTCTTTCTCCCTCCAGAAGTCAATCAGCTGAATTGGTAGGCAGCAGGCCTAGTGGGAAGTGTAAGGTGGGAGGAGTGCATGTGAGGATAAAAGAAGGGGAAGGAATCATGAGTTCTTGAAGGAAAGGTAGGTATAAATGTGAGCAAGGAATATGATATAACATGTTAAATATTTAACTAGAGAAACAGTTATATTTTTAAACAGGCAGTTTGCATATTTAAATAGCACATTTTCCAAAGCTGTCAGCTACATTTGAAAACTGAGTGGATCCGTTCCCAAATATTCGTTCTTCAATGACTAGCAAAGCAGCAAAAGAAAGCACAAATTTGGCTCATTTCATACATTTCTATTTTTTCTCTCTCCAAGCAGAGAAGAAATGCAAGTATTAGTAACCCCCAGATGTTAGTCTAGGACAGCAATTTTCAACCAGTGTGCTGCAGCACATTGATGGGCCATGCTTGTGTGCCACAGGAGTATGGGGAAGGGTCATTTATTAGTAGGGCCATTGGGGGATGTGAGCCCCCACCAGCAGCATGGTGTGCCTTGTCAATTGTCCAAAAACTGACAGTGCACCTTGACCACTTTAGTACCTTGTCTGTGTGCTATGAAATGAAAAACGCTGAAAATGACTGCACTAGGACAGCCTATTTGAGATGGGGTACAGAACTGGTTACACCTATCTAAGTAGAGCTCCAAAAGGAACAGAAAGGCAGATGAATCCAAAACTTGTTTACTCAGAAAGAAGCTGCACTCTGTTCACTGAAAATTACTTCAGTGCTTGAATTCTTTGCGGAAGAGGTAGGGAGCTCTTCATGACATCCTCCAGTCCCAACCCAAGTCCCCAACCCAACTCTTCACAATTTTAGTCTTATCAAGTTTCTCCTGCAGCCCTCACCTGAAACAGTTACTAAGGGCACAATCCTAACTCCTTATGTCAGTGCTTTCCAGCACTGGCATAGCAGTACCAATGGGACGTGTGCTGCATCCTGCAGTTGGGTGTCACTCACAGAGGCCTCCTCAAAGTAAGGGAATGTTTGTTCCCTTACCAGAGCTGCATTGTCCTTATGTCAGTGCTGGAAAGGATTAGGATTGCGTCCTAAGTGGGTTAGGTTAGGATTGCATCCTAAGTGGGCTAGACACCCTCTGGCCCCTCCAATAATTTAAGTATATGGCTTTCAAGTAAGTACACATAGGACAGCAACCTTGAGTGATCAAAGCTTTGGCCCCCTTCCTACCAGAAAGTCAAAAGCTCTTGAGGCATTGTGTTCAGAAGACAAATTAGGGGAGAGCATGACAGAGTTATGTGCAGTTATGAATGATTATAATTATTTCGAACATTTATATACTGCTTTTCAACAACGAAAAAGTTCTCAAATGGCCCAATCCTATCCAACTTTCCAGCACTGGTGCAGCTGCAATGCAACCCAGAGGTAAGGAAACAAATGTTGCCATACCTTGGGAAGTTCTCTGTGACTACCTCCCCACCACAGGATGCAGTGCATGCCCCACTGGCACAGCTGCACCGGCACTGGAAAATTGGATAGGATTGAGCCCAAAGTCATTTACAGAGCAAAAGGAATGAAAAAATAGTTTTCTGAAGTAGCATAGGTCACAGCATTAAGTTTTTGTAGACACCTGAATGTGCCATGCAAGCAGCCCCTCTCCCTTTCCTTCGGAGTCATTCCAGGTGGTGAGAGCAAAACAGAGACATCTTCTCTAGCTACAGTACTGGTTTTTTGATCCAGAGGACATCACAAAATTAAATGTGCACCTAAATGCACAATCTGGATGTAAGAACACAGAGCGGGCTGTGATCAAGCTCAACGTGAGTGAAGTACTAAAGGTCCTGCCATGATTTCATCACCTTTTGTGCTATCAAATGCTAACCTCCTTCCCCAATTTGATGCCGCAGCATGGGTTCACACAGACTTGCACCAGCAATTTTGCTAGTGCAGGTCCGAGTATCCCCCCCTCCTTTACAGGATTGTTCCCTCACCCAGAAGAGTCCTCTGCAATTACACCCCCCCATACACACACAGGATGCAGCAATAGCCATTTTGGCAGGGGGTGGGGAGGAAGAATAGGTTTGGGCTGTTAGAAACTTTTATTGCAAGGTACAACAAACATCTTTTAATAAATGAAATGTATCTTTTTGCTTTTGCCCTTTCCTATTCCATATGAATCTTTTGCTCTTCTTTTTCTGCCTGGATGACTTGTCCTGGGAACAAGAACAGTGTCATGAAATTCCTGCCAAATTCACATTTTGATCTTGTACTCTAATGTTTCTCATGTGAGTTCCTCCACCGAGTGCAGCTGAGGTTGGAAGGCTGCACTTGCCAAGCTGTGCAGCCTGTCAGTGCACAGGAGTACACTCAGCATGATAAAGTTGTGCTCAGCCTTCTGTCCTTCCCAGGACACCGGAGACTGCAATGCTTCATTCATTTTTAAGTGAATATTTCATTGTTTAACTTTAAATATGCATTGTCCTGGGATTCAAGAGATTGCACTTACCCCTCTCTGTCCAAGATTTCGTCACACCAACTGATTTTCATGCTTTAGAATGGATTTATGCATATTGTTGACAGCTGAATGTGAAACCAAGCCCAGGGTTGGTCAGGACAGGGGCAGCCCAACATTGAGCCCGGCACACGGGGCTGCAGTGGCACCAAACATGGCTGACGCTGCATCCAGCACACCCCAGGCAGCCACTGCCATCTCCTCAGGAGAAGGGAACTTTTGTCCCCTTCCCCTGGATAAAGCGAATAGTCCCACAATGGGGCTACTCGATTCTATGACAACCCAAAGTTCGGCGTAGAATGAAGAGCCTCCATGTTGGGCGGGTGGCCCAACACGGAGGCTCGGGAACTGGTGGAGCAAAGCAAAGCAAAGCTCCACCAGTCCCGCCTCCCTCCTGCCCCTCTTCCTTGCCTTCTCCCCACCCTCTCTCTGCCTCTCCCTCCCCCGGAATGCCTCCTCCCCCCATGCCGCCACCTACCTCTCCGCTACATGGCAGTCCATGAGACTGCTGAGCGGCGGAGCTCCAGTGCTCCACCAGCACTAGGGCCTGCAAACTTGCCTGACGGCTTGTTTGTGTCAGTGCGTGCCAGTGGTCAGCCAGCACACACTCTTTAGGATTGGGACCTGAGTTGTTTGTAGACTAACCACAGTGCTTTCCTTAGATCCACTGCAAAGCAAGATTTCAGTAATGTAGCCTTCAGTCAGAGTGACCAATTCAGACACTGAGCTTGTTTGGGCTGCTTGCATAAATCCTAAGACCGAGTGATGTGTTGCCTTGATGTTGGATGTAGACCAGGAGGAGTAGGTTCAAATCTCCACTTAGCCAACAAGCTCACTGGGTGGCCTTCGGTCAGTCACTATCTCTCAGCCTAACTTACCTCACAGGTTTGTTGGGAGAGTGGGAAGAGTCATGTACACCACCCTGAGCTGCTTGGAGGAAGGGTGGAATATAAATGTGGAAAATAAATGTCTTCTCAGTGGTAACATTATTATAAAAGTTCAGGGAAGTAAACCTAGAGCTTTGAATCAGAGGGTTGTTCCAATGGGCTTCATTGTAAGTTAAATTCCACTGGAAGACAGTCCAGTGTTTGTTTGTTGGTGTTTGTTTTTGAGGCAGCTGAGGACTCCTGGACCATCGAGGAGTTGAGCGGCACATTTGCTATGCAATGCTTGGAATTAGTTTAATGTGGGCAATACATTCCAAAGTGGGCTGAAGACTGACAAGTCTTCTACTGTCATCAAGGATCGACTAGGCCAAAGCTCGTGCCATGTGTGGCTGGACTTCAAGCCACCTTCAAACAAAGGCAGTGAGTTTGGAAAACATTTGGGAAACATGAGATTATCTCATTAGGCACCTACTTTCCTCCACTGAGCTCGACTGATGCCAGCTGGCATGCAGTGCTGGCAAGAAAAGGGAACCCCAGGCTTTCCTCCATGCTGGGGCAGGTCACGAAAGGCAATTGATGCAGAGATCTGCTTTTGCAGGCACATCCTCACCCAGTGTTTCTCTAATGCATTCCCATTTCCTTGCCTTACAGGAGAACAGCTGCAGGGGTTGGGCATGCCAGTGCTCAGCCTGGACCCTACAACACCCAGGGCGGAGTTGGCATGGCCAAGTTTCTAGTGAGCTCATATGGCCCCTTACACTGAGAGCTACAAAGAAGGTATTCAAATCTTGCAGGTGCCAGTAGCTCCAAGCTGCCTTTATTAGTTGTATGCGGGCCAAGCTCGCATGAGTAACAGCCCAATTATCCACTTTCCAAAGGCCCAAGACAACTGTGTAACCAGCCCCATGGAAGATTTGATGATAAGGGTGCAGTTTGCAGCCTTTCAATTACCTCAAAACATCTCCCTCATCTCTCTAAAATGAGTAGCTTTGGTTGCCATAAGGAAGATTCTCACAATTTCTGTGTCACTTGAGAGAGATTCTCTTGGCTTGTCCACAGGGATCCAAGACAGTTAAGAGTATGTATGTCTATGAGTTCAAAAATATGTAGAGAAGGCCTGAAGGACCTGTCAGAATGTGAAATCCCTGATGTAGCCAGAAGAAGCACTATATCTAGAAGCATAAAGTTAGAATACTCGAAGAAGAAGAAGAAGGAGGAGGAGGAGAAGGAGAAGGAGGAGGAGGAATGGTGAAATTGGAGCATATGAAAGACCTGAAAATGGGACTAGGGCCAGAGTGGGGGGGGGGGGTGTTTTGTGACATGAATGAAGAAATGTCGAAGAAGTAATGGGCTAAAGATGAGAACTTGGGGGGAAAATCCTTTTTTTTTTTTTTTTTTTTGTCTCTAAGCTACATCCTAATGACATTCTGAATGTTCAAAAATAGCTATCTAAGCAGGGAGTGGGGGATAGGATTGGGCTGACAATGTAGTTTGTTTTGGTATAGGAGTACTTAACACCCCAGATGCAAATGCAGTAGATCCTGTTCCACAGCTCTGCTACCAGAATGCACCAGTTTGTGCAAATCAGAAGATTCAACATAAAATTCAACTGTCTGCTTTGCTTGCCAGCCCTGGTAAACCAGCCACCAGCTAATGCTTTATCCCTCCCAGCCTGTCTGAGATCCATGTCAGGGAAGCATTAAGCTAGCATTCGACTGACCTATCTTTGCTTAGACTGTCTGGAGAGAAATGATCCAACTTCAACCATCTGCTAGACACATCAGGCAGTTTGTGGGAATTGAGATTGTGGGGTGCAGGTAGGCTACTCTCTTGGTGGAGACATCAGACTCGTTTTGTAACCAGCCTTTTAAAAGCAGGCTTTTTCAGCATATGTTGCTGCCATCTTCAAGGACTTCCCCCTAATCCCAGTCAGGGTTTCCACAGACTACTAACCCCACCCAGGTCAGCAGCAGGATGGGATTATTAGGCATTATGTTAAGGGTCACCAAACAAGTCTCTGGTTAAACTGAGCTCCCCTCTATGGTCTAATTATCGGGGATATCCCAATACAAGAAGTGTAACCATCTGTCGCCTTGTGCTGAGGTGATTTAACATTCCTGTACATTCGTAATGCAGTGTATGACCCGCCCTTGCCAAGAGATAGCAGCATTTTCCAGTTGCAGTAAATTACAAAAATACCAGTAGTCAAATCATTAGGAGAAACAGTACTGCTTGCTTAAGGACCATGAGGGAGTGTGAATGACTCACTGCATGTTTGACTCTGAAAGCCTTTCAGCCTAGTCCTATACCAATGCTGCAGTAGTGGCACAGCTACGATGACAAGATAACCGCTGTATCCAAAGCCTGTCTACTGCAGAGGGAAAGGAGGTACACCAGAGGTCAAGCACCACCTGCTGGTGCAGCTTTCCCATGCCACTATCCACGGAAACCTCAACACAGCCTATCATTCAGGGAATGGTGGCCTGATGTTGACTCGATGTGCAAGGAGCCAATCACCACATATACCTGCCCCAATACCAGCGCCCAGAGAAGCAACAACAGGGTGAACCAAGCAGGAGGCAAATGCAGGTCCAACAACTGGCCATTGCTGGGCTGACACCCCTCTAGCAGCCCCCTAGGAAAGAGTACCGCAGCAAGAGTCACCAACATGGGCTGATTGCAGTCCTAGTGGGGCTGTTATTGCACATGAACATACATCATGGCTTTCTTGCATTTTACTCTCCATTGCTTTGATACCATTTCAAATTTTCAGTAAGCTTCCAATAGTTTTACTGTTTTACCTGCCTGATGTCAGCACACTCTGGAGGGAGTGAGTTGCCACATCTCCCAGAGCACCCCATTCTGCTACTACTTGATTTTAAAAACACTCCCCAAATTTGGGCTTTCTGTCAAACAGGGAGGTGAGTTTCCCTAAGTCTGCCTCATCTCTACTTTTGGGTAGTGGCAGCAAGAACTACCTTTTCCTAGTTATTTCCCAGTTTAAGTCAGTTAGACAGTAGGGAGTAGGAAGGTGGGTGTCAGTCACTAAACACTAGACCAGCCATTTTCAACCACTGTGCCGTGGCACACTGGTGTGCCGCGAATGATTCCCAGGTGTGCCATGGGAATTTGGGAGAGGGTCATTTATCAGTAGGACCATTGGGAGATGTGAGCCCCCTACTGACAGCACAGTGTGCCTTGTCAAGTGTCAAAAAAACCCATGGTGTGCCTTGACAACTTTAGTGCCTTGCCAGTGTGCCATGAAATGAAAAAGGTTGAAAATCACTGCACTAGACACTATGCCTGCCTTGCCCTCTGTTTATTCTTGCAATTTGTCTATGACCAACTTTGTCTATGCCCAAATTTGTCTGTGTCCAAATTTAATCATATGAACTGATTTATGAACTGAGGGGTTCAGTATATGAACCAGTGTATCTCTTTAACCTCACTGTATGAAGATGGGCTGAGGCTATAAGCATGCATTACATGTTTTTGTTTTAAACACACAAGGGATTCCTGGCCCATTGTGGCTGCAATCCTAGTATACACACTCACCTGAGTAAGCCCCATGGACTTTTATGAGACTTACTTCTGAATAGATATGCACAGAATTGGGCTATGTGTCCTGAGACAGATGGTTGGCAACCGTCAGTCTCGAAAGACTATGGTATAAGCCTATAGCACCCACTATTGCCAGGCAGTCTCCCATCCAAGTACTGGAAAAAATCATTAAATTATTACTTTGGTTATTAAACCATTTAACATTTGGTGTTCCAGCTTCACTAGGGAAAATGAGCAGAACTCTACCCTGACATGATCTCCTTCTAGTGTGCTGTTTGCCTCTGAACAATTAGGCTTTCACTCAAACCCACCTGAAACAAGCAGCGTTTCCCTGATCTCGGTCCTCAGTTTTGAAGTTGAAGTAATTGCAACAGAGGAAGAGCTCCTGGAGGGATTTAGGCAGAAGAAAAAGAGGCTGTTAAAGACAAGGCATCATCCCTGGAAACAATGTGTGGCATGAAGAGCCTGTGTTGGGGGCAGCTGTTGTTTAATGCACCAGTGTCCGAGAATGGATTTCCTTGGATCCTAGAATGGAGAAGAGATCAGTGTTTGGCATGAGGCAGCCAAACCTTCCATTTGATCTGAGACCCTTGACTGCAAGAGACAGTAATCGTAAGAGATTCTGCTGGTCCAGGTGATCTCAGTGGTATTTTCTGATTTAATGTTTAATTTAGGTAAAGGAGATCAAGCTTGGCAAGATGACAGGGGAAGGAAGAAAACCCAGTACTGATCCAGTTCCTTTGGCTTCTCAGTCCCTGAAGTGTCCTATCTGAATACTGTCCCATGTCTTCGAAAGAGGCTGGAAGAACATCCTACTGAAAGCACTGTTATTCTGTGATTGACAGGAAAGAGCAGGGGTAGCCTGCTTCCTGCTCCTTTCCCTCTCCAATAAAATGATGACAGAATTGCCGGAGCATTGGCTTCTCTTCCTAACCCCCAGTGCATTGATAAGCAAAGCAGGCAAGGGGCTTAATTTCCTCACATAATTCACAGCTACGTCTCAGCTCAGTCGCACCTCAACAAAGATGCTGATGGCGTTAATACGGAGGCAGGAAGAGTTGGCTGCTGGGATTTAAGTACTATCCATCCTCTACTCCCTTCCCTACCCCCCAACCCACCCTACCTCTCCATCTCTCATTCTGCATCCGTGCATAGATGTAATTTTCTCCAGTATGTCCAATAAACCTAATTTCTTCCCCCAAGACTTAGGCAGTGTTATCCCTGATTATACACACAGCAGAGGTAATTCTGGCTTTTAACTCAGTATCCAATTGAACCCTGACAGGGACTTTCCTAGCAGGTTCAGTTCTTTAAGGCGCAGAAGCAAATCGGATTATGTATTTGTGCTGGCACGGCACAGCTGCCTGAGTAAGAGGCAGTCCTGGGAGGCCCTGCATGCTGGCCTCAGCCCTTTTAGAATTCCTCAAGCAACACGAGGGCTGTCTCCACCCATTCTTCCTGCAGCAACAGGCAGCGAGGTTCTTGTTTCCCATGGCTTCTGTGCTCAGCAGCCTTCACTCTGTAACACTCATAGAAGTTCTCTCTCCCCCCCCCCCTTCTTCTTCTTGGCCAAGCAATGTACCAAGACCCAAATGTGAGCCACTCTCTCATGAGGGCAGGGAGACTATATGCAGTGGGCCTCGATGTTCACCATAAAGGGGCTGAAACATCTAGCATCTCCTTTGGTTTCAAGATACATAGAAAGTGAGATAATCATGGGCTAATACTGAATGGCAAGAATACGTCAGCTTCTAAATTCTTCTTTAGAAAGAGCTGAGATTGTCCAGAAGCTCAAAAGCCTTTATTTTGGTTCTCAAAAATTTCTACTTGTAAATCAGTAATTTTATCTCATCACTTTGTGGGGATGGGGCCCCAGTCAGACTGTTCCCGTTTGAAGATGTATTCTGATTATGGAAGATAAATCAGCAGGAGAAAGTGGGCAGATTCATGGTATCCCACAGAAGAGACTCCAGTTCAATATGCTGGGCATGCAAGACTTACGGTGCGTTCTTCTTTTGAAGCATCTGCTTCTGAAGGTCAGCTCCATGTTTTGAGTACACATTGTCATCTATAATGCAGACCTAAAGTAGTGTCAAACCAGTTTCATTGACTTGCTTCCTCCAAGAGCCTGGGGGTTATACGAGAATGCTGCATATTTTCTATTATGGAATCTTACCCACCTTCCAATTATTCTGGGAGGACACTATTACAGTTAAACCAGTTTGGGCTGTTATTAGGAAGCATTAATCATGTGTGGCAGTGACTAGGCCCAATCCTATCCAATTTTCCAGTACCAGTGCAGCCATGCCAATGGGGCATGCACTGCATCCTGTGGTGAAGGGACATTTGTTCCTTTACCTTGGGGCGGCAATACAGCAGCACCAGTGCTGCAAAATTGGATAGGATTGGGTCCTAAGGCTGCAATCCTATACATACTTAGCAGAGAGTAATCCACACTGGAAGCAATGTGACTTACTTCTGAATAAACCTGTATAGGAATGCACTGGAAGGCTACTACTGCTCATCCTGCCATCCTTTTATATTAGATAAAAGGATCATTTTGCACCAATATATTTAGTATATAAGAACAGGAAGGAGCGTAGTCAAGGCGAAAGGAGCAGGTGCAATGTTGTGGGATGTGCTATATGCACACACTATAGATGCAGAGACACAGAAAGGTCAATGGAGAACAAAGGAGCATTTGAAAAAGAAGACCTTTTAATGGAAACCTCTTGCCCAAACTGTTCCCCCCCCCCCGTTTTCCCTGAAGAGAAGGAAATGATGCATGTTGGCATCACTTCTCAAGGCCTTGCCATATCCAGCTTTTTCTGACCATGTGGGATGCCTCTCATTTCAACACCTTGGTCCCCACTCTGAAATGACATCAGGGCTGTTGCAGTTTGGATTATCATCTGGTGCCTTCCCTTTGCAGGGGGATTCAGCTGGGTCCACTCTGCATATCTATGGTGAAAAATCCTTCATTTACTTGCCTGACAGAGGATTGCTTGGGCTCAATTACTTGACCCCTTGGCTGTGAAGAGCAATGGCTTTTTTCTTTCATTCTTTTAGAAAATTGTTACCCAGCAACAGGCAGGCTCATCTCTCTGGCAGCATCCCATGATCATTCCTGTGGGGCAATTTGCATTTGAAAAGTGAACTTCCTTCCACTGATGGAATATCAATGGCCTTGAATCCATCACATGCCTTCTTTTGAAACATCAGTGCCTGGGAACTGGCACAGTGTGGAGCTAGCCCATTCCTGTTGGGTTTTATGGTCCAGCAGCGTTCCTACCATATGGTGGCACAGGAACTACACAACAGGTTTCCATTCATTGCTTCTGGGCACTTCCTTTATGGCAGTGCTTCAGAGAGGTGCGCAGTGGCTTCCTCTCCTTCATGATCACATAGGCACTATATCCAACTGGCATTAAGCCACAGGCACTTTGAAGGTTGCAGCCTTCCTTGTCTTTACTGGAAACCACTGACTAGAAATTTAGAGTTGTGTCCTAATCCTAGGGCGGGGAAAGACATTTCTGCAATGGAATTTCCCAGACACCTTTCCCCACAGCAGCCCTTGCTGTGGCCTTTGACATTCCACTCTTGAGGGTCACAGGACCCTCTGAAGCAGGACATAATGAGGCAGGAGGCATTACCAAAAAGGGGGGAACAAGAAAAAGTCACTCCCTCGCCTTTATATAGAAGTGCCATCCATTTGTTCTAATCCGAGCCAGGATACTAACTGTATAGGATACAAGTGGCTATGTTGGTAGCAAAATATTCTGCTGTATGACATTGGGCACAATCCTGAATTAAGGAGCCCAAGGGCTACTACTAATGATTTTTTTTTTTTGTACTTAAGTACAGTTCCATGAGAAATTTAAAAACAGGCAGCACAATTCTATCTTGTGCTGGAACAGGCAGGTCAGGAGGCCTGCGCTGAATCCAACACAAGATAGGGGCCCAAAGTGGCTCAGCTGGAGACAAGGGGAAACTCTTCCCCTTACCCCCGGGAAAACCACCAAATCCCCAATGGGTCTCCTTGGACTTGTGCCACCTCTGGAGGTAGCATACATCTGAGGAGAGTGCAGCAGCTTGTAACCGCTCTGCGCTACTCGGGAATGGGGGCTAGGTTCTGGCATATCTGCTGAGTCCCAGCCCCTCCTCCCACTACCCGCCCACCCCCTGGACCACCCTCTGCCGGCCCTTCCCCTGCCTGGAATGCTTTTCTGCAGTTTCAAACTTGGATTTTTTTTTAAGAAATTCAATGTAATGTTCAATTCTGCTGCTTTGTGGGGGGGAAATGGCACACAGTACTACATAAGCACCTTGTTAATGTCTTCAAAAACAGTGGTGTGGCTCAGATTCTTTCCCCCCCTTTACATACATAAGAACATAAGAAGAGCCCTGGTGGATCAGGCCAAAGGCCCATCTAGTTCAGCTTCCTGTATCTCACAGTGGCCCACCAAATGCCCCAGGAAGCACAAATGCCCCAAGTGATCCACAGATGAGGTATCACTCAATCAATCAAGGCTTGATTTATTGGTAGAAATTTCTCACCTTATAGGTAAGTATCTATGGTAAATGCAGATGCACAATAATAATTGCCACAAATTCTGATGTGAAATTCATAAAAAAAAAAAAATTCCAAATAAGTACACCTCATTGCAGATTGGGGGGAGGGGCTCTGAATCAGTACTTGTTGCCCCCATTGTTCATCACTGTTAAGTTTATGTCACCAGAAAGGAGTTGAATGTTGTTCCCCACATGGATGCCTTTATGAGGTGTAGGAAGCAGAACCAGAAAACCAAAATCCTCTTTTTAGCAAGGAGTTGTGGGTGTCATTTGCACTGGTCTTATAATTCTGCTGGACTGCTACCAGAGGATCTGAACAAAGATCTATGGGGACCAATACGTGGGGACCAAATAAGAATGCAACGAAGACTGAAGAGGAAAATTTGCACGTATGTCCTAATGCTTTCCATGTTTCTTCTCCTTACACATGTGACTGTCTAATTGCTATATAAAACCAATCCTGCTCCTTGCCAGAACATTACTCCCCATCAGACAAGCTCAATAACCTTCTGACACTTAACAGGGGAGAACAAATTCACTTGTTTTACATTAAACAAAGAGGTTAATACACTGGTGAGAACGTTGCATGCACAAGTTGCTTCTGGGGCTTACTCCACCAAACTGTTTTCCAAATGTTCACCTCCAAAGAGATGTGTGCTTACAACCTAAAAATCACATTGTGTTATCATAAATAGGCACCCAGGTACTGTCACACAGCATTCCAATTCCCAAATTGGAGCACCTGAAATTTCAAATACCAGTATTCAGTTGTAGAATGTTATGGAATCAAGTTGCAAAGTCGGCTCCAGTATTAGGTAGAATGTCAATAAACGTCTGTAACTGGGATTCAGAATGGTACCACACAGCACCAATACATGAATACTGTGGTTGGAAACACCGTGCTCAGTGCCAAGCATCAGGGTATGGGCCTAACTGGGCAGGTGTTGTGATCCCACACCCTCCCAGGGGCCGTGCCTGTCCTGCCCTCCCCATGGGACTCATGGCAGCCCCAAAAAGTGCACTTTTAAAATCAAGAATCACAGACTGGCTTTTTTATTTTTGCCAGTCCTGCAGAAGCCAGTAGGGTTCTTCTGAGGGTCTAGGGGCCCTGGGAACGATGCCTATCTACTATTGGGGAGAGGAGGGAAGAGGACATGCCCTGAGCACATCCTCCAACCTCACTTCCACAGTGGCCAATCCTACCATCTGGGAACATCGCAGGGAGAGAAGGGGAAGAATTTCCCCCACTTGCATGCCCACCCATGGACAGCTTGCCACCCAGCCAGCCCCCAGGTAAGCTAGGGGGAAGGAAAGGGTGAGCCGAGCCAAGCCAAGTCTACTTGGGAACGAGGTGGGCAGTGGAAACTAGGACAGGGAAGACCAACCTGGAGGTGGGGAGAAAAACAACAAGGCTTGGAGAAAAGTAGGTGGGGAAGGAGGAGGGGAAACAAATAGGGTGGGTATGGAGGAAAAGGAGGACAGGGCAGGGAAGGGCAAGAGGGGAAGAGCAAATGGGGTGGAGTGTGTGCACATGAGTAAGGGGACCAGAAATGGATCCTGGTGCCCACCCTGTGCTCACTGAAGTCCTCAGAGCGTCTGGAAGCTATCTGGTTGTCACTTCCCCAAACCACTTTGTGATTCACAATGCCCAGCCCATGCATGCTGTCCCGTGAGAGAGAGAGAGAGAGAGAGAGAGTTCTGTGAAACTCTTGACCCCAAACTTCATGTGACACTCCTTAGACTTTGCTCTCAAGCCCCTCTGCACTCCCCTCACCCCACTCCGCCCCACCCCACAAGACAGCTCGTACTTCAATAGAATCCATTATGCCTTTTTTCTTTGGTCTTCTTTTCAATGGATGACTTGGTTCTGCCTGGGAAGCACAGCTCTGGGCATGGCAAAAGGGGAGTGCTGCCTGCCTGGTGCAGGAAAGAATTAATGCTAAGTGACTATGCCTTTGTGAGTCCAGGGACTTGGAGCCTGTCGAGAATGCATGGGAACGACTGCAGATTACAACAGGGCGCAAGCAAAAGAAAATAAAAACCCCCAAAACAAACATTGGCTTTAAATCAGTGTTAACCAGACAGGCAGTCCCTATAATGCAAGTTTGAAAACAGGGGCCTCAACACTGCCTCTTTGTTAACTCTGTGAAAGCCCTGTCAATACTGGACAAAGCCAAATTTGCAAGGGATGTTGCCATGTGTCAGGTGCAGCAGCTAAGAAGGAGAATGCAGGGGAAGTTAAGAGGCAGCATTACATTGGTCCTTCTATCTCTTAGGCTTCATCCGAGACTCTATTCTCTAGGCACATTGCTCTTTAGAGTAGGATGGCATTCATACAGTCTCAGGGGACAGAGAGGACAGTAAAGTGCAGGAATGTTGCTGGGAGAATGAAGGAATGCAGTTAGGATCATTAGGAACAATTCATTCCTGGCCTTTTTAGGGCGCAATCCTAACCCCTTATGTCAGTGCTTTCCAGCACTGGCATAGTGGTACCAATAGGGCATGTGCTGCATCTTGCAGATGGTTGTCACTCACGGAGGCCTCCTCAAAGTAAGGGAATGTTTGTTCCCTTACCTCAGAGCTGCATTGTCCTTATGTCAGTGCTGGAAAGCACTGACATAAGGGGTTAGGATTGCACCCTTATAGTAGTCTGTGCTGAAATTTGGATCTCAAGAATTCAGATGAATCAGGCCCTAAGTATGCTGGCCATAGTAAACAAGGCCATGTTCCAATACCACATGAGGGGCAGCAGCTACTTGGGACAGAAACTGCACTAAAGGAAGAACCCTGTACCTGTTGCTTCTTCTCCTTCTGCACACAGAACACAAGAAAGGTTGCTCAATGCCAGCGGTTTTCAATCTTGTTCATCTCATGGCACACTGATGAGGCACTAAAATTGTCAAGCACACCATCAGTTTTTTGACAATTGACAAAGCATGTCATGCTGCTGGTGAGGGAGGGCTCACATCTCTCAATGGCTCTACTAAAAAATGACCCTCCTGCAGACCATTCAGACCTACACACCTGCAGACCATTCATGGTACACCAATGTGCCGTGGCACACTAGTTGAAAATTGCTGCTCTATGCCCTTCTGGGGCACTGCAATCAAACGACAAAAGCTTCAATTACATCATCCTCAAGTCAAACCCTAGTTGTACAGAAACACTAGTTTCTATATATTACAGTGAAAAAGGCAGCGTCCTTCCACTCTAACCCCTGAGCATTCTATTTCTTGTAAAATCTCGACCCTCCATTCAATTTTCTTCAGATTTTGCATGAAGTAACCAGGTAACAGCCTCCACCATACCATGAAATTTTGAGGGAGTTATACAAATTTAAAGTATTATCCAATTTGGGAGACCATGGACATGGTTTGTGACTAAGTTTTGATAAAATCTGGAGCTGGAAGATTATGTCTCTGAACATGTTTTCAAAAATTCACAATTTTCCTGAATGGCTTTCCTTTACAATTTGTCGTTTTACTCCTCATCAAGTAGAATTCGTTTTTTAAAAAATTGACTTGTAATTTGTTTTCCACAGGTGCATGAGTGGGCAGAATAAAGTCAAGTCTAGTCAGTTCTGAGGGTATGTTCTTGCCTTCAACAAACATAGCTACTGCCTGCCAAGCTGTTCCAAAGCACCTTGACAGCAGCCTATAGAGCTTTGCCACCCACATCCACAGCTTACTGGAAGAATGGGTTCCTCCAGCAATCCAAAACACCCCGCAACTTTTCACAATGTGCAACTTCCTACACTTAAAAGTTCAACACCGTCTAGTGATAGAGTGCCCCTCTGCCCATTATTAAAGTAGCCACTTTTGTTGGAGAAAATGCATGCCAAATTTGTACTGTTACTTTAAATAAATGCAGGAAGCCATTCATTGGTGGGTGCCCTCACCACTCAGAAGAGATGGTCTCTAGTTTCCTCCCTTGCTCCCTTTCTTCTCCACTTTGGAGTAAATCTCCAGAGCCCCACATAGAGATGAAAGACTAGGGCAAAGTGTGGGTGCATGGAACTTAATTTCTACAGTCAGCATAACATATGAGACTGTACTAAATCTTGAGTGCTGACAAAGCATAGAAATTAAGGTGACTAATTTCCTATTTCCCATGCTTTCTGGGGCACAAGGAAAGATGGCGAGCACAGTACAGGTAATACAGATTTTAAACTGAAAGGTTGTGTTTGTTTATTTTTATTTATTTTTTATCATAGTAACACTCAAAGAATGGCAGGTCACAGCTTGGGAATCAATAAGGTTGTAAACCTATATGCAATTAACTCCGAGTATTAAGGTAATACTCAATATTATTGAGTTGAACAGAAGTGACTTGGACGGAATCTGAACTGAACAGAATGGTACTTCCTTCTGTTTACATGTTAACTGTAAGTGAAATTTCTAAAATACTTTATTTATCAAGGCAAGTACACTGACTGAACCAAGTGAGGCTGTAATCCTATCCAAACTTATCTGGAAATAAGTCCCAATGACTATAATGGGCCTTACTTCTGAGTAGACATGCATAGGCTTGGGCTGTAAGTAAGAATTGTGTGATTAATGGTGACTGTGTTTAGGGAATGGGCAACACACAGTAAAAAAAATTCAGTGAGGAAAATGTTGCAGTTGTCACTCAAAACACAGTAAGAACTAGATTTTTGGCAGTATAGTGGAAAAATAAAGATATAGCTTGGCAATGCTGGGAATGAAGCAGCAGAGCTTAATAACACCTCACACTAAAGGCACTCAGAAAGAATTGCAGCTACGTGTGTGGACACTTCCCGTCAATCTCTTCCCGAAGGGCAATGAACACCTTTATTCATCATGCCTGTTGTTGACATTGACAAAACTATATCTCAGGATGCTCTAAATGCGTGAGGAAATGTAGAGACAGAAAAGCAGCTCTATGAAGTCAGTCTGTTTCCTTTCTTAACTTCCTGTTTTCTATTTCCTATGAACAAGACTGACTTTCCCACACAGTTCAAAATAAGCATATTGCTTTTTGCTCTATGATGACATGGTGTACAGTGATCCCTTCTGCATGGAGAGAATTCTACAACATATGAGGAAGCAGAGTTTTTCACCCACAAGCTCCTATTACTGTAGAAAGAGTTTGGAACATCACAGGAGGATACACAACACCTTTAAAAAAGTAACCGAAGTGATGGATGGGAAACATGGGATGTACAGCCTACTGTGTTTAGTATTTGGATAAGCATATTATCAGATGAGTACGTTCCACTGAAGTCAGTTGGGCTTTCTTCCAAGTAATGATGCACTAGATCCAACTGTAAAAGTATAGCTAAAATATTCAAAGCATGTGCAGAAAAAAAATTTCTTTCAAAGATTTACATCATGCCTTTGGTTCAAATATTGGTCTCCATGATGACTTAAAGCTCAATCCTATCCAAGTTTCCAGTGCTGATGTAGCTGTGCCAATGGGACATGTGCTAAAACCTGTGGTGGTGGTGGTGGGGACACTCACAGAGGCCTCCTCAAGGTAAGGAAATATTTGTTCCCTTACTTCAGGCCTGCATTGCAGCTGCATTGGCACTGGAAACTTGGATAGGATTTGGCCCTTACAGCCCAATCCTATCCTTTCTCCTGCCACAGCTGAGAAAATTCTATGCTATGTTGGGGGTGGGGCAGATCAAGAGGCTTGGAAGGGGAAAGGGAAGATATTTTCCCTTATGCCTATGTAACAGCCCAAGCCTAACCACACTTCCTTGGGAGTAAGCCCCATTGACTCTAATGGGACCCACTTCTGTGTAGACATGCATAGGATTGGGATGAAAGTCTCCTGATGGCCAGTGGGTCTCTTCAGACCTGTGCCAGCTCTTTAGCTGACCATGTCTGAAGAGAGGAAAAGGGTGTGTTGGGAAGCAAGAAAGGGGAGAGCATCCAGAGCAAGTCACCTGCACTGGGTGCTACCCCTCCTGTCTCTGTCATGCCCCCAGCCCTTCCCCTGTTCTACCCCCCACCCTGTTCTGCCTTCCCTGCTGACTCACCATTGTCTTCAAGTGCTCCGATGGTGTTCCAGAAGCCGGCGGGTTCACGCAGTGTCAGAGCACCATTTGCAACAACCATAAAGCAGCTAAAGCGGCACTGCATAGGATTGCAGTCTTGGAAAACTACTTAAAAGAAAAATACCATGAAATACTTTTCATGATATTCCAGCTTAACATATGAAAAACACATGAATAACAGGCAAAACAAAACAGGCAAAATGTGAAAGAAGCTACATGTTGGCATCCTTCGGAAGACTATAGTGTCACGCTCTGAATGGTGGTTCTGGAACAGAGTGTCCTCTCCAGTGCGCGAAGCCTGGGTAAAGTAGGTATGGAGGATAGGCTGTTACCCATGCAGCAAATCCCCCCTCTCCACGTCGCTGAAATGGTCCAATGGAAAGGCAGAGGCCAATACGGTTGGTTCCAGCGATGTCGCAGGAGTTGCCAGAACGTGACTGTGTTCAGCCATGAACTGTCTCAGGGACTCTGGCTCCGGATTTTGCCTCGAGGTTGACTCCTGAAGCCTTTTCCATAACTGGATGTAGCCACAAGGCAGTGGAGGTTTGGGATCAGAGTTTTCCTTCTCTCAGATGAGCTGCCTTCCCAGGCTGACGAGTCCCATCTACCCGGTGGCTGTTTAGTCGCCTCTTATGACAAGTACAGCCAAACTGAGGGCCTATTCTTATCCCCAGCCCCCAGGGGAAGAAAGAAGAAGCTAGTCTTCACAATTGAAATGCTATTAAATGCATGAGGGCCCAATCCTATCCAATTTTCCAATGCCAGTGCAACTGTGCCAATGGGGTGTACGCTGCGTCCTGTGCTGGGGAGGCAGTCACAAAGGCCTCCTCAAGGTATGGGAACATTTGTTCCCTTACCTTGGGGCTGCATTGCAGCTGCACCAATGCTGGAAAGTTGGATAGGACTAGGCCCTGAGTCAACAAAATATTTTCAGTCAATTCCTGAGGAGATAACAATAAGGTCTGGTGAATATGGTTGCCTTGCTGTATTTCTTCAGTTATATAGCACCATCCACATACAGAGTGCTTTACAAATCAAGAAAGGATAGATTCCTGGCCTCAGAAATGCACTTTAGAACAGTGTTTCTCAGTATTTGCCTGCCTCAGTACTACTTTGCATGGGCTGTCAGTGTCCTTTTGGAAGTACCACTGGTAGTAACTGCCGATGACATCATCTCCAGTTATTTCCGGATTGGGAGGCCAGACATGACAAACACCAGTAACAGGCTCAGGTCAGACAGGAGGGCTTTTTTGAGTATGCATAAAGCACACCCTGAAGCTCTACCCGCCAAGCCGAGCCTCCTACTGCTGCTTGTCCTGCTGTGTTGCTAGTCTCACTTCCAGGTGGCAGGGGCTGGAGCTCCCTTTGAACTAAAGTACCACTGGTGGTATGAGTACCACTGGTTGAAAAACACTGGTCTGGATGATGATGTATACTTAGGCTTGCATCACAGCCCTATGCCTGTTTACTCAGATGTATGTCTTATAATGTTCAATGAGATTTACTCATAGGAAAGCATGAATAGGATTGTAGAGTTAGTTTTAAAACTGGGTCCATCACTTGAGAAGGTCCTATCCCTGCTACTGACTCACCTAATGCTAAAGTCCCTGCTAGTGACTCACCTAATGCTAAATACTGTAAATGGACATGTTCATATGGAAGCAAGTGGTCCTTCATACATTATGATAAAAAAATTTGACCTTGTCTTTACTTTTAAAATTCAAGGCAGCTTGCAACCACAAAACAGACTAAAAAGTAAAATTTTTTACTTCTGGCCCCACTTACATTGGCCCCCAGAACATTTACAGCAGAATCCTATGAATATCTACCCAAAATGAAATGCCACTGAGTCCAATGGGGTTTACTCTTGAGAAAGTGTGTAGTGTGTAGGATTGCAGCCTTCGGATTCAGTATAGGTTAAAACTGGATATGCGAATTGCACCTGGAAGCAACTTGGCAGTTATTTAAACAATGGGGAGATGTATAGTCAACCTTTCCTGGAGTGTGGACACTGAAACAAAAACATTTTCACCAGCAGTTGGACCTAGCGCTGGACAAATGGGGCAAATGTCCTGGGTGCTGAATCTGCGAGGCTCTAGTCTAGGACCATGCGGGAAGCCTCACTGACAGCCCAATCCTATCCACACTTTCCTGGGAGCAAGCCGCACTGACACTATTGGGACTTATTTCTGAGTAGACATGCATAGGACTGCACACTTTCCTGGGAGTAAGTCCCATTGACTCTAATGGGACTTACTTCTGAGTAGGCATGCATCCTGAGTAGCTGGTAAGGCTCCTGACAGGGCTGGAAACTGTACTACCAGTTTTCTGGAAGTACAGTTTAAGACTGTGGGGAAACCTGAGGAGGCTTCCCCAGTTGGTCTTAATGTCGCACAAGGCTCTGGGAAGGGGCAGCATCTCAGGGAGGGTGGCATTGTGGACCTTTGCCCCAGGAGCCATTAAAAGGGGATTGGACAAGTTTCTGGAGGAAAAAACCATTATGGGTTACAAGTCATGATGTGTATGTGCAACCTCCTGATTTTAGAAATGGGCTATGTCAGATGCAAGGGAGGGCACTAGAATGCAGGTGTCTTGTTATCTGGTGTGCTCCCTGGGCATTTGGTGGGTTGCTGCGAGATACAGGAATCTGGACTAGATGGGCCTATGGCCTGATCCAGCGGTGCTGTTCTTATGAGGGGGGGGGAGGATGACGACGGGGATGAGTAAGTCAGCTACTGAAAACACCCCCACTACTGCAGGGTTGTCCAACCGGTCAACCGTTAGGGCTCCTGAACCTTTAACAATTATGTTGCAGGCTTTTCTCAACATTTTTCCCCTGCCCTACCACTTCACATGGGTCTACCTACTGGAAGTACCAGTGAAAGTATCTGGTGATGACATCATTGCCAGTTACTTCTGGGTTGGGAGGCCAAATGCGATGTGATAAGCACCACTAAGAGGCTGACAGCTGAATCCTCTGCATGTCTACTCAGAAGTAAGTTCCATTCGTAGTCAGTGGGGCTTACTACCAGGAAAGTGTGGACAGGATTGGGCTGTCAGGGGCTGCAGTCCTACGCACACTTTCCTGGGAGCAGGCCCCATTAAGCACAGTGGGATTCACGTCTGAGTAGACCTGCCTAGGCTTGGGTTGAGGGTGTTTGGGAGGGCTTTTTCGAGTGCGAAGGAGCTGTGCCCGCGAGGCTGAGCCTCCTGCTGCTGTTAGTTGCGTCGCTGGTCTCGCTGCTGGCCGTAGGTGTCCGGGTGTCCCACGAGTACCGCCAGTGATACCCGTGACCACTGGCTGAAAGAGTGTGGTCACTGGGAGTACGCTCCTCCACACAGCTGCTGAAGGGCCAGGATCTTCAAGGCTGGCCGCCCCTGCGCTAAGGGCAGCGCGAAGAAGAAATAGCCTTGGAACGTTCCACTGGGAAGCGCTGAAGGTGGGCAGAGACGGGCCCGCTCCATGCAAGGAAATAATTAGCCACGTGCCCCGGACTAGGGAGCAAGAGCCGGCAGGGAAAGGCTTCTGCCCGTCCCACGTGCACGCCGGCACGAAGCTCAACGTTTGAACTTCCAGGTCTCCGCGTTCCACAGCCAGCCGCAAGGAGAGAAGACGGACAACATCTCCACCCAACCGCAGCTCGAACCCGAAGCGAGGTACAAACCTATCCTTGCGCTGCCCCGCCCATAGAGGGCGGGACTAATCCCGACGGCCACGCCTCCCTTCTCAAAAGCCGATCGTAGAATCGCTGGTCGGCCCCGCCCCCCAAGGGGTTGTGCTTCACCCCTGCCGGCCTCGCCCCCTCTGTGACGTAGCCCAGGCGGCGCGTGCCCGGATGAGGCAGGGTTTGGAGCCGAGTCAGCGACTCAGTGAGGCGATGTCTCGGCGTCGGTGAGAGCGGCGGCAGTCGTGAGAGGGACGCGCGGCGGGACGGGTGAGGCTGCACGAGGCGGGAGGGTGCGCGCGTTGGGAGCGCCCATGAGGGACCGAGGTTTCAATGCCCGGGTATATCCAGCCCCCCCAGTCGTTGCTTCCCCCCCCACGAGCACTGCCGCTTCAGTCTTTTCCCGCAAGCTCGTGCCGATTGGTCGCGAAATGACAACGGGGCAGATTCCGCCCTTCCGAGTCTGCGATTGGCTGGAAGTGGAACCACGGAGCGTTTTGATTGGCTAAGGAGGTGCCACTCAGCGACCAGGGAGCGGTGGGGCGGGACTGGTTGGGCTTCACCTCCCTGAGGGAGCGAGGAGAGCCCGTTGCCCTTACCTGTGACCGTTGGGGGGGGGGGTGACCGTTGGGATTTGTCGCCTCGAGTGGGGGTGGGGGGGTCAAGCGCTACCTCGCCTGCCACGCTCTGGACCTGCCCCGCCCCGAGCCCCCTCAGCAGCGCCCGCTCCCCATCTGCTCTCCTTCACCCAGGCCCCGCCAGGCCGTGGACGCCGAAGGGCTGCGGCTGCTCTCCCCGTGACTCGCCTCACGCCCCGCCGCCTGGCGCGCTCACTCTTGCTGGGTCACGGCGGCCTGGCACGGCCTGGCCTCTGCTGAAGCCCGCACGAGCCGCTCTCGTGCCAGCGCAGTGACTTAGTCCTGCTGAAGCCCCTCCTGAGCCTGGAGCTGGTCAGCAGCCTCTCAAGCCGGCCCCCAGCCCTCCTCTAGGGTGTGGTTGCTCCTTGTCTGCCTTGGGCACCTTTCACTTGGTCTCTTGGTCCAGCAAAATTCCCTTTGTAGGGAGACCAAATCCATGGACCTATTTAGATGTGTGTGCAAATCTTGGGTAGCTGCTGCATCACTTGCTCTCCTTCCAGTTTTGGCATGAGTTGCTACTCCAGGTGGCCTGTGAGTAACTCTTCCAGTGAAACAAGTCATCCTCTGTGCACTGCTATAAGGTGCAACAACTGCAGAGGAGGGTGTGACTGTTCATTTGGAGTCTCTTGCTGGGTTAAGCTTTGTTGGGTAAACTGCCTGTCTTACGTTCGTAGTTTAAACTTCAGCCCCACAGAGTTGAACCAGACACAATGGGGACAGTAGCGTTTACGCACCTGTCTGTATGAAACATGGTGGGTCTCATGTTTCTATCCAAAGATGTCAGGTGAAAAGAGCTGAATCTTCCTTCCTCTCTCACTTTACCACACTAGAATTTGTTGGTTGTCTCCCCAGCCTTGCTCAAGTCTAGTGCTAGAGCTCTTCAGCCTTCAAACCAATTGATTTTTGTTGTAGAATTCTTTTACTTGCCATGTTTGTGTAAAATGAAAAGTCTGCAAAATGTTTTGCTGTCAGGTGGGTGCTATGTTACACAAATATACTGATGATGTCAGAGTATAAAGTTCCCATGAGCCACAAAAAATATTTTCCTACTGCTGTGTGCAGTGAAGTGGCAAGTTTAGGAGTAGATGCTACATATTCTGCCAGCAATATCAGGTTTATGGAAGGTTGTTATTTTGCATCACGTGCATTTGAGGTAAACAGACATACTATTGTTTTTGCCCCCACAACTCTATCTCATCTGGAAGCTTTGAAATAGGACTGATCTTTGATAAAAGCTAATGAGTTATCCCACTGCACATTTGTATGTTGTTGCCTCATCTGAGAAGATTCAATAGTCTTATATTGTAACTGGTAGCGACATTTTGTTCATTTTGGAAAGCTTTTGAGTGAAATCTATAGTTGTTGCAGTCCTTGTTGTACCCTGCCTTGTGAGGTCTATTTTACTTGGTAAATGTTTCATTTGGTTTTGCTTTGCAACCACTAACGCAGTTTATTTAATTGTGTATTGAGCATGTCTGACTTTCACAGTACAGTAACATTGATTCAAGTGCAATAAAAAAGTATTCCACTGTGAAAGGAGTCATCTGATGGAATACAGTATCGTGTACCAGATAAATGAAGGTATTAGGTCTAGGAAAGTGCCTGAGATTTGAAGAGATTTGAGCTCTCTTCAGTAGTGTTAAACGTACACACCATTAAAATTAAAGAAGGGAGATAGGAAACTTTGTAGTTTTGATGCCAAATTGTCAAGTTCTGATTACCTCTCTGTTTTAACAGTTTGTGAACTGAAGGCACAAGTACAAGCCCCTGATACATACAGTTTCCTCAAAAGTTGAAAAACCCAGGAAAGGTTGAACTTGTGGTATAGCATCAGCTTAAAACCTTGCATGTCTAGAGATGTGATGGCCAAATGATAGGGCCCTATTAATACATTTGACACTTGCTGTAGATTTTGTAGGAATTAAGTTCCAAACATTTTGGAAAAAAGCAAAGTAAAATTAGGGGTTGCTACCTTTCATAGGCTTCCTGAGGGGTTTGGAGGCTGAAGGTAAAAACACCTCTCTAAAGTACATGGTTTTGTAATAAATACTTGACTATGGCAGAGCTTGTCCTAGTAAGCTTGCCACTTGGAAATAATTGGAGCAGAGGGGAGGGAGTAGCTGACTCACATCTGACGTTGACTCTGAGGAGGGTGAGACTCGGCAGCTCTGAGGACATCTGATTGCTTAAGCTTGCATCATTTATGAAATGAGTACTTTGCTTTTAAAGCTTGAACTCATTGAGACTTTAATATATGACAACAAACTTCTAAATAGAATGATAAATTGATGCAACTTGGATATTAGACTGGAGTATAATATAGTTATATAAAGTTTTGTAATCTTTATGTTGCATTTGGAGTTTCTGTAAATAGGTTAACAAACAATACAGAAGAGTTCAGTGCTAATGTGTTGATTTGTGTATAGAGTACTGTATAAGTGCAAAATATAGGAGTGTATTAGGGAGCTTAGAGTCCAGAAAATTGTTCCATCTCAGTACAGTTGTCATCTTCTAAAGAAGGCAAATTGTCACAACAGAAAAGAGACAGGTTGAGTCGGTTTGGTAAACAGTTTAAGATGTTTATATTGTCAGTTTAATGACAGAATATTAAACTGATCTCAAAAACCAAATACTGTATTCTGATGTACTCCTGAGTACAAATTGTCAAGTCTGGATAGATGATGGCTTCATTCTTCAGTTCTCAAATTCTCTTGGATCCAAGTTTGGTAGCTTGAAATAAAAGTGCATTGTGGACAACTTGCTGAATCCTTCTGTCACAACAAATGTACTTGCCAGAAGAACATTGAACTACTTCCTGCTGGGTGATATGGCAGGGCAGGCTTGAATACTACATTTGATGTCTCTTTAGAGAAGAATAGTTATAAAGGACCTAACCATATCAGTGAGTCTTTTCCCCAGCATTTGTATCTCTATTGCTTGCTGACATTTTTATTATAAATGCTACAGCCTTGCTGTGTAAACTCTCTTTGCAAGTCTTATTCACACTTACATAACTTCGAAGTATGCTACTTTTTCTGTTTGAAAAAATGCTGAAATTAAGCCAGAAGAGTGACTTGCTCTACATTAATATCTGTTGCTGGTCTGTCAGATCCAAACACTGTTCATTGGACACATTTTCTGTCATCATAGCTCTTGGCCCCCATGAGAACTGTTTTCTCCTTTTGGTGCACAACTTTTCTCATTTATGTTACTGGGCAGCTGATACCAGTGGGTCTGGTTCATCCATTTTCAACCACTGTGCTATGGCTCATTGGTGTGCTGCAAATGGTCTGCAGGTGTGCCATAGGAGTTTGTGGGAGGGTTATTTATTAGTAGGGCCATTTGGGGGATGTGAGCCCCCACCAACAGCATGGTGTGCTTTGTCCATTGTCAAAAGACTGATGGTGTGCCTTGACAATTTTAGTACCTTGTCAGTGTGCCACAAGAGGAAAAAAGTTGAAAATCACTGGTCTAGTTGGTTATCCAGATTATTCCTTTCTTTGATTAAAGCAAACTAGTTTTTCTTTTGAAGTGAGAACTTTGGGCCTTAGTACTTTAGTAGTCTTTACAGACTTCAGATCACTAGCTGAGAACTAGAGGTTTAAGCAGTGAGTCTCAGGAAATGCTACTTTTCCAGCTACTTTCAAAAGGCATATGATTCACCATGAATCTGATGCTGACTAGAACTTACAGTAGTGATTAAATTCACTTCAGAGGAAGATTGGTTACTGTTTTCTTGAATACTTGTCTATTAAAGTGTCTTGTAAAATGTTATTGCGCAGTCATATGTACACTGTATACTCAGAAGTACTGTAGATACTCACTATAGTACCTGAAATTTTTGCCAAGTAATCAAGCACCAATTATCACTTTACCTTATCTCTGGGTCAATCAGAGGGCAGAGCCTTTCAACTCTGAACAGTTTGATTTCTCCACTAAGCTCAGGCAGGCACCAGAGTGTCTGAAGGACTCTGAAAAGTTTCTGTTCTTGCTAAAGCAGGCTCATTAGAAAGCCTGCTTGCTCAAGCAGGCTCATTTGTTTCTATAGTAACTTTCCTGAGAAATTCCAGCCAACCTTAACCTTATATTCTCCTCCCTTCCCTTTTGCTGCTGCAACCTGGTTCCCTTTTGCAAAGGCTTTGCATTTGGCAGAGGTCTTTTTTTTTCAACACCAGGATGGGATCCTCTTTCCATTTGAAGTAATGTCCCAGGCTACAATTCAGTGCACCATTACTTAAGAATAACTCCCATGGAAAGCAGTGGGTCTACTTCTGAGTAAAAAGGGTTGCAAATATATGCAGCTGCATCTCTCTGCTGTGAATTGAATTGCACACTCTCAAGTTATGTGTTATGGGTTGTATGTTGTATGTAGAGCTTCTGGCTTAACACACGAGACACTTTAAAGGTGGATTTGATTCATGGCTCTCCTGCAGTGGTTCCCAACCTTTTTCACATGCATATCCCCTGGCAACCCATTTCCATAAATTGTACCCTTCATATTAGGAAAATGTTTGTAATTAATAATACAAGCCCTCATCTCCTCATATGAAAACCCAGACTTCGTGTATTTATCACAGTGTTTTCTCTTTTTATCTCTTTGAAGAACAGAAGACTCTGCCTTTGCACTGTTTTGCACGAGAAGTGTGCTGAGAAATTCTGGGTGATTGATCACTTTTCAGCATTTTTACTGTGCATTTTTACTGTGCTGGTTTTCAGTCACTGGTTCATAAATGAATTGATGAGCAAAAACTAGCTTCTGGTGGGGCTTTCACAGCCAACTAGCTACCTCCCTTCCTGCCTTGCAAGGCATTCTGGAGCATGACCTGCCTTTTTCTGCCATTATTTCATTCTTTTTCAAGTATCCCTAAAGGTGCTGTTGAGTGTCCTTGGGAGTACGTGAATACCAGGTTGGGAACCACTGTTTTACTAGTATGTAGTTTACAGTGCACTTGCTCTGATAGTGTTTACAAAAAGGTGGTGAAGGCCAGAATTTAAAAAGAATAAAAATGTATCTTATGATCTTTTACTATGTTTTTAAAAAATTAGAGACTGTACAGTTCTTGGGTAACAATTACTGGTAGGTTATTTTTCAGGATCTGGCTTCCGGTAAAATCAGACAAAACTATAGTCAGACACCCCCCTAAGTTTAACCCCCGACTTATCCAAGGGTCATAGAAAATTTCATGACTGTTGGCTCAAAATCTGCTCTAGGCTTATCTGTGGGGTCGACTTATAGGCGAGTATCTATGGTAAGTCTCATTGGCTTTAGTAGGACTTACTCCCAAGTAAGTGTGTGTAGCGGTGGTTCTGAAGCTGTGAGCCTTGGCTCCCTGGAGAGCCCTGGAAACCAACTAGGGGAGCCACAGAATCCTTGCAAAAAAGCTGTCCTCCTATATAATGTATAGGATTGTAGCCCTAATGGGGAGCCGTGGCCAGTGGCCCAGTAAGTCAGGGGAGCCACCAGTAGAAGAAGTTTAGGAACCACTGGTGAATAGGATTGCAGCCTTAATAAACTTGTTGCCCTCATTTCAGTTAGTTTGGAGTGCATTCTTAAAATGTATAGGGAAGCAGCTAGAAAGTGACCACAAACTTGCATCTGTCATTAGAGTCTGACAGTTTGTCACTCATGTGTCTTGTGCTTTGTACCTTGACATTTTGCATCATAAAGATAAATGTGTCTAGTCCGGAGCTTCCTTGAATGCACTTAAAATGCAACATGAGAATAATACTGTTGAAATTCTAATTGACTGTAGTAATTCAATTAATACACCTATTATGAGGTGTTGCACAAAGCTTGAGAGCATGCTAGAGCATAGAAGTGGAGAGCATCAGATTGCTGGAAAGATAAGTGTGAATGTTGTTCTTTTACTTCTTCTTTATATTAGGAGCTGGAATAAATTCTTAGATCAAGATAATTTTAATTGCCAAGAAGCATGCCATTTTAAATAGTTATTGTATATCAAATTTTCAATTTGGAAACTTCTGAACGAATATGGCTAGTACCTGATGACTATAACAATAACACATTGGTTTCCAGTACAGTCTAGAAGCATAATCTAAAACAGGGTGCCCAAACCTTGGCCCTAGGGCCACTTTCGGCCCTTGAGGACTCCCCATGCGGCCCTCAGGGACACCCCAGTCTCCAGTGAACCTCTGGCCCTCTGGAAACTTGCTAGAGCCCGCACTGGCCCGACGCAACTACTCTCAGCGTGAGGGCGTTTGACCTCTCAAGTTAGCTGTGGGATGAAGGCTGCCTCCACTGCTTGCTGTTTCACATCTGTGATGCAGTAGCGGCAGCAAAGAAAATGCCAACCTTGCTTTGTGGAAGGCCTTTTATAGGCCTTGAGCTATTACAAGACCTTCATTCATATTCATATAAGTTCCACCTCTAGTATGTTAATTTATGTAAACTTATGTAAATTTATTCAAATTTGAAATGTGAATCAATTCTTTTTTCCCCGCCGTGCCCCCCGCCCCGACACAGTGTCAGAGAGATGATGTGGCCCTCCTGCTGAAAACTTTGGACACCCCTGATCTAAAACTTTTGATTATGCAGCTTAGATGCATAGTAGAATGATGTCTTGGCGAAAGGAGACAGACTTTGGTTGGTCTTTCTTATACATGCAAAGATACAAATCAATCCTTGCTTATTTAAAGTTGCCAGAAAGTGACTGCAAACAACTCACTTTTTTGACAGTTTGCCAGTTACTTATGAGTCAAGTAGTTTACCTTCCTGTAAAGTAGATTACGTCACTTACTTAAAGAGTAAGGCTGCAATCCTATGCTTTCTTACAGTGGACCCTCCTTATCCGTGGTCTTGGTATCTGCAGATTCCACCATCTGCAGATCCTGAGACTGTGGACCAAGGGGCAGTCTCTAGCACTCCTGGAAGCCACTTCCCAGTCACACCAAGCTCCACAATCTCCTTCTCTGGTGGTAGTGTGCTCCAGAATGCATTGTGGAAGTGTTTCTAAACGCTTCTGCTGGCTGCTCCAGGACCAAGGGAGGCGGGGTGTCACTTGGTGTGACCTAGAATTAGCTTCCAGAAGCGCCAAACACTGCTCTGCAGCCAGGTTTGTGGTGCTCAGGTAGAGAACACAATTTTAAAAATGTATTTTACTCTAACATTTTTAAAGCAGACTTGACAATCCATGGATTTTGGCATCCATGGGGGGGGGGGGTCTGGGAATGGAACCCCTGCAGATGCCAAGGGCCCACTGTATTTGGAAGTGATTACTACTGAATAAAGTAGGGCTTATTTCTGCATAAAGATCAGGCTGTAAGTGTTCCAAACTTTCCATAAGCAAGGACTGATAGGTATACGAGTCTGAGTGACATAAGTAAATGCCCATGTTTCATTAGTAGTCATAAGTACTTATTTGAAAACTGTACTGCATAGCTTCAATAAATGTAAAATAAAAATGCAAAGTAATACAGGGCTGTATGTGATCCTGATTATACACAATATGACATCTCTTGGATCCAGGAGCCTGTGGATATGCTGGGTCCAGTAAAAAGTCCACAATAATATAGTATAAGACATTGTGTCACTCATCATTCTTGACCTGGGAAATCAAATCCTTTTCCCTAGAGTTCTTTTTAATTTTTACATAAAGAACGCATATTAATATAATCAATTTAGTGTAGTCCTGATTCAATTTTAAGAGATCTTAACTATAGACTGTATTATGTTTGTGATAGACAGTTTTCAGAGCAGGTTTATTTTAAGGAGACTGACTTTTTTAAAATCTATCTTGTCAGAATGGAGACAATATCAAGGCTACTTTAGTGTTCCTGATAAATCTTTTCTTTTGTGCCCCATTGACCCTATACTAGCCCAGTTGTCAAATTGTGGGCTCAAGTGTTTCTCCTCTTTCATCTGTCCCCTAGTATTAACTATGGTAGTATAACCAGGAAAGGAAGGGTGAATTTGTTTGGGTGGAGTGGACAAGTGATATTGGGTAGAGTGTACGAACCCATTCCTGTTCCAGTCAATGAACCATGGGATGGCAATGGGTACACTGTGAGGGCCGAACTGGACTTTAATGGGAGAGGATGATATGTGAGTGAAGCATAGTGGAAAGTTCTAATGTCATGGGGGTGATTGATAGGAAGTGCCCCTCTAGCAAATTCATACTTGGTATAATAACCAAAGATGAACACTATCATTGAGAAATTTTTCTTTTAAATCTTGGGTCAATTCCTTTATTTTTGAAGTGGTAAATTCTATGTAGATAAAATACTGGATCTCAAGTATCAAATTAAAAGTGACATGGGAAGTCTCTGTGTTATCTTTCCTCAAAAGCAGCTTCAGGTAGCTGTAATTTGGATCAGGACTAGGGAAAGTATGTGTGTGATTAAACTTCCCACCCCATACAGTTTTCCCAACTTAAGTGGCTTCAGCCCCTCCCAAAAAGAAATGTGTATGTTAGTTGTGGAGCAAGGTGAGGAAAGACAAGTAATGTATATTGTACCTGTCTTTTCCCCAGCCTGAAGCTGACATCAACTTGGGAAATTTTTATCAGTGAAACTGCACTGGCTTAACTTGATAGGGCTTAACTGCTTTAGCACCTTTCTCCATCCTACTGCTTTTAAATAAAGAACAAATAGACTGAGAGATTTGATCATGGATCTTCTATCTTTTTTTACAGAAGTGTGGTTGTTTTGTATTAATTGGCTTCTCACTGGTAGTTGGCTGAAATGACAGGGTAGTTTGCTGAAAATACTTTTGTCTGCAGTCACCAGTTTATTGTTGGCCTCTTATTCCCTAGTTCTAGAAAGTTGGCAAATTCTTTGTTTCTAGATAAAATAACCCAAGTAGCTAGCTGCCAGTGCTGTGCCATTACACTTTCCTAGTCTTATGGAGAAGATCTGTTGAGTAGGCCTGATGTTTTTTCAAGTTTGAATACTGCAGGGGTCTCTTCTGCTTTTGATAGTGGGAATGATTAGGAGGAGATTATCTGTTTCACAGAGAGCTGACTCAGCTTCTGGTGGATAGTGCTGTTCTGTAGATGTTGTCACCTTGTTGTTATTCAGGAAGTACAGTAAATTCTTACCCCTCAAAGTATGCTGTCATCCATAGGACAAGACTGACTGCTGAGGAGATGGTACTGTTTGAAGGATCAGACATTGAATCTTTCTGACCTGTAAGCATCAGGACTAGCAAATTCCCTACTAGAGAAAATATCCCTTCCCTCTTCTGGTCCCAGAGCTTTTGTTCTCTCCAGACACTGATTCTGAAAACTGTATTGGTAGTGTGTGTGCTGAAAGATGAAGTTCTTCTAGTGCTTAACATAAAGTGGTTTTAAGCTTACAGTGGTGTCCTAGAGATGGTTACATGTGAGGTATATTCTTTCTGCAGCTTCTTGCGTTCGAAAGCAAATTGTTTCAGTATTCTACAGATGAGGGATCATGAAACCAGGGCCAAATGTGCTTCACTTCAGCTTTTGTTAGACATGGAATATAGAATTGCATTGTGCACTGCTGTGTGTTTGTTGGCCATGAATTTGGAAATATGGAGATGTAATGCCAAGAGAAAAGAAGCCAGACTATAATCTGCTAATTGGAGCATACTCTCCCAACTGGCTTTTTTTGGAACCATTCATTCTATCCATTTGGCTTCTCCAGTTTGAAAAACAATGATGAAAAGCATATTTCCAGACACTATATCAGTTCTAGTGTATGGGGTGTGTCCATCTCCTGGATTAGATTCCATCAGGTGGCCTTGCTTATTGAAATAAATAAATACTGAGGCCGTGTGCCAGGTAAGGTTCCATCTCATGGAGAAGGTTTCAGAGAAACAGGTCTCTATATGAATACATATAGCCCAGCTCTCAATTGGTCTTCTTAATTAGCCCCTGGAATGCCAATTTGGAGCTGGAGAAGCTATTTTGTAGTCCCTGAAGTAACTTATTCCTTGGAGGGGCTTTGGGAGGTGCTACAAGGGATCTAACTGATATTTGCTTTGTACCTTACCTACTGTTATGAAACCCCTGAGCATTTGGAAAGGATGAGACATTAGTTAATGTTTGTCAATAGTCAAACAACCCTCACATCTTAGTTGTTTGTTGGCCTGCAAGAATGTTGGCTATATTCAGAAAGAAGTCTAGATGGAACAAGATAGCCTAATCTGGGCAGGAGGTCTGGTCTAGAGGGTAGAGCCTCCATTTGCCTGAAGATTAACATCCACAAGGTCGCCAGTTCGAGGCCACCGGCACCGTGCGACCTTGAAGCAGCTGGCAAGCTGCAGCTGAGCTGTTCCATCTGCTCGGAGTGTGGGAGGATGGAGGCCAGAATGTTAAACCAGATCGGAATGTAACACCTTGAATGTAGTGGTTCTTGAAAGAAAGAACCTTCTTTCAATTTGTAAAAATCCCTGCGTGGATTTAATAAGCCTGCCTATGTAAACCGCCTTGAATAAAGTCTTGAATAAAGACCAAGAAAGGCGGTATATAAATACTGTATATTATATTATTATTATTATCTGTCCTGTCAGTTTCACAAACCAAGCTATGTACATCAAGGGTTAAACAAGCTGTTACAGGTGTAGCACTGCTGCCCAGTCACAATATAGCCACAGCCCTTGGCATTTATAAATCAGACAGCAGCCTCTAGGGCCTCTAAAAAATGTTTGAGAACTACTGTGGTAAAGCATTGTTTTTTGGTAACTTGTTCCAAGATGGTGGAAGTTGATATTTTTGCCATAAGCTATTTTCCTCTCTAAAAGGTGCATATTGTGTTCTTTAGGGGTCATGGTTATCAGTTTACACTTGTTGTAATTATAAAACAAATTACAAGGCTGTATCCTTCCCTCAGTACACACAGCCATTGTTAAAAATGCTGCTACCAGCTGAGATGCTACTTAGAAGGCTTGTGTGCACGTTGACTACTGAATATCTTTCCCTTTGTACAAACAAGCCTTATTAAAAACACTGCCATTGACTGAGATTCTACCAAAGCTTGCGTTTGTGTCACTGATTGGCTTATCCGTCACCCATGAGGTCCTATTGGCAATCATGAACCTTTTGTAAAATGAATAACTTATTGTATAGTGTGAGTGTGAACCTTGCTTGACTACAAAGAATCCACTGCAAAGTGAACCTCCTGTAAAGTGTGAATCCACTGTATTACATCTCATTGGGGATAGCAGTTCAGACTAGTCATAACAGCAATAAATGCTCTTGGCATAACTACATTGAACAGTGCTTGGAAGCATCTCAAAATCTGTTAATAGCTAGTGCAAGACTTTGGGACTTGGGTGTGCAAGACATTCTTTCTTTGGTTTTGGATGTGTAACTTGGTGCAGAAACTTGAGGAAGTGCCTCTGAATAGAACAGGCGGAGTCTCCAAGATGCATTCAGAGTATCTGGTTTATAGCCGTGTACCAAAGTTTATGGGATTTTAAATATTCTAGGATGTAATCTCTAAAGCAGGAAGTCAACACTTTCAAGAAGGGTATTTTGGAGAAATATTCATTGGTCACAAGCAGCTAAGTTTAAAAACATTTTTTTAATGCTGGTTTGTATCTTTGAGTTTTTTCTCATGAAGTTGTGTGTTTGCATGCAAGCAGATGAAATAGGGCTTGAGTTTGTTGGATCAATTGTGCAGTTTATGATCAATCCATTGGCTGTATGTGTGGGAATAGAAGGGAGGCATAAGATAATATGATGTAATGAGATCAGTGTTGGTATTTTCTCTACTGCCCTTCTACAAAATATCTTCCTTATACTGGACCTTGTTTTTTGTACTGTCCTTTATTTGTCATTTTCATTACAGAGCCAAGTACAGTGGAGTATTTTATAATGTGTGGGTGTTCTCTGAATGCCAGGGTCAAAAATGTGGGTCAGAGAACTGCAGGATGTGCCAGTTTTTGTGATGGGAGGATATTTGATGCTTGTCGCAGTATTGTTTGGCTGAAAGTGTTGGCATCTGGGCGCATGTGGGAAGTGAAGAAATGCATAACACTTCTCAGAAAGGTAGTGCAGTTTACTCCTGTCTTCCCACTGGGAGAAGAAGTGTTGGGAGGAAAAAAGCTTGATTTCTTATTTCTCTGTGTGTGACAAGATCAGGCAGCTATGTTGAGAGTTAGGAACTAAAAGCTTCAGTAAATGACCTCATAAGAGTCTGCTGGTGGGTTCAGACCTCAGTCAAGAGACTTCATAATTTTTTAGTATTGATACATCCTTCTCTCCTTTTGATGCTCTTTAGTTGCTTATCTATCCAGATGTCATTTTATACTTGTTTCTCCCCCATTTTGTTGCCATTACAGTAACTTTTATTAGATTCCTGCCTTATTCATAGCCAATTTATGTCCTCCTTCGCTATTACCTTTTTGTGTTTCTTATATGCAGAAGACGCCAATCAGATTTGTGTGTTAGTAACTTTTATATATGATTTGTATGTCATAAGAGACTGTATGATCGCACCCCCAGACCTTATAAAAGTCACGTATTCTGTGCATGTAATTGTTGAACTTCCCACTAACAGAGAACTCTAAGAGCATACTTAATAAATGTATCATTTTCTTTATTCAGTCTCTTAAATAATTGGTTCGGTTCCTAAAATGTGAGCTGTGGCTCCCCAGGGACCTGCAGAAACCACCCAGGGGAGCCGTGGAATCCTTGTAGAAAAACCCACTGCCCTATATAGTGTATAGGGTTGTAATCCTAATGGGAAGCAGTCCAATGGCCCAGTAGGTCAAAGGAGCTGCCAATCAAATAAGCTTGGAAACCACTGATTTAAATTCTTCTACAAGGTGTTTATCCTTTTCCATGCTATTCTACAGATATGCATCCCCTTATTTTTCATTTGCTTTGTGTGTGAGGGTATGTGTACAGGTACATACTGCACCTGTATATTTTCTCCTGTGAACAGCATCTGGAAGGGGTGTGGTTTAAATCAGAAGTGCTGTTGTAAGGAAAATCATTAAACCTCCCTTGCCCTAGTGCTGCAGCCGACATTCACAAGCACACACATTGCCCCATGTAAGTACACTATTTGGCTTTCTATGCATTCATGGTACCCTCAGAGTCCTACCTGCCATTTTAATAGTTGTATCAACTATTCTGACTATGCCAACAAATAATGTGCTTGAGCCATCCTGCTGCTGCAGTCTATCCACTGTCCATTTGTTAGAGAAAAGATGTTTTAAAATGGTGCTCTTTTAAAAATGATTTTTTAAATTATAATTTTTTTCTTTTTAAAGTAACCTGTTATAAAATGATACCTGAAAGATGCAAATGCACAATCTCTTATAACTGAATAAAAGTTTACTGTTCTTTGTAAAGAGCAAACTGTGAAGAAAACATCTTTACTAGTCTTCATAGAGTGCAATAGTTCGTATACAGAGGGGCCCTGTATCTGTGAATTCAATTATCTATGGATTGGCTCCAGGCCCCCCCCACGCGCCCCCTTTGGAGGGGCAGGGTGACCCCTGAACCATGGGAATGGGCATTCACTTGTATTTGTGGTTTCAGTTATCCATGGAGGGTTCCAAAATTGAACCCCCGTGGATATGGGAGCACAGCTGTACTTTTATCATAGCTTGATACTGAAGGTGAGGCACTTGTGAGTCAAGCACAGATGTCATCGTTTACTCCTATTTTATGCCTAGTAATTACCAGGTCTTTGTAACTGGCTTAGAGTCAGTACTCTAATTATAAATATTTATTACCTTGTCTATTAGTCAAACACCTTCCCACACAGTTGCCTTTCATCTCATGGAGAACACTGATCTTTCCAGTAACTATTTTTTTTGGTGAGATGGGGTAATGTGGTGCAAGCTAGAACAGAAAGGAACAGTGGATTGTAGGCGCACTTTCTAATGTGGTTTTCAGCTAGCACCTGCGTACAAAAGCCTGTCATTGCTACAGGCTGTAAAAAAATTCAATCTGGGAATAGTTTGATGAAATTCCTTCGCTGGTTAAAATTGGCAAATGTAAAGAGTGTAAAAAAGATACAAGGTCTAGAAGCAGCATCAAATCGATAGTTTTTTTATAACAAACAATTAGTATGCACTTTTGCTTCGGTAGAATGTTAATCATAAAGACTGGAAATATTTAAAGCAAATATTTAAACTAGACTTTTTTCCTTGGTAGCTTGTCAGTCGTCTTATTAGAAAAGTGGCGTTTTGAAGCATGAAGTTAATGAAAGTGCACTTGCACCTCTGTTTGCTGTAGTAGAACAAACCTTTATGGAGGTTAAGTGGTTCTCAATACTTAACCTTCACTTCTGCCCTGTTCAGTGGCTTCTAGGCATGTTAATGTGCATCTTTCCCCTTGGCTTCTGCTGTGCTTGAAATTGGACAATGAGTTTGGTAATCTCTTGACCTTGTTTCCATCACCCTTCTGTGACGGTCATACATTCTGGAGAGTTTTTTGAAGTTAAAAATGATGATGTGGATCCTCAAACTTGTAAGGCATCTTTAGATAACATTACAGACTTCTGTTCATATTTGGGCTAGCATTCTTGGCTTGTTGACTGATTTTTCATTGCCAAGTATAATATGCTGATACTCTGGATCTATTAATTTAAGTACTGGAAGAGGCACTGGAGTTTAAATCTCATTGCCTGATACCTGCTTGTAGCATTGGAAAGCTGGTAGCTGTGGGAGTTGTCTAGCATGAGGAGGACGTTTGAGGGATATCCTCAAAGCTGTGTCGCCTTGTGTACATGTTCTGTGACTTGCTTTTTGCAGGTTTTCCTGATCATGGACTGTGAAGAAATCCCAGAATTTTCAAGTCCAGAGGAGGAAACTACATACTGGAAGAAGCTATCTTCAAAGTATAAGCAAAGGTATCATTTGGACTTTTGTTTTGTACTGATAAATGTTGATGCATTAAAAGGGCTTTCTTCATGCTAACTTTTAAAGTGTCTGTTCTAGCAGCCTGTAATTAAGAGCCATATGTCTCTGGCATCAGTGTGAACTCCATGCTCTGGGATGCCAGAATAGAGCTTCTTTGTCAAGGGTGGCCTTGCACTGTTTGAAACTGGTCTTTACAAACAATAGATCCCTTTCTCTTCTCAAGAGTGCTGCTGATTGCTGCCCTTGGCAGACTGTCTCATTCCTAACTGTTGGATTAATATTGTATCTAATATATTTTGGAGTGTCTCGCTCAAGTTTTGGATTTGCTGAAGTTTAGGTTAGAGGCAGGACTGCCTAACTTTAGTGAATATGCTCATTCCTAGTTCACTGGTTGTATGGGCTGCTACTTCCTGTAGCTTAACAGTGATTAGCTATCTGTCTCAGCTCCTGATATTTAAAGCTCTTGGCCCTTGTATATTGTGTGAGTGCAAATGCATGGTCTGAATGAATTCAGTTTGCTGTTTGAATGCAGAATATGTCTGATGTGGGGTGAAAGACAAAGGCAGCTGTCAGGGGTCACAAGAAAGCACCCCTCCCCAACCTCCTAAGACGAGATAGTAGGTTCATTGTCCTCCTAGTGTGTCTTTTGTATAGTCTGAGCTGCTGTTTGCCTAGAGTAGTGCTTTTTTTTAAGCAACAAAGAAAGTGTGGTGGGAGAAAGATGTTGGCCAAATTGGCAAAGTAAGTGGTGTGGCCTCTTTGAGCAGTTTAATACCTTTTGGGACTCATGAATAAATATTTGTTGAACCTTATCAAAGTGGCTAATAAGATGCAAGATGTGAATGCTCCATTCAGAGCCCAGTCACTATCGCTACAGTGGCATTCCAAAACCAATTTTCCAATAAATTCTCCTCCTGTTAGTTGGCTGATAAACATCTCTGAAACATATTGGCTTGAATTCAGAGAGGTACATTTTAGGCACCCAAGGGCTTGGGTGTATCCCATGCCACACTACTCCTGAAACTTTCCCACAGACTCAAGAAGGTTGACATGGATGTGGGGGGGGGGGGGAGGAGGTCACGTTTGGGGAAAAACAAGACCAAAGCTAGACATGTGGAATTTAGCTGTTCTTCTGTTTGTATCCAGGTCTTAAAAAGAACAAGTTCATATACTGATCGGCCCCTGTCTAATTTCAGTATGTGAATTTGTATCTAAAATGCTTTCTCTTTTGAGCACAGTAGGTTCTGAATACATGGAAGTAAATTTTCTTGATTATATGCATGATATAATTTTAAAAAATGTATATCTTGCTACTGTGTCTCTATGGAACCCTTGGGGTGGTTCACAACAAATTGTAGAGCAATATCATAAAATTTTGTAAATTACAAATTAGCAGCAGAGCAAAATACATACAAACATACACAAGCTGATATAGGTACCTCTGTTTCAAAAAAAAATATTGAAACAGATTTTATCAAGTCTCTAAGAAACTAAAAGTCAGGCTTGGCCAGCAGACCATCTTTGTCAAAAGATTTGCAACGTCTACCTCATATCCTTTTGGGGAAGTATAACTCCTGTTCAGGCCACTAACTCCCAGATCAAACTGCCACCATCCATACCTCTATTGGGCCTGGACTTGGTTTCATTTATTCATCCTCATCCAGGCCATCATTGACCCCAGGAGCTGTAGAAAAGGAGAAATCAAGCTGAGGGTCATAGGGCAATCTTTCATGTATGGATGCTAGAAAAGCATTGGCGAGATGATGAAATCTTGAGTTACCTTACATAAATTTCATAGGGTGGGTCAGCAGTCCTCTAGCCCCACCTACTGAGGTCTGTCTGCCACAGTGCCATCTCTTTGGCTCCCAGCCTTGCAAGGAAACTCAAGAGATCACTATGGTTTGATTTGGTTCAAAAGCAGTCATTTCAGGTTCTGGTGGTTCTAGTTCGTGCTCATTCTATCTCTAGTGATCAAGGTTTTTCAGTCTCCCCAACTGCACCTGAAGACAGATTAATAGCCTTGATTAGATTCTTGTTTCAGTATTCCAAATAATGCAGCAAATTGTGTTTGGATTTGTTTTTGTTAAATTGAACATTACAGTACTGTATCTCAGAAAAAAAACACGATAATGGGCCTCTGGCAGCTGTGGGGGATTGGTTCCAGACTCCTCCTCTCCCCCTTTAGATAGTGGAATCCTTGAGAAATTCGTTCCAGGACCCCCTGCAGATATTGGAATCATGGGGGGGGGGATTGGCATGGTGCAACAGTTGCTCACTTGGAGGGCCTGACTGGCCCTCCGGAGGTTGTGGTGGCCTCCTCAGAACACCTCTGAGCGTGACTGGAAGTTGGCGGTGCAAACGGGAAGTGGCTTCCAGTCACATCCGGGAAGCCCTCTGAGGCACATGCTTGGTATCTGTGGATGCGCAAATCTGCAGATGCAGAGCCCTCAGATAAGGAGGGCTCACTGTATTTGTACGACACTTTTTTCTACTAAAGTATAATGTTCTGAAAAAGTTTTTAGCCTTATAGGAGATATATGAAGAAAACGTGCATTAGTCCTGTTGGTATTCTTTCAAAATAAAGAATTCTGATTAAAACGCACATGGTAATCATTTAATTAAAGCAGCAATAAATGCTTTCAGTTCTGCTGAGGGCAGGTAGGTGGGGGAGAAAGGTAATGGACTGGCTAATGCCAAGTTGGCAAGATGGGAACATGGCTTGTCTGAAGAATTATTCATTTTTGCATTCCTCTTACAGTTTCCAGGAAGCACGTGAAGAGCTGGCCGAATTCCAAGAGGGCAGCAGAGAATTGGAAGCAGAGTTGGAGGCCCAGCTGGTACAGGCTGAGCAGAGGAATAGAGACTTGCAAGCAGACAACCAAAGATTGAAGCAGGAAGTGGAAACCTTAAAGGTACAACAGCACCAGTAATGGTGTTACTGATCAGGAATGAGGAGTGTTTGACAAAGTAGCCATTGCTTTGAATGATATGTACAGGTTGGAGAGTTCGTTCATTGTGAACTGCCTTTCCTAGAGAGAGAGAGAGAGAGAGAGTATTACAATCTTAGTGCATTAGGTCAGCAGTTCCCAAACTGTGTGTCACAATGCCGTGGGAGGGGAGTCCAGCAGGGAGACCACACTGCTCTGCTCCAAACAGCAGTTGGAGGCTTGACGTTGTGGGAAGGGCCTCAGCACATGAAAACAGTGTGCTGAGAAAAGCTTGTCTGTCCTGGACCCTTACCTGCATTTGTAGTGGTGTTTCTGGCCTCCGAACCTGGAAGTAACTGGTGATGTGGTCCCAGGAGTTTGGGAACTGCTGCATTAGGTTGTCAAAAGCCATTATGGCCATGACAGCATCAAAGGTGTATTCGTCTGCCACTGTTGACAACCATCCAGTGGATCTGTCCCAGGTGATAGTGACCTTTTCATCTGAGTCTGTAGAGTCAAGAGGAGGTCACCACGGTGGCCCACTGTGACCGGTTTGCAAAACCCTTTATGGATAAAACTGTTCATTTCTGCCTTGATCTAGATTAATTCACATTGATGCACTCTCTGCATTTGTTCATCCAGTCCAGGTAGATTCTTTTTGGGTTGTGCAGCCTAATGTGGTCAGGATTCTTAGTATTATGAGGCCGTACAAATGCACATGACCCTTGCTGTCATGGCAGGTGGGATCTGCCAGAGGAGCCTGGTTTGAGTGGGCCGGAAGGGTGATGAACACTTCTCACAGAGAGAGGACATGGTTCCAACCTGTCTTAAGGGGTTAGCCCTCTCCTGAGAAGGAGAGAGGAATAGCTTTAAACTCTTTTGTTTGCTTTCAAAGCGGGAGAATTTTCATTCATTCTTGTACTTTCAGGAGAAGCTTGAACACCAGTATGCACAGAGCTATAAGCAAGTGTCATTATTGGAGGATGACCTGAGTCAGACCCGAGCAATTAAAGACCAGCTGCATAAATATGTGAGAGAGCTAGAGCAAGCCAATGATGACCTTGAGCGTGCTAAGAGGTAAGGGTCATCATACTGGTGATAGTTGTGATGAGCATGTTCCCTGCTTGAGCCAAATGCTTCTCTAGATATTGTGTTGTCACTCAGACTTCTGTTCAGGGAGCTTCTAAAGAACTGTGTTGCAAACAGCAACTTGATATTCATATGGTTGTGTAACACAGCTACAGTTCATATTGGATTTCCAAAATCTCTTTTGCTTAGTTGTCTCAGAAGTCTGCAGAAAATAAATAACTCTTGGAACAGTTTCAAAAGTCTGCTGTATCAATTTAAGAGGGGTAAAACGTCATCGTCATTCAGTTCCAGTCTTTATTGTTTGCGCTGTCCCCAGTCAGCAAAACAATATCTGTGTGGATTGTAATGCGAAGCTGACTGATTTTCCTTTGGATGGCAACTAGCATTCAGCTGTGTCTACAAATTTGTTCTAAAATCCACAGAGGCTAAAAGGCACCACAGGTGCCAAGGACTCCGTTATAGCACATATTTTCATGTGTTTTTACTTTCTAAATAGGAGTGTCTCAAACATCTTTTATGATGCCCTAAGCTTCTGAGAGTAGCCCATCCGTGAATATCTGTACAAAAAAATTGGTTGCCTACATCTTTCTATACAACATGTCTCGGTCCCCTGCTTTTTGAATTCTTTATCTGGTTAAGTGTACACTGCTGGCTCCTAGGGTGACTTCCCAAACGTTTGTTTTTCTTATTGTCAAGTATTGGACTCTGTACCTTTTCCCAGTCTTAAAACATTTACTGAAGACCTATATCCTTTGGGTTTTTATTTTTAGGGCCACAATTGTTTCCTTGGAAGACTTTGAGCAAAGGCTAAATCAGGCCATTGAGAGAAATGCCTTTTTGGAAAGTGAGTTGGATGACAAGGAATCTCTGCTAGTTTCTGTACAAAGACTGAAGGATGAAGCAAGAGGTACTGGTGACTTCACATTCACTAATTTGTAACAAAGATAGTTACTCTGTGTGCAGATGCACCTTCCGGGGAAGGGGATAAATAAGACTCTGTGGGATAAAACTTGAGGTGCAGCCATAAACCTTATCCAGTGGCTTTGGTGTTAACAGTAACACCAGTGTTACCCAAATTACTTTCACAGATCAGGTCCACATATGTACCCTCCTACATGAGTGTCATGAATGGGGGAACAAATGTTGGGCAAGTTGAAATTCATTTGCACCCCTCTAATCTCCTCAACAAAATCCATGGTTTAGGGAACATTTTTCAAAATATGCTACAGCTGAACTTGGCTTTACAGTTTTAGTATGATTCTGGTCTGCAGCATACTGAGGGTGTGCACAAAAGGTTCAGTAATAACTTCTTATGCTGTTTGCCCACTCAACTGAGCTTGAAACCTGTTCCAGTCACTTGCATACCTATGGGCTTCCAGAGGCTGTGTCTGTCTCCCATAATGCAGTAAGAAAAAGCTAGGCCCAGAAGGAAGAGAGCTGGTATCAACTTCTCTTTTCACTTTCACTGCCTTGAAATCTTCTCAAAATTCAGTGCTGACCTGTATACGTTTTTCCAGTTTTTAAGAGAAAATATCTGGCAAGATGTTAAGATGTTGCTATACCTTTCTACTTCTACCACTTTGTTTCCCTGACAGGGTATGCTGTTTCCACTTTGAGGTGATGAAATGTTATCAACGGGTTAATTCGCATTTCAGGACACAATCATAACCTCATATTAGGCTGGCGCAAGGCTAGGAGGGTCGCAAATGTGTCATAAAGCACAGTTGTGCCTCCTTGTGAGCAAGTCGCACCAGCACACAGAGGCTGCATCCAGCCTCCGTGGTGGCCTGTGGAGCAAGCCTTGCATTGGCCACGCTTGGCTGACGCAAGGCTCTGGGGTAGGTAGTGAGGAGGGAGGAGTCGTTGGTGGGGCTGGGATCTGGCTGTCCCAAACCCAGTTGCTGAGCAACTCCACTTTCCTTGCACTTGTGCTGCCTCAGAAGGTGGTGCAAGTCCGAGGAGACCCATAGGGGCTGCAGTGGCTTCCCCAGGGGTAAAGGGAAGAGTTTCCCTTTATCTCCAACTGAGCCACTTTGGTGCCCTATCTTGTGCTGGATACAGCGTAAGCCTCTTGACCTTCCTGTTCCTGTGCAAGATAGGATTGCACTGTCAGATATTTTCTTTTTCAACAAAGTACTGTATATATAAGTTGCCACTTAAAACATGACTGTGACTGTTAGGTAAGCAGATGTGACTGAAGGTGCTCTTGATGTCAGTGGCCAGACACATCTCATTAACTGTAAATGGGAAGGGCTGAAGCGGACACAGGTGATTTTACCATTGTTGTGCTTACTGACTGAACTATTTCTACATGCTCTGCATTGAAACACATGAGGTTGGTTCTTGTTGACTTCAAGCTCTAGTGCAAAGGATGTCTATCCTGTTCGTACTTGGAGGTCAAGGCATGCAGTTTCAGTCTTAGTCATGTATCTCTTGACCTTTGGTACTTGGATTGGGTTAATGTGGGCTGGCCTCTCCATGACATGAAGGATATGGCTTGCGGTGGTTTGAGCAGCAGACTTGGAATGCCCAATCACCCTGAGTCTGCCGCCACCTCCCACCAGCACACTGCAGCTGGAGTTGCACTGATCTGTTTTCCTATCAACTTACCTTGTTCCTTCTTGCAGTCCCCTTAAATAGAAGTGTGGGAGACCTTTGGAGTTCCCATCATGACCCACACTTCCTGTTTTGTTGAAAAAGATCATGCAGGAAAGAGCAAGATAAGTGGTTGCATCTTTTCTTTCTGATGGGGAGAATGTGGTGATAGTAAGTCAGGCGCAGCATCAAGTGACTCATCTGGTTGGGCCATCTCTGGGTTAATGGATGGTGATGCATGTGTGATCAAAGCAAAGACAATTTCTCTCTTTCTCTCTGTTTCTCTGTCTGTGTCATTTCCCCCCCCTCAAACCTACAGATTTAAGGCAAGAATTAGCAGTGCGGGAAAGACAGCAGGAAGTAACCAGGAAGTCAGCTCCTAGTTCCCCAACATTGGACTGTGAAAAGATGGATTCAGCTGTCCAGGCTTCACTGTCTCTTCCAGCAACACCTGTTGGGAAAAGCTGTGAGAACAGTTTTCCCTCTCCAAAAGGTAGAACACGTACATGAATGTTGGACTACTTGAGGCAGTTTCATTGCCTACATTGTATGTGGATTCTGAGCATTTAGATCTTGGGTGTCTTGCAGCCAGTAACTATATTGTGTAACTGTAACTTCAATATCGTAGAATTGGAAGACCACTTTTTAGTATATAAGGAAGCATATGCCTTCTTATGCATTATATGCAACTCTTTCCCTGTTGCCCCTCAATTATTCTGATTGCTAAATCTTATTAAAGGTGATTTATGTAGAGACTGGGAGTATGTGGGACAAACATTTAGGTGACTTACCATAAGATTTGGGATCTAAGAGTGTGTGGTGGTGGTCTCCTATGTGGAAGCAGCAAGGTCATATTCATCACTTCTACACACTGAGCTGTTTCCTGCAGTCAAAAAGGCAAATGCCATAATGTTTTTTACCTAAAGGGTAATTAGACCCCTTGATATTGTGGATATCACTGAATCAGTTGTCTGCATGAAATTGCGGTAATCCTGACTCCCAAAGTTCCGATGGCTTATAGTTATCCTAGATGGTTGGCACAACTGTCATCCTTTTCAGGTCCAGGAAGTCTGGAGTGTGCGCACTCTCCATTTCCTATTCTTAAGAAAGGGCTTGACAGATTTGTTTTGGTTGGAGCAACCAGCTCCAAAATTTAGGAGCCAGTTGCAGGGACTCTCAAGAAAAATTTTATCAGGGGGTACAAAGTTCTTTTGGGTCCCTTCCCAAAGGGAGTGGGGGCAGGGGTAAGATGGGACAGGGTGATGCCAACTGTAAAGATCTTCAGAGCCCAGGTCTACCTATCTGGTCGACCTGGTTGACTAGTTGGCCCGGCCTCCATCTTTCGCTGTCCGCAAGGCCAACTGAGATTCCAGGAAATTTTTGAGTATCAAAACTTCTGCAGCAGCTTAGTCCTGCAGTTGTATCCCTGAACTCCTATACACTCCTTCATAGTAATGGGATCCACAAGCCAAAGAGCTATTGTAGCAGGCTAGTTTCCTCCCAGATTTGACACTTTGTTAAGGAGTGTTATGTATGCATTCCTTGGCCCAGCACATACAGCTTTTGGCAGCAGTCGCTGCCACACAGCCCTCGTAGCATCCCTAGCAAGCTTTGCAGGAGGCCAGGTCAGACCTGTATAATGTCAGCAGTGGTAGAGGCTGCTCAGTGAGGGCTACAGAGATCCTGCAGGCAGCTAGTCTGGATGAGATCAGAAAATGTGATTCCCCTATAATTAATAAGTCCTCTCCTTTGGCTCCCCGGCTCCCTTTTTGATCTTGGGACTGGTCATAATTTACCACCACTACCCCATCTCATGAGCCCTTGCCGGATGAATTTTCTCATTTTGAGTATTAATGATGGCCAAAAAAATCTTGCATGCCATCAGTGAATGGTATACATTAGATTATACAAAAAAGCATTGAGAAGTTTCTGGTCACTTACGTGATATTAAATAGCACATTCTGATGTGACATTACAAATGTGCTATAGCTAAACTTTTGTCTCTGCTATTGCTTTGTGTTTTCTTGTCTCCCAGGTCCTGCTGCATGCTTCATTTTTATGAAACTCGCCAATTAAATTAATACTTAAACACACAAACATATGAAATGATTAAACAAAGCATTTTACAAATGTCTGTTTGTGTAGATTTTCAAATTAGCACACAAACCAATCGCTTGCTCCTTGCTTCATCCAGGCACTCGTGAAATGCGTGCATAGTGATATAGTTGACTGTTGCTTAGTGACGGTCCTATCACTGACGGTCTGCATATGGGACAGTCTGTCACCGATCATTGTTCAGCGTGACCTCTACAAGGCTCAGAATGGCTGAAAAGGCAAAAAAAAAAAAGCAACTTCCAGTTTCCTTGGGAAACCAGAAGTGACTTTTTTTACCTTTATAAGGCATTCTGAGGCCTGGGGAAGCCCTCCAGGAGCTTCCCCAGCTCCTGTGTGCAGGGAGCACACAGGGAGCTCCCACAGCTTTATGTGTGCAGGGCTCAGAAAAGCCTGGAGAAGAGGGGAGTACAGCTCCCCTCAGTGCTGGTGGCTTTGAGCAGGTGACATCATTTAATGTTGCCATCACTTGATGACGGGGGGTAGGAATGCATCCCCCTCAAGTGATGCAAGTCCATATTGTTGGTGCACAATTCCAAATGTTGCAAAACAAAGAATTGCTCGGATCCATTGCTGGAGGTGAATTGTTTAGGGAAACAGTCACTGCTGGTCATATTTTTCATCATAGGAAAATAAAGTGAAAAAATACGTAATATAAGTGAATAAATATTCACTCTTTAAAAAGTGAATAACTGTCCACTTAACTATTGCCATACTAGATGCCAGATAAAATTCTAGGTGTCATGGTGGCCTGGTGCCTGGGATTTATCAATCCCTACTTTAAGAGAGAAGTTGCTCCTGAATGATTGGATTTTGTGAATGTGTCAATCTGTAACTACTTTTTTTCCCCTTAGCAATTCCCAATGGCTTTGGAACCAGCCCCCTCACTCCGTCAGCTAGGATATCTGCACTCAGCATTGTGAGTGATCTCCTAAGGAAAGTTGGGGTAAGAGCCTAGACCTGCACCATGCAGGGCTCCTTTGCTGTGTTGCAGTTTCAAGGCATAAAGCTCTTTCCAGATACTGTCAGTTGTTTTAGACTAGGCATTGTTGATATGAGCTGGGTGGCTTCAGCTGGTGCTCCTGTAAACAAAGATGGTTAAGTGATGTAAAACTGAATGACATTGAGAAATGAAAGTTTTCTCCATCAATGGAAAAGGGTATCCTGATAAGGGTTACTTCTCCCACTTGCTTTTAGAGCAGGACCATGTAAATTTGAAGAGGTTTCTCCCTTCCATATACAGAAATCCCTCTCAGTACAAGCTGCTGTACAAATACAGGGTTTTTCACAGAGCTTCTGTTGTGTCTTTTTGAGCATTTGTGTGCAGTGTTGGCCCATTCACAAACCCACCTGCAGCAGGTTGCATCAGTGGTAGATTGCAAAGGGACATAGATTTGGGCTGCCTTTCACCTTAGTCTGCCTCCATCTCCTTCCAGCCTGATCTGCTTCCTGTTAACTTGAGCACAAAGCAGATAATTCCTCTTCTTACTACACATGCAAGTTTGTGCTGTCCCTGTAAATGGAACTGGAAGTCCATACTTCTGAGTTTCACAACAGCATGCAAGGAATATGGTAAGGGTTTTAAGTGCAGAGGTGGTGGACCTGCGACAGCATCAGGCAGTGTCCTGGGTGTCCTGTCCCCCCTGTGTGTTTGAAAGGGCATGATCTGAATATGTTCTGCCTTTCCTTCTCTCCTACCCTCCTTAGTTAGCCAGAGTGAGAAGATTGCCAGAGCAAGTGTGAGCATGTTCTGGATAAGGATAACCAGGCATTAGTTGGGGAATGGGAACTGATAAGGGCCAGGGAGACTCTGAACACAAGGCTTTTCCCCTAAATATAGAATCCCTCACCCCGTGCAGAATTCTGCATCTTGAAATGCTCAGATTTTCTTATATATTGATAATTTCTTAAGTTGGTGGGCAGTTGTTAAAATCTCAGAGCCCCAAAGTATCAGTCACCCTAGAAATCCATTAAGGGAGCTGCCTCAAGGAACCACTTCTGTATCTCTTATCACTTCCCAGTAAGTGGTGGTTGTGCATAATCTTTCTGATGTTCCCAGCTTCCCTGCAACCAACACTTCTAGGACTTTTATTGGCCTGTTGCCTTCAGTCTTCCCAAGCTGCTGTTCTGAAGAATGCAAAAGTAGTGTTCCAATGGTTTTGAGGGACTGCAAATAGTCTGGCCCATGGCTCCTCAAACTCTTATTGTGTTGACTCTGCTGATGATTCTACTTCCCCATTCTCTCATTAAGACTAATTACTTTTAATAATGAGCTCTGTCTTTCACTCCTTTCTCAGGCTTTGGAATCCAAATTAGCTGCTTGCAGAAACTTTGCAAAGGACCAGGCATCACGGAAATCATACATTTCAGGGAATATAAATAGCAGCATGATCAATAGCAATGGCATGAAGTTCTGTCATTCAGGACACACAACATTCTACGACAAAGCGTAAGTTACTGTGGTTTTCATTGTTGCACTCTAATAGGCAGAAGCTTTTCACTTGTGACTTATAGGCATCTTGCTCTGACAGCCATTTTCAACCACTGTGCTGTGGCACATTGGTGTGTCATGAGTGGCCTACAAATGTGCCACAGGAATTTGGGGAAGGTCATTTATTAGTAGGGCCAATGGGGGATATGAGCCCCCTCCCAGCATGGTGTGCCTTGTTAATTGCCAGAAACCTGATAGTGTGCCGTGACAATTTTAGTGCCTTGTCAGTGCTGTGAGATTAAAAAGGTTGAAAATTGCTGCTCTATGATGTGGATTGCAGCACTTGAGAGAGGCTTCATCCACAGGCCTCTCCAAGCCATGCCTTGTGTCCTTGAGGCTGGAAACCTTGGTTTTCTTGGCATCCAGTTTGGCATGCTGGGGAGCTGGTGGAGGAGCATATAGCAAATCATAGTAGATCCTTCATAGTGTTCTGCTGGAGGAAGCAAAGCACAGTAGACAGAGCTATCTTCCTCAGAGTAAGCAGGGCACAGGGAAACTGGAATTGTGTGACTTGGACTGGAGCATTTCCTACTTGGGTATCCCTTCCTAGGGGAATGTGACTTAAGTGAGAAACAATTGACTCTTCCAATCTCAACATTCATAGTGTTCAATTCTCCTCCCTAGGCTTCCCACAGAATGTTTAGCTAGGATCTGTTGGACTAGAGTTTTCTACCCCACCCTTCCACTACCATAGGGGCCATGAGGGCAGAAATTAAAACAGTATAAGGAAACTAAAATCAACATATAAAATTAGAACATACTAATGAAAACATTGAAAATAATATTTTCCTCCTCACAGGGTGGCTGGTGTTTTGATGGGAGGAGGGGTACAGTCTATGCTTAGAGGCAGCAGCAAATGGAGGGGACAGTTTTGGTTCTCTGTCTTGCTGGCTGCTGCTTCTCTGCCTCCTCATGGGGCAGTTGGTGTTTCTGTGGCCACTGTGAAGGGAGGGTGGGCTGTGCCACAGCCATGTTTGTAAGGTTCTGTAGGAATAGGTAGAATAGTGGACTGTTAGCCCTGTTCCTATTCTTTTTCACACTGATCCAAGATTGTCAGGAAAGTTGGCCTACCCAACAAATGTATTTTATTTTAAATATTTGTAGCCTGATGTTGACTAGAAATCTCCAACATAACTGACATATTAAAAATTTAAAATTGTAGTGCATACTGAATGTTTAAAACATTCTATAAACACTTACTAGCAGCAGTATTGATCAATCAATAGAAACGAGAAAAAGAGGTAACCAAGATAACCCAAAAGTCCTCTGGAAGAGAGCTGCCTTGACCTGACACCGAAAAGGTATTAAGGAAACAAGTAAGGAGAATTTTGCTAGAAAGCTTTGGTGCCACTGTAGACCTTGTCCACCATACTTTAAATGGTGAGAACACCTAACATAGGATCTCTGAGAAATATATCAACACGTGGATAGGTTCATTAGGGAGCACTATCCTTGAGATAAAATGTTGACCCAAACCAGCACTCTAAATGGAACCCATAAATGAACTGTGTGCCATTGACGGTCTTGCAAGTTTAGGGTCTTACCTGCCATTTAATCTATGCTATTCAACAGTTGAATGCTGCATTTTGAGTAAATTGCTATTTCTGGACACTTTCCAAAGACAACTCCATGTTAAACTAAAGTATTTTAGTCAAGATATGACTACAACACGAATAAACCATAGCTATGTGAAATGTGAGAAAAGTCCATGTTAGGAGTTGAGTTGGTCAGAATTTGAGAGGGACAAGCATGTTTAGAATTCTGCTGGCTGCCTTTGTGCCTGGCTGAGTGGTGTGTTCTGGAAATCTTGTAGACCAAGCTTGTGACACGTGGAGAAGAAACTGCTTGCAGACCCATTTAATTTCATAATGGATACCTACCTTTCATGTCCAGCACTGCAGCAGAAGGAAACTAATGCAACTGCTGCTTGTTCCTTATCTTGAATCCCAAAGCAAGTGTCTTAAAACCCAGGCTTGCTATCTTGACCAATGCTGGGAACATAAGCAGATTGCAGGGTGGGGGGAAGGGTCACTCATTAGCCAAATTCTTATTGCACCTGCTTGCTGGGCTGGCTTGTCATGTAAAGTGTATTTACATGGAAGTTTTCAAAGTTCATGTGTATTATCCCCTCTGTTGCTGCTTCAGTCATAGCTCTCATCTTTCATCATTTGTGATCTGTTCTCTGCATAAGCTCATCCTACAGTGGCCCAATTTCTTGCCTTTTGCTCTCTGTACTTTCCACCATATTGATCTCCCTTTGGGACCGATTGCTGCCTCAAGTTGCCCTCCTTCTGCAAAGCTTTCCTCAAACAAGCTGCATACCTATGGCCTGCATTTTCACAACCACCAGATTCCTTTCACTTTTCATTTGCCAGTCTTCAAACTCTTCCTCCACCCTACCCTTTTTTTGTTTTAGTTAGATCAGTGGTCTTCATCAGTTTTGTGCCATGAACCAGTAAATAAATTAATAAAGACTGGGGATCCCACCCCTTCCCACAGCCTGATCCACCCAGCCCCCTCCTGCATTGCTGCACGCCTCCACCCCACCCCATTTCCCCCCACCTCATGTGCCTTCATAACAACCATGTGAGGTAGCAGTCTGAGCAGACCTAGGAGCTGTGGGACAAGACAGTGAGAAGACGCTGTGCAGAATTATAAAAAGAACTCAATTTTGATAGGGCACTGCCATTATTGGATTGGATCCAAGCCCTTTCTTGCATGGACTTTGAAAGGTTGCCATAACCCCTATACAGGTTGAAGAACACTGATTTAGAACATAAGAATTCTTATGTGCAGTAGCTAGTGCACCCACGGCACAAATAAGTGTTAGAGGCAGTCCTATCTTTAGGCAATAAATAGGGGATCTCTGCAACTTGTCTCCAGCATAATTGGGGAAATGGCTGTTCTGTGGATGTTCAAGTGTAGGATTGCAGCTTTTTGAGGAACAAGCAGAAGCCAACTTGAGGTGTATACCATGAAAACATGAATATGAAAAACGTGGTTCTTGGGCAGCAAAGACTTGCCTGAGTGACCCAGAAGCTTTCAGATAAGCATTAAAGGACCTGTTTTTAATTGCTTCTACTTTGGTCCCAAAACCCCCTTGTGATCTTGCATCATGCCCCTTTCCTTGTGCTGCTGCTTCTTCCTGCCCTGTCATATTAATTCGAACTGTTTGTGTAGTGTTTAGAACCCACTGAGTAACTTTAATTTAGTTACCATCTCCCTGTTTGGACCCAGTGCTGGCTAGGGCTTATAGCTCGTTGTGGCATGGAAAGTGAGCTCAGGCATGCACTTTCTTCTCCTCCCCTCTTTCTTTCTTTCTCTCTCTTTAGCCCCTGTAGTCTTCTCCCTGCCCCCAATTGTCGTTGGATCCTGAAACAGCCACGTATGTTTGTGGACCCGACCCAAGCTGCTGCTGCCGCCGCCGCCTTATGAACAACCTGTAGTTAGGTGGTGGGACTGACTGAGGTAACTTGTATATTGCTGTACTGCTGGCTTTGCTGCTGCTTTGCTAGTTGCATTGTCTGCTCTGTTGGACTCTCAAAGGTGCAGTTGAGTTGAATGGTCACCAATTCAGCTTGGTGGGAAGGGCACTGGGCTGCCTAGTGAGTTACAGAAACTGCTTAAGTGGTATTTATACAGGAGCCTACTTGAAGTCTGTATGATGTCATGGCGGCTGAACTTAGGTGGGGTTAGAAATTTGGGGTTTGTGTTCTTTTTCCCAGCTAAATAGGAGTGGTGAGTGAGTGGGCTGATCAAGATTGAGAAAGGGATATTGAATCCTGAAAATTGTATCCCTGAAACTGCTATTCATCTTTAGAATCAGGGTTGACAGGGACCTTGAAGATAGAGTCCAACCCTTTGCCAATGCAGACTGTCCACAGCTATAACATCCCTAATAAATGGTGGCCTAGCTTCTGCTTAAAGAAGGGAAAGGAAGTTCTTCCTGGAAGAGAAGTTCTCCTTGGCATTAATTTCTGCTAATAGGTGGCTAATAGTAATGCTGAGAGTATAACTTTTCTTGGGCACATGGCACAACAGAAAGGGTTAAATACCCAAGAAAAAAATCCCACTTGGGACCAAACATGTTTAACATAACACATAGTTTGGTATTCAGGCTGGATCTGAAAGCTAGCTTGGTCACTGAGGTGGTGTCTTTCCAGGTCAACAACTTCACTGCAGTACGCTTGGGTGGTGACTGATGTGTGTCTGAAATGAGAACATATGAAGTCTTTTCTGAGTTCTTCCTTGCTAAATGAATTCAGCTGGGTAGCATTCCTTCACTTGAGAGTAGCTCAAATCAAGCTTGAAGGCTCATGGTTCTGTTGCTGCATGACAGAGCCATTAGTAGAGCATGCTTTGAATGCCATCCAAGGCAAAACCGCATGATGTCAACTTTGTACCTTGCACTTGCTTGGCATGAGTGTTCTGCTTTCTCAAATTCTGATCACGGTTGCTATGACGCTGTATCAGTTACTGCTATAAACCCATTTCCCTTAAGCCCTTCTGGGACCATAATACTGTATGTACAATAAACATTGATGCACACAGGCAGGCACAGCTGTCTCTAGAGTGGGGGATGAAGTGTTTGGTTTAAATATTTCCCAAGCACAACATAAAAGTGAATTGTAAAATGGTACTGATTTTACAGAGCTCTAGCCTTGTTCAGCAGAATTAGCAGATTAGTCTCCTCTCTCCAATTCTTGAGCTGGAGGATTGGTTTCTAAATTGGCACCCCAGTTACTGGCAACGCTAAATTTGGTTTAGTGGCTTCTGAGGATACTTTTAATGTGTTCATGACTTGTTTCCATCTCCCCTCTCCGGCCAGGTCAGATTCCCTGCATATTTCATGGGTAACTATCTGGTGTGATGAGCTTGTCTGGTACTTGGAACTTAGTTGACCATCACAAGGATGGGACTGAGATACTAATCTTATGGCTGTACTTTGAGATGATTTGTCATGTAATTAAACTTCTAATTCAGTGTAGCAGATGACTACTTTTTTGTTGGCTTCTGCCATCTTTATGCATGCCTCTTGAGCAGAACCAGTGATGATTGCATGACTGGGGAGTGTGCAGTGCCCTCTTGTGTGCTGGAAAGTGCAGCTTTATGGCACTTCTTCTTTCCAGTGGGATGCAAACAGCTCCTTAGGTAGTAGTATCATAGGCAGAGATCTGAAAGAGGTTTGGCTGTCCCATCTTGCTGTGACAGGAAAGGACAGATACGTTTTAGTGAACCGCCTTGCCTAAGCCAGCATCAAGGTCATTACCAAACAAAGTCTGGGATAAGTGTGCTGGAAATAGCTGGTTGCCGATGAATTAGCATTCCTACCATGAAAACAGTCTACAGAGAAGGATTCTGCCTGCGCTGTGAACCTACATGCATCAGAGCAGTAGTTCAGTGGCTTGGAATTTAGCAGTTTTATATCTTAGTTTTTGGCTTTCCTTATGTGGTCAGTCTAGCAGCTTCCTCATGGATTTAGTAGGAACAAGCAGGCCTAACTGCCTGAGGCACTGTTTCTGGCTCACTTCTCAGTCTGATGTTCACACCCCATTATTTAATATGCCCTGGGAAACCCCAGCTACTTCACTAGATGGTTGCTAGAGCCAGTGACCTGGAAGCCAGAACTGTGCAACTGACCAAGATAAGCAATCTTTAGGGATTCTGCTCTATTTAGTGCCTTTGGAAGTGTCATAATTGTAGTGCATCCTTCTGCTGCAATCCAGACAAGAATATTCTGTATGAGACAAGCCATGTGACCGGAAAAATATTTGAAGTGAGCTAACACCTTGGGTCTCACTTCAGTTGCAAGGTTGTATTTTAAGTGTCCAGCTAAACAGGCTAAGTACTTCAAGAGCTTGAAGCCAAATGCAAATTAGAAATAAACATCAGATGCATTTGGAGGTAGTGTCTCTGGAAGCATTGGTCAGCCATGTGCCAGGTCCCTTTGGAGATGGGCTTTTCTACCAAACAGGTATCTGCTTGTAGGATTGGGAAACTGAATGGTTCATGGCCATGCTGCAGATTTTTGGAATTCAGCTTCCAGTTAAAACTGGGTATTGCCTCTTGACAATATTTTTGAAAAATAAGTCTACCACAGGCAAATAGTGGAGAAAAACTTCAAGACCAAGGCAATTTGTGCTGATCAGGCTTGATCTAGACAGGGCACACAGTGGCTAGATCAGTGATTCTCAAACTGGTGTGTTGCAACCCACCAGCCTGAGAACCTCTGTACTTCTCCCTTCAAGGGGCAGGGGAAAGACAGCAATGTGATTTTTGGAATTGTGCCACTGTAGGGGAAGAGGGGTTTCTTGCTAATGTCCCTTACTTGCTGCCACGGTCCAGGAGGTGCAGGGAGCCTCAGCAGAGCCTCTGCAGAGCTCCCTGTGGCTTGTAGAAAGAAAAGGTGATGGGTTTCTTACTTTCTATAAGCTGCAGGGAGACTTGCATGGATCCTGGCAGCAAGTGAAGGACATTAGAAAAAAAAACCCTCTTCCCTGCAGCAGTGCAATCCTGAAGATCATGTTGCTGCCATTTTCCCCACCCCTGCAAAGACTTACTCTGGGGCTCAAACTCAGAGTTGAGAAACAGCGGGCTAGATGGTGTGAGTTATTCTGTAACACTTTAGTAGCTTGCTTTTTCAATTTACAGTTAAAAAGTTGACTTTTAGATCCTGTGAATGTAAACAATTCTCAACACTTGTGCTTTCAAACCACAGTTTAATAAAAGCAAACCCATATCCAGTGTCTCTGCGATCCATCTTGTCATTCATTTTGGCTCTTGTTCTGTGATAGGAAAGTACCACACTGCTATGCAGCCTGACTTTATTCGCATGTGGTATTTTCTGCATCCAGTTCCTCTGTGTGCTTCTTTGTCAAATGAAGATTGGGTTCAAGAATTAAGATGATAGAAACAAACTGGTTTGGGGGTGCATGTGCAGCTGGAGCTTTGGAGTGGAAAAGGGACTCCTTAGATGAAGTGTTGCTTGGTGTACCTGCATGGTGTCTCTCCTGCTTTCCAGAGGATTGTAAGAGATTGGCAAAATGGGAAGTGATTTGTGCTTGGTTATATAGGAATGCTTGTGTCTTACTAATGCTGGGCCCACATACCTGTACCAGGCAGGCATATATGGGGAATCTCTGGATCAGACCTGTCTGGTGACAGCCCAACAGCTTAGGTACCTATGCAGGAAGTTTTCCTAGTCATTTGAAATTTTCAAAGAGGTGTCTGTGAAGGAATTTGCCATGCCTGGGTGGTGCTTTGGCCTTTGCCTCATGGGTTCTGAGGCCTACTCTATTGGTCTGTGGTCTCAGATTAACAGTTGTTTGGCGTCTCCCAGTTTAACTCCACACACTGATGAGCATGATTTCCCTTGGCTGCTTGCAGAGCACTACCCTCCCCTCTTCCATGATCCCTTGAGGCCCTTATAAGATACGGATCAGCTCTGCACCCAAGTGCTAAGTTCAGCTGCAAGTGGTTTTGTTTGTCAGTTCTTTAACCATTTTCTCTTATTCCATAGGGCAGTCAACGGATTTGACCAAGGCCCACCACTGGGTCTAGGAGGTTCAAGACCAACATCGACACCAGGCATGCTTCCTTTGAGTGTATGAATGGTTACAAGGCTATGTTGGGACTTGAAATTGGTTCTTGAAGGAAAGAGCTGCTTTTCTGTTAGTGCCCCCTGCTGGAGAAGAGTGGGTGCTGCAGCACCCAGAAGCTGCCTGGAGAAGATCCCAGCACACACAGAGCACTCCTTATGTCAATACAGTCTATTTTCTTCTATTTCCATCGTGGACGTTCTTTAACGTGGTCACCGCTGATGTCTATCTCACAGGATGCTGGAGTTGCACTTGCCCAAATCACTTTACTTCTTCCCCCTTCCACCATTTTGTACCTTTGCTAATGTGGGCCTGCTTTGATGCCGACTCTCCTCTTGGCAATTCCCTCACCTCTTCATAATGCTTCCCTTTTCTCCAAACCTTGCACTTAGGCACACAAGATTCCTGTACCTGTTCTGCCCCCCACCCCACCTGGCCAAGTCAATTTGTGTTCAAAGGAGGTTGAGGAAAGCCTAAAATTTTTCTGGCAAGCTTGTTGAACTGAGACAGGTGATGCAGGATGAAATTGCATTTAAGGTATAGACCTTCCATACTTCCAATGAACCTGTGATATACCCAAGGGCTCTTGGGACGTGGCACAGCACTCTGTGAAAAAAGTTAGTTTGTGAGCTATGGAAAATACTTAAGTGTGGCTGCATCTCCTTTATGGAGCACAAGAAATGTGTGTTGTGCAATTATGTGTCTTCACCAAAGTTGGTTGATTTTTAAAATGAAGAAGCCCTCCGCCTCCCCCTTCCAAGTTGGCAATTCCTTTTCAGTCAGCCTCATTCATGAAGCTGACGGTCTATTCTATTTCAAAAGAATCAGTGGATTGGGCTCTCTGGCAGCTGAGTGAAGTGGCCCAAGAGCAAGGGAAGGAGAAGAGAATCCATGCCCAAACAGGCTGAGGGCATATTGCCACTCACAGGTTGGATTTAGTCTGCCCTTTTCCTGTGCATCCTTTGCTGCATTGACTGTTTACATTTGTTTTACTGTACATAGGTTTGTAAACAATATCTTTGCCTGAGATATTTGTACATAACTTGGGCTTTGTAGCTTTATTTATTCAGAATCTCTGAGGCATGCTTTCCCTAGGACAGTGTATCAGATTTCTGTGGTGACTGCCATCCTGTGGTTGAACAAAAGAGATGGTCCAAAATAAAGATCTTTTAACGTGGACACATTGGCTTTTGCAGAAAAGATGCTTCTGCCTTTGCTTTATGTGTGATTTTGTGGTCCTAATTTCTGGCATTTGGGGGTGGGGGATGTGTTGCATCTTATCAGAGAAATTCTGTGTTACAGACTAGAAGTACAGGATAGCTTTGGAAGTGGCTGCCTTTTGGTAATATTTCTCCATAACTTGCTGTTGGGGGCAGAGCTGCTTTGCTGAATCACTTACTGGCACAAATGTAATAAATTTATGACCCTCTTAACAGCTTTATCTGAAGTGGTGTGGGGTATAGCAAAAAAGTACAAAAGTTAAGGAAAAAGACAACAAGGTTATAATCTAGAAGTATCAAACAAATCATAAAGCAGCAGCACCATGACTAGTCATTGTGGAAATAGTAAATTGGAAAGGATCTTGGATGTCATCCTAGTCTAATCCCCAGTATGGTGCAGGGAGCTGCTACAGCATTCCTCACAGGTACTCATCCAGCCTCTGCTTGAAAAAATCTCCAGTAAGAGCCTACAACTCCAGGAGCCAGACTTAAGGATTTCTTGTAGTTTCAATCTATTGTTTCTAGTAAGTAAGCCGTAAGCCACAGCAGAAGACCTTTCATCTGTGTGATGGCCCATTGGGTCTTTACTCTTCTCCAGATTAAAACATCACACTCTTAACCATAGGACTCTGATTCCAGACTGCACCTGATCTTAGCTGTCTTCCTCTGAGCCTGTTCCACCTTATCAATGTTTGTCTTAAATGCAATGCCTGAAAGGGGACACTATTTCAAATGAGGATGACTAGTGTCTGATGTAGCTCTGCATTGTGCTAGCTTTGGTTTTTGCAGCTGTATTGTGCTGCTGAATCCCGTTCAGCTGGCAGGCCACTAAGACATCTAGATCCTTTTTGCACATGCTGCTATCTGATGAGGTCTTCCCCTGTACTTGTCTCCAACTTATTGTACCTGTGTGCAGGATTGTACATTTGTCTCTGAATTTCATCTTATTGGTATGAGCCCACTGATTAAGCTTCTCAATATCATTTTGAATCCGGATTCTTCCAGGGTCTTGGCCCCCCTCTGCCTCCAGTGACATCTGCAAACTTATGAGCAGCCTGTCTCCCCCATCATTTATAAAAGTGTTTAACAGCACAGCTAGTGTGGCATCCTCCCACCTTCTCTCCACATTGCCATGGAGTTATTTATTAGCATTCATTAAGAATAGTTCAACCAATTTTGATATATGGGAGACTGTCAAATGCTTTAAAAGCTAGGTATACATGTCAAAGGGATTCCCATGATCTCTGACTAGTCACAATAAAGATGAGTTTAGTTTGGCATAAGTTGTCCTCAACCACACTGGTTTGTAGAAATCATCATTTCACCAAAACATTCTGCTTAATTATATTTTCAAGGTAGTGATGTCAAATTGACCAATGTACTTACTTGGATCCTTGTTTTCAAAGAGTGGGGCGATCATGCTGCGCTTCAGCTTTTGTGGCAGCAGAGCAGCTTGCTCCACTCTCCCTTTCCTAGACCTGGGATGCCCTGCAGGTGCTTGCACAGGGCTGCCTGCACACAGGGATAGGTGAGTGCATCCTGGAGAGTTTGAAAACCGCAGCTTTAATCCATTTCTGCCCAGCACAAAGATGTACACATTTGATCCTTGTTGTGTATATGCAATGTTGGGCTGAAATGGCTGAAGTTCCCATCCATAATCTCCTTCAGGCCATGGGCTGTAGTTCATCTGGTCTTAATTACTTTAAATGAATTTAAGTCTCTAACAAGGTGGTCCTTTGAGTTGTGATGCTCCCTTCCTCACTGGTGCACCTTTCCCTTTTTGGGGGAAGACAGAGGCAAAAGAATCGAACAGTTCTGCTTTCCTTGACCCGAACATACCCAATACATTGTTTTTCACATCCCTTGCAAATGTCAGTTAATTCTGTGCCTTAGCCTTCTGGACATGCTGCTTGCAGGTACAGATTATGCTTCTGTAATGTTCCTAGCTGCCCCCCTCTTCCTCATATACAGTAGAACCTCCAAAGTTTACCACCTCCTTAAGTTGACCTAATTTTCTAGAGCCTTGGGTTTTTCTAGACCTAATTTTCTAGTGCCTTTCCGCCCCTGTATGTTGACCACTTCCCTACGTTGACCAATTCCTCCAGTCCCTTGGGTGGTCAATTTAGAGGTTCTACTGTATAGTTGTCTTGCTTCAACTTTTTAGAAAGCTCTCTGTAAAATAACTCTTTTAGAAAGCTATGCTGGTGGTTTCTTTAGATCAGTGATTTTCAACCACTGTGCTATGGCTGATCTGCAGATGTTCCATGAGACTTTGGTTATTTAATAGTAGGGCAACGGAGAATTTGAGCCCCCTACAGCAGTATGGTGTGCCTTGATCATTTTAGCACCTTGGCAGTATGCTATGAGATGAAAAAGTTTGAAAATTGCTGGCTTAGATGCAAGTCAAGTCAGAACTAGATGCTCTGTAAGAGGAGCCACCAAAGCTCACTACTGTGAACCTTGTCACTCCCTTAGCCCTGTAAGCTGGGATCACTTCCACTGTGCCCAGTTTTTTTGTGAAATTGCTGTGCTAACACAATGGTAAACTCCCATAATAGAACTGTAGTTGTATATTTCTTCTCACCTAGACACCTGACCCCCCCTGGATTTTTGTTCAAAATCTACTCCCCTTTTGGTTGATCTGTTCCTTTATGGAAGGGGGAAGAAGGGTCCTAGTGGTCAGGCCATGCCAAACAGCTATGATTGGCAACAACTCCCTGCACCAAGAGCTACAGGCAAGCAGTTGAGCCTAGGAACAGGTTGTGAATACACCTCACACTTGCAATAGAGGACCTAGTCTCCATGTACAATGCAAACCTTAGAAACCAGCAGTGCACTAGCCAGATTGGAATGCAAAAGTTGCTTGTCAAACTCATGGCCAGGAAGTCTCCCCAACAGACTGCAGTGTTTCCATATTAAAGCACCTTTTGCTCAGAAACAGGTTCACCCACATGGTCTAGGAATGGCCCTTGCATCCCAATTCTTTTGCAGAATGAGGAAGAAACGTTGGAATAAACCACCCAGCACCTCTGATCCCATGGAATTGGTGCTATAGCATGGATGGCCAGAACTGTTCCCCTGGAAGGTGGACAGAACATACCATTTCCAGGCCAGCCTGAGAATCATTGGAGACTGCATTGGCTGCTGTTTTTACCATGCCAGAGCTAGAAGCAGCTTCTACTGATTGGTTATTTCTAGGTGCAGCTTCTGGCTCACTTAGTCCTGAACCTATCCTGTTACTTTGATCTATAGATACCCTAAATGCTTGTACTACTACTATACACAATTTGCTGTGATCCTGTCCATTCCTATATCAAGGGTTATACTCAGGACCAAGCTTTTTTCAACACTATTTTTCTCTGAACTATGCCCCTGCAAGTACAACATAGAAGGTGCTGGGAGATCTTTGAGACTTATGCAAAGCGGTCCTGAATATATGTTTTGCTTTTATCAGGCTTGTTACAAGCTTAGAGAATAAATGCTGCCCTCTTTTGCCAGTGAATTGCTACTACACAGAACTTTAATACATTGCTTTAAATTGTGTCCCAGGGTTAGTTTATGTAAGGTGGTTTTGGGTTTCAGCTGTTACATGCTAACTAGGCCCCCATTCATTTCAAGTTTTATATCTTATTACTAGCTGGAAGCATGTCCCAGTATGGCATAGCTCCTCTCCCACTCAAAAGGGAGTTTTAGCTGTTCATTTCATCACAACCTCGGTGTATTTATAGCAATTCATACCTGACATGGAAAAAAGCAAATTAAAATCTTCAATTAGATCAAATATTTATACACTACTTTAACCAAAACTTCAAAGCTGTTTACACAGAAAATCAATAGATTCTCTAAGTATACATGCACCTTAATACAGATGCTCAGGACAAAGTGTAGGTCATAAGACAACTATCAACTATTATCTTGGTCTCAAAGGTGAGAGTGAACAGGATTCTACTCTGTGCTATTTGCAGGTTAGTGGGTGGGTTTGAGGTTTATCCATTGTACACTTGCAAAATCTGAGAACGTATTTTATCTGAAATAGGCTTTGAAGGTATCTAGAGTGTCAACCTGAGAGTCCAGTTTTAGCAGCAGAAGCAAAGTTCCTTTGTCAATGAGAATGGAACAAAATTAGAATTAGTCTACTTTCTTCCTCTCTATTTGCTACATTACTCCAAGACTAAGTAGGAAAAGGACTAGAAACACCACCTCTCATCTAACCATTTGCTATCAGCCTGGATGTAATGGCTTATAGCTGCTGTTTTCAAACACTGGGAGAGAGTAATAAGTAGTAAGTGCTTGCAGGGGAGGGAGGCAGCAGGCAAGGGAAGGCAGCAACACAATCCCCAGCATAGCATTGCTAACTGCTGCAGGAATTGGGATGTACTTACCAGTCCCTGCAGCAAAGTCCTGGGGGTGCAGGGAGCCCTGCACAAGCTTCTGCAGGGCTCCCCAGCCTGCAGAAAGTGGAGCAATCATGCTCCACTTCCGCAAAACCAGAATAGCAGTGCAATTGCTCCACTTTCACTTTCTGCTGAATGGGGAGCCCTGTGGATGCTCATGCAGGGCTCCCTGCACCCCCAGGACACTGCTGCAGGGACTGGTGAGTACATTCCATTCCCTGCAGCCCTGTTAGCAATGTGATCCTGGGGATCACCTCACTGCCTTCCCCTTGCCCCCACCCCTTATCTTCAGGATTTCTAAGCTGCACAGAAAAGTTCACACAATAGGAGGCAGGAGAGCAAAAACATACTAGAAAGCTCTCACCCATGCTGAGGCACCTGCTCTAAGTGTGCCCCTCAAATACAGTGGGAGTCTGCCATAGAAAATGCTGTCCAGAGAGAGGCCTTCTCCCTGTCATCTGAAATGTTGTAGCCCAATACTCCAAGTAATTTCTTGGCAAAAGACAGGAAGAAAGGCTTCCCACATACAGAGTCTGATAGTGCAGAAAGAGGGTGGGGCTTCAGGGGTGCATCAGCATAGGGGTGCAGCTTACCAGCAAGCACTCTTGCACCCTGTCATGCAGACCTTTCTATGCAACTTAAAATGCCTAAAGATAGCCAGAAAGTTTTTAGCATTGCAAACGCATCATTTCCCTAATAAGTCCTTTCAGCTCTCTCAGTGTGAAGGACCAACAGTGTTAGAGGGAGGCATTGTTTTAGGAAGAACTGTAATTACTGCAAACTGACACCATACAATATTAAGCAGTCTAGTCCCTGCAGAGCACAGCAATCTTTAAGTGTGCTCACCATTTTTATTCATTTTCTATAAATGCTCTTCTGCCTCTAGTTTATTTAGCAGGAGCCCTGCTATACCTTTGGCTGTAATAAAATTCAGTAGCATAGAACTGTAATGTACTCGAGAGAAAAAACTTATTTCTGGAGCTCCTGATTAAAGTGACTCAGTGCTTGAGATCCATGTCTATCACAGCACACACATTTGAAGATCTAAATAGTCAGAGGGAATAGTGAAGAGGTAGCTTCCTTGCTTTTGCTTACAGTACACAAGGCTGCACCAGTCCTCACTGAGCTTTAACAGAGTCTTTTCTACATGTCCCATTTCAAAGATAGGTAATTGTTTTGCCAACCCCCCAGACTGGTATTTTGGTCCTCCAGATTCCTCTCTGGTTCTGGACAGTCATGGCATGGAGATGGAACTTTGATGGGTGGGGGAGACTTACACATACAATATTAAGCAGTCTAGTCTAATCTTAGTTCAAAAGTCTATTTAACCTAGTATTGTAAACTCCAAGCATTTTAGCAGTTAATCATGAATACATTACAAAAAACAATCCATCATGAACTTGGTTGAAACTTCACTGAAATAAATATGTTTAGTTATCTATAGTGCAGTTATGTTGCAGTGAAGCTCCCCCATGTGAACTATTTGTTCTTTATATAGCCTGTTTTGACACACTTGCCCACTGTTACACAAACAGTCAGCTGCCAGTTTATCTTCCAAATTATAAATTTTATGCAGCCCTGTATTTCCACATTATAAATCTTTCCCTAACACAAACAGTTGATTTAGAACTTGTATGAAGGGATAAGAAAAAGTAGCTACTTGAACTGCAGGACAGAGCTGTCCATACACATCATACCACTGGTCACTTCTGCTGTGCCTTTGCCATACTAAAGATTACATTTTCCTTCCCTAACTGTTACCTTTTTTTTTTTTGAGTTGGCTGCCAAACACACCAACAGCTTACATTTCCTGAAAGTAAAATGAACTGATGAAATAACTAGTTTATCATCATTTGACAATGAAGTTTAGTGTAAAATAAATCCGTCCAAAGTTACTGAGACTGACTATAGAGAAGGTCTGACTCCCACGTTATTAACAGACAGAATATTTCAGTCATTGATTTTAAGCCTAGTTCAAGATAGAGAAAGAGAAAGAAGGCGTATCTTCCATGACAATAGCAAAAACTATTAATGAGTCTAGAAGGAATAAATTTATTGTCTTACAAAAATCATTGTCTAGAAATATGGGAATACAAAGAAACAAGGTATTTGCAGTCAGATGCCTGGTGGTCAACAGCCAGTAATGATTAAGAATTACCCAAATGCACAAAACAAAAGCTTTGTAACAGATGTTAAAGCTTTTAACCAAAGAAAAATATTCTTTCAAGCATGTTGCAAGAGATCAAGATTTCATAGTTAACACTGATTCCTTTTCACTGAATATCAATAATACCACTTGGACTAGAAGAGGTGTAACATGATATGAAGAAAAATTAATACATTAAATCATTGTTATAGGCAAATTATATATGTAACATTGTCTTAGTACTGTAGTGTCTAAGGCACTTTCTGTAAATATCAGTTCTTGGCTACAAAACAAAGAATACTAGCTAGGTGAAGTTAACACTGTCCAAAGGAAAGCTGAGAAGGGGGCAGCTCCACTGGCATGTCCATTTACAGACAATGTCCCCATGCTATCCTCTGAGACACTGATGGGCACCAAGACAGCTGCCAAGAGCTTCAGCTCTCATTTACATACACCCCCATCTCCAGCATGTCAGTCCAGCAACTGAGCAGTTGCTGCATGGGGGCAGATATGGAATGTAAGCCCATTTCTACGATGAGGCTTTCCAATTTGCTCTGAGCACTCTGAATATGTAGAGAACCACTAGTAACAGATCTGGCTGCTCTCTGCCAGACATACTACTAACCATGCCTGGAGAGGACATGCATTCAATTAAGCAGCATAAACAGCTGGCTAGTAATGAGTGTCACTTTACTACCCTCCCCAGCCTCTTCACAGTCAATGAACTGATTAAGTCTGTCATAAATGATAGGAAAAGGGGTCCTGCAGATGAGCCCAAAAGAAATGGAAAGGTGTTGCTGTACAAGTAAGCATGCATAGAAATAAGAAGGGGCCAGCTGCCAGAAATGTCTGCTTGGGAATGACATACTAGAGGGAGCACCCTTCTGTCATTTGGTGCTTTAAAAAATGGCTTCACAACGGATACCTGGAAACAAAAGCACTGAACAGATACATTAATACATGTAAAAAGCAGTGGTACCTATATCCAAAGCGGGTCATAGCATGGCAAGGCAGTCAACAGTGTGCTGCAGCTGACTTGCAATGTCTGAGCAAGTAGTGTGCCAGTTTTACCTAAGGCAAGTCTGGGGCCTCAAGGCAATGTGATGGCCAATAAGGCCTTCCTCTTCTTTTCCTCTTGCCTCATTCTCTTCTTCTCCCAGATGCATGGAAGGAAAGTCTCACTAGTGGGAGACACTCTGTACAAAATCGTAGGGCTCTTTATTCTGCTTGGGCAGCCTGTGGCTCATTGATATCACTGCCCTTACTTTCTGCATCATCATCAGAAAGCTCCAGGGAAGCCCCTTCAATGTGCAGTTGGCGCCTCCCAGATCGGGTGGAGGAAAAAGTGATTGGGCCACCCCTCCTGTAAGAATGTACAAAGAGTGATGGCTTGAGTACATGGTCCTTTGCTCAGACAGGGAAACCACCATCCCACTAGGCTCCCCTATGTCATGGTCAACAGCATTGACAGCTCAGTCACAACATTGATTCAAATATTCATGCATCCAACAGAGATGGACCAAAAGTATACAGCTCTGTCTAGCCAATGTGTGTAGTTAGATACCTCAATACACTTCACTTGGGTTCTACGTATGGCTGCCAAGGGGTGCCATTTTTAACTAGCCATCCACTTCCAGACAAACACAGCAACAGCATGTGCTAGTGACCTCACCAAATGGTCACTATTCTTCCATTTTGGTTACTGAATACCATCCCGCCGTTTGAACATGATCCACATCAGTAGTGAGCTATCAAGGACCCAGTTGGGCAGGGCGGGGAGAGAAGGGAGAGAGACTCACAAACACAAAAGAGTAACCAGAAATGAGAATCAGTGAGAATCCAGCATATCCCAGGGGGCTGTGCTGAAGCAGCCCACACTCCGCCCACCCCCTTAAGTCAAGCATTACTCACCTTAGTCTGTTTTTCAGAGTGCTGACTTCCCTGCTAAGTCCCTCACTGGCTTCAGTGGCATCATCCAACTCACGCTGGAGCTTACGGCGTGAAGCATTAGCACGTGTCGCTTCCTCCTCTGCCTCTTCTAGCTGGCGTTTGAGCTGTTTCATCCTAACATTGGCTTTTTCCATCTAGGAAATCAGATATATTTTGTAAAGGAGGAAACAGCCATAAGACACACCAGGTCAAATAGGGCTTTGCTCACACAAACACAATCATTGTGCAGGAATATGCTCCCTTCCTGAGACCTGGAAGGGTCTCATCTACAGAGCTGTTTGTGTTTGCCCACTCTCAAACACTGGCTAACTTGACTGCTTGTACACTGAAAAGAGCTCTTTGCTCCCCACAACTGCCTTGAGGGGCATGTGTGCGTGTGTTAATCAAAGCAAAATCTCATGCCAACTACACATGTCTGCTGGATCAGGATTCCAATTAAGTCTTGCTCACTCAGGAGCCAGGATCCCAGAAAACAAACAAAAATGCAGCACTATAAGAGAACTCATCTTATCATAAAGAAAACAATTGCACTGTTTAAGCAATATGCTTAGGTTACTGGCAGAGTAGAAGAGTCTTTTGGAGGATGGGTGGCTACGAAGAGGAGCTCTTCAATGGAGCTAGCAGTAACTCACCTGTTCTTTATACTGGTCTGCATGGCGGCGCTCATCCTCCACCTGCATGAATACCTCCTTCAACTTCTTCTCAGTACGACGTACTAATTTGTTGGCAGCTGCTCTCTCTCTAAAGAAATTCAACAGCACAGAATCGTACACTACAGTAGCAGAATGAGGCTGGACCAAGTACTAAAAGCACATCAAAATGTGTACTGATTCTAGCTGACGGTGCAAGTGGCAGTGGAGTAGTTCATACATCTGACTGTATATAATAAACCCAAGGTACTAACCCTGAAAATCTGATTGTTTTCAAAAATTCAATTTTTGGGGTGTCCTGGAGTATTTACAGGACAACAGCAATGAAGTTCCAGATCAAAACATAGTCAATTCTCTCTCATACACAAATTTGCTATCTGTGAATCTGCTTATCTGCAAGAGGCAGAACTGCCACCTACCTCTTGTTATCCGGGATTTTGTTCTCGTTATCTGCTAAAAGTGTGAAGGAACACTCGGTGGTGGTCTCGGTGCAGCTATGAGCAGGTAGGTGGGGTGAGAGGTTGTAGGAGGAGGAGAAGAGACAGTGGCCTCCTCATGAGCAGAAAACACCAGCACCACACAAGGGGGAGAGAACACACGCCTATACAGTATACGGCTGACAGGGAGAAGATTGCAGTAATCATGTCCAGTCAATTACGTATATACCATTTTTTAGAAAGTTATCTGGATTGAGTAAATTTTCTGCATCAATTAGGCAGCGATATTGGCCTGTGGAGAATCACATTTGTGTCCATTTCCAGACATGCCCCACTATTTTGGGCACCATTTTGGGGACTCCAGCTGAACCTTCATAACCCTGATAATGACCAATGATGAGAGGGCTCTGGAAGGCTACCAGAGGGCTGCTCTGGGTCTGGGAGAAGCCAGGGGAAGGAACCAAGAGAAAGTTGGAGGAGGAGGATGTGAAGCAACCCCCTCCTCACTGCTGAACTCTGACGCCTCACCACTGGGCCAGCACCCTTCAATGGGATATCCAGCACAGAGGAGGAAATATCAGATGTTGATGAGCCCTCGCTATCAGACTTCAAGATAAGATTCAGGTTATAATGTCAATAGAGCGTATGATGAAGAGGGTCCTCTGGAACCTAACCCCATTTTTCTCAGAGGCTCAGTGATTCAGGATCCACTAAATCGGTATCCATGACGTTTTCCAAGAACCTAACTGTAGCAGATAACAAGAACTGACTGTACAATAAGAAATGGAAGGTATTACTACACCAGTTCTTGCACTGACTCATCCTTCAGATGCATAGCCCCCCTTTCTGAATAACTAACCAATCCCATGATAAGCCTCCAGAAAAGAGATTCTAGACTTGATTGTGTCCCCCCCCCAATTCAGAAATTGCTTTCCCCAATATTAAAATCAAGACTATTTACTTTGCCTCCTGCTCCAGCTGTTCTTCTAACTGCCCGATCTTTGCTTCAAGTGCTGAAATGGTTGCCTTGAACTTGGACTTTACTGAACCTTCCAACTCCTGAAGCTTGGCTTTCAGTTCTTTATTATGACGCTCTAGCTGCTGACGTGCATTCTCACTCTTCTGAGCAGCACTCCGCTCTGCAGCCAATTCAGAGTTCAGCGTGTCAACCTTTGGGAAGGCAAGCACAGTTTAGATAGCTCTCTCTTTCCTACAAAAGCAGATGAAGAATATTCAAGTAATACACCAGGGAGTGTGTGCACACAAATGCACACTGTTTTACCTGTAGTGTGGTTTTGCGGAAACGGTCATTGAGAAGTTCCATGTTGCTCTGTTCCTCCTCCAGTTCCTCTTCCAGTTGTGCAATTCGGGCTTCCAGCCGGCGCTTCTCATCAAGCAGGGCAGATCTACAGAGTTGAGATACGCACTTGACATCACTACAAATTTGAATCAGGAATTTTGAGATAATCACGGTCTGTCACATCATGAGAAAGGTTGACAGAATATTTCCATCACATAACGCCTGCTGTTAGCAAAGCCATCTAATGAAACTTACTTCCCAGAGGCACTGTTGGCAATTTCATCAGCTAGTTCATCCCTCTCCTGCTCTGCATGACGCCTGGCTCTCTCCGAGGCAGCAAGCTCCTGAAAAGATAATAATAATAATATAATAATATACAGTATTTATATACCGCCTTTCTTGGTCTTTATTCAAGACTTTATTCAAGGCGGTTTACACAGGCAGGCTTATTAAATCCACGCAGGGATTTTTACATATTGAAAGAAGGTTCTCTCTTTCAAGAACCACCACATTCAAGATGTTACACTCCGATCTGGTTTTAACATTCTGGCCTCCATCCTCCCACGCTCCGAGCAGATGGAACAGCTCAGCTGCAGCTTGCCGGCTGCTTCAAGGTCGCACGGTGCCGGTGGCCTCGAACTGGCGACCTTGTGGATGTTAATCTTCAGGCAAATGGAGGCTCTACCCTCTAGACCAGACCTCCTGCCCAACAAAGATATTTGTTGGTGTCTTGCTAGGTGTGGCAAGCAAGATTACTTTTAATGTCTTGATAAAGAGCCCTCACATTATTCTATGTCACTAGAGTCTGCACTGGATTAGATCCTCTTAGGATATAAAACATCCCCCCAACCCAAAGTCCAACTAACACATGAACCTGCCTATGTCATCTCCCCACAACCTGAACTGGCTTGACTTTGAAGCCTGACTTCCAGCTCCTTGGTCACAAAAGACTTAAAAATTTTAATGCTTTGCAGATGAATACATTTAGTTCCATATTTCAAACACTCCACAAAACATTCCCACCCCCCAGATTGCATCAAATGCACATACTCCAACACAGGAAAAAAAAAGGTCTCCAAGATTCTGCTTTAAGTCACAGGCTTTTCACAAGTCAACTGGTTGCCTTCTCTAGCATGAACATCCATAATGCCACAGGACCATACCTCTTGCAGTTGAAGAATTTCTGCTTCTAGGCTTTTGAGTTTTTTCTCATTCTCCTTGGATTGAGCAAAGATTTCATCCCTAGATGCACGAGCTTCTTCTAACTCACGCTGATAGTCTTTCATCTGAGTCTGGAATGTAGAAGAACAACCATGTTTAGATCAGGATGAAATATTTGTTTAAAATTTTTTTGTTAAACTAGCCATGCTGCTCAAGTCTTCTCTACATATCCAGAACATCATACAAGATACCTGGATCCTGTTGCCACTCCCTTGCGTTTGGCATTTAGAGACAGATGACCTCTAAAGCCCAGAGGATGCATACAGTCAGCATGGCTTGTAACCTGTTATGGACTTTTCCTCCATAAATCTGTCCAACCCCTTTCAAGGACACCTAGGCCAGATGCCTATGACCACATCATGTGGCAAGGAGTTCCACAGACTAATTACATGCTGAATAAAGAAATATTTCCTTATATCTATTCCAACTCTCACAGTCTAAGCGGCAGTCTCCTGATTCTGGTGCTGGGTGAAGGGGAAAACCCTTCCCTCTATCCATCCAATGCATAATTTTGTATGACTCAATAATGTGCCCCCCTCTGGTGCCCTCTTTCTATACTGAAGAGCCCCAAACATTGTAGCCTTTCCTTGTAAAGGAGGTGCCCAAGCTCAATTAATAGTTTTGGTCACTCTCTTCTGTGTCTTTTCCAGTTTCACTATATCCTTTTTGAAATGTGGTGGTTAGAACTGAAAACGATACGCCATAGATTTGTACACTGGCATAATATTGGCCATTTAAGGAGGGGCAGAGGAAATGTTCAAATAAAGAGAATGGGTTCTAAGGATCACTCCCATGCACATCTTGATTTGCAAAGCAGTTTTGCCTACCTGCAGTTTGCGCAGTTGCTTGATTGCTTCATCACGGGCCTTGTTTGCAGCCTCTATCTGAGATTCTAGGTCTTTCAGGTCTGCCTCCATTTTCTTTTTGGATGCCACAGCTAAGGCCCGCTGCTTCCTCTCATCTTCCAGTTCTGCTTCCAACTCCCTGACCTACAGAGTTAACATGACGCATAAAACACCAAGACAAAAAAGAAAGAACCTCAAACAGAACCCAGTAGCTGAAGCTGCCTGTAATGAAAGATGAGATCCCAGAAAAACATTTTGGATTTTAGGTTACTTAAAAATACAGTACTACAAATTCATGTTCCCTTGTGGGGAAACCATAAAGAGAAGATGAACAATTGTTATTAGTTCTTCCAAAGAAAAAATTATGCCTAATGGAGGCTAAGAAGAGCCATAAGCAGACACAAATCTAAGACTACAAAAAGGCTATAGCAGGGGTCGGCAACCTGCGGCTCTAGAGCCGCATGTGGCTCTTTCAGCTGTCTGCTGCGGCTCCTCCCGGTGAAAGTGGCAAAGGTGTTAACAGGAGGCACCTGTGTTGGGAGGGCAGGCTGCTTCCCTCTGCCCCCTGAGCTCACTGCCCTCCTCTCCCTTCACCCCCACCTGCCCCGCATTAGTTTCCCTTTTCAATTTTGCCCACTCTGCAGGCTTAAGGCCCCTGTTTTTCCCTTCCCCAACTCTCCAGCAGGCTCAGCCAATCAGCATCCAGCAGGCTCCTGGCTTTTTCTGATGGAATGACTCAGGGCCCTTCACTGGCTGACCACCAGCCAATCCTGAGCTGCCCTCCTCCTCAGCCATTGCAAGCCCTTGCAGCCTGCATTTCCTTGAGCAGGTCCCCACTCAGTGCAAGGAGAGGCTTTTCCTCCACAGCAGAGGAGACATCCTGTGTGTCTACTCAGTAGTAAGCCCCATTACAGCGGATGAAGCTTACTCCCAGGACAGGGTGCCTGGGATGGCAGCCTTGGAGCCTGCTCAAGGCCAAGTGAAAGGATGGGTGAGTGGGTCTGTTCGAGAGTAAGCCCCTGGGCTACTCCCAGGAAGGTGTGGAGGGCTGCAGCCTCAGCCCCCTCCTGTGCAGGTCTACTCACAAGTAAGCCCCACTGTAGTCAGTGAGGCTTCCTCCCAGGAAGGTGTGGAGGGCTGCAGCCTCAGCCCCATCCTATGCAGGTCTACTCACAAGTTGTCAGTGAGGCTTCCTCCCAGGAAAGTGTGGAGAGGACTGCAGCCTGAGAGCTCCAACCAACTTGTCTGCTCAGAAGTCCCATTGTAGCCAATGGGGCTTACTCCCAGGATAGTGTGGAGAGGGTTGCAACCTGAGTGAGGGAGGGCAGGCAGGCAGGGCAGAAGCTGGCCTGTGGTTGCCCCCCCCCACCTTTGGCTTCTTCTCTTCCCCACCACTGGAGTCTGTGTCCTTTTTTCCTTCCAGCAGGGTGCCTCTGGAAGGTGGGGGGAGTTCTTTAGTATCCATGTAAGATAAGCAGATGTCATAACCGCCATTTGTATTGGAATCCTGGAAGATCTGGTGAGGAGGTAGATGTGGTGTCAGCAGTGGCCCCTTTAAGGGTAAGGCCTGGGCATCCAGCAGCATGTGCTGCACAGCTGCAGCCACTTGAAGGCAATAGGGCCTTCAGGGATATAACAGGCACCTGAGGAAGGGGGTGTGGGTTGTAGGAGTGCAGGTTGGAGAGGAGACTGACTGGGCTTATTGACTTGGATACTCTGACTGATTTGACTGACTTACTTTGGAATCTGATCTTGGACTGTGACTTGGCTTATTGACTTTGGACTCTGCCCTGGATACTCTGACTGACTTTGTGACTAACTGCGGGAGACACTAGCGTTTGAAGTGTGGCTGCTGTGCCCAAGACCTGCTGAGGACCAAGGGGCTGCTGTAGTGGTGGGAGACTGCTGGCAGGAGAGAGGACCTCTGCAGGTTGAACAGGTGAGCTACCCTGGAGGTGGGGTCCAGCAGGACTGCAGGGCAGAACCAGGGTCATTTGTTGGGGGAAAGAAGGGGAGCTAATTTGCTTAAAGTGGGCATAATTCTCCAGGCAAAGAATGGCCTTGGAATCAGGCAAAACACCATAGAGGACCAGGTGTCTGAAAACACAGGACAAGAATGTATGACAAAACTAACTAAAAGCTACAAGAGGGGGCTACATTATAAAAATGGGACCTATGAGAGCATAAAGGTAAAAAAAACTATATATGCAGTGTTATCTTCATTTTAGATGTTAAAAGGGTTTTGCGGCTCCTGAGGTTTTTTTTTCCTCCGGAAAATGGGTCCATACGGCTCTTTGAGTGTTTAAGGTTGCCGACCCCTGGGCTAGAGAATCACCTGTGGGCTAAAATCAAGATACATTTCCCCTGCTCAGTACCTCACTCCCCCAATATAAAATTGAATTTTATAGCCAGGTTTTTCCACTACAAGCTTCAGACTCTCTTCATTCATAGCTCTTGCGTACAGGCTAATACTGCAGCTTATTAAGTCATTTATAGGCAAAAGTAGTCAACTATAATTGTTAATCTCGTACTGAGACCAAAATGATACTCTTGTTCTTGGTGCATCTGTTCCCAAAATGAGGACAACAAGGCTTTATGTCATCGCTATTAATTCTTCAAAGCAAAATTAAAAGCAATTTCAGATCAACTAAGCAAGAAGCTAAAGAATTGGTAATGACAATGTTTATAATCACAAGCTAAAATTAAAAATTCTGGCCAGTGACCCAGAAATTTGGTGTATTTCCTGATCTGAAACTTGAAAGACACTTTCTGAACACATTATTAAATTGTACAATGAACATATTTAACACAACCCTCATTCATTGCTTCCAATATTCCTGGAACTTAGTGCCTCTATACATAAATCTACCAGAAGCAGTCTATCCAGTGACCTAGGTAGGCCCCATTCCACCTGCACTCCTGTGCGTACATAATTCATAAACTGATCTCCAGGGCATTTTTGAAATGACTGTTCACATATGAATTCACATGTATTTATAAACTTACAATAGTGATAAGTTACAGATTTAATATAAATTTAAGAGTCTAGCTACCTGGTTTACTTCTAAAATACAGCTGGGAATGACAGGACATAAACCCAATGACACTGAAGTATGAAATAATAAAGTAGCATGTGTGCATGGAAAAGATTTTAAGACCTAATAGAACAAAGCTGTATGAGGTTTCATGAGTGAGTGGCTACTGTTACACTTAGATATTCCAAGACTTACTTGTTTTACCAAGAGCCTCTTCTTCTCCTCATTCTGCTCATCTCTGGCCTGAAGGTCCCTCTCAAACTGTGCTTTCATAGCTTGCATGTTCACTTCCAGGCGCAATTTGGCATCTTCTGTGGCCTGCAGCTCATCCTCTAGCTCCTCCAATTGTGTTCTCATCTCCTCCACTTGCTGCTCCAAGGTGCGCTTGGATTTTTCCAGTTCATGAACCTACAGCCCCAGTACATAAAGAACACCCGACCATTTCAGGTATCCTGATAATGGCAACAGAGTGGGTGCAAGTAATTTATGCTGCAGGGAACCAGGGAAGCTTAATTCTCAGTCCCTTGGGGGCTATGCTACACCAGCTCATTAAAAAGTATGCAAAAATACAGTAATGAACAAAAACAAACTCTAGAACTATGAGAATTTATATTTCAATAGTTGGGTACACTGTGTACACGCAGAACTAAAAAAGTCAGTTTACAATATTAGAAGGCTCACCTCTCAAAGTCCATTTTACCACAAAAAAATTAAAGCACTTGTTCAGTGTACTATCAGTTCCAGATATGCAAACAGCACAACACTCACATTTTTGCCCACATCATCTTTGGAACTCATCAAATCCTCCATGTCTGTACGGAGTTGCTTGTTCTGCCTCTCAAACTCTTCCTTTGACTCCAAAGCTTCCTCCAAGGCTCGTGCCAGAGAAAGTGCCTTGGTCTCTTTTTCTCGTGCCTCAGCCTCTGCACGGTCTCTTTCTTCTGCATTGCGAGCAGATATATTCTTCTCTTCTGCCAGCAGCTGAGCATTGTAAATATATGAATAGCTAAATACTGTAGGTTGGATACTTTGATTTTAAACTTAATCCCCAAGATACTATGGTTATTTAATACTTTGGACTCAATGCTGTCAGGCACTTTGCTAAGGGACAACCAACCAAATGCAGGACATCTACCAGAGATTGAGGGCACCTATTCTCTTGCCCCTAGTTCCTCAATAATGACCTTCTCTTAAGGCATCATTAAGATCTTCTACCCATAAAAGGCTCTAGTTAAGCAGCCATACAAGAGCCTTACCTAAGTTCCAGCTGACCCATTCATAGGTGGACCACTGCAAAAGTATTGCACTCGCATGGATAATTTTTAAAGGCACCTTGTATGACATTTCACTGTTGCAAGATTAACTACCAGGGGAAATAATTAACTGATATATGTAACATCAGAAGGAAAGCAAGAGGTTTTAAGTACTGGCATACCTGATCAAACTTCTTCTGCTTCTTCTCCAAGTTGGAAACAATCTGGCGTTGATGATCAAGGTCTACCATCAAATCATCAAGCTCCTGCTGAAGACGGTTCTTGGTCTTCTCCAATTTATCATAAGCCATTGCTTTCTCTTCTAGACGCTGGTTCAGAATTTCCATGTCCTTCAGTAACTTCTTCTTACTCTCCTCTAGCCCTTCAATGGTCCCCAAGTCATCATCAACCTTCTTCTTGGCATCAGCCAACTGAGTTTAATATCGAAAAAAGGTGCTTGTTAGGACTAAAATGGCACATTTTTACACCACAGCCTAGATCTTGCTCGGCTGGCAAGGTTGTTTAGGCTGTAGCACTTCACAGTGCTGGTGGGGATTCATGTGAATGGATGTTCCTTGCATGGAAAGTGAACACATCAATGAGGTGGCTAGACTAGAACTGGTCTCCTTGACATGTCCATTTTCTATAGGCAACATATTTCTTGTTTTTTTGCTGAATTTTCCTCTATCAGCACTTGCAATGGTACGGCCTAGATGCAGATTTACCACCTCAGAAGAACCAGACCCATATTAATTGCAATTATTACACTGCTTGAAAGATTCCCCACTCCACATACTCCAACTGTTCAAGGCATCTGGAAAAAAGGGTCTAACCTTGTATGATGTAATAAAAAGCTCTAGTCCTTATAGCTTCTTTCTGACAATAGTGCAGAGAAACACACCTTAGATTAGTTCAACTGAAGCATAAGTCTGACTGGAGATGAACCACCGTCACATATAGTGGGTACAATGGCCTGTACATTCATTCCATGGTTTCTCACCTGACACTGCAAGGCTATAACCTGTTTCTCCAAGTTCTTCCTGGCCTCTTCTTCTTCTTCCTGCTGCTCCTGCAGATTGTTCTTCTCTTCTTCCAACTGCCGAATCCTGCTACTCAAGTTCAGTTTCTGGCGGGTTTCCTCTTGCAACAGCTCCTGTTGTGGAGTGAAAGGTGCACTCTAACACTTGTCCCAACAGAGATTGAACTTAACCTCATGCAGATACCCTCCAATATGGATTATTTTTGTGCCAAGGAATGGTATGGGGCTGCCTAAGGAAGCAGAATTCATGCTGGTTGATCTTGGCAGCATTACTCATCACAGTGAAATTTGATAATGGGATACATCATTCCAGATCTTAAAGCAGTTCATTAAAAGTTTGTTCCAAAGCTAGAAAGGTCATCTGTTCAATGCAAAAATGGCCAAGTAACTTACTACCATCAAGCAGAATGAGATGTGTCATCTTTCTAATAACAGCAATCACACAAAAGATAAAAGGACAACTTAAGAATTGCCAGAACTTGTCATGCTTGTTTAGCACATTAAAGCAGAAGCTAGGCTCTGCTGGCAAAGACTACATTACAGTCCATCAATTTCTGAAAGATTAAAATGCTCAAAACAATTAATGGATCTTGTACCATGAAGAGCTTTGTTGGTCAGATGTTAGCATTTAAACAAGATATCACAAGAACTGAACCCATTATTTTATAAATGAGCACACAATTCAAAACCTTGCCCTGTCCATTCTGAGCTCTGAGATGGGTTGTTCCCCCACCCCAGGGGAAGCTGGAGAGCAAAAACCAAGGTAATAAAATATGTTGCTCCATATTCCACGTATGAAAGACTCACTATATTACTTGTAGACTTAAAATTGAGTGTTGGGAGAGTTAGGACAGACAAAAGAAAATATTTCTTTACTCAGCGTGTGGTTAGTCTGCGGAACACCTTGCCGCAGGACGTGGTGACGGCATCTGGCCTGGACGCCTTTAAAAGGGGATTGGACAAGTTTCTGGAGGAAAAATCCATTACAAGCCATGATGTGCATGTACAACCTCCTGATTTTAGAAATGGGCTATGTCAGAATGCCAGATGCAAGGGAGGGCACCAGGATGCAGGTCTCTGGTGTGCTCCCTGGGGCATTTGGTGGGCCGCTGTGAGATACAGGAAGCTGGACTAGATGGGCCTACGGCCTGATCCAGTGGGGTTGTTCTTATGTTCTTTTGAGATTAAGGGCCCCAGTTAGACACTTTCAGGGACAACGATCCAGACAGATAATTGTCATTATTCGTGTAGAAGTTATTTCTGTGATATTACAATATACCATAGACATTCTTATTGGGTCAACATGTCTGCTGCTGCTATGAATACCATGTACTGTTTTATACTCCTTTGTTCTTTGATTATTCCTTTTGCTGCTTTCGCTAATGCCATATTCTGTTTTTATATTTATATATTATTTTAATAATGCTGGCTCTTCCTTGACTGACTGTTTTATGGTTAGTTCTATTACGTATTTTTTATGTTAGCTGCCTTGAACACACACCCCAGTAGGGGAAAAGCAGGATAAAAATATTATCACTAAAATACAGAAGCCCAAACTTTACTTTTGCAAGAGAATGCACGTGATTTTTTTTAATATCTGAAAAAATCATGGTGGATATGCAATTTCACTGGAAGCACTACAGTACAGTCTGCACTACAGTGATTCAAACCAGAGAAGGAATGTGCAATACTCAAGATAATGAACTGATTCATTCTAACAATGCAGGCATACCTGTGTATCCTGTAGCTGCGACTCGAGGCTGGCAGCATCTTTGGCAAATTTAATGCCTTTTTTCTCTGCTTCTTCCAGGAGACTTGAGACATTGTCCAGCTCATTCTACAAAGCAAGGAACCTAGATGTAACATATCAGTATGTCACTTGCCAGGGGCAAAGTCTTTTCAGAGTTGTGCACACAGTCTAGAATATCCAAAGTAATATCTATGTAAGGAAACATTTGAGAGAAAATGCATCTTGCAGCAATGTCCCATGGATAACTGTAGTCCTTTAGATGGCACATCGTTTTATGAGGTGATGAGAAATTGCACTGGACAAAGGAAATTTGTCATGTTTTTCCCCTCTGTAACATTACTGAATATTTGAGGGCCACACTTCAGTTATTTGTTTATTTAGACTTTCCAAATGGTGGTCTTTAGTCTCGGCAAGTTATTCTTCTTGCAATTATTTTAGAATGATCCTGTCAAAAAGTGGAGGCACTCACACTTTAGGCACATTTGATTTGGGTTCTGCAACATTTTCCAATGAAATCTCATCTCAAAAGTCAACTACATTGCTTCAAAAGGTTTTAACCCTTCAACACAACTGAACAACAATAAAATGGGACCAGACAGAATATAGTACAGGCAACTCCTACTTCACAATGGTAATCTGTTCTGGAGACACTGTATTGTAAAAATAATCTATTGTCAGCCAATAACACATTGTCTTTTTGTAATTCGTTCCAAGGCTTCAACTTCCACCACAGAACTAATTCCCCTCTCCAAAAAGTGATTTTGAAAGGTGCCTGTTGGGCTTTGTAGGGGCCACTGTTATACTTAAAAATCACTCTTATTGGCCAAGATGCGACTTCAAAGGTTCGCATTTGCATTCACCTCAGCTATATCCTTCCCTCAACACACACAACCACAACATTAAAAATGTTGCTAGCAGCTGTGACATTAGAGCTGAAAAAGCCATTTCAGAGCCCAAACTTATCTTCCCCACCCCACCCCACAAGTGCAAATACACCAAAAAGGAGTATGCTGTATTGGGGGGGGGGGGAGAATCTGGAGGCTTCCCTCTCCTTGATCCTCCCACACTACAATGGGTCGCCTCAGATCTTTGCCAGCTCTTGATGTCTGAAGAGGGAAAATGGGTGAGGAGGCCGCTGAAAGAGGATTCATTGCATGCCATCGACACAGGATCCACTTCCTTCTGCAGACTCCCGGTCCCACTGCTCCTCACCCCTCCCCACCCCCACCTCACCTGCTTTGCTGTCAGCAGCAGGGTCCAGCAATAGAAAGGGAACATTGCCACATCTAGCAGCAGCACTCCCAAAACAGCCATCAACGGAGCACTCTGCACACGATTAGTAGCTATTTGCAAGAGTAGAACCACCACTATCAAAGTGCACCATCTGGTGATCCTGTATAGTCTTGTATTGGCTTTTGCATCAGCTCTTTCCCTCAACACACACACGGACACACGCGTGCACGATATTAAGTGCCCTGCTATAAAGCAGAGTTGCTAAAGCTGAAACACTACTTCAGAGCCTTACATATACACTGACTTTTGCACTGGCACCTTTCCTCAAACACAAAGAAATACAACATTAAATACACTGCTATTGGCTGAGATGCTACCAAACACTTGCAGTCACCGATTGGCTTCTTTACCACCCACAAGATTCAGTTGGTGGCAATCATAAGCCCATTACATAGTAAATCACCTATTGTATAGTGAGCCTTGTCTTGCCATGGAGTGTCCATCATAAAGAGATTTGGTCTGCAAGTTCATCTTAAAGCAGGGACCTACCATTATTTTTGTACACTGAAATTGGGATATCAAACACATTAGTGCACGGGCATGAATTCCAAAACAGATTCAAACAGAAGTGATGACTGTTTTTAATGGGAAAAATCCTTTATTCAAATTGTTGTGTTTTAAATATGTAAAACACAATTACAAAGTTTCACTAGAGCAGATTTTTCTTAAAGCAAATTGTGAAAAGAGGTTCCTGTCCCTTTAACACCCAATGTATGTTATGCAGAGGCTCAGAAGTGTTATAGGCACACTTTTGCTCTATCCTCAGCAATCGTCCTCATTGTCTTTACTCCTCCTTCAAACAATATACTCTAAAACTATGTTCAAGTTATCACAAAATTCAGACTCTGTTCCTTTGTGCAGGGGAAGGAAGTGGCATAGACAGGAAGCATGCATTTAGGGATGAGGCGGCACAACAGGAGCCACAAGCCTCTACCATGAGGCAAAAACAACACTATCATATGCTTCAGTTGCTGTCAACTGAATGCTTTCTGCTGTCAGAATGCTTTCAGTTTTACCAATACCAATCATTTTTGTTTTTTTAAATCAGGCACCAGTACCATCCCAAACAACCATATGTAGGATAATCAGTGGGGTATTTTAAGAGGTTGTTTAATTATGTCTTTTAGCCAGTTCATTAGACTATGCCAGTGGTTGCCAAACTCTGAGCTGCGGCTCCCTGGGGAGCCGCAGAAACCAGCCAGGGAGCCACGGAATTCTCATGAAAAACCTGCTGTTCTAAATAATGTACAGGTTCAACCTTGTTATACACAGATTTTTTATACATGGATTTGGCTCATTATGAATGGCCCCTGCAAATGAGAAGGAATGTGCTGATCCCTGGAGAAGGGGAAAAATGCATCCCTTTAAAATCAGTTTAAAAAACTGCTTTTTACTGTTGTAGGGAGACAGTCATGCAAGGGATTACAGGTATAACCTAATTATTATATTTTTCAAGGGGGCAGAATCCACTGATTTTTCTATCTCAACGCTGATGAGAAGTACCTTAAATTAAAGGAAAGCAGCCGTTAGCATTGTTAATGTGAGAGAGGGCAGCAGGCTGACAATCTATCAATCATTCTCTCACCTCTCCCTTCCCCCTGAGCACATGAAAGAAAGCTAAATGGCACTGATTATCACCCATTCTTTCCCCCTTGCTGGGGCTCCTGGTGAGGGGAGGGATTACTGCCTCTTAGTAAAGCTTAAGTGCCTAGACAGAGACTTTTTGCCTCTGTGTGCATTTCAAAAGATCAGCAAGGTTGTTTTTAAATCATCGGGAGCAAAGGGTCATTGTTTTTTAAAATTGATTTGCTTTAGTGCAGCAAAATATATTTGCTTATATATAGCCCATATAGCGCAAAGGTTTTTAGCCATTCACAGTGTTCTGGGAATGGAACCATTGCGAATAATGAGACTCAACCTGTATAGGATCCTACCCCTGATGAGGAGCAGTGACCAATGGCCCAGTAGGTTAAAGGAGCTGCCAGTCAAAAGTTTGGGAACCACAGGACTATGCCAAAGTAGTGCAAATTAAAATCCTTACCTGCAGCTTGTTTGCTTTTTCTGCCAGTTCTGTCCTCAGCCTCTCTCCTTCTGTGACCTTAGCCTGCAGCTCCTGAACCTGGCCATCTAGCTTCTTCCTCTTGTGTTCCGATTCTGATCTAACCTGCTGCAACACTTTCACTTCACAGGCCAGTTCTTTATTATCCGTCTCCAAACACTGTTTGTTCTTTTCAAGATTTGTTTTGAACTACAAAGAAAGAGAAACTGCTAGAGACTGCCCCACAGACTTTCATTTGCAGCAGTGATGCACCCAACAGACTTTCATTTGCAACAGTGATGCACCCAACAGCTAGGAAATTTTCTTAGCCAGATTCCATTGGAAGTTCACCAGGTTTTTCTTTGATAGGAAAATCTGTTTTGTTCTCCAATTTTACGTTCATATTGAAAAGAGGCAATTGTGAGATCAAACCATTTTGCTATTGCAGTATAGCAAAACTGTTAATCTTTAACCTACTGGTACCTGTGAGCAGTTTCCAGCATCAGGTGATTCATGCTTCAACAAGTTACCAGTGTGATTATAGCCCATATAGCACAAAAGCAGTAACAAAATTTGTCCTATCAACTGAAACTGACTGGGAAGCAGTCTTTGGAAAACAGTATGCAAAATCCTCATACATTCAATTAAATTTTTCACTCACTCTTTTGGCTTGTTCAAGCTGTTCTGAGAGCTCTTCCAAAGCAGTTGCATGCCTCTGTCTAATATCTTGAATTTGGGCTTCATGATTCTTGGTTTCTTCTTCAAGTGCTTTTTTCAGTTCAGCCACTTCCTGCTCACGCTTTGTCCTATGAAACAACCGGAAAGAGAAGGTCGAAATTTCTCATAAAGGAAGAAAATGTCTTTGGAGAGAATGAACACGAACAAAGCCCCGTGCAAGCCAGCCTGTTTTATGAATTCCTACTGTCAAACTCAGGTCAGTTTTACAGCCAGTAAGGCAACCAAAATGATTAAGGGGCTCATGTACCTTCCTTATAAGGTAAGAACATTAATGAACTCAAAATTATAATCAATATAGAGAAAGCGAATAAAGATGTTCTCTCTCAACACTAGAACCAACCAAGGTCACGCAACAGACTGGCAGGAGATTCAGAACGGACAGGAAGAAGCAATTCTTCACACAACATACTGTCACACTTCCTGGTCACACTGGCCAAAATGATTTTTTAAAGGGATTGCATAAATTCATGACGAACACAACCATCACTGGTTACTATCATGGCTGCATACTACCTCCAAGACCAGAAGCAGTTCATCTCTGAAAAGCAGATGCAAGGGTTCACTCTTCTCTCCTGCTGGTGGATGTCCCAGAGACACACTGTTGGTTACAGAAGGCTAGACTAGATGGGTCTTTGGTCTGATCAAGTATGGCTCTTTTTTTTTTTTTTAATCTCGAGAATGGTGTGAAAAGGGTGAGATTTGGTGTTTGTTTTCAGAATTAACATATTATCCCCTGAATAGAACTTAGGCAGCCTTATTTACTGAATGATAATACTTAGTAGCTTAAACAATTGTAGGGGAAATTTACCTCATTTATGGGTATGGACCTAATTTGTGCAAGAAACAAGTGTGGTTTTCCATACAAAGGTCTTCTCAGGGTCAAGATCTTAAATCTAACCATCTTATTGATAAAAATGTCCAGCAATTCATATGGGGAAAATCTAATAAGGTAGCAAATCAGCCTGGAAAAAAGTTGCATTCTCTTTTCATTAAAATGGTTGAGGATTTTTAATATTTAAAAGCCAAAAATAGAGAACTACAGCATTTCAATCACTTTCTGCATTATAAACCTAACGCGTCACTAACCTTAGCTCTTGCTGAGCTGCAGTGGTATCCAGGGTATCTTCCAGCTCTGTTTTCAATGCCTCTAATTCTTCACTCAAGTCTCTCTTCTGCTTCTCTGCTTTGTTGCGCGAGGCTTTTTCTGATTCAAGGTCCTCCTGCAATTCCGCAATCTGAGCTTGCAATTCACGTATTAGTTTTAGTGCATTGTTCTTTTGCACAGCTTCATCATCACCCCTGGAAATGCAATACAAGTTCAAAAATAAGAACAATACTCTACACTCTCTCGGAAAAAGCATAATCATGAGAAGACAAGTTCTGGATTTCCACAAATATGTTTATCAGAACAACCGATCACATGGCTTCAAATGAAGAATGCACCAAAAGGAACTGGAAGTAGCCATAGCCTGGGCCAAAGTGCATCACAGAAGCTTGGTTTTGCAGACAACAAGTAATTAGGGCAGTTACAGGATATCAACAGGTGTTCAATATAGCAGTGTCTAGTTATTCTCTTGTGTACTGTTGGCTCCAGAAAACCAGAGTACCTGAAAGCACAGCACCCCAAGAACTGAAAGCCTTGCAATGTCAAAAAAGGAAGCACATCTTTAAGATGTTCAATATGTAAATATTTGCTTTGATATTCATCCCGTAGTTGTCACATATTGCACAAAAATTCTTGTGACCTACATCTCCGAACACAATGCAAAATGCCTAACTCTCAGACACAACTTTGAGGAGGTCAGGGGTTTCAGCAAGAATGAGGGGCTGGAGAAGATGGCTCATATAAACACAACATTCAAAAGGAATACAATGTCTCTGATGGACACGCCCCACAAAAAACCAAAGTGCTGTAAGAAAGTTGTATTCTTTTACAAGCCAAGTACAATTTTTACAATCATGAATCCATCAAAGCAAGGCAGAATGCTCCCCCCCTTTACTACAAAGTTGCAAAAAAGCAGTACCAGGTGGGGATCTAGTGCAGTGCTTCTCAAGAGCTAGGACCACTTTGAGCCCCAACCTGTAATAAAGAGCCAACTTAGAAGAGCCCATACATCCACAGGCACAGCCAAGAGTTAAGGGTGGAGCTCACAAGCAGAGCCAAGGGCATAAGGGGCAGAGCCCACAGTGAATGCCAGTTCAAGGTATACAGCTTTTCCAGTCCCCTGCCATCTAGTAATACATTATACCAGGCCAACATCCAGACCCCACCTGAGTCACAAGTAAAAATGTAGTCTTAGGGTGCAATCCCATCCTGTGCTGGAACAGGCAAGCCAAGAGGCTTCTGCTGTATCCAGCGCAGGATAGGGGCCATAAGCAAGAGGAAAAATTTCCCCTTGCCCCCGGGTAAGGGCCACTGGCCCCATGGGTCTCCTTTGACTTGAGTCACCTATTGAGGTGGCGCAAGTCCGAGGAGAGCGGAGCAGCTTGAAGCTGCTCCATTCTCCCAGGGAACAGGGGTTGGGATCCAGCATAACTGCCAGATCTCAGCCCCCCTCCTGCTCCCAGATTCCACCCACCCTCCTCCTGCCCAGGAATGCCTCCCTCCTGCCTCCTCCCCACCTCCCCCTACCTAACTTTGCTCCTTGAATCAGCCCAAGTGGGCTGATGCAACCTGCATGGAGACTTGCACTGGCCTCCACAAGCCAGCGCTTCCCTGAGTGCCGGCCTGGCTTCCTCCTGAGGAGCTGCAAACATGCCTTATGGCACATTTGTGACCCTCCTGGGCCAGCGCAAGGGACTTGCACTGGTTCAAGTCAAGGGCTGGCTTGTGCCCTAAAATGCAAAACTCAGCAAGCTGAGTCCAATTACAGGTTATATGTTAAGTCACACATAAATAGGTACACTTGCTGCATACCAAGAACTTATGCCTTAAGTCATCATAAAAGACAAATGTACACTTTTTAAAGATAGGAAATACAGAGTTCCAAAGGACAATTTTGAGAATACATGACAGCAAACAAGATAGAAAAGCTGGACAGAAACTGACTGCTTCAAGCATGCTATCACTGCCTCCTGCCTTCCTCTGACTGAGTACAGCGTGGCTACCCTAAGCCCCTCAAGTGGGCCTAAAAGTGCAGTGAGCAGGCAAGAAGACCAGCAGGGTGGCTGCTGAGCAAGGTCCTCATTCACAACTCTTCCACTCCACCCAAACTGCCACAGTGTGTACACATGTCACTGCCACTTCATCTCTTCTACTTTCCAACTGTACAGTATCAGCATGTGTTTGCTCTAGATGAGCAACTAACTGGGAAGGGTCAGTACAGCCTGGCACAAGCCAAGTGGGTGGTGGGTTCTAGGCAACTGTCTTGTGTTAGTTCAACAAGACGGTGGCAGCAGCAATGCCACACTCTACCCAAGGACAATTGGCAACTCACTTCTTGATCAGGTCACATACAAGTTGAAGACTCTGACCTAGCACACAAGGAAATGGACAATATTTCAGCCAAATTAAATCATCATTAAGATATGAGGATTTTGAATTTAAGGAGCAGTTTACACAGATGTTGGTCAGTAGCAACAGAAAATCAAGCACTCAACTTTCTCAGTAGCACCCTTTAATACAACTTCAACAAGAGCTAGCATTGCCACAAGTTAGAGGATTACCTGGCAAGTGCAGCCTGCAGCTCCTCTTCTTTCTTGGCAAGCTGAATCTTTAACTCCTCAATTTGAGCTTGGAGCTCAGCAATTTGGTCCTGTAGATCTGTAGTTTCACCATCGAGTTTCCTTTTAGCTTTTTCCAGCTCTTGACGAGTCTTTTCTTCTTTTTTCAAGCGCTCTTTAGAGAAAGAGAGATGATATGGGGAATTTTTGCCTTACTGAATGCTATTTGACATCAATCTCAGAATGAATCTGCTAAAGACAAATTTAATTAAAAGTTACCAAATTGTCAGCTTAGAATTTGCTGGACACAGCAGCAGAAAGGAACCAAATGCACATGATGGTCTGTCACTGGAAGACATCAAGTAGCAGAAGCTGCTAGGGACACACTTTGTTAGTGGCACCAAACTAAGATTAATATGAATGAGATCATCAGTGGTTAGTGCAACTTTTGGATCATCTAAGATTATTCTGCAAAGGGAAACTTAGCAATGATTTAAACAAAACAAAGCAATACACAACCTCTGAAAATTTTGTTCATTTTTCAAATAGCACCCTACCTCTTTAGCGTGAATAAAAATCAAATCAGTGTTTTACAAGTGTCCCAACACTTGTCCCAAATAAATAAAATGGATGTTTAAAGAAGGGATGTGAATCCTCAAGATGAAACAGTAAATTCTATTTCTTTGATGAACTTTTGTTCTACTCTGAGGCAACAGAGTAGTCAACACCAGACCAATCCTATCTCATACATTAGGCAGGATACAGATGTCAGTCTCAAGAAACACATTCTAGGGAAGCAAAATGTCTGTTTAATATTGACATGTTAACATGGTGGGGTTATTAGGCTTTTCTGACCCCAAGACTTAGAAATCTTGGCCTCCTGTGTCCAGAACCTCAGAGCAAGACCTTAAGTTACCTTCTTGAGGAGATGGATTGTGCTTAAGTTTTCAGACACACACATAAAACCACAGATTAATGACAAATATGCAAACCACATTTCAAAACGGGACAGAACCAACAGAAAGAAAAGCTTATAGTAATGAGGTATGACTGCTCTGTCCTGGTTGGAGGTGGCAAGGTTTAAAGAAATGGAATTGAAATGGCCCTGGGATATCTGCTGCACACCCACTTGTCAGATATTCCCTCTCTAGATCCAAACATTAGCCTCTGTATAACATCTGGAGTGTATGTGTGTGGGAGAGAAGAATCTGGCCCAAGAGGAATGCTGCTGGTTGGGGTCACACTTTTTTTAAACCATAGGAGCTCTTGAAGCAGTAGTTGAGACAGCTTGCCTGATTTCATTTAAATCATTCTGGTAGAGAGTAGAAAGATGTAAAAGTACTAACAAGTACAACTAAATGATTTAACAAACCAGATGTATTTCAAGTTAATTTTCACTAATGGATATTTAGTTCCAAAAGTTTCTACTCTGAAATGAGACTAGATGGCTCCTATTATTTGTCTCTTCACTATTGCATAGTTATAGCAAATGTTTACAGAGAGATAGTAAATGACTTTGTAATTAGAGCTATGACTGGAAACCACCGAAGTTTACATTTGCACTGAATTAAGGAAGCAGGCAGATGAATCTAGAAGCTGCTGTAGGACCCCACCCTCACTCACCCTAGTATCTAGAAGTACTGCATGACAACTGGTCACAAATATGATAACTTAGAAAAGGCTGAAAATATTGAAGCCCTTAGTTCCATCATAGATTATTATACATCATAGAAACCCCCCATGACACAGAAAGATTTCGTGCAGCACTTATACAAAATACACAGCCCATGGTCTGTAAAAGGAGGACAAAAAGACAAGATGCATTTCATTTTCTTAAGTGGATCTTGCTGGACGGCAGACTATCTTCCCCCCACATACATACTACACCAGGAGTGGCCAACCTTTCAATACTTTAGGGCTCCTGGTCCTTTAACAATTGTGCAGAAGAGGGAATTTCAGCAGGTGTAGCTTGTCATCTGTGAAATTAGCATAAGCTCTGACTTCAGAATGAGTGGGAGAAGAGAACCCATATTGGATACCTTCAACCACCACAGAAAATCAAAAGTAAGTCAGGGAAAGTAAGAAAAGAAGAGTCTGTCTTATTTTTGTTTGCCACTATTGTCTGCTGCAATATGGGCATGAAAGTACCAGTCTTTATTGTTTTCACCATCATCCCAGTGAGCATGAGGCTGGTTACATCCAGCTTAATGCCATAACAACATGAACTATAAAAATATGGCTCATGTCATGTGTTAGGCTGAAATGAGTAATGCTCCCTGGCAACAAGTAAAAAGACTTAAAACTCCTATAATCAAGCTAGTTGGTCAGAGTACTGCGGGCAAGAAGCTATTCCCAAATTTGGACACAAAGATCAGTAAATGTGTAACATTAGGAATCTAACATGAAGTCAAAGTTCTACAACACATCATAAGTTCTACTTTCAAGAATGGCATCTAAATCTAAGAAGAGGATTATGTATACTGTTGATATGGCACTGCAAATATTTCAGGCTATTTATTCCCAAAACATGATCCATGAATTGTGCCAAGAAGGAGAACTGTTATGAACAGAACACTTTGTTAAGAATATTCAGGAATAAGTAACAAAAATAAAGTTTAAGGGCACAATCTTATCCTTTACCTCCCCTGCCAATGCAGACACACCGCCAGAGTGTGTGCTGCATCCTGCAGGGAGGGCAATTCTGGAGATCTCCTTTGGGTAAGAGAACATTTGTTCTTTTACCCAGGGGTAAGTCTCTAGAGTTAGATCTACACAGATCTATACCAGTGATTTTGCTGGTGCAAGTCAGAGTCGACCTTGGAAGGCGAATTGAGAGCTGGAAAGAGGGATGTCAGAAGCACCGCTGCCAGCAATACCACCCCCTTACAGCTTTTGTTCAATTTCCACCTTTTCCCCCTTCACACCCTGTTCCACCATCTCCCCACCAAAACTTACTGGCATGGTGGGGCATGGATTCTCCATTGGCAGGATGCTGTTACTGCTCCCTGCGGCGGCCCAGCTGCTCCCATCAACACACTTTATTTACTATAAAGTACTTTATGCCACTGGAATACTAGTTCCAGTGGTGCAAGGATACCTCAGGATTGATATGTCAGCTACTATGTATTATATATAGGAGTGCAAAAAGGCTTCAATAAAAACAACTTAGAACAGTGGTTCTCGAACTTTTCTGATTATTGTGGCCATTGGCTGTGGCTCCCCATTACAACACCTCACCTCAGTTACCCCCAAAATGGGGATGAAGGTGTTATAATTATACACTAGAAACAAAAAAAACAGCTGCCAGCACTCTGAGGCTGCAATCCTAACCACACTTACCTGAGAGTAAGTCCCATTGAACAAAATAGGACTTACTTCTGAGTAGACCTGGTTAGGATTGTGCCCTGAGTTTGTTAGCAGCACAACTGGAGGGTTTTGGAAAGGGAGGGGGAAGTGATGAATTTGCTGGGGGAGGGGAAGACTTTATTTTGTGTGTATCTGCTAATTGCAAACTGATGCCAACTGAGACCCAGAGACTGTTTGGCTGCAATCATAACCTCACTTTCCTGGGAGTAAGGCCCACTGAACACAATAGGACTTACTTCTGAGTAGACCTAGCTAGGATTGTGACTTTTGTCTTACAATAGCAGCTAACATGGGAAGTAACCCCCCCCCCCCCCCAAAAGGAGGCAGGAGGAAAAAGGGGAATGGCTGAAAAGGAATGGGTATTTTTATTTTTTAATCAATTTTTAGAGACAAAGCCACCAGGAGTGGCTTTTTTTTCTTTTTTGAAGGGGAAGGAAAAAGAAAGGTGAAGCTCCTTGGTAAAGCTGACACAGACCCCAGCCTATGTAGGTCTACTCAGAAGTAAGTCCCATTTGAGTCAATGGGGCTTACTCCCAGGAAAGTGCAACCAGGATTGCAGTCACACAGAGTAAGATTCCAACTCACCCAAAAGTAGATGGGGGCATGCTCACACACACACATACACCCCAGCATGCAGATGCCTCCACTATTCCCCCTCAAGCAAGACGGAGGAATGCAGGCTGAGCTCCCCCCTTCCCAAGTGGAGGAAAGCACTGCACTGCCTGTATTTACTCTTCCCTCCCAGTTTAAAGCCTGCCAGGAACATGCCCTGTGCTGATGAGATGCAGCACCTCTGCGCTGTCCAGCCAGCCTTCTCTCCCACTTCCCCCCCCCACCCTGTTTCACATGCCCTCCCCACCTCACACTGTCCCACCCACCTCGTTCACAGCTGCAGAAAAGCAGCAAGTCAGCAGGCAGCATGTGCAGAGCAGAGCAGCTACAGCCATCTCTCTCCCTGAGATGCCTCATGAAGCCCCTGGCAGCTAGCCACGCCTCCCTAGGGAGGCACAGATTGAATACCTCAGTCTTAGAAGGTAGCAAAACATAGGGAGGAACAGATCAAGAGGCCAGAGCACACCAGTGAGTGGAGTGATCATATTCTTTTTGGCATATTCTAACAGTCCAGTAACAATAAGGAGCTACAGGCAGATACCACAAAGTGCTGCACCCATGGAAGGGGTGAAACACACCTTCTGCGCTCTCCAGCAACCCTAGCACCAGTTAACAGGTCCTATTTCTTTTCAGATGCTAATGGGCACCTTATATTTGCACTCCAATATCAAAATGACTTAGTGCAGCGGTTCTGGGACCCATCAGTGGGTCGTGACTCAATTTTTGGTAGTTTGTGAAAACAAGTTGCTACTTGGTGGGGCAGGGGGGGGAAGCACTGCTGCCCAATCACCATTACAGCCACCTCCCTTGGCATTTAAAAATCAGGCAGCAGCCTCCAGAGCCTCTAAAAAGTTTGAGAACCATTGACTTAGTGGTTCCAGCAGAAAATTGACATTTGGAAATCCAACAAAATTTGGTACAGTACAAAAAAATTATTCTCTTCTCATTCATTGAGGCCAACAGCACAATGTAAATGCATAGTAAGAGTGTTTCATCTTTGAAGATGAATGCATTTTTACAAGAATCATATAGGTCATTGCTCCTCATCTGTGGATTCAAGACCCGCCAATTTGACCCAACATGAGTCATATTCATGGGTCCTGACCCACATCAGGAGGGATGACCTGTAACATCAATTAGACAAAATAAGAAGTAATGCCACTCAGGGACAGTATGCTCTGGGATGTATTTCGTGACTAGAAATTTAGATGGTGCCCTGGCTAATCAAATACTTGGGAATTTTAATTCCTAGAGATATAACACAATTGATCTGATTAAATCTTGACAAGTTGATAAGTGAAATACCACTTGATTTAGACCAATGGACACCACTTAACATGTCCCTCTGGGGTAAGGTTAATATACTTAAAATGAATGTTATACCACATATATGTAATAAACGCTATTTTTCTACATATACCTCAATGTTATATCAATAAATTTTATACCTTGTTTAGAAAATTTTGGGCGGACTCCCCCACACCCAGAATATCCTTTAAAAGAATGCAACTGTCCTTTAAAGAGAGAGGATTCGGACTCCTGATTTCAGCCTATACCACCAGGTTTATTTGCTGGGTTTTTGTAATCGGTGGGATACTTCACAAGCGGAGATATCATCTTGGGCTAGACTAGAAACATCTGTAATTGCCCCTCTGTGGAAATGGATAGCTTTGGAGTCCAAATATGCAAATGTTAAACAGATACCAGTAGCTATAATCTCAGTTAGATACACCTAGAACATGATGGGACAAAAATATAAATTTTAGCCTTATAAATTTGACTCATGCTAAATTAACACTATGGTCTAACCCTGAACTAACGATCGATAAAGAACCTTTTTTTTTTTTTAAAGAGTGGGCCAATAATGCAGTCGTGACTTTAAATCAATTTATTGATAATGATGAGTTTTATATATTTGTACATTTACGACAGAAATATGGATTATCTGATTCAGATGAATGGCAAGATATACGACTGCATTATCTACTAGCTTCTAAATATGGTCCCGCAGCGGTATCCGCCTCACTATCTCCACCTCTTTTGGAGATACTTTTAAGAAGCATATTCAAAGAAGCCAGTTATATTTATCTATAAATATTTGATGTCATTAAATATGATACACAGGTGCTTAGAGATAAGTGGAATGAAGAATTAGATTGTCCCACTCTGTATGAACACTGCAGGATGGTGGTGGAAAATATTACAACCCTATCTATGGATCTCAGACTTCACCTAATCCAACAAAAAATTGTTTTCAGGGTGTATTGGACCCCTCAGAGGTTGTATAATAAAGGCCTTATTCAGGAACCTAGATGTTGGCGCTGTGAATCATCTGAAGTACCCTCATGCACATACTACGGTCATGTCCTCTAATTGTGGGCTTCTGGTTTGAAGTTATTAATGAGATACATATTGTGTTACAATAGCCACTGAAATTCACTAAAACAAAAGTTATTTTAAATTATATACCTGCAGTCTGGAAGGTGAATAAATGGCAACGGTAATGGACTCCATATGCCCTTACAACAGCTAAAAGATTATTACAACACTGGAAGGATCAGTGCCCACCCACGATAAACCAATGGAGGAGAAAACCTATTGAACCTGTTGTCTTTTGAGCATATGGCCTATCAATGGCAATTATTGGATGTATTTGAAAATATCTGGCAGCCATTCATTAGTAGTTTATTTGGCGATAAAGTAATACCTTGATAATAAGTACAATTTCTGTTCCTTTCTCTTTTTTTTGGTTGCGTGGTTCTGTTTGGTGTCTTGGTATACATTTCTCTGTTAAGTTTATAGATGTACACTACATTTCTGCCCGGAAAAATGAGAAATAAAGTTTTTTTAAAAAGAGGACCAACCTGTAGGTGGTCTAAGGCTCAGAGAGGCCATGTGTGGCCTTTTCGAGCCTCAGAAGCCCCCCCAGAAAGCCTTAGAAATAAACTTTTGGTTTTTGAGAAAACCAAAATTCATTGCTAAGGCCTTCCGGGGGCTTTCTGAGTACTGGAGAGCCCACTGCCTGGATGCAAACCTCCATCCGTGGATTTCATTATCTGAGGGTCGTGGCATTGAAACCCTTACAGATGCCAAGGTCAAACTGTATCTGTATTTTTAACATCCTCTTTCCCTTCCAAACAGGGAAATTCAAAGGCAAAAACAGAACGATACTACTATGCCCAACTGAGAAAATGACTATTGGGAAAACACAAAAAATCATGTGAATGCTTTAATCAGAAAATGCTAAATATGAAAATGGTAGCAAGAATATGTCCGTTATTTTGAGTTAGCATGCTTTTGACTTTTACTGACAGCAATTTCAAAGAATACCATATGAAGGCGCTAACCTTCCAGATCTGTGATCATCATTTCCTGCTTGTTCTTTAGTTTAGCCAGGTTTTTGGCCTTTTCTTCTTCTTCAGCAAGCTGTGATGTACACTCTGCAATTCTATCCTCCATTAATTTCTTCTCCTGAATAAGAAAAAACAGTGGTTAATTAGTATGTGCTAGGGCCCAAGGTACTAAACCTGGGGACAACGGAAGAGGCTTCAGAGAGCACAACTTCATAAATACTTTTATTAAAACTAAACTGTTCATTGCTTTTCAATATCATCCTCCCCCCACAATTTTCAGAGTATTTCAGGACTAACTGGGAAGATGCTATGCAAGCACAGCAAGCGTTCTCATAATACTAACATCTGTCTAAATGAGACCTTCATTTAGCAGAAAATAAAGTAAAATGTACACCACTTTAAAAGCATACAACAAAAGTTTATTTTCCATGCACTAATAAAGCACACTTTGAATACCAAAGCCCCAATGTCTAGTTGTACATATTGAGGGATTTTTAAGAGGAATTTTTAAATTTAAGGGATTTTTTTGAGGGCACAAAGAAACTCTAAATTTGCAACGTACCTTAGATCGAATTGGCCCATTTAGAAACACAGAATTGGAACTTACAAGATCATGACTTCAACTTCCTGCCAATGCTGGTTATCCACATATACAACATCCCAAAAATCACTACATTGGGCAAAAGGCCCATCTAGTTCAGCTTCCTGCATCTCACGATGGCCCACCATATGCCTCAGGGAACACACACCAGCAAGATACCTGCACCCTGTTGCCACTCCCTTGCACCTGGCATTTTGAGGTAGCATAAAACCAGGAGGTTGCACACACCTATAGCAGTTTGTAATCTGTAAGGTTTTCCTTCTTGAAGTTTGTCCAGTCCCCTTTTAAAAGGCATCTAGGCTATACGCCATTACCACATCCTGTGGCAAGGAGTTCCACAGGCTAATTACATGCTGGGGGAAGAAAAATTCTCTTTTGTCTATTCTAACTCCCCAACACTCAATTTTAGTGGATGTCCCCTGGTTCTGGCATTTTGCGAGACAGAACAGAAAAGGAAAAGAGTCCGTGACAGAAGGTTATCCAGCCTCTGCTTAAAAACCTCCAACAATGGAGAGCCTAGCACCTTTCAAGGCAGATTGTTCCACTGCCGAACAATTTGCACCATCAGAAAGTTTTCCCCAACATTTAATCAAGATCTCAATTGTAATTTAAAACCATTTGGCCAGGTCCTACCCGCCACAGTAATCTAAAAGAAATGTGCTCCCCATAACAACCCCTCAAATAGTCAGGTCCCTCTTAACTATGTCTCCTCCAAACTAAGCCTGCCCAACTCCTTCAACCTGTTCCCATAGGACATGGTATCCAGGCCCCTCATCGTCTTCCAGACCTGCTCCAGTTTGTCAATATCCCTCTTAAATGTGGCATCCAGAATTGGACACACTGTTGCAGGTGGGGTATGACTAAAGCAAGATACAGTGTTATATACTGGGGGCTGAGCCATTGAATCCACTTACTCTAGAAAGAAGCCATATGTGCCTGAAAATTCAAACTTTCAAAAATTACAACAGAGTACACACTCTTTGCAAGGGGTGTACTCATTACTACAAGACAGTATCATGGTGCACAACAAGGGTTTGTTTTCACTCCCAGTGTGAGAAGTCTGTATTCAAGCACCAAGATAATCAATGGTAAAAGTAATTAGACTCTCTGGAAAACAGAGAAAGGACATGAGCCATAGGATGCCCAGATGTTATACTGCACATATAATGCACAATATTTCATTAGCTTTCCTCTTCAGACATGAATCAACATACAGTAATGAAACGGCTCTTAAGCCAAGATAAGATAGCACTTATTGCTGCTGTTGATCTTACTAAAAGCATAAAGTTATCAATTTGTGTTTAGACATTCATATTCAGAATAACTCATAAGCCTGTCATGACAGCAAGCATACCTTATCCTTAATGTGCTTCAGTTAGAAGGTGTTAATGGGAGAAAAAAATTCAGCCCTAATCATTATAGGCCATCATTTCCACACCTTCAGAAACAAAGTGCAGAGGGGAATCATGGTGCCCTCAATAGATTCTGTTCACATAGTGCATCATTGTTGCAATATTTGCTACACCAGGAAAAATGCATCAACCTACTTTCTCACCTTAAGAAATTTGGAATTTTGGTCCTCTAAAAGTAAGATTTCTTCTTCCATCTTCTTTATTTTGGCTTCAGCTGTTACCTTCTCAAGTTGCAGCTTCTGTCGAGCCCCTTCTTCTTCATCAAGCTGCTCTTCCAGGTCCTAAAAGAGAGCTCATCTCAATATTCTTACTTGACCATGTTCTTCATTGTTTTCACCTGGTCTTATTGAAGAGGACTTTACAAATATTTAAGCATTTTTAAAATTAGTAGCATATCAGGCAATACCTGTATGTGAGCCTGCATTTTCTTCTTTTCATTCTGTAGCACCTGGTTCCTTTCTTCCTCCTCCTCAACTCTGGATTCCAAGTCATGCAAAATTTCTTCCAACTCTTGTTTCTTAGCAGCTAGGCGGGCTCTCATCTCCTCAGCTTCAGCAAAGAGTTCAGTCTCTGCTTGTAACTGCTCTGCCAGAATGTTCTTCTCTTCCAACAGCTGCAAATACCACAAGTCAATATGTCACTTGTCTTATGATACTATACTGCAGTGTTCTCAAACTGTGGGTCGCGACCCAATGTCCGATGGGTCGCAAAGAGCAGTGTGCCGCCATCTTGGAAGCTGGAGGAAGCATCCCGCAAGGGCCAATGGCACTGCCGCTGCCTGCAAATGGGTACCGAGCAGCAAAGGTGGGGTGACTGCCGCCTCAAGGCACCAGGAGCCTTAAGAGGGAAGGCTCCGGAGCGGTGTGGGGGGAGGAGAGCAGCCGGCAGACAGGCAGGGAGGGGGAGAGAGAGGGATGGAAGGAGGGAGGAGGAGGTAGGAGGCTGCCCCCCCAAGCGCCAGCAGCCACTGCCACCGCCTGGAAGGGAGACTCTGGAGCAGCTTGTGGGGAGGGAGGCGAGCGGCAGGCTGGCAGGCAGGGAGAAGGAGGAGGAAGGGGGCTGCCCCCCCAAGCGCCAGCCGCCGCCACCACCTGGAACAGAGGCTCCAGTGCAGCTTGTGGGGAGGGGGGCAAGTGGCAGGCAGGCAGGGAGGAGGAGCGGAAGGAAGGAGGCTGTTCCCCCCAAGTGCCAGCCGCCGTCACCTGGAACGGAGGCTCCGGAGCAGCTTGTGGAGAGGGGGGTGAGCGGCAGGCAGGCAGGGAGGAAGGGGGATGCCCCCCCAAGCGCCAGCAGCTGCTACCGCCTGGAAGGGAGGCTCCGGAGTGGCTTGCGGGCAGGGGAGCAAGAGGATGGGAGAGTGGCAGAGGCAGGGGGCTGCTGACCCAAAGTGTCAGGACCCTTCTGAGAGAAGGCTCCAAAGTGGTTTCAGGGGGGAAGGGAGGGGGGAGAAGCGGAAGAAGCAGGAGAGCCGCCACCGCTGCCCCAAGTGCCTGGAGCTGCCTGACTGGGAGCTCAGATGAGTTTGGGGTTTGCCTCACTCATTGCTTCCCACCCCACTCAGTAGCTGCTCTTTTGGGGGGGGGTGAGAATTTAGAAAGGGATGAGTTGGGCTACAGTCCTATCCACACTTTCCTGGGAGTAAGCCCCACTGACTATAATGGATGTACTTCTGAATAGACATGTCTAGGACTGGGTTCAATGAGAGACTGCCACTCTCAAAGGCTACAGTTCTATCCACACTTTTCTGGGAGTAAGCTCCATTGACTAGAAAGGATGTACTTCTGAATAGACATGCCTAGGACTGGGTTCAATGAGAGACTGCCACTCAATGGCTACACTCCTATCCACACTTTTCTGGGAGTAAGCCCCACTGACTATAAGGGGACTTAGATCCATTATGGCAGCCACTTCCTGCTTGATGACATCACTTCTGGTGCTGGCATAACAAAGAAGTCACTTCCTGCTTGATGATGTCACTTCCAGCCATGACATCACTTCCAGGTCAATGACATCACTTCCGGTGGGTCCTGGACAGATTGTCATTTTAAAAGTGGGTCCCATGCTGAAAAGCCTGAGAACCACTGCTATACTGAAAAATGTTGACAGTCTATGGAAATTTGTTCTGTCTCAGCTATGAGAGAGATTGACACAGTTCATCCCACTCCCAAAAAATGCGGAGGATATAGCAGTCATGAAGTTTCCACAGCTAGGAACAGGAAAGATTTCAAACCCCCACTGAAGAAAAGGTTTTTTCTTCAGTCATATGTATTTTACTTTTCCCTAGAGTTTTTGTTAAGGGTAGGAGAAGAGAGGAACAACTGATAAGAGGGCATGCCTGCTGAAATCACATAGCCTCCTCCTATTTCAGTCCCCTGCTCCAAGTCCATGCTCATGACTCTATCCTCCACTTGTTCTTGCAACCAAAAGCCATACACACAGAATGGAAACTATACACGCATACAACTGAATAGACATTTGGAAAGGACTAGAGCTGTACTTCAGTAGAATCCACCCTGCAATTTTGCACCATATAGACTACATTTAAATTACAGGTTCTCCTTTTCCCTACAGGAAAACTTCTCTTCAGAACTGTTCTTTCCCAAGACCCAGTAAAGTAGGTTTGCCGTATGTTTATTTGCTCACACAGACCTGCTTTCCATCTCTCAACACACTATAATCCCCTAATCTCCTAAAGATGCATCTCCAAATTACAGTAACCAAAGATCCAAAATATGTTCTTTAATACATGACAATCAAGTCATATGCCCAGTTAAAAGTTACAGTCAAATTATTCAATATCATAACATGTTTTGTGACAGAGCTAATAAGAAACAGGTCAGCACTGTATATAGGTTAGGTTAGTAAGTTATTTATTCAGCATGTCGCTTCCTATATACAAACCTGCTGATGTTTCCTTTCCATTTCTTCAAGTTCTGCTTCCACCTTTATCTGCTTCTCTTTTACTTTCACCAGTTCCTCATCCTTAGCCTGAAGTTCTTCCTCTTGACGTGTAACCTGAAGCAAAGGCTTCACCTACAAAGTTTGGCACAAGGCACAACAGAGAAGCAAGCGATGTTACTCTTGCTGCTGAGAACACTGTATTATAGGGACACACACACACACACACACACACACACACACACACACAAATCTACCTTTGTGAACACTCTCCACCACTGCCAATGTCTTAGCTTCAGATAGGCAGCACAATTTCTCTGCAGGACTTTCAATGCACTCAACTGTTGTTGCTTCTTAGCAAAGGCTCTGAAGAGAAACAACCAAAGATTTTCCATCTCAAACAGTTGAGAATACTTGCATGGAACAGCAAGATCAAAATATTTAAGACACCATAACAAAACAAAGTTAAGTGAGGCAATAACCAACTTTTAACCAGGCAGTAAAGAGCCAATTCCATCAGGCTGCCTCTCACAGCAACACTTTTGAAACAACTCAAAGCTTACCAAGGTAACAAGACCGCCATAAACCAAGCTTCATACCAACTAAGCAACATACACTTTTAAGGCATCATGCATTTTTCTATGGATGCAATACTTTCGATTAAGCTAAATCCCTTACCCAGGGAATCCTGGGTCTTCCCTTTAAAGAATATTCAAATACTTATATCAATATTACTATATTCTCTTACTTTCTGGCAAGGTATCCCCGACAAACTGCCTGGAAGAAGATAATTATGTCTGTAATCTTCAGATCCCTTTCCTCCTCAAGATGTGCCAGAACACCAGCTCGGAAAAAAATCTTGCTCTGTCCAATTCTGTACAAGTTGGGATCCAGCTCCAATGCTCTGATCTATGCAGAAGACAACCAGTTCGCATTACAAAAATAGCAAAAACAGAAGTTTTCAGCAACATTAAGAACTGCTACAGGATGGCTTACCATTCGCTCACAAGCCTGCTTTCCATCCATAAAGCCCTTAGGTATTGCATTAGGTGTCAGGATCTCATATCTACAAGCCAAGCAGGAAATCAATAGTTAAGAAACCAACTTTCACTTACTCTGAAGAAACGCTTTGGATTTCTGCCCTAAGTGGTAGAAAACTAAAGATTTTAATTTTTTAATTTTTTTTATTTTGGAGGAAGCAGGTGGAGAAAGAACAGGTTTAATCTGAAGAGGCAGATCTCAAAAGGAACATTGCAGTAAAAGTCAAACTTGAGCATACTACCTCTGTCTAAATTCTTGGAACACTATCCTGTTTGGAAACCCTTGCCGACAAATTCTTATTCCTTCCAGAACACCATTGCAGCGAAGTTGATCTAGAACCAAGTGTGGATCCAGCTTTCCAGCCTAAAGCAAGAGATCAAAAAAAGGATAAAATCAACTGGTAGAATTATTAACCTTATGCTTTTATCTGTATTTGGTTAAAGAAACATTAACAATTCATTAGACTCAAATACCCCAAACATTTGTGTATGGCATGAGACCTAAGTGATATTATACCAGCAACCTGACTGAAAAGGAAAGCAAAATACATCTTCAGTATACTGAAAAATACAAGTTAGCACATACCCTCTTCTCATGGTTTGGAATGATGCAGCGAACAAAATTTGGGTTAGTATTTCGGAGTGTGGCCATCAGTTTGGTGAGGGATTCTTTGTATAGCTGTCCCACTGTACGGAACATGCCCTTCTTGGTCTTGTAAGCTGAGCCAAATGCAGTCTCTGTCATTCCAGTGACCTGATCAAGACCCACAATACGGTCCACTGTAGGAAACAAGAACACAAGATTAAGCATACCTAACATTCTTCAGAAACAGAATCAGCTCTGAAGAGGTAAAGTCACAAACAAATGCTTTGAGTGTCTAATGGTGGAAGATGCCATCTGTGGCAAAGCAGTTGGCATGTATGGATATAGCAGGGTTGAAAGCAACAGACCAGGCAGAACATTGTAGCTTTGGAAATTATGTACTAAGCACAAAGGTCACCATTTTACTGTCTAAATGCTCTAGAACAATTCCTTTTTCGTACATCAAGGAATTTTTGATCAAGTTCTAAAGAGGTGAATGGGAACTTAAAATGAATAATGTGGGATAGTTTATAATAAAGCCAAAAGGATATGACTAAATATATCAACCTTTGTAATAGAAGGCAAACAATCACAGCAACCCTTCCACAATTTCTGTTTAACTCAAATATTATCAAACAGCAAGACAAAAAAAGAGTAAAGGACTGAATTTCATCATAAACATTCTCCCCACAACATAAAGTGAAGTGAACAGACTCATAAATATTGTATGTAGCTGAAGTCTGTTACGCATTTGACATGGACTTGTAAGACTCTTCCTTACAAGCTCTTCAAATTTCTTTTAGGAATCAAGGGGGAGAGGAATACCAGTTTTAACTATATCTTCCTAAAGTTCCATTTTAAAGGAATACATCCTATCAAAATGCTAACCAATGAGAAAATTGAAAGTGGTACACACTTAATACAGTGCTTCACATTTCAAACTTGCACAAGCTCAGAATTGTATAACTTGAATTTACAAACTGAAAATTAGAGCAAGGACAGCAAGGATAATTAAATCATCCAATGAAAGATGAGCTGAAATGTAACAAGTTGCCAACACTAAGCAACTTGATGGGTCACATAATTAGGTATTTGCACAATTATGCCCTAGGATATTTTATGCCAAATTACATTTCGCATGTGAGACTCTGAACTGATACATCTACAGATGTACGCAAAAATAGGCATATTAACCACCAACAAAGTCTTACAGCACCTTAAAGACAACTAATTTTTTGTAGCATAAAGTTTCGTAAACTTCAGATGCATGGAGTGCAATCCTCAGTGGGAGGGTATATACAGTAGACACATGGACAGAAAATTAAACAAGCATGTCAAACAGGAAAAGCAAGGAAACAGTTTTGTGACAATCTTAAATTCATACATGATATAGTATACACAATAAACATGGCAATGACTCACAATTATGTTTATTAAGATAACAGCAGTAATAAGTACACTAGTATTATCACACTGCTAAATTATCACCATTGGACATTACTGCCATGCTTGTGTATACTTTTAAGACCACCACAAGACTAGGACACTTCCTGCTATTTGACATGTTTCTCCCCCCCCCCATATGCCCACACACCCCTACTTGCCTACTACAGATTTCACTTCATACACCTGATGAATTGGATGGCAATCCACAAAAATTTATGCAAAAAAATTAGTCTTGAAGATACCACAAGGCTTTGTTCTTTTTCCTGTCACAGACCACAATTACTACCCCTCTGGAAGAAGCGACAGGAGTACTGCAAAATCTTCTTTCCCATCTTTAAAAACCAGCTAGTACAGGGCCAATGAAGGCTTATTAACACACTTGACAGACAAGGTAAATAATTTTAAAACCTAACAGTTGATGGGTAGGTATCTGCCAGAACAATTCTGTGCATCTTTACTCAGAAGTAAATCTCATTGTATTCAATGGGTCTTACTCTCAAATAACTGTGTATAGGATTGCAGCCTAATTAAAATTTCGTACATAGGGTACTGAAAATAAGTGGTGGGAGAACTTACTGATTTGAACCAAGTACTTAGGGGCATTTACCGCATATGATTTGGCATTTAATAGTATAATGGTACAAATATCAAGCAGCTTCTGAAACACACATTCAGCATGCTAATCAGCACCAAATTCTTAAGATGCAAAAACACTGTATGAAAGCCACTATCTTTGTCTGTATAGAACTCAAAGGAGATACAGACAACATTAACATGTGCAAAACATACCAAGATCAGAGCACTCCTAATTTTAAATACCCAAAGCCATCAGGATTGGTAGGAGAAGCAAGCCTATGTTTCAAAATGCAGCTAGTCACTTGCAGAGCTTCTAGAAGTGCAATACATAAGATGGTAAATTATATGTATGCAGCAGCAGATATGCACTCAAGAACACTTGTCTTGTGGAAAAAAAAGCTAAAGTTAGATGAAATGAAAGGTTCATGCTGGCCTACAAGCAAAAATGATTGTCCCATAAGGTTCAAATCCTGTTTCTAAAAACCTATTCATTTTTTTTCATTCACCTGGTGCATCAGGAAGATCAGTAACATTGTCATAGAAAGAAGCTCTTTGAATATTGTGAATCTCTATAGCACAGAAACAGCAAAAACAAAGAGCAGATACACAAGACAATCCAGTTAGTAAAGAGAATACCATTTAGAATTGCAAGCAAGCTTTAGCCATGTATTACAGGAAGTAGGTATACCACTTGTAGATTCCAAGCCCAGTTTATTCCAGAATCTAGGGCAGCCATTTTCAACCACTGTACCGTGGCACACTGGTGTGCCACGAGTGATCCACAGGTGTGCCACAGGAATTCGGGGGACGGCCATTTATTAATAGGGCCAACTGAAGATGTGAGCCCCCACTGGCAGCATGGTGTGCCTTGTCAATGGTCAAAAACCTGGTGGTGTGCCTTCACTGACAGTACCTTGTCAGTGTGCCGTGAGATGAAAAAGGTTGAAAATCACTGATCTAGAAGTGAACATGAAGGCTGGTGGCTAACTGAAGTACTGGATGAAACATTGCCTAAAATATCAAAGCCAGACTGCAGGAGTATACAAATAAAATTAGTTTTGGACCCTTTTTGGTTTTAGTACTTACATTCTGATTAGTTTCAGGACCATTTGAATCATATGATGTTTGTTTTCAGGTGCATTCAGAAAATCACAAATTCTTTCAGAACATTTCCCCCCCCCCCCCACACACACACACACGCATTTGGGGGTGCTTTTAATCCCTTTATTATTTTTTTACTGGACCAGAGCAACAACTCAGCGTGCAGCCACCCCCTGGTGGCCACCATCTTGAATACCCATACTGCATACATTATTATCCCAGGGTAGTGTGGATAAAAGAAATTGGACAGGGTAAAAACTAAAGTATCGTTTTAAAAATCATCACACGGAAAGTAGTAGTTAATGAAACCCCTTTAACTTAGCAGTGCATTTTATTTGAATTCATTTTTAGGCACAGTCAGTGAGTTTTTCCATTCATTATAAACTTATGCACATGCCTATTATACTGCAGGTTGTTTCCTAAGTTTAGTCAGTCAAGCTGAACTCACAATATAGCCCTGTACATCCAGGAATTTGTTCTCTGAAAACTATGTTGACAGGAATGTAAACAGTTTTCATGCATACTTGGAGACTTTGTGAATCATCTCTAAGGAAGAAATACTGTATGCATATATGCACACTATCCATGTGCTCATGACCCAACATGCACCATGAGCATACACAAGTATGTAAAATTCAGATAAACCTTCTATACCAAAAGGAGGGGTGCAAGGATATCAAAAAATTGAATATTACATGATACAACATATATATCCACTGGGAATATGCTTATGAGTCTGATGCTTTTCAGCATGTACAGTATTTCCAGATCGATGAACCATTCCATAACCATTTCATATTCTGGCATCTGGCTCCAAAATTCTGCTTTTAGCAAATTTAGTTTGATTCACTAGCTAGATATAAGTAAAATAAGATTTAAAGGAAACTAATGTATTTAAGATAATTTTACCCCACTTTTCCAAGTCCCCAACATATATATTTGTACTATTTCAGAGTTTGGAATGGACTCAGAATTATCACACATGTGCAAAAGTTCAAGAACAGACTGCATTTGTGCAAAAGCACTAATGCAGCTGTCTCTAACTAGGAACATCCACTAAAGACGCAATCCTAACCCCTTATGTCAGTGCTTTCCAGCACTGACATAATGGCAATGCAGCTCTGAGGTAAGGGAACAAACATTCCCTTACTTTGAGGAGGCCTCCGTGAGTGACACCCAACTGCAGAATGCAGCACATGTCCCATTAGCACCGCTACGCCAGTGCTGGAAAGCACTGACATAAGGGGTTAGGATTGCGCCCTAAGTCAGAGATCCATAACTTAGAGAGCCAATGTGCCATTATCCAAAGTCAATCAGAACTAGAAGCCAATACAACACAGAGAACTTGTAACTGTACTGGAATGTCAGTAATGTGAGAGTGGTCCTGATCTCGGCTGGAAGCAAGTTCCGAAGAATAGGCACAACAGAAGAAGCCCTGTCACAAGCTTCTGCCCAACCAATATCTAAGGAAGATGGTACCCACCACTGAGCAACCAGTGATGATTTCATGGGATGGATAGACTTATATGGGGAGACAGTCCTTTAGAAAATTGTCTGGAACTTGACCAGCGGCTATACATTATTACATTGTCTTGGAAGTAAGTCAAGCAATACAATACAAGCTTAACTCATTGTGTTAAGTGTTTTGGTTAAACTGTTTCATTATTTGTAGATGTCCTGTCATAGCTGGAATGGTGAAAATATGCAAAAAAAAGTATTTATACACAGAGTTTTATAGTACATTGCCAACATTTTGGAAGGCTAATATGCAAAATTCCTAGACTAGCGCACTATCAGTGAAGCCAGATTACATTGTTTTCATTACCAATAACTGAAATAGCAGCTTCATCATTTCTGACAGTCATGCAAGGCTGAAGCTGGTTTAGTCCTAATGGAAAGTTGGAAGCACAAGTTTAAACTATGATACAGAGATCAGTCTATTCAAAGTATTTCCGGCTAACAAGTTTGATGAAATAGACACAATGTCATGTGGGTAATGTCACACATACAAGTGAACTAATTTATACAGCAGCAATTCAGGTCCGTCCTGCTACAAATTTTGGAAGGGAATTTTTGAGAAACAACCCACTAAGATACATATGTTAAAGTTCCCACACAAGGCTGGGGGGGGAGAGCCTGCAGAATTTATTTGTCATGAATTACAATTGTCTTAAGTACTTTCAGACCAGGTTCTTACCATCCTTCCAAAGTTCTGCAACAAATTTGTCTGAAGACTGGTGCAAAAGAGTAGCCACATTGTCATTCAGAGGGTCCATATTCTTCATAAGCCACTCATCTGCCTTGTAATCCACCTAGATCAAAACAAATAGGGGAAATGCTTGATACTGCAGTATAGTATAATTTTTTCCTCAAGGTACGTCAATGTCTTCTCATATATGAAGGACTCTAATAACTGCAATGCATATCATTCAAAAGACTCGTGATAGTCACTTACAGAATTTAAATCTTAACACCCCAACTCCTAGTTCATAAAGCATAACACAAAACTTTTCAGTTTACCACTGCATCATGAAACAAATGCATCTGCTGTTCATTTGTTGCAAGGAATCCAGGTCTCCTCGAAGAAGTAACTATTTTAGACATGTGTCTCCCAGTGAACAGGTCACAACATATCACTGCTAAGAGTGGGGTAGTTTGGTCTTACCTATGAATTCCCCTTCTCAGTGATTCCAAGGTGGTTTGGGGTGGCTTAGCCCCAAGAAGAGGGGCTTCCCACAAGGAACCAGGCAGAGATTGCCAAGGGTAGGAGCTGCCACTGAGGGGATCTGGAGCCCTCTCACAGCAACAGGAAAAACCAACAACAATGTACTGCGAGTGTTGGGAAGGAGGATAAAGGAAAACCCACTAGACCCAAGCCCAGTTCCCCTAAATTGTGCCCACTAAATCAGCCTGGGTGAGTAGACTGAGCAGCACAAGAACCACTGAGGAGAATTCATTTGGTAAGACCAAATGTGCCCATTCTCCATTGAGTCCAGAGTGGCACAGTCTTCTTGTGGGATATACCCAAGTGGTGCTCTCCTAAGGGCAGGACTTACTCTACAGACCTTTTAGCACCTTCACTCATATCCACCTCACAAAGACAGTTTTGGCTAGTGCAAAGGAATGTATTCTGTAATATTTAGTGAATATCTTCATCAGAGTTGCAGACAGCCTCAAGGGTAGGATAGCACTTTTAGGTTGAGGAGGCAGCGACCGCCTTCACCCCCAAATGATGCTACATTCCCCCGGGCTTTATACACTATGTACCCGGGATGGGAACTTGAGTCATGCCACTTGAGTCTGAGTTCTCCTAAAACAAGAACCCCACCCCATCTCAAGTCTCAGGCCACTGTGAGTCATGTGAGTCACTGTGAGACATGAATCATGAATGTGAACAACTTGAGTCCAGGAGCCTGGGTGCACTTGCTTATTTTTTTGGTGCATTAAAGACTCTGTGGGGCTATCATTCAGACCAGATGAGCAACAGGGAAGTTCCAGCCAGGAGGCAGGGAAGGATCAATATTTTGGTTTTGCATCAAGCAGGAGGCAGGGAGGAGGCAGGAGCAGGTTCTCTTGTACATCTCTGAAGGAAGTAATAATCATTGAACAAAGGTGAGAAGGAGAAGCCCAAGAGATGGGGTGGGGTTCTTGTTTTAGGAGTGGCTGGAGAAACTCACGGGGGGGGGGAGATCCTGGGGAAGCAGGGGAGAGGCAGTTCCTAGAGATCAAAGAGAAACTCATGGTTCCAGCAGGCTCAGTGACCAGTTGCAATGGGACTACTTTGAGTAGAACTGCAAAGAATTGAGTTTTATAGGTAACTGCCTCCCAGCTACTGCACATGACTTGCCGCTTCTATCCCCTCGCACAGTCCATCCAGCCCCCTCCGGCCTTTCCCAGTCCCTTTTGGTCCATATCCTCACATGCCTGCATAGTGCTCCTTCAGGAGTTGTGATGTGCAAGGAGGTTGAGTTCATATAGAATTGATTGTTTATATGCACTGTTGCTTGAACAGCACTACTTTTGTTTAGTAAATGAAATGGTGGTTGATTTTTCCATGATTTTTCATGCCTGAACAGTGCCACACGTTGCTTCACAATACAGGCTGAGTCTCATTCGTGAGGGTTCCTTTCCCAGAACTCATGTGTTTGGCAAAAATCGAACTATAGCAAATCAATCTAAAAAACAAAGTCCCTTTGCTCAGGTGATTTAAAAACAGCCTTGCTGTCCTTTGTGATGTTAAGATAGAGTCATTAAGATGACAATCCAACAATCAGTCTCTCTCCAGGCGCTTAGAAAGGATTATCTTTCTTTCACATATTCAGGGGGAAGGGAAGGAGTCACTTGGAGAATGATTGCTGGATTGTCAGCTGGCTGCCCTCTCTCTAACTATTATAAAGGACTGTTTTCCTTTAATTTAGAGGACCCTTCTCATGTTGAGATAAAATCTCTACAACAGTAAGAAAAGCATTTTAAAGAGGTGCATTTTTCCCCTTCTCCAGGGATCAGCACATTCCTTCTCATTTGCAGTGGCCATTCGTGTTGAATCAAATCCGGGTATAAAAAATCCGTGTATAACAAGGTTGGACCTGTACACTCTGACTTGAATCTAAATGACTCAGGAAGTTCTGGGGGAGAGTTGCTAAGGGCATGTGGTGTGACTTATGCACAAGTCAAGTAAAGGGGCCGGGGCTAGACTCAAGCCTCTCCACGGTGACTCCAGACCTTCCCTGCTATGTACTCAATGAACCACCTAGAAAAAAATAGTGGGTAAGAACATCTATGACCCCAATCTGGAATGTCTAATGGAAATAAACATCAATTTTGATTTCCTAAAGTCCTCGGTTCAAGAGAGGTAAAAGCTAAGGGCTCAGTGAACACCTAAAGTGTTCCAGCCGGGGATAAACCAAATTGGAGTAAAAAGGTAGAAATTGCATTTGAGATATATAACCTGGAGTTAACTTTGGGAATAAAGGATAGGTCTTAACACAACACTGCCATTATGAAAAATACAGTTCCTTATTTACAGACATAAAGAAACATCAGAAAATGTTTTAACAGTTGTAGGTTCATATGATACCTTTATCTCTCAGCACCATTGACAGAAGCCAGCCATGTTAAGTTATACACCCCAGTTGGTTGAACATTTTCTAGAACAGAGGTTCTCAAACTGTGGGTCGCAACTCACTTGGTGGGTCACGAGAAGCTGGCGGACACCATCTTGAAAAAGGGCAAAATGAAATGGGCAGCGCCAATTTGAAAAAGGGCAGACCCGGGTAGCACCATTTTGAAAAAGGGCAAACAGACCCTTGGGGGCCCCATTTTAGGCTTCCAGGCACAGAGTGAACAAACAGAAAGAGCGGCTTGCACATGTGCAGGGCAAGCAGCACGCTGCTTTTCCTTTGTGAGTGTGCTGCTGCCCAGTCCCATTCGAAGGAGAGGAAAGTGTGCTTGGAGATTTTCAGGTGCATGCTCCCTCAAACTTGGGGAAGCAGGGCCCCTCTGTTTGGCTGCCTTTTAACCTTGGGCAGGCAAGAGGGAGTGTGGAGAGGCACCCTGGGGTGGAGCCTGTGGGTGGCAGCAGAGGATGTAGTGCCCTCACCTCTCCCGGCTGAGCCTCTCCTCTCACCTGGTTGAGTGTGTTGGTCCCTGCTCCATCACCAGGTGTGCCTCGGTGGCCCTTGCCTGCTACTGGTGGTCCTCGCATGCCCCCAGCCCACCCTTCTCCATCCCCCTGTGAAGCTGCCCCCGCTGCAATGCAGACCCCTCCCACATGGCATGGTTGCCCCCCACCCCTTCCTCCCTCTTTTGAGCATGGAGCCCAGTCCCCCGAATGCTTGCATCTTGCCAGCAAGGAAATCATGGAGACCCCCTCAGTCATTGCACCTCACCACCTCTCCCATCCACAACAAGCGAGCGCTCCCTCCCAATGTAGCTACCCCACTGTTTGGTTCCTTTTAGCAGCTGGGAGAACAGTAGGGCATCCCTATCTTCCTTCTTCAGCCCCCCCCCCCCACTTCTCTGATGCACGCCATTAAAAGTAGTCAAACAGATACGATACATCTCTCCAAGTGCCTTGGTCATCTCTTCTGCACTGAGCATATGTCTGAGAAGCCAAAGACAGGGGGTTGGACTAGATGACCTTTAAGGTCATTCCATGATTCTGGTGATCTTCAGGGTTGTATGTCAAATTGGCTGAAAGTAAGCACTGAGCATATGTCTGAGAAGCTACAGACAGGGGGTTGGACTAGATGACCTCTTACTTCCCTTCCAGCTCCATGATTTTGGTGATCTTTGGGGTTGGATGTAAAATTGACTGAAAGTAAAGTCAGAGTGTGTGGCAGAGAAGCATTTGGAATCTTCAGGGTAATTTGTGAAATGGGGTGCTTTACTGATGATGGGAATGGTGGTGGTTGTCCTGGCAGCTGAGTGAGATCAAAGCCCACACTCCTTGCTTGTATCTCTGGTTCAATCTTCAGAGAACTATAGCTCTGCCATGGTCTTTCACCATGGCTGAACCTTTGTATTTCTTCCACTTTTCCCTCTTTCCCTGTTCTATTCCCTTTCCACTACTGCCAAATCCCCAGCTTCTGAGCTAGAATATTTTCTCTTGTTATTTACAGTTTTAGTTCTTAGGTAAGAACAGTGATGTCACTTCCTGCTTGATGACATCACTTCCAGGTTGATGACATCACTTCTGGTGGTTCCCAGACAGAATGTCATTCTCAGAAATGGGTCCCGGGCTGAAAAGGGTGAGAACCACTGTTCTAGAACACAACATTGGAGATGCAAGAAAAGAACCTTTTGTCTATCCACATAGGTTTATGCAGCCACTGTGGATTAGGACATCCTGGTTCTTGATTTGTGCCTTGTGAAACCTGACTGTTCGGAAAATGATCTGGAGCTTGAAAAGCTGGTGCTCCTCACTGCCTTGGAAGTTGTCCAGGGTCTTATGTGCCAGGGTCCTGAGGAACGGTTCCTCAGCCACAGAGGCTGGCATTGGAGAAAACCTAGATTTTTGCATGGTTCTGAATTGGAGCCCTAGAGTTCATGCAGTGTTTTTTTTTTTTTTCCCCTTTTTCTGAGAGACACACCACTGCAGTCACACTTGTATCTATAGCTGACATCTACACCAGCTGATGACTTTTGCACCTGGAAGAAAATAAGCAGGTGCTGGAGGGCCTAGGCCCAAACCATGATATTCTGGCATAATGTGAGTGTTCACTGGAATGCAGGCTATTGTTGCACTCACTGTCTCCAATCTAAAATGGTCTTTTGCTGCAGCCAAGGCAATCTCTGTACCTTCCCTATCAATTAATGGGGGTGGGGGGAAAGGCTCAGTGGCTCTGGCTGCTCCATGCAGCTGTTAAGGTAGGAACCCTTTTGGGGATCACTAGAAGCCCCTTTTGGTGATCTCCAAACATGTGACCCTGGCTGGCTACCAGGAAGGCAGACAGAGCCACCCAGGAACCACTAGAGAAATTAAGCTTTCCCAGCTAGTAGGAACACTGCAATTTGGAATGCTGTCTCAAGTATGTTTAAAACAAAGCGCAAAAAAAGAACTTTCTAAATATCAGCCCTGGTAAGTGTTCCAGACTTGCTTCTAGCAATGTGAGAATGACAAAGAGAACACTAAGCAGCAAGGCATCTCCAGTTCCTGCACTTGGAATTAGCCAGTTCCAGCTCCCATTCAAATCCTCTTTTCATAGGAGGAGTCAGATTCCCCCACCACTCTCAGACTCTTTCCTCAAGGAGAGCAGAACAATCCCCATCCCCATTCATTATATGCAGACTAAATATCAAGGAACTGGATTTGAAATGAGTTTGAATTGTAAGGGTATCCCACAAGGACTAAAGCTGGGTAGAGATACATTTTAAACTAGTCTGGATAAGCACAGGGAGAATTCATTCACAAAGCAATCACATTTATAAGTTACATTTATAAGCATCAAATAATTTCTCTTTAAAATATCACAGCATATGGAGCCAAAAAGAACTTACAGTTTTGAAGCAACATGTTCAGCTCCTCAGTCCTATTTAAGACCAAAAAATCTCAACTGGTAGTAATTATTATCCAGAATCCCAAAACATACTATCTCAGAGTCTCCCTCACTGGGTCCTCTTGAAAACAGGTGATTGCATAGTATTTAACTCTTACCCTTCCTGCATAATGAATGATGCAGAAGTCTGCCTTGTCCTTCAGCTGCCGAGGTTTTTGGAATTTGGAATGAGTACCCTGCTCTTGGACCAATTTCTCCACAAAAGTCTTATCAGTTGCTTTAGGAAACCAACATTCTTCATCCAGCAGAGCCAGTACACCAGGGGGATTTGCCTAATGAATGGTCGGACAAATAACAATATTGCTTCTTTTTTAAACACAAAAATGAATATATTTTCCTTTACATGATCAATATTTTCACCATGTAACTGAAACAATGCTGAAGCACAAGAGCACAAGAATCTAATTCACTTATTAACACTGCTGCACATATGATCACATCATGAATATTATATTCAAGCACGTTTCCAAGATTTTGACAACTCTACTACATACAACTTTACTTTTCAATACCATCAGCCATCAAGACAGAACAAAGACAAAAACTAAGGAATGAAAGCTATTTGAGACAAAACTCACACTGGAAAAAATGAGGTTCCCACAATTTAGTTAGACCCACAAAATAAAGTCTGGCATGAGAATAAGTTCACTTTGAGCATCTGGTAATGTTTCCAGGTACTAGCACTTTGTTAATAAAGTGATGTATAAGTATTACATATCACAAGAGCAGAACTGCTTAATTTGCCAACAGAGAAAAGGTAGACAAGCTTTGATAGCAATATCCCTTTTTCTGATACTCAAATCAGCAAAGTTTGTGAAATTTCTTATGATAAAAACATCTTGGTTGAGAAAGCTACCAGCTGTAAAAAAAAAAAAAAAAAACTTACTGGTCTCTCTATTAAATCAATACAGGGTTGCAGATCTAATCCAAAGTCAATAAAGTTCCATTCTATGCCCTCCCTTTGATACTCCTCCTGCTCCAAGATAAACATGGTGTGGTTGAATAACTGCTGCAGCTTCTCGTTGGTGTAGTTGATGCAAAGTTGCTCAAAGGAGTTTAACTGCGGAAAGTATTGAGAAACAGTTACAACTTTCAGTGTTTTTACAAGGCAAATTCTTTAATGGGCACTTGACCAAAATACAGAAGTGTATGCACAACAAGGGGAAAAGTCAGCCATGCTCATCACCAGGTACAGGCCCCATTTTCATTGAGAACTTAAAGCAGGGTTGCAACGTTCTTCTGCATAGTCCTAGAGTCCATGGCTGTGGAGAGATGGCAGGTCACATTCATCCCTATAGCTGCAATAGAAGACAAGTGACGCCCGCCATCCGCTCACAGACATGGCCTCTAGCCCTACTGCTGCTGCTTCCTCTGCAGGCCCATGAGCCACCCAAGATACCAGTGGATGCTGTGGCAGCTCAGCTGCTATGCGACATGTTTTATTCATCTTCATTGAATAAAACAGGCCTACAAAATTGAGGGTCAGAAAAGTTTTTTCCAAACTTTATGGTGGTTTGATATGAATTTGGGGTGCCAATTCAAAAAATGGCATCCATTTTGCCCTATCATGTCTAGTTTTGGAGATATAGTATAGCCTCACTAGTGAATGGTTCAAGCAGCTTCTTCATGAGGAAGCCATGGTGTAGTCTTCCTCAAGAGGAAGCTGCTTGAACCATTCACTAAAGTGGCTATACTACATCTCCAAAACTAGACGTGATAGGCCAAAACGGATGCCATTTTTGGAATCGGCACCCCAAACATACCCAGGAATTCGTGTAACGTTTAAGGAAGCAAAATGTGTGTTGGCCTGTGTAATATGAGATGCCCCTCATTTCCCAAGGCAAAGGATGGAAATAGGTGCAGATCTGAGTGCAGGAAGCAACTGACTGGGGAGCCTGTCCTGCCTCATTTGCAGCTACCATACTGGCCAGAATAAGACACGAGGGCTTGCCTAGCAACTCCAACATGTTGGCACCAGCCACGGAGGGTCCCCATGTGAAAGAGGATGAAGGAGGTGGCAGTTGCTGCCTTCTCATATGCTCCAGAGCCAGAGAGGGAGGGTGGAGAAGTCGTATCTCTGGCCTATAGCACCCTGCCTATGCCTGCCTACCAGGCCACGTTTACACTGCACAGGTACCAGAGACCATCCCCTTGTGCCAGGAACCAAGGAGAGGCCCAGATTTCCACTCTACCTTCCTTAGGCAGCTCCCTCTGCCTTCCTTTCAGGCCCTGCAAATGGAGAAAATTGACTGCTGAAGGGGTAGCAGAGTTGAGGAACGGACTGGGAGCAGAGAGGCTGAATCACCAGGTTAGCCCACCCTAACCAACTCTCTCTTTTTATGGCTTGCAAAGTACAAGCCAAGATTATGCCATCTTGATGGAGGAGGCACCTGAAGCACCTCTCCTCAGACCGGGAGCCCCAACTGAACCCATTACCACAGCACCAAGCCCACCAATCCTGCACCTTCTTGCCTCACAACTCTTGCCAAGAGTATCATGATTCTAGTTGAATGCAAGCCCATGGGCAAAACAAAAATATGCACCAATGAGAGGATGCAGCTCAGACATGGTGTAAAACCTGCAATAAACTTTCAGCATTTTAATTTGGATTTGCCGGAGCCTCTCATAATTGTAAATGTTATGTAACTTTAGTACACACATTTTTGTAACTTTTTGTATACATAAATTAAATGGTGGCTATATTCAAGCAATAAAAGATGTACAGTAGTAGCTACTGGAAGTTTGTTTTAATACCTCAAAAATTTCAAATCCAGCAATATCCAGGATACCAATGAAGGAAGCACCCTGTCGCTTGGTCCTATCCAGGGCTTTATTTATACGGTGAACAAGCCAGCGGAAAAGGCGTTCATATGTGGCTTTTGCCAACGCCTCCACTGCAAAGTCTGCCTGAAAGTGCAAATGGAAGTTTAAGTGACAAGAAAAAAAAGGAACATTAGAGTATATAGCACACTAGGCAAACAAAAGCAGGTCAATACAATTAATTCTTTGAATAGAAAGAAAACTAGCACAAGTATTCCCTAATTATAGAACATGTCAAAAGGAGGTCAGTCACATTCACCTGAAACCTACACCTGAATGTTGTACAAACTAAAACAGAAGTCCGCTCCAGAATGCATGGCAACTTGTATTGGGGGTTTCTAATTTTATAAAACCAAACACAAAAAATGCATCCCATTGCTGAACCTTCCCATCCAGCATGCTAATGCTCAAGCTAGGAGACTCGATTCCTTATTGACCACTCCAAAGCTGAAGCTCAGTTGGAAAATACTGGTGGTTGCTACCTCTGAAAAAAGATTATTCAACACCTTCCAGACTTCAGGCAACTTGAGCCTCATATGCAGCCTTACTACAAACACCAAAGGCAAAAAAGAAATAGTGTAAGAGTTTGTCAGCTAGAAGTTAAGGACTACTTTGTCTGCAACAAGGTTCTCCACATCACAACTTACTTGTTCTTTGGTCTGCGCTTTCTGGACATAGTCTCTGCCAACTTTTATGCGCGGAGTGAGTATTGCTCGAGTAAACTCCATTACATTCATTCCCAACAGGTGGCAGAGTTTCTGGGCAACTGCAATTGGAACCATGCAGTCAGTTAACAGCATCCCTCCTCAATAACTGGCTGTAAGTATTAAAAGGAAGCGCTCCAGCAAAATGTTTCAGACTTTCTATTCCCAGGGGACCTCTTTCAGTGTCAAACTTCTCATTTTCTAATTGGGTCAGCCACCATCCCTTAGCCTACAACTTAATTTACCCCACAGTACTGTTGTGAGGATATGGGCAGGACCACATACACTGCCTGCCAGGATGGTGTTCTATTCTGTCCTTGAAGATCCAGGTTCAAATCCCCGCAGAGCCACGAAGCTTCCTGGGTGACTGGGTCAGTCATCTCGCAGCCTAACCTACCTCCCAGGGTTGTTGCGAGGATAAAAGGAGGGAAGTATGTACATCACCCTGAGCTCCTTGGAGGATGGGTGGCATAAAAATGTGAAATGTAAAAAAAATGCTATGAGAACTCTCTCAGAAATAAATAAATAAATAAATAAATAAATAAATAAATAAATATATTCATTCCAACTGCAGTAGCAACTTGCCTGTTAATGAATCCACACCAATCTGCCATGCAAACCCTTCGTGTTGCAGTGGTTTCTGGGGTGTGCTCTCAGGTACAAATTCAGTTCACATAAGCCAACTGAGCCTCAGTGCCATTTAGCATGCTTCAAGCAAGCACTGCCCTATGGCTGCACCAAGTAGAAAACCATTTACTATGGTAGGCAAGCTGACTTTCACAGCTTACCCATCATTGATAATTTTGTTATTGAAAGAACCCTTGTTGAGGTCAACTGAGACAACTTTCTTGAGTATCCCACCACTGAGAATGTGGGCCTTCTCCACCTCAGCACCCCATCTGTGAAACCCTTTGTTCCTGGATGTGAGGCTGTCTCCATATTTCTCTCTAGTCCAACAAGGGCTGAAGACCTTAATTTTGTTCAGCTTTGGGGATGAAGCTTTTGTAACTGGTTATGATTGTACTGCTTTGCTATTCCTTATATTAATTGGGTATTGTTTCTGTGGCTTTTTTTGATTGATGCTGCTTGCCATTTATTTTTGGTATTACTTTGAACATTTTTATTGTATGGTTTTAAATACGTTATTAGACACCTTGAAAACCACCCTATTGTTAAGAGAAAAGGCAGGATATAAATAAATGTACAAAGCTTGTAGCCAGAACTACACTGAGATTCCAGGTTAAAAGGAATTCAAAAACCAAAGTAGAAGTGTGAGAAAGTTCTTAATGTCCTCACTGTTTTTCTTGTATTAAATCAGTGCCACAGAACACCAATAGTATTAAATGATAAAGTCAATCCTATGTATGCAATCTCGCTGTTTCAACAATCACTTGTTCTAAATATAGCATCTATGCTCTCAAAAACCACGCTTGGTTCTAGAATCACTGTCCCTGGCAGCACCACCACTGCATACCCAAGAAAAATAAAACAGATGTCAGCAACATTCCATTTTCACTTAGAGTTTTAAAAACTGCACTGATAAGCGCTTAATGAGATTACAGCTCAAATGCTTTTTCATAAGGTACCTTGGTATAGTCCAAGAGGATTCTGCAAGCAGTCTTAATTGTTGTACAAAGATAACATGATCAAGAAACTTGTAGTATTCAAATATTGAGTGTTTTTACAGTCTTACAACGCAATCCAATCTTGTGTTGGAACAGGAAGGCCAAGAGGCCTGCGCTGTATCCAGTGCAAGATTGGGGCCTGAAGTGGCTCAGCTGGAGGCAAGGGGAAACTCTTCCCCTAACTCCCAGGTAAGCCACCACAGCCCCAATGGGTCTCCTCGGACTTGCACAATCTCCAGAGGTGGTATAGGTCTAAGGAAAGCGGAGCAGCTTGCAGCCTCTCCATGCTGCTCAGGGAATGGGGTTGGGATCCGGTATAACTGTCGGGTTCCAGCCCCATCTTCTGCTCCCTGTCCTCTCCAGACTCTTGTGTTGGCTGAGCTTGGTCAACACAATCCTCCCTGCCCGAGTCAGCACGGTGGCTGGATTAAGCATCCAAAGGCTGGCACATGTCCCTGTACCGGCCCAGTCAACTCTCAAGAAGGAGCAAACGTGCTTTACGGCACGTTTGTGACACTCCTGGGCCGGCACAAGGGACTTGTACTGGTCCAAGGCGCAGTCAGGATTGCACCCATAGACAACTTTCTAGAAGCTTAGCAAAAACTATTACTTGTGTACTTTGCAGTATTTATGCAAATACCATTCGCTTGTGAATAAAAGCTACTAAATTCAATATGGCTCTATTGCACATTACTCATTTACCTGTATTTTCTGGCATAGATGCCTGGTCGGTGTTTCGCTCCTTCTTGAAAGAAATATTGCCAAACTGTAGTACCGACGATACAACTTTCAACATGGCTGTGACAAACACAGAAGAAAAGCTGTAAGACAAGCATTCTAGTTCAATAAAGAAAGTGAATTTGATCAAAATAAGAAAAACAGTGTCTGCCCTAGACAGGCCACTTCAGTTATAGGTCTGTTCATATAATCAATATAATATTTCCATTCATTTGGCATCGTTAATTCTGCTAGTCATAGAGGAGGCAATGAACTAAAAATGGCACTGAAGTCTTATCCCTGCTACCACTGGGAATCTTGCACTGTTTCTGGCTTCAAGTTTTTACTAAGCACTTCCCAATGCAATTTTGATTCTACCTCCAGAGTTGTAAGCTACTTTGCACTAATGAAAGTCAAGAAGGTGCTAAATTCTGCACTTTTGTGGGATGGCATACAACACTGGAAAGAATGCTCAACTTACTTTACGTCTTTCATTCAATAGTAGAAATGTATGGGAGAACAGACTACAACAATCAAAGCCTTTTCAAAGATACCTAAGATTTCATCATGAGAAAAGCCCATAATATGCATGGCTTCCATCGTCTCCTGAAAGTTATCCTTGTCTTGCTGGCCAGGAATGGGTATGTAGCCATTGGATAAGAATCTGTAGTTGTTAAATCCTTCAAGAAGCAAGTCAGCTGTGAGAAGTTAGAGAGATGAGATAAACAGATTTTAAGAGATTCAAGCCTGAATAAGTAATCTTCCATTCATTCAAGTGACCACACAAAAATTATGGCAGGCCAGCATTTAATTTCCTAGCAATGGGAAAGTTTAAATAATTCAAGACCAGTTCTCCAAAAATTACAGCTGGATTTTATTTAAAAAATACTAATATTAATGTCCTTAAAAACTACATTAGGTTCACACTGGACTGGACACTTAGCTTTCCAGAAACAAACAATATTTTGAAGAAACATACATTATCTATTACTATCTCAAAATAATATCTATAATGTTGATGACGCTGAGAGAAGATTGTGTTCTAAAGTGAAAAACACCATACTGCTTTGGTCTAGCCAGCAGCGGCTTGGCTTTCTTCCCAGCCTGAGTGCACTCTTCTGTCCAGTGTGGGTTTAGCAGTTGCTGCCAACACTCCAGCTGCCCTGCTTGACACTCAAGTGCTTCCATCCAGTTGAGGACTCAAACTGTATAAAGGCTTTAGACTGCAATTCTCAGTTTGCTCTGTCAACATCAGTCAGCTGCATTTCAGCAAGGCTTGCACTCATGGAGCATTCCAAATATAAAACTTTTACACTGGCACTGCTTCAAAGCTCATTACCTAGAAACTCACTTGCATTACTCTGGAGAGTGCCACATAAATAGTAGCTGTAGAATATGGCTAATTTTTCCTTTACATGAACAAATAAATACTAAGCCAAAGAACTAATTCAGCTTCAAAACTTTGAATAATGAAATCAAAGTCCTAATTTGCACTGACTTACCTTTTAAGTGTTCACCTGCTCCAGCTAGCAGCTGATAGAAGATATGAAAAGTTCGTTCATCTTTAGCCTGACGAACTGCACGTGACTTTTCCAATAAGTCTGAGCCAAAGTAGTTAAGGATTTAAATGGACAACTATGTGCCTTGTATTAAACAGAAAGAGGTAGCAGCATGACCCAAACCACTGCCCAATGCTGCCTTGCCACCTTTACACAATTTTAGAAGTACCCAATTTTCATGCTGCCTGAACAGATTCTTCAGCTGTAGACGTGCAGGACGTCCGCATTTGATTTAAAGGAACTGCATGAATGAAGGAGCTCCTTCATTCATGTAGTTCCCTGAAATCAACATAGAAATCCTGCACTTCTGTGTACAGGAAAAACACAACACACAAGAAGAGAAAGTGAACAGAAAGTCAATCAGCGTGGGTTGCTTCTGCGACAGGCTGGTGGGAGGCAGAGGCAGTGGCAAATGCAGGGTGAAAGACATGCCCAATCTACATACTGATACTGCCACTGATGTAACTCATATCACCTTGGCTACTCCAGAAACAGCAAAATATTGTGATTGCATTAATATTTTTGTCTTCTTGCACATCAATTTTTTTGTTGTTGTATCTTTTAAAAATAGCATTGGAAATTCTCAGCATGGAACACAGTTCATCAAATTAGCAGTTCTAAAGTCAAGAGCATCCAACTCTTCAAAATATATCCACCATGGACTGCCATGGACAGCCTTCCAAACAACCCCGGTAAGCTCTTTGGTCCATGGGGGTGCAAAGCAACAGACTCACCTAGTGGGCTGCCACTGTTCCCAGTCAAGGAAAAGACAAAGAGGACTCCATACTTCCTTTTTCATCTGCTTTACTTGTGCACTGCCTTTTGAAAATGCAGTGGTTAAGTACAAAGAAATGTGGTACAGTCACCAGAATCTGTATTTTTCTCTTTTCCTTACAGCCCAATTGTAATCAACTTTCCAGGAGCAATGCAGCTATAAGGCAGCCCCAACGTAAATCAAACATTACTTCAAAGAGGTCTCCGTGACTACCCCACCACTGCAGAATGTAGTATGTGCCCCATGGGCAAAGATGCATTGCTGCTGCAAAGTTGGTTAAGGCTGAGCTGTTATGCTTTCAGCTAGATGTTGGGTTGCAGAGAGATGCATCTAGGCAGAAAATCAACAGATTTTTCCCCATCTCTTGCTAGATATGCCTGCCCAATGCATCTCTACAAGGTAACTGCTTTCCCAAAATGCCACCTACAGTGCATGTATTATAATACACATTCAAGCAAATTCTACAAATTCTGCTGCTTTCAGTCCTCTGGGAAAATCTGTCTTCTTCTATTTAGACAGTTAAGAGAACCTTCTTGGCCCTTGACCTGAAGAAAAGGTTGTCACTTTCCAATTCTTCCTTGCTCCATGTCCTCTATTTCACCACATATCCTTGCCTTTCAATGCTGAACAGGCAACACTGTTAGTTTCGGCCTGAAAGTATCCCTCCAAATGGTGTTAATTTTTAGCTACTCTCTGCTCTGTAGGCAGCAGCCATATTCATTGAGGGTTCTATATAACATATCAACCACTTTCCAACAGACAAGCACAACCTTAATTACCAATACAATTAATCACTGAGAACATTTGTAATCTAATAACTCAAACTACTTATCTTTTTCAAAACAAAAAGAACTTACTCTAAAACTTAATATTTTGAACACACACCTAGGGAATTATTTGTGACAGAGAAAGTTGCAAATATTAGGAAGGTCCTCAAGATTCAGGTAAGGTTTTAAATTGATGTATCTCTTATTGCTCAACATAATTGCACCAAATTTGGAGTAGTGGTAGAAACTGACTCAGTTACTCCACAAGTGGATGGAGTCAGATTTTATGACCGACTGCATGTTCCAGGATTACAAAGGTCAAACACATCTTTTTTGACTTCCTTTAATATAGGCACTCCTCTGCCTGTATAATAATGTCAAGCCATTATCACAGTTTATCAAAGACTGCTGAAAAACAGGATACATGTTTCAATGTTGGCCCCAACAATATAACCAGTAACATCAAAATTTATTCTGATAAATTTGCCCTGGAAGGAACAACAGATAAGAAAAATTATCACCCTTGCAAATTATTTCATTCACATTTCTTTGAATTAAGAATTACATTAGCTAGTATAACTGGCATTCAGATGTATCTGTGGAAACCTACCTCCGTTCTAGCTACTTAAATTAAATCAATGTTTTAAAACATTTCTAAATATACCACAACTTCACTCAAAAATGCATAATGCATTTCTCCTTTGGAGGAGAATCTCTCCCTTATCAAGTCAGAATTTTAAAATCCTCACTACTGAAGATTACTTTTACACAAAAACCAAGCACCATCTGGAGTGCATTAAACTACTCATTACAAAAATACTGCCAGAGTCATTGGAGCTATTACATTCACAACATCAGCACAGACTTAAAGAAAAAATGTAATAGAAAACAGATGCAGAAATTTTTCACAGAGAAGAGCATTCAGTGTACTCATGTCCACAAAGGTTTACGAAAACAGAATAGTGAGCAACAAATTCTGTTAAAGATAATGTTCTTCAGTGGAACTTGTTATATTTGAAATAACTGATAGTTGGTCAAATTGTATGGTACCCTAAGATAGGATTGTACCCTATACCAAATTATGAGATGTAACCTAGACCCACCCAATTAAAAAAGGCCTTCCCTCATTCACTACTGACTTATTCCAATTCAATGTCCGTTACTAATTTAAGGGGAAAAAAGAAACATGAACATTCCATTTGCTTATTTTTTTTAAGCTAGAAACACACCTCAGTGCATGTGGAACACCCACTAAAATATTTTGCACAAGGGGTTCTTATGTTGTCCATGGATGAATGAAAGGGCCACAGAAAGATTCAGAGTGAACTGACACCTAGCTCTCTCTCTCTCTCTTCTGTATAAGAATTCTCAATTGCAGTGCTGCTAACTTACCAATCCAGGTTTAGAATGAAACTAGGTATGCTCCTAACCTCCTTGAAACCCCAAATATAACCAGGGCCCTCAAAGTGAGTATAGGAGCATACACAGTATTGTTTTCACTTAGGCTGGCAGCGGTCATACAATGTCACAGCTTGGTAGAGGTGGGTGAGAAAATTCATGCAAAAAAGTGGATACACAACTGTGGTCCACTCCCAACGCTTGAACTACATTGTACAGGTTGAGTAACCTTTATCCAAAATGACCTGAGACCAGAAGTGTTTTGCCCTTGAGGGGGAGATTTTGGATAAAGGCCCATTAAAGCCCCTTTAACACATTTCCAGGAAAAACTATTTTGAGGTTTTTCCTTCCCTCTCCCCCAGGCATTCAGTGGCAACCTTGCCTACCCACCAAAAGCAAATACCATCAGAGACTCCCCCCTTCCCTTCAAACCTGGCTCTGACCTTCTCCACCAGCTCCTTCCTGAGGTCTGGCCCACCTTCCAGTGGAAGCCTCTCTCTGCTGCCTTCATCAGTCCAGGGAAGGCCACTCAGTCAGCCTGCACAGCTTGTTCAATTGCACTCACTCTCCAGATGAAGAAGCAGCAGAGGACAAACAGTTTTCAAAGAACACCCCCTTCCTCTCCAATTCACTCCCATCGGTCCCTTGCAGCATGCAGTGGGGCATGGAAAACGTAGTTCTCATTGAGAAAAAAGGGTTTCTTAATGTTCAGAAGAAGTTTTGGATTTTGGAATACCCTGGATTTCAGAATTCCGGATAAGGGAGACAGGCAGCCCAATACTATTGATGGTAAGTGCCAGCACAGTAGCCGCATCCAGCCCAACAACTGCCAGACCAGGGAAGCACTGTACTGGGTGGTGAAGGGAGGGCAGAAAGAGGGGGAAAAGTCTGTTTTGAGATGGGGTGGTTCAGGCCCTGGGTCAACAGAAGAAATCTCCATTGTATCCTAACCCCCTTCCTGGGCCTGAAAACACTACATCAGGCTACTCTATTCTGCACCAGCAATTTAGCTACCACAAATCCAAGAAGCCCCACTGATCAGTTGTACATGGAGTAATAATAATGGTATTTAGGACCACCTTTCTGGCCACTGGATTGCTCCTTTGGCTTTATTCAAGGTGATTTACATGGGCAGACTCTCATTAAATCCCTGCGAGGTTTTTTTTAGTGTTTGTTTTTTTTTTACAGTAAACAAGGAAGTCCTGTCTTTTAAGAACAGACTACTTTCCAGGTGAATCTTTTCTTGTCTGGCCTTCATTCAGATGTATCACCTCCCACACTGAGAAACAGCTACAGCTGGCTTCTTGTCTCCCAATCAAGAGCACAGCTCAACAGCTTCAAAGCCTCGCAGCACATGGAAGCTTCTGGTGTTCTTGAACTGGCAACCTTCAGATGTTGCCTGTGGGCTTAACAACAGCTCTACCCTCTAGACCAGAGGCGCCCAAACCCCTGCCCTGGGGCCACTTGCGGCCCTTGAGGACTGCCAATCCGGCCCTCAGGGAGCCCCCAGTCTCCAATGAGCTTCTGGCCCTCCAGAGACTTGCTGGAGTCTGTGCTGGCCTGATGCCTACTCTCAGTGTTGCAGCCAACTGTTTGATTTCTTGTGTGAGCTGTGGGACAAGAGCTTCCACCACTGCTTGCTGTTTCACATCTGTGATGCAGCGGCGGCAGCAAAGGAAAGGCTGGCCTTGCTTTGTGCAAGGCCTTTTACAGGACTTGAGCTATTGCAAGACCTTCATTCGTTCATACAAGTTCCATCTCTAATATATTCATTTATGTAAATTTATTCAACTTTGAAATTAAATTAATTATTTTTTCCCACCCCTGACACAGTGTCAGAGAGATGATGTGACCCTCCTGCCAAAAAGTTTGGACACCCCTGCTCTAGACCAGACCTTCTGCCCCAATGTTCCCTTATCTCAATGAGATCTCCAGCCTGCTCAATTTCAGCACTGGATACAATGTGGGCCCTGCTTTGCCACCGCTGAATAGGAATGAACTGTCAATCTGTATATAAAAGTATCAAAACTATACCATAGTGGCTTGTCTGAGCTACAGAGCAAGTCCACAAAAGAGATTAAGTCTGACTCGGTTCCTGCTTTCTGCCATCATGTTATACAGGTGGGTAACGTGTATGTGCACAAAGCTTATTCTTAATATTAAATTCTTGTATCTTTTAAAATACATTAATGTATTTTTATTTGGGGAGAATGGCACTGAACTGGTGGTACTCATTTAAAGTACAATGCATGAAACTATAATGAAAGCAAAATTGGAATTTTAGCTGTAAGCTGAGTAGCTGAAAACACCCTTGGTTATACAGATACATATAAGATGGCCTGTGATGTTTGTATATTTGAGTTAAAACCTTATGAGGGCCAAAAATTGTCTAGTTTTGTAACACAAGCAGCTCTCTTGTGTTACAGGATTGTTACAGGATTGTTTTTCCTGTCCTATCTGGAAATTCCAGGGAATGAACCTGGGAGCATCTGCATACAAAGCAAGCTCTCTACCACTAAGTGACGACCCTTCTCCTTAAGTGTTAGAAACAGATTTCATTCCAACATGAGCTCAATTTCTATATGTTTTCAAAACTATTGAGAGAGTTTATCAAGTTTATAAAACTACTTACAAAACGGGAGGAATTATCATTTTTTACAGTCTTTGCATTTCCAAAGGATTCCAGGATGGGATTGGCCTGTAGAAGCTGACGTTCCAGTTCACCCTGAAAATACATACACACATACAAATAAAGTTATGCTAATCCAGTAAAGAGCAACATGCTTTCCCAGGTGCCGTTTATTTTCCGTTGTTCGATTCCATGTCTTCTCACTGCAGCATCTTCAATAGGCTTATTGCTAGATTTGTAAGCAGTTACAATTAATCTATGGTAAAAATAAGGGTAGTTGAAAAGTATGGTATTAAACAATGAATGCAGAAGAAATCAAATGAAAGGGGCTAATGAATAAAGCACAGGATTGACAAAATCAACCATCTTTCTTATAAAAATTATTCATCATGAATGACATGTAAAGACCAAAAAGAAAAATATTCAGCAAAGTAGGAATTGAGGATTTTTACTAAGCCACTATAGAAGGCAAAGTAATTTATTGCTAATTTCATGCTCAATGAAACAGCATCTACAAATTTACCCTGTTGTTTTGGGATGGTGTGACCACCATTAAGTGCCATAAGCAGCTTAGCTTGCCCATCTTTACTCTGTTTTCAAACCTGAGGTCAAAGGAATCACAAGTACGTAAAGACAAAGTCAATTTTGTGTAATTCTTTTACAACTCAAAAAAGCTGCCAGTTCCCAGTTCAGACACCTCAGGAAAAACTCTTACACCTTATTGTTTAGTCAAATACCTGTGTATATCCATTAGCCCAGTGAAGAGATAAGATTGTGGAATGTGTGATATTGCTATCTGCCAAGTCAATAGAGAGAAACACAGAATGGAATTATGTCTGGAATACAATTGCAAAATTAAAATTAGCACTACTAAATGTCTGCTTTTTCCAGGCAATCTGTACTAGTCACAGAACATATATGACCCTTCAGCAGAAATACTATCTTACAACACACATCTCCTCTGTAAGCATTGATTCAGCTGCTTCTAAATCCCAACTAATATTTCCCACAAGATCAGTTTTGTTTTGGTCATATTTAAAGATTGTTCACCATTTTTGCCTATTACATTTATTGTCTGTTATTCTTTAAAACTTTTAAAGAAATGAACAAATTTCTCTGCCTTTTCCTGGCCTCAAGAATTTCTGCTCAACCTGTATAGATTTTTTTTTAAAGATTTTGATAAAACTTTAGGAACTTTTAAGTCTCATTAATTTTGACGAAAAGGGTTTAACTAACTACTTAGCTCTCCCGTTGCACCCAACGGACTTAAATGATAGACATTAGCTGGATGGTAACCTACATTTTCAATTCTACAGCACGAAGAAATGTAGTGTGATGTCAAAGTGACATCACCCAGCATTTGAAATTTAACCACAACCTTAAGTATTCTACATCAACAGAACTTTAGAATAAAATAATGTGAAGAAACTCACTGTCAATTAGCTTGATGAGTCATGATTTAAAGCCTTTCATACAGGACAATACAGTATATACATGACTGTCTAGCATGCCTCAACTCTGTGTGGCAGGTTCTCACTAGCTATGTCTTCAAAAAAAGATTATTGGTTGAATTCTAGTAAATATCTTCCAGTTGAAAGACAGTACAAAATCAGTCCATAAGAATACAAAATTAAAAGATCAGCTAACTTAAAAAGGTCTGATCCAACAACAAAAATAGTCTTAAGAGTTGTATAAGAATAGTATAAAAAAGATGAACTAATAATGGACTCCATGGTTGAATTTTGAAAACCTGCAGGAACATCTGATCAGAAATAGGGTTGATTTCAGTTTGGACAGTTAAGTAACTATGCAAAGAAAAATCCTTCCATAGAATACTTGATCCTAGTCCAAGCCCACGATCGTATACGAGTGTTCTCCGATAGTTTGTGCTTTCAGCCGTCATCAGCAAGCAAAACAAGATCTCAGATTTCACTGAAGACAGAAATTTGTTTCCCCTAGAATTATAAGAAATGTGATGTTTAACCTGTATATAATTTAAGTCTTTAAAATAAGACCTGAAGCTCCCCAAGATAGATCCCTCATTTATTATAAAGTCCCAAAATGTCTGGCAAATGTCTAGTTTGATTTTTAAATTAAGTCCCTAAGGGCACAATCCTAACCAAGGTCTACTCAGAATTAAGTGCTATTTTGTTCAATGAGGCTTACTCTCAGGAAAGTGTGGTTAGGATTGCAGCCTAAGTTTTAAACTAAGGCAAGGTTATCTGCACTGCCTGTCATATAAATTCAATCTTGGAAAAAGCATCGGAGATACTGTGAAGGTGCAAAAACATGCAATACGTTCATGCAAATCAACAGTGTAATGACAGATAAAGAAGAGAGACATTGCTCTCTGCACCCCTGTGATTTGACTCGTAAGAGTGAGGTGAGAAGCTGGGACAGCTACATGCTACTCACATACAACAGGAATCCACTCTGTAGTTCAAAATGACAATGAAACAAAACATTAACGCTTATGAAATCTACAGAAACATACTGGGATTCACAATATTTGTACTGGTTCCTAAACGGACACAGTTACTACCTCAACTTGTTAGACAATGCTGGAACAATGTAGCAAGCACCAACTCTTTCAACTTCTCCTCATGCCCTTCCCCAAATTGATACTATTCTTAAACTAAATAATCTCAGGGAGCATAACAGCAGCACCCATGATAAAGCAAGGATGTATTATTTCTCTAGTTCAACTACATTCCAATAGAGCCTATTCAGGTTGTACTGTAGAGTTCTGCTCCAGTTGAACTCTGGTTTTGCTCACAATAGCCTGTTAGGGGTAAACTCAGTTACCATACTGAACACTTGTCCACAACACAGAATCTATTGCTTTCCTGTATTTTCATAAGGAGCATGGAGTATTAGTCCTTTCATGCCAGTGGAACCAAATAATCAAGCACATTACACTCTCATCAGTCTACAACTTTGCAAGTCATAGCTGTTTCCATTTTTAGGAAGAAATTTTAGAAACTGCATTTCAGTCCACATTCCAACAGAATTGCTGTCAAAATTTCTATGGATTCCATTAGATAATTTTAGTTTAGTTCAACACAAGTCAGTGTATTACATTATTCAATGCATAACACAGTATGGCCTAGGTTCATTTGAGGTTTTTGGGGGCAGGGATGGAGAAAAGAAAAAGGACAAGCAAGGGCAATCTGCTGTGGAATTCACATCTCTTACTACACCCTACACAAGCCTCTATAACTAAAAACCAGTGTAGTAACAGTTATACAGTCCCTACTCCCAAGAAGCGTAAAGTTCACCTTTGCCCTGAATTTCAGGAAATTCCCCAGCATGATAGCTCTAAAGATTTTTCTCATAAAAATCAGTAAAGTACTGGGCAAGAGTGCCTAATACAAGCTTGGAGAATGCATAGCTCACTACATTGTTATAACTGAGCTGTAGACAAGAGTAATTTCATTAAAAGATATACATATATATGCAATAATAGTGTTTACCATTAACTGCATGCATACAACAGAAGTTACTTATATGCTTAAATTGGATGTTGAAATGTACTCTCCTAAAAATGTAAAATGAGAGAGCGCAAGATTAAGCCTATATGAAGTTCAGAAGCATAAAGGAGGACACTTGCCTGATGTTTCACTGTCTTAGGTGACTCGGGCTGTTCATTGCAAACAAACAAATTAACATGTTAGCAAGTTGGGTCTTCCCCCCTCCCATTATTCCATCTGCAAGATTTTACCTCCATATAAATACTGACATATTTTCATTAGCCATTATATTTGTAGCAACAGCTAAATTTTAACCAGACAGGATTAAATTTTAACCTTCCGGATCAAACACAGCTGAAAAACAAAGAGCATAATCCTGTGCATACCTACCCAGAAGTAAGTCCCATTTATTTTAATACAACTTAATCCCAGGTAAATGTGCACTGGATTGCAGGCGAAGAGTACTCTTCTATTCTTATTTCATCATTTAGATTTCACTGTAATAAATGGTCTGGCACAAACTCATATAAAAAACATAGATTTATAAGGAACAAATGAAATGAACAATAAGGAACAATTGAAACACAGCCTCTCAAGTTTTAAACGCAAGTTTTCTAAAAGGCTGTGTCAAAAACCCTGGTCAGGGTAGAACATTTGCTCCCTCAGACAGATCTGATGACCATATGTTGAATCCCGGCATAGGCATTTCCCCAATTCCAATGTACAGCGAAGATCTCCAACATGCAAACATGTTTGTATTTACAGGAGATGTTCTCTTTTTGAGATGAGTGCCATCTTTTATACATACAGCAAAATCTAAGAGAAAATGTAGCAGATACCAAATATGTGAAGCTTCATAATGTGTGCATCAGAAGCCTACAAAACTTTGGAACATTTTCTAATCTTAGTTTACAATAGCACACAATATCAAGAAGCTTACAAAATAGCACACCACCACGAAAAAAATTCCCAGAAGTCTAGCAACTAAGGACCTTATATTCCTTTCTTTGTTAAATACTTTTCATCAACTTGAATTACATAATACATAAACAGTATTAAATTAGAGCTATCAAACTAAAACTCCATCACTAATGCAAGCATTAGTGGTTGTATTTAAAAAATAAATGATGCAAAATTTTACCCTGCACTTCAGTGAACTTGGGCTAGTTTAGTTATTTGATTAATCAGTACCAGAATCACAGATATACATTGCACCTTATGGTCAATAGAGATGCCAAATATGACAAGCATTTTCCTGTTAAATACTGGCAATTATCAGGGGTATTTTTATATCATGACCACCAATAAGCAGTTTAAAAACAAGGAAACCATACTCTTGTCAATTGTACCCTGAAGACAGCAAAATTTCAGGAGTCAAGGGGAGGGAGAGTTAGCATTACTTCAAATGATAGTGCTCACTCTGTTTCCATGGTGAGCAAAGGCTAAGTTATGCAAATATATGCTGAAATTTACATAAATTGCAAATAGCTTTTTAGCACATGAAAACTTCAGACAACTCCAAAAACACTGTTTTCCAAACTGAATATCCTGATTTAATTATGTTCTAATTCAAGTTTTCCCATAAAATATTATGATAGTCAAAGAGTACATGCAGAGGTACCAATAATGCAGCAAGGAATATATTGGCATGCACGTGTGTGATTATGTATACCCTACACAGAAATACTGCACAGACACATGTACACAGCCTATGAGATCTTGTGAACGCAGATCAAACTATCCATTATCAGTGCTTGTGGTTGAGTATTGACCAAAACTACAAGGTCACAAACACAGCACTATTCCCACCCGCCCCCAGGAATAAATGTCAGATTTTATTTACACTCAGCCATTCATATGCAAAAACTTGCATACACATGCTTTAATTGTTTCATTTGAATGTATAGTAAGCTAAATACTGCATTGGGATATGGGATTAAACCCTACCAACAGCATGTTACACAAGACATGGAAAAACTTTCAACTTGCTTCAGAATAAAATACGTATATCACATGAATCCTTATACTAACAGAATGAGCATCAAAAGACATTTTAGTAACCAAAAGCCAGTATAAAGATAGAACAGAAGCCTGCAAAGAAAATTTCACTAATAAATTGTTTTATCAATGCTACAGAAAGAGCTGATGGTTTTAGATTTTTTCTGGGTCACAAGCTAAGTGCATGCTATATTGTTACATGCCAAAATACAAAGTTTCAAAGAACTACTACCATTTTGAACTGCAGCAAATTACTGTGTAAGTGTGGCAATTTGACATTTCTCTCAACTTGGCACTCAACCATTTAAGATATGAAAAGCAGAGTACAACTGTAATACATCTATTAGGTGAATAATCCAGACCTCAACTTGGCACTCAACCATTTAAGATATGAAAAGCAAAGTACAACTGTAATACATCTATTTGGTGAATAATCCAGACATGAGCACCAGGTTTATAGCCTGGGGAAGATGGTATAGAAGACTTCTAAATAAACAAACAATACATGTTCTCTCACGAACAGAGAGCTCTGCCAAAGAAAGGCAATGAGCCTAACTGGAGTGCTTACGAACCATAATTCCAAGCTTAAATGGCCTATTTTTCCATATCTGGGGCTCAACAGAAGCCATCCTCTTCAGAGAATTAAACTTACTTGCAGCTTTTGAGAAATACAGACTAAATTATAAAATACTAGGAAAAAACTTACAGGAATATTGTGGTCCTTTCTTCCTTTGTGAGAGGAAGCAACATGTGCAAGATACTGAATAACTTTCTTGGTGTTCTCTGTTTTCCCAGCACCTGATTCACCTCTGCAAAAACACACATAGTTAAAGCTACATTTGTGGAAGAGGAACAGGAGGTTCGTATTCACCACAACTCAACTACCCAAATCAAATTTTTAAATATTAATGTTAAAACAACTGATTGGTACTTTTGCTTTCTAAGCATCAGAAGTAGTACAGTTAACAGTTGGCATTTCTATAACTTAAATAAGGTTATTTAAATAATTGCAGTAAATTAGATATTGTTGGGGCTGGGAACACTTTTTATTGGAGTACTTTGAGAATTTTGATGCCCAAAATCATAAACAAACTCCAGTGCCTCTGGTCACAGTTTAGGTTCTGAACATCTTAGGGCAAGAAGAGAAGTGACAGGCAATTTACATGACTACTTCGTCTGGTAAAAGATCATTACAGTCCTTCATATGCTTTGAAATCTTGTCTTATTTTCACAATCCTTCTGTGAAACTGCTTACTGTATAACTATTTTGCAGGTGAAGACAGCAGCCTAATATGGGAAATCATAAGCCTACAAAACTGAGGGTCAGAAAGGTTTTTCCCAAACTTTATGGTGGTTTGATATGAATCCAGGGTGCCAAAAATGGCATCCGTTTTGCCCTATCACGTCTAGTTTTGGAGATATAGTATAGCCTCATTAGTGAATGGTTCAAGCTTCCTCATGGCTTCCTCATGAGGAAGCTGCTTGAACCATTCACTAATGAGGTTATACTATATCTCCAAAACTAGACGTGATAGGGCAAAACGGATGCCATTTTTGGAACCAGCATCCCAAATATACCTAGGAACTGGTGTAACATTTAAGGAAGCAAAATATGTGTTGGCCTGTGTAATTTGAAGCTTGTTTTGCAAGCTACAGTGTGTTAACTGTAATTTCCCATTAAGTCTGAATTCACGGGCCATTGATAAGCCAGTTATAGCCATTCTTCCACTTCAAGAGCTTAGCAGACAGCAGTAACCTTATGATGCTGAATCCTAAGCAGACAGGAAACAAAGCAGACAAGGAGCTCTAAACCACGTATATACCTGGAAGTTCAAAAAATGATGTATGCTCTAACTACAATTAGCACAAATCATGGTTTCTTATTAAGTTGACCTAGTCAGTAGCCAAATAAAATTTGAATGGTAACAATGTGCCATAATGATGTGTGTTAGCTAACTGAAAAGGATAAAAATCAAGAACAAGGAGCACTAAGCATCTTGCCTCAACTCTGGAAAAGAATCAACCCAAATGTTGTGGTTTCTCACAAGAGATGCTCAAGCTTAAACTTTAAGCTTCTATGAGAAAATGGTTTTATAGGTGAAAAGGTTCCATTTTTGAAATGCAAGTCCTCATGCAATACATAATGTGCAGTGGACCTTTACCTTTTGCTGGTATGGGCAGAAATTAACTTTCAAGAACAATGGTGTAGAGAAATTACCTCAAACTTAAATTCCAGTTTGGGATAGAGGATAACCCTGATTATGTGGGGAAAAGCAAGTAACTTAGCCTGGACAGCCAATTCTGAACTGCTTGCAGCATTAGAAACTGCTGTAAGGAAAACCACTTGAGAGAGTGTACACAGTGTATGCAATTTAATTAATAAGAAGGCAAAAGCTGTAGCATTTCTTAAAAGAAGCCTGTAACAGTTCCTTTAACATCAAATTTAAGTTCCAAGAACAAAACTTGTGATTGGAGGAAAACTAAGACTGTTTGCCCTAAAAATCTCAAAATATACAGGTACATGGAGATTCTTGGTCTGGTCTAGAGCCTCCATTAGCCCGAAGATAACATCAGAAGGTCGCCAGCTCACCAGCAGCTCCCTGAATGGCTGAGAATGGCGAGACCTTGAAGCAGCTGACAAGCCGAGCTGAGTGATTCCAGCTCCTCTTGGAGTGAGCAAGAAGTATCTTGGCTGCCCTCCATGTGAGAGATGGAGCTGCTTGTCAGCCTGCATGGGAGAACTGGAGGCCAGAAGTTAGACCAAACTAGGAAGATCCATTCTGAAATGTTGTTGGTTCTTGAAAGAGAGAACCTCTATGACTGTAAAAATCCCCTTGAGGGATTTAGAAATGCCTGCCTAATATTATAATGCCTTTGTACAAATCGATGGTAAGGCCACACCTGGAGTACTGTGTCCAGTTCTGGTCGTCGCATCTCAAAAAAGACGTAGTGGAAATGGAAAAGGTGCAAAAGAGAGCGAATAAGATGATCACTGGGCTGGGGCACCTTCCTTATGAGGAAAGGCTAAGGCGTTTGGGCCTCTTCAGCCTAGAAAAGAGACGCCTGAGGGGGGACATGATTGAGACATACAAAATTATGCAGGGGATGGACAGAGTGGATAGAGAGATGCTCTTTACACTCTCACATAACACCAGGACCAGGGGACATCCACTCAAATTGAGTGTTGGGAGAGTTAGAACAGACAAAAGAAAATATTTCTTTACTCAGTATGTGGTTGGTCTGTGGAACTCCTTGCCACAAGATATGGTGACGGCATCTGGCCTGGATGCCTTTAAAAGGGGACTGGACAAGTTTCTGGAGGAAAAATCCATTATGGGTTACAAGTCATGATGTGTATGTGCAACCTCCTGATTTTAGAAATGGGCTATGTCAGAATGCCAGATGCAAGGGAGGGCACCAGGATGCAGGTCTCTCGTTATCTGGTGTGCTCCCTGGGGCATTTGGTGGGCCACTGTGAGATACAGGAAGCTGGACTAGATGGGCCTATGGCCTGATCCAGTGGGGTTGTTCTTATGTTCTTAAACCTCCTTGAATAAAGTCAGAGGAGTAATCTGACGACCAGAAAGGTGGTATATAAATACCTAGTTATTATTATTATTATTATTATTATTATTATTATTATTATTATTAAGAGTGGATGTTACCCTAAGCTACCATCTGTCTCTAAAGCAGTGGTTCTCACACATTTAGCACTGGGATTCTCTTTTTAGAATGAGAATCTGTTAGGACCCGCCGGAAGTGATGTCATGACCGGAAGTGACATCAAGCAGGAAAAATTTTTTAACTATCCTAGGCTACAATCCTGCCCACACTGACCCAGGAGCAAGTCCCATTTACTATCATTGTTAAAAGTGTATACATAGTAGCTTGTTCAAAGTACATGTTGGTAACATTTCCCCAAATGCAGTCACATACCATGGTAGCATCAAGTCTAATATATTAAAAATACAATATTGAAATGAATGGGGACCCACGTAAAAAGCTCATAACCCAACTAGTGGGTCCTGACCCACAGTTTGAGAAACACTGCTCTAAAGTATTTGGACTGAGACTCTTAACTACTAAATCTTTGAGAAGTCTACAGCATGCTAAATTGTTGTTTTAGTTGGGAATAGCTACTGCAGTTGACACTGAGAGACAAAAATATGTTTTTCAGCAACATGTAAATTATCTAAGACAAGTGAATCTATAATGTAATTTGGACATTATAGATTCACTTGTCTTAGATCATTTACACGTTGCTGAAAAACATCTTTCCAGAACAGCAAACACTTAGTATGCTCCCTGCTTAGATGTTGTGGCGCTGTTCAGGATATACAGATTGAGACCACTCACCATACCTTGTTAAAGTATATTTGCCTTTACCCACTGTCTTAGAAGAACAGCCTAGCATTTTCAGGAAACAAGTTCTGCAAGGCTAATAAAGAGCCATATGAACCTACTGCCAGTCAATTCTTGGAGACAAAATGTACTCTAAAAGCCACCAGATCACTATATCAGTATCACTATATCCACAGATCACTATATCTTGAAGCCACTCCATTCTCCTTGGGAACAAGGGTTGGGATCTGGCATAACTGCCGAACTTGCGCTGGGACTTACGCCGGCCCAAGTCAAGGGCTGGATTGCACCCTAGAAGACCTAAGTGGTATCATTATTCTAACATTCTCTCTTCTCAAAACTAGGCATATCATTTAGGTGCCTCATGTGTCAGTATGAAGCAGAACAGCGCCTTCAGAAGTGATCAGACATGGAGTCTTACATAGGAGAAGAGAGGGATAGTGGTGAAAAGTAGACAATGGTCTATGAGAAAGAATGAATTCTTTACTATGTCAACAATAGTTATAGATCAAGAATATTACTTGGGACAAAAACACTTGAGTACTATATACTCTAATTTTGCCTTTAAACTCCTCCCCCAAAGCTTCTGTGATGTCTCAGCATCATAAAAGCAGTAGGCAACTTGCTGTAGCAGATTTGGCCTTTTTTTTTTTTTTTTAACAGTGCCATTATGGCAGAATGCGAAATTGCTGCATTTCTGTCAAGATCCCCAGAGACAAAGTATTTTGGTCAGGTCTCTGACTGAAATTGTCATGTATTCACCAACTCAGCAGCCAAAGCTCATCTGCTGAGGTAAAAAGGTTGGCTGGGAAGGCCAGATAGTCCTGACTTTAAAAAAAATCAGATGACCAAGACATTAGCAAACCTAGGTTTAAGTCCTTGAGTAGGAATACTTTGAACAGCCTCTAGTTTGTGCCATTTCCATGTAATGGTGTCAGACTTGCTCACCGGGGTACCATTCTAGAACTAGGTGGGGTACCATCTCTAGGACACCATGAATAGGTAAAGATAGGAAGGTATCTAGCAACTTGCATTCATGGATTTTAATTTTGTTTTACTCATCGTAACCTTTGTGTCTGCTTCTAGACCAGCAACTTCACTTTCCTGTTTTCATTCCCTGGTTGCTGTTGAACTGTACTCACTTGTGCTTTTTTCCCATCCCCTTTTGTATTCCTTCATCCCTCTTAATAAAGAATTTTTAAAAAGAGTGCCTGCTGGTTTCAGGTTCCTCAAACAGTACATTGGCCATACTTTCCCAGATCACTCAGTTCTTGCTATTGCTTAATTTTTAAAGGGATCTATAATGCATTGGGGTCCTTTTTCTAAGCAAGAGGAGAGGCTTTCTCCAAGGTGGCCTTTTCCTGTAGGGTTTCTCTCTCAGTTTTGGGTGGTAGCAGCAGAAGCTATTATTTTTCCCCAAGTAACTTCCAGTTTGACCAGCAGGCTCCTGGGGAGGAGGAGGAGGAGGAGGAGGAGGAGAGAGAGAAAGGGCCCCCACTAACTGTTGGGCACTGTGCCCATTTGATCTTCCTCCATCCCACAATGCTAAACTAGTGCTATGGGACATAAAAAAGCAAGACTACTATTCCCATAGACTGAATATTAGGGATTAAAGTGGCAAGTTAAGCTCCTACCTAGACAGCCGGGGATACCAAAAGATAGGTCTAGCAAGTTTAAAAGTTGTCTTCCATATTCAATTGGGAGACATTATTACAGACCCATTTTGTGCAAGTGAACTGTTTGGAACTGTTCAGAAGCCTGTAAACAAACTAAAGACTAAAACATATATGCAGTTTTCTTTTTTAAAAGTTTACTTCTCCTACCATACTACTCTATCTGAAATAAATTCAGTCATCAGTGTAAAGCCACAGCAGATTCAGAAAGCTTGGATGTTTCTCTGCAAATTCAGGTATCCAACAACAGAACTCTATCTGAACAAAGACTGGCAAACTAACATTAATACTCTGTCCTCACCATGGCTCCAACTCCAATTATGTTTATTTTATTTTTTTTTAATTTTTCACATTTTTATACCACCCTTTCTCCACAGAGCTCAGGGCGGTGTACACAGCTGCTCCCCTCCTTTTGTCCTCACAACAACCCTGTGAGGTAGGTGAGGCTGAGAGAAAGTGACTGGCCCAAGGTCACCCAGGAAGCTTTGTGGCTGAGGGGGGATTTGAAACTGGATCTTCCAGATCTAAGTCCACCTCCCAAATCACTATACCACCCTGGCTCTAAGGCTCTCACCATCCTGTTCCCCTCTCCCATGTGCTATTAGAGAAAAAAATTGCCATAGGCAGCCAATATAAGATCTTTTTCTAAGGTACACTGTATGCAGCGGGAACTGCACAATCAGGGACAGAAGCATAGAAGAGGCAGAGATCTACACTCCTCTGTTTTTCCCATTTTATGTACCTTCTCTCATATCTTTTTATAAACCAAAAGAAACAGACACAGACCAACTCAGATTCCCAGCAATGTGGAATTTCCAGCAATGTGTAGTTTGGTTCTGACTAGCCCTGAACACAAGAAATGTATTCAGAACTTAAGTGTCAATAATTACAGGGTCACATTTTCTGCCCCTTTCCAGGGTGAGAGAGCACTGAGGGGTTCCTCAGGGAACCCCCAGTCTCCAATGAGCCTCTGGCCCTCCGGAGATTTGTTGGAGCCCGCACTAGCCCGACGCAACTGCTCTCAGAGTGAGGGCAACTGGGACAAAGAGGACTTTGACCTCTTGCGTGAGCTGTGGGATGAGGGCTCTCTCCACTGCTTGCTGTTTCACGTCCATGATGCAGTAGTGGCAGCAAAGAAAAGGCCAGCCTTGCTTTGTGCAAGGTCTTGTATAGGCCTTGAGCTATTGCAAGACCTTCATTCATTCATATAAGTTCATCTTTAATATATTCATTTATGTAAATGTATGTAAATTTATTCAAATTTTAAATGCAAATTAATTCTTCCCCCCCCCCCCCAACATTGTGTCAGAGAGCTGATGTGGCCCTCCTGTCAAAAACTTTGGACACCCCTGCACTAAGCCAAAAGTAACTTTCAGCACCAATGGTTAAGACCTACAACCCACGGCATTCCAAACTACTCAGTATAACATTTGAATATCTCACCATTAACACTGTTCATAGCAGTACAAGAGTCTATCTTCTGCCATATTAATAACTTGACCATTAATAGAAAACAAAAATTTTAATACCCAAGTTCGTCTTAATTACTTAGGAAAAAACAAGTCCAAGAAGCTGAAACACATTGAACACCAAATAAAATTAACTAGACCAAATACACAATTGCAGTCATTTCTAGATTAAGGTTGCAATCCTAACCACACTTTCCTGACAGTAAGTCCCATTGAACAAAATAGGACTCACTTCTAAGTGATTGTGCCCTAAATTACTTAAGGTTTTTTCCTTGTATGAGGATGAATCTCTCTACTTTGAAAAGTAACTTGAGCAAAGTTCTATCAGAAATCACACTCCGCTTTGACAAGCAGAGGAATTTCAAATATTTAGATGAGGGGTGGCAAATGCTTCATTTACAATATTGAGCACAGAACACACTAAAGTTAACACAAAAAAAGAGCATAGCTCTACAAGTGTAAATAAGTATCCAGTTTGGTAAAGAGTAGGTTCTACTTTCTTTTTATGAGGAGTGGGTGGACAGTGGCAACTGAGTCGTCCCCCCCACAGTATATCGATGTCAGATGGCCAGCTACACCAAAATTTCCTGGATTATTAATAGCTCATAAAAAAGAAAATTCCTCACACACTTTTGAATCATTCCATGATATATATGGATATCCATAACTCATTAACAAGTAGTTAGACTTGCAATGTATTGGAGATCTAGTGTCAATTTTCTCATTAACCATATACAGAGATGCACCGACCTCTATCCTACAACATTCTATTCTTGGAATACATATTTTGCCCTGGTTTTACTGAGTGATGAACCTGTCTAGAGCTCTGATCCTAAATAGGCAGTATGCAGCCCACATTAGTTGCTGCATTGCCTACTTTTGCTACAAATCTATATGCATGCTATAAGTGGTTTCTAAACTTTTTCAGCTGGCAACTCTCTTGATCTACTGGGCCATTGGCTATGGCTCCCCATTAGGGCTACAATCCCATACATTGTATAGAGTGGCGGGTTTTTGCAATGATTTTGCAGTTCCCCTGCCTAGCTTCCACACCTCACAGTCTGGGAACCACAGCCATAAGGGAATATGGCACCAATTTGAACCACTGGGAATAGGTCTTACTCTCCCAAGAATTTAAAAAGACAGAGCCAGGGTGGTGTAGTGATTTGGGAGGTGGACTTAGACCTGAAAGATCCAGGTTCAAATCCCCCCTTCAGTCATGAAGCTTCCTGGGTGACCTTGGACCAGTCACTTTCTCTTAGCCTCACCTACTTCACAGGGTTGTTGAGGACAAAAGGAGGGGAGTAGCTCTGTACACCGCCCTGAGATCTTTGGAGGAAGGGCAGTATAAAAATGTGAAAAATAAATAAAATAGTAATGGGATTATATTTATTGCACAACAGCCAAAATAAAAATCCACCATCATGACTCTTGGGTCCACTGGATAGTTCTTGTCCTGCGCTGAATGCCAGTTGTACAATACATTTAGATTAACAGCCTACTATAGCAGAAAAGAGTATGCTTGGGAGGAATAGCCAGAGAGCAAAACAGGCAAAACACTAGCAGTCTCCCCACACCTGGCTCCCCCTTCCTTCCTTCTCTCAGAAGTTTGTCAGTGGGAATTTGGAGATTTGATAGATCTCTGCTGTCACCACCAAGGCAAGAAAAGTCAGACAGAGAAAAGCTACTTTACTGATCAGGGATGAAATTTCTAAAGTGGCTTCTAAAATTGGGGAAATTCCACATACACAAAAACCAAAATCAAAACAGCAGTGAGAACTGGGCAATCTGGGAAGGCTTGGCTAACCTACTCTCAGTGAACTGATGCTAGACAGTAATCAGTAAAAATGAAAAGGTACTTATTCAAAGGACTGGATAAACAGAAAGCTAATCAAAGCTTATTTACTTACGTGCAAAGAATGGATTGGTCCTCACGATCTGTTAAGGAAAAGAAAAGGAGCAAGTTATGATTAACATTTTTCTATCAAGAGGCAGCAACTGCGGTAGACGACAGGAAACACTGAAAATTTGTTTGAAGTTTAAAGTTATCTAGGATGGTGTATCAAATCTTCTAAATAGTTGTAAGGATTTTTCTTCCCCAACTCCATTAGATGTTTTAATGACAATTATGAAAAAGCTAAACGCAGGTAGTGAACCAGAAGCATTCATCTGCCAAGTCACGCAAGTAAAGAATCTGGTGAGGGAAGCAGCAAGATAAAGTCAAGAAGTCAGAGAAAGATAGATATATATGCTAGCCCAAATTACTTCCTGGATACTTGAACATCTACCCAAACACCACTTCAAAGTGCACATGCTTGCAGATTTTTCTCACAAAAAGTTACTGCCCCCAATAATAACCTGGTCAGTTAATCTATAGAAACTATTACCACTCCCCATCTTCCCCATGACTTGTTCTGGTTCAAGAACAGGAAGATGAAATATTTATCATCAGTTAAGAGTGTCAGTAGAACTGTTATGTATCAGAAATTGGAAGTATACGCATTGGAAATTGAAGACATCAAAACAAGCATGAAGGAGCCAGACCTATCATACACTGTATTTGATTGCTGTGATGCATTCTTCATAGTTCCCCAAAACTTCAACTAGTACAAAATGTAGCTAACTGATTAGTGTAAGTTCCTGTGATCATATTACAACAGTGTAGCATCTAGATTGGTTACCAATTTGTTTCCATACCTATTACAATTGCTGGTTATTACTTTTAAGGCCCTAAATGATTTGGGCCCAAGCTACCTGAAACTACCTGCACCCTTCAGCACTATTTGCCTCGCACGTTTTTAGTAATAGAAGGCCCCAGTTATAACCAATGGTCCATCTAATCTGAGGTGAGTGCACAGAGCCCAACTATGACTGTGCAGGGATGGCTCTAGAGCACTCAGCGATGATGTCTTTGTCATCACCAAGCAGGAAGATGTGGCTTATAAGGAAGGCTGGTTACAAGAATTCTTTCAGTTGAATATTTACATGGTTAACATTAAATTCTAATTTCCACTGGTCTGAAAGAAGGCTTTAAGCATTTAAATAAATGCAAAGCTGGAATAAAGACTTCCAAACCACATTACAGCACTGTCCAGTTTTACCACATTTTTCCAAAAAGCGATTACTAGTGCAATTTATCAGATTTTGACGAAACCATCATTTTTCATCATTCTAAATTGTCTTGTCTTGTCTAAAGGCAAGGTGTCATAAAAGCTCTTTCCATTTAAATAGGCTGAAGTTTAGTTTCTATTTGTAAAAGAATTGGCATCTTGTAAAACACATAGAAAATAAACTAAGGCAGTGCCTTTTGAGAATAATAAGTAGAAATAAATGCAGCTGTTAAGTATCACTTTGACATTCATGGAATGCAGAAATATGATTATGCTACAACATAAAATATTTATAGAGCTGTTTGTGTCTGCAGAGCTAGGGGAGGACAAGTTAAGCATCATTTATTGTGTATCTCAGCCTAAAGAAAATTCAGAAAGACTAAGAATGTTTTCACTTTACTTTCTACCAGCAGTATCAGACTGCAATCTCCTTGGCAAGATTCAATGTGTTTCCATCCAAGGTCACAGAAGGCAGATATAGGCAAATACCATATAAAGAACATAAGAACATAAGAACAGCCCCACTGGATCAGGCCATAGGCCCATCTAGTCCAGTTTCCTGTATCTCACAGCGGCCCACCAAATGCCCCAGGGAGCACACCAGATAACAAGAGACCTCATCCTGGTGCCCTCCCTTGCATCTGGCATTCTGACATAACCCATTTCTAAAATCAGGAGGTTGCGCATACACATCATGACTTGTACTCCATAATGGATTTTTCCTTCAGAAACTTGTCCAATCCCCTTTTAAAGGTGTCCAGGCTAGACGCCATCACCATATCTTGCGGCAAGGAGTTCCACAGACCAACCACACGCTGAGTAAAGAAATATTTTCTTTTGTCTGTTCTAACTCTCCCAACACTCAATTTGAGTGGATGTCCCCTGGTTCTGGTGTTATGTGAGAGTGTAAAGAGCATCTCTCTATCCACTCTGTCCATCCCCTGCATAATTTTGTATGTCTCAATCATGTCCCCCCTCAGGCATCTCTTTTCTAGGCTGAAGAGGCCCAAACGCCGTAGCCTTTCCTCATAAGGGAGGTGCCCCAACCCCGTAATCATCTTAGTCGCTCTCTTTTGCACCTTTTCCATTTCCACTATGTCTTTTTTGAGATGCGGAGACCAGAACTGGACACAATACTCCAGGTGTAGCCTTACCATAGATTTGTACAACGGCATTATAATATTAGCCGTTTTGTTCTCAATACCCTTCCTAATGATCCCAAGCATAGAACTGGCCTTCTTAACTGCCGCCGCACATTGGGTCGACACTTTCATTGACCTGTCCACCACCCCCCCCAGATCTCTCTCCCGATCTGTCACAGACAGCTCAGAACCCATCAGCCTATATCTAAAGTTTTGATTTTTTGCCCCAGTGTGCATGACTTTACACTTACTGACATTGAAGCGCATCTGCCATTTTGCTGCCCATTCTGCCAGTCTGGAGAGATCCTTCTGGAGCTCCTCACAATCACTTCTGGTCTTCACCACTCGGAAAAGTTTGGTGTCGTCCGCAAACTTTGCAACCTCACTGCTCACCCCTGTCTCTAGGTCATTTATGAAGAGGTTGAAAAGCACCGGTCCCAGGACAGATCCTTGGGGCACACTGCTTTTCACCTCTCTCCATTGTGAAAATTGCCCATTGACACCTACTCTCTGCTTCCTGGCCTCCAACCAGTTCTCAATCCATGAGAGGACCTGTCCTCTAATTCCCTGACTGTGGAGTTTTTTCAGTAGCCTTTGGTGAGGGACCGTGTCAAACGCCTTCTGAAAGTCCAGATATATAATGTCCACGGGTTCTCCCACATCCACATGCCTGTTGACCTTTTCAAAGAATTCTAAAAGGTTTGTGAGGCAAGACTTACCCTTACAGAAGCCATGCTGATTCTCCCTCAGCAAGGCCTGTTCGTCTATGTGTTTTGAGATACTATCTTTGATGAGGCATTCCACCATCTTACCCGGTATAGATGTTAGGCTGACCGGCCTATAGTTTCCCGGGTCCCCCCTCTTTCCCTTTTTAAAGATAGGCGTGACATTTGCTATCCTCCGATCTTCTGGCACCGTGGCCGTTTTGAGGGACAAGTTGCATACCTTAGTCAAGAGATCTGCAACTTCATTCTTCAATTCCTTAATAACTCTTGGGTGGATGCCATCAGGGCCCAGTGACTTATTGATCTTTAATTTATCAATGAGGTCTGAAACATCTTCTCTTTTAACCTCTATCTGACTTAACTCCTCGGTTAGGAGGGGCCGTTCGGGCAGCGGTATCTGCCCGAGGTCTTCTGCCGTGAAGACAGATGCAAAGAACTCATTTAATTTCTCTGCCATCTCTAAGTCTCCTTTTATCTCCCCTTTCCCTCCCTCACCATCCAGAGGGCCAACCGCTTCTCTGGCGGGTTTCCCTTGCGGGTTTCAAGAATGCCTCTGCCCTTGTAATTTGGGAATTGTTGAATCAATCATACACATTCTTTTTTATTGTCCTCGGCACACTAGATCCCACCACACTTACATGACTCCGCTTTTCGGCAAAATGAATGGGCTTTCGGATGATGCAAAACTGAAGTGTCCCCTAAATGACTGCTCACCAGATGTGCTAGAGGGAGTTGCTAAATTCTTACTTCTAGTGATTTCTAAGCCTTCTTAATGTAATTTGTCAAAAATATTGATATTTTATGTTGAACTGTAAATGTATTATTAGTAATTTAGTAACTCCGTTTTTGTAAACAGGATTAGGACCGATTATGTTTGCTTTTATGATTTCTTTATCTATGCCTAATAAAGGTTTATTCATTCATTCTTCATCAGACTGCAAATAGAGTCAAAAAAATGAATTTGGAGCCAGAGGCAAGACCCTATAGGACCCCAAAATATGGGCAATTCAGGCTGGGCTTTTTAAAGAATTTAACAAATGGGAATAATGAAAATAAATGAAATGCAATAAATCAATCAAGACCATTTAAACTAGCTGAAAGAAAGCACTGACAGAGGTACCTGAAATGCTGAAAGATGAGACTTTCCATAGTGCCTGGAAGGTTCAAACTTTTCATGCTAATTCACTATGCCAGCCGCAGCTACAACAGAGGTCCACACAATACCATGTCTCTGGACAAAGGTTACTGATCTAAACATCTACATCTAAATGATTTAAACATCTTCTACTATACTCCAGAATCACTTATTTGTATTCCTATCATTCCACCATCACTGTTTAGCCATAGGACAACACTACCACCATCACCAAAAGCCAGCAAACTGAGGACAAGCTGCACCCAAGTCTGCCAAGGACTTCCACTTTCTTAAAGGGACATCATAATGGTTGTATATTTAAATCAGTTCAAGACAGGACTAACAATGAAAACATAAATCACTTTTCTTTCACCACTACAAAACTAGGAAATTTAGAAGATTCTATGTACTAAGCATTTAATGCATCATATTTAGATTGTCCAAGACATTTGGAAAGGAAATACTACAAAGCATAATCATGCTGCCCAGCCTTCAAAAATCAAACTGAATGACAGGATAGTCACTGAATTGACTGTTAACAGCAAGTGCAGCTAAAGCAAATACAATTGGCCTGCATCTTATGTGCACTTTACTTACGCGAATTGAACTACACGTGCTTGGCAAACAAAAAAGACAGAAAAACAAAGGTTCAAATAAAACGGGCATTCTGCCTGCCATTCCACTTACTAAATACTTGCCTCAGAGCAAGCATAGATTAGAACAGTGTTTCTCAAACTGTCTTGACCCACTAGGTGGGTCGCGAACCAATTTCAGGTGGTTCCTGAATATTCATTTTAATATTATTAGACTTGGTGCTACCATGGTATGCGACTGCATTTGGGGAAATTTTATCGACCTGTACTTTTAACAAGCTACTCTTTTTTAACAAGCTACTCTTATCATTCTTTTAACAATGATAGTAAATTTTACTTACTCCTGGGTAAGAGTGGGCAGGATTGCAGCCTAGGATAGTTACAAATTTTCCTGCTTGGTGATATCACTTCCAGTCATCACATCACTTCCAGTGTGTCCTGACAGATTCTCAATCTAAAAAGTGGGTCCCGGTGCTAAATGTGTGAGAACCACTGGATTAGAGAATGAAGCTGCTGGTCCCTTAGTTGGTCTCAGTTTCTACCTGCCTCTCAAGATCGTATGTACGTATTTTTCAGATGCAATGAATGTTAGAGGTAATTTTGAGTATAGGCAATTCTAGCTTTATGCTACATCCCTGGAAAATAACACTCATGTAATATCCAGGCCCACTAGATTCATAAGTCCCTTCTAAAACAGACGCACAACAACAGTGGGTGACAGTATACACACTGGCTCCCTGAGTTGCCAATGGCTGCATCGGTACTTTTTCACAAATTCAGAATGTCCTTTGGTAGCAGTGCTAGGCTGCCAAGTACCAGCTCTTTGGACTTCTGTATGTTTCAACTTGCATACAGACCTCTGGAACATAATCAGTAAGTAGATTGGGGACTTTGAGTATGCATTCAACCCCACTAGTGGGGGGAGCAGTCACCAATTCTGTCCCTACTTCTAAATGTTTGTACATCGTTCTCTCCTGTTTTGTCTAGACTTCTCCTGTTTTGTCTAGACTTCTCAGTTTCTTTTTCTGTCTCATTGTTTTATGCCTCTCTATCAAGCATCCATGGTCTGTTGCTTCTTTTGCTTTTATTTTGGAGTGGGTGTGTATGCATGTATGTAAAAATAAAAAAGCTTTGTGTAACTCACCTCTGCCATGAATGAGTTTTTTCCCCACAGTTCTAATACTTCTTACCTTTTATTGGTTGCTAGTGTAATTTAGCATCATGAGTAAGCCTGTACATAAGTACACTATAGAAAACTTTTTTAGACAAGCTTCTGAGTTCTTGTCTTTTAAACAACTTTTAAACATTTTTTTTTTCTACAGGCTTTATGAAATTGCTGCTGATGTTTTTTTATTGTATCCTCTGATTGCTATTTTTAAGATGCTCTTAATTGTGATGGTTTAAATGCTTTTAATTTGTGTTTTTAAATGTGATTTTATGATTTTGTATTTCTAGATATGTTGTAAGCCACCTCGAGTCCCTTCAGGGAGAAAGGCAGGATAGAAATACTGTAAATAAACAGTAAATAAAACAGATGCTAGAATTTTTCCAGTCAACCTTTGAATACAACAAAGTATAGCATGTAGCAGAAGCAACCCTGCCAGGCGTTTAATTACACAGGCCTAGTTATCCTAATTTGAATTAACTGAACCAATTAAATTCCTATGAATCCACCATAAAGGCATGCCCCTTAGCCAATCTTTTGGGGCAGAGAAAATGCTAGTAGGTCTCAAACGAAGCAGGAAGGTTTCTGCTCTATTCCTTCCAGCACTCCTCCTACCAGGAAAGGAGCCTCTGGGACTCGCTCCTGCCTCAGTGAAAGAAATGGAACATGAGTGTTAAGTCCTGCAACACTTGTATGCCTTATGGTGAAAAGAACTGGCTTTAAGGTTTGATGGGTGTTTCAGAGATATCCACTTACATTGAGTTAATAATGATCCACAACTGCAGTCAATCTAGTGTTAACATCTCACGTTAAAAACACTCACTAGTACTGCAATATGAACAAATATTTTGTGGGGAAAGGGCTACAAGTATTTATATAGTGGGCTTTTGTTTGTTTTAACACAAGTGCTCAGAGTACTTAAGTGCTCATAGTATTTTAAAATCTTTATAACCCTGTAATGGAGGCTAGAATTTAATTTCAAACATTTTGGGTTTATTGATTCTTCAGCGAAGATCTCAAGTGACAAAACCTAACAGAATATACAGGTTTTTTTCAAATCACTGCTCTTCCTATTTACTCTATAGTCCCCCATTTCCTTCAAGTACAAGGGGCCCCATTTCTGCAGAACCTGTACCCACCATTTCACTTATCTGCAGATCGCTTATTTTAAAGAGAGGCAAGATGGATGGCACATACTGAGAAAATACCCAATTTCTTAGGTTCAGAAAATAACAGAATATACAACCTTAGCATTGCCTATCCTACAACTTGAAATAAGGGAGAAGACCCAACTCCAGCTAGAACACACTAACAAAGTCCAAGACTTGAGAATGGAAATGGAAATACCCAGTTCTCTGCCACTGAAAGTGAAAGGGTAGAAGACAGAAGACCATCTACAGTCTCCTAGCATAATCCCAATTTACCTTCACTCTAAACTGGATATAAAAGCAAAGAACAATTACCATAGCAGATATGGGGGGGGCTGTTTGCTGTATCTGCCATTCCTGATCAATTGACATTCATTTCATTCAAGTTAGGTATCCTTGACTGGAACACTTAACAACATTTCTCAACCAGTGGTACATGTAACACCACTGGTACCCGAGTTGCTGTCCAGTTCTACATGAAGCTGATCCCCCCTCACTAAGTTCTGCTTACACCACCCAAGTCTTCACTGCCCAAGCCATCATTCTGGAAGATCAGCTTTTGTCTCAGGCAGACTTCTGCTCACCAGCCAACTGTTGGCAGTGATACAAACAATGAGCTGCTGGCCAGTTAGGGCGCAAAAGTTTCCCACCTTCCCCAGGAGATTCCACATGGTGGACCAGAAGGGGTGGGGTCAAAACCGATGTCACCAGTTTTGGTGATACTTAAGAAAGATCATGAGAATTGGTACATTGGGAAACAATGGTTGAAACACACTGATCAAGCAAAAAGCCCTACATAATCATCATTATGGCAGTGAGGACAAGGTGCTACTACCATCCACTTATTCACAAGAGGGAAGTACCATTGTTATCACTTTCCACTACTAACTAGACAAGCAGCTAACTGAATTTCTCTTAAACAATACTACTTCATCCCTTAAGTCACAATACAAAAATTTAAGGCATATGGCAGTTACCCTTTTTAATCCCACTATAATGCAAGACACTCATGCATGTTGGGTCCTGCTTGCAAAGTAGTTGCTACTTCTTAGATGAGGAATGTGATCTTCATGTGCTCAGCCAACGTGGTCAAAACAGGAACAAAAACTATGTGAAGCTTTTACTTGTGCACTTCGTATTGCATATATTCTCTTGAAATTAAAAGAAGTCAATTGTTTCAGCCTTCCCTCCAAGTGAATGCGGGAAACGGTTTCATCAGAAGATTAGTTAGAGCCCAATTAAAGTGAACAGACTTAAGTACTGAAAATTTGGGGCTGAAAATAATGCCAAAAGTACACATTGAACTTGTTATGCCATCATTGAACAAATATAAGGTTACAATATTTCACATCTGAACCTCTGGGGTGTTAATATTTTGTTGTAATTACATATAGCTTACATATGCCTTTGCATTTCTGGAACACTGGAGTCACTTGCTTCAGAGCACCTCTGAAGTGCAGTGTGCTTCCTATATTGTGGTCAATAAGTATACCCCTCCATTACAAACAAAACAATCATTTGTCCACATTCACCTGAAATCAAATACTTATTATTTGTTTTACAATTAAGACTTAATTGGAATCTAAATTGGAATCTTTTCACCTAAACCTCTCATTCAGAAAGTGTGTAAGTAATGGTTGAACATTAAAAGTAATACTACTTTAAAAGTAGTACATTACTACATTAAAAGTAATACTACTTTTAGTCTCTCTCACATTACCTCTATCACAGTTCACTTCTCAGACAAGGTAGCAGTTCAAATACACATAGTAGTTGAACAACTGAAACTGATTAAGGCTGGCTTTTTTCATTCACATTCATTGGGGTGTTGTGGTTCATATACATGACAGGAGACCTAGATCAGCATCTGCTCAGCTATGAAACCAAATGGACTTTCTTGAGCCAGTCACTCTCCTGCATCTGCCTAGTAGTATACCTCAGATTCTAGCCCTGTTCAGGTATTCAGCTGCAACCAGAACAGGAAGGAACACCCTGGCAAGTCATAGCTGCATACTGTGGCTCTGTCTCCAGATTTCTCTACATTCATTGCTTGTCTACAGAAGCATGTGGTGAATTCACAGGGAATTTCTCTCCACACTCTAGAACCTCAGGATTTTAAGACAGAAAAATTCCCAAAGCTCAGCACTTCTTGGCACACAAGCACCGAGTACAGGAAAAGCAAGGGGTGTCACCATAGTGTATGTCAGGGTGGGTAGCGTTGCAAGCCTATGAGCTCCTATTCCTTCTCTATCTGAAATTATCTGAACACTGCTGTTGTCAGGATAACATGAAAAAATCCCACATAAAGTACCTTCAAGTCCTTGTAGAAACACAAAATTTTTTCAGCTCTTCTAGAGATATTCATACATGAAGCATGTCATTAAAACCAAGATTTGCTCTGTGCGAGTGTGTTAACAAATGCCAACTGCTAGACTATCAAAGTGAATTGATCATGGCACCAAAACTCATGATCCAAACTTGGAAATGTAGTTTACAAAAAATTCATTCAACATTAAAATATTTTTGTAAATGTTTAGATTCCATCTTCTAAAGAAAGAATGACCAAGACATATACAAACCCTTGAAAAGTTATGCCATTGTTTATAGTAAGACAGCTATTACTGTTAAATCTATGCAGTTACAAAACTCAGGAAGACTTGTTTGAAAACTACTCATTCTTAAATTAGGTTTGCTTATAAAAAGAATAAAAGTTCTATTTTTATTTATGTTCATAATACAAAGTGCTTTATGGCTTATGTATGCACAAATATTAGCTAGTGAATGTCTCCACAGCCTACGTATCTATACTAAGAAGGAGCCAACTAAATTAAGCTAAATAGTATCAAACAATGCAGCTCAGTAAGAGTCAAGCAAAGGTCCTGTGGCTTACCCAGGCAGGGTGAAGTCTGATGAATCAAGGGGGAGGCCCTCCCCTTGGTGTTCCTCAGATCATGTGACCCTGTCCACTATCAAATGGAAGACCTTCTGTTACCAAAAAGGGCTGTTTTGTATAGGGGAATAATTACACTGCCCTTATTGGAAACTTCAGGACCATAGGCTGGATAACAAGACGGCATAATGCAGAGAAATCCCCTTTTAGCTTAAGGAGGAGACTGAAAGAAAGATAACTTTTAATAAAAGATCATATTTTTATTACAAAAACACACAGGTAAACATAATGCACATGAAAAATGATGAGTCTTGGTCCTAGTACTTGCATCTAGTGTACCTAGCTTTATGGTGGTTGCATGTGAAAAGTATTTGGTGCCTCCGAGGAAATTAGAAAGGGAACGGTTGCAGGGAAGGATTTTAGGGGTCCCTGGTCTGCCAAACCCAGTTGCTGACTAAAGATGGGGAGAGAATGGGAGAAAAAAAGGGGGGGAAGAAAGGAAAAAGTCCCAGATGCGAGATAGTTACCTGACTTGTAGAGCAGTTGGATGGGGGGGGGGGGAGTCCTGTGGAGGACCCTCTGACACAGAGGAAGAGCCAGAGAGAGAGCATGCGGGCAGAAGCCCTCTCTTAAATAGGGTTTTTCCAGACCTGGAGCTGACCTAGATGACCTGGATGTGACCTAGAGCTGACCTGGATGTGCTTGCTTACTACCACACAGTGGGGTACTTGGAATATGTAAAACATTGAAAGGATTATCAGCAAAATTCAATAGGGTCAAATGACTGTCTTCCTAGCTGGGGGAACTTACACAATACATAACCCAGGAAAGCAGTTCAAATTTGCATAGAGTACTTAAGCAGTGATTGAGTTAAAACAATACAATGAATAGGAGACACTTAAACAATGATTTACTATGCCAGACTTCTTCCTCCTAGAGAGGTGGAGGTTGTATCTTCCTAGAGAGGTGGAGGTTGTATCAGCTTGTGACTTGACCAGAGTTTTTGGAAACGTGTGCTGGGAGAGGTGTGGCCTGCATGATGTTTTAGTAACATAACCAGATATAAAATCACAACTAAAAGGCAAAAGGGGATTTTCACGTAACACTTCCTACATGCAAAGACTGAGCCACCCTAGAACCACTGAGGAGAATTTACAGGTAAAACCAAGTTTCCCCATTCTGTTCTGTATACTTCTGAAATTTCTCCTAGTTCTCCAACTCTGAGAAATTCTATACCAAAACAAAGGTTAACAATAAGCGATGGAGTCCAAAAATTTTGGCTGGACTTGATAAGTAGTAATTATTTCTAGTAGCCAGCAAGGTCAAGCTCATCATACTCTATAGTCACAAAATGGACAAGGCCTTTGAAACCAGAAATATCACAGTTTTAGAACAGGATGCATAGTTAGGAAGAGGTCAGTTAGAGAAAGTAGAGAAATTTCACCATCAACCAGATCCTCAGTTTTCTTCTATTTTGATCAGATAGTAGATACAGGATGTTCCTTCCCAAGAATTATATTTTTATATTCGTTCCCACCACACTTTCATTCCCTTCATGCAGGCTGTATACACTGAAAAAGCTTTCATGTGCAAGACCAGTTCCCATATGTTGGGCTACATAAAGAAAGATTCAGTGTTTGACTGAATTCACTACATTACACACAGCTGATATAAACCAACTAATCCCCAACACTTGTTCTACTTCTTACATATTACAAAGGCACAATTCACTTGATGATGCCAGTTCTCCCTCATATGCTAGAAGCTAATTGAGTTCTAATGTTCAAGAAGATGGGTGTCAAACTTCTTCCATTCATGGTGCCTGCTGAGGGCCAGAAATGACATAATTTAGTATATGATGGCCAGGAATAAGCACTTTGCTCTCATGTAGGAACTCATTAGCTGCAAGTGACAGAAGGTAAAATATGCAGATCTTGATCATATTGTGAAGATATGGGGAAGTCGAATTATCAAGTGGACCACCATTTCAGCAGTGCCAGCTGAGAGGTGCTCTGCAATGTTAATGCCTCAGCACAAGTGGCACTGCTGAAAGGGCAGCCCATGTGATAATTGGGCTTACTGAGCACCATCTCCCTCTCACCCCCTTGATCTGCACCTTTTCCCTTGCTTTCTGAGGCCTCCTATCTCCCCCTCCCAGAGCCTTGGCAGAAGCAGGACTGCTGAAAGGGAGGCACCAGGAGACCCAAATAATAACATGGTGTGGATAAGGAGCTGTGTTTGGCCTGCAGGCCTTATATTTGACACCCTGTTCTAGATCATTCAATTTCATAGAAGACAACTGAGACAGATGCAGAAGTTTAAGTGAGCAGAAGTGAACATGGGACTTTAGTGGGATTGGCAGTTTGACCAAGGCATAACTGCAAACCATTCCCATATAATTAAAAAGTGAGAAGAAAGACAGAAACTCATTTCGCTGCTCTGGAAGCTTTAAGTTATAGCAAAGATTATGACAATATAAACAAAAGGATTGGTTTGTTTTTATTACCAGTGTACAGGAGATAGGTCAAGCATATAAGATCAACACAAACTTGTTAAATCTGTGATTTTAGCAACCCTATTTGAGTGAAAGTGAATTCTACAAAAACCAAAAATTTGACAGTAAAAATGAAACCTGACAGGCAACAAGAGTAGGTGTATGATTAACCAAGGGGTTCCCAAACTGTGTGTCACAATGCCATGGGGCATCGCTGGCAGAGAAACCCACAACAGAGCTTTAAATGGTGGTAGGAGGCACAGCCTGGTGGGCTGAATGCCAATGCACAGTTTTCACACAATTTGAAAAGCCAGCCCAACTGCCCACCCAGAGACTTCTACCACTGTTTAAAGCTCCATCATGGGTCTCCAAAAAGGAAGTAACAGGTGATCATATCTTTGCCAGTCACTTCCAGGAACCATGCAGTGAGTTTGCAGCACAGGGGGGAGGTGTCATAGACTGAAGAAGATTGGGAAGTGCTGGATTTATCCAATTCTATGACAGTTTCTGTTTGGATGGAGCTTGTGGCCAATACCATCAAGTCTGCGCTAAATATTCAAAGCCTAAATCTGCAACATTTAGGTCTACCCCAGGGGCCTACAAACTACAGCCTGTGAGCTAGATCCAGTGTGCTGGAATAATCTACTCAGGTGCGGCAGTGGTGAAGCCTTGCCATTCCACCTTGCAGCCTCCAATCTTCGCACCCAAACTTTGCAGAAACATGCAACAGGCAGCTGCTTCCCCAGGAAACAGGGGTACAGAGCCTTCTGGGGAGATCTACAGCAGAAGCACCTGCCCAGCACAAATTCTGCAAAGACAGGGTGCAGAGACGGGGAGGCGGAACAGTAAGACCACTACTGCCACACCTGAGAGTATTTTCTCTGTGCACTGCAGGCCGTTGTTTGGAGGGCCCTACTATGGCCTTCAGGGTGCAGAACATCTCATTTGCCATCCACAGGGAACAATCTGAAATTACTCTTTAGCTACTATTATCTAGACTACCTCCTAGCACCAGTCCAAGTTAAGAGACTCTACAATTTGGTAATTTTGCAGTAATATGAATATAAAATGTAATTGACTGATTTTCATTAATACAAGTTAGCTTCTTTGTTCCCCCCTGTAAATACTACCAAAGTTCAGTCATTACCAGTATTGTCTGAAGTTAGTTTTCTCCTGAAAATTGCTAATCCAACCAACAAGCCTATCTGAAGATTCCCCACTTTTCTTCCTAACAGAGCAAGCAGCTTACATGACTCTCAGATGGAGGATGAGGCAGAATTTCAAGGATAGCTGCAGCAATCAAGCATCAAACACACAACAATGCAACTCAGTCATAGCAGCCTTTAAAACTGTCAGATGACAGGTTGACACAAACATCACATTATTCAGAAGTACCTACTTCCCTGTAAATTAAATGGCCTTGTTACACAGAGGGCAGCCTGCCTACTCCAATCATGAAAGAGTGCCCAATAATAACTGGAGTCAGATACAGAGAGGGCACTGCTTTTCAGTGCTCTTCCTTTGATCTACCAGGATCAACAACTGTAGTTAAATAATGACAAGTGCCAAAGTACAGCAGCTGCCAAGGGTTTCATTCTTCAGATCTTTCTTCATTTGTTAAAGACATCACAAAGGAATATAATCCAAGACCATTGTCTAAAAATTGTTTCTCAATTCCTATTGAAAAAGCACAGGACGAAAGAATTCTAACATTTAACATTCTGCTATTGACAATCTCTTAAGTTTTAAGACAATTTAACCATTCGTAAGAGTTATGACTGCTACTTCACAAGTGAGATACTCTAGGAACAAAAGAAGGGAAGTAGCAGCCGTAACGAGGAGATATAAGTGTATTGTACCAATAGGAAGATGACTCCCAGCTCCACATTTAATTTGCAATTCTTTCAGGTTTCAAATGGGCAAGAAATCCAAAGCTGTTACAACAAATCAAAGCCCACTATTCCGATAATGTTTATGGTCATTCTTCCTAACACGTGTAGGACAAACTGAGCACCTAATTCCTCATGCAGCAAGGGCAACAGAGAGAAGAAGCTGAACATAAGTTCTTAACATGTTATTAGTACCTCTCTGAAAGTGCAGAACACTTGCTTTCCTGTTGATGGCTACAGAATTTGATTCTTCACCAGGAGGCAAAAACATGCTTATTTTTTAAGACAAATTTCTTCACATTTATCCACTATGTTATGTCAAATAAAACAATTTCAAAGAAAATATCAGCTGAAGGTATACTTGAGTAATATGATGGTTGTTGGGTTAGAAGTTAAGGTAGGTATACTCTACAGCAGTGATTTTTCAACCTTTTTCATCTCATGGCACACTGACAAGGTACTAAAATTGTCAAGGCACACCATCAGGTTTTTGAGAATTGTCAAGGCACACCATGCTGCCAGTGGGGGGCCTACATCCCCCCATTGGTCTTACTAATAAATTACCTCTCCCCAAATTCCTGTGGCACACCTATGGACCACTCACGGCACACCAATGTGCCACAGCACAGTGGTTGAAAATGGCTGCTCTACAATGCATACTTTTGCTGTTGATATTTGAACACTTCCGATATACAAATGGCACAGACAACCCTGTGTAGTAAATCAAGTTTGAGGATGTCTCCCAGACATTTGCAATGCACAGCTGGTAACCAGAACTGAAATATTTTCATTAATCTATACTAGCAGCTTTAGATGAGGGTAAAGATCAGTCTTGAAAATAGCCTCTTAGCCTGGTCTCATGCAGCAAGCAAGAATCTGCTCAAATATGATTACTACTTGGTTATTAAACTTTTATATGGTACTTTCTGGGTGTACAAAGCGCTTCACACATATTGATGTTCTTGCACCAACCCTGTCAGTTGAGTTTTATCCTCTTATTGCAATGAGAGTTGAGAGGAAGTGGCTTGTTTATGGCCACCTAGTGAGAATACAAGATAGGAGAAACTCAAAGCAGGGAAGTTCCAATTTGCAACTTACTATGTCACTACACCACTCCCGCTCTAGCAGGAAAGCTTTTTATAAAGTTTCACTTTACTCTAGCTGCTTAACCACTCTTCTTTCCCCTCTTACGCCTAAGCAACCAATTCATTCTTTTCTAGGGAGATCTTAAACTCTTTAAAGCTAGAAAAGCAAAGACAGACAACTACATAGTCCTGCTTTTCCTATAAGGTGCTCACAACACAGTGTACAAGGTGTTATTCACACATCCACCTCCAATTTTACCCTCCCCCACAAGGTATGTTAGGCTGAGAGGTTCAAGGCTGCCCAGTAGCCCAGTACCCAAGTAGTTCAGACATCGCCACACTGCTGCCCATGGCAGAAACACAGTTCTTACTATGCATTTTTCTAGTCTACAACTAGAACACTCACACTACAGAAGAGTCTGCTGCTCACCTGTCAGGTACCCCCCACCAACAGAACACAAGATCAGAACGAAAAAGCACAAATTTTTAAACTGCACACTGCTTTCCACAACCTAACTGATACATCTATCAAGAAATCAAAGACCACACTAATCTCCCGTGCCCTGATGTGAAGGGTGCCTGTCTAGATGAAAAAAATCATACCTCATGTATTGCTTTAGGATTGTCAGTCCATTCCCCAAGCTTCAGGGAGAAGCACAAAAATTCAAAAGCTATATGCTAGGCAATGCTTGCCCTGACAGACAGGAACTCCTAACATAGGGGACTGCCTATATCAGTGGCAGTCCTCTCATTTTCAACTAAGGGGTACCCATCTGCTAGGTAACTTCAGAGTCAAATATCCTAATACAGTGTTTCTCAAACTGTGGGTCGGGAACCACTAGGTGGATTCCAATTCATTTCAATATTTTATTTTTAATAGATTAGACGATGTTACCATGGTATGTGACTGCATTTAGGGAAATGTTACAGACCTGTACTTTGAACAAGCTACTATGTATATGCTTTTAACAATGATAGTAAATGGGACTTACCCCTGGGTAAGTGTGGGTAGGATTGCAACCTAGGATAGTTAAAAATTTTCCTGCTTGATGTCACTTCCGCTCATGACATCACTTCTGGGAGTCCTGACAGATTCTCATTCTAAAAAGTGGGTCCCAGTGCTTAAGAACAACCCCACTGGATCAGGCCATAGGCCCATCTAGTCCACCTTCCTGTATCTCACAGCCTCCCACCAAATGCCCCAGGGAGCACACAAGACAACAAGAGACCTGCATCCTGGTGCCCTCCCTTGCATCTGGCATTCTGACATAGCCCATTTCTAAAATCAGGAAGTTGTACATGCACATCATGGCTTGTAACCCGTAATGGATTTTTCCTCCAGAAACTTGTCCAATCCCCTTTTAAAGGCGTCCAGGCCAGATGCCATCACCACATCCTGTGGCAAGGTGTTCCACAGACCAACCACATGCTGAGTAAAGAAATATTTTCTTTTGTCTGTTCTAACTCTCCCAACACTCAATTTTAGGGGATGTCCCCTGGTTCTGGTGTTATGTGAAAGGGTAAAGAGCATCTCTCTATCCACTCTGTCCATCCCCTGCATAATTTTGTATGTCTCAATCATGTCCCCCCTCAGACGCCTCTTTTCTAGGCTGAAGAGGCCCAAACGCCATAGTCCTTCCTCATAAGGAATGTGCCCCAGCCCAGTAATCATCTTAGTCGCTCTCCTTTGCACCTTTTCCATTTCCACTATGTCTTTTTTGAGATGCGGCAACCAGAACTGGACACAATACTCCAGGTATGGCCTTACCATAGATTTGTACAACGGCATTATAATACTAGCCATTTTGTTCTCAATACCCTTCCTAATGATCCCAAGCATAGAACTGGCCTTCTTTACTGCCGCCGCACGTTGAGTCGACACTTTCATCGACCTGTCCACCACCACCCCAAGATCTCTCTCCTGATCTGTCACAGACAGCTCAGAACCCATCAGCCTATATGTGCATCCTTTATGTGAAGTTTTGATTTTTTGCCCCAATGTGCATGACCTTACACTTACTGACCACTGTCCTAATGACATGGTGCATTCACACAGCATTAATTCTGATTGTTGCATCCCACAAGCTTTCATAAGAGGTTTGCTAGATCAAGCTGAGGGCTTGTCCATTCCAGCTTCTTGTATTGCACACTAGCACATCAGATGCCTCTGGGAAAACACACAAGAGGCACACAATATCCTCTTGCCAATCCCTCACATCTAGCATTTACAGACAGCCTCTCTCTAAAACCTGGAAGTTACCTACAGTCATGATTTCTACTCTGTGATGGATTTTTCCTTCATCAATCTGTCCAACCCCCTTTGAAAGGCATCTAGGTCAGATGCTACTGCAACCATCCTGTGACATGGTTTTCCATAGATTACGCACTGCATGAAGAAATATTTCATTTTGTCTGTTCTGTCAGTCAGTTTTAATAGATGTTCCCTGGTTCTGGTGTTATGCAAGAGGGAAAAAAACTTCCCTTTATCCACCGCACACATAATTTTATGCATCTCAATTACCTGTTCCCTCACGCACCTTCTTTCTAGACTGAACACTGTAGTCTTCCCTCAAAAGGGAGGTGCCTCTTACACACAGATCATTTTGGTTGCTCTCTTCCACAACTTTTTCAGTTCCACTATATTCTTTTTAAGTTATGGTGACCAAAACTGGACATAATATTCTGGAAGTGGCCTTACCATCACTTTGTATAAAGGCATTATATTGACAGTTTTAGTCTTAATCCCTTTAATAATTACGAGCATGGAATTGGGCTTCTTCACACTGGATTGACACTCATTGAACTATCCACCACCACCCCAAGATGTCTCTCCTGATCCACTATAGCTCAAAACCCATTAGTGTACACATACTAATGTTTATGCACACTTCCCCCTTTAAGTACTCTTGCTATAGAGACTTTCACTTATACATTCTGCACATATTAAGACCATCCCTCTATATGCATAACAAGATTTTTGATATAAGGTACAGGAATAGTGGGGGAGGGAAAGGACAAAGTCTCTCATGGAGGCAAGACCTACCACCTGTTTTACCCAACAGGTATGCCTCCACACCACCTGAGATCCAGAGATAAAGAGAAGGAATTTGCTTCACATATCCATGAAGGTGTTTCCTGGTCACCAACCATTTCGTAAACCATATGAGGACCAGCCCTCTTATTCCCTGACTATGGAGTCTTTGGCGAAGGACTGTGTCAAACACCTTTTGAAAGTCCAGATACATGGACTCTCACCCACATCCACATGCCTGCTGACCTTTACAAAGAACTCCAAAACATTTGAAAGGCAAAACTCACTGTTACAGAAGCCACTGCAATTCTTCTTAGCAAAGTTTGCTCTTCTACAAGTTTCAAGATTTACCTTTGATTAAGCTTGCCACCATCTTACCTCTAACATTCTATTCCTTATATATTTACTGACAATTCTGAAATGTAGTGCATAGCGAACACTGCATATAAAACATACAAGTCTCTTACCTTGCAACATGCATCTATATGCCGATTCAGATATTGCATATATATGTGGAGGCATTTCATGGCGTTTCTTTCCTCTGTACATCTCAATGATGTTCTCAGAATAAATTGGGAGATTCTTGTAAGGATTTATGACTACACAGAAGAGTCCAGAGTACGTCTACAGAAGAAGGAAACACACAGTTAGTTAGCTGTTTACTGTACATTCATACATATGCACCATGGGGGGGGGGGGGAACAAAACTGGGAGAGCTCTTGAACAAGACTAGAAAGTTAAAATGGAAATTAATATGGAAGTTTAATGGGTTTGCTTTTTCTATATGAAAGATAGGGATTAACAATTAGCAGCTCCTGGGCTAAAGCCAGCCCTCCAGTTGCAAACCTAAAAAAAGGGTGCAGAGAAGGAGTAACAGTGACAAAGGGACTTGCCAGCAACCCACAAGGTTGGTTTTTGGCCCATCAGCTGTTTTTGTCTGAAACTGACAAACTGCTTGAGCAGACTCACAAAACAAAGTACACATCTAATGCATGAATTCACATTGTATTAATCACTGGCTGCTGATTCAATTCCAAGCGCTGGTACCTACCTTTAAAGCCATTCATAGCTTATCTGAAGAACTGCCTTCTTCCACACAATCCAACTTGCCCCCTTAGGTCATGAGAGAGCACTCTTACAGGTGCCCCCCCCCCCAGAGAAGAGGGGGTCATGGCTAGAGAAGGGCTTCCTCAGCACTGTACCTAGGTTGTGGAATGCCGTTTCTGAGGATTCGTGAGCTGCCTCACCTTGATGGAACCAAGAATACTTAGTTCAATTAGCTCATAGTTTGGTCTGAGGGTTTCATTAATATTTTGTGGCTTCCATGTTATAAGCCAGTTGTTCTCACACTTTTAGGGAGAATTACTCCCTCAGTAATTTTTTACAGGGGAAGAGCGAGGGCAGGACCATGATCACCAGGTTCACATACCTAGGGGGAGCACTTTCACTTAGTTAGGGCTGCTGGAGGCTGAAGGACATGCGGGGAGCCCCATGTAGCCCTCCACAGGGCTCCCCAATGCTTGGAACATTGCAAAGTAAGTGAGTGCAAAGCACTTCCTGGTTGTGATGCAAAGAGAAAGTGCTTTGCACTTGTTTATTTTACAACATTCCACACATCGAAGAGCTCTGCAGAGGGCTGCGCAGGGTTTTGCGCACCTCCTAGAGCCTCCAACAGCCCTACCTAAGTGAAAGTACCCCTTCGCCCCCCCCTTGGCAACTCGATCCTGGGGGTTGCATCACTGTCTCTCCCCTTCCCCCAGCCCTTAAAGGGCCCCACCTGTCTGAGAACCACTGTTATAAGCTATGATTGGTTGCTGCCTGCATGCTGTTTGCCCATGCTGTTCGTTAGTCATTTTAATGAGGTAAAACAGGGGTGTCCAAAGTTTTTGGCAGGAGGGCCACACCATCTCTCTGACACTATGTCAGGGGCTGAGGGGGGGAACAATTAACATTTAAAATTTGAATAAATTTACATAAGTTTACATAAATGAATATACAGTATTAAAAATGAACTTATATGAATGAATGAAGGTCTTGCAATAGCTCAAGGTCTATAAAAGGACTTGCACAAAGCAAGGCTGGCCTTTCCTTTGCTGCCGCTACTGCATCACAGATGTGAAACAACAAGCAGTGGAGGGAGCCCTCATCCCACAGCTCATGAGAGAGGTCAAACAGTCACCCTCACACTGAGAGCAGTTGCGTTGGGCCAGTGTGGGCTCCAACAAATCTCCAGAGGGCCAGAGGCTCATTGGAGACTGGGGGCTCCCTGAGGGCCGCATCAAGAGGCCTCGATGGCCGCATATGGACCCAGGGACGGGGTTTGGGCACCCCTGAGCTAAAAGAACAGCCCTGCTGAATCAGGCCACAGGCCCATCTAGTCCAGCTTCCTGTATCTCACAGCAGCCCACCAAATGCCCCAGGGAGTCCACAAGACAACAAGAGACCTGCATCCTGGTGCCCTCTCTTGTATCTGGCATTCTGCCATAGCCCATTTCTAAAATCAGGAGGTTGCACATACCCATTATGGCTTATAACCCGCAATGGATTTTTCCTCCAGAAACTTACCCAGCCCCCTTTTAAAGGCATCTAGGCCAGATGCCATCACCACATGCTGTGGCAAGGAGTTCCACAGCCCAACTACACACTGAGTAAAGAAATATTTTCTTTAGTCTGTCCTAACTCTCCCAACGCTCAATTTTAGTGGATGTCCCCTGGTTCTGGTGTTGTGTGAGAGGGTAAAGATCATCTCTTTATCCACTCTGTCCATCCCCTGCATAATTTTGTATGTCTCAATCATATCCCCCCTCAGGCACCTCTTTTCTAGGCTGAAGAGGCCCAAACACTGTAGCCTTACCTCATAAGGAAAGTGCCCCAGGCCAGTAATCATTTTAGTTGCTCTCTTTTACACCTTTTCCATTTCCACTATGACCTTAATGAGATGGGGTGACCAGAACTGGACACAATACTGGCCTTACCATCGATTTGTACAACGGCATTATAATATTAGCCATTTTGTTCTCAATACCTTTTCTAATGATCCCAAGCATAGAATTGGCCTTTTTTACTGCCGCTATTAGCTATTAATTACGGGGTTTTAGTTTCATATTGTATCAGATATCCTAAGTACTTTTAATTTTTTTTTCTGTGTTCTTTAAGTCCCTTTGAATTACCCATTAGGAATCAGAAAAGCAGAATATAAACACTTCAAATATTAAGCAATCAGCACATTTAGTAATGTCTCCTTATCAGCGTTATATTTTAAAAAGTAATGTTATTCTCAATTAATTCTTTCCTGACTTGAAAATGGTACAACACAACCAGAAAGTTTACTGCTTAAAATCTGAGGCATGGTATACCACATCCAAAAACCTAGAAAACTAAACCCTGTCATAGTGAACACTACGGTTCTCAAGGAAAATTTTGTATAACCTATCACAGTACTGGGCATGCATGCACCTGTATCAGAGTACTGTGTATGAACACACCTGTGTACAACCTTGCCAAGACTACATTGTAGCATTCCTACTTGGGCAATGACCTGCGCTCCAGGAAAAGGGAACTACAGGTGGACCCTTGTTATCTGTGGGGGTTCTGTTCCTGGAACCTTCATGGATACCAAATTCTGTGTGAAACCAAACCACGTGGGGTCCACTGAACTCCGAACATAACCAGCACCTTGTTCTGGTCACGTCTGGAGCTGTTCAGAGGCCTGTGGAGGCTGCATGCAGCCTCCAAAGGCCACAAACTGGCTTTGAGAGGTCTTAGAATGGCACTTTTGGAAAACCTAAAGTGTCATTCTAGGACCTCTGGAGAAGTTTCTAAAGCCTTTGGACACTGTGCACAGCCTCCTTGGGCCTCAGAAAGGCCCCCAAAAGCTTCAGAGGCCATTTCCCCAAAGCACGCAACCTCCTCAGGCCAGAATTGCCTCCAGAGATCCTAGAAAGGCATTTCTGGATTGCGTGAAGCCTCCAAAGGCCTCAGAAGATCCTCCGGAGGCAAGTAGAGCACTGCTTCAGTCACCTCCGGAGACTTCGGGTTGGACTGAATGTGGCTCAACAGAGGGGTCGGGAGGACCCACACTGAGCCAAATCCATGGATGCAAAATCCACAGATAAGAAGCTCAACCTGTACAGGTTTACCTGTACCGGTAGATTACCCCTTATCCAGACTATCCTGAAATCTAGACATTTTTGTCAAACACATTTTTAAAAAAATTTTGTAGTGTGAACACTAGAAGGTCTTGTACTCATTCCCACGTACAGTGCAGGTTAAGGCTGAAAGTTCCGTTCTCTGCTCTGTAATGTGTACTTGTACAGACGCTGACATTTCTCAACATTTCTCAACATTAACTCAAGCAGTGATTGAGTTAAAACAATACAACGAATAGGAGACACTTAAACAATGATGCCAGACTTCTTCCTCCTAGAGAGGTGGAGGTTGTATCTTCCTAGAGAGCTGGAGGTTGTATCAGCTTGTGACTTGACCAGAGTTTTTGGAAACGTGTGCTGGGAGAGGTGTGGCCTGCATGATGTTTTAGTAACATAACCAGATATAAAATCACAACTAAAAGGCAAAAGGGGATTTTCACGTAACACTTCCTACATGCAAAGACTGAGCCACCCTAGAACCACTGAGGAGAATTTACAGGTAAAACCAAGTTTCCCTTGGTTTATCCTAACTGAAGCTTCAGTCAATCTAGACCTCTCATATCCTCTGTAGCCACTACCTCCTAAACATATACCCTCTCGCCTATCACTTTCTCATGTTTCCAGAACTCCTCACAAAAAGCAGACACACACTATCACAAGTTCCCATATTAAACTCTAGACTTAAAAAAGCACAATGCACAATATTATATGGGTTACATAGCTTATCCTGAAAAATAAAGAACAAGTTCTCATGGTGCTGATATTAATTCACTGCGTACAGTAGTATTTCTGTACAGAAATACAGTAGTGTTTGTGCAATAGCTCCTCTTGAAAAAAATACATGCACTAGATAAACCCCATTTAAAGCTCTAGAGTGCCCTCTTGTCTTCTCTTATAAAGGAGGAGGGGAGGGGGGAGGGGACGGCCCAGTCCAGTGCTGAATTGCTGCCAGAGGGAGCGCATTGCTGCCTCTCCAGCAAGAATTCTAGGCACCCCTCCTCCATCTGGAGGAGGGTTTTTTTTTTTAAACAGAGCTGGTGGATCTGCCAGCTTCTTTCCCTTTAAAAAAAGACAAATAGGCAGTGAGAAGGCAAGGGTTGACATTCAGGTCATTTGCCCCACTTGCTCCCCCCTAGGTTCACCACTGTATCTCTGTAGAACAGGGGTGTCAAACTCGTTTCATACAGAGGGCCAAAGTTAGCATCCAGGGCTCTAGCTGAGGGTCGGAAGTGATGTCATTAAGCAGAAAGTGACATCATTAAGCAGCTAATGGTCAGAAATCAGACCCTGTTCTCATATAAAAACTCATTAACTGCAAATGACAGAAGAGAAAGCATGTAAATCTTGATCATATTTCAAGATTTGGGAAAGCCCAATTTTCAGGGGAATTTTCAGTGTGATAATACTCCTGGAAATCCAGTTCCAGATAAGCTACCATGGTTTATGCCTGTGAAAATTTCAGTCTTCAAAGGGTAATCCCACACAGAGCACAGTATAGTCCCAAAATTTATGGGTTAAAGGAGCATTGCCAATTCACTGACACCAAGAGGGTCCAAGATATCTCACCTAGTAGAATTTACCCAAATCAGTATTACAACTAAGCTCCTGAGCACAGCTGTGAATTTATTTGCATACCAAAACTTCAACCTAAAGAACTGGGGGGAGGGGGGCAAGGCACTCAACCCTATTCAAGATCACAGGATTTGTCACCTATCACCACTAGCATGTTGTAGTTCAGTTTTGATTGGCTCACTCACTTTCAACAATCCACCCTGGATCAACACTGAAAAAGTATTACAAATTTATTTGTAAAATTTATGCCCCACCAAGGGCACTCAAGGCAGCTTACAAACATTTTTGCCACTCAGTCAGAGGACTAAAACAGCCATGTCCTTTACCAAATTTTAACCAATAAGGCACATTTGTTGGCTACTACACAGTCTAATAAAGGCCAGCCAAATAATTGCTACTTACATAAATGAGCCCAGAGTAGTATCGGTCCTTCAAATTATGCAGAACAGAGGCTTCATTCAAGCAGGTTAATTCTGCCATGTCTTCTACTTTAGAAAACTTGGGAGGGTTCATCTTCTGAATATCATCTTTGTTGACTACTGCTTTCTTTCCATTCTCAGCCAGTTCAACCAGCACTTCATCTCCTCTTTCTTCTTTGATGCTGGCAGCTTCAAAGCCATGACGCTCTGAAGGAATCCACACTAGTTTTTTAGCAGTCCAGTCAGCTTGTGTAGCAGGATTGTAGACTACTGCCCTGTCCACAAAGAGGTATCTCTCTGGGTCCTCCTGTCCAGTCCTCTGTGCCATCATAACGTGGTAACTGTAACCTAGTAAGAAATGAAAGCAGAAATCACAATCATTAGAAACCAATGAACATAGATCGTCTTATGATTCACTAAAAAGTACTCCATACTTACATACTACACACATAAGCTGTCATTAGATGTAATACACACACTAGCTAGCATTAGATTTACAATCTCAAAATTCATTTGAAAAAGGATTTGCAAGACTCTGCAGAATTGTATTGCTTATGGAAGCAAAACATCCTGTGAAACTAGGCCAGTTATGGTGGTTAGGTTGGCTTCACAGAAAAATAACACTATTCTGCAATGCTGTTCACTAAGAGCGGAATCTGTAGCCCACTTAAGAGTATATTCAAATCTGCTTCGCTCCATTTTCTTGATACATTAATTGAGCCTATGGCAATTGAGTCTGCTGCAGATTACCAGTTTCTTTTCACCAAACATACACTTTTCCTTCTTTACAAGTCTTTTACTGTACAGATTTTCACTAATACATACTGCACATATCAAGACTATCCCTCTTTATCCATAAAAAGATTTTTATATAAGCTCCAGGAATGATGAGGGGGAGGGAAAGGACCACGTTTCTCATGAAGGCACGATCTACCTCCCATTTTACCCAACATGTACACCGCCACACTACCTTGAGCTCCAGAGATAATGGAGGCATTTGCCTCGCATATCCAAGGCATTCCAAGAGGCTGGACCAATTTAGGATTTCTCTCCCTGGTCCCCTTTCTCAGGTGAGCTCCTGCAGGCTCCAGAGAAGTACTCGCTACCTGATGCTCAGTGCGCTTCCACTCATTCAAGGCATATGCATTACACATTCCCTTGTAAAATGTATGTTTTTTCTGCTGTAATTCTACAAATTATTGTGAATGTGTCCTGAAGAACAGAAGAAGATTAAAGAACTCATGGGAAAATGGAAAAACAGGTAAAACAGAAGGGAGTTGCTTACAGCTTGAAACAAAAGCTTGAGGTGCTAAATCTCATTATGTGATGACTGAATATCTGAAACATTTTCATTGACCTTAACACTTTACACGATGCTGTGTAATGTTATTCTATTTTCTCATGCCACACAACTTTGTCCTTATGTTACTAAGTACTTAGGGCTTAGGTATTCAATCTACATGTCCCGCTTCCTTAGGGAGATGTGGCTAGCCTCCAGGGGTGTCGCCAGGCATGGGGGGGGGAAGGGGCTGGGCTGCTCTGCTGCACGTGCTGCCTGCTGACTTGCTGCTTTTCTGCAGCTGTGAATGAGGTGGGTGGGGCAGCGTGAGGCTGGGAGGACACTGAAACATGGTGGGGGGAGGTGGGAGAGAAGGCTGGCTGGGCAGGCGGAGGTGCTGCATCTCATCATGGAGCTCTCTCCATGTGCAACCTCGCCCCAAGGACTACATTTCCCAGTGTGCCCCTCACCCTGGGCATCCTGAGATTGGTCAAGGCTGGAGGAAAGAGTTTGGAGGTACTGCATCTCATCAGCACAGGGGCACTCCTGGCAGGCTTCAAAGTGGGAGGGAAGAGTAAGTCCTCCACTTGGGGAGCCCAGCCTGCTCTTAGTGTCCAAATGCCCCAGCCTGCATCCCTCCGTCTTGCCTGAGGGGAACAGGGGTGGCATCTGCATGTTTTTTGTGTGCGTGTGCGTGAGAGAGAGTGTGAGAGAGAGGCCCGTCTACTTTGGGGTGAGTTGTAATCTTGCTGGGTGTGGCTGCAATCCTTTCTACACTTTCCTAGGAGTAAGCCCCATTGACTCAAATGAGGCTTACTTCTGAGTAGACCTACATAGGCTGGGGTCTGTGTCAGGTTAACCAAGAATCTTCACCTTTCTCTTTTTCCTCCCCCTCCAAAAAAGAGAAAAAAGCCACTCTTGATGGCTTTGTCTCCAAAAATTGATTAAAAATTAAAATCCCCATTCCTTTTTAGCCATTCCCCTTTTTCCTCCTGCCTCCTTAGGGGGGGGGGGGTACTCTGTTGGCTGCGATTGTAAGACAAAAGGCACAATCCTCACTAGGTCTACTCAGAAGTAAGTCCTATTGTGTTCAATGGGACTTACTCCCAGGAAAGTGGGGTTAGGATTCCAGCCCAACAGTCTCTAGGTCTCAGTTTGCATCAGTTTCCCCTCCCCCAGCAAATTCATCCCCTCCCTTTCCAAAACCCTCCAGGTGTGCTGCTAACAAACCCAGGGCGCAATCCTAATCAGGTCTACTCAGAAGTAAGCCCTATTTTGTTCAATGGGGCTTACTCTCAGGTAAGTGTGGTTAGGACTGCAGCCTCAGAGTGCTGGGCAGCCTTGTTTCTAGTGTATAATTATAACACCTTCATCTCCATTTTGGGGGTAACTGAGGTGAGGTGTTGTAATAGGAAGCCATGGCCAATGGCTACAAGGATCAGGGAGGCACAAACAGGAAAAGTTTGAGAACCACTGACTTAGGGTGATCTTGAAGTGAACTTGGAATGGCTTTAGAATGAATTAGAATTAGAATGAATTAGAATTTTTCCTACTGAAATTAATATAATTTGTACTTATCCAGGTTTTTACTATAAGGGTTGTTTTCAGGAACATATTAAATACATATAAAGAGAGAGGGGTATGTACAGTACAGGTATAACCTAATTAGCAACAGATTTTTTTTTTACATGCGGTTTTATCTCAACCAGATGAGAAGGGCCCTTAAATTAAAAGAGAGAGGGCAGCAGGCTGTCCATCAATCATCCTCTCTCCAGGCACTTAGAACAGCTTCACTGGAAGGCAACTAACCCCTCCCTTCCCTTTGAGCATGTGAAAGAAAGACAATCACTTTGCTCTGGGTGGTGGGAGGAATGGTTCAGAGTGCAGCCTTTCTAAGAGCCTGGAGAGAGACTGATTGATGGATTGTCTGCTTAATGACTGTCTTACATCATTTGAGGCAAGCAAGGCTGTTTTTAAATCACCTAGCAAAGGGACATTGTTTTTGTTTTTTAAATTGTTTTTTTAAATGAATTAGCTTTAACCCCACTGAATAAGGAGACTCAACCTGCATTTGCTATTGTGAATAAGGAGATTCAACCTGTATTTGCTATTTGATGGTCATTTCTTTTCCATTCTTACACCAAAAACTAGCACCACATTACATTTCCACAAACACCAGTGCCAATTCATCATGATCAGGACACACTTCAATAGCCTCAGTGTATTTATTACACACTTGCTACCAGGTAAAGCATTTTTTTCCACTTGATCCCAGCACTCATTTCTAGCTTCCAAAAAAATGATGCTATACAGTAGGTATCTGATGCAATTAAAAGAATATGATATACATAAAAGCCTTCTAGGGATCACAAGGCAGGGAAAGCAGGTTTTGCCAGGCTCCAAAACAGATACTGCCGAGAGCTTATGAAGAGGCAAAACCAGATTCACAAAAAGAATTTAATGAAGAAATTTTTCAATTGAATTCCGAGAAAGGACTAGGTGGTTGAGTTCTGAAAGGAGTCATCTGGATAGCATACCAGCAACAATTTGCTGGTATCACAATCTAAACTTTAGACCAAGAGTTCGAGTAAGGTGCCTATACTTGAATCTGTTTTGTTACAAGTATCAAAATAGCTAAGGCAAACAGCACAATTCATGAACTGCATTTAGGTAGTGGTGACAAACTGCAAATTAATGAGCAATTGCAGAAAGGAACCACAAGGCTATCTATAATACAAGTCCAGCCTATTTATACACAGATTTTTAATACATGGATTTGACTCAACACGAATGGCCCCTGCAAATGAAAAGGAATGTACTGATCCCTGGAGAAGGGAAAAAATGCACCCCTTTAAAATCAGTTTAAAAACTGAACAGTCCTTTAACAATAGCCTCCTTAATGAGAGAGGGGGGCAATTGGCTGAAAACCCATCAATCCTTCTCTCTCAAGGTGACCCCTCCCTTCTCCCCCAGCACTGAAAGAAAGGTGATCACTTTGCACTGGTGAAGGGAGGGACTGAGTGAAGCCCTTCAGGACGACTGATTGATGTATTGTCTTCTTAAGGACTCTTATCTCGCATCACAAAGGTCATCAAGGCTGTTTTTAAATCACCAGAGGAAAGAGACTTTGTTTTTCAAAATGATTTGCTATATTGCATTTTTTGCCAGCCATGTGAGTGCTTGAGTACTTGGAAGGAAACTCACAGGAATGATGAGGCTCAACCTGTATTATGTTATGGAATATATAAGCAAAGGAGTATTTTCAAAGGATTTAATTCAGCAAGTATTTAAAATACTGTATTATGAATTCTGAGGCATGAGCCATCCCACCAAGCAGTGTAAAGTCACCAAGAACCTTAAAGTATACATTTATTTATTTATATCCTGCCTCTCCTCTGTGGAAGAAAATGCCCAAGGCGGCTTACAAAGCTCTATAATAAAGTACAAAGAATCATAACAGGTAAGAAAAAAAGCATTAAAAACATTAGTTTCAACATTAAACAGTGAAATATTTTAAAAAACCAAAGCAAAACCTAACACATATTGTTGAACCACTGGGGGAACAAATAAGTTCAGGGAGGCAGTCAAGTTACAGCAGCAGTTCAGAGGCACAGAGAGCAAATATCTACTCAGCAGCTAAATGCCAGACAGGTATGCTTTGAGCCCTTGCCAGAAACCCATGAGGAAGGTAGTAGTTCTCAATTCCCCTGGAAGGGAATTCCATAGTTGTGTTGCCGCTTACAGACAAGAGTTGCACTGGAGCTGCTACCCCTCTCACGTATGACAGGTGGCACTTTTAGAAGAGGGTGGGTTGGAATGTATGGAAGAAGGAGGTCTTTCAGATAGCCTAGACCAGGGGTGTCCAAACTTTTTGGCAGGAGAGCCACATCATCTCTCTGACACTGTGTTGGGGGGGGGAGGAAAAAAGAACTCATTTACATTTGAATAAATTTACATAAATGAATATATTAGAGCTTATATGAATATATATGGAGCTTGAATGAATGAATGAATGTCTTGCAATAGCTCAATGCCTATAAATGGCCTTGCACAAAGCAAGCCTGGCCTTTCCTTTGCTGCCGCTGCTGCATCACAAACATGGAGCAGCAAGTAGTGGAGGCAGCCCTCGGCCTGCAACACATGCAAGTGGTTGAACAGTTGCCCTCACTCTGAGAGCAGTTGCATCAGTCCAGCACAGGCTCTAGCAAGTTTCTGGAGGGCCAGAGGCTCAATGAAAACTGGGGGCTCCCTGCGGGCCAGATTAGGAGTCTTCGAGGGCTGCAAGCGACCCCCGTGCCGGAGTTTGGGCACCCCTGGCCTAGACCCAAATCATGGAGGACCTTAAAAGTTAGAACTATCACCTTGAATTGGGACTGGAAGTGAATGCAGCTTCCAGTATAGCTGCTGAAGTTGTGGTCTAGCCCCCATGACCACCCAAGCCACCACATTCTGCACTAATTAGTTTCCAAACTGCTTTAGAGGGCAGTCCCACATACAGCGCGTTACAGTAGTTCAGTCTTGAACTTACTAAAGCATGGATTATCATGGCCAGGTTCAGAAGGCTCAAGTATGGTCTCAGTTGGCTGAACACACTTTAGCAACTACTGTCACCTTGTTAGAGAGCTGAGAGTCCAGGAGAACGCCTAAGCTGCACAGCCGCTCTTGCAGAGGGAATGCAAACCCATTCAAAGTAGGTAGATAATTCAGTACCTACATTAAGGATTTACTGACCTCTGTCTTTTCAGAATTGAATTTCAACCTATTGGTTTCCATCCAGTTCCCAAACACATCCAGATAGTGCTCCAGGACTACCACAGCTTCCTCAGAGCGGGATTGCAAGGAGAGAGAGTGTTGGTGACACCCCACTCCAAAATCCCAGATGATCTCCCCCAATGGTTTCATGTAGATGTTAAAAAGCATGGGAGATAGGATAGAGCAGGGGTGTCAAAGTCATTTCATACAGAAGGCCAAATAGCATTCATATGTGCTGAGGGCCAAATGTGATGTCATTAGGCAGGAAGTGATATCATTTAAAAGGTCATAACAAAAATAGCTTTAAATGACAGAAGAGGACGTATCAAATCTTGATCGTATTTCAAGATATGGGAGAGCACAATTTTCACATGGGTTGCCTTTTAGTAGAAAAAACTCAGCACTGCTCAGCAGTTGAGGGCCAGATAAAAAGCTTTCGCGGGCCACATCCAGCCCCCGGGTCTTATGTTTGACACCCCTGGGATAGAGCCCTGCAGCAAACTATAAGGGCCAGGGTGTCGAACAGGTGTCTCCCAGCATCACCATCTGATTTCTGTCAGACAAAAAGGAATGGAACCATCGAAAAGCAGTGTCCCTAAGCCTCATTTTGGCCAGCTGGCCCAGGTGAATACCATGGTTGATGGTGCTGAAGGCTGCTGAAAGATCCAATTGGACCAGCAGGGATGCACTACCCCTTTCTAGTTTTAATCAAATAGAATTTAGTTTTAATCAAATAGAATGCTTTCCGCAAAGCCATATAATGGCAACATTATTGTCAGTACGGCATTTACACCATCAGACTACGAGGTTAACAAGACACTATATAATCTTGGCAAAAATAATGCACTATATTGTTTCCTCCTTGTAGTGCAAACTATTACATTCAGCCATTGGTACAAAAAGAAATGGTCAACCAAATTAAAACAACATTTAGTCCCTTTTGTGAATGAGAGTATTGACTGTGCATCATGCACATACATTTTTCATGGAATCCTTTCCAATTCAGCATTTTGCTAAGTTACCCTATCTACACTGCATTCAGTTGACTTAAAAAAGCTGCACTTTCATAAAGGAGTCAGCTAACTCACAATTCTCCTCATTGCATAGTATACTGTCCCTCACAATATTTCCTGCACCATCCAAACCACTCTCAAAAGAAAGCAGTACAGATGCAGCATCAGCGCTGTGTGGTCACTTTGTACCAAACTGTTCTTCACACACAGAAATAGGCTGCATTAACATGCACAGGTAAACCATAGGTATCTCACTGCTTACAAACACAGTGCAATGATCTTCAAAACCTATTTTAAGAGAATTGAAAACAGTTTTCTATATAGCAAGGTCCAACAAAGATGTATTCTAACAGAAATCATCCCATCCAACTTCTAGTGGCTACGTTGACAGCATGTCAACCTGATAAGTCACCAAACAAATCAAAACAAGTGTGAAGTCATTCAATCCACCAGAGGGCCATGAAGCAGCCTGCCTCACTTGCTACAGACCAGTAGAACCCAAGACCAAGAGCTGACTACAGCATGCACAGTAAAGCCAGCCCAGTGTTTCAGAAGAAAAACTGCTCACAGAGCAGGACCCAGAGAGGGAATAATGGTGGCTCCAGTTGAATCCAGAACCCAAATAAGTCACCAGTATAGTAGGAACCATTTACTTAAAGGATTCTATAGACAGATTTGATTGAAACAAAGATGGCATTCCTTTGAAAGGAATAATTGCCCAGTTGCTACACAGTACTAGGAATGGCATCCTTTGGGGAAACTCTACACTCCATTTTGCCTGTATTTGCTATCATTTAATAAAATTGCTGAATATTTCTTTTTCCTTTTTTATGTACAAGCCATGTACAGCTCCTGGTGTTTTTCAAATACATGTAACTGCGTCCCAGAGTACCAAATCTGCAGCAAGGAACTAACATATCAGCTGCGCCCCTATGGAGGAACTACATAATCTAGTTCCCAGCACAAAGCAAATAAGGAACCACCATGAAGGTCCTCCAGGGTACAAATTATCATATTCACATTTCTTGCTCCCCAATGGGTTATCTGGAAAAACTAAGCAGTCTTAATCTGTCAACAATTAGGATAGGAGCTCTGCTGTTTGCTGCATAGAGAACCTCTCACCAGGCAGTTCTCATAACCAGAGACCGCTTATCAGGCTGACCATTTCTGAGGCCCTTTCTCAAAATAGTCATTTAGATCCTACAAGCCACCATACCAGGATCCCTGTAAGTTTCATTTCACAGCCTCAACAAAAAGTGATAGAACAGCAAATCAGAGGCAGCAAATGGAAGAGGGGGAGGTGGCAGGGTGACCTCTTCAGACAGCCTTAGAGTCTTAGAAGAACCTTCCATGAAAGGACAGTACAATACTTTCATCAATGGATCTACAAAGACGAAGCCATTTGGATCATTTGAGGTGAACTGGTCAGTGGCTTTAGTGTAAACTGATGCAAGTTTGGAACCAGCGCCTACAGTGAAGGACAAAAGAGGTGTATAGCAACTCCCAATTCTCACTAGGGATGAAAGGTCACGAACATCACTCATGGTTGTGCAGCTAGACCAGCCATTTTCAACCGGTGTGCCACGAATGGTCCACAGATGTGCCGCGGGAGTTTGAGGGAATGTCATTTATTAGTAGGGCCATTGGGAGGATGTGATCCCTGGGCCAGCAACACAGTGTGCATTGTCAAAAAACTGATGGTGTGCCTTGATTATTTTTTTTGCACCTTAGTGTGCCTTGAGATGAAAAAGGTTGGAAACTGCTGGGCTAGACCTTAACATGCCAGCAGATTGTTCTGGGAGGCAGTGATGAGGTACCACCCTGAGACACCCCCCCCCAACAGTCACACAGGCTGGAGAAGAGGGAAGCAGCTCCAGCCCCAAATCTTCACAGGGCAAGGCAAGGGGGAGGATGTCACACACCCTCTTGCTTTGCAGGCGAATGCGGTGCTCCTCTGGCACTTGCAACCCCAGCAAAGCTCTGCTGCTACACCCCCTGAACAAAGGGACACGTGCTCTTTCTGCGACCCGGCCCTGAAGACAAGACAGCCCTGAGAACACGCGAGCGGTGGCGTAGCTGGAGGGGGCGGCGCACTCGGGCTGGCAGTGAGGCGGGCAAGCGGCCCCCCCTTCGGAGCCATTCCCGGCGGGGGGAGCAAAACGGAGCCGTACGGGGGAATGGCTCCGAAGGGGGGGCCGCTTGCCCGCTTCGCTGCCAGCCCTAATGCTCCGCCCCCCCTCGAGCTACGCCACCGCTTGCGAGTACCACCCGGCGGGCAGGGCAGGCAGGCAAGAGAAAGGGAGGGACGAAGGGGGGGGAAGGAGAGGGAGACAGACGGGCCACCGCAGGCAGCAGCAGCGCCAGCGGGAGACACAGCCGTGAGGGGAGGGGAGCTCAGCAGTCGCTTCGTGCGCCTCACGGCGAAGGGAAAGGTGAGCGGGCTGGGAGGAGGAGGGCGCTAGACCAACGTCCAGGGGGACACCAGCCCAGCCCAGCCCAGCCGAGGCCTCACGACCCTTAGCGCCTCCTCCCCCTCCCACCACCGTCTGCGCGTCCAGGCGAGGCGGGAAACGGTGGGTGGGGGAGAACTGGACCCACAGCGACGGTTGCGGCAGAGCCTCTCCCTTCCCCCTCAGCCACTCACTCACGCGCCTCACCTGCATCCAGCGCGCGCGCCCGTCTCTACTATTCCAGCTCGTGCGTTCTATACGGAGCCCCCTCGCTCGCTCGCTCGCGCGCGCGCTCCAACCGACTCCGCACTAGACACCCCGCCCCCGCTCCCGGCGCCTTTAGCTGTACACCGAACACTCCCCCCTCCCCACCTCTGCTCTTGTCCCCGCCCAGGAGAGGAGGGGCAAAAAGAGCTACCAAATGTCTCACTTGATGCCTCACCCACCCATCCACATCCTCCCTCTTCGCCCATTTGCTGTCTTGCCGCCCCGCCCCCAAGCCAGCCTCATAGCAACCTTCGCAAGCTTCAGCATCCAAATCCCCGTCTCCTCCCCGCCCCCAGGAGGCGCTGATTAGCTCGGCTTCTTTGTCTGTCAAGAAGAAGCTACGCTCCCAATGGCTGGCGCTGGATGCCTGTCACGAGAGAACAGGGAGGAAGGCGGGACCCGGAGAACAGCGTGTGCGCGGCTGCTGGTATCTACCGCCTTCTCCGCGCGAGGTCAAAGCCTGCACGGGCCGGAAAGGTGGCGCGTGACGCCCGGGTGAAAAGGGCGCACTCGTGCTGAACTGGGGAACAGAATGTTGTGTGTCTGCATGACTCCAGCCGCGGGTCGCGTGCAGCACCCCGCCCACTTGCACTGCGTGCATCTGCAGCCTACTCTATGGAACTGCAGCGACTGCACCCGCCCTCTCCCTCCCTGCTGCTGGGTGGTGGCATTGTGGTGCTCCCGGCTGACTGGCGTGATGCGTGTGATGCGCTAGTCCTTGCATGAGACCGCATGAAGCGTTGCGTGGGAAACAGGCGTTGCCAAGGGCTCCAGCGCGCCTGTGCATAGAACAGCCGTCCCCCCTGCAGGCCAGTGGCGCTGCAGTTTGCCAGGGAGACCCTGCATTGGCCGCACCCTTAGGGCCCCCCCACACCCCAGCTTCTGCCCACCTCCTTCATGCCCACCCACTTCCTCCTGAAAGAGGCTGCCCTCTTGCAATGAATTGGGTTGCTTCAAACAACACCCCTTGAAAACGCCCTTTGCATTCTAAATCCTAAAAGCATAAGAAGAGCCCTGCTGGATCAAGTCTAGGGCCTGTCCATCCAGCCTCCTGCATCTCACAGTGGCCCACCAGCTGCCCCAGAGGGCACATAAGGCCACAACAGACCTGTGTCCAGGTCCCCTCCCTCACACCTGGCATTCTGAGGCAGCCCACTTCTAAGATGGGGGGGGGGGCTGCACATACACATCAGGGCCTGTCACCTGTGGTGGATTTTCCTCCAGAAATCTGTCCAGTCCCCTCTTAAAGGCATCTAGGCAAGGTACCATCACCACATCCTGTAGCAAGGGGTTCCACAGACCAACCACACGCTGAGTAAAGAAATATATTCTTTTGTCTGTTCTAACTCTCCCAACACTCAATTTGAGTGGATGTCCCCTGGTTCTGGTGTTATGTGAGAGTGTAAAGAGCATCTCTCTATCCAGTCTGTCCATCCCCTGCATAATTTTGCATGTCTCAATCATGTACCCCCCCCCCCCAGGTGCCTCTTTTCTAGACTGAAGAGCCCCAAGACTGTAGCTTTTCCTCCTACAAGATACTTGCATTTCACTGCCACTCCCCTGAATCTGGCATTCTATTTACCCTCACACCTCTCCCTCCCAACAAAGACACCAGACTGTGGCTTGGGTTTAACTTATTACATAATTTATTGTCTATAATTTTTTTATCTTTATTATCTTGAACAAAAAGCGTAAACTGGATTTCTCCAAATGCTCCTATAAAGCATATTTTCCACTATTGAGGGACTGGATAGGTTTGTATGCAATGATGTACACTTCCACTTAAGAACCTCTGCCTGCCTCTCTGACTTGACCTCAGCACCATCCTTCCCTTTTACAACCCAAAATTTCATTCATCCTCTGCCAGGTCACATGTTTACCACCAATGTGAAAAATTACATATGTTGTGTAACCAGGCAATTGTGTTTTTTTTCTGCTCAATTACAATTTATCTAACCATTTTTTGCAATCATCTATGGATATTTTGTAAGCTGTTCTGTAGATTGAGTTAATCTCTTTGGAGATACTGGTGATTTTCAGATGTAACAACAGAAGTTATGTGTGTGTGTGTGTGTGTGTGTGTGTGTGTATACTGTACATAAAAACATTTTTTAAATTATGTAAATAAAATGGCAATGATCATGACTTGTGACCTTAGCTCCCCCACAGTGTGATTGGCTTGTGTATATGTGCGTGTTTGGAGAGGACTTGAGGTCATTGTGAGAGTTCACAGGACTAATTGGATCTGGCTGTTAAGGAGACTGATCAGGTGAAACCCATTAGTGGAGCTGTGTGTTTTCAGGACTGAAAAAACCATCAAAATTCTGCACCAAGAAAAGCTGAATTCTGTGACCTCTATCCATAATGCAAATGAGCAGATTTGAATATGTGCATAATTTATTGTGCTGTTGCTAGTCCTGGGAAGTGGTAAGGAACTAAACAGAATCTCAATGCACTTATCCTTGTAAATCCTATTCAGCTCATATCACACCCTTTTTCTTGAGATTTCAACAGGTGTTTGTCCACAAATTTGCAAGCCTATATCTACACTCATATGGGCTAGAAATATGGGTTTTCTTTTGAAAGAAAGTTAAAAAATCATGGATTTCAGAATGCTAGATTGTACCCAAAGTGTCCTATTGAGAGTATGGAATTGTTGAACATACTTAGTGCTACCTGTTAGAAGTCCAGGTAATGAGAAAGAAGAACCTGAAAGAGAGAGTGGTCCTTCACTGCAGTGGATAAAATCCAGCAGTGCAATCCTATGTTAGAAGTAAACTCCACTGAGTTCAGTGGAACTTACTTTCACATAAGCCTGTTTAGGATTGCAGCTCAAGATGCTGTAAGAGCAAAGAGATTGCTGACAACCACCCCTCTTCAAAACAATTGATTTGGTTGTATGCTTTGCTCCCCTTGGAAATTTTTGATCTTTTTATTAATTGCATCTATATTCTGTCAAGCTGCAACTGGTTTACAATTTAAAATACACAAAATAAATACAAAAAATAAAACACCAGAATTGACTTGGGCCAATCTTTGCCAGTTTCTTCATGAGTTGTTGGCATAAGAACCCTGATTTGGGCTTCTAATTGATGGTTCCACTTTGGCAAAAGGAATGATGATGGATTTGAGGAGGGAATAAACAGGTTTGCTGCTTCTTATTTGGATTTCAGAAATTATGTTGCTCAAAGGTCAAATTCTGTTGAGCGGTCATCAATGAGAAAAGCAGAAGTGGAATGTTGAGTAAAACATATGGAAAGATACAAGGGCTGACTGACCAGATACAATGGAGGACAGAGTGCCTCTACCTTTAACCATTCTATAGTACAGGGAATTTTGGCAGGTGCAACTCAACATGTAAGGGTTTAAAAAGCTGCACCTGCCAAAATTCCCCCTACTATAGAATGGTTAAAGGTAGAGGCACTCTGTCTCCATTGTATATGATCACACTATACAAGGGCTACTTAAGCTCTTTCTAGCTTGTTGTTCTAGCTCTTTCTAGGGTTGTTGAAAGAATAACAGATAACATCTGTTAACCATTTGGAACACTTCAAAGTCTATGCTAAGTACTGTATCTGGGGTGGTTCCATGGGTAAGGCCTGGTGGGGTATGAGCTGTGGGCCTATGCCTGACCAACCCCAGAAATGGTAAGGGTTCACTGCTGCTACTGATATTCACCACTGCTGGGGGGGGGGGGTGCTTGCTAGCTAGCTAGCTAGCTCATGTAGCTGCTTTTCACCAATTCCCAATAATCCAGCCAGGGCCCAGTAGGGACAGTTATAAGCAGGTGGTGGCAACAGCAGCAGTCATCACAGAACCTCCTCTGTGCAGCCACCCATAACTATAAAGGCAACTGTGAAGGAGGACATCTATCTGCTGCACAGTTAGCACTTCCAGTTGTGCACTATCATAAGAACAGCCCTGCTGGAACAGGCCATAGGCCCATCTAGTCCAGCTTCCTGTATCTCACAGCAGCCCACCAAATGCCCCAGGGAGCACACCAGATAACAAGAGACCTCATCCTGGTGAGCCCTTGCATTGGCATTCTGACATAGCCCATTTCTAAAATCAGGAGGTTGCACATACCCATCATGGCTTATGACCTATAATGAACTTTTCCTCCAGAAACTTGTCCAATCCCCTTTTAAAGGCATCCAGGCCAGATGCCATCACCACATTCTGTGGCAAGGAGTTCCATAGACCAACTACATGCTGAGTAAAGAAATATTTTCTTTTGTCTGTCCTAACTCTCCCAACACTCAATTTTAGTGGATGTCCCCTGGTTCTGGTGTTTTGTGAGAGGGTAAAGAGCATCTCTCTATCCACTCTGTCCATCCCCTGCATAATTTTGTATGTCTCAATCATGTCCCCCCTCAGGTGCCTCTTTTCTAGGCTGAAGAGGCCCAAATGCTGTAGCCTTTCCTCATAAGGAAGGTGTCCCAGCCCAGTAATCATTTTAGTCACTCTCTTTTGCACCTTTTCCATTTCCACGATGTCCTTTTTGAGATGTGACCAGAACTGGACATAATACTCCAGGTATGGCATTACCATTGATTTGTACAACAGCATTATATTAGCCATTTTGTTCTCAATACCTTTTCTTATGATCCCAGGCATAGAATTGGCCTTCTTCACTGCCACCACACATTGGGTCGACACTTTCATCGAGCTGTCCACAATAGTGCTGAGTTTGGACTGGGAACCAGGCAACAGACAGGTGAGAGTTTTCTTCTTTGAAGCTGCTGTTGAAGCTTCAGTGGGTAGCATGAAGGAGGATCTGCTACCCAATCCTAGGACATCATGGGGCACTCATGTGAGCTGGCACTCACATGCGCTTTCCAAAGCATAGGAGAGCATACCATTGAGAGGCCCTTATAGGGCTCTTGTCCCAGGGTTCTACAGAAGCTGGAGCTGCAGTTGCTAAGTATTATACTAGGCTTATTCATCTTTTAGGTCTAATCTTGAAAGCACATGGCTTACCTAAATATTTCAACGTCATGCTCCCTTACATCTAATGTCAATGCATTTTTTTAATGAGGAAAATTGAGAATAGGAGAGAAAGAATGGCAATTTAACAACATTAAATATTTTTAAAAAGAAAGACACGTGAGGTGAAGCGAGGGCTTTTCCCCCCATTTTGATACACACATAAATTATAAATATTTTAATAGTCTTGACGTGGATAAGTAGGAGTTTTCTGCTGTCTCCAGTTGGAATGGAAGCTAGCTGGATTTAATAACTAGATAGAGCAGTAGGGAGGGCAATAAATGCTTCTAGTAATTCCCTGTAAGAATGATGTGGTCATATATGGTAGGGTAAAATGTTGGCTGAAGAAGACCAAGCAAAATTGGACCAGAAAAGACTTTCAGTCCCCAGTTGTATGCACATTTCCTTTTTGACACACTCCAGCACTGATCTGCAGATCTCGGAGGCCACTAGCAAAATCCCTTTGGATTTTCATTAAATTTGAAACTGACAGGGAGAACATTTGGCTTTAAGGTCTTTGAAAAGCATGAGGGATCCAAGTTTTGTGAAATGCCTTTTGCTGAGTTATGTCTATAGCTTTTGTGAAAGTGGTGATCAGAGTTTATACTATGTACTCAGAAGACATAGATCCACCTGCAAAACCCTACTAACTTTGTGCATAACATTCTGTGTTTGTGCCCAACCAAACTGGTCATTGTGTCTACATTTCACATGCAGAGGGAGGGAAGAAGTTGAACCTGTGTCTGTCTTGCCAGGTGTCCCTGAGAAGACCAAGGATAACTAGTACTTTTACCAGTAGTGCATGCCCCAAAGCAGATGTGATGGAAATGTGAGTGGGAAGCTTTATATGACTGCATTTTTGAAGAATGCCTCTTGGAATATTGTTCAGAGTTAGATTTTCCTCAGGGATAATTAGCAGGTGATCGATCATTTGACTTTACAATCCCAACCCAGAGACACTGAACTATCAAAGTATGTTAGGCTGCAGTCCTTTACACATTTTCCTGCTAGTAAACTCCATTGAGTACAGTGGAACTTTCTTCTGAATAAACATTCATAGGATTGTGCTGTTAGTCACCTGAACATCACAGTGTTCTTTGTGTTGCAAGTAAAGTAAGAATTTCTGAGCCATACTTTTCCAAGGTGATAATTAAATAATTCTCCAGATGTGTGGTTAAAAGGAGAATATGCCAATAAAATAACACAATTGTGAAGGGAGAAATTACTAATAAAAATAAAATACATGACAGGCTATATAAACATTAACGTCTTAAATAGTCAATATGTTTGAAAAAGGAACAAGATGCAAGTAAAAATAATCTTTCAGGAATGATATCAATAGAATGCTCTTGTTCAAGCTAGCACTTTTAGCTAGTTTTAGCAGTACACAGATAGGATTAGAAATCTCAGTTGCACATCAAAGTGTTTGGATTATGGGCTAGTATGTAGATGTGGACTGGGTTATTACTTTCCTGTCATTATTATGCACAAATTTCCAACTTTAAAGCTGTATGTTCACTTTTATGGAGGAATTGTGGTTGTGATGTCTAGTTAACCTCTCCTACTTTGAAAAATCTCTGATACCTATATACATTCTTTATGCTCTGTATAGATCTGAAAATAGCCATCAAACCACATAGCATCAGCTCACTACCACCCAGTCCAGCCCCCACCCACTCTTTCTAGGAAGGAAGGAAAAAGTAAGTGACAGAATCAGCCATCAGACAGAGTTCTTACAGGTGTTATTTGTTCTGTGGAAAAGAACTAGTTATCTAGTCAATCCTGCTGTTGCACTTTTTGTGGTTCCTCACATAAAGTGTTCTCATAGTAACTTCATGTGCCCAGCAATGTGGAGTCATACTCTTCAATATTGTCATACCAGTTATAATAAACCTGGTTGGAATTGTTCTGGAACTGAACAGGAATAGTCTGACCTCATTACATTGTGGAGAATTCTGTAGAGGTTAGAAAAGGACAGAGGGAGTCAGGATTCTTGGCTCTCCTATTACTGAATAGTCATAGAATCCATCCGAGTCACCTCACTTCTCTGTGCAACTGGTAGGGTCTCTTTCTGAGGTCTTGAATCATCAGTGTTAATTCAAGTTTATGTGTAAAGTACAGGAATGTTTCTCTAATGATTATACTATTTTTGTCTACTAAGCTTGGGGGCATGGAATTTTGAGCTTCTTTTAAAGGAGGTTTGGATGACCATTTTTGGATACCATTAAAGACATTCAAATAAATTGTGCTGTAGTGTAGAGGACACATATCTGGTGGCTTTGTTATCAGAAAAAAAGTAAGAGTTGAAGAAAAAAAAAGATATTCCATAACTGATAATTTCAGTTTGGAGAACACACAAGTACATACAGACATACTCACTCACTTGTATGTTAAAACAAAGTTATTCATGAAAAAGACTTAAAGCAAACCTTTTGCTGAGTGTTTGAATTAATTTCTCCTTTTAAGGTATAAAAAATTTCACACAGGTTACGTCAACTTTACGTTTCAAATCAAGCCTGCCCCAGTTACCTTTATTTAATGTATCAAGGGAGAAAGGTTTGAGGCATCCTCCTGGGTATTTTAAAAGATGAGGTCTGTTATCTTTCTAGTCTTATGCCCTGTTCCCCTCCCCCCCCCCAAAAAAAAAAAAAAATTCTCATAGCACCTAAATCAGGAATGGAAAGATTGCTTCTTGTTCAGCCAAGGGTTTGCACAATACTGATGAGCATTTAGCAAAACTGAGGTCAGATCATCAAAAATAGCACACAGAACTGGCAGGGAGTGAGTCAGGGTAGAAGCAGAAAGGACCAACCAGAGCATGGAATTTCACTAGAGCTATTTGTCAGTGGTAGAGAGTTGCCTATTGTTGGATGTCAGCTGCCCAGATTTGAACATAAATGTCCAGACAGGCATTTCCATTGAGTGAATACAGCTAATGACATTACATGTATCACTAGCATGCCAGGCCTACAGAGTTCTCCAAGACAGTTCATTTTTCCATGTTTTGTAATGGACATGCCAAGTGGCCAGTCCTTTGACTGTACTGTATTTTATTCTAGACTAGGTTATATAATTTGCTCATAGTAAATTTGCTGGCTAAGGGATTCACAGTTGGCCCAGATCAGTTCTTAAGCTCTATAATTACAAGATCTGCAGTGATGTGTGCATTGATGATTAGGATCTGAGATGGAGCATTGCAGAACCTATTCACCACAAGAAAAGTTGCAGTCGAAAAGGGGTTAACCCGATGCACATTGTTTAAGTGACTATTAGCCCAATCCCAAGTCAGCTACCACCATTGGGACAGGCCATAAGGCATATTGCGGCAACACGGAGGAGGTGGAAAGATCTGCACACATCAGAGGCCAGTGCCTGCCAGAGAAGGCAGGTGCTCTGGGGGTCAGCAGAAGGGCAGGTGAACATCGGAATGGAGACAGAGAAAGGGTATTATGGGGTGGGGGAAGGTCAGTGAGAAAGGTGAATCAGGCCCAGGACAAGGCAGGATCATTAGGGTCGACTCCCACCATATCCTATCCCGCCTCCCAGGCCTGATTTCCTGACATGGGGCTGCTTCGACTAGCACCAGCAATTTTGCTCTTGTGGGCCAGAGTACCCCCGAACAGGCTGCTGGGCTTACCCAGGAGAAGAATGCCCCCTTCCCTTGTGAAGACGTCCAGCAGCTTCTGTTACCATGTTGGATGCAGTGGAGGCTGCACTGGCACCACAGCATTGCAGCGCAGGACCTTGGTTAGGATTAGGCTGCAGGACCATAAATAAATAAATAATTTAGTCAAATGTACAGTAAATACTCAGTAGCGTAGCAAGCCCGGTGCAGATGGGTCGGGCTGCCCCTGCATCATTCTGCGGGTTTGCTGCGCTCTCTGCAGGGAGTGCACAGCGCTTGCTTCTGCCTGAGTGCTTGGAGTGGCAAGCGGAGCAAAGATGGGTCCTGCGGCCCACCCCTATGTCTAGCTCCAAATTGGAGCCATTCCAGATTGGGGGGGTGTCATCCTGATGCAGGGGGGTGACATGACAGCATCATCAACCCTGCTCCTGACACCAGCTGGCCCAGCTGCACTGCTGTTAGTGTGTGTGGGAAGTTATCCAGAAATACTGGAGTCTTATTTATATATTTTTGTGTTATATAAAAATTTCAGACTGGGTGTGTATCATTTGTTTCAGTTACATTGACCAGTACTAGATTAGCCTTGTTTGTTGAATCTCTCCAAATGCCTTTATTGATCCATTTATTTTATGGGTACTGTGCTTGAATGAGCAGGCTGTTGTAATCTTGTTTCCTAAGGTAGAAGTCAATGCACTTTTTTTTTTTTTAATAAGTTGCTACTGTATTGATGCATCACAGGCAGGAAAAATCTAGTTTTTGTATAGGTTGTGATTGGTACAAGTTAAGTTAGTAGAGTCCATGAAAGCAGAGGACACAGGTCATTTGGCTGAGTAAAATGTCAGTTAGGAAAAGAGCATGCAGTGAATTATTGCAACCTGTTAATAAATGATATATAAAACTTTAACTCAGAGCAGAATGATGAAAGATTAATCTGCTTGACAATCACAGTATTATAAAAACAGGTTTCTGTCACAGTTTGGAAGTAGAAGACTACTACAGAATGGAAAATTCCATAAAGCTTCTAATTGAAAAACAGTGAGATAAAATATTTTGACCTTTAAAACAAAAAATGAAAAGTCTTGGCATGTATAAAGGATATTTTTCTGTTGGCTTAAAGCACGAAATGCAATGACATTATCATTTTGAAGATTTCATTGCAATTTGAAATATGAGTATACTGACTTGGGTCTTCCAAGTAGGAAAAAGGAAGTGTAATTCCTGCCAAGAAATGGGGTTTGGGGAAGAAAGAAAAAAGTTTGTTCTGATAAATGCATGATCTTGGACAGGAGAATTTTTCTTGCTAAATATTTCTACAAGTCCTAGTGGATTTGCTTCTTTACCACAACAAACTGTGTATCCTCTCTTTCACAATGCTTTACAAGCAGAACTCTTCTCAGCCTAAAAGATAAGGGGATTGTGTTTGCTGTAAGGAGTGTGGGAGGAGTGTGGGGATTGTGTTGGCAGTAAGGAGTGTGGGAGTAAAATTGAACTTCCTCAAAAGGAAGTCTCTGTGAAAGAATTTCCCCACAATCTTTAGGTATGTGACCTGACACTATTTGTGCTGTTAAGCCTGCAATTTTATACATTATACACACTTATTTGGGACAGATCCCATTGAACTCAGTGGGGCTTAGTTCAGAATAGACATGCATGGGATTGGGCTATAAATCTATTATGCTAGATTCTAGTACATTTATGGTATTATATAAAGTACTGTGTTGAAAAAAAAAAAAACATCACAGAATTCTATGCATTTCCCCTCAGTCTATTCTAGGTTATTTGATTGTAACCACTGATACATTATGATGACAGCTTCACTTTTAGCCCACTTGAATCTGACTTAAGAAAAATCTTCAGCAAGTATCTGGCCAGATGTATCTAAGGACAGTTTGCACTGAGATATGTTTGCAAGTTAAATTAAAGAACCATTTTGGCTTTGGGAGATTCCAGGACCTCTAGAACAGTGGTTCCCAAACTGTGAGTCGGGGCCCCCTGGTGGGTCGCAACCTGATTTTTGGTGGGTCATGATGCTCCAAGCAGAGCCTCCAATGAAAACACAGGTGATGGAAAGATCAGATTGCCACAAGCCCTGAGGCTATTCAAAAATCAGATAGCTGCTAATTGCCCTGCTAAGCTCCTGCAGTTTTCGAGCATGTGTAAATATAGGGAGATAAAATGTTTCAGCATCTTTTTTCTGATTATTATTACTTGTAAATAAACAAATTTCTTTCTATATCTTTTTTAAAAATCTCATTAACCTAGGTAGAGGTTTTTAAGTCTCATTAACCCTATAGAGTGTCAATTTAAAAAGTGAATCGCAGTGCTAAAAAGTTACTAAAATGTACTGAAAGAGTGGATTCCAGTGCTCTAAAACAGCAGTCTCCAAACCGGAGATCACTGCATGCTGCAAACGGTTTCCCCAGCACAACTGGAACTTACTGTTCTGCCAGAGAGGCTTCCATTGTCACTGTTGATCACCCCCCCCCATGTTTGCCCTGCCCCACCACGTCTGTCAAGATATCCTGGAGCAAAGCCAGCTGGGGCAGCAGAACATGGAAGCGGTAGGTTATAGCAAACGTGGGGGACGATCGGCAATGACAATGGAAGCTTCCCCCTGCAGAATGGTAAACGCCTTTCATGCAGGGGAGGGATTAGCGAGGGTACCAGATCTGGCCCTTGGACTGGAATCTGGAGAGCCCTGCTCTAGAATGTTGAGGATTCTTAAGCCGGGATATTAGGTGGTTCTTTAAAAAACAACAACAATGGAACAGAGAGAGACATTTGGCCCTATGAAACCCCTAATGGTTTATAGTAAATCAGGGGTGCCCAAACCCCGGCCCGGGGGCCACTTATGGCCCTCGAGGCCTCTCAATGCGGCCCTCAGGGAGCCCCCAGTCTCCAATGAGCCTCTGGCCCTCCAGAGATTTGTTAAAGCCCGCACTGGTCCAACGCAACTTCTCTCAGCGTGAGGGCGACTGTTTGACCTCTCGTGTGAGCTGTGGGATGAGAGCTCCCTCCACTGCTTGCTCTTTCACATCTGTGATGCAGCAGTGGCAGCAAAGGAAAGGCCAGCCTTGCTTTGTGCCTTGAGCTATTGCAAGACCTTAACTCATTCATATAAGTTCATCTTTAAAATATTTATTTATGTAAACTTAGGCAAATTTATTCAAATTTTAAATGTAAATTAATTCTTTTTTTCCCCAGGCCCCCGACACAGTGTCAGAGAGCTAATGTGGCCCTCCTGCCAAAAACTTTGGACACCCCTGTAGTAAATAAACAGACTGGATCCATTCCAGTCTGGCTTCAGGCCAGGGTTTGGGACAGAGACAGCCTTGGTCACCATGGTGAATGACCTGTGGCAGGGATTGTCCTCCATGACTTTGTCTAATCCTTTTTTAAAGCCATCTAAACTTGTGGCCATCATCACATATTGTGACAACCAAACTCTACAGACTAATTATATGCTGTATGAATAAGTACCTTCTTTTGTCCCTTCTAACAGCCCAATTCTGAAGGCGGTGGCTCTGCCAGGTGCAGTGGTGCTGAAACGGCTACCACTGCAACCAGCAGCACTGCCAAGGCTGCCAGAGGTCTTCTCAGGGGAAGGAAACTTTTGTCTCTTTCCCCTGGGGAAAGCCCCAAGCCCTGCAATGGGCTTCTCAAGTCTGCACCTGCTGTTTTGCCAGTGCAGACTTAGACTCAGTGTTGGGCCTTCCAGCCTAACATGGAGTTCAGGATCCAGCGGAGCAGAGCTCTGCTTGTCCCACCCCATTCCCACCCAAGTTCCTTCCCTGCCCCGTCCTGCCCCTGCCCCAGAATGCCTCCCCCTGCTCCCGAGGCTCTCACAGCCACCGGGAGTTCTTATCCAGTACCAGGCGGCGTCTGGCCAACTGTCTGGAGCTTGGCTGGCACTGATTATATGGAGGTGTCGTGGACATGCCTTACAGCATGCTTGTGACATCCAGCACCAGAGCTGGACCCCAGCACTGACCCAGTTTAGCATTGGGCCTTAAATCTCTTGCTCATTAGTTTCACTGGATGATTCTTGCTTTTAGTGTTGTGTGTGAGAGAAAACATCCTGTCTATCCATTTTCTCTACACTATACCAAAATCATGCCTCCCCTAAACTGCCTTTTTTCTAAACTAAAAAAGCCCCAAATGTTGTAGTCTTTCCTCATAGGTAAGGTGTTTCAAACTCCTAATCAGTTTAGTTGTCTTCCTTGAAGTGAAACTGATTTGACATTAACACTATAGGAATACACCAAGCAAGCCCCTTTAGAAGGCCTGTGTTTTCTTTCTCCTTCATTAGAATTTCAGATTTTATCTTTTTGCAAGTTTTGTGATTTTTGAAAACATGCATTTGAGCCATCTAAGGTTCTAAGAACATGATTAGGTTTCCTGCCCCCTTTCTATCCCCCAAATATTACTGTCATACTAGCGACCAGACCTAAAACTGGCTTCTAATATTACATTCTAGCTCAGGGTTGCCCAAACCCCAGCCTTGCAGCCCAACCCCCCTATTTGCAGCACTTGGCGACCCCCAATCTGGCCCACAGGAAGCCCCCAATGTCCAATGAGCCTCTGGACCTCCAGAGACTTGCTGGAGCCCATGCTGGCCTGACGCAACTGCTCTCAGAATGACAGCTACTATTCGACCTCTTGCGTGAGCTGTGGGCTGAGGCCTCCCTCCACTGCTTGCTGTTTCATATCTATGATGCAGCAGTGGCAGAAAAAGAAAGGCCGGCCTTGCTTCATGAATGGCCTTTTATAGGCCTCGAGCTATTGCAAGACCTTCATTCTTTCATATAAGTTCCATCTCTAATATATTCATTTATGTAAATTTATTCAAATTTATTCAAATTTGAAATGTAAATTAATTCTTTTTTTCCTGGCCCCCAGCACAGTGTCAGAGAGATGATGTAGCCCTCCTACCCAAAAGTTTGGACATCCCTGTTCTAGCTGACCCTCTAGCAATCATTTTTTCCTTTCTCTGGCCTGCACAGCTCCTGTTCCAGCCAGCTGCAGCCCTGAGAAGGAGGACTCATCTGGGTTGAGGATACATCCCAATATTTTGTTGCAGATCCCAGCTGTTTGGTTTAATCTTCTCAACAATTTATATAACTGCGAATAGACATCTTATATGAGATGTCCTTTCCAAGCACCGGGCCAGGATCTGTAAAAAATAAATGGAAAAAAGGAGGGGGGGGAACAAATTTCCAGAGCTATAAATTCATCTGAGGTTGTAGATATTCCAGACATGCTAGAACTGCATGCAGGAGATGAACCATAGATGTAGGATGATCATCCCAAGTGGAAGGATCAATAGTTGTATTATTATTATTTTATGTCATTACTGAATCTAAGTCACAATTCAAGAAATTAGGACATCACTTAGGGCCCAATCCTGTGGGCCATTAGCTCTAACACTGAGCTCCAGCACCAGTACTAGGTGTCATAAATGTGCTGTAAAGCACATTTATGGCACCCTTGAATGAAGGTACACCAACACCATGCCAATATCAGTCTGTGCTGTGCCCAGTGCCAGGTGGAGGATGCTCAGAGGGTAGTAGCAGGTGTTCAGAGCAGGGGGAGGCATTCCTGGGTGGGGGAAGGGAGGGGGAACCAACCTGGGAGAGGGACCAGCAGAAATCCCCTTTGCTGGATCCTATTTCGGTGTCAAGCTGAAAAGTCTGACATGGAGGTTCTCAAGTCTGTGGCGGCAAAATAGTCGACACAGACTTGAAAAGCCCCATTGTGGGGACTGCGCCCTTACTCAGGGGAAGAGGATGAAAGTGGCTTCCTGGCACCTGCAGGATACAGCGATCGCCATTTTGGCACCGCTGTCCTCTGGGTGCCAGAAACCATAAAATTGGGCTGTCCGACTCTTCAAGGAGGAGAAAGCCATCTCAACAGGGGAGCTTGCAGATTTCTGGATTTGTCCACTTGTCATGTGAGCTAACACAGCAATTTAATTTAGTTTAATTATTGATTGGATCACATCAGTTTAATTAACAAGTCAGTATTAAGCTATTAGCTCTTTATTGGCTGTACAATTGTTTAGGGCTGGCAACTGGGTGAGGGGAGTAGCCAGCTGCAGCTAAAACTTTATTAGCTAAGAACTGGCAGGTTGCATGATTTTATTTTTTAAAAAATTGGCCTAGGTCACTGTTTCACACTGAACTCTTAGAGGTTTGACTATAAAGCAATAGTTTTCAGATTAGATCAGGACCTCCAGTGGTTTGAAAGAACCTTGTAAGAAGAGTGCCAGAGTCCTAGGAATCGATATTGTGTAAGAAGTGAGGCAACTTCTGGATTAAAATATATGACCAGTATGAATAGTGTTACCACAGAAATGGACTGTGAACTTAATAATGTTTTGTGGTATTGTCTAGAATCCTTTGCATGGGAAAATGGTGAGGATCACACACACCAAGGAATCTCTGGTACATACCAATCAACTTCTGATGAGCAGGCCTCTGTCTACACCTGGAGCAAGTCGGTTTCTGGGTACTAGTTTCCCCTGCTTGGCTTGCAAGTCCCCTTATCGTCATATCTCACAGTTCTAGTTACCTTTCCCAGCTTTCTCAGGAGTTATCAAAAAGTGGCTGTGACAAGTGGAAGAAAAGACAAAGCAGCTCAATGAGGGATTTCAGTGCCATAGAAATCTCAGTTATCCTAAGCCATGTCTGTGAGATCTACCCTGGCCTCTGTAATATTCTCCTTGGTGACCACAAACACTATTAATTTTTATCTACCATCTATGATACAAAAGATACAAAAGATGATCTAGAGTCAAAAGGAACCAATGGCATTTTCCCCTGTGTGCTTGAAAACCACTAGTTTTCAAGCACACAGCATGTGGTTAGTAATACATCCATCTGTGGCATTAAAATGGTACTCTAGTAGACCCTGCAGTCTCTAAGCATGAGGATTATCCTTGTGGTTTATGTAACGTGGCTATTGATCTCTATTAGGAGAAATGGGTGGCATTTTTTAATATCCACATGCATGTCAAGAATTTTATTTTTCCAGTTTTATTATTTTTAATTTAAATTCTCTGTCAGGGTCCCAAAGTGGCTGCTTGCCATTTCCAGCTGAACATATATGGGATCTGCAATGAATTACTGTGGAATCCCTGCCAACCCCTTTCTGATAACCTATTTAAGGCAATGCTGGCTGCAGCCCAAGCCTTGACTACCAGAAATGCACAGCTAAGCTTTGACAGGAGTTAAGATACAGCAGGATGTGTTGGAGACTGAAACATGTTTGGGGAGTGATATGGCAGCAGTAACTTCTGTGCTGGATAGTCAGGCAATCCTGTAACAGAAAAGAGTTGGGAACAACCATTTCTTGCCAAATATATCACTTGACACCACCAGAAGGTAGAGTCTGGTTTAGCCTCGCCTGACTGCTGAAATTCAGAATGCCTCAACTCTAACTGCCCTCAAAGTCTCATCATGTTCTCTCAAAGCTTCCTCTTAAATGAAGTCTTTCCTGAGTACCTGAAGGACAAAGGATTGAAAGCCACATTTGGAAAAGCACTGCTCTGAAGTTCAACTATCAGTGAAGGTTGTGGAAACCCATTTCCACCCAATCAAGATGAGAGACTTGGGAATTAAAACAACAAAATTGTTGGTAGCCATGTATTTTGTGGATTTTTCTTCTAATCCCCTAGAACAGGACTGAGCTCCAATGTGTAGTTTTCATGCACTTTGAAAGGCCCAACCTGAGCCTCTGCCCTCTGTTTGAAGCTCCATCACAGGTCTCTGAACCTGGAAGTAATTGGTGATGACATTATCACCAGTCACTTCTGGGAGCCTCATGTTGTGTTTGCAGTGCACAGATGTGACTAGATACAGTGGAGGACAGAATGCCTATACCTTTAACCATTGTACAGAAGTGGGAATTTTGGCAAGTGCAGCTCAACATGGAAGGGTTTAAAAAGCCTCACCTGCCAAAATTCCCACTTCTATACGATGGTTAAAGGTATAGGCACTCTGTCCTCCGTTTGTATCTGGTCACCCTGGCAGTGCAGGAGAGGGGCATCACAGACCAAAGAATGTTGGGAAGTGCTGCCCTAGAAGAATTCATAGTTCCCAAATCTAAACTCCATTGTTTGATTTCACTAGCTGCAGAGTGTTGAGGAATTTATACTGCATCCCCACCATTTTCCCTGTCCCTTCTTTTGCTTACCAAGTCAGATGAAGAATCTTTAGAAGCTCACTGTTTGATACCTTGTTACTTCTTGGTTGGTCCCAATACAAGCATTATCCTCCTCATCAAAAATATTTCTATAAGAATATTCAACAAAAAGTAGTTCACAAAGCAAATGACATAGCAAAATAAATCAGTAAATGGCTCTCTGTACCCAAAGGGCTCACACTCTGAAAAGAGATGTGGAAGAGACACCAGGAACAGCACTAAGTGTGGAAAAAGACATAGTGCTGATGTGAAAAGGGACAGTTGTGTGTCGTCATCCGTCCTGTCCCGTCCCATCCCCCCCCCTGCTAAATACGTATAAGAGGATACAACCTTAAAAGATGTCTCTTTGCCCAGTTAGCAGGAGTCTTCCTACTTTGGTCTGTGAAATTAAAATGTTTGCAAGTTAGGGTACTGAGTTACCAGATGCTTCTGATTCTGAAGGCTAAAGCTGTAATCCTAAACACACTGGAAAGTAATTCCAATTGAACTCAGAGAGACTTGGGGTGCAATCCTAACCCCTTATGTCAGTGCTTTCCAGCACTGGCATAGCAGTGCCAATGGGATGTGTGCTGCATCCTGCAGCTGGGTGTCACTCATGGAGGCCTCCTCAAAGTAAGGGAGTGTTTGTTCGCTTACCTCAGAGCTGCATTGCCCTTATGTCAATGCTGGAAAGCACTGACATAAGGGGTTAGAATTGCGCCCTTACTTCTGAGCAAACATGTTTAGAATTTATCTGAATTTATCTGAAACCCTCCCCCCATTCCAAAATATCACAGCTCCATAGGTGTCTGTTATTGGGCATGCTAGAAGACACATGAAATATGTGCACATGGGGAAAATTACATGTGCAGGGATAGAGTTCAGTGCCTCATGGCACAGTTCCATGAACTGGCCTGAAATAAGGAGAAAGGCAAGAATACAGATGTAATATGATAGTATGTTGACATAACACTCAGTGATGTCACTATGGGGGGGTTGCTGTCTACACAAGGTGATATCCTCAGGAAGGTGACATCATTACTGGCCAAAATTGTGAACATCTTGGTATTTTTGAATACCACCATCATGTTGTATATCATTTGATAGGTAATTTACTGCAGAATGCAATGAAAGAAATTGCATTGAAATATCTGTGTGCTATCAAATGTTATAGCCAAATAACCAGAAAAGGAAAACATAACTGCCTTGTGCAATAAAAAGTGAATTTTCTTAACTCAAAACTGACCATTGAGACTGATTGTTCTGAGAGCCAATGAGATGGTGTTATGGCACAGCAGGGAACCAATTAGGCGTTAGAATGTTAGCTCCATTTTCCATGGATCAGAAATGATACTAGAACTCTTATTCAGTTGTGTGAGTGTCATCAAGTTGACCATAGGTTTTTTGGTGGTTACTGATTTGTGGGATGACCTGTATTGTTATATATTAAAATAAAATGGAGGGTTACACTAGCGATACCACTGCATTTAGGTTGTATGCATGATATTGTATTCTGTATGGTCTGGTATGGGAGGAGGTCCATCATGGGAGTGACACAATGAGCTCTCACACTGGGTGATGCAAACTCTAATTACGTTTCTGATAACATGAATGTAGTATGGATTATTAGGATTTTGATTCATTTGCCCAAAACTTTCCATGAGCCCTCTGAAAGTCACTCAGGTGGGCAGTACATTAGCTTCCTGTTTGTCTTGTCTCTATATTTATGCATGTCTGATTCTGCAGGATATATTGTTTAAAAACTGACATGATGACAGCATGATGATACAGTAATTTAATCTACCTTCATCACTGTGAATGAGAGGCAAGGAATTTAACAAGATAATCTTAATAGGAGCCAGGATGGCTGCAGTGGTTTGGGAGTTGGACTTAGACCTGGACAATCCATGTTTAAATCCCACTTGGCCATGAAGCTTCCTGGATGATCTTGGGCTAGTTACTCTCTTTGAGCCTCACCTACCTCACAAGGTTGCTGTGAGGACCAAAAAAAAAGGGGGGGAGGAACAATGTATACCACTCTGAGCAATTTGGAGGAAGATTGCTATAAGAATGTGAAAAAATAAATATAACATGATTTTATTATGGAGATATATATACACAATAAAAGGGGGGGAATCAAAAAGATAGTGCAAGACACACATGCACACACAGAACTAAGCAATAGCCTAGAAGGTAGTGGCTACTAAGCAGATCCAAAGAAAAGATATCCTTGCAAAGACAAATGGTGTATTAATATGCTAAAGGGAGGAGAAGGAACAGGACATTGGTGGATTACTAAAGAACAGTTGTGCAGTAGCAGGAGAGGAGGAAGAGAAGTGGAAGGCGGGGACACAGAAAGACAAGAACCTAGAAAGCAGTAAAGGTTCCAGCTTCAGTGCAAGATCAGTTGTATTCTCTGTAGCCTGGAACCAAGACTGCAGGCAATGACTGAGCCCTTAGAAAGGCTGTAAATCATGTCACGCTCTTGCTTTAGGGGAACTTTTCTCTCTCACTTCCTGATTTTTGGACTGATGTACCAAATCTCTGAGAAGGAAACAGAGTGGAAACAGAGATCCTAATTGCGAGGTTGAGGAGGAAGATAAACTGAAGGCTCTGAGGTGCTCTGTTCATACATCTAAGGCTGAGTTGGGCCTGCAGGAGTCTGAATGCACAAAGTGTGCTACCAGTTATATCTGTGCAATCCAGTGTGGTTCTGCAGGAAACCATTTTAATCAGGGATCAGTCTTGAGGATGCCATGTTTTTCAGAGCCATCAATAGCTGTGGGTGGCACCTAGTATTGTATTGGCAACCTTCAGTCTCGAAAGACTATGGTATCGCGCTCTGAAAGGTGGTTCTGGCACAGCGTCTAGTGTGGCTGAAAAGGCCAATCCGGGAGTGACAATCCCTTCCACACCGGGAGCAAGTGCAGTCTGTCCCTGGTCTGTCTCCCTGGCTATGGGCCTTCCCTCTTTGCCTCTTAGCCTCAGACTGTTGGCAAAGTGTCTCTTCAAACTGGGAAAGGCCATGCTGCACAGCCTGCCTCCAAGCGGGCCGCTCAGAGGCCAGGGTTTCCCACTTGTTGAGGTCCATCCCTAAGGCCTTCAGATCCCTCTTGCAGATGTCCTTGTATCGCAGCTGTGGTCTACCTGTAGGTCGCTTTCCTTGCACGAGTTCTCCATAGAGGAGATCCTTTGGGATCCGGCCATCATCCATTCTCACGACATGACCAAGCCAACGCAGGCGTCTCTGTTTCAGCAGTGAATACATGCTAGGGATTCCAGCACGTTCCAGGACTGTGTTGTTTGGAACTTTGTCCTGCCAGGTGATGCCGAGGATGCGTCGGAGGCAGCGCATGTGGAAAGCGCTCAGTTTCCTCTCCTGTTGTGAGCGAAGAGTCCATGACTCGCTGCAGTACAGAAGTGTACTCAGGACGCAAGCTCTGTAGACCTGGATCTTGGTATGTTCCGTCAGCTTCTTGTTGGACCAGACTCTCTTTGTGAGTCTGGAAAACGTGGTAGCTGCTTTACCGATGCGCTTGTTTAGCTCGGTATCGAGAGAATGAGTGTCGGAGATCGTTGAGCCAAGGTACACAAAGTCATGGACAACTTCCAGTTCATGCTCAGAGATTGTAATGCAGGGAGGTGAGTCCACATCCTGAACCATGACCTGTGTTTTCTTCAGGCTGATTGTCAGTCCAAAATCTTGGCAGGCCTTGCTAAAACGATCCATGAGCTGCTGGAGATCTTTGGCAGAGTGGGTAGTGACAGCTGCATCATCGGCAAAGAGGAAGTCACGCAGACATTTCAGCTGGACTTTGGATTTTGCTCTCAGTCTGGAGAGGTTGAAGAGCTTTCCGTCTGATCTGGTCCGGAGATAGATGCCTTCTGTTGCAGTTCCAAAGGCCTGCTTCAGCAGGACAGCGAAGAAAATCCCAAACAAGGTTGGTGCAAGAACACAGCCCTGCTTCACTCCGCTTCGGATGTCAAAAGGGTCTGATGTGGAGCCATCGAAGACAACAGTGCCCTTCATGTCCTTGTGGAAAGATCTGATGATGCTGAGGAGCCTGGGTGGACATCCAATCTTGGGGAGAATCTTGAAGAGGCCGTCTCTGCTGACCAGGTCAAAAGCCTTTGTGAGATCTATGAAGGCTATAAAGAGTGGCTGTCGTTGTTCCCTGCATTTCTCCTGCAGTTGTCTAAGGGAGAATACCATATCAGTGGTGGACCTGTTGGCTCGGAATCCACACTGCGATTCTGGATAGACGCTCTCTGCAAGTACCTGGAGCCTCTTTAGTACAACTCGGGCAAACAGCTTTCCTACAACGCTAAGGAGAGAGATGCCGCGGTAGTTGTTGCAGTCACCCCGTCACCTTTGTTCTTGTACAGCGTGATGATGTTTGCATCCCTCATGTCTTGAGGTACTCCACCTTCTCTCCAGCAGAGACAGAGGATTTCATGCAGCTCAGTGACGATGATCTCTTTGCAGCATTTTAGGACTTCAGCAGGGATGCTGTCTTTTCCAGATGCCTTGCCAAACGCAAGGGAGTCCAGGGCCACGTGAAGTTCTTCTAGGGTTGGTTCACTGTCAAGCTCTTCCAGCACAGGCAGGCACTCAATGTTGTTCAGTGCTTCTTCGGTGACTACATTTTCTCTGGAATATAGCTCAGAGTAGTGCTGCACCCAGCGTTCCATCTGCTGCGCCCGATCCTGGATGACCTCGCCTGTGGCAGACTTCAGAGGGGCAATTTTCTTCTGTGTTGGACCTAGGGCCTGCTTGATACCATCATACATCCCCTTGATGTTGCCCATGTCAGCTGCTATCTGTATCTCGGAACAGAGCTGGAGCCAGTAGTCATTAGCACATCTCCTGGCAGTCTGTTGGACTTTGCTGCGAGCAGTTCGGAGGACCTGCAGGTTGCGCTCACTGGGACAGGCCTTGTATGCTGCTTGAGCTCTCCTCTTTTCCTCAATGACTGGTGTCAACTCCTCAGAGTGGGCTTCAAACCAGTCTGCCGCCTTGTTGGTCTTCTTGCCGAATATGGACAAGGCGGTGTTGTAAACGGTATTCTTGAAATGTTCCCATCTGTTGGATGCGTTTGCGTCGGCCGGGCCTGGAAGAGATTCCTCAAGCGCTTGTGCAAATTCCTCCACTTTTCTCTGATCCCGGGTCTTGCTGGTATCAATGCGAGGTCTTCCTTCCTTTTTCGTGTGATACAGTCGCTTTGTTTGCAGTTTCACTCTGCTGCACACCAGGGAGTGGTCAGTGTCGCAGGCAGCACCATGATAACTGCGTGTGATCTTGATGCTGGGAAGGCTGGAGCGTCTGGTGAGGATCAGGTCGAGCTGGTGCCAGTGCTTTGATCTTGGATGTCTCCAAGAGACTCTATGTTGGGGCTTTGTGTTGAAGAACGTGTTGCTGACACAGAGACCATGATGACAGCAAAACTCTAGCAGGCGTTGGCCATTTTCGTTCATCCTCCCAGTGCCAAACTGACCTAAGCAAGTGGGCCATGAACTGTTATAGGGTGGCACCTATTGGTGGTATAACTATGCTTGCCGAATGGCACCCTGCAACCTGCAGCAGGGAAGGGGGTTGCATCATCTCCTACAGACACTTTTGAGAACTTTTCCCCTCCCTTCTTTGCCATCCCTTTACTTTCAGAGGTCCTTGCAACAGCTCTTACAGTCCTGATGAAGTCTACCCTTTCATTTTTTCATTGTTAGTCAGCAGAATATTGAAGAGCCAGTGGCCTCTGCTCCTGCTTTTGCAGGGCATGGCTGGAGAGGGCCTGAACTGCTGCCATGTGGATAAATATTTGCAGTTTCACATCCCTGTTCAAGGTCAGCAGCCATCAAAAGCTCCTGTCAACGTGCAATTACACCAAATTCCAGTCTGATTAACTGCTGTGCCCCTCTGTCTTGGAAAAAGCCAATGGCTTAACCCTTGAACACCAGCTAAACATTAAACACTGGTTTGGAACAAGACAGGGGGAATGAAAGTGCTGAAAGAGTTAAATACCCTGCATGAGTGTAGGAAGTCAGCTTGTCACTGAGAATAAATTGCAAACTGCCCATTCATTATAGGGAGTCATTGCAGAGACAGGTACAGCACAGGCCCAGTACAGCATAGGCGGCACTATGTCTAGGGGGGAATCCCAGCTGACAGCCTGCTGGGTACAGCATTGAGATGGCTTGCAGGGGCTACAGAAAGGCCCCTTCTCCAACTATCTATGGGAGGTGCAGTCATTGGGAAATGTGAAGCAGATGGCATGAACTATCCTGTGACACCCGGCTTGATTAAATATAGGTCTCAGGTCAGATTCTGTTGCTTGATGAATCCAATGTAGTTTATTTACATCCTGTACATGAGCAAACGGATGGGCAGGAGATTCAGAACAGATGAGACCATGTCCTTCAACCAAGGCAGCATTAATCTATGGAATTCAGTGTAAGATCTGGTAATGACAACTAGCTTAGATTGTTTAATTTGCAATCCTATGCACACTGTTCTCAGAGCTACGCTGAGCATAGCAGAACTTACTTTTGAGTAAACCTGTACAGGATTGCTTTGTAAAAAATTGGATTAGACAAATTCATGGAAAGGAATAATGCTTTCCATTAATTTTCCAGCAGAAAAATGCTGCAAAGAGATCATAGTCACTGAGCTGCATGAAATCCTCTGTCTCTGCTGGAGAGAAGGTGGAGTACCTCAAGACATGAGGGATGCAAACATCATCACGCTGTACAAGAACAAAGGTGACAGGGGTGACTGCAACAACTACCGCGGCATCTCTCTCCTTAGCGTTGTAGGAAAGCTGTTTGCCCGAGTTGTACTAAAGAGGCTCCAGGTACTTGCAGAGAGCGTCTATCCAGAATCGCAGTGTGGATTCCGAGCCAACAGGTCCACCACTGATATGGTATTCTCCCTTAGACAACTGCAGGAGAAATGCAGGGAACAACGACAGCCACTCTTTATAGCCTTCATAGATCTCACAAAGGCTTTCTACCTGGTCAGCAGAGACGGCCTCTTCAAGATTCTCCCCAAGATTGGGTGTCCACCCAGGCTCCTCAGCATCATCAGATCTTTCCACAAGGACATGAAGGGCACTGTTGTCTTCGATGGCTCCACATCAGACCCTTTTGACATCCAAAGCGGAGTGAAGCAGGGCTGTGTTCTTGCACCAACCTTGTTTGGGATTTTCTTCGCTGTCCTGCTGAAGCAGGCCTTTGGAACTGCAACAGAAGGCATCTATCTCCGGACCAGATCAGACGGAAAGCTCTTCAACCTCTCCAGACTGAGAGCAAAATCCAAAGTCCAGCTGAAATGTCTGCGTGACTTCCTCTTTGCCGACGATGCAGCTGTCACTACCCACTCTGCCAAAGATCTCCAGCAGCTCATGGATCGTTTTAGCAAGGCCTGCCAAGATTTTGGACTGACAATCAGCCTGAAGAAAACACAGGTCATGGTTCAGGATGTGGCCTCACCTCCCTGCATTACAATCTCTGAACATGAACTGGAGGTTGTCCATGACTTTGTGTACCTTGGCTCAACGATCTCCGACACACATTCTCTCGATACCGAGCTAAACAAGCGCATCGGTAAAGCAGCTACCACGTTTTCCAGACTCACAAAGAGAGTCTGGTCCAACAAGAAGCTGACGGAACATACCAAGATCCAGGTCTACAGAGCTTGCGTCCTGAGTACACTTCTGTACTGCAGCGAGTCATGGACTCTTCGCTCACAACAGGAGAGGAAACTGAGCGCTTTCCACATGCGCTGCCTCCGACGCATCCTCGGCATCACCTGGCAGGACAAAGTTCCAAACAACACAGTCCTGGAACGTGCTGGAATCCCTAGCATGTATTCACTGCTGAAACAGAGACGCCTGCGTTGGCTTGGTCATGTCGTGAGAATGGATGATGGCCGGATCCCAAAGGATCTCCTCTATGGAGAACTCGTGCAAGGAAAGCGCCCTACAGGTAGACCACAGCTGCGATACAAGGACATCTGCAAGAGGGATCTGAAGGCCTTAGGGATGGACCTCAACAAGTGGGAAACCCTGGCCTCTGAGCGGCCCGCTTGGAGGCAGGCTGTGCAGCATGGCCTTTCCCAGTTTGAAGAGACACTTTGCCAACAGTCTGAGGCTAAGAGGCAAAGAAGGAAGGCCCATAGCCAGGGAGACAGACCAGGGACAGACTGCACTTGCTCCCGGTGTGGAAGGGATTGTCACTCCCGGATTGGCCTTTTCAGCCACACTAGACGCTGTGCCAGAACCACCTTTCAGAGCGCGATACCATAGTCTTTCGAGACTGAAGGTTGCCAATACACATGAGCAATAAACTGACTTCAGTCTAGCATGGTACAGGTTGGGCATACCTTATCCAGAATTCCAAAATACAGAATATTCCAGAACTTTTTGGAACACCAACATTATAAAAAAAAAAACACACAACTTTTTTGTCTAAAGAAATAAAATCACAAATTGTGTTTCATACGCAAAATTATAAACATATTGTATAAAATTACTTTCAGGCTACGTGTATAAGGGAGTATATGAAACATAAATGAATTTTGTGTTTAGACTTGGGCCCCATCTCCCAGATATCTCATTATGCATTTGCAAGTATTTGAAAATATGGAAAAATCTGAAATCCAAAACACTTCTGGTTCCAAGCACTTTGGATAAGGGATGCCCAACCTGTATTATTTCTTGTAGTAAACCAATATATGTTAAATTTACTCATAAAACCCGAATTGATCTACTCAGTGATCTACAATCTACTCAGAAATTCCATTATATTCTATGAGACTTACTCAATTTCATTCTTGACCTTGGGTTAAACTAGGATAGCCATTAACACTGCCACCAAGATGAGGAGAGATCCAGATAGAAAGAAGCCAACAAAAATCTGCTCTGGGTATGGTGGAGAGCCTCTTAACAGCCTACCACTAGTGGAAGCGGGAGGTCTAGAAAGACAGGACAACCAAGTGAACTGAGGCAGATGGTCAAAATAACAAAGAAAAGAAAAAGTTTATTGAAAGAGCCCAACACACCAAAACAAGGGATGGAAATAAAGACAAAAAAGCAAGGCAATTTTGGGAATCAAGCAACAACTATAGGAAAAAAAAAAGACAGAGGCTGTCAGGGCAAGCTGAAAACAGATTACAAAACAAATGTGTCTGAGTACTTTTCCTACCCATATACTTGCTCCAGTTCACATTTGCAGGGCCATTCATTCAAAGCTCTGGATGAGAGATGAGGGTAAGTGCATAATGGAAGTTTCTGACTTTGCTTCCTGTAACTTCTGGGCGTTACCAAGATGTTCCTTTTGAATTGGTTACTTGAACTCTGCTGAACCCATTTTCCTGCTGTGAGGAATCAGGTGGGCTTCATGATCCAATGAGCTAGCTGAAGGTCAAGTTGGGGAAGGTATGCAACAAGCCAGAAATGACAGGTACTCTGAAATGGTTCAGTGGCACCTTCTGGATGCTAAACCGTTACAGAAGCCTCCTTAGGGAGCAGGAAGATTTAAAAAAAGGGGGGGGGGAAATAAGGGATTTTCACCACTTGGCAATTTGGGAAAGCAAAACCAAATTTTTTTATCTCCTGTCTCTAGGCTGCTTTATGAGATATCTGCTCAACACCACATGTGGTGTAACAAGGAGCCACAGTAATTCACAGCACAGTCGTATGAAATATGCTGCTGCACACATATGTTGCTTTGTGCTTGCAGTGTGATTTTTTAAAACACACACAAAACATATAATGCAAATTAGTGTGGGGTTCTTATGGTAAAAGGAAAAAAGCAGGGGAAAGACCATCCTGGAGCTGCCTGTGCTTAGTTGAGTTTTTCTTTGTTTTATGGCTTCCTGGTTTAACTTTTAGACACATTGCTGTTGGAGATGCAGACTAAGTTTGGAGAGGCAGCCTGGTGATCTAATTGGAACATTGGACAGCTTGGCTCAGGTAAGGTAAGGATTAGGAGCTAAGAAGGGAGTGCTTAATAATTTTCCCTGTTTGAGTGATCCATCCTGTTCAATGTGTTTCTTAAATTGTCACATGGTTTTTTCTATTGTCTTTCTTGGGCATTTGCTGTAAACATATATGTGGACTAAGCTTCTGCAGTTTGAATTTTGGAAGATAATACCTGATGGCAACTTCCAAGGATGCTCCTATCAATCTGTATTTGCATCAAAGAAGAAGACTGAGCATTGCTTGTCTGTATGTTGTACTGTGGGAATTTTGTTTGTTAATATTCACAGGACATAGTCTATTCAGAAAATATGTCTTTAATTGTTGTTTGTATTAATATGCATATGGTTTATTTGTAGAACAGTTGTTCCCAAGTCTGCTTTGCTATTAGTTCCCAAATTTTACCCTGACCAAAAAAGTTCCACATAGCCTTGATTCAGACATAATTTGAAACCATGGTTTGTGTAGCTAAATATGGTTATGTGTTATGTCTGAACCTGAGCCTACCCCTAAACCATGGTTATTTGGGGCAAACAAACCAGGATATGAACTCATGGCTTGTGGTTGGTGTGCAAACCAGTTAGTACACCACTGTACACTAACTGTAGTTTCAAGTCGTGTTTGAATTCCCAAGCTCTTGATAAACCCTAGTTAGAGCTATTTCTCTGTCTTAAGTGGCTGGAATGAATCTATGACCTTCTGAAGCTGAGTCCTGAGCAGATGGGAAACAAAAGCGGACAAGCATCACTAAACCATGATTTGTCTGTTGTTCATCTGGAAGCAGGTTTGAGTTCCTAAGGTTGCAATCCTATATATACTTGCCTTAGAGTAATTCCCATTGAATACAACAGGACTTCTGAGTAAGCATTTGTAGGATTGTCTACTAAGTACATTTAACTTACAGTTCAATCCTATCTTGTGCTGGAATAGGCAAGCCAGGAGGCTTTTGCTGTATCCAGCACAAGATAGGACTGCAAAGTGACTCAACTGAAGGGAAGGGGAAACTCTTTCCCTTACTCTGGGTAAGTCACTGCAGCCCCTATGGGTCTCCTCGGACTTGTGCCACCTCCTGAGGTGGCGCAATTCCAAGGAGAGCTGGGCAGCTTTCCAAGGAGAGCTGAAGCTACTCTGCGCTGCTTGGGAACAGGGGTTGGGATCGAGCATAACTGCCGGATCCCAGCCCTGCCTCCTGCTCCTTGCCACCCACCCCCGAGGACCACCCTCTGCCCCGGAACACCTCCCTCCTCCCTGCCTCCTCCCCACCCACCCCAGAGCGGTGCGTTGGCCAAGCTCGGCCGATGCAAGTCTCCCTCCACAAGCTGCCACGAAGGCTGGATGCAGCCTCCATGGACCAGCACACTTCTGTGCACTGGCGCAGCTTGCTCCTGAGGAAGCACAAACATGCTTTATGGCAGTTTGCGACCATCCTAGGCTAACTCGTGGTTAGGATTGCACCTTAGTAGAACAAATCATGGTTTCATGTTATATCTGAACCCTGCCATGCACAAAAGTATGCATAAGTTTTGAAAAAAATACATGTATGGTGGGGTGGCCTTCAGATCTTTGTTCTACAGCCACAATCCAATGTAGGTGTATCTGCAAAAGGTCTATATTTTCTGAAGAAAAATACTTCAAGTCTCTTTTCTAATGGTTGGGGCCTCTCCACATTCTGTCCCCCACACTGCTGGACTTCTGGAAGGCAGGCTATTAGGTGGTGTGTATGGACTCATCTCCCTTAGGAATCTGAGCTCTGATCCTACTCTTCCTTCACCTTTTACAACAAAGAAACCCAAATACATCTGAGTAAGTTGTGATCAGTGAGGATACTGTAATCCAATAGACCACACACTTCACTGTAATTTCTCTTTTGCCTTTGACATCATTCCAGTATCCATTTCCTTTCTCCACCTCTTGCTCCTATTTTGGATTTTTCTGCTTCTTAATTGTGAGAAATAAAGAGAACCAGGATGTGGTTTGTCCTGGGCAGGATCCAAGAGAAAGTCTGACCCTACTCATATGCAGTCAGCCTATTGTTTGAGCATGGCTATAGCAGACCACCTCTTGAATAACTTGCAAGCCAATCCTAATTAAATCCCCGTGTGGCGATGCAATGGTGCCAGCACGGGCTACAATGCATCCTGTGGGAGATATTCAGCTGCTAGAGGTCTGCATGGGATAAGGGGACATTTTCCCCCTTGTCCCAGGGTAAGCCCCAGCACCTGCAACAGGTCAGCTTGGACCTGTGCCAGTAACATTGCTGGTGCCAGTCCTCATTGATCCATGCAGGTGGATCAGGTCTGGGAAGGGGATCGGGATTCAATGTGTACCACTGCCGCCAAACCTGCCACCCCTGGCCCAATACACTCACCCCACCCCCTCTCCTCCCCATGCTGCCCCTGCCCCATTCAATCTTCTCCCCACCCTCCACATCCCATGCTGCCCCTACACCAGGTTACCTGCTCTGGTGGGCCTCCATCACTCCACTCTCTGCAGTACCACAAAGTACTTTATGATGTTTTTGCGCCACTGGAATGTGTGTAGCACCAGTGCAGGCCTTGGGCCATAGGTGTGTTTAGTGGCAATTTAGTGGCATTTGCAGATTCCAGCATACCCCCACCCCTCCCTTCTTTGGAATACCCTCTTTGGTACCTCCCCTCTTTGGAATAGAGTAGGATGAGCAGTAATGACTGTTTCCAAGTTCCCTATCTGGAATCGGTTAAATGGTTAAAATATGAGTAAAAGGACTGTAGGAAGAAATAGAGTCTCTTTAATGGACTATATTCAAGACAAGGTGAAAAGGTATGATGGGTGTTTGACATATACCCACTGTTCTGCCAGATTCCCACTCCAAGCCTCACTTAGGGAACTTATGCCCACTCTAAGCTAATTAGCTCCCCTTTTGTTCCCCAACAATGGCCCCAGTTCTCTACAGCAGCACTGCTAGACTCCACCACCAGGGTAGCTTGCCTGTTTAAACTGCAGGGACCCAGTTCCTAAGGCAACAGTCCTTCCCAGTATAGCAGCACACCTCAGCTCTCTGCAGCCTGTTTGAGTAGTCCATTAGTCACAGTCAGTCAGAGTATCTAGGGCAAAGTCAATAAGCCAAGTCACAGTCCGAGGTCAGATTCCAAAGTCAGTCTCCTCTCCTATCTGCACTCCTTCTACAACCCACACCCCCCCTTTCTGCCTCAGGTGCTCCTTATATCCCTGAGGGCCCTATTGCCTTCAAGTGGCTGCAGCTGTGCAGCACACTCTGCTGGATGCCCAGGCCTTACCCTTAAAGGAGCCACTGCTGACACAACAGCTTACCTCCTCGCCAGATCTTCTGCAATTCCAATATACCCACCTCAGTGTTAGCACTAGGGCTTTCTATTGCAGCCACTCCCCACTGATGATGCCGCACTGAAATGGCTACCATTGCATTCTTCATTGGTGGGGACAAGCCTCATGTGCATAAGGGAACAATTGTTCCATTACCTGGGGGTAAGCTGCAGTGGCATGAGGGGGTCTACTGAGACCTGTGCTAGCTAAATAGATTCACATGGCATTCACGTTGCAGGTTCAGGTCCAGGTCCAGGAAGGGAGTTAGGATTCGGTGGTGGTTGCTGCTGCCACTGTACCCACCCCCTTCCTGGACCTGATATGCCCATTGCACATAACCTATTGCCACCCTGTTTTGCCTCTCCCCTCCCTGTTCCACCTTCCTCTGTCAACTAACTCTGTCGTTGTCATCTTTATGCTGTTCTGGAGTGCATGGGAATGGCCCTCCAGTAGTATGCAGCCCTGCCAGTGGGCTGTGAGTATAGGAATGGGCCATTAGTCATTGTAGCTGAACATCACTAATTGTTCCTTGGTATTAGATCGGTTCCTAGGTTTTACACAACTCAAAGATGGCAGCTTCTCCCCTAGTTTATGCAAGTACCTGTTCTCTATTGGCTCCTGAAGCCTTTGATACTGGGCATACTATTTTGCTCAGTATTTCTACAGTCTTTCAGCACAGGAGGTTCATATCACATCTTTCCTTGTCGGATGGTGACCTCACATTTTAGCATTTGCTAGTGCTGGTTATTAGAACAGCTTCTCCTTATCTCTGCACAGACCAAAATAAACCAACCAGGACAAGGGGAGAAATTTCCAGTGTTAGGAATCCTTTGCGATTCATTTATGCCTCTGTGTTGTAACAGACCCAGGACTACTGCAGAGAATGCACAGTGATGGGGAAATATTGTTCCCTTTGTTCTCGCCAGGTCAGCCAGACGCTTCAGCTTTGATTGTGTCCAGATGTGCATTCTTTTTCTCAGATTATTGTGGCTGGTCAAAATAGCGTTTCTTAAGAGGCACCTATAAGAAGAAGAAGAATGCAAAGTAGACAATATTTGTCAAGGGAGTTTCCTCTTATTCAGGATCAGTTACTACCAGCTCAGCCAGTTAAATGGGGGGATTAGAGAGGCCCTTGTTCAGAAGCTAGAACTTCACTGTGGCCTCAGAGACTCAGAACCATAGCAGTGCCACCACCAGGCTTTTCTAGGGGCTGAAATGGATTTGTGGAATGCCCCACCCACCCTCCTTCTCTATAATCCAGACACATGTACAGAGAACATATAGTTCTCTAGAACCAGTGGTGGGATTCAGCAGGTTCTCACCTATTCTATAGAACCCCTACCTAATCCAGCTGTTGGTTCTAAGAACCGTTTGCTGGCCAGGGAGCTTACTTCCCACAAGCACAGGACTGCACCATGGGGTTGGTTTTCATCCTTGGGGTTTGGGAATGCAGTTTTGTGCCTGGGATCTTTTCATTGCAATACAACGTGTTGTTACACAACTATTGTATAATACACTATCAGAACATAGAGGCGATGCTCCCACAGCTGAAATTCCTCAGGTTAAAAAAAGGCAGGAATGTGGCACAAAACATTACTTCATTAAGGGTACAATCCTATGCAGATCTTCTCAGAAGTAAGTCCTATTGTGTTCAATGGGTCTTACTCCCAGGAAAGTGTGGATAGGATTGCAGCCTTTGAGCAGAATCCTATGCATATCTACTCAGAAGTAAATCTCATTGCAGCCAATGGGGCTTATTCCCAGGAAAGTGGAAGTAGGATTGTAGCCTTAGGGCACAATCCTATGCATGTCTACTCAGAAGTAAGTCCTATTGTGCTCAGTGAGGCTTTCTTCTAGCACCTGTGCAGTCACAATGCAGCCCTGAGGTAAGGGAACAAATGTTTCCTGCCCCCCACCACAGGATGCAGTGCATGCCCTATTGGTACAGCTGCATTGGCACTGGAAAATTGGATAGGATTGGGACCTAAGTCCTCTTAACTGTAACTTTCCAGCACCAAGTCCTGGAGGTCTCCTTGTGACAAGGGAATGTTTGTTCCCTTACCTCGGGACTGCAATGTGGCTGCATTGGCTCTGGAAAGTTGGATAGCCCTTAGGCTGCAATCCTACTCACACCTGGGAAGCAAGCCCAATTGACTATCTAATGTGATTTACTCCTGTGTAGGCTTGCATAGGATTGGGCTGCTATTCCCAGGTAAGTGTGCTGAGGATGGTACAGTTAGCATTGCTCCTTCTCTAGCAGAAAAGTTCCTTTAGGTTATTCTCCCTCCCCCACAAGTGAAATGGCAGGCTGACTAGAAATTGAAGATTTTTTGAACAAGTTTGCAAATTGGGTTTAGGTCTTATCACCTAATGAAGAAGAACTGGAGAAGCACTGGGAAGAACTTGTGATCAGGGTGAACATCAAAACCTGCAAGGCTTGTTACATGTGCTGTTAATTTTCATTTTTAGGCTGGGTTGTGGGTGCTTGGGCACCTACACAGCTGCAACACTGTCAAAGGACTGTGGTGGGGAGGTTCTGCCACACCTCCCACTGCAGGCCCCTGCTTTGCACTCCCTGGTCAGTAGCAGCCCTCAAACTTGTGGGAGAATCGCCACTAGAGACCAAAGTGATGGGTATCTGCTGTTGCCTGTCGGAAAGCAACCTAGAAGAACAGTTCCCTCGTAGTACTTTTTTGCTCATTAGTGAAACTGTCCTTCAAGGCTGCCATTCTCTCTCAAACCCTGGAAGTCAACAACTCCCCTTTAACTTGTTGGGCTTCTGAGTAGACATGCATTGGATTGCAGAATTGGAAGTTGGAGGGGGAAGCTTTAGAGTTCACTGGAATTCTTTTTGGGGCTGGGTGGTAAAAGCAATAGAGCCGCATTTCTCAACCAGTAGTACTCATACCACCAGTGGTACTTGAGGTGGTGCCCAGTGGTACTCATGGCAGGACCCCCCCCCACCTCCACTGCCTGGCAGTGAGACCAGCAATACGATGCAACAAACAGTGGTAGGAGGCTCAGTTCTGCTTTTCTTGCACTCAAAAAAGCCCTCCCATCTACCCTGGGAGCCCAATCCTATGCATGTCTACTCAGAAGTAAGTTCCATTATAGTCAATGGGACTTACTACCAGGAAAAAGTGGATAGGATTGTAGCCTGAGCCTTTTACCGTGGTTTGTTGCATCATGTCTGGCCTCTTAGTATGGAAATAACTGGTGATAAAGTCATTCCAGTTACTTCCAGTTGTACTTCCCAGAGGTGGGCCATGCAAAATGGCGAGAGGCACATGCTGAGGAATGCTGTAATAGAACAAAAAAGAAGGGGAGATGTAAAGATGTTACTATGCTGTTGTTGCTTTTGGTTGATGATGAGGTGTCAGACTATATGCTCAGTGCACTTTTGCTGACCAGATGTTCACCACTAAAAGTGAACCAGATCCTTGAGAGGATTGACTGCTCTGGTAAAAATCACCAAGTTCCCACTGAGAAGGAAGGTGGCCCAGCTCAAAGCCCAGTGCAGCAAGTTGGTTTGTGCAGATGTGAAGGTGCTATGCTGCTGTGGTGTCTCCAGAGGTTGGTAACCTGGAGCCCTGGCAGTTCCCACCTCCTCTTCTTGGTGCCTTCCTGATTTCATTATACAACTGCCTTGAGAATTCAAGAAAAATGTCCATTTGAAGTGTGTATTTCAGCCGCATGTTTATCCTCCTTGGAAACTAGTGGCCAGAGGCCTGTAAGTATGACAGAATTGCAGCCTTGCAATTTGGATTTAGACATTGGGTTAAAGTTACAGTAATTTGGTTAAAGTTACAGTGCAATCCTATGACTGTCTACTCAGATGTAAGTCCCATTATGTTTAATTGGACTTACTCCCAGGAAAGTGTGTACTGTACAGTATAGGAGTACTTCCTTTGCGGCAGACAATTGAAGCTGAGTTGCTCATTGCTCCTCAGGACATAGAACTGTTGTTAATTTATTTGAATCCCACCACTGTCTAGAACTATTAGATGTAATATGTCCATCCTAGCTCAGCTGACATTTCCTTTGTGCATAGATGTTTAGTCACAAAGAATCACAGATTGCTGGCTTGTTGCCTCCTTAAATATAATAAGGGGCCCTTGTGATTTAAAAAAAAAAAAAAAAAGGAAAAAGGAACCTGTAGGACCCAAGGAGAATATACTCAGGTGTCAAGAAGTATGCTGATAAAGTATACACTGGAATTTTAGAATGGCCTCAGTTTACAATCTTGTACACACTTACCTAGGAGTAAATTCCATTGAAATCAATGGGACTTACTTCTGAGTAGACCTGCATAGGATTGTGCTGTCTGAGGGCTGCCTATGAGTCATGGAAGACTCTTAGAAATTAAGTTCTATCCCCTAGATTAGCCTCAATATAATATCCCTTTCTTAAAATGGTCTGTGTCCTCGGATGGGTCACTGCAGCCCATTTCTTGGTTGCGCTGAAGTGCACAGTAATATCCATCTCTCAGTCATTACTAGTGGCTACAGTGGACTCCCCTCTTTACAATGGGTTCACTTTACTATCAAATCACTTTACAGTGGACTCTCTGTAGTAAATTAAGTTTTACTATACAATAAGCTATTCACTTTACTGTGGGCTCACGATTGCCACCAACAGGACCTCATGCATGATAGATCAATCAGTGATGCCAATGCAAGTATTTGGCCGCATCTCAGTCGACTGCAGCATTTTTTACATCGTGGCTGTGTGTCTGGAGGGAGGGATATAATCAATGCAACATTTATGAAAAAGCAAACCTTCTAGGTAACATCTCAGCCATTAGCAGAGCTTTTAATAGAGCTTCTCTGTGTGTATCGAGGGATGGAGATAGCCTTGTAATTTGTGCTTTTTAATTACAACATTGTGTAAACTTTGCAAAGTTTGTACCCTTCTCCTTGCTCCTGGGGTCACTTGTAAACCATGGCCCCTAAAGAGCGCAGTAGGCACTTTTAAAATAATTTTTAGAGAGGAAAATAGCCTAATTCTATGGCAGAACACTTCGAATTCCTAAGTCTTGAAATGAATTTTCAAAGAACAATGCACTGTTGGGGTTAACATTTCAATATTTTCACAATATAATGGTGTCTCCAGTAAAGTGAAGGTCAATTCTTCTTCCACCAAGAATACCAGACTTTCTGAAAGTGCTTGATTCCACAGTGGACAAGTCTGACTTTGTAGGAAACACAGTGATTGAGGGCCCAATCCTATCCAATTTTCCAGTGTCAATTTAAGAGCCATGGAAAGCAGCACCTCAGCTCTGGGCTGTGTCAAGTTGCCTTCTCAGGAACCCGTGGATGTTCAGTGAACATGCTCCCAGATCACCATAGGCTGAAGTCATTCAAAGGCCCTATAGGCAGGTTTCCATTCAGCTTTGGAGATGGGAACCATGGTGAAAAGGCATGGTGCACAAAGGGAGCAGTTTGCACAACCTCTTGTCCTTCACTACAAGATGTGACAAGATATTGTGTTAATTCTTGTCTTTTCAGAATTCTTGTTGTAGGTATTCTGCCCCAAGACATCCCCAAAATGAACATCCAACTGGAAATTCTACCTCAACAGGGGAAATAAGCACAAGTACACCCCACACAGGTAAGCAAAGGTGGGGGGAGAGGGAATTCTATCTGTAATACAGTGGGTCCATCTTATCCACAGGGGTTTGGTTCCAGACCTCCTGCACGTGAATAAGGAATTCAGTGGATGCTGGGGTACACTCCCGAAGCTCACATAATTACTTATCTGAAGCCTCCAGAGGCTTTTCCTGGGTAATGATAGACTGGTGATCCACTCTATTGGAGTCTGCAGGCCTCTGAATGGCCCACAGAAGCTTCCAGAAGCTACTTCTGTTCAAACTGGAAGTTGTCTCTGGAAACCAGAAGTAGCTTCTCAAGGCTTCTTTGGGCCCTGGCAGGGCTGCTCATTGGCCCTGCACATGTCCCTGTCCCCTGCAGTTCACCCTAATGGTGCTTTTCGGGCTGCTTGTGGCTGATTGGATGTGGTGACTAGATTATCTGACATCACACTGATGATGTGCTGATTTCACTGTGATGATGTGCTGACATCAAGACACTGCTCCATAGATAATGGACGGTGTTTCCATCAGGTTTGGCATATGGCCCTTGTTATGCCAGTGACAGTGCACCATCAGAGTAGAGTTGCCAGGATGGGCTTAGGATATGACAGACCTTGTGTCTGGGACTGCATCTCAACAGGACTGAACTGTTGATTGCAGAAAGTGAGAGAGACATTACTGTACAGGGTTCAAGTGGGCTCAAGATTAGATCAATGGTTCTCAAACTTCTAGCACTGGAACCCACTTTTTGAGAATCTGTCCAAACCCACTGGAAGTTATATCATGACTGGAAGTGACATCATCAAGCAGAAAATTTTTTAACAATCCTAGACTGCAATCCTACCGACACTTACTCAGGAGTAAGTCCCATTTACTATCATTGTTAAAAGCATATACATACTCGTAGTAGCCTGTTAAAAGTACAGATCTGTAACATTTCCCCAAATGCAGTCACATACCATGGTAGCATCAAGTCTAATCTGTTAAAAATAAAATATTGAGATGAATGGGAACCCACCTGAAATTGACTCGTGACCCACATAGTGGGTCCCGACCCACAGTGTGAGAAACACTGGAATAGATTGATCTAGTCTTTTAATCCACCCAGTCTAGGGAGATATTTGCACTTCTGGCACTATAAAGGAACAAAGAAGTCATCCAAAGAATCAATCCACTTAATTTATGAAAGCTTTAGCAAGATAGTTATTTTTATTCTTCTAAATATTTTAAATAGTGTTTTGTTTTTTAAAAAGTGGAAAACTTGAGCAAGGCTACATTCTTGCACAATAAGAAGATTTGCTAAAATTCGTTTATATAAAAATGTTTATTTCACTTTTGAACCAACATTTCCAAAATAACTTTTAACATTTTTCCCCCTTTGGAAGTATACATTCCCTTAGCATCCTAGCATCCCCATTTGCTTGGTTTCTACCCCCCTGATACTATCACGTGGTGAGCCCCATTGCAGCAAGGCTCTTGCCTTTCCATGTTGTCACATTCTTGCTACAGGATCCAGACTGGGGCACCATGAGGGACGATGGCTGCTGTTCCAAGTGAACATGTTTACAAGTCCTGACACATCTCGCTCTTGGTCTGTTGAGAGCAAGAGACATCCAAATGCCCCGGGCCTGACTGCTCCAAAAGACAGGAGCTCTCCACAGCCTGAGAAACATGATTTGTTGCAGCCAGCATCTCTGGGTGGTAAAGTGAAGTAGTAAACCCAGGAATGTGAGCAATCTCAGCCAGAGAGTGCTGGAGGCTCAGTGGGGGGAACCAAGAGGAATGGGGGGGGGGGAGGAATTGCAGCTCTGCCTTCAGAGGGTTGTGGCTATAGGGACCAGTGGCGCTGTGTAAGGCTTGTGTAAATATTGTGACTGGCTTCTCCTTAGAGTCAGATAAAGAAAGATTTTTATCAGATTTTACAGAGAAAGCAGCTTTCCTGGCCCCCAAGACAGATTCTTTGAGTGATTTAATAGAAGATGAAAGGGGCCAGTTTGCAACTCCAGACAGAGTTGAGAAGCAATACAGGGTGGGGGGGAGGGTCAGCTTTTAAGTCCCACTTTGTCTGGGGTGCCCCTACATTACCCCAGATTTCCTTAGGGCTACTTCTCCTTTGAAAGGAGGGGGGAGGGAAGAATGGTATTTGACCTGGGCCTGAAACCCAAGCCCCCTCCCTCAATTAAGACTGTAGGGTGTTTTTTTTGGGTTTTTTTTTTTTGGTGCTTTCCTGTTGGACTGAATTGTGACATGCTCTCACATTTTAAATTTCTATTATGTCTAGGGGCTCAGAAAATGGAAGTGCCCCAGGCCTTTCTGGACCTCTGAGAAGGCCTGCTCATTTCCATGGGCAATCTTAGGCCACTTTTGTTTTCACTGGGGCAGAAAACAGTGAAGGCTTGTATGGTGTTTGTGAATAATCCTTATTGTGATTTTGATTACAGATTTCAGGGATGAGAATAAGTGATAGCCATGCAGCACCAAGCTTATGCAAGGTTAGTCCCCAGTAAAATCACTATCTTTTAATTTCAAATGTTCGGGCACCCTGCACAGGATGCCTGAGATTTTGCAGACTGCTTTTCCTTTGAAGGAAACAGATCAGTGGTTCTCAAACTTTTAGCATAGGGACCCCGTTTATTGGTCTGTTATTTTTTTCTTTTTCCCTTTTCGACAAAGAATTTAAAGATTCAGTGCCTCTAAGCATGTGTGCAGTGCTTTTCTCTTGTGAAGAGAACCAGATTCTGTTTTCAAACACAGGTGTAAGGAACTGTGCTATGAGCATATTCAGAGTGCATTTTCCTTGTAAAGAAAAAAACAACTTCTGGTTTTTCTTAAGACAGAGCTGAGGACAGGTATCTTAAAACAGTATCCTATAAACAAATATATAGAAATCATGCATAACTCACAGTGCAGTCCTAACCAACTTTCCAGCACCGAGGTAAGGGCAATGCCATTTTGAGATAAGGGAATTAACATTCACTTATTTTGACCTCCATGACTGCCTGCCACTCAACTGCAGGATGCAGCACATGCTCCACTGGCACGGCTATGTCATTGTGGGAAAATTGGTTAGGATTTGAGCCTAAGTGCTCAGAAATGCCCAGAACTCTTTCTGGAGACAAAACGGCAGTTTTCCTGGTATTTTTACATTCAGTGATGGAGGTGAAATGAGACATAAGTGGCTTTTCCTGTCTATTTTTCCTTTCCCTTTGGTCCACCCTTCTTTCCAGCCTGCTGTAAGGGACACCTGGAGTCCTATATACTACAGAACATTGGGGAGGGGAACAGACAAAAGGGAGGGTGGGGAGGAGGAGGAAATGGTTAGAAAAAGCTGAGCTTGCATCTCCAGAGCTGGCTGTGAACTTAAAGGTACAGGAGACATTTCCAGGCAGCTACTGGACAATTATATTTAGTGAGCCAGCCATACCATTATGCAAGGTGAGGCAGCCTGCCTCAGGGGCAGATCTGAGGATGCAATTAAAAGGCAGCAAATGATCAATTACAGTTTTGCATTGAATTTTTACATCTGGGGAGCACCTTTTGCAACTTTCTGCAACAGGTGCCACAATGTCTTGGGTGGTTTGTGTTAAGGCTGCTCTTAGAAATAAACCTCCTGCACTATAGAAGCTGAATCAAAGGGAGAATTTCCATGGATGTGCTAATGGTAAAAACAGTGACGCACATTCCCACCCCCCCCACCCTGATTAACAGTCTTCTGTTCAGCTATGGTAGGAAGGATGAATTTTTGTCTGTGTCTGTAAAATGGCTTGCTGACAAACCTACAGTAATCCCCAAGCAGAATTAGTACAGGCCCTAGACCCTCAAATGATGAAAAGATGCAGCTTGTCTGCATCCCAAGAATCTCTTCTTTCAACATCAACAGATCTAGTGCTGAAATTCTCCTATTCCTGTGGTTGTCAACTTTTAAGCTGACCCAAGGAAAACTGAGGAAATTCACTTGGTGGACCAGGGCTGGCTTCTGCTTATTTAATAATTTGTTTTAATTTAATTATTTATACTTATTGTAATTTGCCTGATGATGTCACTTGCACCATGACATCACTTCTGGTGGGTCTTGGAGAGATTGTCATTCTAAAAAGTGGGTCCCAGTGCTAAAAGTTTGAAAACTGCTGCAATAAGGTGTTAGTAAGTTGACACCCTGGAAGGCGTGTGTGTGACACCACTAGGGACCAAAATCACAGTTTGGAGGAATAATACCAGCATGTTATATATCAATCAGTGTGTAATTTCATGCAGAATGTGTTCTGTCTTTGTTCTATCAAAAGGTACAGCCAAAAAACCAGTGGGGACAGAGTGATGGTACATCACCATGCCCACCACCTGGGGTGTTGCCCTGCCCACTGCATGGGGGGGGGGTGACGCGAACCCTAGTGATGCCACTGATACAGAAGCTAGGCACATGAAGCTTCCTAAATGTATCTTGAATGTTCATGTCTGCTTGAACAGGACCAGTGAAAAAAGGAGCAGGACCAGTGAAAAAGGTGGCAGCCCTATTGATTTCTCAGGCTTACCACTATAGCTTCTCTCCATGACATCTGGTAAAACCCTTTACATTCCATAAGGCTAGATAGCCAAATGAAGCTGAAATGCTCCTGGTTTCTTTCAGTGACATGACCTTGCAATCAGTTTGAATTCATGTTAGTGAGTGGGTCCATCAGAGGACCAAGAGCAAGAGGCAGCTCCCATACTATCCAGGCATCTCTTAAAACCACACCTGGTGTTTGCTATCTTAGTTTCCCCATTCCCTTATCGATCCCCATTCCCTTACTGCACAGCTACAGAACTCCGCTGACTGATGAGTCTGGCAGAACTGTTAGACGGTGCAACCAAGGCAGGTTTATTTAAAAACAGTTTTGGGCCAAATGGAAATGAGTATTTAGGTTTAAGAGAATCTTTCATAGCTGCCAGGCCAGGTCTAGCTGTCTGGGGGGAGGCACTGCAATAAGGGAAGCCAAGCAGGAACAACTGCAGTTCCTGGCACTTCAGCATGATTGCTCAGCTAGAGTTTTAGAGCAGCCATCTAACCATTTCCACAAGGTCAGCCTGGCCATTTGTGGCAGAGCTAAGAATAGCACCCACATTGTCTGAATCCCAGGCCAGCCCTCTCAACAGGGTCCCACCCTTGACTGACCATTGATTCTTGATAGGCAGGCTGCCTTTGGGCCTTTAACCTTAATACAATAACTTGCTTTCTTGGGAGCTCTTGGCCGCTCATTATCAACTTGGACTTCTGTTCTCCTTCCTCTTGGTTGTTGTTATTGGGATCCTGAGACATTTTGCTGCAGATTCTGTGAAACCCACAGCAGTAGCAGCTTAGCAATAGGTCAAGGGAATGAGCAGCAGGAGCAGGTCATAATGTTCTTGTCTTTTGGCCAGAAATGCTGAAAGGGAAGTACAGTATAAGCAGAAGGGCAGGATGTTAGCTTTAAGGAGAGCTTATTCCAGGACAACTCATTGCAGCTTGTTTTGCCCATCAGGAGAAGTTCCCTGTGCATGAAAGACTAAGAGACCTTGCTGGAGGGAGAGCAAGCTGCTTGCCCAGATGGACAGCTTCAGGCTCAGCTTCAGCATAAATACTTCTGACAAGACAATGCATGGATGACTCCTATCTCAGCAGACCCATCCATAATTCAGATGATGTGGCTTGCATTGAGTGGTGGGCAGTGGGGAGCAGCAAACAGGCTTGAGGCACCATTCATTTTAAGTTTGCTACTGTGTCTCTTCAGCTCACCACAGAGCTGCTCTGGTGTGCTTTCCTACCCCTGCTTTCCTACCCCTTGTTCCTTCTTTATGTGATCACTTTAAACAAATCAGGATGTGCAGATCAGGAAGAGGGAGGTAAAAGGATAGGAAGCATATTGCTACCAGACACACCTGAAAGAACAGCATAAAGGTTAGTCATCTCCTTCTCTCCCTTCACATTATATCTTCCTGCATGGTCCCTAAACAAAACAGGAGGTGTGTGACACACTGAGAGTTCCTAATATGACCTGCAGTTCCCGTTTTTTGTTTTGTTTTTTCTAAAGGATTCACATGGGAAAGAGCAATATAAGAATGTGGGGCACCACCTCCTGCAGTTTTTTGAGGATGTGCAATGGGAGATCGGGAGTGGTGGCAGGGCAGGTCACCTTGTGCCATCTCTGCTCTTATGGTTTGAGTGACCCTACTATGTTCCTAGCTACCATGCTGCATGACACTAGGTACACAGCTTCAAAAAAGTCAAAGTTTCCATAAGCACACTATTCAACATTTCACAGATTAAAAAAGGGATGCATCTATGCATCAATCTGCTCAACAGTGTAGTCGCTGGAGGACAATGGCAAAAACAATGGCCAAATAATCCAGACTCAAATTGATCCACCAACAGAAAGTGGGAACTAAAAGTGTTCAAGCAGATCACTCCAGGCAACAAAAGCCACCGCCTACAAAGCATGTAAAATGCATATAATACACACAAATGCCCTCTATTGTATTTGTCACTTAGAGGACATTCATTCCATTTTACAACTAAGGTGTAAAAGTGACTATAATATATTGTTTAAAATAATTTTAGGCTACCCTTCTGTCCCATCAAAGCAGGGGTCTCCCAACCCTGGCCCGGGGGCCAGATGCGGCCCGTGGCGAGCCTCTGTCCAGCCCATGGCGAGCTTCTTTTCCCCTGAAAGCCTCTGGCCCACAACTGAACATGACCAGAGCTGTGCTCTGGTTGCATCTGGAGGGTGTTCTGAAGGCCAGAGAGGTTAAATGAATGAGCCCATTCATTCATTTATTCACTCATCTAAGTTCCATCTCTTATTTATTTAAATTTTATATTTAAATTTTTTTTTACCAGCCTTCAACACCATGCCGGATATTTGATGCGGCCCTCTGGCCAAAACGTTTGGAGGCCTCAAAATGTTTGGAGGCATCAAAGGGACCACGAATGCAACTTACAACAATGTACAGGAGCCCCGCCCCCTTATCTGTAGGGGTTATATTCCTGCTACTACAGCGGATACCTCTCCCTCTGTTACCACCAAACTGCAACCAAAGAACACGTATATCAGGGGTGTCAAACATAAGGCCCGCAGGCCAGATGTGGCCCATAGAAGATCTTTATCTAGCCCACCTGATAATTGGACTCTCTCAGCACTGATCTTTCAGCTGCAGTGCTTTTGCTGAGGCTCTGGGAGGGAGAGACAGAAGGAGGCTTCAAAAGGCAAGGAATGGTACAGTTGGAAAAGGAATAAGGTAGAAAGTGCTGGGAGAGCCCAGTTATCACGTGGGCCACCCTTTCAGCAGCACTGCTTCTTCTGAGGCATCACTTTGCAGAGCACTTCTTAGCTGCTGAGCTGTGAAGTGATGCCTCAGCAGAAGCAGAGCTGCTGAAAGGACCTCCCAACATGCTAACTGGGCTGTCCCATATCTTGAAAATATGATCAAGATTTGCATATTTTCTCTTCTGCCATTTGTAACTAATGAGTTTCTTTATGAGAACAAAGTGCTAATTTCTAGCAATCATCTGCCTGATGACATCACTTCCTGCTTAATGATGTCACTTCCAGCCCTTAGCATGCACCATAAATGGTATTTGGCTCACTGTATGAAACAAGTTTGACACCATAGACATCAGTAATATTCCACATAATAATCTCCTCACTCTTAGTTCCCAGTACATTTTCCTTCTAGTAACTCTTCACTAAACATGCTTTTTTGTCCCACAGCCCAGTCTTTTTTTGTTATAACCAAGCTGTTTCCACCCCAACTTAATTTGTGTTAAACCCCTTCAGGGTTCATCCTAGCAGTCATTCAATAATAGAGCTGAGTTATGGAATATGGGAGTAATTGTACCATTGAGCATGTGCAAAGCACTTTTTCCTCACTGCTGAATAACTGCATTCTCCTGCCTACCTATTCAGCAGCAGGTTGTCTCACACAGAAAGGAATGCCTTTTTTAAGTTGTCCTGTGCACTTGTCATTTGCAATTTATACCCATATTAAAAACATTTTAAAAATTTAAAACCTGCTGCCCAGTTAATCAAGTGTATCATTTAGTGAACTGAATTTTTTAATTGATTAATCTAACTGGTCAGTTAATTAAACCTTGCAGTTCTAATAACTATGCCAAGTACACTAGCCCTTCTTGAAAAATGATGTGAGCCCTGTCTAGAGACCAGGAGGGCGTGTCTAGAGACAGTTCTCATTCCTTTCAGCCATGAACATAATTCTGTTGATGTTCTACCCAACCTTCCTTTTAGACACTCTGGGGCATCCCAAGGCCTAATGCAGAAGCACTTTTCCCTGATCCCTCTGGGGAAATGGGCTATATGTTGACAGGACCCTGCACCAAGTTATTATAGCTAGAATGAGTCCTGTTTTCTGCTGTGTGGCTCCCTTTTTTCTTAGTAGCATGGAGTGATCTCGCCAACATCTGTCTTGTGGCTTTCCAATTCCTTTTCCTCCAAAAGAGGAATGCAGCTTTTTTTTTTTTTTTTTTTTTTTTAAAGGCAAGAACTCAGAATGAAATAGCCCCTTTGTAATTGTGCTTTCTTCTTTGGCCATTTTGAATTAATTAAGGAATGTGATAGAAACTATAAATACCTCCTTCCTTTATGATTGATGGTCTATTTGTGCTGGATCGGAATGCGCCTAATCTCTAATTGGGAGCCCACCATCTGGTTCTATTGATTTGCTTGCCAGAAGTCCGATTGTTCTTTTTGCCCATATAAGGGAAAATTAGGTATGTGGAAGGCCAGCCAGGACTCTGCCTGCTGTGACATCACTATTTGGCCTGGCCAAGGGCTTGTCTGCAGTCTCCTGGTGGAATTCTGTTTACTGATTGTGTGAAACTTTAACTTTGGCTTCCAGTGCAGCCCCCACCTCCTATGTGCTGCAGCCTCTCTTATGTGTCAGTCACTCATAAACCCACGCTAGGGAAACACCTCCAGCCTAGTAAAGCAGAATCTGCCTGGTCTTGCTGACTCTATGGTCATAAATCAATGTGCTGCAATGAATCTTTCAACAGGAGTGTCTACTTGCACAGCAGAGCTCTTCCTGAATTGAATGTAGTATAGTCCAGAAGGGTCATGAGAGAATTTCTCATCAAAGATTCTAGTACACTGTACCTGAAGTTGTACACATATCCAAGCATCAAAGGCAAAGTCCTTCTTTAACCTTCCGGATGAAAGAAACCTAATGCTGGGAATGCAAAAACCAACAAGCTGTAAACTTTAAATATAAGCCTATGGAAAGTACGGTAATACTGATGCACAGCATCCTCCAGATATTCTTAATTCTGTCCCTTGTCATACAAAAATGATGAAAAGAAGCAGCTTTCCCAGCTCCAGAATGCAGTGGCGTACTGTCCCTGGGGCAAAACAGGGTGTGTGCCCTGGGCGCCAACTGGAGGGGGGCACTAGGCATGCGTTCCAATTGCTTCCCCACTTAGGAAGCAACTGGAGCATATGCACTTTCTCAGCAGCCGGACAGCAGCCTGGCCGGCTACCGAGTGTGCACTCATGCTTCAACTGCTTCCTGAGTGGGGAAGCATTTGGAGCACATGCGCGCGAATGATGTCATGATGCTGCATAGTGTCATAGTGTCACAGCGCTGCCCTGGGTGCCAAAAGAATAGGAGTGGACTTAAGAAGCAGAATGCCAGTCATGAGCTACTCACTGATGATTATCAATGTGATGCATGCAGGAAGTCATGCCAACTCGCTACACATGAAATGTAATTCAAACCAACTCAAATTCTCCCATGAAATGCTGCAAATGATTATTTTAGGAAGATTGCCATCTGATGCCCTGTGCCAATTCTCACCATCTCCACAGGTGCCAAATACAAGCCAATGGCACAACAAAACATTCCTTTTGTCAATGCTCAGTTCTGACCTCTAGTAGGCTTATTTCTCGTACTTCCAGGTGATGGCAGGAAACTCACTGTTTGAAGATTATATCCTGTCTCTAGTGAAGGCCCAATCCTATCTGCTCCAGCAGTCATTGTCACACCTCTAATGCTGGTGCTAATATAAAGCATCAGTGCCAGTTGTAAAAGGCTCACTGTCACAGCTCTGCTCAGCCGGAACCTTCTCCTGCTGCTAGTGGATCAGGATTAGTGAATCAGGAGCCAACTACTGATCCAGATAAGATGGTGGGGAGGCAGGAGGGGATGGCAGGAGGGCAGAATGGGGGTAGGAGAAGGTAAAATGAGGTAGCAACAGGGTGAGGAAGGGTGAAATGGGGTGGTGATGGCAAGGGGGGGTCAGATCAAGTCCAGAAATGGGGTGGGTTTGGTGGCAGTGGTGACCATTGAATCCCAACCTCCTTTCCTGGACCCAATCCTGTGGCATGGCTCCATGAGGACCTACACCAACCACTTAGGTAGCACAGTTCCCCCCTGAGCCACAGAGGCTTACCCTTGGTAAGGGAATGATTGTTCCCTTACCAAGAACAATCTTGTAGTGGGGGATTCAATTATTAGAAACATAGAGAGAGGGGTTTGTGACAGATGTGAGGACCGCATGGCGACCTGCCTGCCTGGTGCGAAGGTTGCGGACATCACTTCTCGTCTAGACAGGCTGGTAGATAGTGCTGGCGAGGAGGTAGCGGTTGTGGTGCATGTCAGCACCAACGACGTGGGCAAGTGCAGCTGGGAGGTCCTGGAGGCCAAATTTAGGCTATTAGGTAGGAAGCTGAAAGCCAGGACCTCAAAGGTAGCGTTCTCTGAAGTGCTACCTGTTCTATGCGCAGGGCCAGCTAGGCAGGCGGAGATCAGGGGTCTCAATGCGTGGATGAGATGGTGGTGTAAGGAGGAGGGGTTTAGATTTGTTAGGCACTGGGGAACGTTTTGGGACAAGCAGGGCCTGTACAATAGGGATGGGCTTCACTTGAACCAGAATGGAACCAGATTGCTGGCGCATAACATTAAAAAGGTGGCAGAGCAGCTTTTAAATTGATCCCTGGGGGAAAGCTGACAGTAGCTGAGGGGCATCCAGTTCGGGACTCCTCACCCCTATGGGATGAGGATGGGGAGGTTAGAAAGCAACAAGGTAAAGGCAGAGTAGGAGAAGGAATTGGGAATGGTAGCAAGATGGGATGTGATAGACGGTTTGGCACAGTGAGAGTATGCGGGGACAAAGGAGCTAATAAGCAGCCCATCCTGGGGTATTCCATGTACAAATGCTTTTATGCAAATGCCCAAAGTCTCTGAGCAAAGATGAGAGAACTAGAATGTCTGGTGACAAGGGAAAACATTAACATAGTGCGCATAACGGAAACCTGGTGGAATGCGGAAAATCAGTGGGATACCACAATCCCAGGCTATAAACTCTACAGGAGGGACAGGGAGGGGCGTGTTGGAGGTGGGGTGGCCATTTACATTAAGGAAGGGATAGAATCCCGCAAAGTAGAGATTGAAGGTGGGTCCGACTCCACCATAGAATCTCTGTGGGTTAAATTACCAGGCCTGAGGAGCGATGTAATACTGGGGGCGTGCTATCGTCCTCCAGACCAGAAACCGGAAGGGGACCTTGAAATGAGGAAACAGATCAGGGAGGTGACAAGGAGGGACAGGGTTGTAATCATAGGGGACTTCAATTATCCTCACATCGACTGGGTCAATTTGTGTTCTGGTCACGAAAAGGAGACCGGATTCCTTGACATGCTAAATGACTGTGCCTTAGAGCAGCTAGTCATGGAGACCACCAGAGGACAGGTGACTCTGGATTTAATATTGTGCGGTACTCAGGACTTGGTTAGAGATGTCAGTGTTACTGAGCCATTGGGGAATAGTGATCATGCTGCGATCTGTTTCGACATGCACGTTGGGGGAAGAATACCGGGCAAATCTCTCACAAAAACCCTTGACATCTGACGAGCGGACTTCCCTCAAATGAGGAGGCTGGTTAGAAGGAGGTTGAAAGGGAAGGTAAAAAGAGTCCAATCTCTCCAGAGTGCATGGAGGCTGCTTAAAACAACAGTACTAGAGGCCCAGCAGAGGTGTATACCGCAAAGGAAGAAGGGCTTGACTAAGTCCAGGAGGATGCCCACATGGCTAACCAGCCAAGTTAGAGAGGCTGTAAAGAACAAGGAAGCTTCCTTCCATCAGTGGAAGTCTTGCCCTAATGAGGAGAGTAAAAAGGAACATAAACTGTGGCAAAAAAAATATAAGAAGGTGATACGGGAGGCCAAGAGAGACTATGAGGAACGCATGGCCAGCAACATTAAGGGAAATAATAAAAGCTTCTTCAAATATGTTAGAAGCAGGAAACCCACCAGAGAAGTGGTTGGCCCTCTGGATGGTGAGGGAGGGAAAGGGGAGGTAAAAGGAGACTTAGAGATGGCAGAGAAATTGAATGAGTTCTTTGTCTTCATGGCGGAAGACCTTGGGCAGATATCGCTGCCCAAACGGCCCCTCCTGACCAAGGAATTACCGTATTTTTCACTCCATAAGACGCACTTTTCCCCCCCAAAAAAGTGGGGGGGAAAGTGTGTGCATCTTATGGAGCGAATACTGCAAAAAACAAACAACAAAACACTCCGCCCCAGCCCTGGCCCCGCCCCCTGCCCGCTCGCTCTGCTCTGCTTCCCCAGGCAGTCAGAGGCTACTCAGAAGTAAGTCTCAGAGTCAGTGGGGCTCACTCCCAGGAAAGCGTGGGTGGGGTGGCAGTCTCACTGCCCAATCCTGTGCATGCCTACTCTGAAGTAAGTCCCATTAGAGTCAGGGGGGCTTACTCCCAGGAAAACCTCTCTCTCCCCCCCCCAAGCCTGGAGCATCACAGCCTCTTCCCCCTCCACCCCAAGCCTGGAGCATCACATCCTCTCTCCCCCCAAGCCTGGAGCATCACAGACTCTTGCTTTCCCCCCCAAGCCTAGAGCATCACAGACTCTTCCCCCCCCCAAGCCTGGAGCATCACAGCTTCTCTTTCCCCCCACCCCAAGCCTGGAGCATCACAACTTCTCTGCAACACAAACACTTTCCCCCTTCTCTTACACACACAGATGCTCTGCCCCCCCCCCACACTCACACAGCAGGGGAGGGGCACTTTCACTCACCTCATCCAGCATCTGAATGTAAGCCCCTCCCCCATCACAAAGAAAAAAAATTGTCTCCTTGGTCAGAATGCCAGTGTTTGCTTATTGCACAAGCCCCAGGTAAGGCTCGGTTCTCACCATAAATCCAGAGGTTTGTTGTGTCTTGAGAATTCAAGTTGTGGTTGGACTTTCCACTTGTTCATTTGTATTGGAATCACGGAAGAACTGGCGAGGAGGTAGATGTGGTGTCAGCAGTGGCCCCTTTAAGGGTAAGGCCTGGGCATTCAGCAGAGTGTGCTGCACAGCTGCAGCCACTTGAAGGCAATAGGGCCCTCAGGGATATAAGGAGTACCTGAGGCAGAAAGGGTTTGTGGGTTTTGAAGGAGTGCAGGTTGGAGGTAGGAGAGGAGACTGACTGGGTTTATTGAATTTGGAATCTGACTGTGGATTGTGACTGACCTTGGACTGTAATTTGGCTTATTGGTTCTGGACTCTGATTTGGCAACTCTGATTGATGGAACTGATTTACTTGGTATCTGTGGACTGGAACTGGACTCACTTTTGCTTGCTGCACTGGTGAGTTGCACAAGGGGGACTGATCAGCCTTAAGCGGGCACAAGGCCCAGTGGATTGGGATTTGGCAGAACATCATTGTAGCAGAAAGATAATGTGATCCCCTATTTGTGTGCACCTGCTTTTGTGAGCTTCATAAATTCTGACTCTAGTGATGATGAGTTCTTGGGGGTTCCAGAAAACTAGAGTACTCAAACCTTTAAGTCTCTCCATCTGCTAATGACAGTGATAATGGTTCTTAATGTCACTGTTGACTGCTGTTCACTTTACATGGTTCAAATGTTGTTCTGTTATAGTTTATTAAATATTTTATTACACTATTTGGTTCAGAATATTTTTTTTCCTGTTTTCCTCCTCTAAAAACTAGGTGCGTCTTATGGTCAGGTGCGTCTTATGGAGAGAAAAATACGGTAAGTCAGATTGAGGTTAAAAGAGAAGATGTTTCAGACCTAACTGATAAATTCAAGATCAATAAGTCACCGGGCCCTGATTGCATCCACCCAAGAGTTATTAAGGAATCAAAGAATGAAGTTTCTGATCTCTTGACTAAAATATGCAACTTGTCCCTCAAAACGGCCATGGTGCCAGAGGATAGCAAATGTCACACCTATCTTTAAAAAGGGAAAGGGGGGACCCGGGAAACTATAGGCCGGTCAGCCTAACATCTATACCAGGTAAGATGGTGGAATGCCTCATCAAAGATAGAATCTCAAAACACATAGACAAACAAGCCTTGCTGAGGGAGAATCAGTATGGCTTCTGTAAGGGTAAGTCTTGCCTCACGAACCTTATAGAATTCTTTGAAAAGGTCAACAGGCATGTGGATGCGGGAGAACCCGTGGACATTATATATCTGGACTTTCAGAAGGCGTTTGACATGGTCCCTCACCAAAGGCTACTGAAAAAAACTCCACAGTCAGGGAATTAGAGGACAGGTCCTCTCATGGATTGAGAACTGGTTGGAAGCCAGGAAGCAGAGAGTAGGTGTCAATGGGCAATTTTCACAGTGGAGAGAGGTGAAAAGCGGAGTACCCCAAGGATCTGTCCTGGAACCGGTGCTTTTCAACCATAAATGACCTGGAGACAGGGTTGAGCAGTGAGGTGGCTAAGTTTGCAGACGACATCAAACTTTCTGAGTGGTGAAGACCAGAAGTGATTGTGAGGAGCTCCAGAAGGATCTCTCCAGACTGGCAGAATGGGCAGCAAAATGGCAGATGCATTTCAATGTCAGTAAGTGTAAAGTCATGCACATTGGGGCAGAAAATCAAAACTTTAGCTATAGGCTGATGGGTTCTGAGCTGTCTGTGACAGATCAGGAGAGAGATCTTGGGGTGGTGGTGGACAGGTCCATGAAAGTGTCAACGCAATGTGTGGCGGCAGTTAAGAAGTCCAATTCTATGCTTGGGATAATTAGAAAAGGTATTGAGAACAAAACGGCTAATATTATAATGCCGTTGTACAAATCTATGGTAAGGCCACACCTGGAGTATTGTGTCCAGATCTGGTCACCACATCTCAAAAAGGATATAGTGGAAATGGAAAAGGTGCAAAAGAGAGTGACTACGATGATTACTGGGTTGGGGCACCTTCCTTATGAGGAAAGGCTACGGTGTTTGGGCCTCTTCAGTCTAGAAAAGAGACGCCTGAGGGGGGACATGATTGAGACATACAAAATTATGCATGGGAAGGATAAAGTGGATAGAGAGATGCTCTTTACAATCTCACATAACACCAGAACCAGGGGACATCCACTAAAATTGAGTGTTGGGAGAGTTAGGCTAGACAAAAGAAAATATGTCTTTACTCAGTGTGTGGTTGGTCTGTGGAACACCTTGCCAAGGATGTGGTGAAGGCATCTAGCCTAGATGCCTTTAAAAGGGGATTGGACAAGTTTCTGGAGGAAAAATCCATTATGGGTTACAAGCCATGATGTGTATGTGCAACCTCCTGATTTTAGAAATGGGCTATGTCAGAATGCCAGATGCAAGGGAGGGCACCAGGATGAGGTCTCTTGTTATCTGGTGTGCTCCCTGGGACATTTGGTGGGCCACTGTGAGTTACAGGAAGCTGGACTAGATGGGCCTATGGCCTGATTCAGTGGGGCTGTTCTTATGTTCTTAATTCACATGGTAAACTGAAAAGGGAAAAGCAAAACATTTTTTTGCTTTTCATTTCAGCTGTAACTTCTGAAAGAGATGTACAGATCTCCTTCATGAAGAGATCTATAATCTCTAGTTATCTGGGGCTCATAGATAGCATGGCAGATGAGATCAGTGAATCCCCACTTTTTAAAGAAGATTGATATACAACCTTTCAGTCCAATCATATCACATGGGAGCTAAAACCAAAATAGAAAAATACAGTAATTAAATACAATCAGTAACATGTAAACAGAACAAAAGAGCACCAATAATAAAGTACCAGTAAGCAAAACTCCAATCAGCTAAAAGTCTTCCATCATATAAGAGTTACAACAGGTTCCTTAAATGTAGCCGAAGAGGGGAACCTGAGAAATCTTCTCAGGGAGAGAATTCCACAGTGGCAGTACTACCACAAAGCCCCACTCCTAGTCACCACCTCGCTTTACACTTCACTTCAGAAACATAAGTCATGCTTCTCCTCTGCTTTTGCATTTGTACATTTTGGAAACAAACATTTTAGGGAGATCAGAGGGATAAAGAGAGAAGTGGGAGCCAGGAAGTGACAAAGATGAGGCACAGTGAAAGCAAGGATTTGTTGAATACACAGTGGGTCTTTCTGGTGCAACCAGATGAATATTAGGCAAGGGCAATAGGATAGTCTCCTGTTACTGCTCAATCCTGGCCAGAATTTCCTAAGTTGTGGATAGCAGGGAAGAGCTCAAACATACCAGGAACAGCCGATCCACTGTGGCTCCCTAGACAAGGCCTACTTGAGCTACAGAAATCTCCAGTGTAAGGACTCCTGCCCTGACAGAAGAGGTCCATGTCTCATATTGGGGAAATAATGCATGCCCTGTGCAGAGATGTAGTAATACATTTTTATGCAGTACAGTATATTGATTTTTCATGCTGCGATTTTAGTCAGAGGTAACATCAAAAGTCAGCCAGGTCAGCCAGTGGCTGGGGACATAGGCCTGCCTGAGGGCCCTCCTGGCCAATCCATCAGGCCCCTGCATCCACCTGTTGCATCAGTTGTATGAAGAAACTCCCTTTTATCTCTCCTTTGTACCAGTGCTGCTTCCATCTCCCATCACCTAATAAACTCCACTGCAGTTTACCAGATGGAAAAGGCCTTCTTCCTCTGCTGCTCTTCTCCTCATCACCTGGTAAGCTACGGGGCATGCATTGGGAGAGGGCAGCCAGTCACCACAATGTGCTGCAAAGCGCAGCTGTAGCGGCATACAGGAGAATATTCCTGTATCTCTTGCCCAGAAACAGGGCAGCTGATGGAGAAGAGAACTTATTGTCTATTATGTACCTGGTTTTTAAGTAGTAAGAGGGGGTGATCTGACCAGCATGAACATGCATGTCAAGAGGGGGACCCTACAGTGTTTGTGCATGAGGGCACCTGCAGACCTGGTCCTGCCACTGATTTTCATGGTTATCAATATTGTCTTCTTATGTGTTTATGATTGTTATGTGTGTTTATTTTTTGTAAACCAACTTGATCTCTTGGAAAAGCAGACTAAAAATTGAGTAAACATCTGGAAAGCCTACATTCTGTTGGAAAAGGCAGTATCTAGAACAGACTTTCAAAATGTGTACAGTTCCTCTCTGGCTCTTGTTCCCTTGTGTTCAAATTGCCCTGATAAGGTTGGCTTGTAGTCCTGTGGGCATTCACAGCTCCTAGTTCAAGTCTTTGTTTGGGTGAATCTTTTCTCAATAAGCAGCAGGGCAGTCTAGTTATTGGGGGGGGGGGGCTTTTTCTCTCATTTCAGCATGCAAGTGTATTTAGCCTATCCTTGCCTGTAGAAAACATATTCTTATGCTGCAACCCTATGCATATTTATTTGGAAGTAAGCCACACTGAACTCAGTGGGGCTTACTCCTGAGAAAACACATATATAAACAGGCTGCACATTTCTAATCTTTTCACATATTGCAGGTGCCTGTTAAAACAACTTCAATGTCAGTTTGCAACAAGTAGTGGCAGATCCAGTGTTTGTACTGGGGGGGCATCATGAGCACTCCCCTAACTCCAAAGCCCAGGTCAACCAGGTGCGTAGACCTGGCTCCAGCCTGGACTTGGATACCAGATCTACCTGTGGGGTAGACCTGGGCTCCCGGTTGAGCTTGTGGCCTCCATGGCCATTTACTAGGTGGGTAGACCTGGGCTCCCGCCTGGACATGGAGCCCAAATCTACCTGCTGGGTAGACCTAGGCTTTCATTCCAACTCAGCTGCATTGGCCACCAATGCCCTGCCCAGTGGGCATTCCCCTAGCTCCTGACTTTGCTCCTCACTGGTGTGACAGTTTTGGGGGGGACACACCCATGGCCCCCCATCTGCCCATGGCAACAAGCCATTCATCTTACCTCTGTCACTACTCTCTCTGCAAATTGTCAGAATGGAATATTATTGCTCCCAGCAACAAGGCTCACATGCGTTTATTGCAGAAGATTTAGGAACATCCACTACTGATCCCAGAAAAGGGACATAGATTCATCATGTATAGCCAGTATGGGCTGAGTGTCAGACTAGGCTAGGACTGGGGCTAGGAATCAAGGTTCAAATTCCTGCTTGGCAAGACTGACTGGGGCCAGACACTCTCTCTCAGCCTGACCTCTGATCACAATAATATGCAGGATGCATCCAGTCTCATCTGTTTTTATAGATCCCCTTGGGGTTGTTGCTGGAGAAAGGGATGTGCCCTTTTTTACTTTGACAATAGAATTTTGCCCTGTCAATAAGCTATGAGTTGAAATTGAAACAGAAGTTGTAGGGGAAGGCCTCACAGTGCCACCTGCAGGGTGTAAAGGAACAAAAGAGTGGAAGGTTCTTCTTTCACTGTGCTTCTGGACAGTATTGTATATACATCAGGCGTTGAAGTTAATTGTGGGCCATCAGTGCAAGGATATTGAAATCTTTGCAGAACCAAGACCAGAAGTTTAGCTGTTGAAGTTCCCCCAAACTACCAGGGTCTGATTAGTGAGACTTCTCACTTCAAAATGTGTTAAACTCACAAGAGTGCAACCCTAACCCTTGGGTTAGGCTCATACAATTCACTTGTGCCAACCCAGGGGTGTTGCAAACGTGCTGTCAGGCACATTTGCGCTGACTTTAGAGTTGGGGAGGCCAGCACAACTCCTTGCGCTGGCCTCCCTGCGCCAGAGCCAGACCTGGCAGGGTAAGTTTTCGTTGGCTGAGCTTGGTTGACACAGGGGTCTCGGTGGGGGTATGGGGAGGGCGGGAAGAGGCATTTCAGGCAGGGGAGGGCAGGTGGCAGGCAGGTGGTATGCAGGTGGGTGGGCGGGAGGAGGCGGGGCCAGGATCCAGCGGTTATGCCGGATCCTGACCCTGTTACTAAGTGGTGCGGCTGCTCTAGTCTATCAGATTTGCGCCACCTCCTGAGGTGGCTCAGTTCCAAGTAGACCCATTGGGGCCAATGCTGTGCGACATGGGGTAAGGGGAGTTTTCCCCTTGCCTTGGGTTGGCCCGATTCTTGTTCCAAACTTATGCTGGATGCAGTGCAGGCCCGCCGGCCTGCCTGCTCAAATTCAAGTTAGGATTATGCCCTTATTCAGATAATCCCTGATCTGGAAATTCTGTGCATTGGATGGAGAAGTAGTCCCCTACATGTGTCTTCATTGTACTCAAGATGTAACATGAGCAATAAAAATACAGACATCTGTCCATTATCCACGGCATGTACTGCAAAAACAGAGGGAGAGGGCAGAGTCACAGGAGTTTAGGAGCCTATCAATACACTTGTTCAAGTGTATGCCCTCTTTGCCCATGGTGGGAGGTACACACACAGAAATTATTGCCCATAGTCTGTAGCATCAAGAGAATGAAATGTCTTGTGGCACCTTAGAGACTTTGAAGTACTTCTTTTTCTTACTGTTGCAGTTGTTACAAAGTACATGGAATGTTTCATCATGCCAGCTTGGCAAGTGTTACTCCACCAACAGCTTATGTATGGCAGATCCCCTACCTGAGTGTGTCTCAATTGTCTTTGGTCTGCCTGATCTAGAAAGTCAGCTGTACGCAATAGATGTACGTTAAAAGGAAATGATTAGAAGAACCTAACCAGAATGGGGGAAAAGGACTAGCAATGTTTGACCTGAAAGGCATCTTGGTTCATAGGTTTGCCCTTCTGAGGGCAGTAAAGGTCCTGTTACCGCTAGAGACATGACAGATTAGAGCATCACAGCAGGATTTGTATCTTTTTTGTTTACTGTGTTTGCTTACTGTGTGAGTGTGCATGGAGGGCTGATGAGGAACAAGTCCCTAGCCATTCCTTGGGGCTTGCTTCTATACAAGCAAGCATAGGATTGTGCTCCAAAGCAGGCACATAGAGACAAGCAGCTCCTTCAAGTCCACGCTCAGAAAAGAAACAGATCTCAATTGCAAAAATAGTGCTTTTACGCAACAAGAATGCAAAAAGAGCTTACTGTAAATGGACTCTGCAAGGCTGTGGAGGGACATGTTGTTTAACTCTGCAGCCTCACTCTCGTTCACGCACCCCTGCCACTAAACATTGGCCATGCACTAATTACACAACTTGAGCTACCATCTGATACATACAGGTCCAACCTGGATTTTTTATACGTGGATTTGACTCAACATGAATGGCCACTGCAAATGAGAAGGAATGTGCTGATCCCTGGAGAAGGGAAAAAATGCATCCCTTTAAAATCAGTTTAAAAAACTGAACAGTAACAATAGCCTCCTTAATGAGAGAGAGGGCAGCTGGCTGACAATCCATCAATTCTTCTCTCTCCAGGCGACCCCTCCCTTCCCCCTGAGCATGTGAAAGAAAGGTGATCACTTTGCATTGGTGAAGGGAGGGACTGAGTGAAGTGCCTTTGTAAGGGCTTGGAGGAGGACTGATTGATGGATTGTCTTCTTAATGACTCTTATCTTACATCACAAAGGTCAGCAAGGCTGTTTTTAAACCACAGGAGCAAAGAAAGCGTTTTTTGCCATCCACAGAGTGCTTGGAACAGAACCCACGTGAATAATGAGGCTCAACCTGTACTTTCCTCCACGTTGATGGCCTTTCAAAGAGCCATGGGTGAATCTGTTGGAAGGAGAAACCAAATGGCAGGTGAGAGTGGGAGCAACACTCTCAAGTGTATTTAACCATGTTTTGCATTGGAAGATAGTCCCTCTGTGAACTGAATGAGGGAATGAAAAATAAATTACTAAGTGGAAGGAAGCCACAGTTTAACACAGGCACTTTCAGCAAGGAGACCTGTGTAAGTGGAGAAGTGGTAGCTTGTGTGAAAAATTGCAAGCCTTCCCCAGATAAGGGCTGCAATCCTATACATATTGCTCTGGGGACAAGCCCTATTGAACATAATTGGACTTACTTCTGAGTAGGCATGCAAAGAATAATATATCCCCAGCTTAAATCTTCCTAGTTCACCTTGATCCCGTCTCCCCATTGGCTTCCAATCTCACAGCCTCTTATGAGACTTGGTGCGCCAATCCCAAAAGGCAATGTCCAAGTCCTGCAGCAAGCCTCAGGACACTTTGCCACCCCACTCTCTCCAGACACCCTCAACCCACCAGTGAAGCTGGAAGATGAGGAAGTTACACTGTGGCCCAGCCCCAGTGGCTCACAGAGTGGCACTACTCCACGGACCACACTTTGAGAAGCACTGGTGTAGGGCACCATCTCACATCCTCTAAGATAACTCATGGATATGAAAACCATATGAGTTTTCCTATCATATGATCAAAAGCCATGTGGAAGATTCAGAACTCACAGAACAATAAGTGAAAATGCACTTGCTTTATTCTGTGAGAAAAGATAAGGAAATCCATGTGGGATTTGCATCCATTGTGCAGTTATTCCATGGGAAACATTCATTTCCACATGGGCTATTGCACTTTTGTTCTGGGCCTTAGTGTGAAATGCGACTTCTTTGACAAGTTGGCTATTTCCAGAACTAAAAACAAGTGCCAGGCCTGAGAGCTGAGGGCTGGGTGGGAAAAATGCAATGTTTACTTGAAGAGATCATATATCACATGGTTTCTGAAGAAGATGTGGAGAAAGAGAACAATAATAGATTCCAAGAAGAATTGTGTTTGCCTCACACACTGGCTGAACTTTTAAAAATGTGCTCATGTGACATTACTTCCACAAAGTCTTTTTGTTTTTGTGGCTTGCACTCTACATAGCTGCTTAAGCCCTCTCCGTGTGATGTCCATTTGAAGCAAAACAGCAGCTGTCCATTAGAGGAAAGATTCCAATATTCCAGAGATCTTGGGCCTTTGCATTCCATCCTTAGAGCAAAAGTACTCAGACTCACTGGTAATAGCAGGGGCAGGGACAAGAGCTGCTGAAGAGGAGAGAAGACAGTCCAAGGGGAACTATGCTTAATTGTTGCATCAGAGCAGCTGGGAACAAGGCTGGTTTCTTTTTTTTAATTAAGTATTCTATTTATTTATTACAGATACGAGCAGCAACTGTTACCCTGCACATGCCTGATCTTGTCTGATCTTGGAAGCTAAGCAGGGTCAGACCTGGTTAGTACTTGGATGGGAGACCGCTTGGGAATACCAGGTGCTGTAGGCTTATACCATAGTCTTTCAAGACTGAAGGTTGCCAACCATTACAGATACGGTTGAGGAAAATGGGTTAGACTTTGGGCAGGTACTACACAGGTTACACATAAGGATATGGCCCTAGATTGCAACATGCATTATTCAAAAAAAGAAAAAGAAAAAGAAAAGCAATCGGAACAAGCCTGGTTTCATCAGCAGATAGACCAAGGTGTTGGCTAGTATGGCACTTTGTATCTCCAAGTCTGCTTAAAAAAAGTGCGTGACAACCTAATAATGGATGTTATGCATCGCATCTCATTTGCTCCTGAATGGGAAGAGGGAAAGGGTGGTAGGGATGATGATGATCGCAATGTCAGAATGAAGAAAGTCTAATCAGGACTGAACTGGCCACAAAACTAGTCTGAAGATAGCTGAGGATGGACTGTGAATTCTCAAAGATCCTAAGATTTGATGTGAGGGAAATATGCTATTTTATTGTTTCACCTCAGGCACCAGAATGCAGTTTAAGACTGACCACCATGAAGGTTGACCTGAAGCCCTCACAGAAGAAAATGCAGAACTCTCTGAGGAGCAGGCACATTTAACCACACGGCACTGAGGGTGCCCCTTTGTGAGCACTCAAAAGCTTGTCAGGGAGTGAAGGCCAGGTTTTAGAGCACTAGACATCTAATTCACTCAGATTTTGCTGCAGCCATTGGACCTTTCTTGTTAATCCCAAGAATCTTTACAAGCCAGGTACAGAATAATCCTAGCTCCAGGCTAGAATTATTATCACCAGTACTGCATGTTCAGGGATTGACCTGACCACATGAATCCTCAGGTACATGGCCAACTACTGATGCCATCCCATGTGGGATACAATCCTATCCAGAGTTGTGGACTTCATGGTGGGTGGGTGCTGTTGATAGGTTGGGGAAGAGGAAATCTTGGCTTTACAATATATGAGCTGTTTTCTTTGCTGAATGACCGATAGAGGGCAGCAGGAGTATTGCTTTTGGAGCAGTGCAGCTGGTACAGTACCTTGTTAATGGCCACAGAGAGAGAATAAATACCAGAACGGTAACTGATTCTGGAAGGAGCTGAGCAGTTCTGTGCAGAAGTACAGTGCAAAACTCTTGTGCTTATTACCTGCTATTTGTTAACAATCTCCCCTGCATTTCTGGTTTCTTCTGGTCAAGAGAAAACCAGAGAGAAACCACTGTTCTAAGCAACTATTTTTTGCAAGTACTACTCCAGAGATAGCTGCTGTGTGGGAGACGTGGTGGCTCTCCACACAGCCATTCTTACAACAAAGGAGATACTTCCGTATTAGCTACTGTGACTGCTGCCTCCTGGTTTTTCTTCAACTCTGCCTTCTCTTTTGTCAGTCTGCAACTCTTTTGAAGGACAAGGTCTAGGCTGTCATATGGCTGTACCTTTCTGCCTCCCTGACCACCACAACTTCTGGTAGTGTTGGGCAGGCAGTACAGTGTTGAATGGTCCCTGCAGCAGTGGTTCATACACATGTAGTGCAAGGCCGCCACCTGCCACCAGTGGCATTCATACCAGTGATTGAAAAGGGTTAGTCTATAATACATTGAGTGACACTCCCCTCATTCAGTGATTCTGCATTGTGGTCTTGGTACCCGGAGTGTATTAATCTTGAGACCCAAAGGCAAGAATCAAAACAAAGGAGCCCTAATTTAGGGCCTGGCTCATTTGCACATGCAGCAGAATGCTCCCCATAAGTCAAAAACCTTTCTCCCTGGTGTACTATTTGTCTATTTGCAGGGATTTCTGTTTATGTGGGGGAGATTTCAAAAATGATTATTTCCCCACCCATGTCTGAAGTGGTACTTTCCATTCTGCCACCTCATTTTCCATTTCAATTGCATGGACAGACTCCATCTCATCGTCCATTTTTTTTTGTTGGGCAATGTTACCAGTGAAGATGTTTCCCAGGCACCTACCTGGAACAAGCCACCTCATGTAGCTGTGGGTTCTCCTCCTCTTGAGGCAGAGGCTGGATGAACACCTGTCAGTTGCCTGTATTGAGCAGAGGGCTGGACTAGATGCCTTCTAACTATCATTCTATGATTCTACCTTAATTGGAGCGCATGCTGTTTGTGAGGTGCATATTCAAAATGCTTTAACAAATGTATATTTCGTGTCACGTCTCATTTTAGCAGAGGTTAACAAATGTTGTCAGCACTTAATGAATTTCAGTTCTCAGCATGACTCCCCATAAGCTGCATTAATGGAGCCCAAATCTTACTCTCACATTATTCACAGAGCAGCAATAGTATCTTGAAAGAGGATTCAGACTCTTTTCCCTGCCAACCAGAGCCAAAGGATTTATTCTTTAAGGAAGCCTGGTAAGTTTATGACTCACAATAGGATGTGACACTGACATTTCTTTGTATGATACTGGCATTAACATCTGCAATCGGGGAAAAAAATCAATTATTTCATTTGAGCTGATGGTGTAGGAAATACTCTAAAGTCAGGGATGAGAACTTGAGTCAAGTGGCTCAAGTCTGAGTCGAGAAAATGCGTGTTTTTTGCTGGCTTGTGTAGAGTCATGCATGTCAAAAACTCAGGGAAACACTCAAGTCCAGGGCTCCTGACTGGAGAGTTGCCATGATTTTGGACTACTTGAGTCACCCACAAACTGCTAGGGGTTGCACCACCTCTGTCTCGCCTGAAAAACCTCTTGCGTTGATCTGGAAGCCTGGCTGGGAGGAGGAGGAAGCCCCTGTCTTTGAATGACGCAATGAGATTCTTGGAGGGAGTTCTGAGTAGAGCTGCAGAGGAGGTGTGGGTGGGTCATAAGCTAGCCTCCCAGTTGCTGCGGGCAAGCAATGCATCTGCCTGTGGCCACTTCTGCCCCTCGCTTGATCATTCACGCTCCCCCTATGCCCTCCCTCCCTCCCTCCCTGTAGGTCCACCTGTGCCTGTGATGTGAAGGTGGGTGGGTTTCGTTGTGGCTGGTGTGGGATCGTACAGAGGGAACCAATTGGCGTATTCTGTACTGCTGCCTTACAAATTGGATTGGCAAGGACAGCAGGGGAATGTTTAAAGGAAACTCCAAAACACACACAGCCTGGTAGCAGCCCTGTTTTTTTCCATGGAGTCTCACCTGGCTTTTTAAAGGAGAAAGACTAGAGAATTAAGTCTTTTCAAGTTGGGAAACCACTCTGGGCGACTTGGAAAGTCTGCCTCTTATTTTCGAGTCAAGTTGCAGATGGTGGAGACTTGCAACTGGACTCGATTCAAGCTGCGCTGGACTAACCAATATCTAAGTCTCCATTAGCGAAAGCCTCATCTAATGTAAAATGACCTCTCTGTGTTAAAGCAAATTACTTACATGAAGGAAGGATCCAGACTTAATTCATGCTGTGCTCTACAGGCCCACCACTGTAGGAAGTCAATAAATGAAGTCTGACTAATATCCTCATTTTCTTAATAGTTTGTTTTACTGCAAGTTTAAAGGGGAACTCATAACTTGGCCTACTCTGCAACTTAATAAGGTTGACTTTTATTGTATATTTGTGTAAATGACATAATGTGCAGTCTAGTTTTAAAGACTACTTAGCTGTGCACAGAGCAATGTTGTGTCACAATCTCCCCAGCTGTGTCTGAAGACAGGGACAGTTTCTTCCAAATCTTTTCGGTTAAAATTGGCTTGTTTTTGAATCGTGTTGATGAGGTCTTCATTCCAAATGAAGCAACCGATCAGAATCAGAGTGAACCTTTTGATGAGACTGCACGTTCTCCCCTTGGAACACATATTCTCAGCAATTTTATTGAATGAGACAGCGTACCTTTCAAAAGGCTAATGTAGACCTGCACTTTGCTTATTCCTTTAACTCCTGTTCTTCCCTGCTGGTAAGTACCTTCAGAGTTAGGAATGTAATGGGCTGGGGCTTATCTAACTATACATTTACATTGATTTAACAGTCATTCCCTGAGAACTTTGATTTTGTGAAAGAAGGGTTGTTCTTGGAAAAGTTCCCAACAGGGAATCTGAGCAGAGGTTTCAGCAAACTACAAGGAACCCATGGATCTTTGGTGAAATCTGTGGACTGGTTTAGCACTGATAAGTTTATACTATGAATATGCCAAAAGGGAGCTGTGTTTTTTAAAGGACAACATTAACTTGATGCTGAAGCAACATACTGGAGTTACTATATTATTATTCATAATTTCCTTCTTCTGTCTGAAGAGAGGCCTTCCTGAGATGCCAAGTCTCTCCCCTCCACTCAAAAAAGAAAAGAAAAGTGAATGTTCCTTTCCTTGTTTGGAACTCTATAGAGTGGAAGATATAATAGCCAATTTCAAGGACCTTCAAGGACCACAGTTTACACAGAAAAAGGGTAGGACATTATCTGTGGCTCCTGAGGGCAGAAATAGAAATGGTTGCAACTACTGTACAAGGAAGTAGATTTAGCCTACACAGGAAGAATAATGTCCAAACAGTAAGAACTCTCTAACACTGGAATAGTCTGCCTTGTGAGTAGTGCACTCTCTCGCATTGAAGGTGTTCAATCAGAGGCTGGATGGTCACCTGCCAGGACTCCTGTAGGAGTTAGTCTGCACTGAACAGGGAGTTGGTCTAGATGATCTCTAAGGGTATTTCCATCTCTGACATTCTATGATTCAATACATTAGCCTTTTTTGTAGAGATCCCCTTTCTTGCCAGTTCTTTTCTCCTGAACAAGGTGCCAGGGTCAGAATTCAACACCTGCACAGTGGTATTTTTCACTCCCTGCATGCGGCTACAAAGTGTGTGGAGGCCCTGCAGCCCCCAATTGAATGAAGCAGGCTGGCATGAGTCATCGTGGCCTCCAGAGATGAGACATTTTTCCTGTTCAACTCATCCTTGTTGAATTTGCGTCATCAGCTCTACCTGATTGCACTGCAGAGCCAAGTCATGACGCCAGCACAAGGGTGCTCTCAGCTCAAGCTGCTGTCAGACACTCTGCATTGTGCTGCATTCTGAATGTTTAGGACTCGCTTTCAGAATCCATGCTGCTCTTGCTCCAGTCACCATCATTTTCTTTGCTAAATGAAAGACTATGGCTTCAGAATGCCAATTGTCAGTGATATATAAGCTCTGCACTGAGCAGCCCACTCCCCCTGTGCAAGAATGAGTTGCCTACTGAAGCATAAATTACAGCTGTGTGTTGAGACTAAATGCTCTTTCTCTAGCTCCAGTGGTAGTACTTCTCAAGGATGTCTGTCATCCCAGGGCCACAAAGTGCTCCAAACTCCAGTGGCTCCTAAAGTCTGCTGCACTGCTTCTAAACATAAATGCACTGAGTGAAGTGCTTATCTAGTTGCAATAAGAGCACCTTACAAACATGGACAACTCCTGATATTTCTTCTGCTAGGGAGAGATTCTTCAAGGTTTGAAACCATTTGGGGACCTCATCCAGCTTTGAATCCCTGCCTTAGTTCTCTTTGGCATGTAGTCCACTATGTGGGGGCAGTCCCCAGCTTTTGTGAAATCTCATGTTCAGGAGGCAGGGATCTGGTGAACAGGGTAGGGTCAGGAATTGGTATTCGATTGTTATTCATATTATTGGTATTTGATAGTCTGTCTGTCATCCTCCTTTGATAAACTTGCCTTTCCCTATCAAGGTTGATGAGAGAAGCAGAGCTCTGGGCCAGGATCATCTAGCTGCACAAGCCCAGGTATGTCTACTCAGAAGTAAGTCCCCTTTGGTTCAATGGGACTTACTACTAGGTAAGTGCATATAGGATTGCAGCCTAAGAATTTAAACAAAATATAACAGTCCACTTCAATTGGGCCTTCTCTTTGGGCCAATACACACCAGACTCCTCACTCAGGGAACATTTGCATGGCAAAGAAACATGGTATTGGCCTACCTACTGGGCTCCTTGGTTCCAGAGCAGTATGGGATTACACCTTCTCCATTTGTCATGTGGCATGAGAAACATAAAACAAAATTTTGCCCCTTGGAGTCATGAAGATGCTTAGGGTCCTGAAAAGATGTCAACAAGAAGTGCAGCGCTTTTGTCCGCTTCCTTCATCATCTTCTGAGTCTGACTGTGCTGTGTCCTCCTAGCTGTAGTCTGAAGGACCTATTGTCACGCTGCTGAGGGGAGATTAATGACACAGGACTGATTTTTATTAAACACAGAAACAAACGCGACTGAGGAGTCAACGCTGCATTACAAAAAATACTCTTTATATCAAATAGACTTTCTATTTTGTTCCCTAAGGAAGGGAAAGCAAAGGATGTGGAGGGGATGAAGTACTGGGCAGTAGCAAGGCATTGGTTTTCCCCATACCCACACAGGCAAAGCAGAGGAGCGGAAGTGAGACAGGAGTGATGGGAGGCATGAAACAATGCCTTCTACATGTCCTTCGGCACTGTTGTTTGTGATTTGTTTTGCACTTCTTTCTTCTTAACTTCTGTCCAGATGTCTGACAGATCTTGGATAAATTGCTGGATCTGAGAGCAAAGAACATCAGATCAGTACAAGCTAGAACTGAGGGCTACTATTCTTCTTGTTTATTATTTAGAATATTCATACACCATTTCTTGGCAAAAATAACTCACAATGCAGTTTACATAGCAAAATAAACAAAAATATGTTTCCCTGTACCAAAGGAGCTCACACTCTTAAACAGAGAGACGCCAGCTTCTGGAAGGAATGCTATGCTAGGGTGAATAGGGACAGGTGCCCTCTCTCAGTTAAATGTAGTAGAGCCACTACTTAAAATGTGTCTCTTTGCACAGATAATCAGGACTGCTCAGCTGGAGAATGCAAAAGTATTTTGTGGGGGTAGGCAGCAATGACCACAATACATGAGAAAGGAAGATGCAACAGTAGCATCTTATCTAATGTCACATGTTTCATTTTAGAGAGATTCTATACTAGATAAATGCAAGCTAGACTTCCAAATGTAACCCTCTGTGGCTTCTTATATGATGGGCCGCTACCAGATGTTGGGGACAAACAAGGGAGGACTAAGGCCTTTGTGCCCTGTATATCAGTTTCCCAGAGACAACTTGTGGTTTCTGGAAAAAGAATGTTGACTGGATAGATCTCAGCTTACCTGGTAGATCTTCAGTTTGACTTCTGTGGTCACTCAAAGTCAAACTGTAGCAATTAGAGTGTTATTAGTCTTGATGAGCTTAGTTTGTTTTGTTTTTTTGTTAATAGCAGTCAGTTCAGGACAATGGAGGGGTAGGGGTTTTTTGTTTTTTTTTAACTTTACCCTTCCACATAGTCCTGAGCCATGGGGAGCCTTAATCCACCTACTATTTACCCTCAGAAAAAGTGTGCACCATTTACATCAATGACAAGCTTTCCTGGATGAAACAACAGCCAGATCAGCCCCCCCATATATTGGAACTACAGCAGACTTCCTCCCCCTCTCCTGTCCCAATTCATTGGGAGCTCAAGTCCAGCTGTTATTATGAACCACCAGGGTTAACATTTTAAACATCAGGTGTAATCGCTCTCAATCCCTCACATCCAACATAATCTTTAATACCCTCCCTCTCCCCCAAATGGATCCTATGCCTTAGGAGGAAGGAGGTGCCTGGAGAGAGTGTTGTTCTGCAGTCAGCAGGCTGGGAATGCTGTTAGCCCCTGTCACCCAGGGGCTTACCCTGGGCAACAATCCCCAGCAGGGAAACAGGAGGACCAAAGGGGGCAAGTGGAAGGAAGGGGTATCCGGACACAGGGAACTCTCCAAGGACTGTCCTGGAAGGATAAGGAGCCAGCCCAAGAGGATGAGGCTCCTAAGTCTTTGCTGCAGTCAGCCCCCTCACCTGGGGCAGGGCAGAGGCCTCCTCAGAGACAGGACAGCCCAGGTGCAACTGCCCCTCCTAACAGAAAGGGTGGGACCTGCAGGGAGAGGACTGGAGATCTTACTAGCTCTGAACCCCAAGTGGGGCCAGGAAGAGGAGGGGCTCGGAGGAATGCCCAGGAGGATAAGAGGAGGGGAGACAGCCAAGGAGGGAGGAAGCACCTTTCTGAGCTCCATAAGGAAGGGGCTAGAGAGGGGGAAGGGAGGAAAGGAAAGCCTTGTCTCTAGTAGAGGAGAGGCAAACAAAGTGGGGAGACAGCCAGGGGCTGGCAGAGGTCCAAGACTGATTCCTTGAGGAAAGAGCTTCCCAAGGGCTTTGGGAGACCCCCAAGTACAGAGGACCCGAGGAGCACCTCTAAGCTGAACCTACAAACCGGGGAGAGCGAAAAGGAGAGGAGGGCACCAGTCCGACCCAGCCCTTTCCAAAGAGACTACATGGACGCCAGAACCTACCTGCAGAGAACCCCATGTGCCTGACAACTGTCCTGGTGAGGACTGCGGGAGAAAGGTCAGTGGGGCAACTGACCTTTTGATTCCAGGAAACTGGAGAGACTATAACTGAAACTGTACCTAGGGGGTACTGGGGTCTTGTGAGGGAACAGGACCCCTCCATGAATGTAAAAGCCGCAACTAAAGTAAAGAAGGTAAACAAACCCCTTTTTTTGACTCCCTGTTATTCGCTCCGACCAGGGAGAGACTGGGCGGGTCTAGACGTTACCACAGAACCAATACTCCGGGGATCTGCCCTCAGTATGGACGTCACAGCCCCTCAGCAAAATAGTGAGGGGAGAATGTGCTTCCCATACATACCATATCCAGTTGCCTGGGGGTGTCCTCCAGAGGCACAAGTAAAGCTTCCTTCATCTGCTTGCTCACACTCTGGAAGAGATTCAAGGTGGCCATCTTGATGGTGCCTAGCATTAAGGTTTTCTTTGCAGCAGTGTTCTGGATATGTGCCCAGCGTGACTCCTAGGAAGAGGGCCAAGGCCACAGAGAAAATATGAGAAGGCTTGTGATGAACCTGACTAGTATTGCTTTTGCTGTTCCATAGAGTTGAGACCATGAGGTCAGCTCTGTCTTGGACACTTTGAAATGGCTTGAACAAGAACTTTTGGATACTAGTTTCTTGGTCTCTTGTAAGGGTATGTCAGAAAGTGGATAGCAAAGTCTTTATCGTGGCCAAGTGACTAGGAAAACTGAATGGTGTGTCAGGTAAAAATCCCAAAGAAAGAATAGAGTAGGGTTGCCACCTTCATTCTTGACAAGCAATATGTCCCTTTAACTGTTGCATGTCATGCTACAGCTTCCCCCATCATTGCATCTTCAGACATAGAAAAACTGCATCAGATGTTTTCTGTCTGTTCTGCAACCTGAGCTGGAAAGCATTGAGTCAAAGGGGAGGTAGAGTAGAAAGTTACAGATGATCAAAATGCAGAAGATGAGCTTCTGGATAGATGGCCACAGACATGTCTGTTCTGTGAGGTCCTCAAGCCCTGAAATTGGCATGGCTCACATTTTGCTGAATATGGGTTTGATGTTCATGTATAAATTCCTTGAAAAAATCTGATTTCAAGGAAAAGAAGTCCACTGATAAGCAGAGCAATCCTATGCATATTTACACAGAAGTCAGTCCTACTGTGCTCAATGGCGTACACTTTCAGGTGAGTGGGCATGATATTGCAAGCTTATAGTGATGTATACATTTATGCTGACCCCAACACTGTGCCACTGCCAAATGGCTGTTACAGATGTCCTGTGGTTTATCACTCCAGCCACCTACTGGTTTAAATTCTCACTGAGCCAGGGTTTGTGTGTAGCCAGTAAAGGATCTGAGTCAGTGGCAACAACCTTTACACGGTGTTTATACCAGCCTGCTGGGACATGCAGTTGGTTCAGGAAGTGAAAAAGCTGGATCCCAGAGGTTCCATCAGAGAAAGTTCAAGCATGTTATCTCATCAAAGGGCTTTAGGTCAAAGATTCACATATGAGCACTCCTTGGAACAGGTGAAGCAGTACAGGTGAAGCCCTAACCCTTACCCAGACAATGACGTCACTACGAGCATGATCAAAGCGCAGCTGCAAGCGTGCCAGTTCATTGTTGTGCTGCAGGATCTCATCGTCTTTCTCCTCTTTGTAGCGGGCCAGGCGGACCTTGGCTTGCTCAATCAACTCCAATCCTTCCTGTGCCGACTGTACGAGATCCCAGTGCATCCCTACTAGCGTTCGATAGCGGCCGATGACTTCCCGAATTTCTTCAAACTGTAGGGGATGTCCTGAATTATTGCCCTGCACACTGAGATATTGAGCTCACCTACCTTGTAGTTAATATCAAAATATCTGAAATATAAAAATGTCATAATACCACATGGATCACATTTTCCCAGTCCCATATGAAGTCCCCTCACAAGAAGAAACAGAAGGCTGTCTTATAGTGCAGCCAACTTCCTGGTTTGGGAAAGCTGCATTCAAAGAGACAGATCTGGCTTTCCCCCTGCCATCATCAGGCAACAGTTATTTGACTTGCGTAGAACCATCTGTCAGCCCAATCCTAGCCACACTTTCCTGGGAGTAAGCCCCATTGACTCTAAGGGGACTTACTTCTAAGTAGACTTGCATAGGATTGGGCTGTGAGTCTACTACAGCTTGAACTCATGGATGCTGCAAATACTGGGACAAGTGGCAAGTATACAAGTATGCTAACACTGTTCTTGAAACCATGCAGATGATGCAATCTCAATTGTACCAAGGATTCTGTGATCATTGCAGGTCCCATGCTTTGGTGCATGACAGCAAAGCCAATGTTAAAATTGGCAACCAGGCAACCACACCAAGGTATCTGCCTTTTCAGTGATCCAGTGTTGCCCCCTGACCTACCTCTCTAATTTAGCACAAAAGCTGCCACTTGGATCTCTATTCTAAGACATTGCTTCCCTTCCCAGCAGCACAGCAGCACATACCTCTGAGACCTCAACCACTTTTCCCAGGTACTTGTTGAAGATGGAGTACTGCTGTAGCTTGTTGTAGAGCTTCTGATGCTGCTGCTTTAGGGCTGCCATCTCCAACTTGGCCTTGGCCAGCTCCTTCACTCGCTGTTTCTTCAGTTCTCTCTCTTTGTTGGCTTTCTTCAGGGCTCTGATCCGTTTCTGGTCATTCTCCTAAAGGCCCTCATGGTGAACCCCAGGCAACACATAAAACCATGACAAGTGACAAATGAGGTTACCTGGAGTGGTTGCTAGTTAGATTCCATGCCCACTCGCCTTCTCAAAGACCGAAGGATCTCCTTCATGAAAACCAATCCTGTGAAAGTGTGCTCTGGGTTTGGGTCTTTGATGGACTGATCAGGCTGGGTCTGGGGTTCATATTAGTATAAGGAAGCTGCTCCCTGAGTGCCTGGCTTGGCAGTCACTCAGCATTACTGCCCCTGAAGGCTCTTACTAACAGGCAGCTATTTCTCAGTCCTCCAGACTGCTCCTGAAGGTGGTGGTGCAAGGGTCAGTAGGGGCAGGACAGAGGAGTGGAGACCAACTACTACCTACTCCAGAGACAGAGACAGTGCCATAAGTAACCATACAGGCAAGCTCTCAATTCCATGTCTTCCTCTGAACCAGCTCTGAAATGCGCTCACTGTGGGTGTAGAACCTTGAATTTCAGCAATAATCCCTGTCATGGTCAATCTGATTGGGCTGCTGCGCACAGGCATCGCTAGGGGAGTGCGGGGGGGGTGGGCCGCACTGGGTGACGTGTCGGGGGGGGTGACGCGCCTTGGGGGTGACACGCTAACATCGCTGCATTAGGAGCTAGCCCATCATGCCATACACCGTTGGATGTGGACTGTCCAGCGGAGTGCAATGCAAAAAACAGAATTGAAATAGCTCCTTTCCTTCAAAAGTTATGGCCAAAAAACCGGAAAATGCATGGATCCCAATGGAAAGTGAGCCGTATTGCGTGTTTACTCGCGAGTAGGCATACTTGCCATCATTCTTTGGAAAGGACAGGCTGAGAGGAATCCAATGACACCAGAATGGTCCCAATCCAATGAATGTAGTCCCCAAAAACACAAAAGGGAGAAGGAGGTCCCTGCCTCCCTCCCAGCTGCAGTCTATTGAGCCCTATGGAAAGCGAAGCAGCCTCTCAGTTGCATTTACTCATGAGTAGGCAGATGTGCCTTGGCTGGTGGTCAGGCCGGGCAAAGGGGAATGTGAGGACACCAAGAGGGTCCTGATCCGATGGAGCTGGAGTGCAACAAATGCTCAAGAAGGCAGCCTCCCCCCCCTAAAAAGGACCAAGAAAAGAGGCTTCAACTGGTATGGGGAAAGTTTTCTATTTGCACTTGCAAAGCCAGGTGGGTCCTTATCTTGATGTGCTTGAAACAGAAGAACTTTAAACTGGGCACTGGGGAGGGCTGAAGATCTCACTAATTCTTTTGGGGGGGGTGTTATTTTAGGCGGACTACAGAGTAAAGCTCCATTGACCACTATGGGACTTACTTCATAGTAGACAAGCATAGGATTGGGCTCACAGGCTGCAATCCTACCCACACTTTCCTGAGAGTAAGCCCCATTGACCACAATAGGACTTACTTCAGAGTACCAGAGTACTTGGTGGAACAGGACTGGCTCCCCCTTATTTAATTATTTCTTTTATTTTAATTTATTTATAATTATTTATTTTAATTTGCTTGATGATATCAATTCTGTCCATGACATCACTTCCAATGGGTCCTGGACAGATTGTCATTCTAAAAAGTGGGTCCCAGTGCTAAAAGTTTGAGAACTGCTGCAATAAGGTGTTAGTAAGTTGACATGGGGTGTGTGTGTGAGAGACTCTACAAGTTTTCAAAATCACTCAAATCAGAGTTTGGAGGAATAATACCATCATGTTATAAGTCAATCAATGCATAATTTCATGCAGAATGCAATGAAACAAACCACATTGAAATATCTGTGTTCTAACAAAAGATACTGCTGAAAAACCAATGGGGGTGGGGCAATGGTACATCACCACACCCACCACCTGGAGCGTTGCCCCGCCCACTGCATGGGGTGACATGCAGACCTCCCACACCGGGTGATGCTAATCCTAGTGACGCCACTACTGCTGCATTGCCAGAATGCATTTTCATGTTTTATGGCTGTTGCAAATAACAATGCACACATAATGCAGACTTGCTGCTGCCACAAAAGACAAATGTCTGCTCCCATACATTGGTTGCTATCATGGGAGCCCTAGTCCAGGTACACCAGCATGGGAATGAGCCAAGGGTGGGAAGAATGGGAGGGGGAGGAACAGGATGGAGACCAGGGCAGGGAGGGGATGTGTCAAAGCTGGGACGGGCTGGTACCAGTGGCAGCAGCTCAACCATTATCCTATCCTGGCCTCAACCCACTTTCTAAGGTCCACTTGGACCTGCACCAGCAAAGTAGTAGGCTTTTCAGCTGCCATCTTGAAAAAAATTGTGCCATACTGTCAAAAAAGGTACATAATTTAATAACTGCTGATTTGATTATGTTGAACTGGCTTATTTTGTGACCCAGACATCAGAATAGGTACCCCTGTCTTCCCACCCTGGCAATACTACTGAATGAAGAGCAATTAGCCTGCGCATATCTGTATGCCTTCAGCTGGGCATAGCTTTTCTAATCAGTAAGGGCAACACTGGAGCGGGAGCCAAAGAGCTGCAAAGGACCAATACCTGTATGAACTGTTCAAACTTTCGGATATATGCTTTCAGCTGAACCTCCTTTGCACCAAGTTCCTCCCACCTGTTGTTCAGGGCTTCCATCCTTGTCTTGAATGCCTGAAGAGTTCGCAAGAGAAGTGACTGATTTCAATTGAATATTTTTTCCTTCTGTGAGGAGGGGGAAGACTGTATGTTCACTTTTGTTTTCTCTCAAGATTCAGCAAATATACCAGGATGGCCAATGAGACCAGTGCCCTGGCCAGATGGACAAGGAACCATTCCAGTTCTAATTCTAGTGGTAATGGAAGGAACACAGTTGTGTGTGATTAAGGGGCATTTAAAGGTGGAACTGGTCATCTGGGATATAGGAACAGGCCATCTCCTATAGCTTGAGGACCTCACCTCTTTTTGAGCCTCCATGGCTTGATGTACCAATTTGGCTTCTTTTTTCTTCTCCAGGAGCCGAATGGAAGGAGATGGAGACTGCTCCTCTGTTACTGGGAATTTCCTAATCAAAGAGGACAATCATTCTCCTATAAAGAGTGCAGAGATCCTACTAAATCCACTCATGTGGACTAGATTAAATTTTGTGCTGCTCACACACCTTCAGATGGAATGAGAAAGATGAGAGAAAGTATCTTGTAGCCCGTTCCATTTTTTTTTTTTTTAAAAGGTATCAGAAAGATAAATTCCCCATAGGCACCCTGGAGGCTTCCAGGGGCAAATGGCTGGCTACTGTTAGAATCAGGATGGTAGAGATGATGTGAACCCTTGATCTGACCCCACAGTGGTCTTCATAGGAAAAGTGGGGAAAAAAGGATTTGGAGGGGAAGAAGCTGAAAATAGGAGAACTGACATGGAAGATCAATGGACAGAATAAAGGGAATCCAGAATAAAGATCTTGCTGGCTTAAGAGGCAAAGAACAAGAGAGAAGGAGATATGGGAGCATTTAACTCACATCAGCAGTTTCAGTAACTTCTGTCCATATTGCATGCGGAAGTATTCGCTCAGGTCTTCTTCATCCATGGTCGTCATGATGCCTGTCCACCTGCTAGGCACCTCCTACACTTTTAACTCTAACAGTCCACACAGAGCTGAGGACCCTCTTTTCACCTTCTTGCTGCCTTGTCTACGTATTGTGAGGAAGCAAGTGTAAGCTGTCAGCGCCTGGTACAGTTGGGGCCGCAGAACCTTAAGATACAGAAATGGAAGATGCAAAAGGGTTGCTTAGCAACCATAGGGCTGTGCTGCTCTAACAGCCCAATCCCCACATAGCGATACAGTGGTGCCGGCACAGGCTACACTGCATCCCACATGGGATTTTGAGCTGCTGGAGCTTGGCCCATAAGATTGGGCCATAAGACTACCATCTGATACACTCTGTCCTGGAAGTAAATCCTATTGAGCACAATGGGACTTCTGAGTAGACATGCGTAGGCTTTCGATGTGGGAAGCTGAGGCCCTATGAGAAATTAACATTCCCTTCCCATCTGCTCGGTATCAGTAACAAATAAGCCCCTCCTATCTTCTTTCCTGCTATAGCCTCTACTTCCCCTTTGTTTTGTTGTGCAAAACGGAGAAACTCTGTGTAGTTTAAACCACACACTTTTCTGGTTTCAGAGCTCTGAAAAGAATGGGAACAGCTGCCATTTGGAAAGAAGGCCAAATTAACCTTTCTCCTAGACTGAGGAGAGCATTAAGGACTCAAAACATATTCCATGAGATTTGAGATAATACTGCAGTACAGCATGAATCCTCACCCTGGGTCAGCTCCCTTCAGAGCTAGCTTTGGGATTCTCTTTGAGAATCACCTTCTTTCATATGTACCTGTTCACACCCCAGATAATCTGAGGTGGCCTTTTCTCATGTGCCCCCCTTGACTGAGGCCAGGGTGGTGACAACAAGGGGTGGAGGCCTCTCTGTGAGCGCACCACAATTATGGAATTCCCCTCTTTTGAGCTGAGATCTGTGCCCTCCCTGTTGGCCTTCCGGCGGGGGGGGGGGGGTGGCTGAAAACTTTTCAATTTTTGTTTGGCTTTTTTTGTTATAGCGTATTGTGTTTTTTTTATACTGATGTGCATTTTGCTATTATACTTTGCTGCTGTTTTCTGAGCATTGTAATCTTATATGTGCCCTTGTACTGTTTTCATTGTTTTTGTTGCTTTATTGTATTTTATTGTGATTTTCCTGTTTGTATCAGAAGTCACCTTGGATCCCGCATTGTGTGTGTGTGTGTGTGTGTGTGTGTGTGTGTGAAATAAATATAATAAAATAAAAGATGATCTAGACCAAGTGGTTGCAAAGAACTAGGCTATGACTGCAGATTTTCTCAGTTAACTTTCCAACATGCACCCCTGCTTTTCTTTGTGTGATCCTCCTGTATGTCCCTCAGACTGCTGTGAGAGATAAATGGGGAGAGGATAATACCTTACTGTGGAAGATCTTGTTTACTTGGAAGGAGGGCAAATATACTCTCTTTTCATCCTTCCCCAAAGCATGGTTTGTTAATTTCTTGTGTTCCATCAAAATAAATGCCAAAATATACAATATTCTTTTAACATTAACAACTAAAAGTCCAGTGAAAGGTCAAGGCAGAATCCAGAGAAGCCCTTTAGCTGGAATTGCTGCTGAAATGAAATGAAAACATTACTATTTAGAGCCACAAGAGTGGAATCAGGTAGCTGCTTGCTGCCTCTGGGCCCTGCCCCTAAATCTCAACAGATGGATAGCTTAAGTGGGCATTCCTCAGCTCCAGTTCTGCAGCCCTCATCTGGCAAAGGACTTTTTAAAAACAACTTCTGATGTTCTGCAGCTCAGTTCCCCTGTCTGTGGATTTAGGGCGAACTGTCTTCCCCCCTCCCAAGGAGTTGCTGCTTCCTGTGGTTAAGTGCTTCTACAGTAGATTCTTATTTTTTCAAGAAAGCCCTTGAGCCATTCAGAGTGTTTTATAGAGGAGACTGAGAGAGGGGGGGAAAGAAGAAATGGATCTGCTTTTATTGAGGAGAGACTTATAAGTCTAAAGAGACCACTTGTTTTTAAATGGCTCCTTTGCACTGAGATGACACATCTGCCATAGGATCAGGACTCTTGCACATCCTTAGCCCCTTTTCGCAGCCTCCAGGCCATCCCCTCTTTAGGAAGTACTATGCAGAGGCTAAATGATAGAAAGATACTTTTGCTTGTCATCTTGTTAATATTTTAAGCCTCCTATGAACAAATAGGCAGCAGTGTTTTAATTTAACCTCCTTTGGAAGATGAGGGGAAAAACCTGTTTGCTTGATAGTGCCAGCTGGAGCTATCAACTTACTAATATGGTTCCTTGATACGTCCTTGATATGTCCTTGATACTCATGTTGGCAACCTTCAGTCTCGATAGACTATGGTATTGCGCTCTGAATGGTGGTTCTGGAACAGCGTCTAGTGTGGCTGAAAAGGCCAATTCGGGAGTGACAATCCCTTCCACACTGGGAGCAAGTATAGTGTGCCCCTGGTCTGTCTCCCTGGCTATGGGCCTTCCTTCTTTGCCTCTTTGCCTCAGTCTGTTGGCAAAGTGTCTCTTCAAACTGGGAAAGGCCATGCTGCACAGCCTGCCTCCAAGCAGGATGCTCAGAGACCAAGGTTTCCCATCTGTTGAGGTTCATTCCTAAGGCTTTCAGATCCCTCTTGCAGATATCCTTGTAGCGCAGCTGTGGTCTACCCGTAGGGCACTTTCCCTGCACAAGTTCTCCAAAGAGGAGAACCTTTGGGATCTGACCATCTCCCATTCTCACGACATGACCAAGCCAACGCAGGCATCTCTGTTTCAGCAGTGTATACACGCTGGGGATTCCAGTTCATTCCAGGATTGTGTTGTTTGGAACTTTGTCCTGCCGGGTGATACTGAGGATGCGTCGGAGGCAGCGCATGCAGAAAGTGTTCAGCTTCTTCACCTGTTGTGAGCGAAGAGTCCATGACTCGCTGTAGTACAGAAGTGTACTCAAGACACAAGCTCTGTAGACCTGGATCTTGGTATGTTCCGTCAGCTTCTTGTTGGGCCATACTCTCTTTGAGAGTCTGGAAAATGTGGTAGCTGCTTTACCGATGCATTTGTTTAGCTCGGTATCCAGAGAAAGAGTGTTGGAGATCGATGAGCCAAGGTACACAAAGTCATGGACAACCTCCAGCTCATGCGCAGAGATTGCAATGCAGGGAGATGAGTCCGCATCCTGAACCATGACTTGTGTTTTCTTCAGGCTGATTGTCAGTCCAAAGTCTTGGCAGGCCTTGCTAAAACAGTTCATGAGCTGCTGGAGATCTTTGGCAGAGTGGGCGGTGACAGCTGCATCTTCAACGGTTCAAAGCTGCATTAACGGTTTCCAATATTTTCTTATTCTACCTATATCTCTTTCTTTCATTCTTTCTGTTAAGACAACCATTTCTGCTATTTCATAAATCTTATCTATTAATTTTTCTCCAATTGGAATGCCTATAGATTTCCACATTTGCGCATATAATATTCTTGCCGCTGTACTAATATGTACAATAAGGTGTTTCTTATGTTGGTCTTTAATTTCTGATGCCACATTTAGGAGGAATATTTCCAGTTTGAATGGTATTACACAATTCAATATCTCTTGTAACATTTTATGTATCATTTTCCAATATTTCTTTGCTTTTACGCATGTCCACCACATATAGGAAAAAGTCCCCTCAATCTCTTTACATTTTCAACACTTGTTTGATGATCCTGAATACATTTTTGCTATGTTCTCTGGAGTCAGCCATCTATAAAACATTTTATATAAATTCTCTTTTAAAGATACCTCTTTAGTTATCTTAATATTTGTATTCCAAATTTGTTTCCAATCGTCAATTTGTATATTATATCCAAAGTTTTTTGCCCAGAGCACCATCGAGTCTTTAACTATCTCCTCCTCCATTCTCATCTCAAGGAGAAAGTTGTACATTTTTAAAATATATTTTCCCTCATCAAAAATATTTGATCAAAATTTATATCTTCTTCATAGAGACCTATTTTATGGTCTTCTCGTATTCTTGTTCTTATTTGCAATTCATTCCACCAGTCCAAATTTAGTCCTTTCTCTCCTAATTCCTTTTTACTTAGAAGCTCTCCTAATATTTAGCAACTCGCTGTATGACCTATTTCGATCTTTTTAAATTCAATTTGGATTAGTTGCAATTTTGAGTGGTTTTGTCCATCTGGGTCATAATGAACCAATCCTATGGGCATGTTATGCAGGTGGAACTGACTTGCCACTGTTCATAATGGCAGACTGATTCTCAGGCTGATCCAGCCTGGCTATTCTTGTGCTTGGATATGGGTTTGCCTGTTCTCAGAGACTCATTCTGCCTTCCATGAACTTCCCTGAAGTCCATATTGGTCAGGGCTTAGGGCCCTGGTCTATTTTTCCCAATAACAGGACAAAAGAGAGCCACAGTGAATCGCTTTAATCGCTGTGTGCTTCATCCTTCACCCTGTCTAATTCTGCTGCCTCACTACTACCTTCTCAACACATTGTGTGTTTAAAAGCCTCAGCTTCTTTCTTTCTTCTCTTATGTTCTCCATGGCAACTGTATCAGCTTCCAATGAATAAATTACCTCTGACACCACATCACTTATTAGAATAGAGAAAATGTCACTTCTACATCGCCGCTTTTGGATGGGAGTAGTTTTCCTGTCATCACAGCCGCCTGCCCAGTTCTCTGTGTGAAGAGAACGTCATCTTAGAATGTCATTCTCTTCAGAGGGCAGAAGGGGCTTCTCTGGGGCCAAGTGTGATTAAAGGCAAGTGAACGGTTCCTGCCCCGGCTAATGACCCGCCCTAGTAGCAGCAAGAGCCAAGGGACTGGTTGTGTCGGTATATGGCTTGGCAACAACCCCTTTTTTACACCCTGTTAGTAGAGCCCATGTTCTGTCAGTACACTCACCCCCAAGCCCTCTTTTTGTTGTTTCCATTCATTGCCATCTTTTCTAGATTCTTGAGAGGTGATCTGCTATAAATCAGAGGTGTTGGCTGTGCTTCCAGAGGCTGGCCTGGAGGCATATGACACTGAAGCTAAACATGTCTAATCTGTTCAGTGCCTGGGTGAGACACCTGGGTGAGACACCACCCCATATGTACCATCTTGAGTTCCAGCATGGAAAAAAGGTAGGACATAAGTGTAACCGATAATGTAATAACTATTCTTTTCTCAATTTAGTCAGTAGAAATCTGAAATAACTTTTGTTATGGTCCCAAATTATCCCAAACAGAGTGTGTTAGCAGTGCTGGAGGAGTCAATCCGTCCCACACACAGCAAAGCTGAGTTTTGTTAAGTACTTTACTTCAACAAGGAAAGTAATGCAACCCTTGTTACATAGGTGGAAAAAAACAAGGTAGGAAAAGAAGCTAAAGTGTGACCTAGTAAAAGTAGAAAAAAGCTATCCACAAGCATTTAACCATGTAACAAGATAGGTTATATTTAGTACCGTCTATTTTTCTTCTGTGTTGTATGAAGCCCTACAGTGGCTGAACTGGCAGAAATGACATTATTGTCATTGACAAGCACCAGAGGTTAAGTGTCAGGGTCAAGAGAGGATCTGCCAGCAATCACATGCTGGTCCAGGGCAGTAGTGCCTTATGGTTAGCATGCTAACTCCCTTCCTGTTCCCTTCTCGCCCCTGTTTGCACATACAGCTGAATGGGGAAAAGCCTTGGTAAACTGAAGCCACTGCCAGCATCCCAGGAGAAAAAGCTAGCCAGAGGGACTCCCTCGGCAAAACCCCCTCCTAGAACAATACTGAACCTCGGGTCTCTTTCACAATCATCCTTACATTAGTGCCTGCAGAGCGAGGAGATGTGACAATCCATCATATTGCCCATACCAGGAACCAGGCAGACTTGAGGTTAAACTGTAAAAGGTTTATTAAAAGTCTAATTAAAAGGGGGGATAACAAAATCAAAGAAAAAAATGTAAGGAGAGTGGAATTTGGCAGGAAAAAAGGTCAGTACATTCAAACTGGCAGTAGATGGTACTGTGAAATTTCACTCATGTGCTTTAGTTCTGTGGCTTTCCTGGAATTTTTGAACAAGCTATGGAAACACTGTAGCATGGTTTAGGGGAAACAAGCTGCAAAACAACATAAAATGCTAAGAATTCCTTATCTGATCTGAGTGTGGTGGTGGAACCACGAACTCTTTACACTTGTATCCATGGCCGGCTGGTGGGCTCTCCGACCTGGAGCTGGAGGAAGAGAGAGCAAGCTTCTGGCCAGAAAGCTGCTTTTCTTCCTCAGCTGGAATTAAGCTGTCTCTCTGTTTGGAGGAGTGCCAGTTGGTTCAGGTCCACCATGGCAGCAGAGGCTTACCCTGGGCAAGGGAACAAATGTTTTTTTACATGGAGGAGACCTCTGGGACCAGCTGCAGACCTCCCCAGCCCCATGCCTGGGGCAAAGGTCCACGATGGCACCCCCCATGGGCTACCACTGACCCCCCATGCAGAAATCCGCCTCCCCTCATGTGAGGCTCATGGAGTCTCACGCAACCCAGGAATATGTCATAGAAACCTCTGTGAGGTTCCCCAACGCTCTAAACTGTGCTTCCGGAAAACCGGAAGCACTGTTTTCGCCCCCACTGGGAGCCTCAGAGAGGCTTCCACAGGGTCCTGGTGCCTCGCGCCTGGGGCTTTTGCCCAATTGGACCTTATGGTAGGTCTGCAACTGTCTGGGACTGCCCACCACAGGATGCAGCGTGTGTACCAGAGGTGCAGCTGCACCAAGAGGGGGTGTTTTGACAGGAGTGGACTACTGAATTGCAATCCTACCTTGTATTTCTTCCATTAAGAGTAAAAAAAGCATTCAGTTCTAGTGGCAACAGCAGTGGTGTCTGCCCACGGTTAATTACAGACAACTGATGACTTGTGGTGACTCATCTAAGACAAGGTGTTTTGTAACTTCAGGTCTGTGGAAAGTGATACCGCTCCACTCCAGGATACACACCCACAAACAGATATTTGCTTGTTAGAGCTCATGATTGGTTGAACTGATCCCTCCTGCATTCCATTCCCCAACAGGCTTTGACATCTGCCACCTCTGTCAATTTGAAAATCACCAGAATCCCATTTCCATGCAGCAGGACTGCTATCACAAAGGAGCTTTCTGGGTGTTAAAGAATTTGGGTTGGGATAGGGGTTGCATTTGATTACATTTGATTACATTTGAATTTGTCTTCCAGCTCTGTGACTTTTATGATTTGACAAATAAATCAAGTATATCAAGTATAACAAATATATACAAGTATTTCAAGTGTTAGAAATAAATCAAGTTTATATCAAGTGATCTCACCCCTGCTAACGGGACAAAGAGGCACCCATTAAAGCTTCCTTGTATTTAGCAGGGAGAGAGCAACTGTTCCTCTTCACACCAGCAAGGCTTTTGCTGGAGTCTCTTCTGCATCTTTTTTAGATGCCTTTAGAGGCCTTTGTGGACAGGGAACAATTTCTTGATTTATTTGGTTTTGTCGACTTCTTTGTGAACTACTTTCTGTTGAAAAGCAGTGCAGTCTTCTTAATCATCGCCAGAAGCAGCCTGATCCCATGCACATTTACTGAGACTTAGATCACACTGTTCTTTATCGGGCCTTACTTCCGAGTAAGCATGCATAAGATTGCACTCAGACTTCCGGCACAATCCTAACCAGGTCCACTCAGAAGTAAGTCCTATTTTGTTCAATGGGGCTTATTCTCAGGAAAGTGTGGTTAGAATTGCAGCCTTAGACAGTGATCCAAGCCACACTTCTTTAGGAGCAAACAACACTGAACTTTTGGAGCTTACTTCTGGATAAGCATAGCTCAGGGGTGTCAAACTCGTTTCATACAGAGGACCGAATAGCATTCATCATGCCTACTGAGGGTCGGAAGCGATGTCATTAGGAAGGAAGTGATGTCACTTTTTCTCACGTAGGAACCCATTAGCTGCAAATGACAGTAGAGAAAATACACAAATCTTGATTATATTTCAAGATATGGGAGAGCCCAATTTTCATGTGGGCTGCCCTTTCAAGCAGCAACACTTCAGCACTGCTCAGCAACTGAGAGTCTGAGGGCTGGATAAAAAGCTTCCATGGGCCACATCCAGCCCCCAGGCACTGGCGTACCTAGAGGGGGGCAAATGGGGCAAAATCCCCAGGTGCCAACCCTCCAGGGGTGCCTCCCCAAGCCTTGTCCCCCCCACCGGAGGAGCGCCCAGGAGCGCTGTGCAGAGGCAGTGAGAAGCTGCCTCTCCGTTGAGTGCCTCAGCGCCAACTGAGCAGCCCCTCTCCCTTCCTCCTTTATAGGAGGATAGGAGATGGGCGCCCTAGAGAAGCAGCACGTCGGGAGATGTGACTCCTGTTGCGCTGACGCTCTAGGGCGCCTGTCTTGTATCCTCCAGAGGAGGGGGGAGGGCGCCCTAGAGAAAACACTTCTTTGGGGTGCCCTCCCCCCTCCTCCAGAGGATATGAGACGAGCATCCTAGAGTGTCAGCGTGACAGGAGTCACATCTCCCATCGCGCTGCTTCTCTAGAGCACCCTCCCCCCTGCTCCAGAGGTTATGAGCTGGGCGTCCTAGAGCATCTGCGCAACAGGAGTCACATCTCCCAACACACTGCGTCTCTAGGGCGCCCATCTCCTATCCTCCTGTCACACTGACGCTCTAGGTTGCCCATCTACTATCCTCCTATAAAGGAGAAAGGAAGGTGGGCAGCTCAGTCCGGCGCTGAGGTGTTGACTGAGAGGCAGCTTCTTGCAGCCTCCCAGGAGCACTCTTTGGCACCCCTCCTCAGCCTCTGAGGAGGAGGGGAAGTGGTGCGCGCCCCCTCTGATTTCGGAGGAGATGTGTGCCACTTCCCAGGCCCCCACAGAGGTAGCTGTGCGGAAGTAATTGCGGTGATGATGACGTCACCGCAATTACTTCTGGGTCAGGTGTGGGGGGGGGGACGGAGAAGAGGGTGGGGGCAAAAATTGGGTGTGGGAGGCGGAAAACGGGTGATTGCCCCGGGTGCTGGGACCCCCAGGAACGCCACTGCCCCCAGGCCTTATGTTTGACACCCCTGGCATAGCCGGTTTACACAGCAAGGTTTGGGAGCGTTCTGTTATAAAGATCACTTCAAGAATGTAGTCATAAAGAAAACAGATAATTTATTTAGTAGTTACTCTGAACTCCCATTCAGAACTTGGAGAGACAGAGAAGTTTTGCCTGCTTGCTATCTAGCTGGAAAGGATTCTGGGAAGGAGGAGGAGGAAGGAAGGATAGTCTGAGATTAGCAATCTCATCTGCATACCAAAGAGAGATTTACTGGAAGAGTAAGAGGGAAATCTCTCACCACCCATCTGGCTAGCTTACTACTTATATTGCCCCCTTCAGGTGCAGGTTGCTTGTGCAGTGTTACGACTTTCTCCACTTTCAACAAACAAACACAATTGTGCCATTTTGAGACCTGAAATTTTGAAAATCTGAAACTGTCCCAAATTCTGGTTTCCAATTTACCTTCCTATTTGTACTGCAGGCTAACTCAAGAGACCTCTGCTACTGTGTCACACCATATCAATTGTTATTAAGCTGGGTTACAACAGCATGTATTCCAGAGCAAAAGGCTGTACGCTGAATTAATGCAGAAGTCAGTGCAACAAATTTTCTATAAGGCATTACCAAAATGTAAATGCTAAAAATGTAATGCTAGCACATGCAATTTCTAAACCATTTTAACAATGACTAGGAGCTGAAATAACTTGATTACAAAAAATAAGCATAAGGAACACACAAAAGCCAGACTGAAGCAAGTAAATCAATGAAAGGAAAGCAGGCAGGGCTGTCTGGTTAGTTGAGTCACTGTCTTCCCTGCCAGAATCTAGTAATATTATTCATTGTGAAGTATGAATGCTACAGCCATACTGCATCATCACAGGTGCTGTTTAGGGAGAACAGGGGGCTTTTTTCTCCACACTATCTACTTTGTGTGTCAACATCTTTATGTTTGAGATTGAAAAGTCAGAAAATTAAAGCCAACAAATGGTTCAAATACAGTTTGTTTTGCAATTTAATCTTGAATATATCCAAAGATAGGACCTTGAATTTTGCCTTTGTATCCCATCTTTCTTCCATACTAACATGCAAAGCAGCATCTGGAAGTTTCCAGCTCATCTCTCCTTCAGAGTCCAATCCTGTGGTCGGCGGCACAGCTCCATGCTGCCAGCCACAGTCACAAACGTGCCGTAAGGCACGTTTGCGGGGCTCACCGCCGGGCTCCCAGCCAGTGCTGGGCTAGAGCCGGGTGATAGCCCAAGTTCCACGGCTCGGCAGTCTCCTGGACAGCCGGGCTGCAGAACGGGAGGCAGGGGTGTGGACGGGGTGTGGGGGAGGCATTCCGGGGAGGGGGGAGGCGAGCTGCGGACAGTTGGGAGGCGTGCCGGGGGGCGGGCGAGAGGAGGATCTGCAGAGCTGAGACCAGCTTAGCTTCAGCAAAACTCTTGTATCAAATGCCTTTAACAACTTTAGCTATTTCTTCTTAAAATCTCTTCATACCCTGCCCCAGCAAACCTGAATTTACTCTTCTATCCATCATATAATGCTCCCCAATTTTGGTGAATCTTCTCTGGATCCCTGCTGGGTTTCATTTATGCCTAGTCATTGATCCAGGCAACCCATCTGACTTAGAAGCTGGAAATGTAAGGATCTTTTCATTTCAAACCAGCCTATCAGTGAAATAAAAAAGAGCTGCTCAGTAGGGTCAGAGCAGGAGTTGCCAGCCTAGCAATGAGGAATGCTGGTCCTGTCCACCAGGGCAGAGTTAATTCCTAAGTGACTATTTTCCTCTCAAGACAAGGAGACAAGGATTTTGCAAAAAGTTGCTTGTGAATGGATTTCTTTCTGTCAAGGATGTTTTGAGTTAGAACCTGCTTTAAATTTATTTTAAACTTTGCTTCAAGTATAGCATTTGTCTGTTTTTCCTTTGATGTATGTGCATTGACATGATCTAAGGCTGGGTAGAGAAGCAGATTCATGGCGGTGACTTCAGGCCAAATCCTATCCTTCCCCCTCTCCACTGGTGCAGCTGTGCCAAAAACAGGCATGTTGCATCCAGTGGGGAGGAGATTGTGAGGTTTGGGGGAGGGGTTTTATCCCCTTACCCCTGTATAAGCCTCCCATTCTGCAGTGGGTCTCCTGCACCATCTCTTTACCCACTGCAAGTCTGAGGAAAGAAAGGGTGCAAGGAAGCTGCTGACAGAGGGGATAGAATCTAGTGCATGCCATTGCTGCCAGATCCACCCCCTCCTACAGCCTCCCACTCTTGTTACATCCCCCTCCTGCCCAGTCTTGCCCACTTCCCACCCATTCCCCCACCCCACCCCAGCTGCCTTACCTTCCTCAGTGGACAGCCGGTGATCCTTTGATGTGCATGGGAAGGCTCCAGCTTTCCCACCAGTGCTCTAGCATATTAGTTCATGCACAGCAGGAAGTGCCTTTATGACTTCTGTAAGACTGCAAAGAGCCACAGGATTGGGCTGTCAGAGCCCTTCTCAGAGCTGCCCTGGGGATCAGCACAGAAAGAGGAACAGTAAAAGCTAGTGACAAGTTTATTAACATAGTGAAACCAACACCAGTTTTTGATTTCCATTTCTGAATAAAGAATCAGTTTACAAATTTGCTAGCAGGCAATAGAGCAAGCAAGTCTAGGTTTTTTGTTGTTGTTGAATAAGCATTATGAATGGTCAGTGATTCCTATTGATTCTGAAAAATGTGTCGTGTGTCTCAGGTGTGACCAGACTGCAAAAATAAATATTATAGTCAAGAGCTGTAGTAATGAATAATATTTAGGGGTGGACTAACATCCTACAGCTGTGAAATTTGCAAAGCAAGAGTGCGCACTCAGGCGCTCAACAGTTAAAACAGGACCAACCGGTGTTAAGTGAACCTGACTGCAGGGCTGGCCCATTCATGATGCAAATGAGCCCATTCACATTGGATGGCAGGTTGGGGCCCCGAGAGCAAGTGCAGTGAACAGATGCTCACCTCCCCCCCCCTTTCTGCTGTGTACAGAGCCAACCTCCTTACTGACCTCTTCTCTGCATGGTTCTTTAATCAAAGCAGGAGGTGTGGGGCAAACTCCCAGCATGCACTGCATTGCCTGCTTGGTGTAAAGAGCCTGAGCAGAGGAAGGGGTGAGAGTGCTCCATTCTGATCCTTGGTGTGCCTCAATCTGGTTCCCTTGCCTTTCTCCACAAGGTGCTTTAAAATAGCCCAGTGGGGAAAGGAGCAAGATCACTCTTTCTTCCGCACAGGTTCTTTAATCAAAAGAGGAAATGTAGAGGGCTCTAGGAGCAATCCCAGCCTGCTTATCTCCTGCCTTGATTCAAGAGTCTGCATGGAAAAGGAGCCAGGTGAGAGGGGGTGGCAGACCTGGGGTGGGAGCTGTGGAGCTACGTGCTGCCTCAGGCAGCCCAATAGCTTCATCCAGCCCCACATGACTGTGTATTCTTGCTTAGTGCACATAGGAATTCCCTTGCCAGGTTAGCTGGAAGTTTATTGAGTCTACTCTTCTGCCTCCCATGCTTCCCAACTGCATATCTCTAGGAAGCCCAGACGCAGTGCATGATGGTGACAGCCAGCCCCTGCGGTGGTTATAATAAATGTTTGAAACCACCTCCTCCCTACCTCACCTCTCATTCACAGAGGTCATCAACAAAATAATAAGATAATGGGTAAGTCTCCATGTCAATTAGAAATGATTCTTCTAGCATCATTTTCTTTAACCTCTTGAGTGTAGGAGGGGACTTATGCAATACCAAATTTCAGGGATTTTTCTTTTATGATTTGTGAGCTCCTTCATATATGTGCTTCTTTCAGATGTGGAAGATGTGATAGTTGTGCATTAAGGATTATATAGGCTGCCTTGAATTTTTAGAAAAACCTGGATGTACATGTTACACATCAATAAATAATGTTTAAATTTTAGGTGGCCTCTTCACATTTGCGTCTCCATATTTGCCTAGACTTGTGGAGCAACAGATCTGGAGTCTAAGGCTGGGCTTTCAGATCATAATCTGGACAGAACTTGAAGAACAGCCGTACCCAGAAGCAACATGTTGCTTCGGGTGGCACATTTGAGAGAAAATGCCCCTTTCTTGTTACTTCTGCCCCTTTCTTTCCCCCCTCCACTTCTCTGGGTTTTTTAAATATGAGTATCTGTGGTGGGGGACACCTGGGGTTTGGACATTCCTTTTAGACACAAAAATGTCTAAGAGTGACAATGGGAGCTTGCTTATAAATTTGATTCTAAGTATAAAGAAAGCTCCCCTTGACTTTCAGTTGATGCATTTTCTCTACTTAAAACAGAGCACAGGGTGCATTTAGGATTGGAACAGCAGCAGGACCAACGTGCTAAAACCCGTGTATGTGTGTCCCCAATCTCTGGCTGTAGTTCCACCCTGTTTCAGATGCACAAACACCAGCACAGTTGGTAAAGAAAAAAAGGCCACTTTAAGCATTTTTCATAGTGTGCCACTTGGCCCTAAACTGAGTGCATTTGGGTTCGTTATGAAATCCTACAGCTTCCATGCTAAAGGACTCCTTACTTTTATGAAGGGGCTGAGTTTGTTGGCAAAATAGTGACAAAAGGCTGGCCTCACGGTGGCAAAATTCTGGGCACATCTTCATGCTGGCACTCTCTGCAAACTTCAGTTGGACTAGATTGCTTTTGTGTGTGGAAGAGAAAAAGGAAGAGGTGGTGAAAAGTGCTGGAATGCTCCCAGTCTGTTTTGCTGCCTGCTTGAAGAAATCCTCGCAAATCAAAATATTTTGAAATGTGTTTTATTGGCTAAATCTGGGACCTGTCATCATTTGTTCCAAAGCTCTTTGTTATTTTATCAGCTTGTGGGGGTGAGATGGAAATTAATATATTTTCTGTCAGCTGAAGACACACAGTGAAGGCTCAGAGCTGCTCTGCCAGATCTGCCATGCCCTCCGAGAAGATTCCATAGCAGGCAACAGCCATTCCTCCTTGGCACAGAATGGTCAGCCTGATTTGTCAGAGGTTGCAGGCTCTGTCTTCCATTGGGAGGGCAGCCACTAGTCCCAGCCACAGATGCACCTCTGCTGTCCAATTATCATGCAATCCTAAACAGCAGAGGCACTGGCATAGCTAGCGCAAGCTGTTGTAAAAGAAGTACCTAACAGCCCAATCCTAACCTGTGCTGGAACAGGGAGGCCAGCAGGCCTGCCCCATTTCCAGCACAGGATTGGGGTCAGTAGCAGCTCAGCCAGGGGTAAGAGGAATGCATTCCCCTTAGCCCGGGTAATGCTACAGCAGCCTCATTTGGGCTAGTTGGATCTGCACCACCTCAGGAGGTGGTGCAGATCCGAGCAGTCCAGAGCTGTTTCAGGCTGACCTGGACTGGGGATAGGATCTGGCACAAGTGCTGGATCCTGGCCCCACTCATCCTTGGTCCACCCACTGGCCCGCCTGGCATCCACCCTCCCCCCATCTCAAAACACCCCACTCTCCCCACAGACTCACAGATTCCTGAGCCGGCCTGACTTGGCCAGCACAGTTTACTGTCACGCTGGCCCAATGGGGCTTGGACCAGCCTCCCTGCTCTCTTGGTGGCCTGCAAGTGCTTTGCGGCCCTTTTGCAACACCACAGCGCCGACACAAGGGACTTGCACATGCCCTTTTTTTATTGTGCCCTAAAGCACTTTATGATGACTTGGGAGCAAGCAGCACTGGCAGGATGTCCTGTGCTGGCCTGCCAGTACTGGCTCCAAGCCCCTGGTCACAGGTGGAGGTTTGCACCAACTGGCACAGGGACTGGAAGAGGGTGGTGGGAGGGCATTTTGGAGTCAGAGAGGAAGCTTTCCTTGGCATGGGAGGGCAGAATGGGGGTAGATCAGGCCCAGGAGAGGGCAGGATTGCAGAGGACTCCTCTGCTGTATCCAATCCTCCCTCCCAGACCAGGCAGCCTTACACAGGACCGCTCAGACTTCTGCCAGCTATATAACTGGCAGAAATCTGAGTAGCTTCATAGGGCAGTCTGGGGCGTTACTCAGGGTAAGGGGAAAAATATCCCCTTTCCCCAAGGAGGCCTCCAGCCACTTCCTAACCTAAGCTGAAGCTGCATTTATTCCACACCAAAAACCCCTGCAAAATTAGCCATATGATACCATGTGAATGGGTTCACTGGGCTAACAGAGGATCTGACAGGTGCATATCACAATGCTTGCATTCCCCAGGGTCACCTCTTGCTCCTACCCATCAGGGGACCCTCTTTATCCAAGCATGTGATAGTGGGACTGAGGACCCAAGCCTATCCAACTTTTTAGCACCAATGCAGCTGCAGTGCAGCCTTGAAGTAAGGGAACAAAATGTTCCCTTACCTTGAGGAGGCTTCCATGAGTCCCCCACCCCCACAGGATGCAGCACACAACCCACTTTCATCGGTGCTTGGAAGCTGGATAGGATTAGACCCTAGTTTGTGTATCTCTTCTCCTGTTCAGTGTAAGGCTGTGTTCAGATGCTCTTTTAAAAAGAACAGTAAGAATGGTTTCTTATACTGCCACTGTGAATTCTCCTGTAATGGTAGTGTTACAACATGCAAATGAGTCTTTCTATAGTCTTTACAGAGAGGGGAATTTAATTGCTCCTGTTTAAAATAAATAGAACTATTTCTCCTTCAATTGGCATATGTTTGAGAGGAACTTTGGCAGAATAGGTTCACTTAAAGAATCAGAGTTCTTACCAAACTGATCATACCCTTTTCCATCGACACCAGAGTGGTCCCAATCCAGTACATGCAGCCCCCAAAAAACACCAGAGAAGGAGGTCCCTATTCAGCCCTATGGAAAGCAAGTGAAACCACGTGGAAGCATTTACTGGCGAGTAGGCGTACTTGCCTTAGTCCGTCGGAAAGGGCAGGCTGAGAGGACTCCAACATCAGAATGGTCCTGATCCAATGAGTGCAGCCCCAAAAAAACACCAGAGAAGGGAGGTTCCCCCTCCCAGCTGCAAGTGTGTTCAGCTCTATGGGAAGGGAAAGGAAGCCACATGACCACATTTACTTGTGAGTAGGCAACCTTGCTTTGCTCCGTCCAAAAGGGCAGACTGAGAGGACTCCAACACAGAATGGTCCTGATCCAATGAATGCAGCCCCCAAAACACCTGAGGAGGCGGTCCCTCCCCCCAGCTGCGAGTGTATGGAGCCCTATGGGAAGCTAAGCAGCCTCACTTAGCGTTTATTTGCCAGTAGGCAGACGTGCCTTGGCTGGTGGTCAGGCCAGGCAAAGAATGTGAGGACACCAGAATGGTCCTGATCCGATGGAACTGGAGTGCAACAAAAGCCCCACAAGGCAGCCCCCCCCCCCCCCCCCACAGAAAGGACCAACAAAGAGGCTTGAACTGTTAAGGGGAAAGTTTTCTATTTTGCACTTGCAAAGTTTCCCTCACAGCCCAAGCCTACTCACACTTTCCTGGGAGTAAGCCCAGCTGACTCTAATGGGACTTACTTCTGAGTAGAAAGGCATAGGATTGGGCTCTCAGACTTGTAAAGCCAGGTGGGTCTTTGTATTGATGTGCTTGAAATAGAAGGACTTTAAACTGGGCACTGGGGAGGACTGGAAATCTCACTGATTCTTTTGGGGGGTGTTATTGCAGGCAGGCTACAGAGAAAACTCACTTGGTGGAACAGGATTGGCTCCCCCTTATTTGATTATTTCTTTCATTTTAATTTAACTGTTTATAATTATTTATTATAATTTGCTTGATGATGTCACTTCTGGCCATGACATCACTTCCAATGGGTCCTGGATAGATTGTCATTCTAAAAAGTGGGTCCCGGTGCTAAAAGTTTTGGAACTGCTGCAATAAGGTGTTAGTAAGTTGACACTTAAGGAGTGTGTGTGTGTGTGTGTGTGTGAGACTCTACAAGTTTTCAAAATCACTAAAATCAGAATCTGGAGGAATAATACCATCATGCTTTATATCAATCAATGCATAATTTCATGCAGAATGCAATGAAACAAACCACATTGAAATATCTGTGTTCCATCAAAAGGTACTGCCAAAAAACCAGTGGGGGCAGGGCAATGGTACATCACCACGTCCACCACCTGGGGTGTTGCCCAGCCCACTGCATGGGGTGACGCGCAGGCCTCCTGCATCGGGTGGCGCAAATCCTAGTGACGACACTGCTGGTCTGTATGTTTGCCATAACAGAAACTTCTTTGCTGAGGACAGAATCTGGCAAGAAAGAGCCCAGGTGCTTCTCAGTGTTAGTTTAAGATCAAGATGGCACTCTCCCATTCTCAACACCAGATAACTCTTTATCATTGGAGCCTTAGTTTTATTTATAGGCTCAATTTATACAGCTATTCATCAAAGTATGTCTTTCCATCTCAAGATGTAGCTAAGTGCAAAAAGGATACACAACAAATGGAACAAATGGGGGGAAAAGAGCCAATTCCTCCTGGCATGTTGTATGGACCAATGTGTGTTAGGCAATACAAAAAACCACTGAGCAGAAAGAGCTCCCTCTCCTTCATTGCAACTTCTTTGGACATCACAGATTTGTTCTTGACCACAGAGATGACAAGCGCAGTGGCAAGATTCTTAGAAGCTACAGGCCAAAACAAAATGCTGCCCTTCACATTACAGAAAAGAAAAAAACCAGGTGGGGCTAATGGACACAAAGCACTCTCAATGAACTAGAGAGCATCTGAAATAGCTTGCTGACTATGCTGTTCTGAGCAGAACAGTGAGAGAGAGAATCCAGATTCACTTTGTTGTCCACAAACATTGTTCCAGTAAAGTGTGTTAGTTTTTTCAGGTGCCACAGGGCTCTTTGTTGTTTTTGCTGCCACAGATAACTGCAGCTACTCTCCTGGAAAAGAGAGCCATAGGTCAGACAAGCATTATAAGCAGAATCAGGGCCAACCCATCCACGTGGCCAACTAAAGTGGTCACCTCAGGCAACAGATTGGTCCACTTCTGTCTGCCCACTCACCTGCACTGCTACTACTCCTCCCTCCCCACATTCCCTGGATTGTGAAAGGTAGAGGGAGGCAGAACTGAGGAAAAAGTGTGCAGAGTATATATATAACTGAAGTATAAGATTGGGGACCCCACTGTTGATCCTGCCCCCCTCCCAGAACCTATCTGCCACTCCCTACTCCTGTAATTCCCTCCCAGCACTGTTCACTGTAGCCAAATATCCTTATTAGAGATAGCAGAAAAAGTTGCCATGAAGCCTGGCATGAAAGCTATTTTAGCACAATTGCTGAGAACCTGAGCAGGACTGGGACACAGTCCCCTGGTACCTGAAGGGGCACCTCAGATGCCTCCCCCCTTTACCTGGTGGTGCTATAGGCCTGGTGGTGCTCTTCAACCTTTTTCATTCTCATAAGTTGCTGTGACTCCACAACTGAGGCTTCGCTACCTTATTGGGGTTCTGACCCCAAGGTTGAAGAATACTGGGCTAAAGCAACCCTCCTCTCCTCCACACTTCCTCTTTCACTCTGACCCCCTCTTCCTGACATAATCCAGGGAGTGGGAGGAGCAGAGGCTAGCGCATCACCAGGGAAGGGGAGCAACATTTGGCATGCTGCCTCAGATGCCAGGAAGTCTTGGACTAGTCCTGAGCTGAATGAAAGACCAACGCTTACATTTACCTGATGTCCTGCTACTTAATGAAGCTGAATCCATGCCCTGATGATGGGGGCTTTACAGGTGGCTGCATTGGTTGCCATTCCTTTTTTTTCTTTCAGTAGTCATAGGGATTTTAATTAGAAGGGAAGACACTGCTCCCTACGCATTCAATTCTTTTGGAGTAGGCACTGTCCATGCAGCATTGAGCCAGACATGCAAGCACTAGATACATAGAAAAGAAAATGCAGCGTGTTTGGCAGTGGAGAAGGCTGCTAAAGATGTTCAGTAAGTTCTAGGCACTGACTGCACAAGGAGAGATGCCAATATTTTACTGGCCCCTGCTCCTGTGTCTTTCTCTACAGTTTAACCTTTAGACAAGAGCAGGTGATAATGCTCATCTCTCAGCCATGAAAAGCATCACCTGTGGATTTCTGCAGACCAAGCAGGTGACTTTGGCAACTACAGTGCAAGGTCACAGCGACTGTTGAAGAGAAGGAGAAAGGAAGTGAAGCTATGCTGCTCATGTCACACAACAGAGACAGATAAAGAGAAAAAAAGGTGTTTGTGCAAGGCCTGCAGTGGCTGGTAAAATCCAAGGGTGTGGTATGCTTTGGAGTAGAAGCTGAACCCTGGGGCACTAGTGAAGACTGAGGCAGATGGAGTGTAGCAAATGTGACAAATCGGATGGAAAGCTCCAGAGGTGTACAGAATGTGTGATCTGCTGAATGACTGAGCGTATAACACTGAATATAGAAATCACATCTTCTTTGCAATGACAATTTACACAGTGACATGGAACACATCTTCCAGAGCAGAACAACCCTGCTAATTTCAAAGTCATCACGTTAAATGAGTATTAATAAAATACAAACACTCTGCAGAAAAATAGAGTTTTATAAAAGGTGGTTATTTTTATTCCAACTTAGCCCACGGTGTGGAGATCACACTGGGAAGCTGGCCAGCTGGAAAGCTTAGCAACTTTGCAGAAAAATAACATCAAGACCCAAACTGCTGAGAGCACATCATTACAGAAGATGGAACCCACAGGGTGACGTAACACTGGGAAAGAGGGGGGAGTGTCCCTATCTTAATGGGGGGAGGTAATTTGTGAGGTTGGCACGCAGATTAGGTGGTAAGCAGTAAATTTCTGTTGCTCTACTTGTAACCTCAGCCCTCTGGTTTAAACCTCAGTGATGCAAAATCCCAGCTTGCCCCTCCTGTTCTATGCTCTTGTTTCTAACCAGAAGAACTTCCTCCTTCAGAATATATTTTTTTGAATAATGATGTACTCCATTATGTCAGTTCAGCTGCTGGTAGAAAATGCAGCTGGCCTGCTTGCTGGTTCTGTTCATTTTGCAAAAAGCAGATGAGGCTCATATCGTCTCCTTAAATAGCTGTCCCTCAACCTTTGGTGTGTAGTAGCGGACCTGTCATTTTGGGGTATGTTGTTTCAGAGATCCTTCTCATCTTCATGATGCTTTCAAAAAGCAAACCTATTAGGGATGACACGTCTTCTTAATAATTGGATAAACACAAAATACTTTTATAGTAGCAATGGGATGAATGACTCAATTGTATACTAATTTATTAACGAGCTTGTGGTATGAGATAGCAATGAACAGATATTACTGTAGATGAAATTAGTTCTACCTGTATACAAATACAGGATGAGGAAAGGAAAGATATCACAAATTGTGTCCAATATTTTAATAACTGATTGAAAAGTGATAATCACAGAATCATGTGAGTGGAAGCAGGTCTCGAGACCTCCTGGCACCTGGAGCCATGTGCCAAATGATGCTCCCCTTTAATGTGGATATATATATATATATATATATATATATATATATATATATATATATATATATATATCCACATTATATACATATCCACATTATATACATATCCACATTATACACACATCCATATACATATCCACATTACTTGGTGATACGTCAGCCTCGGTGCCTCTCACATGCTGGATTGGAAAAGAAAGGGGGATGGCGCAGAAGAGGAACTGGAAGAGTGGCAAGTAGTGGGCTAGACTCTCTTGGAACCTTCAATATTGTGGTCCTATAGTGCTTTGGCAAGGGCTTGTCCCCCCCACCCACACACACACAGTTCTTCACTTGCCCAGGTTCACACTATGTGGGAAGGGCTCACCATACAGGTCCTGTCCACCTAGGCATTGCCTCTGGTCCCAGAGAGGCAATTATTGTGTGGGAAAGACATGCACAATTGAGCCTGCTGATGTGGCACTGCACCTTTGGCTTTTGTAGCACTGGTTTGGGTTGAAACCATGGAGAAGCGGCTGCTGTAATGCATGAAAGGGCCCTGAGGATGAAAAGCTGATTTAAGAGTCTCCAGACTGGTTGTACAAAGGGGTAAAGAATATTAATGATTTCAGACACCTCCTGGGAGACAAGAAGGAGCAGCTCGGAGTTTTTAATAAGATTCTTCAATTGTGCCTCTACCACCACCAATAGCAGAACAACCCAATGCACACAAAGCAGGCCAAGAAGTTTTTAAATTAGGCAAAGGACTGGAAAGATGTAGTATGAGGAGAGCCTGACCACCAGATGTTTGCTTCCACCAGGAAACACAGTTTCATAAGGGATTTTGCTACCACAGAATTAAGTCTTCTTAAACCTCCCTATAATAGTATTATTTGTGCTTTCTAGTATAGTGAATTTTGTTTCGTGAGACATTTTCTCTTTGCTCAAAGCAAGACAGCTTTGATTTAACTGGGTACCTGACAGCTGTTTCTTTTTAAAGTCAGAAAGACAAAGAAGGATGAAACTTCTAAAGTGCATATACAAATGGCTACATATGCAAGAACCTACCTGAGGCTGAATTTCCTTCCCTGGATTTACTGAAACCTTTGCTCATTGGTATGGATCATATGGCTTGTGCTGGGTGAATGTGGTAGTACAAAGTGTCAACCTGTGTTATTTTGCCCTGCAGAATGGCAGTCTCTCCCCTTTCCTCCTAATCACTTCCTGTTCATTTAGTTTGGACACTAGTTTAGTTTAGTTTCCCCTCCCAGCTGGAGGGTGATGCCATTACACCAGGTTTGTGATCTGGGTTTTTCAGCAGCCCTCTAGGCTTGAATCTAATTTGTATTGAGGGGTGGTGTTTCTAAAATGATATACTACTTCCACATCAGTGTCCCTTACTCACAGCTCCTCAAGCTAGTGTGAGACCTACTTACTTCCTAGCCATGGTCTTTGCCCTTTTCTGGCGTTTGATCCCTAGCAATCACCAAGAATCTACCAACAACAGAACTCTATTTCCAGAACACATCCTACAAACTGTCAAATACAAAAAAAAAGGATATGATGCAAAAGTAGGGGTCCCATGCTAATCTGGTTAGAAACAGCACTTTCAACAAACATATGGGCACACAGAGGTTCTTCAGAGCTTTGGTTCCAGCTTCAGGCTCATGGCCTAGGCCAGCCCTTTCCCAAGGGACCCAGTAGCATCCTAAAGAAGATGGCCAGATACCAAGGCAACAAGCTCTTGGCCTTGCCTGCCCCTGCTATACAAAACATATATATTTATCACTTTTGCTGATAGCAGAAGCAATGGAAGATTGAAGCTGCCAGGAGTTGGCAACTGCCTGGAGACTAGTGGGTGAGGGAACTGGAGAAGAGGAATTTGTTGACCCCTGTTTCATGAACTGTCTGGTCTCCAGCTTTAAGCTTACGATTCACAGAGAGGGTACAAGTGCCCAACTTCAAACTATTGGAAATATTTGCAATGTGGTGAGCAGAACAGTCCCTAGAAGGATGTGAGTCCAGAACAACTCAACCAGTGGGGGTCCCCCTATTGTGGCCTTATATTGGTCATGAAAGCATGGGGTCCAAGGTGGCTGCCCCACTTGCCCTACATGAGGGGTGGCTCTGGCAGTGAGGCAGCACCAGAGGAAGGGCAACAGACCAAAAGGCAGTTTTCAAATACAAAAACTGTATTCATGAATTTCTCATGATTTGAGAAAGAGCAACTGTTTGACACTGAGGGAAGCGCATGAAGTAATCGAAAGAGGCTAACTTAAAAAAATTAGTTTCCAGGAGCGCTCGGCAGAGTTACAGTTAGTCCAGTTGTATATCAGCTTCCCAATTTTTGAAAATGGTTTGGAAATGTAGATGCTGTCACAATTTGCCTTGGAAGTTTCAAACAGAAGAGAACCCATCATTACCAGGGTGCTTAAAACACATCGTTTTTCCTACCAGGATGTACGACAAACACATGCACACCTCAGCACCCTGAAATGTGTGAAGATTATGCAAATGTCTAGTCTGCCACATCTGTAATTGACTGCAGGTTCCCAATACTTGTACACACACACACACACATATTCCACATTCACTCATAGCAGTGGAGACACACAGACACTGTACATTACATCTATATTACCCCTTCTTATATAGGAAAATCATGTATGAAGCAGCCCTTAATTAGCCACATGTCTTTGCAGTAAACGCAACAAGAATGAAGAGCTGATCTTTCTGAGCAAGAGTGCTGCTGGGCAATGATTGAAGGCTAATGCTGCCAGCTTAAGCAGTCGTGTGCAGTTGGAAGCGGCTTTTGCAGATAGGCTACGGAGCAGTGAGAGACTGTGTGCCCCGCAGTTGCTAGGTAACTTCATTGGATCTCAGCTGTTTGAATGCAACCTGCTAATCAGGGAATGAATGAGGAAGGAAAACATTCCACATCACTGGGCAGTAGGGGGCAGGGGTAGTTCTGCCGATTTCTCCTGCTTTTAGATTGTCTGAAAAATAGAGTGAGGAACTCAGTCTCTCTGCACTGTTTTGTTCTGCTTTGCTTTTCCTATGTCAGAACTTTTCATGCTCACTCCAAAAATCCTCTCTGGATCCTCGTCCTGTAGCCAACCTGCAAAAGGCATCCAGATAGAGAGTGCCCATGTCTCTGCTTCTTAATGTACGGGGTGGAAAAGGCAGCCCGCTTCATCTCTGTCCATTGTTTGGCTCTTTTCTGCAGGCGGTCTCTGCTTTTTGGCACACTGCAGTCTGTTTACGTAGACTGGTTGCGGGAGGCAGGTGGGTGGGTGGTTCTTCCTTTCAGTGGCTTCCATGTGCACTTTCACTTTCAGCGGCATCCTTAAGGAAGTCCTTCCTTTCTGCTCCACAGGTTTGTGAAGCTGCTATGGTTTGAATGGATCCTGTTGATTGGGATGGGGGGGCAGGAGGGGGCTGGGCTTATCCACGAATGTATCTTGGGCAATGGCTCCTGCCTACATAACAGAGCAAGTGAAGCCACAGCACTCTTTCAGGAGGGTGAGGCCTGTCTTTGTCACGTATGGTGTAGAGGTTTGTTGTCCCCTTGATGTCATCTTCTTTTCTTTTGCAGGAGCTGTGAAAAACAGTCAGCTATTACCATGGGAACGACAGCTGTGGCAAGGCCACAAGGGGACTCACAGATTAGCCTGGGATATAGGAGAGATTTCCTGTGCCAGTGCCATTCAAACCAAAGGAGTTTTGAAACTGGCTCAGAATCAACTCACATTTGTTCTGAAGGCCATTTCACATATTTGGTGATGGCAGCAAACCCTAATTTGCCACTGAAAGTACAGTCGACAAGCAGCTACTGCCAACTTTGGCAGGGGAAAGGGAGGTTCAAGGAAACGGGAGGCTCCGCGCCCAACACCTACCTGCTTTCGACAGGCAGGTTTTGGAAAGCTTGTTCTTCAAGAACTCAGCCATTTCCTTGTCTTCTTCTCGTTCTCTGAGAAAGGAAGAGATGGGTTCATGTTCTGTGGATGGGATATGCATCACCTTTGAAGGTGCGGTTACAATCCAGATAGGCAGAAGTCAAGACTCCCCAAGTTAGGGTTCCAAATTCCCATGTAGAAAACACTAACTTGTCCTTCCCTAGTCCCAGAACATGTTTAGTTTGGCAGGAAAAAACCTCTTCCTTTCTAGAGCACTGGAACACTGACGGATCTGCAAGATTACAAAGGGAGGTGCTCCTGCGCCATGCACAGCTCACTTTGTCTTCTCGCGACTCAAAGTCCTTGTTCCTTGCTCTTCTGTCTCTCTAAAGCAGCAGTTCTCAAACTGTGGGTCTGGGACCCACCAGTGGGTTGTCACTCAGTTTTTGGTGGTTTTCAAAACTGACGGGGCAGATCAGGCTATTTGCCTCAAGGGCTAAACAAGCTGGAACTTGGGGAGGGAGCACTGCTGCCCAATCACCATTATAGCCACACCCCTTGGCATTTATAAATCAGGCAGCAGCCTCCAGGCCTCTGAAAAGTTTGAGAACCACTGCTCTACAGGATTTCAAAATTTTCCAACACTGTATTTTCAAAATTTTCAGAAGTTTCCAACACTGTGGCCCATAATAAATGGCACAGATTGATGAAGAAAGTTGGATTTCTTTGGTTGGAATCTGAACTATGTTTTGAGTGCAAAGTATGGCTGCCGTCCTTCACCCATCCCCATGTTCATCATGCTTCCCACTGCTCCCTTTACCATAGAAAAAGTCCCAATCTGACGTTTTCCATGCGTACCTGAGCCTTTCAAACTCCACATCGTCCACCAGGAAATCCCGGGTCTCCACAAGTTTGTGAATCTGTTGCACTAATTCTTCTTCTTTCTGCTTGTCCTCTTTAGATTTTTTATTCTCTACAACAAAGGAGAAACAGAGCAGTAGTTTCATGGCAGGGGTGATGCAAGAACTGTGAAAGCAACTGCCATAATACTGAATTGTGGTCCAGCAGCAGACAGCAGTCCATGACTCCACGCAGAAGGACTGCTCTTCTCCAGATTCTTGGAGCCTGTTTGTACTCATAAGATATCCGAGCTGGGAACCTTGTTCAGGGTGAGGGAGCCTCCCTGGTTACTGCAAATTCTGTGTTCTATAGCTTCATCCCTACTGAAGTATGTATAATGTAGCCACCATCACAATATATATTTAACTAGATGCTGAATATACCGCAAGCTTTCTCACCTCGAGATGTTCTGATCCCTGAATCTTCATTAGAAATTGCTGAACATGTGAAGCCACCATGTACTGAATCAGTTCACTGATCTATCCAGCCCCAAACTCTGCAATGGCTCTTCGAATTCTCTGACCTGTTAGAGCAGCATCGCCCTCCTGCTGACTTACCAGTGCCAGGGGACATGAAGAGTCTGCTAGAATGGAGCCACAGCTGCTCACCACTTTTGGTGGCAGCCCAGTTCTATGATATGGTATGATGCCTTTTGTGATAGCCCGAAAGCATCTTATGAATGTCCACAAAGGATTTGGCTGCCTGTTTTCTACCCTTTCCTACCTCAGAGGCATTGTGGAGGGAGGGGCAAAAAGAAGAAGAGGACAAGTGAGGTTAGATCTGATGATAATCTGGTGTTTCCTTTGGTAGATCTAAATTTGTATTGGGGACCTGGGGTTGGCACCGATGAAGCTCAATACAAAAGCAAAGGCCAAAAATGTTGATCTGTGGGTGAGTTGATGTGGATAGTGACCTTACCTGGCAATGCAATCAGCTTCTGCAATTCCTTTTTCAACCTGCTGATTTCCTTGCAAAGCTGGATGTCATCCATCCTGGAAAGACAGGGGAAAACAAAACAAAATGCTGAGGACAAAATATATAATAATAATAATAATAATAATAATAATAATAATAATAATAATAATAACTTTATTTCTACCCCGCCTTTCTCCCCGAAGGGACTCAAGGCGGCTTACAACATATTAAAAACAATTTAAAAACAAATAAAAACATATTAACACATACTAAAAACAGCAGTCAGAGTAAAAATAGGTAAAAAGAGCATAGAGCAGCAGCAAGTCATAAAAGAATCAGGCCTGTAAAAAAAAAAATATTAAAAGATGTTAAAAAATGTTAAAAGGCCAAGAACTCAGAAGGCCTGTTTAAACAGAAGGGTCCTGTTTAAACAGAGGGTTTAAATATAGACAGGACAATTGAGCATTGTCTGCTTTGTCATTAGCTCAACAGGCTAATTCCAATTCTAAACTGGGTCAGATGGCTTTTTGAACCAGTTCTCCTACTGGTCCAGAGTTGATCAGGCTCCAGGCCAACCCAGCCCAGGCATCTTTGTCAAGGGGGTCTTGGTCACTGCCCCTGAATCAGTCTTGAGACACAAATGCTAATATTATGAAAACTTTCTGGTTGCAAAGGACATATCATTAATTCTGTTATCTTTGCCTATTAGTTTCTATGTTAATTTGCCAATTTCATCTCTACCTAATAATCAAACTTACTCAAGCACACAACGAGAGTGACCAGCTCCAGTGCAGCTCAGTCTTTGAGGTGGCAGTTGTGATACACTCATGTTGTCTCATTCTTTTGGTCAGCTGTTCCAGAGAACTGCTCTCTTGAGCACCTTTTTAATCCTTTTTGCTGGGTTTTTTTCCTCCCTGTGTCACTCCTCCTCTTGGCTGCCATGAATCTGCCAAACCTGTGTCATTGTTTCCGCCTTCCCTGGATAGTTTGGTGACCCTCCAACTTGACTACTCTTATTGCCATATCCTCTCTTGTCTTAGGACCATCTTGATGCCATGATATAATTAACAGCCAGAGGTATGTAAAGGTCTCTCCAAAAGGACAAGTAGGAGCCTTCGGGAGCCTTACCCTCTGCTTGAAGGTGGAAATTCTCAAATTTACTTATGCAATCTCATTATCTCCCAGCCTGAAATGACTTGTAATGCAGTCACTAGGACTTATAATGCTACCTGGAAGACAGTCAAGGATCCAGCATCTTCTGTGTTCCAATAAAAGTGATGACCGTCACGGACCTGCCATTAAATGAATGGGGTAAATGCCCCAGGTGCAGAGCCTCGCGCACCTCTAGGACCGTGTGGAAGCCTCCCTGAGGCTCCCATGTGGTTGGAAACTGTGCTTCCGGTTTGCCAAAAGTACAGTTTAAAATATTGGGAAGCTTCAGGAGGTTTCCCCGACATGTCTAGGAGTCATGCGAGGCTCCGTGTGCTCCAGGTAAGTGGGGGAAGGTGGATTTTCACATGGAGAGATGGCAGCATCCTGGAAGGGGGTGCCATCACAGACCTTTGCCCCAAGGCGCAAGGCTACGGAGGTCCGCTACAGAGTGAGCAGAAGTTATGCCATGTCGGCTGCAATGCTAAGAAGTACCAATGCATTTGGGGCCAAGCACTGTATGGTTTTATAGCAAATGTAGTAGACATAAGCTAAATATGTGGCATATTAGGTAGCATTTGAGTGGCAAGGGAATAGATGTAATCTAAGTGCTGGATTGCTTTGTATTGGCATTTTAAATGGGGTTAGTACATGCTTTCTATTTTCCATTTTTGTTTTATATTCGCTGCAGTTTGCCTTGTAATTGCATTTATCGTGATCTATTGATTTAAATAAATATCCCTCAGTGCATTGAATTGGCTGGTTTGGTGTGATTATATGTGTCATCCTTCCCGGTTGTCTGCTTATCACACAGCCTCTGCAGTAAAAGAACTCTGTGCATAACATACATGGATAATGTGCACCAGAATATTGCATCTAATTGCATTACATTATGCAGTCTTTCTAGCAACCTTCCAACTTACAGTTCCCCCCCCCCACATCTTTTGATGTGGTAATTAATCCACAGCATAGCTCAGACCATTTATTAGAAAAAGCTAGGATGAATATGGAAGCCCTAAATGATGACTGAAAGCTCAATTTCTATGCCATTTAATTCCTGAGCCTTTGGTAGTTAATGTTCTAATTCTAATAGGGCTTTTTTCTCTCTCTCTCTTTTTGCAGACTTCAGAGCTTGAAACATTATTTATAGCAAGGGATCCTCAGGAGGAACCAAATCCTGCACTGGGAGAATGTGATTCCCTACCTTCAGTCAACACATTTACACATGGAGACCATGAGTACTGTGTGACAAAGAGTAACGGGCACCAGTCACAGCATTGGTGATGCACAACACACCTCCTTCTCCCCAGGTTCCATCCTTCTGTGAACCTTTTAAAGGTCATATTTCATTATTATTTTAGAATTCTTTGAAGATCAATTGCTATCATGCTGTACAACTCAAGCAACCCTTTCAAAAAAAAAGAAAGTAGCAAAGGCCAGCAATGCCAGCCCACTCTTTGTGTAAGCATTGTCATGAACTGTCTTCTTTCAGCCATTTATTTATTTTGTCCCTTCTTCTTTTCAACACACTCGCTTTTCAACACAAACACTTGCTTTATGCTTCCCCTTTCAAGCACTGGAGTCCACATCTCTCTCTCTCTCTCTCTCTCAAATGATAAACAACATTGCAGCCACGCTCCAGTGTGGAGGATCACTGATATTGCTGCTGAAGTGGCATCCTCAGCTTTCTGAAGCTTATTTTCTCATCTGAAATGACCTTAGGCAGTTGGAGGACAGAACCATGGATAGCTCCCTTTAACTGCTCCTTGGAGAACAACATACTATACTTTCTGAATAACCTTTAATGGTCTATGATTGCAGCCCTGTGAGGCACTGCCTGCCACTTTGTTACAAAGCTATGAGGCTATTTTCACACTTAAATGCCCACTTTGTATTTTGAAAGGAAAATTTACACTGACTCAAATGTTCACCATTGGAAAATGCACACTCTCCCTTCCTTTCTGTGTATGCGCAACCTCCTGATTTTAGAAATGGGTTATGTCAGAAGGCCAGATGCAAGGGAGGGCACCAGGATGAGGTCTCTTGTTATCTGGTGTGCTCTCTGGGGCATTTGCTGGGCTGCTGTGAGATACAGGAAGCTGGACTAGATGGGCCTATGGCCTGATCTAGTGGGGCTGTTCTTATGTTCTTATGTTCTATTCCATCTAAACTGCACTCTCAAGCAATGCTTTCCAGAACAAAAGGCATTTTTAGCATTGCTTGTGGAAATACTCCAATGGACTTCCTCACTGAACTAAAAGACCCTTTTCACTTATTGTTTAATCAGTCAGATGGCTGTTGGTTTGGCTGCTAGAGTAGAATTTGTAGCAGTGGAGCAAGGCAGCTTCTGCCTTGAGCTCTCAGTTGTCTTACTGGCACCTAGACTTGCAATACTTCTTCCCGCCTCTCTTTCTGAGCCACACTGGAAGTTCATTGCTTTCTAGTGTAATGAGCAAATTCCAATAAAGCACTGGCACTTTTTATGCTTCTCTACTGCAGAAAATGGCCAACATCCAAGCAGAACCCAGAGTAGACATGGCAGCAGAACCATTTTCAGGAACTCAATCTTTCAGTGCCAGGACCAGCTCAAGACTTCCTAGTGCCTGAAGCAGAATACCAAAAGCTCCCCCCCCCCTAACCTGGTGATGTGCCAGCCTCTGTTCCTTCCTCTCCCTGGACTACAAAAGGAGGAAGGAGACAGTGTATAAGAGGAAGTGTGGAAGACAGCAGAGTGTCTCAAAGCTCTTGCCCACTACTCTCCTCTCATCTATACTTCCCCTTCTGCTCTGTCCATATCTTCCTTTTCCAGTCAAGGAGTGAGAGGAAGAACAGCAGTGGAGCTGAGTGGGCAGATGGAGGTAGGCACCCCTGCCAAGCTGCTTGAGGCAATTGCCTCAGTTGGCCTCATGGACGGGCCTGCCCTGATAGTACCTACACTGAACTAGGCTTTCCAACTCACAGCTATGAATTTAGCTGAGAGATTTCCAAAACGGGTTTTGAGTGTTGGGTGCCCAATTTTCATTCATGCTTCTGAATCTGGCAACCCTATGAAGCTCACTTCAACTTTCTGTTTCACTCCACCAACCTCTCTAATATTGCAGCTGCTCCTACTCCAGTTTCTTGAAACAAAGAACCTCCCACAACTCCTAGGAGCCATGACCATCCCACCACCATTATTTCCGTATATAAGAGGGTGCAGTCAATTACTGGTGGGAAATTAAGGTAGCAGCTCTGTGTCTGGGGTGCTGGACTTCAGACTGCACATAGGGCAGTGGCATGACAAAATGCTCAACAATAAGAAAATGCAATTTGGGGGGGAAAGGTTCCAGCCTTCTTCACCTGGTGGGCTCTGGAACTTTGCAATACCATTATAGGATAAATTTTTCTCAACTGGGTCTCTGAGAAACAACTGGGAGATGTGCTTCTGCCCTTTGGCATCACCCTGTGTAGTATGGTGTCAACTGGCAGTCCAGTGAGGACACTGCTGGTGAGCGTACCCCACAGGGGCTGGATGCCATGGGTGAGAGGAAAGTCTGCTGCTTCCTCCGCTGTAACCGTGGGGCTCCATGCAGAGGCCTGCCTTCTCCAGCAGCAATGAGGGAGTGCAGCAGCAGCCCACTGCCAGATGCAAGGGGCCAAACCTGGGGCTCTGACAGGATGATGATGATGATGATGATGATGATGATGATGATGATGATAATAATAATAAACAACTTTATTTATATCCCGCCCTTCTCCCTAAAGGCACCCAGGGTGGCTAACAACATGTAAAAAAAAACAGATTTTAAAAAACATTAAACACATAGCAGATAAAAACATTTAAAAACACATTACAGAGGCCATAAAAACAGTAGTCAGATAAAAGACAGAATAAAAGAGCAAATCACAGAGGAATCAAGCCTGTAAAATGCTAAAAGATGTATAAAAATGTTAAGAAGGCCAGAAATCAGAAGGCTTGTATAAACAACAGTGTTTTCAGGCCTCGCCGAAAACTCTCAAGAGACGGAGCCATTCTCAAGTCAAGGGGAAGGGAGTTCCACAATGTTGGTGCCACTACCGAGAAGGCCCTATTTCTTGCAGCCACCCCCCGGACCTCCTTGGGTGGCGGCACTTGTAAAAAGGCCTTCTCTGATGACCTGAGAGGGTGAGCCGGATTGTACAGGAGTAGGTGGTCTCTAAGATATCCTGGCCCAGAGCAGTCAAAGGGCTTTAAAGGTCAAAACCAGCACCTTGAATTGGGCCCGGAAACGAATGGGCAGCCAATGTAGCCCCCGGAGAAGCGAACTGACAGAGTCAAACTGCCTGGCTCCAGTGACCACACGGGCCGCCGCATTCTGTACTAATTGTAGTTTCCGAACCGTCTTCAGGGGCAGCCCCACATAGAGCGCGTTACAGTAATCTAACCTCAATGTCGTGGCATGGATCACCGTGGCCAGGTCTGCACGATCCAAGTATGGCCGCAGCTGGCGCACCAGCTGAAGTTGAGCGAAGGCCCCCCTAGCCACAGCCGCCACCTGGGAATCCAGGAGCAGCTGCGAGTCCAGGAGGACCCCCAAGCTGCGAACCTGCTCCTTCAGATGGAGTGCAACCCCATTCAGAGCAAGCCGATAATCCAGCACCTGCATTGAGGATTTCCGAACCAGGAGAGCCTCTGTCTTATCCGGATTTAATTTCAACTTGTTAGCCCCCATCCAGATCCTCACTGCTTCCAGACAGCACTCCAGGCCCTCAACCGCCATCCTGGAGTCTGGAGGAAAGGAGAGAGAGAGCTGGGTGTCATCAGCATATTGACGGCACCTCACTCCAAACCCCCGGTTGACCTCTCCCAGTGGCTTCATGTAGATATTAAATAGCATGGGGGACAGAATTGAACCCTGTGGCACCCCGCACCTCAATGGCCAGGGTGTCGAACAGGCATCCCCCAGCACCACCGTCTGGGACCGACCCTCCAAGTAGGAGCGGAACCACTGCAAAACAGTGCCTCCAACTCCCAACTCGGCCAATCAGCCCAGAAGGATACCATGGTCGATGGTATCGAAAGCTGCCGAGAGGTCCAGCAGGACCAACAGGGACGCACTCCCCCGTCCAGTCCCCGGTGTAGGTCATCCACCAAGGCGACCAAGGCAGTTTCCGTCCCAAAGCCCGGCCTGAAACCAGATTGAAAAGGATCCAGATAATCCGCTTCATCCAAGACCCTCTGGAGTTGGGCTGCCACCACCCGCTCAATTACCTTGCCCAGAAACGGGATGTTGGAGACTGGCCGGTAGTTATTCAACACAGTGGAATCCAGGGAGGGCTTTTTCAGGAGGGGGCGAACCACCGCCCGCTTCAAGGCGAGCGACAACGTCCCCTCCATTAAAAAAGAGTTAACCACCCTCCCCGTCCACTCAGCCAGTCCCCCCCGGGCAGCTCTAATCAGCCAAGCTGGGCAAGGGTCAAACAGGCAGGCAGACAGCCTCACACTCCAAAGGAGTCTGTCCACATCCTCAGGCTGCACAAGCTGAAAAGAATCCCACAACACTGGACAAGCAGTTGCCAGGGGGACATCGTCAGACATTGTCAATGTGGCATCCAAGTCGTGACGAATACGATCGATTTTATCTGCAAAGTGTTGGGCAAACACCTCACAGCGGCTGACCGTGTATTCCTCCTGGACTACCGCAGGGGCCTGATGAAGGAGGCCCCGCACCACACGGAACAGCTCTGCCAGACGGCTATCAGCAGACGCAATGGTAGCAGAGAAGAACGATCTCTTCGCTGCTACCACCGCCACGGAGTAGGCTCTATAATGAGCTCTACTCCATGTCCGATCAGATTCATCGCGAGTTTTCTGCCACCATCGCTCTAGACGCCTGCCCTGCCGCTTCATCATTCGCAGCTCCTCAGTGAACCAAGGAGCCGCTCCGAGTCTGCGACGTGGCAGAGGTCGCTCCGGAGCAATCTCATCCACAGCCCTGGACATTTCCCCATTCCAGAGGTCGACCAGGGCCACAGATGAGGCGCCAGTCTTGGCAGTGGGAAAATCCCCCAGATCCCTCAGGAAACCTTCAGGATCCATTAGCCTCCGGGGGCGGACCATAGAAAACAGTCCCCCGCCTCTGCGGAGGTAGGAAGTCGCAACAAGCCTAAACCCTACCAGGAAGTGATCTGTCCATGACAACGGAGTGATGTTGATCTCCTCTACCTCCAGATCATTGCCCCCATGCCCAGCTGTAAACACCAGGTCCAACACGTGTCCTGCTGTATGTGTCGGGGCCCAGATCTTCTGGGACAGGCCCATGGTTGTCATGGCAGCCATGAAATCCTGAGCTGCACCTGCTGCAGGGGCCTCAGCATGAACATTGAAGTCCCCCAGCACTAACAGGCGGGGGGCCTTCAATGCCACCCCCGAGATCACCCCAGTCAGCTCAGGCAGGGAGACTGTTGGGCAGCAGGGCGGGCGGTACACCAACAGAATCCCAATCCTGTCCGGCCCTCTCAACACAACATGCAAGCACTCGAACCCAGGAGACTGCTGGACAGGGCACCTGGTAAGGGAGATGGACTCACGATAGACCACTGCAACTCCCCCTCCCTGTCCCTGCAATCTTGGCTGCTGCAACACCTGGAAACCTGGCGGACACAGTTCAGAGAGACTAACGCCTCCCTCTACTTCCAACCAGGTCTCCGTAATGCATACCAGGTTGGCTTTCTCATCCAGGATCACATCCCGGATGATACAGGTCTTGTTATTCACCGACCTGGCATTCAAAAGCAGCAGCTTCAGATTCAGGGACTCACCGCCAGGACCACCAGGCATCTGGGAATTGGGGGAAGGACCAGAAGGGGAGATGATCTGCCTACGATGAACTCTCCTTCTCCTGTAACGGCCTGTCCGACCCCCACCACAATATCTCCCCTGGCCCATCACACTCTTGATAGTGGCACCCTTCCCTTCCCCTGAGCTCCCTCCCGAGAGAACAGACATGTGGCGAGGCCCACCTTCTGAGACTGGCCTGCAGGCAGATCCTCTGCTGCTGTGAGCTGAGCAATCTCCCCATCTGCCCTGTGAGCTGAGCAATAAAGGAAGGGGCAAGTAACCAACATAGTCATCTCTTGCCCTCCTCCTCTCCCATCAGAGTAGGAGTCACTGATTCTCCCCCCCCCCCGTGTTGGGCCCCTACAACAGTCATTTTGGTGTCATACCTCCTGCTGGTGTCACCTGGTGCACTCCACACCTAGTGAAACTATTGTTTCTGCTTGAGCAACTAGCACCAAAAGTGACCATCTGAAAGGAGTTGTCTGCTGTCCTAACATTTCAGCTCCTTCATAGTGCTGCAAAAGTGAAGTTATTTTAAATGGAGCATGAATCCAAAAAAAATTTTCAAATCCAAAGCAATGTCCACATAAACAGGAATCTGTTTCTGCAGGTTTTCCTCAAGTGGGAGGACAAGACTAGGCTACTTTGAGAAATGCCAGTGTCAGAAGAGAAAATCACATGGGGTCACTATCAAAAACCACCAGTGTGGGAGGCTGTGTGGGACAATTCATTAGATGCCAGATATCTAAGAAGTGCTTGGAAGGAAAAGGCAATTAAAAATCAGCAAGTCTGCACTGCAACAGCAACAAAATCTGTTGGAAGTGTTCACTGCATCCTGAAGAACTCTCAAGGGGGTAGACACTAACCCACAGGCTTGTTTGGATGGAAGATGCCAGTTTGGGGTAGACATTTAAGATAAATCAAAGTCCAGGGAAAGGATTCTCTCTGTCCTTGTCAAATGCAGCCTTTGAACTCTTAAATTACAGCTAACAGGAGTACAACAGATAAGAACTCACATGGGAGGCAGAAATGGACTAGAGAATACAAAAACTGAGCTACTGAACCTAATGAACTGATGCACCTCTTATCTTGGACATCACAGGAAGGAGCCCAATGAGCAGAAAAACTGCTTTGGTTTCTCAGCTGTCCATGAGCCTAGCAAAATCACCACCTTGACAGCTCTTGTTAACCACATACATATAACCCCAACCAACTCTGCTTCAGACAGTGAACATATGAGATAGGTCTGGCCTCCACTTGTTAGCCATAAATCCAAACAGAACCTCCAGGTTCTGCAGAGAACATATGGAGCAAAGAAAAGCAAACAAAGAAGCTAGGTACAGATCTGACACACTGTGGACACAATCCTAACCAACTCTCCAGCACTGACCTAGTTGCAATGCAGCCCCAAGGTAAGGTAACAAACATGCCCTTATCTTGAGGAGGCCTTCTTGACTGCCTCCCCACTGCAGTGCACGCCACATTTGCATAGCTATTTCAGTGCTGGAAAGTTGGTTAGGATTGCATCCTATGCCAGCACATCAGCTCTGTATGGACATTTGAATATACAGTCTTGGATGGAGGCAGGGCCAGGGGACACAATTCTCCCTCTCATACTCTTGCTGTGGAATTTGGGGGTGGCACCTGAACGTACCCTTCCCCAGAAGGATGGCAGGACAAGCCTGCCCCTTCAATAATAAACATAACTGAAAACAATAATAGAGGAGGGGATGCATACATTCCAGTCGAGAAGAAATTATTTGGAAAATGCAATTTGTATGCTGCTTTTCAACAAAAGTTCACATGAATTACAGAAATGATATAAACCTGGGCAGAACTGATGCATGATATAAACTCATGAGTTCAAGGGAAGAAGATTGTGCCTAAAATTTGGTACTATGTGGCCAGGAGAACTGTACAATAAAAACAAGGGGGGAAAACCCCATTCTTTGACTGTTTGAACTGAAGCTAATAGTGGGTTGACAGGGTCATCCTAGCCATGTGACACTTTGAAGTGAGGAGTGAATCTTTTTTTTTGGAAGTTGACAGAAGCTACCTCAGATGCAAAAACACGGCAGCCGGCTTAGTGAGAGACAGTATTTGCCTAATGCTGTTTTGGAGGTCTCTCATGTGACATTATATATATTCCTTTTGAAAAGAGTAGCCACAGACTCAGTTATTGGGAGAAAACAAGAGATACTGAAGACAATCAAACCTTTAGCAAAAATGGCAATGACATATTCAGACAGGGAATTCTTAGAGGAAACTGAGGAAGTCTGGAGAGGGAGTGGATGAGGAAGAACTTGAAATAACCCACCATTTAACATACTTTTGGGGGGGAGATGGAATGAGTCCCAGAAGGACTTTACACCTTGCTCACTCCCCCGACCCAGTTTTTCAGTTCCCAACTCACATGTATCTGAGTTCTGACTCTCTCCGCACCAGGACTTCACGGATTCTCTCTATTTTGAAGAGCTCCCCTTCAATGTCATCGATGGTAGTTGTGGAGTCAGCCATGGATACTATTTCATCCTCTGAAAGAAGAACAGAAGCTAAGTTTGCAGAAATTCAGTTTTGCAAGAATTTATGATACGTTAAAAAAAAATTGTCCCAGCTTTCCCTTCCAAAAACAGCTACCAACCATATAAAAGTAGAAAAAGAAAGCAGTTTCACTTGCTCCCTACTAGTTTCTAGGCGCAATTCAAAATGTTGGCTTTGGCCTTTAGTCCTAAGTGGTCTGGAACCAGAATTCTTTAGAAACTGCCTTTTGAACCTTCCTGCTCACTTGAGTCGTTAGCTCTGCTCTGCATATCCCTAGCTGTTCTGAATTTCTAGTGTGCAATGGGTATCTACGTCCCTTTCAGTGGAAGCTCCAAGAGGCATCCCTTCTGAGGGAGGTTCACGTACTTACTTACTTACGGATTTCTACTCTGCTTTCTCTCTGCCGGGCACTGGAAGCAAACTCCCTCATTATTAGGATTCAGGAAGCAAATCAACATGCTGCTGTTTCAGAAAGCGTTGAGGTCAAACGTAATGACATTTCAGTTTCAGGTCAGGAAGAGGATCATCTCAGGCTCTTCCAACAAGCAAAAAATTAGAGGGAAAGGAAAGCATATTCACAGAAGACACAAAAGAATGGGGTGAGCAGCTATTCATCCCTAAACAACACTCACATCTCAGCCCTTTTCAACAGGTGCCCATGACATTTCCATATGGGAATAGAATCCCCAATGGGGAGGAGGTAGGAGGAAAGTATCACATTTCGCCAAAGTAGCAAAGTATTAGCGAAAACTTATATCCCTGCAACAGAAGTGCTGCCCTGAGCAAAGATGGCTGAATTTCCTGTAACAAATCACTAACAGCCATACATTTCTAACATGCAAAAATCCGACCCCCAGAACTGGTCTGGAAAATTTTGCCTAGTGATAGTCTCAGAATTCATCTGAATTGGATTAGAGCACCTCTTGGAAATGTACTTGATCTCAACCACATAACTGATTCCTACAAACCTTGCCAAGCAGCTGGAAGGCTTATAAACATCGCCTTTCCTTCTCTGACAGAAAAGTTGAATAGAAAACTTGAGCACAAAAACATCCAGTGAAGCTGCAATCCACAGGATCTCAAGTTGGAAGTCCAAATATTCTCTTTGCTTCCTAGGTTCTTCTCCACCATGTGTCAGTTTCCCATTCACAACACAAGGTTCTTGTACCACTGGTTTTGCTCTCTCACTTGCAGACAGAATGAACCTGGCAATGGTTGAAAACAGAGACCCCACATCAGGCCCCCAGATCTCTGTTCTTCACTAACTGGACCAGTCCTGTGAAATACAGTTTGATCTGACAGAAAGGCAGGCTTGCAATTGTATCAATTTGATACAAACATCTGAGGCCAGCTGTGCAACCCCAGCTGACTTTGCACATACAAAGCAGAGCCAAGTGACAAGATCAATACTTCATTACTGGTGCCAGGTGGTCTCCCACCAGGGTCTGTGCTGGAGAGTCAGGCCAGAGGAAAGAACAGGCCTTGAAGGAGAGGTGTCTAGCACCATAGCCAAGACTGAACCACTTGGTCTTTGTCAGTCTCAGGGCACAATCCTAACCCACTTTCCAGTACTGACATAAGGGCAATGCAGCTCTGAGGTAAGGGAAAAAACATTTCCTTACTTTGAGGAGGCCTCGGTGAGTGCCATCCAACTGCAGGATGTAGTGCATGCCCCATTGGCAAAGCTATGCCAGTGCTGGAAAGTTGCACTGAGGATTTGAGCCTCAGTCAATCAATGGTGAACCATGCCAAAGGGGTCCAAAATGTTGACTGGGTTCTGCCTGATGCCAAGAACTCGGTCAGATCCTCCTGAAACTAATGCAAATGACAGGCCATAGCCCCAAATCTGATGGACTCCTTCCATGCATGCATTGAAAGAACTTATCAGAAATGCATAGCCTCTGCCAGGGTCATGCAGCTAAGGTCCCTCCCAAAAACTAAGCAGCAATTCCGACACTTTTTACTGACTCATAAATGAAATGTTGCTCTTTTTTCATAACTCAGTAGTTTCATACCCTCTAGCCTTAAAAGTGTAATCAAATCATTGGCTCTGTTTGTTCGTACCTCACACTGTTTTTGAGCAGTAGCAGCTCCTGGTCATGGCTGGCTCAAAGTATTTGGTTGGCTTAAACAAGGTAGAGCGAGGTTGGAAAAAGGGCATCCCCATGTAGACTGAGTGTGCACCAAAGAATCTCCATTGGACACCCAGGACAGGTGGTTCCTGGGTGTACCCTCAGTTTGCATGGAGGAATAGTCCCGCTGGAAGCAACTGGAGAACCCAGGTTAGCATGCTGCTTTCTCAATGTGTGTAAGGGTATATACATCATGAATTCTGCCATCCTAGGCACTTGCCTAACACTAAACTTGGTGACCCATCTGCAGAGCTGCTGCAACCAGGGCCAGTCTATCCATGAAGTCAACTGAAGTGGTCCCCTCAGGTAGCAGTTTGGAGGGGACCGCCCGCTTCTGTCTGCCTACTTGCCTCCACTGTTCCTCATTCTTTTTCTTCTCTCTAGATTGGAAAAGGAAGAGGGGAACAGAGAGGAAGAGGAAACATGGAGAGGAGGAGAGTGCTGAACTCTAACATTGGAGAATGATAGAAGCAGAGGCTAGTAATAGGGATAGTAGGCGGTCTTGGGCCAACCCTGGCTACAACTCAACAAAAGGCCCAGACTCACCATTTAATGAAAGGACCTGCCTTATCATGAAAACAGGTGAAACAGGCACTTCGGGCAGAAGTTAGCAGAGAGAGGGATGTGGGTGTGTCAGTCATTTTCCTGCCTTTATCTGCCTCTGTGTATTATTTAAAGCAGGGATGTCAAACTCGTTTCATACAGAGGGCTGACATTAGCATTCATGGTGCCTACTGAGGGAGGGAAGTGACATCATTAAGCAGATGATGGCCAGAAATAAGCACTTTGTTCTTACACAGAAATTCATTAGCTGCAAATGACTGAAGGGAACATGGGCATTTTTGTTCATATTTTCAAGTAGGAAAGAGCGTAATTATCAAGCTGGGAGAGTCCAATTATAATGGGGGACGAATAGATTGCTTCCAGGGTCTCATTTGACACCCCTGGGTTAAACAAATTAAATCAGGGGAGGATATGCACTGAGGGGAAAGGACTCCAGCATCCTGGTCCCAGAACATCTGCTCTAACCATTAATCTGTGCTGCACTTAGCATCTCAAATCATTTGCACCGAGTTTTCAAGTCACATTTGCTACTCTAAGATGGTAGATGCGGAAAGGTATGAAAGAAGAAATGCAATCACCAAGTGCATCATTGCCATTCAGGAATCTGAAGTTTTCTCATTAGTTTCTCACCGTCTGTCATCAGGGACAACATCAGTGAGTTTTAGCTGAATTGGGAAGGAGTAATTCTCTGTCTGGAGCCCTCACAGGCTACTGCTTCTCTTTCAGGAAATAAATGAATGATTGGGGGGGGGGGAGGAGAGACGGATATGATTAACCTCAAGCTATTCCAGGAACATTTTTGGGGTGCTCCATTTCCTGGGAATAACTGAGCACATGTTTTACCTCCAGGGACAACCCATGGTAATTCTTGGTCTCTCTCCCCCTGTAATCCAGATACATCAGGGCATTCCCTGAAGGTGCTGGGGATTTTCCAGATCAGCCTGACCAGCAGTCAAACTCCTACCTGCCAAAATCTGTGCCGGATGCATTTTTGTGAATGAAGCATGGACTAGAGCTTTTGGTCCACAGCCAGCTTTTCTGATTCATGTGCCTAGGAGCCGATTTTCCTCTCTGCCTACTACTGCCTATTAGAAATCTGCACAGGCTCTTCTCCCAGTGAATTAGAGAGGTGGCCCAGGAAGCCCTAATGCCCACTTCAGCCCCATTAGGGGTGAGGAGTGGAGAAAGAATGGGGTCTTCCGTCTCCACTCCACTGCTGGGAAACTTCCAAGAGAGCAAAACAGCAGACCAGAAGCAAGCAATTAGAAATATCTCACGCATATATGTACGTCTGCACACCAAATGTGTACTCAAGATGTCGATCTGCAGGAATTTTAAGCCTACTGCAGGGGTGGGGGAGTAACAGAGGACAAGGAGCCGGCTGGCCACAGCCACATGCCAGGTGTGCAAAGTATTCTCTCACCTTTGCCTGCATCTGCTGCACTCCACTTGGTAGACTCCAGGGATCCATAGTGGGTGGATGCCTTGCTCTCCTTCTCCATCCTTGTCCCTTGTTTGGATTTGAAATCTTTCTTCTAAGTCCTCGGAATTCCCTAGGCAAGAACACTGCTAAGGAGTCAGGTTGCAACGAAGCCAGAGATCCTTCCCCCACCTTGAAAGATAAGTGATTAAATAGAAAAATTTTTTAAAAAAACAGCCAGAACACAGGCAAGCTTGGTACCTGCCTGCCAGCTGCTGCCTGACAGTTCCACACCAAGATGCTTTTGCACAGCTGCTGCCTAGAGATGAAAGTGAATCCGAGGCTGCAGAAGGCTAGATAAGGGATCATGATGAGCCCGAGAGCTGCCCTCTGGTGGAAAGAAGGGTTAACTGCTCATTTTGATCCTTTAAAGACCGCTGGAAAATGAGCTGCCAAAGATTAGTTCTGGATCTCGGTAGACTTTGTACTGAACTGCTCTTGCCTCTTTCTTTGGACAGAATCATGCTAAATAGTGTGGAACTACATTAGCTCGCCTCTCCTGGGTACATTTTTTTTATCAGTACTTTATAAAACAGACCCTCTCACCTAAGTTGCAAACTGGTTGCATGAGAGCCACTCCAAAATATCAGGGACTGAAGTGGGAGTAGGAGTTCTCAGTCCATTTGTGCTTTACATCCTCTACCAGATTCTTAAATCAAAGGCAACAGAGGAAAAGGGGGCATATGCATAATCCATCAGTCTCCTGCCTTCACCTCTGTAAAATAAAAAATGCATACTCTCTGAGATAAAATGCGTATTTTCAGAAGGAAACTTTCTCACTGCTAAACAGGTAGGAATTCCACAGAGGAAACTATCCCAGGCACTATATTTCTCCATGATTCACAGTTCATCAGCAGCTATCCATCTACTTCTGTTGCCCTTTCCCACTCTGCCTTTATCTGAAACCTGAGCCTAAATGATGTTTCGCCTCTTTGAGCTGTATTGAGCACAATATAGAGCACAATATACAATCATATTGACTGCAATTTGTAATGACTCATGTGCTGTAATGCAGGGAAGCCAAGAACCGCTTGTGTGGAATTACAGCTATTATGGATTTCTGCTTTTCAACAATGCCCAGCAAATCCTACCATTCTATACTAAGAATGCTCTCTAAAATGTTTTGGTTGGATCAAGTGTGATTTTCTAAAGTTGTGTTGTAGAGAACCTGGGGTAAGAGAAGGATGGAGCAGGGTCCATTGTTTCAGGTGGCAGCTAGAGCAGTGGTTCTCAAATGTTTTATCTCTGAGACCCACTTTCTAGAATGACAAGCTGTCAGGACCCACCAGAAGTGATGTCATTAACCAGGAAATGATATCATGGCCAGAAGTGACATCATTAAGCTGGAAAATTTTTAACACTTCCATACGACAAAATCAAATCAATCAAATAAATTTGATGTTTACAATAAGTTTTAAAATTTATGGAAAAGAACCCTCCTAACCTTCCCAAGCAGTTGTTGATCTGTTTTAAAAAAAATCATCCCAGAGGCTGCAGTCCTATCTGCACTGACTCTGGAGTAAGTTAACATGTTAAGTAATCATTATTAAAAGCATATACGTAGTAGCTTGTTAAAAGTACAGGTCTGTAACATTTCCCAAATGCAGTCTCATACCATGGTAGCAGCAAGTCCAATACATTGATAAAATACACATTGAAATGAATGGGAACCCACCTGAAATTGGCTCTCAAACCAAACCACAGTTTGAGAAACACTGCTGGAGAGCATGGGTCTCCAAACCCCGGCCCGGGGGCCAGATGTGGCCCGTGGCCAGCCTCAATCTGGCCCGCTGCCTCTTGTCCCCTGAAAGCCTCTGGCTTACTTGGCCGAACATGACTGGAACTGTGCTCTGGTTGCATCTGGAGGGTGTTCTAAGGGCCAGAGAGTTTGAATGAAAGAGCCCATTCATTCATTTATTCACTCATCTAAGTTTCATCTCTAATTTATTTATATAAATTTTATATTGAAATATTTTTTCCAGCCCTCAGCACAGTGCCAGATATTTGATGCGGCCCTCTGGCCAAAATGTTTGGAGACCCCTGCTCTAGAGTATGAAGCAATGTGAATTAATTACAGAAACTAACACAACCTCTTTATTATGATGGACAGTCTACACAAAGAAAACCAAGAAATTCATACACATCATTGAAAGGGATTCATTCCATTTGCATTTTGACACTGAACTATGGTTGAAGCTGCCTGTGTTTATTATTATTAAGAATATTTATACTGAAGACTAAAGAGCAGTAGCTATTTAACAAAACCACAAAGTGGTTTGCATAGCATAATAAAATAAATGGCTCCCTGTTCCAAAAGAGCTCACAATCTGCAAGGGAGCCCCTAGCAAATGGCTGCTGGAAAAGACACTTCAGGTATGCTATGCAATGATGATAAAGGGCCAATTGCTCTCCCAGCCCACCACTTAATATGAGAGAACCACCACCACTTTAAAGGTGCCCTTTGCCCAGTTAGCTGGGGATTATAGGGGGTATGGTAGTGTATTTCATGGTATTTCATATGGACAGGTATTTCATGTTCATCCTGTCAAATACAGTTCCTGTAGATTGCTCATTGAAGAGGGGGGAAGATCAGCTCAAGAGGCAGTCATCATTACACTCACCCTGGAGGTAGTGCCAAAATATGTATGTTCTAATGAATCAAGATTTGTGTTTAAGCCAGGAGGTTTGCAACCTAGGCCCAAGTATGTTTACTCAGACAGAGGGTCCAGTAAGATTAATGTGACTTTGTGTACACGTGAGTAAGATTGCTTGAGGCTTTAATAAAGAAACACCCGATAATCTCTATAGAACTGGAAAGAAAGGCTCAGACAGTATTTTGCAAAGTAAAAAACAAGTACTCAGACAAAGGAACAATTGACAGCATCAGAAGTTTCTTTTTCCGTATTAATACAGGAACTCGTATAAACAATATGAGACATACTGCAGAAGAGTTTTGAATTATTCTTAAGAATATTTATATATCACTTTTCAGCAAAAAAGAATAGACGAAGTGGTTTATATAGCAAAACAAATCCTACATAAGAGACAGTTTTGCAGAGCAAAACAGGGAACTAGTATTGCAAAGAGGCAGCCCCCTGTATATATTTTGTTTCAATGACTTCTGTCCCTCTGAATAAAAGGAGTTAAACCTGTCCCTAAACAGAGTGCTCAGACAATTCTTTCCTCCCAATGCATGCAGGTATTTGTTCCACAAATAAAAGATCACTGAATAAACTGGGGAGCAATGCCACTGTGAGGATGTATGCCGAGATCGTGGCTTTTAAAATACCTGACACCTGTGTTTGCATGGTGTCTTACCCCTCTGGAACATCTTTCTTGCAACAACATCTTAAAAGAGATTCTTTTGCAGCTTATACAGGAGACACAGACTAATTTTTCAAGTGGTAAAAAGTTATGCAAAACCTCAATGGAGTAACAAAATGGCTGTTTCCTGTTGAAGCAGAAACACCTGCATTTTCCTACATTTTAAAAAGTAAGACTTATTATTGTACCTTAATCACACATATAAAATGGGAAAAGAGGCACAGCCAATGACTGTGACTCATCTCATTAAACAACGCATAATCAGCTTCTGAGCTCTTAACATGCATCTTCATCTCTTGTTTGTTTTGATTGCTCTTCTGCATGGGAATTTAAATTCAGAAAACACTTGAACACGAAGGAGACAGTTCCCTCCTCTGGACTGCAAATAAGTTTGAGCAAAAAGGAAGGGTGCATCTGTTATCAATAGATTTATTCAAGGCAATTTATAAGTATGGGGATTGAATCTTGTGCCAGTTATGAGAGCTAGGCCTGAGTTTATGAAGCAATCAGAATCTACCCTTTGATTTGCCTTACTGAAAATGCCATGATCATCAAATAAAAGGCACTTGACAGAACTGACATGGAAGCAAACAAGAAAGTCCTATTCTGCAGTCAGTTTTTCTTGCATGTGATATTTTCTTGTTTGCTCCACTGACTTGGATTTCATATCAATTTGTATTTAGTTTTTCTGTGACTGTACCTTGCATTAAAATGGGGGGAAAGAGTCAGTGTCTTCCTATCAAAACCTTCAGTGTATCTGGAAACATATAAGGAACCTCGCAATGAAGTCCACAAAATAAAAAAGAACCCAGATGCTGATAGCATGATACAAAGTTGCAATCCACCTCCATTTGTCTAGAACAGCCATTTTCAACGACTGTGCCATGGCACACTGGTGTGCCGCGAACGCTCTGCAGGTGTGCTGTGGGAGTTCGGAAGAAGAACCATTTATTAATAGGATCATTGGGGAATGTGAGCCTCCCCACCAACACCATGGTGTGCCTTGACAATTTTAGTACCTTGTCAGTGTGCCATGAGATGAAAAAGGTTAAAAAATAACTGGTCTAGAAAGTGAACCATGAGTCACCCAACCTTATACTTCAGTGGTTCTTGTTGCATCATCACATGCTGGCAAAATGAAGAGCCAGCATACAAAATATTTAGTAGCAAAATACATGTGGCTACTTGGGTAGCAGACCAATAACACGTTCCATCACAGGGAGATCCAGAGTATGATATTTTGAACGTTCCTCATAACGCATTGGTGAACCTCCTGTTTCTCCTCAACATTCCAGAAGCGATGCAGCTGCCATCGGTCATCCTACAGAAAAGGGCTGAAGGAGACCAATTCGCCGGAAGCAGATCTAGGCAAAACGTTACTTATGCAGCATGACTTGTTTCAAGTTTTCATTTGAATTCATGCTTCATTATAAATTCACCACTGAAATCTCTTTTGTGAAGCTGTTTGCGTATTATGCCAAATCTTTTGAAGGATCTGGGATGATTCATACAGCTTCAGCATAGTAGAGAAGCTGAGAAGCAAACCTAGTCTATGCTGTTGTCAATGCATTTCACCTTGGAGGATTTTAAGCAACCTGAAAAACTCTGAGCAAGTCAAGTTCTTTGTCTGAATCCCACAAATTTTTAAAAAGTTGTTTCTTTCCATCCAATGGAAACATTTGTCAGCTTTACTCTGCAGAATAAACCACACAGACTTCTGTGGGTACAACAGCAAGCTAGTACAGGTGTGCGTCGCTTACCAATCTTCCACTTAACAACAGACCACTGGTACACTATACAATGGTGGTCAAAGCACAACAAAGAGGCTCTTAATGAGGCAGTCAGGTCTCCCATAGCCTGCAGCAGAATATCTGTTTACACAACAGAGAGGGTCTTAATGCAAAGAAGAGGCAATCAGTCTCTGGTAGCCTGTGCTCCCACCAAGTGCCTGGCAGGGAATGTCTATTTATACAACAAAGGCATTAGATTTGGCTGAATGTTTGCTTAATGACCTAATTGCATAACAACAGGGATCAGAGAATGCATTCCCCTTGTTAAGTGACACACACCTGTACTTGTGTAAGGCACCAGGAGAAAGCAAGTATCTAAGGGCCCAATCCTAACCAACTTTCCAGTGCTGATGCAACCATGCCAATGGGGTGTGCACAGCCTCCCTAAAGTAAGGGAGCATTTGTTCCCTTACCTCAGGGCTACATTGTAGCTGCATTGGTGCTGGAAAGTTGGATAAGATTGTGCCCTGTCTGACTTCTATGAAAAATACCTTCCTCCCCCCAAGAAGCTTCTTTTGTCACTACTTTTCGAATGAGAAGAACAAGGACCCCGATGAGACCACTGACAGCATCCAGTATTACAGATCTATCATTGTGAAGGCAATAAGATCTACTTATTTGATTTTATTATTGTGAACCAATTTGAGAATCATTATGATTGAAAAATGGTATACAGGTTTTCTAAAATAAAGTGCAAGACCAAGATCAGTTCAAAAGGCTCAATATGATCTGTTTAGAAGATGGCTGAGAATAGGTTAATTTAGGGTGAAGATGGACATAACATTCTAGGGCTGCAATCCTAACCACGCTTTCCTGAGAGTAAGCTCCATTGGCAAAGACAAAAGCCCCATTGGCAAAGACAAGACAAAATAGAACCTGAGTAGACCTGGTTAGGATTGAACCCTAAGTATGACAAAGGTCATTTGAAATCACCTTTTCTGTCCTGAAGACATAGGCATATTTTAATATCCTGGAGCAAGTTCTGGAAAAAGTGATTCTGTGTTTTCAGCATTTTGGGAAATTCCTTTGGAACCAAATACTTCTGCAAATTCTACAGCATGTAACTTGGCACAGGCACTGACTGACTAATATCTGTGACACTACTAATCACTGGAACAGCTCTGCAACTGTTTTTTAAATGTTCTTGTCTTTTTGAATACAAAAATGGAAGAATTTAAAGTACATTTATATGAACACAAACATTCTGACATGAGGGAAGAAGCATATACGCTTTTGTGTAAGGCAAGTTGCACTGGGTTCACACTGTGCACTGGGTTCACAATGCAACTGCATTTCATCCTTGTTCATGTTGAGTGACTTGGCGTGGCTGTGGATTGAATTTTATGTCATCTTGTGTTGTCGAAATTACAGTATTTCAAATATCTGACTCTGGGGCTTAGACTGTTGTGAGACAGGTTAGTTTTACCCTACTGATGATGTGTGATATATTGGACCAAAAGTTGAGTGTGATCACTTTCTGATAAATGCATAAAGTTACAAGTCAGTCATCACAATAATATACAATACTGTTCCATAAAGTGAATAAGAGCCCAAACCTGAGCTCTGTGCGCTTGCTTACTGCAGGCGTGCACTGTTGCAAATGTGCCATAAGGCACATTTGCAAGGCTTAGCGCCAGCCTAGCACCAAAGCTGGCCTAGTGTGAGCTTGCGCTGGGCTAGTGCAGGTGGAAAGTCGGTGATCTGCTGCTCAATGGTTGCCTGAACCACTGGATGGTGGAGAGGCAGGTGGGGAGGAAGGGAGGAGGCATTCTGGGGTGGGGGGTGGGCAGAGGGCAGGGAGAGAGCAGGGAGGAAGCATTCCAGGGGGAGGGAGCAGGGCAGGAGGGTGGGACCGGTGGAGCTCCACTGGATCTTGAGCTCTGTGTCAGGCTGTGTGGCCCGACACAGAACTCTTTGATACTATGGCAGGTTCAGAGTTGGACCTATGGGCTGGGCCAAAATGGTGCTGCAATTTCACTTGTATGCACACAGTAATAGCAGTTTCTCAACATACAGAGCAGCAGCCTAAGTTACTACTACATCTGAGGTGGCACATCTCCTTGCCATTGGACGAGCACATGTACTCTGCTCTCCTATGTTCTTCCCTCCCATTTCTGCCACACACATTCGTCAGGTTGGCAGAGTCTAAGGAGTGAGTGGGAAAAAGAAAAATGTGTGGCACACAAAGAATGAGGCTGACTCTGACTGTACTGGGACTCTCTCTGTGCTTCCCCAACTTGTCATGTCAACAGGTATTTTGCTATGTATAAATGCCTGATGTACAAATGTATTTCAAGATAAAATTGTTGCTATAGGCTTAGGTTGGGATTCCCATAAAAGGTAATACTGACATGACCATAGATCAAATAAAATTTTAAAGTAATTCTGACAGTAGGACAAACTGATTCACACTGCAGTTTGACTAGACTGTGGATGACAAAAAGAGATTTGCACCAGAGAGAGTTTTTGAATATACATTCTGGAACAATATCGCTCTTAAATGATGGCTAAGTAAAAATATTGCTTTTCAAAATCCCAAGTTTCCCCAACACTGCTCTCATTCTTGTGGAACTTTAAGGCAAATAACCACCAGTCCAAATACTTTTTTAAAAACTATTTTACAAGAACACTTTATTCTTGGTGTCAGATATGTATGCTGTTAACCTAGAACAGTCACTCTTGTGGCCTAGCAACAAACTTCTGGACATCTACCAGGTATGGAGAATAACCAATATGTAAACATGTGGCCAATGCTATAAAATTTGTTTCTTAGACAAAAGGGTAGCAACATTCATGTTTAGCATGCATGCAAAACCCATGAAAGGTACCCTGATAAATTCACTCAGCATGAATTTATTCTGCAGGTAACACCCATTTCCTAGGAAAACATATCTCAACATTTTAAATGGACTAATCCAGAATACTGTTTTAAAACCTCAATCACGCAGTTTCCATCTCTAGGAACTACGAATGTATTTTTATACTTTTTTTTAATGTATCCTGCAGAACTGTAAAGTAGTAAATTCAAATTTTCTCTGATTAAAAGGCAACTTGTTAGTAGCAGCAAAGGTTTCAAAGGACACACACACACACACACACAAATGCGAGGTGAGATGCTTTTAACAGTGAGCACAATTTGTGGCAAATAAAAGCTACATGATTTAGGACCCAGTGCTATCCAGCACAAGAGCAATAGCACAAAATGGCACCAGCCATATCCTATGCTGAATTTGAGGTTGGGGGTCTCCTCGGAGTAAGGGGACATTTGTCCCCTTACCCCAAGTAAAGCCCCAGCCTGCTCAATGGGGCTTTTCCAACTCGAGACAAGCCCCTGTGTTGGACTTCTGAGCCCAGGATGGGGAAAGGATTTAGCAGAGAAGGTCTCCACTGGTTCCACCTCCTCTAGGGCTTGTTACAGTCTCCCCCACCCAGAAACGCCTCCCCATGCCCTTGCATCGCTTGGTGCTTACCCTGGCTCCACCAGTGGCCAGGGGTCCGACTGCAGTGTCAACAGAGTGGTGTAGGCCTCCCCGCTCACTTTATAGCACATTTGTGACACATGTTTGCAGGTGCAGCGCCAGCACTCAGGCAGCATTGGCTGTTAGTGTGGGATTTGAAAGGTCACTAAGGTCACCATAAGGCAGGGCTTCTCAAACTAGGGCATCATGACGCTCCAGCTAGAGGACCCTGGACTCTGCCCCCTTAAGGGCAAGGGCAGGAAGCAACACAATCCCCAGGATCGTGTCACTAAGGGGGCTTCAGGGACTGGCATTTACTTACCAGGCCCTGCTGCAGCCTCCCGGGGGGTGTGGAGAGTCCTGCGCGACCCTCTGCAGGGCACTCCGGCCTTCAAAAAGTGAAAGCGGAGTGATCGCACACCACGCCTGGATTTACAGAGGCAGGGCACAATTGCTCCACTTTCACTTTCTGAAGACTGAGGAGCCCTGTGGACGGTCACGCAGGGCTCCCTGCACCCCAGGGAGGCTGCTGCAGGAACTGGTAAGAGCATGCCAGTCCCTACAGCCCCCTTAGCCACAGGGGATCCTGAGGATTGTGTTGCTGCTTTCCCTCTGCCCCCATTGCCTTCCCCCCACCCCCACAAAGACTTAGTTGCTTTCAAACTCTTCCAGAGAGTTTGAGAACCACTGTCATAAGGTGAATAGCAAGCACTCAAATTTTGGTTCTCTTACAAAATATAGAGCCCTTTATCAAAACCTATGCACATCCTAACATCCAATTCACCTTAAACAACATTCTGAAGTGTACAGGAACGTTACTGTGGGATTCATAGTTCTCCAATTTCCTTTACTTTCTTCACCTTGATTATAACCATTAAAGTGAATCACAGCCCAATCTTATTCAACTTTCCAGCCCCGGTGCAACTGCAATGCAGCCCCGGGGTAAGGGAACAAATGTTCCCAAACCTTAAGGAGGCCTCTGTGACTGCATTCCCAACACAGGAAGCAGTGCATACCCTATAGGCACAGCAGCACTGGCACTGGAAAATTGGATAGGATTGGGCCCTCAGTCAAGCCAAACCAAACTATGGTTGACTGCTTAGGAAAAGCCTGAGTTCTTACAAAAGATCCATATTATACACTACCTAAGTAAAATAAAATTGTACATTCTGGAAGCACGAGTCTCTCATCTATCATGTGCCTATCCTGGAAATAAAAAGCCTGCTGATTTGTAGAATTCTGACAGCATTTTCATACATAACACTATAAAAATACCTTTAAGCTCATCTTGTGCTATTTGTATACATGAATAAATGTCTAGGACAGGAAGGGATGGGAAGTAGGCGAATAGCATGCACATTCTAGTCAATGTAGATTTTATATCTGCATTATACATACAAAGAATTTTTAAAAATGTTTTCAGTGAGTGAAAACCAGAACTCCCACACAGACATATCAAAGAAATACTGTGGGATCATTTCTCAATACTGACCTAAAGGAAGCTGGGTGGTTTGCCATAACAAAAACACCTACAAAGGCATACTGTCACTCTAAAATCCCAGCTCACATCTGGTAAATTTGGTAGTACCCATAAAGATGGTTGTTTAGCAAAAGCAAGCAGTGTGTTCTCTTCTTTCACCAGAGTTCCTGCCCAATCAAAATGTTTTTTTTTAAATTTGTTTTTAGTGATCCCATTGCTATGAACCAAAACCTAATTTTTGACTGAATCTGGAAGACTAAAATTACATTAATTTCAGCAGAAACTGTTCAAAGTCTCCTTTCCATAGATCTTGGAAATTCTAAATTTAGAAAAACAAAATTGCTACAAATATTTACAAATAAATTAAATCTTAAGAAAATACAATATTTATAAAATCTTTATAGTTTCTTTCCCAGCAGGTATATGCACTATAAATACCATTGCTAGCAGAATTGTTCCTCATAGATTCCGTGTGTATTTTTAATAACTTCATCCTAATTCTCCAAAGCCAACAGACCGATGAAATGCAAGGCTGTTACCAATTCCTGTTGAAGTTCTCATCTTTCATAGCTTTTACAAGCCAATCCCTTTCCTTATCATCCTCAGAGTCACTTACATCACTAGAATCTGCAGCTAGGAGACGGGAATAATTAATTTTTTTCTGTCGTGGCAACTTGGACTGGACAATCAAGAACAAAATTAACCAGAGTACTAAAGTAATGGAACACGCTCTGTAAAGGACTGCCAGGCCAAAGCTGTTTACCACAAACCCCCCGGCAAAGCTGCCCAGACTGGCTCCACATCCATAAGACAGGCCCTGGAGAACAAGATGCAGAGACCTTTCTGTGCCAGGAGTGGCAATGTCATCTGCCAGTATGTTCACAGCCCACCACAAGGCACCATTACTGAAGGCACAAAAGATCTGAATTGGCAGGACTGCCCAGGGTTTCCACAGGAATGAGTAACAGAGTAGCTGTGCTGCCAGGCAGCTTAAGCTCAAGGCCACTGTGCCACCACCTGAGAGAACCCTTAGTAACTTGCTCTTGAAGACACAGAGAAGAATTTCAGCAATCAGTCCAATGGCCACTGAGAGACCCATGTATAGTTCATTGCTGCCCTGGTCTTGCATTTGCCAGAAAAGGAAGTTTTGCACAGTTGACCCAATGGCTCCTGTGAGGAAGACAGTGACAGCGGACAAGATTGTTCGGCCATCACTCCCAATGAGGTTCAAGGCTTTGACAGTTTTGTTGACATGTTCATTTTTTTTTGACACGTGGATAGGAAAGAAGACACTGACAAGTAATGTTAAGATTATAAATAAGGCATAGCCATAAAAATGCACGGCAAACTGTGGGATGTTAGTGCTCAAGAAACAGTTCAGCTGATCCACAAATATTGCAACACTGCAGACTCCCAGAGAGGCTCCTAAGTAACTCCAAATCCAGAGGTTTCGATATTTGTCTGAAGCATCAACAAAGTCAAGATACTCATAGAGGCTGTCATCAACCATCCATGCAAGAGGGGCAGCCAAGAGCTCCCAAAGCACAAGAGCACCGAGTACCATGAGAAAGACCTGATGCTCCCTGTCCAAGAAGTCAATACCTTGTAGTAACTGAGAATTCACATCCTGTGCTCTTTCCCACTGGCCTGACACATTTCTAAAAACATAGGGAGTTTCTGCAAAGGGTACTGAGGATGTGTGAAATCCGAAGTAAGTATTTTTCTTGGAATTTTCACTGATATTCATGATGCCAGAAGTTGGGCTTCCAGTTGTCTTCACAGTCCCATTCACAGTAGGTACCTCCAACATTTGTTCCACTGGGACAGCTTCTTTCCCAAAAGTAGATGTCACACCAGCAGGGCCTTCAGTGAATTGTTGTTTAACTGTATCAATGTCAGGAGCACCATTGTTTATCATCGAAGAGAAATTTATAGAGGAAAAGTTTTCAAACGGTGCGTAACTTACTGCTGGTTTTCCAATAGCCACCAAGTCATTAGAGGTCATTCCAAGTGATCCAGTAGGTGGCATTTTGTCATCAGTGGCAAGATTGGTTTTCACTGTATTTGGACTATTCACACTTAAATCAGGTGCAGAGGTTGCAGTCAGTTGTTTACCTGGGTTCTGGCTCATATTGCAATATTTATATACAATGTCCTTACTCAATGGTGGGACCAGAGTAAGAAGTAAACTTGCCCCAACTGAGCACAGGAGAGATCCAGTGATGAGAACTTTCCTTTTATTGTGGGTTTTTGCTAAATAGGAGCATAGTGGGGCCCACAGGGAAGTGATTAAGTGCTTGAGTCCAATTATAATTCCCACTAATGGTGCAGTCAGCCCCAACTGTCGAAAGTATAGAGTTAAAAATGGGGCTGTGCAGGCATTTCCTGCACCATAAAGAAAATGGAAGAGGCCAGCAAGTGTCAGTGCTTTATTCACATCCCATTGGTTGTTTGTAGTCATGTCTTCAGGTGCAGACTTTGTTCCCAACTGTGCCCTATAAATTAATAAGGAAAGGAAATAAGTAATAATAATACTTAATAATAAATACTTAAGGAAATAACTTGTCTGCAATACATAAATATATAAGAAATATAATGAGAAATATTTTTCTCTTGCTATCACTGAAAAATGTTGTTTTGGCATAAAAAGTAGTGCAGTGATAAGTAAATAATAACTGTTTCCTGTTCAGTCAAACATTCTATACCAAATACCGTTTTAGGAGTCAGTGATGAAAGAAAATTTGAATTTCAAATCAGTCCTTCTTTGCTTGCTGTCTCAGATATTCCTGTATTCTTTCTAGATGATTTAATCATTACATTCATGCTATCCTTGATCCAGTGCCAATTGCATGACATCCCTTTCCCACATTACAGAGAGTCACTGCTTTAAATTTTGTGCAGGATTAAAGCCTACAACTTTTTAAGTTCACTCAAGATCTGGAAGGCCAAAAGGCAGAATATAATTTTTTTTTAACTTTCATGGGATGGTGGGAGGAGGAATTATACAAAAACCACTAGTGATGTTGTAGGAACTATCTAGCACAGGGTGGTCTAAAACATGACTCATGAGGCCCATTTTTGGCAGCCCTCAAAAGCTCCACTGCAGTCATCACCCATAGCCTCCTCCTGCTTCAGCTGCCTTTCAATCTCCTTGTCATGCTGTTTCAACTTCTCCTTTGGAGAAGGAGAAGCTGGAATGGTGCAGCAGGGAGATCAAAAAGTCCCACTGCACCCATCTCTGCCTCCTGCCGCTGCCTGAGCCTGCCAAATGACTTCAGCAGCTCAGAACTCAGAAGTAATTTGCAGTGATGTCATCACTTCACTGCCAATTACTCCTGCATCTGTGCAATGGGGGGGGGGAGGTGCCAGGATCATGCAGCCCCCCCAAGCAGTCAGAAGTTGAACTACCCTGATCTAGCAGGTGTCCATGATACAAGTGCAACTACATTCCACACAGTGCTCAAAATAGGAATGGCCTGCAGGTGAGAGAAGAATCACACTTTCTCTGAGAAAAAATATGATAGGCTGAACACAGAAAAAAATATTTTATTATCATAACAAAACTTGTTACTTGACTAAAGATATTTTGATCCTTTGCAAAAATACAATGAAATCAAATGTGAGCGTTTTATATCTGATCATTGTGTACATTGTGAAGAGCTCTGCTGGGTCAAAGATGCTGGCATCTGCATTTCTGCCTGGCAAATAGAAAAGGTACATGGTACAGGTAGGGCAGGTTACAGGAGACAACAAAGACTGCTTGTTCTTAGATTTTTCAAGTGTATACAGAGTATTTTTAGCACTTGTTTAGCACCAAGAGTGTAAGGAGCTTGAGAGCGCTTAACGGGTTCAAGGGACAGGTGAAAAACTTTAGATTTGTACTTTGGTTTGGGCTGTTGGGAAACTGCAGAGGAAGAAGATCTGAAGGGTGTCAGAAAAGCTCTACTCATGAGCAGAAGCAGAACCACCTGCTAGCAGTCATACAGTGAGGCTGCAGATCAGAACAGGATTTTTAAGAGAGCAGAGACTCTTCAGCGAGGAGCCTAAAGCAAGAATAACAACCCACTTGTTGAAGAACGTTTCTCTTCCAGGGTGACGACCTGTTCATGCCGCTTAGGGACTGTCCACCTTTGCAGAGCTGTGTCCACAGCAAAACAGAAGCCCAGGGGCAGTTAGCCCTTGTTAGTGTGTGTGTGGTGCGTGATGTGTGTGTGTGTGTGTGTGTGTGTGGTGTGTATGCGGTGCGTGTGTGGTGATTTATAGTGATTTTAACTGAAAAGACCCCCTGCAAACTGACACTGCTCATAGTGATCAGCACCCACTTTGAAGCACCTTATCTAAAGAAGCCACGACCAGATCCCCTCAGAGGGCCAGTGTGGCTGCCTGCCTGCCCTGAAGGCCCTGGACTGTCCTCCCTGCTTGGCCCCCCTGAAGCTCAGTTGTCCTTACTGAGCAGGGCACTTCTCCCCCCCCCCCCCGGAAGACGCAACCATTCACAGGGGTCAGTGTCTAAAGGGCGTCAACCACAGGACAGGTGAGAGCCCCAGCCCAAGCCACGCCCCCAATTCCCCATCCCAGGTGGGGCCTGGGATGAGCCTCACACCTCGCGGCGGTTGCCATGGCAGCCTCCTTCCCAAGACGCACGGGGACTCCATACCTGCGAGAGGGGGAGGGGTGCGGTCGGCTCAGCTGCGGCTTCCGTGGTTCCACGCGGCCCTCGGGTTCGCCCTGCTGTCACGGGAGACGCGCATGCGCCCAGAAGCACCTGTTCCCGGCCTCGCGGCTCGAGGGCGGCACCGCCCCGCCCCGCCCCGCCCCACCTGCTGCCAGGCTTGCCCCTTCGGAACTCCCCAGCGCCACAAGGGCGGACTGTGGCCTCGGCGGGACTCCGAAGGGAGGGGCTCGCCGTTGCTGGGATACGGCGGGTGGCCTTGGAGAGGCTGCTGGCGACTCCTGAGCGCAGGTGAGGCTGCAGGGCATCCTCAGGCTGGGCGCCCTGACTTTTTCCTAAAGGGCTGCCCCTTTCCAAAGGGGGGGAGGCGTGAAACACTGGGGGAGGGTGGTGGGGTGGGCAGAACAGGGCAGGGGAAGGGTGGCAACAGGCAGAAAGGCCTTTGGAGCCCAGGTCTACTGGGCTTCCCCATGCACAGCAGGGACGTGCAATGGGTGGGGAGGCAGGTGAGGCAGAGCCTCCCCACCGGAGTCCTTCAAAAAGCACCGCCACCACCGTGTGAGGCGCCCAAGCACCCACAACCCACGTGCAGAGGCGCCTCCACCACGTGAGGCACCCAATGCATCCACTCCACATCTGGGTCGGCAGTGGTGCTTTTTAAAGGACTCTGGTGGGAAGGCTGTGCCTCCCCTGCCTCCCCACCCATCGCACGTCCCTGATACACAGCCCAGGTCTCCCTGTCTGTGCAGTGTGTGGCTAGATACAGTACTATGGAAAGCCAAACGCGCTCCTAAAATCTTTTAAGTATAGAAAAGCATTGCAGGAAATTAGCATAGTCGTATTTAGGCTCACACTACAATGGAAAGTGTCCTTTTTGCACCAAAACATACTTCTGCAGCTGCTGTAGCCCCCGCAGTTGTAGCCCTGAGCTCCTATGCACTCCTTCACGGCAAGCGCAGGGCCTCTAAAAGGAATTTTATCTGGGGGTACAGTTTCTTTTGGGCCCCTTCCCAAAGTGTGGGGTGAAATAGAGTGAGGGGAGGATGCAACGGCTGGAATAGTCTTTGAAGCCCAGGTCTGCTGGACTTCCCACTGCAGAGTCCAGGGGATGCCCATGTGGCATCAGCAGTTAGATACAGAAAACCAATCACACTCCTAAGTCTCTCTAAAATATTTAAATATAGAAAATCATTATACAAAATAAGCATTATCATATTTAGTCTCACACTAGAATAGAAAGTATTCTTTTTGTATCAAAACTGACTTCTGCAGCTGTATCCCGGAGCTCCTATACATTCCTTGAAGGTGAGCAGATCTATCATGCTATACAGTGTGTACTGCATTGAACAATAAAATGAAAGATGTTTATTGAGACTACTAAAGAAATCTTGCAACGTTTTCCTTCTAGATACAAGACTTCTCCAGAAAAGGTTTACATGGAATTCTAAGTTCATTGACATGGTTACTGAGGCATTAAATTAAGTGAGGCATTATACGTGTGATCATCTCCTGTGTGTATCTTTTTAAATTGCCACAGGGTGGAGATACATTCCAGATTGGGACTGGGGTATGAATGGAGTTTATTTTGTCCCTATGCCATTTTTACCCACTGAAAATTACCTTCATCAAGTGGCTGTTTACCTCTGAAAGTGTTGTTACATCACCACCCTTTAAGAAAAAAAGTATTCAGGTTCCAAAACAATTATAAATTCTACTGAAATGATAAAGCCTACCCCCTTTCCCCCAGCCACCCCCCCATACCCCCTGAGGGTCTCTCCTTTCAGCTCATGAAATACGGAGGCAGCTGGCATGAAAAGAAACAGACACAAGACAAGTGATCTCGCATTGAAATTAGTAATTTGCAGATTTTTCGTTCTGTAGAACACAGCTGATAAGAACCACAATGACACCTGAATATCCTCCCAGGATATTTAAAACTCATTTTCAGAGTTCTCTTTGCATCCTTTCAATGAGAAGATATGTTAGGCTTAGTATTGCCTAGGAAGGAAGCATCTCTTTTTTCAGAGACTGCTTAGTTATCCATTGATAAAGAACTATGCAGGTGGTTTGTATTAGCCAAGTATATACAAATGTATACATTATGCACAATAAGATGGTAAAATTCTGAACTGTTCCCCTTAATGGGGAAGTCCTATTTTATTAATATTTTCCATTGCAAAAAGCATACATAGGCCCCATATCCTTGGGTTTATTCATCTGTGGATGCAGGTAGGCCCCCCACACCCCACCCCCAGAGGCAAGGGGCGCTGTTTTAAGTTATTCTAAGCCTGGCAGAGTTCATGGGCGGATGCACGTGCCTCTGGCTGGTGGGTGTAGGGCATCTCCCCATATCCACTGATTCACATAACAAATTTCACAGATTCTGGAACAGAACCCCTTGCAGATATGGGGGCACGCCTGTATTGTGAGCAGTAAATCGAGCAAATCAGGGAGAGGTCTGCACTAAACTTTCAGTGTACAGGTACTCATTTACTACATGGAATGAGCTCTTTTTTTTTTTTTGTTGCATAGTGGAGCATTACAGAATATGACTCCACAACTCTAATCTGAAGTGAGGCTATCCTGAGTGTTATCACCTCACTCTGCATAGTTTAAATTAGTTATTGTAGTGTAATCTACACATAATTAGTATACAGTATATTAGTTTCCTGTCCGGTATGCATGATCTTCAAGTAGCCTTGGAGCAGTTAGCAAAAGTGCAATCTAGATACTTGTAGAACATAATATAAAATACCCACCTGCCTTGGCTGTTTTCTTACAGCTCTGTTGTGAGTAGAGATGTTTGTTTTCAGTGAGTAAGGTAGGACTACAAGCTAAATTTTACGAAACATAATGAGCTTACTTTGAGTAAAATAACAGTTTTCAAACACCTCTAGTTATGAGGCATCAGATTTTAAGATTACAGTCCTAAGCATAATTACTTGGAAGTATGGCCCACTGCAACTAGTCATCTCTGAATAATCAAGGTTACAATTGGACTGAGTACAGTACTATTATGTTGGATAGTTTTAGGAGGTAGGGAGGACTAGCTGTTAATTTTGAGGGTACTCAGATATTTGCCCTACTTTAGCAGCATTTGATACCATATGTATTATGAATTTAATTGCTGTGGGGACTGGGGACAGATCAGATCCACCTAGGGAGCAACACCTTTCAAGTGCTAGTGAACTTTCAAGTTTGTCAAAACATACTGTGGGCTACCATTAAGTAAGAAGGAGTAGAGAATACTGTATCAGGATTCCACAGGGCTTTTTTGTTGAAAATATTTTGTTGGCATCCTTCAGTCTCGGAAGACTATGGTGTCACACTCTGAATGGTGGTTCTGGAACAGAGTGTCCTCTCCAGTGCGTGAAGCCTGGGTAAAGTAGATATGGAGGATAGACTGTTACCCATGCAGCAAATCCCCCCTCTCCATGTTGCTGAAATGGTCCAATGGAAAGGCAGAAGCCAATACGGTTGGTTCCAGCAGCATCACAGGAGTTGCCAGAACATAACTGTGTTCAGCCATGAATTGCCTCAGGGACTCCGGCTCCGGATTTTGCCTCGAGGTTGATTCCTGAAGCCTTTCCCATAACTGGATGTAGCCAGAAGGCAGTGGAGGGTTTGGGATCAGAGATTTCCTTCTCTCAGATGAGCTGCCTTCCCAGGCTCACGAGTCCTATCTACCTGGTGGCTGTTTAGTCGCCTCTTAGGACAAGTACAGCCAAACTCAGGGCCTGTTCTTATCCCCCAGCCCCCAGGGATCAGTTGAAAATAACACAGTCTGATTCAAATTCTAGACCATAAAGCACCTAAAGATGTGTTTCAGTATAAGTAAGTGTAAAGTCATGCACATTGGGGCAAAAAATCAAAACTTCACATATAGGCTAATGGGTTCTGAGCTGTCTGTGACAGATCAGGAGAGAGATCGTGGGGTGGTGATGGACAGATTGATGAAAGTGTCGACCTAGTGTGCGGCGGCAGTTAAGAAGGCCAATTCTATGCTTGGGATCATTAGAAAAGGTATTGAGAACAAAACGGCTAGTATTATAATGCCATTGTACAAATCAATGGTAAGGCCACACCTGGAGTACTGTGTCCAGTTCTGGTCGCCGCATCTCAAAAAGGACATAGTGGAAATGGAAAAGGTGCAAAAGAGAGTGACTAAGAAGATTACTAGGCTGGGGCACCTTCCTTACGAAAGACTACGGTGTTTGGGCCTCTTCAGCCTAGAAAAGAGGCGTCTGAGAGGGGACATGATTGAGACATACAAAATTATGCATGGGAAGGATAAAGTGGATAGAGAGATGCTCTTTACACTCTCACATAATACCAGAACCAGGGGACATCCACTCAAATTGAGTGTTGGGAGGGTTAGGACAGACAAAAGAAAATATTTTTTTTACTCAGTGTGTGGTCAGTCTGTGGAAGTCCTTGCCACAGGATGTGGTGACAGCATCTGGCCTGGATGCCTTTAAAAGGGGATTGGAGAAGTTTCTGGAGAAAAATCCATTATGGGTTACAAGCCATGATGTGTATGTGCAACCTCCTGATTTTAGAAATGGGCTATGTCAGAAGGCCAGATGCAAGGGAGGGCACCAGGATGAGGTCTCTTGTTATCTGGCGTGCTCCCTGGGGCACTTGGTGGGCTGCTGTGAGATACAGGAAGCTGGACTAGATGGGCCTATGGCCTGATCCAGTGGGGCTGTTCTTATGTTCTTTCTTCCATAATGCTGCCATGACTGAATGCTTAAATTCTCTCGATACATTCTTCTCCTATCGTCCAGAAATGTTTGCATACAATGTGCTAAGTATCTTTCTGCATATCATCTTCCGAGCTATACCACCCCTATCCATCTTGGAAACCAAAACTATTTTTAACATTAGATCTGTTGGAAGCTGCATGGTCTTAACCTCTGTGCTTAAATGCATACATTGCAGGAATTGCACAAATGAACTGTTCTATTCAGTAGGGCTGCGATTTTCAAACTCTCCTGGAGTTTGAAGCCTGCAGTAATTCCTGCGGAGGCCAGGGCCCTCAGTCTGACAACCTCGTGATGCCCCAGTCTGAAAACCTCTGCAGTAGGGCATATAATCTCACAACAAGGATAGAAGGCACAAAAGAACAATTGCTTTGATAAATGACCTATTCAGGCTACCATCCTTACCCATTCAGCATTCAGACACACATGATATCAAAGAGCTTTTGAAATTATTTAATGAAATTAAAATGATTTTGCTTTCTGACATCTCATTACCTCTATACAAATAATTTATAATTCATTTACATAATGTACATGTTTTTTTTAATACAGATATAGCCAAAACACAGTTCAAAGTATTTGCATACCTTGTGGGGTTTGTAAACATCTAACTGCAGCACCATGCTGGGAGAATTAATTAAAGAAAGCTTTGTTGCAGATAGGAGATTTGTAAAAAGGATAAAGAAATAAAAGGCACTGTCTTATAAAGCAGGTCATGGAGTATCAATAATACCCATGACTCTATAAGGCACTGACTGACCACTTTTATGATTTTCCCATCTGCAGCACATATCCCCTTTCTACATTCCAGCATCCCTCTGCCCTTAATGCTTTCCCTTGCAAAAAGCCTTATGGCCCTGTTTGTCAGTTGTTGATGTTCAGACAGCAGGCAACTGAAATGGAAGTACTGTTTCTGCTGAGAAATCTGAATGCTTTGCTGTGCAAAACATCCCACTGTGTGCATCCTGTGCTCTGCTCTTGAAATGTGGGTGACTTACTGAACACTGGTTACATCCTCAGGCTGCTGTCTGTCCTCCATTGCAAAAGAGTAGAATGTTGGTCTGTAGCCAAAAGCTGACCAAGTTTCACAAAACCCTACAAACTAACCAGTGTATTGTGACAAGAGCTGTGAAGGACTACAGGCCATTACATCAGATAACATGTAATGGTAGATATAGAAATGCACACTGAGTAAGGTACATTAGAAAATACATAGCAAGTAAACAAGGTGAGGACTAAAGATAAAGGGAATGCAAAACACAGTGATGATGCAAAGACAGACATACACATCTGATGAAATAGAGAGCTAAGCTTCCCATTTACCTATCTTCCTCTGCCCACTGCCACCCCTACCCCTAACAGTAGGGAAATACCCTACTAATATCAGTTCTCATTATCTACTAGGGTTAGTTTCCTGGAAAATCTAGTGAATTAACGGATACTGAATCATGGAGCCTATGCGGAAATGGAATTAGGTTCCAGGAGACTCTCTTTAGTATGAAGTCTGAACTTTATGAACTGGGATCTTAGATTTCAGGTTAAGATTGAAGGGCTGGGTGATTAGGGCTCATCAACATCTCCAAACATCTGATGCTTCCTCCTCTATGTTTGCATCCCTTGATGCATTGAAGGTTGTGGCAATGGGATTTCTCTATGCTAGCTATTCCTTGACTCATTGAAGGTTGCTGGCCTAACAACAAGGCCTAAGAGTTCAACAGTAGGGAGGGGATTGCTTCACCCATCCTCTATGTCCACCTGTCTCTTGGCTCCTTCCCTGGGCTTGCCTCAGCCCCAGCACAGACCTCAGATAGCCTTGCAGAGATCTCTCATCATCTGCCTGTCATCACTGCCAGAGTTGTGAAGGTTCAGCTGGAGTCCTCAATATGGTGGAGAAGTCTGGAAGCGGACACAAATGTGTCCAACGATTCTCTAAAGGCTAATACCAATGCCTGTTTGATGCAGAAAACCGACCCAATCCAGACAACTTTCTAAAAAACAAGGAGTGTAACTGGCTCCATCTCACAGATTACTAGAACAGAGTCACAGATAATGAGAGGTAGCTGGCAATTCTGCCCCTCGCAGAAAAGCGAATTTGCAGATAGCGAATTCGCATATAAAGAGAGCTGACTGTACTCCCCAAAGCTCATTTTGCAATATGCCAGCTTATTTGGTCATCACAAAGAGAGATGACTATAAAGGCAAAGTGCAGAAAATGCTGGGAAACTACCAAGTTAGTTTATGGAGATTCCTTGCAGCTTTTGAGATTAGGGTACAAACTAGAGCACACAGGCAAATCAACAGCATCTTCACCAAAGGCAAAATTATCACCTCATGCTTTGCAAATAGATTGGCATGCCACCAGGTGGGCAGCTCTGGAAAATAAGTTCATAATGGCCCAAAATACTGTTCAATCAAATATTTAAAGCATAGAGATGTTTAAGTAGGAGTTGTGCAAATGACTTTCAGACATGACAACACTGCATTTCTCACAACTTGTGGAATATTCAGAGTGCATCACAATGGAAGAAAAAATCTCTTATATGGTTAAATTCATACTCTCTTATGTATCGAGGGGAAAAAATTGAAGTATAGCTAAAGCAGTTGTGTTATGACCATGGTCAGAATGTTTGGGTTGTGTTATGACCTTAGTCAAACTGTTTTCCTTGTCCCTCCTTAGTGTATGAGGGGATCATTTTATGCAGAAAGACTTGTTTGATCATTACTCTATATATTATTTTACTAGAAGAGTTCAACCCTTGATTTCATAGGAAGATGTTTTAGGGAAGCAGAGATAATGCAGTGAAGTCCCCAAACAAACTAGCAGCCAACCAGTGAAGGAACTGCACAGTCATTGCAAAATAGGATTATTCTATTCAGAATGCCAGACTGAAGCCACTCAGCTGATGTGAGTTATATGACAAAATTTCCACAGGATGATCTTCAAACTGGCCCAACCTTTTAGCAAATTCCAGTTTAAAAACTAGAGGAGAAGTATAAAAGACAACTGATGGGAGATATGCAATTTCTCTAGTGGTGGTCACAAATCACAAGTCACAAATCAATCATAGAGCATGAAACAATGCCAGTATAATTAAACGTGTGAATGCCAGTATAGTGCAAACTGTAATACAGCCTGACCTCGGTACCTGTGAAGGTTCTGTTCCTGGAACCCACATGGATGCCAAAATGCACAGAAAGTGAATTCGTGGGTTGGGGCTTACCTGACCTCCAGACCCAATTGGAAGTGTCTTCTGGCATATTTGGAGGCTTTCTGAGGCTCTGCTCAGCCTCTGCAGACCTCAGAAAGTCCCTCAGAGGTGTCAGAGATGTGCCGATACTCGTAAAACCGGAAGTGCCTCTCCAATACCTCTGGGGGCCTCAGAAAGCCTCCTGGAAGCAACCAGATAACACTTTACTAAAAGAAGTGTAACTTTTAACCAGGTCCCTGAGAAGTCATTTTAATGAAAATGTATTTAACATTAGTTCTTTCATTTGTTATGCAAGTGGTAAGACAAAACTATCTCCTCCTATTGCTGATGTAACAAAATACATGGAAAATTTCATTCCTGACATTTCCTGAGCTTATTATGCAAAAGAGTGTGAAAGAATGACATAGAAGCCCAAAAACACCATCACTTATCCCTTCCTCTTACAGCTACACTTGCAGTTTATCTTCTGCAATTGTAGCACCTTACAGTTTACCCGAGCTGGGCTAGGCTTTATTTCTTGCCACAGACTGGAAATACTGTGTTGGCAATGTTCTCTTGCTTTTTTCGTTTTCACCTTGAGCCCTTTATGTTGGGTTTCAATAGGACTGTTACTTTACTCATTGAATAATGCCTGCAAAAGTGTTGATGGGTAGCAATAAAGATTTAGGTAAGTATTTGGCCAGTCCTACATCTTCCTCTTCGTGGAAGCTGGTCCGCCTAGTCTGTGTCTTTTGCAAACAGTAGCTAGGTTCTAGACATGGAGACACTTCAATACTGTGAAAAAAATAAGAATTAAGAAAGGTCATTCTTTGTTAATGAAAAGATAGAGGGGCATGGGAATGCCCAAACCTTGATGGTGTAGACCAAGGGTGCCCAAACCCCAGCCTGGGGGCAGTTTGTGGCCCTCAGGGACCACCAATCTGGCCCGCAGGGAGCCCTGTCTCCACTGACAGGCCCACCAGAGACCACGCTGGTCTAATACAACTGCTCTCAGTGCGAGGGCCAACTGTTTGACCTCTCGTGTGAGCTGCAGGCCAAGGGCTCCCTCCGCTGCTTGGTGTTTCACATCTGTGATGCAGCAACGGCAGCAAAGGAAAGGCCAGCTTTGCTTTGCACAAGGCCTTTTATAGGCCTGGGGCTACTGTGAGACCTTCAGTCATTCATAAGTTCCATCTCTTAATATATTAATTTATATAAATTAATTCTTTTTTTCCCGGCCCTTGACACACTGTCAGAGAGATAATGTGGCCCTCCTGCCAAAAACTTTGGACACCCCTGGTGTAGACAGGAGAGAGTGCTATGGAGTACATAAAGGAAAGGGGTTTGTGGGGAATGAGTGGGTGGTGGGGGTAACAGGAGGTGCAGAGAGAGACCTGTGGGTAGATGAGAGGTGAAGTTGCAGAGAGACTTGTGTGTGATAAGTTTTAGAGAAAGTTGAAGAGAGATTGGTAAAGTGGGAAACTGGACCACAGAGCTAACAGAGGGGGAAAAGGATAACTGAGAAATGGATCTGAGGTCATACCTGTGAGTAAGGCAAACAGAAACAGAAGGCATAAAGAGATGGGGTATAGACCTGTGATGCTGTAGAGGTAGAAAAGAAAGTGCAGACTATGGGCTATAGAGAGAATGTTATGGAGAGATGTTCAGAGAAACTGGCAGCAGTGCATAGAACAGCTCACGCATTATGGTGTATGGGAAGAAATAGGGAGCCAACAGGGTTAAAAAGGAAACACTGATTAAAGCAGAAATCCAATGCTGATGTAGCAATGAGGTTCTCAACTGAGCAATGCTATGACAGTGACTCCTTAGCTTAAGCATGTCTCACTAACTGGCATCAGAAAGGGAAGGAAGGAACTAATGGGAGGAGCCATACCTTATCACATTCTTGTAGACTCGTTTGGAGTCTTTGTCCAGGCACACAGTGAAGGTCCTTTGTTCTGTGCTTCTGATATTGATGTCGCGTGTTCGGATTTTGTTTGCCACTAACTGAAACAAAAACTCTACTTAGAAAAACTCTCATCCAAGAGGCTGGATCCAAGCAACTGATATAGTATGTGTGTAATGACTATGGATCTTTTACAAAACACACAAAATCAGTACCACAAGTCTTGTCTCTGCTTAGCAAAAGAAAACCAGACTTGTTACAGCATAGTGCTCATGGCGGGTAGTTGCAGGAGAAATTCCACTCTTGAGAACCCTCAAGATCAGGGTGGGGGGAGCAAGGGAATTTCTTTGCCTTTGCCAATATGACATTTTTCATAAATGCATGTTGGAAGAGTAATGACATCAACAACATTCCAGCTGCACCAAGATAAAGACTGACTTTCTAAAAGCCTTGACCAATTATCAAGAGGAAAAAAATATAACTGAAACAGTAACACATGCTGACAGTTCAGCTGATATTATTCAACTCTTTTTAAGCAGCATGATCTGTGGCAAACTAGCTGTACTGCATCTGCTGAGAGTCCATCACCAAATCACTTTAGCAGCAGAAAGTGCTGGCTAATGGAATCAAAGGGCAACCAGCCATCATCAAGGCCGCTGAACAGTTTTAATTTCCAGTACATACGTATCCTGTGTTTATTCCCCAAACTGGCAGTTTTCAAACCCAAGAGCTAACATATCAGTTTTTGCTCTAGGAAAGCCAGGCTTGCAAAACTGATAGTGCAGGTATAACACACCCAAGTCACATGTAGGCAGTTTGAAGTGATTTAAGGTCAGTGATACTCTCTATAAATACTGTGTTCAATACTTTGTTAAGATTGCTGAATGAAATTGCCTTCAACTGTAAAAACCCAGTTTTAAGACTTTGTGATGTATCATTGTAAAGGATCAAACAGATGTCTGGTGATCTGCTGATAAAGTGGTGGTGACAGTAAATTAGGTAATTACATAGTAATCGTAAACATAGTCTGCAATTTGCACATATTTGTGAACGTTTTCTCAAAAAGATATGTTTTTGTTGGAATTAGAATTAACTATCCACTTTTAGCAAGACATATCCACTGGACAGATAAACCACTAGGGGCCCAATCCTATCCAACTTTCCAGCACCAGTGCAGCCACAATGCAAACCCAAGGTACGGGAACAAATGTGGGAATGTTCCAAACAATGTTCCCGTACCTTGAGGAGGCCTCCAAGACTGCCTCCCCAACACAGGAAGCAGTGCATATCCCATAGGCACAGCAGCACCAGCACTGGAAAATTGGATAGGATTGGGCCCTAGGTCAGCAGAAAAAAATGAAATAAAAGAAATTACAGTCCTTATGATCAGGCTCAACAATTACACAATAATGGATCCAGGATTGCTGATTTTTTTTACTTCACAAAACATTTAGAATTGCTCCAAAACCTATCCTGTACGTGCAGTGGATTTATAAATTTCACTGAAGTGTTCATAATGTATGATTTTCTCCAATTTTCTACTTGCTTGAGAGACCAGTTTTACCCTGCAAGTGTTAATCATCATCACTAAGATGCTAACTGTGAAGAATCAAAATCCTACTTACAGAATATGATCGTCCTGAGAGGTTTGTTGTTTTTATGACTTCAGCAATATTCACATTTAAGCACACCAGATCTGGTAGAATAATAATGAGACATTGAAGAAACAACTCAATGTTATTCCCTTCCTTTGACTTGACCCTGCCCAATGACAGTACATTGCCCCAGATTTTTGCTACATAAGCATGCCTGACATAGTTCCCAATAGCAGCCAAAGTGGGCTCTAGAACACAGTGTAGTGCATTAAATGCCTTTGCTAAGACATACCATAAGGCCAAATTCACTCCAATCTTTTCACTTTCAAGATGAGCGCAAAGGATATGAAATAATTGCACAGTTCTGACTCCATTGTTGTGGGGAACTGAAATGTTTCTCAAGGAAGCAATTCTGCTACAGGGATATCTCAATTTCTCAGGTCTCAAAATTGCTGAGAAAAGAGAAAGTGTGTGTGTACACTCCCCATAATGCGGTTGCTTACATTTCATTGGCATCTATTGGATGTGATAACCAATACAATTCTTCTCATGCCTATTTGTGACTTTTAAAAAAAGAAAAACTAATTTACCAACTTAGCACTCCTTCACTGCATCTCTTAGAACGCATATAGGCATACATATAAACAGAAACCTCCCTGCTCTGAAAAGCTTTCAAGGCATGGTTATTGTCACATGCAATCTTCTCTCAAGGACCAAGTTTAGGGGGAATAAACTCTGCCAATTGAAATCTGAAGCAAATGCGCAAAGCACTGATTGGCTTGGAATCTAGAATATTATGTGGGACCATCTCCCCAGAGCAATATCAAGTCTTTGCTAAGCTCCAGAACAGGCCAGCTGGCAGCAGAAGGTGGTTCTGGCTCAGGCAGGTGAGAAGCAAATGGACTTGAGGCAGATGTGGCCAGTTACAAGATTAGGCAAGTACAGTGAAGCAGGGCAAGAAAGACTTCCATCTTTCTTTAAGTGAACAAAATTGAGGAAGTCTATGTGGTTACTTGATGCAGCAAGTTGCTCAGTCAGGAGAACCATGTCTAGGGAAGTTCTGTGTAGAGGGTCAGCAGTGCTCCTAATCACTAAATGCTACAACATTGGAAACACAGCAAACAGAGATGCTTTCTACCTCCACCTCATGTCTTTACCTTCGGTCTTACTTGAGGGAATGGCTTTCATAATCAGGCCTGTGGAGCGCAAAGAAACTGCCTCCTCCTTCTCACGGTTACTGAGCAAAACCTAGACAGAAAAAATTCTTGCTGTCACCATTCTGTTTCATGGCAATGAATACAGTAGCCCTTAATGGAAACAATGGACCAGGCACCTGTAGAAACCACTTGTTGCTTAATGGTGAATTGAGAGGGAAAAGATAATGGCCTGGTCTCTGATCCAGACTGGGCTCATTGCAAAAATAAAGGCGTCAACCCGTCTTAAGAAAATAATTTCTAAATTTCAACCTTCTGGCTCTAATTCAGGCTTGAGACAGTGAAACTGTTCAGTTATGGCATACATTCAAATCATTTCCCTTAGTAGCTTATTCAATAACTGGAAAATTATAAACAATAATAGGAAAAATGTAATCCTAGAACAAGAGGGCACAAAAAGCATGAAATAAACAATTTAGAGCCCGATCCTGTGCTTGGCAGCACAGCTCTGTGCCACCGAGCACTGTCGCAAACGTGCTGTAAGGCATGCTTGCAAGCCTCACTGCCAGGCTCACACCCGTGCTAGCTCAGCACCGGCCAGTGCTGGGCTAGCGCGGGGCAGTCACCCAGCTTCCGTGGCTCAGCATTCTCCCGGACTGCAGAGCCGTGGCATGGTAGGCAGGTGTAAGGACGGGGAGGAGGTATTCCAGGGAGGGGGGAGACTGCTGGGAGGCAGAGAGATGGTGGGGGGAGGCATGACGGGGAGGTGTGACAAAGGGAGGGGGTGGGCTAGAGGCGTGCCTGGGGGAGGGATGGGAGGTGGGTCTGCGGAGCTCTGCTCTGTAGGATCCAAGGCACTCGTGCAGGGTTGTGTGCCCTACACGAGTGCCTTTACCTTACCACCTACCTTTTGGTCAGCAATGAAGTGAGTAGCCCTATTGCTAGGCTGCTTACCTTACCTGGGAGAAGGGGACAAAAGTTCCTTTCTCCTGAGGCAGCTCCTGCGGTAGCCCGGGAGTTTTCTGTGCCGCCGAGCCTGGGTGCTCCGGGCAGCTCAGGATTGGGCTGTCCGTTATTGTTTATAATTTATTTATTTATTTTACTGTCTTAACAGCTTTGTGAACTACTATAGTTGAAAAGCGGAATATAATTCTTAACAATAATAATAATTACAGATTGGGTCAAAGGTGAAACTACATGTTTCATCTTGACTGCATTTCTTTTCCTTTGCAAAGTGGGCTAGGAGGGGAAGGCTTTCAGTGGAGATGTGACCTCGCCCAACACTTTTCTTCTCCAGCTCCCCTTGACACAGCTGTTTTTCCCCCAGCAGAGATTCTAGATTTGCATTTTCATTACAGACTAGGTCTGGAACCTGGACTGAGGAGAAAGCAGCTCGGGTGGAGGAGCGAGGGAGGCTGGTGGAGAAAAGCAGCAGGTGAGGGAATGGCTAGGGGATGGCTAAGTGCTGTTGCCCAACGCACCACTTTTCTTTTGGGAATCACACCATCCTGGCCCTGCTTTACAAAAGGAGATCTGATGCGTAGACTTGGTGACACATGGTAGACATAGAGCATGCAGTTCTACCATTGTGGCATCGTGAGTTTCAGATGGTGATTATGAGAGTCTTTGGGAAACGTTCTAGATCAGGGGTACCCAAACCCCGGCCCTGGGGCCACTTGCGACCTCGAGGCCTCTCAATGCAGCCCTCAGGGAGCTCCCAGTCTTCAATGAGCCTCTGGCCCTCTGGTGATTTCTTGGAGCCCACACTGGCCTGATGCAACTGCTCTCAGCATGAGGGCAACTGTTTGACCTCTTGCGTGAGCTGTAGGATGAGGGCTCCCTCCACTGGTTGCTGTTTCACATCTGTGATGCAGTAGTAGCAGAAAAGGAAAGGCCAGCCTTGCTTTGTGCAAGGTCTTTTATAGGCCTTGAGCTATTGCAAGACCTTCATTCATTCATATAAGTTCATCTTTAATATATTCATTTATGTAAACATATGTAAATTTATTCAAATTTGAAATGTAAATTCTTTTTTTCCCCTGGCCCCCGACACAGTGTCAGAGAGACGATGTGGCCTTCCTGCCAAAAACTTTGGACACCCCTGTTCTAGGTTACTAGAAAAGGGGTTTAGGGACTACATGGAAAAAGAGATACAGAAGCTTCACTTTTTAAGTTGAAGTTAGGACCAGGAAGTTGTTCCCTATGGAAGGCATAATTGTTCTACAGTTACACAAGTGGGACTCACTGCATTTACTTACTCCAAACAGCACTGCACTACAGGAATTCCTGGTAATTCAAATGGGATTATTTAGGAAACAAGAGCAGGTAGGAATTACACTTTATTTTGATTATTTTTTTTAAAAAATGTTGGTACTATATTCTAATCAAGTAATGTTTTTGTTTCAACTTTATGGTCTAACAATTACAGTTACTACATTATGAAACAGTACTAATTTCTTATTGTGAACTGTATTTTATGCCTTTAACGTGGCAGCTTTAATGTGGTACAGTAAACAATGGGAAAAAGAAAAGAAAAGAATGCTCAGATGTGCAAGATAGTGGCCTAGGTGGGGTCCATGGATGCAAGTGACCCCGGGTGGTACAGCTGGGAGCAGTGGTGCCACCCCAGCCATGCTGCCCTGAGGGTGCCCATGCCTGCTGCTTTCCCCCAGAGGTGTTCCGAGGTCGCGCATGGCCTTCCCGGCCCTCAGAAGACCTTCTTAAGGCCTCCAGAGGGCCTTTAAACATCACTTCTGGTTTTTGGCTGAAAATCAGAAGTGACGTTTAAAGCCCCACACCCGGAGGCCTTAGAAGGAAGGGCAGCACCTTCAGGCATGCCTCCGGGCATCACAGTGGCCAGGACCACCACTGGTGCAAAACTACTATTCTGGACCATGCATGAGATAAGAGGAGATGCAGGGCAGGGCCAAATGATCTGTCTAGAAGCCCTGTCTTTCGGAACATTCAAGTGCTTGGACCATGTGAGTATGGGAAAATAAAGTTACATGGTTTCTGACCTCTGGACCAGTGATGAAAGCAAACTGCAAGTTTTGCCAATCCTCTGAACTCTATTTATCAGGGTGAAATATTTTGTCAGAATTCCATGCTGGTTTCTGATAGGTCTATAGACCTATCTGTTTCCTTGAGAGAGCATGGATGACACATGTGCTTAGTCCTGCCCCACCCCACCCATGCAACAATCAGAATTTGTCTGTTCAGCTGATCATAGGGAGTGTGGGGTGGTACAACGTGCCCATCATTGGCACTCTACAAAGAAGTCATCATATGTTCATCTCCCCGGGAGATGAGCGCCTAAATAGGACTTAAATCTCACCATTTTCTCCCACAAAATCAGTAGCAACAAGGCATACCAATATCCACTTTTTGTAATTTCTCTAACATTCTCACCTTTTTATATGCAAGTGTAAGATCTACACCAGGAACTTCTGTCACTGCTTTCTTCTTCATCAGTGTACTTTCTGTAAGAGAGAGATCCATCAATTACAGTGAGCTGAGATGGCAGGACTATTGTTGTCCTGGGGGATTCGGACGCCCAGCCTCTGCTGGGCTCAGACTGAGCTCTGAATGCAAAAAAATATGACTTCCAGTTTGACTGAGAAAGTGGAAGTGACATTATAAGGCATTGGGAGGCCTGGGGAAACCCTCCAGCTCCCCTCGCCTCTGAAGGGGGCATGCCCTCGAGAGGCAGACCCAATCAGCAAATAACTGAACTCGTGGATATGGGGGCCTCCTTGTACTAAAATTATGCAGCGTTCATCAGAATATATTTAGTTTAAGTTTCAGATACCAGTTTGTTAATATCAGTTCATTAATAGTTTTAGGTTTCAATTGGTTAATAAAGTATCCAACATTGTCTATTATACTTTGTCCCCGTCCCCCCAAAAGGGTACGCATTTTATAGAATACCATTCTATACAATCCCTAGATAAAGTATGTATAGTCAGAACAAAATAAGCTTCCAACAATTCAACATATCCAGATGGGAAGACCATGGTGGTGTTAAAAGATTAAAATCCATGTGGTTAAAAAAGTCCAATGTTTCATTCTGTAACATTTTCAGAACTCCATCAGGGAAACGTGCCTGGATCGTGTCCACATGATGTTCAACCCAGGCTCGTTTCCCTGATGGAGTTCTGAAAATGTTACAGAATGAAACATTTTATCTGGTGTGCTCCCTGGGGCATTTGGTGGGCCGCTGTGAGATACAGGAAGCTGGACTAGATGGGCCTATGGCCTGATCCAGTGGGGCTGTTCTTATGTTCTTATGAAACGTTGGACTTTTTTAACCACATGGATTTTAATCTTTTAACACCACCATGGTCTTCCCATCTGGATATGTTGAATTGTTGGATTGTTGCTGGCCATGAAAACCTACGGACATAAAAAATAAGCTTCTTTCATAGTTTGTCAGGTATTCTACAGAATGTCTGAGTTTCACACAATGCCTGTAACACATTCATTTTCAAAATGAAGGAAAAAAGTTGCTCTGAGATTTGGTGTTTTTAATGCCTTGAGGGTTAGGGGTTAGTAGTAGATAATGTTATGCTATTCAGCTGAAAGATGACAAAGATACAGAAGGGAGAAGTCTGGCTAGGTCTCCCTTTGAATGCAGCCAAAAATGAATGGGAAAAATAAAATAAAATGAACAAACCAATCAAATGCAAAATGAATTGAATTTGAACCAATATTTTTAAGATGAAACAAATTATTCTTTTTTCTTGCACACCTTTAACAACCACAAGTCACAGTGGTCCCCAAACCTACCTCTGTCACACCACCCTGAATGCTGCAGGCATGGGGGTTGGCACCCAGAAGTAAGTGGCAATAATATCACAGCCAACTACTTCTGGGTTCCAAGCACCCAACATGACGTTGGAAATGGAGGTAAGAAGCTTGAGGCAGGCGGGTGGGCTTTTCAGACAGCAAAAACCTTGCATATGGAGCTCTGCTCACTGAGCAAAGCCTCTCTAAGGTCTTCAGTGTCATGTCAGGTGCTTGTTGCTGAGCAGCTCAAGTGGCAAGCATCCTGCACTGCCCCTGCACATTTGCTGCACAGCCCCAAGTAGCCATGCCTCCCAGTTTGGCGATTTCTGACTTATGCTAAAAAAACAAAAGGAGGCAAGAGCCTTTCATGTACTTGGACATTAATGGTTTTCCCAACTGGAGAAGTTATAGGATTCAGAACAAAAGCACAAACTTGAAGAGAGCTCTGGTAGGAGAGAAGCAGACCTCGGGAGGGGCTGAATTCTTCAGGGGTTACACTCATTTCAATGAGGAAGGTGTTCTCAATTGGTTCCAAAGCAGTGTTATTGAAATGAAGCTGAAAGGCAAGAAGAGGCTTTCAGGGCATAATTCCTTCTTAGATGATAGTATGTTACCAGTGAATATACTGTAAAAATAATGTTTTATTAAATCTGATGGCACAGTAGTTAAAGAACAGAAAGAGGGCACTGACCTTCACTGCATAGATTTGGAAGAAGATCGGGTGCAAGCCAAGACGCACATAGTATGCAATCACATCAATGATGAACAGTTCAGAGACTGTGGCTTTGCTTGGAGAAGAGGGCTGCATGAGAGATGAGATGTTTGTATCAGTCCAAACTGTCTGTATAGCTACCCACACCTGCTAGATGAACTAGGATGACCCAGAACAAGCAAGGCGCCCATTTAAATACCTCACTCTTCACACTAGATGAGAGCTAGTGGGAGTCTCAGTTCTTGCCATTCCAGCCTGCCCTTCTTAAATAGAAAGTTCAGTGATGGTGGAAAATTGAATGCAAGTTGTAACTAGCCTTTCATGCACAATAATGCTAACAGAATTAGATTTCCATCTAGGTGCAAAATGGGGAAACTCTTGTACCTAACAACTACAGCGTTTTGCTGCACATTTTATGCAGTCCTCAGATTCTGGGGATGAGATAGAGGCCATTGATTAAATTCACAAACCCTACACTCACGTATTTCTCAGTTAGCCAATCATACCCCCATAGCCTTTTCAAAACAGTAGCTAGGAGGACCATTACAAAAGGATAGATCTGGGGCACTGCTTGGCCCCCTTTTGCCTACCCCAAAATTTATGTCCTTAACCAACCGCCAGTCAGTAATGGAGGCAGTGCTGGTTCCTTTTACTAGAAAGCCCTGTTACTTTTCGAAAGGAATAGAAGTAGACAGAAAGACTGCTCTCCTACCATTGTGGCCAGCTTTGGGATCATGTGACACAAGGTGTTAATGTTGCTCTCGTACCATGGATCTGCTCTTCCAAGGTAAGCAGCCAGCTCACAAGGTTCTGATTGGTCTGGCAGAGCATATGCCTGGAAGAGAAGAAACACATCAGGAGGGACTCAGCAGTTCACTGAGTAGGATCCCCACTCAAGGTACAGAATTCTGACAAGAAAGGATGAGACCCAGCACGGTCTGAAAACTACCCATACCCTCAAGCAAGGCCCTGAGCAAGGAGTTACCGGTGGTTCCTCCACAACAGGTACGTAGTAAAACAGAACCTTGAGCCTTGGTGTCAGAAATGCACGCCTGCTCTCCCGCTTCCTAGAAATCAAGAAAACTCTTTCAGGATATATGATGAGGCCACCCCAATATCTCTTATCTTCTTGTGCATGGGATGCCCAGAGACCCATGCATGCAGCATATTGGCAGTCACCAATTTAGGATGGACATTTCCAGCCATTAGCTAGAGGGGAGAGGGATATTGCTATTTCCATAGAGTTCCATGGCTGCATCCTCCTCACCTCTTCCCTCTATTTCTTTATTATCTACTTAGTTAAGAAATGTATATCCTGCATTTCTCCCTCTTTGTAGATATCCAAGGCCGCTATCTATTTGTCATTAGACTACTAAAAATACCTTAGGAGTCACATGGGCTCTCTTAATGTGACCTCCTGTCTTACTGTTCTCCTACTAGCATCTTGTTCTAATGAAAGTATGTCTATAAGGTTCCACAGAGTTCTAAAGGGCTTCCACAGAGTTCTATAAGGTTCCACAGAGTTCTAAAGGGCTTCCAAAATGCCAGTGGGATATTATGGTTCTACCTCTCTGAGTGAACTCTGTTCCAAAGGCTGCCAAACCCTCTTCCATTACTGTCTACAAAATGCCTCTTCTTGAACTCATCATGATGATGACTTACCTCATGGAATAATAGGCTTGAGCAAGGCGCCCCAGAACTCTGTCATCACCTAGCACCAAGACACGAGCAGTGTGCAGTCTTTTCATTGGCACCATAGGCTCCATGATACTCCCACCAGATTTCCGGTGCAGTTTCCCAGCTGTTGTTGAACCTTGTCCAGTGCAGCCACTGTGTAGGAAGGCTATGCTATTCAAAGAAGACCCCTTCTTTTTCATGCCACCTTTCCTCTGTAGGCGGGAGCGGTCAGCATCAGCACTGCAGGAAGGTGGAACTTCATCGCCTAATGTGGGCAAATCTCGCTCGATCCCACTGTCGTTGGATAGTATAGAGAAGCGGGTCTGCTCATCGTAATAGTCATAGTCAGGTCCCACTTCTTGAAACTCAAAGTTATCCAGCTCTGGACTCGGGGAATCCTGATCACAGGACTGACTTGGTGAACGGATGAACAGCACCAGCTCCTTCCCTGAAATGAGGAGATGGCTATAAAATTTCCAGAAGACCACTACAAAGATGAAGTCCAGGCCAGGGCATGACACAGGGTGGTGTCATGCCAATTCACATCTCCCATTTTATGCTCACCGTGGGGTATATGCTCATTGAGTCGAATGGCAGGCAGAATCCCCCATACTATTTAAATTTCTCTCTCGGTCAAGTGAGTACAGTTGAATTTGTGTAAGTTAAATTCATGTATGGAATGACTCCATTGTGACTTAAATATTCTCAGCTTCCCTGTTCTCCTGTACATGGTTTATCAAAGAGTTTGTAGATAAAGCCCAAAGATGCTTTGCCTGTGGTGAGTGATCAGGGTCACCCCCAGCCCATATGGTGCCTTTATGCACAGTAAAAAAAAAAAGTGCTTCTTCCCACCAGAAGTGATATTCTGCCAGTATCTTCCTCCTTCCCTTCATTCAGAGGTCTGAATGATGCCCCCTTAGATGTGGCACCCTTGTTTAGTACACAACCTGCACAACTATATGGGGCAGCCCTGTGACTGACTACTGTGCTTTCCCTGTGTCATCCCACTTGCTTCCCTGGCACAGAAGTGAAAGGAAAGAATGAAAACTGCTTCCAGGTAATATACAGGAATGTGTACGTTCATGCTCATTGCTCTCAGCCATGTTTAATATGCAAGATGAGATACTCACATAGCTGGTCTACATCTGTCCATAAGTGGAAGCTTATGTTAGGGTTGGGCAAAGGGATGTCTGAACTTTCTTCTACTGACGTCTGCCCCAGATCTGCAAGGAATAGGGAGCTTGTTGTTAATCCCATGGTGGTGTTAATCCATGGTGGGGTATACAGTGCAAGCCAGCCAAGCAAAGTGTCATGAGCAGTGACATGCCACACTTAATTGTTGTATAAAAAGCCCAGGATGCTTCCTATGGGAGCAGCAAGTTATATCACTTCTTGCAACCATGTGCCCAATGTGTATAATTTGAGACTTGGCCTATTTTGCCAGTTCGTCTCTTATCTATGCAGAGGCACATTCTTATTTGATCTTTACAACTGGCCTTGGGGGTCAGCCTTTTTGGTGCCAAGGTCTGTGAATCTCTATACAAGGGAACAATTGTAGACAAGCTACAGAGCAAAGACTTGATCCTTTGCATGCATAATGCACTTTCCATTGTTTCAGCTCCCATACAAATGACCTCATTAAATGGGACACTATTAGTTTTCTCTACTATGGGAGCCAAAGCCCAAACACTGTGGCTCCAGGCAATCTAGGAAGCTTAGCCCACAGGAAGGGACATTGCACCTGCCCAGAAAGTCTCAGGAAAAACTCAGGAACTAGCACCTTCTTTTATTATCTCAGAGCCCAATCCTGTGGTCGGCAGCACACAGCCATGCCGCTGACCACAGTCGCAAATGTGCCATAAGGCACGTTTGCAGGGCTCACCACTGGGCTCCCACCGGTGTTAGCCCAGTGCCAGCCGGTGCTGGGCTAGCGCCGGACAGTCACCCAGATTCTGCGGCTCCGCAGTTTCCTGGACCACCAGGCTGTGGAATGGCAGGTGGGGGTGTGAACGGGGGCGGCGAGGAGGTGTTCCGGGGAGGGGGAGGCTGGTGGGGGCAGAGAGAGAGGGTGGGGAGGAGGCATGCCAGGGGGTGGGCAGGAAGAGGACCCACAGAGCTGAGTTCCGCAGGATCCAGGGCGCTCGTGGAGGGCTGTGTGCCCTCCACAAGCGCCTTTTCTCTGCGGTAAAGTAAGTAGCCCCATTGCGGGGCTGCTTACCTTACGTGGGGGAAGGGGAGAAATTCCCCTTTTCCTGAGGAGCCTCCCGCAGTAGCGCAGGAGGCACTGGATTCGGCGGCAGCCCTCCTCGGTGCTGCCAAGTCTGGGCGCAGTGGGCAGCTCAGGATTTGGCTGCCCGTATTCTAGGGCCATACTTACTTTTCTCTGAAGTGCTCAGCACTGTGCTGTAGATTCTCTCCAGTTCCTCAATACACTGTCTGTATTCTGTCCTTGCCTCTCTTCCTGCATGTTCATTGGCTGCCACTACTTGCTGAAAACAGTGTTCTGTGACATCTAGGGGCTTTGCCTATCATAGAAAGAAGGAGTAATGAATAGCAGTCAGAATGAAGTTAATGGAATCATCCACTTGTAGATTTCCCACACCCCAACAAATGCTATCCATAATACAAAAACTGCAATATACGTATAAGAAAGTATACATTTCTTATATAGCAACATTTTGTGTTTTCCCTCAGAAATCCATTTTGCAACACTAAAAGCTCTTATAGTGAAAATTTTATAAACAACTAGAAACCAATTATTGAATTTCTGCATGAAAGAGAACAATGAGTTAATGCAGTGGTTCTGTAACTTTTCTGGCCCGCAGCTCTGCTGATCCTTGTGGCCATTGGCCACAGCTCCTCATTACATCACCTCACCTCAGTTACCCCCAAAATGGGGATGATGGTGTTATAATTATACACTAGAAACAAAACAAAAAAACAGCTGCCAGCACTCTGGGACTGCAATCCTAACCACACTTACCTGAGAGTAAGCCCCGTTGCACAAAATAGGACTTACTTCTGAGTAGACCTGGTTAGGATTGTGCCCTGAGTTTGTTACCAGCACACCTGGAAGGTTCTGGAAAGGGATGGAAAGTGATGAATTTGCTGGGGGGCGGGAAGACTTCGTTTTGTGTGTATCTGCTTTGTGTGTATCTTTGTTTTGTGTGTATCTACACAGACAAACAGGCCTTGCTGAGGGAGAGTCAGCATGGCTTCTGTAAGGGTAAGTCTTGCCTCACAAACCTTTTAGAATTCTTTGAAAAGGTCAACAGGCATGTGGATGCGGGAGAAATCGTGGACATTATATATCTGGACTTTCAGAAGGCGTTTGACATGGTCCCTCACCAAAGGCTACTGAAAAAACTTCAGTCAGGGAATTAGAGAGCAGGTCCTCTCATGGCTTGAGACCTGGCTGAAGACCAGGAAACCGGGAGTGGGTGTCAATGGGCAATTTTCACAATGGAGAGAGGTGAAAAGCGGTGTGCCCCAAGGATCTGTCCTGGGACAGGTGCTTTTCAACCTCTTCATAAATAACCTGGAGACAGGGTTGAGCAGTGAGGTGGCTAAGTTTGCAGATGACACCAAACTTTTCTAAGTGGTGAAGACCAGAAGTGATTGTGAGAAGCTCCAGAAGGATCTCTCCAAACTGGCAGAATGGGCAGCAAAATGGCAGATGCGTTTCAATGTCAGTAAGTGTAAGGTCATGCACATTGGGGCAAAAAAAATCAAAACTTCACATATAGGCTAATGGGTTCTGAGCTGTCTGTGATAGATCAGGAGAGAGATCTTGGGGTGGTGGTAGACAGGTCGAAGAAAGTGTCGACCCAATGTGCAACGGCAGTGAAGAAGGCCAATTCTATGCTTGGGATCATTAGGAAGGGTATTGAGAACAAAACGGCTAATATTATAATGCCGTTGTACAGATCAATGGTAAGGTCACACCAGGAGTATTGTTTCCAGTTCTGGTCACCACATCTCAAAAAGGTCATAGTGGAAACAGAAAAGGTGCAAAAGAGAGCAACTAAGATGATTACTAGGCTGGGGCACCTTCCTTATGAAGACAGGCCAGTGGCGTTCCTGGGGGTCCCCGCTTCCAGGGCAACCCCCAGAATTCCGCCCCCACACCCTGTTCCGCCCCCCCACGCACATGACCCGGAAGTAATTGCAGTGATGTCATCGTCACAGCAATTACTTCCGCGCAGCTGCCTCCTCCGTTCCCCCTTTGAAAACAAGGGGGAACAGAGGAGGCAGCCAAGGCCACCACGGAGCCTTCCGCACCGTGGGGGTCTCCAAGGCAGCGGGCTGGGGCTGCTCCCAGCGGCTCCAGACCGCTGCAGTGGAGACCTCCTCGCAGCTTGTAAGCTGTGCAGAAGGCTCCGTGGGGGCCAGTAAGCAGTACACATCCCCTCCGATGTCAGGAGGGGGCACGCGCCACTTCTGCTCTGCCCCTGAGGGACGCCCTCAGTAGCAGAGCAGGGCGACCCGGCCGGGAAGCAGCGCACGTCCCCTCCAAAGTCGGAGGGGGCGCGCACTGCTTCCGCTCTGCCCTGAAGGACACCCTCAGAGGCGGAGCAGGTGCGCCCAGGAGCCGACTGGCGACTGGACCACCCCCTCTCCTCTCCTCCTTTATAGGAGGAGATGAGATGGGCGCCCTAGAGTGTAAGTGCCTCCCTAGGGCGCCTGTCTCCTATCCTCTTAAAGGAGGAGGGGTCGGGAGGGACGGCTTAGTCAGCACCCAGGCGCTGATGGAAAGGCAGCAAGCTGCCTCTCCGCAGTGCACCTGGGCGCTCCTCCTGGTGGGGGCGGGGACAGGGTGAGGCTCCGAGACGCCCCTGGAGGGTCAGCGCCCAGGGTATTTGCCCTGCTTGCCCTCCCTAGATACGCCAGTGGGAAAGGCTACGGCGTTTGGGCCTCTTCAGCCTAGAAAAGAGACGCCTGAGGGGGGACATGATTGAGACATACAAAATTATGCAGGGGATGGACAGAGTGGATAGGGAGATGCTCTTTACACTCTCACATAATACCAGAACCAGGGGACATCCACTAAAATTGAGTGTTGGGAGAGTTAGAACAGACAAGAGAAAATATTTCTTTACTCAGCGTGTGGTTGGTCTGTGGAACTCCTTGCCACAGGATGTGGTGACGGCATCTGGCCTGGACGCCTTTAAAAGGCGATTGGACAAGTTTCTGGAGGAAAAATCCATTACGGGTTACAAGCCACGATGTGTATGCGCAACATCCTGATTTTAGAAATGGGCTATGTCAGAAGGCCAGATGCAAGGGAGGGCACCAGGATGTGGTCTCTTGTTATCTGGTGTGCTCCTTGGGGCATTTGGTGGACCGCTGTGAGATACAGGAAGCTGGACTAGATGGGCCTATGGCCTGATCCAGTGGGGCTGTTCTTATGCTAATTGCAAACTAATGCGAAACTGAGACCCAGAGACTGTTTGGCTGCAATCCTAAACTCACTTTCCTGGGAGTAAGTCCCATTGAACACAATAGACTTACTTCTGAGTAGAGCTAGCTAGGATTTTGCCTTTTGTCTTATAATAGCAGCCAACATGGGAAGTATCCCCCCCCCCCCCAAAAGGAGGCAGGAGGAAAAAGGGGAATGGCTGAAAAGGAATGGTTATTTTTATTTTTTAATCAATTTTTGGAGGCAAAGCTTGACTGATCAAAAGCGGCTTTTTTTCTTTTTTGAAGGGGTGGAAAAAGAGAAAGGTGAAGATCCTTGGTTAAGCTGACACAGACCCCAAGCCTATGTAGGTCTACTCAGAAGTAACTCCCATTCGAGTCAATGGTGCTTACTCCCAGGAAAGTGTGGATAGGATTGCAGCCACACAGAGCAAGATTACAATTCACCCCCAAAGTAGATGGGGGCATGCTCACACACTTACACTCCAACATGCAGATGCCACCCCCATTCCCCCCAGGCAAGAGGAATGCAGGCTGTGACATTGGACACTCCCCCCCACTAAGAGCAGGCTGGGCTCCCTCCTTCCCAAGTGGAGGAAGGAGCTCCCTCTAGGTCAGGCTTCCCTCCCAGTTTAAAGCCTGCCAGGAGTGTGCCCTATGCTGATGAGATGCAGCACCTCTGCTGTGAGGTGCTGGTGGTGGGGGATAGAATTGGGGCCCCAGTTTCTCACAGTGGGGTCAATGGACCAGACAAATGCTGAGATCTCACAACAGCTCCTCATTACTTCCCATACCTTAAGGATATCAAGCAGGTTCCTAACATTACAGTGGTCCTTCAGCACTGCTGTAAGGGCACGTTCTATTACATAGAGCATGCAAGACCTGGCACACTGCGATATCTGAGCAGCCTTGATTTCAGCAACAAGTGCCCTGCATACAGCCTCAGAGAGCAAATCTGGATCCACAAACATGAAAACCCTGGTGAAAAAAGGGTTAAAATTGAGCATGTATGTAGAAATTATTAGCAGAGAACAACATGTATGTGAAGGATTACCCAGCAGTCAGCAGGAATTGAATGGGCTGAACTCATGCTGAAAATGACAGAATGGCATTGGCAGCCACTTAAGGTCATACCCCAGGCCACAAATTGCCAAGATCCCTGAAAGTTCAAATTGGAGCTTATTACCCTTGAAGAGGCCTGCATGGTGCCTTGTCTTAGGTCAGATGTTGTAATAACTAATACAGTGGTTCCCAAACTTTTTAGCATCGGGACTCACTTACCAAAATGACACACTCGTCAGAACCCAGCTACATTTATGAAGCTTAAATAAAAAAAGGATTGAGAAAGAAAAATTTTATTTACTTACTTATATGTAATAATATTTCTGTTTATTTACCAAAAAATCTCAATCCATTTCTCATAATGAAGCAGACTAAATGAACTTTAATGAATGCTCTCCTTCATTCCCCACATTTCTTCCCAGAAAAATAAAAAATTCCCAAGAACCCAGATTTTCTATTTTTATTAGGGAGCATCAACTGAGACACATTTATCTCCCTATACTTACACATACTTGCAAACTGCAGGAGCTCAGTTCCTTGCAAACTCCATAAACTGAGCTGTTTGTAGGGTAAGAAGCAGCTATCTGAGTTTTGAATCATGTAATGGCAAGATCAGATAACTAATTGCCTCAAGCCCTGACATGTGTTTACTGGAGGATCTGCCCAGCCCAGCCCAACTAAAAATTGGGTCATGACCCACCAGTGGGTCCCAACCTGTAGTTTGGGAACTACTGATCTAATAATCTCTTTTTATGTTTAACTCACATCCAAAGATTCAGTTAAAAACTGGGCGGTGCTCAGTCCTGCAAGTAAAAGGCACTTCTGTAGGCATATTAATTTTCCTGCACCACCTTACAACAAGACTCTGGTTACCTTGCAGCAATCAAAATAAGGGCAGTTATTCATTTTATGATTGCTGCTGCACTTCTCTGCAGATAACACATAACAAGTGGCTAAGAGACACATACCTGGAACAGGGTTTCCAGGTGCACATACATTGAGTTTCAAAGACATGTTTAAGGTATTATGAATTTTTATTTATTTTCCACATTTTTATACCACCCTTTCACCAAGAAGCTCTACTCTTTTGCCTTCACAACAACCCTGTGAGGCTGAGAGGTAGTGACTGGCCCAAGCTCACCCCAGAAGCTTCATGATTGAGCGGGGATTTGAACTTGGATCTTCTAGGTCCAAGTCGAACTCCCAAACCATCTATACTATACCATCCCAAACCACTATACTATACCTGACTCTTATGACATCATATATTATGTGTTTTCTGTGACCAGCTATGAAACAAGTGTTCCCTATAGCAATCATAATGCATGAAGCTGCCTTCAACCTTTGGAGTTTATTATTCCAACCATTCAGAGATAGTACTGCTAGATGCAGTTAAATGAACCTACTACACACAAATTCTTGCACAGCCCTCCAGAATCTAGCCAGAGGGCAGGGCCTAGGAGAGGGGGATAAAGGGGGTAATTTGTACCCAGGCCCACGGTCAAAAGGGGGGCCCAAGAGCCAAAGGAGGGGGCCCAGAAACTTCCTGGGATCTGACATTTTCCTATCTACTCAGACTTGTTGCCCGTACAGGATGCTGGGGACGCTACCATGACTGGGGATACTGGGGACACTACTGATGCCACACAGGTGGGTAAACCTGGGCTCCAAAGACTTTTCCAGCTGTCTCTACCCTTCCCTCGCCCTGCTTTGCCCCTCCCTGCCCCTACTCTGCTTGCCTGCACCCTCCCCCGCTCTGTTTCACCCTTCACCCTTTGCAAAGGGGCCCAAAAGAAACTTTGTACCCCTTGGTAAAATTCTTCTCAGAGGCCCTGGCAGAGGGAGATGGCATCCCTTAAGGCATGATAGTTTAAGTCTGAAATTAGGTGAATCCTTAGTAAAACCTCATTTGCTTCAGGGATGTGCTGAAACTAACTATCTATAAATATGCTGACACCTCTCACTGTGTTCTTGGATCACTGTTTTGCTTTGTACCATTTCTCACTTCCCAATGATATGAAATTCTAATTTCAAGGCTGAACAAATTGGCACATTTTCATGCAGAATTAAAGAGACATTGAAAAAGAAACATAGAAATCCCAGTACTTACTTCTCCTGATAAGGGAATGAGTCATTCTTGAGACTTTGCTCTGCAGAGACCATTCTTTGGTATAATATTCCTGATAAAATAAGCATATTTAGCTATCAAAAATTTAACGGTCTCTGGCCGGACAGCCCAATCCTGAGCTGCCCGCAGTGCCCAGGCTCGGCGGCTCCACGGAGGGCACCCGCCAGATCCTGCGCTACCATGGGAGGCTCCTCGGGAGAAGGGGACATTTGTCCCCTTCACCTGAGCAAGGGAAGCAGCCCCGCAATTGGGCTACTCTCTTTAGCGCCGACCATAAGGTCGGCGCTAAAGTAAAGGCGCTCATGTAGGGTTTGCAGCCCTGCACAAGTGCCTTGGATCCTGCGGAGCTCGGCTCCACGGATCTGCCTCTCTCCCTCCCCCTGACATGCCTCCCCCACACCCTCAGCCATGCCTCCCTCCTCCCCAGAACGCCTCCCCCACACCCCTGGCCATGCCCCCGGCTCCCGTTCCAAAGCCTGACGGTCCAGGAGACCACAGAGCTGCAGAGCCTGAGCGACTGCTGCATGCTAGCCTAGCACCAGCTAGGCCATGCCGCGAACCTCAGGATTGGGCTCAGAGTCTGTTATCACTAGTTGTACAATTGCTATCATAAAATTGGTGTGAAAGGTCATCAACTCCAAAACTAAGAATAAAATTGCTTTATGGCAGGCAAAGGGAAAAAGTAGCCTTCCAAACAAAGCCCTAAAAAAAGGTGGAAGGAGGAGATTCCAATAACTGGTTTATGTTTCCGCAGCAGCCACAGAGAAGTTGTCAGGAATTACTTTCACATACAGCAAGTCCAAGTCAAGCATGTCACTTTTCGTCATATGCAGGGACAGTTTGTTAGCACATCCACAGAAAAGGTAAACACCACCTGGATTGGCTCTCTTCCTGCAGATTGGGTTGCGGGGGGGGGGCTTTAATCCCACCCACTGTCATAGTCCTAATCTGTGAGGGATCAGCCCTAATCTGGCTACTATCTAACACTGAAAATGGGCAACTTACCCAACATATGAGTAAAGGAACATGTAGTTTGACCCTGAATCAGATGACATTTCTACATCTCAGGACCATACTTCCCTGGCTGTACTGACATGAGAACTCTCCATGTATTTGGAAGATCCACATGCTCTTATACGTTATGCTCCTCATGGAACTATGCAGAATGCTTTTTGGCAGCTTCCACATAGCTATATTAGGTCTCTGGACCTCTTCAGACTATGAATTTTGTCCATAAATAACACATGGGGCGGTGGGGCAAACTGTAGGTAGCTATAGTCTCAAGAGACACCTGCAAGTGCTTTTATTTCTCACTGTGGGCAGTTTTCAGCATATGCACATAGTCCCTGCAAGCAGCAAAGTAGATCACATGTGACGTCTGTGTGTGATTTACATTTAATCCCTTACATGGAAGTGTTACCAATGTAATAAATTCATAATAATTTTTATGTTTAAAATATTTATATCCTACCTTTCCTACCTCCTTTTGAGAGGTGCCCAAGGTGGTTTACAGTATCTGATTCTACGTACATATTAGTAGTTTTGTTCCCAACAGGAATAAAATCTTTTTAAAAATAAAAAATAAAAAGTCCACTCATTTCTCCTCCACCTCATAGGGCAGCTGGTTACAAAAAAGGAATTTAGAATTTTTCTGACTGCTTTTTATGACGTCTTCCTGAAACATACTCAGATAAAAACATGAGATGTTACATCTTGCTACTTGATTAGTGAACTGTAATTATCCATTGTTGGGCAACAAGTGGGTCAGATGTAATGTTATTCATTAACAAGTTGCTTATTGTATACTGAATGCAAGACTTTGTACTGAGAAGCCAGTCAGACTGCTATTATGCATTCTACTGACAGCCTATGAAAAGTAGCATAGAATGGCCTTCAGAGTGATCACGATTGCTGGTACTTTGCTAGTACTTTATACTCAAGCAAAGCAGTATAGAGTGGCCTTCAGAGCAATCATGATTGCTGGTTCCAGGTACTTTGCTGGTACTTTATGCTCAAACAAAGTTATCACATTTTTTATGGAGTACTGATCAGTGTGGAGGCATTTGTGAACAAGAATGAAAACATTCAATTTCTTTTTATTTCTTTCCCCCTACCAATATAAGATAGCAGCAAATCACAGCTGAAAGACATGGAACCACACCCTAACCTGGTCAGTGACAGCACAAAGTGCCTTAGAGTCCAAGGCAGGGAATTCAAGTGGTGCCCCCCATTGGTAAAGATATAATACATCATTAAATAAATTGGCCATTTGCTGACCTTGAATGGTACCACCTCACTCTGCCAAACAGTAGGGTCAGTCCTGAATTTTGTCCTTCAAAGTGTTATTTCACTTATGAAAGACTTCACGCATGTACACAGCATGTTCATGTGTCTGTGTCACTTTATGTCCATCCTATGGGAACTGAACTCCAATTGGGGCTTGGTAGGTGAAGGACCTGTGTGCATTTCTCATAAGAGATGGTGTACATGAAATTTCTTACACAGGAGAAACAGTCAAGTGGGAAATTTGGCACATACAAAGTGGCTCTGAGTTTCCCTTGACCAAAAGCACATTCAGATGGTTCTTATCATATGGGATCTACTTTACTGCATGTACCATGTACACACCCTGAAAATGGCACACAGAAACACACACAAAAAACAATCAACTGTCTCCTGTGTTGAGTCTCAAGATCTACTTCAAGATGCCCAGTCCCTCCATATTGTTGACATGGCCAGTTACAGCAAACAGCAAGATCAGGGAATTTCCCATTGCCTGCAGACATTTAGTGGATCTCCTCATCCAAAAACCAGATCCAGTCTGATGACTTCTATTCTCGTGGCACTCTGATGACCAACAGGAGGGGCAAATCATCAAGATCACAGAAATGAGTAAGTGCGATGTTCCTGTTGTAGAAGGGGTGGGTCTGTTGCAGGAGGGAGACACTAAACTGGAATTGGTTGTGGCTAACAGAGAATGTCCAGCACTAGCCCTGCAGTTTGCTTGATTGCTTTTGGCAGTGAACACAGAAAATCCACCAGCTTTTCAGCTCACCATGCTGCCAGTAGCATGCAATCATTAGATGTAATCAGAACTGTCTGCAGACAGTTCCGCCTTCTGGGAATGCCTAATATTAGGATTTATTGGAGCAAAACGTGCCCCCATTTTGCCCATTAGGAATGTTTTCTATCAGCCTCACAACAATGGAAAAAAATGGTTTGTGAGTCTGAGTTCTTAAAATTTCAAAAATACAGCTCTCAAACAACTCACATTTTGGGCAACAGAGGAATAAATAAAAGAAATAAATAAAATAAACCCAAAGGAACACACAGTGCTCCACACCTGGTATTGTCCGTTCCAACTTCAGCTGTCGAGCATAACCCAGCCCGATGGTACAGTAAGGTTTGGGCAGAGTAAATAACTTCTTGCAGAAATCATACACCCTCTCATACAGATCATCAGGAATGCAGGGTACCTGGAGCAGCAAATGGAGAGTGAACTCAGATTTAATTTCATATGGGGCTACCAACCTGAGGAAAGCACTTCTCAACTGAAAGGAAACATGCACCATGTTGAAGGCCAACAGCTAAACTTGCCCTAATATTAATGCAGTAACTTCTCTTTAACCCATTTCTGCCCAGCCCACAGCATACACATTTGATCCCTGTTGTGTATATGCAACGTTCGGCTGAATAAATGTAAGCCATTTCTGCCCATCTCCAAGTAACTTTTTACAGGGGCAATTTTACAGGGGCAATCAACCAAGTAACTATTACAGGGGCAATTTTTTTTTAATCTCAAGGACATTCTCCACCCTCAACATACCAGAGAATGGCCCAATATCCACAAGTTTTGAGCCAAGCCATTGACTTCTTTATAGCTTCAGGGTCAATGGCTTCATAGCCATTGGCTTCCTTATGGCTTCAGCATCAGGGAAAGACATTCAGGGCTTAAGTGAATCTAGGGCTTACAAAAACTATTTTGGAGGTTGATACCCACTTTGGTCCGTCAGATGGTCCGCCTGGCAGTGCTCACTTCTGACCTTTCAGTACTGGAGCAGTTGTAGCATCAGGAAACAGGAGGGGGGAGATGCTATGGGGGACTCAGTGCAGCATTTTTCCCTAGAGTTCCCAGAGACCTGGCACTTAACTATGTGAAGGGAGGCCCTCTGAACATGTACAAAGATTCAGAAAAAGCTGGAATTCTGGGTCCTTTCTAATCAGCTTACTACTGGGTCCAGAGGAGACTGTTTCCCTTTCCAATTCTGCCATGTCTTTTAAATAAAATTCCTGAATATGAAGAGGTTGCATATTAATTGTAAAGCTTCCCTTAGATATTCAGCAAACTCAGGATGTCTTTAGGTTTTTCCCTAATTAAAACATTGTTTATGATGCCTGCTGTTATAGAACTTTATTTCACACACTTTTCCACAAATCTAATTTTCCTTAAGTGGGTAGTACTGCTACTATACATGCTTTACAAGTGATTAGGAAATGAATTATGGATAGGCTGTTGTAAGAATGTAGACAGCAAATGCTGTAGAAGCTTTTGTTATAAATAGAACATTAATCATCTAGAATATATTACAACACAAGCACTGACAGGTTTTATTCTTGTACTATTGATTTTTAACATCATTCATTGATTTTGTCCTTTATCTGCTCTGAATGGAACAGCAGAAGGAAGCAGGACCATTCAGAAATTCATTTCACTGTTTTATCTGTGTTTATGAATGAAAGTGCAGTGTGACAACACCCAATGCTTAATTACTAGGAGGGAGAGGGCTCCAGGGATGGGTTTAAGAGTACGGGCGCAATCCTAACTGTGCCCTAGGCTAGCGCAAGCCCAGGAGGGTTGCAAATGTGCTGCAAAGCACGTTTGCGTCTCCTCGGGAGTCGGTTGGGCCAGTGCAGTGACACACTCCAGCCCCCTCCATGGCAACTTGGGGAGGGAGGGTTGCATCAGCAGAGTCCAGCTGACGCAGGGGTCTGGGGAGGGTGTGGAGGAGGTGGGAGGGAGGCAGGGCTGGAACCCGGCTGTTATGCCAGATCCCAGCCCCCTGAGCAGCGCAAAGCAGCTTGCTCCATTCTCCTCCGACTTGCGCCACCATTTAGACCATGGTGGCTTACCTGGGGGTAAGGGGAAGAGTTTCCCCTTGCCTCCAACTGAGCCACTTCTGACCCCAATCTTGGCTGGATACAGTGTAGACCTCCTGGCCTGCCTGTTCCAGCGCATGATAGTTCTGCACCTGACTTAAAAGCACTGCTTCCTTCCAGGTGCACACCACACACACAGAGGCATTCTTTAGTTTATCTTCACATGTTCCTGGCATTCATAAGGGGTTAAGCACTCTCTCAAAAATTAAGCCCTGGCGACATCCATTGTGATCTAGAAAACAATGCGAATCATGAGAATTTTTGTATAGAAAAATTGGTTCGAAATTAATGGAAATAACATGTTACCAATCACATCAATCCCAAGAGACTCCTGCATTGAATTCCTTGGATGTTAAAAGTGGTTCTCACCTTTACCAGTGTGTACATCAGTGTATGAAGCAAAGGGATGATATATTGCCGATAGTTGCATCTTTCTGCCTGAAGAAAGCAAAGAATTGCCATCAAGATTTACTAGTAATGGAAGACTGAATTAGAATTCTTTGCTGACACCATAGCACAGGAGGGAGGAGAGCTGATGGTCCAAGATTTCCAGCAATGCAGATTAGTGAAGTTCTTAAAAGCAGAGCACCACCACGAATGATGGCAACGCTAGACAAGAGGTATTATTTTGGTGCCAGCCCTTTGCTTGGCTGTGTATTCAGTACTAGGTTACCTCTTTAAGAAGCAACTTATGGTAATACCCCTATATTTTGGAAATATAAACAGCCAGAAGCCAATTACTCCAGGCCTCAGTGCTTAATCAAAACACACAGATTCCTTCCAAGTCCAGGGCAGAAGACATGGTACATTTTATATTGACAAAGAATAGAAGCATTTTCCTTTGTCCCCAAAATATGTCCAAACATGTTTTGCAAGACTTTGAAATTCTAAACATCTTACAACATCTGTAGCAGATCATTAGTAGGATGACCTATGGGCCTCCAGCACTCTGTCCCTAGTGAAACGAGAGGTCAGTTGCTCCCAAAGACGAGTAACTGTTGAAGAGCGGCATCACAAGTAGAAGATCAATTAGGATAATAATGAAGGAATTACAGTGGTAAAGGCAGCTAGTTCCCACTAAGAGTTGCAGAGACCATGAATGAAATCAGATGCTGGCTGTGGGGTAAACTAGACAAATAGACCCCAATTGGCAACCTCACTGGACATGGTCTCAATTCTATGTATTAAGACACTGGAGAGGATCCCTCTTGCACACAGTATGACATTCCTGAATGTGTCTTCTTATGCTTTCTGGAGAGCATCACTGGGGTGAAGGATTTTACGCAGCCTGAAAAGAACGAAGGGGTGCTTTTCTCAAAACTGGACAGGGAGAGCTCCAGTAATCCTGAAGTCTCATCTTGACTTCAGTGAAGAGAGGAATGGGCAGCATCAAGACAAAGCAGGTATGAGGAAAATCTGTTGATGCAGGCTGTGACAATAATTTGGCTGAATGGCTGTGGCACCGATCACTTAGTGATGGCTGCAATCATTGATCATGTCCCTTATGTGGCTATTCATCTAATTGTTTCTCTGACATCCACAATGTTCAGCACTCGATGCTATTCTAACCACACTGAACATATAGAAGAAGATGTCAGAACAGTGGCAGAACAGAACATATGGTCAGAGCAGTGTGCTGGAGCCCAACTCGGAGGCTGATGGATGCCATTGTTAAAAGAACAGTCATACGCATGGCTTGTGGAGCAAAACGAAGCTGGTGACTTTCCATCAAACTATTCTGTCTAAAAGAGCTGGCAAAGACCCCAGCAGGCACAAAGTGAGTCTGCTGCCCCTGTGAAAGTAGCATAACAAGAAATCAGCAATAAACCCTGGATTCATTCTGCGAATCATTCTTACCCTTTCAAGCTCTTTCACCAGAATTTTGATCAGGAGAACCCCATTGCTAGGATTTCGATCAATTTTCTTGTGCAAGGTCCATCGCAGCATCCCTATGAAGGTAAAGTCATTGTCAATGTTTCATTATGGCAAGAATAATAAAGAGAGAGTGAGAAAGACTGTAACGCTGAAAATTATGATGGAAGAGGGGAAGAGAAGGCAGTACATAGGAATGGCAGAAGTTCTTTCATTCAGAATATTTCAGTCTATCTTGCAGCTGTCCCTGTGGACTCACCCAGTCAAAATAATTTGATTTAATCACATACAGTTAACTAAATTAGCTTCTATAACACTAGTGGTTTCTTCAGGTCTTCTGTACTAGAGGGCACATCTCCCATCCAGGAATGGAATCAGCTTTCAGTGTGTCACAAAGAGGAAGTGGTAAACTATGGTAAAACAAGACAATCACTCTAGTCACCTCCGCTTTATGCAACAAGTTAACACGGGCAGCTGTTCCAACACCATTGATAGGTGATGGCATAGAAAGAAGCCCTGATAACAGACAAATAACAGGCCTGTTAACAGATAACAGGTGCCATGATAACAAACTGCAACGAAATGGACACTGATGTTGGATGCTGACCATAAGGATAAATGGTGACATATTCTGCACTAGTGATCTCAACTCACAGTTTGGCCACCATACAATAAGCCAGACCAGCTTTATATCTAGTCCAGCATTATCAACCTTCCAGTTTTCCTATATCTCAGGCAAACACAGAGAGGTAAGTGAAGTGAGGAGGCTTAACCCTCTCCCCTCAGTGTTGAGCACTACTGTCTCTGCTTCCTGTAATGGCTGTAGAGAAAATGCTGAACTTCCAGCATTCCCTCCACTATGAGGAGGAGGAGGAGGTGGTGGTGGTAGTGGCAGCAGAAATGGTACTGGATGCTGAGGGAGAGTTAAGCCCTTCTCACCCACTTTTGAGAGTTCAGCACTACTGCTGCTGCCAATGCCCCCTCCTCTTGGTGTCCAGTACCGCTTCTTCTTCTAATGGGCTTCTGGCATTTCCTGCGCCATCCATTAGAGGAGCACTCTCACCAAGGGAGAGAGGTGAGCCCTCTCCATTCCACTCACACATGGCACAGCATGACAAGAGGATGGAGCCAGTCTGGACTCCATGGAGGCATGGGGGAGGCAGAGGACGGACACAGGGTGCTGCCTTCCAACTCACTGCCTGACATGAAGTTATCAATGGGCATCATGGACAGGTTGCTCCTGCAGGAAGCAATACTGGTTTGTAAGCTTTCAGGACTACACATGCTGCTCTCTACAGTCCCAATACCTACCTTATTCCATTGTGTCTTATGGGACAAAATTCCCCTCTTTGTCCAGTGAAAGGCACGGAGATACACATGTTCCCATTTAACCCCCATTTACATTTTTTCTTACAGAGTAAAATTCCCCCTTATAAATCTCTCTAAGAAAGGGACGTGTGGTGCAGGGGTGGCAAGTAAGGCAGAACTGCCCCATTGTTGTCTGTGGAAAAGCACTGCAGCTGCTTTTCCCGAGGAGGCTCTTCTGACACCTGCTTTCTCAGGTGTAAGGGCAGCCTTCTCAGGTGTAAACGGATGGGGCTGCTGCAATGCTTTTCCATGGACTACGATGGGGTGTTTCTGCCTCATCTGCCACTCTGGCACCGCACAATTCTGCTATAAGTCCAAGCTTTCTGTTCCCTAAGCATGACCTAGAAAGGGAACCCCCTGTACATCCATGTAAGCTGATATCTCCACAAAACAAATGCAAACCAAAACAAAAACAACAAAAAATGCCTTGGAAATTCCAACACAGGTGGCCAGGCAAAGGGGCCAAGATTTTCCTCTGCTTTGGCTTGCCATAGACAGAGTTCTGGGTTACACAGCTTAAACTCTAAGGAACTCTGTGATTGGTTGGAGCAGAGTATCTAATAGCCTTACCTCGCTCACTCTGGAAGGCTGGGTGGTGGCCATCAAGTTCTCGAAGAAGGGCATGCACACTCCGGAGAAAGTCTGACTCTACCTCTTAAAGAAGGGGAGGAACACAACGTGAAGACCTGAATGAATTCAGCGTTTCATTTTGGGGACCTGAGTAACACCAGCATTGGGACCTCGTAAACACAATTCCCAAAAACCACTTTGAATGATATATTGTCCATCAAGTTGTATGTTCCTGTTTGGAGTATATATATTTGATCAAGTAGTAATTATTACCAGTGAATAACTGTTGTGCTGCATGGGAGAGTTTTTTCCCCCCCTTCATCACAATGTACAGTGATCAGCCATACAGCCATAACTTGGTGATAATGGAGCAGCACAACACATACAAAGTTACCTGTAATATTACACCACCTCCAGTATTAATTCCTCAACAAGCCCATATAAACAACCAGTGCTTATGGGTACCACCAGTCATACCCTTATTGCACATAGATATAACTTGCATCATTCCCTTCTCTGAAAATGTAAACACAATTGATGAAGAGAAAAGCATTAGTACTGGAGTTGCATTCTTACAACAGGTGGGATATGGGTCCTTGGCAATGCTACTTCACTCCACATACTCTAACCATTTCCATATTTGCTTAAAAGAGCAAGCAATCTCACTTTTTCTGCCTATGTGCAGCAAGAGGCATCACCAGCACTGACGTGAAAAGCTTTTATTATCTAATCCAAGGGAAACTTGTAGCTTCTTAAAAACTAACCGATTTATCAAAATCTTCTTGCATTAATTGGGATCCAGTTCACAAAAACTACAGGATATCTGTTAGTCTTTACGACGCTACATCTCTTTCTTGTGTTTGTTATATTGGACTTACATGGATCCCCCTCCATCTGAATTTTATTATTCATGCCTGTCTCTCAACTGTGTGGTGATGGTGGAGAATGCGAGTCTTCCCCCCTCCCACTGAGATGTCTTATGCCTTAAAAACCAATCACTGACCTGGGTTCTCCATGGTTGTAGAGAGGCCACAGCAGGTGGTTGTGAGCTTATCTGTAGCACTTCTTGGAGAACTAGGTGAACAGAGTGCTCAATTTCACTCACCATGGCCTTATATCCTCTATTGCTTCTGCAAAACAAGATTGTAATTGGGTACGTTTGAAATCCATGCTAGACTGCTGCCACTGAAGCACAAGAAAATATGGAAAGGAGATTGGGATTCACTGCATAGTTCCACATTCCGTGCGCAATTATGCAAAAAAGATTAGGGTGCAGCTAGTCAATTTGGAGATGTTCTTTAAAATGAAGGGCTAGATTAAAGCTGTTGCATTTCCTAAGAGCAGAGAGTCTCCAGATTCTCATCACTGCCATGGACTACTAGTAGTCAGGATAATGGAAGGGCTGGCCCAGCTCCTTCCTGGAGAGGCCAGGTGTTAAAGATGCTGGCCAGGCCACTACAGTAATTGTAGGGGATTTCCCTTGAACCAACACAAGTAAAGCTTTCTGGGACCTGCCAGGACAAGGGGCTGGACAAAACACAGTGATTCTGCTAGAAATTAGGAAGGCCCCACTTACCTAGAGTGCTGGGCTGTGTGTGAAGAAAACAAAGACTCATGGACAGCAGCAAAACAACCCTCTGTAACCGCACCTTGGCTCTCAGCTGGGATGCTGACAGATACCTTTTGAAGCTGCCAATCTGTGTCACGGGAAGACACGCCCAAGACAAACTTGCTTTACCAGCCTCACCAGTACCAGCCAATACCTGCAAACATTTGAGAAGATCAGAAAGGAATGCACTGGCTCTTCCTGACCCAGAAGTCCCCATCTCCGATCACATGCACTTCCCTTGCTGGAAACAGCCAGTAGAACTAGGTTGGTTATTTTGACATTTGCGTTCAACCTGATAACATACTTAACTTTAAAGTGATCTCTGGAGACTGGAGGAAAATGCTTCTCTCGCACATACATTTTCACACAGAAGCACTTCTGCAACAGGTACAGGCATTTTGCCTGAGTAAACTACCTGGGTAAAGTGGATGAGCCAATTGGGTGCCAATCGGCTCACCCACTTTCCATAACCCCAGTGCTTCCGGTTCCCTGTGTCTGTCCAGAAACCTGATGGCATCCTGGTATCACTGCTGTGATTTTTAATGGCATGATAAGATGTCTCTTATGGCTAGATAAGTGCACAGCACTATACGACACTCACCTTCTCAGAGCGTAGGAGTAGGGCTGCCCTTCAGGGATTCTTACTGTTGTGTTCCAGAACTCACTTCAGAATGGACCTGATGAGTGGAAGAAGAGGCATGGCTTCAGTTTCTCTTCATCAGGAAAACTAGAAGTGAATCAACACCTACCCCACACCAGAAGTCTCTGTTTGCACCACTGGATGCCAAACAAGCAAGAGAGAGAATGAGATAGATCCAAGTTATGGACAGAAGAAAGGAATTCTCCATAACTTCACTGAAATGCACCTCTCTTCATATTTTAATGTAAACATAGAACAAAAGAGAGATGGTTGCACCACAAAACCACTCCCAAACCTGACCATTTCTCATTCAGATGCAAGGTGATATCCTAATGAGCTTATTTGATATTTCCTGTGACAATTAACCCCCCAAAGTTGCACCTACAGGTTTTTTTGAAATTATATAAAAAGTAAGAACAGCAAGCTCCAACTTGTTTTTACATGAGGATTACAGAACGATGGTTTTCAATTCCAACCAACAAGAGGATTTCAATTCCATTTTCCATCAATTATGCATGCTCTTTGAGTGAGTACATTTGAAATATCAACGTATTTGCCAAATTAGGCAATCATATTTAAACATCATTTGGACCCAATGTTACAAATACCGGGAAGATGTTTTGAAACTATCAACAGCATCTACACCTTGGGGGCCTTAAAGTTTCATTTCCTGTCAGATGGTCGGCAATACTCAGTCACTAAGGTGAAGTCACACGGTCTTTCGTAGAAACAGCCCTATGAGACCTTTGCCATCTCACCGTTTCCGCTGTACTATTTTTAAGCCCCACTCAGGCAGAAGTAATTACAGGCAGCCTGGCTTCCTCTTCACACCTTCCTTATGGTGACCACCGAGGTTACAAATAGCCTCCAGCCCACAAAGCTCATTTCATGTGACTAAACTTTGGCATGATTTATTTAAAAAAAGACTACAACCTGTAACAGCTTTTCCATCTTATTTTACTGGGGACTATGCCATGAGAGAAACCTTCTTGGACACTATCCTTGGCCAATCCAAAGTTCACAGAAAATATGCCAAAAAAGGGGAAGGGAAGAATTGTATTACAATTGGCCTGTTCCCTGTACAATTCTAGAGCTTCCAGAACAAGCAGGCTAAGACAAAACAGAGTGTTCACATGGATCAGGGCAAAAACCAGCACCTGTTTCCCACAGTGGCCAAACCAGATGCCTCTAGGAAGCTGCAAACAGCACATACAGGCAAATTGCACAGTCCTGCTGGTGCCTCCCCCAGCAACTAGCATTTATTAATTATTATTATTATTATTATTATTATTATTATTATTAACAGTATTTATATACCGCTTTTCAACTAAAAGTTCACAAAGCGGTTTACAGAGAAAAATCAAATAACTAAATGGCTCCCTGTCCCAAAAGGGCTCACAATCTAAAAAGATGCCAAGGAATACCAGCAGACAGCCACTAGAACAGACAGTGCTGGGGTGAGGTGGGCCAGTTACTCTCCCCCTGCTAAAAAAAGGAGCACCCACTTGAAAAAGTGCCTCTTACCCAATTAGCTTTTCTATCATTTGCTGCTAATGAGTTTCCAAGTGAGAACAAAGTGCTTATTTCTGGCCATCATCTGCTTAATGCTGTCATTTCCAGCCCTCAGCAGGTACCATGAATGCTATTCGGCTCATTGTATGAAATGAGTTTGACACTCCTGGCTTGGAATATCCTTTTTCCCCTACGCTCATTCCTACTTGTTTCACTTGAAAAAGTGCCTCTTACCCAATTAGCAGGGGTATATTTAGCAGTATACTGCCTCTGATCACAGATGGTCCACACAGTCATCATGACTAATAAATCCATTGTTCAAATTCTCCTCCATGAATTTTTCCCAATCTCTTTTTAATGGCTTCCAAACTGGTAATCATCACTACATGTTGTATCAGTGAATTCCATTCACAATTACTACTTTCTGTAGTCTGACCTCCATTGACTGCCAATTAATTTCATTAGGAGACTTTGAGTTCTAGTGTTACGAGAGAGAGAGAGAGAGAGAGAGAGAGAGAGAGAGAGTTCTGTCTACCCTATACAGCCTGTGCAATTTTACACTCTGTCATTCCACCCCTTGGTCATCTTGTTTTCTAAACTAAAAAGCCCCACTAAATATGAAAAAAGACTTTGTACAATAATTGTGGTGGTTGATCTGCAAAACTGGAGATTTGTTAAAAACAAATTTTCAACAAAATTTGAACTGTGGTTCCAGTACCACTGAATACAGCACAAGTCTGCAAAAGATGGTCAATTTTCTACCATTGGTAGAATGTGGGATGACTTCCTCCCCATAGAAAAATGTCACTAGGGGCAGAAGCTATGTTTTAAAATTACAGTAGAATTTTTAGCAATGTCCATTTTCCACTAGCAAGTTTTTGAAAATAAACCTCCTCCATTATTGTCAGTTTTTGCATTGAAAACTGACTGAAGCAACATCTCATTCCATTGTTCCTCATCATTACTACTTAAATACTGATTGACCCCTTAAAATAATAAAAAATAATTATAAACTTGATACTTCCCTGCACACACATCATGGATGTGACTTAACTAAATCTAGGGACATTTTAAAATTCTAATTATAAAGTTCCCTCTTGGTTTGATATGTGCATATTGCTAGTTGGGAACTGTCCATGGTTAAGAACATAACAAATTAAATAAATGTTTCATTTCAAATGAAGTGAAATAAAGCAGAGAAGTGAAGGTGTCAGCATCACTCTCCGAGAGATGGGAATGTTGGAGCAAACGTTGGAGTAACTGTCCTGTAGTAAGTGCAATAGTTTCCAAACCAGGAAGTTAAGTCCTTTTCAATGAAATGTTTGAAAACTAGTCTGTGACCACACCAAGGAATCAAATCTCTGTCTATTTGTGCTGGGGAAAGCCCCACTTATCCCAGCAGGCAATTGACTCTGGCCTCAGCTCTAAGCACATGCATTTTAATAGTCCAATCCTAACTGAAAAGCCTATGCCTCTATGTAGCAGTGTCGAAACGGCCGCTGCTGAATCCAGTGCAGGCAGCGAGACTGCTGGAGGTCTCCATGAGGTGACTTTTGTCCTCTCGCCTCAGGATAAGCCTCAGTAATCACTATGGGGCTACCTAATCCTGCAACAGCAAAATTGCTGGCACAGGAATGGACAGCCCTGTGTCAGCGGATCAGGTTTATTGTTCTTTCGGATGATTTTCCTCTTTGTGGAAGTAAGGATGTTGGTGCTCTTCAGCGATGGCTGCCTGCCATTTGAGCATAGAGCTCAGTAGCCTAAGATGCTCCTCCTTTGGTGGTTGGGAAAAAAGAAAGGAGGAACATGTTGGAAGAAGGAAGTTGTACAGGGGCACACCTCCCACAAGCACCATAGAGGGCAGGTAAGGGCTGTCAGGCATTTGGAAAATACATTCTCACCTCTGCCCTGCCCTGCAGGCAAAATTGTACCTGCAGGTGAAATTCCTGCAGGTGAAATTGTACCCATATTCCAACAGTCATTTACAATGGCTCAAGTTTGGTTCTTTAATGCATAACTTATTAACATCTAAATTTTAAAAAAATATGCAAAACAAGAAGAAACATCAACAGGGAAGCAGGGTTCAGATTGGAAGAAGGAGATGAGAACAGTGCACATGAGAAGTGGGCAGGCAAGAGAATTCAACAGGTTACAACAGTCTTGATTCATTGTCCATGGTCCGCAAGCTTCAGAAGTTCTCTATAAGCATAGCATTATGCAGATGAGATGCACTGCCCATACATGTATGTATGTCACACTCCAAATGAAAGGATAGGTCTTGCTTCTTGATGCTGTTTTATTGAAGAATTGTACTCTCAGCTCCCTCCTGCCTTCGGTTTCTGGACCACATGAGACTAACCAGAATCCCAACTCCTTTCCCTGATCTTTATCATTACAACCAGAGGGCTAGTACAGAACAGCAGCTAGCAGTGTGAACTGTAGGCTGGGAAGTCCCTAGGATTAACTCTAATCTCATCAATAAAACATTGTCAAGATTCACAACCTATCCTTTCATTTGCAATGTAACACATGTACATATAGAAGCGTAATGCATCTCCTCTCCTCATTATGCTTCCTCCTCTCCTCACCCCAATCCTGGGGATGATGATAAGACTCCTGACAAATTTACAGAATTGTTCTTAATGTAGATTTTAAGTGTGTAGTGCATCCAATACAAAACAGTACTTAGGAACAGGCTGGACCTTAAAATACAAGGGAAAACAGAGACACCAATGAGCTTTGTGCCACTTGCTAAGATCTCCTCAGGGCAAATGCACAATTGAGAACCATTGTTGTGTATGACTTTGAGGGACTAAGACTGGGGAGATTTGGCTCTCCTCAGCCTTAAAGCAAACTGGGTGACCTGAGGTCAGTCATCTGTCAGCATAGCCTACCTCATAAGGTTGTTATGATGATAAAAACCGGTTGGGCAAAATGCATGTGCTTTAGGGTGCAATCCTAACCCCTTATGCTTTCCAGCACTGAGATAGGGGCAATGCAGCTGTGAGGTAAGGGAACAAACATTCCCTTACTTTGAGGAGGCCTCCGTGAGTGACACCCAACTGCAGGATGCAGCACATGTCCCATTGGTACCACTATGCCAGTGCTGGAAAGCACTGTCATAAGGGGTTAGGATTGCGCCTGTAATTATTTACTTTCAGTACCTTACTTTTTCAGTCCACATGAACCCCCCAGGCACTTTGCAATGTGTACACACACACACACACACACACACACACACACACACGGGAAAACCCCCCACAATAAGCATAGCATAAGACTAATTCTATTAACAAAACAGCACATAACCCCCAACAATATCCAGCAGCAGCCCTCACCACAAAGGCTCACCTAGAGAGCCAGGTTTCACCACCCACTGAAAAGTGGGTAGAGAGCAAGCCAGGTGGACATCCATTGAAAAACTCCCAAGTCGCAGTGCCATGACTGAAAAGAACCACATCTACATTCCTGTTGAAAGGCAGGGGAAACAAAGAGTAGAGCCTCTATGGACCTGAGGGCCAGGTGTCCTGTCAGTGTCCTGAAATTCAGTCCGAAAGAAAACTGGCAATCAATGTTGCTGAAATGGTGTTGGAGTGACACACTTCATACAGAGAAGGAGTCTAGTTACAGTATTCTGCAGTAACAGCAGTTTCCAAGCTGTGTTCAAAAGCAGCAGCAGCAGCACGTAGAACACGGTACACAGTGATCCAAGCTGGGTGTTATGGCACAGATGCCTGTGGCCAGGTCTGCTTTCTCTGGGAAAGGGCTGCCAGCCCACTCTGAAAAAAGGTGCTCCTGACCACCACCACTCCTGAGAGAAAGGGCAGGATAAATGTCATGAAGTAAATATAAATCAATAGTACACAAGTATCCTGGCTATATCACAACTTTTCTGGATGAAGCAAGTGCAATGACCAGAGAACCCTGCCCTGGCTACACAAAAAAATTGGATATAAGCTGGCCCTAAATAACATCAGTCATTGCAGGTACTGATGATTCAGGAATGTTCTGTTGAGGGACTTTTATTAATGATGGCAGATAATAAGCATATTTTAATAAGAGGCTTTTAGCATAGAAAGTGCTGAAACTTCACTTAAAAAACAAACAAGGTTTGTATCTCACATGTTTTTATTTACCCCAATAGGTTAGGTAATTTTTTAGAAATTCAGAGAAAATATTGGTTTATCCCCAGAAAAAAAAAACTGATTAGCTGTTAAGGGCTTGACCCTGAGAAGACCTCTGTATGGAACATAAGTTTAGAACAAGATTTCACCTGGTTCTTGCACAAATTAGGCATCCACCCACACCCACAAATCAGACTGTGGGGAAAACCCTGATTTCTCCTCCCCCTTTTGGCTATTTTTTCACCTCTTATCTAGCACCCAGAGGCTTGAGCAATGCCCTCAGATAAAGCAGGGTTGTGCCCACCAGGAGTGAAAAACCTACTTGTGCAATTGCCCTAGCCCAGCATCAGAATATTGGATGCTCAGCAAGGATTGTGCTGCTCATCCCTCCAGCAACTTTGGGGCTGAGAAACCTGGAACAGTTTGAGTAAACCGAGATGTACCTAGTTTATGTGCCTAGTTTATCTGCACCAGGATTTATTTTATTTTCAGCTTGCTTTGTAATCTGCTCATCCACGCCCCCTTTTGTTTTTTGCCAAAAGATGCCCTTTTCACATACAATTATCTCCCCTCTAGTTCCAAAATCTTGTTGTTCCTAAACTCCCAGTTTTCCAGCCTGGTCCAAGTTCATTCTTGAGGACTGCCACTTCGACCATCCCATTTTTGTGATTGATTATTGTTGGGGTTTTAAGGGAAATTTCTGTTCACCTGAAAGAGAGGGTTTTTCAAGGCAGCCATTTCTCTCTGGGCTCCACAGCTTTGGATGGTGGCAGTGACTTTGTGGCCAGAGTTTCCCCAGTAAAAAGAGGGAAGCGGAAAGCTGCATGTTATGCATTAAGCCCCAATCAGCAATCTGATGTTGCTTACAAATACAAAATACAAATCCCTGTACAACATTTTTTACAATGCACTGCCACTCTATAAACAAGGTTGCGTTTTATGCAAAGACAGCATGTTAATTCTGAAACAAAGATTGAATCTCCCCCTGAATATATTATTTTCTAATCTAGCAAAAAGAAACTGACCCTTAGAAATTCACAAAGCAAGCCTGTATGAGAAGGGATTTGCTCTTCTGCTCTAGCTTGCTCTTGCTCTGCAAAGAACTCTGCCTCCTTCTTTCATTAGCCATTTAGTGATTTTGGGCCCAGTCCTATCCAAATATCCAGCACCAAGGCAGTCGCAATGCAGCCCTGAGGTAAGGGAACAAACATTCGCTTACCTTGACTGCCCCACCACCACCACAGGATGCAGCATACATCTTGTTGGCAAGGCTGCATCAGTGCAGGACAGTTGGATAGGACTGGGCTCTATCTCTTTGCAAGACTGGCTGGTAGTCTCCTGACCTTTAAAAACATGGATTTGACATATCAATTAACAATTAATATTTTTCAGGGACATCTTGACCACACAAAAAAAAAAAATCAAAAATTAGTGTAAGTTTTTTTTTACCCCAACTGCAGATAGTTTCTGTGGTGTATCACTGACATTAAAATTCTACTCCTAGCTGATTTTATTCACAGAAAACGAATGCTACATAGTATCCGGCTAAATCAGGTATGTCGTGGACCAATGCGTTTCTTTAAAGGACTAATGTGCCGCAGCTCAAGCTTACACATGTTTACAAAGCACAAGGTAATGATTAGGTGGAAGGCTGTTAATGTACGTATTTTGTTACTCTGAAATTGCACCTAAACCAATAGGCACATGCAGCTTGGGGGACAGCTAGATCACCAGACAAGTCTTTCATGCATTGAAGATCAGGAGCTAAATCTATCTACACAATGTATAATGTAAGATGATAAAATGCGCCACTTCAGACTGCAAGTATGGGGTTATAGAATATTTTAGAATGCTTCCACATGGGGAAAAAAATCTTCACTGAAATTAGTAAATAAGGGCCCAAATCTATCCAACTTTTCAGCACCAATGCAGTCTCAAGGCAAGGGAACAAATGTCCCCATACCTTGAGGAAGCCTCTGTGACTGGCTCCCCATCACAGGATGTAGCACACAACCCACTGGGATAGCTTCACTGGCACTGGAAAATTGACCAGGATTGGGCCCTAAGCCCATTGGAGGAAAGGTTCCATGATGCAGGTCTCTTCCTGATTTCCTACATACAAGATGTTTTTTGCATGAGGGAGAATTCAGAAATATGACACTAGGAAACAGGGCAGGTGTCCAAAACTCCAGTCTCCGCCTGCACAGTGTGTTGGTTGGGTTTAGTTAACCTGGGTCAGCTGGTATCATAGATAGCAATTCAAGAAGAGCAACTGCAAACTGATCTGGCTGTCACTAAGTAGATATATTAGGAAGCAAGCAAGCAAGCAAGCAATCTTATTCTCCCTAGACCTTACCTGGACTCAGGGGCAGATTCAGTATTTGTGTCTAGGAAGGACCATGAGCACTACCTTAACTGAAATGACTTTAAGGGCCCAATCCTATACAGTGTGTGCCAGCTCACTGGCCAGCGCTGGGGGAGCACCGGAGCTCCACCACTCAGCGGTTGTGCAGACTACTGGGTAGTGGAGAAGTAGATGGTGGTGTGGGGGGAGGAGAGGAGGAGGCGTTCCAGGGTGGGGGGAGGTGTGCTGGGGGAAAGGGAGCGGGGCGGGAGGGAGGTGAGCAAGCTCCACCCGACACAGAGGTTCAAAATTCTATGCCAACCCATTGTGCGGCTACTTGGCTTACCCAGGGGAAGGAGACGAAAGTCCTCTTCTCCCAAGGAGCAGCCACAGCCCTGGGCAGCAGGAGTGATGGACTGGGCTTCCCAACAAGAAAAAAATATTAATCATGATTTAAACTAAATTTGGAACTGAACTTGCACAAAACAAAATCCCATGTAATAATATAACCCCAAACAATAATAATATTTAACAATTCACATAATCAACACATAAGTACACAGACACTTCGCTTGGTTAAACATGTCCAGGGTGACCAGATGTCATAACCATGAAAGAAGACAAGGCACCCCTAAATGTAGGACATGACAAAATAAAAGCTAAAAACACTTGTATACTGATTTCATGAAGTTAAACACATTATTACTTAGTATTAAATTTCAAACTATATTACATATAATTTATTAATTAAAAGAAGGCTCTGCACTGCCTGCTCACAGGGAAAAGGGAGACATTTTAAGTTCTTTTCCAAGAAATGAGGCTAAAAAAGAGGAAATGTCCTGGAAAAAGAGGACATCTAATCACCTGCAATGAGCAGGGCTTTCTCTTCAAGCTGTTTTTGTTAACCTATGAAGAAGGAGGAGGAGAAGGAGAAGGACTTTATTACGGTCATAAGACCAGCCACCCTATGAGTGAGAAAGCAGCTAATCACTCCTTTCAGCCCAGCATTGCTGCTATGATCAGCCACTGCCATCTGAATTGCTTCTTCCTTTTTTTTTTTTTTTAAGTAATCTAAAATCCCAGGACACAACACAAGGCCATACTGCAAGCCTGTCTTATACTACTCTCTTTTCCTCTCCAATATGAGTATAACAATGCTGGACTATTTTGTACTAGCACCCAAGATGGATAGAATCCAGAACAAGGCTTCATTGGCAGATCTAAATGTTTGGGAGGGGAGCAACATATGGGAAACTATGCTCCTTGCGTTAATTAGGGCCCAGATGACCTAGGACTTCACAGGCCAAAAACAGCACCTTGTTGCCACATTTTGTGGGGACAAAATGGTAACCAGTACAGATGTCTTAGAGCCACACTGGTCCTCTGGTCTGCCAGTGGTCCTTTGGGCAGTGGCCCCTTCAGGTCAGGCTGAAGGTAGAGGTTTCATTTATCCATCCTGACCAATAACCTTTAATAAACAGATCCTTCAAGAGTTTTATCTAATCCAGTGGTTTCCAAACTGTGGATTGGGACCCACTGGTGGGTCGTGGTTTGATTTTGAGTGGGACACCAAAGAGGGATAGAAAGATCAGATAACTGTTTCTCAATTATTCAAAAATTCAATACTGTAGCTGCTAATTATCCTGCAAAGAGCTCAGCTTCTGCAGTTTACAAGGTAACTACTAATATTTTTTCTTTCTAGATCTCCTTTTTTCAAAAAGTCTGGTAAACCTAGGTGGGTCCTGATAGAATGTTGTTTAAAAATGTGGGTCCCAGTACTAAAATGTTTGGGAACCACTGATCTAATGTCTTTTTAAAGTCACCACTCCTCATTATGTCCCATGGGAGTGAATTCGCAAATGCATTACAGGTACCTCCTTGTGTCCATCCTGGAGCTTTTTGTGTATATGCCATGCGATCTAATCTGGGGATCACTAGATCCTCAAAATATAATGTTGAATAGCTCACTTGGCTTTGTGCACATCTCAAGATGTGGATGACACAGTGCAGCTTCCTAAACACTATTGAGAGATAATTGATGCCCCTGTGGGAGCTCACCAATGTGTGAAGCTTGAAGGATTCTTGGAAAATCTCATGTGATGTAACTTATGATTTATGACTGAGAGCCCAAGCCTTTGCTTGTCAATGGGGCTTACTCCCAGGTCAGTGTGGAGACGATGGCAGCCTCAGAGCCCAATCCTCTGCATGTCTACTCAGCAATCAGTCCCCACATTGTCAATGGGGCTTACTCCCAAGAAAACATGGATAAGAATGTAGTCTTAATTCCCTGAGTGACACCAAAGGCAGCAGGCAGCCTCCCCACCCAGATTGCCTTCTTGGAGCTCCCAGCGACCTCGTTCCCCAGCCCACCCACACCTCTGGCCAGCAGCCACAGCATCTGACTTCGAGGTGAGGGCAGCAGGCTTGCCTGGTTGCCTCGCCTCCACTCCTTGGAGCTGAGCTCCCAGCAACCTCTCTCCTCAGCAGCCTCCTTTCCCATCTGCCCCAACAAACACACAGAAGGCAGGGGAAGGCGAGGGGGGAAGCTGCCCGGCCAGTGAATGAGTCCAGGCGCCATCCTCGCGGTGTGACACTTCAGCTGGCGTGCAACAGTTTGGCAGAGGGGGCAATGCACCCATGGACCCCCCCCCCGATCCAGCCTTGCCCAGACTCTCCTGAATACCCAGATAAACCTGGACAGCTTCAGAACTCAAAAACACAAGGGAGGTACACATGCTTCTTTAGCCTGAGTAACTACCCTGATAAACGTTTTTCCCTGCTTCCCATCAGGACCAGTCCCTGGTGCCAGGCAGTGCACCAAATACTGCCACCTCCCCCTTACCTGGCAGTGCACAAATAGCTCCCTCTGTTACTCTTTCCTCAGCAACTCTTCCCCCCCCCCCAAAAGGCAACAAGTGGAAGAGGAAGTGTGAAGTAACCCTGATGCTCTAGTCTAGCTCACCACCCTCCTCTCCACACTTCCTATTCCATTTCAAGGAGGGGCAGAAGGAGGACAAGCTGCAAAGGAGGTGCCCCTTGACAGCCTCATGAATGGGCCGCTTCTGCTCCCACTATTCATAAGTAGGCTGGTGGTAATGATATTCCAAGATTAATAAATGATTTCTCAGTGACAACCAATCAGATTGAGACTGACATTAACAGCACAATCCTAAACAAGTCTAGTCCTATTATCTGCACTGGAGTTTTCAGGAAAGGGTGGATAGGAATGCAGCCAACACAAAGACAGGATTGCAGCCTTCAGACAGCTAGTCAGGGCACTGGCATACCTGTGGGAGTTCAAAGGGAGCAAGTACGCCAGGGTTCCATGCCTTCGGGGGCAGTATTGCTGCCCATTCTCCCCCCCCCCCACACTGCTGCCATTCATGCCCCACTGCTGCCTTCCTCAGCCACCCTCCAGAGGCCACCCACAAGTGGCCCCCACAGGCAACTGGTGGCGGGTCACATTCTATCCTTCTGGCCCAGGATCACCAGTAAAGAAGGGACTGGGCTCCTTATTGAGGTTTATAAAATTATGAATGGTGTGGAGAGACTATATATTATAACTGTGCTTACTCCCAGGAAAGTGTGATAGACTGCAGTCCAAAGGAAGCATTCCTCCCTGCACACAACCCCCAGTCATACAACCTGCATGTACATTTGGCCCTTAGAGGCCTTTTAAGGGAGCTTAGGTAATTACCTAGAAGACTAGTGAGTCAATCTACAAAATACCTCTCTCTCTCTCTGGCAAAATGAAATAGCATGTTGTGGGGAGACAGTAATTGCTGGGGAGGGGGAGCAAGTAAACAGTCTGTGGATCCTGCAGCTGCCACAATCTGAGGCTGACTCAGCCCAATCCAATGAATGTTTATCCAAAGTCCTGCTACTTACACTGGAGCCGACTTGCAAATGCGTGAGCCTGCGATTGCAGCTTGCAGGACACAGAAAGTGGCAATGGACCCCTGGATTGGGGAAATGGGGAAAGCTGGCAGCTAAAAGAAGAGATCAAAGTTTCCCTACTGGAACCTGGCAGTGAGTCCTATGGGTAAGGAGCCATCCAGAGAGCTACATGCTCCAATACAAAAAGTGGTAAAATTTAAATTTTTTTCCACACTGTCAAAATACCAAAGGCCAGCTCTGTCTGCTTAAAAGGTCTGTAACGGATGATTTCTGTGGTCAGACAGGAACATGTAGACCAGTTCCTGGACACTAGTGACTATTTAGATAACTCTCCTAGCACGTCATGTATAATTACTTTGAGGAAAAAGAAAATGGCCAGGAAGCAGCAGTCTGTTAAAATTTAGCATCTCCCTTCCCATTTCCAGCTACGGTTTCAGAAAAACAACAAAGCAGGAAAAAATTCCAGTACTTGTTGCCAAATCTATTTATTTAAAAACCATCATGAATTGAGAAAGCCTGCTGTTCAAGCTGTTCAAGCGGGCATTACTGCCTGCCTGCCCCCTCCAAGGCATGAAAAGCACCCTTTTGAAGGGATGATTTAAGCAACACACAGTACAGTCATAGGTGCATACTTGGAAGCAAGTCCTTAGTAGCAAGCAAGTGTGTTGGGGATTGCCACCTCATTATTGTACATATTTTCCTTTGGAACACCCAAGAAAGGTCATATAATGCAGCTCATAAAGGCATACACCCAAACTGCTCCATGGTAGCAGAAACATTCCTTCACGTGTCTTTATTCTTCATGTTCAGAAGGGAACTCAGCTCCTCCCTCTCTGGTGACTGGCCCCTGCCCACTCCTTTGGAGTAATTCAGCAGCCTTGGAGTATAACGGGAGCCATGTTCAAACTTGCCATAGAGCAGTTTGAATTCAGGTGGGATTTGACCCTTTCTAGGGCTGGGTCATGTAGCAAGGTGAGTTTTTACTATGATCCTACAAGCATCATTGTCAGCTGATGAAAGAAACCTTAGTTGATTCATCAAATGAATTTTAACAGATTAATCCCTTAAATCAGATTTAAGTTGTATATAACTAAAACTATTGCTTTTTTGTTAATCAAAACTTACACTGTTTTTAGATGGTCCATGACAGAATTCAGTATGTAGCAGCAAACACCATCTTAAAAAAGGCTTTCTCTCCCATACAAAAGTGCAGCGAAATCCCCCTTCTGAGATGAATGCTTGCTAGCTGCTATTTTTATAAATCCTTATATTAAAAATAATCAACATGTTGGCATCCTTCAGTCTCGGAAGACTATGGTGTCACGCTCTGAATGGTGGTTCTGGAACAGAGTGTCCTCTCCAGTGCGCGAAGCCTGGGTAAAGTAGGTATGGAGGATAGGCTGTTACCCATGCAGCAAATCCCCCCTCTCCACGTCGCTGAAATGGTCCAATGGAAAGGCAGAGGCCAATACGGTTGGTTCCAGCGGCGTCGCAGGAGTTGCCAGAACGTGACTGTGTTCAGCCATGAACTGCCTCAGGGACTCCGGCTCTGGATTTTGCCTCGAGGTCGATTCCTGAAGCCTTTTCCATAACTGGATGTAGCCACAAGGCAGTGGAGGTTTGGGATCAGAGTTTTCCTTCTCTCAGATGAGCTGCCTTCCCAGGCTGACGTGTCCCATCTACCCGGTGGCTGTTTAGTCGCCTCTTAGGACAAGTACAGCCAAACTGAGGGCCTATTCTTATCCCCAGCCCCCAGGGGAAAAAATAAAAATAATCAACATGTCTGAAAAATATGCCAACTGATTAATGGAGGATGCCTTTATGGTCACTTAAAGTCAAATGGATTAATCTAACAGATGAATTAAGGCTGAGATCCTATGCACGCTGACTAGAGAGCAAGTCCCATTGAATTCAGAGGGATTTCCTTTTAAGTAAACCTGCTTAGGATTGCACTGTGAAGATGATAGCCCAACCAACTATTCAGCATTCCTATCCAGCCGTGGTGGCACAGTTATGCTTGCTACTCCATGTAGCCAGACAGTGCAGTCAGCCCTCCTACAATAAATGTGTGAGAAACGGAGACAGTGCAAGGAAATCCACAGTGTTGTCAGAAATCATGTGATATGCCAGAATCCTTTCCACTCTAAAATTAACTAGTATGTGGCAAATATATCTGTATATTTTCAAACCAGGGAGCCTAGTTGCATGTATGCAGTGATTCTAATTCTAACACTCCACAGCTTAAGAGGATAATAGACCACACACTCAAGGGCGGGATTGTAGCTGTACCTTCTGCATGGCAATCTCTCTGATCTTAAGGTAGTGGTGATGGTGGGATGCCTATATTTCCAAAGGGCAGTTCTCATGCACACGTTCATCAGTGACTGAAGTGTCAAGGGATGATGTGTGAATCAGAGATCAAACACAACAGAAAGAATTTCCATACTACCTCAGATACAAGACTTGTCAGTGGGGTCACCTCACACATTCAGTGGTGGGCAAATGAGGGTTGAGGCCTGTCATGCATTATAAATAGCGTTGTGCTGGGAGGATGAGCAGCTGCCATAGGGGCATGCCAGCAAGCAGGCATTGTTCCAAGGACACGTGCTTCTGGATAAAAATCAACTGTGTAACCCAAGCTAGCGCTTCAGCATTTCATGCGTGTGCTCCCAAAGGCGGTCACATTCAGACTTCTTCATGCCTCTCTTCCAGCCTTTCCCTGCCTAGACTGTTGGGGACACAAGCATTTGCCAGCCAATTGAACAGGCTGGATTGCAAGTAAACCCTTCTCCTGGGGAAGTGGGGAAGCTGCTGTTGGATCAGCAGAGCATCAGACTCTTTGGGAACACCTGTTGGTGTTGGCATCTGGGCACAACTGCTTCTGTCCCTGCAGTTGTTTTGCTGGGCTCCCTGCTGCACAGAGGCTACCCTCCACCCCCCATCTCCTCTCTGGATGTGAAATTGACTTGGGGAAAGGAAGCATAGATATCCTGTTGAGATGGCTTCCTTCCCAGGCTATTCCCTGGCAGAAACAGAACCACTTCCCGCCTGGCTGCTGATTCCATCCAAATCGCAGGCCTTGCTTGTACCATAGCTTCTCTGCCTGTCCTCTTGCTATTGTGCAAGTGACCCCACCACTACCTCCAATCTCTCCCAGATTTGGCAGCTGAGAAAGATCTCTTGGATGACTTGACCCCCTTTCCCCAGCCAGGCTGCAATCCTGCCCATGCTTACCAAGGACACAAGTCCCACTGAACACACTGGGGCAGAGTTCTGAGCCAGCTTGCCTAGGGGACACTGCAGAGAGTGATTCTTAACCCATTTCTGCCCAGCCTACAGGTGTACACATTTGATCCCTGTTTCGTATACACGAAGTTGGACAGAAACTGATGATGCTACAATCCTACCCACACTTTCCTGGGAGTAAGCCCCATTAACTGTAATGAGACTTACTTCTGAGTAGACAAGGATGGGATTGGGCTCTAAGGCTGCAATCTTACGCACACTTTCCTGGGAGTAAGCTCCACTGAAAACAATGGGACTTACTTCTCAGTAGGCAAGTATAGGCTTGCGCTCTAAATCGGTGACTGTGGCTCTAAATCGCCTTTCGTGGGTAGTTCAAGGCGGCTTGAAAAACCAGCTGACGCCTCCGCAGAGCCCACCGGTTCCTACAAGATTTTTCTATCATATATAAAAATGATATAAGTTGATCTCACCGCTGCTGAGACTTGCTCGAGGGCGCCGCACCCCATCCTACAGCCAGAGCGATCAGAGGCGGCTGGAGCAGCCCCAAGGTCATGCGAGGCTGCCGGGGGTGCGCGGGGCACCTGCTTGCCTCCTCCGGGAGCGCCTCTCCGCCGGCAGCAGCAGACGCCGCCGCTCCTCCGCCGGGTGGCCTCGGCGGGCTCAGGAAGTGTCCCGGCGCGCTGGAGGTTACGTGCGGCCGCCGGAGCTGCTCGCCTGGCTCGCGTGCTGCGGTAGGACGCCGGAGGGACTTCCTTTTGCCCCCGAGCGCCCCGCTCCGTCCTCCGGTGACTCTGCCGCTGCTGCCGGGCGGGCTCCACCTCCGCGGGTCTTCAGGAGCCCAAGCGATGCTGGGGGCTGCAGAAGACCCCGCCGGAGCCCGAGCAACAGAGCGCAGGAGTCACCGCAGCCGCGCGGCGCTGCCCAGACCTGGAGGTGCGAGTGATCGGAACCTCCTGGTCCGAGAGGGGGCCGGGCCACTGACCATCCCGGCCGCAGCGTCTCCAGTCCAGCAGGAAGCGGAGCTGTTGCTCGCTGGAGACAGCGGCAGACACACAAACAAGACGGCGGAGGCGGGCCAGTGCCTGGCCTCCCCCTCCCGGGCTGCCTGGCAGCACTTGCTGCTGCCGCCTCCTTGCAAGACACTTGGGAGCAAAGGCCACGCGCTCCAACCAGCGGAGGAGCTTTTGGGGGTTTCCCAGTCACCAGCCTCCTCCTCCTCCTCCCTCTTGGAACTGCAGACTTAAAAATCAGGGGTCTAAAAGTTGATTGTGTCGTTCAACAAGCCACACTCAGAAGAATCTAACAGCAAGGGCAAAAGCTGGGTGACCACCAGACCCAATGCAGGACAGAGTGCCTATCCCTTTAACCCTAGAAGAGGGGAATTTGGGCAGGTGTAGCTTTTTCAACTTATGTTGAGCTGCACCTGCCCAAATTCCCTCTTCTGTACAGTGTTAAAGGGATAGGTGCTCCGTCCTCCACTGGACCAAAAGTCAATCAAAAACCAGCAAGCAGATGGCGCATAGCTTAAAACAACCTGGGGAAGGCTATAGAACCTCCTTAAGCCATTTCTGCCCAACACTGCATGTACGCAACAGGGATCAAATGTGTATACCTGTGGGCTGGGCAGAAATGGGAACCCACAGATATACCTGAAAGCTAATTGGAGTACATTTGTCTTGAGAGCCTGCCCGAGTAACATCAAGGAAAAGGCAGTTCACATGACCCCAGGGATGGAATTCCACAGTCTTAGTGCTTCCTCTGAAAAAACCCTTTCTCTAGCTATTAACCTCCTCACCTCCAAGGGGGCAGCACCCACAGGAGGGTTTTCTCTGATGGCCCATGGAGGCAGGTGAGAGTGTGTGGAGGAAGACAGCCCTTCAGACAACCTGGTCCTAAGCTGTAAAGGGCTTTAAGGGTAAGTACCAGCACCTTGGGAACAAATTGGCAGCCAGTGCAACTCCTGAAGTAGTGGCCCAACAGAGTCAAACTGCCAGTCTCCAGTGGCCACATGAGCTGTTACATTCTGGATTAATTGGAGTTGAACCATCTTCAAGGGCAGCCCCACATAGAGTGTGTTGCAATAATCCAACCATGACATCACTAGGGCATGGACCACCATGTTAATACCAAATCTGATGTAGTTGGGTCAATTGGAATGTTGTTGTGGGGGTCCTCTGGGGTCCAGTGAGTCAATGCAGAAAAGCAAAAACCTAAGTACACACAGAGTTCAATATGTTTAACAAGGACATTCAGTCAGGGGAGGCAGAACCCCAGCAGACCTAACAAGTAAAAAAAAAGTACATTGCCTTTTAGGCTGCTCCTTTCTTCTTCAGCAGTCAGTGAACTAAGTAGCGCACATACACGGAGCTAGTAGCCAATTTGCTGCAATCATGGCTGGCTTCCAATGGAAAAAAGACAGGGTACCTGCATCAGCAATCACTGGGGAGGCAGCAGACAAAACTGCCTCAACAGGCTAGGCTGCAATCATGAATGGCTTCCAATTTAAAAAAAGGCAGGGCAGCTGGCCTCCAATGAAAAAAGGCAGGGTGCCTGCATCAGCAAGCTCTGGGGATGCAACAGGCAGAGTTGCCACCAATCTGTTAATAAGAAAGTTATGAAAATAGCAAGGATCCTGTGTGAAGGGACTTGGTTCTTCAAAGTAGCAGGGGAGACAGCTAACAAGCTGCCTCAGGGGGTGTGTCACTAAGTTCTCCCTAGTGGGGGAAGGAAGGTGAGCGAACAAGGAAAGTAAAATCTACTGAGAGAGATTGAGGTTAAGAGGAGATGAAGGGTGAATAAGCGTGTCTATATTCATGTAGCTGTGCCATCTTGAGCCTGGACCTCACTACACATCACTAATGTTTAAACTTGCTTTAATAAATAATTGATGCAAATAAATTGTATTCAATAAAAATGTAAGTACCAAGTCTTAGTCACCCCTCTGCCTTTGCACTTGTTGGCTAAGTTATCAAGTGCTGGGAAAGAGATTTACTTCCTTATCTGCGCTGTTTTCTGTATGCATTCCCAAGAGAGAGAGTTCCTCTCTTCTTTAAATAAAGGAAAAGAACAGTGAAAGTTCAAGGGCTGTTGGGGCATGTACGTAGTTTTATGTGATTGTATCTGGGACCTCCCATACTTCTGCTTTAGCAGTGAATGGATGAAGTTGCCAGGCAGAGATGTGATAAAAGCTCTGTCTAAGGGGTTGAAAGGCTCAGGAGGGAGTGGTGAAATATTTGACTTGAATTTGAAAGGATGCAAGGATAGATCTGAGCACAATGCTGTGGCAAAAAGGCCTAACATCATCCTGAGTGAATGGAATACCCATGACAACAAGAAGCTTCCTTGTTCCTCCACAGTGAGCAACGCTCTGCCCAAGTGCCAAGTCTGATTCTAAGCTAAACATTTTTGAGATACCAACCAATATGAAATGTGTCTAATACAGTTCAGATGACTTCCTACTCATCTATGTCAAGATGGGCTTCTCAAGAAATGCTGAAATGAAGGTCTTCTATGACAGACAGTCAGAGCTGCCAATATGGTGGTGCTGTTTTCCTAAGCCAGGATCCTATCTTTAATAGCTACATGACAGGAAGGCATTCAAGAAAAGCCTTTCCCATCATGGCATCTGCAAGATGGGAAAAGTCTCAGCTGGTAACTGCCTGTTCGACAATGAAAGGCCCTGGTACCTGCCAGAATAAAGCTGTCAACCCTACTTGCAGAGTACAAGGAAGACATGGAGCCTGCATGACATCTGAACAACGTTGACTTCTCAGTTGACCAGGCCAAGTCCCCAATTACAGAAATTAACTTGAAGCTGTATCTGAGCAGGAAAGTTCTTCCTCAACTGTAAAAAGCTCAGGACTTTCACCATGGGTCAGATGAAAAGTGAAAAAAGGAAGCCTGTCTGCTCTGCACAGGTTACATGAGGTGCAGGGAGGCTCAAGAAGGAAGAAATTAACCGTGTGCTCTGTTGGAAAGAAGCAATAACCTTTTTAACACCAATTTCCATGCCCAGCATAGCCAGCTGGACACAATCAAGCACTTGATATACTCACACCTTGATTGAAGAAGTACAGTGACCTTATTCTGCAATGTAGAGAAGAGCAACTCTGAAACAAGGAACAGAGCAAGCACTAATTAGATGTGGGACTGTGAGGACCTGGGCAAGCACCACCTTGCTTAGAAGCTGTTAAAGGAAAATGTGCGTCATTTTCAGATTGAGAGGGAAGACCACAAGCCCTGTCTCGTCCAGCATCCTGTTTCCCACAGTGGCCTACCAGCATGTTTCTGGGAAGTCACAAACAGGTCAATTGCCCTCTTCTGCTGTTGCTTCTCTGCAATTGGCCTTCAGAAACATCCTGGTTGGAATGGTCCAATATGGTCCATACTGGAGATCTGGAGATAGTGTGAAACCATCATGAGGAGGAGCCATTGATAGACTTGCCCTCCATGAATTTGTCTAATCTCCTTTAAAGAAGAAGCCTTACTGGGTAGATGAAATCCTATGAGTCAAGTAAAATGTGTGTGAGAGTGCCAGCATAGGCAGCAGTTAGTTCCCAGGGATGAGACAGTAAGAACTGGCTAGAAGGGTAATATTGGTCAAAATGCAATATATTGTATGGTTGCCAACAACTCTCTGGCAGGGCTTCTTTGCCTTGAATAGCTACATGAGAGAAGGAAATTAATTGGGAAAGGTTCTCCCATCATTGAACCTCTAAGGCTGAAATCTTATACATACCTAACTAGGAGTAAACCCCATTTGCTATAATGGGACTTACTTCTGAGTAGACATGCATAGGATTGGGCTATAAGTTAGGAACAGTTCACATACCAAACTCCTAGTTGCCACATCCAGGAGGCATAAAGGCAAAGATAATCAGAAAAAGCTGACCAACTGAGAGATCAATTGCACAAGCCTTTACATGCCTAGGTAGCCTTCTTTGGGAATTCCATCAGTCTAGCTTTGTTTCTAGGGAACAGTTCAGCCCCAGTCATCAGTATCAGAGACATAAGGGAGCAAAGACTTCTACTTTTTTTCAATCCCCTGCCTCTCAAACCTTGTGTCAGCTGAAAAGCAGCATTTACCATTTAGGTGATCAGAGGCAAATGGGACTTCTATGCTTTTAACATCAGTGTAGGAAAGGGAATTTTGGTGGGCTTGGCAGATCACACAAGGATGAGAAAAAACAGAACTAGCTGCAACCTAAAATCTACCCTTCCTACACAACTTCCGAGCAAGGTATTTCCAGCTGCTCTCAAGCAGGGGAGAGTGATGCATCACCAAGTCAGGGGGGTAGCATTTGTTGTTGGGAGGTCTTGGGTCAACCTTGTATTAGGTCATTGGAAATGATTTTGACACCATTTCTAGTCTGTTGACATCTCAAAAACATTTACCTCCAAACAGGACTTGATCCTTGGGTAGAGACAGGTTCTTCAGCACCACAAACCGACTCCTGACATGTTAGAAAGGACTGGCACTGCTAAAGTCGCCATCCCCAAACCCTGTCGGGTCAAGAAATGTGTGATTGTGGTGCAGTGGTTAAAGTGTTGGACTTGAATCAGAAAGGCCCCAGTTCAAGCCATCAGCCATCTAGCTTCCTGGGTGACCTTGAACCAGTCATTATGTCTAACATACTGCACAGGTTTGTTGTGAAGATAAAAGGAAGAGGAGGAATCATGCACACCACTCTGATCTTCTTTGAGGAAAGGTGAAAAATACATATACATTATAATATAGTATGGTGAGCAGGGGCAGCATAGTGACTAGAGTGGTTCACTTGGAGAGCCCTAAGTTCAAATCTCCACTCAGGATTAACATGCACTGGCTATGACTTTGGGCCAATCACTATCTCTTGGCCTAACTTTGGAAAAATGGAACAACTGCATAGTATATTATTAGAGTATTTATATACCGCTTTTCAAGAAAAAGTAGTTCACATCATGTGGCAAAATCAATCAATCAATGGTTCCCTGTTCCCTCAGGTCTAATAAAAGATGTAAAAGCAACACCAACAACAGCCACTGGAAAATATTTCAGCCACGCTGGGCTGAAAAGGGGACAGTGTGATGCAATCCCCTCCTTGCATCCCCAACCAATCTTGCATTTAAAAAGTGTTTTTTGTAACCTCACTCCGAGAAGCCATCTCAGCATTCTCTTCCTGAGCTTGGAGAGCTAGCACAGCTCTGAAGGACCTTTTTCCACAGTTGGTATCAAAGCTCATTTCACTCTAGATTCTGATCCAAGTGAGGCCTTGTGTGAGCTTCCAGGCTTACTCCTGATCGCATGCCCTGTGGCCTGTCCAAGCACTGTTTTAATCTGGCATCATTCCTTATCTGATCCTAAATGCTATATAAAGATCAAGCAGATAATTTAAAAGCAGACAGTCTGGTTATAAAGGCCAGACACATGTGAAGCAATTGATATAGAAGAGAACATTGAATGAAAAGGTCACTCTGGTGCACACACTCCAGCTGAGGGCATGAACTTGCCTCTGTTTCTGCGGGAAGTTACTACTCCCTGAAGACTCTAGTCTAGCTCACTAGGCAGATGATTTCAAAGAAATGATCCAGAGTCTAGAGCTCTATCTGCAAGGCCACTCATGGTCAACTACTATGAAGGTTGGGTACAATCCAGCAGAATATAGTCACAGCTCAGGCCCTTGAAATCAATGGGCTTAGACTCTGCATAGAATTGAGCAGGAACTCTAGTGATGCTTGTAGGATTATCGATTTTAAAGTCTTCATATCTCTTGTTTAGTATCATGACAGCACAGAAGCTTACAACAAAATAGAAATGAGAAACACCTCATAATTCATATAAGAACTAACAACTGCGCAGTGAATATGCTATCTTACGACATACAGACAACTGCCTTCTGGAATAAAAAAAGGCCTTAACTTTCTTTCAAAAAACACCTAATGAGGAAACCACCTAAACATCCCTGGGGAGAAGTCACAGACAGGGTGAAACCACTGAGAAGTCATTGACTTGGACAACCACCATTTAGAATCCTGGTAACAGCAGACCAGATAGTAGAGCCTTTGAAACAACAATCCAAGCTGGATCGTGTGAGAGAAAATAGTCCTTAAGGTAGTCCATTCAAGATTTTAAAGATCAAAGTCAGCACCTTGAACAGAATCTAGAAGCATTTGCTAACCAGTGCAGCTAGTCTAGAAGATGCATCACATGCTCCAGCTGTGAACAATTTGGCAGCAGCATTCTGCATCAATTGGAGCTTTTGAGCAATCTTCTAGGGCAGCCCTAAGTGGAGCACATTGCAGTAACCTGGTTTAGATTCTGCCCAATGTGTATGAGAAGCAGGGAGCAATCACTCCAGTTTCTGGCAACAAGACTGCAAGTTTAAGAAGGAAATTACTTTCTTGCCTTCTTTAACTACCATTGGTAGCTCGATCACTCAGGGATACAGGTCTCCTTTTAAGACATTGGCTATTGCCAGGTCCCTACTAAGGTTCCCCATCAAATAACAGAAATGCTGGTCAAGGCTTGTGAGGCACTTTCTAGCAACTGGGAGACTCACCACTTTGCCACCCAGGAATGAGCAAGTGGTAGGATAACTTGGGCTATGACAGGTATACAACACTAAGGCTGCAATCCTATACATACTTACCCAGGAGTAAGTCCCATTGAACTGCTTCTGAATAGTCATGTGTAGGGACATGCTAGAATTACACTTGGGGCTCAATCCTATCCAGTGTTCCAGCACATGCCCTTCATCTTGCAGTAGGAAGCCAGTCATGGAAGCCTACCACTTGCTTATGGAGGCCTCTTCAAGGTAAGAGAACTTTTATTCCCTTACCTTGGGATTGCATTGCAGCTGCATTGGTGGTAGAAAGTTGGATAGGACTGGGTCCTCAATTGTTTAAGAATATTTCCTATCAGTTGACTTCTTACAAGCATCAAAGCTACCCTTTACAACTAAAGATGAGATGCTGGGAGATCTCCAAAAGGGACTTTTGTAGTTTCTGGAGAAGCAGAGTCAGGGGGAGGAAGGGCAAGATCAAATCCATCTAAATTGGCCCAAAAGCTATTTACTTTGTGCAATGAGCAGAAACAAACAGCTGAGAGGGGTGGGGTTCATGCACTTTTTTTTGCCTGAGTTTCTATTAAAACTGCAATCATACTAAACTTTCCCCCCCTTTAATTCCAGGAAGGTTACAAAATGGTCATAAATATGCCCCCGGGGCAGCACAGCCTTTTGTTTTAACCCACCTTAAGATTTTTAAATATAGATTTCTGGTTTTAATTTTAAAGTATGATTAAGTCTTTTGCACATTAATAGCAGTGCTTATTCCATTTTGTATGCTAAAAGAGTAAGCATATGCGTGACAACCGTTCACCCAACAAAGACGCTCTCACAGCTTGGGCAGGAAAGTTACTGTACATTCAATGTCAAAAGATAATCTACCACTGGACATTACGGTACATGGAATTGGAAGCCAGTAGGTTAATTGCCAGTTCATCCACTGCTCATGCCTTCACCTTATCAGCTCAGCTACCAATCAACTTTTAGGGTTGTGTTGGCTTCAGTATCCTGTCTGGTGGAATGTTGGATGCTAGTCAAACTGTGCAGGGATACCAGTACCAACCAACTAGCTCCAGAAACATTAAGTAGCTGTCTTGTGCCTCCATTTTTTTTTAAATTGTGCAGTTAAATCATCAAAATTATTTCAATACTTTGATGACTCGGGCCAGAGTTTTGAATTACTCCTTTGTTAAGGAAGTTGTTCGACCTGTTATATAGCAAAAGGAAACCAAGTACCTTTGTTTGATAAATAAAATTTTCACTTCCTTACAGAGAAACAAGCCAATAATGCTTTTAAAAAAAAATGTACTTGCTTTCTGATAAATTGGGTTTTACAAATGCCAGGTGTAAGCCATCTATATTGAAAATAAATTTGTTATGTGCCCACTTGGGGACAGTAGGTTCAGTAACCATTAACACACTAGGGTAGTGGCTTCCAAACTTTTTAGCACTGGGACCCACTTTTTCAAGTGAAATTGTATTGGGACCACGTAGCTTTGAGACTAACAGCACAATCTTGTGCACATCTACTCAGAAGTAAGGCCTATTGAGTTAAATTAGGTTTACTCCCAGGAAAGTGTGTATAGGATTACAGCCTAAAAAGTTTCAGTTTACCAGCAGCTCGCATCTCTGTTTCTATCCTTTTTACCATGGGGGGGGGGACCATCTTCTGGAGTGTTCGTTGAGCTCCACATTCATCAGATCCAGACCACTCCAATAGCATTGCATTCCTCTTCACCTGGCCTTCAAAGTGGAATGTGGCACTGTCTTCTACTTGTTAGTAAATGTGCATGTGCTACCGTTTTTATTTTCATAGGACATAGGACAAAATACATTTTCCTTATCAGCAATGAGCTGATCAGTTTCATGACCCACCAAAAAATTTGGTCCTGACCCACAGATTGGGAACCATTGCACTAGGGACTTAACAATACTATTCCAACCCTTCATAGAAGGGAGGAGTTAACCATTAAACAAGTAACCTGAAATCATTGGCTTAAAGAAGAAAAAACAACAATTAAGTGGTATTATTCAATTACAGAAGAATCCGAGGCATGAGGAATGTACTTTCATCCAAGTTTTTTGTGTTACAAAAAGGAACAGACTGGCATTTACAAGTCTGCTGAATTTGTAACAGCTGTAGTTGAAATTCATAATACTTTTGAACAGAGAAACACGGGTTGTCTATGTATGTATAGGCAGCCCTTAATAGATGCTGGGTACTAGCTCTTTTTCTGCTTTGAAAGGGTCCTGGTACAAACTGCTTTGATTTATCATTTTGCACCCAAATAAAAACCCTGGATGTGAAAATACACTTTTCTCCATTTACCTGCCTCCAATCATCACTAAGCATGCTCTAGTTCCAACAAAGCAGGCATGTACCTTCATAGCTATAAAAGGAAGATCACAAAAGCACCACTGTTTCTGCTTAGGGGAAAATCTTTATTGGTAAAAACTTGTATACGTTTCCTTGTCTCTGACCAATAGCTGGATTCTGCGAGAGGTTTCAGTTTGTAGCTGCCTTCATTTTAATGAAAGTGGTCCCTATGCTGAGAAAACTAGCCTGAACTCTGAATCCAAACATTAAAACAATTTGTGGCAACCAAGGAAACACCATCACACTAATGAGCCATTTATGTTAAAAATATGTAGAGCTGTGATATACAAAAATGCGTCTTTATTTAAAATAATTACAACATTCATTAAAACATCTTAACAGTGTTTTATAAAATTAGAACACTGACATTGACATGGACGGTTATGTACAGCTTCACTCTAAAAAGGTGGTTCTTGAATTTGTTGAGGAGATAGCCATAGTTTCCCCATTTCACCTGAAAAGTTGTCATGGGGATAGCAACACTCACGCACATGCATCTTTAACTCAGTTTCTATCAAAAGCCAATATGCTCCATCTTGTCATTGTGGCTGCAAGTAGTTTATACAGGTAGCAGATACATGAGTAGTCTCGAGAAGGTGGGAAATTAACTCTAACAAGAAATATTGCTCAGCAGGATTTTTCACAAACAGAAAATATGAAGCTGCTAATTCTTCATGATATCCAATGGCTTCAGGGTGAAAAAGACCCCTTTCTGGAAATTTTCTGGGGAAGAATTCAATACCTGGTATTCCCTCCCCCATCTCCACCAAGCAATTTCCTGCCCATAGAACCACTACAGGAAGCTTTGACTAAGCTGCATTGCACCTGACACACACACACCCCCGCCCCCTCCGGGAACATCCATAAACAAGTTGAGTTATGAGCTGTTCTCTGCCTTTCCAGAGGAAAAGATTCTGAAACTATTACCTGAGTTGACAGAGATGTGCATGTATTCAACAAGTTCATCTTCTACAGAATAAAATGTTGAGTGAGAAAGTGGATGGGCTTTTATATCTTATATCTAGGCTTTGTATCTTATAAAAGCTCATCCATTATATCTAATATATCTTATAAAATGTTAAGCGAGAGAGCAGTTGGACTTTTATATCTTATATTTTGGGCTTTTCCTTTCCATATTTCCTGGACAAACACTCCAACTGGGAGAGCTAAAAATTCAAAACATTCTTAATCAATTCCACCCACCCTGAGTTCCTTACAATGTGCATTTTCTCCTTAAAAGCTATCACCAGACCCCCACCCCAGCACACTTTCTTAGAAAAATAATCCTATAATGACTTAATTCAAGTAAAAGGGCAAGTAAAACAGATCACAGTGCAATCTTGATTTTTCAGTTGGACTTCTTTTTTCCTTTGCTCCAGAAACAAAAAACAGACAGACAATGTAATCTCACTATAGAAGAAGATGAACTACGGCAGTTATTCTGCTGTTCTATACTGGGGTGCCACTAACTTGTACTGATATTTATCACTCACTCGCCATCTCCATGGTTGTCCTTCTTGCATTGTTCTTTAGAAATACCCAAGCACATATGAACATACCACATTACTCAGGCAGTGACTGCTCTGGTCATAAGAACGTGCATCAAGCAAGACTAACATCGGCTACAAATTTCATAACTGCGTTGTAAATCGCACGGTAGCCACCCAGTTTGGAGTTGGTTATGCCTGCTGTAAGAACTATAAGACAGGCCAGGCATGAGGCCAACCAGATGCTGCCCAGAAACAGTGGCTATTAGTGCAAGGCTGATATACTAATACAATTAAGGCCCAGCTCGCACCTTGACTAAGTAAGGGAGGGACTACAAAGTTTCTTTTCGAGATAAAAATATTTCATTTACACAGCAAAGTGCCAGGTTTGCCTTGGCACAATTCAAGCCAAAGCAGGACAGTATTGCAATTTTCAGAGATCCTCTAGCTGTGTTAGCTTCATATCAGTGCAGTTGAAACAACTATACCTGAAAAGCACCAGTGGCCAACCACCACTCAGCGCAATCAAACCTTATATAGAACATATGAAAAGTTTGTTGAAGGGCTCCCCCAGGAGTGGGGGGGTGGGAAGCACATCCACCAATCAGCAGAAGCTCAGGCAATAGTGTTTTCCTTTCCAGCCTTTTATATGGAGAAGCAGTTTGGTTCATGCAACCAAAGCTGAGCTTCGGACTGTACAATACCCTGAGAGCATTTGCTCCTTCTCACTCCTTCCACCAATCTGCCCTTCAATTTTATTCAGTGCATACAATTAGGAGAGAACAGGGGTGACTGGAGTAGCCAGTTCCATGCCATCTCCTTGCCCAAGTCCTGAGGCTCAGATGACTTGGACATAATTAACTCCTTTTAAAGAGGCACCTGAGGGCATCTTTTCTGCTGCTGTTCAAAAACAGCTGGGGCCACAACCTTTTGCACCTTGGCTCCAAGTACTGTTAAATCACCACAATTCTCACCCCCACATTACATTACTGAGCATCCAAGTTCTCACATCTGCCAGACAAGCCCTCCCCTCCCTATTCCTGTGTTTCAGACACATCCCCTTCTTTTTCATTCTACTACAGCCAAAACCTTTCTCAGCAACACTCACTGGAATACACAGGAAGGTTGAGCACTGCTGCTCCTGAAAAGGAAAGGCTCTTCTGTTTCAGGCACTCCTAGTGCCAATCTTCTAAGGTCTGGGAAGGCTGGTGTGCATATGTTCCTGCTGTATACAAGCCATCCAGCCAAGGAAGGAAAAAAGGCACCCTGGTTTTCCTCTTCCAGACAGTGTTTGACCAGTCAGTTCTTGTTCATGGGATGCCTGGCAGCAACTCTGAACAGTGCTAGAAGCAGAAGCAGGTCACCAACGTCATGCTTGCTGGTTTCTCTAAGACAGTGCCCCACTGAAGGTGGCAATGGGCAAGCACAGAAGAGAGCAGACATCAGAGGCATCTTGGGGAGAGAGGAACGAAGTGGGCTTTCCCCCCAGGCAGTACTCGCTGCTTTTGGGTTTATAGCATGCAGAGACTTCACACCTATGAAAAGAGCAAGACACTGAGATCGCATCCATGTCACTGGTTCTGAACCAAAAGGGAGGGGGAAGGCAGACACAATGTTGAAAAAGTTACATTTTTGCATCTCTGATATCTCTAGGCTGCACCCCCCAAAATGGTTTGGGATGTCCTGATGTAGACATGCAGTGACTCCCTCTGGACCAGATCTAAAGTATGCATCTTAGACACCACTGAATCAACTTTGACTTTGGTCCACTTCGCCTACCTGGTGACGCTGTGCAGAATCTTCCGCTCATCCTGGTCCAGGCACACAGCAAAAGAGCAGTCGATTCCGGCGATCTGGACCTTGTCCACTTTCATCTGAGACACACTAATTTGCTGCAAGAGAAACATTCCGAATCACATGTTGCCCATTACACGTGGGCACAATTCATAGGTACCCAAGCGGACTCGACCCAGCCTCTGACAAGATGAGATTAAGCATCTTAATGCTAAGATGGTGTAGCTAAGGGGGGAGCAGCTAAGGGGGGAGCAAAAGGTACAGGGCCCTATGTACCATGCCTTGAGGGGTATCAAGATACCTTCTCCTGCACTCCCCCCCACAGGCACTTGAAGCAGTTGTGTACTGCTCTGAGCAGCCAACCACTTTTCCCCCCCACAAAAAAGTGGTTAGCCACTCAGGGCAGTGTGCAACTGCTCCGATTGCCTGTGGCCTGGAAGGAAGTGGCAATTATTTCTGGGTCAGGCACTTTCAGGGAAGGATAACATAGATTGTCATGGCCTCAGGTGCCAGAGGGGCCAGCTATGCCAGTGAGATTAAGACAAATCAAGAGGGTGCAAAGCCATGAACCAGGTTACCTGATTGAAACTCTTCTTAGACTTGGAGCTTTGCCTCTTGATCACTTCTGTTGCAGTGAGGGTCAAACATTCTGTTCTTGAGTCTGAAATAGAGAGGAAAGGAGCAATGCCAATATGTAGAACCTCTCTAGAGCAGTGTTTCTCAAACTATGGGTCAGGACCCACGAGGTGGGTCGTGAGCCAATTTCAGGTGGGGCCCCATTCTTTTCAATATTTTATTTTTAATATATTAGACTTGATGCTACCATGGTATATGACTGCATTTGGGGAAAGGTTAAAGACTTGTACTTTTAACAAGCTACTATATATTATTTTAACAATGACTGTAAATGAGACTTACTCCTGGGTAAGTGTGGGTAGGATTGCAGCCTAGGATTGTTAAAAATTTGCCTGCTTGATGATGTCACTTCTGGTCATGACATCACTTCTGGTGGGTCCTGACAGATAAAAAGTGGGTTCCAGTGCTAAATGTGTGAAAACCACTGCTCTATAGGAATACTCACACTGAGAAGAGCACACCTGCCCACAGTGGAACCAATTCACATATTTTAATAGCAAGCAGCACTGTCACCTTTATTGTCTCTACAGCAGTTTACAAACTTTTAATATGTAGGAAGAGGTCTATAGGAGGATTAGAAATCACTCTCTAGAGCTGCAGTTTCTATAGCATCTGGGCAGTCACCTATCCTCATCCCTATGAGTCCAAATCCATCATGCTCTCTCTCTCTCTCTCTCTCTCTCTCTCTCTCTCTCCACCCCGTGTGTGTGTGGGGGGGCCACTGCACCTTGGAGCATGTAATGTGGCTTATGCAGAATCTTAGCTTTCATTCCTGGACTGTGGGGGCAGGGTGTCAGATAAACCTCTAGTTCTCAGAGTGGTACAGAAAATTGGGCAGCTTCTGGAAGGCACTCATATGGGAGACAAAGGTTATATTGGGTAGAATGATCAGTGGTAAACATACAGAATTTCTTCACTCAAGGCAGTTCCCAGGTTTTGGGTTCCTGTCCCGACACACCTAACCTTTTATGTCACTACATCTTTATGTCATCTTTCTCAGCTGCCCAATCCTGAGTTGACCCCCAAACCAGAATACACATGGAATATGAAACCACTATGCTCTACAACAAGGGTGTCCAAAGTTTTTGGCAGAAGGGCCACATTGTCCCTTTGAAACTGTGTTGGGGGCTGGGGGGGAAAATTTACATTTAAAATTTGAACAAATTTACATAAGTTTACATAAATGAATATATTAAAGATGAACTTATATGAATGAGGTCAAACAGTTGCCCTCACGCTGAGAGCAGTTGCGTCGGGCCAGCGTGGGCTCCAACAAAGCTCTGGAGCACCAGAGGCTCATTGGAGACTAGGGGCTCCCAGTGGGCCACATTGAGAGGCCTCGAGGGCCGCAAGTGGCCCCAGGGCTGGGGTTTGGGCACCCCTGCTCTACAAGAACTGAGACATGCTGTAGTATTAGGTGGTTCTAAAAGGCATTCCAGTTGTAACATCCTGTTCAGTCTAAATGGGCAATTAAAATGGAAAGCAAACTGTATTAGGAGGCTAAAAATAGAATTTCCTAAAAGAATTGGAGCAGAGTCAACTCTCAGCCTTGTGTACAAGACCAATCAGTGTTCCTGAAGTATTACCAGCATTTATAAAATTCAGGCAGTTTGTGACACCTAGTGGCCAAGAAGGATATTGCATGCCCTGTAGGTTAGCAAAAACCCACAGCATCTGGTCCACAAAATGGCACATAAAGCAAGTAACCCAGTTGAGAATTGTTGGCTAGAGTCTAGCTCCAGAAAATGATGTTAGCTGTCCCATTGCCTGTAAGTGGATATGGAATATTGGGGGGGGGGGGGCTAGCTTTGTGTTATAAGAAAACATGTAAGTTTGTTTTAAAAGAAAAGTGTTTGTTTTAAAAGTAAAACAGCTTCTGGAGGAGTGTTGTTGAGAAGTGAAGCAGTCAGTGTGAGTGTTTCTGCCTGCCATTTCTCCATTCCAAATCTGCTCCCCCAGCATTAAACACACATATTGAACTTCACAGGAAAAGATTCTAAGGAGAGAGGGAAAATGTAATTTGCAGTGGAGAAAATGTGGGCAGGGAAAAGGTTAGGGTACCTTTCACCACTTTTCCTCTGAAAATTGTACCCTCACAGAATGGATTTTCTTTCCTCAAGTGTAACTCTGTTACATATATTTGTGTAGCCCCTGCAAAGGGCTGTATTTTGGCATGGTGCCTGATCCAGGCCTCACAAAACACCTGCTTACATGGCTTATCCTTCCATGTATTATCTGTGATATATTGTAAGCTGCCATGGGCATTTGCTTTGGCATGGGAAAGGTGGGATATAATTTTTTAAAATAAGTGATGATAGCTTGGGCTGGGTGGAACTATGCATGCTGAAGTTTTCCTAGTTTTCAATTTAAAAAAGATGCAAATGGGAATTCCAGAAAAGGGACACAACCCTGAAGGAGAAAAAAGTACTACGAAACAGAAACCTTAAAAGGTTTACAAATGGCAGGATAGAGTTTGACATTTAAAAAATAGGTAAGGGTGATCATTAGCCATTGTTCATCAGAGGCGGAACACAGTCAAATAAATTAAGTTTAATTAACAAGAACGAGAATGTTTCTGAATAGTAAGGCAGCAGTGGGGCAAAACGAGAGTCCATCTGCTCTTTGAACACTTGCAGAGTAATCGTAACAAGGAATAAGCTACATTTAAAGAGAGGTTCACAATATGGTGTAGAAATATTAGAGTATGGGTAGGTTGAGTGCTTTATTTACTATGTTTCATTTGTGATTCATGTCCCCACCTCACACCGTTCAGTATACTAGTACAGGGGTTCAAATTTTTCAGGCAGAGGGCTGCATCAAGTATCTGGCATGTTGTCAAGGGCCAGAAAAAAAATAAATTTTAAATATGTTAGAGATGGAAATTAGATGAATGAATAAATGAATGGGCTCAAATTTCCAAGTTTTCTCCAAGCACCAAACACATACCAAAGAAATAAAGCAAACGCTTAAATGGACTTCCATTCCCTCGCCCCACAAGCAACTTACTTAAATGTACAGGAGTTAATACCTCAGAACCAACACAGCAAACACCTGGAGCATATTCTGAGTGCCCAGGAGGCTTCCCCTACCCTCAGAAAGTCTTCTAAGGTCTTCAGAGGACAAAAAAGTTACTTCCTATTCTGCGTGCAGCCTCCCCGGCCCTCAGAACACCCTCCATATGTGACTGGAGCACAGCTCTGGTTGTGTTCAGTTGAGTGGGCCAGAAGCTCTCAGGTGACCAGAATGGGCTGCATCTGGTCCCCAGGCCAGGGTTTGGAGACTCCTGTACTAGTACATCTTTACTAGTACATCAGAAGTCAAATCTTTAGTTGCAGGGTCCAATATAGAGAAAGCCATAGTGTTCTTGAATATAACTCCCCCAGACTTCAGAAAGGGGAGGAGCAAGGGAAATAACTACTTTAATGCTTCCCACTACACCACAGGTATGGTAATGCGACAGTGTCAGCTCTGCCAAGAGATTCTGCCAGGTAGTCTTTAGCTCCACGAGGAACCATTAATACAAGAAGGGGGTGCACATGCGAAAACAACTTGTACACAGCACAAGTGAACTGAAAACCACTGACATCCCCTTATCAGTAGCTGTTTCTGAGATGTGTTGACAGCTCCAGCCTGTTCAACACAAGCGCTATCAGAAGTTGGGAACCTTCCTCTACCCAGCCCCTAATGGGCTGCCAGTACTCACCTAGTTCTTCTTGCCTCGTACAGGACTTGCTGAGATTGATGGACGTAAAGACTCTCTCAAGGTCATTCCAGCGACTTCTTCCACTGATGGCTCTCTGGAGGAAACAGAGATGGGTTACACTCCAGGCAGGGAAGGAGCAGCACCTCCTTGCCATCTCCTTCATGGAAGGAATGTTGAACTGCTGCTCACAGCTCCAACTCCATAAGAATAAATTTCCACAAGTGCTTCCCTAAGCATGACAGCTTTGCTCAATCATCAACTCCTCATTCCCTTCATTCTCCTTTTCCAGCCCAGCTAAAATATCAGACCCAGATATGGGGGAGACACTTCAGCAACAATGAATCAAATTACCTTGCTGTAGGCAATCTGTAGTGTTAGTGGGATTGCTTCTCTGTCTCCATCTATGCCCAGCCGTTTGCTACCTGGACCTGCGCAAAAACAAAGGCAAGAAGCGGCCTTTATCTGACTAGTCAATGACCCAATCTAACTTATCACATACAAAAAGAAATAAATTGTTTAAATAATAAATAAATGAAGAGGGAAAAGGAATGAAATCACACCTGATAATGCAGCTAAACCATTCAATGTACCTTGAGACTATCTTATTATCAACAGTGAGGAAAGTATTCACATTCAGGCCAGGTCTCTATCTCAAGACACACTGACTTGACAATGCACAGTCTCTTGTAGTGTATGCAGGGCATTAGCCTTGTGTGTGTGTGTATGAAGTCAGAGGCTTAGGTTCACCATGCAGCACCCCTGAACATACTGGGAGTGAGATGAAGAAGAGAATGCCTCTCATTTGGCTATAGCAGCCATTTTCAACCTTTTTCAGCTCATGACACACTGTCAAGGCACTAAAAAGGCATACACCCAGTTTTTTACTTACATTAAATTACTACATTACAATTAATTTTTATTTAATACAATTAAATCATTACATGACAAAGGGCACAATCCTAACCAGGTCTACTCAGAAGTAAGTCCTATTTTGTTCAATGGGGCTTACTCTCAGGAAAGTGTGGTTAGGATTGTAGCCAAAGACTAGGGGGGAATGTTCCAATGGGACTTACTTCTGAGTAGACATGCCAAGGATTGGGCTTTTGGTTGCACTCTTTTCTCAAATACACTAGCAGGCAATTGGCACTTCTCTCTCCTCTCCCGCACCCCCCCCCACAGCCACATTCCCCCCATCTCATAATTGCAATTAGCACCTCTCCTACTGTCCCTCCCCTCACTCAACTGCACCTTCCAAAGGTCCAGAATCACTTGCCTCACATTCTCCCCCCTCCCCAATTGCCTGCTCCTGTATTTCAGAAAAAAAGTGTGACCAAAAGCCCAATCCTAGGCATGTCTCCTCAGAAGTAAGTCCCATTATAGTCAGTGGGCCTTACTCCCAGGAAAGTGAGGCTAGGAAAGGAACTTGAGAGCCCAGCCCAGGCATGTGTACTCAGCAGTAAGTCCCATTATAGTCAATGGGGCTTACTCCCAGAAAAGTGGGGCTAGGAGAGGAACTTGAGAGCCCAGCCCAGCCCAGCCCAGCCGTGTCTAGTCCCATTGTAGTCAATGGGGTTTACTCCCAGGAAAGTGTGGATAGGATTGTGGCCCAACACCCCTACTCTGAAAGGCAAAGGCAAGGCAGGAGGGTTGCTTTGGGGAGCTGCAGGCAACTGTGGCAAGGAAAAGGGGCTTTTGTGGCTGCTAGCCTCAGCAAACTCGCTGGCTTCCTACCTGCTTGCCTCCCCCCCCCCCCCCCCGCAGACCTCCTCCAGACTCCTCAATGTGCTCCCAATCAGCACTCGGGGCAGGCAACATGGGACTTGATACCCAATCCTAGGCGTTACTCAGAAGTAAGCCCCATAATAGTCAAATGGCTTACTTCCAGGTAAATGAGGATAGGTTTGCAGCCTTCCTCTTGCTCATCAGCAGGAGATGCAAAGCAGCCTCAGCTGCTCCTTTTTCATGTGAGGCTGCCTGCTGCCTACATCCTCTGGCCCCACGGCACACCTGAGGCTGCCTTGAGGCACACTAGTGTGCTGCGGCACAGCAGCTGAAAACCGCTGGGCTATAGGGAGCTGTGTTAACTTTCCCCAGTCGAAAGAGGTACCAGCAGTTGAGTGAAAGAAACCAGAAAGGTCAAGCAGGCCTGAAGGATTGAGCAGGCAGGGCAAGACCATCTTTCAGGTTGTGAGAAAACAAGTCTGACCTTTCAATGGCAAAACCAAGAGGAAGCTTCTCTAAGTTCTCTTCTTATGCCTGTTTTCAGTGTGAATTTCTAAAGTGTCAAAACTCAGCAATGTGTTAATAGAAAACCTTCCAGCTGGTCACAGTGCTATTAAAACCGCTGGTGTATTCCATTTCTGTGGGTGAGACTTTCCAATTTTCTCTAGCACATCTGTTTCCCCAAGAGCAAAGCATTCCCAGTCACAGTGTGCTGCAAAAAATAAACACTCAGACCCTCCTCTAGTGTGGTTTCAGGTGCCTACCTGAGGCCTTGATGGCCCGTATGGCTGCAGAGTGGCCCAGCTCTAGGGAGTGGATGAAGATCTCAGTTCTTGTTTCTCCCCAAATGAAAGTGAGCTGCGGAGTTCAAGGAAGAAAAGATCATTCTAGAGATTTCCTGGGATTCATTAAGGTACGCAAGGCCCTAGAAGGGCAGTCCTGTTCTTCAGGTCCAAAAGAGAAAAGTAGCTAGTGGTTTGGAACAAGTATGGGCATCCAACTTAGAGATGATCAATGTAAAGAGTTTAAACATTCACTGGCTGTTTCCAAGCTACAAAAGAGGACTCAGACTCTCATTCTGGTGAGGAGGACACCTATGCTATGTATAGGTCAGACAAGAGAAAGTCAGCAGCAACATGTGGAACTGGGTTTCCTGTTTTAGTTGGGAGACAAACTATGGTATGTCCTGAGTTAAGGAGAAAACTGGAGGCATGAGCTTGAGACATGACCTACAGTTTGGCTGAGATACCTGCACTGGATCTTCTAATGGCAGGAAAATGGTTTTCCACCATGCCCTGTGTTAGTTACCTGGAACAGGGCCTAGGAGAGGGGGATAAAGGGGGTTGTACCAGGTAATTTGTACCTGGGCCCAGGAGTCAAAGGAGGGGAGCCAGAAATTTCCTGGGGCCTTCCTTTTTCCAACCTCACCCATGTGGGATGCTGGTGGCATTACTGTGGGCACATGGCAGCAACTACTGCCACAAGCTAAACACACCAGACCCAGGAATGCATACATTCCTCAACAGTGTCACATCTGGGAGGAAAATGACCTGTTACAGTAGCTCTTTGGCTTGTGGATCTGCTTACCAAGAAGGAGTGCATAGGAGCTCAGCAACACGGCTGTGGGATTGCAGCTGCTGCAGAAGTACATTTTAATTCACACAGGACCTTCCATTCCAGTGTAAGCCTAAATAAAATACTAATCTCCTGCAATGATTCTCCATATCTGAAAGATTTTAGAGAGACTTAGGAGTATGTTTGTTTTTCTGTATTACTATATCTAGCTGTCAACACTGGGAAGGCAGGTAGACCTGAGCTTTGCATTGGGAAGACTGGTAGACCTAGGCTCCAAAGACTATTCTGGCTGTTGCCACTTTCCCCCTGCCTGTTTTGCCCCCATTCTGCCCACCCCATCTCTCTGTTTCACCCCCTCCCTCTTTGGGAAGGGACCCAAAAGAAACTTTATACCCCCTGGTAAAATTCCTCTCAGGGACCCTGATCAGGAATACAAAGTGTCAAAAGGTAGGTTTCTTTTTGGTAGGCTTGGCGTTCTCTTCTCCAAGCTAGTAATGAGGAGAGGGCTTGACAATGGTTGGCAGCCACCATGCTGCCAGTCACCTCTATTCATTCAGTGTGACAGTTTTCAAGCGAAAGTAATGACTGAGCTTCGTGGAGACACAACCTTCACTGGCCTACTCTGGCCAAGCACAAGACAGAAATGGAGCTTAGCTGCTTCTGACTCAGAAATATGTGACCCTTCAGTGGCCTGGCCAATCCCAAGGGGTGCAGGTAGGAAGCCATAATTCTGACCAAACTTACCTCTATCTGGTAGACCTGCAACAGCACAGGGCGGGTAGCAAAGCGACAGTAATAAAGGATCATGTCAGCAAGGATAGGAAGCTGCTCTGTGTCCTCCAGGGATTCACTCTCAGGCTTGACAGATTGCTAAAGACAGAGAACCAAAAAGTGGATCACCACCTTACCACAGGGCAGGCACAGATTCAAGACCAGGCCCGATGAAGAAGCACTTGCTCCAAAAGCCCTTTACTTCCCCATCCTGGAAGGGCTTCAGAAGAGTCCATGTTTCTGGGCCAGTCTCAAAACCCTTAGCCAGAAAGTTTGTAGTGCTGGAGCATAAGAATATACTGGGACATACTGCAAACCAGTGTGAGATAGCATCTGAACTACAAACATCTAATGTGTTTAAAGTCATTCTGTTTACTGAATTTGCATTCTGTTCACTTTTTATTTTTAAACATGTCAAAGTAAAAGTCCTTGTCAATCATCCCAGTCTCTTTACATTCATTGGCTTGAACAGAAGTGTGTTTGTATCTTATTGACCATCTGTCTCTGCATTTCCCCCCCTCATTTCTTCACGGTTAAGAGGGAGAGATACTTTTGTTTTTTGTAATTGAAGTTAAAATTCAGAGAAAGTGTCTACAACAACCCTAAGAGGTAGCCAAGTTCCTCTCCACCATCCATGGTCATAGCCTTGTCTGTTTCTTATACTGGCCCCATGCATGGAACCCCCCATAAAAACAGAGACAGTTTCTTCTGCTTTTGTAGGGAAACCCTTGATAATCCCTCCAACCTATAGGTAATAGAGGAGAGGGACAACTACATGCAAGCACATAGGCCATGCTGAAGGCCTAGATCTTGCAAAATAAGCTGGCTGCTACTTCACAGAGAACTGCAAGTACAGAATTCAAGACATACCTGGCATAGGACATCTGTGGGAAGGTTCATCAGCCCAAGAACATTGCGTTCGTACCATGGATCTAGCATACCTAGATAAAGTGAAATATCATTTGTGCTACTCTCCATTCCTGCCAAACCGGGATCCTGAAACCAAAGAAATATGCTCCATTAGTGGATATGGTATTGCTGAAGACCAGGGCATATCAGGATCCTAGCAGAAGACTGCCCAACGACTCCCCAATCTCCTGGAACAGCTGGGTTGCAATCTTTCTATTGCATGTACTCAAGAGGTTCTCAAACACAAACAAATCCTGGGCACACCATATGGTACACTGAACAGAATTTATGGTGATGATCATAATGTTGAGTTCAGCATGTAGTAGCCCTGTCACATAAACGGCTCACACTAGTTGGGAACAGCTGCAGAAACACATTTAAAGGTAGCTGCCCAGCATCTATGGCCCCTGCATGCTACCACTCAGCCTCAATTCCCCATCTCTAAAAAGCAGGAATATTAATGACCTACCACAAAGACAGCTTGTGAAAATTACTGAATGAAGAATAGTAACACACATTGCATATGATGAGGTTCTATACTACTCATTTAATTAAATGAACACACATCACACCACTGTTTTCTAGATCACTCTGCTTGTGTGGGCCTACAAAAAACTTAGCTTGTAAAACTGTGAATTCAGGGAAGCAGGCCTGACTGGGAGAGCTGGTCAGCAGCAGGTTCCCCTGCCACAGCCATGCTTCCTCCTCTTGCTTTCAATCTGCAGCCATCAGAGCAGACAGAGACAGCATTCTTTCAAATGCTCAGCTTCATAAACTGTATTGCTTTCACAGGACTGCCTCCCCACTTCATCAATGGGAACAGCCTGAGAGCAATCCAGGCCACACCAACAGACAGCTCCTTTAAGATGACATTGCAAGCAAAAGAACCTATCTGTGCTTAGCCTCCCTGCAAAGGGCAATGAACAAGTAACACCCCAAGCTGCCCATTAGCAGCCCATCTCGTCCAGACTGCATACCATTGTTCCAGGGGTGCGGAACTGAAGGTCTCCTGGAGAAGGAGGAGGGTGCGTCAGTGCAGATGAGGTAGGGCCACTCCTCTTCACAGGGACATAGAAAAATTGCAGTTTGAAGTACCGAGTCAGCCAGGGGCAGCTACTTTCTTGAGATCTATAGTGAAGAAAGGTGGATGAAGATGATGCTGTTACAGTTTGCTAGCAACCAGCAAAATGTAAAAGAGGACCACAAGGAAGCATAGTTCAGACACAACTGCACACTCTGCAGCACACCAGAGGCGTGTTTATGTCATTCGTTTGGTGGACGAGTAAGACAGCATGAGAGAGTGCAAAGCAGACAAGTTCCAGAGAGAAATTCATCACCCTCTCATGGCCCAAAGCAAGGGGACAGAGTCTAGGGACAGTGTAAAATGCCAGACAAAACCTAGTGCTGAACCCAAGAATAGGGTTGGGCAGAGAGAAGAGATATTGGGAGCCAGCGACTGTCTTCTCACTCACTTCAGATTGCTGTAAGCCCGGGCCACTTTCCCCGAGATGCGGTCAGAGCCAAACACAACAACTCGCAGTTTGGAGATCTTTGTATCCTCATCACAACTCAGGATGGGCCTGCGCTTGACACAGGCATTCTGTGCCAGTTGGTGCTGCAAAAGTGTTGCACTCAGTGTAGGCTGGGGGAGGGACTGTGCCCGCCGGGAACGCATAGGTACAGGGTGCCTGGCCACAGGATTACAGAGGCTCTCTGCTCGGCGTAGTGGCAGTGATAGTGAGGCTACCTCAGAACCATATCTCAGCTCTTTGCCTAGGATCAACTGGCTCTTGCTCTTGAATAGCTTGTAGATCTTGTTGGAGAGCCGGTGACGCTGCCTGGGATAGGCCTTCTCCTCCTTTGGATCCAAACGTGCTGTCAATTCAAGAGAGCTCTCGTCACTGTCCTCTGCATAACCACTATCCATGCAGTCCTTCAGGCTGGAGACAAAAAACTTTAAGGATTTTTTGGAAGCCAGTGAGAGCTCAGAGCCTTTGGAAATAGCAGAGACGACAGAAATCCGTGAGTCCTGTGGGCTGTCCCCTGACAAGGTTGAATATACAGAGTCTTTGGAGACAGAGGTCAAGGAAGACAAAAGAGAATCTCTTTCTGGAAAGCCACTCTCAGCATCTTCTTCCTCCTCATCTTCCAATACCACTGGCCTGGGGTAGTCCCCCTCCTTGTCTAGTATTTCATTCAATATGTCTATGCCAAGAAGAGAATAGGGGACAGAAATTAGGGTGTGACAGAAAACCTCACCCAGAGTAAGGCGCCATGATATGTAAGGCTACTGTAATATGGTCTAGTCCCCATCCCAAGATCATTGCAAGTTCAGCCCCAAGTTTGAAACAGTAAAATCCGGGGTCCCATCCAATTACAGCCAATATTGTATGACTGCAGAAAGGATTGCCTTCCTTCCAAAAATGAACTCAGCTGTGCATGACATACCATAACACAGGCCAAGGAAACTCGCCCAGAATCAAGTTTGTCTGTGAGTTTTCAGCTTACCAAAATTGTCCTTATCCCATCTGTAGGTATAACACCGGGCAGCAGGGATAGGGATCAGGCGGAGTTTACACATCTGGGGTTCCCCTGAGGAGAGACAGGCCACCAAGTTAGAAGATGGATAGGCTTCGCCGGGATGGCATGGAATGGACAGTATCCAAACAAAAAGGAACCAAAAAAAATGCTGGTGCTTTCCTACCTGTGATTTCAGGCAGCCCTGCTCTCTTTGCAATCTCCTGCAAGGCAGATTCCAACTGCTCCCTGGCTGTGACAGGTTCAGTACTGGTCATAGCTGCCATCTCCTGAGCTTCTGTGGTTCTGGCAAATATATCCATGAGCTCTTCTACAGACTTCAACTACAGAGAGAGACAAAGACAGAGATTGCACACAGTCAAGTTGACCTGGCTGGTTTTGCAAGATGAAAGTCCTACCACCCAGTATGGCTACTTCAGTCAGTGTAAAAGGTTAAGTGTCCAGAGCAATCATACAGAGTTGGCAAGCATCATCTGGGTCTCAAAAATCATGCAATCAACTGGTGACATATAAGCAAGAGAGCTTATCTAGTTGTTTTCTGGATACTTGATCACTCCCTCATAACTACAGTAGCAGTTGTTTAGATACTACACGAGCAACACCATACCCCATCTTCATGCACTGCAAGGGGAAATGGTCTTGCAATCTTGCTGCAAGTGGATTTCATTGCTTGCTCCAGATTTAAAACCAGCTGTATGTGCTTTCCGCCACAAAATAGAAGAAGGTAGAGTGTGGAATTAATGGGGAAAATAAGAAGGGAAATTAGAGTTCAGTTGGTAACAAGTAGGTGTGCAAGCCCTGTTAACCAACTGTCTTCTTCGGTCTCCTCTACTTCTTTTTAAGGTCACAGATGCATGTTGCATGTGTGTGATGAGCCACCATCCTGAATTAACAAATCATGGGCAGCAGGGAAGAATTTCAGCTTGAAATTTTGGATGGAAAATTGGATTTGAGACCTGCTGCCAGTCAGGGTTGACAATACAATACTATAATATTATATTAATATATCAATAATATTATTAATATTAATATAATTATATTATAATATTATACTATAGTATAATACTATACTCAGATGTGACATAAAGGATTTCTTCACACTCTGACAAGGCATGTGCCACAGTCATGCTCACAAGACTCTGTATACAGCTGCCAATGCTGGAAACAGTTTCATAATGCAAGCTTTAACATTATTGGGCAAATATGACCCGTGTTGCTTGAAAACACAACCAGCTGCTGTGGTTCGGGAAACAACACCCACTTTCTGAACCAAATAACTATGTCATCTTTCACTCATAACTTCTCTGGGAATGATTTGGTACTCTTCATTCTCTAACCTCTTCCTCAAGCCAGTTCCTTAGCTTCACCAAGGTCACTTGCTGTATGGAAAGAACAGCCACTTCAAGAGTGTTGCATAGTCACATATATGCCACGCGGCAAGCATCTCACAGAGCGATCAACACTAGCCAGATTGCTGTGCCAATATGTTTAAGGCCTGGGCCGCTGAGCTTTCTCTACCTTTAAGGTTTGACGCAGTCTTCCCAGGTCACATTTAGTCCCAAAGTTAGCTTGGTAGATGTGCTCAAGGAGTGTCACCAGTAGCATGTGTTGGGAGTGGTCTGCAGTGCTCAGCTTTTCAGCAACTGATACAAACTCTTCATGAACTTCTGAAGGGTTCAGCAACAGGACTGTTCTAGGGGATGAAGAGAGGATAGCAAGCAGTCAACAACTTCTTCGGAAACGGAGAGCCCCTATATGCTTTCTCTCTGGGAGTTCTAGCACAATTGAGTCACTGACTACTGTCATGTATGTGGTTGTCTATGGACAACCACCACATCTCTCAGAACACCAGGAGAAACATGTGGTGTAAATAAAAAACTTCATTTAAATTAACCAGCAGGTGGCGCCATCCTTCCTCCAGCTAAACCCAAGATGGTGATGCTCTTTTCCATGCTTTCAAAATGCCAGCTTCATTGACTGTTCAGATGTCTTTTCTAACTGGAAAAAAAGTTTCAAGCAGCTACACCCACCACTATCTCTCCATCCTTGCTATACTAAACTACTTTTAACTAAGGGTTGGAGTCTGAAGACACTAGATTTCATAGATTCATCTACTGGATTCATGTAGAATTGGATCCAAAGCCCTCCACTGTCTGAGCCAATCCTAAATGGATTAGATTCATCCCTTGCCTACCATATCCTTAGCCTGGCCAACTTCTTCCTTTTACCTTCGTAAGATGATATGGTGGAAAGTATTCCCAGGCTCCATTATGGCACCTCTAATGCTGCCATTCATGGCAGCATGCAGGGGCCCTACCACAGCTGTGAATGCTTCTTGTTTCTGCATTCTAACCCCTTCCCTGCGTCCCTAGAGGTACAGAAAGACCCACTGCCCCAAGCAAAGGCAAGAGAGAGGATGCCTAGGTTGGCAAGCTCTCATCATTATTACCTGGTTCAACATCAGTGTTTTACCCAAGACAGTTCTGTTTTTTGTGCTCTAACTTTTTCTATTTTTCACATTTTTATACTACTCTTCCTCCAAGGAGTTCAGGGTGGTGTACATCGTTCCTCCACTCTTAATTTTTTTTTAACACTGTAAGCCACCTTGGCAAAGGCAGGAAGATGGCAAATAAAGAATATTTTAAAAAAATAAAAGGGGGGGTAATGGCTAAGAAACCTTGAGGCCAAATTCACTCCAGACCATAATGGGTACCCAGATTATTCTGCCAAACACCTGGAAGGCATTTGGTAAATGAATCTGGGTTCTCCATTCTATTTCTAACATGAACTAGGAGGGGGCAACCATCACTAGCTACTTCAATCATATGCATGGCGCTATTGTAAAGATAAGCTCCTGCTGCACAAGAATCCAGATCACGAAAAGTTGCTACAGTCGTGGAACTTGCACAGAACTGAGTGGAGATGTAGAAGCTGCTTTCTAAATCCCGATCTGGTGGAGAGACAATAAGAAATCTGGGATATAAACAAAATGAATTAAACACATACATCCATTCAGCCTGATACTTACACAGTAGACCTCTCACAGCTCTTAGTAGACAGTCCCTGCTCTGATCTCACCAGCCTTTGATATGAAATCCCTGCAAAGAAAGTGTTGGAAAGCATCACAGCACTGATTCTCACTGAAGTACCAACTTGCAAAGGCCTTACAGAATTGGACAGATGGGATGCAGCAAATGAAGGGCCACACAAAAGACCAGAAAGCAGAGCTATCCCGAATACCACCCCCTGAAGATGACCTTCTTGGATAGGGTTTAATTCCAAATCGTTTCATACTCACACCTTTAAACTAACATTTTCCAAATGTTTTGGACTTTGCAGATAAGAAGAAGCATGTGGTCACATATAGACTACTGAACAACAGGAGCAAAATAATTTTGCTCGATTTTGCAAAATTTAAAAATCAATTTTGCAGTGCAACTCAACTGCACTGCATAGAGAGGTGGGTCAAAGGATCCAACACCCAAAGAAAGTGAAGTGGATTCCCAAATCTCTCAGACTCAGAGAAAGCAGAGTTTAAGCCAGTCAATTCTCATATACAGTGAATGGGATAACTGAGCAGTCCAGTTATCAAGGTGCTTCCATATTTAGGAAAGGCTGATTTAAAAAAAAAAAAAAAAGGCCATTACTTGCAGTTAAGATTCAACAATGCATGAACTGCAACTCTCAAGCTCTACACATAGGTCAATCTCTACCACTTTCAAGGCGCACAGAGCAACCTCTGTCTACATGGGGGAACTTGGACTCGTACAGCTGTTTAAACACCTCCACGAAAATTGTCCTTGTCTCCAGTGCAACTTCTATCCAAAATCCCAAGGATAAATTGTGGACACAAAAAGGCAGCTGGTGTTTATCGGCTTGTATTTGTTGGTGACCACAGGCAGGCTCTTTGAAGGAGTGCAAAAATGTTCAGCAAAACTCAGGAGCCAGAGAGACTCTCTTAGGACCAGCGTACGCTGAGCCTACTTGAGGGAAAGGAGGGTTTCACTCCATCGGTGCATTCTGGTCTATTCCTCTCTACTTTCCATTCAGGTAGTGTTTAACTGAGAGCCAAAAGCTCACCTGCAAATTAGACCCTCTACACTGAGAGTCCTTCCTCAGTGATGAGAAAGACACTATTATTATTATGATCATCATCCATTCACAGACTCTCTATAGTAGCCACAGCCGATGGGATCTAGCCAGGCTAGAAGGAGCACCAGCATAGACAGGAGGAGCTACAGGAGGAGTAACTTGCTCCCTGCCAGTCCCCAGGCCCAAGTTTTAAGGGTCAGGATTACCTGGTACTTCGATTTCTACATTCACAGTTATTTTCCAGCAGATTACTCAAAAGGTTGCAGGTAATGAAATTAAGGCAGCCAAGCTCTTTCAAACTTTAATTCTATTAAGAAGTAGTCAGACTTAAATTAGAAATTGGTAAGTTCCATAGAATCAAGTTTATATTCTAATAGTAGAAACAAGAGTGAGCAGTTTGACAAGGAAATCAGAAGAGATATACAATGCTTCTCCCATAGCTGCATTAATAGATGTTTCTGAGATAGTCATGGAATGAAATCTGTTACCAATTGAACACAATTCTGGGCACCCAGGCACTTTAAGAATGCCTCTTCATTTAATTGGAAAAACAGCTTAATGAGGAGCAACAGAAGGCTGCCTGCCAGCACAGCCTAATTAAAAAGCTTCCACAGCATAAGACAAAAAAGTTCTTTAGGAGTGTCGATAGTCAATGGTAGCCAAGCCCAGGCTCATTAAGCCAAGGCTGTGTGCTGGTTCTCTGGACGGGATCGCAGGTTCCAATGTATCACATGGAAATTATCTGACACAGTTACCCATTCAAAGGCCAAAGCCACCTTCATGGATCTGAATGGGTGCACTGTTGTGGAGAGAGCATTCTGATGAGTGATTCATGCCCGTAAGTGGACTTGAGAGTGGAAGAGCAAGAGAGAAATCCCACATTCATTTTGCCAGGCAAATTACTTTACACAAGAACTGTTGTTACCTTTGAATGGAAACCATTAGCCTGCAAAAGACTAGTCTAGAGTTGGTGTAGCAAAGCAGCTAGGAGCATAAACCATCTGGTCTCAAGTTTGAATCTCACCTAACCTCAGCCATGAACTCACTAGGTGAGCTCTGCACATTGGCAAACAGCCAAAAACTAGCCATTATTCTCATGCCCTCATTTCCCACTAATACTCAAACAGCCTGCCATCCCCTACAACAGTGGTTCCCAAACTTTTTCAACTAGCTGCTTCCTTGACCTACTGGGTCATTGGTTATAGCTCCCCATTAGGGATTCTATACATTGTATAGGGCGGCGGCTTTTTCTTGAGGATTCTGTGGCTCCCCTGGCTGGTTTCTGTAGCTCTCCAGGGAACCACAGCTCCCAGTTTGGGAACCACTGCCCTAAAATATGGGGACATATACTGTCCTGCCCTACAGGAGGCCAATGAGGATTATTCTTAACTTACACGCCTGAACTACTTGGAGTCCACAAAAAAGCGCACTACTACTATTTCAAACATAATACCCACGTGCCGTCTCTGGCAGTATCCTACAAGGTGGATTGAACATTTAAAACTCAGTGCACACACAGCACCCACATTCTCACAAGATTGCTGCCTGGGATATATGCCAAAGTGAGTGCAGTTGCTGATGCCACAGACCTGGGATAGGAACATCATTTCAGATGTTATGCCTGCTGTACGCAGTGCTTGCAGAGCAAGTGCCTTGTGGCAATCTCCACATGAGCACAGCGACATTTAAATCAGCCCTCTATAAGAATGTTTGGCAATAAGCTCCTGCATGATTTATGCAACCATTACACTCCATAACACAGCATGAACTTCTAGGATGCACCATATCACCCATAAGTGTGCCAATGCAGCTTTACACATCTCTGTCAACCATGAACACCAACCCTCTCCAAGAAAGAAGTCAAACTCAGACAGCAACACAAAGGACTGAGGGAATCCATCAGCAACAGACGATGTGAATTTGTACCTGGGGCTTTGAGTTCATTGACAATGAAGGTCAGTAGCTCTTGGCAGATATCACAGTATGGCACCGGCCAGGTGAGGAACTCCCGGTAGGTCCCCAAGGCTCTCAGAAGCAGGTCCGAATCTGAAGGGAAGTGTGGGATCTAAGAGAAAATAGAAACAGCAGAGAAATCACATTGAAGACATAGAAGTATCAGATTAACATCACTGGCATGCTCTCCTATTAGCTGCAGAGATTCAGGGACTGCAGCCACAGCTTCCAAATCTTTTGGCCCCAATCAGAACCTAGCCTATTATTTCTTATTAGAAATAGGAACCACAGATTGCTGAGTCAATTTTTCAGTTTCCATTACCCTTGGATAATGAGGACCCCCTGTAACACTATTTCATAAGAACATAAGAACAGCCCCACTGGATCAGGCCATAGGCCCATCTAGTCCAGCTTCCTGTATCTCACAGCGGCCCACCAAATGCCCCAGGGAGCACACCAGATAACAAGAGACCTCATCCTGGTGCCCTCCCCTACATCTGGCATTCTGACATTTCCAAGGATCTTTGGAAGTGAGGGGAATTTTTACACATTGTTCCTCAATAAAGTGGACTTTTAACTGTAGGGAACTGATTAATAGTGACATGGAAAGTGAAGACATAGCTTCAGATCCCCTCAAACATGTAAGACTCCCAGTGTTCAGCCTCTCCCAAATATGTAATTCAACTAAGTCCCACTGGGGCTCTGGGGAGAGGATCAGAACTCAAAACTTACACACAAGACAGCTGAGCCAAAGAGTAAGGCCAGTGGAGTAAAGAGATCGTAGTCACACTTTTCTTGGACCTGCAGTGACACACAGAAAGAACATGAGATTTAGTATGGACAAAAAAACCACCCAATGTTACAGAAAGGGTGAGAAAGCTGCAAAATAGAATTGACATGACACTCAACAAGACTTCCATTTGCTTATTGGAAAGTAAAGTCTATTTGGCAAGTTACCTTGTTTTAGGGGCCATGCTACTCCTGCATGGTGAATTTAGCCACTGAAAAATTGATACCAAAATACTCAAGCAGTAGAGTAATACTCACAGAAGAAATGCAACGCACTGCTTTAAAAATCCCCTCTAATCACACAAACAAAAGCAATAATGTTTAGAGAGTTCCTGCAAAGAAGATTCATTCCCTCCCTGCAACAGCCTATTATGTAAGCATTGATGTGCTCTTCTGTCAGAACCCACATCATTGCAGTACCAAGTGGCCCTACAGTAGATAACTGGGGTATTTTCTTCTTGCAGGCTCACTTGCTGCACATTTTAAACTCTTTTGAGGCACAGGGTTATTTTAAGACTCAGAAACTAGAATGGCCAGGGTGAGCCTCCATTAAATAGCAGGAAGTCCCAGGAATTAAGAGAACAACTTCTATCCAATGGCTTCACAGGAAGGCCTGCTACATTAAACCTCAGGTAGCAAACTTGCTGTGACCCCGTTTTAGGCCAGCCTCTCTCAAGCCACAATGTTGGGATCTCCCTTCTCAACTCTGACAATAGCAGGCAGACAATGAAAGGGGGTGGCTCAATCTGCTCAACTGCTCCCCTCCCCCCACAATGCAGGGTGTGAGACAATTGCTGAATAAAGGGGTGGCTGCACTCAAAGCAGGAAGTAGGAAACCTCCACTTGAGTTTCATTTTGCTGGCCCAGGTGCTCAGACCCATTGTTTTCTTTCCCACCACTGTTCATGAACCTGCAGTGCTAACATAGCAGGGACCCAAGCTGGGCCCAAACAAACTGGCTCAGCTACCGCAATCTCATAGGATACTTGCCCTACATCTGCACTGCCATGTGAGGAGCACAATCAGAGCCAGCCAAAGAAATTTAGGTGCCTAAGAATGAAAATATCCTAAGGGTGCACTCTCTCCACACCTTACAATCAAAACATAATATCAATTTAATTAAATGGACCATTTGCTGCCTTTAATTGTGTCAGAAGTTTGTTGCAGAGGCGGCTGCCTCACCCTTGTTTAAAGGGAGGGTTGATTCACTTAGCCTCACAGTAGGTATTGGTTGGTTAGAAGAAAGGGAAACCAAGAATTTGTGTGCATGCATTTAGTGTACACTTGCCGTGTAAATGTGCAGGTTCAAAGCACATGAAATTGAACATAGTTAAGTGAAGCAAAACTGGTCTACATATAAAGATGCATTTCTTGCCCTATGGAGCTCATTCCACTGTACATAAAAATGAGTAGATTCCTAAATGGTGTCCTGGGAGAAAGAAACAGCCTGGGTAAGAAGGTCCTGCATACCCATTTCCTTGCCCTAACTTATGGAAAACTAAGGCCCAATACAGAGCAAAGATTGTGATCAAAACCAAAATGAAATGCATTGAAAATTTTCTTTCAGAACACCTCAGAAGTGAGGTGCAAAGCAATCAGCTACTTTTCACTCGCAGTTTTATTAAAGACATACCGTATTCTAAAGGAGCCATGACAACTTGATTTACCTCTTGCGTTTTTTGCAGAATTTGCTCCAGGAGGATGAGGTAGTTCCCGGCATCACGACTAACCAGTTCTTGGAGGCTCCAACAATTCAGGCAAAGCCCAGCTGACAAAGAGAGGACACCCAGTCATAAACTCAAGTATTCATTATTCTTACTGCAGAACAGCTGTAGATGCTCACATTAAGAAGATCAATACTGTCATGACAAACCTAGCAGCTGTGCTCAACATGCATTGTGTGTACCCCTAAACATGGGCGGAGACAGATAATTATTCCACCACATACAAAGCAGGATGTTAGGCCCAATGCAGAGCAAAGATCAGTTGTGGCTACAGGCTGTGTGAACACATGCCAAAATGAAATATTTTTGGCCTCCTCACAAATTATGAGGCTTACTGCAGACAAAGACACGGCATATGCAGTGCACCACTAATCTACAATGTGTGAAACAGCCCTGATAATGCATGGGATAACAAGTTATGACATTTATTGTATCAGAAAATTCAGAGCCCAGAAGACTCCGTTTGAGATGCCATATTGGAGCCAGGATGGTGTAGTGGTTTTGGTGTCAGATGTGGACCTGGAAAATCCAGGTTCAATTCCTGCTCAGCCATGAAGCTTCCTGGGTGGCCTTGGGTCAATCAATATTCCTTAGTCTAACCTACCTACAGGGTTGCTGTGATGACAAAAGGCAAGAAGGAATTATGTATACCACCCTGAGCTCCTTGGAGGAACCCTAAAAACTGGGAGAAAATGCCTCTTTCCATTGGCCACAAAACTCTTCCCCAAAACAAGAAAAAGCATCATGATACTGTCCCGGTTATCTCCTCGGTTTTTCGGTAGTCTGCAAACTCAGCAACACCATCACAGAGACATTTCACTCAGCCAGGGCTCCTGCCAACATGGATGAAGCAGCCATGACAGAGTCATCAGGCAAGGCCTCTTCACCATCAAGGTCCCACTCTGAGGCACTGTATCCCCTCCATGTAAATATATTTCTTGAGCATAGGAGTGCAGCATGCTCACCCGCCCCTTCCCAATGTCTGTCCATTCCCCCTCACCCTACGCCTTTCCCCACCACCTTCCATGGTGCTGCATACACGGCTGCCCATTCCACGCTCCACCTCCAAACCTCAGCCAGCCACCTCCCATGCAGCTGTCTGAAAAGAGCCCCAAAGGTTAAAGTCTGGGAAAAGGAAGCCAACCAGCCCTAAGTGCCATGAGAAAATTACCAAGTGGTACTCTTGCACTCAGGGAACCAAGCAGGCTATCCATGCAGACAGCACTTGTCCAAGTCAAGCGCACATAATATTGTTGGAACTGTATCACAGTCTCTAGGGAAAGCAACTTGTTCATCTGTCTAGTTGCTACACTCTAGTACTGCACTCTAGTACTACACTCTAGTTGCTATACTCTTCTGGTAAGAAGCAGAAACTTGCTTCAGTCAAAATAAATTATCCTTTTCTCCTCCTGGGGTGAGTGTGCATGCAGGAGAGATATGTATGGTTTCTACATCCTTGCATTCCTCAATCCACTTCAAAATAGATGTTTTTGGAGCCCAATCCTGTGCATGTCTACTCAGAAGAAAGTCCCATTATAGTTAATGGGGCTTACTCCCAGGTAAGTGTAGACAGGATTACAGTCTTAGTTTCTTTTGAAAATGTTAAGAACCTTGATGCAAGTCCATGCAAACCACACTGAAGTGGTGCCAATCCTGATACCAATTCCTGGTAGCCCAAATGGCAGACAAGCAGGAGTTAACAGGGGTGGCACAGTCCAGGACAGGGGCTGTAGCAAAATCCCCTCTGCTAGATGGCTTCTCTTCCTTGAGATGCCTTTGTCCCCTCCTCTGGGTTTAGCACAAGAGCTGAACTAGTCATGGTGGAAGCTCTCCTCTCAATGTAGCTTCGCAACTTCAACAAACACTGCAGCATCACACCTCCAGTTGGGCGATGATAGCACCTACACTGCTGCTGATTGTTAGGGAGGGGTTTTTCTCAGAACTCGCACTGCCATCTCCGTTCTGCTTGCTTCTCCAGTGCATGCCATCTCCTTAGTTGGCCCCTGTGGTTAGCATTTCCTCTCCCAGTTCCTCTGCAAAATAAGGGCAATGCTTGCAAACAACAACTGCTGTGGGGAGCTATAACCTTCGTGGCTCCACTCATGAACTAGATGCAGCCCTAGTCTGGAGCGAGTTAACCTCCAAGGGGGCTACATCCTCATGAAGCCATCTTATACAGAGTCAGACCACTGGTCCATCTAGTTCAGTGGTTCCCAACCTTTAGGAGCCTGCGGACCACTGAAGCAAAATTGGAATCGTCATGGACCACATGCAAGGCCAACTGCAGATGGTCTGTTCTCCACCCTCTCTGGTGATCCATGGGGAAGCATCTCCCAAGTGAGCACTCCCCAAAAGACCACCAGAGAGGGTGGAGAATGGCCCACAACTGCAGCCACCCTCTTTATTGGCTCATGGGGAAGCATCTCCCTAGTGAGCACTCCCCCACATACTACCAAAGGGCGGAGAATGGAATGCCCACAGCTGGCACTTGAGTTCACTTTAGGCACTTCACTTCAGGTCCTCTCTGGTGGTCTGTGAGGGACAGCTTACTCAGCAACATGCTGGAAGTGATCTAAGGTGATTTTTTTCCCCTGAGACTTCGCAGACTATTTCTCAGGGTCTTGTGGACCACCTGTAGTCCATGGAGTTCCCAAAAGTTGGGAACCAGTGATCTAGTCCAATGATGCCTAACAGTAGCAACTCTCCAAGGCATTTGTCAAAGAGCATTCTGAGCCCTGCTGTTGAGGTTCTTTTAGCTGGAGATGCCAGGGACTGAGTCTGCCAATATGCCCCAAATGGTCAAAAGGAAAAGAAGTCTCCATACCAATTTTGCAAGGCTGGCATGCCAATTTTGCCTTTGAGGTGAATGATGGGGCATTACAGTAGGGTCAAAGTCCAGAGAGGGAGGGGAAGAAAAGGGAGGGGAAGAAAAGAAAGAGGAAAACATTTCACTTGAGTTGGGACAGGGAGAGAAGCAGATCTAGACTGCAAGCCGAATACCAGGAGCAGGTTGGGGTGGGAGGTGGTGGTTTTAGCCTAAGTTACAGACCATGCATCTGCTTCTCCACCCCATTCTCCCCACCCCTGCCTTCTTCCCACTAACTTACTGGTGCCAGAGCTCTTTCGCCAGGTGCTGGCATGCAGCTGCAGCCACTCACCACTTGCAGCAGTCTCTAGCCATGCTGAATGGCTGTTCCAGCAACTCAAGGCCCCGTTAGGATCAGGACATTTATTATATGTTCTGAAAAAACTTTTAAAACAGAAATGTAGGGGGTGTGCTTTGATCCCAGTGAAAAAGAAAGGATGAATTGCTAAACTAGGAGCGGAGACCTGGAGATGAAACAGTTAGAGCTTGATTGTCAACACTGATTTTTGTTGTTGTTGTTGTACTGTATTACCTTAGTGGGGCATGGCATGTCTATGTGGGCCTGCTTCTGGGGCATAATGAAGACCTTCTGCATTTCAAAATTTACAGAAACGCCCCTGTCTATTTCAAGTATCTATTTTTCTAGGCCTTTACAATTGATGGCCCAGTCCCCTTCCCCATTCTAGAGAAGAGAATGCAAACACTGCACACTTGTTTAGGAAACTGAAGAACTTGCAGCCTGAGACAGAGAGGTTTGCCTCTTTATACAGGCAGGAGGAACTAAAGGGTGCAGAACCCAACAGATAACAGGGAGTGGAGGGACAACCACCATAAATAACTGTGGTTGTTTGCTGATCTTTCTTCTGCATCTTTTTGAGCTCTTTCAGAAGCATTGAATAAGCTATGTAAATTACTTTGCAATTTCTTATATTGAAAAGTGGCATAAGTATTCTTCACTACCACCAGGGATACTGAGATTCCAGGGACACTGGGAGACAGTGCTGCTTATAAGGATTTAAAGACCCCCAAACATATGTGAGTAGATGAGTTAAGCTTCTTGTCTCCAGAGTGCACACCTGATACTAGATCTCAGTGGCAGAGATTACTTGGGTATAATAAACACACATACATCTGGGTCTGGTTATAAATACCAAATAAGGCAGTTCAAAACCAAGAGGTTAAACAAAGGGAACTAAAATAAAGCCAGAGGACATCAACTGGTTCTCTACTTTTCAAAGCACACAAGGGATTGGGTGGTGGAGCATGTTCCAACTTGCACTGGGCCCAGGAAAAAAAATTCCACTTGGGCAGTGCATTATGGAAATGCACAATTTCCAGGGACATCAGCACCCATTCTGATGCAGTCACATACCTAAAGTGCAATTGAAAAGATTGTCCCATTTTCCAGAACAGTGTTCTGTAACTTACGGTTACAAAGTTACTTTCCACCAAAAGCCAATACCCTGATAGTGAAATCTAAGGATCAAGAATTAAGCTTTGGGACATGCTGCATTACATAGAAAATGCAGGAAATTCCCTCTGTTTTACCCAATTCCATGCCAGTCTGATTCTTTGCAGACTGAGAATCCTCTAGATAAGGATCTTCTCCAGGAGACTAGAGACATTTCTAACTGGGCTAGCTGCATGTAAGGGAGCAGTTGGCTGAATGCCTTACCTTGCTAACAGCCCACTCCTAACAAACTTTCCAGCACTGACACAGCCATGCCAACAGCACCTGCATTGCAGGAGCAGTCACAGAGGCCTCCTCAAGGTATCAGAATGTTTGTTCCCTTAACCTGCGGCTGCATCAGAGTTAGAAAGTTGGGTAGGACTGGACTGTAAGTGAGTGATTCAGGCCCAAAAGGAAGCCAGCAAGTGGAGGAAGCAGGCCATGCCTGATTAGTAATACACATCAATTTGTTCACACAAATGCTATTTCTTCCCACATTGTATGTACCAATACACCGGGACTCAAGTCTATGTAGATTATGGGCAGTGCCAATGGAGGGATGGAGTGGAAAAGGCAGATGTTACTGGTTTTGTTTTACAAGAGAGAAGATGAGAAGACAGAAAATCTACACCTGTTAACTAGATTAGATGAGAGGAGAGCAGGTGATAAGTCTGGTATCACTGCCACCTGTAAGGAGAGGTGGAAAATTTCCTGCAGAATGTGAACAGCCATGCTGCACCTGGGCACTTTTCTAAGATGAAGCAGTTTATGGTATTCCTCCAATAGAAAGACGAGAGAATGCAGGCAGTGGTGGAAGCGGGACTCCTTCTTCTTTACACCACACCCAGAACCATAGCAAGAAGCAAGAATTCTGAGGCTCCAAATATACATTTAATACAAAAGAAAACAAGATCTTGAGGTTCTGGGATGAGAATTTCAAATGAATAATCTGACAGGACTGCTACCTAGCCCAGTTGCCTTCAGAAGCAGAAAAAAGAGGCTCCTGCCTTTGGTCTACCATTCCTATATAGCATTTCACCTGCTATTCAGACCAGGTCTGCCTCCTGTTGTGTTCCTGTTTTATCTAGGACTGACCCAACTCTCACTCACTCACACGATCCCATTTCTTTTCACTGACGACACATTATCAAATTTCACTTGTGGTAGAAATCTAGGGACATTCAGAAATACTCCTGCTAACTGGGTAAAGAGGCACTTTTTTTTTTTCAAGTGGTGCTCCTCTTCTGTTTAGCAGGGGGAGCCTCATTGTCCCTCTTCACCACAGCACAGAGTCTTTTCCAGTGGCTGCTTACTGGTGCTCCTCTGCTTCTTTTTAGACTGTGAGCCCTTTTGGGACAGGAAATCATTTCATTTTATCTGTAAACCACTTTGTGAACTATTTTGCTGAAAAGCAGTATACAAATATTCTTAATAAAATGGCATGGAAAAGATCATCCATGCTAAGTCATGAGCTTACTTACCTGTCCAAGTGTTAGCAGAGATAGTACTTTTGCTGAGACCATGGAGGCACCTCTCCAATGCATGGTGGATCCTGTCCTCAGTGCAGGTCGTGTGCTGCATTTTAGTTCATCTCCTACAAGAAAAAACCAAAAGAGATGATGATTTTGAAGGCCATATCCAAGGACTATGCTCAACCCAAATACGGCAGTGTTCATCCTCCTTTTTCCAGTTGATATCTTGTTGACTTCCCATCATCATCTGATCTTGATCATACAGGACACACCAAAACGGAACTAAAAGGGAATTGGTCATTATCCCTACCTTGATTCTCCACAGAACCTAGTAGCAAGGTTGCCACAAGGCAATGAATGAGGACTCTCAGCACTTTCTATTTAGTAAAAAGGTTGAGATAAAAAGGGTTGAAGGGTCTAATGTCAGGTCTCATTCTTCCACATCCTGTCCTTTTTTGTATCATTCTGTCCTCAAGATTAGGGGACCTGGATTATCTACGGCAACAACTATCTATTTTTACAGGTTTTTCAATACACTCTGGGTCAGAGAAACGGTTTCTGGCATCTTTTCACCAGCTAGAACTTATGGCATAAGTATCAAATGGCTGCAAAGGATCACCTTCAGAGGATCCCATTTACCTATATTGTAGTAGGATCCGGTACACCTGTGTGTTGGGCAAAGAACAGTTCCATGGGAGATGCTTTCAGGATAAGCTGCATAGTAGACCTGCTCAAAGGTCTACAAACATGCACAAGGCTGCCCCTTGATGAGAAGGCTATGGCTCCATGATAGCCAAGCCACAGAAGAGGTGATGGACATCCAAAGGGCCTAGGATGATATTATCATCATTATCAGTATTTATATACCACTTTTCAAAGAAAAGTTCGCAAAGTGGTTTACAGATATTAATGTCAACACACACAGATATGCTCATCCCGAAATTCTGTCAGATAATTAATCATCTGGGGACAAATGACACGAGGAAGGCAGTGACTGACCAAGGGGCATGATTCATAGCCTGAATGTGGCCCAGAAATAGTCTTCTCTTATGTCAGCTCTGTATAGGACACCACAAAGTGTGATCAGCGGAAAAGGGAGGTTTCCCTTCCCCAACCAGCCAGTACGGCAGGAAGTCTCATCAGCCCTCACAGCAAATTTTGTCCCACTTACAGCCCTTGATTTTGTAATAGAGGCAGTGAAGGAAAGACATTCCTGTAATTTATGAAACCACAGAGTAAAGATTCTGCACAGTCATCATTTCCTAATACAACCCTGGAGACTCTTGCTTTTGACACATACCAAATACAGATTTTGTGTTAGCTACACTGTTGTGCATCTGGGAAGTCCAGTGTATAACATGCCCTTGCGCCACCTAACTCAGAAACAAGATCTATCTAATCCAATTCACATGCCATGTTGCACACACTATGGAAGCACTTGGGATGTGACTTCCAGGGTAGGGTTGGGAACACATCTTGGAACACATCATCCATGTTCAAAAAGGAAACCTTAATTATACCCCTCATCCTCATTACTTTAGGAGGAAGACGAGACTGCGATAAATTACCAGGATTAAAGACCAGTTCTTATGGTGCGATTGCATTTGGTCATATCTTGTAACTATCCAGAAATCATCTGGAAGAGACTTATATCCCTGGATGTTAGCGGTGCTGGCATGAACAGTAAACATCTTCTATGTCTTCATACATGGTCTCCACAATTCAAAGATTACTGGATCAGCAAGGGAAACCACCATGCAGAATCTGCGGTAATACCACTTGTTAAATCGAATGAACTGTGTCAGCACACATACTGACAAAGTCAACAAAGCACAGTGTTATCAGGCTGTATTAGCACTGGTGCAACACTGAAGAGGCCATTCTGAGCTGGACTGGCCAGCACCAGTCCAGTTTAGAGCTTTACTACAAAAGGCAGATTTGCAATTCTGCTGCCCATTTCAGCAAGTGCAAAATGCATCAACTTCCCCAATGTTGGGTAAAATTACTCATCACACTACTCTCTCTCCCGCAGCCACTCAAGGGAAGACTGACCAGATATCCTCCGTTTAGCAACAGCACTGCAACTTTCACCACTCAGTCCCTTTCTTTATACCAGAGATGGGATCCGTGGAATCAGTAGTAATGAAAACTGGTGTAGGTACACACACACACACACACACACTTAAATGGGATGACAGAGTGATCTATCACTTCATTCTCCTGTAAATTATATTGGCAGTCATGTTTTCCAGCTTTTGGGCAAGGTTGATGGGGCACTAAATGCTTTACATTAGTCCAACAGTTTCCGTATGTGCAAAATGCTTCAGCCGTATGATCTTGATGAAAGGACTACAAACAACCCATATCAATATCTCCATGTTGTAGCTAAGGTGCTAAGCAGCATAGCTGGAGTGGGGGCAAAATGGTAAGTACTACAGGTGCTGCAACGCGCCATGGAAACAGCTCCTGCTACTCACCATCAGAGCATTTCTGGGCAGTGGCAGCAACACGCAGGAGCTCACCAAACCAAACAGCATCTCTTGAGTGTAGCTGGCGCTGCCCGGAGTGGGAGGGCAAAATTTGGTGTTACTGCACCTGCAGTACTTACTTTTTTTGTCTCCTATAGTTATGCTACTGGGCTGAAAGGGAAGGAGCTGTCTAAGGCCGTCCAGTGATAATTCACAAGACTCAAGACAATTCATAATACAGAGGCAAACACCAGAGAAATCCCAATTCATAGCTTAGCATCTTTGCCACTACACTGCACCTGCAACAAAATCTTTTAAATAGTTTTCCTATGCTATAAGTCATTCAGAACTATGCTTTATTCTCACACACAGAATAAACTGAATATAATGAAGAAAAGCCATAGAGTGCTTCCTGGATGAACAAACGTTAACATGTGAATCCTGCCTGAAGTGCAGGTTCATATGGACACTTTCGCTATTCAGTGACGGCAACCTGAAGCAATGACTTATGTGTACGAGAGCCACTTGGCCTCATGCAGCCTCCACCCTGTCTGTGCTTTCATATCACCCTGCTCTGTAGTGGACGTAGCTCATCAAGTTAAGAGATGTTTAGTAATGTGCCTGTGCATGCAAACGAACATTATGCTGCAATGGAATACTTGCTATAGAACCAAGTGAAATAAATGGAAAAGGCAACATCTTCAAAACAGCCACAGAGCAGGATCTTGCAGATAAAGGACCTATATATAGGTGCGTTGCAAATGTTGTTCATGAAAAGAACAGGAAGCCCAAGAAGGCACAAGGTGGATTGCAGCCCTCTGAAGGCAGATTATCAAAAGGATATCCTCTTGCAGTTCTCAAGCAACAACACACTCGAGTGCAAACAGATTTCAAGAGCCATCTTTTTTTAAACTGATGTATGACAGGAAGTGAAAACCCCAAACGACATGCTTGGAAACTTGTGGCAGAGCAAAAGGCAACACACAAACAATATCCCACACCTACACCTGGGAATGAGTTGCCCTGTGCACAATGATGAAGATTGTCATGCACTCATGAGAGAGGCAATGTGGCAGCCATAAAAGCAGAAGGCCACAGAACAGTCCTTAAACAAATACAATCAAGAGAGAAAAACATTTCTGACACCTTGGATATGGACTATCATGTATATGCCTCTTGAACGTCACGAGAATGGCATACCTAGATCAGGTTTTTAAGTACCTGTTTGCTGGCAAGTAACAACTACCTTCTAGCCAGAAGCCTCTACCAAGCAGAGGTAAATTACTAAAAATATAACTGATTCAATAATATAACTGAACAGAATATAACTGATTCTTCTCATCCCACTCCTTCACCCTTTTGGTCACTGATGGCAAACTGTGCCTAGAAGGGCAAGTGATTTTTGTGGAGTTATTTGCAAGGCTGATCAATGAGACCGAAGACGGGGAAGCTTGTTATCACTACAGACTAAGTTACAAACATGAGGAGCTGAACATTAGAGACCAAAGGGAAGAGATTAGCCAAGATTTACCGCTTTGTGATCCCATACATGCCAAAAGTCTGAATAAAGGAGAGCAGAAAAGTATTCTTGGCTACTTCCCCACTGTTGCCAAATTCCCTTTCCCAGGAGATTTGCCAAAATCTGAGCATTTTCCAGAAGCCACACAACACAAGTTGTATTGTGTATTTGGACTGGCATTAACTGAATACAATCACATGCAGAGAGAGTTATCTGAGAGTATAGTTTTAAAGTTTAAATTTTTTGCACACAGACTTTTTGGGATAGGGCAACCTACACTCCTGGAGGTCATACATATAGTTAGTAATCATCAACTAGTGGCTGTCGCCACCAGAACTGGTTCTCTGAAAATCCTGGGGTATGAATTGTGCTCAAGTGCAGCCAAAACACATGCTCAAAAGAGATGCAAGAACAGCTTTTCATATGATTCAGGATCCATCCCAAGGAAATATCATTTATCTTCTTACCACCATTGACTTTCCATTGGGGTTACAAAGAAGAACCCCAGGGGACACTATACTAATTCATCATTCATTGTCATGTTGCTTTAAAAAGACTTGTACAAAAGACACCTGATAAAAATCCTATACAAGCATTTCTTGTTTTGCACAGGGGTAACATTTTTGAAGAAGAGTGCGCATCTCAAACACGTAAATTTAAAAAATAACTGTGCTATTCAAAATATCTGCAAGCATAAATTAGGTTTTGGTATTGATTAAACAAGTGCATTCTTCTAGAAATGTCTAGATCAAACATGGGTAAAATGAGAGGTCCCTGCATAGAGGGAAGTTAAACACAAGTTTATCTGTAAAACATGTCTAAATGTTCATATTTTCTTCCTGTTTAGCTTGTCTTCACTTGAATTGTTGAATTTTATATTGTAAGTTCATCAGGGTAGGAACTTGTCCTCTTATACACTGCAGATTGCCAAGCACATTGATAACACTATATTATTACAGTATTAGACAATGCAAAGAATGGATTACTGCAAGGGAAGAAATAGGCAAAAAAACAGACCATCTTCCTATGCAATCTCAGAACAGGAAATCTCATGCACTAGAAAGCTATAGATAGTTTTGCCTGTGATGAACCCATTTCAAGTAAGGAATAAAAATGCAAGGGTCAATCTATATCAGGGGTGCTCACACTTTTTTGGCTCGAGAGCTACTTTGAAACCCAGCAAGGCCCGGAGATCTACCAGAGTTTTTTTTACAATGTTCGCGCCATCATAACATATAACATTTATGTGTACAATGTATGTTGGTGTACCTTGAGCCCCACTGAGTATAACAGGACTTACTCCTGAGTAGACATGCCTAGGATTAGGCTGTGAGACTGCAATCCTAGCCACACTTACCTGGGAGTAAGCCCCATTGAGTACAATGGGCCTTACTCCTGGCGTTTCCTCCCAGAGGCACCAGAAAGGGGGGGGGGTTGGCACTCCGCGATCTACTCATTTTGCCTCGCGATCTACCGGTAGATCGCGATCCACCTATTGAGCACCCCTGATCTATACATTCCTATGGATTCAAAGGCAGCAAACTGGAACTAAGTATCTAACACCTGTCCAACATTTATCAAGAACAGGAAGAAAAGATTCCAAGGCCCCTGTGCGTAACCTTCATATCAGGTGTGTAAATGAAGCATATACCTCCAAAAATTTTATGCCATGCACAAAATGTAAGATTAAAAAAAAAAGGCAGAACATTTTAAATTTCTCAGTTGTAGTGTTTGAAGTACCCTCTTCGAGTCAGAGACTGACCCAACCAAAGCACTGATAAGCATCACCATATTTATTTCTACGGTTGAAGAGGAATATTTAACAGCAACTTGGCAGAGCACTTTCCCAAGTGTAAACTCCACAACTCTGGACTTTTAAACTGTGCAAGTAAACACTATTTCCTAACTACCCATGGTTTGCTTTTTAAAGTTCACTTTCACTAAGTGAATCAGAAGGGGAAACACAATAGGAAACTGCTAAGGAGAGTATTGCCACCACATAAATCCCTCCTCCTGGAGAAAAAAACACACTCAACACAAAGGGTTGAAACAGAACGTCAAAAATTATAACACTACATTAACTGCATTACTTTAACACTTGGAACCAACTACATTATTATTAATGTATTATAATTAATGTATTAATGTAACTTATTAAAATGCTGCACTCTTACAAATTAGACCAATGATGCATATTGAAGAATCTTTCTTGCTCACTACTTTATAGGACCACAATATCTAAATTCTTTGAAATGTATACACTACAGTCTTCTTGCACGCCTTTTGTCTAGCAAAATAGACAGAAAAATTCACATGAAAACCAGAAGTGGTTTCTAATTGGAGATAAGTGCTGTTTAAAGCAGCCTGGCAGCCCACAGAAGGGACTGCAAGCCCTCCTTGACCCTGCAGAAGACTGAGGTGCCCTCTACATAAGTTTAAAAGCCCTTTGCTCCTGAAAATGGTATGATCACTGCAGTGTCATCACTGCCATGCTCCCCACCTCCACAAAGAACTTACCTGGTTCCCAACTCCTAGGACTTTGCGAACCACTGCCCCAGACCCTTCAATAGTCTACAGAGAGAACAACAAAGGCTCTGAGTGGGACAGACTGAAATGGAAGTTGAGAAAGGAGCTGGTAACCAGCTTTAGCAGCTTTCATAAGCTGGAATGCCTAAAAGCACATGCAACTAAATGCTGTCTGCAGAAATGTTCGTAATCCAATTCCATCCAATGTTCAGCATGTAACATTCACTCTACAAATACAGTATGCAAAGATGTCACAGACCTCCAATGGTCTCTTCTCTAAAGGAGACTAAAACGCCAGGCAGTGCTGTACTCTTCACTATTTGGAGAAATGGAACATGAGCCACAACAAGATGCTCTACCTTCGAACTATAGACCCTTTAGGGTCACAAGGACATACAGCCCAATCCTGAGCTGCTCAGTGCGTGGGGCTGCAGCGGCACCAAAAAAGGCTGCTGCTGCATGCATTACGCCCCAGGCAGCCACTGTGGCCTCCTCAGGAGAAGGGAACTTTCATTCCCTTTCCCCGGTTAAGGTGAGTAGCCCCCAATGGGGATACTCAATTCCATGGCAACTCAAGGGCCAGCATAGAAGAGAGAACCTTCCTGTCAGGAAGGCGGTCCAACATGGAGGCTCAGGATCCAGTGGAGCCCCACTCCTTCCTCCCTGCACACCTCCTACCCGTCCTCCCTCCACCTCCCTCTGCTGCAGAAAGCCTCATACCCACCTCCCTCCACACCCCCATCTACCTCTCCACTGCTTGGTGGTCCACATGACCGCCAAGCGGCAAAGCTCCAGTACTTCACCGACACTTAGCCCAGCATCAGCCACTGCTGGGCTAGTACTGGCGCCCCACCGGTGCAGAGGGCCACAGAGTGCAACAGTGCATACCAATGGTGAGGCGGTGTGCACTGAATAGGATTGAGCCCTGCATTATTCAACACACTCATTTACCAGAACCTGCTATCTACTACTCCAGGAAAGCCATTTTAGTACAAAATCACTCCTGTGGAAAAATTAAGACAAGCACTACCATTAACAAGGGCTAGAGGAACAAATATTCAGGAGGGACCAAGAAGGCTCCTCCCCCACAATAAAATAACATGGAGGACATATTTCAATAAAAAACAAAATGACTCAAAGTATAAAAATATGAGTTAATACCAAATAAGAGGAAAGAATTCAACCTGTTGTATCTTCTTTTTCTCTCTAAAAATACATTCCAAAAACAAATCATTATTTCTGAATTACATTACAGTTTTGACCATCTCTTCCCATTACGCATCAATCTGTGTTTGCTCTCCATAATGTTCTTGCTACTGCAGGTGCAGTAGAAGAGTCCAACTGAGGCTCAAAACAAATCAAGCTGAATGGCTCACAGCAAAGAAGGCCTTTTCTTATTGCCTCTCAGTACAATCACTGTTCTGCTCTTGAATACAGGCATGGACTCCATTCACATCAGTGGCTTATTACCAGGATTTAACGGGGTCCTAAAGACACCTGATAAGGAGAATGTGTGCATGAATGAGATCTCCTCTCCTCTCACTAGACTGCCCTTATGCATTTACTGGGATGCACAATACTTACATTTGACTTAATTGGCGGCATCATCATCACTACTCTCATGATTTAAGGACATGAAGCCATTGAACCAGGCTGATGATAAATATACTGCTGAGACCATATGCAAATCAGTTCTAGCATCGTACTTGAAAGGGGCTTTTTTTGGAAACAAGAATTAGCAAAGACAGAGATTGTGACAGTTTTGGCAAACAGCAGTAGCTACAACACTCCACCAGCAACACTGCTATATTTCACTCATGTATCCTGTATCTGGCAAGCAAGCCAAAAGGCAGACAAAAATTGTTCAGTGGGAGAAAACCACCACAACAGCCTACACAACCAGTCTCCTAAAGAGCAGGAACTTTACCATTCAAATTGGGAGGATAGACAGCAGGTCCTCCAAGAGTAATTTTATCAAGGGGTGCAAAGCTTTGTTCCCAAAGGGGGAGAGGGGATGGAACAAAGAGGGGGAGGGTGTTGACAAGGATGGGCAGAATAGGGGTGGGAAGGGAGCAAAATAGGGGAGGGGGAGGGTGGTGACAGCCGGAAAAGTCTTTGGAGCCCAGGTCTACCTTCCCTCGCAGTGTTGGCAGCTAGAAAGATTAATACAGAAAATCAAACACACTCCTAAATCTCTCTAAAATCTTTTTTAAATATAGAAAATTTTAATATGTAGAAAATATAGGAGACATTTTAAATACAGAAAATCTCTGCAGAAAATGAGCATCATTGTATTTAGGCTCACACTAGAATGGAAAGTGTGCTGTTTGCGCCAAAACTTCCTTCTGCAGCAGCCATAGTCCCCCAGCTGTCTCCCTGAGCTCCTAATCACATCTTCATGGTCAGGGGATCCACAAACCAAATTGCTTCTGTAGCAGGTCAGTTTCCTCCCAAATTTGACACTGTGTTAAGGAGTGTCATGTATGCATTGCTTGGCCCAGCACATATGGCTTTCAGTAGCAGCAGCAGCCATGTACCCAGCATCCCATGTGAGCAGCAAGTCCAGGTGAGATAGGAAAATATAAGATCTTTGGAAATCTCTGCGCCCCCTCCTTTGGCTCCAGGGCCCCCTTTTTGACCCTGGCCCCAGGTACAAATTACCCTCTTTACCCCCCTCTCCCAGGCCCTGACAGACAGTGCAAACAGTTGTGCTTTACAAGCATGAGTGCTACAGACTTTAGCAGAGGAGATGTTGGTAGTTTGCAAGGAACACTTCAGTGAATGCTAGTTGCATTGTCCTCTTCCCAGGACCCGCCCCCCCCCCATGCAAGCACTGAGGCCCTTATAACTCTCCACATTTATTCACTAATAAAGAAAGAAGAGGCTAAAAGCAACAACAAAACTTTCCATGACTCAGGACAAGTCTCATGACTAGGATTTCACAACTTGAAGTTAGCATGTCCTGATGCAGGTAGTATACTATGCACTCTGTAGAAAGCCAGTGCAGAGGAGGCAAATGAGAACACACCCGCCAGCCACAAGCCTGACACCAACATGACCACACCTATGGGCCTTCACACATCTGGCAACTGTGTGGTGGAATCCTTACCATAAAGCTTCCCTCAAGGTTAGCCCTTCAATGAATGGCAGTAAGACAAGGGGCCCCATTAGAAGAGTGGGCAAGCCACTCTCCCAGTGGTCTACGATGGACTCCATTGGAGCTATCCTTCTCGCAGATCTCTGCCTGCACTGTTGAAAAGGCAGGGAGGAAGTGGGGAGCCAAGACGAGACAGGTGGTCTCAAGTAGCTCTTCACCTTACTACTTCTTCCTCTCCACAGTATGAACTGGCAGTGGGAAGGAAATTGGGAGGACAAAGGCAATGGCAAGAGGAAGGTATGGAAGGCAGATAAAATTTGAGCGTTGCACTTTGTGTGTCGTGGGGAGGTGGCCCATGAGCTTGGTCTCAGATGCTGGCAGACTAGCATTGTGCATGCAGCAGCCAGACTTCATGGCCTATAAACACATCAGCATCAAAGCATGGTCATCTCTAGCGACAAGTTCTCCCAATGTTAGTTGCTGGTTCTTCACAGAATGCATAAATGTTTGAACAACACTACTGGGATGCTTATCTAAGCAATTTCAATGAGATTCATGTTTTGTCACCATTCTGCCAAGCAGTTTTACTGTGAGCAACATTTCCTTTCCACTACGAGCACATCCGAAACAGAATGGGGCGTTGCAAACATACTTGTGGCCAATTTAGGAAGGATGAGGCTTGGGAGTGTTTTTCTTAGAAATGCACTTCATTGAGGCCCAGATACCTCTGTATTTATGACCACTTTTATCCTTGCATATATATACATTGCTCTTTTCTTTGGAAAGTAAGAAACGGTTGACAACTAAACCAATTTTCCCAAGAAAGGAAAATATATACAGCTCCCTCCACTACTCCAGATGATGCAAGAAATAGTTGGCAGAAAGAAAAGAACATGGAGGAAAAAAATTAAGAAGCAGAACACTGCATGCATTGTTGGTAAATGTGGTTCAGTCATCTCCAGCCCCAAGCCTTTCCGTTTTCTCCCCCAAAGCTACTTCTACCATTCACATGGGGTAAGGGAAATTCCCTGGTTTGCAACAGGTTCATAAAATTCAAGAGCTCAAAACCAAGGGCCTCTCCCACTCCTGATGTCAACGCAAACACCTCTTGAAATAATCTAATCAAGTGAACTTTTTGCCCAGAGTTGTTGTAAGAGCCTTAGTTTAGCTAGTTTACTGGGACTCCACTTTCATAATCAAGTGAACTTTAATAATCAATTAGATTTCATAATCTAATTCATCTGATACATGAGATCAACTGCAAGTTATAGAAAGTCATATTTGCATTGGCCGAAGTAGAGGATTAGCTAAAATTAAAGTTAAAAGGCAACAGGGAGAAGACACATGCACGCATGCACACCCCGTCCACCCCTCTCTGAATACTATCTGCATCTAAATAGAACACAAATTGTAGTGCAAAGCATCAGACTCAAGAAGATCACATTTGTTAATAAATCTCAGTTCTAGAGGTTTCATATGAATTTACTTTTTCCAGCCTCGTTTAAAGCCTCGTTTAATAATCAGTGATGGAGCATCCACAGAGCCTGAAATGCTCACTTGTCATCCCATATGCTTTCACTGTTATCTAATTTATTTACCTTTCTGCACCCACACAGAGATTGTCCTGTTAGGTCAAGACACAACCACCAAGGGAACTGCTGGAAGATGGCTGACTATTTGATGTTTGAGGACATCCGTGTGAAAGAATCCTCCTTAGCAGTCCTGATTTCATCTACTGTTGCAATACCACTATTAAACCACAGAAAGCCAGCAGAAAGGAGTGGCCCAGTCATGAGGCTGGCTGGCTGGCTTCAAATAGTGCGCTGTTCTTTTGTGTTTTTGAGCACTCTTCTTGGAATTGGCACCATTTTGGACAGCAGATTGGCTAGGGTCACCTCTGCCATCAGCCATTCATCACCACCTTCTTTAACAAGTCAGATGGAATGATTCTTATGCAAGAAGAAATGAGGACAATTTCAAACCAGAAGACAGTATGGACACCACTAGCAAATGCAGGAAGTTTCATTTGGTTAGTCCTTCGGTTACAAAGGCGTGCAGTCTGCCTCTGTTCCTTCCATCATAATGAGCCACCACCATAATGAGCTTCAATATGCAGCATAGCTATTGGATTAGTGATGCCAAGAATGGAAAACCCACAACACTTCCATTCCAGAAGATCCAATATGTAGTCCACATGTCAGTGAGACAAGACATCATGGTTCACTTAAGTGCACTCAATGTGGAAGGGGAGAAGAATAGAAATCTGGATTCAAATCCCAGTTCAGTCACAGAGCCTCAATTTATTCTTCTCTCTTATCTGCAATAATAGGTAAACAATATGGACCTATCTCACAGGGCTGTTAAGGATTCAGGAATTAAAGTTTGCTAAGGGCAACGTACTCTCAAAGTGCTGTATAAAAATAAGTTCATTAATATTAGGCCCAGTGGTTAAGGAAGAGGAAAAATTGACATTATAGTCAGAATTTTTACTTCCAAGTCCTGACTTCCAGTTTCTTTTTCTAAACATAAAAGCCAGTTAGTTGGGGGGGACAGGACATCTTGATGATTCAATTCTTGTCCTCTTGAGAACAGAGATAAAAACAGAACTTCTTAATTAAAGAAGTCAAGATCCCACCCTTCAGTTTGACACAGGGCAGCTCAAAAAAAATTTTAAGCAGTTTTTTAAAAAATTAACCCAATAACTAAAACAGGAAGGCCAACCTTTTATTAAAAAAAAAGAAACCACAGGGCATCAGCATACGATAGACACAATGCTGATTAAAAGGCCCAGACAAACACACAAGATCTTCACCTGACACAGAATTAATAATTTAACAAGTTTTGATCAGATTCAGCACTGAGTGAATCTCTCTAATGAAAGAATTTCACAGACAGAATCTTTGCAGATGTGGGACCCTATCTCCAGTCATCAACAACCTCAGTGGTTCCCAATTTTTTTCAGCTGGCAGCTCCTTTGACCTATTGGGCCACTGGCAACAGCTCCCCATTAGAGCTACAAACCTATACATTGTATAGGGCAGTGGGTTTTTCACAAGGATTCACTGCTCCCCTGACTGGTTTCCCTGGCCAACAGCTCACAGTTTGGGAACTGCTGAACTACAGGTGCAGCGTATTTATCTACGGATTTTTTATCTGCAGATTTGTCTCAACACGAATGGGGTGGGGTACTGAATGTCACACAGACCTTTGCCTCCATTTCCAGGCAGCCCAAAACACTGCAAAAAGGCTCCGACTCTCCCAGGCAGGGAATAGCCCTGGAAGAGGTTCCCCTTGCAAAGGAACAGTAACATTCCTGGAGCACACACATGCCGGTGCCTAGCATTAGAGGGGATTGCTTTAAAGAACCCAGGGAGTGTTTGCCGAATTTCCCCCCCCCCATGGTGCAGCTATCACAAAGCCTTCCCACCAAGCAAAGCATGCTATTTACAGCCCAATCCTCTCCACACTTTCCTGGGAGTAAGCCCCATTGACTGGAATGGGACTTCCGAGTAGAAACGCATAGAGCTGGACTCTTAAAAGATCAGCATCCCACCTGTGAAAGAAACCACTGGCAATGGGGAGGGCTCAGGAGGAGGAGGCAGGAGGGCAAGGAGAGGGGATTGCTTTAAAAAATCCAGGGAGTGTTTGCTGAATTCTTCCCCCCCCCCCATGATGCAGGCTCTTGGGAAGCCTTGGAGAAACAGGTGATGGTGAGCAGAGAGCCAGACTACAAGTCCCAGAATGCTCTGGGACAGAGGAGTTTCCATGTTGGTGGTTGGGAGGGTTGCAGGAGAAGAACCTGCAGCGCTATTGGGAGGCTGCCTGAGACACAGAGGCTTCCCAAGCAAGCTCACCATTCCAACTGTGAAAGAAGCAGGACAGCTGGCAACAGGAGGGCTGAGTACGGAGGGGAGGGGAGGGAACTGAGAACAGCTGCCTTAGTTTCCTTCCAACAGGAATTGTCAGGCTGCAGCCTATTTGCTCTATGGACTCTAACTCTATGGACTCAGCACAACACGTTTTTTGTTAATCGCCTGAGTCACGGAACGGAACTAACAAGGATAAATAGGTTCTACCTGTACTTCATTTCCAAAAGGCAGGGGTGCACAGAGAAAGACTTCTGGCATCATCATTCAGGCAGGTTCACATGGGAGTAGACAGACCACACTCTGATCTCGAGCCATAAATTGCTCTACAGGTTAAAACACAGCACTTTGTGTTGTGTTTGGCAGTGAGCGAAGTTGCTTAAGAACTGGTGAGATGTGATCCGTTTATGCAAGCCAGGTCAGTGAACCAGCAGTTTATTGGGGACCAAATGAAGTCTCAGACTGGCCTTCAAGAGGCAGGATGTGGGGCTCAGATGTTTTAACACAGCATAGAATTGCACATTAGAAGGAACTGGAAATAAAAGTGATGATCTCACGAATGTGCTATCTTTTTGCATGAACTAGTACAAGAAAGTTTGAATCTGAGAAATGTATAGAAAACATTCAGCAACCCTTAAAAAACAAAAAAATAAAAATAGAGCAACACAAGCTGTTTTACAGAGACTACATTAACCCACAAGAACCACCAGCATCCTGCCATGGTACCAAAGCATCCTGCCATGGTACCTCAGAAGCAATACATGGGACAATATCACTGCACGAGGCTACTAAACCATAATCAGGTTAAGCATACATAAGCATGTGGCAGAGAAAGGAAAGGAGTGATATTCAAGCAACTTCTAGGACAAAATGGTTTTGGAGCTTTTCATGTATAAGGAAATGGCCTAATGTGTCTATAAAAAGAGGACAAAAACCTACCGTGATTGGATGGGGAGCTTCTCTCTCCTTAGCATCACTTCATTATGCCAGAAAATTCCACTTCAATTTCTGGCAACAAAAGGAGACCAAATAAACAGATCAAGGTCACTGTGGCTTACTGCTTTTATCTACTTATTTCTTACATAAACCTGATTGGAAAGTGGGTTAAGATTATAACAATGGAACAGAGCCATAACTATCATGCCACTTAGGGGACACTAGGTCTCCAATTCTTCGTTGACAACCAAACAGCAGCACCAGTCACAGATGGCACCTATAGCAATCACAGATTTTTGTTGTGCAGTGATGTGTGAAGACTACAGAACATGGATCAGAAAGCTGTAGTTTAAAGAAAGTCCAAGAGGCTTTGAAAACATGAGTCATGAGTTCCTGTCATGTACTAAGGGAATCTGTAAGCAAGAGAATCGAAAGGGCAATTGTGTATGAGGTCCCTATTAAGTGCTTGATTCTAGATCAGTGATTCCCAATCTTTTTAGCACCAAGACCCACTTTTCAAAACAACCCTCTTTCGGGACCCATCTAGGTTTAACAAACTTTAAATAAAATTAGATCTAGAAAGAAATATTTATTTAAGTAGTAATAACCAGGAAAAGACCCTCAAACATTTATCTCCCAATATTTTACTCGTGCTTTCAAACAGTAAGAGCTCAGCTCCTTGCACAGCAGCTAGCAGCTATGCAAACTGCAGGAGCTGAGCTCTTTGTCGGGTAATTAGCAACCATTTGATTTCTGAATGGCTTCAGGCAATTAGTTATCCGATCTTTCCATCACCCTTATGTAACTGACCAAAAATCAGGTCGCGACCCACCAACTCAACAGTGGTTTGGGAGCCACTGTTCTAGATCAGGGGAGCTGAAACTTGCACCTGCTGCACACCAGGAATGCACTCCCTGGTGCAACCAGCACTTTTAGTTCTGGAGCGCTGCAGGACTTCATGGCCCCAGATTGGATGACGTGACACTCCCGCCTGTTGCATCTGTGGTGCAATGCCCCTGCTGGCATTGTGCTCAGATTTCTGCAAAGACGCAACTGTCTGGAGCTTCACGTCTGGGACCATGAAGTCCCACGGTGCTCTGGAATGGTAGGCACCAGTCACGGGAGGGTTTGGCTGAACCCCAGATCTGGACCTTGGTCTGGGGTTCGGCCAGCCCTGTTCTAGACGTTTGAGACCCAAGTATCTAAGCCTCTGCCACTGTCTTAAGAAGAGGAAATGATAGCAGAACAGTTTCCAGTATGAGGTTATTCAGTCTCCAATGTAATCCTTTCTAAGCACCATTGGCCAGTCAAGAGGAAAACACAGATGCATCACATGTATATTTCAGTGACTCACTTTCCTATGTTACTATAGTGATGGTTGGGGGGAATACCCCCCCCCCAAGTAGTATTCAATCATTTGAGAAAACCCCAAGAGGAAACATTGGTACATGCCAGCAAGGTTTCCTCAATGACAGCAACAGTGAAAAATACTCTGAGCATCCTCAATGCCACTCCCCCATTTTGGCTTCCCACTTTCCTGACAGGAAGAACATCCCTAGACTGTGCAAAGCAAGAGTTACAAGTTTAGTTTTTTAAATCCCATAATCAGCTTCAGAGGCCAAAAAGGAAGCCTCCAGTGAAAGACAGTAGCTGCATTTCAGGAAATGCATCCTTAACAAAGCCTCTGCTCCTGATGTTATTGTGCAGGTGTGAGAGAGATGCGCTACCTTAGATGCTCTGCAAAGCGAGGCACTGTGGTGCAGAGTCTAAGAGGCTTGGTCAGCTAAGCTTTATGGAGCCAGGCATTCTCCATCAGAAACCTAGTGATATCTTGACCTTACATGGAGCCCATTGCGGCTGCTTCATCAAAGAGTCCTATCAACCTGCCACAATTCTGTATTTTTACAGCAACTATATTCCCACATCAACCACCTTCAGGAGAAGTTATGGATTAACATTGCAGGGAAATTTGTTGCAATTTCCCAGTCTGTTCCTCCTGCTACCACTGCTGTACCCAGTTCCCACCCTCAGCCAAGAACAAACCTGAAAGTTCATCAAACCATGCAGAAAGCCTATGAAATGCTTTTTGACTAATCTGTGCAGTGTTAAAGCAGCTAAGTCAAGAACAAGGTTCTCACAAACATTCAGATTCATGTCTCAGCAACACCAAAGTCTAAACTCTCCCTTCCCATTATAAGAGAACCAATATAGATCATTCAGACCAAGAGAGAATCCATGCTTTCCTCAAAGTCCTCTTCTTTCTGTATTTTCAAGTATGAAATTCCATTAGGAGCTTCTTGCATTATAGGAAGCTGCTTTAAACCGAGTCAGACCATTGGTTCCTCTCTAACTTGGGATTGTCCACGCTGATACACAGTGGCCGTCTAAGGTTTTAAACAGGGGTCTTTCCCAAACCACGTGGAGATGTCAGAGGCTGAATCTGGGACCTTCTGTGTGCAAAGCCGATGCTGTGTCACTGAGCTCAGGTGTCATAGAGCATTAGGCAATGCCAGTTTTAATTTGGCGAGGCCCTAAGCTGTATAACGCGAGGCCCCTTGTTAAAAATTTACATCAAAATTTGCTGCACATGCTGTTTTTAAAAGGTCTACATAATATATATTCAGCACTCACAAAATTTTAAAAGTCCTCCCCCCCAATTCTGTAATTTTTTTTTAGCCCCTGTGGATTGTGACGCCCTGTAGCTTGTTTAGCTTATGCCTAAATCTGGCACTGACATTAGGCCATATTGGAATTAGAATAGATTCACAAGGACTCCTGTACCTCAAACCTGAGCGGAAGTATCAAAAGTCATCTTAACTATGCTGCTGGTCAAAGTTCCAAGAAAACAGACATGGAGGCTTCTTGGGCCCATGGGCAAGATGTCCAGCACAGAAAATGCCTGACCACATGATTAGGAAAATCCAGCCATTTGCAGCTTCTCTGTCCAAATTATCCTTGGGGTTCCCAGAGACAGCTTTCCAGAAGAATACATATAATCATGCTAACTCCCATGTACAGAAGTTATTCTTCTATTTGTATATACATCCTCATGGAAGAATGACAGGAGGGATAGCAATTCCTTGCACTTTCGCCTGGTTAAGGGGCAGAGCATAGATGAAAGTCAAAAATGGCTGCATGTCAAAGCAGAGCCTTAGTTAGCCTGCACATGTATTTTGGCCAGCGAAAAACATAAATAACTGTATAACACATGTGAATGCATGCAGAATCTAAATAAAGCAGGAATATAAGAATAATAAACATAAGAACGATGAACATTGTGGAAGGTTGGAATAAAAAAGGACAAAAGAGGAAAGCATGCAGATGAAACGTGAAATGTGGTTATAACTGAAAAGGGCTGAAAGAGCAAAGCAAAGAAAGTCAAAGTATTCCTGAACTTTTCTTCTCATCGAGTCGGGATGTGTAAGAAACTGCTTCAGCCTGAAGTTCAAGGAGTGCAAGTAGAGCACATTGGTTCTCTGATACAACCAGATGGGTTATATCACATTCAACAAGTTAACACAGGGTGAGAGACAATTCAGAGACTGGGAATCTACTAGGACCAAGTGATCTTTTCCTTTTATCATTGTTTAGATAAAGTGTAATTGGATCTTCAAACACTGAACATTCCACACAAATGTGTATCTGTCAAATATTCCGATTACAGAAAGTTAGAAACCACGGCGAGCTTCCCTTAAGACTTCCTTTTCTCTCTAGTTTTGGTTTACAGCAACTGGGTTTGTCCCTCTTCTGTATGCTCAGCTTTAATGCTAGTAAATGTTTGCATGTATCTGAAAAAGGAGACTTGGTAGACAATTTTCTCCTAACGTAGACAACCCAAAGGTTGTAAAAATGATACAAAAACTTGGACTCTTGAAGCTTGTACAAAGTCTCAGACCCAATTTTGAGTTATTCCAAATGACCAGCGAATAACCAGCATCTTCTATTGTGCAGAAAATGGTGAGATGGGAAGTATGTTGGTCTTCCTATATATGAAAACCAGTAAAAACGGGGCTGGCCCAGATTGTGATGGTCATCTCAAGCAGCAGATTGACAGGTGGGAATCAACTTCTACCTACCTACTTGCCTCCATTCCTCTTCCTCTCTGGATTGAAAGGAAGAGGACACTATGGAAAGGTGGAGGAGAGGAGAGCGGTGGGCTAGAGCGCTCCAGCCTACCACTCTCCTCTCTTCCACACTTCCTCATTCACATTGTTCCCCTCTGCCTTTTCCAATTCAGAGAGCGGAAGGAGTAGAGGCTAGTTAAAAAAACAGACAGCCTCTGACACATCACTTCCGGCAAGAGAAGATCTTGGGCCTGCCCTGAGTGAAAATATCAGAGCTTAATGAACACTCTGAAAAAGCTCAAAACCCTAATCTCCCTGCAGTCTTCCACCCAAGCAGGCTTTCCCAAAACCAATAGTGAGTTACATCATACTGGTATCAACACCACCAGTAGTTAATACTGCAAAGGGCACAATAAGTGCCTAACTAAGCCATTTCTGCCCAACTTTGCAGATACGCAACAGGGATCAAATGTGTATACCTGTGGGCTGGGGAGAAATGGGTTAACCTAGAAATAAAATGATGTGACAGACACAGCAAAGAGCCGTGCTGCCTTACAGAACTAAGATGTGAATAGAGTGACAAAGTTGCCTGCTTTGTAAATCCTGAGTTGTAATTTACAGAGTTGTAAACAGAGGAGACTGTTGCAGAGATTCTCTTCCAACTAAGTTGATTAAAAATACATGTCAAGAAAGAGGGAAGCGACCTCCATGTGGGCTGCAGGCTCTTTTTGTACAGCAGCGCAGAACTGGTGCAGGTTGAACAATTCTCAGAACTGGAGGAATCTGGGGCAGACGGAAGAATCACAATAGTGAGGGGAGGGGACTGAGGCAATATGCTTTTCATACAGGAAAACAAGAAGCAATCAAGGCATGCTCAAATCTAGAACTCTCCTAGAATAGTCACTTAGCACACTCCTTTCAATAGCAAAGGCGAACATGGCAGGAAGGCACAGCAGGGAAAGGGTGCATGTGGGAGGTGGGGGAAGACTTAAACTATTGCTTGGTTGGCGATGATGTTCTAACATTTTACACATCAAGTTCCCTTTTGGATCTCCACTTCTGTTTTTCATTTCCAGTGTGCTGCTCATGGACCAACTGTCTGTTGACAGTAAAATTCTTTCTCAATTGGTTGCCAAGACACACTCCCCATTCATAACTAATTGAAGCCACTGACACGACTGATCTTCTGGTATTCGGCTCTTTTTCCATTTGTTTAGCTTCAGTTCTCTTCTCCTGGTCTGCAGAGGTGAGGTATAAGTTTCTCCATTCTCAGAAATGGATAAGAAGCTCCAATAAAAAGGAAGTTCCAAGAGTCATAACTGGACTCAGAAGGAATCGAGAAATCTGAAGTAGTGTATGAAGTAGCAGTTGGCATCGGAAAGATGCAATCGGTCAGATGGGTATGTTTCGCCACAAAACTACTTGTTAATCTACATGGTAGACTCAAGGCCCAATCCTATGGGCCGTGGCACCAGCGTTCTGCCAGCGCCACCAACCCAGGCTGTCATAAAAGTGCCAAAAGGCACTTTTATGCTGGTACTAACACACCTCTGGCGCTGAGCCTTAGTGCCCGAAGATGTCCCCGAAACCTCCCAGTGACGAGGATGGCTGCCAGTCTGTGGCAAGTCTTTTCAGTACGGGGGAGGGCGGCTAGGTGGACAGAACCGAGTGGGGGAGGAGAGGAGTGGGCTCGGGAAGGGGAGGAGATGGCAGCAGGCTCTGTCTGCCACCATATTCTAACCCCCCTCCCTGGCTGGGAATCCCAATACAGGTCTCCTCAGTTCTGTGCCTGCTCAATAGTGGGCACAGATCCAAGGAGACTCACTGGGACTGCCTGGGTATTATACAGAGTAAGGGGATGTTTGTTCCCTTACTCTGAGGAGACCTGCCACTGCTTCCCTGGCCTCATAGGATTCAGTGGTCACTATTCTGGAACCACTGTAGCTCTGGGTGCTCGGGAAGGATAGGATTGGGTTGCCCATGGACAAGACTAATTTACAATGAAAGCACTCAAAGCTCTGCATACGCAGATTACTTGACACTTAAGGACTTGTTTACACTGCAGCTCACTACAGTTCAAAGAAAACACAATGCTAGTTCTCAAAACCTGTGTAGCTGTTGTACCAAATTCAATCAACTCCTAAACCACTCCAAAAATGAGAAGCGAGGCATCCATGCCAAAAAAGACTAACTTACCACTTTTAGACAGCTGCAAGAGGAGGAAAAAATCTCATCCAAGCCAACTATTTCTATTGAGCAGAGACAGCCCCTGTTTTCTAGTATCTTTCTATTGAGCAGGTACATTGAGCACGTTTTTGACTTTTGTGAAGAGTTTGCAGGATGCTCAACATTGGCAGACCTACATCTTTGAATGCAGGGTTGATATACTCTGTGCTTGAGAAAAAGAACTCAATTCTGCACCTAGATATTTAGTTACAATTTGTATATCAACTCTCCAGTTAAAAGCTCCTCAAAGAGGAGAACTACAACATAAAACAAATGGCAACAGCAGCAGTAACCTCACATAAAAAAGAACAGTCAGCAACTAATTATAGAACAAAAACCTGGTGGAACAGTTTCAAGGCTTGTTTGAAAGGTGCCAAGGAAGTTGCTTGGCAAATCTCATAGAGTACAGAATTCCAGATTTCACACCAAACACAGCAAAATTCTACACGTATAAATCATGTAAAGTATGCAAATTTGCAGAATTTATTCTGCTTCCATCCGTCACAAGAGAGGATGAAAGGGCTGCACAGGACAGTGTAGGTTCACTCCTCTGTTCACTGGAAATCCAGTCTTCACACATGCTTCACTGACTCTCACACCATCGCTTAGTGCAAACAGTGTGTGGTAAATTACTCCATTCTAGCAAAGGATCCAAATACCCTTCCTCAGTTGCTGTGGAAAAGTCCAATGTCTGTCACTCTGTCAGGAGGATCCCAATCTCTTTCAATCATTAACAGCGCGTTGCCTCTTGCAAAAGGTAATCCCTTCCAGCTGTGCTGCTTCTGCTGCTATCCCCGACTGCTACATGGCCATCTACTGTTTTGTCAATAGTCACAACTACACTGCCCCAACTCTTCCCACCTTAGATATCTTCCCCAAAAGGTTTCTTGAACTGACAAGGACATTCACCCTCCACTGAACTCCCACTGGTGCCTAAAACTCCCACGTATTTTCAAGGTAGACTATGCAGGTCAGGAGTTGGCCCAGCATTTTCAGTAAACATTTTCAGTAAACAAACCCTGCACTTCCTTTAAGATTTGCAGGGAACTATTCTGGGGATTCCTCAGTTCACCCTGCAAGAAGGTGCAGCTTGTTCAAATGCCCCAAAGCAGATTATGGGACTTACCGGGGGGGGGGGGTCATTCTTAAAATATAGAAATAGTAAATATGTCCTTAATAACAGCCTCTGAAGAGAATTTTTAAAGCCTGCGTATTTGACTGAAAATAAGTGTGTGAAAGTTCTGCACAGAATTAGTCAGAAAAAGGGAAGGGGAAGAAGAGGGAGAAAAGAGAATTGGGGGGGGGACCAGTTAACCAGGTTGCGGGTTCTAAAGATCCACTCCAATATCCAACTTCCAGGTTACATCTCATTCTGAAAGATTTTAAAAGCTACCATGAATTGATTGCGGGGCAAGTCCTATGAAGATTTAATGGCTGCTAATCCGCGACCTCCAGGTTTTAGAGACAGCCTATCTCAGAATGCCAGATGCTAGGGACTGGCAACAGGATCCAGGTTTCTTGGTGTCTTGGGTGCTCCCAGAGGCACAGGAAGCTGGTCTAGATAGGCCTTATGTCTGATCCAGCAAGGATCTTCTTATGTTCCACAGAATGCACAGTGCACACACTCTCTCTCTCTCTCTCTCTCTCTCTCTCTCTCTCTCTCTCTCTCCTGCATTCCCCTCCACACACTGGTATGCACACATCAGCCACCATCATAAAGGAATGTTACAGATTTCAAGAGCGAAGGCCACATTCTCTGGACCAGTCCCTTTTGTGGCTTTAATTGCCAAGATAGGTAGCAGTCATCAGGGTGTGCCTAATAATTTAAAGGTTTCCACATGTATTGAAGGGATTGTTGTAACCACAACAGGAGTAAACTCAATTAAGACAGTAGTGACAGCCTATCTTTTGAAAAATACAGTTCTTCCAACATCAACAATGAAAAACCATGAGGATTTATGATAAAGATGGCATTTTGTTCAAGGAGATGGGAACAGATGTCATGCAAACAATTTTGCATATCTGATTGATACCAGACCCATTAACAGGTACAGCTAGGAGTTCCTCAAAGCATGGGTTGTGACCACCAGAAAGGGAGAAATTAAGTTGGGTCTCTCTGACAATCTCGGCTAGACTGAAAACCCTGTCACTTCAATCCAAAGATGGTGTGGGGAGATAAGCCAGAAGAAGACATGGAATAGATTGTCAGCTCACAAGCATGCTTACAAATAGGAAGGAACAAACAGGAAAGACTTGAGAAGTGTCAGTATGGGGAACCTTAGTTGCCCTTTATATGAATACCTACTATCAACTGTTTCAGCTGTTACGACTTTGATCCTGTGATTGAAATCTAACATTGAGAAACCATGAGTAAGATTCCTTGATCCTGCTGGGATCTGAAAGCACCACACAACCTATGTCAAAGTATCAGTGTCCTGGTGCTCTGCTTCCCTAACAGTTTCCTTGCCTCTGTGTTACAAAGAAAAAAGAAAACTGGCCTTTTTTAACCTGCAGAATCAGCTGAGGATGAGAGTTCTGAAAAACTATTAATAATCGTGCCTGGCTTGGAGAAGGCCTCTTCAGAAGACCTCTCTTTTGCACATTTTGCAGACCAATACTTCCTCGTCAGGAATATTTTTATAGCTTCTTTCTACACCACCATGCTGTCACCAGACTTAATGTTTTGATGTAGAAAAATCAGGGGACTTCCCCTCCTCCAGACCACTAAGGAATGAAGTAATTTCTCGGTACACTTAAAAATACTTCTTGGAACTTGCCCCCAACACGCATGTTTTGTGTCAGGCTAAAATCCCCCCTCCTCCTGTTTTGCATGGGACACTCTGCTTTCAAAGCCATCTCCCAGAAAGGAAGAAAAAGAGCATCACTACATTTATTTGATTTTCAATGTACGCCACTTTGTGAACCTGTTTATTGAAAAGCAGAATATGAATATTCTTAATATCTTCACTGCAACACTATCACACAGGCTGAGAGTCCAATGCAAGGCATGCCTACTCAAAAGTAAATCCCATTTGAGAAATTGGGGCTTACTCCTAGGTCAGCACGGCTAGGATTGCAGCCCAAGTCAAGTAACTTGTACTGCATATAGCCACAGGTTATGGCAGATGAAATAGACAATCACACCAGCATAGACACCAGTATAGTGGCCAACACTTAAACTTGCTCCACATTATAGCTTTTACAGAAGGGAGGACCTTCTCTGTGGTGTCAGCCATGCTTTGAAATAGTACTAAGCCACGTTTTCGTTGCACTATGGTAATTAAATCCTGACTATTTAGGAAAGTGTCTGGTACTTGCTAAGGGCGATTTGATTTAGTTTTTCTTTACTGCCAAAATGCTTTGAACATTTTCAAGGCCTGTGGCAACAGCAACCCAGCTGTTTGGGCAAAGCCCTTGCCTCAAAGAATGCCGTGCTTCTGCGGGTTGGGGCACCTGCTGTCCAGATGCTGCAAACCCTGGCACCCACACAGCAGCAGGCACCTCTCTCAGGACAATTGTCACTTACTTGCTTCCATAATCCTTTACCCATCCTCTCTATAAGTCTCCTGCAAAAGAACTAGCAGCTTGGTTGTGTTTTTTTTTGGTTGGCAACCTTCAGTCTCGAAAGACTATGGTATAAGCCTACAGCACCTGGTATTCCCATGCAGTCTCCCATCCAAGTACTAACCAGGCCTGACCCTGCTTAGCTTCTGAGATCAGATAGGATCAGGCATGTACAGGGTAACAGTAGCTTGAAGCATAGATTAAGAGTAGCACTGCAACAGAAATCATAAAAGATGAAATAGCCTGCTCTACAAGGAAACAGGGTCTGCAAGGGGGAAGAGGTTCTATCCAGCCAGTGGATACACACCGAATTGTTCCCATTATTGCGATTTGACCGTTCTTGGAGGACAGCAGCAATTCTGCTATAATACATTTCTTTTCAAGGGCTCAGGCCCTTCAAAATATCCATGCCACCCAGCATTTATATCTGCACAGGTGTGAAGCTTTACTCGTATAGCCAAGGCCAGCCCATCCATGAGGCCAACTGAAGTGGTCACTTCAGGCAACATGCTGGCAGAGGTGCCCACTTCTGTCCATTCGCTCACCTCCAATGATCCTCCTCCTCCTCCTCCCATTCCCTGTATTGGAAAAGGTAGAGGGAGTCAAGGTATGAAGGAAAGGAGAATGGTGGGCTAGGGTGTTGGAGAAGCAGAGGCTGGCATATCACTAGGTGAGAGGGGCAACATTTGGCACGCTACCCAAGGGTCCAAGAGATCTTGGGCCAGCCTGTTCATAGCCTTGTTTCTATCATCAACATCCAGATCTCTTGATCTTGAACTTCTAAAAGACAGCTGAAAAGTCTACAGTTTGACCTATGGCTCATATACAACTCATATTCTGCCTCAAACCTACTTGCCGGATAGTGATTTCCCCCACCCCAACCCTGCAAAAGAGGATGACCTAGTTCAGCTACTAATGATACAGGAAATGCAATTCTGACAACATCCAGGAATGAACCTGGACCAGCTTGCCATTCCCAACACTATGTGAACACTACCAAATGGGGCATGAGAAAGATCTATTGAGTTTCAAGGAAGTTTGACTTGCAGCATTTTATGCCATGGTCATGGGTTGTTTTTATTTAATTTCAAGAACATATTTTAGCTGATACCACAGCAACAGAAGCACAGTATGAACATTATCTGATTATCAAGGGGAAGGGATGGATAAAGTGACTTTTACTACAATCAGGCTTTAATCACAGATTAAAGGTTATCGCTTTGTGCAGACCTGACATACACTCAACCACAACCTTAATATCAACTCCTGGGAAGCATTTAATCTCAAACATACACACGATCACTACCAGTCTGGAAACTGGGATGGTAGTTCTGGCTGATTCCATCCAAGGCCTGGGGAACCAGACAGGGGAGGCTGTCCTGGAAAAACTTCCCTCCTAGAAGAATGGAGAGTCCCAAAATCCCAGGGGGACCCCCATAAAGCGGGACAGTAGAGAAAGCTGGTGGTCAGGGAAGAGAGTGCAACCAGCTCCCTCTTGAGTGAACTGAGACAGGCAAGTTAAGAAAATAAAGAGTTTTATTTTGTTAAAAGAATGAAGATAACCCAAAGGAAAAGCAAAAACAAACCACTTAAGAATGCACAGAATGAGAGTTCAGGCAGTTGAGTTAGAGCAGCAGTTCTTAAATTTTTCAGTTCCTGGAGCCCTTTACACTCAACTGAGTCTTGAAGAACCCCACTGGCAAATGTGGAGTCTCAAGGAGCCCCAGAACACCAGTGCATGAGCAGGGTGGTGCAGCACCAAGCAGATGGCATCCATTTATAGTGTACTTGTGGAACCCCTGAAGGGTTCCCTGCTAACTGGGTAAGAGGCACTTTTTCAAGTAGGTGCTCCTCTTTTTAGCAGGGGGAGAGTAACTGGCCCACCTCACCCCAGCAGCGTCTTTTCTAGTGGCTGTCTGCTGGTGTTCTTTTGCATCTTTTTAGATTGTGAACCCTTTTGGGACAGGGAGCCATTAGTTATTTGATTTTTCACTGTAAACCGCTTTGTGAACTTTAGTTGAAAAGCGGTATATAAATACTGTTAATACTTAATTAATACTCTGAGAAATGCTGGGTTACAGCAAAAGATAGCACAGAGGTTAAAAGGCAAGATTAAAAAAAACACTAATGTGGCTTACTGGGTATTGTCCCTATCTTAAGTACTTGTAGTAGTCCTGGATCTTGGTACTTACACTCACACCTGGTCAAACGGACAGGCATCCCCTTGCCAATGCACATAACGCTTGGATAAGTGACCAAGGCAAATGCATGAAAGATGCTGCTTTTTATAGCCTGTGGATATTTACCATGTTTTAACTATGGGGTTAGACAATAGGGAGTGTCACCTGAGCCCTGGACTTCCCTGCTCTTCCAAATCAGATGAGTTTCACAGTTCAATGAGCTGGCTGAATGCCAAGGTCTTTATAATCAATCTGCTTGCCTTCCTTCCTTCCTGAACACAACAGGGGGGGAAAGGGCTACTGCTTCCAAATGATTCAGCAGTCTCTTTAGGAAGATGAGGCATCAGAAGAGTCTCCTTACAGTGAGAAAGGGCAAGAATAGATGGAAAACAAGGGGGGGATCAGGGATTTTCACCATGCCCCTTTAGCTCCAAGCACAGTCACTGGCTGCCTTCCTACTGAGACTCCTGTAACAAATCAACTGTGAATCATAAATAACCTTCAGAAGGTCAGGTAGCAAAGAACTAATGGTTAGGATGGTCTACTGGGAAGGTGCGTCAGTTTGCACCCTAGCAAAAGAGGAAGAACCTCCAAACAGGAACAGAAAAACAACTTATTGCAAGGTATGATGAGATATTACTGAAAGCTCAACATGATCTGGCAAACATGTCCAAAGAAAGCCCTTCTTCAGAAGCACTTTCTGCAACAGCGACTGTAGTTCCACTATGAAAAGTTCACTGTTGCAAGCAGTGTATCTGAAGAACGCGTTGGACTTTCAATAACATCTCTTTGCACTTGAATGGAGATCCTTGTTTTTTTGTTTCTGTAGTGCAGCGGTTCTCAAACTTTTAGAACCGGGACCCACTTTTTAGAATGAGAATCTGTCGGGACCCACCAGAAGTGATGCCGTGACCAGAAGTGACATCATCAAGCAGGAAAGTGTTTAACTACTTCCACTTACCCAGTAGTAACTCCCATTTACTATAATTGTTAAAACATATATATAGTCGCCTGTTAAAAGTATAGATTTGTAATATTTCCAAATGCAGTCACATGCCATGGTAGCACCAAGTCTATTAAAAATAAAATATTGAAATGAATGGGGACCCACCTGAAATTGGTTTGCGACCCACTTAGTGGATCCTAACCCACAGTTTGAGAAACACTGCCGTAAGCCTCAGCTTACACACTAGCCTGGTGCAAAGGAGTTGGGTGACTCCCATGTATATTTCTGCAGCATTCAGTACTAGAAACAGATGAGATCATTGGAAGTGGGTTCCAATTGTTATTTTTAGTCATTCTGAGACTTGGGGAGCCCATGGATGCCACTACAGGGCTCCCCATACCCACCAGGAGTCCAGTGCTGCCTGGCAAAGGTGTGATCCCGGTGATTGCGTCACTGCAGGGCACTCCCCTTAAGGGGGAATTGCCTTGCTTCTGGTTCTCCAGTAGCGTATGAAGATCATTTGGCACGTACAGTCCATAAATTTTTGACACTCCATATGACAAAAATTAACCTGGACTGAAAGTCTGGGTGGAAGACCAGGTCTACTTGCCCAGCAAACCTTGGCCAAAGAGGTCAAAGTTCAACCTGGAGCCCAGGTCTACCCACCTGAAAAAGGTAGCTCCAGAGGGCAGTCAGAATGGGAGCTCAGATCTACCAAGTGGGTAGAACTGGGCTCCAAGTCCAAGCAGGAGTCCAGGTTTAGCCACCCTGCAAACCTCAGCCACAGAGCCACACGTTCAACTGAAAGTCCAGGTCTACCTGCCTGGTTGACCTGGGCTCTGAAGTTAAGATAGTGCTTATGCCCCTTCCCCCAATACAAATTCTGAATCCATCCCTTACTCAGCGACATACTGCCCTTGCATCTGGAGGTTCAATGTAGCTATTGTGGTTAATAACCACTGATGGACTATAGTCCACTATCAATGTTTAGAATTCACTAAAAGTCATCTAGGCCAGTGTACAACACCCAACCTTCCCACCAATGGCATCACAAGGGTTGGTATCACCTGGTCTGATAACTCATGATGTCACCCCCATTATCCCCATTTTACTATACAGCAGTACAGGTTTCCCAGCCAATCAGTAACCAACAAAAAAGTGGCCAACTTGATGATACTCACACAACTGAATAGGAGTTCTAGTATTAGCTCCAATGCATGGAAAAGGGAGCTGAAACATAACAACATCTTATTGGTTCCATGCTGTGTCATAATAACACCTCATTAGCTCTTAGAACACTCAGACTCATTGGTCAGTTTTGAATTAAGGAAATCTACTTTTTGTGGCATAAGGCAGCTGTGTTTCTATTTTCTGGTTATTTGGCTATAGCTTTAGATAGAACAAAGATTTCAATGTAGTTTTTCACTGCATTCTGTTGTAAATTATGCATCAAATGGTATATGATGGTATTATTCCTAAAAACCACAATTTCCACCATTTTGGTCACTAGTGGTGTCACCTCCCTGTAGTTTGGCACCCTAGGTCACATGGCTCCCTCAGCCCCCCCCCCATTTGTATGCCAGTGGTCCTAACTCACTAGTTCAGGAACCACTGGTCCCCGAACATGTGCACCCAGGCAAATTTCTGAGTTTGCCTGCTGCTAGCCTGTTGCTGTGCAATTTTTTTTAAGGAACGTGAGCCAAGAAAAAGCATCTCTTACTGATGACATCTTCTGCCATAAGATATATTCCAGAGCTCCACTCCCCCTTGACTACACCCCTCAATGTGCCAAAAATATTTACCTTTTAAAGCTCCTCAACCTCCTTAAACTGTGCTTCACACAGAACCAAACTGTGCAAGACCAAATCTAGAAGACTGGTGGATGCTCCAGAACTATGTAATGCTTAAATATACTGGCATGCTAAAAGTTAGCCATGAGCTCTCTTGAGATTCAAAAAGATTTGGCCAACTTGTCCATGCCACAGAAGGGGCTGGGCCACTTACACAGTAAAATGGCATTGTTCTGGTTTATTCTTCCTCTGCAGTAGATATCCTGCAAATTCTGCCCTCCCACACTCACAGTATGTCCACTACAAGTGTGAGCATGTGCCATAGCTTAGTACCCCAACATCTAGCATGTGCTTTCAATGGAGAAAAGAGTAGCTCACATGGATTTTTATGGCACACTCTGTTAAATCAAACTGCAGACCCTCCTACATGGATAACCTCTCTTCTGCCTCACAGACCATCATCAGAAATGTAAACAAAATTTCTATTCAGAAAAACATGAGTGATTTACACACACACACAGCCTCAAAGTTTCATGAATACAGATGGCCAAAAACAATAGGATAAAGAAAATGCCACAATATAAGAGCCTTCCATTTGCACAGAAGGTTCCAGAACAGTCTGAATAGAGAGAAGAATACTGGTGACTTGGAAAACTTGCTCAAGTACATAAGTCTAAGCAACCAAGTTTTTAAAATAATAAGGCAGTTTTTAAATGATGGCCAAGAGCTAGAATTATGCCAGGGGCTTACACTAGTCCAGGGGAGTGTTTGGCTTTACTTTGTTAAACAGCTGGCTTTACCACCACCCCCTTTCCCACAAGCCAAATATAACAAACTGCAGCTTCTCTCAGTTTCAAAAGCAGTTTGTCATACACCACGTGGCAACAGAAAAAAAACAAGTCCTCCTGAGCACATGGAAGTAGTTTTACGGTTCTTTGGAAATGTGGCCCATTTTTCTACACCCAAGTTTGGAGAAAGGTAACAAGATACTGTACAAGATACTGCAAGATTTAAAGAACTTTCAGAGATCCCACTCTCTGTCATGAATGCTAGTTGAAAAAATCTGCAGCTGCCTTGTATGCCAAGCAAGACCACACCTTTGCATGCCAATCCTACCCAACTCTCCAGTGCTGATACAGCTAAGCCAATGGGGCATGTGCTGCATCTTGAGATGGGGTGGCACTCATGGAGGTCTTCTCATGGTAAGGGAGCATTTGTTGCCTTATCTCAGCACTGCATTGCAGATGCATCAGTGCAGGAAAGTTGGGTCAGATTGGGCCCTTAATGAGCAGCAAAGCTGCTACAATGGAAGTGAGAGAGGATAAGCTCACTGTTAGATCTCTGGAGCAGTGGTGGACAAACATTTTGGCAGTAGGGCCACATCATCTCTCTGACAAGGTGTTGGGAATTTAAAAAAAATTACATTTCAAATTTGGATAAATTTACATAAATGGAGAGAACTCATATGAATGAATTTTACTGAGCTTATTTATAATACACATGAGATCTATAACTCAGCCTGCAGCTCACATCTGATGGTCACAACCAGCAGTCATGGGCCAGCACAGACTCCAACACTCTCTAATGGGCCAGAGACTCATTGGAGACTAGGGGCTCCTTGGGGGCCGGGACCCCTGAGGATCACAAATGGCCCCGAGCCACGGTTTGCCCACCCCTGCTCTACAGCTTCAGCGCCACTTCAGCCTTCACAGATGGCATGTGTGCATGCAGCAAATGCATGCTTTCAACCAATGTGCATCACACAGAAAGGTTTGCTAAGGGATCAGGTCAGCCTCTGAGAGAAACACACAACCCCAATATCCTTTCTAACATAAATGTGGTGTTATGACTGAGTCGTTCATGTGCTCCACCCACTCACAGGGGTATCATGATTGGTCTTGTTCTCAAGACACTAAGTACTCAAGCTGCAAAATGAGGGGTTCAAATGAAAGTTAACTCTCTCATTCTCACGGCTGCATACAACTCAGGTCTCCACTCAGGGGTGTAGCAGAGGGGGAGCAGAACTCCGGGACTTCTCTTGTAGTCAAAGTGCTCATGTACTGCCTTTGAAACCAAAGTCCTTAGCGGAGAAGCTAAGCTGCCTTTCAAGGGAGGTTAGAGGAGAAACAGCATCAAGCTTAGCAGGAGGCAAACTAAGACATTCTTCTGGGAGATTCTTCTAGGGGCACAAATCATGTCTAGGCCACTATCCTTCTGAGAGGCTGTGTAAGAGGAGACAACACAGAGCTTATGTTTAATTAAGGCTACAATCCTATGCAAACCCTATGCAAACCTGGGAGAACGCCCTAGTCTGAACACAGTGGAACTTACTATCACAGATACACAGGCAAACTCTCTACTGTATAGCTATGAGATATTTTAATTTCATTTTTCAATTTTTGTACATTTGTTTTAAAACTGTTACAACCCACTCAAAGGGTTTGGGATGAAAGGAGCTAGATCTTTAAATGAAACACAACAAGTTTCAAAGTAGGGATGAGCATAGGGGAAAAAGGATATTCCAGGCCAGGAGTGTCAAACTCATTTCATACAATGAGCCGAATAACATTCATGGTACCTGCTGAGGGCTGGAAGTGACAGCATTAAGCAGATGATGGCCAGAAATAAGCACTTTGTTCTCACTTGGAAACTCATTAGCAGCAAATGATAAAAAAGAAAATGTGCCAATCTTGTTCATAATTGTAAGACATGAAAGAACCCAATTATAAGGGGGGTGGATAAATTACTTCTGGGGGCTACATCTGGCCTGCAGGCCTTGTGTTTGACACCCCTAGGAAATTTAAAGTTGTGGTTACTGCTGCATAGTCTTATTGAGATGTGGCGATGGAAGGGGTCAGCTTCACTACACTGCTGCCTCCACTCCAAAAGAATGTGGTGTCTCTTTCTCACCTCCCACATTCCTATCAAAAGAAGAACCTTTACACCTCCTTTGCAAGCACCCACCATTTATGAACAATGTTATGCTGTTTGGAAAACAATGTAGATTCTGGCCTCTAAAGACATACATCTAGTTAAGGCATAAGGAAATAAACACACAATTGTGATTCAAGTTCTGCTTGCAGCAGATATCAGCAGGCACTGAAAACACTTCTGCTTTTCGTTTTATTGACTAGAGAGCAGGAAGAAGGAAATGAGAGAAATGTAGTTTCAATATAAATGTGAAGAAATTTTGCTGCTACCTGATAAACATGCAGCAGGGAGGAAGAGGAGAACCAACATCATATATTTGTGACACAATAGTACTAGAGCTTTGCGGTCTCTTTGTTGCAGATTCTAATATGTAGGATGAGAAGAGCATAGAGAAACGTTGCAAGATTTACAGACTTCACAGGTTTCCCATGTCAACGAGGCAAAATTGTGCAGGGCTTGCTCCGAAGTGTGCGTGGATTTGCAGGTGCAGCCTTACAGCCCAAGTCACCATAACTCCCTGTACAGCAATGAAGTGATGCCAGTGTGGTGTGTGCTGCATCCCACAGGGAAGTTTTGGCCACTGGAGGCCTCTTTGGGGCAAGGAACATTGGTTCCCTTTGTCCCAGGGAAGGCCCCTGCCAGTCCAATGGACATGCACCAGCAATCTCATTGGCATAAGTCCATGTGGGCTTATGGAAGTGGATTGAGCCCAGGAAGAGGGCTTGGATTCAGCAGATGCTGCCGCCACTGAACCAACCCCCTTCCCAGTCCTGATAGACCTTCCTCTTGACCCCCACTGCCACCCATTCTGTCCACTCCCTGTGCATTCCCACCTGTGGCAGCAGGCCCCTGGAGTCTACTGCCACAGAGTTAGAGGCTCACCAATTCTGGCAGCAGCCAGCCCAAATGCTTCGGTCTGTCACCTTTTGGAACTGCCAGAAAGTGCCTAGCACCATTGCAACACTTGTTCCAGTGCACTAGGCGCTGTTAGGATTGGGCCCTTATTTTGTCTGCTTAATCCTGCAGCTCAAGGAGAGGGATCAGATGAGTCAGCAGCGTTGGAAGAGATGAATGAGGAGAATACCTCTCCTCTCCTCCCATGCAAGCTATGCTTTAGAATGGCCTGGTTGCCCCTTCCAAATTGTGGCTGCCAAATTTTGAGACACAGAATGGCTGTAGCATGAAACAGGTGGGTAAATGAGAGGTGGGTCTCCAACTTTTCTGTTTAGGCAAGGGAGTTGTCAGAAGAGAGGCCCAAAGGAACTAAGTTTTGCATCAGAGAGCAACACAATGGTAAGATCTTCCTTCAGATGGACAATCATTAACACTGTAGTTAATATGGTAAAGACTTTGTTGTGCCTTATGAAGGTATATTGTGATTTTTAAATATTTTGTCACTTGAAAATATTTGACTTTTCTGCCTGGTAACAGGCCTCCAAGGAAGCCAACAAATAAAAAGCTTACAGCCCAATTCTATCCAGTGATGGCATCCATCACTCCATCCAGGGACCAGGCCAGTCAGGAGAAGTGAAATACTTACTTTACCTTCCTGGCTGCCACATGGGCTCTGATGGGACTCCTCAGATCTACACCTGGTTGGCATAGCTCAGAAGAGCCAGCTGGGGGCTTGTCCAGTCTGGAATGGGAGTTCAGGATGCAACAGATACCACCATCACTACGATCCATCCTGTCTTGCACTGCCTCACCCTGAGCTGCCCATCCATCAGCAGAACCCCATGTGGTCTGCACCACAATGCCAGAGGCATACAACAATGGTGGGGCCCTTGATTCACCAGGGTATCTGGCAGTATGCCAGCACAACCGCACAAGTAGGATCGGACCATTACTGTACAAAAAACATGAGGGTTTTGATGTCCACAGACACCTCACCCTTAGATATTGCTGCTCAGGTCAAGACCATGGAAGGAAATCTCTACCTCCCTGAAATGTGCTACCCAGCAACAGCAGAAGGTGATTTGTCCTCAAGGGGTGGGGCACCTACACCCCTGGACTGCTGGATAAGCTGCAGCTTCTGGTTCTTCATACAGGTTCAGGTGATGATGAAGGTGTGGATGGAGGTGGAAAATTATGCAAGAGTTATTTATTTATTTATTAGATTATATTCTGTTCCCTAGCCCTCAGATGCTACTCTAAAAATGGGAGCAACCCACCCACTACTGTGTTTAAGGCAGTATATTAAAATAAGTAACACTCATCTAGACAATGCTCATCATAAGCTTATCCAGATCAACTTTGAATGAAGGAGGTTTCTATTACCATGATCATTCTGGGGAGGATACTTGTAAATTTCATTCTCCTGAAGTGTCAGCCTACCTTCTGCCCTCAGACTACAGTACTTTCATTTAGGGAGTGATATGCACACTTGTTTTTCCTCCTGTTACACATTCTCTTTTTGTACCTTACAGGGAAATGAGAACAACCTGCCAAAAATAAGAAGATTAATTCCTGTTTGCCATAATCAGAACTGAAAGTAAAATATACCGAATTTCATCCAATCATGAACCTTGAGCACACTCTTCTCATTCCCTACTTGTTGAACTGGACACAATCAGCAAGAAACTTTGTGTGAGCATCAGGCTTCCATGAGGATATCAGAACCATTGGGAGGCAAAAATGCAGAACTAATGTCACAAAGGACAGTTGGCAGCTGGGCTCTTTGCCACCATACAATTGATCTAGAAACTGTCTCATTATGAAAATTGTGTTGCAGGCACATTCCCCTCAGAGTTCTCATTTCTTAATGAAAGCTCCATTTTTAGCTACTACAGAAACTCACCTTCTGCATTACTGAGCTTCCCAGTGCCTCTGTAGTAATTGAAACTAGAGATGGAATGAAAAGGGACAGATAGAACCTGGTCATATCCAGTGTATGTAATACTGGACAAAGGCTTCAGGGTCCTCTTTTAAAGGAACAACTCTGATTGCGTGGATCGCAAGTCAGTTTTTATGCTGACAAAATTCACATTTTCCTCACAAACCATCAAACTAAGAAACCAATATTAAAGCTTTCTCCCACCCCCATTGCTGTGATAGTTTGCATTGTGCCATTTACCGCAGGCACTCATCTATAAGTCGACCCCATAGATAGGTCGAGGGCAAGTTTTGAGCCAACAACCATGGAATTTTCTATGACCCTCGGATAAGTCTGGGGTTAAACTTAGGGAGGTGTCTGACTATAGTTTTGTCTGATTTTACCCAAGGCCAGATCCTGAAAAATAACCTACCACTAATTGTTACCTAAGAACTGTAGTCTCTAATTTATTAAAAACACAGTAAAGATCATAAGATACATTTTTATTCTTTTTTAAATTCTGGTCTTCACCACCTTTTTGTAAACACTATCAGAGTAAGTGCACTGTAAACAACATACCAGTGGTTCCCAACCTGGTATTCCTGTACTCCCAGGGACACTCAACAGGACCTTTAGGGGTACTTGAAAAAGAATGGAATAATGGCAGAAAAAGGCAGGTCGTGCTCCAGAATGCACAGCCTGGAAGGGAGGTAGCTAGTTGGCTGTGAAAGCCCCACCAATAGCTAGTTTTTGGTCATCAATTCATCTATGAACCAGTGATTGAAAATCATCACAGTAAAAAAGCTGAAACATAATATAGAAGGTGATCAATCACCCAGAATTTCTCAGCACACTTCTGGTGCAAAACAGTGCAAAGGCAGAGTCTTCTGTTCTTCAAACAGATGAAAAAAAAATGTGATGAATACATGAAGTCTGGGCTTTCATATGGAGCAGATGAGGGCTTGTCTTACTAACTACAAACATTTTGCTAATAGGAAGGGTACAATTTATGGAAATGGGCTGCCAAGGGATATGCCAGTGAAAAAGGTTGAACCATGAATCAAAGACACCTTTAAGGTGTCTGGTGTGTTAAGCCAGAAGCTCTACATACAACATATAACCCATAACTGGGAGTGTGCAATTCAATTCACAGCAGAGAGAGGCAGCTGCATGTATTTGCAACCCTTTTCACTCAGAAGTAGACCCACTGCTTTCCATGGGTGTTATTCTGAAGTAATGGTGCACTGAATTGTAGCCTGGGAAGGAGGGTCCCATCCTGGCGGTTCCAAAAACAGACCTGTTTTGCAAGCAGGAGACTAAAAGGTTAACTTTGGCTGGAATTTCCCAGTTGCCGTAGAAAGGTTCTCTGTCCTGCCTGCCTAATGCTTGAGAAACTTGGCGCCTGTCTGCCCTTGAGAAACCAAACTGTTCAGAATTGAAAGGCTCTGCCCCCTGATTGACCTGGCTTTGCCCCTGATAAGGCAAAGTGAGAATTGGAGCTTGATTACTTGGCAAAAATTTCACATACTATACATGAGTATCTACGGTAAATCTGTGACTGGAGTTTGTTTTGACGTTCATTGCACTTCATATTAATAGACTCAAAGATACTGATGGACCTGTTGTGGGCATCATATTCCCGAACTAGACTAATTAATAGCAAAAGCAAGGTAAGCCAGAGTAAGCAAGTCTCTCCACTTTACTAAAAAGAAAAAAACAAATCAGTTTTATAAGGCCCCTCATCATACCTCCATGAATAAGAATTATTAAGAATATTTACATACCGCTTTTCAACAATAGTAAGCATTAAGCTCTTCTATCTTTTTATAATATTTATGATGACTTTCCAATACAGCTGGAATCCCTTTTGAATTTAATAGCTGACCCATTTACAGCCTGCCCTCACCCTTTGGAAGCAGAGCTGGTTTCTAAACCAAGTGCCCCAGTCAGATGCATGCTCATTCAGAAGTTAGCCTCAGAGTTCAGCAGGGTCACACCTGGATAATGAAGTACTGTAGATACTCACCTATAAGTTGAGAAATTTCTGCCAATAAATCAAGTGTAAATCATTTCCTCACCTTATCTGCAAGTCACTCAGAGGTCAGGGCTACTCAGGCAGGCACAGAAGCCCAGAGGAATGCAAGAACACAATGCAGAGATAATATAATAGAGGATGTTTGGCTTGATCTTAGCCAGAAGGCTGAGAGTTAGTCTCCAAGTCAACCAGAGTATTAATCTCTGCAAGCTGCAGCCAAAGTTAACCATAACTCCTTCCTCCTGAGAAAACTGTAAGCCAGGGCTCAAGGCTTCCATTTAAATCAAGCAATCCTTGTTCTCTGGCAGGATCACACCCAACCCTTGTGCACTACTTTGCAAATGTTTGGCAGAGGTATGGTTTTAAAAATACCAGGATGTAATCCTCATTTCCATCTGAAACAAAGTCCAAGACTACAATTCAGTGCACCATTACTTAGGAATAACGCCCATGGAAAGCAATGGGTCTACTTCTGAGTAAATAAGATTGCAGCTATGAGCAGCTGTTCATGCTCACAGTCATTCCTTGTTGCTTGTCTCTCTACTGTGAGTTGAATTGCACACTCCCAGTTATGTGTTATATAGAGAGCCTCTTGCTTAACACACAAGGCACCTTAAAGAAGGATTTGATTAATAGTTCTACTGGTATGTTGTTTACAGTGGACTTACTCTGATAGTGTTGACAAAAAGGTTGTGAAGACCAGAATGTTAAACGTTAATGAATAAAAATGCATCTTATGATCTTTTACGATATTTTTAATAAATTAGAAACTGTACAGTTATTAGCTAACAATTATTGGTAGGTTATTTTTCAGGATCTGGTCTTGGGTAAAATCAGATAAAATTATAATCAGAGACCCCCTAAACCCCACCCCGACTTATCTGAGGGTCATAGAAAAGTCAGTGTTTTTGCTCAAACCCTGCCCTCAACTTACCAGTATCTGTTAGATGGCCTTGGGTGCGGGTGTCTGTGGTGAGTGGCTGTGATGACCCCAGAAAGTGCTGGGCAAACTGTGTCATCTGCAGTACAGAGCAAGCAAGATTGTTTCTTGCTCACAAACTAACAAATATACATTGAAGAGTGGGAAAAATGTATCTACCAGAAGTCAGACCTCACAAAAGATATATCTGTGATGGGGGGAGAACAAAACAAAAAAAGAATTTCCCCTCCAATTCCGCTAAAACCATCCTCCCCACCACAAACATTCTTCTGAGGCCCTTGTATCAAGGTCAGCATCTGCGGAGAATTAATGTGATCTCTACGCAGAGCAGTTGCAGCCCCAAAACAAGGAAGGTCTGTATGACATTTCACAACTTTTTAAGCAAGAGCAAACAAAGCTGGCACTACAGAGAGAAGTTGGCTACTACAATCACCAGTGCAGCACCTCTCTGTACTTTTGCCACAATACAATAACCTCATTCATGAGCCTGAGTTCCACATTAATCTTCATCACAAGTGCATTGGAAAAACCAGATAACCTTGCAGCAAAAAAAAGAGGATGAGAAACCTAGGAACATCCCCACATGTTGAACTGCTCCCCACAACTGATCCCATTTGCCATATTACGGTATTGAGAAGGCGGCAAGAAAAATGAAAAGCCATTTTGTTATTGGTCTTAACATACTTCTCCAACCCATTCTAAGAGCCCACTTGGGGACTTTTGCCAACACATGGATGAATTTCCATGGGGGCATACTCCTCCCCCCAAAATAAATTAACAATTGCACAATTGTGGTTATGGTTCTTAAGTACACACACTGGAAGTTCCCAACAACTTCTTGATGCGTGTAATGGAAGGGAACAGTGCCAAAGAGATAGGCAGCCACCATGTATCTGTATGAGGGGGGAGGAGTGCAGTCTCCTCCTTTCCCCATTAAGATTTCTTTCCAACAGAAGAAGCAATAGATGAAGCAGGCTTCTAAATCCAAAGTCGACATTTTATGATCTCCATTTGTTTTCATTTCAGCATCAGCTTCCACATTTAGTTTATTAAAAAAAAAAAGGAAATACATTCCACACCCCAAACTGAGCTGACAACATACCGAAAAAAAAATGCTACAAATGGAAAGCAAAAACTGTCAGCAGAGCCTGCAGACTCTAGTCAGGTTCGGGTGCAGCCTTCAGTTCTGAAGAAGCACAGACTGGGGCACTGGAGAAGAAAATGCAGCTTGCAGGGAAGTGTGTGTTCTACCTGAGTTGGAGGTGGGTCTGCTGCACTATCCTACCAAACTCCTAGCGAGTCTCTACCCTGATCAGCAATACCTGCCTGCCACACACTCTGCACTGCAAGAGAAGAATTCTGGTCACAGAATCCGACATTTCTTCGCACACCATTTGAATTTCCCGGCAGCACAGAATGACTCTTCTCCCCAAACACCGAGGCGGAGAACTGAGCAAGCGGGACGTGGGTCCCGTCCGTGAAATGGGCACAGCAGCAGGGCGTGCGGTTGGGACTCTCTGCGGCCACCACCGGCCCCTTCGCCAGTCTCTCCCAGCCTGGCTGCTCGGAGCTCAGAGCCCATGCCGGGGGGACGGGGCTTGGGGACAGAGGAGCGCCTGCTCCAGCCACCCCGGGGTGCCCTGCCTGGGGGTCCTCTCTGCGCGCGGGGCATCTGCCTGCCCGCCCCCCTCCAGCGCCAGCCGAGCATCTTGGCCAGGACACTGTGGTCCCGAGAAGACCCTCCCCGCCCAAGCGCAGCCCGGCTTGGCTCCCGCTCCGCTCCGGCCCCTTCCCTCCCGGAGGCTGCGATGCGCTACAGACCTGCTGGCCACCTCCTGCCTGCGTGCGGCATTCCCAGCCCATCCTGCGCGCCAGGCGGGCTTCAAGTGCGGCGCGCCCCGGCTCCCGGGCTCTCCATCGGTGCCTGCGAAGCTGCAGCTGCCCCGGAGGGGCGGGAGCGCGGGAGGGAAGCCCGCCCGGGCACGCCCCCTCGCCGGCGGCGGGCGGGGGACCTGGCCGCACTGGAAGCTCATTGAGTGCGCGCCAGGAGAGGGAGGGCGGCCCAACAGGTCCCCTGCCCGCTTCCTTCCCCTCTTGCTCCGCCCCAGCCTCTCGGATCGCCTCGAGAAGACCTGCTCAGAAGTGGGCCCCACTGGACTCAGCTGGGCTGAAGGCTGCAATCCTATTCATACTTACCTGGGAGTAAACCCCAATGACTATAGTGGGACTGACTTCTGAGTGAACATGAATAGCATGGGGCTCGAATCCTCCGTAAGTGTGCGCCTGTCTGCAGCCTCAGAGCCCAATCCTATGCGCACCTACTCAGAAGTAAGCCCTACTATGGTCAATCGGGCTTACTCCCAGGAAAGTGTGGATAGGATTGCAGCCTTAAACAGGAATACAGGACAGTGCACTGTGTCCCTATACATCCATACCAGTGGTTCCCAAACTATTTAGCACTGGGACCCACATTTTAAAATGACGCTCTATCGGGACCCATCCGGTTTTAACAGACTTTTAAAAAAGGAGATCTAGAAAGAAATATACGTGTGTGTGTGTGTGTGTGTGTGTGTGTGTGTATTATATATAATACACACACACACACACACACACACACACACACACACACACACACACGTATAGATAGGATTGGATTAGGATAGGATTGGGCCCTGAGGCTCTTTTTCTGATTTATATATATATATATATATAATCAGAAAAAGAGCCTCAGGGCCCAATCCTATCCAATTTTCCAGTGCCAATGGGGCATTCGCTGCATCCTGGGGTGGGTGGGGCAGTCACAGAAGCCTCCACAAGGTATGAAACATTTGTTCCCTTACCTTGAGGCTGCACCAGTGCTGGAAACTTGAATAGGAGTGGGTCCTCAAGCATTTATCTCCTTATATTTACACATGCTTGCAAACTGCAAGAGCTGAGCTCTTTGCAAGGTAATTAGCAGCTGCAGTATCTGACTTTGGAACAGTTCAGGGTTAGAGGCAATTAGTTATCTGATCTTTCCATCAGCATTTGGCAACCCACCAAAACTCAGGTCGTGACCCACCAGTGGGTTCCAACCCACAGTGTACTGTCATCTGAAAGTCAACAAATGTTACATAACCAAAGGATGAGATTAGGCAGCGCAATCCTAATCTGTTCTGGAACAGGCAGGCTGATGGGCCTGCGCTGCCACCAGTGCTGGTTAGGAGAGGGTTGGGACACAACTTGGAGTTAGGGGACTTATACCCCCTTATCCTGAATAACACCCCAGTCAACCCTATGGGGCTACTCAGATTTGCACCTGGGAAATTGCTGGCACAAACCTGATCAGCCCGTGTAAGACCAACTGGGCTAGGAACGGGGTTAGGATCCAGCCTAAGTGCTGGATCCTGGTCCCAACCCCCTCCCCAGGTTGGCCCCCCACCAGCCCACCCTCCTCCCACCCTCACCAAACTTGGCTTCGGAAGGCCAGCCTGTTCCTTATGGCACATTTGCACCTGCCCAACAAGCGCCTACAATTCTGCTCTAAGTGACATCCATGGGTGTGTGAACCTCATCTGCTTTAACCGATTTCTGCCCAGCCCACAGGTGTACAGTACACATTTGATCCCTGTTGCATATATGCAAAGTTGGGCAGAAATGGTTAATCCAAAATCATCATAAATAGTTGGTCCTATGAAAAATGCTGCTCTGATTCAAACATGAAACCTACAACGCAGAGGCTGCACTAGTTTTTCTGGCAATCAAATATTGCTGATACAGGTTTAGCAACTCCTTGAATCTTTTTTTACACCTTGCCAAATGCCCCCTTACCTGGAGCCCAATCCTATTCATGTCTACTCAGAAGTAAATCCTATTATAGTCAATGGAGCTTACTCCCAGGAAAGTGTGAATACGATCGTAGCCTGAGTTCCTCTGAGATTTGTGCTTACTTGAGTGTACTGATCTACAGTGCTTATGTGTAAACCATCTGAGGGTCTGTATAAGTTCTGGGTTGGGTTCTACAATATCTGATTCTGCAACATGAATTTCTTTTGTGAGATGAGTAGCAGAAGAGAAAGGTCCCCTCTTCTTGGCTGGTGCAATCTTTCACAGCTGGAAAGTGCGACTGTGTGCACTGTGAAGTCATGGCCTGCTCGACTCTGCTCACCATAAACCACAGGTCTGCTCAAGGGAATTACTCTTTGGCAGATTGCCAGTTGAAGGGGATTACCAGATGAGGCTGTCAACTCTGGGGGCTTGTGCTGGCAGGAAGGAAATGTAGAACAAGGAGGAAGGTGTTTTTCCGGACCATGTGCACTGGCTGGGAGCCTACTGTAATTGTCAATGACAAGAACTGTAAACAAGGTGGCATCCACTTTAGGCTGTGTTATAGAGTTGGCATCATGTGAGCTGTGTCTAGAATCCCCCAGGAAAAAAACAACTCAGCAATACGTATTATTTTCAGACCAGTGACATCATGTTTTTCAAACAGGAGACAACAGAGGATACTTCAACAATCAAACTCTATTCATTTCCAACATTTTTTTTTAATTTTAAGGCTTATCCAAACTTTTTTTTTAATTTTAAAACAATCCTATTACTAAATTCACAGCTCAGTCCTATGCATGTCTACTCAGAAGTAAGTCTCATTGTAGTCAACAGGGCTTGCTTCCAGGAAAGTGTGTATACAATTACAGCCTCACTAGCTTTGAGTTTTCCATTTCCTGCGAACATCTGAATTTATTAATATGAGAAATAAAACTTTCCTGTTCCAGAATGAATGAGATTGGCTTTAAAATCAATCAAACGTATAGCTCAAATTCAGCTAAATTTAGGAACAACTGGGTCCCATCAAAACCAATGGAGTAAGTTGAGTTGCAGTCCTATACACACTTTCCTCCTGGGAGCAATTCCACTAAACACAATGGAACTTAGTTCTGGATAGATATAGTCATGATTAATTTTCCCCAATGTTTTCAAGAGAACTTAGGCAGGATTAATATTGATTGGCTTGGGATTGACAAAAAGATTTTACATGAGTAAGGGCCCAATCCTAAACAGTGCACACTGGTTTACTGCTGGCACGCACTGTTGCAAACATGCCATATGGCACATCTGCAGCCTTCAGTGCCAGTCCAGCCCAATGCTACCTCAGTGCCAGCTGGCACTGGGCTAGCACCTCTGGACCACTGCTACTCTGCCACTCCATGGTTGCCCAAATCGATGGGTGGCAGAAAGATAGGGGAGGCGGGGAAGAAGCATTCTGGGGGGGGTAGGGTGGGCATGGGGCAGGGAGGAGACATACGGGGGAGGGAGTGGGGCAGGAGGGAGGCAGGACTGGAAGAGCTCTGCTCCTCCACACTCAGAGCCCCTGTGTTGGGCCACAGGCCCAACACCGAAGCTCTTGATTCTACAGCAGCCCAAGGGCTGCTGCAGAATTGAGTAGCCCCATTGTGGGGCTACTTGCCTTACCCAGGGAAAGGGGACAAAAGTCTTTCCACAAGGAACTGGCAGCAGCTGCCCTGTTGTGTAGATGGTGCCACAGCAGCCATTTCGGTGGCACAGCAATCCTGGCGTAAAGGGCAGCTCAGGATTGGGCTGTAAGGTAGTGGTTCCCTTGAACAGCCACAGGGATGGAAGCAATTAGTTATCTGATCTTTCCATCACAAATTGCTTCCATCCCTGTGGCTGTTCAAGAATCAGATACTGTAGCTGCTAATTACCCTGCAAAGATCTCAGCTCCTGCAGATTGCAAGCATGAATAAATATAGAGAGATAAATGTTTGAGGATCTTTTTGTTGGTTATTATTACTTACGAAATAAAATATTATTTCTTTCTAGATCTTATTTTTTAAAAGCCTGATAAACCTAGGTAGGTCCCAATAGAGTGTCATTTTAAAAAGAGGGTCCCAGTTCTTAAAAGTTTGGGAACCATTGAACTAAGGCATGAAATTTGGATTTCAGGTTTGTTTTGTTTTGTTTTTCTCTGTCATGTAACTGGCCAAAACCTTGCTGGACAGTTTCTTGTTGGGGATGCTCTGATTCTCAAATCCCTGTATCAGTCAGGTGATTGGACTAGATGGCCTGCAAGCCCTCTACACTATCAATTATTTCACTTTAAATGAAAGCTTAGACTTTAATTCATTTTCTGTTCTCTATAACTTGAAAAAAATTAGAGATATTGCTGAAGATTTAATGACTTTGTTTTGCTGCTATTTTTTTTTTTTTTGGGTGGATTGATATGCTGACATTATTTTTAATTATGTACTTTAAGCTGCCATTGGTCTGTTGGAGAAAGGTGGGGCATATTTAAAAAAATAAAATGAAGTATCCTAAAATGCAGCTGTTGTGAAATAGTGTTCATTTCCCTATCAGAGACCAGAAACACAATAAGGAAATAAGTACTCCATCATTTGTTAGGAGTCATGTAGCATGACTCTCTATTTACTACTTCCAATGGTTTGCTTTGTACAATAATATTTCTAAAACCCTGAAGAGCATTTTTCTGCAGAAATATATTTGCATAAAACAGCATCCTTTTCTAAGCAAATCTATCTGTGGAAATATGGAAATCAACATCCAAGTGAGAGGCAGAACGAGGGAGCTGTAAATATTTTCCTGTAGTTGTTTAATTTGGAGAGTTAGGGCCCAATCCTATCCAACTTTCCAGCCCCAGTGCAACTGCAATGCAGCCCCCTAGGCAAGGGAACATGTCCCTTACCCTGTGGAGGTCTCCATAACTACCCTCCCACCACAGGATGCAGCGTAAACCCCATTGGCATCACTACACCAGGGAAGTTGGATAGGATTTGGTTCTAAGAGCCCAATCCTATATTCACCTCCCAATGTCGGTTCTGCTCTTCTCACCCACATTGTCGCATCTCCCACCACTTGCTGGAGCAGTCAGTCAGTGGGAGAGGTGGGGGAGGGCAGAACAGGGTGGGGAGAGGAAAACTGGGTACAGAGGGGGTGGGGTGAGCAGATTTGGTCTAGGAAGGAGGTGGTCTATTCGGTCTAGTGGCAGTGGTGGCTGCCAAATCCTAACTCCCTTCCCAGATCCAAGGCATGGGTCCATGCAGGCCTGTGCCAGCTATTTAGCTAGTGCAGTTCAAGTAGACCCCCTCCTCACATGCATGCACTGCGGAGGCTTATTCCAGGTAAGGGAACAATTGTTCCATCACCAAGAGGAGACCTCCACAACTTTCCCCTCACCATATGATGTAGCGGTAGCCATTTTGGTGCCACTGCATCAGCGCAGGGGGGGGGGGGGAATGGATAGGATTGGGTCATGAGTTGCTTTTCAGAAACTGGCAAGATGTTGGGACAACTGGATGACACCAAAGAACCTTGCCCATATGGATGCCCATGTTGAGGAAGGGGGGTTTTGTTTGAACATTTCCCCCATATCAAAATCCTGCTGGCTTGGAAAACTAGTGCATCAAAAAGAAAGGTAAGCTAAACACTTTTGCTTAAATATCACCTGACCTTTGCCACAAACTTGGGAGTTGGTTTCAGTAGGTAAATGACAATTTTTGAGCCCCTTCCTAGCAAGTAACACTGCTTGAGCTATATGTACGGTACTTAAGAGATTGCTCCTTTCTTGTTGATATCTACAGGCGGCTACTGCTCAGTCTCCCGTGTAGCAACTTCAAACAGGGAAAGCAGCTTCTAATGGGCTGCTGCCTCTCTATTTTGAAATTACATTTCTTTCTAGAAGAACCCAATGTATTGGAATCTGGAAGAACTGGCGAGGAGGTAGATGTGGTGTCAGCAGTGGCCCCTTTAAGGGTAAGGACTGGGCATCCAGCAGAGTGTGCTGCACAGCTGCAGCCACTGGAAGGCAATAGGGCCCTCAGGGATATAAGGAGCACCTGAGGCAGAAAGGGTTTGTGGGTTTTGAAGGAGTGCAGGTTGGAGGTAGGAGAAAGACTGACTTGGCTTATGGAATTTGGAATCAGACTGTGACTGGGATACCCTGATGGATTTGACTGATCTACCTGGAACCTGACCTTGGACTGTAACTTGGTTTATTGGCTCTGGACTCTGATTTGGCAACTCTGATTGATGGGACTGATTTACTTGGCATCTGTGGTCTGGAACTGGACTCTGACTTTTGCTTGCTGCACTGGTGAGTTGCACAAGGGGGACTGATCAGCCTTAAGCGGGCATGAGGCCCAGTGGATTGGGATTTGGCAGAACACCCAAGCCCCAGTTTCTCTCAGCAAGATCACTGAATATAGACAATTATTTTGTGACCCAGGATGAGCAGGATATTCTTTTAGCGTGGGTGATTTATAACATAAGGATAGCACTGTAGCATTGTGGTAGAACATGATCTTGGCATGCAGAAAGTTTCAGGTTCAATCCTTGGCATGTACAGGTAGAGCTAGGAAGATCCTATCCAAAATCCCAGACAGCCTGTGCCAGTTGGTACTGTCAATACTGATCTAGAACGACCCAGGCATCTGACTCAGTATCTTCTGGGTTCATGTAACTGCCTTAAAAAGCAGAAAAGTTAGTCTTTCTGAGCATATCTGTGCAGGCCTTCCATATATTTGGTTGTTGGGCTCCAACCCATCTGATGTAGACCCTTCAGACTAGCATTACTCTAAGGGTGGACATTATGAGAGCCAGGAGTTCATCTTCCATTCTTATGGTAGAAGGAGATGACCAGATCTGGTAAGCAGCCTGTTCCCCTCCTGGGGCCTTTGTCATCAACACTGTAAATAAACTAAAAGGAGGAAGCTGATTTCACAAGGCATTCTGTGTATTTGCATAAGATTTCCGTACTGGTCTGTTCTGTGTGCTGCATGCATGTGACAACAACAACCATGGACAAAACCAGAGTCTGCATGAGTCAGGTCTAGTGGGTAATTGAGGGGTTCCTGACTTGTTCACTGAAAGTATGGCTGGATCTGCAAGTGCTTGGACTATGATGAGGAAGATCTCATGCACTGATCCCTCTGTGTAGCCATGGAGCATGTTTCCAAGTGATATAAATATAGCATTTCTTTTTTTGTTCTAATACTGTTTAAAAACACACATATATGCATGCACACAACTTGTGAAGCTGGGAAGAATTTCCTACCTACACGAGCTGTCTGCTTCATGTAGTAGTGGGCTTCCCCAACCCTCCCCATTGGAAGTTTCCAAGCAAAACCTGGATGGCTACCTGTTAGAGAAGCTGTAGTCATTGCCTTCATGGAGTAGGGGACGGGACTATATGACCTCTATGTCCCTTCCAACTTTGCTGTTCTATGATTCTGTGATATGAAATATGAATCTCTACCCCCACTACCTGTTGAAGTCAAGTGACCCAACAGATCTGTACTTTCCTGTTCTTCAAGGCACATACCTGTACATTCTTATGGCAGTGCAGTATATACAGACAGCCACCTGGCCTTTGTTCACATGGGTATGGACTCTTTTACAGTAAAACCACTTGCAGTGAATTGAAGGTGCAAAGAAATGTCACTTGGAAAAGTCCATGTCAGTCAGTATGACTTCAGTGTGGAAATGCAGGCTGGCTCATACAGCTATGTCAGCATCTCTTGTGAAATTGCCCTCTTAGTACATTATATGTGTCACTCGCACAGGGCCAGTAACTTATAAAGTTGGGAGATATATCCCTACTCTAGCCCACCATTCTCTTCTCCTTCATGTTCTGCTCTTTCCTCTCCTTCTCAATCCAGGAGTGGGAAGAGCAGAGGCTGATGTAGCACCACATAAAGTGGCATCACTTCATTTGGCACATCACCTCAGCTACCAAGAGGCCTTACTAAGCTCTGCTAAGTGGGGCCTACCTCAGGTCTGGGAGCTCCATCAGGGCAGAAACAGCTGAGGAGGGGAAAGGCACATGGGGAAGGGTTCAGCAGCCTTGCCGACCTTCCCTACACTTTGAACCTCCCCCATCCCTGCTTTGTATGGAGCCAGCAGCAACCAGATTCTGACACACAGATCTGCCAGAGTCACATTTAGTTTCTCTCTAATGGGAAAGAGAGAAAGCAGTTACAAAGAGCCAGGTGTAGATGGCAGCAAGTGAAAAGGGGCAAAAGAAACTTTGCTAAATGAAACAGTAATCCAGGGTAGCTGTGACACCACCTTTCTTGGAAATTTTCAGGAAGGGTAGTTTAAGAGCCAAACAATAAATTAAATGGGAAATCTGTGACGAGAGTTCATATTTGAAAAGACTAAAAAAAAAAAATAGCGTTTATCTAGGTACAGACAGTGCCACAATGGAAAGGGTTAACCCCTCCTCTCCCAGAGTCACAGTCCCTATCCAATTCTCACCCCTTGTGAAATGACTCCTGTAAAGCCTTACCCAAGTCAGGTGATCTGGTCATGGCTTTCAGCATAGCACACAAGTTTGGTCCTACAAATGGAAATTCTTAGTACAGAAAATATTTCAGGACAATTTTCTTATTTTACAAAGCCTATATACTACCTTCCGCCCATGGGCCTTAGGTAATTTTAAAAGATGCACCAAACAACAATAAAAATACAGTAATAAAATCAGCAAAATAACTGACAGCAATCAGTTTTAAACAGTAAAACCAGTAATACGTAATAGCCAACAGAAAAAATAACAAGCTCACCCAACACCAAAAACTGGCTGGAAGAGTTCCATTTGTATAGTACACCTGAAAACACAGTATAGGGGTTTGCCTGTTTTCCATGGCAGGGGGGCTTCTAAAATACTGGCACCTCTTCTGAAAGACCCAGCTTCTCATGACCGTCTGCCAAGTCTCAGCTAGGCCTGGAACCAGGAGAAGGGTTACAGACAATGACCTGAACATAGGACAGTCCCTTAAGTTCCCAGGTTCCAAACTTCTTAGAATTTTAAGAACTAGAACAAACACTGGTGTGTGTGGGGGGGGGGGGCAGGGGGAATGCTAAGTTTCTTCAGTTGCCTGGCCATTGATATAAAGCAGCCCCTCCCCCTCACCGTAAGAGCCTGTCACAGCTGTAAAAGGGTAGAATAATCTCATCCAGAACATGTTACAAACATATTCTGGAGTTGATTGAATCCCAAACCAACAGCACCTCTTTTTCATCCAAAGCTTCAGCTGTTCACACCCATCCAGTTGCCCTTCACAACTCACAAACAGTGGTTCAGGACATCCACTGCCTCCCAAGGAGATGAATCTCAGTGTCATCGGAACATGTTTGCAAGTGGATAGAATGTGATGCTGCTGAATTTGAATTCGTGATTAGCATGTAGGACACTCTTTCTTTTGCAGAGGCTAGGGATGATTATCTTGCTATAAACAGTAATTATCCTACATGTGGTACTAGAAAGATTGTCAGTCTGAGCAGATTGGGAATGCTTGGGGCTTTACTTAAAGTGATTGGGTGTGTTATATAGAGGGTCAAACTATATGTGTTAACTGCCTTGTTCCTTTTCCATCTTTGTAAAAAGAGAATACTTAACCCATTTCTGCCCAGCCCCCAGGTGTACACCTTTAGTCTCTGTTGCATATATGGGCATATATGGGCAGAAAAAACTTAAGTTAACCTTTCCTCTACTGCATTGTTTCCTGAACAACATCAAATCCTTTTGCCCCCAGGACAGAAACTGTTATTACACTTATAGTAGCTGTGTGTGTGTGTGTGTGTGTGTGTGAGAATTTCCTTCAGAAAACAATATGCGAAAAGGGTTAAACACCCACCCCCATGCCAAACAAACATCCTGATGGGGAAACCCAACTACTGAAGAAGATGACAAAGACACTGAACAAGTTGTATGTTTGACCCTGAATGTGTTCTTTGATCCTTTACATTCAACATATTTAACATATTTTTCCCCACTGGACCCAGGTGTGCCTCTCTATCCATATCATTACTATCTCCTTCATGGCTTTGGGAAAGCGAGTTCTTACTTTTGAAAGTTCATGCTGCTATAAATCAGTCAGGGGCTGTTACACATGAGACTGACATGGGCTTTTGCTTTAAAAATCAGCCTGCCAAAGGGCTGCACATTGGCTTTCTCTTTCACATTCTATTCTCCATTCATGACTCTCACATATGACACAAATTGAGTGAAGAGAGGCTAAGAAGTACTTTCATGGTGATACATGATGTGTCACAGGACTCTACCAACACAGATTCATTGCTATTTATTGTTTATTTGCCCACTGCATTTCTATCCTGCCTTTCTCCCTGTAAGGGGACCCAAGTTGGCTAGACAGTGGGCAAGTTCTAGACTAGATGGCCATCAAGATAAAGAGGTCATATCCCTCTTGGGCACCTCTTTAAGAAACAGAGAAATATTCCGCATGCATTGCTGCGACCCTTTTGGACTACAGTACTTGGCTTCTTCAGAACTCATGTAGCTTCCTTGTGAAATACAGTCCACTTATATCAGGATTCCTTCCAGTCTTAGGATTCTATTAGCTGCAAAATAAAAAGTGAATGAAGGGATGCTGGAAAAGTGGAGACTGCATTATAAAGCCTGCCACCTGCTGGCACAAGAGATATACAACATGCTCTTCAGAGTCCCATCCAATTCATTGAAAGCTGTTCCTAAAGAACATGCATGTATGAGAATCATACTTCTACTGGATGACCTGTTGGCTTACCATACCAATATGTGGTGTTACCACAATGCCACCAACAACACACCAACTTGGCAATATAGTGCTATTCTTTCCAGGCCCTCCGAAAGAGTTTGCACATCTACTTATGAATAAGTTCCATTAGGTTCAGTATTTCTTCAGAGTAAATCTGCCCAGGATTCTGGCATTAGGCTGCACAGACTTGCAATATCCAGTACTGAGCAGGCAGCCTTACCTTTTTGTCACTCTTGCTCTCTGCTTCCAGTCTTCTTCCCATTTCTCCCCATCTTGGTAAATCTCTATCTCCAATCTCCTCCACCCTCTCTAAGGTCTCTCACCCTGTTGGTCATGAAATGCAGTTTTAGCTCTTACTGTGATAACATTGAAGCTGAAACTGAAGGTCTTTCCGTTCTTCCAGGAGGATGCTCCAAGTCAACATGACTAGGAATGCAGATTTTTTCTTTTTCCCAGATGCATAGCATTGATGGCTTTTTTTGTCTCCTTTGAGTGCCTTTTTTTAAAGTTTCAAATCTCTGAAAACATGGAATTCAGTGAGTACTGAACCCAGAAACATCAATATATTTTGTGGATAGTCCCAGATTACTAACATTCTTATTGACATGAAGGTGAGGCATTAAAAATAAACAGATGGTTGACAATGTAGAGATATGATACAAAAACAGGAAAAAAATAGAAAAAGATATGGACTCCTTGAGTCTGAAGCAGCCATCCAGAAACAATTGTCAAAGTCCTGGTTCGAGAAGGGGTATGAAGCTACAAAGGGTTGTCTTCTGGCTAAGAAAAATTATTGTGAAGTTCCTCACAAGGATGCAAGGATCCAGGCAAGGATGTACATCTTATCCTCAACAGACTGCTCTCATTACAGGTAGTGCAGAAGTTGTTCAAATTAAAAGGAGCATCTCATCTTGTGAACTGTCCCTGGAATTTTTACCAATCAGGGAGCAAGGCAGGCTCAGTGGTGCTGTCCAGAGTGCTAGAGATTCAGTACTCATCCCCTCCAGAGAGCAAGAAGCCAAGGCTGTCAGATGACCCCAGTGGAAAAGGAAATGGGATCACCCAAGCCAGGTATCTTAAACTAGGATCTTAAACTAGGAAATCATAGTCTCACTGCTGCCCCAACATCCAGTTCTCACAAATAAAGATGCATTCACACAACTTCTGGGCCTGTAGTGGCTGCTTGTAAATTGCTGTTTGCTGGCTCTTCATCAGTGGCTATTTGCATGCAACTGTTGTCTAAAATCAACTAAGCTTTTTGCACACAAGCCTGCACTCTGGCCAGAGACCCTTTGCCATTGCAACATCAAACCACACCCAGAAATCTGACAGTCATGTGATTTGGCCCTAGTGCTCTTCCCTAGCATATCCATAACTGAGCTGAATTACCTTTTGTGAGAGTCCTGCAGTCAAAGATTCAGTGGTTTCATTCCCATCAATGTATGATTGGGCTTGTGTCTATGTTGAATTTCACACATAGATTTGACAGCCTGGCTCTCTTGGAGCATGTGGTTGCCAGGTCCAGGCCCCAAAGCCTCTGGTTTTTGCAAAAGTTGCAATGAAGGAAAAATAAAAGAACATCAGAACAGCCCCACTGGATCAGGCCATAGGCTCCTCTAGTCCAGCTTCCTGTATATCACAGCGGCCCACCAACTGCCCCAGGGAGCACACCAGATAAGAGACCTCATCCTGGTGCCCTCCCTTGCATCTGGCATTCTGACATAACCCATTTCTAAAATCAGGAGGTTGCGCATACACATCATGGCTTGTACCCCGTAATGGATTTTTCCTCCAGAAACTTGTCCAATCCCCTTTTAAAGGCATCTAGGCCAGATGTCGTCACCACATCCTGCGGCAAGGAGTTCCACAGACCAACCACACGCTGAGTAAAGAAATATTTTCTTTTGTCTTTCCTAACCCTCCCAACACTCAATTTTGGTGATGTCCCCTGGTTCTGGTGTTATGTGAGAGTGTAAAGAGCATCTCTCTATCCACCCCCTGCATAATTTTGTATGTCTCAATCATGTCCCCCCTCAGGCGTCTCTTTTCTAGGCTGAAGAGGCCCAAACGCCTTAACCTTTCCTCATAAGGAAGGTACCCCAGCCCAGCAATCATCTTAGTTGCTCTATTTTGCACCTTTTCCATTTCCACTATGTATTTTTTGAGATGTGGCAACCAGAACTGGACACAATACTCTGGACCAGAACTGGACACAATACTCCAGGTGTGGCCTTACCATCGATTTGTACAACGGCATTATAATATTAGCCGTTTTGTTCTCAATACCTTTTCTAATGATCCCAAGCATAGAATTGACCTTTACTGCCGCTGCACATTGAGTCGACACTTTCATCGACCTGTCCACCACCACCCCAAGATCTCTCTCCTGATCTGTCACAGACAGCTCAGAACCCATCAGCCTATATGTGAAGTTTTGATTTTTTGCCCCAATGTGCATGACTTTACACTTACTTACATTGAAACGCATCTGCCATTTTGCTGCCCATTCTGCCAGTCTGGAGAGATCCTTCTGGAGCTCCTCACAATCATTTCTGGTCTTCACCACTCGGAAAAGTTTGATGTCGTCTGCAAACTGAGACACCTCACTGCTCAACCCTGCCTCCAGGTCATTTATGAAGGGGTTGAAGAGCACCAGTCCCAGGACAGATCCTTGGGGCACACCGCTTTTCACCTCTCTCCATTGTGAAAATTGCCCATTGACACCCACTCTCTGTTTCCTGGTCTTCAGTCAGGTCTCAATCCAGGAGAGGACCTGCCCTCTAATTCCCTGACTGTGGAGTTTTTTCAGTAGCCTTTGGTGAGGGACCGTGTTCAATGCCTTCTGAAAGTCCAGATATATAATGTTCATGGGTTCTCCCGCATCCACATGCCTGTTGACCTTTTCAAAGAATTCTATAAGGTTCGTGCGGCAAGACTTACCCTTACAGAAACCATGCTGATTCTTTCTCAGCAAGGCTTGTTTGTCTATGTGTTTTGAGATTCTATCTTTGATGAGGCATTCCACCAACTTACCTGGTATAGATGTTAGGCTGACTGTCCCCCCTCCTTCCCTTTTTAAAAATCGGCGTGACATTTGCTGTCCTCCAATCTTCTGGCACCGTGGCCATTTTGAGGGACAAGTTGCATCATCAGGCACAGTTTTTTTTCTCACTCGTTCTAGTACTGAAGCAAAGAAAGAACAAAAAAGTGGTTCTTTCTGGGCAAATCTTAAAGACAGCACCAGGTGCATGGCCCATTGCCCAATTGCCACCCTTGCCTTCAATTCTCCTTTGACTCCACTCCCTCCTCTCTACTGCTAATGTTCATCTTGTTCTACTCATTCCTACATTCTTCTTTGCTGCTGTTCATTTTCCAGGTTGCTACTTTTCTGTGCTTCATTCAGGTCACGCTCATCCAGTCTCCTTTCCCTCCATGAAAGATGGGAACAGTATTAATCGGCCAGCCTCAGAGGACTTCTGCAAGGGTGAACACAGTAAAAACTGTAAAGCATTTGGCAATCTGGAAGTGCTATATAAATGATGGACTATGGTGACACATGATCTGGCTGGAGGAGGAAGAAAAGGGGAAACTAGAGGAGGAACAATTTATCCTTTGTTCAAAATAGTGAGAAGCAACTTGTGGGTTTTCTCTGACATTCCACTGGCTTTCACTATAGGTGCACATGTTTAATTGCCATTTCAGCTTAGCTTCAAAAGAACAGTCACATGTATAGACTGGTTTAACAACCAGTCACATGATCCTAACTGGAAACATGGCTTGCTTGCTGTGTAACTTCTTGGCAAAGCATATGTTTCACATATGTAAAGTCCTCAGTTGAGTCTGTAGTGTCTCCAGTTAAAGAGCTTTATGGGCCAGTCCTATCCAACTTTCCAGTACTGATGCAGCTGCAATGAAGCTCTGAGGTAAGGGAATCAATGTGCCCTTACTTTAAGGAGGCCTCCATGAGTGCCGACCCCACTGCAGGACTACATCAGTGCTGGAATGTTGGATAAGATGGGGCCTTTAATTAGCAAGACTGGGCAAGATTCCAGTCAGAATAAACAATGCTGAGCAAAATTTGCCACTTGTCTAATAGAGGCGGCTTCATAGGCTCATATATGAAAGCTGATTCACTTTTCTGCCAGTATTTCACGCTTGTTTGTTAGCAGCATCTCCTTGTTTATGTGTCTGTTTCTCCAGAAAAAAAGGAGACAGAAATCAAGGAGCAAGTCTGTTTGTGAGAAGACCAGAACACACCACTGATGGGAAGATAGTAGGACATCAGCAAAAACTGAGCATAGCAACATACAAGAGAAGGTTTGTATTACACCTGCACAGATATGGGGGAGATGGGTATTATGCTGAAGTGGCTTTGAAAGGGGGAAGAATAACACGTATATGTATCCTAACAGCTTCAAATATATCACATTTGGCACTGTACATGTATGTTCAAGCCCCTATACCAGAGCACCAGCTGCGTTGCTGTTTGAAAAGTCCCCACTAGATGTCAGTGTAACCTTAGGATAAAGGAACTATGGGTCAAGTAGAACTTAATGCAGAAGTTCCTGATGATCTAGCAACCATGGAATACATAAGAACATAGGAAGAGCCCCACTGGATCAGGCCATAGGCCCATCTAGTCCAGCTTCCTGTATCTCACAGTGGCCCACCAGATGCCTCAGGGAGCACACAAAGCAACAAGAGACCTCCATCCTCTTGCCATTCCTTGCATCTGGCATTCTTGCATAAAGAATCTGGCATCTTGCATAAAGCAGCATGTCACTGAAATACTGCTGACTTGATAGGATGGGGAGTTAAATTGGCATAGAAAGGGAATGTCTGCTGAACTGACTGAAAGAGAAGTTGCTGAGACTTGTGTCAATATCTCCAGCGTTTTTTGTTTTTTAAACTTGAACTTCTTTTAATGGAATTAGAATGTTGGTGTGCCCCATCCCAGTGGTTCTCAAACTTTCTCACCCCATGACCCACCTTCAGTGTGGAGCTTGACAACCTGGAAGTTTTGGGCAGTGACATGATGATTGCCAAGCATTCACAATTTTTAAAAAACGCAGAAAGCTCATCACCAGACCCTCTGCACATAGGTCTTTGTCTCACTGTGTCCTCGCGGACATGCCTGTTTTTGGCAGCAAGAACATGATACAATGAGACCCAGAGCAGGCCAAAAACCACCGCGCACGTTTAAAAAGCGAGGGGAAAGCAACAGCTCAGCAACCTGGAAGACCTCCTGTACTGCTGCTGCTCTGTGGCAGTGGCTCAAAAATGGACACCAGCAGCATGGTCCATACTTCATTGGCAGCCAATTTATGGCAGCAGGACAGAGTCAATCTATTGATAGGATTGGGCAGTCTGCCTTACAGAAGCAGATTTCCAACTGTAGAAATCTGCAACTCAGCTGGTGGCCACCATCTTTTCCCACAATGCTTCCACCATAGCGGAATCTTCTGAGACATTGTGGGAGAAAATGGCAGCCTTCGGTGAAACCCACCATCTTTTCCCACGGTGTTCTGGAGCCTGGAATAATGCTATGTTGGGGACATGATGGATGCTGCCATCTGCTAGTGGTCACCAAGAAGAGCACCAGATAAAAAGTTTAAAAAAAAAAGAAAGGGAAGGAAACAGTTTTTCAAAAAAGAAAAAAATCTGCTGTCACTGACACTAGCAAGGTATCTTCCCCAAGAGCAGTGCCCATCTACACAGGATAGGGCCCATTGGGGAGCACATTGCCAGCCCTGATCCTGGAGAGCACATTGAAGGGAGTGGAAAACATGGCCACTTCCTCTGCTAGTATCATCCATCCACACAGGGGAGCAATACTAACACAGGAGCTGGTCAGGGCTAGCCCAAGATCTCCTGGTGCCTGCGGGGGGTGAGCAGATGCTCCTCCTCCTATACTTGGTGATACACCAGCCTCTGTTCACTGATTTGGAAAATTAAGAGAGGGATGGAGCAGAGAAACTAGGAGTGGTAAGCTAAGCCTATCAGAGATGCTCTCCTCTCCTCCACACTTTCCAAAAAGCAGGAAGAAAAGGAGTGGTGGAGGCAGGGCCTAGGAGAGGGGGGTAAAGGGGGTAATTTGTACCGGGCCCAGGGTCAAAAAGGGGGCCCAGGAGAGAAAGAAGGGGCCCAGAAATTTCCTGGGTTCTGACATTTTCCTATCTACTCAGACTTGTTGCCCACATAGGATGCTGGGGACACTACCACAAGAGTGTAGCTGCAGCTACTGGCCAGCCTTATATGCTGGGCCAAGGAATGCATATATGACCCTCCTTAACACAATGTCAAATCTGGGAGGAAACTGGCCTGCTACAGTAGCTCTTTGGCTTGTGGATATGCTTACTACAAAGGACTATATAGGAGCTCAGGGACACAGCTGCAAGACTACAGCTGCTGCGGAAGCACGTTCTGGTACATATACAACACTTTCCGTTCCAGTATGAGCCTAAATATGCATGATTTTCTATATTTAAAAGATTTTAGAGAGACGTACGAGTGTTTTTGGTTTTCCGTTATTGCTGTATCTACCTGAAGATGCCAAATGGATGGGTAGACCTGGGCTCCAAACACTTTTCCAGTTGTCTCCATCCTCTCCCCAGCCTGTTTTGCCCTTCCCTGCCCCCATTCTGCTTGCCCGTCACCACCTCCCCCACTCTGTCTCACCCTCCCCTTCTGCAAAGGGGCCCAAAAGGAACTTTGTACCCCCTGACAGAATTCCTCTCAGAGGCCGTGGGTGGAGGTGATGGGATGAATGGAGGAGGGCACTCCCGACCAATCTGCTGCCTTAGTGAGCCCCATGGATGTGCCAGTCCTGACTACATGGCCAGCTTCTTCCATGTGGTCTCTGGATTGCAGGTATGATCACAGATGAGCGGCAACTACGCTGTGCCTGGAAGCATGAGAATTGGGCACATGTCATTAGTAACTTTACATGAAGCATTATGTAGTCTTACAAATGAGGAACTGGGGTAAACTCTGGGCTCTTTATGGAGGTACTGTATTAGTGCCTAAACCAGAGAAGGACTTGCTTGCCGTTCAGGCAGGCTTGGGTCAGAGATGTCCAGGAAACAACCATTGGGAGAACCTGTTTTTGTGGTCTGGGGATTGGTGGGGTCAATATAGATTGGGGAGACTAGAGGAACACAAAAGGAGAACTTTCCATTCTCTTCTTTGCTTGCTTTTTGCTGCCCAGTAAAAAAAATAAGCAAGCAATTTTCCAGGCAAAAATAAGAATCTATGCTGTTGCCTTCAACTTTAGCTGCTTCTGCATTTTTATTTATTTTAGGTCTTTGTATTTGTGTTTATTTATTTTATTTATTTATTAGATTAGTATTCCACCTTTCTCCTCAAAGGGTACCCAATGTGTTTATGATGTTTTTCCCCACTTTAAGTTACTTTGAGAACATATTTTAGTTGAAAAGTAACTCGTTCATAAATAATAAACAAGATAACTCAAGTTGTTAAGGGAAACTTGTCAACACAAAACTGAATTCAACCAATTGCTTGACTACAGGTGGCTGTTTCTGTTAACTGCAATGTCTGTTTATCTGCAGGACAGACCTGAACAAGGCTGAGTCTCTGTTCCATGACTAATGGTTAGCAACCTTCAGTCTAGAAAGACTCTGGTATAAGCCTACAGCACCCGGTATTCCCAGGCGGTCTCCCATCCAAGTACTAACCAGGCCTGACCCTGCTTAGCTTCCGAGATCAGACGAGATCAGGCATGTGCAGGGTAACAGTTGCTGCCCATGACTGATAATGCACCTACTATTGAACAAGGTCATGGGTGGCTTTTTATGAACCAGGCAAACCAAGACATTCCATTGCTAAACAGAAAACAAGAAGCAGCAATGAAATGAAATCTGTATAGTGCTATCCTGAACATCCCAAACAAGAGAATCTCAAGAGGTGTGGTCCACCACACAAAACATCATTGAGAATCATTAATCACAATCATAGTCAATAACACAATCAACAGGAGGGTATCTCCCCCAGCCAAGCTCCACATGTCAATCATTCATGTGGAACCAGGGCTACCATAACCATCTCAGTCCCTGACCAAGCCAGGACTGTGATTGAAGAGAACAGTCCTTACATCAATCTTCTGCATCTCAGTGGTGTAGCTAGCATGGGGTGGGAGGAGAGTCACCCCTAGTGCCACCCTCAGGGGTGTGTGTGACATCACTAGTGACCAAAATAGCAAAAATCACAGTTTTTAGGAATAATGCCATCATGTTATATACCAGGAATGTCAAACATGTTTCATACAGAGGGCTGAATAGCATTCATGATGCCTGCTGAGGGCCAAAAGTGATGTCATTAAGCAGGAAGTGATGTCATTAAATAGGTCATAACCAAAAATAAGAACTTTTTTCTCACTTAGGAACACATTAGCTGCCAACGACAGAAGAGAAAAATACATGAATCTTGATCATATTTCAAGATATGGGAGAGCCCAATTTTCATATGTGCTGCCCTTTCAGCAAACTCCTCAGCACTGCTCAGCAGCTAAGAGCCTGAGGGCTGAATAAAAAGCTTCCGCGGGTCACATCCAGCCCCCAGGCCTTATGTTTGACACCCCTATTATATACCATTCAATGTGTACGTTACAGTAGAATGTAATAAACCAGAATGACCTATCATAATACTATCAAAAGTTATGACCCAAAAACCAGAGAACCAAAATACAGCAGAAGTTGTCTCTCATTATCAGAAGGACTGCTTCACACCTTGTGAAACGAAATCCAAAGACACTCTTCTGCTTGCGTAAGAGCAAGCACAACCTCTTACACAATTATAACGTGAAAACCACTGGAGAACCTGTTAATGTACTGCAGAAACTCCTGTGCAAACACTGGAGAAACAGCACCAACAACTATTTTTCTTCCACTCATGTTCTTTGTATACATCCCATAGTCATTTGGTAACAATACTTGGCTCCCAGAGATAGTTTCCTAATTCATATATGTTTTTCCCATTGAAAGATGGGTGTGTGTTTTCCATTATTTACAGAGATAGAAACAGGAGATACTGATCATGAAGCCAAAAGAAACTGCCTCAGCCCAGCCCAGCCCATCCTGATTTCCCCCAGCCTTTCCGATTGCTTGGATTGAATCTGCTTCATCACACGTGGAGGTATACCAAGTAATTTCTCCATGCAGGATGGAAGCATTAAGCCCAAGAGGGAGAGCAAAAAGTTAAATTAACAAACGTGGTCTCCTTCAGATGACTGTGCTGTCCTGTGGAAGATGGATCGGGTAGGGTGGTGTCCACCAAGACATAACAGGGACAGACAAGCTGCCATGTTTGGGCAAGAAGGAGGTGAACAAAGGTTATCAAGTGGAGCCAGGTATGGGGGTCACCATGATTGGAGCAAGAGCAGCATGTTGCCCGGACAAATGGAAGCTTTTGTTCACTCTGCTTGTCCACCATGGATCAGTCCATTCGCTGTTGCCCAACCCTCTCCAGAGGAATGATTAGCGCAGCTTGCACAACAATGAGAATGGAGAAAACTGATAAGGAGAGGAAGCTAAAAGGCAGCTGCTAAATAAAACCTTGTTCAAGGGAAATGTTTGGGAGGTTTACTGGCCAGGGGTGGGGAGAAAGGTTCTTGGCAGTATTCACAAGCTGAACTGCTTCCACCAGTTCAGTTCTTCAGAACAGGAAAAGCCAGGATGCCTCCTCAAACTGAAGTCATGCATGCTTGATTGTTGTGTCCTGGATTGCACCGAGTGTCAATGACTTTTGGTGGAGTCTGGAGCATTGTTGATGCTATGGTAGCCTTTCAGCAATTCCATGGTTGCCTTTTCTGAAGTGTGAACCAGGCTGGATTCACCATTATGCTAAGTATGTTGTTGTGTTCCAGACAAACAATGTAATTATTTGACATAATGTACTGATTGCCTGACATAAAGTAATTATTCAGAAGCACTTTCCTGTGGATCACAAGTTTACTTTTCTCCTCAACACCTTGGGTTCCTTTAAGATTCCTCATTACTGTACTGAAAGCATGATGGTCATTCCCTTGGGGGATCAATGGTCATTTGATTAGTGATGAGGCTATTTAAAACACTACTAACAGCTTGAGGAGCACAGTGAGTTTGGAGATATGGAGATAGTGGAAGACTGGGAAGGTTGACTGCCTCAGCAAGCACAGAAAGAAGAATGGTGTGTCAGGCAGGTGATTGCCTCCATCCCACCCCCCACCCCCAATATGATCTATGTCTTTTAATTCAGTTCTGGGTTTAAGGTCATAGCGATAGTTGAGCACCATTATTAAGAGCCATAAGAGAAAACACAACTAAAAAGAAAATTGAAAAGAAGGCAATAAAAAACATAAATGAAACTAGCACAAAATACATTTTTTGTGAAAACTGGAAAGTGAAAACTTTTTTTTAAGTGAAAACATTTTTAAGAGAAAAACTGGAAAGCAGTAAATTGTGTTGTCTGCTATTTTTTGATTGTTTTGCCAGTGAGTGAGTCCTCCTTTGAGCTCCAGCTGCAGTTTCATCTCTAACAACTAAGGGCCCAATCCTATCCAACTTTTCAGTACTGGTGCTGCAGCAGTGCAGCCCCAAAGAAAGGGAACAAACATTCTCTTACTTGTAGGAGAATTCTGTGATTGCCCCCCTACCACAGGATGCAGTGCATGCCCCATTGGCACTGCTGCACCAGCGCTGGAAAGTTGGATAGGATTTGGCCCTAAATCTTCTATTATTATTATTAGTAGTAGTAGTGGTGGTATTTATATACCGCTTTTCAACTAAAAGTTCACAAAGCGGTTTACAGAGAAAAATCAAATAACTGTCCAGCTCTTCCATCCAGCAGAGGTGATTTCAAACTCTAGGATTGCTGTATCTTGAGTTGATTGATTTACTAAGTGCAGACCAAGCTCATCTGTGCCTTTCATGGTGACACAGAATGGAGAATTTCAGGAGATGCATTTTCTCTTACCATTGTGACTGTAAAACCTGCACTCTCCACAATGGCTTCTTCTGTAGTTACTAAAAACTCCGGAGACTGGCTGCCTATTGAATCAGATCACAACTGCTGTCTCAAAATGCTTGGGATTGAAAGCCAAACTGTCAAGATCAGGCAATCCACTGAGCCTGTCACCTTAAGCATACTTATTTACAAGTGTATCTAATGGAAATGAGTGGGATTTACTTCCAAGGAAATACATTCAGGAGTGGGTTATTGGAGCCAGTGGCATTAGCCAGTTAAGACATGCCTAGGCACTGTGTTCGCTGGTTCCTTTACTACTGCTCTACTGAGAAGATGTCATCAGAATTCGAAGGCCTTTGAAGCATCATCTTCAAAATCTTTGGCAGCACACCTCTAATTGTGTGAGTGTGTGTGTGTGCATGCCTCATGTGCGTGCACACATTGTGATCATGTGCGTGCATGCATCATGCTGTCCCCAAGACTCCAAATGAGTGTTTCCTTGTTTCCTTCCTCTTCACAACCCTTTTGGGACAGCCATGACCTTTTATTGCAATGGGAAACTGAGGCAGTAATACAACCAAAGCCATGAAATGACTTTTGTATCATTCAATCCAAGTATCATTCTTCCAGCCTTGGGGCTGCTGCCTGGCTTCCTCCCCTTGGAGACCAGCTCCAGCAAAATCAGACCATGGTGGAGAGTATCCCTGCCTGCTCTAGCCTTCCATAGTGGTGCTTCTCTGGAGGTGATAGACTTCAAGCTTAGTTGACTTGTGACTCTGCACCTGATTTGTATTCTTTATTATTTGAAAGGATCATTCCTTGTGCCACTATAAACCCTTTGAGTTTCAGAAGCAGATTTTGTAACACCAAGAAACCCCTGCTTAGAGCCCAATCCGCCGCATGTCTACTCAGAAGTAAGTCCCATCCTAGTCAATGGGCAGTGTGGCGAGGGTTGAAGCCTAGCTCTGTCTCTCCCCAGCCAGCCGGGCCCTGAGCAGAAGCACAAGTGTCCCCGCTGGGCGCTTGACGGGCGAATCCTCGGCGAGCGCGGACCCAGCCAGGTGGCTCTTCTGGAGTTCGCGCCGGTCCTCGCCCTGTTTGTTTTCCGCGCTCGAGCAGGGCGGAGACCCCCGGAGCCTTCTCGGTCCCGCCGAGCGCTTGTCAGTTCGCTCTCTTGGGAGAAAGGTCGTCTTTCCCGATGAGGACAGTGAACGTCAGCAATGTCGGTAGCCGCGATGGCTTGGCGGACCGCCAAGAGAGCTGAACCAGGATTTGAACCCAGGATCCCCGGGCCCTGCGGTTTGACTCTGGAACCCGCTTCTCTCACCTCCCCACGGAGTGCCCTGTGAGGGAGGTCTACGGGCGGCTCCAGTTCCCCGACCTGGATGCCTCTTGCGGCCCAGGGACACTCAGCGTCTCCCCCCTCCTTCCATCCTGGGGGGTCACCCTTGGAGGGATCTCTTCCACCCCACCGGGAAGGCAGAGAGCAGCCTGGGAGGGAAGGGCCCCCCTCCTTTGCCGAGGAGCGTCCGGATCATCGATGAACCCCCCAAGGGCCCCCCTTTCCCTCTTCCAGCCACCGCCAGACCCCAGAGAGACCCGGGAGGAAGAGCCTTGATCGCCCCAGACGCCGCTCTGGGGGACGCTGGGTCCGCTCAGGTGGAAGACCCTTGGCCTGGGGCGACCCGCAGAAGGACCCCAGACTGGGCTGCGTCGTGGTGGGGGAAAAGCTCCTCCAAAGGGACGCGCTCCGCCTTGCCCAGCTCCCGGATCCCCACGTTCCTCCTCGGACGGTGAGTGGTAACTGCGGCGGATCATGGGCAGGCGCGAGGAGTGGGGCTAGAAGGGAGCGGACTGGGGCGTGGGCGCTGAGCCCGCTCCCCTTCACCCGGGGGTGGCCTGCAGGCAGGAGGTTGGGGGGAAGCGGGGATGGCCACGGGACATCGGTCCAAACCCAACGTGATGGGATCCCGATCTCTGCGTTCCAGCAGGCAAGCTGGAGTGGATCCTGGCCGAGAAAGACTCCCACGCCCCCTCGGCCCCCCATCCCTTGTCAATGGGTGTCTTTGGTCTCCCGCCCCACCCACACTTCCATCGAAGTAAAGTAGTAGTAGTTGTTGTTGTAGGGTGATGATGATGATGATTTCCTTCTGCGCCTGAAATTTTGCAGGCTGGAGAAAATGGAAAGCAGTGCAAAGCAATTTCGTTCTTAGTCCAAGGGGATCGCCGAAGAGCGAGAGAGGGGCGCGATTCCCCCCCCCCCGCTCTGGGCGACGATCCGGAGGGAATCTATCTCCAGAGATCGTTTTCGACCCCAAAGTGTTACATTTCTCGCCCCCTCCGCCCCTCCCCCGTGCTCGGGCCCCGTCGCCTTGATTCAGGCCTTGGTAATTAATTTGGCATTTCAGCCAAGCCCCCGGGCGGGATAAAGCCGCCATTCATCCCCCCGGCCTAATCTGGACACAAGCTGGAAGAAAAGCTTTCAGGGGGACACAGAGCGCCTTTCGCGCCCCGCTCAAAAGAGCTGTCACTCCGGAGGAATAAATCGCCCCTCATTACTGCGAACCCGCGCTCGGCCCGCCTCGCCGCTGCGCAGCAATGGCACCGCACGGCACGCACACACACACACACACAGAAAACTTCCCAGTAATATTTCCTAAGATAATGCCTTGGTAGGGGCAGGCGGTGTGTGTGAGAGAGTGAGTGTGTGTATTGTGTACGCGAAGGGAGGGGGAGATGTCCTGCCTGTGCGCCGCCCCTGGACCCAAGGAGCAACCCCCGCGGCCCGACGGGTTGGAAACTGGTTGCGTGGCTTCCGAAAGAGAGGAAGAGCCTGGCCGGAACGCGGGAGGGAGAGGCGTCCGTTCCCCTGCCAGACCTGGGCTGCCACCAGAGCCCCCTCGCTGCGCTTTGCCGACAGCTGGTTCAAGGAAGCTGCCCTTCTGCAGTGCCCAGATAGAGGAAGCATCCCTTGGGTTGCAGGGCGCTTGGGTGCATGTCTGGGGTGTGTGTGTGTGTGTGTGTGTGTGGTGGGGGGTGTTCAATATCGGCCGATCTGATCCCTCCTCCTGGAAAATCGCTGAAGTTCCAACGTGGTCATTTCTAGGAAAGGTGGCGAGCCCCATTTCGACGTGTCCTGCAAGTCAAGAGGTGGGGGGGGGGAGTCTGCTGACCCCCTAAAGTGCAAAGGGAACGTGAAGTAGGTCCTCCAGGCTCTCCCACTCAAACCAGTGGAAGTCCTCAGTGTGTCCCTTCTGCGCCCGCCCCCCCCCCCGTGGGATGTCGTTGTGTCTGTTCCCTTTTGGGCGAGGAAGTGCTGCTGACTCGGGGAGTAGATGAGCGGACTGGTACCCCGCAGGGTAGGGCGCAGTGGCCCAGTCCCGGCGGAATCTGGAGGTTCCCATCGAACCTCCCGTCGGAGATGATGGCTGGAGCCCCGGGCAAGGCTGGCCGGCTCGTCCTCACTCCTTCCCTCGCAACTACGGTCTGAGAGCCCCATCCTAGGCATGCCTACTCAGAAGTAAGCCCCATTATAGTCAATGGGGCTTACTCTCCGGTAAGTGTGGTAGGACTGCAGCCTGTATTCCGCCGGGGGGGGGGGTGGGTGGGAAGGAGACCTGATTCTTTGCTCTGAGCCCTCTGGGTTTGAAAACAAACCTCCATCGCAAAGGGGCCCTTGGCTGGGCAATGCGGGCTAGTCACTAGCCGATGCTAGGGGGGAGACCCTCTCCAGGGGCGGGAACTCTCCGGATTCCTCCGTCGAAGGTTGTTGTCCTGAAATGTTTGGGGAGAGGAAGCTGCTGGCCGGCCACCTTTGGCGGGCAATGGCAGGCTCGGCGTTGGAGAGCAGGAGAAAGTGGTAAAGGGGTGGGGTGGGGAGATCACTCGCCACAGAGGTGTGGACCTGAGGACCGATGGGTGGATGATGAGACCCTCTTGGTGAGCATGGGCAGATCGCGCTGGATGAGGGGGAGACGTGGGGCGGAACTTCTGGCAGTCGGGAGAGAGCTCTAGGAAGCCAGGAATGAATCAGCCCGCAGGCTGTGCGATCAACTCTATCAATATTCGCAGTGACCATCGTGAATAAAAGACACATTATACGGTTATGTTTTCATATCCACGCATCAAGCAGTTCACGTCACTTGAACCCCCACAATTATGCAGGTTCTTTTTTGTGACTTGTGTATGCGTGGGGGACACGCTTATGGGCGAATCCGCCCCCCTTGGGCTCAGCCTGCTGCCGATCTCTCTGCCCTAGCCAAATACCCCTCTTTTTGACTGCTTTCCCCGGAGTGGGGCCGGAGAAGTAAGTCAAGTCAGGCCCCTGCTGTCCCCAAAGGGGTCCCAAAGACTAGGACACCAGACCTTCAAAGTGACAGCAAGTAAGAACCCTGAAACCAGGATGACCAGATCCAGTGGAGGTCAGGATTCCTCTATCTTTGACCACTGTATAGAAGAGGGAATGTTGGCAGGTGTAGCTTTTGACATTCTTCCAGGTTGAGCTGCACCCGCTCAAATTCCCTCTTCTATACAACGGGCAAGAGTAGAGGCACCCTGCCCTCCACTGGATCTGGTCACCCTGCCCTGAACAGACACACATATCTAGGCAAGGCCTTCAGTGTGTGGAAGATCCCACTCCTCTCGCTCTCTTCAAAGTACTACCACTCCTAGGTATCCACATTCTTTTCCTTCGCCCCTGCCACCATCATGCCTCATCATTCCAGAACTCGTCCCTTGACAGCTTTCTTACTACCGCGCCGGGGTCTTGCGCTTCAGGACACCGCAGAGCTGTGGCTCTTTCACGCATACAGGTTGACGCTTGATGTTGCAGACGTTCCATGTCAAGCATGCACGTGTGAACGCAGTCAAATACTTTCATGGAATGGTTTTCATGGGACTGGTGCGTCCTGGCTATCTGGCGGTCTTGGAGATACTTTAACATGGTTTCTGGGGGGTTTGGGGGGAACGGTCTGAATAGCTCTCTTCCTGAATTGAAGATTTGCTTGCCCTTCCTCCAGGGTTCCAAAGGGGTTTCCTATGGATTGCTACCTGTGTCCGTAAGTCAAGAGGTGTGTGTGGGGAATGGGGGGCGGGCTTAAAGGTCACATAGGTTGAGGAAACAGTTTTATTTTCATGGTTTCGGTCGCTGCAGTGCAATTTTCATTTCCGATCCAGTAAAATGTCTCTAAGAGCAAAATTCCGCAAAAGTGGAGCCATAGAGTAACTAGAGTAGCCTAGAGGAGATTTGAGAAATCATTTCAGACGGGTTCCTTCCTTCCACAGCACAGTACGGCAATCAATGCTGTTCTCAGTTTTTAAAAAAAATGTTTCAACTGAGTCCTGAAAGGACATGGATAACAGAACTACATGGAAACACAGAAGTGCTTCCTGCCTTGATATTGCAAATTCTCCAGGACGTAAGGGAGCAGTGTAAACAGCTAAGCTATCCCCACTTTTCCCGTGTGGTTTGACATTGTGGCTTACTGAGGCTTTCCCTTCCTCCCCACCCTTTAGAAAGGTTTTGTGGCAGCAACAAAGCCCTAGAAATAGGATACCTCCCTGCTCTGATACCTCTGTTCTTACATCTTAGCCCACAGGTGGTGAAAAATGCCCTGTTGTTTTGAATGAGGATTAGAAATGGAAGGTCCCAGAGACCCTTCCAGGTGCACCCACAACACTCCTGCTATCCAATACATTCGTTGGTGTACTGTGGTTCCTGCCTGCTGGTCTGTGCTACAGTACACTATGCTTGATTTTCATCAAGGGCTCTCGTCTTTGGTTGCTAGAGACAATTGGGATGGTCTGACTTTGAGGTGCCCAGTTTAGGGTAAGTAGATTGTGGTTACTCTTGTTGGAGGAATCTTAAAAAATTGGTTTCCTCTTTTGGGGGGAAGCAGAGTAGCTTCAGCAGCAGACCCCCCTCTTGCTGGGAATCAACCCCAGGGAAGCTCCCACACCCGGCTGACTGCCAATCAAAAAAGGACAAACGACAATGACTGGTTGAAGTTGCAAAAGAAAGTCATTTACTCACGGTTCCATAGAAGCATGTTTACAGCATCTGATTATGATCAGAGGTTACACTAAACTTAAGATAACAAGGCCCTGGAGCTGCCTTGTCCTGTCTGTGCCATGTGGTCAAGATGGCATCGCCAGCAGAGCCCTGCTGTGACCCATCTTGTCAGGTCAGTGTTCAGTGAGGAAGAGAGGGGCATGCTCGGAGGGAAGGGAAGGATATAGTGTCTGGGCCACACCCCCACATAGGTCATCCAAAGGGGGCAGGTAAAGTGTAGGGTCACTGGGCTATGGCTTAACCCTTTCAGGATAGTATCCTGCCACCTCTTGACAGCAGACGGAGTTGCACCAACTCCAACAACTCTAAGGTTTATATTTCTATGAATTTATGATGAGATCCAGTTAACAGTCTGGAAACACCCTGCCCTATCCCATAACACTGTGCCAAGCAGGGGTGATCCTGATTCAGGGCCCAATCCTATCCAACTCTCCTGCGCTGGTGCAGCAGCAATGCAGCCCGGAGATAAGGGAACAAACATTCCCTTATCTTGAGGAGGCCCCTGTGACTGCCTCCCCACCAAAGGATGCAGCTCACATCCCGCTTTCACCACTGCACCGGCCCTGGAAAATTGGATAGGATTGGGCCCCCAGGCTGCAATCCTATATACAATTACCTGGAGTAAATTCTATTAAACTGAATGGAACTTACTTCTGAGTGGACATGCATAGGATTGCATTGCCAGTGTCTGAATACTGGGAGTGTCAGATACATTGCTTTGCATCTTTCCCAAGGAAGAGTAAACACATAAACAATCATAATATTTAGTGTGCTAGATTGCTACTGTGATCTAGCAACAACACTCAACAGTGGTAGTCCATGCTTAAGAACAGAATAGAAGCAGAAGTTGCAAACTGTTACCTGGGCACAGTAACAACACTGATGTCCAATTTACTTTAAGGGTGGTCAGACCAGGCTTTAGTAGAATCCCTGTGGTCCAGTGATGTGTGCTAAATTTATAAACCAAGACTCAACTTTCTTCATAGTTTAGGCATAATTTGTGTTCAGTAATCCTGATTACTGTAGATATGCACTCTTGCTTAAGAATGTTCCTATGCTCAGATCTAACTTTATCCAGTCCAGAATTCTTTCCCTGCAAGTACAGCAGATCCCAAGTGGTCCACTGGCCAAGTGGTGAAGGTTCTACAAGTGGACTTTGGTTTCACTTCTGTCTCTGGAAGCAGGGCTGCATGGTTCCCATGTTTCACAGTAGCATCAACCACTCGTCATCAAGATATCACACATTACATTTTGATGTGCACACTGAAAATGTTTTCAGTGTACATTGGGGGGGGGGGAAGGAAAATGTTAAGGAGACAGATGTATGCCATACATAAAGGGACACTTCTTAGAGGAGCAGCTACCTGTTGACCATATACAGCTTAATTCCAACTTCATAAGTTTACCAGGGTAAACATAAGTTGTTTTTGACAATGTACATTTCATTGAGCATCTGAAAAACTTTCATTTCATCTTTCTTTGGAACCTCAGCTACTGATGGAGAGAGATGTGGCTCATCTGATAAACAAGCAAATAGTCACTTCATGAGCAACAGTTGTGTAACAGTAAATTCACACACACACACACACACACACACAGGGTTGTGAGTTTAGGAGCTACAGTTTTACATAAATATGAAAGTGCAGGCTGCAATCCTATATACGCTTTCCTGGGAGTAAGCCCCATTGAATATAATGGGACTTACATCTGAGTATACAGGCATAGGATTGGGCCGTTAGTTCTGAATTAATGCATAGCCGATAGCAAAGTATAAATTCATAAATGGAGTGTAAATTGAAAAATGTCTTTATCGTCTCAAGCATTATTTACCCCTCAAATATTTGTGAATCTGAATACAGCTGAATAATTACTGTATAAACCAGGGATCTCCAAACCCCTGCCCAGGGGGCCAGATGTGGCCCACAGCAAGCCTCTTTCCACCATGCCAACTACCTGCCTCTGGCCAACTCAACTGAACATGACCAGAACTGTGCTCTGATTGTGTCTGGAGGGTATTCTGAGGGCCAGAGAGGTTGAATGAATGAGCCCATTCATTCATTTGTTCACTCATCTAAGTTCCATTTTAAATTTTATATATAAATCCCCCCCCCCGGGCTCTCCACACCACACCAGATATTTGATGGCCCTCTGGGCAAAAAGTTTGGAGACCCCTGGTATAAACTCTCGAGTTAAGCTTCCAAATCCTTTAGGATAATTTCAACAGAACTGAATTCTGTTGGTGAAATGAATGCAGTCAATCATCCTGGTTGATCTTTGAACTTTCTTGTCTCAAAACGAGACTAGAAAACCCTGCATCTTCTTCAGTGAGGATACATAGTCATGTCTAGTTAGGAAGATGTCCAAGATGCTAGTTTAAAAGCTTAATGTATCTTCAAGTTAAAATTGTAAAACTGAGTCCAATCTGTTCAGATTACGCAACAAGGCTTCCATTTTGAGACAAAGATGCTACATTTTAGTGATGTATTTGTTGGAGTTTGGAGCAACTCCGTCTGCTGTCCAGAGGTGGCAGGATACTGTCCTGAAAGGGTTAAGCCATGGCCCAGTGACCCTACACTTTACCTGTCCCCTTTTGGTGACCTATGTGGAGGTGTGGCCCAGACCCTATAACCTTCCCTTCTGCTCCAAGCATGCCCTCTCTTGCTCTCTTCCACACTGAACTGACAAGGTCGCACCCAGCAGGGCTCTGCTGGCGATGCCATCTTGACCACATGGCACAGGCAGCTCCAGGGCCTTGTTATCTTAAGTTTAGTGTAACCTCTGATCATAATCAGATGCTGTAAACATGCTTCTATGGAACCGTGAGTAAATGACTTTCTTTTGCAACTTCAACCAGCCATTGTCGTTTGTCCTTTTTTGATTGGCAGTCAGCCGGGTGTGGGAGCTTCCCTGGGGTTGATTCCCAGCAAGAGGGGTGTCTGCTGCTGAAGCTACTCTGCTTCCCCCCAAAGAGGAAAACAATTTTTAAGATTCCTCCAACAGTATTTGGGGTGGTATTTAAGAAACCTGAGCTAGGAAGTGTTTCTTCAGTGTGGTGAACAGGAGAGCATCATGTTTATCTTAAAAAAAAAAAAAAATCCTGGTGTTATTGTTTCATTTTTTCCTTGGGTATTATTGGAATAAATAATAAGCCATTTCTTATCAATTGCCCCTTGTAAGCATCTTATGAAAACTGAACATGCAAAGATTACTTGTACAAACCATGCCAGACTAATTTCACTTTCTTTCTTGATGAAGGAACTGATATGGTGGGTACAGGAAATGATGATTAATTACATGGGTATACTTTGGGGGGGGGGGGCCCAGAGCAGCAATTGTGTCTCACAGTAACCCTGTCCAGTAACACTGTCAGTCAGGTTAGGCTGAGAGATGACTTGCCAGAGGCCAAGTGTTACATTTGAGTAGGGATTTGAACCTAACTGGCCATACACTACCCCCCTCCCAATGTTCTGTCCATTTCTGTGTCATGCTGACTCTCTCAGATGTGAGACACACACCCTCCTCCGCTTTGACCAAGAGAAGGGCATGCAAGTTCACAATATCTCTGGCCCAATTAAGAAAGTCAGAGAAAACACATGTCTGCCCAAATGACCTGTCCTCATCTCTATCCTGATGGGAACTGTGAAGAATTCCAGAGCAGTAACCAATATGTGCCCACCCACAGGCCAGATAATGTTTGAATTTTAGTCTGGTCTACTTTTTGTTACACTGATGCAAGTGACTTTTCTAAGCTATTTGAATGAAGACCTCTACTGATTTCAATAGAATCTATTTCCATCTTTAGGTCACAGAACTAGGGCCCAGTCCTATCCAATTTTACAGGGCTGATGCAGCTGCAATGCAGCCCTGAGGTAAGGAGACAAATGTTTTATTACCTTGAGGAGTCCTCTTTGACTGCCCCACCACTGCAGGATGCAGCAGATGCTCTGTTGGCATGGCTGCATCATTGCTGGAAAGTTGGATAGGACTGGGCCCTAGTTCTGTGACCTAAAAATGTCACATGGAAATAGATTCCATTGAAATCAGTAGGGGTATTCATTCACTCACATCTATGTTTACATCACATCTATGTTTAAAAAAGATCTCCCAAATATATGGAGTGGATGGCCTACACGCCCACATGTTCAGAGCTCAGTCCTTGACTGATGGACCTCATTATGACACTGTGATGTGTGTATGTGCATGCACACATGCAGGAGTGATATCTCTCTCTCTCTCTCTCTCTCTCTCTGCACCTTGCCAGAGCCAGAAGGGTAAAATATGGCAAGCCATTTGTTACACTGACTGCAGGGCTGTTGGAGAAACATAGGCAAATTCATGGTGTTTGGACAAGACAAACATTGTTCTATCTGTAAACAATCCTCTTTGGAGGTCAGCTTGGTTCATCCAACCACTGCAGCCAAGAAGCAAGGAGTATCCAGATCATGTGAAAATCAAGCTCTTTCAATGGATGGAAGGGGGGGAAGCAAACAAAAAAGGATCCACCATGCAAGTAGTCAGGCAAGCTGGGACTAAAGCATGAAGAGGCCCTCCATTCCTGACACACCTCTACCCATTGTGTCAGACCTGCACTGAGGGGCTAACAGCCTATCCCAGAACATAGATTAAAAAATGAATTCTCTTTTTTTTTTCTTTCAATGCAATGCTAGAGGTTCAGGAAAGGTGCCCCATTTGCATTTGAATTAGGGAATCAGTAGACAAAGAAAGGGTGACTGCATTTCATAGGGTGCAACCTGTGTCTGGCTCTTTTGGATAGTGGTTGGAAAGTGCAGCTGCAATGCAGCTCTGGTGCCCCAGTGGGGATCCCCAGATATAAATCTGTTATCCTTCAAACACCAAATCCCCCAAATCCAGCCTAGCCTACCTACAACTGTATTCACTTTTCCATTAGTGTGGTAATATAATCAACAATACAGTGCTCTGTATGCTTCCCAGACAGTGGGTGCATTTGCACCTGTACATTTAAACTGCGGCACTTTCACAGAGCAGTAACTTCAGCAGTGAACTCCTTCATTTCTGTACTGTCTGTGCTGCCAGCTTAGTTGACTCCTCAGTCAATTGGGCAATTTGGACAGCATGGAACTAAAGCACTTCTGTGATGGTATAAACTATTTTTGTTTAAGAGCAAAGGTAGCCTTTGTCATCCTTATAATGACTTTTTTTTATGACACTCATATTGTAAAATTGGAATAAGTTTTACAACCCCTTAGCTAAGGAATTAAGGTCATGTGCATAAAGCAACTATACAATCTTAGGGGTTTATTCAGTGTAATCCTTTATGTGTTTATTTAGAATAAGTCTCACTGTGTTGGGGGGGGGTGACTCCCAGGTTTGCAGCCTTAGTATGTTCATGAATGAATATAATATACGGGGCCCATGCTGCATCTAGTACAGTTCAGGAGGTGGCTGGAGGTCTACTTGGAGTAAAGGGATACATTTCCCCTTATCTTGAGTTATGCCCCAGTTGTCTCTATAGGTGGAAGGTGGGTAAGATTTATAAATCTGTATGTCCTTTTTGTGCTGGGCATCCAAAGGGGCAAAGAAATAAAGGAGAAAAAGTCCACCAACACGCAGGAATGGGTCCACTTTGTGGTCTCCAGAGTATATGGCTTCGTGGCTTACAAGAACCGGTAGAGACAGGTGAAAAAAATGGTGGGAGTGGTTAGATGGGGTGAATCCACCTATAAAGTGATGTATCTGTGTTCTAGTTAAATAGTTGATGTAAAGTGACTGTAGTTGAAAATGTAAAATGTGATTTCTTTCCTTTGTATTTATTGTAGTATAAAAGTTTTAAAATAAAAATCTATATCCCCCCCCCCAAAAAAAATCTATATTTCCCAGTTGTCTCTATGGGGCTTCTTGGATCCACACCAGCTATATGACTGGCACAAGTCTGGGAAGCCTCATGTAGAGCTGCCCAGCCAGAAAGGAGGTGCAGCACGCATCGCTACAACTGATTTCACCCCTTTCCCAGGCCCAATCTTCCCCTCATTCCACCCTCCACCCACCCACCTACCCAGAAGTGCCCCCTCCCCACCTCCAAAATGCCCTCCTGCCACCCAGCCCCCACACTGCCTGTCCCAACCAGTGCTGGAACAGGATGTGGCACTGGCAGGCCAGCACAGGCCATTGGGCCAGAACTGCCAGGTCACAAGTAGCTGCAAATATGCCTTACAGCATGTTTGCAACACTCTGAGTTGGCACTGCAGCACTGTGAGATAGTCCTCACGATGTAATCTCATTCCTAAATTTACTTTCCAGCCACTATTCAGTATGTGAAGGCCCAAAATGGTCATATTTCACCCGGTATGGATGGAAGTAGCTTTAATAGCCTGTGTTATTTGGAAAGGGAATGATGCTATGGTGTTCCAAAGAAAACCCCAAGGTGGTGTCAACATTAAGGCTGAAATCCTAGTTTGCACATTCACCTGGAAGGAAGGCCCACAGTTTGTCAATAGGACTTACTTCTGAGTAGACATGACTAAGTCTGGGCTGAGAGCTCCCCAGCATTGCTGGGACATTGCTTTTCTTCATTCAGCTGTAATTGCAAGAACAGTGCCATTTACTGTGCATTAAATCAGCGCCCTGCTTGCTTCCCTTGGACCAATGGCATTTGCCTTAGTTCACACCAGACAGCAAGCATTTCAGTTCTGTAAAAGCCAGAAATTGGACAAACTGCAGACTGCGGAGGAACCTCCATGTATTCTCTGTCCATCCCACCTTCTTTTGCATACCACTCAGCTTGATTGAAGAATTACATAGGTTTTCAGAATGTATTGTTTGATACCTTGTGACTTTATGGTTGGTTGTAATCAAGCCATCACCTTGCTTTGGACTGCACATTTTTCTTCTAGTGCAGGGGTGCCCAAAGTTTTTGGCAGGAGGGCCACGTCATCTTTCTGACACTGTGTCAGGGGCCAGGGGAAAAAAAAATTAATGTACATTTAAAATTTGAATAAATTTACATAAGTTTACATAAATGAATATATTAAAGATGAACTTATATGAATGAATGAAGGTCTTGCAATAGCTCAAAGCCTATAAAAGGCCTTGCACAAAGCAAGGCTGTCCTTTCCTTTGCTGCCGCTACTGCATCACAGACATGGAACAGCAAGCAGTGGAGGAAGCCCTCTGTTGGAGTTGGTGCAACTCTGTCTGCTGTCCAGAGGTGGCAGGATACTGTCCTGAAAGGGTTAAGCCATAGCCCAGTGACCCTACACTTTACCTGTCCCCTTTGGATGACCTATGTGGGGGTGTGGCCCAGACCCTATAACCTTTCCCTTCGCTTTGAGCATGCCCTCTCTTCCTCACCGACCACTGACCAGACAAGGTGGCATCCAGCAGGGCTATGCTGGTGACGCCATCTTGACCACATGGCATGCAGGACGAGGCAGCTTTATGGCCTTGTTGTCTTTAAGTTAGTGTAACCTCTGATCATAATCAGATGCTGTAAACATACTTCTAAGGAACCTTGAGTAAATGACTTCTTTTGCAAACTTCAACCAGACATTGCCGTTTGTCTTTATTGATTAGCAGTCAGCCGGGTGTGGGAGGCTCCCTGGGGTTGATTCCCAGCAAGGGGGGGGGGGGTCTGCTGCTGAAGCTACTCTGCTTCCCCCCTAAAGAGGAAACCAGTTTTAAGTTTCCTCCAACACCCTCATGCCACAGCTCACAAGAGAGGTTAAACAGTTGTCCTCACTGAGAGCAGCTGCGTTGGGCCAGAGTGGGCTCCAACAAATCTCTGGAGAGCCAGAGGCTCATTGGAGACTCTGGGCTTCCTGAGGGCCGCACTGAGAGGCCTTGAGGGCCACATGTGGCCCCAGGGCCGGGGTTTGGGCATCTCTGTTCTAGTGGACCCACAGGGCCTCCTACAAACTATGCTGTGATTTCAGCCCTTTGGGGAATCAAAGCCTGCTTATCAGAGAAGAATGAAATGCACTCCAAATGGATAAAATGGAATGTTGTGGTGTTGTCTGCAACAACAATGAAATTCCACGCAGTGCCCCACTATTCAGAAAATTAGATAATCTAGGAAAATTAAATCATGTCCTGAGATGAAGCGTTCATCTCTCTTTGAGCAAGGAGGATAAATGAGGCACAGTTAGGCTGATATTAAAGGGTGTAGTTTTTTTCCTCCAAAAAGGAAGGCAAGGAAGTGGGGTTGAGAGAGGAGGTTGATTATGTATTTGTAAGGGGCAGGACAATGAGTGCAAATTGGACCCAAAACTTGAATGAGTACAAATTAGGCCCCCCAAAACACACTGCACATGGTCTTGCCTTCCAGTGCGCAATGGTCCAGATGTCCTTTCTGTGTTTCTGAGGCTGCAGTGTTGTGTAGCATGATCTTATGCACTTTTTTTTATTCAGAAAGAAATCACACCGACCTGAATGGGACTGACTTCCAAATAGGTGGATAGGACTGAAGTCTTATACTCATTAACAAATCAGACACATTTCTGAAGATGAATACATTCATCTCTCCCATCCTGAAATTTTTCCAGCTCCCTCCCTTCTTCAGTTCCACCTAAAGGCACACACCCATGCCTGTCTGAAATCGGAGAGGGTAAGCTGAAGGAAAGGCACTCATTTGAAGTCTTCACTAACGAAAGCCAGCAAGATACCCTGAAAAGGAGGAGAAGGGGAGAGGGTCCCATCAAGACCAGGTTCAAAGAGGGGGCAAAAGTTAAAAAAAAAAATCATGCCACCTATAGGGATTGCTTTCTTTTGTTACTGATGCTGCAATCCTATACACACTTGCCTGGGAGTAAGCCTCACTGAACACAGTGGAACCTGCTTCTGAGTAGACATGCTTAGGCTTGTGCTGTCGGTCATGAACAAATGTACAGCACCGAGCACATCACAGTATAAATGCAACATTGATGCTACTCAAGTAAGTTGAGGAGAGCATCCAGGCATCGCAACCTTCCCCACCAAGTGCTCCTTTTGGAACTTCAGTCTAAAACTCTGAACTTAGGTGGCAATCTTTCTACCTGTGTGTGTGTGTGTGTGTTTGTGTGTGTGTGTGAGAGAGAGAGAGAGAGAGAGAGAGCGCTGGTGGAGAAAGGGAAATAATTGTTCTTGCTTCAAGAAGTTTGTGTACAGTACTTTATAAGATAGCCTCCATCAGAAGTCTTTTTTCTTCTTTAAAAAAAGTATAATTATGAGGATATTCTGGATAGCCAATAGATTTATGCTTCCATCCTAAATAAAAAGAATCTGAAATAATTGCCCTGTTAAAAGTGCAACCTTTCTTATTAACCCATTTTTGCCTGGCCCACGCATTTGATCCCTGTTGCGTTTATGCAACGTTGGGCAGAAATGACCTGAAAAAAAGATCTCCCGAATGTCTTTTCAGACACACGATCCAATTCTTTGCGCCCATTTCGAGCACCTCCCTCCCCCCAACCCATTACTTTCGCTTAAAACCCAAGAGCTCGCCCAGGATAGGAAAGGATTTTGACGAGAGTTTTTTCAAGAACCTCAGGGACACGAGGAGACACTGCTGACGGTCCACGAATGCGTGTGGCACCTGGCTGGGAGGATTCCTGTGATGCTGATAAAACTTTATCCGAGCCACTGTGTTTCAAATCGGCGCCTGGCAGCCCAATCCTATGCATGTCTACTCAGAAGTAAGCTGCATTGAGTTCAGTGGGGCTTACTCCCAGGAAAGTGTGAATAGGATTATAGCCTGGCTTTTGAACTGGGGTGGCGTATTGAGCAATACGGAGAGCGGTGGCTCTCGGCTAAATATCACCATTTTCTTTATTGGCCTCTTTAGACTCAGGCGACGAAGGTCGATCGCTCACAGCAATACGGGGAAGCGCCGTTTTAAACGAGGCACGGGCGGTGCGCAGTCCAGCCTCCCAAGACCTCTCCTGCTTAAGTACGCGCTGAAGGCTGCCGCCTGGCTAGCCTGGAGCGGGGCCCTCTTGCGCGCCACACTGAGTTCCAGGGAGCCTCCAGTGCCCATTCCAACTGGACCAGTTGCTCCCAACTGGGCCCCGCTCCGCACCTAAGGCTGCAGTCCTATGCACACTTTCCTGGGAGTAGGCCCCACTGAACACAGTGGGATTTACTTCTGAGTAGACCTGCCTAGGATTGGACTGTAAGTGCCCAGAGGGTTGCAGCCCCCCGCGTTTTGGGTCCGATGCTTAGGATGGGGCTGCTGCTGTCAGGTCTCCCATTCAAATAGATAGGATCCAGGCCACCATCCTATCCCCCCTTTCCTGGGAGTAAGCCCCATCGGCTCAAATGGGACTTACTTCTGAGTAGACAGGCAGAGGATGGGGCTCTTAGAAGGATTCACTTTTGACTGCATCATGGGTCGGGTTTGGTATCTGCGGTTAACGAATTAATTCATCATGAAGGTGCAAATGATTCCGGGTTAAATGTTTCCAGCCGAGGCGGAGTGAATGCGTGAGAGAGAGCAAGACATTCTCCCTGGGCAAGTTTTATCCCGATCCAGATTGCGGGCTTCTCTCCGGCTATGGAAGGTGAACCTGGGCAGGGAAGGCTGGCAGAGCAGTTTTGCGCAAGAAAGGTCACTGCGCTCAGTCTGTATCCATTTCAACATTCTGTCGAATGGTTAGAATAGTACTGTTTGCCTTTGGGCCTCATGGGTCGCCCCCTCCCCCACTGGAACTGTGGATATTGACAAGCCCGAGAAGTGAGGCTCACCTCGCCTCTGATGAAGGGGAGAACACTCCTCGAAAGCTGATGCCCCCATAACCCGGTTCGTCTCCACGGTGCCCCAAATCCCCTACCCTCCAGCGTGTGTGTTTTAACAGATGGACATCGAGACCCCTCTGGAATTGCGAGAACCTTATTTTGTTTTGTTCCCCGTTAATCAATGGATCGAAACCAGGAGAGCTGAAACCTCCATTCAAGACTGGTGCCGCTAGAGCCAAAGGCTGCAATCCTATGCACGCTTACCCGGCAGTAAGCTCCATTGATTCGAATGGGACTTACTTCTGAGTAGACAGGCATCGGACTGGAGTCTAAGGCTGCAAGCCTATCCACACTTACTTGGGAGTAAGCTCCATTGACTATAATGAGACTTACTACTGAGTAGACAGGCATAGGCTTGGGCTCTAAGTACAGAATCTTCCCTCGGAAACAGTTTGCAGAGCATCGAGTTCTGATCGGTTGCCTGAGCCTATCTGTCTCTCTTAGAGGGATCAGGTCCATTTCCTGTTTGACAAGATTTTCCCCAAACTGTGAGCTTTCTTGCGCCTGCTGACCCTCCTGAACGAATTTTCAGCAAGAGTGGTGGCTGGATTGAAACCGGCTGGGGCGAATTTCTAGGTGGCGACTACGGTGTCTAGCCCAAGGTTTCCAAGAGGTCGACCTTCACTAAAGTGGCTGCTTGGGCCTCTTCTCTCCCCTCCCTTCGCACCGCCAACGTCAGGTTTACACCTGGCCGAAGCCTTGGTTTTGAAGCGATAAGGAAGAGGGGGAGAGGCTCACAGCCCAATCTTACCCGCACTTTCCTGGGAGTAAGGCCCATTGACTCTAATGGGACTTACTTCTGAGTAGACATGCATAGGATTGGGCTGGGTGACAGCTAACTTCAATAGTACTAACGGTGCGTTTTAAAAGACACGTTTGTACATCGCCCCGGCGAGACCAATTTGGTTTTGGTTTGGGGTTCTGCTGTTGGGCCGTCTCAATACTCCCAGGAAATGAAACTCGGAGGAATTTATGGGTGCAAAAGTCCGAGGTAGACACCTTGATCCTGGGCGTTTTAATGCTTTAGTTGTTTGAATGTTTGATTGCTTTTAATATTGTCTTGGTTTTTATGTACTGATTTTATTGTTAGCCGCCTCGAGTCCCCTTTGGTGTGGGAGAAAAGCGGGATGAAACCAAACAAACAAGCACGTATCTGCTCATACATTTCTGCTAACTCAATATAACGCCCAACCATTTCTCATTAACAACAGAACCCCACACCAAAACCAAATTGGTCTCATTAGAGCGATGTACCAACTTGTGTTACGGCTAGGTGGGTAGGAAAACTCTCTTTGACTTTTTTCGAATGCTCGTCCTTGGACCACATTCTTCGAGCCCAATCCTGTCCGTGTCGAGTCAGAAATAAGTCCCATTATAGTCAGTGGAGCTTACTCCCAGGTAAGCGTGGATAGGATTGCAGCCTTATTCCCCCATGCCTCTATAGGCACCTCCTCTGAATAGAGAGAAAAATGACAAAGCAATATACAAGTGCTCTGAGCATGGGCAGAGTGCCTCTCCACAGTAGAGCTTGGCCCTCCCCACCAAGGGCTTCCTTCGATGCCCAGTCCTCTCCAACTTTTCAGTGCTGATGCAACCACAGTGCTGCCCTGATATAAAGGAACAAACGTTCCCTTACCTCGAGGAGGCCTCTGTGACCGCCCCTCCCCTGCAGGAATCAGCAGACACTGGTTTCCCCGACACTTTTTCTCAGGGAGGAGACCCCAAAGAAGCCCCAAAGAACTCTTTCACAGCTAAGGGCGGGGGGCTGCGAAGGGCACTCATCACCTTCCTTTCACCACAATTTGCCTCTGAGAGACGGAGGGAGAGATCCGGAGAGCGAGTGGAGCTGTCCCGGGGCTCCCGTCGGTCTGCGTGCGAGATCCCTGCTCAGCCTTTCCTTGGCGAGCCGCTTGTGGCCCTAGAAACGGATCCCAGGCCAACTGCTGGGTGGCGGGGAGGGAGTGCGGCTGCGAGCCCAATCTTATGCAAGTCCACTCAAAACTAAGTCCCGTTATAGTCAATGAGAATTACTCGCAGGAAAGTGTGGCTAGAATTGCCAGGGCGATGCACTCCACAGAGCAAAGCCTTCGCAGCCGAAGGGCGGGGGGCTGAATAAGCGCTGCGGAGCCCTCGGGTTCCCGGTCAGGTGTGCACGGAGAGAAACACGCGATCCGAACTTCCCCCTCTCCGGGTGGACTGTCTGCGCGGTGGTGGGGAGGCGAGTCTGTGGGGCTGGGAAGGGCAGCAGGGGGAAGCGGCCGCAGGCTCTCGCCACAACCCAAGCCGGGCTGGAATGGCCAAGCATCTGAATGGGCGCGCAATTAGATCCTAGAAGGCCACTGGATCCCTGATGCGACCAGGCTGGCTAGAAGTTCCTGGCGCCCCAAGATCCTGCCTGGTTCCGACGGCCAGCGCCAGCCAGAGAGGCGGACAAGCGGGGCTGGGGAAGAGAGAAGGGGCTCTGCGGCCAGGCGCAGGTTGCTCGGATGATCTGCTCTGGCTGCAATCCCATGCTCACTTTCCTGGAGCAAGCCCCATTGAACATAATGGGACTTACTTTTGAGTAGACCCGCTTAGCATTGGGCTGTCAACTGCCCAATCTCTCTGGAGATGCGGGACGATTCGCACGGTGCGCGCTGAGCAGGGCTACCGCGTCTCTCCCTCCTTTCACGTCTCCTGCGCTTGGCAGGAAGGGAGGACGGGTGACGAGCGCTCGGAAACCGAAACCCTAGCTATACTTTCCTGGGAGTAAGCTCCATTGACTATAACGGGACTTACTTCAGAGTAGACAGGCATAGGATTGGGCTCTAAGGCTGCAATCCTATCCACGCTTTCCTGGGAGTAAGCACCATTTACTGTAATGGGATGTACTCCTGAGTAGACATGCATAGGATTGGGTAAGGCTGCACTCTATCCACACTTTCCTAGGAGTAAGCTCCATTGACTATAATGGAACTTACTTCTGAGTAGGCAGGCGTAGGCGGGCTCTAAGGCTGCAACCCTAGCCACACTTTCCTGGGAGTAAGCACCATTGACTATGATGGGATTTACTTCTGAGTAGACAGGCATAGGATTGGGCTCCAAGCCCTGCTGGACGGGCGCGTTTGGTCTGGACCACTAAATTCTGGCTGGCTGCAGCCGCCGCCCCAGAGTTTCGAAGCGCCTTGTGTGTGGGGCTGGGATTGTGGGGAGTGGGTGTGCGGGGTGGATGGAGGTAGGCAGGCGAGACTCCTTGCAAGCCTCACTTTCGCCGAAGATTCCCCCTGGGAACATTTCTGAGGCCGCAGAGATCGCTCAGAGGGACTCCCTTCCGCGGGGCATCAGACTTTCCCCGGAGGGGAGAAGCTAGCCTGGCCCCCACCTCATTGGGTGGGTCGAAGACGCACCCCCAGAGCCCCTTCCCCCTCCTTGGGAGGCTCCTCACAAGCCGGACCAGCAGAACCAGGATTGCAATCCTAGCCACACTTTCCTGAGAACAAGCCCCACTGAACACAGTGGGGCTTAATCCCAAGAAGACATGCATAGGATCTGGCTGTCCTTCCCGCACGGGCTTTTCTGCGGAGCCTTTCTCCTTCGCCCCTTCCAGGAGCGGCAATTCTCTCCACCTCCGCCGCAGCCCAGGGCGCTGGCCTCCCGCTCGGCCCTTCTAGAGCAGCTGCCGGCTGCAAAGCTCCTGTTTGACCCGGGAGAGAGACTTTGCGCGGGGGCCGGGGGATGCCCTTGCAAGGGAAGTCCTTCCCACTCCGATCCACTTCTGCACCGGCTCGAGGGGGCGAACTCTGGCAGCAGGGCAGGGCCTCATCCTGCCGCGGCTGGGGCACTCCCCCCGCTGCGCCCGGCTCCTCCTCCTCCCGGAGCCGCCCCTTCTTCGCTCCCCCCGCCGGTCCCCGCCCCCGCCGTGTGTCCTGCCGTCCCGCCAGTGGATGTCGTTGTCTCTTCCCCCGCGGGAGCCCACGGGGTGTCACTCCTCCGGGATGACCTCAACCTCGGCCCGAGCCCGCAGCCTCACTCGCTCCGGGCAGCCACTGAGCCTGGCCGGCACCGGATGATGGGAACCGACCGGGACCCCTGAGCCATCCCAGCCCGCCTGGAGCTAGCTACCCGCGGCGCGGCCGAGGAAACCACCCAGCGGCCGGCCAGCTTCCCTCCCTCCAGCCACTGCCAAGTCAACCGAGGTAGAGCCCGCAAGCTCGGGAGGGGCGGTGCGAGGAGGGAAGGCGCTTCTTAGCAGGCGGCAGCAGCAGCAGCAGCAGCCCCGGGATGCCGGAGCAGAGCTGCGGGAGGTCCTCTGCGCTCCTCCTCCTACCCCTGGCTCGCCTGCTGCTGCTTCGGGGCGGGAAGGGAAAGCTACCTCGCGTGAACTCCGCCAGCCCCAGGCTGGAGGCTTGCTGGCCAGGGATCGGAAGCGAGAACCTCCTGCGGGCGGGCGGACACCCTGGTCAAGCCTAGCCCAACGGGAGTCTCGCTAGTCGCTTCTTTTAGTGTGATTCCCCCATCTCAGAGACACCCAGACTGGGACTGCCATCCTAGCCACACTTACCTGGGAGTAAGCCCCACTGGCTCTAATGGCTCGATCCTGCTGCTTTTCCTCTCTTCGCAAGCCCAGAACCAGTGAGAAACGGAGCTGGTGCTGCCCGTCCCACGGAAATCAGCGCCCCAACACATAGCAGCGAAAGAGAACCCGCCCGTTTCCAGGGGCTTCTTTCCACCGTCGGGGTTCAGGGTGGGCCACCTTCAGTCCGACGGAGGGCCAAGCCGTCACTCTCCAGCAGTCCGTACCTGGCGGGCTTCTCAGCGGCTCTCCTTCTGCCGTCCCTCCCAGCAGAGTAGGCTGCAGTCGTGCTGGCCTGCGGGCTAGGAAGCCAATGCCACTGAGCGCAGCGGGGCTGATTTGGGACTGCTGCCCGTGCCACTCCCTGCTGCCCGTGCCACTCTCTCAAACTGCGGTGCAGGGAGCGAGGGAGGGCGCTCAGTATGCCTGGTCAAGACCTGCTCTGTGTGTGCGTGTTGACGACTTGAACGCGAGAGCAGTGGCGTAGCTACAGGGGGGCAAAGCACTCAGTTTTGCAGGGAACCTCACCGCAGCGTGAAAAGGGGCCCCTCCCTCTCTCTTCCCATCGGAGCCATTCCAGGCGGGGGGAGCCAAAGGGGGGCACGCTGCGGTGAGGCTCCCTGGAAAACCGAGTGCTTTGCCCCTCTAGCTACGCCACTGGAAATAGGCGGCAGCCCCCCCAAAGCGTCCCCCACAATACACGTGTTAGTCTTGAAGATGCCACCAGATGTTGTTTTGAAGTCCAGATGCGGGAGGGCGCTGGAGGGGGGTGATGACAGGACTGCACTCTGCACGCCCTCAGAAACACTCTCCACTTGAGACTTTCTTCCCGTTGGTTGAAAGGATGAACGCTGGCACGGAGACCCACGCCGCTCAGCAGGCGGCAAGCTGAGGGGGACCCCATCCCATGAGAAGAGGCCCTCCCTTCCTCCCTTCTGCAGGCTGGGGCGGCTGCCGCTCACTCGCCGCCCGCCCGCCGGTCGCGCTCTGTGGTGCTTGCTGGCTCTCCCTCGGCGCAGGTTCCTACTTCCCGCGCGCGCAGTGCCGTGCCACTCCCTCTCCTGGCTCCCCCGCCCGCCCGCCCAACTCCGCCAGCCACTCCGACCTCAGGCAGGCAGGCAGGCAGGCGCGGGGTGAGCTTCTAAGTCATGGGGGGGGGCACCGTGCCCTGGGACGCCTCAGCTGGCCCCAAGAGCCGCAGCGCTGGGCTTGGAGAGAGTGGCTCTGGTGGCACTCCGAGCCACACTTCCCTGAGAGTTAGCTCCATCGACTCGAATGGCATTTACTTCTGAGTAGACAGGCATAGGCTTGGGCTCGCAGGCTCCGATCCTAGCCACAGGTACCTGAGTAAGCCCCACTGACTGCCATGGGCCTTACTTCTGAGTAGACAGCCGTAGGCTTGGGCGCTCAGGCTCCGATGCTAGCCACTCTTTCCTGGGAGTAAGCCCCACTGACTGCAGTGGGATTGGCTTCTGAGTAGACAGGCATAGGTTTGGGTCTCTGCACGCTTTCCCGGGAGTAAGCCCCGTGGCCTGTCGTGGGGTTTGCTGCCTCTCAGTGTGTGTGTGTGTCTGTCTGTCTGTCTTTCCCCCACAGGCCGCGGCTCGGCAGGATGTCCCCGGCGGGCTGGGTGGCGCTGGCGGCGCTGGCGGGCTGCCTGTCGGAGGGCGCGCGCGGCGGCCCGGGCGCGGGGGCGTTGGCGGGGCAGACGGCGCCGCAGCCGGACCCCTGCTACGACGAGCACGGGCAGCCGCGGCGCTGCATCCCGGACTTCGTGAACGCGGCGTTCGGCAAGGAGGTGAAGGTGTCGAGCACGTGCGGGCGGCCCCCGGCGCGCTACTGCGTGCTGGCGGAGAAGGGCGAGGAGCGGAGCCGCACCTGCCACGTGTGCGACGCGGCGGACCCGAAGCGCGCCCACCCGGCCGCCTACCTGACGGACCTGAACAACCCGCACAACCTGACGTGCTGGCAGTCGGAGAGCTTCGTGCAGCACCCGCAGAACGTGACGCTGAGCCTGGCGCTGGGCAAGAAGTTCGAGGTGACCTACGTGAGCCTGCAGTTCTGCTCGCCGCGCCCCGAGAGCATGGCCATCGCCAAGAGCATGGACGGCGGCCGCAGCTGGACGCCCTTCCAGTTCTACTCGGCGCAGTGCCGCCGCGTCTACGGCCGCCCCAGCCGCGCCGCCATCACCAAGCAGAACGAGCAGGAGGCCGTCTGCACCGACTCGCACACCGACATGCGCCCGCTGGCCGGCGGCCTCATCGCCTTCAGCACGCTCGACGGCCGCCCCTCGGCGCACGACTTCGACAACTCGCCCGTGCTGCAGGACTGGGTCACGGCCACCGACATCCGCGTCGTCTTCAGCCGCCTGCACACCTTCGGCGACGAGAACGAGGACGACTCCGAGCTCGCCCGCGACTCCTACTACTACGCCGTCTCCGACCTGCAGGTGGGCGGCCGCTGCAAGTGCAACGGGCACGCCTCCCGCTGCCTGCGCGACCGCGACGACCAGCTCGTCTGCGACTGCAAGCACAACACCGCCGGCCCCGAGTGCGACCGCTGCAAGCCCTTCCACTACGACCGGCCCTGGCAGCGCGCCACTGCCCGCGAGGCCAACGAGTGCGTCGGTGAGTGCGGCGGGGCGGGGATGCGGGCGGGCAGCCCCTCACACCCGGTGTTGGGCGGGCAAACCAAAGTGCTTCTTTACCCTGCGAGTAATTGGCCTGTGGAACTCCCTGCCACGGGGTGTGGCGATGGTGCCCTGGAACTCCCTGGCACAGGATGCAGTGATTGCATCTGGCCTGTGGAACTCCCTGCTGCAAGGGGGTGATGGTGGCACCCGGCCTGTGGAACTGCCTGGGATGGGCACGGTGATGGCATCTGACAAGCCCTGATGTGTATGTGCAACCTCCTGGTTTTAGAAGTGGGCTACCTCAGAATGCCAGGTGCGAGGGAGGGCACCAGGATCAGGGTGACCAGATCCAATGGAGGACGGAGTGCTTCTACCTTTAACCGTTGTGCAGAAGAGGGAATTTGCGCAGGTGCAGCTCAACATGGAAGGGTTGGAAAAGCTGCACCTGCCCAAATTCCCTCTTCTATACCAGGGATGGGCTGACTTTCAACTTTAGGGATCATGGACCTTTAACACTTGTGTAGAAGAGGGAATTTCAGCAGGTGCAGCTTGCTTTCTCACAGGTGACAAACTGTGCCTGCTGAAATTCTCTGTTAAAGGTCCAGGATCCCTAAAATTGAAAGTTTGCCCAGCCCTCTTCTGTACCATGGCCTCCATTGGATCTGGTCACCCTGACCAAGATGGAGGTCTCTTGTTGCTCCCTGAGGCATCTGGTGGGCCACTGTGAGGTGCAGGAAGCCGATCTAGATGGCCGCATGGCCTGATACAGCCAGGCTGTTCTGATGTTCCTATGTTTCCACATTGCACGTGGGGGCGGAGGGAGAATTGGCAGCAGCTACGCTACTGGGCTGCCCATTCACCTGCCAAGGTGCAACAGGCCTCTCTCATCACCTGCATGCCTGCTAGCTGGGAGAGAGGTTCCCCTGCTGAGTCAGGAGGGAGTCAGGCACTCTGGACATACTCAGAGGCTCCCTGTCTTTCACTTGTTGGCTTATTGGGATGCTTCCCACCTGTTCCTTTAAGGCTGCCATCCTATCCCACACTTTCCTGGAAGTCAGCCTCATTGACTATGACAGAACTGAGTTCTGAGTAGACACGCGGAGGATTGGGCCCCAAAACAGTAGAAGCAGAATGGTTTCTTTTACATTCTGCCTCTGAGCCTTGGAGGGGTACCTATTCAGACTGACTCCACTTTAGAGGCCTCCTCTCCACCCATATCCCAAATGTGTGATTGATTGGAGATGGAGCCCTGCCTTCGAAACAGTGGCACAGATTCTGGGGTCTTTGGGCTTGGGGAGGCTGCCTAAGGCTGAAATGCTGTCCTCACTTTCCTGGGAATAAGTGCCATTGACTATAATGGAACTTACTTCTGAGTAGACAAGCTTAGGCCTGGGGCTTGTCCACTTCGAAGTAAGTCCCATTATAGTCAGTGGGGCTTACTCCCTGAAAGTGTGGCTAGGATTGGGCTCATGGTCAGGGGGAGAGCTTTCCCTGTGGGCTTTCTGCTGGCCACACAGTCCATGGGGCAAAGCATCCTTGTTGTTCAAAGCAACCCCGGTTGGCAAACCTACACCTGGAACTCCTTCCTGCTCCTGGATGTCCCTTCAGTGGGGGCGAGGGGCAGACACGCTTAGTGGGGCTTTCTCCTCCAGTCCCTCTGTGCGCTTTGGGACTGCTGAGCTCTCTTTCTGCAGCAGGATTACAGGGGCAGACTCTAACCTTAGTAGAGTGGCGGGGGTTGGGAGGAAGGGTGACTCGGTCTGGGGTGCCTAGTTCCTTCCCTCTCTTGCTGGCTTTCACCCTCATCCGCCCTCCAATCATCTTCAGCACAAATCTCTTGGCTCTTTCAATGAAGCCTGGTAGGAAATGAGTGTCCAGGTGGCCTTTCCCCCCTCAGCACAGCATGGGCTGAAGACATGGTGCCCACAGGTCCTCTTTGTCCAGGACATGTCCTCTTTTTTGGCCTCAAGTCATGGAAAAGGACTTAAATGTCCTCCTTTCCCTGCCCCTGCAGGCAGCACAGAGCCTTCTTGCAATTAATAAATTCTATGTAATGTAGTTTTAAATGTAATAGTAAATAATCTGGTGTTTAAATGAACCACATGAAATCCACAGTTGAATGTTTTTAGCTTTTGTTTTGTCACATCCTTCATTTTTCTTGGATGTCCTAAATTTTGGGGTGTCTGGTCCTCTTTGGCACTTATGACATCTGGTTTCCAGCAAGGCAGGAAGCATCCTCTTGAGCTGTGTTCCCAGAGACATTTCACAGAAGAGGTCTGGGGAGAGAGGGAGGGAGTGAACAGCAGCATCTCTGCATGCTCCAGGTTCCGGCTTGCCAGGCCAGTTCTCCTTGCAGTAGAACATTTTCTCTGAAAGCATTTGGTGCAGCCCACCCCAGTTCCCAAACTGCCCAGATTTGCAGCCAAATGATCCCTCCCGCAATGAAACTCCCAACTTTGCTCCTCTTTGGCTGCATGGGCCAGCCAGTGGTTGCTGATAGGACCACTTGAACTGAACCAAAGAAGAGATACCCCAGCAGGGTTCTTAGTGGTTGACTCCACAGAGGAATCTGGCAGGGTTGCACCTCTTCTGTCCTTTTTGCTGTTTGCCCTTGACAGTCCTTAAAACACTCAGCAGTGTTTTGGGAACATGAAGCCATGGAGCTGCTGTTTGTTTTTAATACTCAACTTCATTAACATCCTTAGCACTTTAGTTTTAAACCTGTGATTTTGGAAGTAACTCCATGGATTAAAATGCATCCTGCTTAGAATTCAGCCTGTACTAGAAAGACTCACTGATTCTAAAAGAACGTACTTTCAAAACACACCCAGGGCATAATCTGAACCAACCTTCCAGTACCCAGGTGAGGGCAATGCAGCTCTGAGGTAAGGGAACAAACATTCCCTGACCTTGAGGAGGCCCCCATGACTGCTCCCCCCACTGCAGGATGTAGCACATATACCATTGGCACAGCTGAGTCAGTGCTGGAAAGTTGGTTAGTGTACTTGGAAGTATGGGTTTGAAAGTGTGCTCCTTGGTAAAAATACTTAGGATTAAAACATAAGCATACTTACCAAGAAGTCAACTCCACTGAAATCAATTTTACACCCTCTGAATAAACATGGCAAGGAGGCAGCTGTAAAAATATATATACATATAACCAAATATTAAGTACAACTTGGTTTGTGAAATTTGTTTGTGAAATTAATAAGAATATTTTTATCCTTTTTGTATACTCACGATGTAAATATTCTCCTATATTTGAACTGCAGTGGTTTGCAAAGTAACTATCATTCCTAGGAAGCACTTCCTAACATGTTTTCAGTAATGCATAATTTTGACTGCAATCTTATACAGACAGGCTGCCCAATCCAATCCCTGGCAGCTCTGCTGGGGTGCCAAAATGGCTTTTGTCCCCTTCCCCCAAGTAAAGTTGCAGGAGCTGCAATGGAACTCCTCCATTCGGCGCTGGTGCAGTCCAGAGGAGCTCCATGGGCTTCTCACCCCTACACACCACAGGATCCTCCTGTTCCCTCCACCCTCCTCCTGCTCCAGTTCCTCCTCCTGCCCATCTTCCCTCATCCCCAAGCCCTCACTGCCACCTGGACCTCTGGGCAGTGTCTGTCCACTGCTGAGCCAGTGCCAGTTCCTCTCAGGGCATCATGCCGTAAAGCACCCAGCACTGGTGCTGGAGATCAACCAGATTGGATTGGGCCCACTTTCTTCTGAGTAAAAATGCGTAGGATTGTGCTGTCAGTTTCCTATCTTGTTTTGTATGAATTGTTCACTGAGAGAGGTGTACATCATAATACTGATTTAAATATGATTGTACCCTAATTTATTGGGGAAGTAACCTATTCAGGAGCCAATACAAGATTCACAGATGGAAGAGCTCATTTGCTGCCTCTGGATCAACTCTATACACATCACCCCACTGACTCTCCAGCCCTGACCCCAGCCCAACCCCCCAGTTCATGCAACCTCTACCTAGTTAAACCACCTTCCAGGTTTGTCATTGCTGTGTATCTTTCTCACACTCTTTTTAAAGCACGCTTTGTCGTGCTGCAGAAGAACTGGGCAGGTTCTATCCCTGCTCCCTTCATCCACACTGACAATATTTCACACCCCTCTTGGAGCTTCTTGAATCAGGCAGTTGTATTATGAAATCCTGTTCTCATAATGCAGTTAAACCTGTACTCATTCACAGTGAAAAGAGAGCTTGGGGAGGGAGCTTGAATTCTGCTTTTCTGTCTGTTGGAAGAATGGCAGCATGTGAGCTGAGCCACCCAGGTCAGCAAGTGTGTTAATGTTGACCTCCATCGGTTGAGGGAATTTGTTGCTGGTTTAAGGCTTGTGGGCTGCTCCCTCCTACTGTTACTAGACCTCATGTTTGACTAACTTCTATACGCGTCTTCTTGTTTTTGCCTTTGTAACAATGGCTGCACTCCATTTTGCCCAATCCCCTGCAAAAAATGTGCTGGCACCTGGCAGAATACACATTCCCCTGGCATGTGCTATCTCAAAATCTCCATAAAGGGCTTTGAGACAGGCGTGCTGGCAGGAAGGCCAGAACCTTCCCCCTGGCGACAACAGTCACAGGGAAGCTGGCCAAGCCAGGTAAGTCTGGCCCAGGAGTGGGGGGAGGGCAGGGAGCAGGGTGGGAGGATTGGGCCCAAGAGGGGGCTGAGATTGGCAGCACCAGTGTGTGCCGTATTCAAACCCCTCCTCAGGTCTAATCCTCCTGCACAGATCAAAGTGGACTTGCACCAGCGATATCACTGGCGCAGATTTGAGTTGACCCATTTCGGCTGCTAGGGCTTATCCCAGGGTAAGTGGACAAATGTCCCCTTACCATGAGGAGATCACCAGAAGCCAAAAATCCCCTGCAAGACATAACAGAAGCCCCGCCTGCTTTAATCCCTCAGCTCTGCTAACATCCTCTGTATCTAGCCTTCCAACCCAGTTAACTTTGCATAACCTTCAGTAGAGGCTCACCAGATGTATGGCTGCCATCTTCACACTCTATTTGATGCACATAAAGAGAATAATAGACAGTACATTTTGAGAAAAGAAGTACCTTCAACTGTCCCAGCACCTATTCCATGGCACAGTGGCAGCAGAAAAGTTTAACATAAGTCACGGTCCTTATAGTTGTCCCCACTGAGGTCCTACGTGGTCTAAATCAGGTATGTAGCTTCCCGAGAAAGTGCTGGAATAGACATGATGTGGAGATCTGTGCTTGAACCTTGCATTGCCTTGTTTTTTACTTGGAAGCAGTTGCAGGGAAGGGAACAATTCCCCCCCCCCCAGTTGTGGTGCTGAGAGAAGGGCTGTTGAACTTTCTTCCCCTTGTGCCATATTCCTGATCTACCCTTTCTCCCAACTGAAAGTTCTTTTAAACTCTCTGGGGGAAAGTAGAGTCATGATGCTGGTAAGTTCCATAGTTGTTTTTTTTCCCCCTCCTCTCCAAGGGGACTTACAGCAGCTTCAGATGTATGATTTACTCAGGTAAATAGTGCAGTAAGGAACAGTTAAGCAAACCTTCCTGCACACCATTGCCCCAATTCAAACTGGAGTCCCTCCCATTTGCCTTAAAGCTGAATGAATGAATGAATAGTTAGATCATCTGATCATGAATCTCTCACATCATGTCTGTTGTGCTCTCAACCAAAATGAACAGCTTTGGCTTTGTTGCCTTAAAACAGGAGGTTTTACCTGCAAGTTGGACCTGCAAGTTAATTCACAACCACTGTTCTTATGAATTTCAGGTGTCAGCTCCAAACATAACTCTGGGCCATCACTATGTTAGACAGTGAAGTAGGCACTTCAGCCAACAGAATTTGGCCCAAATCCTGTCAGACTTTCCTGCACTGACATAGCTGTGCCAGTGGAGCCTGTGCTGCATCCTGCAGTTGAGGGGGCAGTTACAGAAGCCTCCTCAAGGTAAGGGAATATTTGTTCCCTTATCTCAGAGCTGTGTTGCCCTTACCTCAGTGATTGAAAATTGGTTAGGATTGTGCCCTTTGTTGTACAGGTGCAGCCTATTTATCCACAAATTTTTATCTGCAGATTTGTCTCAATGAGAATGGGGTGGGGTACTGAATGTCACACACACACCTTTGTCTCCTTTGCCCTGCGCTGGCGTCTCCCTCCTTTTCCAGGCAGCCCAAAACATTGCAAAAAGGCTCTGCCTCGCCCAGGCAGGGAATAGCCCTGGAAGAGGTTCCCCTTGCAAAGGAACAGTAACATTCCTGGAGCCCCTGAGCCAGCAAAGAGGCTGAAGAGGGGAAGGGGGGGGGCAAGAACCTCTGTAGCCAGAACATGTGCAGGGAGGTGGAGGTGGGACTCTCTCTCTCTCTCTCTCTCTCTCTCTCTCACACACACACACACACACACACACACACACACTGGGGTGGCGCGTAGCAGCAACAGAGGGGATTGCTTTAAAGAACCCAGGGAGTGTTTGCCGAATCCCCCCCCCCCCCAGATGGTGCAGGCTATCACAAAGCCTTCCTACCAAGCAAAGCATGCTATTTACAGCCCAATCCTCTCCACACTTTCCTGGGAATAAGCCCCATTGACTGGAATAGGGCTTACTTCCAAGTAGAAACACATAGGGCTGGACTCTTAAAAGATCAGCATCTAACCTGTGAAAGAAGCCAGGCAGCTGGCAATGGGGAGAGCTCAGGAGGGGGGAGGAGAGGGGATTGCTTTAAAAAACCCAGGGAGTGTTTGCCAAATTCCCCCCCCCCCCCCCTTGATGCAGGCTCTTGGAAAGCCTTGGAGAGACAGGTGATGGTGAGCAGAGAGCCAGTCTACAAGTCCCAGAATGCTCCAGGGCAGAGGAGTTTCCATGATGGTGGCTGGGAAGATTGCAGGAGAAGAACCTGCAGGCTGTTGGGAGACTGCCTGGGATACAGAGGCTTCCCAAGCAAGCTCACCATTCCAACTGTGAAAGAAGCAGGACAGCTGGCAACAGGAGGGCTGAGTACGGAGGGGAGGAATTGAGAACAGCTGCCTTAGTTTCCTTCCAACAGGAAGTGTCAGGCTGCAGCCTATTTGCTCTATGGACTCTAACTCTATGGACTCAGCACAACGTGTTTTTTGTTAATTGCGCTGAGTCACGGAATGGAACTAACACAGATAAATAGGCTCTACCTGTACTTCTATTTAACAATCTTATATTTTTTAATGGGATGACATGTTTATGGATTTTTCACCTTCATCATTCACATGTATGTCTTGGATAAGTCCTAAAGTTCCTTATAAGGAGCTTATAAGGGTCTGAGGTCTAAAATTGTTGAGGTAAGGGGAGAGTTGTGAACAGATAACAAATCAGGCCTCTTTTTTTTTTTTTTTTTAAGGAGTCTTTCAAAATCCCTTTTAAACATTTTTTAAGGGTAAATGCAGCTGGGAAGCAATCATAATTGGGACCACTGCCCTGCTGTTGGGGGTATTGTGCCCTTTTCATCCTGTGCCATTTTCCTAATCCAATTACATGACAAGTGGAATCTGTTGTTTGCCAGAAAACACACAGGTATTAGGCAAATGGTGCAGAGGGAATGTGTCAGACTCCCATCCTCTGGCACTGCAGACCTGATCTGAACTGGCAGCCCCCCACATCTGCATTTACTCTTTAGAAAAAGGCAGAACATCTTATCATGGATCTCTCACTATCTGGTTGCACCTTTAGATGGGCTGTCTATCCATGATCTCAGAATTTCCTTCCAATTCATGTAGCGTAGATAAGGTCAGAAAACAGGGCTTTTCCCCATTTGCATAAGGCTCATTTTGTCTGCAAAATCATGTTGTTGAATAGACAGTGTGTGCTATTTATTTTGACTTTCACATCATCGGCAGCTGAAGTAGCAACTGAAGTAAAGCAGCACATGCACAGTTCCATTGATGCCATTAAATCACAATCAGATGTGACTTTAGGCAGTTTTTACTTTTCTTTGACATTATTTATTCTTTGCAACATTTATATCCCATTTTTCTTATCCCTAACTGGTAACTCAAAGTTGTTTGGTCTTGAATAACAAGAATAATAACAAAGCAAGAAAATATTTGCAGCATTATAGCAAATTTGGCTCTCTGTGATTTCTTCACTTAGAAAATGAGTACAGCTAAATAGGTCATAATTAATATAAAATGCTGACATGGACGTTTGTTTAAAATCCTGCATTTTAAAGACTTTTCTTCAACTACAGTGCAGTTTGTTGTCCAGTCAGCTAGTCAGCAGCCAGTATGTGCTCTATAGCATGTTTCTATAATATATACTTTTATTTGTTTTATGAATGAAACAGCCCAATCCTATCCACCACCAGCCTCAGACCATGCAGCTCTGTTGATCGAGCACATGCTGCATGCTGCCGGGGGGGGGGGGGCAGTGACCAAATGGCCCAGGAGAAGTATGCAAAAATATTTTTTACTTCTCTTTCTGTAGGCTGCCCATAGGAGATACCAATGGGTCTCCCTATGCCAGCTCTTTTGCTGGCGTAAATCTAAGGAGCCTCCTTGGGGAGGGGGCTTCGGGCTGGGAAGTGGGGGCAAGATCTTGGTGTGCACGGCTGCCACTAATATCCTCCCCCTCCTGTCTCGGAACTGTCACTCACAGGACATTCATGCTGGTGGCTTCAGCCCTCCAAATAGTGCAGCAGCTACTGCACTACCAGCCCTGGCTTTATGGTGGTGGATTGTGAGATTCACCACCATAAACCCAGCATAAGATTGGACTGCAAGTGGCACATTATGGTTCTTAGTGTTGAGTTTTTCAAAAGCAATATGGGTTCTGAACTGTTGATAATACTGTACTGTATAACTTAATTCCAGCCTTGCTGAAAGTATTTGTAGTTGTAGGAAGGGTTAAGAGAACAGATAAATAGACAGCATCATGTTATTCCAGCTTTTGCTGAAATAGCTTCCAGAAGAATTCTGAAGTGTGAAGCTCAGTTCTTCTCTCCTGAGAATAATCTGTTTTCAGAAACAATCTAAAAAAAGAGTAATGTAGCTTTACAGCTATAATGGCCCCCCATGAAACAAGAGCCTTCTTTAATTCAGCTGCACCTTAGACCTTTGTCAGCTGGCATATCTATATGAAGGTCAGTGGAAATAACCCTATATGATGAGTGCATTCTCCATTGCAGATGATGTTCATAGATAACAATGCTAAATAATGTAAAGGAGTATGCATGGTACCCCATGCAATTCTAAAATGCCTTTTCTTTCTTTGTCTCACATTTAATCAAGAATAACATTATCCCCCAGGAGTTCAAGCTTGGGGAAGTCTATTAAAAATACTTCTAGGGGGTCTGAGAGAAACTGGATTTTTTTCAGAAGGAGACACAAAGTTTGCGGCTGTCTTAATCCACTCCCTATGAAGAATGACCTAATTCAGCAACCACAGCCAGAACTATGCAAGAGGCACCTGTAATTTAAAACCACTGCAAATCAAGGGTGTGAAAATCAGTCCCATGGTATTCATTTTGTGTTGGTTTTACCTGTGATATTGCCCATGTAATGGTAGTGAAGCACAGCAAGCATATTAGGCATCTCTTAGCCACCAGAGTCCCCAGACTCTCCAAATCCCTGCAAAAGAAAATTGCTTAAAGTATCCTGAGTGTATAAGTTAAACAAGAAATCCTTAGTGATAGTCACTGATAAGAATATGAGGAACATCTAATGATGGTGAAAGGGATGTAAGCAAATGTAATCCCATTGTGTTCAGAGGAGACTTGTTCCTAAGAGAGTGTAGACAGGATTGCAACCTGGTTCTTCCCCCCTCTAAGCAAACTCACTTATTAAGCCATCAGACAAACATATTTCAGAATATCCAGTACAGTATCTGCACAAAGAGCTGTTGTTATAATGGGTAGGATTTGTTTGGAGAAAGGAGTCGTATATCACAAGGTCATCCGGAACTGTAACACATCTCTGGGCCAGGGATGTGTAGTGGGTGGGGAGGCAGGTGAGGCAGAGTCTCCCCACCTGTATCCTTTGAAAAGCACCACCACCATGTGAGATGCCTAAACACCCACAACCCACGTGCGTGGGTGCTTGGGCGTTTCACACGGTGCCTGTGTTTTTCAAAGAACTCTGGTAGGGAGACTCTACCTCACCTGCCTCTCCACCCACTGCACGTCCCTGCCCTGGGCACGAAGACAAATTTGGTTTCACTTATTTAGGGGCTTTTGGCAAGGGAGTCTCTCTCTTTCAGTCTCTCTACTTATGCTGCAGTGATGGTTGCTGTGGTGGAGGCAACTTCTGTCTCCATTTTCCTTCCCAGGATGATGGGTTGGTGTTGATAGGAGTAAAAGGAGTGTGAGAGAGTTGTACTCTGCTCCCTCCACTGCTACTTAAGTCCTTTCCATTAGGAAATGGGATCACGCCTTTGCATTGCTGGAAATCTTCTATTTCCCATTGAGAAGGGTTCCTGATGGCAATGTGAGTAGTCCTGCTCCACGCACTATTTATGACCTATGTATTAAGCCTCTTCCTGTCTACTGCGAATGGCAACAAGGTCAGGCAAATGAGCTCCTCCAGTAGGACTATGCAGGTGCCTCACAATGCTGACCACTGATACCAGTCCCATACAGGGACATAATTGTATCCCTATTGGATCCCTGTCAGTGAGGTTCAGGTCAGCCAGTATTGGGGATAGAGGGCAAGTTTTACAATTGTCTCAAGGCCATTGTGCTATTTTTCTATTGGATGGAGTGGCAACCATTCATTTATGTGACAGAAATTAGAGGCATGTACTCAGGTACTTTTCTGGGGTGAAAGTTAAATCTTACCAGAAACTCCTACTATACCCTGAAAATCAAAGTCTCTCTTATAAGATTAGTCTGGCACTGCATTTGCATAGCATAGTAGAGTTTGTATCTCGGATTACGAGTGTGACACTTTGGGACCTTGTTTTTATTAATTTAATTTAAAACAGTTATACCCTAAATGTTTAAGCAGCTTACAATACTTGATAAATATATAATACAATATAAAATTTAAAAAATTAAACATTTAAAATCTAAAACATAATTTAAAAGCCAGCGCAGCAAACAATATTACAATTCTACAAATCCATTTTTAATTTATAGAGACGTCTAATAATTCTGAAAGCATGTTATAGCCTACAAATTGTGTATAACCTTTACCATAATCTCCCTTACTGCAGCTTCGGGCTTCTTGATACATTATTGGGTGTGGGCAATTTGGTCCCAGGAAGGGGTGGGATTGGTGGCACTGTTGTGCACTCTGTCGTATCCCCTGTCCCGGGCCTGATTCCCTGACACAATGTGATCTTGCACCAGCAATATCGCAGGTCTGAGATGACCCATAGTGGCTGCTGGGGTCCCAGAGCAAGGGGATAAATGTTCCCTTACCCCAAGGAGACTCCAACAGATGAAATTTCCCATGAGATGCAGCAGAGTCCGTCAGTGGCATCACTAGGGTTCGCGTCACCCGGTACGGGATGCCAGCGCGTCACCCCCCATGCAGTGGGTGGGGCAGTACACCAGGTGGTGGGCATGGTGATGTACCATCACTCCACCCCCATTGGTTTTTTGGCTGTACCCTTTGATAGAAAAAAGATAGAACACATTCTGCATGAAATTATGCATTGATTGATATATAACATGCTGGTATTATTCCTCCAAACTGTGATTTTAGTGATTTTGATCGCTAGTTGTGTCACACACACTCCAGGGTGTCAACTTACTAACACCTTATTGCAGCAGTTCTCAAACTTAGCACTGGGACCCACTTTTTAGAATGACAATCTGTTCAAGACCCACCAGAAGTGAGGTCATGGTGGAAGTGACATCATCAGGCAAATTAAAATAAATAAGTATAATTAAAGTAAAACAAATAATTAAATAAGCAGAAGCCAGCCCTGGTCCACCAAGTGAATTTCCCCTGTAGCCTGCCTGCAATAACACCCCCCCCCCCAAAAAAAAACCAGTAAGGTTTTCAGCCCTACCCAGTGCCCAGTTCAAATTAAGAACTTCTGTTTAAACCAGATCACTGTCAGGATCCACCTGGCTTTGCAAGTCTCAAAAAGGTTCACCTTATCAGCTGAAGCCTCTGTTTTGATCCTTTTTGGGGGGGGAGGCTGCCTTGTGTAGCACTTGTTTAGCTCCAGGTGCATAGGATCAGGACCATTCTGGTAGCCTTGCACTCTCCTTCACCTGATCTTCCACACCACTCAAGGTGTGTTTGCTTACTCGCAAGTAAATGCAACCGTGAAGCTTAGTTTTGCTTTCCATAGGGCTCAATACATTTGTCTGCTTGGAGGGAGGGACTTCCTTCTCAGGTGTTTTTTGGGGCTGCATTCATTGGATCAGGACCATTCCGGTGTTGTTGGATTCCTCTCAGCCTGCCCTTTCGGATGGACTAAGGCAAGTTCACCTACTCGCATGTAAACGTGCGATATGGCTCACTTTCACTTTCTTTAGGACTCCATGCATTTTTTGTTCTCCAGTTTTTTGGCCAAAACTTTTGATAGAAAGGAGATAGTTCACTCTGGTTTTTTGCATTGCATTCCACTCAAAATTCTGCATCAAACGGTGTATAATATGATGGGGTTACTCCTAACCACTGCGATTTTAGTGTGTCACCCCCCAGTGCACATCACCCAGTGCGGCCCGCACCCCCCCCCCCGTGCCAGTACTGCTGCATTGCATGCAGACATTTAGTTTAGGATTGAGCTGCCCACGTGCATAGGACTTGCTGTGACTCCTTAAAAAAATGTTGTTAGGCTCTAATGAGCTCTGTTGGGAAAACATACACTTTATGTGAACATAATTGTTTCTGCTCCAAATCTAAATTGTAATGAAGCTGTCAGTGAGGTATATATTATGATTTCCATATGTATGGTTACTTCTAACAATGCATACTCCTAATAATAACTACTCCTAAGACCCAAGAGTAATATGGGGATGTGTACGGAAGCAAGGTCATAAAGAAGACTATAGCTAAGTTAGGTGAGTGAGTTTCAGCCTCAGCCTCAGCCTCCTTTCTCTGATTCAAGCTGCTGGCCCTAGCTAGTTTGCCCAGGTTCCTTCTCCTTCACCCTTCCTCCATGCAGCTGTCCTTTTTAAGACTTGCTGTTCTCCAATTCCTTTTTCCCTTGGCTCTGCTATAGTCTGCTCATTTGCTACCTTTCCTCAGAAAGCCTCTTTGACTTTTCTAACTTCACCACTGCTTTCACCCAGCTTTCTTTTTCCTGTCCAATGCTTCTCCTCCTTTGCTGGGCTCCTGAAATATTTTCCCTCAACTTCCTTGGTTTCCTCCATTAAGTTTCTGGGCTACCTCCTTCTTCCATCCTTCCTTCCCTTGTTTCTGACTTCTCTCCTTTCCCCAAGATCCTGCATCCTTCCCCTTTTCTCTTCCAGTCTAGTCACCTGGGTTTCTAACCATGCAGATATCTGTGAGTGGGTTGTGGGAGCTGATCTCCTAACTACTCACCCAGTATTGGTAACTCAAATCTACCTACTCGCCTTTTTGTGTTTGTCTCCATTAAGATTTCTGGGATGAAAGGGGTATTTAGGGACAGAGATGGCCCAAGATCTTTAGCACCAAATGGTGTCAACCTGCTGCTATTGCCACCTGCTCACCATCACTGCTTCACTAGGATTTGAAATGGAGTGAGGGGCAGAAGAGGAAGAGGGGAGAATGGTGGGTCGAAGCATCTTCCCACCACTCTTATCTCCTCTGCTTTCTCTTGCTCCATCTACTCCTCTTTTTCAATTCTGAGAGAGGTAGTGGGAGGGGGGGCAGGTGGGGCAACACCCCCTGCTGTTCATTTGCTTCCTGATTGCCTCACTTTACCTCATCGTGAGGGCAGCCCTGCTGGGAGAGTTTTCTTTCCGATGAAAAGTGGTAAGTTCTCAAAACTTCATCTATGATTTTTCCTGGCCTCCTGGTTTTCTGAATGTAACTGTCTTAATGGTAACTCTCTCCCATATTAGTGATGTCATTTAGGAGAAGATGGGGAATAGACATTTAACTGTGCACTGACACATGGGAAGCTTTAGAAGGGCAGAAAGGTTCTGCTTGTTGTTGGGTCTGTCTTATGGCTTACATATGGTAGAAAGTGAAACTATTGCCCGATTTAGTGATCAATAGACAGTACTAGATTCCAGAAGAATCAGGGACATTATGCTCAAATTCTGACTACAGATAGGGGTAGACTGGTCTAGTGGGGATGAACATCAGAGGACACAAAGAATAAAAGTATGTTTATTATGAAAACATACATGTGTGTATGCAGCACGTTTCAGGGTGGCTGAACTTTTTCAGGCACACAAACATTTCAAAGGGCATGTTGTCCCACTTGCTGGGAGAATGATAAGGCATGAGGCTTGTGCAAGTTACCACAGCTAGTGGGACCACTTGCCCTTTGAAATCCTTCTGTCCCTGAACACGTGCATTAAAAAAAAAAATTCACGCCCTCTAGAGTTCATCTCCATTTTATTCAGCTTTCTTTTCCTGACTCAGTGAAGTGCCACCTCTGGACCCTGGGTCTGTTGGCTTTGCCTTGAGTTATCTGAATGTATGAGCGTGCGTTAGGAACACTGAACGTGACAAAACAAGAGTGCAAAAGCGGTTCATGCTAGATGAGGATTTTTATTTAGCGTCCACAGTATCTGCAAATACCTCTGCAGTACTCTCAGTATCCAGCACATCTCTAGGGGCCATAGATTTGTAACAGATTACATGCTTTGGCTGCAGAAAGTTCCCGGTTCAAACACTAATATTTCCAGTAGGGCTTGGAAAATACCCCTTCTGAACTGCTGGAGAGCCACAGTCTAGCACTGTGTGGACAGCATTGACTCAGACCAATGGGTCAGTGTTTGTAAAAGGCAGCTTTCTATGTTCATGTTAGTAAAGGCTGTAGTTTATCTTCATATCTCAGAATCCCTGGGGAATATTGTCCCTGTTGAAATTTCTGTGATGCTTGTCCAATGACCTCTCAAACCCCAAAGGGCTCACTTTCCTCCGTGCTTAAAGAAAACCAGCATCTGAGGGGTTAACAGGGGTTACATGATTAGTGATGTGGTCTTGGTGGGAAAGGGCATTCTTAGTCCCTTGTGGAAAGTCGGTTAAGTACCTTGTAAATGTGTAAACAGTCTAGTTCTATAATTTATCTCCTTTTAGCCTGTAGCAGCTGCAGGAGGGACACTGCTGGAATTCTCATTAACACCTTGGGGGTCAGCACAGCCTGCTACTGCCAGCCAGCCCAGCCCGCTTTGGGAACCTTGCAGTGGACAATGTGTTATGAGCAAGGGAGCTCCTTTTGTACAGGTCTGTCACATCAAAGAGGGCATTTTTGTATGTAAAACTCTCTTCATCCTTATCAGGTCTTTATAAGAACAATCAACATAACTTCTTTTGTAACAGTTTGAGAAGGTACTGTGGCACAGATTCAGGGCTTGCTGAGCCAACACATTTCTCGAACTCCTACCTGACTCTGTAGCAGTGTTTCTCGACACTTGTCCCCTGCCCTACCACTTGGCACGGTCCACAGATTGGAAGTACCACCAGACATAACTGGCGATGACGTCATTGCCAGTTACTTCTGAATTGGGAGATCACAAGCAATGTGACAAACATGGGTAAGAGGCTCAGGGCAGACGGGAGAGCTTTGTCGAGCATGTGAAAAGCACACACTGGAGCTCTGTCAGCTGAGCCGAGCTGAGCCTCCTACTGTTGCTTGATGCATTGCATTGCTAGTCTCACTGCCAGGCGGCAAGGGCCTGGGGCTCCCACGAGTACCACTGGACTCCACCTCAACTACCACCTGTGGCATGAGTACCACTGGTTAAGAAACACTGCTATAGAGAGAAAATTTTAAACCTGAAAAACTAAATTAAGTTTATAGTAGTGATTGGCCAATAGTTTCCACAAATTTGTATCCAGGCAGATAGAGGTACCTACTAAATTCTGTTGTGGAAGGATATGTAATAGATGAAATCTATGCCTTTTTAGTTATTATTTGAAACTGTATTTGAATATCAGTTGCATTGGCTGGAAGTCATAACAATAGAACCATTAAAATATGTACTGATTAAAAAGTACAAGGGACATATCAGCTAGTATTGCCTGGCCAGGTTACTTGCCAGCCACAGAAGGTTCAAAACTCAGAGCATAAACTTAAAAGCAAAATTGCACCCACATAAGAATCAAATACCTTCTTTAATGCATGAAGCTTTCCAGAGTCATTGCATACTTCTTCAGGAATATTAGTAGAAGAGTGTCAAGTGATAGTAAAGCTGATAGTAAAGTCGGCCAGGGCTTCTGAACTTCTTGCTGGCATCCTTCAGTCTCGGAAGACTATGGTATCGCACTCTGAATGGTGGTTCTGGAACAGAGTGTCCTCTCCAGTGCGTGAAGCCTGGGTAAAGTAGATATGGAGGATAGACTGTTTCCCATGCAGCAAATCCCCCCTCTCCACGTCGCTGAAATGGTCCAATGGAAAGGCAGAAGCCAATATGGTTGGTTCCAGCGGCGTCGCAGGAGTTGCCAGAACGTGACTGTGTTCAGTCATGAACTGCCTCAGGGACTCCGGCTCTGGATTTTACCTCAAGGTTGACTCCTGAAGCCTTTTCCATAACTGGATGTAGCCACAAGGCAGTGGAGGTTTGGGATCAGAGTTTTCCTTCTCTCAGATGAGCTACCTTCCCAGGCTAATGAGTCCCATCTACCGGGTGGCTGTTTAGTCGCCTCTTAGGACAAGTACAGCCAAACTGAGGGCCTATTGTTATCCCCAACCTCCAGGGGAAGCTTCTGAACTAATGAATAATCAAAATCAAAGAGCAATGGTTTATTTAGAGGAAATGGATAATAAAATCAGAAAAATAAACATAACTATTGGGCAATTCAGTTAAAGCTCTGATTTAACAATGGTGTCAGGACAAATTCCTTTGCGTTCTTCACTCTCAGCATGTGATTGTGAGGAGCTCCAGAAGGATCTCTCCAGACTGGCAGAATGGGCAGCAAAATGGCAGATGCGCTTCAATGTCAGTAAGTGTAAAGTCATGCACATTGGGGCAAAAAATCAAAACTTCACATATAGGCTAATGGGTTCTGAGCTGTCTGGGACAGATCAGGAGAGAGATCTTGGGGTGGTGGTGGACAGGTCGATGAAAGTGTCGACCCAATGTGTGGTGGCAGTAAAGAATGCCAATTCTATGCTTGGGATCATTAGAAAAGATATTGAGAACAAAATGGCTAATGTTATAATGCCGTTGTACAAATCGATGGTAAGGCCACACCTGAAGTATTGTGTCCAGTTCTGGTCGCCGCATCTCAAAAAGGACATAGTGGAAATGGAAAAGGTGCAAAAGAGAACGACTAAGATGTGCTGGGCTGGGGCACCTTCCTTATGAGGAAAGGCTATGGTGTTTGGGCTTCTTAAGCCTAGAAAAGAGATGCCTGAGGGGGGACATGATTGAGACATACAAAATTATGCATGGGAAGGATAATGTGGATAGAGAGATGCTCTTTACACTCTCACATAACACCAGAACCAGGGGACATCCACTCACATTGAGTGTTGGGAGGGTTAGGACAGACAAAAGAAAATATTTATTTACTCAGCATATGGTCGGTCTGTGGAACTCCTTGCCACAGGATGTGATGACGGCATCTGGCCTGGATGCCTTTAAAACGGAATTGGACAAGTTTCTGGAGGAAAAATCCATTACGGGTTACAAGCCATGATGTGCATGTACAACCTCCTGATTTTAGAAATGGGCTGTGTCAGAATGCCAATGCAAGGGAGGGCACCAGGATGCAGGTCTCTTGTTATCTGGTGTGCTCCCTGGGGCATTTGGTGGGCTGCTGTGAGATACAGGAAGCTGGACTAGATGGGCCTATGGTCTGATCCAGTGGGGCTGTTCTTATGTTCTTATATTTACTTGAAAGTAAGTCCTACTGATTTCTGTGGAGTGTATTTTCAAATAAGTTTATTTACAGAATAACAGAATCTTTAGGTACCATATTCAACATGGGAGGAAGGATTTGTTGCCAATACTGCTCCTTTACATGTACACGTGTGACCTATATGTGTCATGCACACATAACTAAAAATGGGGACATTAGCAAGCAGGAGGTCAGATCTAGCAGTGTGACAAGATTTGGGATAGTTGACATGGATGAGCAGTGCAACCAATCTCAAAATGCCTCAGTTAGGCTAACAGTAACCACAAGACAGAGCTTTTCCGAAGAAGATAATGAGTTTGTTAAAGAAATAATCTTTTGGGGGAAGTAAGTGAGAGAGAGAAAGAGAGAGAGATCAAAAAAGGGGAGGGGGAATCACCTATCCTATTCTGCTGGTTTGCTTGAGTGTGAAGTCCTTCTTGAACAGCAAGGCAGGGCTGCAGAATTCCCAGGTTGAACAAACTCTGCTCTGTTCCTGTGTCTTGTCTGTCTCTGTCCTTGTGTCTTGTTCCTTCTTCTTGCTGTGTTGACTAGTCTGTCTCTCTCCTTCTTGTGTCTTGTGTTGACTAGTTCTTGTCTTGCCCCTCTCTTCTACCTTGTTCTAATCTGCTTCCAGAGCAGAGAAGTTATATGACTTTTTACAAAGGGAACAAAGGAATATCTGCAGGACAAAGGAGTTTGGAGAGCTTCTTGACTGATGCATTTGGGCTTCCTGGCCATGACTGAGTTAGAAAAGAGCTTGATGGCCCAACCAGGAAGTTGCTACTGAACAATGGTGTGGCAAGGTGTGTTATCTCAGGAAGAACTTCTTGATCTAGAGTCTGTAAAGGAACTACCCATTTGGGCCATTGTAATTCAATGGCCCAATTCAATTTAACATTCAGGCAGGACTTGTTCTTGCTAGCTGTCCTTTGTCAGACCTCAAGCACCCAGATTTAATCAACCATAGAGGGACCTTTTCCTTGGGAGCCAGCAAAATCTCATCCCTTTTGCACTTCAGGGAGACTTTGAAACCAAGATGGAGTCAGTTTAAAGTGGACACATGTTTGGGGAAAGAGGGTGTCTGTAACAGCTTTCATTCTTTCATGAATGAAAGCAAAGGAGCCTCATCTTCTACTGTACTGGTCTGCATTTTAAAAAGTTTGCTTCTTAGTAGGTATCATCTCAGTTACTTCTCAGGAGAAAACATCTCCTTTGTGGGAGAAAATATCTTATTTACAGCTATGATTAGTGAAATCAAAAGCATTTCAGTTGCATTGCTGATTGGATAAAGGCATGCAGCGCAATCCTGTGCTAATTACTTTGAAGTAACTGCTTGCTCCTAGATAATGCTACAATCCTATGCACACTTACTTGGGAGTAAGTCCTATTGAACACAGTGGGATTGACTTCTGAGTATACATGCATAGAATTGGCCTGTAACAATCCATAGGACTGCAGTCATCATGATGAAATAAGAGAAGTGTTATCCATTAGAGCAGCCATTTTCAACTTTTTTCAGCTCATGGCACACTGTCAAGGCACTAAAATTGTCAAGGCATACTCCCAGTTTTTTACTTACATTACATTACTATGTTACAATTAATATAATTAATACAATTAAATCATTAGACATGCCTAGGATTGGGCTTTTGGTTGCACTCTTTTTTTCTCAAATACACTAGCAGGCAATTGGCACTTCTCTCTCCTCTCCCGCACCCCCCACAGCCACATTCCCCCATCTCATAATTGCAATTAGCACCTCTCCTACTGCCCCTCCCCTCACTCAACTGCACCTTCCAAAGGTTCAGAATCACTTGCCTCACATTCTCCCCCCTCCCCAATTGCCTGCTCCTGTATTTCAGAAAAAAGTGTGACCTAAAGCCCAATCCTAGGCATGTCTGCTCAGAAGTAAGTCCCATTATAGTCAGTGGGCCTTACTCCCAGGAAAGTGGGGCTAGGAAAGGAACTTGAGAGCCCAGCTCAGGCATGTCTACTCAGAAGTAAGTCCCATTATAGTCAATGGGGCTTACTTCCAGGAAAATGAGGATCGGGTTGCAGCCATCCTCTTGCTCAGCAGCAAGAGATGCAAAGCAGCCTCTGCTGCTCCTTTTTCCACAGCTGCAGCCGCTTCTCCCACGCGTGGCTGCTGCCTGTGTCCTCTGGCCCCGCAGCACACCTGAGGTTGCCTCGTGGCACACTAGTGCGCCGCAGGCACAGCAGTTGAAAAACACTGCATTAGAGGGTGATTCATACTTAACAGGGATAGCATTTGGGAAAGCTACAGTGTAACAATGCCTTTGTTGCAACCAATTAAAGTGACACCAAACTTTTAGCACTTTTTTGAGGGCTCCTAAGCTGTCCTTCAGGCTGGATGTTAAGCACAGCAAAAAGGGTGTGTGACTGGACATGGTGCAATAGTCCCCAAGTCCACAGTTTATAGTTTTCTTAGAGTGCAGAAGGAGTAAAGCAGACACATGTTGATTACTTTCACTTGATGCTAGACATGACCTCAGGTTGAAACTGTGACTTCTAGGATGAAGACAAGATTGTCATGGCTTTTCCCCCATTTATAGGAAATGCAAAGTCCGTCAGTTGCTTTATTTCATTCCCAGCACTAACTGAAGCACATGGACAGAGAAAAAAATGTGACGCACCATTTTGTACAGCTGGGCCACTGCTGCAAACAGCAAGCAGTTGCACACCTGTGATTTCGTGATGACCCCCAGTGCCAGTAAGTCAGTGCAGGGGGGGGGCAGGGGGGAGGCAGCAGGTGGGTGGAACAGGGCACAGAGGGGAAGGAAAGGCACAGAGATTGGGGCAGGGAGGAGAGCAGATTGAGACCAAGAAGGAAGGAGTATTGGTCTGATTCAATATAAGAGGCTTCCTGTGTTTGAATCTGGTAGCTCTTAATCTCACTCTGGATGTTTGCTTGTGGTACACTGTAACCTGGATGATACAGGCTGACCTTTGAGGAACCTAAAATGCTGAAGAATCCTGTTGGAGGGGCTGTAGTACATGATCTTCATGTACATCTAAACTCTCTATATGTATGATTTTATTTTCCCCTGTATTTGTACAAGTAACGCAGGGAATTGCTGCCTTCTTAATACAGTTTCGGGATGATTCTGTTATTAGTTACCTTTTACATTTCTCTTGTTACTTTTTACATTTCTTTGTAAAGTTCCATGGGATTTCTGACTCTCTCTCTTTACTCTCCCTAGTTATAAATGAACCCCTAGAAAACAGCCATATCTTTCAGAGAAAAGATGCCTATCTTAATCAGAATGTAACACTGTTCTAGGACCACCGTGCACTGTGTGTATTTGCTTAAATATGAGTCTCATACCAAGGAGGGGCCAAGACTCGGATGACTTGGACTAGAGTTGCGAAAACATACATTTTTTGTGACTCATGTAAACTCAAGTCAAACGCGTCAAAGAGACTCAGGGATTTTACTTTAAAAATGAAAAGACCCAAATAGATTCAAGTCAAGACTTGCTTTTGTGTGTGCTTGCAACTCTGTTTTTTGTGTGTGCTTGCTTGCTTGCTTTTTTTCACCACTTCCGCAACTCAACTTGTTTCTTGAAAAGACTCAGACTTGAGTCAAAATTACTCAAAAAATTGTTCTGGACAAGTCACTCTGGAAGATTTGTGATGGCCACCTGTTATGATTTGTGGGCAACTTGAGTCAAGGGGGTAGAGGCTCGGGACTTGACTCGAGAAGTGGTCATTGGCACACCAGTCTACCTTATGCCTTGTGACAGTGACTAAAATTGGCTTGCGACTCACCTAGTTGGGTCCCAGCCGGCAGTTTGAGAAACATTGCTCTAGGCTACTGCTTTCCCACCCCTCCACACATCTTCTTCCAGAAGAGGAGAGAGGACAAAACAGTGCTGGGACCAGTCACGCTGTCTGTCAGGCACACTGGGCTTGGCCGAGAAAGAGGCAAGAGAGTGCTTAGCCTGGAGGTGGTGGCAGTGTTGCAATCCTGATTGGGTTCTCCTCCCCGCCTGCCACCATGATGGTTTGCTTGTGGTAGTGGTACTTGAGGAATAGGTGAGTCACCACTGCTCTGATCCTCTCAGAGAGAGAAGAGGATTGGAGCTCAAAATGAAGAGCTCATAATGAAGTTTATAAAAAAAAAAACTTTTTTAAGAATTAAAAGGAAATATTATTACTGTTTCCATCATAACTGTTCTGCTGACCATTTCCTTCCCTGCAGCTTTTTGAACACAGAGTAAATTTGCAGTCATAAATTGACAAACCTGAGCTAATTTTTCTTTGCTAAACATTGTGGACAATATGAAGTGCTTGTCTCTAAATAGCAATTTATTTCAGCTCCAGTGTGCATGTCACTGACTTTGTACATGATAATTACCTCTTGTAACTGGCACTGAATTGTAAGCAAATGCTGTAGTTATCTAGCAGTGGGTTATCATGTATGTGTGTGTGCATGTGTACAAGTGCAAAAGCATTTAAAATGTGTCATGTGATTCCCCACAACAAACGTCTTGTACGGTTTGCTGATCATCAATTGTATATTAACCTTGGGACCTGCCAAGCCTAGCTTCAGAGGAGATCCTTGGCAAGAGCAAAGTGGCTTCTGGCCCAACCCAAATAACATGTCAAGAACCAGTAGTTTTAGCTCTTTCATGTGTTTCCGGTTATTTCCATCAGGTTGTTCACTCTCCCTTTCCCACTCTGTGATTGTGGAGTTGGTTCTGGGTAGTGTTTGAGATTGCATCATGGAATTAAAATCATTTTGCTTCCAAGGAATGGTAGGGAGGAGTTTGAAAGTATTTCTGGCAGGCTGAGGATGGATGAGCGGATATTGAAATCAGGTTGGCAGCAGCAGGCTTTACACTGCACAATTGAGGCCTGACCGTGTGAAGACAAATGCAAACACAAGCTTGTGTTTACATATAAGGGCTTTGTGGACCAGTGTCCCAGGCCCTATACATCCTTGGATCTGAGCAGAGTCACTGGTGTGAGTTTGGCTGGAGTGGGTAAAAGGGGGGAGGCTCTGCTGAACATTTTGAAATGAATTGAATTGTGCAAACATTCCACTGAAAAGCTCTCAGGGTGATGCTTTGGAACAGATACCCAGCCCCTTGTAATACAACTGCTGAAATTTAAATAGCAACTTTCACACTGGAGCAGGCTGAACAAAAGGGGACAAATAAAACAGATCTGAATGGGGTTTTGTTTGTTTGTTTTTGTAGCTCAGCTAATATTTCAGCAATTGTTCTGATCAGGAATGTGGGGTTTTTCTTCAGAATTAATTTGAGTGAAACATGAAGAGGCTCAGAGTTGGGTGAAAACCATCGCAGCTCCCACCCCCAAATTTGGATGATTAAACTCTTAGGCTGTGAAATTTTACAAGGCACAGTTGTATCTTGCTACAGGCATGAAATGTCCATACTTAGACAATAGGATGTCAACAGTAATCCACCACTTTCAGACCCAGAAAATGGAAATTAAAATGTTTGTTAAGAACTGGGAGCATCAGTCAGTTTAAAACCGGGGTGTCCAAACATTTTGGCAGGAGGGCCACATCATTTCTCTGACACTGTGTCAGGGGCCGGGGGAAAAAAAGAATTAATTTACATTTAAAATTTGAATACATTTACATAAATGAATTTATTAGAGATGGAACTTATATGAATGAATGAAGGTCTTGCAGTAGCTCAAGGCCTATAAAAGGCCTTGCACAAAGCAAGGCCAGCCTTTCCTTCACTGTCACTGCTGCATCACAGACGTGAAACAGCAAGTAGTGGAGGGAGCCCTCGTCCCACAGCTCAGGTGAGAGTTCGAACAGTCATTCTCACACTGAGAGCAGTTGCATCGGGCCAGCACAGGCTCCAGCAAGTATCTGGAGGGCCAGAGGCTCATTGGAGACTGGGGGCTCCCTGAGGGCTGGATTGGGAGCCCCCAAGGGTCGCAAGTGGCCCCCGGGCTGGGGTTTGGACACCCCTGGTTTAAAATGTTAGTTCTAATCATACCTCCTAGTGCCTGAGGTAGCATGACAAATGCTGCCTCCTCTACTTGATGATGTGCCAGCTTCTGCTCCTCTGATACTGTAACCCACCGCTCTCCTCCCCTCTCTTCTTCTTTCTTTTCTAACCCAGAGAATGGGGAGCAGAGGAGAAGGTTCAATGGAGGCATGTAAGCCAACTACTTGCACCCCCATCAATCCCAAAAGAAGTGGGCACCCCATTAATCTGCTGCCTGAGGTGACCACTTCAGTTGGCCTCATGGATGCACTAGTCCCGCCCCCATGATGCACCCACCTACTCTTAAACTGGTATTGAGGGTTCAGAGATTGGCCCAACCAGGTGGACTTTCTGATGAGGATGGGCTCTTGGCCTGACCTGGAAGTAAATTCCATTGAAAGTTGGGCCTGAGTACACGTGGGTAGGCTCAAGGTGCATTTTGTTGAACTAAATATGTAAGTAATTAAATTACAACAAAAAGTAGACAAAATTTTTCTCTTCAGTATGCTAGCAGGGCAGTACAAGAGTGACGTACTTTACTGCACAGGTTACATTTGGAGGATGCTATTCAGGTGTGTCGATAGAGGTTGTCCTAGATGGGCAATGGCTGAAGATCCATGCCTTTTAGAAGACACACCTGGCCAGGCTGTCCCTGAACTGTTGGTGCTGGTGACAGTAATTGGCGGTGGGTGAGTAGTGTCATAGGGTCCCAGTGCGGAGCTATGCCCCAGGGTCCCCAGCAACCTGACACTAGCACTAAAACTATTTCTGTCTGAGAGTGACATGGCAGTGTAAATAGTATAGCAGTGAAATATGTTAATATTGGAGTCATCTACATCTGCTTGAGAGCATAGGTGTGAGAGTCATACCCAGGCAGCAGAATCCTAACTTGTGCTGGAACAGGAAGGCCAGCAGGCCTGCTCTGTGTCCAGGGCAAGTATGGGGCTGACCGTGGCTCAGTCAGGGGCAAGGGGAAACTTTTCCCCTTACCCCAGGGCAAGCTGCAGCGGCCCCAATGGGTTTACTTGAATCTCTGCCACCTGAGATGATGGCGCAGATCCGAGCAGAACGGAGCAGCCAGGAGCACTCCACACTGCTCAGGAACGGGGGGGGGGTAGGATCTGGCATAACTGCTGGGTTCTGGCCCTGCCTCCCGCTCCCTGCCCACTTGCCCAGGGGCTTGCCTGCAGCCCTCCTTCCCCTACCCCAAAACACTTTCCTCCCACCTCTTCCCCGCCCCCCCGCCCCTTGCGCTGGCCGAATTCGGCTAGTGTGGACTTACCTTTCCTTGTCGCATGGGGCTGGATTTGGCCTCACTTCTGTGCGCTGGCATGGCTTACTCCCACAGAGGCACAAGTGTGCTTTATGGCACATTTGCGACCCTCCCTGACCAGCACAAAGGTCCAACAAGTGCTTAGGTGTGTTCTCTTAGTTACATAAGAAAGTATTTGGTTTATAAGGGGATAAAGAAATTCAGGTTGGAATGGAAACAATATGTGTATCTAAGAAAGCTAAAAAGATGTGCGCAAAGTAGGAAGAATGACATATCAATGAAACTAAGTAACTGGAAAGGAATATTGGAGCAACCAGAAGAACAAAAGAACAAGTTATCAAGGAACGCAAGAAGACTAGTTCTACATTAACATTTTTCATTGTGAGAAAGAGAAAGGGACATATTTAATCTAGCAAAGAAATGGCTGAGAGGTGATGTGATGACAGATTTTAAATTGCAGGTATGCAAAAAGCTGTATTTAGCATAGATGTTAATTTTTATGCAGCAAATACATGGAGCTGAAAGAAAAATGATTCCTCTAATTATCTGTGTAGGCGTAGCATAAAAAGATGTGTGGAAATTAAACTGTACTTGATCCTAGGGAGAGGGTTAGTCAGAAGTGAAGCTGGGGGGGGGGTGGAGTGGTAAGTACGGCATGCTCCACAACACATTGTGTAAGCACCCCTCCCCCTTGGCATCGGAGCCATTTGGGGCAGCAACGGCAAAATACCCGTACTGCCCTGACTGGCTCCAAGGTCGAGAGTTAGAGGCGATTACACTGTGCGTTGCGGAGTGTGCTGTACTTACAACTCTGCCTTTCCCAGCTCCTCTTCTGGGGTTAGTAGCATAGTAGGCTTCATGCTATCTGCTGTTAGATCATTATTAAGGAAACAGTATTTATATTATGCTTTTCAACAAAAAATAGTTCACAAAGAGGTCAACACAGCAGAATAAATCAATAAATGGTTTCATGTCCCCAAAGGACTCACAATCTAAAAAGAAGTGCAAAAAAGATACCAGATCAGGAATAGGCAGAGATGATTAGTACATGTAAGAAGGGCCGACCCAAGACCTCCTGATGCCTGAGGTATCGTGCCAGTTGCTGCCCTGCCCTGTTGCACCAATCTCCTGCTCCTTGCACTCTCTGCAGACACTCTAGCCACCACTCTCCTCTATACGAGAAGCAAGAGCAGGCCCAGCGGAAGAAAGTGGGTAGACAGAGGTGGGCACCACCGACTATCTGCTGCCTTAAGTTACAATTTCATTTGGCTTCATGGATGGACTGGCTTTGGATGTAAGGGTTTCTGGAGCCAGGAACAGTGTCTGGGCCCTTCTAAACTTGGTGGCACCATCTACCTCTATTCTTACATAGTACTAAATAGTCTGTGGCCATTCTTTGTACCACAGCAACATTTCTAGTTTCAAGAACATATCCTTGATATTATAAAAAGATAATTCAGGCTAAGTAAAAGATGCCAGCAGGGAAACAACAACAATTTCCTTGAGCAAATTACGGCAGCACAGCTTCAGAAAACAACACAGCTTGGAAAAGCAAGAATCCTACAAAGATATCTCTCTGATTCCCAGGATCTTGGCTGGATCCTGAATTGCAGGCTATAACAAGCCAGTAGCATTCCTCTGTGTGTGTGTGTGTGTGTGTGGCAAAATGGTAAGTTTTGCAGGCACCTGAACGTACGGTACCGTGTAAGTGTTCCCTCCCTCTCACCTCTGGAGCCATTCCAGGCAGTGAGAGTAACACAGAAGAGATACCTCAGTGTTGCTCTCACTGCCTGGAATGGTTCTGAAGGCAAGGGGGAGGGGTCATTTACACAGTGCATTCAGGTGCCTGCAAAACTTACCTGTTTGGCTCCCACCTCTGGGAATGCCACTGTAACCAGTCCAGCATAGGCTGATGAAGTAGCATAATAATGGTAATAAAAATTAGTATTCAATTCTTTGTTCAAGAAGCTTGGACAAGCAGATATGCAGCTCCTTGACAACTTCCCCTCAAGGTACTTTCTTACCTTCAGAAATGGAACTATGTCAGGTACAGTTCAAAACATTCTCTGGCTGAAATAAGAACAGAGAGAAGTAAGAAACCATGCGTTTAGATTTGCTCAAACCCCTGTAATTTTGTATGCATAATACAACAAACAATTGATTTAACTGTTACTGTAGAGTGAAACAAGAGTCTCTTCTACTGAGTCACTTAACTGGTTGAAATTTGTTTATGAATACCTCCTGCACATATTGTGTACAGATTGCTTTAGAACAGGGCTGCCCAAACCCCGGCCAAGGGGCCACATGCGGCCCTTGAGGCCTCTCAATGTGGCCCTCAGGGAGCCCCCAGTCTCCAATGAGCCTCTGGCCCTCTAGAGATTTGTTGCAGCCCGTACTGGTCTAACGCAACTTCTCTCAGTGTGAGGGCGACTGTTTGACCTCTCGCATGAGATGTGGGATGAGGGCTCCCTCCACTGCTTGCTCTTTCACATCTGTGATGCAGCAGCAGCAGCTAAGGAAAGGCCAGCCTTGCTTTGTGCAAGGCCTTTTATAGGCATTGAGCTATTGCAAGACCTTCATTCATTCATATAAGTTCATCTTTAATATATTCATTTATGTAAACTTATGTAAATTTATTCAAATTTTAAATGTAAATTAATTCTTTTTTCCCCTGGCCCCCGACACAGTGTCAGAGAGCTGATGTGGCCCTCCTGCCAAAAACTTTGGACACCCCTGCTTTAGAACAACACTTTAACATGCTAATGGAGATTTTTGGGATGTCTCACATGTTGAGGTGTTGCTAACTAGAGAATTATAGCAAAAGTGGATTCAGAAAAGTACATGAGTTCTTTCTAAATAGCTTTCTTTTAGGGCAACAGACCACTAGCTTTCCAGGGGTCCTTGACCTTGAGTAGCAGAGCGATTGTCAGTTCATGCTAGTAAGAGATTCTTGGTTTTATTACTTGTGTAGGAACAGTGCCTTCTAATATGAGAAAGGATGTACATCCCGTGATACAGCACTTATGCTTGCATATTCAGTGGATAACCAGAGGTCACCAGTCAGGCATACACTGCCCTGTTGAAGTGTGGGAAAGAGTGAAATAATTGAGAGACTTGCAATGAGAAATGGGCTCTCAAAGTTCTGGCAATGTACAGATAAATGCTTTTATTTGAGCCATTTTGTGCAGGTTTAAATTTGGAAAAATGTTATATAACTATATTAACTAAAAACAATCAATAATTATCTCATAAATGGTCACCAAAAAGTGAATTTTAAAATTGATGCAGGTTCTAGATAAAAATTTATATCTAGAACAGGGCGTTCTAACTGCATGCAAAGGACAAACAAGGATTTGTAGTAAAAATTATTGCAGGAAAACACTGAAGTATATTAATCTGTAGGAAATTAGACTTACTTCATTACAGTGCACCTTCAGATTGAATAATCCGAGTGGGTTTCATATATTTTTAGAACTGAGATGATTGTAATAACAGCCATGCAAGAGAACATGAATTTCAATAAGTTTAGTAACAGACACAAAAAATAATGATTTAATTAGGGGAGGATGATTCCAGAACAGAATATTTTCTTCGCTATTCTTCCATTGTCTTTTTGAATGTGAATTTATTAATCATTTACATTAGAGTGTGAATAAAGTGTTCTATTATTGGGTATGGGGATAGGAATCGGTACTAAGTAATACCAGCACATGAAATTAGTTGTGGTTGTAAGAGTTGCACAATATTGGGTACTTAAGATACACTAATGGTCCAATTCTATGAGAACTGGACAGCAGTGGAACGCAGGTTCTGCTGCTGGCTATTGCTTTGGAAGCACCACACTGAGTAGCGTGCTTCCAGGATGCTGGCAGGAAGGCCAAAGATGTCCTGTGTGCTTCCTCACTTCTCCTGCCACCTGCTGGAGCAGAAGAGTCAGAGGGGTGGGAGGGAGAGAACTATTGTATCAGAGCAGAGTGGGGGATGTAACAGGGATGGAAAGGGGTGGAATGGGGACAGGGAGGCTACAGGTGAGGGTAGATCCAGTGGCGATGGCATGCACCAATCCTATTCCCCTTTCCTACAGCCTCCTTGCCCCCTTTCTCTCCTTAAGACTTGCTGTAGCAAAATCACAAGCGCAATCCGAGGAGACCAGTTATGGAGCGGGAGACTTACAGAGGTGTAAGGAGATTTAAATCCTGGTCCCCCTGCCCCCCTCTCCCACTGGATACAGCATGCCCATTTTTGACATGGCTGTACCAGCAGGGGTGAGGAGAGAAAGGGTTGGACTGTAAAAGTGTGAAATTGAATTTGAAAAATGGATCATTTAAGATTTCCTGCACAACTTGAAACTTTGATCAGAGACAGGGCCCTTTCAGTGGTGGTACTGCACCTAGGCCCCCACATACACTTAAAACATACACACTAGACTTGTTTCAGTTGGCTTTTACTGGATTTTAGTTTGATAGTTTTACTGTGATGTGGCTTTTATTACTGACTGGGTTTTTGGCGGATGCATCAATTTTAGCTGTCATTGTTAGGTGCAGAGGCTTTACTGCTGGTTTTGTCTATTTCATTGTCCTCTGACTTTCAATTATTTTATGCTTTTATTTGAACCATTTTGTGCAGGTTTTAATTTGTAAACGTATTAAATATATTAAATCAATCAATAATCTTCTCATAAATGGTCACCAAAAAGAGGATTTTAAAGCTGTTACAGGGCACAGAGCATAGCTAGAGGAATAGTCTGAGCAGAACATGAGGATGAAGTGTCTTCTGGAGGGATATAGAGAGAAGAACTTGAAACTGAATAGAATGGTAGATTGCAATATCAGGAACAAAATGCTTAAGACACAGCTTAACCAAGGAGAGGCTAAAGATTGATATAACTAAAAATAACTACACTAGATGCAATTAAAAATAAAGGCCATAGCAGAAATGTCCAGTCCAAAGAACAACGCTGATCCTCAAAGATTTCTAGGACTAGTCACTTATCTAGCATTGTGTGTTCCAAACATGGCAACAGTGACAATGTCATTAACATAGTAATTGTCTTTTGATATGGCCAACCCAATCCTAATCTGCGCTGGAACAGACAGGCCAACTGGTCTGTGCCGTATCCAGCATAGGTTAGGAGGTAGCTGTGGTGCAACTCAAAGGAAGGGGATATTTATTCCCTTACCCCAAGTAATACCCCAGTCACCCCTATGGGGCTACTCAGATCTGTGCTAGTGAAATTGGGCTGGCTGGGAGGGGGGTTAGAATCCAGCCTGAGGGGCCAGGGCTGGTCCCACCATCCCAGGCAGAGTTAGTCTGCTGAATTGTGGAACTATAACAAACAGTCTCACCTGCACAGCTTTTAATGGGGAGATTTTGACTGCTTTTCACTTCACCATGATTACAACCTTAACTGATACAAAGAGATATATAGGCACATTTGAACATGAGAGGAAATGGTGAGACTAATATGACTGATTTTACCTCCTTTGCATGCAGGGGACTCCCATACATACTTTCCTGGGAGTAAGTCATAATAAAAATCACGGGACTTACTTCTGAGTGGGCAGGCATAAGCTTGTGCTGTCAGGTACTTGGGAGAACTGTCATCCTTACAAGTGACTGGCTTGCATATAACTCTAGTATCATATTTGGTTCAGATTCATGATGCAGCTTTTTACAAGATGAATGGAAGAGATCAGCAGAGCACTTAAAGTTTTGAGCCAATGGTGGATAAAATAAGTAAGAATGGAAATGCAGATACAACAGATATAGACAAATTCAAAAGTCAGGAGAGAAAAAAAAACTAGTCATTGCATCGCAGTGAGGCTTTTGAGAAGGTTTTGACTACCTAGATGTCTGTGACTATATCAAAACTCAGAGTGATAAATGAGCCTATTAGATAAACTGAGCCCTTAAAACAGGGGTGTCCAAACATTTTGGCTGGAGGGCCACATCATCTCTCTGACACTATGTTGGGGGCCAGGGAGAAAAAGAATTAACATTTAAAATTTGAATAAATTTACATAAATGAATTTATTAGAGATGGAACTTATATGAATGAATGAAGGTCTTGCAGTAGCTCAAGGCCTTTAAAAGGCTTTGCACGAAGCAAGGCCAGCCTTTCTTTTGCTGCCACTGCTGCATCACAGACGTGAAACAGCAAGTTGTTGAGGGAGCCCTCATCCCACAGCTCAGGTGAAATGTTGAACAGTCGTCCTCACGCTAAAAGCAGTTGTGTTTGGCCAGCACAGGCTCCAGCAAGTCACTGGAGGGCCAGAGGCTCATTGGAGACTGGTGGCTCCCCGCGGGCCTGATTGGGAGCCCCTGAGGGCCGCATGTGGCCCCTGGGCCGGGGTTTGGGCATCCCTGCCTTAAAACAAAGTAGATGTGTAAAGATAGTAGGAACCAACACAATCTGTGAGCAGATGCAACGAGAGAAGCTGTTCTGAGAATACCAACAGATATTTCCCCAACAAAATGGGGGGGGGGGAGTTATTTTGAGTTCAATTGTAAGAGTTGCAGGCTGTTGAGGAGAATGGAGAAGATCTCTTGGGTATCTAGTGTGCCAGAGGACATTAATGGGGTTGCTGTTCTACCCCTGATCACCTGTGACACCTTCTACCCACTATACCCATGGCTGATGAAGCCCCACCCCTCTGTGTGTGAGCACTTCAAGTATATCCTCAGCCTCAGAGGGAAACTTCTGCCCTTTTGGTAGGCAAGTGCTGCTGGAATTTCTGTCAATGTATGATTGGCAGTGCAGAAAAAGTGACTGGCACATCTTGTGCCATGAAGAAAACCCAGGATTGCATTAAATGTGTTGTCATAAACCCCATGTGAGTTGAAACCCACAGATATAACTGACAGATATATTTTCCTGTGGAATAGCTGCACATCTGGGCTTTAATCACAATTAACTTAAGTCTTGTTACTTTCAATAAGTCTCACAGCCCAGTCCTACTTATCTTCCCATGTGGCAATACAGCTGTGCCAGTGTGGTGCCTGCTGAATCCGGTGGGGCAGTTTCGGCTTCCTCAACATAAGGAAACATTTCTTCCCTTGCCCTGGGGTGCCAAGCCAATGGGTCAACTTGGACCTGCAAGCTCTATAGCTGGCACAAGTCTGAGTGGACTCAGGTTGGGGGATCGAGGTCAGGAAGGGGGTTAAATATTGACACACACTGCTGCCACAGATACTGCCCACTTCCCGGTTCTGATCTTCCCTCCTCCCCTCTCCTCCCTGCCCTGATCTGGCCCCTCCCTGCCTCTCACCAACCCCTATGCCAACTTACCAGCATTGGCTGCTATCTCTGCTCTGCAGGTGCCGTTCGTGGTAGCGGCTGGGTCCGGCCAAATGGCTTGTTGCCTTTTGCGACAACCATAAAGGACCTTTTGCTGCTGGAATGAATGTCATGCTATTGTTGGATACAAAACTGCTGTCAACAAAAAGGTGGCAATATTTTAAAAATTACGTTATCTTTAGTAAAGAGTTTTACTCCTTTTGCAAAAAAGATCAAAAGCATCTTACAGAACCAAGCCCCAAGAACCAAGAACCTAATGCTTTGAAACAAAAGTCAAAACTAAACTAAATATGGCAACATAGCAATTAGGATTAATAACACCAAAACAATAGTACCAAATTATTTTATTTATTTTTAAAATTAGCTTCATATGATTATGGAACTGACACGACATTAATTTGGATCTTTTAAAAAATCAGGTTTTAATATTGTTCCTGTAGTTTAATTTGGGTGGTTTAGAAAGATGAAGAAATCAGCCAAGAGAAAGAAAACTGAGTCCAAACTCACTCCCGCTCGGAAACTGATAATGATGATCACTGTTTCTGTGCCTAGTGCAGTCATAGGCAGTTTGGTATGTAAATTTCTGATTTGTGATACACACTGGCTATAGCTATACTGTATTTTTTATTTTAAAAGATCAACAACAAAACCTAAAATCATCTTGTGTTCTAAACTGCCTTGTTACACAGCAAAGCCAGCATTCTTTTCTAATTACTTTGCCTTCTCCATGGTTCTGTTTTCACTTACCACAATGCTACATGGGTGTAATTCCATTAGATTCATTAATTCTACTCCTGATTTGCATCAGTACAAGTGAAAGTAGCTCCAGGTGTCTGCTGTTACCCTTTGCCCTTGCAGATCCATTTCTATGAGTGGAAAATGGGAATAAAATTTCTAATCCCTGTCAGAATGTTGGGTGCCCATTTTTTGCACTGTTGCAGTGCTGTGCTGGTTACTGGCCACTTAAGTCTATCCATTTATGTGAGCGGATGGCATTGCTTTTTCCATGTCAGAGATACCACGGACAGATTTATTTAACTTCTTATCCTTCAGAATTTCAGACTTCTAAAAACTGTTAACAATCAGTGTGGATGGAATTGTTTGTTTTGCAGCCTCAGCACACTGTGTCTGTCACTTGGAGTTTTGCTCATTATATACAAAAGCATAGAGGGGTGGTAGGTGGAACTGTATGTTTTCCAGGAGAAATGGACAATGCCACTTGTATGAATGAATGGCTGTTAGTGCCCCTGAAGCAGACAATGGAGGGAAAACTGCCGGCACAAAACGAACAGGCTTCCAGGCTTCTCAACGGCTGAGCCATTCTCCCGAGAGTTTAATTTTTGGGAAGCTTTAACATCACAAGCTTACCCAGCACTGAAAGAAAGAAAGGTCAGCTAATCCTTCACAACATCTGAATGAATTCAGGCCCAGAAGTGAGATTACGCAGAGGGATGGGGAGGACGGGAAAAGCTGCATGGATTCAGGGACCCTTCCCATAGCCAGACATGCTTTCTAAAGAAATGGAGCTTTTATTTAAATTTTCTTTCCCTGGGAAGAGGAGGGGGTGGGGTGACTAGAAGCATGGACAGAGAGAAGAGCCCAGACCATCATTTCCCTTCCATCACCAATGAGCCCAGACTCTCAAACACTGAGCCTTGCAAGGCTGTATGGCATGAAAATCAGCATCTCGACTGAACACAGGATCAGAAAGCAGAGGCAGATGGAAATATATTGTTGTGGAGGAGCATATACTATATGAACATTACTTTCAAATCCTATCATTTCTCATGCCTTTCCTAAGTTGAAGCTTTGCTTTAATTAGTAAAACTTAGGGCCGTGTAACATATTACAGGCATACCAACAAATGAAAAGACAAAGTACTGTACAAGCTTTGGAATTAAAAGAGCCACAGCTTTATTAATGGTTCAAATGGATATGCAACAAAACAATCCAGTACTTAAATTTACAATGCAGATATGCCCCCGTGAAAAGGATCAGGGAGGAGATATTTTTCTCCCTCCCCCCACCATCATCTTTGGGTGAGCTCCAGCATAGCTCCAAACTGGGAGGAATTAAGTACTGTACAGCAATTTCTGTTTTAACCCTGTGGATGTTTCCTGGAAAACAGAACGCTGTGTGAAACGGTATTATAAGAGACAATCACAACACTCTTCTAGCATAGATGTGTTCACAGTATTGTACTTACCAGTGCATTAGGTTGGAGCTTACCATGTATTTGACCACTGCTGCTGTCACTCCTCCTACATGGCAGTGGTGGAAGATGATGGAAGGTACTACTCTCAGGAGGATGAGCCAGGTTGTGACTCAACCTTAGGAACTGCAGAAGGACTCATCCTTTTTGAAGAAGGCATCTAGGATAGATTGTCCTGCCTCCTGTTTTCTCTCCCATAGCATTTCCCGGTAGCAAATGATTGCTCTGGATATGCAGCTCCTATTGACCGAAAGTACAGCACACATAGCAATATTTTGATGCATCAAGCTTTTGAACAGTTTTATGGATTCTAACTTGCTTCTTTTTTATGCTACTGTAAAAATTACACCCAGGCAGTGGTGTCACTAGGGTTTATTTGATAATATCAAGATTTTAAAAATGTTGACTACTAGTCAGGCCCATAGTCAGGATTCTAGAGGTGAGTGGGTTACTGTTTTTTCCGGGTGGGCAATTATGTCAGGTATCTATACTGGTGTGCAAAAATAAGTGTGGAGAAACATCAAAGACCCATAACCTCACCCAAATTTCATGAAGAGAAAATATTTTTGTAAGGGTTTTGAAAGACACATTCATCGTTTGTAAAGCAATGTAGCAATAATTTGCATAAAATAAATCAGGGGCAGGTCCAGTGATTATGTTTGAGATGACCATGGGCACTATCTTAACTCCAGAGCCTAGGTCAACCATGTCAGTTGAACTTTGGCCTCTGTGGCCAAAGTTTGCTGGGCAGGTAGACCTGGGCTACTGCCTGGATTTGGAGCCCAGATCTACCTGCTGGTGGAGTCGTCTCTTCCAGGCGAGTATACCTGGGCTCTGCGCTGTGTTTGAGCTGCTCCCATCCCAGCAGGCACCCTTCCTTGTTGGCACGACAGTTTGGGGGGCACAGACTCATGACCCCCTCTTGGATCTGCTCCTCGAATAAATACATCTCAGTATACAATGAAACATGTATTTGTCTGAATAGAAATAAGATGCAACTTAGGAAGCAATCCTAACCTCATGTGTGCCATGTTTGTGCCTCCTTGGGAGCAAGCCACACCAGCGCGCGGAGGTGCGCTGGAGCACAGAGGCTGCATCCAGCCTCCATGGCGGTTTGCTGAGCGAGCCTTGCATCAGTCAAGCTCGGCCAATGCCAGGCTCTGGGGTGGGCAGGGAGGAGGTGGGACTGAGGCGTTCTGGGGCGGGGGAAAGGTGGTCCTGGGGGCGGTTAGGGAGCAGGAGGCGGGGCTGGGATCCAGCTGTTATGCCAGATCCCAACCCTTGTTCCTGAGCAGCGCAGAGCAGCTTCAAGCCGCTCCACTCTCCTTGGACTTGTGCCGCCTCAGGAGTGGCTGCAGTGGCTTACCTGTCGGTAAGAGGAAGAGTTTCCCCTTACCTCTTGCTTAGCCACTTTGGTGCCCTATCTTGTGCTGGATACAGTGCAAGCCTCTTGGCCTGCCTGTTCCAGCACAAAATAGAATTGGGCTGTTATCCTTTCCTTTTGCACACCAGTGTAATCCACAGGCTTGCATCCCTGCAAAAGTAAACATATCACTGTGACGCAAGTAATATTGGCTTTTCTTGAAAGCCTTTCATTTGCAGATGACTTATGCCTCCCCAACCCTCGGAATTCCTTTTCCCCCACAGTTTTTTTTTTCTTTGAAAATGTGAGGGTGGGCAAACTGCTGGCTCAGGGTGGGCATTGCTCACCCTGGCCCCCCTCTAGCTTCAGCTCTGTTAGTAGTAGGGACAACTCTCCCGTGCATGTCACCCGGAGCAGCCCGCACCCCCAGCAATGCCACTGCTCCAAGAATAAAGAGTGTTACAACAAAAGAGTTATAAGAAGCATCTTTATAGAAGGTATTACTATACTAACCTTGGGCCCAATCCTATCCAACTTTCCAGCACTGGTGCAGCCGCAATGCAGCCCCGAGGTAAGGGAACAAATGTTCCCATACTTTATGGAGGCCTCTGTGACTACCTCCCCACCATAGGATGCAGGGTACACACCATTGGCACAGCTGCACCGGCACTGGAAAATTGGATAGGATTGGCCCCCCAGTCAGTGCCTCACACTTCATGCTGTAATGATGAGTGTTGAACCTGATTCACCCTTATTCTCAGCCACCCGCTCTGAGAGGATGACTCGGATATGCTTTAGGGTTATCCTATTCCATTTCTCAGGCTTGGTACCTCTGGCCTGGTCTGAAGGCTTGATGCTTACCAGTCTTTTAAATGATTTCTTTACCCACACAGGCCTTGCCAGTTGTGACCTAAAGGGACCTATTCAACAGGACCCATTTGCAGCTATACCTCTTTGATGCAAAGCACTGCAGAGTAGGTGAAAAAACCAGCCTTAAGGCTAATGCAGCTTGGCGTGAAAAATTCCAACTTGTTCCTGAAGCAGCTTCCATGGCATACTTGGGAGGGTGAGCATGTTCCAAGCTAGATGCAAGTTAGAGGTAGGCTGGGAGGTAGGCTTTCCAGCTCATAGACCAGGTAGCATCACCTTTCCACTAGCCACTACAACCATTGGCATACAGCCAGTCACTAGAACTTACCTGTCCTGCTTGCAAGCTGACATCCCAGTCAGCCACTGTGCAGCAGCTGGGGCAGAAATACCAGTCCTTTAGAGCAGGGGTCTCCAAACCCTGACCCGGGGGCCAGATGTGGCCCGCAGCAAGCCTCTATCCAGCCCGCGGCAAACCTCTTGTTCCCTGAACACCTCTGGCCCACTTGACTGAACATGACCAGAGCTGTGCTCTGACTGCATCTGGAGGGTGCTCTGAGGGCTGGAGAGGCTGAGTGTATGAGCCCACTCATTCATTTATTTATTCATCTAAGTTCCATCTCTAATTTATTTATTCAAATTTTATATTTAAATTTTTTCCGACCCTCAGCACTGCACCAGATATTTCATGCGGCTCTCTGGCCAAAAAGTTTGGAGATCCCTGCTTGAGAGTTAAGGATAATGGTTGGTAGAAGGTTTGTCTAGTGTTAAACCACCTGAACATTTTGTTTTTTTACCCAGACAGAAGGTAATTGCTATGCCTGCAGTGGTAGGCAGCTCGGCATTTAGAACTGGCTTACACTGAAGTGGTATAACATATGCAAATTAACCTCTTCTTCTCTGGGAGACATGGAATCTAGATGACACCAGCTAGAAATGATGCAGAGTGCTTTATTATTACCACTCTTCATTTGATTAGCACTTGAAAGGTGTAATCCATATGTTTCTCCTCCATACAGCATCCCTGAGCAGTAGGCCATTGTTTCAATTTTATAGATGCAAAACTGAGGCTGAGAGATCAAAAGATGTCCGAGGCCATGCGGCTCGGAAAGCCAAGAAAGTCCTTGGCTGAGCTGGGATTTTTAGTTAGGGTTTGAATGCAGGTTTCTCAACACAGTGTCTATTAGCTAACATTGCCTTAAACCATCTGCAGACATTGGCAGCTATTTTAGTGTACTTAGACTAGAGTACTTAGAGTATTATTTGAAATCTAACTTCAAAATGGAGATGAGGAGGGATGTAATTGTGGAACTAGCAACCAAATTGGACCTTCCATATAAGGAGCTACTTTATAATGATAAACTTAACAGGAAAGATGGATACCATAGGTGACAATTAGTTCTTTACAGTAAGAAAGGGAAACCCGCTTCCCACATAATACATTCTCTGAGTTATTTGGATCAGCACCCCTTACTTAAACCTCAGAAGGGGCTTCTTTATGGCTTCATTGGGGGACCTCCAAGCCATGAGAACAGTCCAGTGCTGTGCAGACTGAAGCAGCCAGCTCTATTATGCTCTGCACCCACAATCCATTGTGAACCCTGGGGTGATGACATGACAGCCCCACTAAGGGCTCTCTTTTCTTCTGCAAATCAACTGTCCTTCTCAATGCTGGAAGAACCGAGTCTCACTGAATGGAGAAGAGAGGCACCCCCCGGGGTGTGGATGCACAGTGGATGAGCCATGGTAACCTGGCTGCCAGTGTGACAACAACACAGACACCCAGACCTTGGCTGTTCCTGCCAGGCTCGGAGTCCTCCCCAGATTGGGTATTCAGGCCAGGGGGTTTCTCTCCATTGACCCCGGAACACTGTTCTGCATGGGAGAATTCTCTTTATTATTTTCTCCCCCCCCCAACCCACACTTCTTCCTTTTCTTTTCTTTTTAACTATAGTATCAAATGTAGTGTGCAGTTTAGAGCATTTGTTACTCACCAAGAAATCATTAATTCAGCCAGGCTATACTTCCTCCAAAGAAGGCCTTAATCAGGAATTCTCACTGCCAGGGGAAAAAGGGGGATTTCTGGTGCTGTTGGACCAGCTTGAGTGCATTCATAAATGGGCTTCAGTAGTTTTTAAGAAGCATCAGGCTGTTTTCATTGGTGTCCTGTTTTTTTATGCAATGATGATCTGTTAGGCAAGTGAAAGAATCACAAGACTGGCCAAGGTTTACCATTTTTTCCATTGTCTGGACCAGTGGCTAGTCAGGATACAACTAAACCAGGCAGAGGAGCTTAACAATATATAGATAGCAATCCTAGCTTAACTCTACTCCTTAAAAGCCAACCCAAAGCAGACAAGATATACAGAAAATGCTCCAGTTTGGGTATTGGATAAGTCTCTGCAGTTGTCAGCTTAAAAAGAAGCATCTGTGAAAATCGATCATAGAATTATAGGATATTAAATCTAAAGCGAACTGACAAATCATTTAGTCTAGCTTTATGCTCTGTGCAGTAAACTTGTAACCCAAAAATATTTGCAGAGATGTTTTTCCAGCCCTTAAGACCTCCATTGCGGTAGTTTTCATAATCTAAGACCATAGCGACCTGCTTTATATTGAGTCAAACCATTCGTCCATCTTTCTCAGTATTGTCAAAACTGAGTGTCAGCAGCTCTTCAGGATTACAGATGAGGGTTGTCTGTCCCAGCTGTAGTTGGAGAGACCTACTGCCCCGGGGATCTACTGCATGCACAGTATTTGCTTTACTGTGGAGCTATGGCCTCTCCCTCTTAAGTGGCTTGCTGTACTATCCGGTTGCCTTTATGGTCTTCTTAATGATTAGCCAACATCTACTTTCTTGTAACCTAAACCCCTTGTAATTCTTCTAAGCTATGATCACCTGAGGTATGCATCGACAAGCATTGTACTCACCACCAGTTCAGCCTAACATTATCCATGTGATATTAATTTTTCATGTGATTATACATCTGAATGCACATTAATGGGTTTTGCTGAGTGCCGCCATGCTAATTAGGGCAGATTAAAGGTTATTGGAGGAGGGATTTACTGAAATGCACCCTGGAGCTTCTACATTTCTCTGCATCCTTATGGGAACATGGTCTCTTATACTCTGTCACGTGACAAGGAACCATCAAATAATTGCACCTTAAGAACATAACATAAAAGGAACCTGAGATCAACTCTGAAATCCATCTATAGTCTAGCATTCTTAGTCCAACAGTGGTCAGCTAAGTGTTTCCAGGATGTCCACAAGCCTGCCCTCTGCTTCTTTGTCACCCAGTAACTTGTATTTAGAAGCACACTTCCACTGAACATGGAAGTTCCTTCTAGCTGGTGCAGCTGATAGCCATTGACAGACCTTTGGTTCACAATGTTGTTTAATTTGCGTTTAAAGCTATCTGAACTACTGACCATTAATTTGACATCTGGTGGCAACGAATTCAATAAGTTAATTATGTATTATGTGAAGAATTTCATTTGTCTGTCCTAAATCTGTCATAATAATTTCAGTTGCAGTTGCATAGCAATGGGGGGGGGGAGCTGTCTGCCCCAGGTGCCAGCCGAAGAGACCTCTAAGGTAGTGCTGGCATTGCTCCCCTCCCAGCTGCACATATTCATGACACTGCACTTGATTTACCGCTGGCTTTATTAGCAGAACTGAAGATCTATGAGCCCAGTTTTGTGTGTGTGTTTTTAATGAGGTGCCTGGTTTTTTAACAGCGTGTTATAAGTACAAAAATGCATTGTAGTATTCCCTCTTTCACCAACTGAGGCCCAAATTCTAACCAACATTCCAGCACTGGCATAGCTGTGTCAATGGGATGTGTGCTACGTCCTGCAGTTGGGTGGCACTCACGGAGGCCTCCTCAAAGTAAGGGAATGTTTGTTCCCTTATTTCAGAGCTGCATTGCCCTTATGTTGGTGTTGGAAAGTTGGTTAAGATTGCATCCCCAGTAATCCTGCAAAATAGCTAAAACCATCCAGGAGCTGCTTCAGCCCATGTGCGAAGCTGTCTGAGAAAGTGGTGATGGGTGGAGGAGGAGGTGAGGGACCCCAGACCATTAACCAACTTAACAATGTGGCAATTAGAGGCAATGGGAAGGCCAACCTCACCTCTTCCCCACATCCTGGTAGCCGGAACACTAAATACAAATCTTCTCCAATTTGGGTGCTGTGTTGGGGTTTGGGTGTGGAAATGTGATGTGACGCTGACATCTATGAACTCTATGATAAAGCTGTGTTCTTTTCAGCCCTCCAACCTACTTTCTACAAGCGCTTCCACCTTCCTGTAGCATTTCTAGACAGCAAAGAGCCAGCAAGACACAGGAAATAGCAACAGGATGGTTGCAATCACAGGCAGATAACACTCCCTAGCGTTCAGGGCTACAGCACTGTCAAAATGGCTACCACTGATCTTATTGGGTCAGGGAAGCAGGGCCAGGTCTCCTTAGAGTAAGGAAACAAACTTTCCCTTTTCCAATATAACTCCCAGGCGGTCCCAACAGGTCTCCTTGGATCTGCACCCACTATTGAGCAGGCACAGAACTGAGATGATCCGAGTTGGGTTTCCCAGCCCAGGCGGGGATTTAGGACATGGCAGAAGAGCCTTCCACCATCTTCCTCCCTCCTTCCAGGCCCACTCCTCCCCTCCCCTCATCATCCCCTTGCCCAGTTCTGCTCCCATCCCACCCTCCCCCTGTCCCGTAAAGCCCTGCCACAGCAGCCATACTCACCACTGGGAGCTCTCAGCATCTGTTTTTGGGTGCTGAGGTCCAGCGCCAACTCAGCACCAGTGGCACATTGTAACATGCTGCCCAGATCAGTGGCACCAGTGGAGTGCCCACACAGCATCCCATAGTGGCCTTCTTGGTAGATGCAGAGAGGCCTTCTCGGTAGTGGCACCAACATTATGGAACTCCCTTCCCCTTGACTTGAGAATGGCTCCCTCTCTTGAGAGTTTCTGACGAGGCCTGAAGACACTGCTGTTTATACAAGCCTTCTGATTTTTTGGCCTTCTTAACATTTTTTACACATTTGTAGTTTTTTACAGGCCTGATTCCTCTGTGACTTGCTCTTTGTGCTCTTTTTATTCTGTCTTTTAATCTGACTACTGTTTTTATTGTTAATGTGTTTTTAATATGTTTTTTATCTGCTATTTGTGCTAATTTATGTTTTTAAATCTGTTTTTTACATGTTGTTAGCCGCCCTGGGTCTCTTTCAGGGAGAAGGGCGGGATACAAATAAAGCTGTTGTTGTTGTTGTTGTTGTTATTATAGGATTGGGCCCTAGGTTGTTTGTGTGATGGAGAGATTTTGAACTGCTTTTTGTGGGGGTCGCTGCTATCCAGTTTTCAGTATCCGCTGTGACAGCTGGAACTTATCTCTATAGATGTGGGGGAATACCTGTATTACTACTTTGCTTTTTGATTGTGATACCCAAGACAGCCACTAACACTGAACAGGTTCAGAGTGTGTTCTAAACCGGTGCTTCTCAAACTATATGTGATGTGCTGGACTGGCATTTTTTTTCCTCATTGTGCCAGGGACCACTACCACATCTGTGCCATATTATTACTTATACGTATGTCTTTCCTAAAAATGCCGACCATCACCAGTCCACAGACCACCACTTTGAGTACCACTGATCTAAACCATGGTTTGGATAATTGCAAATAAACCTGCCCTCCCCATGGGCTTTTGCACTTCCTCTCCCATCTCCTCCAACTCAATGGGCCAAAATAGGAGACCAGAAGCTTCTGGTTTTGTTTTTAAACCAACCAACCACAGTTTCCTGTGGCATCTGAACTCAGGAAACAGTGGCAAATTTATAACTGTGGTTTGCTGACAAACCACAGTTTGATGCATAAGTAATGTGTGCTCCTCTTTCCATGTGTCTGATGTTTTATGCACCACCCAACAGGGAGGTGCATGAGCTGTACCCATGTTGGGAATACACACAATCCCCCTGAGGAAGATGATACACATTTCCCCTTACCCACTTAAGCCCCCCAAAGGGAGGCTTAAGGAAGATGCATGAACATGAGCAGATGAGAAGATGCATGAGCAGGGGGTGGTCTAGCTATGAGAGTGTCCAACTTCTTGCCCACTGTCTACCTGCCAGCTCTACCCAGCTACTCATTCGTCCTCTCTCATTTTCTCCTTGGCGCATATGAGAGGAGGATGGGGAGGGGTTTACTTCCTCCTCCTGCAGCTTTGCTGCTGTTGCTGTGATCGTTTTCCTGAGTGCTGTGAGGAGAGTGCTCAGGAAGAGACCCAAAGCTGGAGCTGCCAACATTGCTTCCTTTGCTCCCTAGCAGCTGCTTGCAAAGTAATGAGTGTCAAGATGGAAAGGATTCAGGGGGCAGAGAGGTTTCAGTCCCAATATGCCACCTGCTGCTCGTACTTTACAAAAAGTGGTGACAGAGGAGGATAAAGATGGTGAAGTGCATGCTGGTGCCAGAGGTGGATGGGCTTGAAACTCCCTTGTACATGAATTGCTCGTGTCCACTCACATCTGTATGATTATGGAACAGATGCTAATAATAATCCTTGTCAATCTTTTCTATCCTTAACTTTCAATCCTGTAAGTGTTTTCTTTTTACTGTTAAGCCCGTTGGATATATTATGAAAATCGTTTCGAAAGATTAGTCTTAAAGCCTTCCTCTGAAAGGAAAGGTCTGCTCAGTGGCATAGCTGAGGGGGCATACTGTGCTCCAGGGTGGCACTGTGCGTGTGCGTGTGTGTTCTCCTGCCTGCCAGGAGAACCTGTCCCCTCCCTTCGCAGCCACTCTTGGAACGGGTTCTTCTTCTGCTTTTCCCCCAAGTGCTTCATGAGTGACTGCAAAGGGGACAGGTTCATGTCACCACAATTACTTCTGGGTTGGTGGCAGCATTTGAAGGGACAACCCCAGGGTGGCACAAGAGCCAGCTACGCCACAGTTGCTACAGTCCAGTTGCAACAGGTTACAAACTGAGATGTGACTGGCTTTTCCCTGGGTAGGAAAGGAAGATGACCTAAGTAGTGGTACAGAGCAAAGACATTGATTTCTATACAGTCCACTCTAGTTTCCCTACACAAATGTTTATGAAAAAAAATTCATTAGTTCAAGAAGCTCCTTTCTCTTATGCATCAACACAAAAAATTATCTGAGGATTTTATTAGTCCATAAAAATGTCATCAGCTCATGAAGCAATGTCATAAAAAAGTCTAGTAAACTTTATCACCATAACTCAAAATGGGAGTCTTTTGGCAAGAGATAAATAAATATCACCACTTCCCCTGACACATCCTTACAACAGTTTTGGGGATGGGGAATGGAGCATCAAGAAGAACACCCAGGCAGCCAATAAGCTACACATGGGGGGGGGCTGCTTGCTTAGAAGGACTTTGGGTCTGGGGCTGAGAAAAGTATGATGGATGACAGATTTCTGCAGCCATATGAAGAAGCAACATTTAGTAAATAGAACACCTGACTATATTCCTGAAGGTTGTATACTTATGTCTCCTTAAAGAACAATTCTAAAGGATTACTGTTGATACTATGTGGACATCTTGCCCCCCCTCTGCTTCCTCCCAAGGGGGGGGGGAAGGAACACATTGCATGGTCTCAGGAACGACTTTTCAGGAGGGCACATCTACTGACACACTTCATGCTGGACTGCTCTTGCCCTTTTGTTGTTTATTTGACAGGGTGAGGGGGTGCCTTGGGGTTAGTTATGCCTGGCCTCTGCCTGTGGCTGCACCCTGTGGTTCAGAGAGAGGATCTCCTTCCCAACATCTTTCTTCCCTGTACAGAACGAGGCCAATGGACTCCTGGTTGACTTCCTGGGTGTCCCACCTGCTCTGGTCTTCCTTATTGAACCTCTTCTAGCTTCTTCCTTATGCCTCCTTTCTTACTGCTCTCTCCTTTAGCCAGATCCACAGACTTGCCCATAGCTTTAACTTCTTTCTGCCCCTTGTCCACCATACCACTTCTCACCTCCCACTCACTCCTCACCTTTCTCCTCCAGCCTGCCTCTTCTCTCTTCTAGCTCTCATGACCTCCTTCACTCCCTTGTCCCGCCTTCTCCTCTCCTCTCCCAGCTTTTCTCATCTCTACCTTCCTTGCCTTTTCCCCCTTCCACATCCCTTTCCTCCCTCTCCCTTGCCCTGTCTGCTTCCCTTTTGTATCCACCCACTCCCACATCCCCTCATCCTCAGTAGTGTTGCCTTCAGCTGGGGAGCTGCAGTCCTCTGTCTGGTGCCAGCTGTCCTACTCTTGTCTTATGATATTGCTGTTTCTGAACTCCTTTTTTCCCCCCTCAGTAGCTAAATACCATTGGGCTGAGTGAATCATTTTCACTCCAGAGTAAATGTGTGGGTTTATCTTCCTTACTCAAAAAAAAAACAATTACTTGCTGTCACTGCCATTTCCTTTTGCACTCTTAAAGCTGCCCCAACATTCCCAGCTCTTTCCTGGCTCAGATGAAGTGCTTAGAAGAAAAAGATGCAGGTGGGGCAGGGAAGGGGTAGAAACAACAGCTAGTAGAAGCAAATACATCTGCACCTGGGAAATCTCAAGCTTTGTTTTGAAATTTAAATCAGGCATAGTGACAGCCACAAGGGCATACATGCTGGGGGAGAGGTACAGATTTATAGCTGCAGGTCACTGTTGAACTGAGCACAGTATTTGAGTTGACTTGAGTTTAACAATTGAGTTTAAATGCAAAAGATTAAAAATGTGGGCTTTATTATAATATGAGATCAAGAGGAAAAAAAACAACAGAAAGCAAAGCTGCATGTTTCTCCTTTGCACTCGATCCCAGACCTTTGCAAAAAAAACAAACAAGCAAAACCCTGACAATTTTAGTGTGTTCAACCAGATCCAGTACATTTACATCTCAGCATCTTCATTGGGTCTCTTGCTTGCTATCACCTACTTAAAAGGGATCCTGGGATCCATTACAGTGGCCCCAGATCCCTTGTGCTGCTGTGACTCAATGCGTCCTTTTTGGACAGTCGTGATGCTCTGTTTTTCACTTTGGATTTTGCGTTTGTTGTCCAGGAATTTGATCACAGTTAACCACTGCCTGGATAATGAAGTCTTTCCTTCTTTTCTGTCAAGATTCTCAGCAGTCCAGGTTGCTGTATGTGTAAGGCAAAGGTAATGTTAATAATTAATAATAATGTCTGTGCCTCTGTCACAACTAACAGTGGACTGAGATGTGTGTTGGCCCTGAGAGTATGGTTGAGAATGGGAGTGAAGAGGTTTGAAAATGTAATTTCCCAAAAAGTTAAGGAATGAACAAAAGAAGACCAAAGTAGGTGGTGAGGAGATTAAAATACTTTTAGACAGAAAAGCACAAAGTTTTGGACAAGCCTTTGGTCACTCCCATGGGTATAGATGTATCAGCAGCTTCTTTATTATGAACAGGATACACTCCAGGCCCCAGCCCTTACTTGTTTGGTCACACTGGGAGCATGCTTAAAGCGTAAGTACAAGAATAAGCTAGAAATAATAGTTATGTTGTGCAGCCCTCTTCCACATCCCCCAAAACCTTTCCAGATGTTATTCCTTAATCTGCCATATTCTTTGGCTGACTATAACTGAACATGAATTGTGTGACTATCACTCTGGCAATAAGGTAAACTGGTCAAAGAACTGGTGCTGAACCTACAGAGGCAACATTCCTGCTCTACTTCCTTTCAGATATCAGAATTTGGGTAAGAACAGCTGGAATTGCCCAAGGGATAGAAACAAGGCTAGATAAAACTAGAGCAGTACTTATCAGTGTTTGTCCTCCACTATACTAATATGTAAAGTGGTCCACCTATTTGAAGTACCACCAGAAGCAACTGGTGATGACATCATTGCCAGTTACTTCTGGTTTGGGAGGCCAGACGTGATGCAACAAACACCGGCAAGAGGCTAAAGGTGGATGGGAGGGCTTTTTGGAGCACAGAAAAACATGCTTTGGAGCCTCCTACCACTGTTCGTTGTGTCAAGTTCCTGATCTTGCTGTCAGGTGGCATGTGTCCAGGGGTCCTGCAAGTACCACCAGACACCACCTCAAGTACTACTGGTGATACCCATGCCACTGGTTGAGAAATGCTGAACTAGAGGAAAAACTTGCTTGCAGCTCAGAGTGCCTGGAGACAGAACCTTGAAACCTAGGTGGGAGTCAGTAGTAACTTGTTTGAGCAGCAAGACTAACCACAACCAAGTTGCCAGGGAAGTATGAAACAACTGCTGTTGTGGTAGGGGGAAGGGGGTGGTGTTGGATGATTTCAGGAGGAAATGGTGCAGAGTTGCAAGGCCACTTTTTCCCTTTTCTAATTCATGTAATCTAGCTATTATTGTTGTGGGCAATCACACCAAACTCCTGAAAGCCAGGAAGTTTTTTTCTGCTTGCCCCTGTGTTTTTGCTTTATGCTTTTGTATGTGCAGTAATTTCAATTATTGCTGCCTCTAAGAAATGAAAAATAGTATCTCATTTAGATATTGCCAGGGGGAGTATTCAGAGATCTAGTTCTTGGTGTGGTATGTAAATGTGCTGTCTCTCTCTCTCTCTCTCTCTGAATCAGGTGTCTATTGTGCAGTAGGTTGTATAAGCTAAACTCCACCCACTAAGCAACACAGTGTAGACTCCTGAGCCTGTGAATGGGTTAGGTTTCTTTCTTTCTTATCAGGCTTTGATTCCTAAAATACAGTAAAAAGACTTACTAATTTGTGAAGTGCTATCAGCCGTGCTAAGGTATGGAGGAGATTGGTATGTGGAACATATTCCCCAAACCAGGGGACGTTTTCAGTGAACTTGTTTGGTGGCCCCACCAGAAATGCATTATGAGCTGGAGTGCTGCAGTAGTTTCAGTGCTTTAGTTGCCTCTTATTAATAAAATTTTCATACGATATTAATTATGTTGGCAAACTACAATTGAACTTCTACAGTAATTTTTTCTAGAAACAATACCCTCGAATGCAGTGAAACTTGTCTTGGGAAATACTGGCACATGAATTTAGAAACAAACCAGCAGCCCAATCCAGACTACCCTTATGAGAGCAGAACATAGTTCTGTTGACATAAATGACATGTGGCATAATGCACAGCTCTCCTTCCACAGCCATTTTGGGGCCACTGCTGCAAATGGTGGCAGTGCCAAAGGCCCACTGCCCCTTTTGGCTACCTCTGGCAACTAATCTAAGCAGGTGAGACGGGCAAGGGATGGGCAGGGGGGGCATGGGAGAGTTTCTGAACACGGAGCAGGGAAGACAGGAGGCAGAATGGGGTGGATCCTGGCAGCACTGGTGTCTGCTGGATCCTGTTCCCTGTTCCTTACTCAAAATTGCTGGTGTAGACCTAAGATCCTCTGGGACAGCAGAGGCTTGCCCCATGGTAAGGGAAGGGAAGTTCCCTTACTTCAATGAGGCTTCCAGGCTGCCCCTATGCAGGATACAGTACACACTCCATTGGCACTGTTGCATTGATGGGGGGGGGAGATTTAGGGTGCAATCCTAACCCCTTATATCAGTGCTTTCCAGCGCTGACATAAGGGCAATTCAGCTCCGAGTTAAGGAAGCAGTTAAGAAGCAGTTAAACCTTCCCTTACTTTGAGGAGGGCTCCGTGAGTGATATCCAACTGCAGGATGCAGCACATGTCCCACTGGCACCGCTATGCCAGTGCTCCCTTATTTAGGTTTGGGTTGTGAATACAGGCTTCTTTTCTTATTTTAACTTCCAATGTTGTTTTCAATTATTTAGTATTTTGCTATCACCTTTGAAAACTAATTTTTGAAACAGAGAAATGTGCTTTTTAAAAACCTGAAACTGGCCGAGAGACATTTCACCCATTTTGCCTACCCTAAATGTGTCCAAAGACACTAAATAATCTTCAGTCTTTCCAAAACTGAGAAGACTACATTTATGGATCTGTAGGGCATGATAGACAAAGGAAGAAAGCTGAGGATTGAAAAGCACATCTCATGCAGAGTGCAAATCTAGGTATTCTCTTTTTGCCCAGTCTGGGAAATATGGACTTAAATTGAGGGGAAATAGAAGATTGCTCTCTTCTTGCTTGTGTTTCCCCTTTTGTGGAATGTTATATTGTGTCAGAATGATATTGAGAAAGTTTCATGATTATAGCTGAGAAAACTGTTGGGTATCTTAAGGCTGTTGAGTTTCTTAGAACCCAATCCGATGTATGTCTACTCAGAATTAAGTAGCATTATAGTCAGTGGTGCTCAATCCCAAGAAAGTGTGGTTAGGACTGTAGTCATAAGCTCTCTTTTTTGGCCCTGCCAACAATACAAGTGCACTATTAGTTTTTAAAATAAGCCGTCCATTGCTATGACAAAAATCTGTTAGCTCGTTGAATGCTATGGAATTTTGTCGTGGTAACTGGCATGTCATGTCAAAAACTGATAGTTGCCTATACATTAGGAGAAGAGGCTGGTCACACATCCTCACCTTATTTTTGAAGGAAAGGGGCCAACAGAGAACCAATACACCAAGAAAGCTATCTCAGAACAGTGACATAATGGCCGATTAGGACGAGTCCACAGGATACCATTGAGATGCTTAGGCTTCCTGGGACCAGCACATGCAGGCCAGTTCATGCATTAACTGGAATCTATTGTGCAGTCCATCCTCCCCTCTGATGCCAAGCTTGCAGGAAATCCACTCTTCACAAGCCAAGCATTTGTGCTGATGTGGGACTTGCTGACAGACTGTCCTTTTGTTCACAGGATGTGCTCCCCAGGAATTTTTCCCAGTAGCATTGTGATCCCAGGGCCTGTGAATGGTGGCCTGGAAAGGAGTGGCTCCTGGGGAGTGTAGGGTTTGGGGAAGCCGGAGGCCTATTAAGTGGAAGAATACCCTGAGACAGCAGGTGGGATTTTGAGCTGCTAATCTGAGTCATTTTTCTCATTGGCATTTTAAAAATTATTATTGGTACGGCATGGCCTCAGTGCCTCAGAGACTGATATTATTCACCTCTTTTGTGCATCGTACCATGTTTGAAATAAGGAACGAGGCGTAACAGCATGTGTCTCCTGTTCAATGCTTTTCTACCCCACTAGGGAGCTGGGACCTTTTTATTTCATATTAGGCTCCAGATTGGCTTCTTTATCCATTTTAACTCCTTAACAAATATTACAAAATGGGAGAATAATTAGCACTAGTCCCCTGGGAGTCATTCCATCCATGTGATGCATAAGAATACAAAGGCGAATTTAAAAAAAAAAGTAGTTGATAACAGTGATCAGTAAATGTTTGATTTTAAGACATCAATGTTTTGTACATTAAATATTTTATAAATGTGAACTATTAATAAAAGTGGTCAGGAATTTTTATTTAAATTTTAAAGATTGAAAAATGAAGGCATCACTAAAGTTAATACAAAAATAACTGCCAACTCTTGAGTTTGAGATTTTGTGGTACTCATTAAGAGGACTCTCCAATATTCACATATACTTGTCTCAGAAACAAATAACACAGGCCAACACACATTTTGCTTCCTTAACTGTTACACCAATTCCTGGGTATATTTGGGGTGCTGATTCAAAAAATGGCATCCGTTTTGCCCTATCACATCTAGTTTTGGAGATATAGTATAGCCTCTTTAGTGAATGGTTCAAGCAGTTTCCTCATGAGGAAGCCTACACCAGCCTTCAGTCTGCACGACAAGGAATAGATTCCTTCTGTGTACACAATGGAGGTGACCCAGGAAACGAATATAGCAGTCCACCTTCCTTGGGGGAAGCTGCACCTCCAGGGGATTTGTGAAACCTCTGGACATAGCAGCCAATGCAAGAAGAATGCTCTTGTGGATTTATTTTCATTTAATTGGATCAAAATGGTTTAACAGTTACAAAGGGAAAGAAGGGGTTGTCTTCTATCTGCCTGGGATTATCTTTACCCTTGGCTCTCCAGGGTTCCCTGACCCACAAGTTAATACTGAGGCATGCCTCTTGTACGTAACCTGAGATAGGCCAGCCAAAGGGATACTCCAGGCTGCCTGCTGGGACAGCAGGTCCTCCTAGCCTCTCTCAGGGATTGGGTGCAAAGCCCTGCCTCACTGCTGCCATCTGTCCAGTCATGACTGTGACTCACAGAGTCTTAAGAAGCAAAACTTAAAAGAAGACAACTGAAACTGGTGAAATCGCTGTCTCTTGGTAAATCTCCTTTGTGCCCTTTATTTTTCATTCCATGTAAGGTGAGTTGAGAACCTCAATATACTATGTATTGAAAAAGGATTATAAAGAGAACATTCTCCGTCTACCATAGTTCAGAATTCCTAAATTAGTTCTGTGGGAATTGGCTACTACATTAGCAGAATGGGGCTGATTAATACATTTCATTAAAAAAAATTAAACAATTTCTCCCCTAAATAATGCAGTTGGCTTCTATTAAGGACAGGCTGTAACTCACCAGAATTCAGCACGTCCTCTCAGAGGCATAGACAATTGGCTCGCTGGTTTTCTTTTCTTTTTTAAAAGTATGTGCTTTCTAGATACAGTGCCAAGAGAACTTGTATTTTATATAATTATTAACCGAACATCAACCTCAAATATGAAAAGCAAGCCATTCACTGACAGTTTGCAGAAAAGATGCTGTTAAGTGTTACAGTACATGTTGCTGGAATAATTTGAACAGTATGATCAGGGTGATCATTTCACTCAATAGCTTTAACCTATCCATAGGAAAATTAACACCATATATTTGTCTCACATTTAATTCCCAAAGTTTGTGTTCTGAGGAAGGATGAAAATTAGTTGTTGAGATAAAGCCCGGAATACTAAAAGGGAAGAGATTCATGGGGCATTGGAAGGCAGTAGATAAGTAGGAACTGTGAGACAGTGAAGGGGAGTTATGTAGGGTGTAAGGTGTGGGGTATAAGCTGTGTGGAGTGTAAACTTCTTCAAATTTCTGATCATGTAGCAGAAGGCCTTCACATTTGACTTCTCTCCCCACAACCATGATCACTAGCAATGTACAGTATTCTGTTTCTTTTTTTAACAGACTGAAAATGGATATGTCAGATTCAACCAAACAATGAATTCTGAACCAACATCACACTTGCAGCACAGTTGCCATAATACACATGTCTTCTTTCCACTAATTACACACATACATTTTGGATGATTTCTGGGATATTTTCTGCGGATATGGAAACTGGAAAGGTTTCTGTTATGAGCTCCCCTTTGCCCAGTCAGAGCACAAAATTGGAGGAATGTATTTTTGTTTTTCTTAATTATATCGCTGTGGTCATTCACAATTAAAACAGTGTATAAATTCCGCGTGAGATATCTGTGGCAGGACTTTTCTCTTTGTTTCTTAACTTGTAGCAGGGAGGTGAGATTGCAACACATTGAAAAGCCAGTCAGTTCCAAACGTTTATGCCAGCTTCACCAGCTTGAAACCATTCAAGGTCTATAACTTTTCTTGGAAGATCATATTTGGGAGGGGGGTGTTATAAAATATATACATAATTTTTAAAAACCCTCCATAGCATCATAAAAGCCTTGTTAAAGTACAGCTTCTCCTCATGCAGATTAATCGTCCCAAAGCCAGGGGACGTGCACTAATAGTATTTCCAGCAGCTGAGTCTATCCCCAAGGCCTTTTGTTGCAGCTGCTTAAAGCCCAAGTACCTCTGAAGGAGACAGCATTTTGGATGGCTGAAAGGTTGCTTTTGGCTGTGGTATTCGTTTGTAGTGGATAAGTGCCTGCAGGAGCTCAGGCACCCAGTGTCTTTCAAAAAGGCCTTGGAGGGAGGGAGGCCTTCTCACTGTGCTGGGACACAGCTGTGGGAGTCAGGAAGAGGAGCTTCTTAGCTCTTTTAGAGCTTTTGTTTCCTGAGGGACTGAAATGGCATGAGATGTGATGGAGATCAGTTCTTTAACCTGCTTCAGACCTGAACCTCTATCAATAAACAGGTGGGTTTCTTGAAAGGATTCAAAAACTTTGTTTCATTGACCTTATAAACTGCTCTTCAACTCCTGCCAAGATTTTCAATTTCTTGGAAAACTGCAGGCCATACTGGCTTTTATCCAAAATAATTGTTGTAATGAATTACCTCCCAGTTCCCAATCCATGGCAAAGCAATGATGGATGGTAGATTCATCCACACTTGCTCCATTTCCAAAAGTTACTTGTCTCTAACTGCAGCTACTTGAATCTAACTAACATGCCTGGAACTGGTGGCAGAAAGGTCTCTTTTTGTCACTCATCACCTTACTCTGTATTTTACACTGTATACACCCCAGGATCAGTCTACTTGGAGCATCTTCCTATGGATTCAGATTCATTTTTGCCATGATTGGGAAGGAACACTCTCATCTCCAAGCTCACAATAACCAAAGAATGTGCCTGGGGAGATGCCAGCTACACAGGGTAGCTGGCATTGGGACAGTACAGAGAATGTTAAACAACCTGTCCGACTGGCAAGGAGCTGGCATATTTAGTGAACCCCAAATGGGAGCAGTTACATGCTGATTTGAAACAGAAAGTGCTGGGGGGTGGAGTGCTTAGCAAAACATCTACTTAATATAGACGTTGCTAACCTGGTCCAGTGTAGCATGTGCTCTATTCAGCTTGTAAGACCTGACCAAAGTGGAGTTGTGGTATCCTCTGGGGGTCATTGCCATTTCCAGCCAAGAAATATATGGAGTCTAGGGTACGATGATGGGAATGGGAGGGAGGTATTCATTGAAAGATGGTTTCCACGTCATGTAAGGGGAATTATATTTAAACTGGCATGGGGTACTTGTTTTCACTTAAGCAGAACTATGAGCAGACGGCTCATAACTGCCTCCAATGTGAGGTCTTGTTCATTTTGGCCAACACAGCTACAAGTTGGGAGGTGGAGAGTGGGGGAAGCTGATGACAGTTTCTGTAGGTGGTATTTGGTGAGAGGTGGATGAGAAAGAAAAGCTGTAGCTGGAGGCATTTTGCATGAAGCTGCTTAGGATGGACGGGCTACTTAGGCAGCCATTATGATGGGATAGTGTACTGTTAACATCAGAGGAGATACCATAGGTTATGTAACATTTACATTGCAATCATATACATGTTTACTCAAAAGTAAGACTGTCTTCAGTAGGGCCTGTTTTCAGTTTAATTTGCATAACCTAAATCAGTGGCGGACCTCCCATTATAAGCGATGGGGCAAATGCCTTTAGGACTCTGCAGAAGCCTCTCTGAGGCTCTTGACAGGGTCAGAAACTATGCTTCCGGTTTTCCGGAAGCACTGTTTAAAGCCTCAGGGAAGCCTCAGAAATCTTTCCTGTGCAGCCTGTGGTTGTGTGAGGCTCCGTGAGTCTCAAGGAATGGGGGGCAGATTTGCGTGCAGCAAGTGGCAGCATCGCGCGGGGTGAGCGGGCGCCACCTCAAACCTTTCCCTCAGAGCGCGAGGCTAGGGAGGCGCTACTGGCCTAAATGAGGAATTGGCTTCCTTGTTTACTATGATCCCTCTGCCTTACAGTTTTTTAAATGTACACAACGATTCTCATTAATTTATGTAATTAATATATATGTATCAATATATGTAATAGTATGTATATTTTATGTATTAAAATACACATACAATTACATATATTGATACGTAATAAATATTTTCTCCATATTTATAATGCAGCTAGTATAATACTAAAATGCCCGTACAGAATGCTGTAACCCTTTAGGGACCTGATCCTACCTAACTGGCATGCTGGCATAGTTCATGCTCCACCTTGTGCGCCAGTCCTCTGCGCATCACAAAAGCGCTGTAAAGCACTTTTAGAGGCTGGTGTGCTAGTGCAAAGGCGGGCACAGTGGAAGATGCCCATCAGGAGTAGAGGGAGGGTGGGAAGGGGGTGGAATGGGGCACGGAAAGGGTGGCAACAGGAGTGGGGGTGGGCAGATCAGACCCAGGAAGGAAAGGAATCTGTGGTGCTGGTCCATGACACATCCTGTCCCAATTTGCCGGAACGAGTGCCCGTGGGCTCCTGCCAGCTATGTAGCTCACACAGGTCCAAATAGACCCATTACGCCAGCTGGGGCTTTCTCTAGGGCAATAGGACGAATATCCCCTTACCTCAAAGAGACCTCCAGCCTACAAAACTCCCCTGCAGCATGCAGCGTAACCGTACTGGCCCAGCTGCATGGGGATTTGCACTGAATTGGGCTGCCCAACTATAAAACATAGCCAAATGGCAATTCAGGATGGAGCAACTAATATTGCTGCACTTTGATTCATAATCACAGTGATTGAGGGAAGGCTCACTGGTGAGTGTTAGAGACTTATAGTACAGCACTAACCTGGTGACAGGAATTATTACTATGCTCATCTCATATATGGACCAAATATATGTTGTAAATCTTTTGCAAATTGAAAATGATAGATAAATTATAAGCAGTCATTACTGTAATACAAAATAAGTATTTTGTGGGCTGTAGGTTATTACACCAGCATTTGCTGGTGTCAGAGTATGCAAGATGTTAAGTCACAGGATAGCTTTTCATCAGCTTTCAGGCAATTTTCCTGTGTTGTTTTGTAAATCTTGGATAGCATGATTTTAACTCATTTGGCAATTGGTTCTTAAACCACATTTATCTCATTACTTCATTGGAACTAAACTTAAGTTCCATTTGAGTTTAAGGGTTTAAAAGATTTGTGATTTAGGTTGAGTGTTTGCCATTACGTATAGAGGAAACCCACTAGACAAGAATGCTGATATTATTTTTTTTAATTGATGTGTGCTCAGCTCAAAAACTTACCCCAATTAACCTAGCCAGAGTTTGAACAAGATAACACATCAAAACAAGTTTTGATTGCATAGTAAAGTTTAACTACTGTATGTGGGATTGAAAATTGAATTTTCTCCTAAAAAATACTGGATGAGAATCCTGTTGTGGTTTTATCGTCTTCACAAATATCGCATCTTGCTTGCTTGAGCCATTTGGATTTGTTTGTTATTATTTCTCCTGCAGTCATTTATAGTGTTGTAAACACGATCTTACCCTACCATCTGCCCATGCTACACCTTCCCCTGAATGAAACACACTAATCTGGCAGTGGTATTTGGTTACGGAGAATCCTGCCTGAGCAAGCAGGCTTGGACTAGAAAATCTTCAGTTTCCTTCCAGCCCTGTAGTCACAGGGTTCTATGATTCATGACATTGGCTTGGAATTAGGAGAGGCACACAAACAAGGGAGTTGCATTGGCAAATGACTGCGGAACAATTGGGGATAAGGAAGTGAAATAACATATTTGTAGTCTAAGCTCCAGCAGCTGTAAAGACATAATGAGCATGAGATAGCAAGTTAGAGGAAAGTCTCAACTTATCTGTTGCAATGTTATAGAGTTGACTTCTGTTATATCTCTCATGCCTCTCCCCCCCTTCAGATTATATATTCTGGAAACATTATGATGTACACATTTGGAATAGATCTTCCTTTTTCTCCTCTTTAGGGAAATGTCAGTTCAACAGAAGGTGCAAACATATTTCCTGTGAAGAGCCTTACGCACCTCAGAAAGCAATCAGGTATAGTCAGTTCTCATTATCCACTAGGGTTAGGTTCTGCAAACCCTCATGGATAGTGAACTCATAAGAACATAATTCGCAGATAACGAACCATTGTTCCTATGGGATCAGTGGGGTTAGGTACAAGGGGTACCATGGAGGAAAGGGGTACCTGCCATCAAAAGAATTCAGCAGAGACCCTTAAGAGGTTATCAGAGTGTAGCATGAAGTGACAAAATATGCTGAATGCTTCAGGTGCCTACCAGAGGCTGCAGAGATCTTCAGAACCCGCAACCAGTGCAGACCTCTTAAAATGACCAGCGGAAGCTTCCATCGCCATTTTAAAAGGGTTTGTGCAGGTCACAGGCAACATTCTGAAGGTCTCTGCAGCCTTCGGAAGGTCTCCACGTAGTGGATAATCACAACAGAGGCGCAGATAATGAGAGAAGGTAGCAATTACACCCCTCATAGATAAGAGAATTCGCAGATGGCGAATTTGCCTATAAAGAGAACTGACTGTAATAATTAGTCTTGGGGAAGCTGGACATTTCTTAAGTCTCAGCCTTGAGAACCTTGCTGTTTGTATTCTAGGACACCAATGAAGATGATGGCACCTGCTTTCTCAAGTGAAGTCTTGGAGTTGTTCTGCAGGTTAATGGTAGCAGGGAACGTGTTGGCTGCACAATATAATTTCCCTTAAATCTGTCCTAACTTCTCTGACAGGCAAAAACAATTTGCTGACTTATTGGGGAATGACTTAGTCCACTGGGGAAAGGGAATTGGCAAGATCAAATCCCAAAGTCAGTGCTCATCTGATGGCTGCTGTCCTGCCTACTGTCCCTCTGTTGACTTAGGTGACTTTCTTAAACCTTGCTGCCTTCATAGTCCTCTCCCAAGATCACCATCAATCTTCCCTTGGACGTAGCTAACATATAAACAGAGCAGATGCATAAATCCTGTCCCTAACTTGAGGTTCAGCCATGGTTGGCAACCTTCAGTCTCGAAAGACTATGGTATAAGCCTACAGCACCCGGTATTCCCAAGCGGTCTCCCATCCAAGTACTAACCAGGCTTGACCCTGCTTAGCTTCCAAGATCAGATGAGATCAGGCATGTGCAGGGTAACAGGTTCAGCCATGCTCTTCCATTTCACCAACCTCTTGCAGCTGATGCTGACACTGCTAAGGACCCTGATACTGCAAATCAGAGCTCACAGATGAGGTTCCTTAATTTGCAAAAATACCTTAAAGCCCCTGTCCATTCCCCACCATGCTTACAACTGTTCTGTCACACCACTGTATAGCTGCAATCCACCAACCAACAGCAAATGCACTCATTCCATTGTCTTTACTGACTCTTAAGTATAAATAAGTGCTGGTTTGGAACTCGCCATAATTCTCAAATTATCTAATCAAGAACAATCACTGATTGCACTGGAGTGGATAGTAAAGAGTCATGATGTGTTTAGCATAGCAAAGGAGTGGCGTGATTAAGTCATAAAGAAAATATGTGTGGGGGCTGTGGAACATGGACCTGTGTCTGTGGAATAGGTTGGTTCAATGGTTCAAGTAAAATTGTTGCTGTAGGCTTATGGTATGAAGAGAGTGTGCTTTTTGTTGCTGTTATATAAACTTGGAGTATGTTGCAGCTGGAGGCTTGAACTGCAAGCCTGACTTTCTGTCAGGGTTTTCAGATATAGGCTTTTCTGTATTCATTTCTTTTGGTCTTCCATAATGTTTTTCTGGGACCCGTAATGCTTTGGAGTGAAACAGACTGAATGATATGTTCTCTTGGAAGGAACCTACTCAGTTTTTGTTTTTATTGCTTTGTGGTTACATACAATTTTCTCAGTTTCTTCATATTGTCTGTCTAGAAGTGCCTCAACATGTGGATTTATGGTAGCAGTTTCTAAACTATTAATATCAATTTACAAGTGATCTAATCAAGTACATCTCCACCAAGCAGATGTGAGCCTGCAAGCAGGCTTCTTTCATCTCTATGATTACCAGATCCTGCCCTCCCCTGCACCATCTTTATAACCCCACGAGGCATTGCCTAGTTGTAGCCAAGGCTTGGCTAGGCTTCTAGGAGAATTAATGAGTGGTTGGGAAAATATTATGGACCATATCAAATAGTTTTCTGCTGGTGAATGCTGCAGGACCCTCAGGGAAGACAGAGTCCCCAGCACCTTGGCTTTACACAACAGTCCCTTCTGTGTGCCAGTATCCTGTGTTGTCTCTCTTGAATCTCATTAGTGTTTTTGTGGTTCACTCCTTACTGCCACAATTTGGAATTCTGGCATGGAATTCACCGCAGCACTTGCAATAACCTTAAACAGGAGGGACAAAATAAATATAATTTACTAAGTGTTAACAGAGAGAGAAGAGATGGAAGTACACACTGTTTCCCAAGGGCCTTGCTATTTGTAAATACAGCTCAAACACATTTGTGCACAGACTGTGGTAAAGACAGTTAACAGGATAAATCCAGAGGGATATCATTAGAGCAGAAAACAGGAGATTTGATGATGTTCAGAGCTACCCAAGACCTTTTCTTCTAAAAAACTGAAATCTAGTTTTATAGGCGTCACTTAGTACCTGCTTATGGACCTCTGAGGTTGTCAAGCCTGAATGTGATGGGAAAAGGGAAATGCAAGTTTTAAAAAACAAATTATTATTGGATCATGGAGTTATAGGTGACCTTCCGTAGAAGACGGATAATGGTTCTCTCTTGGGCAGCCCAGTCCTAAGCTGCACTGGCACAGCCAGGCCACACAACCTGTGCTGCATCCAGTGCAGCTTAGGAGCAGGCTGGGGGTCTCCTTGGATATAGTAAACGGATATAGTTCCCCCTTACCCCGAGTAAAGCCGCAGCCATCCCTATGGGGTTTCTCAGATCAGCACTAGTTATAAAGCTGGTGCAAATTTGGGAAGCCCATGTAGGGCTGCCTGTCAGGGGTCAGGCATCCCTACAGGGGGGATGGGTTCAGATATGGCATGCGCTGCCACCACTGATCCTGCCCCATCCTGGGCCCAATCTGCCCCTGTTATACTTTTCTCCTGCCCAAAAAGTCCCCTCCCCACTTCTGTTCCACCCTCCTGCCACTCTCGCCCAGCCCCTGTGCCACCCAGCGCAGACTTAAGGGTGTTGTCCAGTGCAGGGGTCAGATCCGGCGCTGCCAAGCCTGCACAGCCCTCTGTGCCAGCCCAGTTGGCTCCCGAGTACGTGTAAATGTGCATATGGCACATTTATAATACTTGAAGCCAGTAGGGGGACTGGTGCACTGGCTCAACTTCAAATTGGGATTGCACTATAAATTGCATAAAATTACAGTAGTTTTTGGCTATACGGTATCCTTATGGCATATGGAATTTATGGCAATGGTGTTTCTGAAAGGTCTGCCATGTTGCAAAGCACTGCAGAGACACCACAGGCACCCACCCATAAGTCGACCCCACAGATAAATCGAGGGCAGGTTTTGAGCCAACAATCATGGAATTTTCTATGACCCTCGGATAAGGGTAGTTTAAGGGGGTTAAACTTAGGGGTGTCTGACTATAGATTTTACCTGAGGCCAGATCCTGAAAAATAACCTACCACTAATTGTTACCTAAGAACTGTAGTCTCTAATTTATTAAAAACACAGTAAAAGATACATTTTTATTCTTTTTTAAATTCTGGTCTTCACCACCTTTTTGTAAACACTATCAGAGTAAGTGCACTGTAAACAACATACCAGTGGTTCCCAACCTGGTGTTCACGTAATAATAATAACAAATAATAATAGGTATTTATATACCGCCTTTCTTGGTCTTTATTCAAGACTTTATTCAAGGCGGTTTACATAGGCAGGCTTTTATTTAAATCCCTTATTAAATAGGGATTTTTACAATTTGAAAGAAGGTTCTTTCTTTCAAGAACCACTACATTCAAGGTGTTTCACTCCGATCTGGCTTCACATTCTGGCCTCCATCCTCCCACGCTCAGAGCAGATGGAATGGCTCGGCTTTAGCTTGTCAGCTGCTTCAAGGTCGCACAGTGCAGGTGGCCTCGAACTGGCGATCTTGTGGATGTTATCTTCAGGCAGATGGAGGCTCTACCCTCTAAACCAGACCTCCTGCCCACGTACTCCCAGGGACACTCAACAGGACCTTTAGGGGTACTTGAAAAAGAATGGAATAATGGCAGAAAAAGGCAGGTCGTGCTCCAGAATGCTTTGCAGGGCCAGCAAGGCAGGAAGGAAGGTAGCTAGTAGGCTGTGAAAGCCCCACCAATAGCTAGTTTCTGGTCATCAATTCATCTATGAACCAGTGATTGAAAACCAGCACAGTAAAAAAGCTGAAACATAATATGGAAAGTGATCAATCAGCCAGAATTTCTCAGCACACTTCTGGTGCAAAACAGTGCAAAGACAGAGTCTTCTGTTCTTCAAACAGATGAAAAGAGAAAATATGTGATGAATACATGAAGTCTGGGCTTTCATATGGAGGAGGGCTTGTCTTACTAATTACAAACATTTTGCTAATATGAAGGGTACAATTTATGGAAATGGGCTGCCAAGGGATATGCCAGTGAAAAAGGTTGAACCATGAATCCTTTAAGGTGCCTGGTGTGTTAAGCCAGAAGCTCTACATACAACATACAACCCGTAACTGGGATGTGTAATTCAATTCACAGCAGAGAGAGGCAGCTGCATGTATTTGCAACCCTTTTCACTCAGAAGTAGACCCACTGCTTTCCATGGGTGTTATTCTGAAGTAATGGTGCACTGAATTGTAGCCTGGGAAGGAGGGTTCCATCCTGGTGTTTCCAAAAACAGACCTGCTTTGCAAGCATTTGCCAAGCAGAACCAGGCTGCAGCAGAAGGAAGGAGACTAAAAGGTTAACTTTGGCTGGAATTTCCCAGTTGCCGTAGAAAGGATCTCTGCCCTGCCTGCCTAGTACCTGCCTGCTGCTTGAGAAACTTGGCGCCTGTCTGCAGCTTGAGAAACCAAACTGTTCAGAGTTGAAAGGCTCTGCCCTCTGATTGACCCAGAGATAAGGCAAAGTGATAATTGGAGCTTGATTACTTGGCAAAAATTTCACTACTATAGGTGTGCATCTACGCTTATGCTTATTCTGTATATGGCTATGCATCTTGACCAAAAAGCAGCCATACTTTACACAGTAACACTAAAAAAAATACAACATTTTTAAACATTTAGGTTCTGTAATTTGTAATTAACCTTTTCTGGTTTTCCCTATGTTCTAATGTTCAGCAGGTGGGAACATGCATAGGCAACGTGCTGGGGCAAATGCATATTATGTTTCCTTTATTGTCTAATTAGAAAATAGAACTAATTTTAGATCTGCACATGTGTTGTTGTGTACATGCGTAGAACTTGTGTGGTATATTCACAACCCTACCTAGGTCATGTTTGACACTGCTAAATACCAAAGCCCCAGGGCTTTCAAAATGAGCAGATTTTCTCTTTGCATCCTGCTCTAGGGCCCCTTGCATGTCCCAGGACCACTTATTAACAAAAGATCTTCAAATAATTTTCTGCTAAAGTGTTGTAAGGACAAATATGGTTGTCTCTCTGCAAGACTACAGCGCTGTACACACATGGAACAGTAGGGAGAGAAATGCCGAAGATTAAGGAAATGGCCTCTAAAAGAGCTCTGTCATAACAGACACGTTAACAAAAACAGGACATCAAGGTTGATCCCAGCACATTTTCTGCTTACACCAACCTGTTCAGGTCAAATGCAGATGCTTGGCTATTCTTTTCTCTTAGGATCTAACCCCTTGGTTAGTTTGTTGTTGTTGTTGAAACATCTCTCCTGCTAGTGTCATGTAACTCTGAGTTTGTGGTCAGGAAGGAATGCACAGAACCCTGAGTTGTTTTGAGATCAGAAAGCCTTTTACAGACAATTGATGTTAGAAGCATCCACATGGCAGGAAAATGCCTTTCTCTCTCCCACTGTTCAGGGAACAATTTCTCAGTGCATCTCCTAAGCCAGGGGTGCTCACACTTTTTTGGCTCGAGAGCTACTTTGAAACCCAGCAAGGCCCGGAGATCTACCAGAGTTTTTTTACAATGTTTGCGCCATTATAACATATAACATTTATGTATACAATGTATGTTGGTGTACCTTGCATAACCGCATGAGCCAATATTGTACAACACAACATAATTAACTATAAACATTTTTTGTAATTACTTGAGTTTACTTTGATAACTTGCACTGAAGTGAATCAGCCAAGGATGCATAGTCCGGACAGCCAGCCTCAAGCACACTTCCAAATGTTCATCAGTCATGGTGGACTGGTACTTGGACTTAATGATCTTCATGTAGGAAAAGGCTGACTCACGTAAAAAAGTGGAGCCCTTCCTGCCTCAGGTGCTCTTATATCCCTGAGGGCCCTATTGCCTTCAAGTGGCTGCAGCTGTGCAGCACACTCTGCTGGATGCCCAGGCCTTACCCTTAAAGGGGCCATTGCTGACACCACATCTACCTCCTCACCAGATCTTCCTCGATTCCAGTACAAGTGGGGGGGGGAGAGCAGATCTCTGTACAGACCAGTGCAAAAACAGGGGAAAGGTGTGGGGGAGGGAAGATCGCTATATAGACATCACAGCAAGACCAGTGCAAAACCCCTTGCACACAGAACCAACAGATGGAAATGGGGGGGGGGACAGATCTCCATACATACCAGTGCAAAAACAGGGGAAAGGTAAGTCAGCCCCAGTAGAGTCAACGGGGCTCACTCCCAGGGATGTGTGGACAGGAGAGAAGCCTGCCAGAGGCTCCTCTCCCAGAGAGGAGCCTGCCAGGGGTTCCTCCCTGGGCTCACTCCCTGGGCTCACAAGCCTGCCAGGGGCTCACTCCCAGGGATGCATGGACAGGAGAGAAGCCTGCCAGAGGCTCCTCTCCCAGAGAGGAGCCTGCCAGGGGCTCACTCCCTAGGCTCCCTGGACTCACTCCCTGGGCTCACAAGCCTGCCAGGGGCTCACTCCCAGGGATGCGTGGACGGGAGAGAAGCCTGCCAGTGGCTCCTCTCCAGGTCTACTCACAAGTCAGCCCCAATAGAGTCAAAGGGGCTCACTCCCAGGAATGCGTGGACGGGAGAGAAGCCTGCGATGGACTCATTTTGCCTCGAGATCGACCAGTAGACGTATTGAGCACCCCTATCCTAAGCAATAATAAAACAAATAAATAAAATCTGCACAGGAAGTGAAGCTTTAAATACTCTAAGTTAGAGCATGAGAGTGGAGTGACACACAAAACATTTTGTCTAGAAAAGGAGGTTGGACTCTGCTTCAGAACTCAGATCATAATGACTTGCAACACCTAGATGTAAACAGTACTGAAGAGGCAAACTGGAGTGGTAATGCTTAAAGGTGTAGTACCCCAATAATGCCTGTAATGGAAAATGGGTGATGTCTGGACTGTGGGCTGCTCTAAGTGCCAAAACAGAACTTCTTGTAAGTGGAGGGGTCCCATCTATCTGCTGCTATACAGAATATTGGTAGCACTGTGCAGTACAGAATGTATCTTTGCTTGCATGGTTCATGCTTGAAGGGAGTAGCAGTGTAGGTGGTCTCATGCTTTCTGGGTCAGGGAGATTCTGTCTGACTGCTTGTGGCACCGTTCCAAGGCATACGGCCCACCAGAGAAATATAGGAGTGAGGGAGACAGATTCTCTCCCATGATTTCCCTGGCAGTACTTTGATCTGCACAGTTCTTCTGTCCAGTCTTCACTTGGCTGAACTTCATGATGAGAATCACTGTTGCTGAAAAGTGTATGCGTATATTGCACAGAGAAGAGCAAAAACAAATGATTTTAAAGAAAGGAGAGGGGAGCGAATCATGCTGGTCCCAATGCCTCCTTCCCTGGACCTTTGAAGAGGTGGAAATGTGATTACATACCATTAGCACCTTTTATTTCTGCCCCTGCTCGCCTTCTGCATTGACTTACAACTGGTGTTCAGAGGTATACTGGCATTCACTGTAGGCTCCCAAGGGCTGTCTATAGAGGAGGAACAATAAGTAGATGATTTTGAATTATTTAATTTTGACTAGAAAAAAATACATTCTTCAGTTAAATATTTATTTTGTCAATTTACACACCTTGTCTTGTTTTTGGTGACCAATATGGTTTCTATTATTATTATTTTTTTTTACTGTTCCTTTTTGGTTTTTGTGCAAGTGAAAGCGAGAGTGGAGTGGTGGCTTTTAGGAGACACTAGAGGACAACCCATCTATGTGAAAGAAGTGGGAATGACGTCAGGAAGTCTTAATGGTGAAGTCTTAACATCAGATGTGCCCAGTTGGCTACCCTTCTGGATTCCCTAACGGTAGTTGTAAGCCTTTCCCGCCTAAACAATAGCAAGTTAAAAGTGGCAACTTTTAATGAAAAAATATATGTTGAAATCGTGAGATTCTGTACACCTGGCAGAGTCTTTGAAAGGGATGAGGAAGATTGATGAAACCTATTTCTCTATATTTACGGCAGAGATTTTCTCATCTTACTCCTGTCTCAGGATACTTTAGCAAAGAGAACTGTGGAATAAGAAATTCATTGCAGGAGGTGGGGATTCATTCATTCCCCTGGGGGCTGGGGATAAGAATAGGCCCTCAGTTTGACTGTATTTGTCCTAAAAGGCGACTAAACAGCCACCGGGTAGATGGGACTCCTTGCCTGGGAAGGCAGCTCATCTGAGAGAAGGAAAACTCTGATCCCAAACCTCCACTGCCTTGTGGCTACGTCCAGTTATGGAAAAGGCTTCAGGAGTCAACCTCGAGGCAAAATCCGGAGCCGGAGTCCCTGAGGCAGTTCATGGCTGAACACAGTCACGTTCTGGCAACTCCTGCGATGCCGCTGGAACCAACCATATTGGCCTCTGCCTTTCCACTGGACCATTTCAGCGACGTGGAGAGAGGGATTTGCTGCATGGGAAACGGTCTATCCTCCATATCTACTTTACCCAGGCTTTGCGCACTCTGTTCCAGAACCACCATTCAGAGCGCGATACCATAGTCTTCTGAGACTGAAGGATGCCAACATGTATGCAGGAGGTGGAGATTAGGAACCTATTGCTTTTCATAAGAAACCATTACTGAAAGATGAAAATTGCCAGAATTGATTTTCCATGGATAAATTATTGGAGATTTCTAGACTGCCTAATGCTGGTGACTTCCCTTGCAGTGTTGTAACATATAAAGTGCTTGTGCATTTAAACATGCCCGGTGTAGAGTAGATATTGTCGCTACATTATTTTCATTAGTTACAACCTTTAATAGATACTGTCAAGGTATCCACCATTTCTAGCCTTTTTCTGTGTTGGAGGAAGCTTCAAATTCTCCTGATTCCAGGGTCTGCTTGGAAAAAAACAATGCCTTGTCTAAGCACACTCCACATCCTTCTGCATTGCTTAAGCTGCCCTGAGGGGAAGCCTAAGTGATGGGGCTAATTGCCTGCAATAAACCAATTAAATGACTCTGATATAAATCTTGGTGGCACGCTCCTGGGAATCCAATGGCCATGACATCATCCAGCAAGAGGATCTCCCTCCAGTGCATGGTAACCCCTCTTCTCTCCCCCAACCCAGTTTGTCAGCACCATTACAGGGCCCTAGATCTGTTCTTTACACTGCCTGCTTTTTTACTTCTTTACTTCCACTCCTGCCACTTGTATGTTCTTGACAGTGAATCCAAGATTTTAGAAACGCATGATGGTATGTTTGATTCCAGCTAATTATAATACCTTTGCACAGTTCACAATTCTGATAAGGGCACCTAGATTCCTTGAGGGTGCAAGACTTTAAGCATTATCCTGCCTTGAGCTACTGCATGTTTAATGCCAAGAGGAATAAACACAGATGTATATTGAACTGCGGAAGGATTCTAAGGCTGCAATCCTGTCCACACTTACCTGGGAGTAAGATAGAGGTATTTGAAAACAGTGTTATTTACCTTACTCAGAAGTAAGCCCACGGTAAGTAGGTAGTAATCCTATCTCACACCTCTATCCATAGATAAAGAAAGGAATTTTTAAAACTTTAGCAACAAAAATAACAAAACACCAAGATCACTAGTCATCTTGATGTTAGGAGTAAATTCTAGAAATGATATGGAATTTTAGGACATTTCAAAATCTATTGACATTTCAAAGTTTGACCTCAAATTTTAAACTAAGTGGGCAATCTCTTGTTTGGAAAACAACTGAGCATAGATAGTTTATTTAAAACATTTATACTTTGCCTTCCTACTACCAAGACCATGCAAAATGGCTTAAAATAATTAGAAACAATTTATACTAATTACTCAACAAATTAAAGCAGCCATCTATTTAAGGGAATATTTCCTGAATGTTTTCCTCATCAGATACTTTTTTTCTGCTTAAAAGACACAGTGAACTGTGTTTGTACAGATTCTGGGAAGAACTTGTCCCTACTGTATATATCTGGCAGTTCTGGTGTTATGGAAGTGATAGCTCAGTAGCATTGTCAGCTCCTCCTACTCTTTGCTACCATACTTATGTGGGTAGTCTCTTCATATAACCTCTGGTAATGAAAAAAATTACTTTCTGAGGACCATTTTAGAAATTTCATTTTAGGTGCACATCTACAATGTTTTAAAACTGTAACCTTGTGAATATGACAGTCATCGGGGAGCCAGGAACAGGTATAGTTCCTTATTGAGTGTATACTTGTTGACCAACTCAGATTGACTTCTGTATGATGCCTGAAATGACCCCCACACTTATCCGAATATGTCACATTCAATCAGCAGTTAGTTTGTGAAACTCTCCCATGTCTCATTGTCTGTGTATTTGACCATCTTTTTTTGAGTGGGATCTGTGCCTCCCATTGCAGCCTCAAGTTTGTGATCATTTACTGTTTTTACTGAGTCGAAATTGTACATCAGTGCTGTACATCATTATAGCTTGCGTGATTCGATCATACTGTTTGTTTTCCTAATTAACATATTAACAGACACAGTGTGGGTAGTCTAATGGCCCAATCCTATCTCAGGTCAACGTGCAGGATGCAGGGCCACTGGTACAGCAGCTGCTGTATCCTGCACACTGGCAGGGTACCAGAGTGGCTGGGATAGGTAAGTATAGAAAAACTTTACTTACCTGTCTTGGTGCTGCCTGTTGCCTTGCAGGACTCCTCAGAACTGCACTAGCTCTTTATTTATATTTATTTTATACAGGTATTTATATACCGCCTTTCTTTGGTCGTCAGATTTCTGCTCAGACTTTAATCCAAGGCGATTTACATAGGCAGGCTGTTCCAAACCCCCGTAGGGATTTTTACAATTGAATAGTTCTCATCTTTCATAGAACTCCTCGTTCCAGCTGGATTTCTTCCCGGTCTGGCCTCTCTCTGGCCCTTCTCCTCCCATGCTCCCCTTGACAGCAACTCCTCTCTGCCACCGAGGGTCAGCACATCAGTATATCAACGTGTTGTCAGTTCTCAGGTACTTCTGGTCATTTCGAACTGGTAGCCTCAGATCTTCAGGCATACAAGGCGGCAGCTCTACCGACTGAGCCAGACCTCCTGCCAGACCTCTTTTACTGGCATAGATTTGAGGAGTCTGTTGTGGGTGGCCTTATCTGCGATGGGGGTCTGGATAGGGCGGGCACTGATACAGCAATAGGCCCCCCACCCTTTTTGGCTTCACTGCTTTCTGAAACCTGCTGGTGGCTGATTTGCATGGCACCATTAGTAGCACATGGCCTTCCAGCGTTTGCACCGACAGCAGCACTCTGTAGACAGATGGAGAGACTGTCATGAAGGTGTACCTTGTGGAACACCAGCATCTCATGAGAATTGGACCATTAATAAAGCAATTGTGGCATGTAACAGCAGAGGAGTTCAAGAGGCAAGAACAAAACGATAAAGAATGGCACATCCATACCATGCTGTGCCTTCCACAGACAGTGGTGTCTCCAGATGTGAAGTTTTGATTCCCAGCTTGTTCTTACTCCTTTTTTCTTCTTTTCTCCCTTTCTGGAAAAATTTTTGAAACAGTATCACCCAAAAATTCTAAATGGACAGAATGAAGGAAGCAACCTGAAAGAAGCAAACTATGAATGCATGATGTCTGGGTTCTTAAAATCTTACTGTATCTGTGATCATATGAATATGTGAGGCTGCCTCATCCTGAGTCAACCAGCATCTCAAACCTGATCCTGAATTTTCAGATTCAGAAGTTAGAGGTCAACATTTCTTACTTATGTTCAGAATCATTAATGAGCTTTCTAGATCATGAGTCAAACGGTTGATCCACCTAAGCCTACATCAAGGTTTTGGAAGAACTGAAGATTTCCCCCATTCAAATCTGAGACTAAACAGTCCCACAAATCAGTTATCATGTCAATAAGTACACCTTTCAATGAGCTGCATTTTTTGTACTGTGTGACATGATTCTGATATGTATCCTGGGCCTGCCACTTTTCCCCAGAAAGAGAAATATGGTCTAGCCTTGTGCTTTATGGTATGAAGACAGTCAAAAGAAAACCCCAGTGGCCAATCTGGTTTAGCCCAGGCATGGTGACAACCTCAGTGCTACTAAACACACTGCCTATTGTTGGCTGGGTGATCTTGTTAGAGTGAAACATCCAAACAGCTGCAAGGTGTTTGCCCTGACCCAGGACTTGCCCTGACACCTCCTTGCAAAGCTTTTCATGTCCTGTGCAAGTTGGTGATAACTCTGACCAGGATGTCAGTCAAACAAACCACTGGGTCTCCTTTTCCCTCAGATCTCTCCTGATAAAGCCTCCTGGGCATTAGCTGGCTGTGTTTGCTGAAGGGTCAGCCAGCCCCTGTTCACAAAGGAGTGCTCTGTCAACAATCCTCAAGGGGCACTAGCATATCTAAGCAAGCAGGGGCCAAGCAAGCTCTTCACACCTGTTTAATGTTTTGAAAGCAAAGCCTCAGCCTGTCAAGCTGGATCCAAGGCTGATACCTTTTTGAAGATAGCAAACAAAGGAAAGGAAGGGAAGGGAAGTCTGCTGCATTTCACACCCGGTATTCCAGACTCGACTCCGGCTATACCCGCTTTCTTCTTTGCACCCATCCATATTGACTTTCTGTGTCTTGTGGGTCATTAGCTGATTGATCTTTGCTTGTTTGGATATGTTTGGTGCCAGACTGAAGGATATACTGAGCCCCGTCTTAAAACTGACATCACCCTTTGCTACATTCTCTCATCTATGGTTGCACTCACAGCCCACCAAGCCTGCCTACAGTGCAGGTTGGTGCTTTTCCCTATCCTGCCATTTATGTGCCAAGCTCATGTAGTTATTATGCTCTTCATGCTGTATTGGCTTTCAGCATTTTGAATTTCCTTGCAGATGTGAACAAGGTTCTTCTATTTTGTATAAAGGGGGCAGGCACATAATATTCCTGGCCATAAATAATTTGAGGGGTATTTGGCTCCTGAATGCACTCTCCAAAAATGAACACTTACAGATGGATTTACAATACCTTAACCCAGAGAAGTGCCTACCTTGATAGCTCATCCTCCAGTCACAAACTCTTGATTGCCTCTAGCAAACCACTGTCTCTCTGCCTCTGGGGATAATGTTACTGACTTACCTTAGAGGGAAATTGTAAGGATAATCTATGCATAGTATTTTGGACACTGAAAAGCTATACAGTATATACACATCTTCATAGTTGTAGTTTTCATAGTCATATTAGCATTAGTATTACTCATAAATTCCTAGCACAGACTGTTACTAAGCTAAAGCAAATCATTCTGACTGATAACTCTATTCTTACTGCATCTGATGAGAGGAAAAATGACCTGCTCAAGAAAGGTACAGACACTGGCAAAACTAGGCACGCTTATTGTTGGAAAGAGCTCAGGCATTTCATCTCTTAAGAAAATACAGATGTGTGAGCATCAAAAATTGGATCTCTTAATAATATGCATTTTAAAAAAAGTGGTGCAGCCTTTGCACTTTAGACATACAGGAGGAGCCTGTTTATTCACGGATTTTCTAGTCGAAGTTCTGGCTCAGTGCTAGTCATTTGCTTATCCAGTTTTTGGTATCTGCGGGGGAGGTCTGAGAATTGATCCCTCATGGATATCGAAGCCCCACCTGTAGTATAATTGCCTGGTAACAAGATTATGGCCTTTCTTTAATAGGGCTGTGAAATGATTCAACTTGAAAGCTTGAATGTTAAGCAGAAACGGCAAATTTTAATTGACAGCCCAATCCATTGCTGGTCACCACCCCACGGTACAGTGGTGCTGAAACAGTTGCCACTGTATCCCACAGGGCCAATGAACCAACCAGACGTATCCTTTGGGTAAGGGAACATTGGTTCCATAACCCCGTGTTGGCCCCTTGCAGATCCTATGGGTCTACTTGGATCTGCACCAGTAAAATCAGTCAGTGGAGACGATGCAAGCAGCCCGTGTAGGGATTTCAGAAGTGGGGGGGGGAATAGGGTGCAACAGCAGCCTCAGTTACCATCCCTCACCCAGGAACACCCTCTCCCCACCATGAAGATAAAATATCCACTTCATTGAAAACACAATACACCTGCCATGCCTCAGATTTTGGAAGTGCAGTGGCAAACCTCCCAGGGATGCAGCATGTTTATTTGAGGCATTGACTGTGCTTCACAAAACTTATTTTAAACGTACAGGCTCCACTATAGTGAATATTGGACTTTTGTGCTGTATGCTTGTGGCACTCTATAATGTGCATGTTCTTCACAAATTATAGGAAAGCAAACTCTTTTGCCTGAATGATGGTCATGAGATTTGTGGATATCACCTACTGTCAGATCCATATGCTCCAAACATCATATAGAATTCAAAGTTCTGACTAGGGGAACGATCATTAAATCCTATTTCTCGGATTATGAAGGAGCCTCCTTCCCCTGCATCTTTGTGACCTGGGAAGGGGCTCTGCATGATTTGGGCTAGGCTGCTATGTTTCTTTCATAGAAAGTGTCTTGCCTCAGTAGCTAGGCTAGCTGATCATCCCAGCCATTCCAGTTGTATAATTCTTAAGTCTATAAACACACTGTAGAGATTGTACAATTTCTGTTGCTGTAATACAGTTGTGGTTGGTCTGTTTACAGTGGATCAGACCTGTGGCTCTCAAACTGAGTTTGCCTAAAAAGGTGCAAAGCACTTGCTAAGGGAGGAACAATTTATCTTTCAGTGCCTCCAAGCCCAGTTTTTGCATGTCTTGTCTAAGCCACATAACACAATGCCAATATGACCCTGCAAATTGCCTCCTAATCAGTATAACACGTGTATGGTCTGTTTGTGGTGCTTCCCCCCTCTCTTGATCGATAGCAAGCAAGGACTTCTAATAACTCCTTTCTATTTTGTGGATTTTTGGTTGATTCATAATTTTGGCTAACTATTTGTCTTCTGTTGGTTTGATTATCATGATTAGCTTAAATATTAGCTGAAATATTACCATGATTAGCTTAAATAACAAGCTTTATCCCACTCAGTTTAATAACATACCCTGCATTATGACAACAGTCAGCCAATCTTATTTCAAGATTGAAATAAGTGAGTGGCAACAGAACTCACCATTTTTTAATTACTAAACTGGTTTTAAAATCTCATTAACGCACATCAAACAAGCATTTCAAAAGGTTAATTGAAGAGATCCACAAAATATGAGTTTCATTATTTCTAAGGTTTTTGCTTTTGAATGAGAAATTTTAAATTTTACTTTCCAAATTCCAAATAATAAGTTTCATTATTTCTAAGGTTTCTGCTTTTGAATGAGAAATTTTAGGTTTTACTTTCCGATTTCATTGCGGTCCATGTTGGAGGTCCAGGTTCTGGAGCCCATTACTTCCATTTTCATTACTGGAAAAGATGCAGAAGAGAGTGACCAAAATGATTACTGGGCTGGAGCACCTCCTTTACGAGGAAAGGCTATAGCATTTGGGGTTCTTCAGTCTAGAAAAGAAGTGCCTGAGGGGGGACATGATTGAGACATACAAAATTATGCAGGGGATGGATAGAGTGGATAGAGATGCTCTTTTTCCTCTCACAAAACACCAGAACCAGGGGACATCCACTAAAATAGTGTTGGGAGAGTTAGGACAGACAAAAGGAAATATTTCTATACCCAGAGTGTGATTAGTCTGTGGAACTCCTTGCCACAGGAAGTGGTGATGGCATCTCGCCTAGGTTCCTTTAGGAGGGGATTAGACAAATTTCTGGAGGAAAAGTTCACCACGAATTACAAGTCATGATAGGTATGTGTAACATCCTGATGTTAGAAATAAGTTACCTCAGAATGCCAGATGCAGGGGAGGGCACCAGGATACAGGTTGTGTCTTGTTGTCTTGTGTGCTCTCTGAAGCACTTGGTGGGCCACTGTGAGATACAGGAAACTGGACTAAATGGGCCTTCGGCCTGATCCAGTGGGGTCTTCTTATGTTCTTATGTACTAATGGTTCCTCTTTCATCTTGTCCACCAGCAGTTTATAGTGACCCAAGGTAACTCAAATAATTTTAATCTTGTTACTGCAAAAACTCCATTCGTGGTGTAGCATCCAGGATCTCTTGCATGGGGTGGGGAGGAGTGGAATGTGTGAGAATGGGCGTGTGGAACAACACAGAAGTTAAGCATAGAGGAGTTACCACAGCGCAGTGAATGGCTGGCCCTTTTTCTCTGATAATCAGCCACATTAGATGTCTGTGGAGAAGCATGAAACCCACATAATGGTTCTTATTGTTCAATATTCTCTCTGGCTCCGAGACCCCCGCCCCATGCACGCACTTGCACAGCAGGAGAATCAGCCACTGAATCATCTTTATCCTAGGCAAACAAATAATCTCCCACCCCTCACTCCCAAGCTCCACCTTGGAAACTGAAGATCAAGCATCTTTGGCCAAGCTGCACAACGGCAGCACAAACACTTGGTTTTGCTCGGTTGGGCAGGCAGCTTGACCTGCCAACTGTTCTCTGGAGCCAGCTCTGCCTCTGAGGAAAAACCAATGCTGCCCAAGAACTGCAATCTGTCAAGTCTCTGTTAGCATGTCTGGCACATCAAGCAGCTGAACCAAGGATTGTAATTCATTGGCATAAGGAGAAGGACCCTGTAAGTGCTCCCAAAGAGCTCACACTGTGTTCCGTTTCTCTTGCACGAGGCAGGAGACCAGGCAGAGGGAAAGTTATGGTTTTGCCAAGCCGGCTGTGTGAAAAAGTCAGTTCTGGTATGTTAGTGGCCATCTTTGAACTGACAAAAGGGACTTTTTCCCAAAGAGGCTTCAGGATTTATCTAGAATGGTACAATGATAAAAGTCAGGGGAAGTCACCCTTTATTTTTGGTTCCCTCTCCAGGGAGCTGCCATATGCTTGGAATGAAATCAATGCATTTCAAGAGGCCTGAGAATTGTGCCACAAAGACAAGTTCACATCTCTGCATTTCATACTAATTAACCTGGAATAACTATATCTCCTGCTCAGATATTTATAGTTACTAATGTGGTTTTGAACACTTGCTTGCCTATAACTGGAGGTGTTTGAGCAGTTGTTACTTATTTTACTCAAAGTAAGCCCATCTTGTTCAGTAAGATTTAGGATTACAGCCTGTCTTACTCATCAGAAACAAACACATCAACTAGAACACTGAAGCACAAGGTGGAAATAATCCGTCCTTCATTAACCCAGCTTCATTAATGAACCATTCCCCCCATTAGTCCATTAAGTCAAGGGTTCACTGTGTAGAGTTTGGTATCGGAGTATTGGCTTAGTTATTCATGATGTTTCAACTGTTCCATGACCCATGTGTAACAGAATCTTCCAACCTGAAGAGGGTAACTCTTCTCCCATGGTACATGTCTCAAGTACTCAGGAGTAATGACTATACTCTTAATTGCTCCACTTCCAAAGTGGTTGCATTTACATTGTACATAACTGAGCAACAGGAAACCAGACAAATTCTTGACAAGCTTTTTTGGTGATGTTGAGGTTTTAAATGTTAGGAGAAGCCCTTTCTTAACCTGTCTACAATCAATGAGACATCCAAAATTAGTGGAAAAACATAAGGGAAGAACAAATTCCAACTCACTTTGAATAAGGCTTTGGAAGGGGCACACTTTATGCATGAGATCGTGCAAAGCCACTTTGGATAGAAGTGACTCACAGGATGAACTACAGGCCAGGCAATGACTACAGTTTGGGAGTTGTGAGCACTTTCATTTCTCACTTGAAGGTCATACCTGAGACCTCAATGTGGAACCTTGCTGCTGCTGCTGCTGCTGCTGCTGCAACTTGCATGTTTCATATAGATTCAGTGTGAAAGTATTAAACAAGTTGAGTCCCCTGTGGAAGATCCATAGTACTCACCAGACAAATACTGTACTTTCCTAAGTACTTGAACACAGTGGAACTTTTGAGCATACATGCACAGGATTGTGCTCAGAGCCTGTGAAATGATTAAGATGTGGTTTCATGAATAAAATATCCATTAAACAGAGGCAGTATACATACCATAGCATACTTTTGTGGGAGATAATTTTTTAAACAATCTCACTCAGAAGTTATTAGGTTAATTCATTTTTATAGCTTGTGCTGGTGTGGTAGAGGCAAGTGAAGGAAGAAACAGGTTTCTTTGTGCTAAGAATAGATTGTCTGATTGAATGGGATTCTGAGCCTTGTGTGAAAGCTGTTAAGATGAAAGTGCTTTTTAAGGCAAAACTAGCTACGTTCCTGCCACCCTAATGGACTGAATATATTTTCTTCCATAAATGTGCATGGCTTCCATGGACTTCTGTAGGAGAAATTAAAGAACTGTAGTTGATGACACCATTGCGGTGGTGCCCTTTGCCAGTGACACTGGAATCATTTCAACCAACTAGTGGCAGGGATGGGAAAGTCCAGTGTGGCTTGATTCAAGTTGAGTTGCTGAGTCACTGCCCCCTGCGACTTGACTCAAAAAAGAGTCATGGGGTCACTTTCTGAGTCGCCGAGTCACCCTTTAGTGACTCTAAGGCAGTGTGGGTTGGGACCCACTAGGTGGGTCATGAGCCAATTTCAGGTGGGTCTCCATTCATTTCAGCATTTTATTTATAGTGTGTTAGACTTGATGTGACCATGGTATGTGACTACATTTGGGGAAATGTTACAGAACTGTAGTTATAACAGGCTACTATGTATATGCTTTTAGCAATGATAGTAAATGGGACTTACTCCTTGGTAAGTGTGGGTAGGATTGCAGCCCTGGATTGTTAAAACTTTTCCTGCTTGATTATGTCACTTCCAGTCATGACATCACTTTTGGTAGGTCCTGACAGATTCTCATTCTGAAAAGTGGGTCCTGGCGCTAAATGTGTGAGAACCACTGCTCTGAAGGACTCAAGTTGAGTCGCTGCCCCCCTTAAAAAGCCCACCATGGAGAAAATGGGACTGCTGCCAGGGTGTGTGTGTGTGTGTGTGTGTGTGTCAGAGTTCTCTTTACTCACTCTCCTGCTGTCCATGCCCATCTGTAAACAGGGCGGGAGGGGTGGGAGGGACAGCAAGAGAGCGGGAACAGAAACAGTAAGAGTGAGGAGGGTCACTGCAACAGCTGCAGGTCTTACCAGGATAATAATAATAATATTAATAATAATAATAATACAGGTATTTATATACTGCCTTTCATGGTCCTCAGATTTCAATCCTTTGTAGTCCCACTTCAGCTGGTCATTCAGTGGGGCTTCCTCCTCACAAGTAACAATGGAGTGCTTCACAGCATCCATCCGGTTAAAAGTGTGATCTCTATGAACTTCCTTCCCTGCTTCCTCTCCCTCCATGGGCTTCTCCAGCCAATCGTAGACAAGAACCCCCTTGAGTTGCTCCTCTTGCCCTCCCTCAGCCAATGAAAATATCAATGCTCATCCTTTGTCCAATGAACATCTGTTCCTTCCTTCCTTCCTTCCTCAGAGACAGGAAAAGAGAGTCCAGTCCCACCTCCCCCCATTCATTGCAACATTAACCCTTTCCTGCCTCCTGGCTGGAACCTCCCTGGTGCTCACCCCATTGGAATGCTGGTCCCACAAGGTTTTTCATGCAGTGAAAACAGTGAGCAAGCATCCCCAGACCCAGGCAGACTCGAGTTAGTATGCGTGGGGATGAGTGCTGAATTGGGGAGCCTCAGTTCAAGTCTTTTTCAGAGTTGTCCACATGCGTGATTCACAAGTTGCCGAGTCACCCAAAATCATGCATTTTCATGACTCAAGTCGAAGTCACTGACTCGAGTTCCCAACATTGACTAGTGACCCCCTTTACTTTGTTTCCATAGAAGTCAGTGGAAGCCATTCTTTCCAAAAATTAGGGATATGGAAAAGGCCCATTGCCAGAAACCTTGCAGTGCTAGGGCTTACAGGTGCACTGGGTGCATGTGTGCACTCACATATGTGCATGTGTTGTAATGCAAAATAGAAAACCAATTTCAAGTCATCTAACTTTAACTTTAAAAACAAATGCCCAGGGATGGTACCCTTGGCTGAAACACTGATGAGCTTTGCTTATTACTAGGCAATTGGAAAAAATGCTGTCCACACATTTTTCCTTATAACCCATTGTAGCAACATGACCATTAAATGGTTAAACCGTAATACTTTCTATTATGGCATGCAGCTAAACTTTACCTTTAAAGATTTTCTTTCTTGTGCTCTTTAGCTTTTTTTTTTTTTTTGCCCCACAATAAAAAAAACAAAACCATGCTGTTTGCAACAGTGAGTAAGGGTTATTTGGGATACTGGGCCTCGTACAAAACTCAGGTGACCTGTAACTGAAGTTGCTAGACTAGAGTTTTAAAACATAATTCATGGTGGCAGCACACATGGGACGGGATCTTCAAAAATCCCCTGGTTTGTCCTCAGCAAGCTGCACAATATTCTGAGTGGTGCCTGACTTGTTGATTTTAATATATTGATTTTATTTTATTTATTTAATAATAATAATATTTTATATATTATAAAATAAATAAATTTTATTTATTTATTTATTTTAATATATCAAATATATTTAAATACTATTTTTATTTATGGTACGGTATTCCTCCCTCCTTCAAAAGAGCTCTGGGTGGCATGGTTTTCATATCACCATTTTTCTCACAACAATTCTGTGAGGTGGGCTAGACTGAGACATGCGTTACTCACCCAGGGGCGTCCAGTGAGCTTTATGGCTAAGATTGGGGTTACCAGATACAAACTGGGATGTATAGAAGAAAGAATTTTGGCAGGTGCAGCTCAACGTGGAAGGGTTTAAAAAGCTGCACCTGCCAAAATTCCCTCTTCTATACAATGGTTAAACGTGCAGGTTGAGCCTGTTCATCCATGGATCTGGCTGAACCTGGACCCTATGGAGCTGAGGGGAGCTGTGCTCCGGTCTCCCCGACGCAGCCTTCTTGACGCTTGGAAACCCTTCTCAGGTTTCCCTTCTGTTGCTTCCCTTCTGTGAAGCCTTAGAAGGTCACTTCTGGTTTTCCGTGGAAACCAGAAATGACGTTTTAAGGCCTTAAAAGGCTTTTGGAGGGTCAGGGAGGGCTTCTCCAGTCCTCCGAAGTAAAACTTTGCACCTGGTTTTCACAGAAAACCAGAAACCTTCTAAGGCCTCACAGAGACTTTAGAAGGGCATTTGAGTGCAGCCTCCACAGTGCTCAGAACACCCTCAAGAGGCAAGTGGAGCACACCACCTCCAGAGGGTTAAAGGTGCCTTAAATCAGAGGTTTCATTTCCAGTGGCATTTCCAGACCACAGTAGTATTGTGCTGTGAGCATAGGAAGTTCTTCCGAACCTGGGCCCACTAAATGTAACACACCCTCCCATTCACTGTAATGGATAGGTATGTTGCTCTTGAGCACTATATATGGCCAGCTGAGGGTTGACAGGAAAGGGGGAGGGGAATTAGCTCATTGATGCCCTACTATGGGATAATTGCACTTGATGTGAAGAGGAAAAGGGCCCCTGTGTAACCTTGGATGATGCTCTGGGAGGGAGTGGAATCTTCTAGAAGCCAGCTGTTTTGCAGTTCTTCTTGTTTCTGTTCTAATAAATGTTTTAGATGCCTGGCTATTCTTTGACCGGTCAATTAAATCCCCCTTTTTTAAAGTTGTGAAATGCAACATAGAATAATTGCAAGAAGGAAAAAGTACAAGAATAGTTCTTATGTTACATAAAATCTACTTATAGTTTGCTGGAAAATGTAACATGTAGATTCTGTAACATGGTTACAGCCATGGAATGATTCTGCTAACAATTTTTAAGGAAGAGGGCAGGAATGTGTTTAAAAATATTTGAAACCAGTCTCTAGACTTTAAAAAAAAAATGTTTGGTAGATATACATTATCCAGAAATAATCCTAACATGATGAGGGGCTCACAACATGTTCTGTTGGCCCTACAAAAATGATGAAGTGTTGTTATGAAATACAAGAATTTTGAAGTGAAGATTCATCTAGCAATCCTAGAAATGCAGTTTAATATGACCAACCTGTGCAGCAAGAATAACAAACAATACTTTATTTTGAGAATATTTAGGAGTTGGGGAAAGTTCTGTGTGGAGAGAACTCTGCTTTTCCTGCAAACAGGGAAAGCTGTAGCAGAGATCTGAAGCAGATAAGATTGTGAGTGAACAGACAAATAGCTTAAGTGGACAAATTGTTCCCAAGTGGATTCCAATTGAACTCTAAATAAACAATTTAACAAGCCTTTAGGCATTTCTAACTGGACCTGGCTGCCATTTGCTTTCCTTTCTACAACAGGGTTTTGTGTTTTAAACACGCATCAGCCATGGCATCTGTAGGAGATGCAAAGCCTGTGTCAAAGCCTGTAAGCAATTAAACTTCTTCAGATATGCAGTCTGAAATGCAGGAATAGCTGAGTTTTAAGGGATTCCCTGTATTTGGGGCCTCCTATGAATCTGAGAGAGTAGCTGTCCCAAAACGGCTGTGTCTGGGCTTCCTCATTTTGGACAATGGCAGTGAAGACTTATTTTTTCCGCCAATTATGCCCAGTTTAATCAGTAAGAAGAGAAAAGCAGAGAGCAAAGGGTATCATTGCGAAACTCTAGGTACTATGCCCATTTTGCCATCTAGCTGCCTTTGCTGTTTTTGATGCTTTTTTCCCTCCCCCCTCCCCTTTTTGTGTTTGTAGAGCCCTTAAGGAAAGAAGCTTTGGGTTTGGAGTGGCAGAACAGGGTCCAAATGATTAATCCTTTCGTCCGCAGCCTTTTAGCATCTCTAGATCATTAGAATTCAAAATTGGGGAAAGTACGACAATAAGCTCTGAATCTAGTTTAATCACTTGCTAAATTTGTAAATGAGTATGTTTGCTTGGGATCATCCTGGGACCTGAATGGGGAATAGGAAGGGCAAGTTAAGATATGGTCTTTACCATTTTTTTTGAGAAAAAGTAGCAGCGGTTGGAACTAGGGAGTTGAATCATTAATTATTTGGTTTCAGTTATGATTCAGGTTCATCAGTATTTTTAAACTCTGGTTTGTGGGGAAAAGAAGTAGACCTAGCCACACATGGACAACTCAAGCAAAGTAATGGTACACCACCAAGAACAGTGGTGGGGGCAGGGTGGGCAGGAGGTGGAACAGGGGAGGGAGGAAGTGGATCCCAGTGACACCAGTGTATGCCAGGATCCTATTCTCATTCCCGCTCCTCTTCCGTTTCCCTTACTCTCCTTGGGTCTGCACCAGCAAAATGTTCCCTGCCCTTGAACATAACACATGCAATTGATGAGTAGCCACTGCACAGTTTGCTTCCGTGCAGAATGTTTATCAGTGCCCTCAAAATTCAGCTGCTAAGAAACAATGCTACTGTCAATTCATCCTTCCTCCTAGCACAGTGTTCTCTGTTACTTGGGAGCAATAGGTTATTGACTGTACACTTCCTAGGTCATCATCAGTAAACTAAAGTTTTTCTTATTAAACTTGCTGGCAGCCTTCATTCTTTCTTGAATGTTACTGTAAGGGGGAAATGGTAAGTGTATTTCTCAGCAAGGCCACTTTTCTCATTGGGCACCATAAAGCACAGCAGGCTAAGAGTATAATTGCCAAGGAGTGCTGGCTGGAGGCCAGCCCAACCCAGCGGCAAGATATTCAGAAGCTGGGCACATTCAGGGACAGAGTGGAAGACAATGGATTTCTAATCCATCCCCTTTCTAATGAAATTAGAGCCTGTATGAACTGCCATTCCAAGGGATGGTGTGATTTGTGGGGCCTGGTTTCTGCAAACAGGTGCATGATGAGGGCAAGGAATAAATAGCTACATATGTGTCTGCACTGGATCTAAAGTGGTTAGGAGGTGTTGTAATGTGTGATAGGACAATGGTGACAGAACCCCAGACACAACAAAACCCCAGTGAGTTGGCACAGCAGAGTGATTTCCCAATGATTATTTTGGTGATAAGGAAGCAGAGCCCTTCACTGTTATGTTGCTACATTCCAAACCTTGCCCAAGATTAGAAATAAGTGGGGAGGAAACCAGGGAGGTGCAGACAGCTCATGTTTTCTGCCAAGCTGGATAACTGGTCATGCATCTATAGCAGAAAAGTTGATTCAGATTTGCTGTAATAAACAACATGTTTGTAATATGCAGTATTATGAGTTGTTAGTCTTAGAAGCAGTGGAACAGGAGAGGTCAGGAAGAGTGGAAGGTAAACAAAACTGGCAAATCAGTAAATGGAGAAGCATGCTTGATCTGGGTCTGGAGCTTTGCTGAATCTAATAATATCCCAAGTAATCTTGGAGTCAGTCCCATGGGAAAGGTTTATACGAGGTATTACTAAAGCCAGGCAGACAGGAAAGGAAGGGATGGAGCACATCAGGATTTGTATGAGGGAGTGTGAAGTTACACCCTAGCTGTTGCTTTCATCTCAGAAACGATCTACTGTTATCTAAGGGCCACATCATTAAATTGCACAGAGCCCATGGGAGAAGGTATGGATGAATACTTCCCATGACACATCTTTAATCATTTGAGGCCTATGCATGTGATTGAGCAGCACCTCTTTCAGTTTCTCCCAGGCTCCCTGACTCATTTTGTAATCAAGAATTATTAGACAGAAATTTGCTGAAATGAAATTATGAGTTTGGTATTCAGGTTTCAGATTCTTGTGTTAAATAAATTTTGAGTGGAGTTTATGTGTTAAATGTTTGAACAGGAAATGTTTTGTTCTCCTCATAAATATTGGAGAGCAAAAGCAAGGAAAACTAGACTTTTAATAATAGTGTAGTAGGTCACAGAGTTAAACTGGAGTGACCAGAAATACTTTGACATTAAAATTGCATCCATTATTTCAAAGGGTTGCTCTTATTGCAAAACACTGTGGGCCCAATCCTGCTAAAGTTACTCTTGACCATGTCCCTTGAAACCAATGGAACAAGTTAGCCACAGCTAATTTAAATCCCGTCGTTTCAATGTGACTTAACTATGACTGACTTGGAGCCCAATCCTAAGTCAGGCAGGGAGGAGGCATTCCAGGGAGGGGGGAGGCAGGTGGAGGGGGAAGAGGAGGCGTGATGGGGAGGTGGGAGGTGGAGAAAGGGCGGGTGGGAGGCATGCCGGGAGGATGGAGGGAAGCGGGTCCCGTGGAGCTCCACTGCGCCGGATCCAGGGCGTTTGTGTGGGGTTCGGTGCCCTACACGAATGCCTTTACCTTACTGCTGACTTTTGGTCAGCGGTAAAGTGAGCCGCCCCATTGCAGGGCTGCTTCCCTTACCTTCCGAGGTACCGCCTGCGGCAGGCTGAGGCATGCAGGATGCAGCGGGAGCCGTTCTTGGAGCTGCTGCAGCTGCACGCCCCGGACAGCTCAGGATTGGGCTGTTAGAGCCCTATCCTGAGCTTGGTGCACCGGTTCACCGCTGGCACGTACTGTTGCAAACATGCCATAAGGCACGTTTATGGCCTTAGCACTGGTGCTCCGCTGCTCGGTGGTCACGTGGACTGCTGGACAGCGGAGAAATAGGTGGGGGTGTGGGGGAAGTTGGAAGGAGGCGTTTCGGGGAGGGTGGGGAGGAGGCATTCCAGGGAGAGGGGGCAGGGCAGGAGAGGCGGGACCAGTGCAGCTTTGCTCCACTGGATTCAGAGCCTCTGAGCTGGGCTCGCCATCCGACACCGAGGCTCTTGATTCTTCACCTACCTTTGGGTCGATGTAGAATTGAGTAGTCCCATTGTGGGGCTACTCGCTTTACCGGGGGAAGGGGAACGAAAGTCCTCTTCTCCCGAGGAGCCGGTGGAGGCTGCCTGGAGTACAATGGATGTGGCGGCAGCCATTTTTGGCGCTGCTGCAGGGCAGCTCAGGATTGGGCTATTAAGCTTGAATGGAGTCTACGACTTTACAGCACTCCACATCATCCTTCACTGTTATATTTTGATCCTGAATTCTTTCAGTCAAACATGGATTTTCATGCTCTGAATTTATTAGACCTATAGCGAACACATCAGGCCTGTAGCCTTTTTTTTACAGAATTAAGATCTTGGTTTTCCTTCTATTTAGAACAGTTTGATTAAACTGTTTCAGATGGAAGATGTTATAGCAAAGCTTCTGAGGAAGCATACATAGTACAGAGTATGGCATTAATGCTACCCTGTGCACAACTTGTGGATGAGGGGAAAGAAAAGAGCTAATTTGCACTTGCTGGCAGGCTTATGCATTCTCTCGGCAAGTTCTGTACTGTAGGAACATCAATATGCTGATTAGCCCAAGTCACAACACACTCCTTCCCCACTAATTTATAACATTTTAAAACATGTGGTTAAGAATGCATGCAGTATCTTTTTAGCCACATGAGTGTTCATGTATTCCTTTTGAAAAGAAAAACAAGAGTTCACGGCAACCTTCTCAAGTTTCGCAGTTTAAACAAAATTGTATATTTTATAAAACTATTTTTGTTTGAACAGAGCGGACTGTCCTGTAGCACAACTGAATGCTTAAACTTTAGCGCAACGTTAATGCTGAAACTGACTAGCCCAGAAGCTGTCCATAATCTTGGCTTCTGAATTTCATCACTCCAATTGGTTTATATGGGATCAAAGAAAGCAGCGGAATTACGAATTAGAAAGTGCAGGGAACAGGTGTTTCCTTTTGCAGCAGTTCACCCACTTCCCTCCCCGTCTATTATCAGCATACCATTATTAAACTTCTAATGCTGGATCAGGGTGGATGCCATTGTAGCAGTTTGGGAAAGGTACCCCTGCCGCTGCACAAAAATGGTATATGCCATGTTGCCTGTCTTTTTACACCAGATACAGAAGTCTTCTGGAAAGAAATTAAGGAATCCAGAAAGTGCCAAACACACCCATGTTTTTATTTCAGATGCAAAACATCTGCTCAGTTGTGCCAACATCATTTTCAGACACATTCAGTATGTACACGGTTTTATGCAAACTCACTCCTTCTCTGGGGTCATTGTATGACTGACTTTGCAGACACATTCCCGAGTACTTTGGGACCAAGAAGTTATAAAGACACTCTCAGAATTAGATTGCAAGTGTCCTGTCCGTCCCCCCCCCCCACCTTCCCCAAGGGAATTATTAAGAGCTGCCTTTGAAATCCTGACACTTAGAATCAGGTAGCACTTCCTTTACTAAGGAAACTCTCTTATTTCATGGTTTGTGGCTTTGGAATTGCAGGCAGGCACCAAGGTCCAGCAAGCCTCACAGTACAAAAAACATAAAACATAATGCACCAGTGTCAACAGAAATAAAGATTATTTCTGCTGATCTGCCCAAATCTTGACACACAGGTAAGAATTAGGACATCAGTAGGGAGGCAGATTGGCAATCCATACTAAAGTTAAGGCTACTAGAAGAAAAAACAAAGGAGCCACACTAATTTTCAGGCCTGAAATTTGGTAATGAAGCAAACAGCAAGTCTTTGTCCCCAGACAGTAGCATGACATAAACACCGAAAACCATTAGGGATTACTCTCTGCAGTGTGGAATGGCATCCCATTTTGGGGCTCAGGACATGCTGAGTGTCAGTTCAGGTATGCTCAGAATTGTTGGAGCCAAGGGCAAACCTATCTGTTGTGCAGAACAGATAAGAACTGTTGGTCAGTAGCAGCAACATTTCCACTTTTGTCTCTTCTTTTTTTCAGCTTGCAATTGCAACTTACATGCCAGGAGGTGCCGTTTTAATATGGAACTCTACAAATTATCTGGCCGCAAGAGTGGAGGTGTCTGCCTGAACTGCCGGCACAACACAGCGGGTCGTCATTGCCATTACTGTAAGGAAGGTTACTATCGGGACATGACCAAACCAATTACCCACAGGAAAGCATGCAAAGGTATGTGTGCCAGGGCAACAACAACCAGGAAACCACAGGTTTATTCATTTCTTTCTTCCTCTGCCATGCTTGTAGCTGTTCTTCTCCTTACAGGCTAATCTTACATATGTTTATTCAGAAAGAAGTTTCACTGAATATGTTCTACTGAGTTTAAATGGAGCATACTCTCAGCTAAGTATGCATAGGACTGCATCTTTATTGTCTTCCTTTCTAGCTATTTATATCAAGTGTGTCAAATTGTAACATATGCTTTTGAATTTAATTCTCGTATCTTTTTTACCTTTTCCATTTTTTTTCTTTCGTCATGCTCATCAAGGGGTTGATAAAAAATAAGCATATACAGCAAGGCACCAACATGCTAATCATAGCTTCCTAAAATAAGTTTTTTGTCTACAGATCTGTTTATCATACTGGTAAAAAGAGCAAAGTCTTGTGAGCATGTTCCTTGGTGGACAGTTGGGAGCTACGGAAACAGGTCACTCTTTATACATCTGTACAGCACCTGTACAGCTTAGCCTTTTGCAAACCTTGATGAGTAAGAACCATGCATTGGAGTGTGTTTTGAACACAAGTCAATGTTCTGTGTGTGCAAAGGGACCACTGCTCAGTGATAGAGCACCTGCTGTGTATATATGTTTCAGGCTCGATCCTTGCTATATTCAGACTGGAAAAGCCCCCATCTGAAACACTAGAGAGTCACTGACAGCTCATACAGCCAATATTGTTTATGAATCAATGGGGTACTACCATATTTGTCTCCTGGATGGTTCTGTTGTGATCAAATGTGTCCTGGTCACTGGCATCCCTGGACATTTGCATCTGGGTTTTTTGTGTCCCAGTTATTTTCATCCCACTATAAATGGGCAACAAACTATATAACTATATATAACATATAACCCCATGTTATATATCCTAACCTTCTTATCTCAGCCCTAACCCTACCTTTGCATTTCCAAAATAGAACGTACATCTAATATAAATATACATATATTGGGACACAAATGTCTGGGACACAACTGTCCAAGAGCAGGATGCATTTGTTCAGAACACAGTTTTCCAGGAGGCAATGTTCCAGGAGCAGAATGTACAACACTGAGGTTCTACCATGAGGAGGAAGAGCTCCATAAATTGGGTGAGGGAAGAAGATACTTCAGAATTCTAACTTTGAAGTGACTTCTTTCAGCTTCTAATTTGTTTTTGTTTTTTTTACTTCCTGTCATATAGAAAAAAAGCAGAGCTGTCTAATAAACATCAGCAGAATCAGCTTGAACAAAATTAGAGGCAAAAGATAAAGGCTGTTTTTGAAAGAACTGATCTCTGGAGTCTTGTTTTCTCCTTAGTCAGACGTACAAGCTCAAGAGCTTGCCAAACAGTTCTTTTTCAAAATACAGCATACACGTCTTGCAAATGTGAGGTACCATACTGCTTGGTACCAAATACCAAATTCCTTGGGTTGCTTCTAGCAGAACTGAGTCTGGGCATTGATTAGTTCTGTTGCTGGGAGCTCTCAGCCACTGTACATTTTCCCCCCTCATTAATGGACATCTCCCACATGCACAGCTGCTGAGGAGGATTCAGCTCCTCTGTCTCTGACGGGGGGGGGGGGTGTACGTGTGATCAGCAATAGCAGCAGTTTTCCCACACTTCTGTGTTCACAGCAGCAGTCTCCTCTGATGCCCCTCTCTTCTGGGGCCGGAGAATTCACAGGAGTTGGGGGAGGGGAAGTCAGAGGAGGCTGCAAATGTGAGCACAGAAGTGGGGGTGCAAATGTTGTTACTAGGTACCCTTTTGGGGGCTGAATTGGGAATCTTGTTCCAGAAAGAAAGAAACATTGCTTGGGCTGCCCCAGTTTTTACTCCCACACTCTTACCTATTGGACTTTTGGAGTACTGGAGCAATCCAGTGGGTGTTTCCCCCATGGGAGATGTGTGATTTTTCAGGGATGTCTCCCCTGTAGCCATTTACCCTATTGGAACCTGTTTCAAAAGAGGCATAATTTAGAAATATGGAACTAGGAAAGGAGGTCTGACCAGTTTAGTTCTGAAAGCTCCACTTGTCTGGAGTATGCGAGCTGTGCCCAAGAAACCATAATGCTTTCAGGACTTTTAAAAGAAAAAGATCAGAAGTCTGTTTTGTTCAACTTGTCACAGCTTATCAGTCTTCTTTCCTCCTCTTCCCCCACAACCCTTGCCCTTCAAACACATAAGCACAGGCACACATATAGAAATGCTGAATGGCTTTGAGCAGCTATTCAGAACACGTGTGACTAGACAAGTAAAAACAAAGAGGTGGAAAAGGGACCTCAGACATAAGAGAAGAAAGACAAAGGTGTGAATGGATTGTTGAGGTTATTCAGATCAGCAAATGGGCCTCTTGCACCAAGAACAAAAAGCTCGCTTTCCCTCCCCTTCTCACAGGTGTGCATACCAGCAAACAGTGGGCTCCATTCAACAGACTTAGTATCTGGGAGGACAAAGACCATTTCTTTTGCAAATATACATAGACACTGATCCACTGTGTGCGCACACACAGAGAAGGAAAAGTATGATTCATATACAAACAAGTTCACACTCTGGACAAAATAGCAAAAAAGTATTTCTAATACAATTGTAAATTGAGAAGCTCAAGGAATAAAAATTTAGATTTGTTCCCCTGATGTTTAATTTTCTTTTTTCTTTGAAAGTGAAGTCCCCCCAAATGGAATTTATGCAGTTATTTCTTCTGAAAAGTCATATATCAAGAGATGGGGGATTTTTGTTAGAATTATTTAAGAATCCTGGCCTTTCAGGAAAATAGATTTTTGTTTCTAGAGGACTAAGAAATCAATGACTGCTTTCCGGTGTCCATTTGATAACAGAGGGACCCACAGAATGATCTCCTACCTTAATGAGTGCTAACATTGTTACTGTTTATTTGAAGTGTCAAAAACATTTTGCAACCAACTTTTGTCATATTGAGAATGACAAAAGCAGTCAAAGCAGATATATCTGAGCGATGAAATGGGAAACACTAGGGATTTCTAATATTTTCCAAACAGAAAAGGGAGACCCAGAATGAAATCATGCTGACCAAACCCCCACCCCACTAGAGACAGCAGAATTTTAAAAAAGTAAAAGCAGATAAATTGGATGGATGAAATGGGCATCACCATGGAATGCAATGGGAAACACCAGGCACTTCCAAGTTTTTTTTAAAAACAGAAATGGAACACACAGACTGAAGCCATGCTGTCCACCCACTCAACCCCATTCCCTCCACATCTGAGAGAGCAGAATAAAAAAATAGAAGCATCACCAAGAGATGAAATGGGAGGCACCAGGCACTCACGAATTGTACAATGTTGTGGCCATGGTGGAGGCCTCTCTCCTGCTACTCTTGCACTTCCACTTATCCCTCAGCCCCTCTACAAGGGGGCATGAAGCAGCAGCAGCTGTGAAGGGCGTGAAGCAGCAGTGGTTGTGTTATTGGTTCACTGGCAGCGGCCACGGAGGGCATGCTGGCAGTGGCCGTGATAGAGGGTGGTTGCAGTGGAAGGCTCTCTCACACTGCTCTTGTGGGCACTGCAGTGCCTGCAGAGGAGAGCAGCAGTGGCCGCAGAGGAAAGCTCCTGAGCTATATGTTTGAGCTTGCGATAGCTGTAACACTTGGCTGCCAGCTCATGCGTGAGCTCTTCAACACTTGGCCCTTGCGCCAATAACACTTGTGCTGGGCCAACGAGGGGGAGTCTCTGGTGGACCGAGGGCTCACTATGGGTCAGATTGGGGCTCACTGAGGTCTGCAACTGGGTTTGGGCACCACTGCCCTAAAAGAATCAGATCACCAGATATGCTGGTAACAACAGAAATAATTAATAAATTGGTGCCAGGAATTCTTTAGTGAAGGCACATTCTTACTATCATAATCACAAGGAAGAAAGGATGAATCTGACAATTGATAGTGAGTAATCTGCTTACTTAAACCTGAGGTGACTATAAAAATCAGAAACAAAAATACTCCAAACTACAAAGCCAGTTTGTTCAAGCTGACAATGAACTTGACCTTCTTTTCATGATTAAGTTTGTAGATTGATTTCTACCTACTCTTCTTTGTTCTCTTCCTTGCACAAGTATTTTCAGGTGAGCCCATGTCTCTGCTATTCTATTTTTAAAAATTCTTTATGTAGTGGGTATCCAGGCCATCTTTTTGCTGCTCTTCTTTGAATCCCCACCAATTTTAAACTATTCTATGATTTTTTTTGAAAGTGTTCGGTCATACTGCATCACATCTGCTCCTCAATTTGCAGCACACCTCATCCCATAGTAGGTTACTTGTTTCTCTTTCTGTTAAACTCACTTTACACATTCTTTTCCAGTGGTAATTTAAAAGCCTCAAGTCTCCTTTCTTTTCCACTTTACCTTTCATCCTGGTTTCATATCCATATAAAGCTATATGCCATCTGTAAATGTTTATGTTCTGCTTCAGTCCTTAACTTCTGTCAACAGGAGGAATATGATGGAAGTACAAAAACAACACAAATGTGTTTCAGTTTTTAAAAAATCTAATGAATCGAGTCACATTTAATGTATTAAGCTCTGTACAGCATCAGCAGTAGTGGCACTAGTTTATTGAAGGTAGTGCCAGCCACAGTAAAGTTAAACATACTATTTTCTATCTAAATTGCAAACTAATAGTGGAAGGGAGGATGGAGTGAGATACTGGCAGGTAGGGGGCAGGTGAGGTAAAGCAGTTGGGAATATCTGTTGTTTATAGAGATGGGACTGAACAGGGAAACAGCAAGAACTTTGCTCATTGGAATCTCCTCTGAGAGCCCCCCTCTAGTCTCAGAGCTTATAGCAGATGTTGCTTTTCCTTTATAAATGTTATATTTGGAACCACAAGGGTTTGAACTGAAAGCTGAGATTCTCAAGAATACAAATATAGAAGCCAAATTTTTAGATTCATGGCATAATTGTAGGCATACAGTGACTCTGTTTATGTTCTCCAAGCTCTGTGTGTCTCTGCTCTGGGCAGGGCCTTGTATTTCAGCTATGAGTATGTCTGTGGGAGGCAGATGTATTGTGTACCCACCTCATTCATCTGTTAGAAAGGAAACATGCCCAACTAATGTGGACCACTCAGAACAGCCTGAACCTTTTGACTAAACCGGGATTTCAGCTGCGAGGGGGGGGGTGAAGGGAGGCAGCCGCCACAGCAGTGAATGTGGGCACTAAGAGAGGAAGAAAAGATCCCTTGACATCATTGCTTGGCAGGTTCGGAGTCCACAAGAGCAGGCGGTTCAGAGAGACCAAAGAAATCCAAGCCTGTAGTGGAAGGGAAGCAGATATGACACAACAGATGTAATATTTTTCAAGCTGCTCAGCCATCTTGCTCATTGATCAGTTGTTGGCAGAGCATAGAAACACTGAGTTGATATGTGTCATAACAGGCTAACAATATAAGACTGAGTCCCAGACCAAGTAACAAAGGATGCAACCAACAAAGGGAAACTGAACACATGGTTGCTTTCCTAATAAAATGTGAGGATGCTGAGAGGAGGAGGGAGGGAGGAGAAATCTTTACATCTGCAAGAACCTTTTGAGTATTTTCTTGCAGCAATCTGTGAGACCTCTTTTTTCCTCCTTGGGGCTTTGAAATGGGATCACGGAGATGAAATTTTTCATGGCGTTCATTTGACAGTCAGGTTCCCTGGAAAGTATAGGCAGAACCACTGGATATTCTAAAACATAAAGATAACTCTCCAGCATCCTCCAACACTCCCTAACAACTTCAGTAACATCTTGTAGTCACTTGGGTGTTGTTTTATAACCCCTCCCATAGAACAGGAGTGAATTTGTGAGATGGTAGCTTAGGCTGGGTCAGCCCTTAATATTACTTCTAGCCACCAAAGTGGATACAAACTGGGTTTGAAGGGGCTTTTCCCTCCTTCAAGGAACCTGAGTATGCAGGACATGGCCTCACCTTGGACAGGACAGGACCACTTGCAGTTAGATGCTCTACTTCCAGCACTGGCTAAAACCAGGAAGTGCTAAGGAAAACAAATATTCAGTTAATAAGAAGGTTTTCTGCCATAAAACAAATATGAGTATCCACCTGTTCAAAGAATTACTTCTTACGTGTTAAACCTATTATCTAGAATGGAACTCAGTCTCCTGAGAACTTTTGCATTCTTTAAAAAAAAATACACATTTCATGACTCTAGCCCTTATGGATGTGGAGAAAAGCTTTTAAAATGTATGAGCAGTATCTGGTGAAGTTTCAGTGGGGAGAGTGAAGAATTTTGGGCTTCAGTGCCTGGCACAGTCCCCTGCCTCTCTCACCTTGCAACTGTTTCCTGATCTTTTGCTTCTACAGCCACACACATCCACATCCTTACCAAGAAAAGTTCCCAATTAAATGAAACGCTGGATCTTGGCAGAGCCTCAAAACAGCTTTCATTGCCAGGCTGCATGCTTGAATATGTGAGGGAGAGAGTGAGTTTTAACATATGCAGCTTGCCTTTAGTGACCTTGACGCAGTTGGACTTTAAATCCGATGTGAATGTGCATGATGCAGATTCAGTACCACTCCTGATGCTATGCAGGTATGGGCCCGGTCAGTGCTTGGGTGGGACACCACCTGGGAACTCCTTGTATGGTGCCTTGAGCTCCTGCATAAAAGAAAGGTGTACTACAAAGAAAGTGAATACAATTATGGATCAGGGATATGAATTACAGAAAGGGTTATGACCTGCCACCTCCTACATAAGCAGGTAGATTATTATGCAGTTTTTCTCTCTTTCCCCTCCCAAGTGTTTTCTGTGTTGCTGCCTTCTCTTTCTCTCTCTACTCATTATTTGACTTAGTTCTCACAAACAGCAGATGAGGTGTGAACCTGTTTCTGGACTATACCACTACATAAACTCCATGTGGGATCCTCACACAATTGAAGACTCTTCCATAGATATTTTTTTCCCTATGCAGGTACATGGGAAAACTAGAAGCCAGGAAAGAGAGTTCTGTCCTAACCTTGTCCATGAAAGAAACTAGGGGAGTAGAAAAAAATAAGAGGTATTAAAGGGCATGGTTCAGGTAGTGTTTCAACTTGGGCCAGGCTTGGGCACAACCCAGAAACAGCATTTCCATCTGAGTCTCTAACCATTCTTCTAGAGCTCTGATCAGCCTGCCATATTTATTTTCTTCCGTGCTTACAAAATTTAGGCAAAATAAATATAAGGTCTTTGTGCAGGAGAAAGCAATGTCTTCAAAAGTGCTGCAGGATTGACAATTGTGAGTACTTCAGTGAAAGCTCCTCATTCGGAACCAACTTTATTCACAACAGATACACACACAAAAGACCGCTGAGTCTGAAGTTTGCTTATTATGGTTCTCTGGAATGCCCTATAGATGTTTCCTGTTGACATAATAGTAACTTTGTTGTTTTTTGATTACTTATCAGAATAGAAATCAATATCTATATTACTACTGGATGATTGTTGTTATATTATAATTTTCAACCAACTCTTTTTCTTCCAGCTGAACTGTACAAAAGTGCATGTGTTTTATTTTGTTCCTTGAAGAAGCACCATCATGTTGGTTCAGATTACTCAATCCAAATCTCTACTCTTTCCCCCCCCCCCCAGTTGAGCAGGAAGGAGCTATCCAGGATAGTCCATCTGACTGGTAGTCTATTGTGAATCTGGTTAATTTAATTTGATTTATGGTCCAGTGAAACCAAACCTGATCCCAACCTAATCCACATTCATCATTCTGTGGGTCTGATTAACTCCCATGAAATGAGACAGCCATTATAGAATATAGGTCACATTGGCTTGTTTGACTGTCTAGAGCTTTTGACTGATACAGAACACCAAGACAAGCAGGATACTCAGAATTGGGAAAAGCCCTTTTCTTTGTTAATCTGTCATTGGTTCATTCAAGGTCCCTCAACCCCAAAACATGTAACCATAACTGAATATCTCTTACATTTAAGCCAATGTGAAATATGCCACGTCTGGAAAATATTATTTTTTATTAAAGTAGCTTCATAGTGAATGATTCCGTGTGTCACGTTGCTTCTGAAATGGGAGAGGGGCACATTGATGAATTTGTCTTTCTTTAAGTCCTTGTCATGACAACCTCCTCTATCAGAGAACAGATGTAAGGAGAACAAAATACTAGGCTACTATCTGGTCACCCACTACTCTATGTAGGAGAACTGAAGTTTCTTGTGATTGCCTCCTGTTGTTATTTAATGTTGACAGGCTAATGTGGTATTTTGCAGAAAGAGCAGTTCCTCTGAGGTCAAGGTGAATGTTTAGAACTGGGTTCCTTATTGTTTGTGTCCTTTATGTTTTGCTTTTGCACTTTTTGAAAACAACTGTACTGGCACAGGTTTGTGAAGAGTTACCATTTAATATTCTCAACCATTTTCTTCCATTGATAACAATATTAATGTCCACATAAGGAGATAATTTGCCATCAGGCTGAGCTTTCTAGAAATACCATGTGATCTGAACACAATTTACGCTAGGAGATTAACTCACTCATTGCATTTCTCATCAGCTTTACCAACAGCTCACCTTCCATCCTAGAGATCATATATTGTTTCTCCATAAGATTTGATTCTTTCAACCATTTTACCCTGATTCATTTGCCCTTGCATTTAATACATTTAAACAAGTACATCTAATAAAACATCGGTGCTTCGTGAAAGTACCAGTTATGTGACTGTCTGCCAGGCAAGCATGCAGCAAACTTTATCATTCTTGCAAGTATATGTTGGCCGATACGATCCTGTAACTCCCTGCCATTCTCTTAAGACTCTGTGTGGGGTGTTTGAACATAACAATGCAATTTCATCCATTCACTCTAACAGACATGCTGCGCTGAACTGCTTTTCCTCACCCTTCTGTTTCCCATCTGTCACTCTGTACTATCCGGGCTGGTATTTCTGAATGTGCAACAGACTCACTATTAAGGAAACAGAAAGATGGACTTACTGGAAGGTGGTGTCAAAATAAACTTGATTTGTGGAAGTATGTCTTATCTTGAAATTGTATAATTGCTTTTACTTACACATCTGCATGAAATGTTTTTCCCCTTTGTCTTTAAAGCAAACACACACACTTCATAAAAATATGTTGATACTTTTGCAGTGTTCTTTTTAAGTTCGTTCTAGTTGATTTAAAAAATGAACATTTAATTTCAGATTCTGTTCTGAAGTGAATGTTGCAGTTGCGAAATAGAAATTGCAAAGTGAAAATCTGTGCATTTCAAAAAGCTCCATTAGTGAATGTTAAACATTCTTGACAGGTAGAGCAGAACCATGCAGTGCCTTAATTTGGAGACTATTATTTTAAAAAACAGCAGGAGCAAACCCAGAAAAACAAACGAATAAGTGGAATGGATGCTAATCTATAAAATCAGTTTAAACGTGAAAATTGTCAGCAGAACAAACAAAAGAGAAAATGCCTCTTAATAAAATGGCGCTAAAACAAAATCTTTTTAAAAAGACTGTTTTAAGTCACTGAGAACATGTCATCATTGTTGACTTGTTCGAAAATTTCTTTATTCCTGTCTGCTTTTTGCAAAAATTAGTTTTCATGGATGAAAAAAATGTCTGCTCCAATTCTCTGCCATGCAGAGAGCATCGTACTAAAGCAAATGGAAGACATTTCCTAGGCCAACAAACTGGATGAGCTCCTTACTGCAACTTGGAAACAAGCCACACAGCAGGAAAAGAGATGACAGATTGAGTAGGGATATCACATGAAGTGGCAGGGTTGGGATCATGCCAAGGCCTACCGGGGCAAAGCCTTGAAACAAGGAGCCTAGATGCTAGTGGGTGGTCAGGCACAGAAATTAGATGCCAACAGTTCAAGAAGGCATCCTGGTGAGAGAATGGGGAGAGGCCTGGAAGTGAATGCAAAAGAGAACTGCTGTTTTAGGCACTGGAGTGCGAGGTGGCGTGACTAAGGGGTGATCCAAGGCACCTGCTCTTATCCTCTCCCTGTCAGACAGCCCAATCCTGAGCTGCCCAGTACGCAGGGCTCCCACTGTGCCAAAATGGCTACCATGGGATCCTGAGTGCGTCGGGCAGCTGCTGAAAGCTCCTAAGGGGAAGGGGACTCCCCCAGGAAAGGGAAATAGCCCCGCAATGTATTTATTTTCCACATTTTTATACTGCCCTTCCTCCAAAGAGCTCAGAGAGGTGTACATAGCTGTTCCCCTCCTTTTGTCCTCACAACAACCCTGTGAGGTAGGTGAGGCTGAGAAACAGTGACTGGCCCAAGGTCACGCAGGAAGCAATGGGACTACTCAGTTCTGTGGCGACTGTTTGCTGGCAAAGAATGAAGGAGTCCAGTGTTGAGCCGGCATGCACAGGTCTGGATTGGACCCTTAATTACTGTCCCATTTCAACATTAAGCTTAATTTCTAAAAATTTTATTTAAGGTAAAGATTTAACGTTTAAATCTAGAATTTCCCAAATCAGAGCTAAACAAAGTACTACATTTCGTAAACTTGGCAATCACATGAAATCTATAATTGACTTTTAGGCACATCTGAACATCCACACATTACTTTATTTTCAGCTTCAACATGTGTGGGTTTGGCTATCCAGGAAGACTGCTCCTGGTGATATTCCTCCTCCTGGTGCATCTCAGCAGTCTCCAAGTTCATTTCTCACACCTACTTGACAGATGTCCGAGTTGGGACAACTGTCTCACTCAGTATGAGGCAGCTTCCTATGCCCCCTAAGAAACGTGGTTGTGTGTGAGTTGGGAAATCCCCAGCTTCAATGTCACTGCAACCTCAAACTCACTAGTGTAATGTGAGCACAAATTGCAGTGTACTATGGCAGCCTATGGAGGAAAGTGGCAAAGGCACTTCAATAGTAGCAGCCTCTCTGCTGGTAGGCTCCAGCAATTACATTGACCCCTGGATTATTATAACAGGGAGCTTAATAGGGTAGATAAGACAGGAAAGTCTTCAGTCTCCTGGGGGTGGGCCACAAGAACACGATCCAAACAGGTGGTAAACAAATTCTTCAGCTGGGCCTCTGGCTGCCAGTTCAGGTGCAGCAGCATGCCAGGCACCTATACAACGTATTAGTGTCGTATTTGTAAGCCACTTTCAGCACTTGCTGTAGCACAGGAAAGTCAGGATATAAATCCTTTAAATAAATATTCTCCAGGGTTTCCCCAGAACAGCCTGTGCAACAAGAGACTGAGAACTACCTTTAATCCTTCTCTTTAGCCAAGACTCTTTCTCACCAGCCCTTGCCAAACCTACTCCCAGGCTGCAACTCTCCCTCTCTGTTGTTCAGATGCTCTTCTTTATACCTCTCCTATCTCTAGCAAGGCCCCTCTGCTTTTCTAGGTCAGAATCATAGGTTGCAGCTGGGGTTGTTAGGAAATGTAGTTCCATCACCTTAGGCAGTCGTAGACATTCTACTACAGGTGGGACTTTGGTATCCACTGATTTGGTATCCACTGATTTGACTCACCACTGATACTGAGGTCCACCTTTAAATGCCTTGTAACAAGGAAAAAAGCACCAAAATCCAATTTCCCACACTTGTGCTGTTAAATAATTATACTTTCATTCCACTAGATTCCATTATTCACCCCATCTAGTGGTTGAATACAGTATAGTGTCTATACCAATACAATCTGGGACGACAATGGACAAGCAAGAAACCTGGAAGGGGGTATTTAAAGCTATTTTTCCACTGATTTGGTATCCACTGATTTTTTTAAAATCCACTGGGGGTTCTGGAATGGAACCGTAGTGGATAATGAGGCACGACCTGTATCTCTTAGGCCCAAATCCTAATCCACTTTCCAACACTGACATAGCTGTGCCAATGGGACATATGCTGCATCCTGCAGGTGGGTGGCACTCACGGAGGCCTCCTCAAAGTATGGGAATGTTTGTTCCCTTACCTCAGGACTGCATTGACCTTATGTCAGTGCTGGAAAGTGGGTTAGGATTGTGCCCTTAGTGTCTGCACCATCCATGATCAACAGTGTGGGAATAAGAATACTGGCCTGCCTTCCAGAGTTATTGTAAGGATTGCTGAGATAATGTATATGAAGTGCTTTGAACACATTAAAGTACTAATATAAACACTAGTAGTGTAAAGGCTCTGCTGCACTTTCTCTGTGTTGAAACTATAATACCATACAGTACTGTTAAGAGACACTGCTGACTCTAAAAATGTTGTTCTGCTTTTGCTTACTGCAACACTTATTAACAACAGAGTTCGGTTTAGTGGTGCAGGAGGGACATTGGGCTGACCTGAAGCAGACATGAAATGGAAAGCTTTCCTCCATTGTTTCCTGCTAAATAAAAAGTTGCATTAGTTTTGATTTCAGATCAGGGAGATGAACGGGAAATCAGAACAAATGCAACTTTTTATTTAGCAGGAAACAATGGAGGAGAGCTTTCCATGTCATGTCTGCTTCAGGAGGTCCCCTTCTGAACCAGTGAAGATGATAGGGAAGCTCCAAACCACCTTCCTTTGTCAACCCATTCTTTTGTGCACTAGTTTATGTGGAGGTGGTTCTGTAAGCCCCTCTGATTAATTTCAACTCTGATATTTGCCAGGCTACTGGTACTAATGTAATTCTATTGAAACAGAGCCCCTCTCGGGTTTTATAGTATTGCTGTAAAACTGTTCTGCACACTGGGGAAAGGATTTCCATGCTTTTGATGAAAAAATGATGAATGATATGAACCATGAATGCACTCATGCTCCAGTTGCCAATGTAAACCTAGTGAGAAACAGTGGAATTTAACATATGGAAAGGCGGCAAGTTGGCTTAATGCAGGCTAAACTTTTAATTAAGACTGCCAATCTTCCTCCTAAATTTCTGAACCAGAAATCCTCAGCCAAATTTCAAAGCTTCGGCAAGGGATCTTTGCTCAGCTTGCTCCCCCTGGATTCAGTAGCTGCTGCCCTTCTCACATGCGCAGAGATGCGAGGTTTCTTTTGGCTCTGAGGAAGTCCTGTTGCTTTCATACAGAGATGATATTTGCACATCATTTTGATAACTTCAGATCAAATATGCTGTACTCAAGTTCAAATGTCCACAACTATTTAAAAGTAAAGTCCATCTAATGCTTAGAATTTAAACAATAATTGACAAAATGCACTGACAGGGGGCTTGCAATATTATATTACATCACGATGGCAACAAACTGCATTCCTGAAAAATACTATCAAAAGATAAACACATGCAGTCCAATGTGCTTGTGAGCTAAGAGCGAGTGTTGTACTCGTAGTAACTTCATGGCTCAGAATCTGTGCTTTCCAACTGAGTTAAAAAATGTTAAAATCAGATATACATACAGTTAAAAGTATTTTAATTATTTTAAAAGCACTACGTCCAAGTCATGAAGTCACTATGACACTTCAGTACCTTCAGCAAGTTTTATAGATCAGCTTTATAAAATTCCCTGGAACTACAAACAATAATTTCATTTTTGTAATGTTTGTTGATTTAAAGCTTTCATACTTTTCTTTTTTCAGGGACAGATTAATCCTGTCTATCTTTTCTCTAGTCCCAAATCTGGCATTCTATTTCCTCAGGTCCTTTGCAAATACATTATACTTGAGGCAAAATCAAGCCATACATGCACAGAGACCTTTCTTATCAAGAGGAAACAGTGGAAGGCAGCCTAGGCATCCCGCCTGACTACCTTTTCTTTCATTAACTTTAAAGGATTTTTAAATCGCAGTTTGTTTTCACATAAACTCATGTAGTGTTGCAGTTTTTTTCTAGCTACATAAGAAGACTAGTTTTCAATTTCCTGAAGTCCCCAAAGACTTATGGCCCAATTCTATCATTAGTCAGCCTGCTGGCCTCTGCTGTATACTGTGGGCTGGCTGGGGACCATGGCATGATGGAAAGGTAAGTAAACAAAATTCTTATTTACCTACTCTACTGTGCCATAGTCCCTCCTAGGACTACTTTGTAGGGGCCCACCCCTGGAGGGGCCTGGAGCAGGCTTGTTCCACCCCCCAGGGAGGCCTCAGAGTGGCTGGAGGGGAAGGGGTTCCAGTACCCTTGTCCGTCTCCTTAGCAGAGCTGCCACACCTGACTTGGGAGCAGGAGCTGTTCACTTCACACTGCCTGCCTCTCATCCCTGGCTTCCCTGTTTTATGGAGCAAGCCCGCCCCCTTTTTGGCCCCTCCCCTTCCTCCAGGTGGGGCAGAAAAGGCCTTTCCTGTGCCTGGCTTGTTTCCTTCTGTGTTCCTTGTTTGGCCTGCCAGCTCCCTCTGTCTGGTTGGGGTGAGCCAACCTTCTTTCCCCCCCTCAAGGGCAGGGAAGCCTCCCCACCCTGGGCATAGGGTGCCTGCTCCAGGGTAAGTCAGGGCATCTGGGAGGGGTCCCGACATACTTAATTCTGCACCTTCTTTTTGACTGGAGCAAGCAAGTGGACCCAAGAGGACAAGGTGAGACTGGGTGAAGGACATAGGATATTGATGGCCCTATTGCCACCAACAACCACACCCTGTCCTCCCCAACTTTTTCCCAGTAGCCCTGATCCCCACCCCATCTTCCCCCTCGCTGCCCATAGCCCACCCCATATGCCAGCTCACTTCCTCTAGTGATGGCTGGGTGCTCCAGTGTCACGCATACAATGGCCAACCTTTTGAGTTGGTGACCCAGCTTTGTGTGTTATCACTGCAGCCACTAAACTGATTAAATAGGTCTTCCCCTGATGGAACGCTCATTCCATCAATGAGGCACCCATAGGATTGAGCTATTAATCTCTATAATGGTACTAATTTTATGACCCCTTATTAGTCATTGATGCTAGAAAATGGAAGAGAAAAAAGGAACGATTTATCTCTAAAAAGTATGAATACAACATTGTGAAAGTTGAGTAATTTTGTCAGTCACTCTGTTGTCTCTGAACTTTGGCGGCAGAGGCCTCAGTCCCAGCTCCTTGAATATGAATCCAGTAAACTAATGGCTGTCTACATTCAGTGTCAACATCAGAGTGAAGTCACATAGATGCCAAAAATCAACTCATGCTGCAGATGTCTTAAGGCTCCAGAGAAGCCAATGGCTTTACACACTTCCACCCAGATTACATCTAGTGCAATTGTGTGTCCAAGAAAGGATCACCAACTTCTTTCCCTTTGGACCATTTATGCTTCAGATGGTGACGTTCTGGAGCAGGTGGTTTCTTCCCCCACAACTCCCCCCTTTTTTCCCTCAAATACTTTAGCTTTCTGTTTCTACAAGGGGATAAAAGACTACAAGGCAGTGCATTTGCTCCTTAGACTTAATGTTGGTCTGGAACACAGAACTCAATTTTTTGTGGCACTCAAAAAATTTTGGGATATTCTCCTCCTGAATTTTTTGAGGGAAAGTTTTGGAAACTTGTCATACTTTCCTTGCACATAAAACAGAAAGGTCCTTGGGGAAAAACAAGGATGAGGCTTTTTGTGGTCCTTCATAAAGGCCAGAAAGACATCTGGATGTAAACAGGACAAAGATTTCTTGGAACCATGTCTGACCTCCGGTGTAATTCCCAGAACATTGTGCCGACATGTTTGCTAAACTTCCCTTGTGACACAGCTCAGTCAGAAAATGGTTGAGAAATATTCAGGGGTTCCCTGCTTTGTTATAATATCTCAGCACATGTGCTTGTAGCTCCTGGAATAGGAGCTCTGCACTTGCACAGTTGCTTTTCATTTGTCACAGCTTTGGTATTTGGCTTCAGGAAATAGCTTGTTTCACTGAAGAAAATGCAAGCAGAGCTCCAAGTATTCACCACCTGAGAAGAGCCATGGTGGAGAGGGGAAGATAGGAATACAAAGGAGTAGTTATGGGTTATGAATCAGAGACTATTGAGTATTTCTGGGAGGTTGAACTAGCATTTACAACCAATGTTGATGTCCATTAGATTTAGCTGATTCATGTTACCTAAACCTTGATACAAAATGTTCACTGATTTTGTGAACTTCAGAAGTGTTGCTGGCATGTCTTCTTTTGGAATACAGTTATCAAATAGCCTGGATGTAACTGATGACTCACTGAACTATGAAGCAATGCAAATTCAACCTGGTTGATAGCAACCTGTTGCAACATACTATGATATTGCAATGCAAACCACCAGAAAAGCATCAACAGTATAAACCAAGGACAAATTCTGAAGAAAGTCCAATTACAAACCATAACATATGTTTTGGGGTTGAATGTGGAAAAACCGCTGAACCCTATCTGTCTTAGCTCTTAGATAACCCTAAGAGAACCCTATCTGTCTTAGCTTAGATAACAAACCAAAATGTTAAATCAAGCATTTGTTATAACAGGTAATCTGTAATTCTGTATGCAAAAGCAGGACAAACTTTAATAATGCATATACATGGCAACTTGAAGAAACATATTTGTTGAACAGTAATCAAAAGAATGAAAACTGGGATGAAGAAAACACACAGGTAAAATGTTTCAGTTCTCACCAGGTCACTAATGTAGAATCTTTGGGGCAATGAAGCGTAGGTGGCATCTTGGAGAAACACATAATATAATCAGGGAGGGAAGCTACAGTAATCATAATTTGTATTTATATAGCATTTTTCTAGGCGCTGAAAGTGCTATATATGCAGTTATCTCAGAAATTCTGATATATTAAGGAAGGGCAATCCTGAGCATACTTCTTTGAGTGTTAGTCCTATTGAACTCACTAGGACTTACTTCTGAGTAAATATTCATAGGGTTGGGCTACTTGAAAGGGCCAAAAAACAGAAGCAAACTCCCCCTCCCCCAACAGACAATAGTGAGAGGCCAGTGTTTCACCTTTTCTAAACAGACTGTGGTCCCACTTTTCAGATGGTGGGAGGAGAGTGCAAGTGCTCATTATGTCCCTATAACATCTATAATATAACATATGATACACATGTAATATAGATGTTGTGTGTAAATACATATGTCCTAGCAATTGCCACCTCTTTTTCGGAAAGGATGGAGATAATAGTGCATTGAATTACAATTTAGTAGTTGCATCTGGGTTTTTAAAATCAAACTTTTACAAAATGGATACAGTACAATATAACTGAATTTAGAATTATTGGTTGCTTCAGAACTAGTTATATCTTCAAAACATGTACATACACATGGCACTTGGCAACCTTCAGTCTCAAAAGACTATGGTATCGCGCTCTGAAAGGTGGTTCTGAAACAGCGTCTAGTGTGGCTGAAAAGGCCAATTCGGGAGTGACAATCCCTTCCACACTGGGAGCAAGTGCAGTCTGTCCCTGGTCTGTCTCCCTAGCTGTGGGCCTTCCTTCTTTGCCTCTTAGCCTCAGACTGTTGGCCAAGTGTCTCTTCAAACTGGGAAAGGCCATGCTGCACAGCCTGCCTCCAAGCGGTCCGCTCAGAGGCCAAGGTTTCCCACTTGTTGAGGTCCACTCCTAAGGCCTTCAGATCCCTCTTGAAGATGTCCTTGTATCGAAGCTGTGGTCTACCTGTAGGGCGCTTTCCTTGCACGAGTTCTCCATAGAGGAGATCCTTTGGGATCCGGCCATCATCCATTCTCATGACATGACCGAGCCAACGCAGACGTTACCTAAAATTAGATGTCAAACCACTTTAATAAAGAGGCATACACTTCCAATAAAAACCCATTCATGGCTATTTACTGACAGGAGTAATATCACTAGAAAATGATTAGGGTTCTAATAAGAAATCCAAGGCTTATCAAAAAGTGTGTAAAAAACCATGCGGTTAGGCTGAAAAAGGTGGATAAGGATTTGCCAGAAAAAAGGATGCAAAGTTCTCAAGACTATTTTCTCTAGCCAATGACATTCATTGCAGACTCTAAAGATCCACTGCATGTAAAATGCTAAAAATGACTGATTGGAAGTGCTAGTCAGTCTGGACGAGGGTACTTCCTGTTGCTAATGACAAAAGCGTTGAACAAAGAGTGGCGATACAGAAACTAAACTGTGGAGAAATCCTTTAAGTTGAACCAATGTGACACTGACACCCATTTGGTAAATCTCTTCCTGACTACACATGCTGCACATGTAGACTTATGAACACACATAGAATTTTAATATTGTGAATCAATATAGGAGAGCATATCTTTGTCATGGCTATAGTTCATCTAGATAATAGGCAGATGGAGACATTAAAAGAAAACAAGGTTTCCGAACAGAGGATAGCACTTAGGCGCAATCCTAACCAACTTTCCAGCACTGGCATAGCTGTGGCAGTGGAGCATGTGCTGCATCCTGCAGTCGGGGGGGGGGGCAGTCATGGAAGCATGTATCCACAGCTTCGATACAAGGTAAGGCAATGTTTGTTCCCTTGCCTTGGAGTTGCATTGCCCTTATGTCAGTGCTGGAAAGTTGGTTACGACTGTGGCCTTAGATCATTTCACAAACATGGTGACTTTGGGACAGAATTATCTGGAGTAAAATGGGAAGGTGAATCCACTCTGAATAATATTGTGGTAAGTAATATGAGTGGATTCCATGGATGTCTTTCACCATGTGGTAAGAGCAGTTGTAAAAGATGGGATTCTGTATTCTCACTGATTTCTATTAGAGTATTAGGTTGCCGTTTCCTGTTTGCTTTTCAGTGTAGAATTGGTCTCCTGGTCCCAGAACTTATGGAACTTTGTTTGCCATCCAAACAAGTGATGACCCTAAAGGCTTTAAAGGCTAAGTTATGCCTTAGATGTAACAATTAACTTTAGTGAAATTGGGATCTACAAGTACCACTGAAACAACTGGAAGCAGTTAACTGTGACTAATGTTACGCAGTGGGACTTAGAATCACAATTAACTTTAAGTGGAGTGGGACCACAGAGTCCTCTTCAGGGCATGGTGAGGGCAGAAAGTAGATGTGTGCCTTGAAACATTTTATTTATGTTTGGCCCAAGGTTATTACTAGTCTTGCTTATGGTTCTCACAGGGTTAGCACAGTGACGAAATAACCACATTGATGACAAGCCATCACTTTCCTTTCAGATTTTCTGGGACAGGTTGCACTGTTGTGCTTCTAATGCAGTAATGTTAAGATGGAACTACAGTCAGCTACAGTCAAGGGTGGAGGCCCATAGCACTGGCTGCTCTTACCTCCTTCCTGTAGGTCTGGTGGAACAACCCCTATTGCTTTTGGATACTGTTGCTAGTTGATAATGCATATTATTTTTGAAAAATCCCTCCCCTGCCCTTCTCCTCTGATCCTCTTGTTGTGTGTTCCCCCCACAGCATGTGATTGCCATCCCGTGGGTGCAGCTGGGAAAACCTGTAATCAAACTACAGGGCAATGTCCCTGCAAAGATGGAGTGACGGGCATCACTTGCAATCGATGTGCCAAAGGTTACCAGCAAAGCAGATCTCCCATTGCCCCCTGCATAAGTAGGTGGATGCTCTTTCTGAAGTCTGTGCCATAACAGAATTAATCCTGAGTCTGGCCTGTGTACTAACATCTGTTTGGATAGACCCACTTCGTCTGTCGGTCACTTTACACATTACTGTTTCCATGGGTACATGCTATAGATCCACCTGGTGAACTGACTGAAACGTCAATTCTTCAAATGCATACACTGTTTCCCCTGCTGCATCCCACCCCCATATGCACAGCGGAAATGCACAGTGAAGAACTGCAGCCAATAGAAAAGTAATAAAAAGAGACATATGAACTTCAAATGGACCAGTTTTAATGAGTACATAGCATGGGTCTAATGTGTACCTATTAAAACAAATGTGTGCCATGAATCCTGTGTGTGTATATATTTGAGTTGCTTGTGTTTATGTATCTGAATATATGGCTGAATTTCATATACCTCATTGACCAAAATGGTTAGATGATGTGACTCACATAATGTAAGATCAAATCCCACTAAAATAATTGGTTGAAAGCAGTGTTGGCTGCAGGTGTTTTAAAGGGGTCTTGGGCACGCCTGCTCTTTACCATGGTCACCATTGCCCTTTTTCCTGCCTACTCCCTGTGACCCAACATGCACCACCACTCAGAAGAAGTTAGTTAGGACGGGGCTGCCCCACTTTGTGTGCCCGTTTTATAAAGTTATACTGAATAGCACTTGCAGATTTGAAATGCCAAAACATGAACTGTATAAGGCAGATATATTGGGGGGGGGGAATGATCCATTCAGCCCAGTATCCCATCTGTAGTCGCTGGATCTGGATGTTTCCCATATTGTTCGTTGTCGCTTGCGGCAAATGAAAATATTAGGAAACATCCCAAGTGTCCTATGTAGTTGGTTATTGCCTTTAATAACATGCACAATTCTTTTAAAAATCTCATTCTATGCTAGGAAAAGGCCCATCACTATTATGGTTGAGAAGTGAGTGTGGCAGGTGGCGTGGATGAGATGGGTGTACCTCACTCATAGCAAGTCGGAGCCAGCTTCCACAGTGTTTGTGATGAAGGGCAAATGTTGCCCTTGGTGCAGTAGTGAACCCAGTGTAGCACTCTGCCCACTTTATGGTCCAATCATTTCCTACTTTAATGCTGGTGGAGTGTGCTCTGCTGGCACTAGCCCTTGCAAAAATGCTGTAAAGCACTTTTAGAGCATTACAGTTAGGCACACTTGTGGGAAGGCGAGAGCCTCCCCATGTGTGCCAACACAGTGAAAAACATTTGCCAGAACAGCTATGTTCTGCACGTGCAGTGCAGGGGCAGAGGGAGGGCAGGGAGGGGCTGGAATGGGGCAGGTAGAGGGTCGATTGGGCTCAGAAGGGGGGCAGAGTCACTGGCACTGGTGCATGCTGTATCCTATCCCCCTTCCTGGGTCTGATCTACAGACACAGTTCAACATGAACTTGTGCTAACAATATCACTGGTGCAGGTCTGAGAGTGCACTTGAGTGTGAAGAAGGAGAGCTTTAGGCAGAGACTAAACTTGCTTCCTGTGCCTAGGGATCCCAACAGGAGCACAGAAAATCAAGTCAGTTGCTAGCTGCATAAACCCCACCCTTTCATCTGCATGGATCCATTCAGGGTTCTTTTTCTTGGTCATACTACAGTGTGACAGAAACTTGGGAACTGACTTTTTAATCTACAGAAATTGGTCAATACTGCTAATGATGTTGCAGACTTCCAAAGGCCAGCCATGAGTTGTATGAGAAGACTCTTCTTCCTCTTCCTCTTCTTCCATATTACATTTGTGAAGCTGCAGAATGATAAAGTGTAAACAGTCATTTCCTGTTCACCCTTCCAATTCCTTCTGCTGTCTGTTGCTAGTTATAATACTGTAATCATGACAATGTTGCATTGGGCCCTGTCTGCTTCTGCCTTTAAGAAATGCCTTTAAGTCTTAAAGAGCAAAGACAGATCCACGGCAACCTTGGAAAACCAAAGGTCTACACCCAGAAGCAGAGAACAGACACGCTGTGCTCATCACTCTGTTTCCTCATGGAGAGCAGGGACATCATGGTTGAAAGAATCAAGCCTTTGTGAGAGGCCAGGATACATAGAATAACAACAGCAACAATAATCTGGAATAAATAGTGAAATACTATACTCTGGTTCTGTTCTTTCATGGCTGTAAAATTACTCATGGCCTGAAGCACATGACAGAGCAATTTGGCTGAAGCTAAGCAGGTCTGGTGAGTGCCTAGATGGAAGAAAACCATGTATGCTGCCTGGAGGAAAAGCAGGATATACAGGAAATAGGTAATGAATAAATATTGTGGGTTGAAATCACAACCACACAGATTACAGCGAAAGATCACAGAACGATGACTAGTTAATCCATAACATGCTGTCATCATCATTTTGTTCACATGAGTAGAGTAGAGTAGAGTAGAGTAGAGTAGAGTAGAGTAGAGTATGGGCCACCAAACCCCAACCCATGGGCTGAATCTGGCCTTCCAGAATAATTCTTCTGGGCACAGCATAGCGGTGGCAAACCATTCTGCCCCACAGCCAGAGGTTTTCGCACCCAGTCATTGTTGAGTATTGCGCCAGTCAACTGCTTCCCCAGGAAAACACCTTGAATGGCTCTGCGTCTGGATTTTCTTGGGGAAGTGGCTGACTGGCCCAATGCTCTGCAAAGTTCGGGTGTGAAAACTATTGGATGTGGGGTGGAATGGTAGGGCTTTGCCACCACTGCGTCGCTTCCAGAATAATTATTCTGACACACCTCAGGCTGCAGTTTGGAGACCACTGAACGAGAGGATAAAAATGTAGTGAGGATCACTCCATGCACTTTAAAGGGCCCAGCTTTATCCAGTTTTCCAGTGCTGATGCAGCCATGCCAATGGGATGCAGTCATGGAGGCCTCCTCAAGGTAAAGCCCATTTTAAAAGGGGCCCGGGGTGCACTGCAGTTGCATCAATGCTCGAAAGTTGGATAGGATTGGGCCCAAACACATTTAAACAAAAATGCACCATTTTGTGAAATTAAGCACTCTGATTATGTGAACAGCATAGCCCTGCTCAAAAACTGTATATAATCAGCACGTGGAGGGTGAGGGATCAAGATCACAATGCTAAGCTCTGGCCCTGGCCCTGTCTTCTGTTCATTGATTGTTGAACACGGTGGCTACACAAGTACACGTTGCATGCACATAGGCTGTGCCTCTGTCATCTGTACCCCTACAAGTATACTAGGTATAAAGTCCTCATATGGCTTTTATACATGAAGTTCATGCACAAGCAATTATCAATGTGAAGATCAGGGATGGGGCTAGTGTGCGTGATCCTGACCACCTCTGTGTGTTTATTGGACCCCATTTTCAGAATATATGGACAGAGATTACATGAGGGCCTAAGTAGCCAATTAACCAGGAACACTGCAGATGCAACATCAGGCTATTGCTTATATTTAATGAGATTTGCCACTGAGCTTTAGAATGGTTAATTTTGAACCATTGCTAATATAGCTCTAATGTGCAGCAAGCTACCTGATATTTTCTGACATTTGTTTTCTAAAAATGCACAGTTGGAGGCAATTTGTCTTTGAATGGCATAACTTTATGGCCTGATTAAATTATAGGCTCTGATTTACCATTGGCTCTATTTTATTCACTGCACATTTAAAAGGATTCCAGTTATTTCTGTGTACCAAAATTCATGTGATATGGAAGATCCATATCTTTTTTTCAAAACAGTTGTGGGGGATATGGCTCTGGAAGGGAGTGATTTCGACTGAGGAATTGGGACAGGAGAAAAGAGCTAACCTCTCCATGTCACTTTCCCCAATCAAGTTAACTGCTGTGAAGTAAAGGAAAAGAGATCAGAAGATCAATTCACAAATCTTGTATAGTTTGGCACCAATGTACACTAGAATGAAATGAGAAAGCTCCTAGAGTTAGGAAATCCATATGTGGATCTTTGATGCAGCCCTGAAACTTTGAAATCAATTCCAGCATTGCTATATGCAGTGATAACTAGATGACAGCCTGTTTTGATAATAATTAGACTTGGATGGTGAAGAGAAACCCCAATGGGTGCTGAACTAATGGCTATACACACAGTTACTAAATTCCCTCTCTGGCCACTGAACTTTTATTTACAATCAGTTTTCTTCCTTTGCATGATGATTTTTGCAGTCGTTCTGTAAAAGTGTCCAACATTTCCTTAGTTGGAGGAAATAACTTCCCATTTATTCTTTCCTCTTCCTGTCCACATCTTCTCCACAGAGATTCCTGTCGTGCCTCCCACCACTATTGCTAGCAGCACAGAAGAACCTGCAGGTATGTTATTTATTTATTTAAGCCTGTTCAGTTGTTTGCCCAAAAAGTTCCTATTCCATGATAGGATAAGCTTACTGCTAAAATTATATCCACAACAAAGTAAATGAAGCTGAAAAAGATTCACGTCTTTTAACTGTAGAAGGTATAGTATCATCGCCTTAAAATATGTTTTCTTAATTTTAGAATAAAAGAAATGACATTAAAGGTTAAGAATTGATCTTCTATTAGCCAAAGAAAGAGCATTTGCACAGTATGGTACTACATAAAGAAGATATACATGCATTCTTTTCCTAGAATGTGTACATATCTGATTGGTTGTGATCACTGGCATTGCTAGTGGGGTACAGGCCGCACCGGGTGATGCGCCGGGGGGGTGATGCGCCCTGGGGGGAGGACGCACTAACATCGTGACATTAGGAGCTAACCATCGTACCATACGCCGTTGGATGTGGAATGTCCAGTGGAGTGCAATGCAAAAAACAAATGAAATCGCTCCTTTCCTTCAAAAGTTATGGCCCAAAAACCGGAAAGAAAAAATGAATTGATCCCTATGGAAAGTGAAAGTGAGCTGTATCACACGTTTACTTGCAAGTAGGCGAACTTGCCTTAGTGCATCGGAAAGGGTAGGCTGAGAGGAATCCAACGATACCAGAATGGTCCTGATCCACTGAATGCAGCCCCCAAAAACAGAAAAGGGAGAAGGAGGTCCCTGCCTTCCTCCCAGCTGCAGTCTATTGAGCCCTATGGAAAGCAAAGCAGCCTCACAGTCGTGTTTCCTCGCGAGTAGGCAGATGTGCCTTGGCTGCTGGTCAGGCCAGGCAAAGGGGAATGTGAGGACACCAGAAGGGTCCCAGTCCGATGGAGCTGGAGTGCAACAAATGCTCCAGAAGGCAGCCTTCCCCCCCCCTCACTAAAAAGGACAAAAAAGAGGCTTGAACTGGTAAGAGGAAAGTTTTCTATTTTGCTCTTGTAAAGCCAGGAGGGTCTTTATCTTGATGTGCCTGAAATAGAAGAACTTTAAACTGGGCACTGGGAGGGCTGGAAATCTCACTGATTCTTTTTTTGGGGTGGGGGGGTGGGGGGGGGAAGTTATTGCAGGCAGACTAAAGAGTAAGCTCCATTAACCACTATGGGACTTACTTCTGAGTAGACATGCATAGGATTGGGCTCACAGGCTGCAATCCTACCCACACTTTCCTGAGAGTAAGGCCCATTGACCATTATGGGACTTCAGAGTAGACAAGCATAGGATTGGGCTCACAGGCTGCAATTCTACCCACACTTTCCTGAGAGTAAGCCCCATTGACCACAATAGAACTTACTTCACAGTAGATTCACTTGGTGGAACAGGACTGGCTCCCCCTTATTTAATTATTTATTTTACTTTATTTTATTTATAATTATTTATTTTAATTTGCTTGGTGATGTCACTTTTGGCCATGACATCACTTCCAATGGGTCCTGGACAGATTGTCATTCTAAAAAGTGGGCCCCAGTGCTAAAAGTTTGAGAACTGCTGCAATAAGTAGTTAATAAGTTGACACGGGGTGTGTGTGTGAGAGAGAGACTTTACAAGTTTTCAAAATCACTAAAATCAGAGTTTGGAGGACTAATACCATCATGTTATATGTCAATCAATGCGTAATTTCATGGAGAATACAATGAAACAAACATATCTGTGTTCTAACAAAAGGTACAGCCAAAAAACCAGTGGGGACGGGGTGATGGTACATCACCACGCCCACCACCTGGGGCATTTCCCCCTCACTGCATGGGGTGATGCGAATCCTAGTGATGCCACTGGTTGTGATACTCTGGCTGGGTAGATAGCCTGCAGGAGCAGCAGACGATCCTGTGGGTAATCAACTGATTTTCAGGACCTCACATAACTCAGGTAGCTGGGCATAAATTACCTAGTTGAAGGGAGCCAGTAATATAACTAGGCTCCTTTTCTTCCTTACTATATAGTTGCCTAGGAAGAAGATATAACTTGGAGTCAGGATGATCTTTGGAGCAAGATGCACAATGCTGCAAACCATCTCTGTGGCAAAACTCTGGTATCTATGAAAGGAAGAAGCAGCAGCAGTGCCTTTCTGTATGATCTGTGAACAGAGATGCTTTGCTTCGTCTGCCTCTTTAGCATGAGAAGCATGACGGAGACATGCTTTCTACATACGTATAAAACTAGCAAAATGTCTTTCATGATGGACTGATTGTAGTGAAGAGAACAACCACATACTACAGAAAAACTGGAAAGAGGGCAAATGTGTTTTGGTATGCTCTGTTTCTTGGACATGCTGGAGTGTGATGCTAGAGGGTTGTCAAAGAGATGGCTGATTTTTACATATGCTGTATTATACTATTAGAAGTGCAGTTAACGTTATTTATGCAGTTAGCATTATTCATGATACGTGTAATTTTTACATTCTGTTTGGGCTAAAAGTTATAGGAATACAAGTTTTTATTCTCATACAGTGTGGAGAGAGTTATTAACAGAATGGAGAAGGAGTAGCAAACAGTCAAACTTGCAACCAATGAATAGTGGCCTGACAGTATCTCCTGGATTCCTAAATTGTTTTTAAAAAATATTCTTTGCCCCTTCCCTAGCATGTATCATTTACAAAGGAACAATCCATCTTTTCAGAAGAGATTGTAGCACAAGGCGCCTTCTCTTTAAAAGCACAGCTTTAAAAGGAAAATTCAGCCAAATTGAGCAATCTGATTGGCGGTGGATCCTAAAGTGCATGATATCCTTTTAGTAGTAATTTTCTTGGCCTTCTTAAGCACTACTTTAGTTGGGAAGGATGCAAGCTCCTGTACTGTATAATTTTTATTTGACTGCTGCATGACCAAGATTTAGGCAGCTGTTGGAGTATAGTATGTTCCAGATTCCATCACCACATATACATTATGCAAAACAGTTGCTCAGATGTAGTGGAAGATTGGGGGGCATCACCACTACTTTTCCATTTGAAATTGCTTGTACTGTTGCATGTAACGTGTATGTGTGTATTTATTTATTTATTTACTTACTTACTTACTTACTTACTTACTACAGTATTTCTACACCACTTTTTGCCTCATGGTAGTTTACAGTGATAATGTAAACTTGCTTGCAGGCTAAAAGGCTAAATAAACTCCCCATGTCATCTATTGATAAATATGCATACAACTGCATAGGTTCCCAAGACCTGGGGTTGAGAGCTGAGCCATACATAATACCATAATAAGCAACCCAGAAACCCAGAATAGGTACCATAGAGGGACACTGATTCCCAGGGAGAGGTAGTACACCCCAATCTTGAGCTTTTTAGCACCCACTGGAGCAGTGGCACCAAAGCAGCTACTGCTGTATCCAGCAAGCACCAGGAAGCAGCCAGACTTTTGTCCCCTTGCCCTGGGGAAAGCTCTAAGCCCTGCAATGGGGCTTCTCAAGTCTGCATCGGCTTTTTTGCCGGCCCAGACTTGAGAGACTCTATATTGGTCCTTGTGGCTAGACACAGAGTTCAGGATACAGCAAAGCAGAGCTCCTCTGATCCCAACCCCCTCCTGCCCCAGTTCATCTGCCCATCCGCCCTTCCCCTGCCCTCATTCTTCCCTTCCCCACCCCCCAGAGGTCACGCTGCTGCCTGGCAGTTGCACATCAAGTCCTCTTCCTGCCAGCATGTGCCCAGCGCCAGCCAGTGCTCCCTACTCACCGGGTGCTGTAAATGTGCTTTACAGCACTTTTACGGCATCTGGCACTGGGCCAGTGTAGGATTGGGCCCTTAGAAAATAGGGACTGCCCCAGATAAATAATGTCAGTTCTATACAAGTTCCAATATAATTGTAAATAAAAACATCTCTATTTTTGTTACCAACCTTTTTGCAAAATTGCTGTACCTACTAGAACATCAATATTTATTGTTTCTTGTACACTGTACTTCAGAATTAAGGGGATAGGTTGGGAGCAGTTGGAAAGAATGACCTTGAGATCAGGATCATGGAAACATGATTTGAGGTTGAGGAAAGTTTGCTGTTTTGAACTACAGGCTTACTTCTGGTAGCTTAAAAATTGGACTAGGAGACTCATGAGAAGGCATGTGATCAGTATCTTTCAAGTTACCTTATTTTAGAAGTTAATTAATGTCTAGGAAGCATCAAAGCAATGTACACAACAAGGGCATCGAAACCTGGAGCACACCCCATGTTCCTAATGTGCAGTAAAAAAGAAAAAAGTTTCTTCCCGTGCTTCTCACACAGTTTTGTCAGGTTCAGAAACTTCTGGTTTATTTAAAGCTGGAAATCTTGCACTTCTGGCTTTAAGGAAACTACACAGGGAGCAAGGGAAGGAGTGGGATGATCTATGGGGAACGATCCGCTTCTCAGCTGGGTGAGCAGGAATCAGATCATAGCAGCTTGTGGCAGGCTAGAGGAAGGTGGCAGCAGACCTGGGGCGAAGAACTTCCTGAATTTGCTGCCCCCAGACTCCTTGCAATCTGCTGCTGATGTAGTCTGCTTCACCTTGCCTCATGAGTGGACCACAGCAGAGTCCTTGTGAGTGAGCAGGCAGGTTATTATTGAGCTTACCGTACACATATCATAGATTTATAATATGTAGACTCAGACATTTCCCACATTGTTTGAAGACTCCCCCCCCCCCCCTTTAGAAACATAGAAGCAAAGACAGGAATTCCTGCTCTTGATGTTATTTTCCCTCACCTGGGGCAGAAGTGAAGGCTGCCATAGAATACAATGGAAGAATTCAATATTTTAGCATAAATGTGATTAGGCTGCTTTCTCCTCTCCTGTAGTAGCAGCATGTTTTAAAATGTGGTTTTTATACTTTTTTAAAATAGTTTTTTTAACATTTAAAAGTATTATATGGTATGTCTGCATGCAGTCATCTCAGACTATCTGGTGCTGAAGTACAGTACTTTTCTTTATTGTACCTGTCCCCTCTGCCTGTGGCACATTGTGCTCTAGGTTGCATATACAGGTGTGTCTGAGGAGGAGCTGGAAAATAGGTGGATTGATGGCCCTGGCTTTTCTAATGATTATTTCAGCTAAGCAATTACATTAGTATAAACTGATTGTTCAATGCAGTGAACTTAGGGTATGAACCATGCTATGAACTTTTTTGATGCACCTGAATTTCACCTTACAGCTGCCCAAAAGATTGAGCTACACAAATCGGAGCAGTCCCTTGAAAGATGAACTGAAACAATTCTTTTGCAGTATTTAAGGTTAAGGTTTCCTGTAGGTCTTATCTAGCTTCTCACAAAATGTAGGAACAGAATGGTGTCAAAGATGACCCATTCTGTTTTGGCTTAACATTCATACTTCATTTGTAACAGCTGTGATACATGTGATACAATGTAATTATATAAATGCTTGGGCTGATCAGAACTGGACAGGACAACATCCCAGAGACTCTACTGTAGGAAACATTATTTCATTGCCCCTGGAGATGAATTGAATTTGGCCTGTTTTCCAGACTTGTAATTCCACTTGTACTTAATCAGAAGGGGGTGGGAAAATGAAAGAAAAATAATTGTAATTTTCTTGGTAATCAGGAAAGAGAACCAGTGTAATTCTGTCACGACTGTGTTAACTGACATCGGCTGCAGTGCTAACCTCACTTTCCTGGGAGTAAGTTCCATTGAACACAATTGGATTTACTTCTGAATAGACCTGGTTAGGATTGTGCCCTTCACCACTAACAATATGCTACTTGTGAAATGCAGAACTGTGTTTCTTCTCTATGTGTATACATACAGTATACATACATACAGTATGATGATGCATACAGTAAGTATAATTGGAGATTATTTCACATGACATGAAATCAGCCCAAGCATGGAGGAAACAAGGTGTTGAAATCAATGAAACTTGCTCCTAAGCTCGTATAGAATTGCAGTCTAGTTAAGATCCAGACTAAGGTTTTATTTGAAGCTGATTGCAGAAGAGCACAGGCCCAGCTCTGGCTTAGTTTTCCAGAGCAGAGGTTCCACTGGCATCGCTAGGGAGGTGTGGGGGGTGCGGGCCGCACCGGGTGATTGGCCGGGGTGTGTGTGTGTGTGATGCGCCCTGGGGGAGGATGTGCTAACATCGCGGTTTTAGGAGCTACCATGTCATGCCATACACAGTTGACTGCGGAATGTCCAGTGGAACACATTGCAAAAAACAGAATGGAAATAGCTCCTTTCGTTCAAAAGTTATGGCCAAAAAACCGGAAGGAAAAAATGCATGGATCCCTATGGAAAGTGAAAGTGAGCTGTATAGTGCGTTTACTCGCAAGTAGGCGTACTTGCCATAGTCTGTCAGAAAGGGCAGGCAGAGAGGAATCCAAGGACATCAGAATGGTCCTGATCCAATGAATGCAGCCTCCAAAACACCTGAGAAGGAAGTCTCTCTCTCCCTCCTGCAGTCTATTGAGCACTATGGAAAGCAAACTCAGCCACATGGTTGCGTTTCCTTGCGAGTAGGCAGACGTGCCTTGCCTTGCCCTTTGTTCAGGCCAGGCAAAGGGAAATGTGAGGCCACTAGAAGGGTCCCAATCCGATGGAACTGGAGCACAACAATTGCTCCAGAAGGCAGCCTCTCCCCTCCCCCCCCAAAGGACAAAAAAAGAGGCTTGAACTGGTAAGGGGAAAGTTTTCTATTTTGCACTTGCAAAGCCAGGTGGGTCTTTATATGGATATGCCTGAAATAGAATAAACTGGGCACTGGGAGGACTGGAAATCTCACTGATTCTTTTTGGGGGCTTGTTACTGCAGGCAGACTACAGAGTAAGCTCCATTGACCACTATGGGACTTACTTCTGAGTAGACATGCATAGGATTAGGCTCACAGGCTGCAATTCTACCCACACTTTCCTGAGAGTAAGCCCCATTGACCACAATAGGACTTACTTCAGAGTAGATTCACTTGGTGGAACAGAACTGGCTCCCCCTTATTTAATTATTTCTTTTATTTTAATTTAATTTATTTATAATTATTTATTTTAATTTGCTTGATGATGTCACTTCTGGCCATGACATCACTTCCAATGGGTCCTGGACAGATTGTCATTCTAAAAAGTGGGTCCCAGTGCTAAAAGTTTGAGAACTGCTGCAATAAGACGTTAGTAAGTTGACACGGGGTGTGTATGTGTGTGTGTGTGTGTGTGAGTGAGTGACTACAAGTTTTCAAAATCACTAAAATCAGAGTTTGGAGGAATAATCCCATCAGGTTATATATATCAATCAATGCATAATTTCATGCAGAATGCAGTGAAACAAACCACATTGAAATATCTGTGTTCTAACAAATGGTACAGCCAAAAAACCAGTGGGGGTGGGGCGATGGTTCATCACCACACCCACCACCTGGGGCATTTCCCCACCCACTGCATGGGGTGACATGCAGGCCTCCCGTACCGGGTGACAGGAATCCTAGTAGCGCCACTGAGAGGTTCTTAATCTTTCACAATTACAGACTCCTAGTGCATTGCCTACTATACCCCATATCCCTAGTTTAAAAAAAAAAATTGTTCAGAGATCGAGACGCCCATCATTTGATCCCACACTTCCAAGATAATGGATATCCCTAGTTAAGAATCCCTGATCTAGACTGAGAACGCTGCCTTCAAAAACAGCATTCCCAAGAGATCAAGGTGGTTCTGAGCATGTTTGCAACAGCTCTTTTCATAGCCTGTGGCCTGTAAGTCTGGGGTGAAAATTCAAATGCAGAGTGGTGTCTTCCCTGGTGTGACCATTTTGCTGGCATCTGCAAGTACATACTCCTGTGCTCCTACTTCTGAAATACATGGTATCGTGTGATTCTTCCTAACACGATAAAGCAGCAGTGATGGAAAACACAGATGCAGCCACTGTGGGCTTTAATAGAATTAATGTGATACTTGATATTACACAACCTCCAATAGAGAAAGTAACACAAATTACTTTCTAATACCAAAATATGCAGCAGCTGCTTCCCTACTCCTCCTGTTGCTACATCTCTAAGGGAGGAGAGCCTAAAATGGTGCTTAGCATGTTTAACACTGTTCTTCTGCTTTCAGCAAAAACATTTCACAGTGGAGCTCTCTTACAATGAAGGAAGGCAAAGGTCATGCCAAGGGTTAGAAGGCGCCCACCAGGGGCTATGACTTGCTGTCAAACACAACACAAAGTTCGTTGCATCCCCAACCTCTAGGTTGGAGCCTGTTCATCCTGCTTTGGTTTTGTGGGTAGACATGGCTGTCTTGCAACAAAAGGACATCTTGAGAGGAGCTGGTAGGCGAGGAAACAGGTGTGGGTGCTCTTGACAACTGCAATCCAGTCGCCTCCTAAATATCTCCCTGTAGTTGAAATTCTGATTTCTTTTATTTTTGTTAAAAATAGATAAACATTTTTCTATATGCCACTTTCGCAAAATTATTTTACAATTCTATTCTTATCTTCAATAATTGTGATATGTTTTGGTGGGAGGCTCACATATGTCACCAAAATAAAATGTTTGCTCCAAAAGATCCCACACATTAATTTGCTTTTACTCCTGCTTTCCTCCTAAAATGAGATAAGGGCTAAAGATGATAAAACAGTTTCACTTCAACACTGATTGTAAGAAGAGTATATCTGTACAAATTTGACAAAATAATGGTATTTGTTTCAGTTAAATTAATGTTCAGATGAATAGAATGGAGAAGGAAACATGAAAACTTATAGAAACACTGTTATATGAAAATCTGTTGGGCCAGATTCTGGTCTCAGTTATTTCAGTCAGGCTGCAGTTATTTCAGTCAGGTTGCAGGTTACAGACTTTCCAGGGAGTAAGCCCCATTGAATATAATGGAACTTACATCTGAGTAAACAGGCATAGGATTGGGCTGTGAGTCCTTTTTCTTATATTGGTGGAATGGCCTTTTTTACTGGTATCTTTTGCTCCCACCTACCATCTGGTACCAGGAAAATCTGACACCATGATGTACAGATACTCTTTTAATGGATTTCAGACATATTAGGATGCATTAAAAATACAGGTGGAATCAATTTATGCTGACTAAGATCCTAACCAGGTCTACTCAGAAGTAAGTCCTATTGTGTTCAATGGGACTTACTCCCAGGAAAGTGAGGTTAGGATCACAGCCTTAAGCAATAATGCAGTTCACTCATTGTAGATCACAATTTTTAGCGGGTCCACACTTCATCATGCCACTACCACCCCTCTTTCAGAAGTCAATGCGGTATGAACCATGTCTATTGATACTTGGTTGATTAAGAGAGAGCGCAAGACTAGCCAGAAATAGAAATGGGATGGTCAGTAAATAAGGAAAGGTAAAATGTTGTTCAGCACAATTCTATGCAGGTCTACTCAAAAATAAGGCGAGACTTACTCTCAGGAAAGTTTGCATAGTATTGCAGCCTTTGTCTTGAAAATTCTCAACTGGCAAGCCTACAGATTAGGGAAGACTCAAAAGACTTATGAAGCCATTCATCACACATTACTTGTGTTTCAGAAAACCTGGACAATGCATGGGCTTCGTTAGGTTTGGTTCCCAGTTTTCCAAAAATGAATGCACCTCCTGTTAGATAGGAGGGTGCTAGGTTTATTCCAACCCCTGCCTGCTGGTCAATTGTTGTTTTAGGGTGATACGGATAGCCCAGGATATGTGAGGGTGTCACACTTGATTGTCAGATCTCTTCCACCAAAGCAGTTCTGTGTTTCTGAAAGATTTAGCTCGATGCTTTTATCTTGCTCCTGTATGTCTTCAGCATATAGTCCATGAATGTTGGGCATGGCAGACAATGTGACATATGTTCAGAGAGTAAAATGAAGCTGGTAATTTATAGTGTGTTGTGTTATCCTGTTCAGATTTGTAATCATGTAGATTGCATATCCCTATCCTTCAGGCAATTTATAACCAAGAATTCTACAGCATGCCAAGTACTGGTACACTTCTTGAGTGTCACCTGACAGTCCATGAGAAGGATAAAAAATGGAGAAAATCCTTCTGTCCTCCATATAATGATGCGCTGGTCAAGAGTGCTTCACTTGGTACAGTGAAGAGTACAGACCAAGTGCCTTCACTTGGTCTGTAAGGCTGGAGAGACAAGGAAGGGCCACAGCAGGGAAATTTATTAATGATGCTGTAGCTCTCACAGCAGGCTGCTCAAGTCTTGATTTCCCTCCTGGCAGCCCCAAGTGAAAGACTATAATCTAATTTCATGCTTTATTTGTGCCAATTTGTTTTTCAATCAATCTTACTCAGCAAGAAGAAAAGATATTGCTGGGGGCCCATTTGTTCTGTCTTGTTCCAAGGGTGAAGTTAATAGCAGTTATGTTTTGCTGGGATTCCTGAAGGGATCACTGAACTTTACTCGTTCATTCCAGCTCCCTGTTTGCACCTCTGCTCTGACATCCCAACCTCACTTTAACCAGTGTAAGCAGCAGGGCCTTTGGCTTCAGCAACACCTTGGTTCTTAGGCAGACTTAGGGCGCAATCCTAACCCCTTGTGTCAGTGTTTTCCAGCACTGACATAAGGGCAATGCAGCTCTGGGGTAAGGGAACAAATATTCCCTTACTTTGAGGAGGCCTCCGTGACTGCCACCCAACTGCAGGATGCAGCACATGCCCCATTAGCACCGCTATGCCAGTACTGGAAAGCACTGACATCAGGGGTTAGGATTGCACCCTTAAGCATTATGAAGCAGCTTAAATTGGCACAAGGAACATAGGCCAAGAACCACCCCAGGCATTCTGTAGCAGTGGCAAGAGATGAAGTTTATGCTTACTCTTCCATACTCCTAAATCTCACCCAAAGGAATGAAGAACATATTCCCCCATGGGCAATTTATGGGATGTTCTCCCTATGCGTGACAGAATGTATGAAGTAAATACTCACAAGGGAAATGCAAATCTTTATCACTTTGCACAAGGCTGGAGCACTCTTTATGGTTGCTTTTCAGCAGCCAGTGCTGGTGGAACGCTAGTCCTGCCAGCCATATGTTAGTAAGGGCAAAGGATTTTCAGACTGCAGTGCCAATGCATGCTTGCTAGAGACACTCTCTCCCCACCTCCCTTCTGCCCACCAGCCTTCAACAGCAACTGGAGAAAATGCTAATTTCCTCAAGCCTTGCTTCACCAGCCTCCTTGGAGGATTAGGGAAGCACTTGCTCTTTTCTTCCCCCTCCTACTGCAGGTCTCAGAGGGGCTGACCTTGAAAACACCCTCTTTGCCTTGCTGCTTTTGCCTTCTCATCTTTGCTTCTAAGCAGCCCATCAAAAGACAGAGCCGGAAGATGACTGACAAACATTTTTCTCTCCTGAGCAAGGATAAGAAAAGTAACCAATAAATGACCTCTCCCTCTCTTCATTTCACTATGGTTAGTGAGTGCAGCCAAAGATCCCTGGTACAGTCTCCCAAGAGAATGATGCCCCTGGGCTAAATCACCTGGATTTTCAATTATGCCTGTCCTGAAAATGAACCCAGGAGAATCATTCACACAGAAATGTGTCCCCAAGGGCAAATAGCTGTACCCTTCGGGGAAAGCATAATTTGTGCATGCTTAATGACCAGATGGCTTCACCTAATGACCAGGTGGAGTAGCCATTGCAGGAGATAGTTTGAGAGAAGACAACTGGCAGTGAATCACAACCAGACTGATGGAGACATCCTGGTTGCCTTCCTTCTCTTTCTAATTTGTTCCAGTGGAATGGCTGCTGATAACAACACCTATATTCCAATTCCTGAAAGTTTTCACGTTGGGAGAAAAAACCTGTTATCTTCCTATCTGAAGAGGAGAAATAGTGTTGTGGCTTTTTATTACAACAATATTGAGCTAGATTATGTTGTTAACAGCCTGATCCTAACCCATGCTGCAAAAGGTAGTCCAGCTGGCCTGCCCCTATCCAGCACAGAGCTGGGGCTAACTGTGGCGCAAGTTGAAGTAAGGGGAATGAACTCCCCTTCCCCTGTGTTGCGCCGCAGCAAGCCCTATGGGGCTGGTCAGATTTGCACCAGCGAAATTGCTGATGCAAATCCGAGCAGCCCGGGTTGGGGCAATCCGGCTGGGGATGGGGGTTTGAATCCAGCCTAAGTGCTGGAGTCTGGTCCCACCTCTCTCCCCGAGGCAGTCCACCCACTTGCCCGCCTGTTGCTTGCCCTCCCTCTCCCCTGGAATGCCTTCATTCTGCCCTTCCCTACACCCTGCCCTCTGCAACCGCCCCCCCACACCAGCCAATTACCTTCTCTGGGCAGCACAGATGTTGGATGCAGCTTCTGCAGGCTGGCGTGCATCCTTGTACCAGCCCAGCTGACTCCAGAAGAAGTGAAAGCCTTTGCTACAGTACTAGACTGATGCAAGGGATTTGCACTGTCCCAGAGAGTGCTCAAGATTGCGCTCTCAGGAAAATAAACTTCATAACAGGAAGAACGACTGAGTATTCAAGCATTTTCCCTTGGGAAGTATGGGATCTCCATCACTTGAAGTGTTTAAAAGACCAGAATGGCACCTGACTTGGATATTTTGGATGCGGTGCTTCCTGCGCAGAGTAGAGAAGTGGACTCGATTGAGATTTGTGTTTCTTTCAGTTCAGCATATTTACAATAGCTTCCACTGACTTGAGACAGAAAAGTACATTATGCATAACTTTCTCTGGCTTGTACCTTTAATAACAAGTCATTTTTTAAAATGTTCTGTTTTGCCACCCCACCTCTGTGGCTACAGGGATGGGGCAAGTAGCATTTACTGACTAGTGAATTCACACTAGTACTACAAGAAAAGAATGAAATCTATCAACTTTACAATACCAAAGCTTTGAAAAGTATCAGAGGCACGGGCCATTCACAGACAATACTAAAAACTATCTGTATTGGAAAATCCATATATGTGATTTAAATACTGGCTGCACTGAAGACTGGTGCCATTGCTTTGCAGTTGTCACAACACCATCCACATAAGGTCTTTGTCCTGAATTACTGTACCATAATTTTCCATCTAGGATCTCTAATCCCAGTTCCCCCCTCTTTGTGACCAGTCAACCCAACATCGCAAACATAAAGGCAGAATCTGTCAACCAAGGGCTTACAGCAGCAGAAGGAAAGTGTAGATATTTGGCACAGAAAGCAGACATTGCTGCTCTGAAGTTGATCTCAAAGATATTAAAAGCATTAAACTCACTCCAAGGACAGATTGAGCCTGTGCAAAATTGTAATTGTAGGACTGGGTGGGACCAGAACATCATCTAGTTCAATGTCTTGTACTCAGAGGAAGAAATCAACCCTCATGGAATGCCCTATTTTATCTGGAATATACTTTAACATAAGAAGACATTCCAAAGTTTCTACAACCAGTTTCCTAAAAACATATTTTAGGCAGCAGCTTCCTTTGTGAGTTGTCTGATGCTGCATAACTGTGGCAGGCCAGGTGACTTATAGTTAAGTTTTGGAAGCTTCTTAAAATCTGGGATGGTTTATCTGTTCATGGCTATTCTCTCTAAATGCAATTTATGGAGGAAATTCCTCCTTTCACTTCATTTATGAGTGAAACCCAAAGTTGACCAAAGTCTTTCTTCATTACATCTCTGATGTGATAAGCTGTGGAGAATGGATCATTACTAGGGGTGCTTGTTTCCAGTGAGTAAGATAGGATTACAGCTTTACTGAAAACAATGGGCTTACTTCTGAGTAAAATAAATAACACCATTTTCAAACACCTGTAGTCTAGTTCGCTTGTTTTCCTGTTTCAGCAAAGCAGGAATTTTTTATCCATGCTCAGCAATACTCCTCCCCATGCATTTTCCTTTACATTTTTTTTAACCTCCATTGTTGGAGTTATGGCTTGCTACAGCGTTGATGATCAGGCCATTCCTTATAAAAAGGTTTGGAGACTTGCATCTGCAGCTGGAGAACAAGGCAGATGGAGCATGTAGATCTACAGAGACAAGGTTTATGTGAAGCTCTTTGGACTTGTTTGTCTACCTAAGGCAGCAAAAAGACCTGATCCCTATTCAATGGAGTGTGTCTGTGGGATCTACTGGTACAGTTTTTAGTTCTTCCCCTCCCTTTCAACTCTTGAACCTTCCCTAGAGAGAACTACTTCCCACGCACAGGGTGTGTTGCAGCACGGTTTGGCAAGAATGGAAGCTGTAGGCTATGCTGCTGTCTTTAAAGCTCTTGTTTTCTGATTCAGGGATTTGGTTCATTTATAGTGCAATCCTATAAATATGTACTCTGAAGTAAGCCTCATTGAGTTCAATGGGACTTACACCCAGATAAGTATATATAGGATTGTAGCCTTAGAGCCCAATCCTATCCCCCACTATCTTCTGCCATGCAACTGTGCTGACAGAGCATGTGTTGCATGCAGTTGGGAGGGGTAACCAGAAGGCCAGGAAGAGCTAAGTAAAAATACTGTATTTTACTTACCTCTCTGGAGGTCGCCTGGCTGTCAGTGGGTCTCTTCTCAGACCAATGCCAATTATTTTGCTGGTATATGTCTAAGGAGAGGCAGAGGGTGTGTTGGGCTGGGAAAATGGGGATCCCCGCTGGGATAACTCTCTCCCACCCTTGAAATGCCCCCAGCCTAACCCACTCCCCACCTTGCTTCTCCCCCACTCTTCCCTCTTGCCCTTGAACCACCCCCAGCCTGCTTACCTGCTCCAGCATAGCATCAGGAATGCTGCCACCTGTGTGGAGAGGGCCTCCAGCCGTTGGCAACAGCAGCCACAAAGCACACAACAGTGGTGTGTCTTTTTCAACACTGCTGTAGCATTTATGGTGGCAGATCAGGAGTTCTGCCATGATGACTTCTGTCATCATAAGTGTCCAATAGGACTGGTCTGTTAGTTACAGGTGAGGTGCCAATACACAAGATCAGGTCTGAAGGAGCTTTTACAGGGTTTTTTCCCCCCGACATGGATATTACCTATAGCCTTCAGGGATTGACATTTTGGATGTAGTGTATGTTACCCTGCTTATAACTGTACCAGTTTGAAGAGTAGCAAATGTTCCTGCTTCAGCTTACCACATGAAAAGCCTTCATCTGTGATATCATGGGTCTTTGCTTATGGATGGAGACAAGCATGAACGTGTGAGCTGCCTTTCCCATTTTTGTTCTTGTGTGCGGTTGTTCTTTTCCCAAGAATATAACAGTGTGGAAGTCTAAGAGAATGAAATAAATAGTAACAATGAGAAAGCCATTTTTGAGGAGTAAAGATAAATCTGGCTAATGGACCAAGAGACACCCTAATTATTCTGACATCAAATGTGCAGACCCTGTCAAATAAAATGGGAAGCAGAACATGGTGCAAAACAGATGTGTTGTGAACAATATGAACTGTTCTTCCACAAAATACAACCAGAACATCCTGCACTCAAACATGGCCACTTTGTCTCTTAAACTTCTGGCATCTCACCTAGGATGATGCATCCCACCTCATTCAATAACACTTTATTGCAGGCTCCAAATATTTCTAGAATTTTGTTTTAAGAGGTGCTTTGTGCAATGTAGTTTCAGCAGCAGACATGTTGATGATCCCATGATTTCCATTGCTCAAGTTGGCCATTACGCTAAGAGCACAGGCGACAGAATGCTAGGTATTCTTTGTTCAAGATTTGGCAAATCAGAGTGGGGCCTGTATAGGCAAGGCTGTGTCAGCCCACACATGCTTCTAATATTCTAATTATTAGAATATTCTATATTTGAATATTATTATATTCAAATAATTATTAGAATATTCTATATCTATTCTAAATAATATTCTAATTTGAGCTTCTAATATTGCTCAAATTCACTTACACACAAATGCACTTTAAAAAAAAAAGATGGTGGGAAGGACATTACTGATTGCTCAAGTGATTTTTCGAGAATAACTAAATGAACCCATTTGGAAAGGTGTTTAGGTGTGAAATTGCCCCTACATGTTTGAGCTGCAAATGACACAAAACAGCTGTCTTGCATTTTATCCTTCTTTGAGGATTTTAAAAACCTGCGTGTGTTTTTTAAAGGTTCTGCTTCCCAAATTCTTCTTGTTTTCACTGGGAATGACATGAGGGGTTGCTCTTGCCAGTTGCCGTGTTGTTGTTTTTAAATTCAAGAATATGTAACATTTTGTCCTCTGATGCAGGAAGGCATGTTTGTATCTTCCTAGGTCTGGCAGATAGTTTACACAGCTGGGTGATGATCCGTGTTATGTGTCTGTCTGAACCCCAAATTAGCCTTGTCTTTCCTCCAAGCGGGCTTCCTCTTGCTGGGTTATATACTCTGAATCCACCCTGTTAGGGTTGCTGGCAAGCTCCATGAGGTCTGCTTTTTTCTTCCTGAGAGCGAAGCACTGCTTGGTGTAAACACAGAGCCTTTCAAGGTGTGAAAGAGTCCCCTTGCTCCAGCACCTTGCATGTGTACTATATAAAGTTTTCTCCTTTCACAGGAAATAGAAGCATCATTCGCTGTAGTGCATCTGCAGCCCTGTGCACAGCTGCTGGCTATGCTGTAAAAATTAGAACCAGAAATTTAAAAAGTACACAAGAGTGAATAATTCACTTCACAGTTTTCTTGTGATTACATCCTTGTGATTACTTAGGCACTTTTGGGTCCAATCCTATCCAACTTTCCAGCACCAGTGCAACAGTAATGCAGCCTCAAAGTAAGGGAACAAACATTCCCTTATCACTTCATCCTACAATGAGGAGGCAGTCAAGGGGGCATCCTCAAAGTAAGGGCATGTTTGTTACCTTGGGGCTGCATTGCAGCTAGGTCAGTGCTGGAAAGTTGTTTAGGATTGCACCCTTAATGAAGTTAATGTAATGTTTAGTAGTTCTGTTGCAAGTTAGGGCACAGTCCTAACCAGGCCAACTCAGAAGTAAGTCGTATTTTGTTCAATGGGGCTTACTCTCAGGAAAGTGTGGTTAGGATTGCAGCCTTACAGCCCAATCCCATGCATGTCTGCTTAGAAGTAAGTCCCATTAGAGCTGCATGTCATCTGTCAAAGCTTATCACATGTTCACTGTTACAAGTCTGATGTCAGATACACAGTGGTTTCTACTCCACTGTGAAATGCTGGTTGAACTTGCTCTAAACTGGATAATGTTAAATATCTGCTAGATGACTGCTACTACATGCCAGCTATCTGATAGTATTAAATGTTGCCGGATCTTAAGATGTCACATGCTCATATATAATATCAAACATCCATGAAATAACTCAGATAATATGTACATGTCCAGAGAACATCTGAAGAATATTTATCAATATTTGTAGAAGGGAAGAATTGTGAGGAAATGTTTAGGGGTCAAATTCATTCCATCTGTAGTTGGATTTATCATCTTCTGCCATTTGGAAGAATGAGATTCCTTCCTTCCCAAAGGAAGCAGCCACTGGGTCAGCTAAAGGCTCAGGAAGTGGAGGTTTCCTTCTTTCATGCTCAGTTACTGCATGAGATGCATCATAAGAAAAATACTTGGGCTTCTTGTAGTGGGGGATTTGATTATTAGAAACATAGAGAGGGGGGTTTGTGATGGATGTGAGGACTTGCCTGCCTGGTGCGAAGGTTGCGGACATCACTTCTCGTCTAGACAGGTTGAGAAGGTAGCAGTTGTGGTGCATGTCAGCACCAACGACGTGGACGAGTGTAGCCAGGAGATCCTGGAGGCCAAATTTAGGCTGTTGGGTAGGAAGCTGAAAGCCAGGACACCAAAGGTAGCGTTCTCGGATGTACTACCTGTTCCATGCGCAGGGCCAGCTAGGCAGGTGGAGATCAGGGGTCTCAATGTGTGGATGAGACGGTGGTGTAGGGAGGAGGGGTTTAGATTCGTGAGGCACTGAAGAACGTTTTGGGACAAGCGGGGCCTTTACAAGAGGGACAGGCTTCACTTGAACCAGAATGGAACCAGACTGCTGGCGCATAACATTAAAAAGGTGGCAGAGCAGCTTTTAAACTGACCCCTGGGGGAAAGTCGATAGGAGCCGAGGGACATCCGGTTCGGAACTCGTCATCCCTATGGGACAAGGATGGGGAGGTTAGAGAACAACAAGGTAAAGGCAGAGTAGGAGAAGAAATTGGGAATAGCAGCATGATGGGGATGTGATAGGCAGTTTGGCACAAAGAGAGGATGTGGGAACAAAGGAGCTAATAAGCAGCCCATCCTGGGGCATTCCGTGTACAAATGCTTTTATGCAAATGCCTGAAGTCTCTGAGCAAAGATGGGAGAACTGTAATGTCTGGTAACTAGGGAAAACATTGACATAGTGGGCATAACGGAAACCTGGTGGAATGCGGAAAATCAGTGGGATACCACAATCCCGGGCTATAAACTCTACAGGAGGGACAGGGAGAGGTGTGTTGGAGGTGGGGTGGCCATTTATGTTCAGGAAGGGATAGAATCCCGCAAAGTAGAGATTGAAGGCGGGTCCAACTCCACCATAGTAGCTCTGTGGGTTAAATTACCAGACCTGAGGAGCGATGTAATACTGGGGGTGTACTATCATCCTCCAGACCAGAAACCGGAAGGGGACCTTGAAATGAGGAAACAGATCAGGGAGGTGACAAGGAGGGACGGGGTTGTAATCATGGGGGACTTCAATTATCCTCATATAGACTGGGTCAGTTTGTGTTCTGGTTACAAAAGAGAGACCGAATTCCTTGACATGCTAAATGACTGTGCCTTAGAGCAGCTAGTCATGGGGCCCACCAGAGGACAGGTGACTCTGGATTTAATATTGTGTGGTACTCAGGACATGGTTAGAGATGTAAGTGTTACTGAGCCATTGGGGAACAGTGACTATGCTGCAGTCTGCTTTGACATGCATGTCGGGGGAAGAGTACCAGGCAAATCTGTCACAAAAACTCTTGACTTCAGACAAGCGGACTTCCTTCAAATGAGGAAGCTGGTTAGAAGGAGGTTGAAAGGGAAGGTAAAAAGAGTCAAATTTTTCCAGAGTACATGGAGGCTACTTAAAACAGCATTAATAGAAGCCCAGCAGAAGTGTATACCACAAAGGAAGAAGGGCTCGACTAAGTCCTGGAGGGTGCCCACATGGCTAACAAGCCAAGTTAGAGAGGCCATAAAGGGCAAAGAAGCTTCCTTCCGTAAATGGAAGTCTTGCCCTAAAGGGGAGAATAAAAAGGAACATAAACTGTGGCAAAAGAAATGTAAGAAGGTGATATGGGACGCCGAGAGAGACTATGAGGAACACGTGGCCAGCAGCATTAAGGGGAATAATAAAAGCTTCTTCAAATATGTTAGGAAACCCGCCAGAGAAGCAGTTGGCCCTCTGGGTGGTCAGGGAGGGAAAGGGGAGATAAAAGGAGACTTATAGATGGCAGAGAAATTGAATGAGTTCTTTGCATCTGTCTTCATGGTGGAAGACCTTGGGCAGATACTGCTGCCTGAACGGCCCCTCATGACCAAGAAATTAAGTCAGATAGAGGTTAAAAGAAAAGGTGTTTCAGACCTAATTGACAAATTAAAGATCAATAAGTCACTGGGCCCTGATGGCATCCACCAAGAGTTATTAAGGAATTGAAGAATGAAGTTGTTGATTTCTTGACTAAAATATGCAACTTGTCCTAAAAACGGCCATGGTGCCAGAGGATTGGAGGATAGCAAATGTCACACTGATCTTTAAAAAGGGAAGGAGAGGGTACCCAGGAAACTATAGGCCAGTTAGCCTAACAACTATACCGGGTTAGATGGTGGAATGCCTCATCAAAGATAGAATCTCAAAAAACATAGACGAACAGGCCTTGCTGAGGGAGAGTCAGCATGGCTTCTGTAAGGGTAAGTCTTGCCTCACAAACCTTTTAGAATTCTTTGAAAAGGTCAACAGGCATGTGGATGCGGGAGAAGCCATGGACATTATATATCTGGACTTTCAGAAGGCGTTTGACACGGTCCCTCACCAAAGGCTACTGAAAAAACTCCACAGTCAAGGAATTAGAGGGCAGGTCCTCTCATGGATTGGAAACTGGTTGAAGACCAGGAAACAGAGAGTGGGTGTCAATGGACAGTTTTCACAATGGAAGGAGGTGACAAGTGGTGTGCCCCAAGGATCTGTCCTGGGACCGGTGCTTTTCAACCTGTTCATAAATGACCTGGAGACAGGGTTGAGCAGTGCGGTGGCTAAGTTTGCAGACAACACCAAACTTTTCCGGGTGGTGAAGACCAGAAGCGATTGTGAGGAGTTCCAGAAAGATCTCTCCAGACTGGCAGAATGGGCAACAAAATGGTAGATGCGTTTCAATGTCAGTAAGTGTAAAGACATGCACATTGGGGCAAAAAATCAAAACTTCACATATAGGCTAATGGGTTCTGAGCTGTCTGTGACACATCAGGAGAGGGATCTTGGGGTGGTGATGGACAGGTCGATGAAAGTGTCAACCCGATGCACAGCGGCAATGAAGAAAGCCAATTCTATGCTTGGGATCATTAGAAAAGGTATTGCAAATAAAATGGCTAATATTATAATACCTTGGAAAAGCCACACCTGGAGTATTGCATCCAGTTCTGGTCGCCACATCTCAAAAAGGTCATAGTGGAAATGGAAAAGGTGCAAAAGAGAGTGGGTGTCAATGGACAATTTTCACAATGGAGGGAGGTGACAAGCGGTTTGCCCCAAGGATCTGTCCTGGGACCGGTGCTTTTCAACCTGTTCATTAATGACCTCATCAAAGGCATTTCAATGTCAGTAAGTGTCAGGTCATGCACATTGGGGCAAAAAATAAAAACTTTACATATAGGCTGATGGGTTCTTAGCTGTCTGTGACAGATCAGGAGAGAGATCTTGGGGTGGTGGTGGACAGGTCGATGAAAGTGTCGACCCAATGTGCGGCAGCAGTTAAGAAGGCCAATTCTATGCTTGGGATCATTAGAAAATGTATTGAGAACAAAACAGCTAATATTATAATGCCGTTGTACAAATCAATGGTAAGGCCACACCTGGAGTATTGTGTCCAGTTCTGGTCGCCGCATCTCAAAAAAGACATAGTGGAAATGGAAAAGGTGAAAAAGAGAGCAACTAAGATGATTACGGGGCTGGGGCACCTTCCTTACAAGGAAAGGCTAAAGCATTTGGGCCTCTTCAACCTAGAAAAGAGGTGCCTGAGGGGGGACATGTTTGAGACATACAAAATTATGCAGGGGTTGGACAGAGTGGATAGAGAGATGCTCTTTACCCTCTCACACAACACCAGAACCAGGGGACATCCACTAAAATTGAGTGTTGGAAGAGTTAGGACAGACAAGATAAAATATTTCTTTACTCAGCGTGTGGTGGTCTGTGGAACTCCTTGCCACTACATGTGGTGATAGCATCTGGCCTAGATGCCGTTAAAAGGGGACTGGACAAGTTTCTGGAGGAAAAATCCATTACGGGTTGCAAGCCATGATGTGTATGCGCAACATCCTGATTTTAGAAATGTGCTACGTCAGAATACCAGATGCAAGGGAGGGCACCAGGATGCAGATCTCTTGTTGTCTTGTGTGCTCCCTGAGGCATTTGATGGGCCGCTGTGAGATACAGGAAGCTGGACTAGATGGGCCTATGGCCTGATCCAGTGGGGCTGTTCTTACGTTCTTATAATTAATCTGCTTTTCAGCAACGTTTTGCTCTCATAAAATGGCTTTCACTGTGGTCTAATGCTAGGAGATCATAATGCCAATAATGATTCCTAGAGATAGCAAAAGTAAGACCCAGCAGTGACAAGAACTCTGAAACTGTCATGTTTGTGAGGGGCCATAGCTCAGTGGGAGAGCAGCTGCTTTGCATCCAGAAAGTCCCAGGTTCAATGTCATCTGACATTCAATGTGAGACAGGGAAAGATTCCCATCTGAAGTTTTGGGGTGCCACCACCAGCCAATGTCAACAATACTGAGCCAGATGGACCCATGATCTCGCTTAGTAAATGGCAGCTTTCTATTTGTCTCTTATGCTAGGAGTTAGAAATGATAACCCTAGAGCAGTGTTTCCCAACCTGGGGGTCACAACACCCCAGGCCAGGCATTTCCAACCTTCTTTTGGGACACTACCCCCTTAAGGAGGGTTTTTTTTTTACTTACATGTTTTTGGTGGCGGTGGTGGCAGCAGCAGTGAAACCTGGAAGTGCTGTTCCAACAGCACTATGGGTCCTCAATTTGGTTGCCACCCTCCTTGAGAGGGTAACATCCTAAAAGAAGGTTGGGAACCACTGCTCTAGAGCTTTCAAGGATTAAGCAGCATCTCTTGGATCTGATATCAGCCAAAAGTAATGCACAGTGAAATAAAGCTGACTCACAATTTGTTTTAAATGCTTCATATTTATACTTAGCACTGATATCCTACGTGACACTTTCTTTTGAATCCCAAGCTTTGGTATTTTTTTTAAAAAGTGCTCTTAGCTTCCATCTGGGTGACATGTCTACTATTTGCTTTGCTGTCTGTCATTGCAAATTCCCAAGCTTCACTGAGTCTGCTGCTCCAGGCCTTTCCCTCTGTTGATGGACTATGAGGAATGGTGTGTGTGCCAAAGTGGTATAGGGATGACATGACACACACTCACGGTTTTCCTCATTGGCTCAAGATGGGAAAGAAAACACAACTTTTTCTCAGAGTCTTTAAAAATCAGTCTAGCACTAATGCAATGCGTATAAGATCAGCAGCTACGTATACTTTTAACAGAGCAGAATGGCATCCTTTAGCCAAAGTGAGAGCACCTAAGCTGAATTGCTCTTAACGAGACAGAATTGCAATTTGTTCATTGGATAACTTCAGAACTGTGACAAGGTGATTTGTTCTATAGTAGAGGACAAACTAGGAATCAGCAAGGAGGTTTAGGCAGGCTGAGGGAGTCCTAGGTCTTCATTATACATGTGCTTGATGGGCATATTCATTGTCAGTGGCTGTCTCTCTTCTCCATTTTTGTCTTCCACTGTTCCCTCCAAACCTGACATGGCTGATGTCTTTTCCCAAAGGAGTTGAAACACATGAAATCTTATGCAGGTGTTGGAGCTGTTGAAATCATGTTTGGGTTTCCTCTGATCTGTTTTTAATCATTAAGCAAAGCTAGTGCCTGGTGTGCAAACTGATGGTCTGCAGACTCTGATTTTGAATGTTTGAGTGAGCTATGAGATGTATTTCAACTGTTTATACTTCTGTCCCTTTGCAGATCTTTATAATCTTACATTTTTAGTTGTATTTACATGATCTCAATTTGTCCTAAGGGTTCAAGGAAGGTGAAAACATGTTTAAAATAATTAAAAGTGTAAAACCTAACAAAAACAAACCAAAAGCAAGCTAAGCCAAAGTAGCCCCATATTAACTGTTCATCAAATCCTTGTCTAAGCTCTGCAACATACACCAAAGAGGCTGCTCTGGTAAAGCTGTCTCTCCTGGCACAATGCTAGTTACACTGGCAATTATGGGAGATGGGATTAATTAATCGGATTAATTAACAAAGCCATTGATTGGTTTTCTGTGTGCCACAATGCTAAATTTTGTTCTCACCTTCCTATCCATATTATGCTGTGTTTTGTTGCTTTTATAGTTTTTATTTTGTTTAAAATAGCCATAATTTGCCTTGAATCTAGGAGAAGGGTGGGATATAATTTTTCATAAACTATTGAATCAGTATTGGATAGGGTAGATGCAGGTAAAGCCCAGCCTTGTTGAAAATGTCACCCATTGTGCCATGCAGAAGGAAGCAGGGCTATGTTTGGATAAACTTCTTCTTTAATCCTTAGCTGGCACTTGGGGAGCAGGTTGACCTCTTAACCAATACGCTGCTGTAGGTGCTGCTGGGATCCGTATGTCATTCTTGACACGCTTCCACTTTTGGCGATTGCTGGTGATATTTCTAGCCTTATCAATGGTCAATCACTGGTTCCTTAGATATTCCTCAAGATCTGTTTCTGGATAAACAGACATGACACCATCCATGGGAATGGCTTCAGTAATAGTTATGAGGCAGTAACTGGGGCAGAGTCATGGGTTATAGGTGTGAATATGCAGTGGGGTTGGAACTTTCCACCCCTTGTTTCTTGCTCCCCATGAAATCAGATAGTATCATTATAAAAACTGCTAAGTGCTTTGTGGGCTTTCTCGTATATATTCTGTCTGTAACTCAGTGAGGCAGATTGTTTCCCATTTTGTAGTCCTTTGAGCATGTCTGGTTCTAGAACACATGGATTTCAGGAGAAGCTGAGCTGTGCCGGTTCTGTCACTGGCTGATCATGAGCACTGTTGTACAATCATTGCTTTTTGGCCTCTCCTGCCAGTGACAGTGCAAGTCGGAGTATGCTTGTGCCGCTCAGTTCAGCTCTGCAAAAAATCAGACAGTGAGGAAAACGACAACATAGGACGTAACTGTACACCCCGTGTTGTAAAGAACGTGAAATAGCTCTGGCGCAGCCCAAGCAGGGGAGAGTGCCAGGCAGCACGGTCGCATCACATTCTCAGCGCTGGAACACAGGATGATGTTCAGGAGGAGTAAAACCATCGTATCACAGCAGTAGGGCCCATTAGAAACGAAGCAGTCCCACTGGGGCATTTTATTTGCACACTCCAGTAGAGTGGACGCCAAAGGCTTTGCTAATGCTTCATGGGCTGCTAATTTCCTCTCTGACCCCTTTTGTTGAGGAGTGACCCCAGCTAGAATCCCCCTGCAATGAATGCCAAAGCCTGACACAGGTCTGGGTTAGGGGGTGACAAAGAGGCCTCTGTGGGCTTTAATCAGGCTCCAGTTTGCAGTTTAAGAACTGGGAGTGGGGGGTTGGGGGTTGTGGCACTCTAAAGATCTGGGTGGCACAATAAGGGAGGCCCCAGGGTCTCCCATGGAGGCAGCAGAGTTGTGGCAGCCTGCAGAAGACAGCTTAAAGGACCCGTCAGGCTGGGAGCGGAGGGGAGGGAAAAGGAGAGGAGGATGGCTTCTTTTGTGAGAGACTTTCTTTAGAAAGGAAGGTTTTTCAGTGAATGCCCCCATTAGATGACCCAATCAGGTCCTGGCAGATGGATATCACAGGCATGCTGCTTATTCATTGCGGGCTGCAGCTTTTACTGCTCTTTCCCTAACCCCCCCCCCCATTCCTCCTTTTTCCCTCCAGCCTTTCATTCATTTTAAGACTAATTTGTTTTGTTAATGTTTTCTTCTCTCTCTTCCTCCTCATCTCCCTCTGAAGACTGTGATTCATACTGCAAAGCCTCCAAAGGGAAGCTGAAGATCAACATGAAGAAGTATTGCAAGAAAGACTATGGTGAGCTATCTGCTTATTCCCCCCAAAATGGTACAGGATGCCTGTATACTATGGATGCCTGGAAGGAAGCCGCCCAGGAGCTTGCAGATGGGTACAAATAATAGGAGCAAGTGAGAGTCATGTGGCAGCCAGACTGTAGTGTTTTGTCCTGGGACACCCAACTTCAATCAGTGGTGTTCCCAGGCAAAACGGAACAGGAACTCCAGTGTGCTCTAGCTCTTTCTGCTTGTGTCTTTCTTCCTGTATTGGGAGAGGTGAGGAGAGAGTGCTTATTCTTTGTGAATGAGATAGCATTGATGAATTTTTACAAATTCTGCAATTACTCGTTTCCAAGAAAAAGGCTGCCTCCAGCAGCATGCCTGCAGAGGGTTGCTTTGCCAACCTGATGATTATGTTAATTACAGTGGGGATATTTATTTTGTTGGACCTTGTTGATATGTATGGGAAGGTAACTGGGTGTTTTATGGGGACATTTGCTTAAACTGTAGATTTTAGACAGGATTTTTTCTTTGCCCTACCTGGAGCTGCTGGAGATTGATCAAGGACCTTTCTGCCAGCAAGGCAGATGCTCTTTCACTGAGCTGTGGCCCCTCCCATACATCTATCAGTCATGTAAGTAGTACAATGTCTGCCTCAGGCCCAGATGAGCTATGCTGATTGATGGAGGTTTTGGAAAAGAAAAAGTATTTTTCTTTTCCGTATTTTCTGATAAAAATGTGTTCTGAGAGTTTCCAGGGTCAGCAGTAGCACCTTCAGCTCATTTAAAACACAAGCGTATCTTGAAAGTATTTGCAAATGCCAAACAAATTTTCAGGTAACACCCTTTGCAACATCTTTGGAACGCAAGGGAATGCTTTGTAGTAGATGAAATTGTCCTGTTGCAGGATGTGCTGATTTTGTTTTGTAGTCAAGCAGCTTATTGCGAATTCATGGGAGCAAGATTGCCCAGAAGAACAGGCAAATAACAAAATGTCCCTTTCCTTGTACACAATCTCCTCCCACTTCACCATGCCATGGCCACCTGCCCACTCCAGCAAAACAAAATTCCAACTTGCATTTGCAGAGATAAACCCTGAATAATTTATCATCCTTTTCCCATGGAAGGACAGTGTGTGGACTGTGCATATGTGTGTGACATTTAGTGAAAAAGTACTGTTGTTAGTTTCTTTGCCAGTTCCCCATTGTGAGGGTCAAATGCAAAAGCTTGCTGTTTAGACTTGCTTTTACAAAAAGGCAAATGTGTTCTGAAGCTTAAATGAGAACCCCCTCCTCTCTTTCTTCCACAATAAATATTCATAGCCAGAGCTGCAGAGAAGATTCACGTGTCTGTGAGCAAACATGAGTTGGGACCCACTGGCAATCTCCCTGCCCCTCCACACATTCTCTCTCTCTCTCTCTCTCTCTCCACCATTCTATCCCCAGGAAAGTCAAAATAATACTAGATTCTGCTCCATAAAAATGTAAATAGCATATCTTCCTAGGCAGATAAGGGAATGGCATAAAAGAAGCAGCAATCTCTGTAGTCCCAGTGGAGGTTGTCCTAGGTGTGTGTCTATGTATCAGGTGTGTGCTGGATCCACAGATACAATCTAAGCCCAGGCACAACTATTAATTTAATTAATTAATTAATTAATTAATTAATTAATTAATTAATTAATTAATTAGATTTGTATTCCACCTTTCTCCCTGAAGGGCACCCAAGGCAGCTAACAATCAACTTAAAATGTAAGGCAAGAGATAAACATTAAAAATACAAAGCACTTAAAAACAATTAAAACAAGATAAAATACATAGCAGCAGATTACAAGCACGCAGTAAAAGACATAATTCATAAATTTATAAAAACAGCCTCTAATGCTTTCCTGAATAAAAAAGTCTTCAAGCCCCACTGGAGGAATAATAATAATAATAATGATAATGAGGAAGCTGCTCTCAATTCAAAGGGGAGGGAATTCCATAGTGCAGGTGCCACCACCGAAAAGGCCCTGTTTCTGGCCGCCATTCTCTTCACCACTCTCAATGACGGCACAACCAACAGGGCCCCTTCGGATGTCCTTAGAGAATGGACCTGATTATATGGAAGAAGGCGGTCTCTCAAATATACTGGTCCCAAGCCATTTAGGGCTTTAAAGGTCATAACCAGCACCTTGAATTCAGTCCGGAAACAAATGGGCAGCCAGTGCAGCCGCCAGAGTAGTGGCATGACAGAGTCAAACCGCCAACCCCCAGCAACTACCCGAGCCGCCGCATTCTGCACTAGTTGTAGCTTCCGGACCATCTTCAGGGGCAGCCCCACGTAGAGCGCGTTACAATAATCTAATCCTAATGTCACTACGGCATGGACCACCGTGGCCAGATCCGCCCAAGACAGGTACGGCCACAGCTGGCAAAGCTGGGCAAAGGCACCCCTGGCCACAGTCGACATCTGGACATCCAGGAGGAGCTGCGAGTCCAGGAGAACCCCTAAGCCCCCAAACTACCCCATTAGCCCCACTCTCAGTGAAACTGTTCAGAACTAAAAAAATTTCCTTAGGCTAGAGAATATTACAGATAGGCTAATGGGCTATGTGGGCTATATGGGCTTCACATATAAGCTAATGGGTTCTGAGCTGTCTGTGACAGATCAGGAGAGAGATCTTGGGGTGGTGGTGGACAAGTCGATGAAAGTGTCGACCCAATGTGCGGCGGCAGTGAAGAAGGCCAATTCTATGCTTGGGATCATTAGGAAGGGTATTGAGAACAAAACGGCTAGTATTATAATGCCGTTGTACAAATCTATGGTAAGGCCACACCTGGAGTATTGCATCCAGTTCTGGTCGCTGCATCTCAAAAAGGATATAGTGGAAATGGAAAAGGTGCAAAAGAGGGCAACTAAGATGATTACGGGGCTGGGGCACCTTCCTTATGAGGAAAGGCTACGGCGTTTGGGCCTCTTCAGCCTAGAAAGAGACGCCTGAGGGGGGACATGATTGAGACATACAAAATTATGCAGGGGATGGACAGAGTGGATAGAGAGATGCTCTTTACACTCTCACATAACACCAGAACCAGGGGACATCCACTAAAATTGAGTGTTGGGAGAGTTAGGATAGACAAAAGAAAATATTTCTTTACTCAGTGTGTGGTTGGTCTGTGGAACTCCTTGCCACAGGATGTGGTGACGGCATCTGGCCTGGATGCCTTTAAAAGGGGACTGGACAAGTTTCTGGAGGAAAAATCCATTATGGGGTACAAGCCATGATGTGTATGTGCAACCTCCTGATTTTGGAAATGGGCTATGTCAGATGCAAGGGAGGGCACCAGGATGCAGGTCTCTTGTTATCAGGTGTGCTCCCTGGAGCATTTGGTGGGGCCACTGTGAGATACAGGAAGCTGGACTAGATGGGCCTATGGCCTGATCCAGTGGGGCTGTTCTTATGTTCTTAATATTGAAGAGATAGGCATATCATATCTCATTGCATCCCAGCCATTTAGTTCCAGCTATAGAAGAATTTTAAAATTCACATTCTTGCATGATGAAATTATTTAGATGGCATATTGTCACTTTACTGTGAGTTGCATTTTCCAAAAGATTAAATAGACTATCAACTAAATAGGTAAAAAGAAAAAAGTACTTCAGAATCAAAGCTTCTAGTTATTATATATTTTCTTCTTCAGTTATACGCTCTTCAATACTCTAATCACCAAGGAACAGAAGGGATTGGGGAGATGTTAAAAGCTTCAATTTTTATTTCTTCATTAAAAAAGAGAAAGCTCTTTCTGGAAGATTTGCCTTCTGAGCCTAAAGACAAGTCATATAAATTAATCTTCATGTGTTTAGTGAAATTTAGGGATGAGTCACATGATCATTTAGCAGTGCTGTTGGCTTTCAGTGAAGGCCACTAGTGAACCTGGTAACTAGAAACTACAGTGGGGGATTTGATGCACATGTGCTGTGTCCAAAAGACCAATGCATGAAGTAAAAATGGGCAGGCACTGGACAATCCGACTTAAAAAGATGGGCACATACAACAGTAAGGAATCAACAGATTTAAAAATCAAAGGCATAAAACCTGCACAAGCCTTGTGCATATCAATGTGATAAGAAGTCCTCAGACAACTGGCCACATTCGTGTGCTAAACAGCAGGGTCATTTCTTGCAACCAGGCCTTTAGATGAGGGCAGCACAGTGTTCAAACCAGTCCAGCTGGGAAGAAACTGCAGAGTTGGTTACACAGAAGGACAAGAAAGACTTTTTATGAACTCACCAGCAGGAAGCCAATTAGGAGACTGTTTTCCTCAACTTTGCAGATGATAGCAGCTCTGAATATCCTAAAAGGCCCTAATTAGATTGAACATGGTTACTTCCCTTGTGAGCTAAATTAGGATGCTATCATCTAGACAACCAGCCTCTATAGAGCTTTTATTGTCCTTTTAATTTGCTGATTCAAAGGGGGAGAGTATCTTAATGCAAACAAAATAAAACAATCCCTGTCTTTTACTTAGTTATAGTTTTAAAAGGTAGATTCATAAACAAATTACAGTATATTCTTTTCAAACACCAGAGCTGAAAAATGCCAGAGGGGATTTATTTTCAACAAGTTTTATTTTGATTCACACCAACTTTATTTTTGGTTAGCTCCAACCTGAATTATGGCCCAATCTTCTGCAGTTAGTTGGTCCACCATCAGAACTAGTGTTCCGGGGGCAGAGCATGCTTTGGGGTATCACAGACACTGTTCTAGAAGCATGCATAGCCATGTACTTCCAGGCTGCCTCCACAGTTTGTAGGGAGGACCCCTTGCCCAGTAGTGGCCCTGCTGATGTCAATAAGTCAGCAAAGTGAGCAGAACTGGGCAGGGGTGTGGAAGGACTGGGGCAGATCATGGGGGGGACAGAGCATGTTGGAGGCAGGAGGGGGTGTATCCTGCCACAAATGATTTCCACTGGATACTAGCTCCTCTGGAGCCTCCCAGCATGCCTCCCTTGTCTCCTTGGACTTGTATAAACTAAAGTGCCGAGGAAACCCACTGGCGATTGAGGGGCTTATGGAGGGTGAAAGGGAAAATATTTTCCCTTACACCTCCCAAGGCTCCCGATTGCAACCCATGTCCCAGCATAGCATGCAGTGCAGCCTGTTTTGGGATACCTTTGTACTTCTGCTAGAAGGCATTGCCTTCTGGACAGAAGAGATGTCACTATGTCTCTGAAGGGAAGTAAGGGCATTTGCCCCACACCTGGACTGAGAAAGGCAAAAGGTTTTATTTCCTAGGCTTTTATGGCCCAATCCGATCTGGGCCTTGCACTGCCAGAACTTGAGTTCTAGCAGTGCAAGGCCCTTTGTGGTGGCACAGAAGCCAGGCCACAACAGGCTGCTGCCACAAAAGGGCAGAGATGTGGTGCGTGTGCCAGCAGCTCCAGGAGGCCCCACCAGTCCCAGTAAGTTGGTGAAAGGGCAGATGGGGGGGAGGAGGGGATTCAAAGGTATTCCAGGGTGGGGAGGGAGAGGGCAAGGTTTGGAGAGGGGGGAGGAAGGGATTCTGGCAGCAACAACTTGCTCCAGGTTCCTATCCTCTCTTTCCCAGGTCCCCTAACCCCCTTTCTCTCCTCAGGCTTATACCTGCTACCTAGCTGGTATGAGTCTGAAGAGATCCATAGGTGGTCAGAAGCCTATCCAGACCCTACCCAGAGGTTTAAAAAAAAAATTACCTCTGGTTGGTCTGGTCACCGCCTACCACCATTGGATGCAGTGCATGCTCTATCAGCACAGCTGTGTCACAGACAATGGTAGGGAGCTGCACTATAAATCTCTTTAATTCTTAACACATTATATCCTCCCTCCATCCACCACTTAAACATACACACCTACTTCTCCAGGCTGCAAATGGGATGCCAATACTTCAGGGAAACAGGCATTTTGATCTTCTTCACTTCCATGCCACCTTCTTTGCCCAAGGTGCTTGATCAGGAAGTTTCTCAGACTCATTAAGACTAACTACACAAGAGAAAAAAAATCCAAACTAGTTTTGGGTTTTGAACTAAGGCAGTGTCACCTGGACCCAGCCCAGGTGGCCAGGAGTTCCCTGGGAGCAGCAGTCTCCTCTGGAGTCAAGGCCTACTCAGGAGTAAGCCCCAAGTGTTAGCAGGACTGGGGGCCATGCAGGACACCTACATGGGAGTAGGGACAGGGAACAGCTGGGAGCAGGAAGACATGTGGGCAGGAAGGGTGGGGCTAGGCCGACCTGAGGTAAGCCTCATAAGGGAGCTGGAGAGGGAGAAGAGAGGTCACTCCTCTCTGGAGGGGTGGAAGTTCAGAGGGAAAGGGTGACCTCAGCCAAGGGGAAAGGAGAGAGGCCTCTATAGGGAGGGGGCTGCGGTCAGCTCTAGAGAGAGGAGGCTGGGGCAGAGACCTCCCAGACCCAGAGGGCATACCCTGGAGAAACATGGTTGTCGAGATGGGCGCTTGATGACAACTACAACCCAGCGGGACTAGCTGACAAGGGAGCCAGCACCAAGGTATCGTGAGCCCTCTCAAGGCCAGCCAGCCTGACCCCGGCCAGCTGGGGCAGTGCCATCCAGAACCCTGGCACAGGGCTGAGGGACTTGGGCCAGGAGGCCTGGACTACAATCTCCAAAGAGCCAGAAGGACCGGGGCCTGAGCCGCTTTGACGACGACGACACCAGTCAGGCTAGACTGAGGTGGGCCGTGAAGTAACAAGCCACATGAATGTAAAGAGGTTGACTCAATTAAACCGTCTGTGTAAAGCTGCCATACCTGCTTCCCGTTCATTAATTCACCGCTGACCACTGTGCATCGACCGGGTAAGCCCCTCGCGCTCGGTACCGACCCCAGGGCAGGGGCCTCCTCCCCCCATGGACATTACAGGCAGTCAAATCTAACTTGTCTATAATTCAAAATGTGCAAATCACTGCTGGCATTGTTGCAATTTCTACTACCTTCTCAGCAGTCCATTCTTTATTTTATTTATATTTATATAAATTAATTCATTAATTCATTAATTAACCACCGACCACAGCGCCTCGACCGGGTAAGCCCCTCGTGCTCGGCACCGACCATATATATATATATAGAAAAGCAGGAGTCAGAGATGAATCTGGGGGCTCTTATCCCAAAAGGTGAGATCATCCGGCCTCCTCCAGCCTCCCTTGGAAAAATATTTTTTCATGGAGACTTTGGTTAGTCATCCTCTTTGTTGAAAGGCACCTTGGCAGCAACACATGGAAAAATAAAAATATGTTTTCAAAAGATCTTTTAAACAGGTATTTGACATAGAAACCCATAGTTCTCAAGGATAGAGCTGAAGAGGGAGAGAAAACATATGCTCTGTCTAATGGCTTCTCTCCCAAGCATGTTAATATCATGAGCCCATACTTCTGATCTTTGTGGGGAGTTACAGGATCCTTGGTGCAACAGCATCCATATGTATTATGTGGATATCTGTGTGACAAAAGAAAGCTCTAAGGAAATGTGCCCTGCCAGGGTGGCCATAAAACTGGCTGGAGGAAAATGAATTAAACTGTGCAAAGAAGGAAAGTGACTGGATGGGTCACACCCTCTACAAAAAGTGGTGATTAGACCTCATAAATCTTCAATATTAAACTAGAATGAAACAGGTGAACTCAATAAGTCCTGTAGCTCTTCATCAAAAACAAAGATTATAATAACACTGACACAGTCCTCCAGAGAGAAGTTGAAGCCAGAATGACCCAATCAAGGTTTAGATAATTTACAAGAACTAGGAGGCCTGTGACATCTGGAGGGGCTAGGAAGGGGAGAGAGGACAAACTCCTCACAGTCTCATTGGATGTTTGTTCTTCAAACACTGGCGTAGTTAGCAGACCTTTAGAATTCTTTGAATAAATTTTCTTTTAGTTAAACTTCTGGAATGGGGTGAGATCAAAATCAGATATATTGTACTGGTAAAGCAATCTTCCAGGATTCCTAAAGCATTTTGTGATTTATCTGAAATTTCGAAGTGAGTACAATCGGGGGACGGGGCGGGGACGGGACGACAACTGGGGACTCTTCACACAGTACAAAAAAGGAGTATTATTAAGAACCCTTAATAATTCTTGTATACAGTAAATATGTTTGTTTTTAAACATGTATCATGTGCACCTTTTTTGCATCTCAAGAGGTGCGAAAGTTTCAGATTGTAGTCGGTGCTTTCCCACCACTTGGAACCCCTGGCTGCTGTGTGTTAGCTGCCTACGATGTCAGATTGCCATCTGGTGGCAGGTTAGTAGCACAATTGAACTACATCCTTGTTCCCCATCCTCCATTCCTTCATCAAAGGATAGGTAGGGTGAACCAAGGTTGGTAGGGCAATGGCAACCAGACTAGCTTAGGACGGCAAGGTTTGGGTGGAAAGCCTCCTCTTATCGTTTCCTTTATTGATGTAGACTTTTCTTTGGAGAACTGTCTCTAGCATTTTTAGCCAGGAATACCCATCTGAAGTCTGATACTAGCTGTGTTCGTTCCTTAACTCATCAAACAGATTTTCCAGAAGTCAGGGAGTGAGTAACTTAATGAGGGCTCCTGCATTTGACTATGAACATGTTTTTTTTTAATGTGTGCAGTTTTTTTTTTAAAGATCATTTCCAAGAAAGATTACTCCTGGCCTGGCTTGTTCTTGTCTTTCCTAACAAGGCTATAAAAGAAGAGTTTACAAACATTAGGACTGCTGATTATTTTAATTGCACAGTACGAACCACAAGCTGGGGATCCCTGCCCTCTTCTGCTCACAGACTCTAAACTGTGCATGCCGAGGATATTTTTAGCCAGGAGCTGGACACATGCCACATCATGTCGGAAACTAGTGTCATCAGGGCCCCAGACAGCAACAAGCTCAGTGTGAAAGCTGTGACTCATTTCATTTTGTTCTCCCCCTCAGGGGGTACATTGCTAGAGACCAGAGGATCACAGAGCTGTTTAGGGGGCACCTGCTGCTTGCTTCATCTGCTTGCCCCCAGTTACCAGCCCAAATGGTTTTGCCCATCATGCTTTCTCTTATGCCAGGGCCCAGGCTAATCCACTTTGCTTGTGATCATTTGACTGGGAGGGGGGCTTTGTGGCTCACAGCACAATCTGGGCTATGAATGAAATAGAGATGCTGCCTCTGGCAGAAATTTCCCATCTTCCCTGCTGCGAGAGGTTAGGAGCCCTGTAAACCAGCTGGCTTGTCAGTTCTTTCCATGTCAAATGTGGATTTGATCTCCTATTAGTCTGGCAAGCAGTGGAAAGATGTGCCAGCAGCTGTAGAATTGTTTCTGTTCCGCACTGTAGCTATCCAGAGGATGGCACTGGGAAGAAATATGGTGCAGGTTATGTTAAAATGTATGACCACACACTCTCACACTATGTTGGTAGAGTCCTACTGATTGTACAACTTCTTCCATCCCAGCCCAGGATTACCACTAAACTGGCTGTCCAGCAGTAGGTTACTTGCAGAGGAATGGGGGGATCCTGCAATGTCAAGCTCTGATAGGCTGATATAAATGTCACAGATCCCCAAATTTTTCCACTGCCAAGTCAGGTGGGATGATTTGCACCAATGATTAGGTAGCTGTAGAGGTCCAGGGAGGTTTAGCCATGTGCCTTTGTTTCTCCTGGCACTAGTGGACAAGCTGGCACTCTCACTACATATCCTAGATAAAGTCTACCTTTGATATGTGTGGCAGAGTGCTGGTGGAATGAGGAAAGTGACAGACAGCTCTGCTATATCAGCATCACAGCTTACCAAGACTGGAGGCCCAATCCCATACAACTTTCCAGGGCTGATACAGCTGCAATGCAGCCCCGAGGTAAGCATTTATCTTCAGGTGGACTCCATGACTTCGTTCTCACCACAGGATGCAGCTTGCGTCCCATTGGCATACTGTATCAGTGCTGGAAAGCTGAATAGGATTCAGCCCTGAGTTGTCATTTATGGTCACATGTTTATTACACTCCCCTAAGCACAAGTGCAGTGGTGCAGGAGCAGAAAGCCAACACAATTGACATAGTGTATTATGTCTAGCAGGAATCAGAGCCTCACTCTCCTTTACCTGGAACTTTAAAATGAAGCAGCAAATTGTTGCTTACAGGCCACAATGGCCGTATGTCTTCTGTGTATTAGAGATCGGTGGTAAGAAGCAATGTGTGGATGTGAATTCAGTTGGAAGAGAAGAAGCAGACTCTCAAACAGTTGGTTTAGCGATTTGTTAGTTCTCTGTAAGCCACGTGGGATTGTTGGCTAGGTCTCTATGCCAAAACATCTTGTTTTTTGGGTTCAGATCATCAATACCACAAAACTTTACAGAGTTTAAACATGGAGGCTTGATGCCAATGCATAAAGATATAAACATAGCTAAAAATATCCCTCACTGCCATAAACCATCACAGTTTGAGCCTGCTCAGAATGTATTTTCTCAGTACTGACTAACCTTGACAAGTCTCCACATAGTTGGGAATAGGTAGGTCTGAGAGTGAAGCTTTCGGGAAGACACCTTGCTTTTTAAAGATGGCTCTCTGTACTTAGAAAACCATAATCCTTTATTTGGCACCCTCCCACCAATTTGAGTTTGACAGTCTTGAGCTTGTTACTATACAAGGAAATCCCTTTCTCTGACATTTTTGGAGCACCACTAGCTCTTTCCCCCTCCTCTAAATGCTTGTAAACCACACATTTTCACACTGAATTCCTCACCACAGTATGTTTTCCTATACTTGACACTCATGCTACTAATGGGAGGGGAGACTGGAGGAGGAGTGTATTGTGTTATGTTCTAGTTAGGTTCTGGGCTGATGCCCCCATACTTTATTAAGAACAATGATTTCTGTAATTTTGTGAGAGCATAAACCTTTCTGGCAATGAACACAGCTGTGTTACGACCATTTATCAAAGCTGTTGCAACTTAATTATTTAAAAATGAGAGTGACTTAGCAATTTTTAAAAAAAATAGGGTCTGGAAATAAAAAATTTTCACAACACCCCCCTCTAGTCAGTTTCCCCCATATGGCCAACATAGATCTGAGTAGTTCAGAGATTTGCTTTGAAAAAGGTTTATTTCTAAAACCATAAACCAGGCTCATCTTCACCTTTCTGACTTTCACATTCATTGGGGAAATATATAGTCAGAGCCCTGATTTTTCAGAACGGTTTTAGTGACCATGACATATAATTATGAGTATGTATAGTTCCCTGTTTTGTTTTTTAACATGTCACAGGCCTATTTCTCTATTCACATTACTACTGCCAGGGATGTTAGGTTATTGTTAATACAGAATTGTTGTATTTGCAAGTGGTAATTTTTGCTTTGCATGATTTCTATATAGCTCTTTCCGATGAGTCTGTGTAGCTTCTCCCAGAAGTGTCCAATTAGAACAGTCATTCTAGTTTCCCTCCACCAAACAGCAAGACTTACATTTCTTCTATGTAGTATTATGGTTTCAGTTCAACATTATTCCTGTGACATGTTCAGATTCTAGATTGGCTTTTTAAAAATAACATGTGAAGGTCTGAAATGGTTTAGCTAGTCTAATGAAGTCAATAATTCTGAAATAAATGATTGTTGCATGTATTTTGCTACTGTGTTTGACTTCCCCCCCCCCCACATACCTTGAGTATTTTATAAATGTAATTTCATGAATTTTTAAACATTAATGCCAACTAAATACAGGAAACAAAATACTGGGAAGGATGGTCTGTTAATTGCTCCCAAATAGTTAATTGCTCACAAATTATATTTGTGCAGTGTTTTCTGGGTACACAAAGCACTTTATGGGTGATACTTGGTGTTGTCTTCATAACAACCATGTGAGTATAGTATTATTATCCCCCTATTACAGCTGGGAAGCTGAGGATGATGTGACTTGTCTAAGGTTACCTACAGAGCGTCTGGGTTGAGATGGGCTCCTCCATCCTAAAGACAGTTCCGGGGAAGTGGCACATGCCAAGTGTGCTCAAAAAGGAATGCCTCAATAGATTCTCCATTGCTAGGGCTACTAGAGTGTTCCATGCAGGATACATACAACACCCTAGCCCCAACAGAGCAAATGTTGGAAATTAAGCCAGATCTGACTGCACAGGTGTAATGGGACAATCTAGCCTTAAAACACTCATTCCTGGGCTATTGTGACAGGAAAGAGGATGCAAGGCTGAGAAGTCTCTGCTGCCCAAAAGAAGAAAGGGTGTAGAAATCTTGGGGAAGCTATCATTTCTGAGGAGGAAGTATCAGATAATTGTGACCCTCCTCCCCTTGCCACAAGTTCTGAAGCCACAGCAAAGATGCTTCTTTTGGAACTGGACCGACTTTCTAGGCAGCGGTGAGGACTTCTCCCTCTCTCCCATCATTATGAGCAACAGAGACAACCTGGGGCATCCCTGAGCCTCACAATGAGTTCATCACAGAGGTGAGATTTGAACTGAGGAAGTTCTGACTTGCAGCCTAGCCTCTAGACTACATGAGCTCTGATCTGACAAGTCTTGCATTTTTATGAGCTGCATAGGGTAAAGGTGAGGCCACTGATCTGTAAGAATATACAACTACCGGGAGATTCCTTTCACACCATATACTGGCCCCAACACATGCTGGTGTGACAACATAATGGATAGGTTTTTGTTTCCTTTCTCCCCCACCCTTTTGCTCAAATGAAAGGGATGCCTTTTGTTACCATGGTCACCTTTCATGACCTCAGCCAAACAAGATCATGATTTCCTTTACATTTTATTTATTTTTTAACTTTCATATTGAACCTCAAATCCCTAGGTAAGGGAAACATGGAAACTGTTACCATCATAGCTGGGCTTGGAATGTGGGCCACTAGCACAGACCTCAGGTCAGGATACCTAAGCAAGAAAAAGAGAAACTTAGAGAAATAACTCTCAAACTCCATCTGCAAGAAATAGCCAGCTTAACAGTGCTTGGGGCAGCAGGTAGAGACAATCAAAGCAAACAGATTCAAAGGGTTAGATCACTGGTCACCAAAGTCGTGACTGCTGCATCTGGAAAAAGCCATCCCTGTTCAAAGCAGCACTTACTGTTCCACCGCACTGCTCATAAGCAGCCTACCCTATCTGTACAGAGCAACTCTCTGGGTAGTCATGTCTGTAGCCCACTGCCCCCAGATTTCCAGGCAGACACAACTGTGCAGGGGGTTGCTCTGCAGAGATCAGGTGGGCTCCTTGTGAGCAATGCAGAAGAAAGGGTAAGCACTTTTCATGATGGAAGGGCTGCAGCGTTGCACTGGATCCAGCCTGCGGGCTGTAGTTTGGCTGACACTGGGTTAGATGGAGATTGGAAAGTACAAAGAGTAAAGTGCTGTGCCCAAACTGTAAGTATCCTATAGTCCAATTAAAAACGTCTGGACTTGAAGGCCATGATCCAATAGAGTACCTTTCATCGTAGGTGTAACAGGAGGAGGTAGGCCCTCCCTGCTTTCAGATGATACCACCCCAATGATTGTTAAGGGTTTGATGACTACATACAAGTGAATTTTTGAAGCAATGTTTTCATTACTCTTTGCCATGATTTGAGAAGTTGGAATCTGAAGCCATCGCATCAGGATGGCCATATGCATGTGCCTTGACTGCTGTTGATGAACCACAGCTATTGCTCCAGGAGGGGTCATTGCAATGTGGACATTGTCATCTTGAAGAAAAATGCATTAAAATGATTGTTCCCATCTTGGCTTTTTGTTTCCAGCTGTCCAGATCCACATCCTGAAAGCAGACAAGGCTGGAGAATGGTGGAAGTTCACAGTCAATATCATATCTGTGTACAAGCAAGGGACCAACAGGATACGGCGTGGTGACCAGATCCTCTGGATACGCTCCAAGGACATTGCCTGCAAGTGCCCCAAAATCAAGTCCATGAAGAAATACTTGCTGCTGGGCCATGATGAAGACTCTCCTGACCAGAATGGCATTGTGGCAGACAAAAGCAGTCTTGTGATACAGTGGAGGGACACATGGGCTAGACGACTGAGGAAGTTCCAGCAACGAGAAAAGAAAGGAAAGTGCAAGAAAGCCTAGAAAGAACTGGAGATGGGAAGAGCCAGAGACTGTATGCGCTGCTTTGTGTAGGACTTGGAGCAGATGGGGTGGGATTAGGGATGCCAGCAGGACACTTGCATTGCAGTTTATCTGCGCTTGGGGTGGGAAGGGAAAAGGAGGGACTAATAACTTCTTATGAGACATGGCAATTTTGCACCTCAGACTACAGATACACCACAAAATTTAGAGGAGGGCCACATGAGACTTTACCGTAGCAAACAATGTTATGTCAGTTACTAGTTCCCATCATCCCTTTTGATTTTCCTCTCTCTCTCTCTTTCTCTATGTGTGTCAGAGGAGTGACCAGCTGCCTTAATTTTGCTGATATCACCTAGTTCCATCATCCAGACACAGAAGGAACGGTTTGTTTAAGCAAAGTGATAAAAGACAGCGTTGTTGGAAAATAATTGCCCTCTAAATAAGAGAGCATATCAGACTGCTAGGGAGGATGGAGAATAGGCACTTGGCCTGGAACAGATTATTGAGGGGGCACTGCAGGACCAGCAAACCACATTTTGCTGTCACCATCTGCACAGTAGCAGGCACTAGAAGGCCACCTGTGTTTTCCTGGAAATGTAGTACCAAAACTTAAAACACAGGTCTTGCTGCTCAACTAAAACAAGGCCAAAAGAAAAATCATCACAAAAAAGTCCATTCTTTTTTCTCTCCTTGCCATTTCTGCATTCACTGGGACATGAACAAACTGCTACACACAGGTCCTGCAACATTGTAATTGCTGCTTTTTCCAGTCCTAGTTAGACCTTCTGCATTCATCTCAGTCCACTAGAAGCAAAGATAGCTTCGGACAGATCCCACAGACTTTTGAACCATTAAGACCCCACATATACATATACGCACAATCCTACTTGTGGGTGTTACAGTCTGAAGAGAGCAAGCAAAGGTCACAATGTCAGAGATAAAATATCACCCCTCTTCATTTGTGAGTCTCCACAGCAGTAGTTACTGATATCCCCATCCAAGGGATGCATTTCTTACCAACTGTAAGGAATGGAAAGGAAAAAAGTTAATACAAAATATTTCAAATGCACATATGGAATGAAGTTCACATAAAAACAAGTAATCGCCTACTGTAGCTTTGGTTTTATGCAAGAAAGTTTGTGGACAGATAATGGGTTTCAGTGAAGGAGCCATACTCTCCAGGGTGCCCTACAACAGTTCTCATAAATGTCTGCACTCTCTTGGAAGCTGGGGTTGGCTTATCACTTCCATTTTAGGTTCACAGGAGGTGAAGGAAATGTTTGTTCACCCACTGTCCCTAAACTGGCAAACTAGCAGGATCGTCTAGGCAGGCAGTCCACGCGTGAGCTCAGGGACGCCTGCCCTGCAAAATACAAACTTCCCTGAGATGTTTCCTGCTAGGAAACTTGGAAACACTTTTTAATGACATTTTCCAGTGGTTTTGCCTTGTTTTATAGCAATTGACAATATTTATATAATGACATAAACTACCATAAAACAAACTGCAGCACAAATAGGTGTAAAGTGGCCAGATGCCGGGGAAGTGGGGAGTACAGGGAAGACCAGTTAGGATCCCTGGCTTGGGGTACAGATGGAAAAACTTCTCTGACTCAAGTGATCTGCACAATGCTGAGCGTTTTGAGCTTTCACTTCTTTTTAAGAGCTTGGTTTTTCAAAGAGAAATCTCTCATGTTATCCAAGCTGAGGTATATAAATGCTGCTCACAAATTTTCATTTTAGCTTCAAAGAGAACTAGGTACCTAGGAGAAAGGTGCAAGAGAAAACTAAGCCAATTGAAACGTACCCACCCAGACTCTAGTTTTGTCTTCATTGTTGTCTCTCTGGCCTGGTCCATCCATGCACAGGACTGGGCTGAGGGTAAAGTGACAGAGTTCTAAGATGGAAGAATGAACAGGACCCATTTCAAATCGCAAATGGGCAATACAATATCTGAAGGCTCCCCTGTGTTTAAAAAAAACTTGTAAAGTGGACTGGCACAGCAGGTGAGTGGCTGGGAAATGAGCTCCCAACCTACTTTGCTAGGTTTTTTTTATTTGCAAGGAGTTTTATTACATGACAGAACATTAATTTCAGATTGTGAATGCGACCAGCCTGAGCTTTCCATGCATGTAGATGGTGCTATATGAACATGGCTGGCCCAAGATCTCCTGATGATGGGCCAGTCTCTGCTCCTCCCACCTCCCAATGTTCCCATCTGTTCACCTCTTCCAATCCAGGACACGGAAGAGCAACAGCAGTGGAGGCAAGTCATAAGAACATAAGAACAGCCCTACTGGATCAGGCCATAGGCCCATCTAGTCCAGCTTCCTGTATCTCACAGCGGCCCACCAAATGCCCCAGGGAGCACACCAGATAACAAGAGACCTCATCCTGGTGCCCTCCCCTACATCTGGCATTCTGACTTAACCCATTCCTAAAATCAGGAGGTTGCGCATACACATCATGGCTTGTACCCCATAATGGATTTTTCCTCCAGAAACTTGTCCAATCCCCTTTTAAAGGTGTCTAGGCTAGACGCCATCACCACATCCTGTGGCAAGGAGTTCCACAGACCGACCACACGCTGAGTAAAGAAATATTTTCTTTTGTCTGTCCTAACCCGCCCAACACTCAATTTTAGTGGATGTCCCCTGGTTCTGGTATTATGCGAGAGTGTAAAGAGCATCTCCCTATCCACTCTGTCCATCCCCTGCATAATTTTGTATGTCTCAATCATGTCCCCCCTCAAGCGTCTCTTTTCTAGGCTGAAGAGGCCCAAACGCCGTAGCCTTTCCTCATAAGGAAGGTGCCCCAGCCCCGTAATCATCTTAGTCGCTCTCTTTTGCACCTTTTCCATTTCCACTATGTCTTTTTTGAGATGCGGCGACCAGACTGGACACAATACTCCAGGTGTGGCCTTACCATAGATTTGTACAACGGCATTATAATACTAGCTGTTTTGTTCTCAATACCCTTCCTAATGATCCCAAGCATAGAATTGGCCTTCTTCACTGCCGCCGCACATTGGGTCGGCAGACAGAGATGGGCACACCTCACCAATCTGCTGCCCGAGGCAACCTCTTCAGTTGGCCTCATAGGTGGACCAGTCCTGTTCATGAACAAAAACAAATTATAATAAATTCCAAAGTGGTAGCTGCTATCTGCAGTCTGAAGTGGTACAGCCTTGTTCTATCACCTCATTCTGCTGCATCTGCCTAACAGTAATGTCAAGCCCACACAAACCTGATCAATACCTGCAGCAGAATAAGGTGGCAGAATACCTATACCAATCCACTATAGCTGGGGTTGCATTATTGACCGATCACCTAAATGTTTATACTGCTGAGGAACAACTGTGGTAATGGGGATTCTGGAGTATGGTATACTAAGCTAAGTATGGTATACTAAGCTAAGTATACTAAGTATGGTAACATCATGTGGGATGTTAGCCAGGCCTGTTGGCTCTGCCCTTAAGACTGCTCACTAAAAGGCACCCAACAATGTCTGGGCTATGCATAATAAGAGATTATCCACTATTACTGGTCATATTATGAAGGAACCCTCATCACCTTTCCAGGAAACCTAAATTCCAAGTAACACAATTTGAAAATGATTGCAGTATATAATCAAGGTTTTCTTTCCAAAAGCCTTCTTCATTCATCATCTCTTAACAACAGGTTGAGCACTGTATGAAAGAAGATTGGATGTCACCACTGTGCAGATTTGCAAAACAGACAAATGAACAATGGGAAGTTCATCAGCTATAGCAATGCAATTTCAAACCAGAGGATGCAATTGGAAGTTCATGTCATGAATGGGATCAAACAGGCCCTGAAGTGAAGCATAATCATTCTGCTATTGCAGAAAAATAGCAAGACTTCCAGTGCAGTGACCCTGTGCTGGGAAAAACAAATATGATCAAACCAGTTCTCAGAGGGTCACACTGGCTACATGAATGAGGGTTGTTTCTTGATGGTGTCTTAAGCCTAGCTAAAACGCTACCTTTATTTTGGTTTGCCCTGCACTGTGCACCATATCAAGTGTTGTCTATCTACACATGATTTTTCTTTGGACTGGTTTGCAAGAAGCATAATCAGATAGTTATTTCCCTGTGAGAAATTCAGTCTAGTTACTGAATGGAGATGCCCACCTCAGTGGAGATGCCCAGAGAAAACTGAAACAAAAGCCTGATGCCAAGAGCTTGGGGCACGAGGCAATGAACTTGACTAGTACTGGGTTTTATCATAAAGTGCTCAAGGGCTGTAGGGTTTATTTCTTGCCAGGGATAGGAGATTTTGTTGCCCAGGAGCCTTGGCATCTTCATGAGAACTCTTCAACACCCTGTCCATTTCTACCATGCTGGTGGTGCAATGTAAGAAAAGTGACAAGTGAGGAGAGGGAAGCTGAAGTAGCAACTCCTGATGAGATTGTGCCAAATAGCATTCATTTCTGCTTCATTAATCACCATAGCTCATGTCCTGAGGGAAGCTCAGGGAAGCTTGTATAAATGCAAAGCAAAGGGAGCTTCCAAAGTCTTCTGGGGGAAAAGGAGGACTCGGGTTCATGATGTACAATGTGTTTACAGTACATTCACAGCATCAGTTTAGAATCAGAATGCTAACTGACCACTCGAACTTACAAAACAGTGAGGCAGCTACTCCTTCAAGGAGCAAGACACAAGAGCACTTGGCTTGAGAGTTGGAACCATCTATTTAGTTTCACTGTTTTCAAAGATCACCTCTATTTTGAGGCATGCTTTTGAATGCCATTTTGAAAATTTCATTCATTTTCTGTTTGGACCCTGAATGTGACTCCAGTTAATTGTGCAGTTACTGAGTTAGATCATAGGACTGGGGGGGAGGGGGGGGAGGCAGTGCATTACCAGTCACAAGGGTGGACATGGAGAAGGGTTTGTAAAGAACATATATTCTACATAAGCCTTGCTCAGTTGCTCAAACAGCTCAGGTACTGCAAGGATCCCTTGCAACTGAAGCTTGGGAGCTTCCTTGAGATGGCCTGCAGACTCAGTCTTCTTTAGAGCCCCCTTGAAAAATCAATTTTGGGGGCTTTCGCACAGCTACCTCTGAACAATCAGTTCAGACTTGGACAGAAGGCAGAGAAGCTCCATTTTTTATTTTTTGCTTAGCAGCCTGACAAGAGTTCTTCCCCTGAATGTGCACATTATGACCTGAAAGTTGACACATGAAAATCTGGCTCAACTGTCCTGGGCTTATCTCAATGTAAACACCTCTATTCTAGCTTCCCAATGCTTTGACAATCACAAGCCTGTTCTAAGTACAAGTCCTGGTGTAATGTGGCTCTCCCTTGACAGCACCTCTGCTCCAACTGTACAGAGCAGTGCTTGCAGTGGCAGACCTGTTATGAGCATTCCAGAGGCATCTCTGTTTGGCTTTTGGAGTTAGTATTGATTAACCACTATCTAATCACTCAGAACCATGTTTACAGAACAAATATCCTCATTGTGTCCAATCCCCTTAAGGACAGCGGGAAAGCGGTCTCTCCTTCTGGGACAGTCACTGATATCATGAGAAACTGAAAGAGGATGGGGACATTGGACAGCAAATGGAAAATAAACTACAGAGAAAGCCAAGATTGACTAGAGTTAGTACAAGATGTAAAAATTAGGGTAGAGCTTGGAAACTGTATATTAACCAGAAGTATAATAGCCTAAGGTTGTTTCTTTTTTTGTAACATTCCCCTTCCACCCACCCCCAGCCCAACCATAGTAAGAAAACCTTTTGCTCTTTTATCTACCTGGATGGCTTCTTATGCATTTCCTACATCTGACATAATAATAACAACAACAACAACAACAACATGTATTTATATACCGCCTTTCTTGGTCTTTATTCAAGACTTTATTCAAGGCGGTTTACATAGGCAGGCTTTATTAAATCCCTTATTATATAGGGATTTTTACAATTTCAAAGAAGGTTCTTTCTTTCAAGAACAACTACATTCAAGGTGTTTCACTCCGATCTGGCTTCACATTCTGGCCTCCATCCTCTCACGCTCAGAGCAGATGGAATTGCTCGGCTTCAGCTTGTCAGCTGCTCCAAGGTCGCAGGGTGCCGGTGGCCTCGAACTGGCGACCTTGTGGATGTTATCTTCAGGCAGACAGAGGCTCTACCCTCTAGACCAGACCTCCTGCCCTGACATACCTCCCTAGATACTTTGAAATGAGCAGACAATTGCAGCTTCAATCAGCAGAGCAAAACTAAGAGTTGCAGCTTTGGGGGACTGTTCTATTTCCCACAATGTTCTTCCTTCTTTCTTAGAGAAATATGCCGAAATGTCAACCTACACTGATTGGGCTGATTTGTGGCAGAGCCTTAAATCTTGCTCTGATATCAAAACTTACTTAGGTGGCAGCATATGAGATTTTTATTTGGAAGCAAAAAGTTAGGCAACTTTGAATAAAGGCCGGTATCACCTTGCCTTTCCTCCTGCTCACAGCCAAAGTTTATGAGCCAAGAACTGGGCAAGAGGAATTTTGTAGTGATTATGGCTTGGGAGACATAATGGTAAACTCATTTTTCAAGCTTTTGCAAAGAAAGTTATTATTCCAGGTGAGAACACAAAACCTTCACCATACATATCAAGGAGCCTCAAAGAACTAGAAACCAGATCCTTGAACTTGCCTCTAAAATGTCACATGGGGTTGGACTGTCAAGACAACATCTGCAAAGCAGAATGCTGGGATCTTCAGAAACATTACAACTTCTGTGCTATCTGGGTAAAAGGGTAAAAAAACCCAACCATTCTGAAAAGCAGCTGAAATGCCAAAACAATTATCACTCACAAACAATGGCTTCCTCCTCATTTTTCTCTGTTTTAGCTGGTCTGTATTTGTTCATTCCCTTGATCATCTTCACCTTTTCTACCCTGTTCCACATACTTGCTGGAAAAAAAACCCTGTGTTTTGATTCTTCCTGTTAATATCAAGAATTGTAAATGTTGTTTAGTTATGACCATTGCATATAGTTTTTGGGGCAATGCTTCTTTACAGTGCATACTAATATATTATGGTTATATATATGAATATATTTAATGACATGTGGGAAAAAAGTTGTGGATTTTCTTATTCCCCTCCCCTCCATTTTCTTTTATTTGTTAGATGGGCTGATAATGGAACCAGAAGGAGCATGTAACTGTGCAGAATCCATTTGATAGAACTAAATCCAGACATCTGTCAAATAAATACTTGTAAACTTCTACTCACCTCATGCCAGCTTTTTCTGTTCTATCAGGATGAACAAAGTGATCCCTCCAGCTTCAAGGAATACAGGCCCCCCAAACTGATAGGCAATTATTTCCTATTTGTAATTATTTCCCTCTGTAATTGAGAAAGGTGAAATAAAGAGCACTAATTGGATCAGAAGTGGGCAAGTCATAGAGCTTATAATCAAGTTGCACTAAAACACTTCTGCATGCACAGTTCCATTGGAATCTTTGTTATTAATTTTCACAGGCAGACTGAAGCACCAACATCCTGCATTTTACAAATGAAGCCCTGGATGTCCATGTCAGTTCTGCTCTAAGTCATGGTGAAGTGGCTGCCGGACCACTCTGGCAATGGAAGAAGGGCCCTAGAATTTAATCAGTAGTACAATCCAGTTGGGTTTGAAAGCAAATCAAATGACTGATTTCATTTCATTCAATGTCATTCAATGACAGCATTTCACTGGCTCCAGGAAAATTGCTTATTTTTGCCATCCCTTTCTTCCACATTACTGTCATCCTATGAATCAACATATACAGTGATACGGACTCCAAAGGGACTTTATGCCATAAATCTGGGCTGGCCCAAGACCTCCTGGTACCAGAGGTGGTGTGCCAAATGCTTCCTCCCTTAACTTGTGAGGCACCTGCTGCTGTTCTTCCCATTCCCTGGATTAACAATGTTAAGAGGGGGGTAGAGCAGAAGATTCTCCAGCCTAGTACTCCCCTATGTACTTCCTCTTCTGATCCATCTTCCTCTTTCCCAATCCAAGGACAGGGAGGAGTAGGAGGAAGATGAATGGCAGAGGATGCTTGCCTCCAATTTGCTGCCTGTGATGGCTGGATGAGCTGGCCCGGCCATAGGTGAAATTTTTCTCTTCCTATGTCACACAATGTTTGTAAGGGTCAAAAATGCAAGTTAAGCGCTAGGAAGTTCCTAGCTGAATATTCACTTCAAAAGGCCTTAGGGAGGCCACTGTTCTCTCAGTCTAGGATTGCAATTTGGGAGATAACACTGACCAACTTTACATGGGTGTAGTAAAGTTGAGCTAGTATCTACAAAGATCTCTGAACACTTGAAAACTTCACAAATATTACTTCCATAATCCTATACCAATGCTAAATTTTTTGTAAAGAGTGAATTATCCCTTGGAGATATACTCTAGGAATAAGATTTACTCTTTTCAATGTATGTGGGATATGCAGCAGAGAGGGTGCTTTGATCATCTCTCTGGTTTTCTCTTTGAAAAATACGCACTTGATGCTGAGCTGTGTGTAAAAAAAAGTTTAAAGAAGTGTATCCCACTTTCACTTGTGAAAACCTGTCATCACATTAACAAGGCCAGTAATTGCTTCAGCTGCTTCCTATGTTCCAGATCCTGAAGAGTGGCTAGACTGGGTACTTTTTTCAGTAACCATCCAAATACACTGTAAGGCATTTTAACAATCCCCACAAAAAGCAACAAAAACCTTGTACCTCCAGCCTCACCTAAAAGGAACACATGAATTGGCCATGAGCAGAACTGTTTCAACTTCCCTTGCTCCCAAGTCAACTGTCTCCAGCAAATAAGCAAAAACATGAACAGAGACCCCCAACAACATTCACTGGAACAGTGTTTCTTTCATTGTCCAGAGAAAAACTGCTCTCTGCGATTCACCAGCTTTGCTGGCCACTTCTAGCAATGGCGGAAACTTCCAATGTTAGCTTATAAAAAGGGCACCCAGTGACTAGTTTACTTGGTCACTGCTTCACTGGGCATGATGGTACTGTTTTGGTTATTCAGCTACCATATCCTTTTGGTGGGTAACTCTTGTGTGGGTATCAAACCTAGACAAGACAGCAAAAGCACTCCTTCCCTTCTGAGCAGTGGTTCCCAAACTCCCTGGGAAGGCATGGAAACCAGCCAGTGGAGCCACGGAATCCTCATGAAAAACCCACCACCCTATACAATGTATGTGCAGCCCTAATGGGGGAGCAACAGCCAGTGGCCCAGTAGATCAAGGTCGCCACCAGATGAAAAAGTTTGGGAACCACTGCCTTATGGGCATTCCCATCCTGACTCCAAGCTGCAGCATGCCAGTTTGCAGCCTGAGCTTATCAGCACAAATCCTATGAGGTTAAGGAAGCTGCACTGCACTGCCCCACCCAGGCTGAAAAGCATTTGAGGTTTGCTTAGCAATCTAAGCCTGAGGAACTCCCATCTGCCTCCCTAATTCAGAAAGCATATAGGGATCCTTATAGGTCTCCCCTCCATCCCTGCTGACCTCAGGGTGAACACAAAAAATCCCTACACCTACTCTCTGACCCACACCATAACTACCACATGGGGGGAGCCTGGAGTTTGGCCTCCCCCTGCCTCAACAGGCCCCTCAGGCCCTGCCACAAGTTATGTCCCAAATACGTCAGCCCCAATCACAGGCAAAATCCTCTATCACTTTGATACAGGTGGACTAAGAATGAACTATGTGTGGATGGGCAACAACAGCCCTGCCATCCCGAGCCCCCACTCTCCCCAAGTTACAATTAACCTTCCATTTAGCTCCATGGAAAGTTAATTGTAACCTGGGGAGAGTGGATGATTTATATGGCCTCTCTTGGCCAGCAAAGTAACCTGAGCCACACCACCTAAACTAAGCTGGGTGCCAAAACAGCAGAAGCTTGCTCTCTTGGAGACCAAAAATAAATAAATAAATAAATAGTGTGTCCACAAAGTATCTCTTTGTGGTCAGGCATGATCTAGGTTTGCAAAATGTAATTGCTGACTTGCTCACCCATTTTTGGAGGAATATTTTCAAGAGTTAGCATCATTTGCACATCAGGACCAGGACACTATGCCTTTGTTGCCAACTGACAAACATCCAGATCCTCTAGGGTAGTGGTTCCCAAACTTTTTAGTGTTGGGACCTACTTTAAAAAAAGTTTCCATTTACCAGCCACTCAAGCCTCTGTGGCTATAATGGTGATTGGGAAGTAGTGCTCTTCTACCGAAGTTGCAACTGGTTTAACCCTTGATGCACAAAGCCTAATACATACCCTTCAGTTTTGCAAACCACCAAAAATTGGGTTGTGACCCACTGGTGGACCTCAAACCCACAGTTTGAGAACTACTGCTCTAGGGTGATGAGGCTGATGAGAATATTTGTGCTTCAGTGCCTGCACTCATCTTCAGAAAGACTGGTCTCAGATTCACTACTCACTTTAGAACTGGCTTTAGAACTGACTAGCCATCTGCTCTGGAAAGCAAAATAGTAAATGTGCAAAAGGGTTCACATGGTGGCTTACCGCATTGTGCTGGAATCTCAATGCAGTTTTTCCCCCCTTAAGAACTCCAGTAAGCAATCAACCAATATTAGAACTAGTTGAACTGAGAGATTAATTATAGGTGTTAAAAGTAAGAAGTCTTTAAAGTTTTCTAAGCTTGTAGGAGAACAAAAAAGTAGCAGGAGAAAAGAAAAGAAAAGCTATGCCCATAACAAGTGATGTAGAAATGAAGTGGGTTTTATTCAGTCCTTGTTATTGTGCTATCAATCAAGTTGGCACATATATAGCAAAATAATGATTTCTGGAGAGGAATGGCATTAAAACAGTGACACTTTCTAAATTGCTAGCCTTGTTCATCTATTTTCAGAACTTACAGAAGAGACAGATTTTGGAACTTCAGGTACATACAGTGTAGTAATTACGTTGCTTCCCTGCTATTAGTGAATTAGGGGAAAGACCACATGGCATAGCACAAGGTGTTCGATTCCGCATTCTGAGATGGAACTAACAACTCCTTTTCATTAAATATCCATTTGCTTCCATCTATGCAGGCCAACATCAGTGAGTGCTCCTTCTCTCCAGCAAAAGTGAGCTGTAATTTCTGTGCATTTGAAAGCTATCTGCAAATGCATGTGTGCAGCTATGTCCTTGGATCAGAGCTGCTGTTTGCCCTGAATTACTCCCAAATTGATTGGCATAGCATAGCACCCAGTATACAGATTTATAAATATTAGCCCCAAGGGAATATGTTAGAAAGGAAAATCCTATATTTGAACCAGGCACGCAGAAATTAACAGTAGATTCCACCTTGTCCTCTGAAGAACAAGGGCAGTAAGTTAGACAGCACTTCAGCAACTGTTTCTTTGGAATTAAACTGCATGTATGCATTGATATTCACTGGGAGATCAATTTCCTTGCAGTCACACCTTCGAAAATACAGACTTTTCAAAATGAACTCCTGCCATATGGATCAATCAGTTTTCCCAGAAAGGGGCGAGTGTAGTCAAGTCCATGCGTCCATAAAATGCACCAACAAGGAGATGTAATTGTTCTTCTATGGATGCACCACTGCCACGAAACGATCTCTCTGCTGATTACTTTGTAGGCCACACGGCTACGACGACAATTGCAATCAGCAGTAGTACAATCATCACCATCATCCCTGAAAGGAACCAAAACAAAATCTATTATCCTTTTAATAATTTTCTAGACCTTTAAAAGGACAGTCCAGGTCACTGTTCGTAACACATGAATCAAACTCAAGCCCCCCTTGGCATGTTATATTGGTGGGTAGGAACTTTTCCATGCTACTGCAGTTATGCAAGAAGTAGGTCTACATGGATTCACAATGGCTTTCAGTCAAGGATTTTACCAAGCTATATTCACTTAGCCTTAGTTCACTCTCTCGATGAGAATAGGAAAAGCAATCAACATTAACAAGGGTGCTGTTACTACAATTACAATAGAATGATTCTGTATATGAAAAATGCCACAGACAAGTTGTCAGAACAAAAGGTGAGAGCTCAGTCAACTGATCTAAAATAGCCTAAATGCCCAGGTCACTACTAGCCTTGCTGAGCAGGGCTTGCTCTCTACATTTTAAGGTCAGATTCAGTTTAGACTTGGAAACCAAGTAAATTGCACATCTAGAGCTGGTAGTGAAGAAAGTCTCCCTAAAGAAAACAGAAATTACCCAAGCAAGGACTGTATAGAGGTCCACAAGCACCTCAATCTGACTAGTTTGGAGAGGCAACCAGGGCTAGTACCAGAGTTGCAGTGAGTGACCTGTTTGCAAGGTGCAGGGCTTCTGGGGCTGTTTAGAAGAGCAGGCCTTCTTCCCCTTGTGTTTCAGTGGTGACCAGTTAAGACTCAACATCATCCTCCAAGGCATTGTAAAATACCCCTTAGGCACACACCATCTTCTCTTCAGTTATTTCTAATCATTTATCGCTATCACTGCTCATAGGATGGAGGAGTGTCCCCATTCATTTGGCTGGCTAACAGAGGATTGTACTCTACTTTTAAAACACAAACACATAGCTGCCTCTCCTTTCCACACTGAAAAATGATATTACAATACTCTTAAGTAGCATTATGTTTCTGTACAAGAACTGTTTGGAGACTAGGGGCCCATTTTTATGCAATTCCTACTCATTCCTACCACCCACACAATGTTGGAGACGTTTTCCTATAATGAGGTTCAAAGTAAGAGGATTGCAGCTCTTCATCAATCTCTGCCCGCCAAAGAAAAAGTTAATACAGTCGGACCCCCATCTCATATGCAAAGGACTTATGCAAACTGAAGTATATGCACTCAGCCCCCTGCCCCAAAAGGCAAAGAAAAGCAACACCATCCACAGGTGGATGCTAGCCACCTTTGGACAAAACTGAACAGAATTCCAGTTCAAGGTTGGGAGAAAGCTTCAACATGTGTACACAGCTGCCAGTAGTAAGCGATAAAAATCTTGCTCTGCCATACTCACTTGCTGAGCTTTAGGAAAGACACTGTCCCTAAGCCCCAGATCAGCAAAGCAATAGTGACCTTACAGATCTGAGGATGCAAAAGCACTACATAAATGTTGCCTATGACAGTGTATTATTGCAGCAGTGGGTTGGAGTACAAGAGGAATCAAGACAACAGAATCCAATCAGCGACACCAAATGAAACCTTTCAACAAATGTGTAAGGTTTTGGCTTACACTGCACAGAAACCAAAACCGCTACAAAGCTCCTGTTTAAACCAGCGGATGCAGCTTGCCTGTTGCCCCAATTTTCAGGGACTCCATAATTCTATTATATAATTAAGCCACAAATGTCTTAGAAAAGCTCCGTTTTAGATTTATTCTCCAATAGGGCTCACACCGCACGAAATTGTACTTTTAGACAACTCCCCTGAACGTGTCAGTTTCAACATGCTAGTGCATATTTTAAAAGCTTCTTGAAGAACAGCTTCAATCAGACAGAATACATTTTAAAAGCAATTTTGAAGGCTTAAAAGCCTCTGCTGGGGTTTTTAACAAAGAACTAACTCTATAAAGTAAACGGAAGTAAAATTGACAAAAATGATTAGAATACAGCCCCTAGGTAACAGACCAGCTCCTACAAAGAAAGAGACCTAATATTTCTAACTTTAGAGAGGTTAATGGGCTCTAAAAACATGTTCAGGACGGAAAAGTGCATCTTCTGCCAATATTAATCTGTGCAGAAATGTAATACAATCCAAATGACTTCAAACATTGTGCATCACATTTTGGGTCAAGTTCTCAGGAGACCTGTATCTGGGTTACACTCCTTCAGACTGCAGGTGGGTGCTCACTTGACTAAATTCTTTTCCGTAACACCACATTTCTTCCAGAGAGAATATTAGCCTGTCAGGAAGGAGACCAGATGCCTTTTCCCTGACACACAGCTTTCTAGGTGGAGGACATTTTTATATGAAGGAGACTTCCATCATGTGAGCTCCCACCTGCAATCTTGAGTGATGCAGCCCAGGCACAGGTTTACCACTTCATTGAGAACTTCATTTTTGAAGCCCAGCTACACATGATCCAGGTAGTTCACAACTGCATATGCTGGCCCTTTGCCCTGTATTATTTTCCCAGATTAAGAGTCCACACCAAACAACTTCTTGCCATGATGGGGAAAACATACAGGTCAGTGGCAAGCACCAAGTTAGCAGGGACTATGCGTATTAGATCAGGGAAACTGCACAAGGGGAATACGGTAGTGAAATGTTGCCACTGTGAGGATTCAACAGGAAGCTCCTTGCCATTGCTCAAGGAAGAAGTCCTTTAACAACAGACCCCTTAATGAGAGAGAGAGGGCAGCAGGCTAACAATCCATCAATCCTTCTCTCTCCTTTGGACCCCTTCCTTCCCCCAGCACTTGAAAGAAACACTGGCATTCTGACCAAGGAGACAGTTTTTTCTTTGTGATGGGGGGCGGGGGCTTACATTCAGATGCTGGATGAGGTGAGTGAAAGCACCCCTCCCCTGCTGTGTGAGTGTGGGGGGGGCAGAGCATCTGTGTGTGTGAGAGAGGGGGGAAAGTGTTTGTGTTGCAGAGAAGTTGTGATGCTCCAGGCTTGGGGGGGGGGGAGAGAGAGAGGCTGGGATGCTCCAGGCTTGGGGGGGGGGAGAGAGAGGCTTTCCTGGGAGTAAGCCTCCCTGACTCTAATGGGACTTACTTCAGAGTAGGCATGTACAGGATTGAGCAGCAAGACTGCCACCCCACCCACGCTTTCCTGGGAGTGAGCCCCACTGACTCTGAGACTTACTTCTGAGTAGACACGCGGGCTTGGGCTCCGTCCGGCGCTGCCACAGTCTGCGCGGGCGCTGAGGGAAGGCAGGAGCCCCCGGCCAGCTCAGTCTCTGACTGCCCAGGGAAGCAGAGCAGAGCGAGCGGGCAGGGGGCGGGGCCGGGGGCGGGGGCGGGGCCAGGGTTTTTTTTTATTTTTTATTTTGCAGTATTCGCTCCATAAGACGCACACACTTTCCCCCCCCCACTTTTTTCGCGTCTTATGGAGCGAAAAATACGGTATTTTTCAGGATCTGGCCTCAGGTAAAATCAGACAAAACTACAGTCAGACACCCCCCTAAGATTAACTCCCAACGTATCCGAGGGTCATAAAAAATTCCATTATTTCGGCTGAAAACCAGCCCTCAACTTACCTGTAAGACTGACTTACAGGCAAGTACCTATGGTAATTCACAGTTAGTAGACAACAGAGATAGGATTTGTGAAAAATGCATCACACATCCAGAGCACATTAAGACAATTATGATGTACAATTTTTCCTCTGTAAACTCCTACCAGAACGAAAGAACATTACAGAGACAGAGAATTACTGAAATGCAAGAGGAGGCTGAAAGACAGAAATTCATAGGAAAAGTCACACTAACCAAAGGATGGAAAAGAATGAAACTCAAATGTATACCTAGAGTGAAACAGTATAAAAAAGCAAGGCAATTGCTTTCATGGTGATCAAAATGTGGCTGCCAAAGAAAATATGCAAAATTGTGCATCGCAAATATAAACATCAATGTACCCCAGCAATGAGTCAGTCACTCAGGTCTATTTTACTCACTCACACAACTTTGAAGGATAGCACAATGATGGGCACTGTCTCCTGCACAGCAGGACTTCCAAGTGTCAGAGTCTTGCCAAGTGGTGAGTAGCTCTCTTGGTGCTTTTTCAGCATCTTTGGAGCGGCTGATCAAGATGCCAGAGGAGTGGTTCACATTCTGCAAAGTATCACTAATTTTCTAAAGTGAGGATGGCCTAAAGTTTAAGCAACACAGGGTATGGCCAAGAGATTTTGCATGTGGAAGCCTAGACTGAGATCCAAGGTTTCAAATTGCTTCTTCTAAAACAAAACTCACACATAAAAATACTGAAAGTTTGAACCAAAAGGAGGATTAGCAGAAATTGCATTTACTCTTATGTCCACCAATAGCACTGTGCAGTCAGAAATTATGCACATTTACACATAACTTGATTTGCACATGAGTATTCTGCACACAGAATTTGGATTCTGAGCAGCTACATGTGGGGGCAGTGGCAAAAGTTCCAGAAGTTTAGCAACTCCTTCCCTGCCTTCCACCACAAAGAGCTGTGCCCTGTCTCCCCAACCTCCTTCTCACCATGTTATGGAACCAATGTGGGAGTCCTGCCTCCTGCAATGGAAAGAGGAAGAAGGAGCTAGAAATCAACAAGTTAATCACAGACCAAGTCTGCTGAGCTTATCCCAATCAAGAACCTCGAAATAGTACTGTACCCCTGATCTTTATAGAAAAGGACCTCGTAAATCTCCATCACAAGCAGACAGAAAGGTCACAATGCCAAGCAGTTGTTTCAACAGAGAAAGTAGCTATGCATTTCCTAGTCACTCTGGTATGCTCTATAGACTTCCTCTTAAACTAGTGTTGCTAAGTAGAAGATAGAGGAAGTAGAAGTTGTTAAAGCAGGCATGGAATACCTTTTTTAAAGCATAGCTTATACAAATACATGTTGCAAACTGCACAGACTCAACAAAATTTTAGACCACAATGCACTCCCTGACCTAGCAGCCATTATTCACATGTTCATAATTTAAAGAGGTGACTACTGTGAACATGTGGATATATCTTCTAAGACTGTTTAGACACAGAAGATGGCCCACAACACATCAGTTCACTATTCAAAGGAAAAAGACCACTGAGAAGATATGACATCTGCATTGGCTTCCTTCCCCCCCCCCCCGCAGTGCAATGCCTTCCTCTTTAGCCAATGGCTGTTACCCAGTAAGTCCCAGAAATGGCCTCCTCTTACATGTCCCACTATAATGACTAGATCAATTAAGCATGTCTTCCCATATCATACTGGTACTCTCTGGAGACATTCCCACTTTATGCAACCTTTAACCCTGGAGATTTGACAGAGCACTAGACTGAACATATAAATAAACACAACACCAGGGTAAAAGGTATTTGACTAAAATCTTTCAGCAAATATAGAATATATTATAACTCGGAGCTTTCAGAATGGGGAAGACACAAGCTCAAATTAACTGATAGGCTATTTAGGCATCAGAGAATGAACTACGAGTAATGTACGAATAATGAACTCGTACATTACTACAAGATGTATTTATGCCTAACCAATTGCAAACCATCCTACTCCCATCTAATCTTTTTTGTTGCTGTCCTTAAGAAAACACATTTCCCTTGTAAAGCTATCAACCCCTCTTCCTTCCTGACATTTTCCTGCTGGGAAGTGAGGCTGAATATCTAATTTGTATTGCATTTAGAACACTCTAGCCAAAATCCCACACTCTTAAGGTGGCTCCTCTGCAAATAGGCTCCTGATGCAACTCCTGCCCCTCCAAGAAACTTGGTCTTTTATTAATTTTGTGGCAGCCTGGCTTTCTTACTAACGCGATGGTGTCGGTGTCAAACATTTCAACTGCACATGTGCTCTCCTGCTCCAAACAGAAACATTATTGCTTTTGACCTCCTTTTTAGCCATCTACAACTTGAGAAACACTGGCAATTCTGTGCCCCAGATTTAATCCCAGGATCTGTGGCAATAAAAAATAGAAATCAAGGGCAGGCTAGGGAGAACAGCTGTGAGAAGGACTCAGAAAGCCATATATTTAGTTGGGTCTAAAGGCAAACAGAAACCTGCCAATGAAGTCCCACTGCCTAATGAAGTCCCATCATGCCTGCGGGGGTACTACTCCCAGAAGTTGCCTCCTGCCCAATCTATACAGAGACATTTCATTACACAATTATCTTCAGAAGAACCCCAAGTACAAGTCACTTCAGAAACGAGCCCTATGCAATGCTCTCTTGCACATTTCCCAGTAATTCAGTAAGAGCACAATCCGACCTTTGACTTCGGCAGGGACAAGTCCCTCATGCCAGCCCAGGAGTGTTGCAAATGTGCCAGAAAGCACATTTGTGCCTCCTTGTGAGCAGGCTAGGCTGGTGCAAGGATGTGTGCTGGCCTCTCTAGGCTGGATCCCACCCGGGCAGGGGTAAGTAAGTGCCAGCTGAGGGGAGGGGGCAGAAGAGGGATGTTTTAGGATAGGGGAGGGTGGACCAGTGGGTCAATAGGGCCTGGGAGGGGGTGGGACCATCCCAGGTGATTGGGCTGCTTGGATTTGTGCCAGTGATTTCGCAGGCACAGATCCAACTAGCTCCGTAGGGGTGGCTGAAACATGACATGGGTAAGAGGACAAAAATCCCCTTACTCTGAATTGCACTCTGTTCACTGTCAACCCTGTGCTGGATACAGTGCAGGTCAGTTGGTCTGCCTATTCCAGCGCAGGATGTGATTGGACTGCGAGTTTATGTCAAAAGGAGTTCCTGGTGAAGTTTTCCAAGACATGAAAGTTATTTATACTTTACACACTGGACACTGATGCTGCCCAGTCTCCCTTGCTAGAATTCTATTGGTCTTTAGCTGGAAAACACTGGTTTTTCTGCATCACATGTCTGTAATTGGTTTCTTTGGGGCACTATTTGTATTTTTGAACCAAATTAATTATAAACTAGGATCTTAGAAGTTAAATCCCCCCAAGAAATTGTCCCAAGAAACAAATTAAATCCCCCAAAGAAACAAATTTCCTATTACCAGGACATTTCTAATGCAGTCACAAAATAAATGCAGTATCATCAGGTCTGAACAGCATATCCCTTTCATTTGAATTCCATGTTAGTGACATTGCTGCACATCTGTAAAATAGGCAGGATACATCGTGAAAGTGGTTCTTGGTGCTAATCACCACTATATTTTTTAAAGTTACTGTGCTGGGGACAAGGGTGCGATGGCCTCTGCCTAGAGGGGTTAGAACCTGCACTTGTGATCTAATAAAATCTACCACTGACTTGAAAAGCCGATTCTTTTCACAAAAGCCCCTTTGTCTGTTTTGTGAATTTATGCCTGATTTATTACTCTGGTGGTGTAATAGAATTTTAAAGATCTGTGCAGATACAACACAGTTTTCTAAAATCTTCCACAAAACTTCAGTTGGCAAGAAGATGTTTTCTTCTTCTCCACTAAGACTGGCTGGTAAAGCATGTAGAATAAGGGAACATACAAAGGAGAAGAAAAGTCCACAAGAATTCCTGCATGTCAAACTCAGTCAGAAAAAGTGTGTAGCGAACTTCAGTCCAAAATGTTTATTGTCTCTATGATGAAATAATCCCTGGAGCTTATAGTCCCAAACCACACGCACAACCAACTGAATGAGAGGAAATGACATAAGTGTTTCCCCTCATCTATCATTCTTAGACCTCAATTTCTGGTTCTTTATTGTATTTTACTTTAAAAATCTGTGGCTACTTTTCTAAGAGAGAGTCAATGCCAGATAACGGCTATTTCAAAGAATTTCCATGTTCCTTGCAGAAAGCAGAGTCGTCAGAGCCTCCATTTGTAAGTAAGCCATGCCAGAGGACTGCTTGCTTTGAGCAGATTTTAAAACATTTCCATTCATGCTCTGGTCTAGTAAAAAGGTATCTTTTATTCCATATTGTCTCACTTGACATACAACTTTCCAGTCCTTCAAAACACTCTGGAATCATTTTTGGGCAACCCAGCTCAGGCATTCTTATGACCTGATAGAGACCTGCTACTTCCAAATAAAATTTGAGGATGAAAAAAAAGGAGACAAGCACAAAAACAAAGTCAGATAGAGAAATGAAACGGTGGCTAAGTGAGGGCACTGCTTACTGGACAGCATGACAAGTATTTGTGCATCACTTTGTTAGAAATCAAATGATCTTCTAATGACTGTGAGGTACAATCCAGAGTTCTTCTGATAGTGGAAGAAAGGCACTCTCATTGTTAGCTATGGAATAGGCAAAGGTCTGGACAACATGGACAATGTTTGCTGAACACAGCCAATTGTGCAGAAGTACCAAGTGCAGTCACACTCATGACCACCAGCCAAAATCTACTCGGATTCTGCAATAATTACCTTTTCCCACACAACTTCCAGTGGGCCTGGATGAGAGCAAAAAATGTCCACTTTCAGCATGTGGGAGTAAAAAGTGGCCATCTTTCTGGAAATGCAGACTGATGCCCCAACCATGGTCTTCAAAAGCCATTGTAGGTGCTTGACTTGGGCTCAGGGAGGAGCATGGGTTGCCACTGTGTTCCCCAAGGGCCAGAAGGTTTGAGACTTGTGTCTGTGTGTGTCATCTACTGTTGGGGACATTGCTCCACCTCCTATTAATCCACAAGGCCACAGAAAAAGATAAATTTGGCAGACCTTCCCTTTTTGTTGTTGTTGGTTTGCACTCATATTGGAAACAATACAGATAGTCCAGAACCATCATCATATAGTGCTAACGCAAGTGGAAAAAAAGCAAAACCAGAATAGGATGGTGGAGGGGGGGGGGGGGGGAGAGAGAGAGAGAAAAGATTAGATCCTTATGGGTCTTGCAGTCCCTGGAACATTTTCACATTCTTGATCACAACATGACAATGAAAGTTATTTCTCTTTAATATATTCTGTATTATTGGAATACTAAAAACATCCCCCAGGCCAGGCACTACTCTCCTCTCTTCTACAGAGACACATCTTCATCCTAATATGCTGCATTTCAAAGTCAGCAATAAACATTTCATCACGAGCCGCACAGTCCCCGTGCTCATATTCTCTATTTCCATCATAGCTCTCTGTTATCATAAAACAAAAACAAAAAACACCCTCACAGCCCCACTGCCATTGTAAATCACCTTTGGAAATCTAAAACATTTAAAAAAAACAACACAGCTACAAACATATGTATGTTTTCTTGCCATTTCTAACTTTTCATTCAAAAAGAAAAGGCATGTCCAACTGCAATTCCTCAACAACATATACCCACTAAGATGCTTCTTATGACAACCTCAGTTTTTGTTTCAAAAAACTGAAAGCAGAAAAACATCTGATAGAACATGATTGTTCTGTTCTTAATTGTAAAAAAAACAAGGCAACTCAAAAGAACTAAACAGTTTTTTAAAAAAACAAAACAAAAAAAAACCCCATTCCTGAAACTGTTTTCAAATCTCATGGATTCTGATTGTTGACTTCCGATTTGCAACACTGTAGCCAGTAAGGACAGTGTTTCTCAAACTGTGGGTTGGTTGCGAGCCAATTTCAGGTGGGTCTCCATTCATTTCAATGTGTATTTATTTTTAATATTTTAGACTTGGTGCTATGTGACTGGTAAGTGACTGTACTTGGGGAAATGTTACAGAACTGTACTTTTAACAGGATACATGCTTGTAACAATGATAGTCAATGAGGCTTACTCTTGGGTAAGTGTGGATAGAATTGCAGACTTTGGGATGCTTGGGGAATTTTTTTTAAACAGATCAGCAACAGTTTGAAAGGATTAGCTAGGGTTCTTCTTTATTTTAAATAAATTTTAAAACTTTTATTGTAAACTTTTCATTTACTTAGGGTGCAACCCTAACTCATTTTCCAGCACCAACATAAGGGCAGCTCTGAGGTAAGGGAACAAACATTCCCTTACTTTGAGGAGGCCTCTGTGACTGCCACCCAACTGCAGGATGCAGCATACGTCCCACTAGCACAGCTATGCCAATGCTGGAAAGTTGGTTAGGATTTGGGCCTTAGCTGCCTAATTAATTTGATTTTGTCCTATGGGGGGTTAAAATTTCCCTGCTTGATGTCATCACTTCTGGCCATGACATCATTTCTAGGTTAATGACATCACTTCCAGTGGGTTCTGACAGATTTATCAATCTAAAAACTGGGTCCCCGTGCTAACAGGTTTGAGAACCACTGTGTTGGGAAAACTAAGCTGGTTAGGACATGTCATAATTCACAACATATGACTAGCTTCAGAGATACAGAACACAAACAAAAGGATGAACTGGCACACTCTACCTCTATATGGAAGCTTATTTTCTTTCCTTTTCGACACAAATTTTCAGTAGCTTGAATGTGACTGCAGATTGTATGACATAACTGGTTCCCATGGGTTCTTATGTGCATGTGGTTCACATGTGTGCCTATGAAAATATAAGCACATCTGCATGCTGGGATTAATTTGCAAATCCAATGAGAAATGTTGCTGAACATATTAAGAATCAGTCCTGCAATAAGAATGATCCTCACACCATGCGTTTGTACTTGTCACTCTGTAGGAAAGAAAATACAAGGTATTCTGTCAAACAACAAAATGCAAGTGTATAACCCAGCGGTTTTCAAACTCTCTAAAATAGTTTGAACCGCCGTAAGTTCTTGTGGGAGCAGGGGGGAGGCAGTGATGCGATCCCCAGGAACATATCACTAAGGGGATTGCAGGGTCAGGGATGTCACCAGTCCCTGCAGAAGCCTGTCAGGGGTGCAGGGAGACCTGCACGAGTGTCTGCAGGGTTCCCCACAGTTTAAAACAGTTTAAAACAGTTTGTGATCACGTTTCACTTCCACAAAACCGGAAGTGGAGCGCGATTGCTGCACTTTCACTTTTTAAGACCTGGGGAGACCTGCAGAAGGTGGCGTAGAACTCACTGCACCCCTGACAGGCTGCTGCAGGGACTGGTGAGTACATGCCAGTCCCTGCAGCCCCCTTAGCTACGTGATCCTGGGGATCGTGTCGCTGCCTCCCTCTGCCCCACCCCTTAAGGGGAAATGGCCAGGGCTCTCTGGCTGGGGCATTGCAACACCCCAGTTTGAAAAGCCCTGGTATAACCCAACAGTGAATATTCCTTCTCACAAATCCTTAGGTGAAACAGTTCTAGTGTCATAATGCTAGGAGGACATAGCTTTCCTTCTCACTCTTATGGTGAAATCCCTACGCCGCTGCAGTGTATTTCAAACAGAGTTTGACTCCATCCATGCCAATACATAGCTGATTCAAGAGGGACTGTGTAGCCTCTCTCTCTCTCTCTCTCTCTGCCTGCCAAGTATTAATTTCCCCTTCAATAAGAACCGAGCAGGCTGGGATGCGATTTTTTCCAGAGCACACAAGTGAGGTTTTGCTGAGGTATCCAGGCTGATTCGTTTCAGGCAACATTCCTACATTTTTCATTTCATCAGGGCTGAAGGAATGCAGAGATCACGCCAACTTGGCTTCAGGAGTCATGGAACTGAATCTAGCCAATACGAGCTTGTGCCTTATCTTTATTAAGTTTTAACTGCATTAGAAATTGTTGGTATTTTGTTTTTAATACTATAAAACCAGACTAAAAAAAAATGGAGCTTTGCTCCCTCTCTCCCGTTTCCTAATCCACAGCACCACCAAGATTTTACCACCACCCCCACCCCTGGCTAATTTTAAATGCAGGTGACTTCAGCCCAAGTAAGCCAAAACTGCATACATTCCTGGCTCCCAACTGGTAGCCATCAATGCTTGTCCAACTTACTCAAGTGAAGCACCATTAACACCCTCTGCTGTCCCATCACTACTGGGCATCTAGTGACACACCCATAAGCCTCCTGTGGCCTTCTGCTAGGTATCCACACACTTTAGGAAGCACTGGCCCAAATGTCTCCAACTGCATAACAATGCAATTGGGACACATCTGGGACTGCAAGAGCACTCCACAGTTTTTATTAGGATAAATGTGAGAAATGATACACCAAGTCCGATTTGTTCACGTCATTCATTTAAGATTGTAATTTCATTTCAATTGCCTAACAGCTTGTAACAGCTGTTACAAGTCTACTGACAAAATTGCCTCACGTTCACATTTCACACCTGAGCACAGTGTCTTGAAAGAATTTGCCTTAAATTGGTTTTTATGATATATGAAAGTAACTTGAACCCGTTTTAGCCATGTCTACTATAATGTGGCCCAGGCCTTGCCAGCCTGTGGCATTCCGAGAAACTGTGAGCACAAGTGCTATGTGAAGTCCTGAGACCTCAAGCAGAGGCATCAGTTATGATTGTGTGCTGTCCAATAGGCACTCAGAACGGCTTTTTTTCCATGAAAAGTCTGAAATGATTTTAGCATTCAGATTTAGGAGGAGAGAATGCAATGCTCAAAAAGCATTGCATTCTCTCCTCCTAAGATCTGAATGCTAAAATCATTTAAAATTTAAATCAATAAACTCAGATAAAGCATAGTATTGTTAAAAAAAGCCACCACCGCAATGCCTCTTATTTATCCAAACTCCTTTGTTGCTCAGCCTCCTTGAAGCTTCTCGGTACTAAAATAATCATCTCTGGTCATCCAAAGTTGCAGTATGCCACCATGGTTAGTACCTGTCTGAATAACAGTCCCCAAACAAGGAAATCCAGCCCAGGGGAAAAAAAACCCAACCCTGAACAGCTAGGCATTTCTTTCCTTTCAGAAGAGAAAAGCGCCCCCTCTCACCTCTAACCCCACCTCCCATACATGTCTTGATCTCTGACTCTTAAATGTCAGCACACAATATCCAATTATTTTGGCTTGGGAAAACTATGCTGTGTGGCTAATTGTTTTTTAGAGCACTGCCTTAAATATTCTCACAGTACGAAATTTACGAAACTGCTCTGCAGAAGTCCCCCACCTTAGTGGAGGGGAGGACACCATGCAAAAATACAGTGGCATTTTTATCTCTATACTTCTTGAAGAAAAAAAACACAGTGCTAAGTTTGTGCTCATAGTTCTTTTCTTTGCCTTTATACAAGGCCACAAGAAGCTGTCCTAGCAGCTGCACACAGGGTATCTTTAAAGGAAATAAAGAAATAATTGCATTAAGAACAAAGAACTGAGCAAAACTCGCTGGGTGACACACTGGTGAACTCCAATGTCCCAAAACCAAAAACCTTGATGGACCACTCATTTCCGATTGATGTAGGTCAACGTCAGATTACTAAACAGAAAAAAAACACTCTTTGTTCAGGGCCAAATAGGTAATAAATCCAATTTTTTTTTCTAATTGTGTGAAAAGCATGCGGTGAACCTTCTCATGGTAACACTGATGGAAAGTATTCTCATGCTTCAGAAGGTGTGCAACAAGAGCCACAGGTGACAAGGGACTTGTTAATGAAAACATGGTAATATCCCAGAGTGAAAATACACAAGTGCATACAGACTGTTGTGTGTAGTTCCAAGCAACATTTTCTGACATTTCCTTTACACTCTAAGGCAGGGGTGCCCAAGCCCCGGCCCTGGGGCCACTTGCGGCCCTCGAGGTCTCTCAATGCGGCCCTCAGGGAGTCTCCAATGAGCCTCTGGCCGTCCAGAGATTTGTTGGAGCCCACACTGACCCGACACAACTGTTCTCAGCATGAGGGCGACTGTTTGACCTCTCGCGTGACCTGTGGGATGAGGGTTCCCTCCACTGCTTGCTGTTTCACGTCTGTGATGTAGTAGCGGCAGCAAAGGAAAGGCTGGCCTTGCTTTGTGCAAGGTCCTTCATTCATTCATATAAGTTCATCTTTAATCTATTCATTTATGTAAACTTATGTCAATATATTCAAATTTTAAAAGTAAATTAATTCTTTTTTCCCCCTGGCCCCCTACACAGTGTCAAAGAGACGATGTGGCCCTCCTGACAAAAACTTTGGACACCCCTGCTCTAAGGTAAAACCATGGTCTGTCAGATATGGGGTATTTTCTGCCAGCTGGTTAAAAAAAATTTGAATATTTTTTCCACTATAAAAAAGTTACAATCCATAAAACCTCCAACATTTAGTCCCTTTCCCAACTCACCCAACATCTAACCCAATAATAATCATGTTTAAGAAGAGAAGAGATAAAGAATAAGGGAAATTATACCTTAATTTCAGCATATCTCCCACCCCATAAGAGGACAGGTGATATGCCTATAATGAGTCTTACTGATAAAGGGGATAAAAGTGGCTTCTATGGGCAGAAATTTAAGTGAATGCTTGGTTACCAGTGGCACCTCAAAAATTCATCTCCGCAACGGGAATGGCTTCTCCTCCTCATGCTTTCTCCCTCACTTATAGAGGTCTACTGGGTAACCTTGGACCAGGCACTCTCTCAGTGTAGCCTACCTCACAGGGTTATTGCAAGGATAAAATGGATGTTGGAAGGTCACATACGCAGTCCTGAGCTTTTGGAAGACGGGTGGGATACAAGTGCAATGCAAAAAAGAGAAACCTGTCACACTCCTTTTATCTCACCTTCCTGATGTGAGTATGCATTGTACAGAACAAAGATCCACAAATGAAGAGCAGTTTTATGCACGGAGTTGCAGTTTGATAGTGTTATTCTCCATCACAGTTAAATTCAAAATAACCTTTCACTCAAAGCCTTCCAGTGACCTTGCTCCTCCCTACTTCTTATATGTTGTTCTGTATATATATATTAATCACACTGCATATAAAATAGCATTACAGAAGCAAACAAAAACATCTCTAGTAGTTAATTTGCTCTGCTTACAAGTCAAGAGCACACCCTCATGTACCAAGCTCTTCCACTGGCCTTAGAAGGTAGAAGCCATCTCTCTCCCCCCCCCCCCCCAAATCAGAGACCAGTTGTTAACATTTTGGCTCTCCAAACCCACAGTGAAGTCCATTACTGCACTTAAATGAAGGAGGCTGTTCGAGGGCTCTTCCTCATTTAACCCACAAGTGAACATGGGAAACCATCCGTTCAAGCTGCCACAATTAACTCTCAGCTTCCCCTTCAAAGGATCTCCCAGTCTGGAGCTACTTATCATGCAAACAGCCTATGAGCCTCATTCTCCTTGCAAAGCAAAAGGAGGGGAGAACTACTGAGTTAAGTAGATTATTAAGGAAGGAGTCACACTCAGCTGCCCTATAAGATTATTAGACCCTGGGAAATGCATACTCCAAATCCCCTGCCCTGGCAGTGAACATTCATCAACTGTTTTTAGATAATCTGCAATCAAGAACTATTACAGCAGCTTCCAATATCCCTCTACCCATGGAAATGCAGGTGGAAAGGAACGTCAGTTTAATTCTGCACTAAGAAATCTTCAGCACTAGCCCACATGTAACTGCAGAGAGCCTTCTCTACAGTGCAGTTGCAGATTTGTCTGAATCAAAATGCACAGTAAAGTACAAAAATTTCCAGCATCTGAAAAGGGAAAAAAACCCTTTCAAGTAATGCCTCTCTTCACACACCCAGAGTTCAAGATTTGAAGGCTTTTCCAAACAATGGGGTTTTTATTATTTCATTTAGATCAGGTAAATTGTCATATAATTTTTATAACAGAAGGTAAACCACAGGCAACAACTTTTGAAGTGAAAAAAATACAATTAAATGCATTCCCTTGAGCAGTTCATCTCCATCCACTTCTCCAGAAAATATCTAAAAAACTCACAAGCCTAAAAATAGAGTTTGCAGTTGTAGGGGACAGATTTAAAGAGGAAATGGCATGATTACAAGAACTTGTGCATATGAGTGCAAGTCACTTTGCTAAATCATGTCCATTAAGGGTTGTTTTTAAATGGCCACTTTGTAGCAATGTTTCGGCTGAGGCCTATCAATTTTCCTCAGCTGCACTGCTTGAGAATCTGTCAGGAAGTGATGTCATGACCGGAAGTTACATCATCAAGCAAGAAAATTTTTAACAGCCCTAAGATGCAGTCTTGCCCACACTCACCCAGGAGTAAGTCTCATTGACTATCATTGTTAAAAGAATATACATAGTAGCTTGTTAAAAGTACAGGTCTGTAACATTTCCCCAAATGCAGTCACATACCATGGTAGCATCAGGTTTAATATATTAAAAATTGGCCGAAATCCACCTGAAATTGGCTGGGGAGCCACCTAGTGGGTCCTGACCCACAGCTTGAGAAACACTGGTAGAGACAATACTGACCTAGATGAATCTATTGCCCAACTGTATATAAGGCAGTTAAACTCTGGTTTCTCTCCAGATCGTATACAATCTTTTCCTTTCTCTCTCTCTCTTTTTTTTTTTTAAAGACAAGGCAGTTTCTCACATTTTGCCTTGGCAAATTTTGTATAAGACTGCATCAAGGGACAGGATTTTCCCTTCAGCCTAGACACACACATTATGTCTTCTGGTGTGTTCAGTTATATGCCATTTACATGCTGTTGAATAAGTGATGAGTTACTCAACAGCTGAATAACTGATGAGTTACTCAACAGAAAAAGTTGACAAAAACTGATATGTAGTATAATATAAGGTGGATGTGAAAATAGTCTGCTACTTAAGTGCTAATTACCACTGTGTTACAGGAAGAGAGTTGACCTAAAAGTAATAAATGTGCATTTGTGAGAAAGTAGATACGAGCAGGCAGTATTTTGATAAAGACACTGAAGAGGAAACCAAAACAACATGCTATCTGCAACCTCTTCAGCATTTCTCTGCAAATAATTAGCATCCTCATTCCATAAGCTAATGAAGGCAAGCACTGAAGGGAGTCCAAACACACAGATTCCCCGGACCAGAAAAGAAAACTGCAGGACTTAAAGAAGCAGATCAATTTCCTGAAACAGTCATGAAAGTGAAAAGTGGTTTAAAAATTACATTGCACTTTCCATATGATTCTTTCTTCATTCATTCAAACCACTATCCAGTGATGCAGTTAGCACTCTTTCCTTTTTGCACCCTGTAAAACTGGGCCATGAGGTAGTAACTTCCTAAGACCTCACTCTTAATCCACTGAACCATACAGTTAGATGTTGAACACTAGGCATGTGAAAAGGAGATTTGTGGTTATATCATACTGTAGAAAGCTGCTATGTCCGAGAACCTCAAACCAAAAGGGCTTAAGGTAAGCAACACTGTGAACCGAGTTCTGCAGTTCAGCTCTTCAGATACTTGAACAATTTCACTTCCAATTCCAGCAGTAACTCAGAAGAGAAGAGGCAAGAGATTCCACAGTTAATAGGGATCTCTAGGTCCCAAATCATCACAGTTCCCTTCAAGGTCTCAGGCATTTTGCTGGGGCACTCAGCCTTGGTTTCAGATCTGGAGTGCCTCAGATTATCAAAGTGTTCCAAGTCAGTGGTTCCCAAACTTTTTAGAGGCCACAGAGCAACGTTTTTCAACATTTGTCATCCACTGTACCACTTCACACGGTCCACCTATTTGAAGTACCACTGGAAGTAACTGGGGATGACGTCATTGTCAGTTACTTTTAGGTTGGGAGGCCAGATGTGATGTGACAAACACCAGTAAGAGGCTCAGGGTGGACAGGAGGGCTTTTTGAGTGCAGAAAAGCATGCTTTGGAGCCTCCTACCACTGTTTGTTGTGCCACACTTCTGGCCTCACTGCCAGGCAGCAGGTGTACAGGGGTGCCACAAATATGACCAGACACATATTGGTATCATTGGTGGTAAACATACCACTGGTTAAAAAACACTGCCCTGAATTATAAATGCCAAGGGGTGTGGCTGTTATGGTGATGAACAGCAATGCTCCCGGAGCTCTCAAGTAGCAGCTTGTTTAAACCATTTCTGCCCAATGTTGCATATATGCAACAGGGATCAAATGTATACCTGTGAGCCGGGAAGAAATGGGTTAATCCTTGATGCACATAGCCAAATCTGCTCCGAGTTTTGCAAGCCACCAAAAATTGGGTCATGACAGTTTGGAAACTGCTCTTCTAAGTTCTTCCTGAGGAAGATTATTTTTAAGCAGAGCCGCAATGCCACCGCATTTGATCATATCCAAACCAGCAGTTATCCATTTGACTTTTCCCTCCTAAACTCAAGTCCACAGTCCTGTCTCATAAAGTTCACAATCTAGCAAGACTTCCAACATTTTTTTTCCTCAGACGACAGTATATGGTCACCTCTGTATGGTGCAAATGAATAGCTGACAGTTGGATAAATAGTTAGGTAATGTATAACAACAGGTCTAACACCCTTTTAGGGAAGGTGGTGGAAAGATTTTGATGCAAATCCTCCTCCCCCACCACTATACTCTAATTCAGCTCATTAACGGATTCACTGAATTGCTTTCAGCAATACTCTCTCAGCCATGGTTTCTGATCTAACAACCAAAATAGCGATGACTAATTTCATTATGATTGTGCACAGAATTTAAATTTAACTTAACCTTAAATAGCATAGTAGCAGCGAATATCAGAGCATGAAATTTCATACATTTCTCCAACAGAGAAACAGACACAAAGTGTTGGCTCCTTGAGGAAAAGTGTTTGCCCTTTGTGGTTTACCCTCTGACCCTTCATTAAGGCTAAATAATCAGACTGTGCAAAGTGTTACAAAACCTCTTCTACCTCCCACTGGCTTTTTGTTTACACATATATACACATGGACATAAAGGTTGGTTATTCTCTGGGTCCTAAGAAAGACTCCCGCCAACTACTCTTGCTTTCTCTTGGGGATGTGGGCTCACTTCTCTAAACAAGAGGATGACCTCCTGCAACAACGAGCCTGCACTTGCTACTGTCTTCAGTTTGGCAACGCAGCACAAAGGCAGTAGGCATGTATATACAATTTCAGGGCTGAGCCCCCTATTCATGCAATGGGCTCCCCAAGAAACAAAGCCGGCAAGGTTCTTAATTAAGTCTAAGTGAAAGATGGCCTAACCACATCCCGCTCACATCTTCAGAGTACCTTCATTCTAGACTTCAAACACCCCCAGAACGCTGCCCATCAAGCATGCCATGGCATTCACAGTCGGCAGCAAACAATTTTTGCCTCTTTTAAAATATAGAAAGCCCAGCCTTCAGCTATGCCTCTTCAGCCTGCTCTCATTTTGTCCCCGATTTTAGACATGTCTCTGGTTTGTAAAACAGGAAACAAAGGGACTTCTTGTGTGTTAGGAGCCCTCCAGAGGGTCTGCATTTCATTCTTCCCTCTCCAGGCAGTGTCTGGAGAGCTCTTTAGCCCATTTCGTCTCATTAACATTTCCATGAGGGATCAAAGAATATATTAAAAAAATATCCAAGTATTAAGTACAATTCCTGCTAAAGAAGCAGAACATATAGATACATTTAAGAAACCAGCCCAAATTCCTTTCCCTGACTCATTTCTTTATTAGATAATTGTCTCTTCATAAAGACCAGCTTTTATTTCCATTTAACTGCCTTTTGACAAATCCTGTGAAAATCTTGATAAATACATTCCATTGAGCACCCCCTCCCCAAAACCAGCAAACAATTTCTGTTTTCCAAGCTTTGCTGTGATAATGTCCCTTGCAAACAGAAACCAATTATTCCCTGGCAGTAAGTCACTAGCAGTATGAATTGTTGTAATTTTGCCCCTTTAACCAGCTGCTGCGGGTAGGCTGAGAGGTGGCCGTGGTAATGAAGCAAGGATGAATACTAAAGAAGCACTGAGGCATGGCATCCTGTGGAGAAGCAGTGTTAATTTTGCTTAAAGTACTTTCTTGCTCCAGGAAGCAAATCAAGGAGATTTATACGTCAAAAAAGGGAGCTTTCTACTGTATATTTGCATTCACAACCCCAACCAGAATACGAATTTCTATGCACCTGACTAGCTTGTAAAAAGCTTCCACCTTATGTTTTAAAAGTGCTATGGCACCCCTCCCCTCCCTCTCTGTAATTCTTTGCTTTCTCATTAGAAATGCCCAGCAACATCCTCCAGACAAAGAAGCTGCAAACAAAGTGCATGGAAAAAAAGAGAGGGGGGAAAAATTAGTGAAAACAAAACCCAAAAAAAGACAGACATGCAGAGGAATTCCTTCTTCACTGATCGGTGGAATACATTAATATCCTAAACTGTTGGCTCAGACCCGACTGCTCAGACGGGTGACAATGCAAGCAATGACTCTGAGTCTGGGATCTTCAAATAAACCTCCCCTGCTGTCATGGCCACCGGGAAAGAGACTGAGGGCAATATTAGCTGACCTTCATTTCGTTGTTTCACCAGACCTAACTGCTGGACCTTTGTTTGCCTGTTACTAGGAGTTCCTCTTTCAAAAATGTCAGCATTTCCTAGACGATACAAGAGCCCGTTTATTAGGTAAATAAGCCCATCCTAAAGCAGTCTCTCCTGAATTCATGAAGAGTAGAGACAAGAAGCAAACCTCCCCCACTGAGCCTTTAGAATGATGTGGTGGGGGAAAACCACGCACCCACTTACCGGCCATGCTCAGGGCCCACAAACAAATGTCATATTAGATAGGTGAGGAACAAGATCAGAAATCGTGAAGACTCCAATAGGGGTCCCCTCTCTAACCAACAACAACATGGTTTAGTAATTTACACATCTCTGCTGATTATTTCTGTGTGGCCTACAGAAGATTTTCATACAATCCATAAGTGGTATATAGTAGTAGTGATTTCCTGGTCTTGATCATGCAGACCAGGATATGCAACTTCATCAGATCTCATACACTAGGATGCTACTTCTGTAGGATGATTTTAAACTCATGATCCTTCCACCCTCCCCAACACTACTGATCCACTGTAGGCACCACAATGTCCATTGTTATTACAGTGATGCCTCGCAAGACGAATGCCTCGCGCAACGAAAAACTCGCAAGACGAAAGCGTTTTGCGATTTTTTTGGTGACTCACAAGACGAATTTTTCTATGGTCGTGCTTCGCAAGATGAATTTTTCTGCATTTTTTTTTGTTTTGGTTTGTTTTAAATCGTGCTTCGCAAGATGAAATTTTCGCAATACGAAACAACTCGCGGAACGAATTAATTTCATCTTGTGAGGCATCACTGTACATTTGAAATTACAAGCCGGCAACATTTATCTGTTTGCAGTGAAGTTTGCGACACATTTTATTTATTCCATTGCTACCCACTCTTCCTTAGCAGGATCCAAGGTGGAACACAAAAATCAATGCCACATAACTAACTAAGGGTGCAATCCTAACCCACTTTCCAGGTAAGAGAACAAACATTCCCTTACTTTGATGAAGCCTCTGTGAGTGCCACCCAACTGCAGGATGCAGCACACCTCTCATTGGTACAGCTATGCCAGTGCTAGAAAGTTGGTTAGGATTTGGGGCTAACACAATCATGCAGAAAGAGTTAACTGGACAAAGAGGCAAATTTTAAAGAGGTGGTCCTCTTATATTTAGCAAGGGGGGGGAAGGGAGGCAACAATTCCTATTCAGTTCTGCATAGCATCTTTTTCAGTGACTGCATCCTGGATCTTGTTAAGATTGTGAGCCCTTTGGGGACAGAGAACCATTTATTTTGCTTTGTGAACCTTTTTGCTAAAAAGTGGTAAACAAATACAAATTTTATTTCAAATGGTTTTTGGTGACTTTGGGAGGTGGGGACATTGGGAGGGGTCTGCTAGAGTTTTTGTCATCTGATGTTTTTAATTCATTGTCATTTTTCTGCTGCTGGTTTTTAGGCTTTTTATTTTATGGCTACTGTGGTTTTAAAGAGTCATGATTTTCTGCGTATGTTTCATGTGCTGTAAACTGCGCTGGATGCCAGGTCTTGTTACCTGGAGAAAAATGGTACATTATCTGCTAAGAAGAATATTTTTTTTATTTATTTAAGAGGAAGCCACAGTTCCAAATGCTTCCTCCCTCCTCCATGACTTTCTATTCCTTTGAAAAAAGGTCAAGAACAATGGCCAAGACAAGAGTCCCAGATCACACACACACACTTGAGAGGTGTGATGAAACAGCATGGTGAGGAGAGGAGCTACATGAGCCCCCCCTTTCACCACAAAGAAAGCCCCTGCAGTGCGAACGTCTCTGCACAAGTGACCAAATATTCAGAGGCCCAACTGGTAGGATTCTTCTGTAGCTTCCATGAGAGGCTGAAATTGCACAGTCCAGGCTGGTGTGCAGTCAGGTGCTCATGAGGAGGGCCCAGTTCACATCCATCTCTGTCTGATATGAGGGAATGCTTTTGCTGCTCCATCACAATGGCCTCTGGTTGAACATCATGAGCAGAATGAGCCAAATGGACCTTTCAGTTTTACTTGTGACAAGACAATAAGGTATTGCACAGAGGGAGGGAAAACCGGAGGGAAAAATTTCTGCACTTTAAAAGCAGAAATTTCCTAGGGTGTAGGGAAAATAAGTTAAATTTTATAAAAGCTTAGCACAAAATGATTGCACATTTTTAAAGTAAACGTAGGTGGCGGAGGAAGTAATTGCAGTCCTCTTTCTTGCAGAAAAAGTTTAAAACATGAACATGCAAGAAAGATTAACAACATTTTAACATTATAGCTCCTATTCAAAGTGAAAGTGCAACATGCTGGTGCAGAGGAGTTGCTGCATGTATAAAAAATACTCTGAAGCCAGTTGATGGTGGTTTGTTTCAAAGGTGTGATGCTGCAGAATACTAAAGACAGGGCACAGGACTTGAACAGTGCAAAGAGAAGGAAACACCTGAGGAGGGATCTCACACCTTCTCTGGAATCAGAGAACTTCAAATTTACATGAACCTGAATCACAAGGAGGCAGCTTTGAAGAAAATGTGTCACCATTCTGGCTATTAGATTTGAACATCCTTCCCATTTTTCTAAGCGCTTGATTGTATACACCAGAAATCATCACCATCTCAGTGCAGACTTATAACTGGATAGCCATCTTTCAGGTATAGGGTATTTTAAAAGATCTATAGCCTTCTGCATTCTCAGAGAGACTGAAGGAGGTAAACAGCGTATTTTACAACTTTAAAAACAAGAATTAAGCAAAATAAAATAATAAGACACACCAGAACAGTGAAGCAAGAGCAAACTCAGAAGCTAAACACCATCCAGAAAAGCCTGAGAGAAATGTTCTCACTTTATACTTTCAAGAGATGCTAAAGGATCACCTTGAGCATCTTCACTTTTAGAGATGAGATGCTGCTATGGAACTCTGGAATCTCCATCCTGTCAGTTTAGGGCTTATTCTTCTGAATTATTTCTTTACCACTTTCAGACCGAGACCCTTCATACAGGTAATACAGAACGTCATCATGTCTTCTAGTTGCTGCTGTTCTTAGTCTGCAACAGGTTTGATTTAAACAGCCCCCAGAACAGACTGGCAGCAGATAACACAAGAGCCATTTTCCCTGCATTGGGCTGCAGATGCAAGAGCAACCTGCAGCTGTTGTCTCTTCTCTGGACAGGATAGCAACAGTCTTCACTCCAGCCTAGATGTTTCGACTGCTGCTCCTTCATTCCATAGGATGGGGAAGTTCTTATACTGAACATGGAGTATGCTCTATGTTCATCAGTTGTGCTTATTCATCTGTGCTTCTTCCTTACAGAACAATGGTTGGCAACCTTCAGTCTCGAAAGACTATGGTATAAGCCTACAGCACCTGGTATTTCCAGGCGGTCTCCCATCCAAGTAATAACCAGGCCCGACCCTGCTTAGCTTCCGAGATCAGACGAGATCGGGCATGTGCAGGGTAACAGCAGTCTTTGTGCTGCCTAGCATGCAAGTTTGAAATCCCCATCTTTCTAACAAAGGAAAGGAATGGGACTTTGTCTCAGAAGAGTCCATGCATGTTTCATAATTAGATAGAGAGGGCAAGAGGTTTATAGCTCTCCCATCTCCCACGAGTTCCAGGAAATTTTAAGTTACAATCTCTGCAAATCATGACACAAGGCTGAACTGCATTTTGTTTTTTTAAAGAAGAAAAGTTGGAATACCCACCTAAGACCACATAAAACCACCATCACCACACTAGAAAATAAAAGGCGGGCATCAAATTCCAATTATCACATTTCAGCACTGTTTCCAGAAATATCAAGCAGTGATTTAATTCTGTGATATGTAACCTTGGAAACCAAACTGTAAGCAGTTACCTCTGGATATGGCACAAAATGCCAGGTTTTCCCATCTTTGTATTCAAATATAACTAATTACTTGGCCCTTAAAATGATAGATGGTTGGGAGGCATCGTGGGGACTCACTACAGCCCTCCAATGGCATAGCCAGACTGTAGAGGCTGGCAACAGCTGCTCCAAAACCCCTCCCCGCTAGGGCAAGCACTGGTGAAGCTCTGTTTGAACAGCTGCATATGCAAATGTAATTAACTAGGTGTTGCTGGCTCTCTTGCTGCCCCAGCCTGTATAGGCACACTGGGTTCCACCTTACCCATGTATTTACGTAAAGAACCATATTAAATCTTCTCTCACTGGGTGCGCCAAATCTTCCTTAGATCTTAATAAAACGACAAAACCTATACCCTGAACTAACAGATTCCAAATTCCCTACCAGTACAGCCCAATTCTGGATCTATCAATTACTCAGAATTTCAGATCTCTGCTGCTGGAAGCAAGATGAGACAAAAATCTTAGCTAAGCTCAGACCTTAGTTTTGTTTGTGGGGAGGCCCTTTGGGGGTAGCAAGGATTTTTCTGTCAAGACTGTTTCTCTCTGAATGCTTTCACCATGGATTTGTGCCAACCAGCGAAGAGGCTGTTCAGTGATTAAAGCATGGGGCGAGAATTCCAGAGATATGGGTTTAATGATAGTTCTGGCCACAGGCTCTTTGGGTGACCTTGGCAAGTCAAGTAACTTCCCCCTTATTCCACCTGGAAAGAAGAATCAGAAGAGGAAAGACAACAGAAAATGATGGGGTGGAGGTGAGCTAATTTGTATTTGTTATGTCTTTAAAAGCCTTACAGAAGAATGATGTTCCATCGGCGTGCCATGAATCATAGCACATTGAGCACAATTATCTCAGCTATGAAAATTATTAATATACCACAGGACATGCAGACCTCAGAAGTACAAACAGATTTTACAGGCATGAGGGGATGATATATTGCTGAGGTGGCCAAACTTGCTTAATGTAAGAGCCACATATGATAAACTTCAGATGTTAGAGAGCTGTAATATTTAAGACGCATTTAAATTCTTATCTATATTTACTCATATTTTAATCCAGTAGACTCTCAGTTTGTACCCAGCAAATAATTACAAAACTTTGAGAATTTGTGTACCTTTTAGCCACCTCAGATATATTGGTTCCTACAGTACAGGAGACTGGAGTAGATGACATCTCAGTTACAGATACTGTTAAATCCTCTCTGCCCTAATTTCATTTCTGCTGACGTAATTAAAACCCATTACATTTTATTTTCCTGGAAGAAAACTGCTATAATTGTGCAGGCTTCTCCGAACCCAGTCTCTCAGTGTACAACTTGTCAGCTGGTTTACTATCCACCTGTGAAGTGCCACATAACATTGTCAAGAATGCCTCAATGGACTAAGATGTGCCAACACTACAAGAAGAAATAACTACAACACAATGGAAAACTATACCTGAATAACCAGACAGCTAGACACCGGGAATATGAAAAAGTAATACAGGTGGAAGAGGAAGAACTGAGCAGCTCATAAAACAGGGAAAAATTTCAGGAAAATCCTCTTTTGGTTTGGAGCCAAGGCAATTGTCCGACAGTTTTTGGACAGAACAGAGGCATAATCTCCTGGCAAAAATGGGCCACAGTAAAGGCTGACTTCATGTTACTCAAGACCAGGGGCCTGTGGGCCAGATCCGGTGTACCTGATGATTATATCCTAGCACGGTGCAGTGGTTCCAGAGCCTTATCGTTCCTGTCCAAAGTGATGCATTTTTGCATTGTGACTTTGCAGAGCTTCGCACCGGGCAGCCACTTTTGCCAGGAAATCAGAGTGCAGAGCCTCTTGGGGAGACTGGCAGTGGAAGTGGCTGCCCAGTGTGAAGCTCTGCAAAGTCACAGCACAAAAAGGGGTCGCTTTGTGCTGGAACTGCAAGGCTCTGGCACCACCATGCTGCACCCGGACGCAATCGGACACATCATGGGCCACGGTTTGGAGGCCGCTGCACTAGACTAAGCTCTCCACTGCACTAAATTTAAAATGGAAGGAGATCTGCAGATCAGAACATACACAGTCTACACCAGATGAACAATGTTTGCAAACTTTCATTTATCAAGACAATTAACTTCCTAGTAAAAAATAGGATTAGGACTGTACTGACATGATGGAGTCAAGAGCTTATGCAGACCACCACTTTCTAGGGTGACTCATAGAGAATGTTTTATGGATTAAATAAATCTGCTACGGCCTTAAAAAGGCCAGGCCAGGTTTGGAAAGTACCTTAAAAGTAAACATTCCTGTGACATGTTAGTATGGTGAAGCACATATTGATTAAGGTGATAAAAGTTAAAGCCACAATTTTTGTTCTCCTCAGGAGGCTCCATCAAAAATAAAAATGAAGAGACGTGTTCATCTTCTCAGTAGTGATTTTTTTAAAGGCTACTGAGCTGCAATGCCACCTTGTGGAACAGAAAAAAAGGGGAGATTTTGACACAAGGTTGGCCCATCACTTCTTTCACTATAGTAGTACATTTATTTGCACAGAATTATTATGCTAGTTACAGGGGAGGGGTTAAATCAGCTAATAATGTTACCACATGGTATATGCTTCTAAAGCTTTTCTCCCACAGTAAAGATGTCATTTCTCTCTCAAAATGTAGGCTTGGGAGCTCAATTTATTATCCCATCTCCACCCTTCACTTTCCTTTCAGCTTTAAAATCCACCTTTGAAATCTGCACCTACAGCAGAAAAAGGTACAGTAATCTCTCATTATATGAGCAGTTGCTTCATGAGATTTCACCATAACAGGATGCATAAAAATTTACACCTGAAAATTCACTACGGGGAGGTCCCCCATATCCGTGGATTTCGCATCCTTGAAATCCGTGGATTTCGACCCCCAGAGCATGTACGCTTGCATGCACCCCCTACAGAGGTGAGGGAGCCCTCCTTCCCTCACCACCAAGGGGCCTCTGAGCTCAGCAGAGGCTGAGGACATCCATTCCCGGCCTCTGCTGAGCTCAGACTGAGCTCTGAAACTAAAAATCACAACTTCATTTTGTGGAAAAACCGGAAGTCACATTTTTAATGCCTTATAAGGCAATGGAAGGCCCAGGGAAGCCCTGGAAGAGCTCACCTTGCCTTACAGGGGAGATTGGCCGCCAGGACAGGCATTTGCTTATATCCACGGTTTCAGCTATCCACAGGGGATTCCAGAATGGAATTTGCAAAGTTTTGGTTTGGTATCCTTTTCAATGCGGTCAATGACAGTCTGATGTTCCAATTGGTATCAGACTCGGTCCTGCCTTGTGGGATCACCATTTTACACACCAAGTTAAAATCAACTGGTCTCCATATGGAGTGTCTGGGTATGTTGTGTCAAACAGCAGCATATAGAGTTGTCAGGGAGAGAATCATGGACATTGAATGTCAAGAGCTAATGAGTTTGGCTAACACCTCCTGCTCCCCATTGCACTTTCGTGTACCCGTCCAGTTAGGCAGGATGCCATCTTATTTATCCCAGCTGTATAATCCGCAGTTAAGAAGAGCCTTCATGTTGGCAAGATGTAATGCCCTTCCTTCAGCCGTTCTATGGGGCTGGTTTAAAGGGATGCCTCTTTCAACAAGGCTCTGTCCTTGTGATCTGAACCATGTGGAGTCCGTTGAACATATCCTTTTGTTCTGTCCCTTGCATAAGACCCAGCGTCAGAAACATCTTATGCCCATCCTAGCGCGCTTCCGGGGATGGGCAGAGGCAGATGTGCTACAAGCACTTTTATCAGTAGAGAAGAGAGAAACTCTTATCAACATCTCTTGTTTTGTTGCCATAGTCATAAGTACATGGGAAATGAGACTGGAAGCTTAGCCCTGTATGAGATCAGCTAATGGGGGCACTATTGACTATTGGATTTTTCCTGTGTGTAACATGCATTTATGGATCGTGGAGCCATCTTCTGATCTTATATAAATTTTGAATTTTATTTGTATATTGTTTTGATGCATATGTATATGCCAATAAAGGTTACAACAACAACAACAACAACAACATTTGCTTATATCCACGGTTTCAGCTATCCACAGGGGATTCCAGAATGGAACCCCCGCGGATAAGAGAGAACGCCTGTATCCACACATAATTTTGACATCAGATTTCAGCTTTAAAGTGCTTTATAATTATCATCATCATCATCATCAATTAATAATAATAATAATAATAATAATAATAATAATAATAATAATAAACAGTATTTATATACTGCTTTTCAACTAAAAGTTCACAAAGCAGTTTACAGAGAAAAATCAAATAACTAAATGGCTCCCTGTCCCAAAAGGGCTCACAATCTAAAAAGATGCAAATGAATACCAGCAGACAGCCACTAGGACAGACAGTGCTGGGGTGAGGTGGGCCAGTTACTCTCCCCCTACTAAAGCACTGTTGAGTGCTTTACATGCACTCAACAGTACAATATGAAGTTCTCACATGCTAGAGGGAAGCACATTGGGAATTCACGCTGGTGCTCAAGAGGATACAAGAAGTGCACTTCTTATATCTTCTTGAGCGCCAACATGAGTTTACAGCATGCTTCCATCATAGCATGTGAGAACTGCATGTTGTGCTCATTGAAAATCAGTACCAGACACCAGACCTTCACAGACGACCAAGGTTTCAACTGCTTGGTTGGTATTAACTAGTAGTGACATTGTTGAACAAACGTACTTTAAGGTAATTGCATAAATAGTTGAAGGGATTGTATTGTTTTCATAATTTGCTATTGTTCTGTACTCTGTTTGGGATTTTAGGGGTGAATTTTTGGGCTCAGGAACCAATACGAAATTATTACAAGGAATTCTATGGAGAAAACACTTTCACTTTACAACTTTTTGTCTTACGAGCAGTTTTTAGAGAACAAGTCAAGCTCATAAAACAAGGAAATACTATAGTAGTTTATGTGATAAAGTCTGTAGATACATGTTGGAAACACAAATCCAAACAATGAAGATCAAAACTTTTTATCTGAAAAATAGTATCTGCTAACTGGTAAGAGGCACTTTTTCAAGTGGGTGCTCTTCTTTTATTTAGCAGTGGGAGAGTAACTGGACCTCCTCACCCCAGCAGTGTCTTTTCCGATGGCTGCCTGCTGGTGTTCTTTGCAACTTTTTAGATTGTGAGCCCTTTAGGGTCATTAGATATTTGATTTTCTCTGTAAACTGCTTTGTGAACTTTCGTTGAAAAGCAGTATAAAGGTACTGTTAATAATACTAATAAAAAGTCATTTTGAATTCAGATTTGGTGAAATACTACTCCACAAACTTAACATAGTTTCATCATACAATTTTTCATCTAGTTGGCATATTATATGAAAAAGCAATGGCACTAAACATTCTCCACACATCATCACTGGTCAAGAAAAAAATAAGGTTTTGAATCATATATTTAGATGCCTAACTGGCAGGATATGATTTGTCAGCAATGAAAGCCCAACAGCAGAAACACAAGTTGGGAGATACATGGTCCCCACAGAAAGAGAACTCTGTTTTTTAGAACACATGAGTAAGAAAGCAGGTTTTCCTGAATGAAACAACTGCTTCAGAAGAACTCTGCCACTGCATAGGAAGATACTTTAATTTCATCATATTGACTTTCTTTCTCCCTCCCCACATAAGAACATAAGAACAGCCCCACTGGATCAGGCCATAGGCCCATCTAGTCCAGCTTCCTGTATCTCACAGCGGCCCACCAAATGCCCAGGGAGCACACCTGATAACAAGAGACCTCATCCTGGTGCGCTCCCTTGCATCTGGCATTCTGACTTAACCCATTCCTAAAATCAGGAGGTTGCGCATACACATCATGGCTTGTACCCCATAATGGATTTTTCCTCCAGAAACTTGTCCAATCCCCTTTTAAAGGCGTCTAGGCTAGACGCCAGCACCACATCCTGTGGCAAGGAGTTCCACAGACCGACCACGCGCTGAGTAAAGAAATATTTTCTTTTGTCTGTCCTAACCCGCCCAACACTCAATTTTAGTGGATGTCCCCTGGTTCTGGTATTATGTGAGAGTGTAAAGAGCATCTCCCTATCCACTCTGTCCATCCCCTGCATAATTTTGTATGTCTCAATCATGTCCCCCCTCAAGCGTCTCTTTTCTAGGCTGAAGAGGCCCAAACGCCGTAGCCTTTCCTCATAAGGAAGGTGCCCCAGCCCCGTAATCAGCTTAGTCGCTCTCTTTTGCACCTTTTCCATTTCCACTATGTCTTTTTTGAGATGCGGCGACCAGAACTGGACACAATACTCCAGGTGTGGCCTTACCATCGATTTGTACAACGGCATTATAATATTAGCCGTTTTGTTCTCAATACCCTTCCTAATGATCCCAAGCATAGAATTGGCCTTCTTCACTGCCGCCGCACATTGGGTCGACACTTTCATCGACCTGTCCACCACCACCCCAAGATCTCTCTCCTGATCTGTCACAGACAGCTCAGAACCCATCAGCCTATATGTGAAGTTTTGATTTTTTGCCCCAATGTGCATGACTTTACACTTACTGACATTGAAGCGCATCTGCCATTTTGCTGCCCATTCTGCCAGTCTGGAGAGATCCTTCTGGAGCTCCTCACAATCACTTCTGGTCTTTACCACTCGGAAAAGTTTGGTGTCGTCTGCAAACTTAGCCACTTCACTGCTCAACCCTGTCTCCAGGTCATTTATGAAGAGGTTGAAAAGCACCGGTCCCAGGACAGATCCTTGGGGCACACCGCTTTTCACCTCTCTCCATTGTGAAAATTGCCCATTGACACCCACTCTCTGCTTCCTGGCCTCCAACCAGTTCTCAATCCACGAGAGGACCTGTCCTCTAATTCCCTGACTGTGGAGTTTTTTCAGTAGCCTTTGGTGAGGGACCGTGTCAAACGCCTTCTGAAAGTCCAGATATATAATGTCCACGGGTTCTCCCGCATCCACATGCCTGTTGACCTTTTCAAATAATTCTATAAGGTTTGTGAGGCAAGACTTACCCTTACAGAAGCCATGCTGACTCTCCCTCAGCAAGGCCTGTTCGTCTATGTGTTTTGAGATCCTATCTTTGATGAGGCATTCCACCATCTTACCCGGTATGGATGTTAGGCTGACCGGCCTATAGTTTCCCGGGTCCCCCCTCTTTCCCTTTTTAAAAATAGGCGTGACATTTGCTATCCTCCAATCTTCTGGTACCGTGGCTGTTTTGAGGGACAAGTTGCATACCTTAGTCAAGAGATCTGCAACTTCATTCTTCAATTCCTTAATAACCCTTGGGTGTATGCCATCAGGGCCCGGTGACTTATTGATCTTTAATTTATCAATGAGGTCTGAAACATCTTCTCTTTTAACCTCTATCTGACTTAACTCCTCGGTCAGGAGGGGCCGTTCGGGCAGCGGTATCTGCCCGAGGTCTTCTGCCGTGAAGACAGATGCAAAGAACTCATTTAATTTCTCTGCCATCTCTAAGTCTCCTTTTATCTCCCCTTTCCCTCCCTCACCATCCAGAGGGCCAACCGCTTCTCTGGCGGGTTTCCTGCTTCTAACATATTTGAAGAAGCTTTTATTATTCCCCTTAATGTTGCTGGCCATGCGTTCCTCATAGTCTCGCTTGGCCTCCCCTATCACCTTCTTACATTTCTTTTGCCACAGTTTATGTTCCTTTTTATTCTCTTCATTAGGGCAAGACTTCCATTTACGGAAGGAAGCTTCCTTGCCCTTCACAGCCTCTCTAACTTGGCTGGTTAGCCATGCGGGCACTCTCCTGGATTTAGTGGAACCCTTCTTTCTTTGCGGTATACACCTCTGCTGGGCCTCTATTACTGTTGTTTTAAGCAGCCTCCATGCACTCTGGAGAGATTGGACTCTTTTTACCCTCCCTTTCAACCTCCTTCTAACCAGCCTCCTCATTTGAGGGAAGTCCGCCCGTCAGAAGTCAAGGGTTTTTGTTAGAGATTTGCCTGGTATTCTTCCCCCAACGTGCACGTCAAAACGGATCGCAGCATGATCACTGTTCCCCAATGGCTCAGTAACGTTTACATCTCTAACCAGGTCCTGCGTACCGCACAAAATTAAATCCAGAGTCACCTGTCCTCTGGTGGGCTCCTTGACTAGCTGATCTAAGCCACAGTCATTTAGCACGTCAAGAAATCCGGTTTCCTTATCGTGACCAGAACACAAATTGACCCAGTCAATATGAGGATAATTGAAGTCCCCCATGATTACAACCCTGTCCTTCCTTGTCACCTCCCTGATCTGTTTCCTCATTTCAAGGTCCCCATCCGATTTCTGGTCTGGAGGACGATAGCACGCCCCCAGTATTACATTGCTGCACAAGCCTGGTAATTTAACCCACAGAGATTCTACGGTGGAGTCGGACCCACCTTCAATCTCTACTTTGCTGGATTCTATCCCTTCCTTAACATAAAGGGCCACCCCACCTCCAACACGCCCCTGCCTGTCCCTCCTGTAGAGTTTATAGCCCGGGATTGCGGTATCCCACTGATTCTCCGCATTCCACCAGGTTTCCGTTATGCCCACTATGTCAATATTTTCCCTTGTCACCAGACATTCCAGTTCTCCCACCTTTGCTCGTAGACTTCGGGCATTCGCATAAAAGCATTTATACACGGAATGCCCCAGGATGGGCTGCTTATTCGCTCCTTTGTCCCCGCATCCTCTCATTGTGCCAAACCGTCTATCACATCCCATCACCCTACCTTTCCCAATTTCTTCTCCTACCCTGCCTTTGTCTTGTTGTTCTCTAACCTCCCCATCCTCATCCCATAGGGATGAGGAGTCCCGAACCGGATGCCCCTTGGCTCCTGTCGGCCTTCCCCCAGGGATCAGTTTAAAAGCTGCTCTGCCACCTTTTTAATGTTATGCGCCAGCAGTCTGGTTCCATTCTGGTTCAAATGGAGCCCGTCCCTCTTGTACAGGCCCCGCTTGTCCCAAAACGTTCCCCAGTGCCTAACGAATCTAAACCCCTCCTCCCTACACCACCGTCTCATCCACGCATTGAGACCCCTGATCTCCGCCTGCCTAGCTGGCCCTGCGCGTGGAACAGGTAGCACTTCAGAGAACGCTACCTTTGAGGTCCTGGCTTTCAGCTTCCTGCCTAAAAGCCTAAATTTGGCCTCCAGGACCTCCCAGCTACACTTGCCCACGTCGTTGGTGCCGACATGCACCACAGCCGCTACCTCTCCCCCAGCACTGTCTACCAGCCTGTCTAGACGAGAAGTGATGTCCGCAACCTTCGCACCAGGCAGGCAAGTCACCATGCGGTCCTCACATCCGTCGCAAACCCCCCTCTCTATGTTTCTAATAATCGAATCCCCCACTACAAGAAGCCCCCGACCCCCCTCCCGCCGAGGAGTATCCCGAGTGCGCTCGGATACGGGCCCATCCCCTGGAGAAGGGATCCCCCCTAGGGGATTGTTTCCCTCCTCTCCAGGATGACGTCCTCCAGTCCCGAGACTTCCCACCCGGGCAGCCGAGGAGCTGCACGCCTGAGGTTGGGACGAAGCCTGATCGTCCCCGGAAGTCTCCCCACGGTCCTCCTCTGGCTGCCTGCGCTTCTCCAGGTCGGCCACCAAGGCTTCAAGGGAGCGGACGTGTTCCCTGAGAGCCTGGAGCTCCTTGCACCGAGGACACACCCATGACTTATGCCCCAGAGGCATATAATCATACATGTGGCACTCGATGCAGAACACTGGATAGCCCCCACCCTGCTGCTGGCTGTCTGACTGCATAGCTTTTTTGTTGTTGTTGTTGTTGTTTTATTTAGGGGTCCTTTTAAAAACCGTACACTGGATAGCAGCCCTCTTCTCAAGGGAAGAGGAAGGGCAGTGTCTGGGGCCCTGGCCTCCTCGCCCTGCTGCTGAACTCGCCCAGATGCTAAACTCTTGTGCCTTACCTGGCACTTAGTTCCCAGAGGCACTGGGTTCCCAGAGGCCACACGCGTCTGCAGAGAGCCTCACGCGATGGCCCGCCTAGCTTTATACTCCTGGCTGGCTCCTCCCCCCTCCTTCCTTCCTGATTGAAAGGGGGCTGGCCTTCCCAGGTGAGTTTACAAAAGCTCAGGAAGGCAAACGGCTGCTGATGGGCGTGACCTACTCTGCAGGCTCCTGAATGGACTGCTTGGATTAGCCTAATGGGGCTCTTAATGGGTTGGGAATTGGCCCTTCCTAGGTCCTTCCCCTCCTAGTTCTGTTCTCTTAGGCTGGACTGTTTTTGTAACCTCAAGCTAGTTTTTATTTGGGTTTGTTTAATTATTTATTGCTCTCTAGATCCTGTGTCCCAATTTACTGACCTGTTTAGGTTATGTTCTAACTTAGATTAGGTTTAACCTGGGTTAAGTATAGGTTTAATTTAAACAAGTAGAAAAAACCTGCTTTCCACTTTATCCTCCTCCCTTCCTTCGATTAAGTGCTACCTTAGGTGCAGCTAACTTTCAACTTTGATTTAAATGCCTGACCCTTGGGCTCTTACTCACGAGTAGGACTCTGCTCTTACTCACGAGTAGGACTCTGCTCCTGCTCACAAGTAGCCCTATGTACCTCCCTTAGGTGCTAACTTTCAATTTTGATTTAAGGTTGCTTTAAAGGTAAGATTAAGGTTAGAAGACAGGGAGTTAGAAAGACAAAGCGTTAGAATGAGTACACTTACCTCCTCCTCCTGCTCCTCCTCCTCTCCTTCTCCAAAACTCAGAGGTCTCCTTGCCTTCTCCTCGCCCAGATGCTAAACTCTTGTGCCTTACCTGGCACTTAGTTCCCAGAGGCACTTGGTTCCCAGAGGCCACACGCGTCTGCCCACTTTCCCCACTCTTCCAAAAACAGTATTTAATAATGTGCTTAATCTAATTGCAGTAATGTGAATAATTACTAGGGATAGTGAAATTAACTGAACGACAGTATTGCTCATTAGAAACACATCAGACTGCTTCAAGCCAAGCCTTAGAACAGAATATTAAGTCAAGTAAACTCTTACCACAGGAAGTTGACTTTTTGTCCACCATCTTCACTCGCCTGGTTTGGTTGCGTAGTTTGTCATCAGTATTTTCTAACAAATTGGCGACATCATCAATGATTTCTAAAGAAGAGAACACATGGTTAGATATTAATATCCAATCTTCCCTTAACTGCTTCCAAACAGATGTTATTTTATGGCACCTTTTCAGTTCACCAAGTGCTCTTGAACTCACTCATCCTAACAAGCTAGAATAGACTATTTTAAGATAGCTGCCACGTAGAAGCCACAAAAAAGCACTAAGCCAGTGTTTCTCAATGTTTGTCTTCCACTGTACCACTTCACATGGTCCACCTGTTTGAAGTACCACCGAAATAGCTGTTGATGACATCGCCAGTTACTTCTGGGTTGGGAGGCAAGATGCAACAGGACAAACACCAGAAAGAGGCTCTGGGTGGACAGGAAGGCTTTTTTGAGTGTGGATAAGCATGCTTTGAAGCTTTGCCCACTAAGCTAAGTCTCTTATTGCCGTTTGGTGTGTTAGGTTCCTGGTCTTCCTGGGTGGCAGGAATTTGGTGCTCTAAAAGCTGTCTGAGGCTTCTGGAGGACCTTTAACAGTACTTCTGGTTTTTCTTTGGATAGGACTCCAGAAATCTCAGGTGGCTTTTGGAGCACCAAGGGGAAGGTTGAGCAAGGTTCCATAAAACCAGGTAGTTACAGGACGGGGGGGGGGGGGTGCAGCATGCTGTGGACCTGGCCCCGGGCGTTACAGTGGCCAGGCCTATAACTGAATTCATCAACTTGCAGGGGATGGACAGAGTGGATAGGGAGATGCTCTTTACACTCTCACATAATACCAGAACCAGGGGACATCCACTAAAATTGAGTGTTGGGCAGGTTAGGACAGACAAAAGAAAATATTTCTTTACTCAGCGTGTGGTCGGTCTGTGGAACTCCTTGCCACAGGATGTGGTGCTGGCGTCTAGCCTAGATGCCTTTAAAAGGGGATTGGACAAGTTTCTGGAGGAAAAATCCATTACGGGGTACAAGCCATGATGTGTATGCACAACCTCCTGATTTTAGAAATGGGTTATGTCAGAATGCCAGATGCAAGGGAGGGCACCAGGATAAGGTCTCTTGTTATCTGGTGTGCTCCCTGGGGCATTTGGTGGGCCGCTGTGAGATACAGGAAGCTGGACTAGATGGGCCTATGGCCTGATCCAGTGGGGCTGTTCTTATGTTCTTAACTTAGGGTGCAATCCTAACCCCTTATGTCAGTGCTTTCCAGAACTGGCATAGCGGTGCCAATGGGACATGTGCTGCATCTTGCAGTTGGGTGTCACTCACGGAGGCCTCCTCAAAGTAAGGGAATGTTTGTTCCCTTACCTCAGAGCTGCATTGCCCTTATATCAGTGCTGGAAAACACTGACATAAGGGGTTAGGATTGCGCCCTTAATTGCTTAATTATCCACAAATGGGACAGTATTGTTTAAAAAAACTGCACTTTATTCAGAATAGAGATCAACTGCTTTTTAAGTTCATCCACTGGAAGAGGGGTTCCCAAAGTGTGTGCTGCGATGGCTTAGGGTGTCATGGTGTACTCACATGGGCACTGCAAGATGTCGCCCATAGCCCCTTCTACGTGTTCTCTTGGGCACTGCCATCTTGAATCTTGTGAGATCCAAGATGGTGGAGCCTGGCTGAGCTAAGAAGAGGAGGCTGAGGGAGCGCTGTGACCCCAGAAAGTTTGGAAACCATTGCACTAGTGACTTAGCCGCAAAATAAATATAACCCATTCTTCAGTAATCTCCTGACTCCACAACGGGGTCCTGTTAAATGGGCTCAATTAGGAACTGGTGCCCTTAACCCATTTCTGCCCAGACCACAGGTGTACACATTTGGTCCCTGTTTCATATATGTAACACTGGGCAGAAATTGCTTAAATCTTGCAGTCACTGCAGCATCTTTATGCTATACCTGCAAATGGAGACAAGAGGCAGGCAACCCAAGTACAGGACACTGTTCTACAGAACTTTAAAGAAGTTCTGTAGACTTCTCAAGGCTGTAACGCATTCAGTTAAGATCCTTGTCTCTCCAGACATGATGCTTTGACTCTCAAAATGTTCGCATTAGCAGATCCCTTAAATTGTTTCAGTTCATATGAGACCCCATGTCTCTAATTAACAGGATCTAAATTAACATCTTAAGGTATCTCCTGAAGATTCTCACAAGTCACTGCCACCTATTTAGGGCTACATGAACCATTGGGGTGATGGAGTATAAAACAGTTTCTAACTTGATGATTGGTTTTCATCACAGCACATGCAGTGAATTCAAAATGAAAAAAGAGTGAAATTAAGTACTAGAAATTAGCAAAGGGCAGACTGCCAAAATCTGAGTAAGGTTTCAACATGTTGTCTTCTGGTTACAAGTCTCTCTCTCCGCTATTGATCAATGGCTTAGTAAATTCAACCCCTTTTCCACAGATCTGCTCATTGATAGGGATAAGGCCAACAGCCATGTGTAAGTTGTAAGTTATGTCAGAATGCCAGATGCAAGGGAGGGCACCAGGATGAGGTCTCTTGTTATCTGGTGTGCTCCCTGGGGCATTTGGTGGGCCGCTGTGAGATACAGGAAGCCAGACTAGATGGGCCTATGGCCTGATCCAGTGGGGCTGTTCTTATGTTCTTATGTTCTGTTCTTAAGTTATGACATTATTTATACTTAACTCCTCCCTCCTTTGCGGTATTAAGTTCTCTCAGGCAACCAGTAGTGAGAGTAATGGAATAATGGCCATGCATGGGCAGTGGCTGGTTTTTCATAGCTATGCTTTTATCTTGGGATCACTCCCATCCCAGCCTTGTTATACACTGATTTTTTATACATGGGTTTGACTCAACAAGAATGGCCACTGAAAATGAGAAGGAATGTGCTGAAGGGGAAAAATGCATCTCTTTAAAAGCAGTTTTTAAAAACTGCTTTTCTTACTGTTGTAGAGAGATAGTCATGCAAGCGATTACAGGTATAATCTAATTATCCATGGATTTTTCAGTCTTAATGGTTTTTTCCTCCACTTACCTCCACCTGTACTGGCCTCTGGGGGTTGCAGGGAGCCCCACCAACACCACTGCAGGGCTCCCCAAACTTTAGAAAAGTTTGAAAATAACAATCGGAAACCACTTCTGGATTGAAAACCAGTTTCTTTACATACTCCCGCTATACAACTTCCCCAGATAGTCATATCTGCCCTCAATCCGGGCTTTTGAATTTTGTTTCTTTCAATTACAATAATGACGAAAAGCAGCATTCACCTATAGGAAGGTAGCTACTGAGTCAAAGTGAAAATATCAGCTTAGTTGGAATGGCAGCAAAAATTGATAGCTTAGTTCATATCACTCTGCTGCCTTAAATGGTCTTTGCCAGTCACCACTTATGTAGGAGTGGTTTATACATATGATAGTGACACCCAATGCCCTATATGGAAAGGCTTCAGGGTTCACATGGAAATTGTGTGTGTGAACCTGGAGTATACTTGCATCTGGTTATTAATGACTGCTGCACATCTTACAATTGTGATTGCTGTCTGTTGGACATGTAGCCACCACAGAAAACTAGTTCTTCCTAGAGTGCCGATAGGATTCCAAACACTTTGCTGAAATGCTTCAGACAACATCTCAAACTTACACCCTATTAGAACGAAGACTGTTACTGATCTAAGAATTCACAGCAATTTCATCTGCACGTAAATAGTCACCATCTTTGCTCTGAAAGCTAGCTGTATTACTGGGACTCATCTAGCCCAGTAGCTAAGTGGGCCTGAAGCTGCACGTCCTCAGTTCAAATCTCACCTTATCAGCAAATTCACAGGGTAGGCTGAGGCCTCAGCTCCACCATCCATATTAGGGATTTAATCAAATTGGCCTATTGTCTGGAGGCGCTGTAAGGATTGCTGAGATAATGTACGTGAAGTGCATTGAATGCCTGGATTTGTACAGCAAGTCCCCAGCATATATACTGGTTCTGTTCTAGAGATCTCTTAGGGGCCCAGTGCTATCATGCCTATGCAAAAACACCACAATGAGCAGACCACACCTGCATGAAAGCACTGATGAAGTCATCTGTAACTTGGGCATCCATACCTCAGGAAGTCAGTGTACTATGTAAATGCCAAGTGTGGTCAAAACATCATGGTTTTCTACTTGTGAAAAGCCTCATGGTCCTGTTCTCCTCGATTCAACCTGCCTCCTCTTGGAGAACTTCATAAATTTCCTCCTAGGAAATTTACAGGCCTCAGTATGGAGTGTTCAAGGCCAGGGTGAGCCGCTACACACACTGCAAACAGGAAGATGTTGGTGGGCAGTTTTTCTTTTGCACTGCTTCAGTGGAAACCTCTCATTCATGGCAAGAAGCCACTGAGGTTTCCAGGTAGACCAAGTCTGGAAGTCCCTAATCTTTATGAGCCTAAAATATGCACTCTGTGTGAGGCACCAATCAGAAATCTAGGATATTACAAAATGTTAGGAATTAAAGAAAAATAAACAAGCCTTCCCTTCCATCACTCTTCTTTATAAATGAATTCACCAGGAAAGAATTCAGAGGTGGGGGGTGACAGGCAGAGAGGGAAAGAGAACTCTGTGAAACTCAAGGCAGACGGGCAATGAGCAAGAAGGGGAACAGAGAACGGTTCAGCTTAAGAAAACAACATTTTTGTTCTGCAGGAAGTCAAGTGCTCCTTCTCTCCTCCCCTACTGGAGGAGGAAGAGGATTTATTTGGTTTACTTTTTGTTACACCCTATCCTGAATCAGAGTTTCTGCCTGTGTGCTACTCAGGTGTGCCCTCTCTCCAGAGACTTGAGGGCTGTTATACTTTTGAACCACACACAGAGTCCCAGGAGTGGTGGAATTCGTCCAGCGTTCAGATGGAAAGCAGGCCATTTGCCACGCAACCCCCCACCCCCCCCCCCCACACACGAATTGATTTTTAAGTAAAAACCTTGTTTGGATTTGACAAGTGACTTAAGCCTCACTATTCCTGCCATGTAAGTAAAAGAAAACCAAGTAAACTGCATTTACCCAAAAAAAAAAAAAAAAAAAAGCATAGAGAAAAAAGGAATTCATTAGAATTGTTTTTCTCTCTCTATTGATTAAACACCTGCCTCCTCTTGGAGTTTTTATTTGAGAGTTTTCATCAGAGATTTTTAGTTTTGTTCATTTTCTTTACAAACATCTGATAGAACTCCCCTACATTCAAATTTTCCAGTACAGGATGAGTAAACAAAGGTTGCTTACCTACAGCAGAGCTTAATTTTTCTAAATTCTATGCACACAGAACAGTGCACAAAATCCTGAGGCTAACTGCTTTAAACAGAAAAAGAGGTTCTAGCCCTCTTGAATGGAGAAACAACCACGAAACAACACAGGCAAAGAGTTCCAGAATCCAAGGGCTGATGTTTTGTAAACCAGAGCCTTTCCTCATAGTCTCTTTGCCCATTCAATGCCCCACTGTGTAGGTGAAATGGGCAAACTTATTTGATCTGCGAGTTTATGGGTTTGTGTGTGCGTGGAACACTAACAGCAGCAAGAACTTTATTTATGGTCACTAACACATCTATTTTGGCATTAAGGATTCTTCCCCCTATCGACTGGAAGCTCTGTCTAGTCTTCTGCCTAATTTCAGAGCGTTCAGCAGCATTTTTTACAAAAGATTTTGTCCCAAATTAATGAAAATCAGGATTATGGAATCACCTCTTTGCTGCAGACTGACAAAGCTGAAGGGATAAACACAGGTAATATTGCTGCCACCCCCCCCCCCCGCAATTTCATTTATATTCTGCCTTTCTTCTGTGGACCTAAAGGGGGCACCATATAGGATTCCTTGGCAGTCTTCTATCTTGGCTCTTAACAGATCCAGATCTGCCTACCTTCAACCAGGTTGCTGCTTCATGTAGACCTCAGGCAGTGCCCTAAGATCAGGAATGAACGTGACTCAAGACCCATCTCACAAACAGTAAATGGTGGTAAACCTGCTCTACAACTGTATCACTTTAGCCTGCATCTGGGGAATCACATTATTGAGTAACCCTCCATTAAAAAAAAATACATTGGGCCCTTGATATTCATGGGAGATGCATAACGCAGATACCCCCCAGAGATACCAAATGCCACCAATAAATGAATCTGTAGGGGACCCCACGCAGTGCCGCAACTTACCTGTGGGGGGTTTAACCCAGCCCTCTGGAGGTTGCAGGAGGCTTCCCGGCATCCTCAGAACACCTCTGGATGCAATCAGAAGTGGCCAGTGCAAACCGGAAGTACTTTCCAGTTGTGGCTGGGAGACCTTCTGAGGCCCTCCAGCAGCAAGCTTGGCATCTGCGGATGCTCAAATCCACGGATAAGGAGAGCCCACTGTACATTTAAAAAATGCAACTAGAAATGCAACTCTCCATGACGTTTCCATTTTTACATAAGGTAATTGTTTTGTATTGAGGATTTGCTCTCATATCAAAGGTTCTGTCTGCCTCAGACAAGTCTCTAGAAATGAGAGTCTCTAGAAATGAGATCAGAAAGATATAGGGGTTAGTCTATAATTGCTGGCAGCTACCACCCTATAAGCTGTAGGCATTATCTGTATCAACAAAGTTTTGCCATAGCTTTAAGGTTACTCTAGTGAGTTATTGTGCCCCAAAATAATTGCTCCCAAGCTTTCCTGGTTGTATCCTCATTCCTCCCTCAATGATGGAGTTCCTGCCTATCTGATGTCCTTATGAGAACTAGCCTCTCAAATCCAAAGGCAGGTTTTCCATCTGGTCAGAGGACACAACCAAAGACCTTGGCTACACACAATGCCAAACTGCTGTGAGCAGAAAGGTCATTGCGGCAGCAATGGCCAACTGGTGCTCCATTAGCTATATTTTCACTGCCTTGAGCATAAGAAAAGTGGCAGGCAGGCAGGCAGGCAAAAAAGACAGGTGTGCACATAAGTATAGGAAGGATACACAACAGCAATAACAAATGGGGAGGACAAGAGAATGACACATATAGAATGACAGACAAACATTGGGAGGGAAAAGTTGGGTGACCAGGAGAGGTATATGTGAAAGGCACAAGACCACATGAGTGTATGTCACTATCAGCAGTTGATTTGGGACATTTTGTGGTGAAGAAAGGGCACTCTGAATCTGCATTCCTGGGCACTGTGGAGTGCACAGATGAATCCAATGGGTGCCAAAAACATTCAGCTCCTGATGCGTGAGAGGATTACCACACCTGATTGAGATCATACATCAAAGGATGGCATTGGTCAGATGGAATCTGGAAATTTGAAAAGCTAGTTATTCACTAGCAGACTGGCAGCTCAATCCTAGGCATGTCTACTCAGAAATAAGTTCCACTGAGTTCAGTGGGACTCCCAGAGAAGTGGGTATAAGATTGCAGCCTAGCAATGCAATCTTAAACCTGATTACTCAGAAGTCCCATTTAGTTCAATGGAGTTTCCTCCCAGTAAGCATACATTAGATTACAAGCTTACATCTCTTATGTTTATTCTGGAGTCATACAGTGTAGAAGTCTAGATTCTCCCAGTGTAGATCCATCAACCAAGTAATGAATACCTGTAACATACACCATCAAATGAGTCATGGAATATGGCATCTCTAAATATACTGGAACTAGGCTTAAGAAAAACATCTCAAAAGTTGAAGGCCAGAACATTTTATATTGTACCAAGAACATTACAATGAGACAAACTGAGTCTGGAAGCAATCCAACTACATAGCCATTGCCCCACTTCAAGGGACCACCCTAGAGCAAGATGCCAAGGTAGTGAATCATTCTAAATGCCAGGCTAAACACATCAAAACAGAACACTATACTCACTAGAAGAAAGCAAACATTGTGCATCATGCCAGTGATAAAAAGATTACAGCAAATGTACGTATAAGTAAGGAGAGGACTTGGGTATTTTGAACCATCTGGAATCTGAGAGCTTGAAGAGGAGGAAAGTAAAACAATCAAGAGCCAAGGCTTTTCTTAGTTCCCCAATTAAGCTACCACTGGACAGTTCTTAAAGTCTCAAAAAATTGCTAAGGAGTCTCCATATGATGCAGCAGATCATGACAAAAGAGAGCACTTCAGGCAAGCCAGTTTGGGTTTCTAAAAAGGACAGAAGCAGTAAATTTTAACACATTTCCACCTCATCTTTCTTAACTCAATAGGACAATCCAAGGTAGCTCACAACAACAAAACAAAACCAACAGAACATCAATCCCAATAAATAAAACAACAAATCTAGAATACCCTTTTGTACTGTTAACCAACACCTCATCGGTGACTGATTCTTGTGCCTTTGCCTTCTTGTTGATCTGCAGTCACACTTCCCAAGTCTTACTACTTCAGGATCTGAGTATTTCCCCTGCTTCAAATATGTAAGTGTTCATATATACCTCATATATATGTGCACACATAACCTTACATGAAGATTCTCCTCAACCTGAAAGTGTTACCAAGGGAATTATTCTGGTATGGGGAAATTAATAAATATTTGTCTCTAGAAGACACCAGGGCAGTGACGTTGCTAGGGGGTGTATGGGCTGCACCAGGTGATGTGCACATCAGGGGCTGGGCCCCACTACTGGCTAAAAAAATTTTAATCAGTACTTTCGAATAATACCATCATGTTATACATCATTTGATGTGTAATTTCATGAAGAATGCACTGAAATAAACCATACTGAAATATGTCTAGTCTATCAAAGGTTATAGCCAAAAAACCAGTGGGGCAGGGCAATGGTACATCACCATGCCCACTGCCCAAGGCACCGCCCTGTCTGCTGCATGGAAGGAGTTCCATTATGGGGGTGACGTGCTGGCCACCAGCACTGGGTGACACAAACCCTAGCAATGCCACTGCACCAGGGGACCAGCCCTTGCTGCAGCTTCCAGGAAAGGAAGAATTAAAATGAAGTACACATCTGTTTAATAAAGATTGGGTACAGATCAGCATAATGCAGAGAATCCAACTCCTTTAAGAAAAGGAGACCAAGAGAAAGACTGCTTCCTGCTCAAAGATCACAGATCTTTCAAATTAAGGAATAAATATAAAATGCACCATATTGGTAACACAATTTATAGCAAACTATAAATACCCGGATCTATTGTGATTGGGTAGGCTTGCGGGGAACTCTGAACAGCGTGGAGACCACAATTTGACACAACACACAGAGTTGTTGCACCAAGATAGAGCAACAGGGTCTTTGTCACGATTTGGCTGGTAAACCTATTCCTGGATTCAGACCTGGTCATGATGACACAAGCCCTGGTTACATTAAGACTAAATCGCTGCAATACGCTTTATGTGAGGCTGCCCTTGAAAACTACTCAGAAGTGTCAACTAGTTCTACTACAAAGCTACCACAGCCAGCTATATGGAGTACGTCACTCCACTGTTGTTCCAATGTCATTGACTGCTGGTTTGGTTCGGGGCACAATTTAAGGTTAAGGACATTACCTTTAAGTATGTTGTGATAAAAATCCTTGAGTTTGCCCAATATTCTGCACATTTCTATACCTACACCTTTTTTATTTAAAAAAAACCTACATGCTTCTGCAATGCCTCAACGTTCTAAAAATCAGTCCTCTAATAAACCTTGTCTTTTTTTTTTTTAATCAAGTCAAGCCCACTTGGAAAGGTAATAGGGTGGGAAGGCATGCCCTAACTAGATCAGCAAAACTGGGTTTTCAAAGGGCATGCACAGAACTGCTCTTGGTCATTCTTTTGGTTCATTCATTGAGGCACCATGTCTGTGCATCAATGAAAGAACTCACACACTTCTTGAAGGAGTGTAGGAACACACTTTTTCCTTTTATCCTTTTATCCCAGGCAACATAAGGATCCAAGGATAGGTAACATTCAGTTAACTTGCATTCAGGGATTTTCTTTTGTTTTCAACTAGGATCCTAAGCTCTGTGCCAACTTTGCCAAACCTGTTTTGGGATAGTCCTGCTTTCTCTTATGCGTCTTGTGGTTTTATCATATGCATTTCTCCCCCCCCCCCCCCATTTCTTTGACTTGCCTTTTTTATTCAGCATTTTATTTCCATCACTACTATAAATATAATTATATTTCTTTTCAACAAAAAATAAGTTTTAATCAATGTTTAGTTACCTTAGGGTCCAAACCTATCCAACTTTCCAGCACTGGTGCAGCTGCTATGCAGCCCATAGGCAAGGGAACAAACATCCTCTTACGTTCAGAAGGCGTCTGTGACTACCCCCCCCCCCCCCGCACTGTAGCAGGATGCGGTGAACACCCTGTTGGCAAGGATGCATCGGCACTGGAAAGTTGAATAGAATTGGGCCCACAATCAACTGCTTAAAACCAGTAGACTGAAGGGTTAATCAGACGGCATTTTAATCAAACTCCTTTTTACTACCTGCTCACTCTCAGTTCCTTCTGGGTTGCCACACTTTCCCAGACTGCTCAGTCTTCTCTGTTGTTTGGTTTTTGCACCAGGTTTTGGGAACACAGATAAGGGAGGTAAATTTCCAAGGTGGCCTCTAGCTAGCTTTCTCCCCATCTTGGTAGTGGCTGTGGAGAACTGCTGAAATTTCCCTCCAGATCACCAAATTAGGAAAAAAGTTGGAAGGGTTGTTGCTAACTGCTAGGCATTGGACCTGCTTTGCCTTCTGTTCACCCATTCCCTATTCCACCACAACCCTAAAGAGTTTAAGGCCAAGATAATTTGATCACCTCCTCCCATATTGTTCTGTCCAGCCTCAGAGGGCTTTTTTTGGGAGAACTTCCATCATAAATTTTCTTTAAATCACTTTTGCATTTGTTCAGTCAAGTATTTGATTTGCTCTCCGTGATGTGGCTCTGATGTTGCCAGCCTCTCTTTGGTTTTCTTATACTTTGTTTTGTATTTATCGATTCAACTGATAAGTTGTTTTGTGCATTAAAAATAAATAAATATGAAATAATAACACAAATATATGCCCATAAAAGTTACTCTTCACAAGCCAAAGGCCCAGCCTGGACCAGGACTTTATTCTCTCCTTGTACAGACAAACCTGACAAGGTAACACACTAATGGCTAGAAATACGTTTTGTATAGCTAGTAAGTGTGGCAATCTCAGGGGCATTTCCTCCCATACTACCATTCACTTCCAGCATTGGATTACTGCATACCCATGTGCTGCTATAACTTGGGATTGCAACAGGATGTGGGCTGGACAGGCTGCTGGAGGAAAGATGATACGGTTACATCAAATCCATTGCAAACATGCAATTCTGACCATTTATGTACACTTGAAGATGGAAAGTTGGTCTGTAACTGTCAACTGCTTACCTATAGACCAGGAGTGGCCAAACCCTGGCCCTGGGGCCACTCGCGGCCCTTGAGGACTCCCAATGAAGCCCTCAGGGAGACCCCAGTCTCCAATGAGCCTCTGGCCCTCCGGAAGTTTGTTGGAGCCCACACTGGCCCGACGCATCTGCACTCAGCATGAGGGTGACTGTTTGACCTCTTGCGTAACCTGTGGGACGAGGGCTCCCTCCACTGCTTGTTGTTTCACGTCTGTGATGCAGTAGTGGCAGCGAACAAAAGGCCAGCCTTGCTTTGTGCAAGGCCTTTTATAGACCTTGAGCTATTGCAAGACCTTCATTCATTCATATAAGTTCCACCTCTAGTATATTAATTTATGTAAACTTATGTAAATTTATTCAAATTTTAAATGTAATTAATTTTTTTCCCCACCCCCCGACACAGTGTGGCCCTCTTGCCAAAAAACTGTGGACACCCCTGCTATAGGCAATGAGAAGGCCATCTGTACCCCTCTCTTGAACAAGCCATGGGAATGGCTAGTACCAAACATTTCAGAGCAAGACACCTTGGAGTGAAAGCAAGACTTCAGATCTTTCATTTGCTTTTGTTTTGGTGTTGTGTAAATGCGACCACCAGAACCGGAGAAGACAGATGCAACTCCCTACACCAACTTGAACCACAGTTTTAGTAAACAGTTGCTCTGTTTTGAAAATGGCATTCATTTGATTCATGTAACAATAAAAACATTTATATAATACTTTCTGAGGGTGCAAAATGCTTTCATGTATTATTTTAACTTTTTTGTCAAAAATAAAGTAATTCAATGAGGGCTAATGACATGCATCTTTCTGCCCTTTTCTCCCTGTTCTCAACTCTGGAGTCTTATGGCCCAGTCCTATCCAACTTTCCAGCAGTAATGCAGCCGTGCCAGTATGGTGTGTGCAGTATCCTGCAGTGGGGGGCAGTCACAGTGGCCTGTGGCTGCATTGGTACCTGAAAGTTGGATAGGATTGGGTCCGTAGACTCCCTATCTCCATCCTATGGATTTAAGAACTGGAAAATCCTGTATTAGAACAGAGAGAAGAACCATCAAAGCTACATCATCCCATGTACTAAATACATCGACTAGTCATTCATATTCATAAAATTCCATGGAGAGTGGAAGAGAATAATGCTATACCCCCCACCTATGGCAATATTCACCATTTAGAATCACTACTTGTATAAAAATGGGGGGGGGGAGGGGAGAGGAACAACACTGAGCTCAGAATCCATGAATATTAACTGGAGCCCTTACTTTCTAACGTGCACTAGGGATTTTCTTTTCCAGCTGCTTATTTTGTTTTATTCAAACAAAACACACAAGCATTAATTTTAGTTGTATTTAATTGAATAATTTCCCAGGAGAATAGTTCAGGAGAGTTTTAGAGCAGCTTGTTTCCAAAACCCATTACTGACTGGCATATACCACAGCATCTGCGCGCCAACCAAAATAGGATGCTTTAATGTTACTGGAACTGCTTTCATTCCAGATGTGTTGAGAAGTCTTGGTGATATAATGCAGGCAATAGCTATATTTACACAAGGTAATATTTTGAGTATCCTTTTCCAGTTATCTGGGATAAGATAACAGCCCCCTTAATTGGAAGCATTTGAATATAAAGCAAGGTCACTTGTTTCTCCCCCTCATTTTTAATGAAGGTTTTGCTTGCTTTCCTTTGGATTAAAATTGCATGCGAAGTGGACCTACGGCTAGCAAAGCAGCGGTTAATAAAAACATGAACATCTGCAGTCCCGAAAGCTTTCATAAGCATTAGGAAACAACTCATTTTACCCAATTTGTGGGGCAAAATGTTGAGGCAACTTCTATCTTACATAACTTCTCAACATAAAGCATTAAGATGCAAGACAGAAGGAGAATTGGGACTGCAATATTGCAAAAAGCTGTTTCAGCACTTGTTGGGGGGAAAAAAGCTAAGAGTTCTCCTACTTCTAAAACAGAAGACTACTTGACCAAGGTGAGGCAGATTTCAGCCTTCTGAGATACAACTGAAAATGAGAGGATTGCAGCTATATTTCTGTTTACCATAATTCCTTACCATAATTCTAGATCAAAATGGAACATATGATCATAAACACAGAGTTAAAAAATTCAGATCATTCAAAATACTAACTTATTTTCAAATCTGTTATGTTGTGCTCAAAATGTACCACACAGTATATTTTCCTATGATGTTGGCAACCTTCAGTCTCGAAAGGCTATGGTATTGCGCTCTGAAAGGTGGTTCTGGAACAGCATCTAGTGTGGCTGAAAAGGCTGATTCGGGAGTGACAATCCTTTCCATACTGGGAGCAAGTGCAGTCTGTCCCTGGTCTGTCTCCCTGGATATGGGCCTTCCTTCTTTGCCTCAGTCTGTTGGCCAAGTGTCTCTTCAAACTGGGAAAGGCCATGCTGCACAGCCTGTCTCCAAGCAGGCCGCTCAGAGGCCAGGGTTTCCCACTTGTTGAGGTCCACTCCTAAGGCCTTCAGATCCCTCTTGCAGATGTCCTTGTATCGCAGCTGTGGTCTACCTGTAGGGCGCTTTCCTTGCACAAGTTCTCCATAGAGGAGATCCTTTGGGATCCGGCCATCATCCATTCTCACGACATGACCGAGCCAACGCAGGTGTCTCTGTTTCAGCAGTGCATACAAGCTAGGGATTCCAGCACGTTCCAGGACTGTGTTGTTTGGAACTTTGTCCTGCCAGGTGATGCCAAGAATGCATTGGAGGCAGCGCATGTGGAAAGCGTTCAGTTTCCTCTCCTGTTGTGAGCGAAGAGTCCATGTCTCGCTGCAGTACGCTTGCATCATATTATAATTTGCTGTAAGCCAAATGCCATTTACCATAAAAATCACTGCCTTGCTACTAAACAAAGACCTGGTACCCCTTGGTTATTTTCATTTGTGTCATTTAAAAATAATCTTGCAAGGTTTATTGAGAACAGCTGGTTCCACTATATTAATATTAATTTGCATTCATCTTAAACTGAAGAAATAAACCAGCAGTGTTCCTTCTGTGTCTTTGAAGTGTCAATTTTTTAAAAGCCTTTTCTGAATTTGAGCAGAGGCCTAATCGTTCCCAATATGAACAAAGGAAGACGTATTTAAGATGACATGTATGTACTGTTTATGCACAGTGCAACACTGGTCAGTGGCAGCACATGATAGATTGGATAGGGGTGGAACCTCTCAGATTGCAGGTCAACAGTAAAGGTGTATTTAAAGTGTGTGGGCTAGCTGTTAGCTTAGAGTACACCTTGTCCAGCTATGTGACTGCTGAAGATTTTTACGTAAGACAAGGACTTGTGACAAGAGAGGACAAACAGGATAGAGTATCCAGAAAAGGAAAACATTGAGAACCTTTAATAGGTCCTACACCTGTCAGAAGATTGCTGACTATAGACAAACTCCCCTTGAGGGGCATGGTTTCCTACGACTATTCTGCATTAGAAGCTGCCTGGTGTCATTCATATACCAAATGGAGAAGCATAACCCAACAGTCAGACTTGACACCATTATATACCAACTGAGGCCATCTATGCTAAACTTATAATAAAAGCTGCAACTATTTGCTTCTCAGCTCTCCATGTATAGTCTCTCTGACCCAGTAAGGAAAAACAAAGCAAAAACAAAAAACCAAACACACACACAGCAGCTGCAACACAGGCAATTTCAGTTAGATTATTTAGAAAAGCCAAAGGGATTTAGTTGCTCAAACTCCACTAAATCTAAATGCGATGTGGATGCCATAGTTTTGACTATGTTCTGCTTCAAGCATCACTTCCCAAAAATTGGTAGGTGAAACCTATTCTGATGAAAAACAAAATTAAACAAAGTTTAACTTTGGAGATAACTTTTCATGAAATAGTAGTCGATAGTTCACAAAATGATCTAGATCAGTCTTCAACTTTTTTCATGCCACAACCCAAATAATGAGACTGGGGACCCACAGTTGGTTCCGCCCCCTCCTGGGACCCAATCCACCCACTCCCTGTCCCCATCTCTGCCCACACCCCATCTTTGTTACAGTTCCATCCCAGCACTGTTTACTGTAACCAAATATTCTTATTAGAGAGCAAAAAAAAAGTTACCATGAAGCTTGGCACTAGTGAAAGCTATGTTAGCACAACTGCAAAGAACCTGAGCAGGATTGGGACACAATTGTCTGGTCCCTGAAAGTGTTCACCAGATACCTTCCCCTTTTCCTGGTGGTCTTCAACCATTTTCATTCCTGTAAGTTGCCGCGACCCCACAACTAAGGCTTCGTGACCTCAATAGGGTCTCGACTCCAAGGTTGAAGAACACTGATCTTCACTGATCTAGACCAAACTGTATAAAACAAAGGAGAGTGCCTTGTAATGTAACTTCTTTTGAAAAGAAAAGAAAAATCTGTCTTGTAGGCAGTGTTTGACAGCAGATCAGAAAGCAGGAGGGATATATTTTTCTTCCAGTAGTTACAGCTTCTGCACAATTCTTTCCCATCTACAGCTTCAGTACTCAGAATCTTTCATCATGTCCTACTTGACTACTAAAGTCAGTCTTTGTAAAAACGTCCAAAATGGCTACACTTTTGAAACTGGACTAAATTAACTAAACAAATTTAGACATGTGTTTCTCACACATCCTTTATTCAGACCACATAATTTGCATTTCTCATTACAACTTAAATCCTGGTAAGAGTAAGGAATGAGATGTATACATTTATCCCTTAGCAGGATTATGCAATTCATTTTGAAATCATTTCACCTGCCTGGTAGAGAATCCTTCACAAAGTATGAAGAACGCTGGCCTCAGTGCCAATACAGGCATGAACTTCAATAGGCAACGAGAGACTCAACCTAATAAATTCTCCCTGTAGTTCTGAGCCGCTGGCTTTTCTGAGAATATATCATCAGTGAAAAGACCATTAGAAAACATTCACTGGTCAGCAGGACACAGATGTGCAGTCCTTTGCTTGACCTGCCTTGGCATTGAATGATGATAGCAGTACATTGATTGATAACTCAAAAGACAGGAATCTGCTGCAAGACAAAAAACCTAGCCACATGGGAGCACAGCAACAGCATCCAAACAGCTTGCAGGCAGTTTAGCTGGCCTAGATCTGAAAACATTATTTGATCCAGTGTAGCATTAAGTCATTGATCAGAGGGTAATACTACTCTCTCCATCAAGGAAAAGTTACTGCAACAAACAGGCTGTGCTAGAAGAAAAGCCACATTACACATTATCTAAACACTTTTACATTTAAACTGATGAGGGCATGTTTCATTGATTCTGCAAAGAGCCAATGTAACCAGGTAGAAGGCAACTAAAAATAACAGAATTCCAGAGAAATCAGTGGAAAGCTAAGACTGGACAAAACCCCCAAATCTATGCACGCACAAGAGGATTTCTCTCTATAAAAATGTGTTACACCTAGCTTGATAGGGTATTTCCACACCACACTGAAAACTGAAATATAAGATACACATACTTCAGGATATCCAGATTACTCATAAAATCTGAAAGGACACTCATAGTTCTCTCTCAAAACATGGGATATAAAGTATGCACTGTCAATGAAGTACAGGCAAAGGCAAAAGTGGACGAGAAAGGTAAGAGATACACATGAACTCAGATAGGGGGTAAGAGGGATTGGAAGAAGCACCCTTGAATGAATGTCTGAAAGTGGGACACGAATTAATTGGGTAACTCCCAGGTAACTGGGTGCTAAATTGCAACCTCTATCAATGACTACATAATAGGTTTTCAAACTTAGTAAATGCTGTCAAATGTTGCTGTGCTTGCTGTCAAAGATAAGCTGGCAGCAATGACAGCCAGATATTGTTATCACAGATGGAAAAATGGAATATTTGGAATTGAAAAAGGTAGGAAGAGATAGAACCTCTGGCACTTGAATTATAAGAAGTTATGAAAACATGCAGAAAATTTAATGCAAGAGGACAAGGGACATTCCATTTATATTTGTGCAACAGTGCTGCTATTTGGGATCTACTCCCAGCAAGGATTCCCTTAACTGTGGTGGCAGTCAGTGCTATACCTCCAATGTACCACTTGTTATGGTCCTTTTGTACCTTACAGGTTGCAACAAGCCATTGCTAACATTATGCTTTATTTTTTTAGAAAGACTAACTAATTGTCCAAAGCAAAATCTTGCCTTTTTAAAACAACAACAACAAATTTGTGCTGTATACAAAATTTCACTATTTCATTTTGGTCTATGAAGGAGTCACTCATCAGAATTTGCATTATACCAGAAGATAACTCAACTCAAAGCTTCCAAAGAAAAGTTCAGCCATTAACATTTCTTTAGATTTGTGTGTTTGATACATGGAAGGCATATTATACATTAGATATTTGGGCTCAGATTTAGAAAGATGTGTGCATGTATGCATGAACACTGATTTTCTAGTGGCAACCACTCACACCCAATAGGATGCTCTGAAGGCTTTTCCAACCTTCAGAAAAGGCTTTTCAAGATACTTTTCAAGCTGAAAAGTTGTATGTTATGTTTCTTCAGTATCTCTAAAGGAAATCTATACTGAGATTTTGTAATATTTTGCAGTAATTTGTCAAAGTGTAGCTGATCAACCACCTAAAATTCTTTAATCTGTTGACAATCCCATTAAAAATTAAATGGAAAGATTAAGCTACTGAAACTGCATAGCCACTCTTTTGCAAAGACCTAATCTGACTGTTTAAAACTGAGAGGAATCTGCCTTTAGCACAACAGCAAGATCCTTTGGAATCCATATTATACCAACCTCTGCAAAAACAAAAAAAAAGTACCTGCTTGCAACTCTATAACCTTTAAAGTAGGGTAAGCTGCTTCCTAGTCCCTGCCTTTTATGCACTTTGCTTTTGAACTCATAAAATTTGGAAAGCTTATCTCTTTTGTGGAAAGGGAAACCACCTTCACCACCATTACAGGGTTACCACTTTGAGACAGACTATTAAAAACTGAGAGCAACACGTTGATGAATAAAGCCTGAGAAAACATAATAGGATGTAACCCAGAAACTCATGAAATAGATAAAAAGAGCCACTGTATAACTTCATGGTTCTAATACATGTTAGGATCTTAAGGGACTGAATCAGAGTCAGGAAACATTGGTAGCTGAGCTTCTGATCACCTAAGAATTTGCTGCTGAAATTCTTTCATCTTTTAGCCAACAAAAAGTCACAAAAGTTTGATGCAATGATACATTCCCTCTCATATGAACATTCAGATTTCGGAGTCTTTCTTCCACTACTCACACTGGAAACCTTATTAGAGATGGTAACTATGACTCCCACCTGTGTCCTGGTGTTGGTCATAGTCACACAAGTGGTGGCCCTTTATTTGTGGCTGCATTCTGTATACTTTAATGTTATTACACCATTCTTTGATTTTAGGATTATTGCAGTTTATATTTTGTTCTTTTTCTTGCATTTTACTGGTTTTTCCTCTGCTGTATTCCCTCCATTTATTTGGAGGGAAAGGAGATATAGAAATCATTTAAATAAATACTTTATGTAAAAATAGTGTATGTTTTAGCCATGGGGCTCCAATCCACTTCAGTTTTACAGTTCAATATTCAGTGCTGAGCAAGATGTGCTGCGTTTTTAAAAAGTTAGTCTAGAAACAGTAAGTTCAGTGCTTCAAATACAATTTTTAGCTTGCAAAGAAAAATTGCACATACCCAATCTAATCTTTCATTTTCTCTTTAAGAGAAAGGTTTGACATCTGGACTGACAATCTGCATTCCAAAGTTTTAGCCCATCACAAATTGAAACAGCTGAGTTATAAATCTTTAGGAAGAGAATTGGTCACGGAAAACAGAAAACATTTACTTAAAACAAACCTAGCTTGGCAAGAAGATAAAACCCATAAAGCCAACTTTTCCTGGTATACCCTCTCTAGACAACGTCAGCAAATAAATCTTGCTCCAGAAAATAAATCCGGAATCCAACATCAGTAAAACAACATCAGATCTCATGAAGTCCGTGTCTTATTTTTAATTCACAACAGTTTTATAATACAAAAACATGACAGAAATCTCTTGAATACCACAACTGATATTCTTCCTCATCCTTACTTCCATGTTATACTGTGTATGTTGACAATTTCCCAAGAGACCTTCCCCAAGTTTTACAGCATGAAGTACAGTCATGTCTAAAAATACTACATGAGCAGGGTTCAAACAAGCAGGATCAAAACCTTGAAAACTAAAGACCTAGGAGAAGCTTGATGGTAAGCATGTCTATCATGGAAACAGCAACATACACTAACCATTCCCTTGAGACTATTTAGAAAGTGAAATGTTAAGAGCACTCCTCTGCAAAAGTATACTGTAGCATATATTCCTGAAGTGCTCAATGAAGCCAAGTATTCATCACCCACGACCCTGGCTCTCAGGAATGGCAACTTCTCCAGATATTCAGTTCCACTGGAATGATGAAACCAGAACTACTAACAACAGCATGGCTTGGGATAAGACAGCTGCAGGGAAACACAGAAAAGAAATCCCATTGATGCACTAGAACAGCAGCATGACAGCCAAACGTTTCTGGTAATGTTGTAAAGAGTTATTAAAATGCTTTTAAATCAATGCACTATTTAGCTAGACTTTACACTTGCAGGATTCAGCTAAAAACACTGTTCTTTCCATTATGACTTTCAAACTACTTGATTCACTCCTGTGCACCATTCTGTTATTAAAATGAATGTTGCATGGAAAAGAACATGGAGCTAAACACTGAGCTTGGTGCAACATGGAAGTACTTTATCAGAAATCAATTTAATTGATTGCAGAATGACTTCAAGGATACTAATGAGCCTTGAGTTTAGAGTGATCTTAGGCTTAGATAACAGTGGCCACTCCCACCAACTCCTGATGTTTGATAGAAATGCATTAGTATCCTTGAAGTCATTCTAGAGTCAATATTCACAACGTGTCATCACTTTCATAAAGCAGAATCAATCTCTGCTCATTCTGCAAGATATACCGAACTCTTGCCAACTTCATGCATTATTGAGACAGAACACAAACATTTGCACATTACAAATACCATTCAATTTAAAGACCGCCCAAGTGAATAGAGATTCTTACAGTTTCTTGTGTGGGATCAGCAGAGGTAAACTGTTGCAAGCTCAGGCAATTTCTTTTCATGGGATACAATATACTGTTTAGAATGCAACCCTTTGAAGATAAATGGGAAGAAGTAGAGAGGGGGTGGGCTGTTTTGTGCAATCTTTTTTGTAGAACAAAAGGTGATGCAATCAGTTTGAAGCACAAATTAAGAGGTGATCTCATCGGGCTGTTAACTAAAAAGCAAGATCATCCCATGCAAGAAGATGTGCTGGTTAAATACCAGCAGTTGGTCGTTGAGTGACATTACCATTAACAAAGTATAAATGCAGGCTTAATTACACAGGCAGAACATGGTGCACAGACTTCAGACATCTGCAAACAGTTCAACCACACTGCACCATGGAATTTCAGACTAGCATCTCACACTTTCCCAGTTTATACTGAAACTAAGGCATGCCTTGCTACTGTACTTTTAGAAATACTGTCAGTTTTATGAATTCATAGAACAAAGATGCCTTGTAAAAAAAGAGCAAGCAGCCAATGCATGAGAAAAGAGATGACACTTTCAAGTTTTTTTTGTTGTTAAAAAAGAACTGGGACTTTTAATTTTTTTTTTAAAAAGGCTAAAGTATTTGATGTTGGGTTTATTTGCTACTTAGTGAATCCAGCAGTTTGGCTCCAAAGACCACAGAAGACCTCACACTTAACCACAGCCCATTCCTTCCTTATAAAAAAAATCTTTTGTCATTAAGACACATTTAAACTAAAGTTTTATGAACTACTGTATACATTCTCAGTGTCAATGGTATCAAATTAAGATGAGTGTATCTTCTCTCTCCATTGGAAGAATCAAAAGTGGAGAATGCCACTAGAATTGTTTAGTGAAGAGAACTGCACTTGATTGTGACAACCTGCCCCATGCAAAGAAGCAATGCTTGGTCCATGCTGCATTCCATTTAGGCAACTGGAGAACTCCCAATATGGAAGCCAACCAACCCCTTCCAAATTATTTCTAGAAACAGATCAGTGGGGTGGAGCAATACCATGCATCCACTTTCAATACTTTTGGCCATCATACCATATTTTCATGTTAGTGCCCCTACATAAACTGTATTGAAAAGCACTCTGAAGCAGGTCACTGAAATGTCTTCTCAGCTATACACAAGTGTCTGTGCATCTTTTTATACTCAATACAGTACTCATTTTATCTACTTCATAAATTAAACTCAAAAGACTAAACTTACTATTAGTTAGCTGAAGGAGAAAAGTAAAAATTAAAAAGACTCACCATTTCATATTTCGAAGTCTTAAGTGTATAATATCATCATCATCATCATCATCAACTTTATACCGTACCTTACTCCCCAAAGTATAATAGTGACTGCACCACATAATTCTCCTCAAAACATCAAAAAACCCACTGACATTGTTCCCTTACCTTGAGGAGGCCTCCACGACTGCCCTCTCACAGCAGGATGCAGCAAGCATCTCACTAGCATGGCTGCATGAACCATGTAAGGTTGGATAGGACTGGGCCCCGAGTTTGACTAAAGAATTGAAACTAGACATCATGAGACTGGGACTGTCAATTTACAAGACTGGCATATGGCTCAAGCAGAGAGACCTGGATTCCCTCAAAGGTGGACTTTCTTTGGCAGTCATAAGGTTATTTACTTGGTTCCACAGCACAGTAGCTTTCCGTGCCTTCATCCATCCTGATATGAGGTACATAGCACAGGGTACACTCCTTGGAATATCCTCTATTGTAGCTCTTTGGGCACATGATAGAGAGCTGGAGTCCCCAGACTCCTTCTAGTCATATAATCTTTGCTTCACATTAGCAAAGCTGAAGCAGTCCTCCATAGTTTAGACAGCTTATACTAGGTAACATAAGAATGCAACCATATCAAGACACTTTGGTTTCAAAACAGAATTACTAGAAAACAGAAGGTTTACACAAATGACAAAACTTTTGTAAGGAGACAGAGCAAGCCATCACTCGTTCCCAATTTTCTACACTTTGACATGGCTAAAGAATTAGAGGTGAGATTTGAAGCAAAGCAATTAATTTTTCTTTAACATCATCATGAATGTCTAAAGACAGAAGTTCAGAGAAGCTCTTCTCTTATTACTGACTGTGTGGATCATACAGACTGCATATTTTTGAACCTCATGTCTCCTATGATCAGTAAAGAATAAATGTTCACCTGTCTTGCAAATAATCATTTGCAAACATTCAGGAAGAACATTATTCCAACAGGTGGGCCAAATCTTGAGTCTCCTGCTAATAAACAGATATGATTAATGGCCACATTGCTTCATTTTACTGACATCTGACTGCTTATTTCTTAGGAGCATTACTGTGGTTCTCACAGAGCTGTTCCCAGCACTCAGCAAACTATTCATAGCAGCTGTTATGTGAAAATTTAAAGAGCATATTTTCAATAAAACAAGAGGGATTTTACCTTTGTGTCAGAAATGATAAATAGTTTCCAGTGAGTTTTTGCTGAGAGCCTGGACACTAATGTCACGCCAGTGTTAAATGGGACTATTGTGGGAGAGAAAGTATTGCTGTGTACTTGGCCCAAGTGGGGAATACTGCAGTACCACAAAAGTGACAGTAGTCCCTACACAACCAACCAGCAACCAAAAGAGCCTTTTGGCTCTTCCCCCATTCAGTCAGCTTATATGGAGCCAGTGCTCAACATGTCGCGCTGCCTCCGTCTATATGGTAAGCAAAAAAGAAACGCAAGCTAGGCATGGTTTATAAAAGGAAAAGAGATGGAAATGATTATCCCGCAACATATCCAAGATGCATCCTTCTAGTCATGCCAGTGGCATGAAATGCAAGGGCAAAATTTCTGGGTCAGAACCAAGCAAATGACTGAGTAAATGACCCAGCTGGAACCTGAAACGGAGGCACTGATGCACACCCTCTTCCTATTGGATGCACCTGGGAGAGAACACATTGAATCACAGAAGGGACATACAAGATCATCAAGTCCAAACCCCTGCTAATTCAGGCTGTCCACAACTACAACATCCCTGACAGGTGGCTACCCAGCCTCTGCTTAACCTCTTCCAACAATGGAGAGTCTACCACTTTCAGAGGCACTGTTCCACTGCTGAGCAGTTTGTGCCATCAGGATGTACTTCCCAACACTTAATTGAAATCTCTCTTGTAACTTACTCATTTATCCTGGTCCCACCCTCAAGAACAAGCAAAAAACAAATCCACCCCATTTTCCACATGACAGCCCCTCAAACATTTATAGATAGTTATGCCCCCAATAAACCTTCTCCTCTCCAAACTACACATGCCCAACGTCTTCAACCCGACTTCCTCGGTGGCGGCATCCAGCTTCATTTTCCTCCTCTGGACCTGCTTTAGTTTATCAACCATCTTAAACTGCAGCACCCAGAACTGGACACAATATCACAGGTGAGTTCTGACTAAAGCAGAACACAGCGGTACCATTCTCACAATGTCAGTGCCATACTTCTGTTGATACAGCCTACAATCACATTTGACTTTTTTGCAGCCATGTCACACTGCTGGTTGAAATTTAGCTTGCCATATATTAAAAAGCCCAGATCTTTTTCACAAGTACTACTATTCAGGCAAGTATACCAAATCTCTCTCTCTCTCTCTCTCTCCCCCCCCACACACACACACACAGACACACCCCATCTACAAGAGATTACTGGATAAACTGCCTGACAGCTTCTGGTCCCAAGAAATGGACTGACTGGCTTCTTAGGAACAATGGAATAATCTCCCTAAAGTAGATGTGGAATTAAGGACACTCATTACTTATAAGTGAAAGATTACACTCTAGTGTGTGTATAGGGTGTATGGGGTGTTCAGGAAGGGGTAGTACCTCTGCTGTAGGGGCATGTCACGTCCTTTTAGGGCAGCTCGTCCACCTTTGGTCCCCACCTGTCACTCAGCTCTCACCTGTGGTTCCCAGTCGCTGTAACATGCGCAGCGGCCACACCCCGGGCAACAGCTTTGACAGGCTGGCCAAACCAGGTTGAAGGTAGCCATCGGGTCATTGACCTTTGGCGAGATTGGGACTTGTCTATCCCAAGCATGTGAAGACAGACTCCAGTGGATTGAGCGGATGAGACCTACTAGAATAGGACCAACAGTCACAAAGGCGGTTTCTGCAAGCGATGTGGTATGCCAAGAACACAGAAAGACACGAAAGACGCCTGGTCAACCACTGTGCCCAGCCCATCTCCAACTGTCTCGACTTTTGTCCTGCCATTGGAGCAAGATGGAATCTGGGAAGAGAGAGTGAGGCTGACTATGCGCACCTCTCCCTCACTTTAATCCAATTCACGAGCAAGTCTTGACATCCCAGATGTCACTCCTGAGGGCTGGGGGATAAGAATAGGCCCTCAGTTTGGCTGTACTTGTCATAAGAGACGACTAAACAACAACCGGGTAGATGGGACTCGATAGCCTGGGAAGGCAGCTCATCTGAGAGAAGGAAAACTCTGATCCCAAACCTCCACTGCCTTGTAGCTACATCCAGTTATGGAAAAGGCTTCAGGAGTCAACCTCGAGGCAAAATCTGGAGCTGGAGTCTCTGAGGCAGTTCATAGCTGAACACAGTCATGTTCTGGCAACTCCTGCAACGCCGCTGAAACCAACCATATTGGCTTCTGCCTTTCCATTGGACCATTTCAGCGACGTGGAAGAGGGGATTTGCTGCATGGGAAACTGTCCATATCTACTTTACCCAGGCTTCGCGCTCTGGAGAGGACATTCTGTTCCAGAACCACCATTCAGAGCGTGATACCATAGTCTTCCAAAACTGAAGGATGCCAATGACATGACACTCTAGTGGACACTGGAAGAACAGTCCCTCCACCTGAGCCCTCCCATAAAGTATCAGAAGAGTACAACTGTAGACAGATTTATAAATTTGAATTCAAGTTATAAAAAAATATCTCTTTAGAGACGTTTGCAAGGATGAATAGCATCTACAGGAGTAGGTAGGTGATAGGAAAACACTTTCCACTTCCATCTCACAATGACTTTTGACCCTGGCCTTCTTCACCTTCTCTCAACATGCAGCACTTAATGCACAAACAATGAGAAATCGAAGGTTATAAGCATCCCAGAGGCCTTTATATTAGCAAAAAATAATGTTGAGCAAAACAGGAATGCAGATCTCAGATATATGTCTCAATGACTACAAATTATGATTCTGTGCCCATGTTTCCTAGCGTCTTTTCCTTCCTCTGGTCACTCTTCCCCAGCTCATGGCTTCTCCTACTAGTCTCCAGATCTTATTACAAGTTTTATACACAGAAAACCAAATTTGGATTGTTTCTTTAAAAACACTTTTATCCCACCATTCCAAACCTGATGGGAAATCAATCAAACTTTTTTGTTTCACCAAATCTATAACAACCCTTCAGCACATCAGTGAAGGAGAGATCCCGATCTCAACTAGGAGGGAATTCCATAGGCTGGGCACCACAACAAAGAAGGAATCATTGTGAGTCCCCACCAATCATATGGCAGGTGATGGCACCTGCCATAGACACTCCCTAATTGACCTGAAGACAGAAGAGGTTTATATGCATCCCATTCAGACTGCAAGCCCTTTAGGGACAGGGAATGATGTAGTTATTAGTTTGTTTGCTGCTTTGTGAATTTTTTGTTGCTGAAAGAAGACACACTCTTTAACACTGCCAAGTTTGGGTTTCTGCCACAGTTGCACTCAGTCCTAGTTATGATCTCACTGATTTATCCTAAGTCAGAAGAAAGGCTTGGCAGTCTTCAGGGGACATCACGCACCCTGAAAATATTGAAACCGATGCACCACTTTTTCCTGCACTGTTTGATTTTAGCAAGCATACACAGAGGTTTTTCTACAGCAAGGGCCAGCGACCTTCTTTAGCAAAGGGGTCAGAGACCATGTCTGAGCGAACGGTGGATCACCATGTCACAATGCTACTTCTGTACGTTTGGCAATGACATCACAGAACTTCTAGACAGCTGATTCTGTGCTGCGTAGAGCTTGGCTTGGAGGTGTGTGGCCACTAAGCTGTGCAAATAGAGGGAATAGTGATGGTGAGTAGGTCAAGGCTAAGCTGATTGCATTTCCCTCCAGTCTACACAGATTGAATTTAATGGGCAGGTTGAAGGATCCTTTTAGCAGATCTTTTTAAAAATCACTATCCAGTTTTCACAGTACAAATCATTCCAAGAAAGCTACCAAAAAGCTCCACTAGCCAACTCAGGATAATTTAAGATGAACAACGCTTTGTGCAATCTGCAGCAAACCTCCCTAAATCCTTTTGCAGATTCAAGTACAAAGAATACATTTAGCAATTTTACAACACAAAAGAAACAGGTCAAGAACTTGGTTTGAGTGCCCAAAGCATAATTCTTGCTTAATAAAGACATTAAAGATGTAAAATGCCATAAGCTTAGAAATCCACCACATTCATATCGGGGTGAGAAGAGGGCTGTAGTCTTAATTCATTAAGACAGATTAATGCACCCACATCCCACCCCCCAGCTGCATAAATGCAATTATGACTTTCCTTGATTGGCTGCCAATGTGATATAAGTCTAAGAGAAATGAACCTTTTCTACAGAGACAGAACAATAAATGGGCTTCCTTGAATACAGTGGTTGAGGAATCCAAGTTCCTGACCCCAAATGTTTTACTAGTAGTGCTCTATGCAGTGGGGAACAATCAGAATGACATCTGCTGAAACGCGGGTGATTTACGATATAATTGGTTCTGCATATGTGCCAAGAGTAAAACTCCTAAACCCAACAAAAAAAATCAAGATTAATTACCGATTAACATACCAAAAGGGAACAGTGCAATACAGGTGGTGAGGCAAGCTCTCTCCCCTCTACAAATGTGTGGTTAAGCAAGTTAGTTCTGAGGCCGTATTAAGCCTGATGCATCTTCCCTCGCACTCTCCCTGGGAAAAAGGAGAAGTGCTGCTGCTCAGCTTTTTCAAGGCAGATTTTAGGATTCCATAAACAAAAGTTAGACAGACTCTTTCGGGAGCAATAGCAACAGCAGTGGTCCAGGTTATCGTCACATTAAAGAGTGTGCTGTAGTGCGATCCAACAGTTCTGTGCATAATGAATTGCTGATTATTCATCACAGTGCCGGTACAGAGAATGAAAAAATGGTTTCTACTCACTTATCACTCTAAACCACATAAACCACTTTCTACCCTTCTTGCCAGAAAAATGGGCTAGACGTTTGCATGGCTGTAAGCACATAATGGTGTTGAGTAATATAACATGTAACAATTTAATGGCATACGTAAAATCCTGAAAAGGAACTCCTCTCCCCCACCCCAATATTTCCAGCCCTAATGGTTATGTGAAAAATATGGTAAAGATGGTTTAATGCTCAGAAACAAGAAATTTCCTGTCTGGAGTATCCAACGGTCCTAGGAGAAGTAGCCTTTGGATTGTATAAGAATTCCTGTTCCATCCCCAAGGACTCTTTTCTCTGTTCTTAACATGTTTTCTTATTGCCTCAAGTAGTTGTCTTCTACTACTCTGAAAAAGGGTTAACATTTGAGCACATAAACATCATCCCACAGTTTCTGAAATGGGAATAAATTAGGAAATTATATGCATGTTTAATTTGTCTGTTGTCTGGTATTTTGATCACCAATTCCACTTTGAGTAGCAGAAATGACGTTTACTGCAGAAACCAACACATATAGTATGTGTCAGAGTATAGGTTAAATACATTATTTATTACAGCTACAGGGCTGCGAGAGGTTGCACAGGACATAAGGTAAGTTTACAATTCCCTTCATAATCAGGACCAAACCTCCACTGTTTAGTAGCTGCACTGACTAGCTGTAGTCATTAAGAGTCTGTTGTCCTAAAAGGTCTTACAGGGTAAGGAGCCCAACGTGTCCAAAGAACAGATACTGGTTTTGGAGACAGAAAACCCTTCTCCAGGCCACTTCAAATGATGCAGCAAAACACAGACCCCTAAGCCTTTCAGGGCTATACCTCAATGTCTATTGGCACCATGCCATGCTGTCCTAAAGAGAGACTAAGAACCCAATCCTATTTAACTTTCCAGCACTGGTGCAGCCATGCCAATTGGGTATGTGCTGCATTTTGCGGGGGGGGGGGGCGCAATATGGAGGCCTCCCCAAGGTAAGTGAAAGGGAGTGTTGGTTCCTTTACTTCAGGGCCACACTGGCACTGGAAAGTTGGATAGGATTGGGTCCTGAGACAGCTTTAAAGTTTCTGCACTGCTTTTGGAAAAGTCTGTGTGAATTATGTTGTACGTTTATTAGGGTTGGATTTTTGGCGTTAGTTACAAGTTTACTGTAACATCTAGCTTTGCCATTAGGTGGTCAGCTCTTCCATCCAGGGCATTTCTAGTCCCTGCTATGCAATAATATGAAAATAATGTTCATGTATTTGAGCTCTCCTAAGTAATCCCTCCTGTTGCTCAAGTTCAATCATTCTTGCCTCGCTAGAGATCACTTCAATATATCACTAGCAGTCAAGCAAAATAGTAGAACGCCAAAGTTATTGCAAGCGTGCAGTGGAATGGCATCAGGAGATTAATTTGTATTAAATAGTAATATGGACTTCTAGAGGGAATAACAACAGCCTTAACAAAAAAAGTGACAGAATGTGGGTTTTGTGTTTGGATAAACACAAAGAGAGCAGCATTGCCATTTCCATGATCTCCTTACAAGCCAATATAGATGTATTTACAAATATTAAGATTTCAGAACCATGTCAGCCAATGATCACTAGCCATCAAAAGCCAGTCATAAAAACATCTTCGGCACCACTCCTGAAGACAGCTCAGGTTTGTACTTCGTTGTTATCTCCAGGGGAGAAAAACTCCATGGCTAAAGGACAACCCTGAAAATTCCTTCCCACATCATCTTGCCCTCCTAAGATAACATTCAGATCATGACAGAACAACAGTGTGGGACAAACTCTCAGATAAACAGCAGTTCAATATTTGTGCAAACCTCTGTGGATGCATCAGTCTCATCAAAATCCACATGGCCTCACAACATATGCAGGTGGAGTATGGCAGGTGCACCGTGATCCCAGATCTAACAGTGAAATAAAGAAACCCCATTTCTCATCTCAGTTGTGGGAAGGGAAGGTGGAGCGTTACATGCCCATAACAAAAGCCTCAGTCAGTGCAAGTGCTTGCAGCTGTAGTAACAGGATGCCAAGCTGAGAGCTCTGCTTCTACAGCAGCAATTTTAAAACTTTTCCATCTCCCAGCACTCTGACAAGGCGTTAAAACAGTCAAGGCACACCATCCTTTTTCTGACAATTGACAAGGCACACACACTACCCAATGGTCCTACTAATAAATGACCCTCCCCCAAACTCTTTCAGCACACCTGTGGATCATTTGTGGCACACAAATGTGGCAGGAAATTGTTGCTCTACAGCTATCTTGTGAGAGGAGGAAGAGGAACCGGTGCTGCATAACCCACTCTCCTTTCAAAACAGCATTGAGTCAATGAGGGAAGGATCCTCTTAAGTTAACAGGGAGAGACCTCTTTAAAGCCTGGTGGAACTATTCAGTATTATAGGGGTGAACTGCTCTCATCTAAGCTAGGGTGATGTGTGAGGGGGGCTGTCCTACAGTAATTTATTCTTAGTTACCTATAGGTCTCAATCTCTTGTACTTAGAGTTCAGTCGCATGTTCTCTTGAGGGGAGGGTAACTCACAGCCATACTAGATCTTTGGTGCTCTACTATCTCCTACATATATTGCCTAGAACTTACCTCTGCACTTCTCATGCCCCTGACCTACAATCTGAATTGCTTTGGTAGTTCAGGAGTAAAACAGTATCACATTGAGGGATCAAAAAAGAGGAGTTGCACTATTTCATAAGTGACAGGTACTAATTGGAAGCAGCTGAAGTGTAGACCTAACCAGCTCTTGGAAGAAGGTTCATTCTTCCATAATTACATATACTTAGGTGAATCATTAGAGCATTTTCTTTTTTTTTAATGAAGACAAAGTAAGTCAAGTCATTCACCCAAGGAAGTTGTCTGAGGAGCCAATTTGGCTAATTGTGAATGTCAAGATACACAGTTCGGCAGAGAAAACACCAACAACAGCAGAAGAATCACAAACAAAAATTAATTTGGTAAAAGGAGCAGCCAGCAACAGAGTAGCATGCCCATTTTCATTAAACTATTATAGATACCATTCAAACTGGTCTGTAACAGCCCATTGTTGAAACATGTTTTCATACTCAGTCTAGTTAACATTAGGAAGTATTTAAGATGCACCATTCTGCAATTCAAGGTTATGTCTTTTTGTTTTAAAGGAGCACAACAATCATTTAAAAGCTGACTTGTACCCTCAGAGATAACAATATACAAGCCACCTTTGGGAAACACATTCAATTTTTTCCAGGACTTTGAAGTCTTGGGGAGGGCTGTGGGAGCTGTAGGCACCCCAGACCCTGTGGAGAGCCATAGCAACCCCCTGTTGATGATCGTGTTGCTTCCCCCTGCCCCTCCCCAGCAAATACTTACAGGGTTCCAAAGAGCCAAGTAGGACTTTGGGAACTACTGGACTAGACTACAGATGGTTTGAAGCCACTTCAGAGACCAGCTTCTAAAGAGACGTCCAACTAGTCCTGCATACCAAGGAGTGGTTTGGGCTTTGACATCTTGGGTTGTGACTTGCTCCTGGTGAGACTGAGCAAACTTTCACCTTCTCTATTTAATACAACACTTTAAAAGGTGCAGTATTAAAATCTGGTGGCACTGTCTTAATATTGTAGATATACTATTCAAAATATTCAGTTTCCTAATTTCCAAACATTTAGAGAGATGGAGATGGGCACTGCATGCAGTCATTTATTCATTTTCCATCCTAAAATTAAGTGAACCCCATCCACATAGTACAGATGGAAAAACAGGACTGAAATATTTGTCTGAAGACATGAAATATTCTTTCTACCTTCAGACAAACATTTTCACAGTCCAATTCCTCTCTCACACCCAAACACTGGAAAATGAATTTCTGATGTCAGATATCTATTTTCAAAAACCTCTCCTTCATTCTACTTTCCCTCCCCCATTCACCCCACCCCAAATTATTTTCATTTTTATCCCCAGTACTACCACTTGTTTATGTAACTGGAGAAGAGACAGACCTTCTTCTTCCCAAGTGATTTAAAGTGCTCTAGTGTTAAAAGTAAAACAGAGAGAACAAAGATGTTAAAATATTAATCATCTCTGCAGCATCCACTGGGAGCAACTGAAAAATGCTGTGCTTTGCAATCTACTGGCCTCCCTTCCTTGCTATGCACAAAGAGACTCCCTTTCCTGCACATATGGAGAATACTAGGGAAAGAGTTTTCCTCAGGGGCCATTTTTATCCATCGTTCATTCTTCTACCAAAAATTACTACAAAGTCCATTCCAGAGGGTTGCTACCTGTTCCAGAATTCCTAGAATACATTTGACAACAAACACCCATTAGAGGTAAAGTCACCTCCCTCCATATGTTGCAATGCAAAGGGCAGAAGAAAATAAGCCTGATGGCATTTCCATGCTTTGGGATTCCATGAATCTACAGGCCCACTTGCTCAAGCAACCTACTCAGGAAGACAGTAAGCTCACAGAACCATGAGTACTGCTGAATACTTTTTCAGAACTACATTCCCAAGGACCAGAAGCAATTCCTGGGCAATGTCAACCTTAGAGATGTACAATTTCCAGAAATTCTGAAGCCACAGAATTAAAAAAGGGGGTGGTTTTGTGGTTGTTTGCTGTTTTACAATGGGGGAGAGGCAGAACTGACCAGAGCTGTGTGTGAGTGAGAGAACTAGGCTGCAGAGAGAAGGGGGGGGGAAGTAAGTAGATAGATAGATCTGCCCAAAGGAACTCTAATTTGAATCTAATTTGTCATTATGGCCTTAATGTTGCCATTTCTGGGAATCTACTTGAAGAACTGCCTCTCCCTATATGAAACTGCTGCCCTCCAGGATTAACTGAAAGGGCTTTCTTGAATGTCCCACCACTGGCAGAGGTGCATTTGGCAGTGACTTGTGAGATGGCCATCCCTGTAACGTCACCCAGGTTGTGGAATTGCTTGCTGTCTGGATGCAAGACTGGCTCCATCACTTCCACTGTTCTGTTGGCAAATGAAAATATTTCAATTCTGTTTAGCCCTTTGGGGCTTAGGTTTCTGATTATGGGTTCTGTCCTCTCTTGGTTACAGATTTGATTTTTTTCTCCAGTGCTGTATATGGTTTTTATTGTTTTTTGCCATTTTATTTTTATTGTGCTTTTTACCATGTTGTGAACTTCTTTGAGTGCCTCCCTTGCAGAAGAGAAAAAATGGGATGCAAATATTTATAATATGTAATGAAAACCATACGAAAGATTAAATCTGAAACAAATGAAAGCATTACACACACGCAGCAACCAGCCTGAAGAGTTTTTGAACCATTCCCCAACAATCAAGACCACCGATAGTCATCCTTCAAGAGATGTGTCACAAGTTTTAACTATAAGGTAGTACCACCAGCCCAAGGCACACAACACTGCATAGACAGTCCCTTATACCTTGTATTGGCTTTGTCTAAGCACTACACTACTACTTCCCTGTCAGACACAGTAGACTAAAGTGGTAGGCAGGTATGTAACCCTGCCTGTATGGAACGGCCTTCCTGCTTCTGTCCAAGAACATTACATGCCTCCACGGCCTCTGCCATCTGCAGCACTATTGTTGCAAATCGAGCACCCATGCTCCATGTTCCAGACAAACGAGTCCTTATGGAGAAATATTCTGCCTCTGCATGTGAAAACATAACATTTCATAATGGTTATTAGGTATGTTCCAACTGACTTTTTCTGTAGACAAAAGATGACATATTTAAGGCTAGAAAATCTCAAACCATACACTGCTTTGTAGATTACTCTCAAACCCTTGAACAGTGCCTAGGAGCAGATCAAAAGCCAAAGACGACAAAAGAGCTCAAATATCAAAACTGTAGAATGTGTGCCTGGCATAAACAGAGTTTATATGACTGTAGGAAGCACACATTCTACAGTCATCTGCTGCTACTAGATGAGAATTAGCAGGTACCTTTCAAAAATGTAAGTGATCAAAGCTAATGCTTATCAGAAAAAAATGAGCTAGTAACAATATGTTCCGAGACTGAAGGTTGCCCACACTGCAACTACTGTATTGTATTGGCAACCTTCAGTCTCGAAAGACTATGGTATCGCGCTCTGAAAGGTGGTTCTGGAACAGCGTCTAGTGTGGCTGAAAAGGCCGATTCGGGAGTGACAATCCCTTCCATACTGGGAGCAAGTGCAGTCTGTCCCTGGTCTGTCTCCCTGGCTATGGGCCTTCCTTCTTTGCCTCTTAGCCTCAGACTGTTGGCAACGTGTCTCTTCAAACTGGGAAAGGCCATGCTGCACAGCCTGCCTCCAAGCGGGCCGCTCAGAGGCCAGGGTTTCCCACCTGTTGAGGTCCACTCCTAAGGCCTTCAGATCCCTCTTGCAGATGTCCTTGTATCGCAGCTGTGGTCTACCTGTAGGGCGCTTTCCTTGCACGAGTTCTCCATAGAGGAGATCCTTTGGGATCCGCCCATCATCCATTCTCACGACATGACCGAGCCAACGCAGGCGTCTGTTTCAGCAGTGAATACATGCTAGGGATTCCAGCACGTTCCAGGACTGTGTTGTTTGGAACTTTGTCCTGCCAGGTGATGCCGAGGATGCGTCGGAGGCAGCGCATGTGGAAAGCATTCAGTTTCCTCTCCTGTTGTGAGCGAAGAGTCCATGACTCGCTGCAGTACAGAAGTGTACTCAGGACGCAAGCTCTGTAGACCTGGATCTTGGTATGTTCCGTCAGCTTCTTGTTGGACCAGACTCTCTTTGTGAGTCTGGAAAACGTGGTAGCTGCTTTACCAATGCGCTTGTTTAGCTTGGTATCGAGAGAAAGAGTGTCGGAGATCGTTGAGCCAAGGTACACAAAGTCATGGACAACCTCCAGTTCATGCTCAGAGATTGTAATGCAGGGAGGTGACTCCACATCCTGAACCATGACCTGTGTTTTCTTCAGGCTGATTGTCAGTCCAAAATCTTGGCAGGCCTTGTTAAAACGATCCATGAGCTGCTGGAGATCTTTGGCAGAGTGGGTAGTGACAGCTGCATCGTCGGCAAAGAGGAAGTCACGCAGACATTTCAGCTGGACTTTGGATTTTGCTCTCAGTCTGGAGAGGTTGAAGAGCTTTCTGTCTGATCTGGTCCGGAGATAGATGCCTTCTGTTGCAGTTCCAAAGGCCTGCTTCAGCAGGACAGCGAAGAAAATCCCAAACAAGGTTGGTGCAAGAACACAGCCCTGCTTCACTCCGCTTCGGATGTCAAAAGGGTCTGATGTGGAGCCATCGAAGACAACAGTGCCCTTCATGTCCTTGTGGAAAGATCTGATGATGCTGAGGAGCCTGGGTGGACATCCGATCTTGGGGAGAATCTTGAAGAGGCCGTCTCTGCTGACCAGGTCGAAAGCCTTTGTGAGATCTATGAAGGCTATAAAGAGTGGCTGTCGTTGTTCCCTGCATTTCTCCTGCAGTTGTCTAAGGGAGAATACCATATCAGTGGTGGACCTGTTGGCTCGGAATCCACACTGCGATTCTGGATAGACGCTCTCTGCAAGTACCTGGAGCCTCTTTAGTGCAACTCGGGCAAACAGCTTTCCTACAACGCTAAGGAGAGAGATGCCGCGGTAGTTGTTGCAGTCACCCCTGTCACCTTTGTTCTTGTACAGCATGATGATGTTTGCATCCCTCATGTCTTGAGGTACTCCACCTTCTTTCCAGCAGAGACAGAGGATTTCATGCAGCTCAGTGACAATGATCTCTTTGCAGCATTTTAGGACTTCAGCAGGGATGCTGTCTTTTCCAGGTGCCTTGCCAAAGGCAAGGGAGTCCAGGGCCACGTGAAGTTCTTCTAGAGTTGGTTCACTGTCAAGCTCTTCCAGCACAGGCAGGCACTCAATGTTGTTCAGTGCTTCCTCGGTGACTACATTTTCTCTGGAATATAGCTCAGAGTAGTGCTGCACCCAGCATTCCATCTGCTGCGCCCGATCCTGGATGACCTCGCCTGTGGCAGACTTCAGAGGGGCAATTTTCCTCTGTGTTGGACCTAGGGCCTGCTTGATACCGTCATACATCCCCTTGATGTTGCCCATGTCAGCTGCTATCTGTATCTCGGAACAGAGCTGGAGCCAGTAGTCGTTAGCACATCTCCTGGCAGTCTGTTGGACTTTGCTGTGAGCAGTTCGGAGGACCTGCAGGTTGCGCTCACTGGGACAGGCCTTGTATGCTGCTTGAGCTCTCCTCTTTTCCTCAATGACTGGTGTCAACTCCTCAGAGTGGGCTTCAAACCAGTCTGCCGCCTTGTTGGTCTTCTTGCCGAATATGGAATAGTTGCCGAATATGGACACTGCAACTACAAGGCGGCATTTTCAAATGTTTAAGTGTAAAAAAAATATCCCCTCTTCACCCACCCCAATCAACTCCATAGCTGGCAGTGATGTGAGGTTTTCTAAGGAAATGGAAACAAGGGAAGCTTCACCGCTGAAAATGACAGGATAATATAGATTGGCTGAATCAACAGCTTTGATTAGTATAACATCCCCTGATCCAAAATGTGCCTATAAAGCAAAAGTTAAGTATTACGGGTAGTGTATAAAGAATAACTAAAAAAAGAAAAATATTTGCCACTCTCCTCCTCAAAGCAGTGCATTCGCAATAACCTCCACTAATTAACAGAAAAGATGAAGGATTGCATGGGTGGGTGGGTGGTGACCAACATGTTAAGTTTACATGAAATGGCTGTTCACTCTCAAAACAACCATAGAAGCTTTCAATGAGAACCATTAAATGACTCACATTTATAAAGCTTTGGAAATCCCTAGGAGGACTGGGGAAAGGAACACAGTCTTTATTTTGAGAGGATAGGGGAACCAATAAGTATAACTTCAGTCACCACTAAGCCCCCACACTGGACTTCCTCTCTCCCAGAACAGCTATTTGGCCCAGAAGGGAAGCTGCTATTACTACCAACAGGTGTTCCTACTGGAGCAAATGGTCAGAAGAAATATTACAACGAATCAAATAAGATCCTCCAAGGCTCTGTGCTGTATTGGGAGTGGTGATGTTTTCCCAAATGCCCCACCTCCACCTGATCTCCTTCATTTGGGGTGGTGGAGGTAGATAGATCTACCAGTCCCGCGCCCCCCCCCCCACTCCACATTCAGCTGCAGAACCAGGAGAAAAGCAGGAAAGAGGTATGTGAGTCCTAAGCACTAGGTACCACTTCCCTCAGTTGATGGGAGGTTCTATGGCCCCTTCCCTAGCAGACTTACTAGAAATATATTTGACTGACTCACTGGAACATTCCAATATTGTGGGTTATAATGACTTTTAATAAAAATTTATCTTCCAATATTAAATATCCCAAGAGATTCACAGGAGGATGCCTGAATCATCATTACCTGAATAGAGATACAAAATTATTCACAACATAATCAGCACTGGATGCCTCTATACCTAATCAAAATCCAAATTACACTCCCATTTAGAAATTCAGAATTTATCAAATGAATGCCAATTAACCATTTAAGGCTATAATCCTAACCACGCTTTCCTGAGAGTAAGCCCCACTGAACAAAATAGGACTTACTTCTGAGTGGACCTGGTTAGGACTGTGCCCTAAGGCTTTTAGCTCTAGCAAACACATTCCACAAACCAGGAGGGCAGAACATGACTTCGTGGATTAAGAATCTTTTGCAAGGAAACCGATTGTGTGTGCGCTTCAGTGACTAACTTTCCTTTTGCCCTGTAATTACTACTAACAGGAACCATTCAAAAGCTTTCCTCCATTTCCAAAAACAAAACTCTTGCTAATGTCAATAACCATAGCTGCTATATAAAGCATTTTACAGGATACAGCTGAGGAATAATTATTTTTCCCTTATTGAATATGTTTTTGGTAGGAAGAGGCCCTATAGTACTGATGAATAAAACCAAAAACTTGTTTTTAAACCCCATCTTCAGCACTCAACTTTATTTGAGCCTGTTTAAAATGTTAGTACATTCCTCAAAACATACAGTATGAGATTTTTAAGTTTTCAGAAGTTATGAAATAGGGATTTTAGTTTATGCTTTTTTTTTATAGCAAGACAGACAGACAAACAGCTGGGTAGCCACAATTTAGAAACAAGGAAAAAGCATTCATGGCTTAGTTAAGTCACAAGTCCCAAATTCATGGTTGCCTCTGGTATCAAAGCCACTGTGTTTCATCTACCTTGCTTTTCAAGGGGACAGATATATTGCCAAGTCCTGGAAACTACCCAATGCCTTAATTAAGACAGAAAAACTTCCACCCTCAAAATACCTTAGTTATCCAAGTTTGTTCATTTTTGGGCATACGTTGCAGGATAACTGCCTGGTTTAATCAAACAATGCTCAGAGACTCTGGAAAGATATAAAGCAGAAGTGTTACTAGAGTCTGAGTCACCCCCATGATGGAGCTCCTTCATACCAGACCATACAGAATTACAATATCATATGCACAGCCTAAATGCAGTGGTATTGCTAGGGTTGGTGTAACTCCCATTAACTTTATTTTAATATGTAACAGTACAAGTCACCCAACAAATCACTAACCAACAAAAAACCAGTGGCCAAATTGACGACATTCACACAACTGAATAAGCGTTCTAATATTGGCTCTGACACATGGAAATGAGAGCTGACTCATACTAACACGTTATTGGTTCCCCGCTGTGTCATAACACCTCATTGGCTCTCAGAACAATCAGTCTCCTTGGTCAGTTTTGAATTAAGGAAATCCACTTTTTGTTACATAAGGCAGTTGTGTTCTCTCTTTCTGGTTAATAGGCCCTAACTTTTGACAGAGTGCAGGTAAGTCAACAGTTTGTTTCATTACAATCTGCATGAAATTACCTTTCCAAAGCTATATAACATGATAGTATTATTTATAAGTACAATTTCCCCCCCAAAAATTCCAAAATTTTGGTCACTTATGGTGTCTCACACACATACCCCGTGGGTGTCACCAGGTACAGTTCACATCTCTTGCACCCCCCCTAGTGACAACACTGCATAAGGATATCACTTATTCAGAAATCATAAGTAAGGATCCCAGTTTGTTGTTCTAAGTACCAAACAGAATTTCTTAACAAGTTGCCCACCCAACCACACAGCACTGCATGTTTGGGCATGAGAGAGAATCTGCTTTGAAGGAAAGGCTGGAGCAGTTCTGACTGCAAGATCTACTCTTTACAAATGGCCACCAATGCAGGTTGTATTGTTTCTGCAAGTAATTTCTATACAGCTCTATACACATACAGAATGAAAGCACCAAAAGAAGGAGAAGCAAAGTTTTCATTCTGTTTTGGAAAAGGAATATGTTGGTGCAAGTACAGTTTAACATGGCAGCTAATGTTCAACGCAAGCAGTCCAGTCCTTCCGCCTCTAGCTTTTCAGATCCAGCCTAATACACTAGTCCAAAAATAACACTTCTACAGAGGCTAGGAAGTACTAATTCTTAGAAAATTAAAAGCAGAGAACTAGTCAACATCAAAACGAGGCAATAAAAACCTGCAACATAAATAATGCCACAAACCAATCCCGTATAAAATTAGCAACTTCCTAAGTGCGTGGAAAAGTAAAGATGTAGAGTCATTGGATCCTATTGGCAGGATATACTCTTTGGGTCACATGCTGAATTGCCAGAAACCAATTACTCTTCTCAGACACAAGAATATGTATTGTCCAAGTTATTTCCTATTACAAAGAGAATAGGACATTTTAAGGGTCTCCTACTTGAGGTTATGTTCCTTCTCCTACACACAAACATCTTTATCACCCCAATTTACTGTAAATGACAGAATGTGACCAAGTGACTCATGATTTTTGGATGCCAATTTCTTAGTACCCAAATTGTTCCACTAACACCTCATAGCAAAAGCCTGCCCCAGCCTTCTTGGGCCGTCTGTGTTGCAACTCCCCACGTTTAGGTTTGGTTGCATAGCCTTTTGGAAAAGCATTAAAAGGAATTGGAGCAGTCAAAAGCCACTTCAATGAGATTGCCCGGTTGCCAGCACTCCACCAGTTACTACTCTCAGCATTTCATAATGTGCATGTCACAGGTTGGAAAGTTAAGTACAAGGGTAAGAGGGGGGAAAAAAGAACCAACTACAACTGCACAGCCCTTTAAAAAAACATTTTAAGATCCAGCAGCCCAATTCAGGATCACCATGTTAGGCAAATGGATTGTATACTCCTCACAGTTTCCAATTATCTCTTAACTAAGAGGGACATATACCAGATTATGTCTCCTCAGAGTGCATGTATATAGCTAAATACCATGGATAATGTAGGAATGACATTAGTGGCCTTTTTCATCATTGCAGTTGTTCCAGAGAATAAGAACAGGGGAAATACAAACACACATTTGGTAATTATGCTCTTATCAGTAGAACATGCAAGCTGTGAAGAGGTGGGGGAAGAGTAATGTTCATTCACAGGGAGGGCAGAAGCAGACCTTAACTTCATGTGCTTCCTCACTGCATCCTCCACATTGCATCTACAAGCAAATGCCCAAACTAAGAGATACCACATTTGAATTATATTAAAATTGCTTTGGGGGAAAAAACAAAGCAAAACAGAAAGTCGAAAGGGAAGATTCAGTTCTCAGTTAATTGTGGCATTTCTTAGTTCACAACTTCCATGTGCAGAGAGGGATAGAGATTAGGAAAGGAGATGGGAAAAAGCTCCAATTCTGAATTCTATCACACATGGCAGAGACAGGAGGAAACTAAGTCCAGCCAGTCCTTTTACATTTTCTCATGTTCCCTACTACTGAATAACTTAAATGGACCACATAACACAGAAAGTTTGGCCCAACAGAAAGACGAAAATGTTTAGAACAAAGTTACTGCAATGATTTGCAAAAGCAGGAAGACCAATAGATGGCATTTCTCCTTAGTCTAAGATCCACAAATCATGATGTTCCCAAGATGTGCACAGTACTTACCATGGTACCTGCCAATAAGACTCATGAAAGCAGAAACAGACTTGCACGCACACACAGGATCCACAAAGCCTGCTTTGGCACTTGTACTGCTGCAACCTTTATCACATCCAACTCCCTTGCAAGTTGCCCTCCTCTTGAAAGCTGGAGCTCTATATTATTTTGCAATGCCTCATTTGCCCTTAGTGAAGTCTAAAAGAATCAACTGCCAATTAATGCTGATTAGGAATGGTCTCAAATCAACTGGCCAAGAAAAGCTGACTACAAAGCAAGATATGAAACAAAATCAACCCACTAGCTATGTTGAGTTCTTTGCTCTCAAAACAGTAGTCTCCATACGGTAAATCAGACAGCCTGTACATTTGCAAACTGGTTTACTAGGCCAAATAAAAAATGCAATGAAAACTGGCTTGGGTAGGAGGTTGGCCAGATAAAATAGGGGAGTGGTTCTCAAACTTTTTGTACCGGGACCCACTTTTTAGAATGACAATCTGTCAGGAACCACCAGAGGTGATGTGACCAGAAGTGACATTATCAAGCTGGAAAATTTTTTAACAATCCTACCCACACTTACACAGGAGTAAGTCCCATTTACTATCATTGTTAAAAACATATACATAGTAGCCTGTTAAAAGTACAGGTCTGCCACATTTTCCCAAATGCAGTCACATAACATGGTAGCATCAAGACTAATATATTAAAAATAAAATATTGAAATGAATGGGGACCCAGCTGAAATTGGCTCGCAACCCACCTCGGGGGTCCTGACCCACAGTTTGAGAAACACTGAAATAGGGGAAGACTAACAAGTATGCATGTGAAGTTGTTAGTAGACTATGGCATCTTTTCATAGGAGAAACTGCTGAAGAAAGAAGCAAGGTTGTTTATGGGCCAGGCTCAGAACAGTTGCCTTCTTCGCAACTCAGTGCATGTGTCACCTTCTTTAGCAACAAACCACATGGATCAAACCTTTACACAGATTACACAGCTGGCAGCATTTCAAAGTTCTAGCTCTACCTTACCATAAGGAAGAAATGAAAAAGCTGGGAAAGCTTTGCAGATTTGTTCTTTCAAGGTCATTGAGCAACTGAGTGATGCAGCATGTTTACCTTCAAATTTATGCCTCATACTGTTTAGACAATTCCCTATCAGACTCCTACAGGCAATGTTTGTGCAAAATAAAGTTTTCCATTAAAACCTTAGGACTAAAGGTATTTACAGTGAATTAAATCATGTGTTTGCCCTCTAATCACAAACCATGAATGTGATCATTTAAAACAAGAAATGAAAGATACGTATACTGTGCTCACAAAGCAAGACTGGGGAAATTCAAGGCAGACCTGTAGCTAAAACAAACCACCAAATTGAGAAAGTACATTTCACAAGGTGGATAATGTCACTCACTCGCTGGAAAAGGAAAGGAAGCTGGAAAGGGTTAAAATGTTGAACCCAAGAAAGTTGAAGGCATTGGTGGTTACTTGCAATGCCAGTTCTTTGAGCAGCTGTTTGGGCAGACACAAGTAGTAGAGTTCTGTGCATGCACAGAGTTGAACTTGGAAACCTCCAGATGTTTCTCAAGGGTTCTGCCTCTGCACGCAAAACGTGGAAACACCATGCACAGTCATGTGCCTCAAGTATCGGCAGAACACCCAATCACTCTGTTCCTTTAAGGAAGAAGGGGCTAATTTGAAAGTAGAACTGGATCCAATGGGTACAAACTGCAAGAGAACAGATTCCGATTGGACATCGGGAAAAAATTCCTGTTGATAAGGGCGGTTTGGCAGTGAACAGATTGGTGAGGGAGGTGGTGGATTCTGCCTCACTAAAGATCTTCAAGCAGATTCTTGATAAGCACCTGCTGGAGACGTTCTAGGAGAATTTCCTGCTACATGCAGGGGGTTGGACTAGATGACATTTTAGGCACCTTCTAACTCTAGGATTCTATCATTTACAGTCTGCCCCAAGTTTAAACTGTCAGAAACAGACCTCCAAAGGCGATAGTCCAACAACCAGTTCTCCTCTTCTGTGGTCTCTGTGCACTTACACATGGTATTGACTAGGAAGCTTTCCCCATTACCTGGAGGTGGGTGGAGAACTATCAGAAGAACATGTTCTGCAGAACAGCACACCCAAACCAGGCACCAGCTCTCAACCTTGCAGTAAGGCATAGTTTGCCAAATGTGCAGATTTCAGGTGAATGTCATATTATAGAATGACCTGAAAGAAGGCATCTCTGGGTTGAAAGTCATTAGACATATATGAAGAAGCAGTTACTGAAAATGTCTTATAGGTCGATGGTTTCCTTAAGCAGGCTAGGATATTCTTTAGCTCTTGCTTGATACCAGCTAAGGTTGGATTATCCATGCTGCCAATTTTATTTTGAAGCTGTTTTGTAATAGTTCACCTTGATTCTGGGACAGGAGGTTCAGGTAAGAGGGGAGATGAACATACTTAGAAGAGATGGTGGGAAGAGATGAACATCAGAAGATTTTAGATTCATTAGGCACTGGGGAATGTTTTGGGCCTGGTCAAGAACAAGTTTCATTTGAACCAAGCCGGAATTTGACTGCTGGCATGTAATGTTAAAAAGGTGGCAGAGCAGCTTTTCAACTGACCCTTGGGGGAAAACTGACAGGAGCAGAGTAGCATCCACTTCAGGTCTTTCCATCCCCAATGGGATTGGCTAGAGATGTTCCAATTCTTCTCTGGGGACAGGTGTTTTTATGCAAATACTTGAGGCTGCCATGCTAATGGCGGGGTGGGGGGTGGGAACCAAAATAGTTGGTGGCAGAGAAAACAGATACAGTGGGCATAATGGAAACCAGGTGGAATGATACCCCAGAACTAGTGGGGTACAGCAATCTAAGGGTACAAACTCTATAGGGGGACAGGGAGGGGCATGTTGGAGGTGGGGTAACCCGCTTTGTCAAAAGAGTAGAAGCTAGAAGAGCAGAAACGGAAGGGGCATCTAACCCTACAATAGAATCATTGTGGGTTAAATTACCAGCCCAAAGAGCAATGAAATAGTGGGGACATGCTATTGTTCCTCTAGATCAAATGACTGAAGGGGACCTTGAGATAAGGAAACAAATCAGCGAGACATCTATAAGACACTCTGTTGTGATAATGGGGGGCTTCAACTATCCTGACAGGACTGGGTCAATTCATGCTCTGGTCATGAAAGAGGAACTGGATTTCTCAATATGCTAAATAACTGCTTTGGAGCAGCTAGTCATGGAGCTAACCAGGATGACAGGTGAGTCTGGATTTGATTTTATGTGGCACCCAGGGTCTGGCGAGGAAAGTTATGTTATGCAACCATCAGAGAACAGTTACCATGGTGCAGTCCACTTTGACATTCACATGGGGGGGGGAAGCTCCAAGGAAATCTGATACAGTAACTGTTGATTTCCAAAGGCCAGATGTCTTAAAAATGAGGAGACTAGATAGAAAAAAAGCTGAAAGGAAAAGTTTTGGGGAGTTTTTGGAAGCAGGAAGGAGGACAGAAGGGAGACAAAATGATAAATAGGGAGGGAAAAGAGAGATTTAAGCAATTCTGAACACAGAGAAGGGCAGTAGGTGGGAATGACTCCTGTAGCCTGGATTGAGGGCTACAGGGAAGGGGTGGGTCTAAGAACAGGCTGGGAAGCATTTCATACACTTGCAGTGGGTGAACAAGTCTTTGTCTTTCTCTCTGAACAAACTCTTGCCATTATATTCAACTTCCAGCACTCAGAGTCTGTGGAAATCCGAAGAGTTTTCTTCTTACAGGCAGACATGCTTTTCTATGAGGAAGTTCAGATTCAGATGATTGTATAGAAAAAAACAGCCATCCTCTTGAACCCTATATATCTGCTCCAGTCTTCATGAGGGAGATAGTACTGATTACAGTTTATTGCATACTTCTTCTGCTTTTGCTTAAGGAGTACAAATAGCATTGGTAAGACTCCTGGTGCCTGGGCCTACACAAATTGGGACCAATTGTCAGACGGGAGGATTCCTCACAATGCTACTTTTGTAGTGGTCAAAATGTAACTGAAAGACTGGGCATTCTACCCATGCTCAGATGGACAGTTGTGCTTGGGGCTTTCCCCACTTAAGCACAGAGATGAAAGCTCAAAGCAGCTCTGGAAGCTTTTAATGTTGGCTCTGCGCACATGCAAAACTTCATTATTTGGTTTTCACAAAGATTAAAGATAGAGAGTGGCAGAAAGGGGGCTCTCCTGATTGATAGGAGAAGGAAGAGAAAGCAGCAAGGACAGCATGCCCCTGTCTTGAAATGGCTTTAACCTCTCAGCTCAAGGAAGAGGAGGAAACAATGGCGGAAAAAGAGCATTTTGCTATCGTCTGCTGCCACCTACTGGTCAAAGATGAAATAAGCCAGTATAAGATTTTCTTTAAGGAAAAGCCTTTCCCAAGAAGGTACACATACTTACTATGCACCTGAAAGCGCATATAGCTACGTCGTTGAACAGCATATATTATAAGAGCATTTCAGATCATGGGATATAATTCTGCTAAGAATAAGCATTTATTTTACATATGTTTCTAAATCAAACAAACTTGCCTTATTAATATCAAGGCTGACCACTGGCCCATCTAGTCTTTAATGTGAATCTCCAAAGTCCTCAGGCCTTCCTTATAACTTGCCACCCAACCCCTTTTTCAACTAGGGATGTCAAAGATGAAGTGTGGTATCAGGGCTGTGGCACATCCACAAAGTGTGAGATGCAGGTACAGGTATACCTTGGCTTTCATCAACTTGACTTCTACCACTTTGCCCTTTCAAGCGTTTTCAATTATAACTACATTTCAGATTTCATTCATGTGCTTTCCTCTTTTTGTCTGATTTCACCCAGCTTTTCATGATGTTCATCAATGTTCTTATGTTTATTTCTTTTATTTCTGTTTATTAGGTTTCACACACATTTGCATGCGTTATATTGTTATTTACATTTTTCACTGGCCAAGGTAAATTTGCAAGCTAAATAAATCTCTGCTATGACATTCATCAATTTTTTACTTTTATCCATGCTCTGGTCCCTAACCAGATGAAAGTATTGCTGTATTACTTTTATGCCCTGGAGACCAATGGATCTAATCTTTTCTCCTCTTCCTTAGTGTTCTCCATCAATGGACAATTTTTTTTTTATTAAAAATGAAGAGGTGGGTGGCTGAGGCAGAGATGTTATGATGAAGTCAGGTACAGGCCATCCTGATCCTTACCTGAGATGTAGTCATCATAATTTATATTCCAAATAGTTCAAAGTTGTTAACAAATAACAAATTACTAAAGAATAACTTTTTAAAAAGAGCAGGAAGCACAGCAGCACTAACACACAATCAGTTAAGTCTCCCTCCCACCAACAATTGGTCACTAAAAGCTTTGTGGAGAAGAAATGAAGACAGGGTGGGAGCCCACTTCATCTCCCTGGGAAGGTGCAATGATTGACGGGAAGTGGTCCTGAACTCTCCTTCCTTCCTTTCCCCAACCCACTGGTATTTTGCAACAAAATGATAGTAAATGGGTGACACCACCAGGGCCAATACCACAGGGGGACACCATCTTGGACAGCTTCACTCTTTGATGCATGACAGAGACCCAAATTCTCAAGTGGATCTCAAAAACCGGATGCAGTACAATAAGGAATGAGGCCCTGTTCTCTTTGCTGGGTCAACATGCTCTTTGCTAGGTCAACCAGAACATGCAGGTTAAACATTAAAATGAGAGAAATTTATTCAAACAGGAGCAGCAAGTAAAAAGAGTAGAAGGTAATTACAGAACAGTTACATATGAAAAACCTAGTCACAGTTCTAACAGTGCAACAGCAGATTGGCAGATAAACAGAAAATCTAACATGATGTTCTAGACCAGGGGTGTGCAAACTTTTGGGCAGGAGGGCCACATCATCTCTCTGACACTGTGTCAGGGGCCGAAAAAGAAAGAATTAATTTACAATTTAAAATTTGAATAAATTTACATAAATGATTATATTAGAGATGTAACTTATATGAATGAATGAAGGTCTTGGAATAGCTCAATGCCTATAAAAGGCCTGGCACAAAGCTAGGCCAGCCTTTCCTTCACTGCCACAGCAATATCACAGACGTGAAACAGGAAGTAGTGGAGGGAGTCCTCATCCCACAGCTCAGGTGACAGGTTGAACAGTTGTCCTCATGCTGAGAGCAGTTGCATCAGGCCAGCACGGGTTCCAGCAAGTCTCCGGAGGGCCAGAAGCTCATTGGAGACTGGGGGCTCTCCGAGGGCCTGACTGGAAGCCTCCGAAGGCCACAAGTGGCCCCCAAGGTTTGGGCACCCCTGTTCTAGACTAAGGGCGCAATTCAAATCTGCGCTGGAGCAGGCAAGCCAGAAGGCTTGTGCTGCATCCAACGCAGGTTCGTTGGCTGCTGTGACTCAGCCAGAGGCAAGGGTAAGCCCTGGTTAAGGGCTGCTGGCCCCAATGGGTCTCCTCGGATCTGCGTCACCTCTGGAGCCTTCACCATTTCCAGTCACCTCCCCCTATCATTCCATCCCTCTGGAGGTGGCACAAGTCTGAGGAGAGCGGAGCAGCTTGAAGCCGCTCCGTTCTCCCCGGGGACGGGGGTAGGGATCCAGCATAACTGCTGGGTCCCAGCCCCGACCCCAGCTCCCCATGCACCCACCCCCGGGCCGCCCATTGCCCGCCCTACCCCCACCCAGAAATGCCTCCCTCCCACCTCCTCCATGCTGCCCCACACCTACCTTTGCTGCTTGTTTCTGCGAGGGTGCGCTGACACAAGCGGCAGCGAGGAAGTCGCCATGAAGGCTTCTGCTAGCCTCTGCACATCGGCACATCCACATGCGCCAACGCAGCTTTCTCCCACAGAGGCACAAATGTGCTTTATGGGGGACTTATAGCAGCCTATGTGCCGGTTAGGATTGCACCCTTAGTTTCGAATCTTACTGACTCTGGATGATAGTTCCTGTCCACCGTGGCACCTGTCTCTCAAAAGATGGCTGGATTCTAACAATGCACCAGTTAGCATCCTTCAGCTTAACCTTATTCACTCTTTGTTCAGTATTATTATTCTGCCTCATTTATCAAATCAAGGTCCATGGGAAATCTTTACCTGCCCAATCTGGATGCATGCCAGATTCTGTATAAGGGCCATGCTACCACTGATGCCATCTGGGATGAAGGCTCTTAATCCCTCAACATCAGACCATGCACTGGACCCAATGGGCCAGTCCTCAACCATTCATTAGATCATTTTGAGACAGAGTAAGGGGACCCAGGGACTTCCATCAGAGAAGGGCATTTGAAAGCTGTGGCACCACCACTGAAAAAGGGCATGATCTGTTCCTTCTAACCTGAAACTGTAATCCTCTCCCTTTTCCGATGATCTGACTATCTTATAGTTAGGACCATAGTAAACTCTGCCTGCTAATTCATCTTTCTTTTTTATCACTTAAAATTGGAGAGGCTTAGCTAGGACTGTCTTGGTTCAGAGATTTATTCTGACAACAGCAAAGATTTGTAGCAAAACAATGGTTTAAGTGTCTGCTAAAGATGCAGAATACCCAAAAGCACAAAAATGGTTTTTCCCCTTTTGTAAAATGCATCTCTCATAGTTCTAAATAACATCTGTGTTATTTCCATTTCATGCTGGGCTTTTTAAGGGAGCCCTGCAGATACCACCACATTCAGAATGTTATTTCGCTTACAACTCTTACCATTCTGTTCCTCCAATTCATTCCCAATCTCTTGTCCCATCTGCTTTTGTCGGGATAAGATTGAAGAGAGAGCATCGAGACCAGCATCTTGCTCTGCACCAAAACAAAACATTACGCTAATAAAGCAAGGCAACATTACAACCTGCTAAAAATCCAGACAGGATAGAAGAACAAACAAAAGTTGAACAAATACGTAAGACATGCATTCATATTGTTAAAACGTATTGACCCAGAGATATCTTACATGTGGCGTAATTATAGATTCCAAAGAGTCAGATTTTACAAAACTTGGCTAAATGCCAACAGTGCAAGGTACTTTCTCAGGGGAGGGGGAAAAGAAAGGAGTTTAGCCAAGAATCCCAAACCCTTCAGGAACTGGATTTACAGCTGCCTCTCAATCATAAGAGCACTGGATTTTCTGGCACACTCATCTAGTCCCGATTAAGCCTTTTTGATTTCCCAAGGAAGGTTAACATGACTGTGAGTCAAATAGGTGATGCAAGCACCAAGGAATCCAAAGAGCTTTTCAAGTTGCCTGCAAATGTAGCATTCATGGGAGAGATAATCCCACTCTTGGCAAAGGGACCTGTAGCAAACATAGCCACAATGCACATCTCTCTCTCTAGCCCTATAGAATACCCACCATTGTAATCTGAAGCACATGCATTACCATACCTTTGGTGCCCATACAGCATAGAATTATCATTCAAATAAAGGATATTTTTCCTTTTCCCCAAAGAGCTGCGTACAAGACCATTTTTGCCCAAAAACTTAAGTATCCCTTCCTCCAAAATATTACAACATGCCAGGAATACAAGAGGGGCAGACAGGGGCTAGGTAGATTAGAAAGCCAACACACTAATCAAGTTATCTGAGGGTTGTGCAACCTGTGATCCAGCAAGGCAAGTGAAGCCACTCTCCATATATTGTTGCCTGCTAGGTACTTGACATTTGAAAATCCAAAGCAAAGAGCAAATATAGGAAGCTTATTGAGGCCCTGGTGAGCCAGCATACATAGTGGGTGGGCTGCATTCAGCTTAGCAGGTCACAAATTGTGCAGATCTGCTCATAGAAAGCTGTGATGAAGCAGTTAAAATAAGGTACAGATTTCAAGTAAGGGTGGACTTCAAGATGCTGTGGACTACTAAGAACATTTGCCCCAATCATATAAGGCTGGATTAGAATGAGATTTTCTTGTCTGAACATTGAAATAGGTTAACCTGATCAGCTCCTACAAAGATGCTACATATCTCCAAAACTTTCTGCTGGCAACCACAAGATGCAGAAGATGGATATTTTCCAAGAGGATGACAGGAGTCAGGTACTGCAACTCTTTTGGCACTGCTTGCTACCGCTGTATCCCGCAGGGGATTTTTGGCTGCTGGATGTCTCCTTGGGGCAAGGGGAGATTTGTCCCTGTGCCCAGGGTAGGCCCAAGCAGCCACAACAGGGTCTTGGATGAAGCAAATTATCTGGATCCTTTTCAAACTGGTTTCAGGCCAGGCTTTGGGACGGAAACTGCCTTGATGGATGACCTACGCCAGGGACTGGACAGGGGGAGCACGTCCCTGTTGGTCCTGCTGGACCTCTCAGCAGCCTTCAATACTATTGACATAGTATCCTTCTGGGTTGATAGACCAAGTTGGGAGTTGGAGGCACTGTTTTGCAGTGGTTCTGCTCCTACTTGGAGGATTGGTCCCAGATGGTGGTGCTGGGTGATACCTGTTCAACACCCTGGACCTTGAGGTGCAGGGTGCAACAGGGTTCAATTTTGTCCCCTATGCTATTTAACATCTATATGAAACCACTGGGAGAGATCATCCGGGGATTTGGAGTGGGGTGCCATCAATATGCTGATCACACCCAGCTCTCTCTCTCTCTCCTTTCCCCCAGATTCCGGGGTGGCGGGTGGAGTCCTGGAGCGCTGTCTGGAGGCGGTGGGGATCTGGATGAGGGCTAGTAAGCTGAAATTAAATCCAGATAAGACAGAGGTTCTCCTGGTTCAGAAATCCTCAATGTAGGTACTGAAATATCGACCTGCACTGAGTGGGATTGCACTCACCCTGAAGGAGCAGGTTTGCAGCTTGGGGGTCCACCTGGACTCACAGCTGCTCTTGGATTCTCACGTGGCAGCTGTGGCCAGGAGGGCCTTTGCTCAGCTTCAGCTAGTGCACCAGCTGCAGTCGTACTTGGATTGTGCAGATCTGGCCACGATGATCCATGCCACAGTGACATCGAGGTTAGATTATTATAACGCACTCTATGTGGGGCTGCCCTTGAAGGCAGTTCTGAAACTGCAACTAGTGCAGAATGTGGTGACCCGTGTAGTTACTGGAAGTAGATGGTTCGACTCTGTTGGGTCGCTTTTCCAGCAGCTGCATTGGCTACCCATTTGTTTCCGGGCCCAATTCAAGGTGCTGGTTTTGACCTTTAAAGCCCTATGCTGTTCAGAGCCAGAATTTCTTAGAGACTGCCTACTCCCATACAATCCGGCTCGTCCCCTTAGGTCATCAGAGAAGACCTTTTTACAATTACGCTGCCCACGGAGATATGTGGGGCGATGGCAAGAAAGAGGGCCTTCTCAGTAGTGGCACCAACACTATGGAACTCCTTTCCCCTTGATTTATGAACTGCTTCCTCTCTTGAAACTTTCCGGAGAGGCCTGAAGACATTTCTTTTTAGACAAGCCTTCTGAGTTCCTGGCCTTTTAAACATTTTTTACATCTCTTACACCTTTTAACATCTGGTTACAGGCTTGGGGCCTTTTTATAAACTGCTGCTGTTTGCTCTTTTTACACTTTTTTGTGTGATCACTGATTTTAAGATGTTTTGCTATGAAGGTGTTTTATCTAGTTCTTAAATCATGTTTTTTAATTATTGTTGTAAGCCACATTTGGGGAGAAAGGTGGGGTATAAATGAAGTAAATAAATCAATAAATTCAGACCTGCACCAGCAATATTGCTGGCACAAGTCCATGTTGATTTGCATCAGTGGATCAGGCCCAGGAAGAGGCTTAGGATTTGGTGCACATCACCACCGTGGAACCCGCCACCTCCTCGGCCCAGTTTGCCATCTTTCCTACTCCAGTCACTGCCCCATTCCACCCACCCCCACCCTGTTCAAGCATCCTCCCGGGGCTTACCTGCTCCAGTGTGTCAGTGTGCAGGAGGCCACTCCGGCCACCTTGCCAGCAAGCCTGCAGTTTGCGCTGGCAGAAGCTGCTTTGCGACTGATGTAAAGCAACCTCCACTGGTGCAATGCTAGTTACTCCAACGGAGGGGGATAGGATTGGGCAGTGGTGTACCTGAGGGGTTCAGGTGGCAAATGCCCTTGGGTACCACCAAAGGGGCAGTGCAGCAACCCTCTTCCCGCTCTCTCTCTCTCTCTCTCGGCTCAATTACAGGGCCTTAAGAAGGCCTTCTGAGGTCTCCAGAAGGCCTAAAAATGTCATTTCCAGTTTTCTCTGAAAACTATAAATGACATTTTTAGGCCTCCAGGCCACATGGGAGACTGCATTTGCAGTCCTGGCAACACAAGGGCGAGAATCACATTTGGAATTGGGCCATTTGAATGATGACAGCAACTCAACAACCAGATTCTCTCAGTTTGTCCAGTAAGAGAAGATAAGTGGAAAACAGGGGACTGAAGGTTAAATGTTAACCAATAGACACAACACCACAGGTGGCCAGCCCTATAGCTTACACTCCCTTCAAATCAAAACAGATATACACCAAAGTACTCAAACATCTTGGATAATGAAGGACAAAGCAGGTGAACACACAAAACAATATATCTAAACAGTACAACAGAAGAACAGCTGGAAAAATGGGGGGGGACACCCATCTTATGCAAGATTTTTTGATCAAGGTTGGTTGTGAGGGAGCATGTGATATCTGTGCACAGGCACTGGGATGAACTAAAAACCTAAAACAAAAAAGTAGGTTTTACCTTCCATAACTCGCCATTGCTGCTGCTGGATATCATGAAAGCCAAGCCCTCTTGTTTCCTCAGGCTCTTCAACAAGCCATGGATTGCTCACACCTTGCCTGACCCGTCCTGCCATTAGACTGGACCTAAACACAGTTTTCAAAAAATAGACCTTTAATATTTTTAAAGTTCCTTGGAACAAAATTAAAATTCAGCTCACAGAAGTGTTTCATGAAGTATTGTGTGTTACCACATACAAACATACAGTAGATTCCACACACTTCTTACAGATTTTGCAGTCATTCACACGTAGTAGATTTTGAGTGTTCCTTTCTTAGTGATGACCATGTGCCATCTCCTAGTAGAACTGTGGCTTAGCTTGGAAAGAGCAAAATGCTCTGCAAAGGGACCCATGTTGAGTGAGATCCATGGATGACAAGATCTGACCTGTAATTTGGAATTTAAGGTAAGAATTGCACAGTGGTGTGATTCTTTGATATACATTTCTTACTCTCCAGCCCTTTAAAAAAAATACAACCAAATATGGCATGTGCCCCAAAATATTTGGAGGCCTCTGGTTTAAGCTAGTAGATTGTGGAACACACTATAGGGAAAAGAGGTTTTATTTTTTGCTATTAAAATGCCACTGGTCAAACTTTCCCAAAGGGAATTCCCCATCTTCCAAAACAATTAAATCTTCAAAAAAAACACAGAAGCTCCTACAGAGAAGCGTCTTTAACTCAAATCCTCTGATCCAAAATCTGCACTTGTACTTCTCTCTAAAGTTTTCTCTCTAGCACCCCACAACGTTAAAGAAAGACAGACTCCTTTTCAATTTCAAAAAGAGGCACAAATTCCCTACTGCTAACTAGCCACAGCTTCCAGCCTGAGCTGTGAAAAGTGAAGTGCTAGTATCAAAAATTCTTTCTGATGTGTTTGGTAGCAGTCTTCCCACCCAGCATAGTCCAACTTCCTCCTTCCTCTGATCTTCCTCCCTTTCGTGTTGGTGTGAAGATTAAAGCTTATCCAATTAGCCACCCACTGCCTTTGCCAAGTTAATCACTTAAATCTTTGAAATCGTCACAGCACAGTGGAGTGTGCAGATAGCTTTTGATTATAGGAGCAGATTTAACTAATTAAAAGGCTTAGCAATGTGCCCAAATATAAAAGATGTTTGGAGGTTATAATCAAGGGTTGTGCCTCTACTCAACAAACAGCAGCTTATCTTCCCAAATGCATTGTTTCGCTGGTAATTCTTATGAAACTTCCCAAGAAACTCAGATTAGTCAAGCAGACCTTACCCCTAGAGACCATGGCCACACATTAAGGTATTCAAGACTCAGAGCAATCAGAAGGAATGATTTTCAAACAAAATCCAGGTCATGTGACATTGGGCTCTGCGATTAATCACATTTTCCCTTATGGATACCAACAATACAGTAATCATCTTTGAAGTGTTTTGAGCATCTTAACTTGGACTCTCAAACTGCTATTAAATGTGATTTATGCATTCTGAAAACTACTGGGCGTAGGGCATTTACACACACTACATATCTTCTCCATTTTTCAGTCCAGATGGCTGCTGCTGTGTTGATACAACAAAATACATTCAAATTACTGAAAATGAGACTGCTACATCTCAAAAGGCCTGGTGTTAAGCTTTCAAGCATTTAATAACCCTCATACCACAACAAGTTAATTCAAAATGCAGACACAAAACCCTACATGCAGCCAGACAAATGCTTGTCACCAAAAGCTAGCTACAAGTAACGCTTTTCAGCCCTTCCCAAAAATACCCAGCTTAGTCTCTGGCAAGACTCTGTGGCATCGCTAAGGGGTGCAGACTGCACTGGGTAACACACTCCTGAGAGACAGCGCTCCTGGCCAGAATTGTGAAATCTTGGTATTTTTGAATACCATCATTTGATGGGTAATTTCATGTAGAATTCAATTAAACAAACCGCTTTGAAATGTCAATTCTATCAAAAGTTATGGCCAAATAACCAGAAAAGAAAAACTGCCTTATGTTACAAAAAGTGGATTTCCTTAACTCAAAACTGATCAATGAAACCAATTGTTCTGAGAGCCAGTGACACAGCAGTGAACCAATAAGAGTATGAGTCAGCTCTCATTTCCATGCATCAGAGCTAATATTAGAATTCTTGTTCAGTTGTGTAATGTCAACAGATTGGCCACTTGTTTTTTGTTGGTTACTGATTTGTTGGGTGACCTGTACTGTTATATATTGAAACAAAGTTAATGGGGGTTACAACAACCTTAGTGATGCCACTGCATTTAGACTGCATAGGATATTGTAATTTATTGTGTATAGCCTGGTACAGGAGGAGGTTCATCATGGGGGTGGCACAATGAACTCTCACACTGGGTTATGCGAACCTAATGACACCTCTGGCAAAACTTCAGTGAAAGAGCATTTCACAAGCATGGGGGCAGTAAACTAAGGATCCAGACCTTCTATAAGCAAAAGTGTTAAGAAGGTGCTCCAAGGTGATTTTAAAGACAAGGTGAGACTTGGAGAGGGAGTCGCATGTTGGCTCCAAACCAAATTATAGTTAAACCTCCTTTTCCACCAATCCCCCCCCCCCCCCCCGCAAAAAAGAATACATATTTCTATAGACTATCTAGTGGTCTTGAACAAGGCGGATTTAATCATTCTGTGGCTGCCATTACTTGATTTATTCTGCTTAGGAAGATACTAGATTTCTCTAAGCAACATACACCATACATCACCACCTTTTTATTATTTTCCTTACTCACTGGAGTAGGATTAGTCACCAATAACAAGAAAGCTCAAATTGCTCTCTTGACACAAATACCACATCATCTCATTGCCATTATCCATTACTAAAAGGTTTCACCTCTAACTGTTGATCTTCAACTTGGGATTGCAGTGGAAAAGAGTCTTTACTGTCAAACATTATCCTCCTTCAGACGGCAATGAACAGGGATGGCGCAACCCAGGATGCCACCAGATGTCATTGCCACCCATGGTGCTCTGGAAAAAAGCCCCTTACCCTGCTTCTTGTCTGATTTCCACAAAACCGAAAGCACTGGACTTCCGATTTACAGGGACTGCATGAACTATAGATCATACAACAGAGGTGGGTGCTCTGCTTCCCACTTGAGGAAGCAGATAATGTGGCTTGTATCCATAGCAGACTGGAGGGAGGTGGCAGAAGATTTGGGATGAGAGGTATCCGAATCTGCCATTGCCTTGCTCCCCTGCCATCTGCTGCTGATGCAAACCACATCAGGTCAACACATTGCTGGGCTGGCCATGGGGTTGAGGCTAGAATCTTCAACTGCATCACAAAAACCCAGCTATGCAATCCCACTATTGCCTTTAGCAAAGCCTTCATTAGTAGGTATGCAGGAAGTTTACATGGGAGCTTATTTTGTCTTTTAAAAAGATGTTAGTACCCTTTAGCTATTCCAATAGAGGATTAATAACTTAACAGATTTATTCATAAAGAACCCAGTAAAGGATTTGTTTCCTTATTTGGTACTACAGATGCAGAGAAAGCATAAAGATGTTGTGCACAATTTAACATCTTACACAGTTTCCAGAGACGTCCATCTTCTCCTCCTCCTCTCCCCAAACTTTTCAGTTTATGCAATCAGCATCCATTGTGAAAGACCATACACAATAAATCACTTCACAATGGAAGAATTACAATAGAAGACATTTAGATATTGTATGGTTAATTGAAAAGCAATTAAATAAAGTGTATCGAGCAAGAGAAAAAACCCTATTCCAGAAACTATACAAATAACATAACCCTTCTGGTTACAGAGAGCTGTATCCTAATTAAGACTGACAATGCTGGAAAGTAAACTACTTTGGCGCCGCATAAATGTCCTGATCTGCATTCCAGCTCAAGCTGTCACTTAAAATAAGAGTGAGAACTACTAAGGCCACCATACCACACCAAGAGGACTCACATTAAGCAGATTTCAAAGGATATAAACTCACTGAATGGTGACCAAACATAAACGGAGATTAATTTTGAGAAGGCCCTTCACAGTTGCACTCCATGAGGACAATAAGACATGCGATCACCGATGCAAAAAGGTTAATGAAGGGGAGAATGTAAAAATGGCATCTGAAATTGTGGGACATAGCAATGGATTAGATAAAGAAAGGAAGAGGAACACACACTCCATCACCGTATACACACACCTTCTCTCCATGCCTACAAAGTTTCCTCCTTCTGAAAAAGGAATTATACAGGTGCACAGCCATGATTGCCTATGGCAATATAGAGTTTGGCTTGGAATATATAATAAGAAATGACAAATTCTGAATCCAAAGCTTCATTTTATTGTCTGGCCAAGAAAGTTCCACAACCATTTCAAAACACAACTTGAACACCTCGCAGCCTCTAATGCTCCTCCTTTTTGGACACAACATTTCCAAACTAATATCTAGCTTACTTTTGGTTCAAAAGAGTAAAGGCAAGAGAAAATTTTTTAAAATATATATATATGTTAGGGCCCTTCTTTAAGATGCCATTCACACCACTGTGGGTTCAAAGACAGAGGAATCTGCTCAGCAGCGTATGCTCCCTCTGCTGGTAGTTCAGAAGTCCTGAACTACAAAGTCCCCCGCGAGGAGCAGTTTCTCAATAAAACTGCCATACTTTGTGTGCTCTTGCTGAAGCATGAAATAAACAGCAACCCAGCTCAGATAATCCATCTACATGGAAGCCATTGCCGGATTGATTTTCCATGCTCAGTTAAACTAGCTAAATGCAAAACCCAGCACATTGGAAGGATTTGCAATACTCACCAGGGGATTAGAAAGTCATAAAACAATTAATGGATTAGACATTCTTCTGCAGTTTTGCTTTGAGCAACACAAACACACTTTCTCCACCTAAAATTTCTAAGTTATGCATATGTGCTTTAAGTAAACTTCTATGGAGGACAGAAACAGAGAATATGGAATAACTTATCAAAATACCAAATTGAGTCCTGCAAAATTTTTGAAACTTCTATTATTTCTTATTTTGACTCCAAGCAGGTGGCAACAATTTTAAAATACAATTAAGACAATTAAATATTACTAAAAGATGCCATCACTCCCCAGTCTACATGTTGCATTCCCAATGGTTTGTACACTGATTTTTACAATGGTATAACATAGTGGCTAAGAGACCGAGCTGAATCAGGACTTTCCTGGTTCAAAATTCACCTCTGCCATGAACTCTGCAGGTGGCAAGCCACTACTCTCAGGTTTAGCTTCCCATATGGAATATGGGGATACTACTGCTTACTGCCAAGTTGTTGTATGGACAACTTCAAGCGAATACAGGTGAAGTACTTTGCACAATCAAATAGTGATCTATAAAAGTATTCGTATTTCATTGACTATGGTTCTACTACTCCTTCTTACTGTCTATCGCTATTGGTTTTCTAGGACATAGATTTCCACAGCATTTAGGTCTCTAAGAAGAACACCACAACAAAGAAAAGGGAAGCACTGCAGCAGAATTCAAAATGGCACACATTATGTGGCCTCTGGCTATTGCAAGATATTTTCTGTTGGTTAGCCAGTTTCCCACTAGAATATCAGAGAATACAGAGATGTTCAGCCTAGATGCAACTATGTGCACAGGCTTCTCAATTTCTTGTCTATTTGTTTCTTACCCTCCTTCCAGTCCTTGGTTCTGTTCCTTTCTCATTCCCACTTGAAATTCCTGTCTTGGGTGTCTCCTGTGCCCCAATCTAAACTGACTCAGCAAAATTCTACTTTCTCTGAATTCTAGCTCAAAGTCACTGAGTGAGCAGCTGACTTGGGCCTTTTATAATGATTGGCTCCAATGCAAACACAATTTCTCATTTTAGAAGTCAACAACAACAGCTACTAGAATCTGTAACTGTGTCCAATTCTGCAAGTAGGCTGGGATGTTTAGAAAGGACATGAACACGACCACCATGAAAAATAGGGAAGGAAACACTTGCAAAGTTATTTTGAATTGAGCAGGAGGGTATCTATGAGTGTACAGAGCAGAGAGGTTCATTCAGAACATCGCTACTCTCATGCCATGGTTATTTAGAAGTGGCAGTACCATACCTTATCACATCTGGTTCTGTGCCTTCATTTTTAAAAGATGCCTGAAGCTGCCTGTGCCGTGTGAGAAGGTCATCCAATAAGTTCTGTCGTCTGTCTCCTTCAAGTTGGGTTCTGCAGGAACTGGGTTAAGGTTGATTGCCAGAAGTATGAATCAATTCTACATCTCACGCTTACAGTATTAAAAACAAACACTTAAGTTGAGTAGGAATGTTAAATTCATCCAACGAGGAAGAGTAATACATACACCTGTCAGCGCAATAAAGAGAATGCTAGATCTCCACTTGGGGGCATTAACTAACACACATAAGTTCTGTAATAACTAAATAAGGAAATATAATTACCTGCTTTAAGCACTGAATTGAGGACAGGCTGCTATCATTCTTATAGCACTTTGCCACATGTTAAATACTTACAATTCTTACCCCCTCTCCATAATCACACAAAATAAAACAGTAATCGTGATACAAAAGTCAAGAATACTTAAAGATTCTTATCAGGAGCCTAATTTGTTACGTGAAAATCCCCTTTTTCCTTTTAAGTTGTGATTTTATAACTGGTTATGTATTATGGACTAAAACTCATGAAGGCCAAACCTCAAAATACAAGTCACACTTCTCCCAGCACACTTTTCCAAAAACCCTGGTCAAGCCACAAGCACATGGATTACACAACCCCCACTTCCCTGTAGGTCAATGTATGCATTGTATTGTTTTAAGAGATATATGCAAAAGTGTCTCCTGAGCCAATCACTGTGTATGCAAAACAAGTCGGCATGCAACTCCAGAGGTAGAAGTCTAGCATCTTAAATCATTGTTTAAGTATCGCCTATTCTTTGTATTGTTTTAACTCGATCACTGCTTAAGTACTCTATGCAAATTTGAATTGCCTTCCTGAGCTGCTGTATTTACTGGTTATTGTGTAAGGTCCCCCACTAGGAAGCCAGCCATTAGACACATTGAATTCTGCTGATAAGGGACATCCTGACCCCAAAAGACCCTGGTGGGCGGTAGTTTCCCCCAGCTCAGCGCCCAGCCCATTTCGGTCACAGCAAAAAAAACCCTTTTAAGAGAGGGCTCCGGCCATGTGCTCTCTCTCTCTGACTCTTCCCCCAAGGCAGAAGGTCCTCCTCCCAGGACTCTTCCCCCCCCCCATCCATCTGCTCCTCAGGACAGGTAACTATTTTGCGTTCTGAAACTCTTTCCCCTCTTTCTTTCCCACCTATTTCTCCCCTTCTCTCCCCATCTTTAGTTAGCAACGGGGTTTAGCAGATCAGGGACCCCTAAAATCCTTCCCTACAAATTTCCCTTTTCCTAATTTCCTCAGATGCACCAAATACATGTCACATGCAACCACCATAAGCTAGGTACACTTTTCATGTACTAGAACCAAGAAATGTGCATTATGTTTACCTTTGTGCTTCTGTAATAAAATTATAATCTTTTATTAGAAGTCATCTTTCTCCCAGTCTCCTCCTTAAGCTAAAAAGGGAATTTCTCTGCATTACGCCTTCTTGTTTATCCAGCCTGTGGTCCTGAAGTTTCCAATAAGGGCAGTGTACTAATTCCCCTAAACAAAACAGCCCTCCTTTTGGTAATAAATTCACATGTGAAATAACCTACATTACTATCTTTTTTTTTCCTTTTCAACAGCCACATGGGTACAACTTCCAATTAGATACCCACTAAAGTGGTTACATGTGTAAAGTAGACTCCAGTCATCTCTGGCATAACACATGCTGCAATTCATTTAGGAAGGAGTGAAATGCTTACAGGTTACAGAACAAGCACTTAAAATAAAGATTGCAAATATTTCCACATTTGGGTTTTCCCCAGGTTAGCAATATTTTTTTCAAAATGTATCCGATCGTTCCAGGTGCTTTCTTGAAACAGAACATTGAACCTACTTTCACGACACCAAGAAGGCTGATGAGACCACTGTTTACATGGATACATCTGACGTGTTGATGCAGAGCGAAACAACAGGTCCCTCAGATTATCAGTCTTCTCTCTGAGATTTTGCAACAGCGACCTGATGGTAACATTGAGCTAAAGGGAGAGGAGAAACTTGTGAGTCCAAAACATGTAGGCAGTAAACAAATAAAATATAGCGCATGTATTTCCTCCAACAAAGGAGAACATAGCTACCTACACAGAATTGTAAAAAGACTCTCAGAACTTCATGAAGCCAGATTCAAAAGGTATACATACAGATTCCTTTGTGGAAAATATTTTTGTCCCAGAATTGGTAGTGGCCTGCTGATTTCCCACTAAACTATGGCTTTTGCATTTCAGTGTGGTAACAGTGCTTCTTAAAGCTTTCAAAAAGCAGTGTTGGCGGAGGGGGGAGTGCCAGTTGCACATCATCGACTTGGACAATTTAGATAATTTTTCCTATTTAAGATCCATCATTAAACAAAATCAATCAAGTCTAATCAAAGAGCAGCAGTCAAACCTCATAACAAACAGTAGCACATTAGCCTCGGTTGGCCCTGGATAGAGCGGAAGGCACAGTAGTTCATCTCAAGCTTAGAGCATGGCCACAAAGGGGGGGGCACCTTGGGCACGTAGAATCGTTTATAAACCACCTAATTCTAGGTCAGGGTTTTGTACACTGCAGACCAGCTCCCTCGCTGTGATCTACTGAAAGTCAAAGAGCAGCAAATTGTGAATAGGAGATATGAATTGACAGTCAATCCAGTTAATGTCCAGGAATTCCCTGGTCATGAGGCACCAAAAATCTTGTGTCACTATAATTAAGGTAACGAAGCTATGCCACCCACTCCCAAGACCTTTCCCAGGCTACAAGGCCTTTTGGGCCAGCAGTTCCCATGGCCATCCTGTAGATTAACAGCATAAACGAGACACCCAAGTTATGCACACAATTAAAAAGCATAATCATATGGCAGATGCATTAACCCCTACACTAAGCCCTTTGTTTGGAAGCAAGGCCCATGGATTTTAACAGTATTTACATTCAAATACGTAAGTTTAGGAATACAGCCATGTTACTTTTGGAAAAGGTGACTGAAAGAGATCAAGAAAACAACCAATATTCCATTAAGGGCACAATCCAGTAGAAGGTCCTTCAAAACAAGATCACTCTCAACCACGAGAGTTAGGCAAATGCATAACAGTGCTTACATGTGAACACAATTCATTGAAAAGGTAACTTTTTTTCAACAGAGCATGCCCATTGCGGGTATATTAGCTCACTACACTTCTGAGAGAGGGTGAAAGAAATCTTCATTATTTCTTCCTGATCTTAGAATGTGAGTCCCAATGGGAGGAGAATCACCTGGCTTGTCTCATAGCGTTTGCTTTTTAACACTCAAGTGAACAAAGGTGGCAAAACACCAGAAAAATGAGACACTGCTGACATTTTCCCCACTTGGCAGGTATGGCGGAAGGACATTTTTCTCCATTAAAACTTTCCCTGGTCACAGACAACATGACTGATCTGCTGAGTGTTTTTCAACATCAGCCCATAACATCAGTTGTTATGGCAATAAATATTGCCATTGCTGGAAGCCTGTTTACACTGGACTCAAACGCTGCCAATGCTGGCTTCCCACTTGTTCACCAAGGAAAGGCATCCAAATCTATGAACCCAGAAAATACGGAAAATTTTCTTCATAGAACCATTTATCAACTGAGCAAAGCATTTTGTAACATGAGCCATAATACTTACAGTACGGGAAAGCGCAGGGGAGCATGAGATGGCTCTGATGCAATATATACATGCACAGTCGGTGGCTGTTCCAGCTATAGGTTCTTTCTTGTGGGAAGTAACCCACAGAGAGTAGGGGGGAGACTAGAAGATGCCAGAGATGTAGAAACCATAAAGTTGTGGGGCTTTATAAGTGCATAAGAAGCCGGATGTCCTAGCTTTGGCGGCCTGGATCTAAGGGCTGCACCAGTCTTTACACAGCAAGTATGCCCTTCATAGGTGTTATAAGTCATTCACTGGTGTTACAACAGTATCTCCCACTTAACACTTATCTCCCACATGCATCAGGGAGCAGTCAGGATTCACAAGGCACACAGATGCAGGTGCTTATGAACACGCATCTATTGCAAACTCAAATGTGTAAGCTGAAAGAAATATGGGTATACCCACAAAATGCCTCCAGTCACAAAGGCTTCTCAGTTTGTCTTCTGGCTTCTCCTACCTATTTCAGATCAGAGAGAGCTTTGCACTCTTACATGAAGTCATTTACAAACTGGCTTATGAAACTTTTTTATACTAGCTGTGCTTGACAGCAAGTGTCAATATTGATACAATGGAAATGAGAAGCTCTGACCCGCCCCAGCACTGGATTTGTTCTGAGGCTTCTGACCCTTATTTCTTTTAGGGCCCAGTTTTCTGACCTGGCTAACAGCAAAAAAAAAAATATTCAGATTCTCTGTTCAAAATACTCTAAAAAGGAAGATTTTTAAAAATGAAACGTCCACATTATGCAAATGATTATTCTGCATCAAGAATTTCCTCTTTCCAGTTGGTGTAGGATATCGGTTGCTAATAACTCTTATGCAAGGTTGGAAAAACCAAAGATACGCAAGTTCCAAAATTTTGCTTCTGATGCTTAGAGTTCTGTGCACAGCTAACTCTATAAAAATAGAGATTAGGAAGCAATATAATACTGGTTATCAGTTGCAATATAATATTGGGCTTATCTACTGAGATAATCTGAATCAACAATGATTTCAAGTAAGCAACTGAACTCACTCCCCCCCCCCCCCGGTCTTCTAAACTGTGACTCAATGCATTACACAAGTCTATTTTTATCCCATTCTATCTCTGAGGCACAAAACCGGTAACAATAATTTACAAATCCAACACAAAGAATAAACAGAATACTCAGTTATATTACAGTAATTGCTCCATTCCCGCAAACATCAATCACTAAAGATCCAGTGTTTTTGAGTATTTCTAAAAAGGCTCCAAGCTTGATGATCATCTAGGGCAGCCATTTTCAACCACTGTGCCATGGCATACTGGTGTGCTGTGGATGGTCTGCAGGTATGCCATGGGAATTTGAGGGAGGGTCATTTGTTAGTAGGGCCACTGGGGGATGTGAGCCCCTGCTGTCAGTGTGATGTGCCTTGTCAATTGTCAAAAGACTGATGGTGTGCCTTGAAAATTTTAGTGCCTTGTCAGTGTGCCATGAGATGAAAAAGGCTGAAAATCACTGATCTAGGGGAAGCGATTCCCACAATAATGGGGCAGCCACCAAGAACATTTCTCAAAGGATTTCAGGTGGTCAAACGTTAATACACAGTTGGCTTGGACAACAGGACATTTTTGGTTGCTTTTAAAGGCAATGATAAAACATAAGGCAAGGCAGAAGGTGGACTCTGAGATATACAGTACCTTAGCTGTACTTTCACCATTTCTCTGATATCTGTTGCATTCTTGGATTTTTTCAGCAATCTCTTGGGCAGTATGGAAAGCAGAATCATACATCGACAACCTAAAAACATATATGTATGGATAGTTAGGCAATACAATATATACACATTTGTCAGTTATGCTTTCATCTCTGCTGTTCTTAAGAACCAGGTTATTCAATCTCAGCTTTTGCTATGGACTTCCAGCCCCCTAAAGCAGATTGCTTCCAAGTCAAAGCAGCTAATATTGAAGAATGTAACCCTCCAAGTTTAGACCACAGCTCCAGAACTTGCCACAATAGTACCCTATAGGGATGCTATAGTATCAGTTTTCACAGTGGGGCAAGTTACAATGCATGCAACACTGAAAGACTACTAATGAGTTCTTTATAAGCAGCAAGCCACATATTTTAGCCTTCATATTAAGATGTAAAAACTTTCACATGGTACAGAAATCTGTACTCTGACGCACTGAAGAGCAAGAAATTGTAAAGTACTTTCATTTACACTATTCAAGAGCTTCCAAGTTGTGTTTCTGCTGTCCTGCAGAATGGGGGGGGGATGATTTCAATTAAGGACAGTCTTAACCCACCTTTCGCCTATTTAGGAAAAACATGGGCCACACAGAAACAGAAATGACCCATCTATTTAGTGATCCAACTTGGACACTGCAAGTAAATAAATACTGTACAGAGCTTTGCTTGCTCCATTTAAGTTAAATTGCCTGGATAGTGCTACAAGACACTTCAATGAATCTATGCCATCATTCCAGTGGTGAATCTACAGTATTCCATTCTTCCTTCCAAACCACTATGCAACAATAGACGAAATGGGTAACTACGGTCATCATCTTATCCCCATGGGTCAATATAGAAATAAAAACACAAATCTAAATGTTCTCAATGTTGAGGTTCAATAGAAAATGTATATACTTCATACATTTTCATTTTTACAATGTTTTACACAAACAATTAGAGACATACATAACACATTATAAAACATACTTATTATAACCTAGTATCCAGAACTCATTAAGCTATTTGTATTCTTCTCTTATTTGCTAAACATCCAAATGTAGCACTGCTTAGTATGCTCACCCTTACTGGTTCAAACTAACTTTTATACGTTTTCCACCTGAAGATAAATTGTACTTTGTACATACATACTGCCATTTTAGAAAAGGATACCTAAATTACAGCTGCAATCCGATAAACACATTCCTGGGAGTAAGGCCCACTGAACATAATAGGAGTTACTTCTGAATCAACAAGCATAGGACAGCACTGTCTTTCTCTGACATGCCCTTTCATGTAATCTTAGCAAGCAATTTAGGACATTCACAATACTGTTTCAGTAAAATTGCTATTTTTTATGGAGGGCTTAATTTGAGACAGATTCTACTCCTTGCTAAGTAGCAGGGGAAATTTTTATTTTTTAAATTTAACAGGGAGCAGCATACTTTTCCTTTACCATCAGGTAAAGGGAGAGATTCCAGGCAAGCTTACAGTTGTATCCTATTCATAATTTCAATTGAGCTTATTTCTACACTAGTAACTCACATTCACAGAGGTATATATTTCACTTATTGTTGCCAACATAGTCATCCTATTCCTACTGTGTGAAGCTGAAATGGTTAATACTTTTGATTTATAGTCTCCAAAATAAAGATGTTACATTTTATTGAGATAAGTTCCAATCTGATTAACTGAGGGCGCAATCCTAACCCTTAATCCTAACTTTTCAGCACTGGCATAGAGGTACCGTGTGCTGCATCCTGCAATTGGGTGTCACTCATGGAGGCCTCCTCAAAGTAAGGAAATCTTTGTTCCTTTACCTCAGAGCTGCCCTGCCCTTATGTCAGTGCTGGAAAGCACTGACATAAGGGAGTAGGATTGTGCCCTGAGCCACATATTTTCTTTGGGATTTATTGAGCAATCTTTAAAGTTAGTCACACTGTTCACTTTTAACACACCAGTTCCAAATATATTTAAAAATTAAATCCCACTAGTTTGAGTAATGCTTATTTAGAAGTAAGAATACTTGAGTGTTCAGCAATTTAAGCTATGGGTTATTTATTGATATGTATCAATCATTCTATCAATTTATGAAAGGTTATTAGCTGCAGACCTGGCATCAGCAATCATAGTTGTGACTATGTCCCACAACAAGAGACACTCTAAAAAACACTAATGCTGCTGTCATCTTTGTACATAGTGTTTGTTTCCAGTGAGTTAAGACAGATTTGCGTCCCAAGTCTTACTGAACACACTGGGCTTACTTCTGAGTGTGGTGACAAACACCTTTATACATAGGACTAAGAAAAGAGTCCAATTGCTTCATTTAGTTATGAAGGAGCCAAGTGCGATACTAGCAATTTTTCAATATAGAAAAACACAGTCTCAACTGCTCAATTGTTCAACCAAATATTCCAGTGAATGAGGTGTCCCGAGTGCAAGTCAGACCAACTCATAAGAACATAAGAACAGCCCCACTGGATCAGGCCATAGGCCCATCTAGTCCAGCTTCCTGTATCTCACAGCAGCCCACCAAATGCCCCAGGGAGCACACCAGATAACAAGAGACCTCATCCTGGTGCCCTCCCTTGCATCTGGCATTCTGACATAGCCCATTTCTAAAATCAGGAGGTTGCGCATACACACCATGGCTTGTACCCCATAATGGATTTTTCCTCCAGAAACTTCTCCAATCCCCTTTTAAAGGTGTCTAGGCTAGACGCCAGCACCACATCCTGCGGCAAGGAGTTCCAAAGACCGACCACACGCTGAGTAAAGAAATATTTTCTTTTGTCTGTCCTAACCCGCCCAACACTCAATTTTAGTGGATGCCCCCTGGTTCTGGTATTATGTGAGAGTGTAAAGAGCATCTCCCTATCCACTCTGTCCATCCCCTGCATAATTTTGTATGTCTCAATCATGTCCCCCCTCAGGCGTCTCTTTTCTAGGCTGAAGAGGCCCAAACGCCGTAGCCTTTCCTCATAAGGAAGGTGCCCCAGCCCAGTAATCATCTTAGTCGCTCTCTTTTGCACCTTTTCCATTTCCACTATGTCTTTTTTGAGATGCGGCGACCAGAACTGGACACAATACTCCAGGTGTGGCCTTACCATCAATTTGTACAACAGCATTATAATACTAGCCGTTTTTTTCTCAATACCCTTCCTAATGATCCCAAGCATAGAATTGGCCTTCTTCACTGCCGCCGCACATTGGGTCGGCACTTTCATCGACCTGTCCACCACCACCCCAAGATCTCTCTCCTGATCTGTCACAGACAGCTCAGAACCCATCAGCCTATATCTAAAGTTTTGATTTTTTGCCCCAATGTGCATGACTTTACACTTACTGACATTGAAGCACATCTGCCATTTTGCTGCCCATTCTGCCAGTCTGGAGAGATCCTTCTGGAGCTCCTCACAATCACTTCTGGTCTTCACCACTCGGAAAAGTTTGGTGTCGTCTGCAAACTTAGCCACTTCACTGCTCAACCCTGTCTCCAGGTCATTTATGAAGAGGTTGAAAAGCACCGGTCCCAGGACAGATCCTTGGGGCACATCGCTTTTCACCTCTCTCCATTGTGAAAATTGCCCATTGACACCCACTCTCTGCTTCCTGGCCTCCAACCAGTTCTCAATCCATGAGAGGACCTGTCCTCTACCCAGAGGTGAGGGACTGCCAGGTCACATTGAGTGGTGAGCAGCAGAAAGACTTGAGGTGCTTTTCACTCCAAGTCTGCTATTTTTTCCCCTGAAGTCTGACAGAGATGGAGCCTCTGTGGTCCACTTCCCACTCATTTTTGAATCAGAAGGCAGAGCCCAATTGTCACACACTGTCCGGGTTGTAAAGAACTCACCACATAAATGCTACGGAATCCTATTTAAATCAAAACAGTATCATATCATTTTGTGCTCAATATATGACATGATACAGTAAAAATATTACAGTACCTTTATTACTGATTACAGTATTTATATTGTGCACAGGCCTGACATAACTCCTGCTAACTGGGCAAAGAAGCACCTTTAAAGAGGTGCCCTCTTATATTGAGCAGGGGAGAGCAACTTTTCCTCTTCAACCCAGCATAGTATCTTTTCCAGTGGTTGCTGCTGGTGTATTATTTTTAAGATTGTGAACCCTCTGGGGACAAGAAACCACTGATCGATTTTATTATATAAACCGCTTTGTGAATTACTCTGGTTGAATAGTGGTGCATAAGTATTCTTAAACAACAACAACAACAGGCTCAATTTATTATTATTTTCTGCAGCACCATCTATGTACATGGTGCTTTACAGCAAGCAAGAGGTTAGGTCCCTGCCCCAAGAGGCCTCAGTCTAAAAAACAGATGCGAGGGAGAAAACAGAGACTCATCAGCAACCTACAGCATCCATAAGGCCTACATAAGAAATGTACAGCAGTTTGCCCCCATTGCCCAAGACCATCCAAAAGCATAGGCTTCTCTTTTCAACAAACAACTGAGCATCAAATCACACAGCCCAATTTGGACTACGCTTATAATAAAGAAGACATATTTCCAAGCATTTGCTGTTCTCAAAACTCTACAGTGTGGCTAAAATTCTGTGTGCTTCACAAAGAATTTAGAAAAATAATCTCTCAGAACCATTACGCAATCTCAGACAAATAAAATACTGTACACAAAGGGGGACGTGCATAGTAGTTGTGCGAATGGGCCCCAATTTTCTGAATGACTACTACTAATAAAACAAAATATACCCTATACCAGCTTTATTCAAATGTTTAATCCATCTTGACCAAATGGCTCAGAAGAGTAATTGTATACAGAAGTGCCAAACATAAGGCCCGTGGGTTAGATGTGGCCACGGAAGCTCTTTATCTTACCCTCGGGCTCTCTCAGCATCACCATCAGCTTCTCTCAGCAGCTGAGCTGTGCTGAAGTGTTACTGCTGAAAGGGCAGCCTATGTGATAACTGGGTTTTCTCATATCTTGAAAATATAGTCAAGATTTGCATATTTGCTGTTCTGTCATTTGTAGCTATTGAGTTCCTAGGTGAGAAAAAAGTGCTTATTTCTGGTCATGACCTGATTTATGACATCACTTCCTGCTTAATGACATCACTTCCGGTCCTCAGAAGACATCATGCATGCTATTCAGCCTGCTATATGAAACAAGACTGACACCCTGGTATACAGTATAAATTAATCACTAGGGTCTTTGCTCCCAAAAAGATTCAAGATCTAATACATATTCAATTGTTAGTTTGTGTGCATAGGTTCTCAAATGCAAGGAAAACTTGCGGGGCATGGCTAGCATAACCAGCTGCAAAGGAACGTAGGGCCGCTGTACCTGAACTAGCCATGTCAACAGCGGCATTTGGCAGGGGAAGATATCACATGCAAAAAAGCTACACCTGTTGAAAGCCTCTTTGTTTTTTTAATGCAACTGTTGAAGAACTCATTTCCTCAGCATCCAATCCTTCCAGGTGCATTTTTTTCTCTCTTTCCACTTTGTGGTACCAGGAAGAAGCTGCACCTACAGAAGTTCTCCCCCATACACTGCAGCGGCCCCCATCTTGGACAACAAAGGTGGAGAACATAAGAAAAGCCCATTTGGATCAGGACAGAGGCCCCTCTAGTCCAGCCTCCTGTCTCTCACAGTGGCCCACCACATGCATCAAGGAGCACACAAGGCAACAAGAGACCTGTGTCCTCTTGCCACTCCCTGGCGCCTGGCATTCTGAGGCAGCCCACTTCAAAAACCAGGAGGCTGCACATGCACATCAGGGCTTGCCACCTGTGATGGACTTTCCCTCCAGAAATCTGTCCAGTCCCCCTTTAAAGGCACCCAGGCCACATGCCATTATCACATCCTGTGGCAGAGGGTTCCACAGGTTAATTACACACTGGGTAAGGAAGGACTTTCTTTGGTCAGTCCTAACTCTCCCAGCACTTAAGTTTAGTGGATGCCCCCACTAAACACCCACTTTTGTGGAGGAGACACCTGACACACACACACCCAACACTACCCAAGGCTGGTATAGACAGATGAGGATGTGCTTGGGGGGGCTGCCCTCCCCCTGCCTACTTCCACCAGGCCTGGAGCAAAGCCTTGGTTTCCCTCGCCTGAAGCTCCCACCCCACAGCCAGCAACCCCCCCACTCACCAGGGGTCTGGAGCCATCCTCACTCCAGGCAACCATACACAGCTTTCAAGCCTTCCTATCTCTATGCCAGGAACAGTTCCTGCCTCGGTGACATGACTACGGCGGCCGCAGAGGCTCACGATACTAACGAGGAACGGGGACGCGCCTCCCTCAGCCGAGGGAGGGGCGGGGACGGGCGTTCGAACGCGGACACTAGAAGCGCGCGTGCGCATGCGTTCTGCTGTCAGCGTTCCACTGACTGTAGGGGAGGCTCGACAGGTGGGCCAGTGAGCATTGGTGGGAGTGTCCTGGCGCTGGCACGCGGCGCTGACTCTGCCCAGGCGCAGAGATGGGGACTTGCTCCAAGGGCGCCTCTCTAGCTCATTGTCCGGGAGGGGGCATGGACTTCTCTGTGAGCATTGCCCAGTTGCTCCTGCATAGCTCAGTGGTCTTCCACCTGTTTCATCTCACAGCACAGCGAGAAGGCATTCAAATGGTCAAGGCACACTATCAGTTTTTGGACTACTGACAAGGCACATCACGAGTAGCATAGCTGGAGGGGGGCGGAGCACTCAGGCTGGCAGTGAGGCAGGCAAGCGGCCCCCCCTTCAGAGACATTCCCCCCGTAAGCCTCTGTTTTGCTCCCCCCGCCAGGAATGGCTCGGAAGGGGGGGCCGCTTGCCTACCTCACTGCCAGCCTGAGTGCTTCGCCCCCGTCTAGCTACGCCACTGCACATCATACTCCGGCCAGGGGCTCACATCCCTTTGGCCCTACCAATATATGACCCTCCCCCAAACTCCTGCAGCACACCTGCAGACCATCCATGGTACACCAGGGTGCCACAACACACAATGGTTGAAAATGGCTGCTCTAGCTGTACATTTGCACCCGGACTGTGGTTGAGACAAGTCATAATACAGGTCTCCGTCTTGCATCACCCATTGCTCCTGGTGCTTTGCAGTCCTGCACAGGTTTAACGGAGAAGGTGCACATTGGATTGCATCATAATAACCCAACTGCCCTCCTCTAATTGCATACAAAAGCATAGTGAGACTTGAACTTTATCTGCCAATTTTTCTGCCTGTGCTCTATGAATGGGGGGAGGAGTGGAGGGAGGAATCCTGCTTATGGTGCCCTGCAAATGGTGCCCCACTAATCGTAACCTACCTTCTCCTGTATAACTTTACTCTCTCCCCACCTCTGCCACTCACACATTAGAATGGCCAGGGGAAGATGACAAGTTTATCCATCACCTCAAAGGTGTCCTGAGAACATCCCTTTTTTTTTTTTAATCCACAAAAGTGAAGTGGTTCCCATTCCCTTTTATTGGACGAAGGGTTGAGTAAACTTAGCACTGGAATGGGAATTTATTGTAATGGGAATGGGAGGGGACCTGTTTCCAGCACCTGGCCTGACCCTGAGTGATCTGATGCCTGTGGGACAGGAAGGGCGCATTATTTGCTGCTTTGCAGAATGTGTAAAGGTACATTTGCTTTTATCTCCTCACTCTGCAATTTGTAGGACCTTCCTCTGCTCCCACCCTGTTGCATAATGATGGGTGTTTTGCTATTGGGAATAGTACTGACCTTCCTTGGAGAGATTTTATCAAGGTAACTAATGTACTTGAAGCACTTGGGGCACTTGTAGCACATCCCTAGGCACATCAACTGAGAGCTAATCCTATGCATGTCTACTCAAAAGTAAGTCTCATTTTAGTCAATGGGGCTTACTCCCAAGAAAGTGTGGATAGGATTGTAGCCTGAGTTCTGTGGATTCTACCCTTGGGTACAAGCATATAGGATTACAACAGGAATATTTTTCCTAATATTATGATAGCTACACAGAGCCCTCTCCTCTGCCCCTGTATTTCCATTCTGATTGATGGCTGTTTGAGACAGCCCTGCCCATACAAGAGTGTGTACTATAGCTGAATCTGTGCAGAACAGGGATGCTACAAGCCTCATTATTAGATGGCTTTATTTTTTTTAATTAAATAAACTCCCTATTTCATACAATCACAATTCCATAAAATATTATGAATGATTTAGTTCAGAAACATTCTGAATTACAATATTTCCCTACAGAACAGAGATCTGCAGGTACCCATCTCTTTCATTTTTGAAATACAGTCATTATAACCTGCGGGCAAGCTTTGAAACAAAAACAAACTGAACATGGATGGGTGGAAAGCTTGCCTAATAATGCCATGTTTGGGTCACAAACAATGTTTAACTTAGCATTCTCTTCTGTTGTTTTAAACACTGAAAGGAAATGATTAGTTAGATTATTACCACGCATTTTATTTTTACAGCCCTATCTTAGGGGCTGTCTACACCATGAGAAGGAGCATTGTGGAGCATAAACAGTTTTACGGCTGTCACAAACTTGACAAGCATCAGTGAACGTGAGCTGACCTATGCACCAAGAACTCACAGCCCAATCCTAACCAACTTTCCAGTGTTGATGTAGCCCCAAGGTAAGGGAACAAACATTTCCTTACCTTAAGGAGGCCTCCTTGACTGCCCCCTTCCACTGCAGGATGCACTGTGCACCCCACTGGTACAGCTTTATCAGTGATGGAAAGTTAGGATTAGGCTGTCAGAGTCTGGACTCTGCATCATTATAACTGAAGCTAACGAGCTGACCCTTTCATTGTGCGTTTGATAGCAGCTCAACTCAGGCCCCAATCCTAACTAACTGTCTAGTGCCGATGCAGCTGCAATGTATCCACTTGGTAAGGGAACAAATGTTCCCTTACCTTGAAGAGGCCTCCGTGACTGCCTTACCTGCCGAAGGTACCTTACTTGTGCCCATTTATAAAGAACATTATTTTTATAATTTATTTTTGTGTGGATAGCGTGGCAGGTGCAGTACAGGAACAAGTGACACTCTCCCTCATAGGGGATCTGGCAAATGGACAGGACAAGAAGTGGGCAGACTTAATTAAGGCTGCATTCTACAGCAATAGAGAGTAAAGAGGTAACTTAACGTACCCAATGGCACCTAACTAGTTGGGATAGCATTTTCATCAATGGTAGAAATGTCTCACTTGATTATTTTTAACTCTAAGCCAGGGGTGTCCAAAGTTTTTGGCAGGAGGGCCACATCATCTCTCTGACACTGCGTCGGGGGCTGAATTAATTTACATTTCAAATTTGAATTTGAATAAATTTACATAAATTAATATATTAAATTATATGAATGAATGACGGTCTTGCAATAACTCAAGGTCTATAAAAGGCCTTGCACAAAGTAAGGCTGGCCTTTCCTTTGCTGCTGCTACTGCATCACAGACATGAAACAACAAGCAGTGGAGGGAGCCCTCATCCCACAGCTCACTCGAGAGGCCAAACAGTTGCCCTCATGCTGAGAGCAGTTGCGTCGGGCCAGTGTGGGCTCCCAACAAATCTCCAGAGGGCCAGAGGCTCATTGGAGACTAGGGGCTCCCTGAGGGCTGCATAGAGAGGCCTTGAGGGCCGCAAGTGGCCCCAGGGCCGGGGTTTGGGCACCCCTGCTCTAAGCAAAAGAGGCTGTTGTTGCAGAACGTGTCTGTTCACAGTGGAAAGTAGTCTCCCGTGGTGGACATAATATATCTTGTCAGTTGTTCACCTGAGAACGATGTTAAATGACCATTGGCCATCATGTTCTCCAAATGCCCTTTGTACATGGAATTCTTTCGGCCCTTTGTACTTGGAAGTTTTGGTAAGCCTGCTTCACCTTGATCATATCAGATATAGGTCACGTAACAGTCTGTTTGAGTACAATTCTCCAGAACTGATAATCAGGATGTTAATAATCATTCATAGGGTAACTGAACATTTTAAGATCAATAAATAATAATAATAATAAAACTATATTTCTATCCCGCCCTTCTCCCCAAAGGGACCCAGGGCGGCTAACAGTGTTTTTAGAGGAGCACTCTAAAATTCTCAATGACATCTGCTCTCTTGGCAAGCCCTTCTGCTTCCTTGCTGTAATCTTGTCCCATTGCTTGTACCCAAAGGAGTAATTTCCCTGGAAGTACTTCAAGAATGCATCTGAATACTTCAGGGAAGCTAAAAAAATAAGGGCAAATGTCAAATATGCACTTCGGGGTGTACAAAGCATTTACTTTTTATCTCATTTTTAACCTTGTAATATCGGTATGTCCGGCTAGACAGTGACAATGTCCTAAAGCCACTCAACGAGGCTCATGGCTGAGCAAGCATTATGTGAGCAAAGCTCTTCCATTTTTGAACAATCCAGATCCAGAAATCTGGCAATCGCACTACACTGCTCTCTCCACAGGCTTCCCCCAGCTTGTCCTCCACAACATTGCTTTCACAGCTGATATATAATTATTCCTGTATGTACTGTATTTCTAAATAGCAAATGTCTGCAGAGACATAGGAGATGTTGTTCTGAGGCTCTGGTTATAAAAATGCTGCTGCTCTAGCACAGGAGTGCCCAAACCCTGGCCCGGGAGCTATTAGCTACTCATGGGGACTCCAAATCCAGTCTGCGGGGACCCCCCCAGTCTCCAACAAGCTTCTGGCCCACCAGAGACTTATCGGAGCCCATGCTGGCCCTATGCGAGTGCCAACGCGACCCGCGGGCCAAGTTTTCTCTCTGCTGCTTGCTGCTTCAATGTCTGTGAATCAGCAGCAGCAGTGAAGAAAAGTCTGGCCTCTCTTTGCACAAGGCCTTTTATAGGCCTTGAACTATGGTGAGACCTTCAGGTTTCTTAGGCTGCCGCTTCAGGCTCTCCAGGGTTGCCCACATGCTCACCACCCTTAAACCTACCTACGGAGAAAAGAAGAATGGTGAGTCTTGTAGTCTCAAAGCACATCCCTGATTGTCTCCTGATTAGCATTATTTTAACCACTCCCAAGTCCCATGAGCATCATTGCCTCTGAACAATTTATGTCTTCATGTGTTTTATTTCTGGGCAAGAGGTGTGTGGTCAGGAGTTGTTAACCCTCCCTCCCTTTTCTGGCTTGGTCTGTATGCTTGGTGGAAAAATACAACCCTGATGGTCGCATGTGCAGAAAAATTCAGTAAAATTAGTTCATTCGTATAAGTTCCATCTCTAATGTATTCATTTGTGTAATTTATGTTCATTTATTCAAATTTGAAATGTAAATTAATTCTTTTTTCCCCTGTCCCCAACACAGTGTCAGAGAGATGATGTGGCCCTCCTGCCAAAAAGTTTGAGCACCCCTGCTCTTCTATGAAAGATGATCACAGCCCTTTTGCTGGTTTTGGCAAGGAGTTCTTTCCAGTCATTCTGTTTCTGGACTCCCTGCACCTCCTCAGCAATTCTTTAATAAATGTTTCTCCTTGATACTCACACCCTGGGATCTCAAAACAGCTAGACTTTTCCTTTGTAACTCATTCCATAGTAATCTTGGAGAGCAAAAGGATTCCTTTCTGTAAACCACAGACAGATTTGTTCATTAACAGCCATGATACAGCCTTTTTTTTTTTCTGGGCTGAATGGCCATTTTGGTGGAGGGAGGAAAGAATTTTAACCCTTTGGCCTTGTCACAGGCTTGACCCAGATCAGGGGCCCCATGGCTAATATTTGACCTGAAAGGCTTGGTCGGAGGTTTTATTCTCCTTTACTCTTTATGGTTCCAAAACCGAACCAGTTTTAGACTCACATTCTGTCATGTAGGTCTGAAAAACTAAGTATACCAGGTCAAAGCATTTTGCTAGCATACTGTGTACTTCAGCTCTGAAATAGTTTCAGAAACCTGTCACCCTGACTCCTACTTATAAGCCATTGGAGGCATAAACAAGGAATCTCAGGTTTTAGCCACAAGTCTTTGCCGCCATTCTTAAATCAGTAATTTTATTCTCTTGCAAGAGACCAGTGGAGGAACAAAGACAGAAGCACAGCAGCTTCCTCTTCTTCTAGTAGTTCAGAACTTGTACAAGTTCTAGTCTGCATCTCTAGTCTGCAATCTGATGGCCCTTTTGGTTGCCGTTAATGAACCTAAATGAGTTCAAGGTTCCAAACTGGATGAACTGCATCCTAAAGTACTAAAATAACTTGCTGTATTCTTATAACCTTCCAGAAATTCTGGAAGATGGGGAGGTGTCTCAAGACTGGAGCTAGGCTAATGTTGTCCTAATCTTCAGAAAGGGGGAAAAGGAAAACCTGAGAAATTATAGACCCATCAATCTAACTTCAATACTAGGAAAGATATTAGAACAAATTATAAAACAATCAATCTGTACATATATTGATACCAGTGTAATGATTACTAGAAGACAACATGGATTTGTCAAAACTAAATTGCACCAGACAAATCTCTTTTTTTTTATTGGGTTACAGCACTAGTGGATGATGGGAATGCTGTGGATGTCATTTATCTTGATTTTGGTAAAGCTTTCAAGAGAGTTCCCCATGACATCTTGATTAGCAAGCTAGCAAAATATGGACTAACCCAGGGGTGTCAAATTGTTTCATACAGAGGGCCAAAGTTAGCATTCATGGTACCTGGTGAGGGCTGAAAGTGACATCATTAAGCAGAAAGTGATATAGTTAAGCAGATGATGGCCAACATAAACACTTTGCAGGTGTCAGAAGAGAAAATGTGAAAATCTTGTTCATATTTTTGCAAAATGAGAGAGCCCAATTATAAAAGGTGCTGGAGGAATTGCTTCTGGAAGTCGCATTTGGTCCACGGGCCTTATGTTTGACACCCGTGGGCTAGCCAGATCATACAACCACTAGATGGATTCACAGTTGGTTGAACAACTGTACACAAAGAGGGCTCATCAATGGTTTCTCATCAGTCTGGAAGAAAATTTCAAGTGGAATATCTCAGGGCTCTGTTTTCTTTACCATCTTTATCAATGACTTGTGTGAAGAGATAAGAGGAATTCTTATCAAATTTACAGATGACTCCAAACTAGGAGAAATGGCCAGCACTGCAGAAGACAGTAGATTTAGGAGGACCCTGAAAGAATAGAATATTGGACTGAAACTAACAAAATAAAGTTCAATAGAGAGAAATACAGGATTAGACAGGCAGGCAGACATGAACCTACAATGTGATGTAGCTCCAAAGAAGGCTACTGCAATTTTGGGTTGCATTAATAGAACCAGAATTTCCAAATCATGGAAAGCAGTGTTTTTGCATTACTTCTCACTGGTCAGATCTCATCTACAGTACTCTGCATAGTTCTTGGTACCACACTAAGAATGATGAAGCCGTACTGGAGCAGGGCAATAAAGATTATCAGGTTCTGGAAAACATGCCCTTTGTGGAATGGTTGAGAAAATCTGAAATGTTTGTCCTGGAAAAGAGAAGGCTGAAAGTGGAACATGAAGCCCCCCTTCAATGTTATGATTCTATGAACTGATTAAATCAGGGGCCATCAAGTCGCGGCCCGAGGTACACCAGAATAATGATTCTAGCTGCAGTGCTGGTGAAGCTCTACTGTTCTACCATGCTACCAGCAGTTTCTGCTCCTGAACATTGCTGATTCCAGTGCTGGAGAGCCACCCCAGAAGGCTCTGCACCCCAATTTCCTGGGGAAGCAGCTCCCAGGCCAGGCACTACGATCAACAATGTTTGGCCACAAAAACTGGTGATGTGGCAGAACTATAAAGCTTTGACACTGCTGCGCCGTACCCCCGAATCATTATTTTGGAGCACCAGATCAGGCCCACAGACTGTGGTTTAGCAACCCTTGGATTAAAATAAATCAATGGTGGGCATATGTGGTTGATAGAGTGCATCCTCTGTCCCTTTACATTGGGCCTCCAGATAAACGGTTGTCATAATCTTTTTTCTCCATAAAGATTCTGGTGCTTTTAACTGCTTCACGGCTTTTGGAAATTAATATGAGAAGCTGCTCCTGGCATGAAGATGCTCCACTTTTCTGAAGAGCTCAGATCAGCTTAAGTCTGGTACCCAGTTAGTCTCTCATTTGTTCTCTCCACAGTTACAGGATTAGTGGTTTTTCAACTGAGAGTAACTTTGGCATCAGTTGACACTGTTGGGAATTTTCCTCTTGGCAACCATTGGGGGGCATATGGGGAACAAAGGTGAATATATCCTCCCCCTCCCATGCCTTGGTCCCAATCCTGATCATTCCCCCCGCCCCCCGCCTCTTATTTCACTTAAGAAAAGCAAGCACACTGGGCCAAAGTACGTTTTGCTGTGACTTGCAGTTTCCTGTTTTCTCTTCCTTACTGTTTAGCAAATGGGATTAAGAGGATGCTGGGCTCAATCCTTCTCTTTGCACTTTTGACATGAAGTAATCATGAAACATTTATAACATTCGGCTGCATGCTTCATCTGCAGAGAACGGGGTCTCTGCATATTTCATTTCTTCTGCATTAAAATCTCATGAAAGAGTGATCCCTTGCTCAAATTCCTTAATTAGTTCCTTTTTATTCACCTCCATTTGGCTTGCTCCAATTCATCTGGAAGAGTACAATGAAACAATCCTTCACATTGCTGGGTGCTGTGGATACACAAGGAGGAATATTTGGTAATCCTATCTATTCATGCCGGATCAATGGTGCCTCTGAGTAAAGACATATAGAGGATTAAGCTGCCTGGTTTCTGATGATGTAAATTAGAAGAAAACTGCAACATAACAATCAAAATTGAGGAAGAAAGAGTTTAGTTGGGTTGGGAGGGTGGGGAGCAGGTGGGTTGGCCATTGTTTAGCAACAGTTGCCAACTAGGACCTCACAACTATTTTACTAGCCCCGGCTCATGTGCCTTTAATAGCTGTTTGAGTTGCAGCTATTAGCAGGTGTTTATTTCTGAAGTCTTCAGGGAGTCTTTATGAGCTAGGTAGGATGTGGGACCCCATCATGTCATAGCAGCAATCTTCCTGGAGGGCAGTTTCATATGTTAGAGCTGAGGCGCTCAAACAGAACACAAGCTTCCAGACTTCACAAGGCTCTTCCGCAAGTGGAAATGAAAAACCAAAATGCTCCATATTGAAACAGCACAAAGCTGAGCTTTAGCACTGGCTTTCCGAGGTTACACAAAGTTCAATTGACAGCCATGCGCTTCTTCGTGAAGTGTTGCCTGACATGTATTCAGCTCAGAATTACATGTGATCATGCACCCAAACCAAAAGCCCTCCTAGTCTAGCCCTGCAGTATGTTTATAGCAGCTTTTCCCTTTATTTTTACACACCCCAAATCTCCCAGCTCTGTCAATTAAACATTTGGCATTCACAGGTCACATGATTCTATTTCAGTCTTCAAGTAGAAACAAAGAATCCAGTAGAAAGCAGTTTGAGAGCCAGACTCTGTTTATGTTGCATTAGTTCAAGGACATGTAAACATCAAAAGTACAGAAATCCAGACACACACCTCTCCATCCATCCAAGTTCTCTCTCTCTCTCTCTCTCATTTTTCTGCTTCATATGGGACTCATTTTCTTGTGACGTTGCAAGAAAGTCGTTTACCCTTAGAAAATAAATGATCCTTTTTAATGGCCTTGTTGATATTGTGATCAATATCTTGCTTATTTACATCCCGCTTGTCAGAGAGGCATATGGCAGACACAGATGAGTGAGTAGGTGTGGAAACATTTTATTACTGTTTACAGCAAATAAGGAGGCCTCGGGTTCGATAAATGAGGCCCAGAAGCAGAGCTTTAATCAAGTAATTCAAGCAAGGACAAGGGATGCCACAGATAGGACTGAGCTACGCCAGCCCCAGTGGGGGTCCCATAGCAGATCTCTCTTTGGACAAAACAGCGACAAGCACATTCCACAATGGATGATCTCGAGGAAAGCGACCTGAAGGACATGCTAGGTAAGATAACTCCTGAGAACTTTCACTATCTACGGGAACAAACAGTTGAATTGACCTAGCAAAGAAAAGGAAAAAGGTGTATCATATCAGGTTTTTCCTGTCATTCAGAGATGGCTTGAGCAGTGCAGCTGGCAGGTTGGTCACTGCAAAAAGCTATTACTCCTTCTTAGCAAACAGCTAATTTTAATGGTGCATTAGGGTCTGTGTGATGCAGGGTGGATAGAGTTTTGTGTTTGACTGAGAGAGGCCCAGGTTCTGATCTCTTCTTAAGATTGACTCACACATTGCTTGGCAGAAAATGCAGGTCTGTCACTTTGTGAAGAGGTGATAGAATCCTAGAATTTGAGAGCTGAAAGAGACTTTGAAGGTCATCTTGTTTAATACAGTATATAGATTTGCAAAACTGTTTGGCACATGTGCACGTTATATTTTACATTTACATTCATTGCATATGGTCAGCTCTGTGTACTGCTCCAACCACGTGCATAATTGGGTAAGAGGCACTTTTTCAAGTGGGTGCTCCTTTTTTTTAGCAGGGGGAGAGTAACTGGCCCACCTCACCCCAGCACTGTCTGTTCTAGTGGTTGTCTGCTGGTATTCATTTGCATCTTTTTAGATTGTGAGCCCTTTTGGGACAGGGAGCCATTTAGTTATTTGATTTTTCTCTGTAAACCACTTTGTGAACTTTTAGTTGAAAAGCGGTATAATAATAATAATAATAATAATAATAATAATAATAATAATGAAGAAGAAGAGGAGGAGGAGGCTGAATCCCATGGTGCTTGGTGGTGACATCACTGCTGAGCTTCGGACACTGTGGAAGGGCGAGGAGACCCACCTGGCATCAGCTGCTGATGCTCAGGCTAATGGGGTGTTGGGTTGGTATTGGCTCATAGAGGGAGGTTAGGGGCAAGGGGCAGGATGAGTGAAAGATGCAGAGAGGAGATGGAGAGGTAGAAACAGTGGAGGAGTTCAAAGAACAGAAAGAGGGAGGACCGAAAAGAGAGTGAGCAAGAGCAAGGAGGGAGGAAAGAAGGCAAGTAGCACATGGGGAAAAGGAGAAAGAGAAGGGACGGCTGGGGGGCAAGTAGGGGTAACAGGCAGGTGGACTGTGAAGCGGGGGGGGTTGGTCCTAAGCCCCTGGAAGAAGGTCTCAAGGAATAGCTGTAGGGATCATGGATGCCTGGCTGAGCAGGGAGGAAGGAGAGTGGCAGACTGAACCTACAAAGGGAAGAGAAGGAGATTAGCACTGCTGGGGGAACCCTGTAGGCTAGCACTCCACATGGGGGCGAGGGTGGGATACTGTCACTCCTTCAAAGGCAAGTGGCAGACCACTCAACTCAGCAAACATCTATCTTCTGATTGGCTAGACCCAGCATCAAGGGATCCTGCCCTGCTGTTCGTGCAGCAGCAAGTAAGTTGGCCTCTCGGTTACCTGCCCCAGTCCCTATCCCATCTACTCAAATCAAGTCTGAAGAGGTGGAGTGCAGGGGTAACTAGCCCAAAGGTGAAGGAACCTATCAGGGCTAGATGGCACTACCCTGCCTGCTTTGGATTTCCTGTTTTAAGAGTTGTAGAGGAAGGCACCAGGGAAGGGGGGCAGAATCGCTGCATTCCAATCCATGCAGCACAGTGATCTGGCCCATTGTCGCCTTCTCACATTGCTTGTTCCTCAGCCCAATGGAGAAAGGAGGAAGGTGAGGGAGCCAGATCACGGAGCTCCAAGGATCAGAAGGCAGAGATCTCCTTACTCTGTACAGGCTCTTTAAACACAGGCTTTGCCAGAAATGCAGAACACTCATTTCCTGCCTGGATTTAAGAACCAGCACAAAGGAAGGTTCAGGTAAGGACTCCAACTCTGTTGGTGGCAAACTGGGAGGAGGTGGTGAGCATTTGTTTGCCGCCACCACTCTCCAACCTATTGCCAACACAAACAGTATAATTTGCTTTATGGATGGGCCAGACATGCCCTGAGGGCTAAAAGGTAATGAAATGCAAAATTTATAATCTGTAGCCATTTTAAAATTTACATGTCAGAGATGTGCAGAGACGATGCACAATAGCAACAGCCAGGAAGCACGTGTTGTCGCAGATAAAAGAGAACGTTCCATACAGCAAACCTAGATTTGGCATATATATTCCACTCCTTCCCTGCAAGCTGGTTGCCCCTCCTCTCTGAGATGCAGCACATTTTTATTTTTTGCTCCTGTGTGTGTTTCTGAATTGGAACGATTCCCCTCCTTCAGTCAGCTTGTCCTTCTGAACGGTGCTTCAGCTAAGCATCCTACTCACTGCAGTCTCAGGACATGGCAGTGGAGAGTGTCGCACCTAATGAAGCTCCAGGCCTTCAGCCCTGATTGCTTGCAGAGCAGCATTAGATGGGGAATAGCCACAAGCATGCTCGCAGCGGCTGGGCATTCACAGAATGTTTCCAGGCCAGCATATTTCAAAATGCAAGTGCTTTTGTTAAAATAATAGCACTGCATTATAGTTGGAAGGCAGATCAAACTGACCTGACCGTCTCTGCAAATACTGGCAAGGGGTGGAAATATGCAACAAGCAAGTGTCTTTTTGCCAAGTAAGCTAGCTGTCAAAACGCAGCCTGGATAAGCAAATCCTGAGCTACAGAAGTGCACCAACTGCAGAATGTAATGTTATCTACACCGGATTTATTCATCCTAGTGTTTTAATAAAACTGTAGCAACTCTTTTCCACATGTAGGGCTTCAGAGAGGCCAAAGGAGAGCAGCTCTTTCTTGCAGTAAGCGGATTTCCTCCAGAGGGAGCTCAAATTCAACTGCAGGGTTAAGGACAGCCAAGTCCTAAACACAGCCTTTTAAAAACTGCAGTCTCTTCCAGAGGAGCAGATGAGCAGACTTTGACTAGGGCAGTGGTTCTCAAACTCTCAGCACCATGATCCACTTTTTAGAATGAGAATCTGTCAGGACCCACCAGAAGTGTTGTCATGACCGGAAGTGACATCATCAAGCAGGAAGGTTTCAACAATTCTAGGCTGTAATCCTAACCACACTTACCCAGGAGTGAGTTCCATTTACTATCATTGTTAAAGCATATGTTAAAAGAAGCCTGTTAAAAGTATGGATGTGTAAAATTTCCCCAAATGCAGTCACATACCATGGTAGCATCGAGTCTATTAAAAATAAAATATTGAAATGAATGGGGACCCACCTGAAATTGGCTTGTGACCCATCTCAAGGGTCCCAACCCACGGTTTGAGAAATGCTGGACTCAGGCTCACACAAGGAAAGAGAACTCAAATAAGCGCATCTACATTGATGATGGTCTTCCTTGGAACAGATAATAATGTTGTGAAGGGATTCCTGGCCTGCCTTACTTCCCAGTGCCTTCTGTTCAACAGACTTTGTTCACCTTGTTCTCTGAATAATGCATTTTCCTTTTTGGAGTTATGGCTTCATTTTCGAGAACTCCTATAACGTTCATCACCAGCTATCCAGATTTCCCCCACCTTACTCCAGTCAACTCCCTCTTTGTTTGCCCCCTCCCATTTCCTTCTTTCCATTCATTGATTTCCATATTGTTATGTGTTCTCCATTTGCAGGTGGCAAGAAGTTTCAGAAGGAATCCCACAGGTTTTGTTTCTTTTGAATGAGATTGCATTAGAGACTTGCATTGTCTTTTCTACTATTTGCTTTATTTAGAACTCTACAAGCAGAGCATACTGGAAGTAAACTTGCTTAGAGCTGAGGCAAAGTCACTCGTCCTACATCAGATTTCCAGACAGAGCCTCTACATCCCAAGATGCTTTAGCTTCGACCACATTACAGTTAGCTATCATTTTCTCTGTTTCCTTCTCCCTCAAATTCAAAACTGCCACACTGGCTCTAAGCTAATTCCCAAACTCTGATGGGAAACTCTGATTGTCTTGGTATTACATTCCAAGACTAGCGAGCAATTCCTAGCAAATCAAGAATTGCTGATATTCTTTTGGTAACCCTCTGAGCGCCCAACCAGTGACACACTTTAGGCAAAGCCATAATAATCCACCCATACACACCATGGCCACAGTTACACCATCACCTTATACCAACCCAGAGCACAGCAACAACTTCCAGATGGTTTTTGCTTTTGATTGTCACTCTCTACTCTCTGTTTTCAGCACTGAGGCATTGCAGCTGACACCCGCGGATCTGTTCTGGCACTGCTATTTCTGTAGCATCTCTGCAGTACAAATTAATAATATAAGAGTGCTATAAATTGTTGGACGGCAGGTGCTAACTGAATGCTAAGTATTAGCACAGTTTAACTTGCAGCTATTATGGGGGATTCTGGGAAAACAGTTTTGAACACTGTCAGCTCCAAATCCACAGCAGCAAGCATGTCCTGATCTGTTATTTCTCTCACCTGCAAGACTATGCGAAACTATAGTGAAATCTAATTACCGCACACACCACACACTGAATTTCAGACTCAGCTTTAACTATTCAGTCTTGAACATAATTACTCTTTGCAATTGTTTTTTTTTCAGTTGCATGGGGTGTGGGGGAAGGCGGGGAGGAGGCATTCCAGGGAGGGGGGAGGCAAGGAAAAGGTGTGCAGAAGGCAGGGAAGAGGCATAGTGGGTGAGGGAGCAGGGAGGGAGGGGATGGGACCAGTGGAACACTGCTCCACCAGATCCTGAGCCCCATGTGGGACCACATGCTCTGACACTGGAGTCTCCGATTCTGCGGCAGCTCCGTTTGAGTGTGTGTCTTTGGGATCATTTCCTGAGTCCTGATCTCTTTATTCTGTCTGAAAATGTGTGCCTGGATAGAATGAAGAATAGTAACCAGCATTTTGATACTGCTTAGGAAAACAGACTTTGGCCTCAATCCTATCCCCTGCCACCAGCATTGATGCAGTTGCACCAAAAAGATGAATACTGCATGCAATGTGGAGGGGGGGGGGATGGGACCCAAAGTCAAATAGGAGGTAAGTAAAAATTAAGTATGTTAAATAAAATTATTTTTACTTACCTCTGCATAAGCCCTGGAGCCACCCATGGGTCTCCTCCAACATAGGCCACCTAATTTGGTGGCATATCTTTGAGGAGAGAAAAGGGATGGGGAGGTTTAAAATGGAAGGGATAAGATCCAGCACGTGCCATTTCTGCCAGAGACAGACCTCCTCCTGTCTCCTCTCCCAGTTCCTTCCCCCTCCCTGCCCAGTTATGCCCCCAGTCTGTCCACTCCCTCCTCCTCCCTGCCCAAAGCCCATCCTGCCACTGACATACTAGTATCAGAGGTTCCAGGCTGCTGACATGTGGTTGACACCACTTGCTGCTTCCAGCAATGGCCCAGTCATAAGCTATATGGCGTTGCATTTTACAACGCCTTAGGTGGGGCTGAGGAGCTGGAATGCAAGTTCCAACACTACATTTGGCTATTTAATTTTAGAAACCCCTGGCTATGCATTTATGTGACTAGTTTTTTTCAATTTCATATCGCCTTCAGACAAATTTTGTTTTTAGGTCCATTTTAGAAACACTTTATTCTCTATATCAGTGGTTCCAAACCCAATACCAGGACCCACTTTTTAAAGCCAAAACGTATTAGCATCAGGAACCATCTGGGTTTACCAGACTTTTAAAAAAGGAGATCTAGAAAGAAATGATTTTATTTATTTATAAGTAATAATAATCAGAAAAAAGTCCCACAAACATTTATCTCCGTATATTTACACATACTGGCAAACAGCAGGAGCTTAGTACCTGATTTTTGAGGCAGTTATCTGATCTTTCCATCACCCTTTGGCAATCCACCAAAAATCGGGTCGTGACCCACCAGTAGGTTCCAACCCACCCCACATTTGGGAACCACTGCTTTATATTGTTGAATGCCCAATAATTCTGATTTCCTAATGAATAAACCTAATTTCCATCAATTACATAGCATGCCCATGAATCCCACTTTTCTTTGCCTACATTCATTTAAATGCTCTGTTGTGCTTTCTTTTTACTGATGAATAGTGTGTTTTATACAAGAAATTTTAGAGTAATAAAATTGTTTTTGAAGTAGTGACATGTAATAACTACTTTTCTTTTGAAATTTTAAAATTGATTTGAAGTGGAAACCATCTGAGGATGCAAGTAAAGCGTGACTGGTGAAACCCTTGCTTGACCCCATGGTTTGCCCCACAGCTGTCAGATGGTGAAAACAAAGACAACGTGTGGAGTAATATTTTTTTGCACTGTAAGCTTGTGGAGTAAGCTTTCATAGAGATCTCTTCATCAGGTACAGATGGTCAGCTAATGGTTTTCTCTCTGAATCGCATATACCTCTCTTGAATAAAGTGTTTTTGTTCTACAGAGACAGCCAATCCTCCTGTCTCCTTGCAAATCACCTCCAAGGCTGAACCACAGGGCAGCGATGCAACCTCCTGCCTAGGCTGCAGTGAATTTGTGAACCGAAATATGATTCCCAAGTTGGACAAGCAGCAGGGCACTCACGAATATTTCCTTGGCAAGTCTATGAAAGAGCTAAAGAAGTTGGCAAGGGAAGGATATTGGGCTGGAAGTCATGCTGAACGGGCACAGGTTTACCAGTACATTATCCAGCACATACCTTGCCGGCACATGACTTCTGATGCTTCGGTCTACAAAGATGTTGCCAGCAAGTTGTTTGGAAACAAGGGTGAGAGCTTTGAACCCTTGCCTGAATTCCTATCAGGAAGCGTCATGCCTGAATACTGCCTCACCAAGGAAGGGGTCACTGGTGTGAAGAAAATACTCATCTGCATCGCCAATCTGTACCCTGACATCACCTACTGTCCCCTGCTTCCAGCTGTGACTGCCTTGCTGCTCCATTACAGCCAAGATGAGTCCCAGTGCTTTGAGAATACCTGCCGACTCCTCTACTGCAATGCTCCCCATACCTCCTACATCGACCAGTCCTTCCTCACTCATGAAGCCTCCTGCATGACTTTTGGGGACCTGGCCAACAAACACTGCCCAGCCGCCCACCGACTGATAGCCAGCTCAGCAGATAACATTTCTGAAGTGTATTCTGAGTGGCTGGTATGGCTATTTGATGACCTTCCATTTGATTATGTCATCCGTATATTTGATGTGTACCTCCTAGAGGGGCAGAAAGTTCTCTACCGAATTGCTTTGGCCCTGCTGAGGCAATACCAGCTCTCTGTGGCTTTTAAAGGGTTGGAGGTGACTGATCTCAAGGCCAGCTTGCATGCTTTCATGTGGGACATTCACGAGCACCTGACTACTGACAAGCTTCTTGAGAAGGCATTTGGTATCCGACTTTTCTCACGCAAAGAGATCTGGCTCCTTCAAATGGCTAACAAGAAGGCACTGATGGAGAAGGGAGTAACCATGGGAAAGCAGAGGTACAAGATCCTGATTGACTCCCTTTTAGACATGTCCCATTCCGTACTGACAGCCAGAGCAGGCACCATCAACTACAAGACACTGTACAATAGAACCTCTATAGCATGATTTTACATAGAACATTGTCTAAATGCACCATGGATCACAGAGCTTCTACCCAATCAGAAAATAATAGGCCAGAGACTTTAAGTGATGTGCAGCGCAATCCTATCTTGCACTGGAACAGGTAGGCCAGGAGGCCCGCACTGTATCCAGCACAAGATAGGGCCCCAAAGCAGCTCAGCCGGAGGTAAGGGGAAATTCTTCCCCTTACTCCTGGGTAAGCCACTGCAGCCCCAGACTCGTGCCATTTCCTGAGGTGGCATAAGTCCGAGGAGACTGGGGCAGCTTGAAGCCACTCTGTGCTGCTCAGGAACGGGGTTGGGATCTGGCATAAGAACTGGGTCCCAGCCCTGCCTCCCGCTCCCTGTCCGCCTGCTCACGGTACCGCTCTCCCCCACCCTCCCCCTCCCCAAAACGCCTCTCTCTTGCCTCCTCCCTTCCCACCCCAGAGCCTTATGTCAGCCTAGCTCGGCTGATGCAAGGCTTTCTCCCTGAGTCGTTGCAAAGGCTGGATTCAGCCTCCGTGGACCAGGCACGTCCATGTGCTGGCCCAGCCAACTCATGAGGAGGCACAAACGTGCTTTACGGCATGTTTGCGACCCTCTTGGGCCGGTGCAAGGGACATGCGCCGGCCCAACCCCAGGTCAGGATTGCGCCATCACACGAGTAACCTTAAAGTAGTCCTTAGAGTAACCTTAGAGCAGTCGTTTTAACAGATAACACTGACTGGCTGGGATTTGAAAAGAGAATTGTACTGTAATGGTGCAGATCCACCCAGCCTAATACCAGTGTAGTCCAAGCTTGAAAAAAGAGTAAGCAGGCGAGCTGGCAGGCGGGCACATACACTCCTCAGACACAGACTGTATGTGATGGTGGCAAACCTTTTTGTTGACTGTGATTCAGGTGCACCTGGGTTTAAACTGGGAGCAGAGACTTGATTTTAAAAAAGCAAATGGGTGTGGGAGAGATTAGAACTGAACTATAGCCCCTCCCTGGCTTACTTCCCTGCATCCATCAGTGGCAATCCCTAATGGGCAGATAAGTGCTTGGAGTAGCAGGCAGGAAGTTAACACAAGAGATGGGGGCAGATACACCTCCTCTCACCCCTGAGTTTTTTGCTCTAAAAGAATCAGGACTCCTGACTCGAGCAGACCCAGATTGAAATAAATAGCCCTGCCACAGTCACATGTGATTTGAGCTGCAGTGTGACTTCTTGGAAGTAGATGTTAGTCAAAATGGTAGCAAGCTGATGAAAGAGGCAGGTAGCTGGAGGCAGACTGATCGCGTGAATGGGTATTAGTAGCTTGGAAAACACTTAATGCCTTTTGTTGCTATTCTCAGGTGTGGCCTGAGTGCATCTGTTGCCTGGATTGGGGCAGATCTGCCATCCCTGATAATTTGAAACTCCCTTCAAAAAAGAAACTGACATGAGCATTACCATGTGCTGCCTCCTCCTTTCTCCATGAGCATTACCTAACACAACAGGTGCTGCCTCCTCCAGCTCCTCACCCGCCCAGCTGCTTAGAGAAGCAGCTGTACTTGCAAGGTGAGGCAGAGTAGAGAGCTCCCCACTTCTCCTTACCTTCAAGTCTGTGGTCATTGCTGCTGCCGCTTCCACTTTGCTCCAAATAGGATGGGTTCAGCATGCTGGGAGCGCTCCCAGCACACTCTGCTCACCCTGTTCTTTTTCCAAAGGGCAGAGCAAGTGGGGGGAGGCAGCAGACCAAGGTCCTGAAAGAGGTTGGAGGTGGGGAGGCTCCACCTCCTTTCCCTTCTTGTCTGCCTGGCCTTCTTGTTGAGCAAGCGAATAGGAGAAGGTGGTCGAGCTGAGCAATCAGAACAGGATCCCTGTGCTGCTTATTTTTGCAGCTCTGCCATTGCACACAGTGGCAGTGCTGGAGGAAGAGGTGGGCTGTGGCTGACCCAGTCCTCTTCCCTCTCACTCTCAGCTAGCAAGAAGAGCATTGGAGAGCTGGCAGCTCAGAGAGGGCTGGTGGGCAAACACCTTCTGAGTGGGCACCCCTTACTAGTTTGCCACTTCCTCTCAACTTGGCTTGAAATGACCATTCTGATCATGGCTGGGCCACCCTGGTTCTTCTCCAGTAGCAAAATTCACAGAATTTTTTTAAAAAAAGGATGACATCACTCTGCTGTGAGGAGATATTGGAAAGACCATATGGACTTTCACTTCTGGAGAAAGAGACTTTACAGGCAGGTAAAGCTATTTTAAATAAGTGAAAAAGCTTACCAATTGCTGGCGCTTCATTCTGCTGATAGTACGTTTTCAGGAAGGGCAGTAACTCTCCTTTGTGCTGGACTCTGTAGAACTGCTTACAGTGCTGAACTACCTGTTCTTTCCTCTGTTGTTGCACAGGCAATCGTTCCACCTCACTGTGAATGAACATAATTTCAGTTCCACCATTGTCACAGCTCATGAAATGCGTATTGTGTGGTCTTGGATTCCTGAACGATTTTCTTTGTTCTCACCTGCCCTCTTATTTTCAACTTCTGAAGATGGGTATAGCTTGCAAAGGTAAGGTGGCTTCTTGCAAATTCAGGCTCGAACTGTCAGAACCTTATCAGGATAAGAAGCTGAACTGGGACTATATAAGGTTAAAGAATTGGCCCAATATATTGACTAGAGGCTGAGAAACACCTGGGCCATTTCTAATAGGGATTGCTTTGTGGGATCAGCTTTCTGAGATGAGACTGTCACAAAGCACCTTCCTGTATTGAAGATGAAGAGGTATGCCCATGGAAGTAGAGCATACCTGTTTAGGTTGTGCTAAATTGTTGTGACCTCCCTGTCCAATGCCCCATTTTTGGCAGCACCCCTGCCTATGACTCAAAATGGTCTGAAGACCTAAATGGGGATTTGGGGCCTGAAAATAGCCTCAGAATTTATTATGGGGAGGGGGTTTTACCTCTGCCATGGATACCTCTGCCATGGATCTGCTGGCTCCATCTCTGGACTCTGCTGGGTGTTCCTTCATCTGCCTGAGGCACCGACCCTCATGCAAACACTCTAACATTGCTGACCTCCTCATCGTTTGCCAGACCTTCATTATATAGCTTTCTCCCTGCTCTGCATCTGCCATTCCCTTTCGGACCCCTCATTTCTCACCCTACCCTCCTGACCATAAAAAGGGGCTTATTTGTGGCTCCCACTGAGCCAAGCCCAAGGGCATGGCGGGTGCTCCACATCTCCTTGCTCTTGGGTGTTGGTAAGGCAGGTTCCACTCGGTCCTTCTTTAGCCTTCCTTGCAGCTGGTCTCCAAGGCTCTGCGGATTAGGCAATGCCATCAACATCCATCCCATTCTTGTGAGAACTCTCAGGAGAATGGTGCAGGCAAGCACTCTCGCCTGAGGGCGAGGTGAGCCTTGCCACATTGTCACTGGGGGATACTGAGCCAGTGTTTCCCATTTCTGGGGGCCAGCAAAAGTTCCCAGGGCTGTCACATGAATCTAGATGTGGACAAATATATATTGCCTACCTTTGGACTTTAAGGCCTTTCTGGGCATTCTAAGGACTGTCTGGTTATGCACATTGGAATTAAGGTGTACCTAGGCAGTGCATCCCCCATGGTGTACATGAAGGATTCATGTGGGCTGGAGAGACTGTACAACCACCCTCCCACTTTTGGTGTGGGAGTACCTGCCTGCCAAGGGTGATTTCTGCATTTTTGATAAGATGCTATAACACCCAACTGATAGCAAAGGCAAGCTACTTTAGAGATCCTCTCTCAGACTGGCTCACTAATTATTCACAACGTGACCTGCAGACCGTTCTGTTTACTGTCTCACTTCTTCCCTCTGAATTCTGCAATTCAACAGATACATGGCAGAGAGGGACCAGGCCATGGAGAACATGCGAGTATATGATCTTTAATGGTTTGTCAGTTTGGCAATTTCAAGAAATACAATTTTGGAGGATGCTAGAGTTTGTAAGTCTTCGGTTATGTAGTGTGCTTGGGCACTTGTACCACCAAAATTTATAATATCCAAGAGAACTTCAGTGCCATTTATAATATTCTCCAGGTCATTATCCAAGCTAAAGAGAGTTCAAGTGAGCCTCAAGCAACATTTGACAGAGGATGAGCATATGGCTAATGTTTTTTCCGTATGCTTCTTACCCTCGTGACCCACATGGCCACAGCCTTGCAGGGAGGATTCTGGATGTCTGCCACTCAGAAAGGGCAGAAGTCCAAATGAAAGCAAAAGCAAAAGAAGCCACAGCATGTTGTGGTTTCAGTGCAGCCCAGTCAAAGAGGGGAAATAGAAGCTGAAACCTGCAGCAAAGGCCATTTGAGAGCTGTTGCCAGTATTGCATTTTCTTAGCCACTTTTTGAAAAAGCACAGGCAGGAGTGGCTGAAGTGCTGTGCCCTGGTAATGTCAACAGGGTCACACATGAATATGTGATGAATGGATTGGAAAGCTCCCTGGATCTTCTCGGCATCTCATACTCGGACTTGACTGTTCTGCCATTAGAAAGAGATGTGCCTTTATGTCTTTTTCCCCCATGTTCATTTTCAAAATAAAAGAAGGGCAATATTAAAGTGCTGTGCACAGTGGTGATGCTACCTAAACAGTAGCAACAACAAATAATGTTAGACACAGCCCTGAGGGTCCAGCGTGGGGGAAAAGGTGAGAAAACCCATCCTGCCCTCTGACAAATTGTATGGATGGGTCTGGCCCAAAGGGGCCTTCATAGCATGAAGTTAAGCGCTTGAGGTACGAACAGCTTGGGGCACCTAATATTTAAGACACAGCTGCATTCAGAGAAACATACTTTCACAATCACAATTAAGCTGTCTGACTTCAGCCCTGGGAATCTATGTCAAAATCCTGCATGTGCCACTGAGATTGTATTGTGTTAAGGTTTTATCTGAGCAATTACCTGCTTCACTGAGCAAAAATTATGACTTCCAATTCTCTATAACATGCCTGTTTTGCCAGGTATTACATAATCTTGAACAATACACAGTACTAGAAAAGAATGAAGACCTGTTTTTGCCATCACTCCTTTAGGGTTTGCATAGGCGCCCGATTTTAACATAACAATGGTTCGCACTAAGAAGTTGGCAGCAACTCCTTACAGATAGTTGTTTCTTCTTGCAATTTAATAGTTTTGTCAAGTCCTAAGGAAAGAGGTGCTCAGACAGATTCCTCTTTGCTGCAAGGCAGCTAAAAAGGGACAGAGTTCCATATGGACTTTGCAGTGATCTTGTTGGGCTTGCAAGATTGATATTCTTGATATTATTGAGCCATCTCCTCCCTGCATTGTATGTTCCGCTGTCCATCAGCAACAAACCAGATCCTTCTCAAAAGCCAAGTAGGTGGAAGGAGAGGATCACAAGGCCTACCCTTAGGACTGAAGAGAGGTGTGTGGGGAAAGAAATACAAAGCTATCCAAAACTGGAAGTGAGGGCATAACACAGTGGTATTCAAACTGGGGTGTCGCGGCGCCCCAGACTGTGGGTCCTGGCCTCTGCCCCCTTAAGGGGTGGGGGCAGCCAGGAAACAGGGGGAAGGCAGTGGAGCAACCTGCAGGATCGCGCCGCCCAGGGGGGCTGCAGGGGCTTGGGTGCACTTGCCCAAGCCTCCTGCAGCCTCCCGGTGGTGCGGGGAGCCCTGCGCAACCTTCAGCAGGGTTCCCCAGGTCAGGAAAAGTGAAAGCCCCGCTCCGCAAAACCAGAAGCGGAGCACGATTGCTCCACTTTCCCTTCTGACGGGGCTGCAGGGACTGGGGTGCACCCTCCAATCCCTGCAGCAGCCGTCCCTGGGTGCGGGGAGCCCTGTGCGAGCGCCTGCAGGGCGCCCCAGGTCAGGGAAAGGGAGAGTGGAGTAATCTGCTCTGCCTCCGCTAAAGCGGAAGCGGAGCGCGATCGCCCCACTCTCCCTTTCCCTGACCTGGGGCGCCCTGCAGGTGCTCGCACAGGGCTCCCCGCATGCAGGGACGGCTGCTGCAGGGACTGGTGAGTGCATCTCAGTCCCTGCAGCCCCCTGAGCGACGCGATCCTGGGGATTGCGTCACTGCCTTCCCCCTGCTGCCTCCACCCCCGCCCTCGCAAAGACTTACTGCGGGTTTCAAACTCCCAGAGAGCTTGAAAACCGCAGGCATACGGAAATAATGAAGAGTATAACAAACAAATTCAGGGTGATTTGAAGGTTAATTTTCATAGTATAAAAAAAACACAGTCCACTACTTGGTCTGCAGACATTAGAAATAGTCTGAGAGCAGTATAAACAGTGCAATAGTTCTGTCCTGACTGAAAGAGTGATGTCCCAAAGAAGCCATGAAGAGCATGAAGATGATACTGTGAGGATTCTTGTATGCAAATACAATCGTTTGAGGAACCTAGATGAGAAAATTGAAAGTTCAGATCATCATTATCGTAACAGATTTGCACTGTGCTTTTGGGTGTTCCAAACCCTTCACATAAATTATCTGGTAATCTTTACAACAATTCTGTGAGGTGAATACCTTGACAGGGGGTGCCTGTGCTCTGTGTCTGTGTAGTATTATAGTCACATATGACAGTCTGGCGAGCCCACAATGGATATGGATAATCAGGAGATAGTTTCAGATAATGGGTGATCCTTCAGCAGAATGTGTTGTGCTAACAGGTCATACTCTACTCAATCCCACCTCAATGCTGCAGTGGATTCTTTCTCTGTCATTCACACCAGATTCAGCTCATCCCCTTTCCTCCTCTGCTTCCTGCAGGTTTTATTCCTGCTGTGAAGGCTACGAACCAACAGTACTGCTGATAAAAACCACAGTGGGGGAAGTAAGTAGTATCTGCTGAGCATCCAAGAAAACTGTGGGTGGAGTATGCTTTTGAGGGGCCAAGATGGAAATGTATGTGTCAGAAACCATATGCAGGGTACTGTGTACTCTGGACTAAGAACAAACCCACATGCTTACAGTACACAAGCTTGTATTCATTTACTCTGTTGTAAATGTTATGTGTTTATGTATGCAACTACCTTCGACAGTTATATACCTGGTTTTTATCAAATCTAGGATGCCGTGGGAAGGATAGAGGAGGAAAAAAAATACACAGCTCAGAATCATAGGAAGGTTATAAAGACTGAGGAAAAGAACACAAGTTTAGAGACCAAGCGAATGACATAAATCTATGTAGGACAGAGAGCCCTCTAGACCAGGGGTCTCCAAACCCCAGCCTGTGGGCCAGATGTGGCCTGCAGTGAGCCTCTATCTGGCCCGCAACCAGCCTCTTGCCCCCTGAAAGCCCCTGGCCCACTTTGCCGAACATGACTGGAACTTTGCTCTGGTTGCATCTGGAGGGTGTTCTAAGGGCCAGAGAGGTTGAATGAATGAGCCCATTCATTCATTTATTCACGCATCTAAGTTCCATCTCTAATTTATTTATATAAATTTCATATTAAAAAAAAAATTTTTGGCCCTCAAAACCGTGCCAGACATTGGATGCTGCCCTCTGGCCAAAAAGTTTGGAGACCCCTGCTTTAGACCACAAGGGTGCATCCACGTGCCACCATTCTTTGATGGTGGTTAACAGCCATATTAGTTGCCTTTATGCACTAGACAAAAAACCAGAAAGAAAAACAAATGTCATTAAAATGAATACGCTTATTCCTATAAGTACTACTTATAGGGACCCAGGAGAAGGTGGGCTGACCAAGGGGAGTACCATCGAGTGGTTAGTGTGCATGCTCCCCCTACCTGCTCCTCTCTTTCTCTTTACTGAACCAGCAGGTCAGCAGTAAAAAATCTTTGGTAGTTTGTATTCACTGGTATCATCCCAGTCTACAGTAGTAGTAGTAGTAGTAACTTTATTGTCATTGTGCTACAGCACAACTAAATTTATGCACCTTTGAGATACAAGCATAAATATATACTACAATTCCAACAATCACACTCTACACACTCACCCACACATTCTATACAACATGCATCATAATATAAAAACATAATATAAAAATACAGAGACCAAGCAGAGAGGACTGTATGGGAACACCCCCCCCCCCCGGAAAGCACCAACCCCGGAGATCCTTATTACAAACTAAATTCCATAGTACCATTTGTAAGGCAAAGACATGTGAAATCCACTGAATTACCAGTGAATATGGACTAGGTAGACAAAGGGTCAAAAAGTGGCTAGTTTATTAAAAGCCTAAATGAAAAGGAAATTGATCAATATGGGGAAAGAAAGATGAGCAGTAAAAGTACAGGCAAGCAGGTGGAAAGTGCCTGAGCTTGTCTAGAAAACACAAAGAAAAGGTTTCATCAAATGGATGCAGTAACCACTAACACCCAGCAAATGAGCTAGGATGCTACTCAAAACATGCAACCCACAACCTCCCTCAACTCTTAGCCTGAAGATTGCAAGCAGGTTGAATAGAAAGAAAATGGCAGAGCAACAAAAAATTCCCTGATTGCAAGACAGTCCCTAGCTTAAGCTACTTACATTGCTCAAGGAAGCCGCATTCCTTGCACTTGCGGGTGAGCAAACGGGTGCTCTTCTCTGAGCTCCCAATAGATGGGTCACTTAGGCAACTGGCAGAGAACATCAAGTTTCATGAGCACTGGCAAATATGTATTACTTGCTGGGATGATTACCTGATTGGAGGAGTGGAACTACTTGGCTTCCCCATCCTACCCCTTGGATCTCAGATAGGGTTTGCTACCCAATAGGAAAATAAACTCTTCCAATAAGCAAATAGCTGCCCCAAATATGAAGAAAGACCCTGAAACCACATCCAGCACATGTTTAGGGCATAATGGAGTTTCCAAAAAAGGACAAGAATATTGCCAGAGGATTTTCCAGCTAAGACTGCTGAACCTGAACATGAGTTTCTAGGAAGAGAAAATATAGAAAAATAGGCAAAAAAAACAAGGGGAGGGGATAGGGTATTAATCACACGTGTCTACTGCATGTCTCCTTTGCAACCCTGGAGAAGGGAAACAACCATGACTTAAGGGCTGTTTTGTCAAGTTTGTCACCTACTATATACTCAACAGAGAGCTGCCTGATGAGAGTACCTGTATGAAACACATTTTGTTTGAATTTCAACTTTACGTTACTTGATGTACACTTGAAAATGTAACGTAAAAAAGTGGTCTCGACTTCTATTCAATTTGTCTGAAGTGACATTAACAGAAAGCAAATGCTGCAGATCTAAAACTCGCAGCCCCATCCTAACTAACTTTCCAGCACTGTTGCAGCCATGCCAGTGGTGTGCACATTACACCCTGCAATAGGGGGGCAATCACGGAGGCCACCTCAAGGTAATGGAACGTTTGTTGCCTTACCTCAGAACTGCATTGCAGCTGCATCAGCTCTAGGAAGTTAGTTAAGATTGGGCCATCAGCCATTCAAACGTGATCCTGCCATCCTTATTTTCAACTATTTGCGTTGGTTGATCTCCCTATAATGCCATCTAGAGGAACTACAGGACTGTGATAATACCATAATTTGTGATTGCACCGGTGATTCACAGCCCTGTCTATCCCATTAGGAATGGGCCATTTGAATAAGCTAATAAAATGACTCCATTAGCTGCTGTGAGAATGTGTTGTTTTAGTTCTTTTGAATATCTAGTAACCATGAATTATATAATCTCTCTCTCTCTCTCTCTCTCTCTCTCAGGTATGCGGAGCATTCCTCTCATCAGACTGGAATGAAAGAAAAAAAGGTGGAGGAGCACCAGGTTTCTTTGGCACAGGAGAATGCTTTGTGTTCACAGTGAGTCTAAAATTAGTTTCCTCCACTGAAAACAGTTTTATAGCTATCTCTTTTTAGTATTTTTCTATCTCAAAATATGGCTTATTACTGAGGTAATGTACAGGTCTGTAACATTTTCCCAAATGCAGTCACAGGCAAGGGTAGCATCAAGTCTAATATATTAAAAATAGAATATTGAAATGAATGGGGACCCCACCTGAAATCGGCTTGCGACCCACCTAATGGGTCCTGACCCCCAGTTTGAGAAACACTGCACTAAGGGATGTTTGCCTAGAGCAGTGTTTCTCAAACTGTGGGTCGGGACCCGCTAGGTGGGTCGCAAGCCAATTTCAGGTGGGTCCCCATTCATTTCAATAGTTTATTTTTAATGTATTAGACTTGATGCTCCCATGGTATGGAACTGCATTTGGGGAAATGTTACAGACCTGTTCTTTTAACAAGCTATTATGTATATTCTTTTAACAATGATAGTAAACGGGACTTACTCCTGGGTAAGTGTGGGTAAGATTGCAGCCTAGAAATGTAAAAATTTTTCCTGCTTAATGATGTCACTCCAATCATGACAACACTTCTGGTGGGTCCTGACAGATTCTCATTCTAAAAAGTGGGTCCCAGTGCTGAATTTGTGAGAATCACTGGCCTAGAGTAAATGCAGTAATGTAAATGAGTAAATGAGTAAATGAGTAAATGTGGCTCAGTTACACTTTCCAGAGGGCTCCATGCATTTTCCTTCTCAGTTCTCTGCTTGTCAGTTTCAGCATCATGACCCACCAACAATTAGGCCACAACTCACCAAGTCAGTCATGACCCACAGTTTGATAAACCCTGCTGTAGGAGACTGTGTTGCCATTACTGCTATTGTTACTCAGTAGTCATGCAATGCCATGCGCTGTGTGTTCATATCAAGGTCTCCAGGAACTCACCCCAAATCAGTTCCCTCAAGAGGCCAGACCTCTGAGAATTCTAAACATATGCTTCCGTAACAGAGCAAAAAAACAGATTACACTAGAAAGCTGTACCTGACATATGTCGTCTTTGTTTGAAAGGTGCTCCCTGAAATGGAGCGATACGAGTGGGTATTCATCAAGAAGCCAGAACAAGCAAAAGCCATGCCTCGCTCCCCACGCCAGCGTTCTCCATCTCCCTTTTCTCTTAAAGGTGGTTCAACCAGCTCAAACCAGCTCACTGTGCCAAAATTAGACATGATTAAATACCGTCTCTCCCCATTTCTGGCTATTAGACACTTCAAGCTGCCTTCCAAAACAGCCTCCATGTTTATGTCTGGAACACAGGAAGGAATTGTCATAGGTAATTATGCTGCTATATCATAATTCTCATTACAGAGATCATAGTTCCACAAACAGTTGAGGAACTTCAGGTTCTGTTCGGCCCATTTTGTTCCCAGTTCTCACACAAGTGAGAGAGAACTCTCTCTTGCTTTCACCTCAGATTCACAACTCTGACACCAGCAGGAAAACATCTCCCCTCAACATTTGATAGTCTTGCCTCTCTTGCTAGATAATTGGTGATATGATGGAAAGGAGATAGAGCTGATTATTCAGTTGAAGGACACTGGTCAAGTTTGAGATACTTACAGTCAGAAATCCTTGTTCTGACATTTCTTTTATGTCATAAAAGGGTTCTGGGTTCGGGGAAGGTGCTGCCAAGGGAGGCTGTTGTGGTTCAGAAATGGTGTCTGGAACAGGTCACGGGCTGGATGTAAACTAACAAATAGGCTGTAATCCTGTCCACGCTTACCTGAGAGTAAGCCCCATTGCCTATAATGGGACTTACTTCTTCGTAGACAGATACAGAATTGGGCTGTGAGCCTTACTCCAGAGAGTGAGATATGCTGGGCAGCCCAATCCTGAGCTGCCCAGTGTGCAGGACTGCAGTGGTGCCAGAAAAGGCTGCCACTGCATCCAGCGTGCTCCAGGCAGCCGCCGGTGGCTCCTCTGGAGAAAGGAACTTTTGTCCCCTTCCCCTGGGTAAAGTGAATAGCCCCACAATAGGACTACTTGATTCTACTTCTTGATCAACAGCCTCTGTGTCAGGTGGCCAGCCCGACACAGAGGCTCTGGATCCGGGGGAGCTTTGCTCCTCCGGTCCCATCTCCCTTCCCCCCGCTCCCTCCCCCCAGCACACCTCCTGTCTGCCCTCTCCCTACCCTCCCTCCTTCTGCCCCCTCCCTGGAATGCCTGCTCCCCACCTACCCCCATGCCTTCACCTACTTCTCCACTGCTTGGCAGTCTGCGTGACCGTTGGGCAGCAGAGCTCTAGCGTTTGCCCAGTGCTAGCCCAGTACCGGCCAGCACTCGGTTAGCACTGGTGCTTGGGCCTGCAAACGTTTGCAGCAGTGTGCTCTGGCGGTGAGCTGGTGCGCCAAGCTCAAAATTGGGCTCTTAGACTCTTAAAACTGCCAACCCTGGGACAGGGATTCCACCTGTTTTGGAAGAGGAGAATCTGGTTCATAGCTTGGGAGTATTCCTGCATCTGGTTCTGCTCCTGCATAGTCAGGTGGTAGCCATGGCCAGGGGTGCTTCTATCTAGCTTAGGGTGGTGCAGTGGCTGTTATGGAGAAGAGGAATCTGGCCGTATCACATCTTAATATGGTTCCTGCAGTGTGATCTGCATGGGTTTGCTTTTGGAAGTTTTTGGGCAATTTAGCTCTTCTAAGTGTGGTCACCAGAGTTTTGACTGGGACCAGTTTTTGGGGAGATTGTGGCTCCACTTGTATTCCATGTGCACTAACTTCTGCTTTGCTTCTGAGCCCAGCTCAAAGGGATGGTTGTCATCTTTAAAGCCCTAAATGGCTTCAGGTCAGGTATTACCTCTCCTCCTGCATGGGCTTACCCATCTGTCTTGATTCTTACAGGAGCCTCTGCTTCATGTTCTACCTCTGTCAGAGGTACAGATGGCTACAGTGCAGGAGAGAGCTCTCTCGGTTATTGCACCAAGGCTGTGGAATTCCCTGCCTCAAGATTGGTCCCTTTTCTCATGACCTTAGAAGCCAGATGACTTTTTTTACAAGCGTGCGCTGCTTAACAACTGTTCACTTAACAATGGATTGCATATGTGATGATAGTCAAAGCACAATAAAGATGCACTTAATGAGGCAATTGCATCTCCCATAGGCTGCAGCAGTGTGTGTCTTTACACAGCACAGAGGCTCTTAATGCAAAGAAAATGCAGTCTATCCCCAGTAGCCTATGCAACCAGCTAGTGTCTAGCAGGAAGTGTCTGTTTACACAACAAAGGCAATAGATTGGACTGAATGTTCATTTAATGACCTAATCGCATAACAACTGGGATCAGAGAACGTATCCCCGTCATTAAGGGCTCAATCTTAAGCAACTTTCCAGCACTGGCATAGCTGTGCCAGTGGGGCACATGCTGCATCCTGTAGTTGGAGGGCAGTCACAGAGGCATCCTCAAGGTATGGCAATGTTTCTTCCCTTACCCACATGTTGCATTACCCTTATGTCGGTGCTGGAAAGTGGGTTAGGATTGCACCCTAAGTGGTGTACACCTGTATTTTGTTGGCTATATGGTTTGGCTGGTCCTGACTTCTTCTGACTTCTCTGGTGCTCATACATGTTGGGGTTGTTGAATTCAATAATTTGTTGTCAGATTCATTATTTTATTTAGTTTTTTAAGCTTTGTATGATGTCGTTTAGTTGTCATGAGTTGCCTGAGGTGGGATATCAATTAACATTAAGTATGAGGAGTTTGGTGTGCAATAAATGACATTACACATGGAAACAGAACAATGATGCCCACCTCAAGGCAAATTAAGGAGAAGTATGCATTCTGATCAGGCTTCTTGAAGAAAGCTGCTTCGTTATTTAAAGAGAGAGGGGATGCAGCCATAAATCTATGTGGTGTTTTCATAACAGCATTGAGTGGCAAGAAGACCTTCACATACATCAGGCACAGCTCTATGCACACTCAGGTAGCAGGAGGACAATCAATCAGACAACCTACCTATGATGGTATAATGACCCTTCAGTGCTTGCAAGCAACAGCACATCTATGAATTATACTGTATTTTTGCATCTAGAACCAGGCAGTGATCTAAACTGGGATCTCTGGGATCTTTGTGCTCGTATATCATGCAGCAGAGACACACACACATCATGCATGCATGCATGCATGCGCGCACACACACACACACCATTTGTTGGGAGGTAATTGTTCCACAAAGTAACAGTTTAGGAGCTTCCTATGAAACGGAGGCACTTTGCTATCTGTCTTCAAAAGGACTAACCACAAGCCAATATACCTACAGCTTATTCTTGTTTCCTATCACTGCATTCTTGTTCACCTGAAATTAGAGTCAGAAGCTGTGTTCGATAGGGATGTCAGGAAAAGAGATGGAAAAAACCAAACAGTATCTAGGCTTGTGTTTCATTACATCGTATGCAAGAGTTCTCAACAATTTGATGTTCTCTTCTCAGGTGGTGGTGGAGGCCAGGCTCTGTTTATTGATGCTGATCTGCACCATGGGAGGACTGAACACTGTGAAACATTTGACAATCCTCTGCTCTGCCAAGAGAATTTCCAGGTGCAGTTTCTAGAAGTCTGGGGCTTTCAAAATTCCTGAACCCATGTGAAATTCTTTCCCATGTGAAAAGATGCAACGTCTCCTATTGAGATTCCTTTTCACAGCGCTGGGCGTTACACCTTGTAATGAAATAAAAGGTATCAGATGACCAAAACCTGACTTGAAAAGATCTCCCCACAACAGGACGCCTGAGGATTTCATTTGATGCCACACATGGACAATCGCCTTACTTTCCATTTCTGCTATCATATACATCAAGGACTAAAAATGGAAGGAAATTCTTTAAAGGCAATCGCCAGTAGAGCTAGTTCCTCACCCTACTGTTGCAAATTCAGATGAATATAATATTTGACTCAGCTACTTTATTCTTTTATTCCTGGTTGTTCTTTTTGTCTCATTCTATGCAGAATTCTCAACCCAGCTGCAACCAGTCCTTGCACATAAACTTTATTATAGTGATGGATTGTTTACAGGCTGTATCATCCTTCCCAGCTTCACAAGGTTAGGACACTGTTGATCAGACCCATCTTCAAAATCATAGGCTGCTATGAGAAATAGGACATTGGTCTCTGTGTAATTGTGCAGGTGGCTTTGAAGTGTAGCTGCTTTTGCCAACAGAGAGAGGAACCAGAGAGCTCCAAGTAAGGTTTCTTTGTCTGCGTGTTTTTGGCACTTCCTTTGAAATATTACACTGGAGAATCAATTCAACATTTGTAAGGTTCCTATTACATTCATCAGCAGTTGTACTGTCTCCAGTACATACCTGTGTAGCTTTGCAGCTGTTCTACAGGCTCCGACAACCTGTCCCTATGGTCACAACAAAATTTCAAAATGCCGTCGAGCCACCGTAGATCTCAAGAAAAAGGCATCTTCTGTCTGGGATGTTCTCTGGACAACACACCTATATATGATTAAGAAATGTCAGTACAAAATTTGCCATCAAAAAGAACATCTTTCCTCCCAAAGAATGAATGCTTTGAGATTAGGGATGAGAGCTGAGAAGCCTGCCTACCAATGCACCTCTTCTAAAGATTAAAGAAAAGAAAATTGTCCTCAAGGTTGTCAATCATTCCAGTCTGCACCAATGAATAAACAGTGCAGTGTATTGTTCCCTTTGCCATCAAAGATGCACATTTACAACAAAGAGAGTGGCAATATGGTTGTCACCAGACACTAGCAAACATAATTGGTATTCAAGTTACAGTAGCACAGCATACATCATTCTTAAAATTAAAACAGTCTATAGACAGAGGTGTTTCAAAACAGTGTTACGTATTTATTTTACTCAGAAGTAAGCCCATTATGTTCAGTAAGACTTAGGCTGTAATCACCGGAAACAAGCACCTCTATCTGTTGTTGTTGGCATCCTTCAGTCTCAGAAGACAATGGTTAGTTGGCAACCTTCCGTCTCGAAAGACTATGGTATCGCGCTCTGAAAGGTGGTTCTGGAACAGCGTCTAGTGTGGCTGAAAAGGCCAGTTCGGGAATGATAATCCCTTCCACACCGGGAGCAAGTGCAGTCTGTCCCTGGCCTGTCTCCCTGGCTATGGGCCTTCCTTCTTTGCCTCTTAGCCTCAGACTGTTGGCCAAGTGTCTCTTCAAACTGGGAAAGGCCATGCTGCACAGCCTGCCTCCAAGCGGGCCGCTCAGAGGCCAGGGTTTCCCACTTGTTGAGGTCCACTCCTAAGGCCTTCAGATCCCTCTTGCAGATGTCCTTGTATCGCAGCTGTGGTCTACCTGTAGGGCGCTTTCCTTGCACGAGTTCTCCATAGAGGAGATCCTTTGGGATCCGGCCATCATCCATTCTCACGACATGACCGAGCCAACACAGGCGTCTCTGTTTCAGCAGTGCATACATGCTAGGGATTCCAGCATGTTCCAGGACTGTGTTGTTAGGAACTTTGTCCTGCCAGGTGATGCCGAGAATGCGTCGGAAGCAGCGCATGTGGAAAGCATTCAGTTTCCTCTCCTGTTGTGAGAGGAGAGTCCATGACTCGCTGCAGTACAGAAGTGTACTCAGGACGCAAGCTCTGTAGACCTGGATCTTGATATGTTCCGTCAGCTTCTTGTTGGACCAGACTCTCTTTGTGAGTCTGGAAGACTATGGTATCGTGCTCTGAATGGTGGTTCTGGAACAATGTCCTCTCCAGTGCGCAAAGCCTGGGTAAAGTAGGTATGGATAGACTGTTTCCCATGCAGCAAATTCCCCCTCTCCACATCGCTGGAATGGTCCAATGGAAAGGCAGAAGCCAATACGGTTGGTTCCAGCGGCGTTGCAGGAGTTGCCAGAACATAACTGTGTTCAGCCATGAACTGCCTCAGGGAATCCAGCTTCAGATTTTGCCTTGAGGTTGACTCCTGAAACCTTTTCCATAACTGGATGTAGCCACAAGGCAGTGGAGGTTTGGGATCAGAGTTTTCCTTCTCTCTGACTTCCCAGGCTAATGAGTCCCATCTACCCAGTGGCTATTTAGTTGCCTCTTATGACAAGTACAGCCAAACTGAGGGCCTATTCTTATCCCCAGCCCCCAGGTAATAGAATTATGACTGTCAGGGCAGCAGGGGAGGATAGCCCTTGCTTTCCCGATAGCAGAGTGGTACGGGAGCATAGGGAGACAGTACAAGAGGCAGGCGATCCCAAACAGAGCCAAAGAAGCAGACACAGGTTTGTTTGTTGCAGAAGCAGGTATTGGTAAAGGAGCAGGCAGAAGAGCAGTCAGTCAAACGGTCCAGGAGTCAGGGATGCAGAGAGGCACAGTCATGGTAAGCAATCCAAGTCACAGAATAAACCAGCACCACAACATGCAGAAACTCCACCTCAGCAACCCACATTTGGAGTCTGTTCTTGCCCCCATATATACCAGGGCCAACCAATCAGAATAGGGCGACCTCATCGTCACAAGACTGTCTTGTGACCCTTTTTGATTGGCTGTCCAGTGGTGCATTGCACCACTCCACCGTAGCCTACATGACTCTGCACACATCTCCCCAGGTCACGTGACTCCCACCTGCAACAGGTGCAGCTGCTTGCATCAGCATACATGTACAATGCTGCTGTTCCTTTAATTACATTGCATACCAGGCCTGGACTTCAAGGCCCCTCCTGCCACATCCTGGCTTACAACATTTCAGGACCTGGGGTGCCAAAGGCCTGACAATGACAGTGAATGCTTTTGGCAGGGACATGCCAGAAATAAAAGTCAAACAGTAGAGTAGAGCAATGCTTTGAAAATACTGGTAGGTAAGCACTGTACTACTAGATGTGAATGGAGAAGTACAATTTGAAAGGATCAGTTTAGTCCAACTTTAAGTTATTCTAAAATATTGTTATGCATATTGAAGCCAGGATCTGCGTCTACTGGGAGGCTCTTTTACTTACAAAACATGTGTTATTTTCTTAATGTACTATCGAAAGACTTTAATCATGCATCCCAATAAAAACAGCATTTAAATGTCCTCAGCCTGAATGCTTTGGAGATAAGCTATTTACATGAATCTTCCCAAATGCACAGTTTCATATGCAGCCATAAGATGCTGTTGACCCAGATTGTTCCCAAAGGAAATACAACATCATAGACTTTACTGGGTGTACTGGGAAGACTTCTTAAAATAAAATTGATTTGGTTGAGATTCAGAATACTTAAAAAAGCACTCAGAGTTTAGCAGTTGGGGAATTTAGTGGGAATAAAATCCTAACAATGTTCAGTTAATGCCTAGAAATTGATGGGTGCTCTGGGGGACAGATGAACTACATCAGGAGCACCAACTAGCAGCAGAACTGGCATTATCAGGCCCTCTTGCTGGATGCTCTGAGCACTGGATAGAAAAGGCCACCATAGGCTCACCTGCCCTCTGTGCTTGTTTAATCCAGTTGGGGGTTAGTGAACCTACTTGTTCCCTTTTATTTAGTAGAACTATAAAAAGGAATATAGCAATGTATCTTGGCATACTGGTAAATCCAAAGCAATTATACAACAGACCGATTTATCCTGGTCTGCTTCACCTATTCCCCTTTCCCCTAAGCCAGTGAGGAACTCCAAAAGTATTTGAAGACTGTTGCAGTTGCTTCAGGGTATCTCTGTTCACCAGCTATTCATGTTCTTGCTTTGGTACTTTACACAGCATTAGAAACAAAGTACCTGTTGTTGAAAAGACAGGACATCTCTGATTACACCTTGAAGGTGATTTTGCATCTTCCAGCTATTGCCACTCTTGCAATTACACCCACGGTTCGCTGTGCTAGCCTAGCAGAAAGAACTGGCACATGTGAACTCTGTGGATATTCTTCCTTCTTCTCCAGCCAGGAAGCCCTTATAACACCTTGAGATTGCTCAACAGGGAAATAGCATCACTGCCTGGCACCTGTAGCCTTTGGAACAGTGGGCAAGAATGACATCTGTGGCATTCTGCTGAGTTCTGGTTGTACCTGCTTATTGGAAGATTCCACCCACCTGATTAGGACTAGCGGAAGGCCCAAGGGATGGGTTAGAGTTTCCTGACTCTGAACTAGCTAATGAGAACAGTAGAAAACAATCCCCCAGCAACCCATACAAAAGAAAGTTGGTTTTGAGTTGGTCTGCTTACCTTGGAAAGCCAAACTGCCTTTCTGGTAACTGCAAATGCAGTCTGATTCCTCCAGTCTGCCTAATGGTATGTTTAGAATATGGAATGTGTAGATAAAACTGTTCTTTTTAGTTCTTTTGTATTCCCTCTGATTCCAGTTTGTCCCAGTTTTATGTATTGTCCTTTTTCTTTAATAAATCCTTTCAATATTTTAAAGACTTCTTGCTTAACTAGTAAAAGGTGTGTGCTAAGAACACACATTCTCATTGCCTCATTCACATTGCCTTCTCATTCCCTGGCAGTCCACTGGGCCAAATGTTGCAAGGCCTTGGAGTGTGAGCACTGTAAACAGAGGGCAGATGATACCTCATACCCCTTTCTTCAGTGCTAAGGGGTTCCTAGACTAATAGGAAACTCCAGGCTGGAGAAAAAGCAAGAGATGAAACCTTATTTCTGGTGGCAGGGAATTCAGCCCCAGGGGTCAGGTTAAGATATAGCAATGATAGCCAAGAAAGGTTGCTATGCCTTAGATTCCCCTTGAGGAACCAAAGAATGCATGGGAAGCAAGACCACATACAGTGTATTGGTCAGCAGTTGGATCACAGCTATGAAAATCCAGTTTCAAATTTCTGGGTCACATAATAACTCAGTCTAACAGACTTGTTACACAATGACTGCAGTCCTGAAGTTCCCTAGAGGAAGTCCAGGGTGCAGATGTAGCAAATAAGAAGGCATATCAGTGCCAGAGAAGTCAGGCAGTTGCCACAACCAAGAACCAGCGCCATCATGTTCATTAACTTGGCATGAACTGGATCCAGTGAGACTGGAAGCTGCACCTGGACATTAAGAAATCCAAGATGCTGAAGACCTTCCAAGAATGTGTTGTGAGCCATGAAGCACACTTACCATTTTCATTTAAAATGTTTGAAGCTCTGAAACACAAAACATGGCAGCGCAACACAGTTATGCACATGATGCTCAGGATGATTAGACTTTGAACTTTGAATCAGAATTCCCCTAATGACTCTAGCTATCATCCTGTACACTTCTGTCAGATCATGAAACTGACAACACACAAGGTTAAAAATGATGCCAAATTCTATATGCCCAAGAGGAGGAAGTTGGCATTGTCTTGAGAATCCAGACTTTGCCTTTCTTGACTTCTCTGTGCATGAAAAGCTAATAGCAATGCTTCATCGATGTTAAAGTAACTGCTTCCTGACAAAACAGCCCTAATCCTCATAGGGAACAGAAAGTACACACTGCTCTTCAAATACAAAGCAGGCACCAGATGTCCCACTATCACCTATGTTTTGCATGCAGCTATCACTGCCTATTATGTTCTGCTACACTACCTGCTGGTTCTTGTTTTCAGGTAGCTGTTTACACTGAAAAACCAAGGCAGAAATAAAAATGCTTCCACCTAGCTCTGCATGTGTGCATTGCCCTTCAAAACAAGTTGTTCTCTTAAGGTAGGTTAGATCTGTTTTTCTTGTTTTGCATGCAGAAAAGCAAAACTGGAGAGTCGGTGACTTGCTCAGGTCTTTCCTCAGTTAGGTTATGTGCTCCATGAAACGATAACACATCGTGAACGATAACACATCAACTCACTAACAAGGCTTAGAAGGCACAGCCAGGCAGAACACAGCCTGTTCTTTCTCTGCAAAGCACAGAGAGACTCCTGATGAGAAAGTGTTCCTTTCATTGGAACAGGTACAGATGCCTCATAAAGTAGGGCACACACACACCAGCACTTGCCAAAGATAGCATAATTGGCTGCCTCTCCTACCTTAGGAAAAGCAAAAAGTGGCAGCTTGCCTGAAAGTAGGACAATCCTTATCAAAAGCAGGTTTCTCTCCCTACTGTAGCTTGGAAGAAGGGAGGTAGGCCAAGTGGAAAATTTTTTTTTTTTTTTAAATGGGGAAGATAGAGTTATTCTAGACATTCTACTCTGCTAACAAGACTGCTTTTCTCCATGTGAAAGGAAAAGTGCCCAGAATGTATTCTTGGCAATGAACACTGAGTCCAGCTAAGAGCCTTGCCACATTCCAGACTCCCCTTAGTGACACTTTGGGTGAATTTGTTAGCAGTCTCCCTATAAATATTTGATCCTGCCATTACTTTTTCAACAGAATCCTACAAATATGGGGGAAAAAATTTAAGAAGCAGCTGAACAATCTCCTCCATTTACAGCTTGACTGGTATGACAAGCCAAAGAGCTGCCTGGGTCCTAACTCTCCCAGCTATGGCCACAGGGGAAAAGATATTCATATCTTATTAAGGGGTGCCAGGCATCTGAACATTTTTCTAATCTAGCAGTCAAGTGAGTCAGGTGCCCTGCTCCATTGCTTAGGCAAAATACTATAACCAGTTGTCTAGGGTTACATTCCAGCCAGTCAACATCTAGGAATTTAAGTTTGAGATTCACCCTGTCCCTGTGGCACCTACACATCTAATTGCTGTCTGTCTTTCTCTCTTCCAGTTATTGCAATAGGAAATCAATAATAGTGGGATGGGGGGGCATGCTGATCTGTGCATAGAACAAATCAGGACCTGTCGTATCTAAGGGTGCAATCCTAACCCCTTATACGTAGGACCTGTCGTATCTAAGGGTGCAATCCTAACCCCTTATGTCAGTCCTTTCCAGCACTGGCATAGCAGTGCCAATGGGACATGTGTGGCATCCTGCAGTTGGATGTCACTCACAGAGGCCTCCTCAAAGTAAGGGAATGTTTGTTCCCTTACCTCAGAGCTGCATTGCCCTGATGTCAGTGCTGGAAAGGTTAGGTTTGTGCTCTAAGGGTTAGGATTGTGCCCTAAGGAGGTTAAAACCTCGCTGTGTCTGTGGGCTGGTGTCTTCCTGGAAACAAGTTAGAGTCTCTCTGCCATTCCATGCAGACTTTTGGTCTCTTGGGGGAGTGCAAGTCAGGTTCTCTCTTGTTTCACTGAAAGTCTTCATAAAATTCTTCAACAGCAGAGAAAGTCGAGTACTAGAATTTCCTTGGTAGGTTGGCTGTAGCTTCCTTGTTGTCCTGCCTCAGAAACAGAAGTTTGTTTTTTTTCAGCAGCTACAATGCTTTACTGATGTTTTGTGCAGCGATCCAATTTCTCATCAAGAATCGGCATCTGCAAGCGAACTTGATGGGCCACGTGGGCTTGGCTGTCACTCTGGGAGGGCGATTTTCACCTTTAAGCCATTTCTGCCAAAAGTTGCATATACGCAACAGGGATCAAATGTGTACACCCGGTTGTGGGCTGGGCAGAAATGGGTTAAATAAACAATGCTGGCAGGGGAGAGTGAACCTCCTTCTCCTGGTCGCAGCCCAACAGGGGGCACCCCCCCATTAGCCAGTTGTAACAAACCCCCCCCCCCCATTTCCTGGTGACAGTATAGAAGCCAACTAGGTTTGGGCACTGTGACTTTGAGGACTGCCAAGCAAGCCAGCTGCGTGAAGATTCCCTTGCAGCCGCATCCTATGCATGCCTACTCATAAGTAAGTCCTACTGTAGTCAATGGAGCTTGCACCTAGGAAAGCGTGGCTAGGGTGGCAGCCTTGAAAGCATACAGCCCGCTCCCTCCTGCCTATGCAGGTCCCTAAAAGGAAGGGTAAGTGGTCCGTCAAGCCAAGCCGCGCTTGCGCGGCCCTCTCTGCACTTGCACCGCAGCCTCCTCCCAAGCATCACCCCAACGTTCTAAGATCCGCTCCACCCAGTCCAGCGAGCGCTTCTGCGCACGCGCAGCCGGCCGGCAGAGGGCGGGAGGGAGGCGGGGTTTTCCCGCGTTTCCATAGCGACGAGAGTACACAGCCGCTGGGAGCCAGGTGCGAAGTGCGGAAGCGCCATGGCGACTGGGAATGGTGACTCTTCGACGGATGACCTGGCTGGCCTGGAGCTGCAGGCGGTCATCGGCTTCAACGGTACCTGGAGGCAGGAGGGGGGTGGGAGGTGTCCAGTGCTCACTTACTTAAGGGGTGGGGAGGTGCTGCGGCTCAAAGCTGCCTGATGCGCACAGGACCTGTTTCAGTTGAACTCTGCACATGGTCAGAGGCACTGTTGTCCTACATCCCAGCATTAAGCCTCCGCTGCAGGCTATGAGAGTCTCCTTTTACACAGTCCTGCTAAGCATCTGTGCATCACTTTCTAAGCCTGCTCAGCACATGTATCAGTCCTGGAAAGTAAATATTATTATCCCTGTATTGCAGCTGGGTCTGGGAGGGAGCGACTTGCCGAAGGTTGCCTGGTGACTTGTTTGTGGCAAAGGTGAGACCTGAACCTGTAAAGTCCCAATTTGCTGCTCAGGTAGGGTGAACAGATGCCATAACCACAAAAGAGGATCAGGCACACCAAAATGTAGGACATCGAAGAAAAATGGAGGACGTGGCAAAACAAAAGCTAAAAGCACTGGTATATGGATTTCATGTGATTAATTGAAACACTATACTATTTGTTTTTAAATTTGAAACTGTATTACATATAACTTATTACATATAATTTGTTAATTACAAGAAGGCTATGCGCAGCCTGCTGACAGGGAAAAGGAGGACATTTGAGTTCTTGTCCAGGACACGAGGCTAATAAAGAGGATATGTCTTGGAAAAAGAGGACGTCTGGTCACCGTGAGCTCCAGTCTCTTAGATATTATGCTACATCTGTTCTCTGTACGCTACTCTGAAAAGATACATTAAACATTCATTTCCAGAGAGAGGAAGACAGAAAGTCAGCCCTCTGTTTTCCAGCGCCGCTGCTTCAATTTCCATCCCTGCTGTTGCCACTGAAAGACCACTGAGAACAGCCAACTGCATCTCTTCTTCTTCCATCAATAATAATCTTCTATAGGATTATTATGTCTGCTGTGGTTTTATACTAGATTTATGTAACTGTTTTTGAGCAATGCAATTAAGGCTGCAATCCTAACCACACTTTCCTGAGAGTAAGCCCCACTGAACAAAATAGGACTTCTGAGTTAGGATTGTGCCCTTAGTTGCCTTGGGACATACGCAGCAATAGATTAAAACATGTCCTGGAGCCTAGCCTTCATGAGACCTCTTTAAGGTCAAACTGATTTTGAAATGTATTTATCATGGGATGCAGTGAGAAAGAAATGGGATGAGAAAGAAAAATGAGGATTGTTGGAGAGTTATTTGGGACCTGGGCTTGGAGGCATGAGCAGTTGCTCATTTGGTGTGGTTTATGGACGCAATATTTATTCAGTGTGTTTTATGGAAACACAAATAAGAAGCCATTCTCCATAAACCTTTCAATTCTGTGAAGAGGTTCAGTTCAGACTTTCTCTGGGTGGACTTTAGAGCTTGGTGATAAATGATGGCATCTCCGTTGGATGGCATAACATGGGAAAGCAAACCAGAATCTGGGTTGGGAGGTCTCTTCTAGGAAGTGGGTAGCAACATTCTGAAGACAAAACTAAACAATTTTGTTTACAGAGAATCAGTGGGGCTTGGAGAGTTACGGAGTTTGGAGAGAGATGGTTTGAGTTTCTATCTACATTTTGAGTACACAATGGGTATTGAACATTCCTGATGTGGCTCAGGCTGTGGAGTGGGAACCCTTTCAACGTTCTCCCAGAAGCCATAGTTGTCTTCTAGTACAGAAAGTTCTGCTTAAATATTAAAAGCAGCTGAGAAACAGTTCCTTCTATCTCTCAGATCTTTGCCCATAGGTAGAGTGAACTGAGAGACAGTCAGTATGGATTAGAAAAGAGTCTGAACACAGAGTTCTGCACTACAGACTAGATCAAATTCAATATTCAGTTCAGTGTATTCCCTAATGTCTGAGTAAAAGAGCAAAAGAAGAGATTGAGAGAGAATCATCTGAGTGGTAGGAAGCATTAATGAACACTTGCAGAGCACAGATCAAACAAAAAAGACAAAGGAATCAGTATGTTGATGTTAAAGTGGGCAATGAGGAGAGCAGCACAGAGGAATGTCTTTTGCTCAGAAGACTGGATGGAAGACTGGACTGCACATGGAAAACATGCTAAAACACGTATGGGAAGCATGATAAAACACCCACTGCTTATCAAAATGCAATTCACTAAAGCCCAGAATGCCCCACAAGCTTTCTCAATAACATGACCCCCAACTTTTCTCTCTTCTATTCTCATTTTGTTCTTAGGACATGTTCCAAATGGTCTCATCTGCCATCCAGATCGGGAGCACCTCATCTATCCTCTAGGCTGTACAGTCATTGTCCAAGGCATCAATATTCGCAGCCAGGATTTCTTGCATGGTCACACGAACAATGTTTCCTGTGTCACTGTTTCTTCAAGTGGCTGTTATGTGGCTTCTGGTCAGATCACATTCATGGGCTTCAAGGTACATAAGGGCCCCCTTCCAAGAATGTGTTTGATTTCCAAGGAAGTTACAGTGGTCTGGGGGAAAAAAAGCATGATCCTGGAAAGTGTGTGATTCTCAGTTTGATTCTTTGGCCTTTAAATTGTATCTATAGGTTTAGGATTTGAAATATTGCATCTGTGAGCAACCCTGGCCTAACTGATAGAACTTGGTCTGTGTTTGATTTCTGATGAAGGTTTTAATTATCTAAGCACATATTTGTACAGCCACTTTGAAGGTGGAATACTGCAAATCAGATTTAGAACAACCAGAAAATGCTGGGAAGTGTGAGAGCTGTATTTCTAAATGGTTGTTTTACAGCATCACACGCTTTGTGTGTGTGTGTGTGTGTGTGTGTGTGTGTGTGTGTGTGTGTGTGTGTCTAGACATGTATGCCCCTGAGCAAATTAGTAGAGGTTTTTCTTTACATATAAATTTATAATTCTTTATTACTTTGTACACACCTGTATACAACCTGTATACAATACAATTATAGACCAACAGCTCTATAATACTTTAAAATGTGGATTATATCAACTCATTCACGTTTTTAACTCTTCTGCCTTATGTTATTGCATTCTTTTTGATTCTGTCATTTGTTTCTTATATGGACATGCTTGTACAAGTTCTTTGTTCATTTGAAAAAGTGATTTTAACCAGCTTTCTGTCTCAATGAGGCTGTAACTAATCCAGAGGAAGCTTGCGCTAATAGAAGTCCTGCTTATGGCTTTTTAAACTGATTTTTTCCCAAATATCTTTCACTTCCCTTCCCTAATTGCTGTTATCATGCTGACCCTTATTTTTTTTGTGCCTCAGGCAGACATCATTTTATGGGACTACAAGAAAAGAGAGATGTTGGCTCGGTTGTCACTTCACAAGGGTAAAATTGAAAATCTCGCATTCTCTCCAAATGACCTTTACCTAGTGTCACTAGGAGGTCAAGATGATGGCAGGTAATGTTCAGTCAGTGACTTTCCCTCTTCTTTGCTGTCCTGTAAACGGGAGTTGTGGAGAACAGCATAACTCTGCCTAGAAAGCTATTTATACCTACTTCCATATCTTTGCTGGTGAGGTTGGCCCGGAAAAATATTTTCGGGACAATGCCAATGATACATTTCGTTACTCATGCTCCTCACATTCATTTGCAGAAGCAGGGAGAAAATGATTGAAGATGTGAGTCTTTGTAGTTGAAATGGTTATATGCATCTTTTTAAAATGTAAAATTCAAAAACTGAAATGAGATTGAGGGCACTATCCTAACCTGTGCTGGAACAGGCAGGCTGACTGGCCTGTGCTGTATCCAGTGGTGGTTTGGTGCAGGTTGGGGCACAACTTGGAGAAAGGGGATTTCCTTCACCTTACCCTGAGAAACAACCCAGATAGTACTATGGGGCTTCTTAGATCTGCACCTGCAATTTTGCAGGTACAGATCTGAGAGGCCCAAGTAATGCTGCTTAGGAAAACCAGCACACATCTTAGGGAAACCTGCAGACAAGGACAAATGCTAAGAGAATCTATCCTTATTCTCAGTTTTTGTTTGGTTGAAGTGATAAAGTTAGACAAAAGACCATGTCCCTTAGGTCCAAGGATCAATCCAGAGTGATTCAGGGGGATTTATAATGAAAACTTTTGGAACTAAAATATCTGAGTCCTCCTTTAAAGGTGTCCTTGTGGTGACTTATGCCCTGGGTTCTGTTTTGGCCTCTTTGAGATTTATATAAAAGACATGGTTTGTTCAGCTACATATATGTCCTAGCCCCTTTTGCCTGACTCTCTCCAGTTCCCAAACTTTGAATTATCTCAGTGCATGACACAAACATTGGTATAGTACAGATAAGGACTACACTCAAACTACAATTGTGCAGACTGTGCCTGTGCGACTTGTCACCAACCAAGCTGAACGCAATCCACCAGCCGTATTTTGTGGCCTGCTACCAACTTGATAATCAAGTTGGTTTGGCTGCCTGCCTAAGACTGAAAAAATAGAAGTTGTCAAGCACCTGGGAGACCGCAAGATTTGTCTATGTTTGCCTTGGAAAGCTGCAAGTTGAGCAGTCCTGGTGGAGGAATTTAGCTTGATTGTTGTATTTGCTTCCAAAACCAGCATCTTTGCATTTGCAGTTTAGCATTGGAATGTGCTGTGCACCAGTCTGAGATGGGCAAAGACTTTTCAGAGAGTGTTTGAGCAGATAGAATTCTAATGTTTTGTTATTTTATTTAGACTATTTATATCCTGCCTTTCCTTCCATAAAAATGGAATGCCCAAGATGACTGACAACGAAGATTAAAATGCAATACAATGAAAAAGTTATAGTAGTTAAAAAAAAAGCAGAATAATAAATAATAAAAGCATGAAAAGCAACAGAGCAATAAAAATACCACCAATGTTAAAAACATAGCAATCAGTTTACAGTGTTCAGTGGAACATTAAGTGGAAAAGGTATCGTCTTTAGCCCCCCACCAGAAAGCTAATAGGGAGGGTGCTGATCTTAACTCAGAAGAGGCAGTTTTAAAGTTAGGGCACTACTAAAGAGAAGGCCCAGTCCCTTGTGGCCATTAACCTGGTTTTAGCCAGTGGTGGCATATGCAGCAGGGCATTCTCCGATTATCTTAGAGCATGACCTGGTTGGTATGTAAAAGGGTAGTCCTTTAGATACCTCAGTCACAAAACATAAAGCGCTTTAAAGGTCAAAACTAGCACCTCAGATTGAGCTCAGAAATGAACCGGCTGACAGTGCAGCCACTGGAGCAGTGGTTTGACAGAATCAAACTGCTGAGGCCTGGCCACTGCACATGCTGCTGCATTCTGAACCAGCAGCAGTTTCCAGACAGTCTTCAGGGGCAGCTCCACAAAAATTGCATTACATGGTTGAATCTTGAGGTTATCAAGGCATAGGCCATTGTGGTTAGTCCGACCAACTCAGGTGGCTGCAGCTTGCCTACCAGCCTAAGCTGGGCAAAAGCCCCCTTGACCACTGCTTCCACCTTGGCAATCCAGGAGAAGTGATGAATTCAGGAGGACTCCATGCTGTGAATTTGCTCTTGCAGGGGGAATGCAATGCCGTCCAGAGCAGGTTACCTATGCTATCGGTTTCCAAACCAAGAAAATCTCTGTTTTGTTCAGGTTTATTGTCAGTTTATTTACCCGCACTTTGTTCCCAACTATTTACAGGCAGTACTCTAGGATTTCTGTAGCCACGCTGGGATTAGCTGACATAGAGAGGTAGAGCTGTGTGTCATCTACATACTGATCACACCCTACTCCAGAGTTCCAGATGATCCCTCCAAGTAGTTTCATGGCATTCCACATGTCAAAAGGCAGGGTACCACAGGTGTCCTCCAGTAACATCTTCTGGAATTTGTCAGCCAGGAAGGACCATAACCAGCGAAAAATGTTGCCCCTGAGTCCTAACCAAGCCAACTGACCAAGAAGGATACTATGGTCAGTGATACTGAGAGGCCAGCAGGACCAACAGGAACACTCTTTCCTTCTTAAGCCCTTAGTGCAGATCAGGGGTGTCCAAAGTTTTTGGCAGGAGGGCCACATAGTCTCTTTGACACTGTGTTGGGAGCTGGGGGGAAAAAGAATTAATTTACATTTAAAATTTGAATAAATTTACATAGGTTTACATAAATGAATATATTGAAGATGGACTTATATGAATGAATGAAGGTCTTGCAATAGCTAAAGGCCTATAAAAGGCCAGATCATTCATCTGGCTGCCAAGGCTGTTTACATTGTGAAGGCTGGTCTGAAGCCAGATTGAAAGGGTTCCAGATATTCAGTTTCATCCAGGTCTTGTGGAGCTGAGACATCATCATCTACTCAGTTACCTTGCCCAAAGACTTGACAGTGTCTGGTAATTATCCAACATAGTGGAATCCAGGGAGGGTTTCTTCAGGAGGGGGAAATGTACCATCAGCTTTAACGTACTGGCATCACCCCCTCTATCAGAGATTAATTAATTTCTCTCCACTTGACCAGCCCCTTCCAGGCAGATCTAATGAACCAAGCTTGGCAAGGGTCAAGCAGGTAGGCAGATGGTTTCATGCTGCAGAGGATCCTGCCCACATCTTCAGGTTGTATGAATTGAAAAGAATCCCAAGTTACAGGATCAACAGATGTCTGGGAGATATCCCAGGGAGACTTGGTGGAGACAAAGTGACTTTAGTTGCTAATTGCATAGCAAATTGGTCACAGCAAGCAACTGAGTTGTTACTCCTGCCCCTGGGAAAGCAGCTGGAGCAAGCCATGAGCCACCCAGCTCAACTGGGTGACTTGTAGACATGATGGTGGCAGAGAGAAAAAAAGCATTCTTTGCTGTCATCATTGCCATGTAGTTGGCTCTAATATGGGCTTGTAATATGCCAAACTTGTGTCTGGTTGAACTTGTCAAGAGTTTTCTGCCATTGTCACTCAAGGCATCAGCCTATCTGAATTATTGCCCAGATTGATTGATACAACTATTCTTATACCTAAAACAGAGTAATGGAAGGTAACATGAGCATATATTTGTGTTGTGTTCCTAATGTTGCAACGCCTATACAGTATATATTGGCATGAATACGTTTTCTGACATCACACTGGAGTTGCCATCAACGTCCTTTTACTGGTATAGCTAGTCTTAGAACTGGGCTGTAAGGGTATGCTAAAGATGGTGTTGCAGTATTTTGTGCCAAGGAATGGACTAGATGAGATTTATTCCTACCCTACAATTCTGAGATAACAGGATTTAACTTGGAAAGAAAATTGCTCCATTTCAAAGTGAGAATACCAGTAGTCCTGAACAAAGTTGATGTTGCATTTCTAAGGCTGCAGTCACATGCACGCTTGCCTAGTAGTAGCCCCAATTGATTCAGAGTGGCATGTTTGTATGAATGTTTTGTTACATGCCTGGAAGTCAAAGTAAAAAAAAAAATTCCTTTTTCTGGCAGCTTGGTGGTATGGAGTGTCCAAAAGAAAGAGGCCATTTGTGGCAGTCCTGCTTCTGCTCGCAGTGCTGGAAATCCAACTACGCTGTTGTTTTCCAACCTCAGGGATGAGGTGGTCATTAGTGCTGGAAAGTATGACTTTGTTTTCTTGGGGAAAGGCATCTATTCCATTTTAAAAACACACAGACATACACAATAGGCACACTTGAGCACACATGCTCTGCCAACATCATCTTCATTATACAAAAGCAATTTGCTTGCATGACGAGAATACTGAATAAGGGAGAGAATTGGTGTTGTTTTTTTCTTCACTCTTTCTGGAAGTGGATGGCTTGCGAATTACTCATAATATCCTTTATGGGTATTTCCATGTGTTTAACACTTAACTAGGTTTATGAAACTGTACACTAAAGTCTCAAGTTTTGTGATTAAGGAGTTGTACTCTAGTCTCTCCTATGACCTTTACTGTACAATGTTAATGTTCAAAGGTCTGCAAAAGGCCAGACATTGTAAAATTGTTCTGCACTATCGCTTTTTAATACTGGAAGAATGGTATTTTTTGAAATTGCAATTGTTTTCCTTTCATCATCCATAGTCTGCAATCATTGGCTTTAAGAGAAAGTGGGGCAGAGAAATTGGTCAACTTTGTTTTCTGTGAGGCTTTTCTGTATCGAATGATTACTACTTATATATAGCTAATTACAGGCAGTTTCCATGGAAAATAATGTGGTTTGTAAGTGCCTAGTGCTTTGGTCAGGACACTTCTTGATCTTTTCTAAAAAGACCTAAGCACCCACCCACCTTCACCCCTACCTAACCCCAGAGCATGGGATGTGTTTGGATTCCTAATACACCACATTGATGTATAAGAGGTTGGTGTACTCTTTATTTAGTGGTTCCTGATATTGGTAGGACTCAAAAGGAAATATTAAATGCGCTATTGAGTACTATTCTATTGAGGAGGTTAATGTGACATTGGTCTATCTGGAATTGATTTTGAAATATGTTTTCTGGCTGCAGTGGAACCATTCGTGTATGGGAATTGGATTTACCCAACAGAAAAATACGACCAACTGAGTGTCAGACAGGGCAGCTGAAAAGAATAGTTACGTGTGCTGTGGTAAGAGGTATACTGAACTCATGTTTACACTTCAAAGAGAAGTTAAGTCCCTAACTCCAAAACATAGAAAATGTCTTCAAAAATGTCAATATAATATTTTGACTTAGGTTCAGAAGGCTAAGTTTTGGTTCAAGAGGCTGAGGGATCAATTGTAGCACTGTCAGGTGTCATTTCTTAATATCTGTCTGTCAGAAACAGATCAGAACCAGAAGATATATCCTCCTTGAAGAAGGATCCCATCTCCAGCGTATATGGGGACCAAAGGAGGGTAGCAGACTCCAACATACATCTCAAGGTCTCTGTGAGGAGGCCTAATGTAACCCAACTGGTCACAAATGTACACTGTTCCTGACCCTCTGTAGTCACATGTAGAGTCCGAGAAGCAGAGATGGTGGTTGTCCAGACCAAAATGCACACTGGCAGCCCAAGAGCAATCTCTGTAGTTGTGGGAAGAGCCATGGATTGTGGTGTGGTGATCAGGGCTGTGCAGCTATTCTAGGACAGAGTGGGGTGGCAAGGTTGGCTATAGAACCTGGTTGTTGCTATACTTCATTCTGCCCAGCCTCAGTTCTTCATCCTTGGTTGGACAGCTCCAGTGCTGCTTCAGCATCATTTCTATAAACCTGCTTTTTGCCCTGCTGGACAGCTCCCTAGCCTTGCCAGCAGCAGTGACAGGAATGGGACACCTTTAGAAAAATGCCCTGTGTTTTCTAGAAAGAAAAACATTCAAGAAAGACATAATAATGTCTGTGGCTTTTATGTGAGCATGCACTCAATCTTTATATCACTTGAAAGATAACCTGGCAATTAATTCATGTGTGAGATCAATGCTGTTCACTCATTCCTGGGAGGGGTGTGATATATGCTGCTAAACCTCTCCTTCCTCTTTCCCCAGATGTCAGAGGATGACAGTTTCTTTTACGTTGGAACAACCACTGGTGATGTTTTGAAACTCAATCCAAAAAACACACTGATGAATGATTACGGCCCAGTGAAGGAGAAGTTCAGCATAGTAAGTAGCTAATATGTTCCATCTCTTGCTATCAGAAGCAGTGTAGACACTGTTACTTGTATAAGACGTTGGATATCCTGAACTGGGACACTAGCAGTGGGACCCAGGCACCTTGCTCTCTGCACTGTCTTAGTGGTTTGTCAAAGAAAGAAGCCGCTGGTTTTATCTCTGCTGCATTTCAGCAGTGGCATCACTAGGATTCGTGTCACCTGGTGCGGGAGGCCTGCGCGTCACCCCATGTAGTGAGTGGGGCAATGCCCCAGGTGGGCGTGGTGATGTACCATTGCCCTGCCCCCACCGGTTTCTTGGCTGTACTTTTTGTTAGAACACAGATATTTCAATGTGGATTGTTTCATTGCATTCTGCATGAAATTACGCATTGATTGATATATAACATGATGGGATTATTCCTCCAAATTCTGATTTTAGTGATTTTGAAAACTTGTAGAGTCTCTCTCACACACACACCCCGTGTCAACTTACTAACAACTTATTGCAGCAGTTCTCAAACTTTTAGCACTGGGACCCACTTTTTAGAAATGACAATCTGTCCAGGACCCATTGGAAGTGATATCATGGCCAGAAGTGACATCATCAAGTAATTAAAATAAATAATTATAAATAATTACATTAAAATAATTAAATAAGGGGGAGCCAGTTCTGTTCCACCAAGTGAATCTACTCTGAAGTAAGTCCCATAGTGATCAATGGGGCTTACTCTCAGGAAAGTGTGGGTGGAATTGCAGCCTGTGAGCCCAAGCCTATGCATGTCTACTCTGAAGTAAGTCCCATAGTGGTCAATGGAGATTACTCTGTAATCTGCCTGCGATAACAACCCCCCAAAAAGAATCAGTGAGATTTCCAGCCCTCCCAGTGCCCAGTTTAAAGTTCTTCTATTTCAGGCATATCAGAATAAAGACCCACCTAGCTTTGCAAGTGCAAAATAGAAAACTTTCCCCCTACCATTCAAGTCTCTTTTTTGTTCTTTTTTTGGGGGGAGGCTGCCTTCTGTTGCACTCAAGCTCCATCTGATCAGGACCCTTCTGGTGTCCTCACATTCCCCTTTGCCTTGCCTGACCAGCAGCCAAGGCACGTCTGCCTACTCATGAGTAAACGTGACTGTGAGGCTGCTTTGCTTTCCATAAGGCTCCATAGACTGGGAGGGAGGCAGCTGGGAGGGAGGAACCTCCTTCTCTGATGTTTTTGGGGGCTGCACTCATTGAATGAGGACCATTCTGATGTCCTTGGAGCCTCTCAGCCTGCCTCGACTGAGGCAAGTCCGCCTACTCACGAGTAAACCCTGCCACGTGGCTTCGTTTCGGGTTGCAAGCAATGTGAGTCTCTTCACATTGGCCTAATGAAGGAAATCAAGAACTAGATCGGGTAGATAGTCTTTGCTACCTGTAACTTAATCCAGATGTGTTTATAGCAGGGATGGGCGAGTCAAGCATGGCTTGACTTGAGTCAAGTCATGAGTGTCTGCCCACCGCGACTTGAGTTGAAAACATGTCCTAATGGGTGGACTTTCTGACTTGCCCAGAGCATTTTGGCAGTTCGAAAAGACTCTTACCATGAGTCTTTCCCTTCAAAAAGCCAGCTGTAGCTCTGTGGAAAAAGCTGAGCTGCTGCCAGGCTGTGTATGTGTGTCAGAGTTCTCTTTAACCATTTCCCTGATGTCCCCATCCCATCTGTAAAAAAAGCGGGTGGGAGTGGGATGGACTGCTTGAGAGTGGGGACAGAAGCGGCAAGAGGGAGAAGAGTCATGTGCAGCAACTGGGAGGCTTACCAGTATGACCCAATCCTTTGCAGTACTTCCTTTTGCGCCAATTGTTCAATGAGGCTTCCTCCTCCAAAGTAACAATGGAGCCCAAAGGAGCCACGTGGTTGGAAAGTGTGATCATTATGAGCCACCTCTCCCTGGCTACCCCATCTCCTTTTTCCCCCTCTCTGGTTGTCCAGCCAATTCTAAGGCAAGAACCCCTTTGGGCTCCTGATCCAAAGAAACAAATCAGGCCGCCCATCCTTCGTCCAATGACCATTGGTAACTTCAGAGATGGCTAAGTGAGCCTGCTCTCGCCTCCCCTCTCCTACTCAATGCAAAAGGAAAACATTAACCTTTTCCTTCCTCCTTGCTGGAACTTCCCTTCTGCTCACCCAGTCTGAATGATGGCCTCATGAGGTCTTTCATGCCACGAAAAAGGTAAGTAAGCACACCGAGACACAGACAGACTCGAGTTTGCATGTGTAGCAACCGAGTGCCGAGTCGGCGCCTGAGTCATCGACGCAGGTGACTTGTGTCTGCACGAGTCAGTGAAAAATACGTATATTTGCAACTCTGGCTTCAGTCATCTGCTACAAGTTCCCATCCCTGGTTTGTAGTATGAAGAGAGTTCAGAGAGGAATTATGGATAAACAAGTGCTGAACTAGAAATGGGTGATAACACAGGCCTACAAAATTGAGGGTCAGAAAAGATTTTCCCAAACTTTATGGTGATTTGATATAAATTTGGGGTACCGATTCCAAAAATGGCATCCGTTTTGCCCTATCACATCTAGTTTTGGAGATATAGTATAGCCTCTTTAGTGAATGGTTCAAGCAGCTTCCTCATGAGGAAGCCATGGTGTAGGCTTCCTCATGACGAAGCTGCTTGAACCATTCACTAAAGAGGTTATGCCGTGTCTCCAAAACTAGACGTGATAGGGCAAAACGGATGCTATTTTTGGAATCAGCACCCCAAATATACCCAGGAATTGGTGTAACGTTTAAGGAAGCAAAATGTGTGTTGGCCTGTGTAATTGGAACAGAGGCTGTCTTAATTATAGCTTTCCATGCTGTTGGAAAAAGGTGTGGCAAACCTTTGTGAACAAAGTATCAGGGTACTCAATAGAGAGATATTGATAGGACTATCTTTTTGCCTAGTTCTGCCAATTCCAGGTTAGAGAACAAACACTGAAGTGTCTTTCGAGGCCCACCAGCCTATCAAGTTTGTGTGGATGCAACTTACCGGTTTATACAGAATTCAGTACACATGATGGTGTGGCCATCAGCATGCCTAAATATATTTGATTTTCACAATATAGGTCTAAAAGAGTGTTTTGTACATTCTAGGCATATGCCCAGACAAAAATCAAATAGTGAAGAATTTCCAAATTCTCATAGCTTCCTGAAAGTTTCCTTGCTGGTGGTTGTAGGTAGCTAACTTTTGGGTGAAAGAAGCTCTGAGAATCCACAAGCAGGAAGGCAAGTTATTTAGGTAGATATATAATATGCACTGCTGCTTTGGATGCTGTACTGTGTCTGTCCTTGAAGAAGAAAAACCTTGAGAACTGACTGTGTATAAGAACTAGCAAGGACTGGAACAAAATTCTGAAACATGATGGAGTAGGTTCTTTGAGATAATCATTCTGTAGCCTTTTTCCAGGCTTCACCTGTTGTATATGCTTCTGCCCTCCATTATGTACATATATGTGATAGTGCAACAGAGCATATAAGGTCATTGGATATACAATACTTTAGTCCAGAGATTTAGCTGGGAACAAGCTTCTTGTATCTGAGGATTATTCCTTAAAACAGTGGTTCTCAAACTGGTGGGTCGCAACCCACCAGTTTTTGTAAAGGTTCCCCCCAACCTTTAAGGGGTGAGAGAAGGGGGGGAGGCAGCAACACAATCCCCAGGATCACATTGCTAAGGGGGGCGAGGGGAGTGCTTTTATTCGCACAGGGCTGCAGGACATTGCAGGAGGTGTGGGAAGCCCTGTGCAGCCCTCTGCAGGGCTCCTTGAGGCTTGGAACGTTGGAAAAAAAAAAAGCAAGCGCAAAGCACTTACAGTTTCCAGGAGGTGCTTTGCCATCACTTGTTTTGAATGTTCCAAGCCTTAGGGAGCCCCCTGCATCTCCTGCACTGTCCTGCAGCCCGGTGTGAGTAAAAGCACCCCCCGCCCACTTTAGTGACGTGATCCTGGGGATCGTATTACTGCCCTTGCTCCTCCCCCAAGGGCTCCTCCTGCCCTTGCTCAAATCCCCCTAAAGTTTGAGAAACACTGTCTTAAAGGAATACTCTGTTGTACAGACCTAGGGAAGCTAGGTTGGTGGTGTCAAACATAAGGCCTGTGGGCCAAATGCAGTCCACAAAAGCTCTTTATTTGACCAAGTGATAATTGAGTTCTCCCAGTACTGCCTTTTCAGCAGCACTGCTTCTGCTGAGGCTCTGGGAGGGAGGGAGAGAAGGAGGCCTCAGAAGTCAAGGAATGCTACAGGAGATGGAACAGACCAAGAGGGGTAAGAGAGGGAAATGCTGCTGAGGTGCTGGAAGAACCCAATCATGTGGGGCACCTTTCAATGCTTCTTTCGAGGCATAACTTTGCAGAGCACCTCTCAGCTGCTGAGCTGCCAAGCGACTCCATGGCAGGCTTGCCATGACCCACATGATAAAGATAAACAAAGGCTGGATTGTAGAAATCACTGATGGAACTGATTCTGTGGCACGGATCATTTTAAATGTAACGAATATCTTGCTCAGTCCTGCTAGCTCGGTTTAGGAACGTGCTCCTGTACTCTAGCTCTCAGAGATCTGTTTTTCTTATTCACTTCACACTGCTTGGAAATAACAACTTTTTCCTTTTCCTCAAGATTGATAGAAAAGTTGAGATAAAGCGGTAATCTTGATTGCATACATGCTGCCTCTGTGTGCAAGATAAATATTCTGGTTAGCTATCCAATCAAGCTGCACAAATGCAATAATTTGGCTTACATATAAGTGTTTCAATCCTGGTTTCTTCTAGGGAATCACAGCTTTACTTTTGCTGAAGACGGGTAACTTGGTTCTTGGCACTGGAGCTGGAATTGTAGCGCACTGTTCAGGATCCAACTATAAAATAATCAAGTGAGTTTCTGAATATTCATTGGGAAGGATACTTGTGCACAGAGTATTTGTAAACCATGAGGAAATCTCATCTAGTGCTCAGAATGATACAGTTCAACAACTGCAGACCTTTCTCTAAGTAGTATCTTTTACAATGAAATCGTACGCATGTTTATTCAGAAGTTCCATTCTGTTCAATGAGGTTTACTCTCAGGAAAGTGCATAGAATTACAAATCTAGTCCAGCTGTGCTGCACATTGCAAAATCAATTAATCTGATTTTGTCATTTTCAAAAGATAGCATGCAGCCCAGTTCTCTGCATGTTTATTCAGAAGGACCAGCTAGTTCAATGGCACTTATTCTCAAACAGCATTTCAAGACTTAATGTGCATATTTAGAGGGCAGTGACCTAAGGATATACTTATTTGTCTCTTACACTGAATAAAAGTTCAGTACAAAAGGAGCATGCTGCCCTTTTTTATATCTAGATTTGAAATGTACTGAAGCAAATGTTGAGTTGGATTCTGAATGCCAAATTCATGTTGCTGCTTCTTTGCCACAAGAACAGCAAGAGAATATAACCGATGGTATTGATTAGATTCACGTGACAAGGAATTTTTGATTTGCAGATGGAATTAGAAGATCCATTTTTGTCAAGCAATTTTCAGTATTCCTAAATGTGAATTTTCACCCTGCTTGGTAATGTAATGTGATAGATTTAGGGCCCAATCCTATCCAATTTTGCAGTGCTGGTGCAACTGCGCCAATGGGGCATGCACTGCATCCTGTGGTGGGGAGGCAATCACAGAGGCCTCCTCAAGGTATGGGAACATTTGTTCCCTTACCTCGGGGCTGCATTGCAGCTGCACCAGTGCTAGAAAGTTGGTTTGGGCCCTCAGTTCACAAAGTTCAACACTGAATTATAGATCTTTTAAAAAGGTACTGGTGCCATCCACCTGTGCATTCTGAATTGTGCAACAAGAGACCAATCATAGTGTACAGAATTTCCAAACTGCAAAAATATCAGTCAACAGATTATGGAAAAATGTTCCAGTTTTGTCATGGTATGTGAGGTCTTTTTTTTATTAAGGTTTTTTTTTAAAAAAAACAACAACCATAAACGAATGTCTAGGCTTAAACAGTTTCCTGATTATTGAGGCAGGTACATTGGTAGAAGAATAAAGGGGCAATTAATTTAAAACCTAGGGCTGAGAGGCAAGAATTATCAGAAAATGTGTTGTCAGCATAAAGCTTTCCTTTGGCTTTACAGAAAAGTTCAGTTGCAAGGTGCCATCACATCGATCACACCACGAGGCCAGGGACACCAGTTTTTTGTGGGCACCAGCGAGGCACAGATTTATCGTTTTTCATTTTCAGACTTTAAAGATGAACTCATAACCACCTGCCACAGTGAGGCCATCCATGCTATCATTTTCCCATTGTAAGTATGGCCCAAATATTATCCTTATCCTGTATAAAGAGAAAAGGCCCTGTGGGTTTACCAGACAGCAGTAGTCTTAATGCTTTTCATCCAGGAAGGTTGTTGTGTGTTTGACTAACCTTATCAGCTGATTAACAAAGCAAGGGTTTATGTAGGTTTAATGTTGTAAGCTAGTCACTTGCAGTGGCTTCTGATAGGAAATTACAACAGTCAGAGCAGGCAAGAAAGTGCTGGAATGTTCTCTTTTATGGTCTTGTCCATCAATCCAGCCTGCCCTTGCTATTACAGTGACATACTTTCTCTGCATGTGCACTGAGGTTCTGCGCTGAATTTTCGGACAGGGTATTCAGCACTATAATAATACAGAGATATCTTAGCATATGAAAACAATATTACTTTAAATAATAATTGGCCAAAACATGACAGAAGGTAATATGCATAAGAGTTTTCCAGGGAAGGCCCAAACACACCCGTTACAAAAACGACGGAGCAGCCTTTGGCTGTAGTTCTTTCTGTAAAGTTCAGGAACTTATTGATCTCTGTGTTCCAGACCAGATATGTTCTGGAACAAAGTGGGAATAATGAATATTTTTTGGCAAGAAAAGAAGGGAAGAGTTGGCTGGACAGACAGGGAATAGGAACTGGGGAAAGGATAAAGAGTTTTATAGAATCCCATTTTCTGGCCATTTGAAATTGTGTCTAAAATCTGCTTTGATGCTTTAGGAAGTGCTGCCCTTGGGCTTTGTCATCCTGATGGCTTTCACAATGCTTTCCAAATTTTTCATTTCAGATTTTATGCTGCAGTTGCAGTGTTGACAAAAGAGTGTTTGTTTATCAAAAGTGTTGACAAAAGTGTGCACAGTCCATTTCATGTTCTGGAAGGAATTTTCTCCTAGGATCTGTGATTGACAATTTAGATGGAAAAGGTTCCAATTTCTCCTCTATTTCTAACCCCTGCTGAGGTACCCTTAGATTAGTCCCAGCCATGTGGGAGCTGTTTTTCTAGAAGCAGATTCCATGTGGTTGAGAGCTGCATCTGAATAACTGTGTGCACAGAATTGCAGTGATTCCATGATCAAGCTGCACTTCATTTGGTCCTGCCCGTGTTTTTGAATTAGTGGCGTACCTGGTGGGGGCTCCAGGGGGCCACATGATCCAGGGCAGCAGATACTTAGGGGTGGCATTTGCCCCCCCCATGCCCGCTGCCGCCCCGCAGAGGTGTTCTGAGGGCCTTCTAAGGCCTTCTGGAGGCCGAAAACTGTCACTTTTGGTTTTTTTGCCAAAAACAGAAGTGATGATTTATGACTTCCAGAACACCTTTTAAGGGTGGGGCAGGCAGCTGGCGCAGGGGGTGGCACATCCAGATGGGGGCAGCACCCCTGGAGCTGTGTTCCTGGCACAGTGGTGAGAAATGCGACTGGTTTGAATCATTCAGATGCTTCTTACAGCCACATGGAATTTACTTATGAAAAGCTTTTCTTGTGTGATTGGGACTGCATCTAAAGAACACCTCCGCTGAATGGCATTTTTCTTACATTTATGTTTGCCTGCCTTGTTCTCCAAAGCCCTATACGTAATTTAGTACACGGCTAGTAGCTTTCAGAAAGAATCTCCTACATTATTGGCAGAGCTGTGTATGACTGCGCTATCGATACTGGTTCATCATCTGTTTGTATTCTCCTGAAGAACCAGCAGGTGAATTCCCATTTGCTGTCAGTACCAAGATCATGACATTTCTTAAAGATGATGGGTTCAGTTGCTGTCTTCTGCAAATGAAGCTTGGCAGCTTCAGACAGAAAAACACGGTGGGCTTTGTAGGCCACAGCTGTCTCCCCTGCCCTCCCTTTCATGTGGTGTCAAACATTTTACTGAGTTACATTGAAGTGAGCACCTGAACAATTGCAGTTCACCCTTGTGATCAAAATGCCAGCAGATATATCTCCTGTTTAATGAGACAGTCCTATGTGGTTTGCAGTAAGCCGGTGCTTATGTGTGATTCATGCCTTCTGTGTGAGAAGCATTATGAGCCTGATGGCATGGCTATTGTTAGGTTTCCCTAGACTATTCATCTGTTTTCTACTCTTGAACAAGGCTCATTGCAGCTTTTGAACCCTTTTACATCCTTCTTTGTCCTGACATATTCTGAAATACATACTCCAACGTGCTGGTGGTGTTCTGCTATGTACAGACCACAGGGTGCTCTTCAGAGTTTTCTCCTTCTGGTTGCTGTTACTGGGCTCATTTGAATAAAAAATGACACAGTTCTCCCCTTCGCTGTCCATAATCTCAATATTCTGAGCTATTGCATTATTTTCAGATGTTGCTTACTGATTTAGACATTGTCGTGCTTAGGGAAAGCTGTGGTTTATGTTTTACAATCATGGCTGCATTTCACAGCCTCCTGCGTCTTGGTTTTTGCCAGTCTAGTCATCCAGTTCCAAATTCTTCTAGAGCAGCGGTTCCCAAAGTCCTACTCAGACATTGGAGCCACAGTAAATTTTTGCTGGGGTGGAGGGGCAACGATGAAATCCCCAGGATCAAGTAGCTGTCAGGGAAAGAAGGGGGGTTTTGTACTTTCCAAAGTGAGTGCCGGCCTCGGGGGGGGGGTGGTGAGGGAAGCCTTGTGGAGGCTTCCAGAAACCACTTCTGGTTTTTGATCATGAAATCAGAAGTGGTTTCCGATCACTATTTTTAGTTAATCAGAGGCTTGGGGAGTCCTGCAGAGCCTTCTGTGGGGCTCCCCACACCTCTGCCAGTGGCCGGCACTCACTTTGGTGTGTACAAACCCCCTTCTTTCCCCAGCAGCGGCGCTATTCTGGGGATCACATTGCTGCCATCCCCTTCTCTGCCTCTTAATGCACCAGTGCTGAGTGCTTTGCTGGCTGATGGGTCACAACCTACCAGTTTGGGAACCACTGTTCTAGAGCATTCAGGGTAGTAGCTGGTGTGGTCCAGAAGTAAAGCTCTTTGTTTCCACAAGCCTTTGGATGCAGTAGACTCTGAAATGTAATAACGTTATGTTCGAAAGAACAACTCATAAACCCTTCCTTTACCATGCCTTCCCCTACTCTCCACTGCTAATAGTTTTCAGATGCAGAGTGCCCAGAAAAAAGCAGGCACTGAATATAAGCAGAGCCTTGCCTAGAAACTTCACTGCTGTTTCCTGGGTACATTGGTGGAGATACATATCAATTCATTACTGATTTACAGTGAAACTCTGCATGTTTTAAGTGAGTGTAGATTGGCTAAGTCCCTTAGGGCCCAGTCCTATCCAATTTTCCAGCACGGATGCAGCTGTGCAAATGGGGTGTGCACTACATTCGGCAGCGGAGGGACAGTCATAGAGGCCTCCTCAAGAAAAGGAAGCGTTTGTTCCCATACTTGGGGGCTGCATTGTGGCTGCATTAGTGCGTTTGCTAGAAGTTAACTTTCATCCATTTATGAATTGTCTGGAAAGCAAATTGTGACTTAGGGTAGTGTTTCTCAAACTGTGGGTTGGGAACCACTAGGTGGGTTGCTAGCCAGTTTCAGGTGGGTCCCCATTCATTTCAATGTGTATTTAAAAAAATACCTATATTAGACTTGATGCTATCATGGTATGTCACTGCATGTTACAGATCTGTACTTTTAACAGGCTCCTATGTATATGCTTTTAACAATGACAGTCAATGGGGCTTACTCCCGGGTAAGTGTGGATAGGACTGCAGCCTTTGGGATGTTTGGGGATTTTTTTTTTAAACAAATCAGCAAGAGCTTGGGAGGGTAAGAAGGGTTCTTCTTTATTTTAAATACATTTTAAAATTTATTCTTTTGTAAACTTACATGTATCTTACTTACTTACATGTATCTTCCACCTCCATTGCACCTCCAAAGGAGAGGAAACATAGAGCCCAAGTTGATGACTGAAATGGGTGGAGAGGGATACGGAATGGGCTTCAAGGAAATATGACCCAGTTTTGACATCTGCTTCTTAATATCTGATTGTTCTCTCGTTGTGGTTTGGCAGTACCTGTTTCTTGTACAAACCTTTTTAACTCAGACTTTCTACTTCACACAGTGGTACATCTGATTTGTTTGCCACCTGCTCTCAGAGTGACATCCGTGTATGGTATACGCCTGAAAACAGGGAGCTGCTGCGAATAACAGTTCCCAACATGACCTGCCATGCAATAGAGTTCATGAGGGATGGCAAGAGCATTATTTCAGGTAAATGCATTTTGCATTGTCCTGCTGATGGCAGGACATCCTCAGTTTTGTGCTTGAAAGAGTTTGTCCTTCACTAGCCAGACCAATAAGTACTGCCCAATTTGCTCAAGTGAACAAATGAAGTCACCTTACTGAGCTAGACCATCGTTCCATCTAGCTAAGGGACTAGCAGTGTCTGGTCAGAATTTGAGACATGGGTCTTTCCCAGCCCTGCCTGGCAATGGTAGGATTGGCCCTCTGAGCACTGAAAAAATGATGCAATTGCATTTTGGGAAGGTGAGTTACAGGATTTGGGTGCACAATCAGAGTAAACTATGTTTCTCACTGTTGGAGCTATGACAGAAAGATAAATGCAGGGGGCCCCCATATCTGTGGATCCATCTATAATAAAACTGTAAGTGTGCTAATGGCAACTGGCCATGCTGATGGAAATAACGAAAGCACTCATTGGGTGAGGGAGGGGAAGCAGAGGAGATCCTTCACCTTCAACAAACTGTTTTCTGTATTGTAATAGCTTGGAATGATGGCAAAATCCGTGCCTTCACCCCAGAAACCGGGAGGCTCATGTATGCGATTGAACATGCTCATAGCATGGGTGTGACAGCTGTGGCTACTACAAGTGACTGTAAAAGAATTATCAGTGGAGGAGGCGAAGGCCAGGTAATGTCAAGCTGAAATTGTTGTGTTGTCTCTGCAGATTGGATTTAGATGGCATTGTGAAATTCTGCAAATGATGGGAGGTAATGGAAGGATCTGTTGATGTGATTCTTCATCCTGGCACCTAGAATTTAAAAGAGAAACACTCTGCTGTCTGTGACCAGGCCAACCTCAACAAATCCCTTCCTCTTTCTCTCACCTACACCTGGTTCATCTGGGTTATTATTTCTGCACCTAACCCTGTTCTTAATCAAGCTACCTTGTTGTTCTCTGCGTGCTTCTTCTGGTGCATCCTCTTCTGACCCAGAATCAAGGTCATAGTTCCAATATTTTCTTGCACTTCTACAGGAACAATTCAGCAAAACCACATGTTCAGAATAAATTCTGATAACATTGGATCACACAGGTACTCACACAGAAAGTGCCTTACTCATATTCCATTTTGAATTACTTCCTCTTCACACGCCTGATGGCTCCCTACGTAATATTATCTTCATGACTTCTGAAACATGCCTGCTTTTTATACTGCTGGATAAGTACCATGAAGTCCACTTGTGTGAGAGTCCCACTGAATATAGTGTCTCCTTTGAGAATGGCAAAGTAGATCACTGATAACTCAGTCAATTGGCAGCCCAATCCAATGCTTCCCTAGTGCCCAGGGCTGCAGCAGTGCTGAAATGGCAACCGCTGCATCCAGTGGGGCAGGGAAGCTGCGTCAAGTCTCCTTGGGATATGGGAACTCCTGTGTAGCGGCCCCAATGGGTCTCCGTGGATCTGCACCCACTAATGAGTGGGCACAGAATCGAGACCCGTGTTGGATTTCCCTGGCTGGGAGAGGTGTTAGGATATGGCAGCAGAGCCTGCCACCATCCCTGACCCCCTCCCAGGTCCACCCCCCCGCCCTCCCACCTGAAAGGCCTGCTGCCTACCGGCAATACAGCTTACCCACCAGGAGACCTCACAGCTCCTCCTCCAGCACTGCAGCCCTGCACTGACTGACACTGGGCCAAGTGCCAGTGGTGAACCAGTACCACTGCATGGAAGTGACATTTGGCACTTTTTGTATCAGGCCAGCAGCACAGGTGGAGCACCGGCACTGCAGCCCATAGGATTGGGCTGTAAGTGATCTAAATGCTCAGAGCTGATGCAGGGTTTTCAAGATGAATAATAAATGTAAAGGTTAAAAACCTATGTAGTCAAGCTGCTGTTATTTTCAGGCTAATTGCACTTATTCTGTTTATGAGAAATTACCTAAATAAGAGCCGAATCTTTAAGTCTGAATGTACAAAACCAGTGTTAGCCACTTCCATCCTGTATAAAGTAGCACTCCTGGTTTGAAGAACCACTCCTGGTTATTGAAGAACTGACCATTATCACATAGGATAGCGTTTTTCAAACTTTAAGGGAGCTTTACTCCCTCAGTAAGTGTTTGTGGGGGAGGGACTAGGGCAGCAACGTGATCCGCAGGATCTCGTCGCTAAGGGGGGATGAAGGGGGTGCTTTCCACTTACTTGTAACTAGGTAGGGCTTCTGGAGGCTGGAGGAGGTGTAAGGAGCCCTGTGCAGCCCTCCACAGGACCCCCCAAGGCTTGGAATGTTCAGTAACAGCGGGCACAAAGCACCTCCTGCAAAATGGAAGAGAGAATTCACTTGGTGGAACAGGGCTGGCTTCCCCATGTTATCTCCTCTTATTTAATTATTTGCTTTAGTTTAATATTTATAATTATTTTTATTTATTTCTAGCCCACCTATCTAGGGAAAATGTGCAATTTCAGTGCTTGGTGCATTCTCAGGAAAGCACTTCTTGCTTGATGGTGTCATTTCCATTTCCATGTCAATGCCATGACATTACTTCCAGGTTAATGACTTCACTTCCGTTGGGTCCCATACTGAAAAGTGGGTTCCGGTGCAAAATGTTTGAGAACCACTAGATGATCTAGATGGTATTGTCTTTGCATTTAGCAAGTGAAGTGCTATCATATGTGCTTGTGTTGGCTCTGTTGCTGTATTGCAGGTAAGAGTATGGGAGATTGGCAAAGACACACGTAAACTGGAAGAGGTAATGAAAGAGCATATCTCTGCTATTTCATGCATCAAGATCAAGAAGAATAACCAGGAATGTGTTACAGCCAGCATCGATGGAACATGCATTATCTGGGATCTTGTGTAAGGTCACTCTTGCTAGGGAGTGTGGCTGTCTGCAGGCACAACTTTGTACCAATTGCTTTTTACCACAGAGAAGATGATATTAGAGACGTCAGGTAGAAAGTCTGGTCTCAAGCCTGGACTTCATAGGCTAAAAAGGGGAGGGGGAGACCCTATATATGTCTAGGAGTTCAGTGTGTGCTGTTACTAGATGTGTTCAGGCTCTAACTTCTACAGGTAAGAGAATAGGATTAATACAGCACAGATCCAGAGTAGCACACACTTGGCAGGGGTTCAGGGAATAAAGGAGTTTAGGCAAACCAAGAGGAAAAATGCTAGATCACCTCATCAATGGGCTGTTGACAGTTTAAATTGGAAGATATTTAGAAAGGACTTTGCTGTCATCCCTTTTCAAATCTGCTAGGATGGTTCTGCTGGGATGGACTTTGGGATCTATAGGCAGACTTTTTATAGGATTTTCTGACTGTAAGCTAACATGACAATCTTTGGACTCAACCTGACCTAGGGCCAAATTCTATCCAACTTTCCAGCACTGGTGCAGCTGCAATGCAGCCCCAAGATAAGGGAACAAATGTTCCCATACCTTGAGGAGAACTCTGAGATTGCCTTCCCAACCAGGAAGCAGTGCATACTCCATTGGCAGAGCAGTACTGGCACTGGAAAATTGGATAGGATTGGGCCCTTAGTTCTTTGTGTGTGGATGGCTCTTAATAGGCTATCCCAAGTTCTCAGAGGTCAAACTGGGAAATAATTTTAGGGGGGGGAAGGGAAGGGGAGATAATGGGATTAAAATATGGGTGAACTGTTAACAAAGTCTTGAATAGGGATGTCCTGTTGTGCAAAAGAACCTGGACACATGATTAACACATGACCAGATTTTTCCATCTGAATGAGAGAGGATTTGTGGTTGGAGGTAGAAGCCCAAGTAGTTTGTTTTTCCCTAGGATCATGAAACTTCAGATTATGCCTATATCCTGCAAGCAGATTGGATAATTTCAGGCAAAGTGTACCCTCTTGGAAATTTCCAGGAGCCTTTTCCATAAAAGGTGGGCTGTGCAGGAAAATAATTGCCATTTTGACTTTCACTTGAGACCAGCTAGTCTCACACTTTGGTCAAGAAAACCTATGTCTGGCCTGGACACTCATCCTGGGCCAGAGACATAGGTTAGGGCAACCCCCCCCCCAAAAAAAAATAAAAAGGAGACCTTGTAATAGTGTTTTCACTAGCAGCAAAGAGGGAATTGGCTGTTTCTTCAGTCACAGTTCAGAGATAAGAATCTAAAATGCAGAAGTTTTTAGTGCAAGGTCTGATTAGATCTGACAGTATGTAACTTCAGAAACTGGATTGTTTTTTTCCTAGTCGGTTCATGAGACGTCAGATGATCCTAGCAAACACCCTGTTCAAGTGTGTGTGTTATCATCCTGATGAACACCAGCTTATCACCAGTGGCACAGATAGGAAGGTAAGTATTTGGGACAAGGGGAAGCTCTGTGAGGTGTGTCCAGCAAAGCTGCTGGTCATTGCCAAAGAATCCAGCTGCATGGCTCAAATGCTTAAGAAATGGATTCCTCACTGCTTTCTTGGGAAAACCTCACAGAGCTTCTCTGCCTCTGATTCTTCCGGCTTCCAGATTGGTTACTGGGAGGTGTTTGATGGCTCTCCAATCAGAGACCTAGAGGGCTCCCTGTCTGGTTCTGTCAATGGGATGGATATCACATCAGATGGAGCCTACTTTGTAACTGGTAAGTTGAATGTATGAATGAAATGGTGGGCCTGGAATTTTGGTGTACTAGCTTTTTCACCATCAAAGAGAGTCTTTCTCCCTCATGCACTCCCATATGTTGCTAGGTTTAAGTCTTGGGCCCAAACTGCGTGTTACATATAACATGTATTTTGGTCTCTTGATTACCTCCCCCCCCCCTTTACAATAGTGTGTAGCAGCACAAAACCATGAAGCATTTTTGAAAAAATACTTTCTCCTACCACTGTTCTGATCAGAAGTGCCTCTCTCCGGCTCACTATTTACAGAAAGAAAGGAACTGTCGTTGACTTCCATAAGAGAAAAAGCCCAGGAAATACACAAGCGAAAACATGGTTAATTTGGTCTTTAGAACTGAGTGTAATGAAGCTGAAGGGCTACAAGAAAGAAAAAATTGGATGTAGCTATGGAAAGATTAAAAAAAAAAAGTAACTTCTGGAAGGAGAAATCTTAGAACATGATTGAAAATGGCTAGAGGAGGGGAAAGTCAATATCCACAGCCCAGGTTCATGTCTCCCACATCTCTGATGAATTATGCAAAATCCAACAGTCCCCTCCTGGCCTTTTTATTTACCCATAATGCTTAGGACCTTGCATTCCATCTGCTTTCGCTTTCAGTCCCCGAACTCAGCCCAATTTACTCCTAGAGCAGCTGGCAGTCTAACATTCCTCCCTTTTCTCTATCACAGGAGGTGATGACCACTTAGTGAAAGTGTGGAACTATAATGAGGGTGAAGTGACCTTTGTCGGGGTTGGCCACAGTGGCAGCATCACCTCTCTGAAGGTCTGCCCTAACCGGAAATACATTGTGAGTGTAAGTGCTGATGGTGCCATCCTTCGCTGGAAGTACCCTCATGTCCACTGATGCTTCACAGTATGCAGCAGTTGCTGCTCTCCTCTTTAAAGACTCTAATTTTAAAATAGATCTTTTTTAATTTGTCAATGTTCTCAAAGTTTAGCAATGTTTTTTGCTCCCAAGAAAAATACTGGTGACGTTTTGCTGTTTGTTTGTTTTTTGTGGGGGCCGGAGAATGTAAAAGGATCTAGCTGAAAATTGTCCTCAGAGCTAGTTGCTTGCTGTTCTTGTTAGTTTTCGTGGATGCTGAGTTACATGGCTCTGTGAACCTTGCCTGCAAAATTGTATTTACGTTTGTGATTTATTCTGTTTGAAATTTCTGTTGCAATGCTTTGTCATGCCTCCCTCCTTTGCAATGAATTCTGGGTTGTGCAAATCCTCTGTTCTGTGTACATCTTTAATATTCCTCAGCTAAAAAGACAAAAGGCTTAGAATTATAGTAATAATTCTAAATTTAAAAGGGCTATCAAAAATTATCATACTCAAGGATGCAGTCCTGAAATGAATGCCAAGCTGACTGCCTCTGAAAACATACGTATCCAGTCTCCTCATCAATTAGTATTACATTTATTTGTTGTATAATCTATAACATTTATGATTAAATTTTTCCCCACTATTACACTGCACATATATCCCATATAAATCTCAGAAGTTTAATCTGGAAATCCAACTGGATTTGAAACATAACCAGGGGGTTGAAAAACATTTACTTTCCATTCTGACCTACACTTCAGCCTGGACACTGAAATCCCCTGGACAGGTTCAAGCCTCACTTTGATCTTGGAAGTCTTTAGTAGGTGCTCTGAAAATGATGTATTGGTTGTTCATCTAGCCCTCTATATGTAGCATTTCCCAAGGATCACACAGCACCACTTCTATCCAAGAAGTGCTACCTGCAAAAAATTCATGAAATGACACTTACTGAAGTCTTCCTGATTGCCGAGGATTTCCTAGTTTTGAAAAAGCATATTTCTGAATGGTTCATATGCACTACCTGCCTTCCTATACTTAGGGGTTGCCACATGGTTTAAGTCTCAATCCTACCTTGTGAAATCCTGGTGTACTGCAAGTTCTGCGAGCTGGGCCTGGGGTAAACCAGTGGCGGGACAGGAAGATCTTGGTGGCCACTAAATTCTATCCTATTGTCTTGGACCTGACATGATCCCTTTGGCCTAACAGATCTATGCCAGTTAAAGAAGTGACATAGATCTGAGTGGGCCCATAGTGGAACTTAGACTGGCCAGAAAGTTAGCTACAATTTTTCTTACCGCTTCCAGCCAAACTGGTCCCCAGCCAACCCGCAGGATACAGCAGATGCTGCGTCAATGGCCCAGCACCATGCAGGCTGTCCCAGGTTAGGATTGGGCCATTAGAATAGCAAGTTAATAACTTTGACCTAGTTGGAGAGATATAATAAACACCTGTCCTTTGGCTCTGGTTGCAATAGCCGAAGAAAGCATTCCTTAGTGCTGAACTACTTTTGAAAAGCAATTGATGTTTCCTGCTTCTGGCAGAGTTATAAACCAGACACCTAGAGGCCATAAAGCATATTGCCTTTCCTTCATTCTTCCTCCTGTGGATTCCCACCTCCCCTTCAGTGTTGAAGTTTACCCTTCTATGTGCTTAAGCACAATGACTATGCAAATACCTTAATGATGGTCCCCTTTAGTGGAAGGAGACTAATCCAATTCCAGTTTTGTCTTGGGAGCATATAGGATGCAACAGATTCATTCTGCTTCGATGGTGGTGATAACCTACAAAAAATGTAAGAATCTTTCAAGATAACCCTGAGTCAAACCAGTCATTAAACAACACAGAGATCTGCTTTGTTCTCACAAACTGTGGATGAGGGAGTAAACCTGTGTCTGGATTGTATTAAGACTGCAAGTGGGAATTCACATGACAGAAACAGAGAAAGTGGTCTGTTCTATCTCTCTTCCTGGCATGCTCATTTTCTGTGTATAGAAATATTCATCACAAGTTGGCCACAGTTGAGTTTGCCAAGGTCAAACTGATTGGAAGACATGACTTTTACACAGTGGCATCACCAGGATTTGCGTCACCCAGTATAGGAGGCCTGCACGTCACCCCATGCAGTGGGCAGGGCCCCAGGTGGTGGGTGTGGTGATGTACCATTGCCCCGCCCCCACTGGTTTTTTGGCTGTACCTTTTGTTAGAACAGATATTTCAATGTGGTTTGTTTCATTGCATTCTGCATGAAATTATGAATTGATTGATATATAACATGATGGGATTATTCCTCCAAACTCTGATTTTAGTGATTTTGAAAACTTGTAGAGTCTCACACACAAACTTGTAGAGTTGACACACACGTGTCAACTTACTAACAACTTATTGCAGCAGTTCTCAGACTTTTAGCACTGGGACCCACTTTTTAGAATGACTGTCTGTCCAGGACCCATTGGAAGTTATGTCATGGACATAAGTGATATCATCAAATTAAAATAATTATAAATAATTAAATAAGGGGGAGCCAGTCCTGTTCCACCAAGTTAATCTACTCTGAAGTAAGTCTTATTGCGGTCAGTGGGGCTTAATCTCAGGAAAGTGTGGGTAGGATTGTAGCCTGTGAGCCCAATCCTATGCATGTCTACTCTGAAGTAAGTCCCATAGTGGTCAATGGAGCTTACTCTGTAGTCTGCCTGCAATAACAACCCCCAAAAAGAATCAGTGAGATTTCCAGCCCTCCCAGTGCCCAGTTTAAAGTTCTTCTGTTTCAGTCATATAAAGATAACGACCCAGCTGGCTTTGCAAGTGCAAAATAGAAAACATTTCCCATTCCCTCAACCCTCTTTTTTGTCCTTTTTAGTGTGTGTGTGGGGGGGGGGGGGGAAGGCTTCCTTCTGGAACATCTCCAGCTCCATCTGATCAGGACCATTCTGGTGTCCTCACATTCCCCTTTGCCTGGCTTGACCAGCAGCCAAGCCACGTCTACCTAGTCGGGAGGAAATACAACGTGAGGCTGCTTGGCTTTCCATAGGGCTGAATAGACTGCAGCTGGGATGGAGGAAGAGACCTCCTTCTCCCTTTTGTGATTTTGGGGACTGCATTCATTGGATCAGGACCATTCTGACCTCCTTGGAGTCCTCTCAGCTGCCCTTTCTGATGGACTACTTGCAAGTAAATGCAGCCATGTGGCTTCCTTTGAGCTCAGACTCGCAGCTGGGAGGGATGGGAACTTCTCGGGTGTTTTTGGGAGGCTGCATTCATTAGATTGGGGCCATTCTGGTGTCGTTGGATTCCTCTCAGCCTGTCCTTTCTGAAGGACTTTGGCAAGTTCGCCTACTCATGAGTAAACGCGTGATACGGCTCACTTTCACTTTTCATAGGGCTCCATGCATTTTTTTCCTTCCCGTTTTTTGGTCATAACTTTTGAAGGAAAGGAGCGATTTCAATTCTATTTCTTTGCATTGCACTTCGCCGGCCATTCCACATCCAACGATTTATGGCATGATGCAGTAGCTCCTAAAGCTGCAAAGTTAGCACATCCTCCCCCCAGGGCGCGTCACCTGGTGCAGCCTGCACCCCCCTGCACTCCCCTAGCGATGTCAGTGACATTCACCCACAGCTAAGGCCAGTTACACAAAGTAGTCTGGTTTGGAAAAAGTGCTATTTTCCTGTCTCTACACCATCATTTTTGTGCAGCTTTTAAAAGGAGTGAGTTACTTTGACTTCATAGTTCATGTGCAAAACTATTTAAAACTGAATTTACCAACAAATTGTATTGTATTTGAAAATGATAACAAGTCAAGTATACAGACACAGAACTCATGTCATCCCACATCACTTTAAATACTTATCCAAGAACCTTAAGAGTGCTTTCATTTATTATTTATCTATTATTCTATCTATTTATGTCTATAAATAGACATAATGTCTATTTGTGTCTATTATTTTCTATGTCTCTCTCCACAAACCATCATCTTAGCATGCAGGATTGAATTCCTTGATTCGCAAGTCCTGCCACAGAAGAGCATAAAATGATCTCCAGTCAATGTTTCTTTCATAATAGCTCAAGATTCATTCAGTTTTAGGCAAAATGGTGGTTCTCTTTTCAAGAAGACTCCAAGTTTTGTTACCAATGCCTCCATAAGAAGGGGCGTTTGAGTAAAGGTGGCAACTGGGCAATTTGAGCATATGACCAAACATGAAGCACAATTTCTTAGCTTTCAGTGCAGCTCAGCACCCTTCTTTGTCTTTGCAAATTGCTTTCATAAATTTGACTTGGAAAGCACGCTGTGTGATGTTTTAAGCCTTACTTATGGGATTGTACCCTAGAGCAGTGAAAGGCATGGGGTATTGCTCACCATGGTACTGGTCAATCTACCCACTAGAGGGCAGCCAAATTCTTTTCTACTCCACCTGGAAAAAAGTTGAGATAGTGATTTTTGCTTAATAAAACTTAATCTGCTTTGCAAAATTAATTTTGTTATGGAAGATCTTTGGGAGAAATACCTAATTACTTGTGATATAAGCCATGCCCCCCCCCCAGGCTTCTTCAAAAAGATATACATTATTTCTGGTTATAGGACTTAAGGGTTTGTTACAAATCCATAGCATTTGTGGCTTGACAGTCCTTTACAATCCTTATGTGGTTTCCACACAACTCCTTGCCATGCAGTTAAAGTGACATTGTCTAAAATTTGCTTTTCTTTGCACCTGTTAAAAATTAAACAGCCCTGACCTCTTTAGTACCTGGCCATCTTCATCAAGCTAGCAAGTCTCCCCTGCTCTTGATGCGTGCGCTAAGTCAGAAGAAAAGAAACAAAACAGACATGCAAGAACTAGTAACTTAAATTACAGTATCATTACACAATTAGATTATTGCAATGCACAGCCTGGTCCCACCACTGTTGTACCTGCAGTGTAGGCAGGTGGAAACAGGCAGGGCACTAGCATTCGAAGCAGTAACTAGAATGTTTGACTGTGCAATACTCATATTTGACTGTGCCATGGTTGCAGATCCAATGCCCTTCAAGGGTGGGATGGGGATGCGTGCTTAGCCATTTGGGGGAAGGGTCAAGTCATAGCATGAGGGAGGCTCACCATGGCAAAGCCCCCGTTCATGTTTGTGTGTGTGCTTTTTTCATCTATCCTTCATCCCACCACTTTGTACATGGATCTTGGCGTCTTAGTTTTCAAGGGATGAGCTCAGAACCAAGCTGGGAAATGCATGCTCTGTGGAGCTGAAGAGTCCCTTACGTATTCATCACAAGAAGAGGGAAATCACCACAAACATGCTGCATAAGTTGCCACAGCAGAGAGATAACTGACTGAGCAGCTGACCTTTTGTGTTGAAAGTGGAACATGTCTCTGGCTGAACATGTCTTCAGGCTGATGAGAGCTCCCCAAGAGAGCAGTGCTCACCTGTCTTTCTTACACTCATACTTACACTACCTCCATCCTTTCATACAATTGCTAACTAACCTGCCTCGTTATCTTTAATGGCAAGGGAAAGCTTTGAGATGAAGGAAAGAAACTTTTGCAGACATGGCTTTAATTTCAGACAACTCTTCCCCAGCCAATGTGATTGGATTATTAGCAGGTTGGAGCAAGCTATACTACTGCCTTTGGGCCAAGTCTCCTTAAGAATGCACTGAATATAGAAAGTCTTAACATTCCATTTACGTGTACAAGTAACACAGAATGTGACACTTGTGTAGCTATTCTAGCCATTAACTAATCCACTTGGTTCCCTTCCTCCCCTATTTCTGGCCCGTACAAAGGCCCAGAGGTTAATCCTTTTAGAGATGGATGTTTTCAGAGATGAAATTCTTTGCTCCCCTGCATCACTAAGTGGGAAATCCCATTCACCTGAAGGGCACTGAGAAACACTGAAACAGTTCAGACTGCAACCGTTGCTGCAGACCAAGTGAGACATATGCAGTAACTTCTGCTTTCTACAAAGCACAATCCAGCGTCTTCAGAGGAGGGGTTGAAAAAGAGCTGAGGTCAGTTTTCAAAGAGAAGCTTGAGCTTGGTAGAAAGAAAGAATGAACATCTGCCTTGTTTAAAAGCTCTAAGCTCCACCATGCCTGGGCATGTCTCCTGTAAAATAAATAAATTCAACTCTGCAAGGTAATTTCTGCTATCTATGTCAAAGTTTTTGTTTGTAGTCTCATGTTCTAGGATGTAATTTAAGGCTCACATGATAAAGGGTGATCTATTTGCTGATGTCAACATGGCCTCTTAGGTGGGTGCTGAGTATAAGGGAGTGCAGGGTTTCAAGCTGCTCCCACGTTTCAAAAGAGGGACCATAACTCAGTGGTAGATCACATGTTTTGGATGAAAAAGGTCCATGGTGTGATCTGGTAGCTTCAGTTACAAGGAGCTCTGGGAAAGATAGTTGGGGAGCTATTCCCAAACAGAATAGAATAGTCATATATACTGAGGCTTCCATGGCTAGAATGTCCAATATTCTAATTAAAAGTGTCTGGGCTTGAAGGCCATGGACCAATACAATGTCTTTCACCTGACATCTTGCCCCCATCTGTGGAGGCAGTTTTGAAGGTTCCACGATTCAGAGATCACCACCATCCTCTTCCTGGAAAAAAGCAGAGTTTTAAGTCCTACTGTTTGCTAGGCATGTGTTTTCAGTCAGTGCCTAAGGTTGTCTATTAGCCAAACAACCAGCCAGCTGCTGTCTTAAAGTAGTGGTGCTGCTTTCTTTTCCTTGTTCTTTCTTTGTTAAAGTGACAGCACCATTTTTCTCTCATCTTGGCTCTTTACTATGTGATCCCTTGATCTTTGTGTTCTTAAGGGCTGCGAGCCAGGCATTACTGATACTTAGTTTTTCCTCCTTTCTATTCATACTGTGTCAATGCATTTGTATTTCTATTACTTTTCTATAGTGAGCTTGGTAATGGTTTTCTGTAGATAGCACCCAAGTCTGGTCAAATCTTACCTGATATCCAGTTTTTAGAAAATGCTCTGCCACTGCTGATTTCTCTGCCTGCTGTAAGTGGCAATGTGTCTCATGCTGTTTTATTCTTGTGACCACACTCCTGTTTGTTTTACCTATATACACCTTGCTGCAACTACAGGGTATATGATATACTCCAACTGCGGAAAGATGGTGTCTTGAAGCCTTCACCAAGCTTAGAGCTTGCTGGACCTTCTGTGTTAGCTTGTAGATGGGTTTTAGGTTAGCCTTCTCCAATATTTTACCTATCTGATCTGTTACATATTTAATGTACAGCAGGAACACCATCACCCTTGCATCTGACTGTTCTTGTGATTTGATTGACTGTTCTTGGCTGCATGGTCCTTCTAATCTCAGACTGAATATCCATTTGTTTGCAGCACTCATGTTATATTAGTTATGTTAGTTATATAGTTTTTATATAACTATATATAACTATATAACTATATAACTATATATATATATATATATATATATATATATATATATATATATATATATATATATATATATATATAACTATATATAACTTCGCAGCAAAGTCCAACAGACTGCCAGGAGATGTGCTAACGACTACTGGCTCCAGCTCTGTTCCGAGATACAGATAGCAGCTGACACGGGCAACATCAAGGGGATGTATGATGGTATCAAGCAGGCCCTAGGTCCAACACAGAAGAAAATTGCCCCTCTGAAGTCTGCCACAGGCGAGGTCATCCAGGATCGGGCGCAGCAGATGGAACGCTGGGTGCAGCACTACTCTGAGCTATATTCCAGAGAAAATGTAGTCACCGAAGAAGCACTGAACAACATTGAGTGCCTGCCTGTGCTGGAAGAGCTTGACAGTGAACCAACCCTAGAAGAACTTCACGTGGCCCTGGACTCCCTTGCCTTTGGCAAGGCACCTGGAAAAGACAGCATCCCTGCTGAAGTCCTAAAATGCTGCAAAGAGATCATCGTCACTGAGCTGCATGAAATCCTCTGTCTCTGCTGGAGAGAAGGTGGAGTACCTCAAGACATGAGGGATGCAAACATCATCACGCTGTACAAGAACAAAGGTGACAGGGGTGACTGCAACAACTACCGCGGCATCTCTCTCCTTAGCGTTGTAGGAAAGCTGTTTGCCCGAGTTGTACTAAAGAGGCTCCAGGTACTTGCAGAGAGCGTCTATCCAGAATCGCAGTGTGGATTCCGAGCCAACAGGTCCACCACTGATATGGTATTCTCCCTTAGACAACTGCAGGAGAAATGCAGGGAACAACGACAGCCACTCTTTATAGCCTTCATAGATCTCACAAAGGCTTTTGACCTGGTCAGCAGAGACGGCCTCTTCAAGATTCTCCCCAAGATTGGATGTCCACCCAGGCTCCTCAGCATCATCAGATCCTTCCACAAGGACATGAAGGGCACTGTTGTCTTCGATGGCTCCACATCAGACCCTTTTGACATCCGAAGCGGAGTGAAGCAGGGCTGTGTTCTTGCACCAACCTTGTTTGGGATTTTCTTCGCTGTCCTGCTGAAGCAGGCCTTTGGAACTGCAACAGAAGGCATCTATCTCCGGACCAGATCAGACGGAAAGCTCTTCAACCTCTCCAGACTGAGAGCAAAATCCAAAGTCCAGCTGAAATGTCTGCGTGACTTCCTCTTTGCCGACGATGCAGCTGTCACTACCCACTCTGCCAAAGATCTCCAGCAGCTCATGGATCGTTTTAGCAAGGCCTGCCAAGATTTTGGACTGACAATCAGCCTGAAGAAAACACAGGTCATGGTTCAGGATGTGGACTCACCTCCCTGCATTACAATCTCTGAGCATGAACTGGAGGTTGTCCATGACTTTGTGTACCTTGGCTCAACGATCTCCGACACTCATTCTCTCGATGCCGAGCTAAACAGGCGCATCGGTAAAGCAGCTACCACGTTTTCCAGACTCACAAAGAGAGTCTGGTCCAACAAGAAGCTGACGGAACATACCAAGATCCAGGTCTACAGAGCTTGCATCCTGAGTACACTTCTGTACTGCAGCGAGTCATGGACTCTTCGCCCACAACAGGAGAGGAAACTGAGCGCTTTCCACATGCGCTGCCTCCGACGCATCCTCGGCATCACCTGGCAGGACAAAGTTCCAAACAACACAGTCCTGGAACGTGCTGGAATCCCTAGCATGTATTCACTGCTGAAACAGAGACGCCTGCGTTGGCTTGGTCATGTCGTGAGAATGGATGATGGCCGGATCCCAAAGGATCTCCTCTATGGAGAACTCGTGCAAGGAAAGCGCCCTACAGGTAGACCACAGCTGCGATACAAGGACATCTGCAAGAGGGATCTGAAGGCCTTAGGGATGGACCTCAACAAGTGGGAAACCCTGGCCTCTGAGCGGCCCGCTTGGAGGCAGGCTGTGCAGCATGGCCTTTCCCAGTTTGAAGAGACACTTTGCCAACAGTCTGAGGCTAAGAGGCAAAGAAGGAAGGCCCATAGTCAGGGAGACAGACCAGGGACAGACTGCACTTGCTCCTGGTGTGGAAGGGATTGTCACTCCCGGATTGGCCTTTTCAGCCACACTAGACGCTGTGCCAGAACCACCTTTCAGAGCGCGATACCATAGTCTTTCGAGACTGAAGGTTGCCAATACAATATATAGTTTTTATATATATGTCTATATATATAGACATGTATATGTCTGCAAAAGCTGGGGTTCTGAAACTAGTTTCGCCTGAGTCATTAAGGTGTTAATCACCCGTCTTTGCCTAATCCAGTGATTTTCAATTTTTTTTTTGTTTCATGGCACACTGACAAAGTACTAAAATGGTCAAGGCACACCATGCTGTTGGTGGGGAGCTCATATCCCCCAATGGCCCTACTAATAAATGACTCTCCCCCAAACTCCTGCAGCACACCTGCAGACCATTTGCAGCACACCAATGAGGCATGGCAGAGTGGTTGAAAGTGGCTGGCCTGAACTACTGCCTAGGCCCTGATTGAACACACACACCTAGCAATCAGTAGGACTGCTTTCTTCCAGGGAGGGAGAATGAAATGGTGGTGATTTCTGGATCATAGAACCTTTGAAAATGCCCTCTGCAGATGGGGACAAAACATCAAGTGAAAGACACTTTATTGGACCATGGCCTTCAAGCCCAGACATTTTTAATCGGACTATTAGAATGGATAGTAGTGGGCTTGATGGACAAGGCAGCTTCAAATGCATTTGAAGTAAAAAAAAAAAAGTTACAGGAGCTCTGAACCTTCAAGGTGGGCTTGGTAACTGGTGTTTAGGTGAGTATGATCAATGGAAGGATCAAGAGTGACAGCAGTCTCACAGTTCTGAGATTGCATTAGTATTGTATTTTGAATGGTCAGCCCAGATGTGAGGTGGATGTGGGATCCCCTGCCTGCTGTCTCCCCTCAGTGGCATCACTAGGGTTCACATCACCCCCCCCCATGCAGTGGGCGGAGCAACTCTCAGGTGGTGGACGTGGTGATGTACCATCACTCCGTCCCCACTGGTTTTTTGGCTGTACCTTTTGATAGAACACAGATAGAACACATTCTGCATGAAATTACACATTGATTGATACAGGTCCAGCCTATTTATACACAGATTTGACTCTACACGAATGGCCCCTGCAAATGAGAAGGAATGTGCTGATCCCTGGAGAAGGATAAAATTCACCCCTTTAAAATCAGTTTAAAAAACTGAACAGTCCTTTCACAACAGCCTTCTTAATGAGAGAGAGGGGGCAGCTGGCTGACAATCCATCAATCCTTCTCTCCCCAGTGGACCCCTCCCTTCCTCCTGAGCACGAAAGAAAGGTGATCCCTTTGCATTGGTGAAGAGAGGGGCTGAGTGTAAGCTCTCAGCTCTTTGTAAGCTCTTGGAGGAGGACTGATTGATGGATTGCCTTGTTAATGACTATTATCTTACATCACAAAGGTCAGCAAGGCTGTTTTTCAATCACAAAGCAAAGAAACTTTGTTTTTTAAATTGATTTGCTATAGTTCATTTTTTGCCATCCTTGTGAGTGCTTGGAATGGAACCCACACGAATAATTAGTCTCAACCTATATATAACATGATGGTATTATTCTTCCAAATTATGATTTTAGTGATTTTGGTCACTAGTGGTATCACATACCCTCCAGGGTATCAACTTACAAACACCTTATTACAGCAGTTCTCAAACTTTTAGCATTGGGACCCACTTTTCAGAATGATAATCTGTCGAAGACCCACCAGAAGTGATGTCATGGTGGAAGCGACAACATCAGGCAAATTAAAATAAATAAGTATAAATAATAATTATATTTATAATAATAAGTATAATTATTATTATAAATAAATAAGTATAAATAAAGTAAAACAAATAATTAAAGAAGCAGAAGCCAGCCCTGTTCCACCAAGTGAATTTGCTCTGTAGCCTGCCTGCAATAATACCCCCCCCCCTCCAAAGCCAGTGAAGTTTTCAGCCCTACCCACTGCCCAGTTCAATTTAAGAACTTCTGTTTAAACCAGATCACTGTCAGGATCCACCTGGCTTTGCAAGTCTCAGAAAAGTTCAACATCAGCTGAAGCCTCTGTTTTGATCCTTTTTAGTGGGGGGGGGGGGGGAAGGTTGCCTTCTGGAGCACTTGTTTAGCGCCAGGTGCATAAGATCCAGACCATTCTGGTAGCCTTGCACTCTCCTTCACCTGATCTTCCACACCAGCCAAGGCGTGTTTGCTTACTCATGAGTAAATGCAACCATGAGGATTAGTTTTACTTTCCACAGGGCTCAATACATATGTCTGCTTGGAGGGAGGGACTTCCTTCTCAGGTGTTTTTTGGGGCTACATTCATTGGATCAGGACCATTCTGGTGTCGTTGGATTCCTCTCAGTCTGTCCTTTCTGATGGACTAAGGCATGTTCACCTACTTGTGAGTAAACACGCGATACGGCTCACTTTCCATAGGGCTCCATGCATTTTTTGTTCTCCGGTTTTTTGGCCATAAAGGTTTTTTGATAGAAAAGGAGATACTTCTCTTTGGTTTTTTGCATTGCATTCTGCTCGAAATTCCACATCCAACAGTATATAACATGATGGAGTTACTCCTAACCACCATGATTTTAGCGTGTCACCCCCCCAGTGTGTGTCACCCCCCCTGTGTGCGTCACCCGGTGCAGCCCCACACCCCCCTAGCAATGCCACTGCCTCCCCTTCTCTGCTGGCCACCCAGCCCCTTCACCCTATGCTCTTTCTTCTTACTTGCTGAAAGGATGAGGAGGCAGTTGCTACTCACCTTTTCTCCTGCACCACAAACCACCATGGCAGCGATAATGGAGGAAAAAGGAGCAGGGGCTACGGTGAGCTTGTTCTGATCCCTTCCAGGAGAGTGAACAGAGCAGGATTCATCTGCTTCCTTCTTGCCCACTCAGCCACAATCACAGAATGCCCCCAGGCCCTTATCTTTGCCTCTGCTGCCTCTCATTTGTTCCTACCTGCCACATCTTCAAACAAACAAGTTGGGTGCAGCATGCTGAGAGTGGAAGAAGACTCCTTTTCCAGCATGTTCCACCCCATCTATTTGTCAGAACTGGCTTGGTGGGAATAAATGGAAGGTGATGGAGGCAAAGATAGGAGGAGGAGGCAACAGTGGTGGGGCACTCCAGGATTGCTGCATTGTGTTCCCCTCCCTTCCTACTGCCCATCTAGCTGCTTCTTTAAATGGGGGGGGGGCGAAGAGAGTAGTCAGCAGCAGGGCATGTGTGTTCACATATGTCCCATACAGAAAAAGAGATGTTGAATATTAGGCTACCTTGTCACCATTTTAATGGGATGGTGGTGGTAAACTGTGCTCTGTTAGAGGCAGCAGCACTTCTGTCCTGTTCTGGGTAGCTGATCATCTCTGGCTGAATACAAATATCAACTGAAGCACACAGTGACAATTGCGGGTAGGATTTAGCATGTTGTTAACAGCCAAATATCACATGTAGGGCACAATCCTAACCCCTTGTGTCAGTGCTTTCCAGCACTGACATAAGGGCAATGCAGCTCCGAGTTAAGGAAGCAGTTAAGAAGCAGTTAAACCTTCCCTTACTTTGAGGAGGCCTCCATGAGTGACACCCAACTGCAGGATGCAGCACATGCCCCATTGGCACCACTATGCTAGTGCTGGAAAGCACTGACAAAAGGGGTTAGAATTGCACCCGTAGTTCTTCATGTTACATATGAAAAATACTGCTAAGCAACTGAAGCTCTTCATGGGTACAAAAGTGAAGCTGAATGTATGGCCAAGTTTGAGTTCTGCTAAGTTTTGAAAATACTGAAGTGTAACAAAAAGGAAAAGAAAAATTTTGTAAAAAGAACAATTGTGATAAAAATCTTCTCTTTAAATCTTTTCAGCATCACATTTTACTTGCAATTTCAGATAAAAATTTAATTTTTTTTAATATTTAGGAACTGCAATGAAGAATTTAAGGCGTATCAGTGATTATTTCTAAAGCAATTTTTGAATTTATTAATGAAAGTGCTGCTTTTGACAGACTGTAATGCTGGTGCTGCACCTAGGAAAAGCCAGGTGCATATTAGTATGCATCTGATAGGACTCTCCAGCGGAGATGGAAATAATTTTGTATTATATATAAAATCCATATGTCCTCCATGCCGACTAATGAAGTCCAAGTCTTAAGTAACACCGCAGCCGTTTTTTTTTTTGCCCACAGGCATAGACTGACATTGTCAAGGCAAGAATCTGGGTGATGCTTTAAGTGGCTAGCTGGCTTATATTACCACAGTATACTGCAGATTGAAAATACACATCTCAGACTCAATCACTTTGGATGGGACTCATTAAATTCTATTTAAATTCTGCATTTCATTCCACTGAGATGGGCATTTGGCCAGAGGGATCTAGTACCTAGTGTATCACCTTCCCAAAGTATTTTTTACTTTTAATTTCTTTTACAATGCCTTAATATCTTACAGAGTATTTTTTATGTGTTATCTCAAGGTTTCCTTAAAATATTATACTATAGTTGATCCTTAGTCTGCTTCTCATCACATCTATCTGTTATTTATGCATTATCATGAGAAAGCACAACACTATTGAACTCTTCGCTCACAACAGGAGAGGAAACTGAACGCTTTCCACATGCGCTGCCTCCGACGCATTCTCGGCATCACCTGGCAGGACAAAGTTCCTAACAACACAGTCCTGGAACGTGCTGGAATCCCTAGCATGTATGCACTGCTGAAACAGAGACGCCTGCGTTGGCTCGGTCATGTTGTGAGAATGGATGATGGCCGGATCCCAAAGGATCTCCTCTATGGAGAACTCGTGCAAGGAAAGCGCCCTACAGGTAGACCACAGCTGCGATACAAGGACATCTGCAAGAGGGATCTGAAGGCCTTAGGAGTGGACCTCAACAGGTGGGAAACCCTGGCCTCTGAGCGGCCCGCTTGGAGGCAGGCTGTGCAGCATGGCCTTTCCCAGTTTGAAGAGACACTTGGCCAACAGTCTGAGGCTAAGAGGCAAAGAAGGAAGGCCCATAGCCAGAGAGACAGACCAGGGACAGACTGCACTTGCTCCCGGTGTGGAAGGGATTATCATTCCCGAACTGGCCTTTTCAGCCACACTAGACGATGTTCCAAAACCACCTTTCAGAGCGCGATACCATAGTCTCTCGAGACTGAAGGTTGCCAACAACAATTGAACTAAAGGACATGCAAAGAAGAGCCCTGTTGTATCAGGGTTTCAAACAGTAGCCAGCCAGGAGTCTCTGGGAAGCCCACAAGCAGCAGATGAAGGGAGCAGCTCTCACCTGTAGCACATCCCCAGCACCTGATATTCAGAGATGCTGAATATACTTCCTTTGAATGGGAGGGTTCTAGTTAGCCATCATGTGCATGCGCTGCTGATAGAACTGTCCTGCTGTGTCTGTGCTCCAGTGAGGTAGTGTGGCTCCTGCAGCTGTCAGCAAGCTCTTCTGGGTTCATCCAGCTGCTGAGCTGCTTGTGGTCATCCAGGGAGGCCCTTTGTTGGTGGCCCCAGAAGCTATTGGCGCACAGGTGTGATCTGGAGAGGGCAGGACTGGCCATGAGGGCTACACTATGCCTTGGACTGATGGCCACACTGGATGTCATGCCCCCTCAGGACACCTCTGATCAGAAGCACTTATTAAAATTGCTGATTTTGGGGGGTGGTGAAACTTTGTGGACCACTTTTCATGTTCTCACAGACCACGGGTTGGGAACCACTACATTAGGAGAACTGTTGAGTCGCTTTTGCCTACCTGATCCTTGTATCTTTGGATGGTGAATGTCAATGATTAGCTTATGAAGGTTAATGTTTTCTATATAAATAAAAGAATCCAGAACATGCATTTGTCCTCAAAGGATTCACACTCAAGGTAAATAAGATAAAAATCACGAGGAAAGTAGGAAGTGCGAATGAAAATAAAATTTTATCTCCTTTTCTGCTCCTAGAGAAACTAGTTCTAAAAACAACTGGTGGGTGAGCAATCCTGGCTGTACTTGCAGCAGCAGGTGTGACTGTGAACATTTCAGTTTGTCTGGCATTAACACCTTCCCCCATCCTGCTTACTACTGTGGTGATGGGAAAAGTGGCTTCCATGGCCAGAGATGTTCACATGAGGAAAAGTGGGAAAATGACCAAACCCCCAAAGGTGCTTTATCATGATTAGTAAGCAGCTGAGTGGTTGACAACCAGTATTACTGATGATTTACAGTGATAAATGTTGCTACTACATATTATGTGTTGAATCCTCCACAGCCATGGAAATGGCAAGCATTTGTATGCTTTGGATAACACATTTGTACAGTAAAGCCATTAGTTATTTGATTACAGTTATTTGATTAGTTATTTGAGTACAGCCATTAGTTATTTGATTTTTCTCTGTAAACCGCTTTGTGAACTTTTAGTTGAAAAGTGGTATATAAATACTGTTAATAATAATAATAATAATAATAATAATAATAATAATAATAATAATAATAATAAAGGTCTAGAGGATTGAGCCTCCGTTTGCCTGAAGATAACATCCGAAGATCGCCAGTTCGAGGCCACCAGCACCGTGAATGGCAAGACCTTGAAGCAGCTGACAAGCCAAGCCGAGTTATGCTGAGTTATTCCACCTGCTCTTGGAGAGATGAAGGAGCTGCTTGTCAGCCTGCGTGGGAGGAATCTGGAGGCCAGAAAGTGATAACAGACCATAAAAGATCCATCTGAAATGTTGTGCGGTTCTTGAAAGATAGAACCTTTCTTCAATTGTAAAAACCCCTATGGGGATTTAGAACAGCCTGCCCATGTAAACCGCCTTGAATTAAAGTCTGAGGAGAAATCTGATGACCAAGAAAGGCGGTATATAAATGCCTGTAATATTATTATTATTATTATTATTATTTTATTATAGTACTGGAATTACTGGGGGAGAGGATGAGATGACCAAATACTGTGGGAGACAAAAGAGGGATGGAGGAAGAAAATGAGAGATATGCATGAGAACTGAAAGCAAATGTGGCTGATGTATACTGTTGCTGTATTAGAGAGGTGTGGTGTGGTATTTACCTCTTATGTTACTCTTCCAATGCACTCTGTGTCACAACATGGCTCCCTGACCCAGCCATCACCACAACCCAGTCTGGTTCCTGATTCACTGTCACCAGAGATGTATTTAGGAAACTACCTCAAGGTCACTCTCCAGCTGGATTGGATATCCAGTTAATCTGTTCCATTATCCATCCTGGAACACATCATGGAGGAGCAAAAGGGTGCCATCTGTCATGACTGATCATGCTCCTCTGCTTACCCCTGCACACACAGCACCTCTGCATTTCCTCAGTGCTCATACAGCAGTAACAGCACCAATTCAGAAAGAATGCATTCCATAATCTTTGGGCAATAAGCACAGAGTCAAGGTTCTCGATAAGCTGCACAGCCGTGTAGCTCAAAGGCAAGCTCCACATAGCTCAGAGTTTGGCAACACAGAAATTTGGCAATGATGTGTGATGTCATCCAGAGAGGGAATTGTAATGTAGCCATGATACCACACAACTACAGAAGGGGTTCACACAGCAGCACAGACCGAATAGTGGCACAGATCTACAGTCAAAAACGGGAAAAATGTAAAAAGATGTAAAGTCCAAATAATGAAAAATAAATACACCCTATATCTGGCAACCTTCCAAGTACACCTGCAGGGCATGCATAGATCACAAATCAGAGTCCTTGGCCCTCCAAACATTGACTCATAAGCCTGGTAATCCATCTTTAACATTGAAGTTCCACCCCATTCTGCACCCAAATGAAGTTGTCAAGTTGCAAAGTTAAATGAGAGGTGTCCACCTTGCTTTTACAGAGAAGCTAGAAGTCCCCTGCCCCCCCCCCCTCGCAACCAGGACAACTGCCTTGAAAAGCACAATTTAATGCTTAGACAAACATAAACTACAAACAGATCAAGCAAACATCCAAATATGTGAGGAGTGATGGGATGGTGTCTGTCTGAGGAATTCCCCCTAGCCCAACTTTCCAGCATCTTCCTTTTCCTAAAATCAGTGGTTGAATCAGGAAAACCTGAGGCCTTAGCTTAAAAGTAAGAGCTGCCAAATAACCTGCTAGGGTGTTAACGCCCTCCCACTTTCCTTAAGGTGCACCATAAAATGCATCAGGTGCACAGGAAGTATTGGCCAAGTATCACCTAAGCCAAGTTGACAACATTTCTGAACTTTCCTTCTGTAGCTAGCCCATGTATTGGTTGCTGAGGTTGCCCACATGGCTACCTGCGCCTTTGCAAACCAAGGCTCCAAGGCTACTGAGTCATAGCTTCCTGGTCCAGATGTACAAGTGGCACCAGCTGAAAATGAGACTCTCATGAAAATGAGAGACAGCATCAGCGATTCCTTTATGAAAATCTGGACCATGGCTGGCACCAAATTAGGCATTAATACATAGGCACTAAAGCATAAAGATCCTAACCAGCCTCATGACCCTGGGTGACCCAGATGTTTGCTGGTTAAAAGACAATGGCTTGGTTGTCACACCTAAAGCACACTGTTACATTCCTGAATTTGTTCTGCCAGATGTGGACAGCGACCACAATGGAAAATAATTCTGGAAGTGTAAGATCCCCTGTGTGGCCCAACCAAATCTATTCAATAAGCCAACATGCAGCACACCAGTGACCCCTGAAGTATACCAGGGAGCCCATTATTCCTGCAGCATCGGAATGAACCTGGAACTCCGCCTCCAGGAGCCATTCAGGACACCAAAAGGAGACCTCATTAAAATTCTGCAAGAATTCCAACCATACCCATTCATCATTATGCATGCTCTCGGTCACATGGAAGCGATAGTGTGGTAGCTTAAGCCCAGCCATAGCATCACAAAAGCACCTCAGAATGGCCCTCCCAGGGGTCACAATCCTGTAAGTGAAGGAGCCCTAGGAGCACCTGCAATTCTTACAATTAGCCCCCCCTCTGACAGCCCTCAGCCCCCATCAGTGATTGAGGGGGACAGAGGGAGCAGAGATCCAATACTTCTCCTACATTAGTCTTCAGTATTTAATCTCTGCTCCCTCTGTTCTTCTCAATCACACCTCTGCTAAAAGCCCATTCACACATTGCATTCCTCAACTTATACTCTCAGCCCACACAAATTGAAAGTTCTGTATTATGAGCTGGAAAAGGTAAAAAAAGTAGCAAAAGGTATTATGTGAATTAGCTCCTGATAACAGCAATTCTTAGTTTTAGACATCTGGAGTTACAAATAACTGTGTGTGAGTAGCATGAGGGTGAGGAAGGGAGGAAACCCCCCAAAATAAAAATTAAACCAAAAGAAATTCTCAAAACTCAACTTATGAGTTGCCAGCATTCTAGAGAAAAACATTTAGTTTCCAGTATACTCTGTGTATATGTGTGTAGAGGAAAAATGCTGTAAGACTTGCTCTAAACAAAAACGTAAGTTCACCCTTGCACCACCCACCTCTTGACAACATTTACAAGAAGAAATGGTTTTACTTTAATTCAGTACTAACAAAGAGCCCTTTTAGTCATCAAATTCCATTCATGTTTGGCCTCTCTGGATATCAGTAGCTTCACCATTCAACTTCCTTCTCTGGTTTCTCAGTCTTGTTGACTGCCCTGGTGTTTGGATTTCCTGTATTTCAAGAGCCAAATGAGGAGAAGGGAGGAGAGGAGTCTTGCCTGCTTTCACTGAAACGAGACACAAATCCTGGAAAAGGTTTCTCAACCAGCTCCTCTTCTTCCATTCGACTTAAGTCATTTCTGTCCAGCATTACACATACGCAACAGGGACCAAATATGTACACCTGTGGGCTGGGCAAAAATAGGTTGATCTGCATTATCTAAATAACTAGGAAATTCTCCTGTAACCAATATTTGTTTAGGGGTTAGCTTTTGCTCTAGTTTTTTCCCCATGTGATCTTGAAGTTGTACTTCTCCTATTTCCCCCCCCCCCAAACAGTAGCATAGCTAGTGGGGGTGCAAAACACCCTCACTGTGGCTTGAAAGTTGCCCCTCCCCCTCCCCTTTGGAGCCATTCTGGGCCACTAGAGCAAAATGGAGGAGATGTCTCCAATTTGCTTTAGCAGCCTGGAATGACTCTGAAGGGGAGGGCTAGTTTGCAAGTCACAGTGAGGTACACTGCAAAACTCAGTGGTTTGCTACTGGCCCCAGAAATGATGAACTAGGCTTCAAGGTATTCTCTCAGGTATAGATGACTAGTCTTGGAATGAATTTGAAAATTCCTTTTAAAAGGGCATTATACTCCATATATTATCCAAGCAACAGAGTTTTGGACTTTGTCTAGGACAGGGGTGCTCAATAGGTGGATCGCGATCTACCGGTAGATCGCGAGGCAAAATGAGTAGATCACGGAGTGCCGACTCCCCCCCTCTTCAGGTGCCTCTGGGAGGAAACGCCGGGAGTAAGGCCCATTGTACTCAATGGGGCTTACTCCCAGGTAAGTGTGGCTAGGATCGCAGCCTCACAGCCTAATCCTAGGCATGTCTACTCAGGAGTAAGTCCTGTTATACTCAGTGGGGCTCAAGATACACCAACATACATTGTACACATAAATGTTATATGTTATGATGGCACGAACATTGTAAAAAAAACTCTGGTAGATCTCCGGGCCTTGCTGGGTTTCAAAGTAGCTTTCAAGCCAAAAAAGTGTGAGCACCCCTGGTCTAGGAAAACATGGTTCAAATGCCTGCTCAGTCACACAGCTCAGTTCAGTTCCATAAATTGTGAGTGCTACACTGATGTTATAGTGGGGTTTCCTTGCAGGAAAAATGAAAAGTACAGAAATCATACATGTGTGTAGATGTACATTTGAACACCTGTGTATGTGCACTTATATACTCTGATCAGGTCAGGGTTTCCCCAGCAAGAATTAATGGCTGTTGAAAAAAACAAATGCATGTATGTATGACATCCACACTTTTTGGACATTTACACATTCTATCACAAAATGACACCCAAGGCAGCTACATCACCATGAATATTTTGGAGGATGAGTGACATAAAAATTAGACAGACAGACTCTATTGTCTCTGTCCTGAATTATAGAAACAGCCTGATCTTGCAAGTTTACTCCCAGGTAAATGTGTACAGGATTGCAGTCTGACAGCCCAATCCTATCCAACTTTTCAGCACCGGTGTAACCGCAATGCAGACCCAGGGTAAGGGAACAAATGTTCCCAAACCTTAAGGAGGCCTCTGTGACTGCACCCCCAACACAGGAAGCAGTGCATACCCTATAGGCACAGCAGCACCGGCACTGGAAAATTGGATAGGATTGGGCTGTTAAACAGTTATATACTGTTTCTCTTAAAAAATAATTTGAGGGGCCTTCTGACAAAACCAATCCAGTCATTCCCAACCCAGACCCAATTTCAGTCTTAAATCTCACTCTGAAACCAGCCTAAAGCTCAGCATATGGGGGACGTACAAAGGCCCTATTGAAATAAAAAGTCTTCCCTGCTGGAACTCACCGGAAGGCCATGCCCCGTGTGGTGCAGTCTCATCTGTTGACTTCAATACGCTAAGTGAAGATGGGGAGATCACTCCCCATGGGGATGGGGATCACTCCTGCCTCTTATAGCACCAAAACATGAGTCTTCAACCATGCGAGTAGCCAAGTGCACAGCTCAAGAAAGAAGCCACATCAGCAGCCACATCCACACACTGGCTGCCTCTTTTCATCTCAGGCTTCCCCTGGCAGCTGCAATAACCCCAGTAATAAATCTCTTTATTACGAGCACCAAGGACAAGGGACAAGAGCTGGACTGGTGTTGAATTTTCATAGCTGGTAGGTAGCTTGTGTTGCAGGAGATTCTCATGAATTTAGTATTTCAGCTGTCCCAAACATGGGTGGGGAGTCTCTGCTTGACACAACCCTCCTTGCCCTTGACAGGAGAAGCCTCCCCCAGTTATTCCTTGCAATGCCTCTGGGAAGGTTTAAAGTTTGGATTGTTTTATATTAATTTTGTGAGCTGCCTTGGGTCCCCTGGGTGAGGAGAAAAGGCAGCATAGCAATACTTGCATAAATAAATGGTTTGAAGATCTAGCAGGTATGATGGTTTGAGATGTCACCCTCCTGTGTTCCCCCCACAATTGGATACACTTGGGAATGGCACATATGACAAGAAATGGTTGGACCTAAGCATCAAACATGCCTTGTTTTCAAGGGCAGCCTCCCTGTCAAGTAACTGGTGCTGATCTCTCCACGCACCGATGTTCCAAATATCATGCTTCAGTCCCCGTCCCCCCCAACCAGAATGCAAATCCAACCATAGTGGTTTTGCTGGTCCCTGGAGATTAGCTCAGCAGGTGGTTGATTAGACATAGTCAGCTCTTTCCCAGTCATGATGGAAGATAGCTGCTTTCAGTTAAAATGCTCTTTTGTGCAGCTCCTAATTGAATTCCATTTTTCTACAGAATTCAGTCTGACTAAGATCAAATGCATAAAGTTAATTATCGAAGAAGAACTACATTTCTGAAGATAATAGAATTTAGATCTTTTAGGCAGAAAAATGTCAGGCTAAATGCTGGAGAATTGTTTAAAAAGGCTCAGTTTTAAGTCCAAATCTTGCAAACACTTACATGTGCATCATCTCACACAGAATAATTTTTTCTATCTCTATTCATATCTTTGTCTAAAACTAGAGGCAGTAGGCAGTTAGCTATACAGTATCTTCAAAAAACATGAAAAAGTTACATTAGAATGAACAAAAACAGATGACATTATATGTTGCCAACCTTTTCCTAGCAGGGATCTTGTGCCTTTAATGACCCTGTGACAAGTAGGGATCCTGCATGCAAAAAGTTTATTTTGTCCTGATCATGCAACAAATATCAAAGGGGACTTGCCAAAAAAATGTAGTTGGCAACTCTAAGATAACTAACATGGTATGGAGAAAGGGGATTGGGGAAACTTTTTTTTCTCAGAAGACTGGTGGTTGGCAACCTTCAGTCTCGAAAGACTATGGTATAAGCCTACAGCACCCGGTATTCCCAGGCAGTCTCCCATCCAAGTACTAACCAGGCAGACTAGAACCTGGAGATACTCAATTGAACTGCTTGGTAGGAGATTTCAGACAGACAAAGGCCCGTTTTCACACAGCACATAATGGAATCTGCTACCCCAGATGTGGTGATAGCCACTGGCTTAGGTGTGACTTTGAAAAGGGATTAGATCAATTCATGAAAGTTGTCTATCAATGACTATGAGTTATGATAGCTATCACCAGGATCAAGAGCAGTGTTCCTCTAAAACAAGTTGCAGGGGGGCAATAGTGGGAATGGTCTGCTTCTCTCTACTGCTTATGCCTTATGGGCTTTTCAGAGGCAACTGCCAGACCAGCATGGGCCAGGAGATGGGCCTTTGGTCTTATCCAGCTTGACTTTTCTAGTGATTTATGTGTACACAGGATTTGCATGATTTGCACATGTGACTCTTTCAGGACTGAGGTTACAATCCTATCCATATTACCTGGGAGTAAGCCCCATTGACTATAGTGGGACTTACTTCTGAGTAGACATGCATAGGATTGGGCTCTGAGGCAGCTGCCTATTTTATCTGTTTAGATTACATAGCACACAAATACTCAGGAATACATTTCACTATGGATACTCAAGCATGCCATCATTTTAGTAGCAAGAAACAACAACAAGGTATCATTCGCTGGGAAAGGATGGGACAGGGAGTGGAAAGCAGAAAAAGTATAAGCGACAAACCTACATAGAAATGACAATTGACAAATGTTCTTGCGGATGTTAAATAACAGCCTGAATGAATTCATTTTGCTGGCTCCACACACTGGCAGATAATGAAAGCCAGAAATTCAATTTGGACAATGGAAGTCAAGAGTTCCACAGCCCAGTGGAAATTTTCAGGGCCTGGTCAGAGCTTTGGACTGGAACCTGAAGGGAACTTTGGCCCAAAAAGGCATGGGAAGCCAATCTCTCTGACCTTGGGAGTAATCCCTGTTTGGGGCATGTTGCCATCTCTCTGCCTGAAAGTGCACTCTAAATTAGAACTGGCCTACTCCCACCCCCAGGGTTATCCCAGAAGTGACTACAGTAAGGACAGCAAAGCCATTATTAACTGCTATATGTAACAGCAATTACAGGGTCAAAGATGATAATAATAATAATGATAGGAAACTGAATATTACTCAAAAAATTTAGGGAGCTCCTTCCTTGGTAGTACTCCCAAGGAGATCCAGGTTATTATCTGTCAGCAACACTTTGGGTCCAAGACATTCTGTTGCTGCAGGGGGCGAGACAAGAAGGCATATGAGATGCCTTCTAAGACTGACACCGGGGAATCTTTGCTTGCATTATGATATGGCCACCACACATTGCAAAGCCATTGCCTTGCTTTGTGAGACAACCATGTTTGTGCGTTGTACACACAGCCCCAAAATAGCACATTGGCCCAGCTTGCATGTATTTTTTGAAAAATACATTCCGCCTTTCTTGTGAACATCCTAAGGTGACTTTCAACAATAAGCATAAAAATGTAATTGAACACAAAACAACTAAATCAAGCAAAAACACAATAGCACCAAACACAACAGTCCTTCCAGGAAGCCAATAAAATATAACATACTCTCAAAGTAAAATGAACAGCCGCACTTTAACTTGGTGCCGGAAAAAATACAATGTTGGGGCCAGGTGGGCCTCCAGTAGAAAGCCTTGCCAGAAAGTTGGTGTCACCACCCATTTGCCTGCTTGAGGGTTATAATGTTGTTCTCAGGGTCTCTCTTTGACACCCACACAACAGAGGTGACCAGATAAATGTTTCCAGTCCAGAGCTCTTAAAACACACTGCATAGGTGGGCCTCCAGCACAGTTTAAAGCATCAGCCAAATAGCAAGGCCATCTCTTATGTGCAGTCTGCAGGTTTGCTTTCATTGTAGTAAGTATTTCTATGTAGAAATTAAACCATTTGCGCCCAGCCCACAGATGTACACATTTCATCCCTGTTGCGTATATGCTACATTTGGGCAGAAATGGCTAAACCAGATGCTGAGAAAGAACCACTATCACCCCAATCTCTTGAATGGACTATGTCTTGCAGTGCTGAAGTATGAAAGAAAGAGAAAGCGAGTCTATTGGTAAGGTAATGACCAGCCTTGTGGCTTTCCCCCTAGTAGTTCCTGTCCTACAGGGCACAGGCTTAATGGGGGAGGATGTTTATGATGTGCTAAATCAACTCAACCTACTCTTCTTTCTGACTTTTCTCATCTTCTGTGTACACCAGTGAAGTCTTTCAGGAGACAAGCTACATGTAGAACAATATAAAGACAGAGTTATTCAGCACCTGTTGAACTCCACAAAGGGCTCAATATTCATGCTTAGAGAAATGAGTACAGTCACGATTCTTATGAATGCCTGAGCATTTGGCACATGAAGGAAATCTCAGCAGCCACACAGTCAGTGCTGCCAGGGTTGGCCCAAGACCTTCTGATTCCTGACGTAACATGCCAAATGCTGCCCCACATATTTGCCTCTGCTCCCCTCACCAGCCTCTTCCCCGCCACATTACCTCTTCCTCTATGTCCCCCCCTTCCTTTTCCAATCCAGGGAGTGGAAGGCGAAGAAGCAGTAGAAACAAGAAGACAGAGATGGACACACACATACCCCAAACTGCTGCCTGAGGCAACTGCTTCAGTTGGCCTCATGAGTGGGCCAGCCCCGAGTTCTGCTGACTATATTCTGCTGACCCCTGCTAATTGGGTAAGAGGCACTTTTTCAAGTGGGTGCTCCTTTTTTTAGCAGGGGGAGAGTAACTGGCCCACCTCACCCCAGCACTGTCTGTTCTAGTGGCAGTCTGCTGGTATTCATTTGCATCTTTTTAGATTGTGAGCCCGTTTGGGACAGGGAGCAATTTAGTTATTTGATTTTTCTCTGTAAACCGCTTTGTGAACTTTTAGTTGAAAAGCAGTATATAAATACTGTTAATAATTAATAATATATTTGGCCAATCACTGCAATGGCTCCTGCCTAGCCTCTGTCATGACATTCCTGATCATGCTGTCTTCAGAAGGAAGGGGTGGCAAGGGCTTGATCTGGTTGCTTTGTGAAATGAGGTCTGAGAACAGTTATACTTGACAGGTATGCTGCCTGACCCAGGTATTATTTTTATTCACATTGTATCTTACCCCTTTCCCCTTGAGCTCAGAGTGCCATGCATGAATGTGGTTACCCTACTTTTGTCTTCACAACCACCCTGAAAGGTAGATGAGAGAGAGAGAGAGAGAGAGAGAGAGAGAGAGAGAGAGGTCATCCAGTGATCTTTCTGCCTAAGCAAAGATTTGAACCCAGATTTTTCAGTCCCTCCCTCTAACTACTGCATCACACTCTCTCAGGCACTGAGGGCCCAATCCAATCCAATTTTCTAGGGCTGGTGTAGCTGTACCAATGCGGCATGCACTGCATCCTGCAGTGGGGGGACAGTCACATAGGCCTCCTCAAGGTATGGGAACATTTGTCCCCTTACCTCGGGGCTGCATTGCAGCTGCACCAAAGCTAGAAAGTTGGATAGGACTGGGCCGTGAGTCATTTGTGTGGAAGAGATAGACTGAAGGTCTAGTTATGCTGGCTTCATGCCAAGATAGACTCACTTCTCCTTGGAGCGTAACTTCAATAAGGATGATGTATGTAGTTAGGAGTAAGGTCTGTCTTCCTAAACCATCTCACTTGAATCAGGTTGCTGTGCTATGCTTGGCTTTATACTGTAACAGCAATGAGGAATACCAGCCCATCAGAGAGACTTCAGCATTTCCCTGACAACCAGAACCAAACTGCTGGGTCCTTCCTCTGGCTCTCACCTGTCAGTCACTTTGCACCTGACGTGACAGCAAAGAAACCTGACACTGCTTGGCAGCTGAGAGCTGACACCAGGTAACAAGCTCTCTACTGGGGCCTGACCTTGTGCCCCAGCAAGTTATGCGTCTCAAGCAGAACAGACACCAAGTCATGCAGGCCACACTCAATACTTGCCATGAACATTTTATCCCTTTAGCATACCTGGAATTCAGGTCTTTAAAAAAAATGGAAGCATAAAGACGGCTTGCTCTTACTGCTAACATTTATAAAGGCAAATAAATGTGTCACTGTGATATTATCAGTGTGCTTAAAATTCTGTGCTCCCTTGCCCCCTGTTCCAAATCCTCATCCTGAAACACAAATGAGTTTGTACCTATGTAATTGATTTAGAAACTAAGTGAAAGATTTAAGGTTGCCAGTTGTCAACCTGGAGATTGAGCCGGTCCCTTTAAAAGCCAACTTTTGTACACTGCACTGTGAAAATCACAGTTGTTAATGCAGTTCTTGTTAAACGCTGTGAATTGTGCTAAATGCCATGAAACACCAGAAGACTCTCTCGTCTTGTTCCTCCACCTGTTCCTTTGACTATCTTCCTCCCACACCTGCTGTGGGGGAAAATTAGACTCCAGCTTGCTACAGGAAGTGAAGGAGGCAGGAGGTGAGAAGGAATGTTTGGGAAAAGGGCCTGTGAAGTTTCAGGGGTTTGCACTCTTTAGGCACAGGTATGGTCTCCAGGTTGACAGCTGGCCACTGTAGCAAATATAGAGTTTGTAAAACACAATGAGGGACAAGGATATAAAAGGACAAAGGAGGAGGAGAAAAGGAGGGGAAGGAAGTGGGAGCAGAGCTGAAAGGGAGGGCTTGAAGACCCCCCAGTCCCTCACTAGCTTCTTCAGCTTTTGGAAGAAAGAACACATCTTTTTAGACTTTTTTTTTCTGCAACCACAAAGGCTAAAAATCTCATCCTTTCTTTAAAGCAGGCACCCTCAGAGTTCTTCATCAAGGACTATATCCTGCTTTAATATTCAGAGGTATCTCACATTTTGCAACCTAACTGGAGCAATGCAGATTTCTAGAGATTGTGACTTGCGCAAAGCAGAGGGATGTTTTGAATCTGACCTTCAACACATCCTAAGTCAAACACTCTCATTTGACGGATCTTTATCACCAACACAGCAATACATAGTCAATGAAGGAACCCAGTGTGTGGGCAAGAATTGTACTAGCTGAGAGGAAATCCTCCCAGTGCTTTGGTGCATATTAATCCATATACATCGGCCAAGCTCTGTAGATCTCAGCAATAGGAAGTGAATAAGGAAAGCAGGGTCTGATCCATCCAGGTTAAGGATGCCCTGCCCTCAGAGATGCTTCCTGAAGCTTTATAATGCCATCTGATGTTCTAGGAAAAGGCTTCTTGGAGGCCTGAAAACCTATGAAAAGATTTTGCCCTTGAGTTTAGGACATGGCTCTGTAAATGCAAAGGGATGGCAGGCAGAGGTTGGAGCTAGACCTGTGAAGGCAGAATGCCTTTCTTCTCCTGCCATTTGATTTTCTTTCTGCCACTGCAGTTCCAGGACTTTGTCAGCATTCTGGCATTTCCAATGAAAATGGATTTCAGGCGGAGAAGGGAATTGGGCCATGGACACCTCCTGCTCTCTGCTTTAGCAGGCCTGTCACAGGGTTCTTGTAATGCAGAACACATCAAACAAATAGGATGATGGCTTGATAAGGCTCAATGCTCTGGTTTTGCCTTCACAAAAAGAGTGAGTCAGGTCCACTCCCCTTAAGGCTAGGCTTGCATTGCTTTACAATTAAAAAAGGAAAAAAACACACATGGAAGATCAAAACTCAACACAGCAGTGACCAATACAGAACTGCCTGTTATGCACAGGCCTACCATTCACCCCAACAGAAAGCAATCTTTTTTTTTTGTTCTTTTCAATGTCAGATCTCCATAAATAAAATCTGATACTGTGTCAGACAAATAGTTAATGTCATCCAATGTTGCCAATGGGCCCTACACCCTGCTCCTTTCAGAAAACAGCAATCTAGCCTTGGAGGACTAGGTTGGATAGAAAGGTAGGACATCCATGTTTGACATGAAAATGAATGAATGGTGCGGTCTCTTGCTCAGCTTCTGTTCATTTCAGTGGACCTCACACACAGGGTGACCAGATACAATGGAAGACAGAGTGCCTCTACCTTTAACCATTGTGCAGAAGAGGGAATTTTGGCAGGTGCAGCTCAACATGGAAGGGTTGGAAAAACTGCACCTGCCAAAATTCCTTTTTCTATTCCATTGTTAAAGGCATAGGCACTCTGTCTTCCATTGTATCTGGTCACCCTGCTCACATAGGAGTTCTCGGTGGACTGTGTCCCCAGGTTGTTACAATAAGATGTGACACAATGGCAGTTCCCCCCCCCCAAAAAAAAAAAAAATCCTGAGCCTCACAATAGTTCTGAACCAAAATGAGAGGCACCCTTTCAAATCTGCACCATGCTCAGAGCAGTGGCTTGCACAGAGATGCAGCAGGCAACTCCTCTGAGGACAGGAAAATTCTGTGACAGGTGTGATTGGATCATTCAGGACTGCCACACATTACATCAAGCCTGTATGGAGCTTTTTTCCTGAGTGAACAGCACCTTCAGGTACTCCTGAACTGGACTGGGATTGTGGTCTGTGGGGAGGGGACATCAAACCTTTCCCCTCACTAAGGCCCCAATCAAGATAATCCCCCCCAGCTACTATTTGCTTTGGGAGAAAAGCTTTCACTGACACCTGTGAGAGCTTTCCTTCCAAGACAAGTAGCACCTGTGTTGAGAGTGATCTGGACTGGCACAGTGGTAGGGCAATGGACTGTATCCTCTCTTCTCCTATATCTACACCATGATCACAAGGCTGCTATTTATTCCAGGAAAAAAAACAAGATAACAAGCCCTAATAACAAGCTTTGTATAATGTGTAGTTTGGCACTCAGTCACTCCCACTATATAGCTGAATTACCTATGTTCCTAGAGGCATGCCCAGAACCCCAAAACAGCCTTTCATTAACTTATTGCTTGTGGCACAGCAGTTTCCTCAATCACACTGGGGTGTCTCACCACATAGTTTCAAAATGACTATCACCAGGCTGACTTCTCCCAATCTCTAGCCCTGAGTTCTAGCCTTTCCACAAACAAACTGGGCTAAGTCCTGCTTAAAGTTGTCAAGGAAAACTGAGAGCCCTTGATTTTTATTTGGTTCCTTGGAGGACAGCCACAGCCATGTGAGAGCTGTGGGTCCATAAGGAAGGAACTACAAGATAATCTTACTGAGTCACCTGATGATGGTTAGCCATGTGCAGTCTCCTGAACAGTGTGTGTGTGTGTGTGTGAGTGTGAGTGTGAGTGTGAGTGTGAGAGAGAGAGAGACTGCCAGCCAGCTTTTTAAAACCGAACTAAATCTGAGTTGGTTTAAGGTCTGAGCAGAGAAGTGAACAGAAGGTGATTTATTGGACCAAAGCATTTTAAGCTGGTTGCTTCTTGCTCAGGTCAATGGGAATGAATGTGGCAACTGGCAAAGTAACTGAGGACTTCACTACATGGCGGGGGAGTACTTGAGATGTGCTTGTTTTGCCAGGCTTTGGGGACAAAGTGAGGTGCAGGTTCTCTCTGGCTGTGATTTCTCCATGTTGTGCAAACCGTTTCAACGGTTTTCTTGTATGTTGTTCCTATGATATTCTTATGTTAGCTGCTTTGAGGCCATTCAGAAATAAACCAACACATAACCAGGTTGCAATTCATTCAAGCCACATTGATTTTATCACTGTCATGGATTTTGCAGCACTGTGAATTCAACTTTCTCTCCGTTCCATTCAAAAAGCTTTGATTCTTCAACTGATACAGCATAACAACAACACTTGAGTTGCTCTATTTCCTTCCTTGATACATGGCACTGTTTAGCCTCCCACTAGGAATCCAGTTCACTTTGGTCACTGTACAGATATGCATGACAATCACGATAGCCTTTTCTAGGACTAAATTGCTGATACGCATCGGTATTTACACATAGCACATTTTAAGGATTAAAAGTGCTTCACATACAACAATCCTCTAAGGTAGGTCAGCATTTTTATCCCCATATTGCAATAAGGTGCAGAGGTGAAGAGCTAATGGCTTGCGTGAACCCTGCAAGCTCATGGCAGAGGTGAGATCTGAACCGCACTTTGCATGAATTCATTGAAACTGCATTCCCAACATACCAGCATGGGGTAAACAGATATTTTCTGTTTTAAGGGGCAGCTCAGAGTTGAATGCACAGTTGTGCATTAGCTCTGTGCCTGCAGCCAGTTTGCAGTGGGCACTTGCTGTCCCCGGCAGAGTTGGGCTTTCACATGCCACTGCAATCCACCTAAAGGTTGGTTATGGTACAAGAATACTGTGGCTGCCACTCTCCTTTGGCCCCTTTCCAGCACTTTTGCTTTAGTAACTTTGTAGCCTAAGCAGTCACTTGAGTAGGGCTGACAAGAAGGTTACCTCCCACTTCAGCAGTACTCTCACCTGGGGGAGGGGGGAGAACCACACTGGTATGATAACCGTGTAATGGCCAGGTTACCAGATACCAAGATTTACCAGGTTATCAGGGGAGCTTGGGGGTGGAGATATGGGGGAGGGGGGTCAGAATCACACTGATTCCAAGAGCTGTCTTGGGCAGGTGAGCAGGTGTCCTCTTTTTTATCCTCATGTCCTGGAAAATAACTCCTTTTCCCTGTGAGCGGGCTCATGCAGGCAGAGCATAGCCTCTTCATAATCAATAAATTATATGTAATAGATTTTTAAATGTAATAATAAGTAATATAGTGTTTAAATTAACCACAAAAAATCAATATGAGTATTTTCAGCTTTTATTTTGTCATGTCTTACATTTTCACTGAATGTCCTACATTTTGAGGTGCCTGGTTGCTTTTTGTGGTTATGAAATCTGGTCACCCTGATCTTGAGCCCAAAATGTGAGTCTGTGGTCTGGTCTGTTCTGTCCTCTGTGTAGGTATGGCTGATGGCTAAAGGGAGCCTGGATATTTGGGAGCCTGGGGTTAAGGCAAGGCAGATGGGAAAGAAGGGTCTTTGCCCTGATCCTCTAAGACACTGAAAGGGATGCCTAGTTCTGCACCAGATGGCAAGGCTGGTTTCAACAAGAGGCTCATTGATCTCTAGTCCCTGGCACATCAGAGCCTCCTCGAGTGGGTCCAGGAAACAGGCATGGATGGTTCAGAGCCCAATCCTATCCACACTTTCCTGGGAGTAAGCCCCATTGACTCTAATGGGACTTACTTCTGAGTAGACATGCATAGATTAGGCTCTGAAGGGCCAATCCTATCTGATATTTGAATGCTGGTGCAGCTGAAATGCAGCACTGAGGAAAGAGAATAAATGTTCCCGAACTTGGAGGAGACCTCCATGATTGCCCCCCACCACAGGATGCAGCGCATGTCCAATTGCCATGGCTGCACCGGCACTGGAAAACTGGATAGGATTTGGCTCTGAAGCTGCAATCCTATCCACAATGACTTAGGAGTAAGCCCACTGACTGTCGTGGGACTTACTTCTGAGTAGACATGCATAGGATTGGGCTCTCGTTCAGTGCTTGAGCCCAAGAGGGACGTGGCCAGGTTCAGGCAGCAGGTTGCAACCGCGGCAAAGTCCTGCGCCGGGGCAACACCTCCCCTCGCCCAACCTGGCCAAGCCGCTCCAGCTGCGATGCCGCTTCCTAGCAGCGACGCCTCGCCCGCGAACATGCAGCCTCTCCCTGGCTGAGCGCGCCGGCGAGTGAGCTCCGCACAGAGGGAGGCGCCTGGCTCCCTGCGCACCTCCAAAGTCAGCCCGCGCGATCCTCCTCCCCCCCCTCCGGTGCCGGAGGAAGGCGGGAAAAGCAGCGTGCCCTTCGCGGCGGGGCACGGCGAGATGCTGCCCGCCGGCTCCCTACCATGAGCCCGGCCCGCTCCCCTCCGCCTCCCCGCCCAGCCCTACCCAGCCGGCAGCCGCGGGGGGCGGGCGGAGAGGCTCGGAGCGCTCGGGGAGGCGGAGGGCGCAGGTAGCCGAGCAGCAGCAGCAGGAGGCGGCTGGCGGCGGCAGCGCTTGGCGGACGAGAGGGGCGCCGCAGCCTGGCCCCGATGCGCGAGTCGGGGGCTGGGGAGGTGCGGGGGGCCGGCGCAGACTGCCCCCCGGCTGGGGCCCCCAGCTGCGAGCTCCCCCCGGCCGGGGCCGGGCGGCGGCGCAGGACGGTGCGCGCCCTCAGCAGGCTGGCCCGGCGCCTCCTGCAAACTTTGCGGGGGGCGCGGCGGCGGCGGCGGGAAGGCGCCGAGCTGGAGGACGACGAGGGCGGCTTTCGGCGCCAGCCCGGGCCCGACCGCGACCGCGCGCAGGCAGGTGGCGGCGGAGGCGGCGGCGGGGGAGCCCGGCTGTCCTGGGGCGCGCTGAGCCCCGCGCCCGCGCCCAGCGCCGCGGAGCCGCCGCGCCCGCTGGCCCCCGGCGCGCAGGGGCTGAAGAACCACGGCAACACGTGCTTCCTGAACGCCGTGGTGCAGTGCCTGAGCCACACCGAGCTGCTGGCCGCCTTCCTCCTGCTGGCGCTGCCCGACCAGCAGGGGCCACCCGGACCTGCGTCCGGATCCGCCTCCGGCGAGGTCACCCGCCACTTGGCCGGGCTGGTGCGGGCGCTCTGGACCCTCCAGTACACGCCGCAGCTCTCCGCCGACTTCAAGGTAGGGGCCGACTGCCTGGCACAGCCGAGCGGGCGAAGAGCCCCAGCCCGTGCCTTCTGCTCAGAAGTAAGGGTCCACACTGACCTGGGAGTAAGCCCCATTGACTGTAAAGAGGCTTAAGGCACCTTCTCTAGGAGGAAAGGCTACGGCGCTTGGACCTCTTCAGCCTAGAAAAGAGACGCCTGAGGGGGGGGGCATGATTGAGACATACAAAATTATGGACAGAGTGGATAGGGAGATGCTCTTTACACTCTCACATAACACCAGAACCAGGGGACATCACCAAAATTGAGTGTTGGGAGGGTTAGGAAAGACAAAAGAAAATATTTCTTTACTCAGCATGTGGTCAGTCTGTGGAACTCCTTGCCACAGGATGTGGTGACCAGATGTGGCATCTGGCCTGGATGCCTTTAAAAGGGGGCTGGAGGAAACATCCATTATGGGTTACAAGCCATAATGTGTATGTGCAACCTCCTGATGTTAGAAATGGGCTATGTCAGAAGGCCAGTGCAAGGGAGGCACCAGGATGCAGGTCTCTTGTTCTCTGGTGTGCTCCCTGGGGCAGTTGCTGGGCTGCTGTGAGATACAGGAAGCTGGACTAGATGGGCCTATGGCCTGATCCAGTGGGGTTGTTCTTATGTAGACTTACTTTTGAGTAGACAGGCATAGGATTGGACTGTCTGGCTACAATCCTCTCTGCGCTTTCCTGGGAATAAGCCTCATTGACTAGAATGGGACTTTCTTCTGACATGGGACTTCTGACATGGGACTAGAATGGGACATGCATAGGCTTGGGCTCTTAGGCTGCAGTCCTATCCACACTTTTCTGGTAGTAAACCTCACTGACTATAATGGAACTTACTTCTGAGTAGACATGCTTTGGCTTGGGCTCTAACCCTTCTGAGCCACCTGTAACCCACCCCTAAAGCTGCCTTCAGCATTGAGGCTTTAGGGACCCGCTCCAAGACCACCACATACTGGCAGTCACTGAGTCTTCTGAAGTCTGCCAGACCTTCCATAGACGTGGAACTCTCGGTGATGCTCAGCGTTCACACGTGAATTCCAACTATTCTAGCACTGGTGCTGCAGTGCACAACCGACCATATCCTCAGTATGGCTTTGGTGGTACTCAGCTGGAAACTGTGAAGAGGACCGGCTTATACTGTCCTTCCTCCAGCAGCCCCCTGTATTCTTGAACTGCTTGCCATTCTGGTGCAGCAGGCAGATCTGGCAGTGGGACCAAGGGTCTCATTGGGCTCTGCCAACACATGGGGTTCCCCTATGAGGCTGACCAAAGAAGTTTGGTGATGGCAGTGAGCTGTTCAGAATTTGGGGGTGATCCATTTTATCTACAAGTGAATTAAATCTGGGCTCCTCTGTGAGCAGCCTGATACGTTGCTACATAGAGTGGGTCACGGACGGTTGTGCCTGGCATTGCAATAGATGTGATTTCCCACAGCATATGTCAGAGCAAGGAAGAAGGATACTTTCTGTCATTAGGAAGTGTTTTGGAAAGAAGTTCTGGGACGATCATATTGAAGAGTTTGCTTAGCAAAGCCAAAGAGGAGGGATTCTTCATGCCTGCCTGTCTCAACTGCTGCAGTGATCTAAGCTGTTGTCTTTCTCTTTTGTCATATGTATTGGGGGTGGGTAACTAGCAAGCACCACACGTCTGGGGAGTCCTGCTGAACTCTACGGTGCTCAACACTTGTACGTGCTTTGAAGTTGAAAAATGGAATATTTATTATGGAGTAATTGCTGTGGCACTCCCTCCCTTCCCCTCCTGAAACCCTTTTGCTAGCGTGACGGTCATGGAGCTGAACACGCCAGCAGGTGGGGAACAGAGATCAGAGAGGCAGGGGGCTGGCTTGTCTTCTACTGTTGCTCCTGCAGAGCACTGTGCCAGTCCTGGGCCAAGGAAGGGAACACATACAACTGTTAGAGGGAACCTTTTTTTCCCTACCCCCCTCCTTTGCACTACTCCCCACCCCAGTGCATTTACTGAGATTCCCAGCTAGGATGACAGCCCAGCTGGGACAAACCAGCACTATGCTCTGGGTTAACAGTGGCTGTTTGGTGCTAGGGTGGTTCTAGGAGGGAAGAATTCTCTGGAGAGAAATGGGGGAGGTTTGGGGGAAGAGCCCACAGCTGCTGCTTACAGACATAGACTGTAGGAAGGTAGGACATAGGGATGGCCATAGGGAAGGTCATCTACACATTCCTTACAGGGCATGATTACCCATGCATCTGCTCCACCCTGATCCCAGAGACTCAGGAAAGCATTCTCTTCTGGGGTGGTGGTGGTGATCTCAGGTATTGCTTGCCAGGTGTTCAGCAGGCTGTGCATGGACCAGATGTACATAAGCTCCCTTAGGATACGGCCTTAAGCAAGAGGCTTAACCTGGACTACTCTTTGTCCAGGCTTGCTTCTTTTTCTTACTGAAGAAAAGGATGAATGTGTGCTATATATAGAGGATGTTGACTCTGTTGACTCAATAGCTATATTGATGGGTAGGCCTCTCTTCCAAGCGAGAGTGAGGGAGGGAGGAATGGTGATGGCAGCTCTGGAGTTTGCTATCTTTAGGATTTGATACATTTCAGGAATGTGTTTCCTAGAGAAGTGGACCTAGGGGAACTCAGAGGCTCTATGGACTAAGGGCTGCTTATTTCTAATTGCTCTTATCTGGTCACCCTTGATGACAGATTGGATTTTCTTAGAGGCATGCTTTCCATCTCTGATCTTCACATGTTGGCTGCGGGCTCTCAGAGGCTGTGAGAAGCATACACCTGAGCCATGGCTTTGTAAATCTCATGTTACTAATTCAGCTCTTTGTGACAATCCTGCTGATGGACAATCCTGTTTGGGGGGAGGCAGCTGGCTCTTTTCATATCAACTCAGCAGCCACTGCTGGATGTGAAATTGTTTTAGCTTCATCTAGTTATGTTTTCATCATGTGAGAAGACTAGGCTAAGGAAGAACCCTAGATGGGTACTGGATTACAGACAAGTCTCTAGAGTCCTGCAACACTTATTTTTGTGGTTGTTTCTGGAAATTCAGATTTCAGATTCTGCAGGGAATAACATGAATCTTCAAAGTAAAATATAAAACAAAAATTACCATCAATATTCACCCTTAAAATGATGGTAGGGAACTATAATCGAGGGGATAGATTTCCAAACCACAGAATTCTTTAGAGCTCTTCCTTATTATTGCAGTCACATTTTATAACTGGCAGACTTTTTTCAAAATTTATTTTGTGTAGTTGCTTGAGGCTGCAATCCTATATACACTTTCCTAGGAGTAACTCTCATTGAACACAATGAGACTTACTTCTGAGTAGGCATGCACAGGATTGTGCTGTAAGTTTAAATATTCTGGTTTATGTTAGAAGCAAAATCTGGGCTTTTGTAACATTTCAGAATTTTTGGCAGGGAACAGGATAGCATAGGGAGGATTTGATGGGCCATGTTTTTGTAGAATCAGGTGCAAAGAGGCTGGAATGAGAGGGCAACACCTCATCCTTCTGTAACAGGGATGGGCAAAGTTTCAACTTTAGGGATCCTGGACCTTTAACACTTGTATAGAAGAAATTATCTTTCCTACACAATTGTTAAAGGGCTGGGATTCCTAAAGTTGAAATTGTGCCCACCCCGCTCTATGATTACAACATCAAATGAGTGTTAATCTGTGGGAATGAGTTCTAAAGATTCCCCCATCACAGGAACAAAAGAGATAAACAAGCACTTTTTGTACCTCTCAGCATCACCTCAAATGCAGGTTTTCAGCAGAGTTTGTTCATCACATTATCTGCCAGTCATCAAGGATAACCCAGGGGTGCAATCCTAACCAACTTTCCAGCATTGGCATAGCTGTGCCAGTGGGGCATGTGCTGCATCCTGCAGTTGGGGCGCAGTCATGGAGGCCTCCTCAAGGTATGGCAGTGTTTGTTCCCTTACCCATAAGTTGCATTGCTCTTATGTTGGTACTGGAAAGTGGATTAGGTTTGTGCCCCAAATTGTGTCAGTGGACAGAACTTGCAGGTTCATAATTTTTCATTCACACAGTGAGACCTGAAAACATTTACTTTTTATTACATTTGAAAGTGGGACTTTTTTGCAGACAGCTGAGAATTTCATATTTGTGTTTGTGATGGGGGTGGTGATCTGCCCAGTGAGAGCAAAACTGGCTTTTGTGTTTGAGACATCACAGCCCTAATGTGAGAGAAATCAAAGAAATAAGGAAGAATGTCTGCGCCATCCCCATCAGGGCCAGCCTATCCATGAGACCAACTGAAGCCATTGCTTTAGGCTGCAGATTGATGTCTGCCCACTTACCTCCTCTGATCCCCCTACTCCTCCCACTCCCTGGATTGGAAAAAGAAGAGATGGACAGAGGAGGAAATGTCTAGGGGAAGAGAGTGCTGAGCTAGAACATTGAAGGGAGTGGCACATCTTTGGGTAAGCAGGCAGCATTTGGCATGCTCCTCAGGCATCAAGAGGACTTGGACTGGCCTTGACTCCCTTGTCACCTTATCTACAAGCTTTCAGAGGAGTCAGTTCATCTGTTCACCTCCAGCAAGCAAGTGTTGTGTATTCATGAGCATGAGAGCTGGTGGAGTGTAATGGTTAGGCTAGGGCTGGGGAGACCCTGGGTTCAAATCCCTGCTTAACCATGAACTTTGCTGAGTGGTCTTGGGTCAGATACCCTTTCTCAGCCTCTCTCTCTCATAGGGCAGTTGTGAATGAAGAATGCTGCCTTGAGCATCTTTGGTGGGATAAGAACATAAGAACAGCCCCACTGGATCAGGCCATAGGCCCATCTAGTCCAGCTTCCTGTATCTCACAGCAGCCCACCAAATGCCCCAGGGAGCACACAAGATAACAAGAGACCTCATCCTGGTGCCTCCCTTGCATCTGGCATTCTGACATAGTCCATTTCTAAAATCAGGAGGTTGTACATACACATCATGGCTTGTAACCAGTAATGGATTTTTTCTCCAGAAACTTGTCCAATCCCCTTTTAAAGGCATCCAGGCCAGATGCCGTCACCACATCCTGTGGCAAGGAGTTCCACAGACCAACCACACGCTGAGTAAAGAAATATTTTCTTTTGTCTGTCCTAACTCTCCCAACACTCAATTTTAGTGGATGCCCCCTGGTTCTGGTGTTATTCTGGTGAGAGTGTAAAGAGCATTTCTCTATCCACTTTATTATCCTTCCCATGCATGTATGTCTCAATCATGCCCCCCTCAGGCGTCTCTTTTCTAGACTGAAGAGGCCCAAACGCAGTAGCCTTTCCTCATAAGGAAGGTGCCCCAGCCCAGTAATCATCTTAGTTGCTCTCTTTTGCACCTTTTCCATTTCCACTGTGTCCTTTTTGAGATGTGGCGACCAGAACTGGATGCAGTACTCCAGGTGTGGCCTTACCATCGATTTGTACAATAAAATATCATAAATCAAAAACATGATAAAAATATGATAAAACAGTATTCAAAATGGTTTTATTGATGGGTATGAGCCAGACCCTGTATCATGCTGGCTGTCAGCCTAGACACAGCCCAATCCTATCCACACTTTCCTGGGAGTAAGCCCCATTGACTCTAATGGGACTTACTTCTGAGTAGACATGCACAGGATTTGGCTGTTAGTAGCCGCTCCTAGGCATTTTCCATGTGGAGTGGGGCAACTTATTTGAGACTGGAGGAATGGAAAAGAAGGACTTTCCTAGGGACATTGTTCAAAATGTGAACATCATAGTTAGGATTTCCTGCTCTGCATTTCTGAAATGAGCATGAGGCAGCCCAATTTTAGCACAGGCTGGAGAAGTTCTCACATTTTGTGTGAGTTTGGGGGATTCTAACTTTGCTCAGACCTAATTTTGCCCAGACCTCCTTCTCCAGACCTAGATGGAAGTGTTGTGTTAGCCTCTATTCAGCCTTACTCTGTGTTTTGTGGTTTTAGCTATCTGGGTAGGAAGGCTCCTTGGTGTTCCCACACCCTCCGTTTGTTTATTGTAATGTTGAGTAGTGTGTGGCTGTGTTTCTAGGAAACAGCATGCCAAAGGACTCCAGGAAGAATGTGCAGGAAAAAGACAGTGAGGATAAAGTCCTGTTGAGTAAATTTCTTAAATTTACATGATGGCATGTTGGTGCCATCACAGACAATTTTACATTCCTGTGGAATAAAATCTGCCCTTTTCCAGTCCCATTCTAGCCTCTCTCATACACTTCTGTGTTATAGACAGTTTGGGAGTGATGCAGCCCCATTGAGACACACACAAACCCCCTGTTGTATAGTCACTTGGGAATGGATTGCCGCAGGGAGCCTGTTTGGTAACCCTACCCTGTGAGCTGCCCTGGGAACAAGTGTGCAGATCTTTCATTCAGTTCTGTTTCATTCCTGGTGGGCAGGTGGAGAGGGAGAGGCTTCTGATGGCTGGCAGGGCGGAGAGCCGTAGCTCTTTAGCTCATATGGTCAACATGGAGTCTGCTGGGTTGCTCCTATGCCTTTTTAAGCTGCTGCCTTATCCTGTGTGTTCTCAGCTGTTTCAGAATTGGTTCAAGTGTCCTTCCTGGCCACATACATCCTCTTGTTGGGAAAAACCTACACCTGAAGTGCAAAAGCTGCCCTGAAAAGTCACTGGAGTGCAGGCTTCTAGAACTGTCCTGAACCAAACCTGCCTGGGCTTCTGTGGATGCTTGTTAATTGTTGTAGCAGTTACAGATTGCAAAATGATCCACAAGCAAGGGTGGAGAGTAAACTGTATGCCCTTCATAATGAGATGTAACAAATCTGGATACCTCAGCAGCTGATGTCTTTGGGAGAAGATGCTTTTGTGCAGAGAAGTGGCAGAGGGAAGGAGTGCTCAGTCCTTCTCTTATCCACTTTTTTCTGCTATGATGCCATCCCCTGCCAAACTGCTTTCCTCTGCAATGGGGTTGCACCTTCTCAAGTATGTACTGTAGCTAGAACTCGGATGGAGGGTGCAGAAGGTCTTTTGGGAAGATGGAAGCCCATGCACTGAAGCAAAACAGGAGAGGAAAGGGTTAGACACTCCTTCCTGCCCCACCACTGTGCAACAATCCTCCCGCTTGAAGCTGCTTCAGGGCCAAATCCTATCCAGCTTTCCAGCACTGATGCATTCGTACCAATTGGGCAGGCACTGCATCCTGCAGTGGAATAGTACTTGTGGGGGACTCAGACTCCTGCTGCCTGGCAGTGACCCCAGCAATGCAATGGTGACAAGCAGCAATAGGAGTCTTGGCTACACAGGCAGAGCTCCAGCATGTGCTTTGCCTGAGCCTCTTACTGGTGTTTGTCATGTTGCATCTGGCCTCCCAATCTGGAAGTAACTGATGACATTGTCACCAGTTATTTCTGGTGGTATGTCTAATTGGTGGACCATGCGAAGTGGAACAGCGGGGGGACAAACATTGAGAAACACTGTACTAGAGTAATCAACTCTAAAAGGACTTGATTCCCATGGACTGATCAAGACTGGAAAACAGAACCCAGCATCACAGGATTATTTTCCTGAGTGTCTGAAGTGCCTGTTTCCCATCATTCCATCATTTCGTGATCTAGTCCTTTTTCAGTCAAAATGTGCCAGGGTGTGTTGAGAAGTTTGGTGCTCATTCTGGGGCACTGTGATGTGAGGCGCATGCAAATAATTAGACCAAGGGCTGCATCAATACTTTTCTCCCCATGGCTGCCTGGAACCATTTTCTTCCTTTCTTCCTTCAGTGATTCCTATGGTTGGTGAATTTAACTGGCACAGTCTGGCTTTGCTGAAAACAGTCAGTATTGTCTTCCCATTGTAGTTGAGTCAGTCAGGATTGGTTAAATGGATATCTCATCCTTGTTCAGAACAGGTGTCTGTTGATTTGGTCTGCTCTGAGATTGTTGTGCAGCTCATGTTTGTTTATTGCCTTGTGCCTGTACCAGTAATATCACACTTTGATGCTGCTGCCACTGACCTTTGTTTTCATTCTTGCAACAGTTCCTTGATCAGCAATAAAGGGAGAAGAAAAAAGAATAAAACCCACAGCAGGCAGATTAACATTTGAAGGGAACAAAGCTTTTCAGCTCCATCCAGAAATTGGTTGAGGAGTACCTGAATATAAGATAATGTACCTCCATGCATGAACTTAACTACTGTGGTTTAAATCTACATTCTCTGGCTTAGCCACTGGGATGTAAGAAGAGCTTAAGGAATTAGGCTCCGTGTAGGCTTCCCCCCTGCAGTTGTGTTCATGTGGTGATATGATATATACTGTCCTGTACATATACTCTTGACTCATGGCCATTTATTGTAAGAACATAACAGCCCCGCTGGATCAGGCCATAGGCCCATCTAGTCCAGCTTCCTGTATCTCACAGTGGCCCACCAAATGCATCAGGGAGCACACAAGACAACAAGAGACCTGCATTCTGGTGCCCTCCCTTGCATCTGGTGTTCTGATGTAGCCCATTTCTAAAATCAGGAGGTTGCACATACTCATTATGGTTGTAACCCGTAATGGATTTTTCCTCTAGGAACTTGTCCAATCCCCTTTTAAAGGCATCTAGGCTAGATGCCATCACCACATGCTGTGGCAAGGAGTTCCACAGACCAACTACACGCTGTAAAGAAATATTTTCTTTTGTCTGTCCTAACTCTCCCAACACTTAATTTTAGTGAATGTCCCCTGGTTCTGGTGTTGTGTGAGAGGGTAAAGAGCATCTCTGTCCTACACAATTTTGTGTGTTTCAGGGCCCAATCCTATCCAGTTTTCCAGCACTGGTGTAGCCGCAATGCAGCCCCAAGAGAAGGGAACAAATGTTCCCATGCCTTAAGGGGACCTCTGTGACTGCTGCCCCATGACAAGATGCAGTGCATGCCCCATTGGCACAGCAGCACCGGCACTGGAAAATTGGATAGGATTGGGCCCTCAATCATGTCTCCTCTCAGGTGCTTCTTTTCTAGACTGAAGAGGCCCAAACACTGTAGCCTTTCCTCATAAGGAAGGTGCCCCAGCCCAGTAATCATTTTAGGTCCAAATCCTAACCCACTTTCCAGCACTAGCATAGCTGTGCCATTGGGACATGTGGTACATCCTGCAGTTGGGTGGCAATCATGGAGGCCTCCTCAAAGTAAGGAAATGTTTGTTCCCTTATCTTGGAGCTGCATTGCCCTTATGTCAGTGCTGGAAAGTGGGTTAGGATTGAGCCCTTAGTTGCTCTCTTTTGCACCTTTTCCATTTCACTATGTCCTTTTTGAGATGTGGCAACCAGAACTGGATGCAGTACTCCAGGTATGGCCTTACCATTGATTTGTACAACGGCATTATAATATTAGCCGTTTTGTTCTCAATACCTTTTCTAATGATACCAAGCATAGAATTGGCCTTCTTCACTGCTGCTGCACATTGGGTCGACACTTTCATTGACCTGTCCACCACTACCCAAGATCTTTCTCCTGATCTGTCACAGACAGCTCAGAACCCATTAGCCTATATGTGAAGTTTTGATTTTTTGCCCCAATGTGCATGACTTTACACTTACACTGACACACATCTGCCATTTTACTGCCCTTTTTGCCAGTTTGGAGAGATCCTTCTGGAGCTCCTCACAATCACTTCTGGTCTTCACCACTTAGAAAAGTTTGGTGTCGTCTGCGAACTTAGCCACCTTGCTGCTCACCCCTGTCTCCAGGTCATTTATGAAGAGGTTGAAAAGCACCGGTCCCAGGACAGATCCTTGGGGCATACAGCTTTTCACCTCTCTCCATTGTGAAAATTGCCCATTGACATCACTCTCTGTTTCCTGGTCTTCAACCAGTTCCCAAACCATGAAAGGACCTGCCCTCTAATTCCCTGACTGTGGAGTTGTGTTGTAGGGTCTGCTGGATTAAGCTGTAAGCCAGCTAGATTTGGCTTTCTGTAGGTATTTTATATAGAATCCACCCTTTTCTCTTCTGCGACCTGTCTTTCACACAGTGACTCTTTGTTAAGCTTTTAACCAATCTGAAATAGAGCCAAAATGCTGTTGATATGATTCACATCACCTGATGTGATTCAGTACCTAAAACCTGGAGCTTTTCTTTTTGGTGGAACAGAGGAGAATATAACAAATGGGACAATTCCTTCTTCTTCTATTTTTTTTTTTTTACTTATATCTCTCTCTTTAGTTCTCAATTTCTGTTCTGTGGAGAGAGTTGAAGGCATGCCAGGTAGGAAGCTCATGCTGCATTTGCTAATATCCACTGCTAGGGTTGATTCAAAACATCAGTGATGGAAAGGCTTTGATTCACTAGATGGATGCTTTTCAGAGACAGCAGAAAAAAATTGTGCTTACCCTACACCAGTTCTTTTGCCAGAGTGCCAGTAAGTTGGCAAGTGATGGTCATGTCAGATTTCCCTGGGAGTGTGCCTTTAGAGACATGGTTTTGCTTTTTCCTCCTTTTCTCTCTCAGCTGTAAGTACTTGAACAGCTCATCTCTTGGTCCCACACATTGCTGACAGGCAGCTGGTTTGCATCAGCCATATGGACAACTATCTCAGTGAAGAGAAATTAAGCAAGTGAAACTTACTTCATTTTTATTAATAAGCTAGGAAAAGTTTCACATGCTGAATTTCTGCATGTCGAATAGCTAGCTGTTAAAGGCATAGGAGCAGGAATAGCAAAAAGGGTTGGCAACCCCAAGTGAAAAAAACACCTCTGTATCCTTCCTTTGTAAAATAGCACTAAAGAGATTGTCCAGAGTTAGAGGTGTTTGTTTTGTTTGAACTTCTGGACAATGTTTTTAATGCTGTTTTTCAAAGGATAGGTCACTTTGGAAATGCCAGCAGTCTCACATCAAGATCCATTTTCTTATCGAAATTGTTCATTCATTGGCACAGATGTAGGAATCTGCCACAGTGAAAAGCAGAGTAACCAGCCCACCTTTTTTATGGATTGTTCTGTGCAGCAGTTTTGGTGATTGCTACCCACTTGTTTCTGAGGCATGGAGTAACCCAGAGTGGCTGCTGAGAGTGATGTTTTATTATAGTAATATTCCCAAGCAAATCCATGCTTAATTTCTGTTTAATAGGATGGTTATTATGCAGCCATAAGCAATAAGGCTTTAGTGATGAGCTACCTGCTGAGGTTTCGCTACATGCTACAGATAAGTATCTGGAGGGCAGATCTGTTAACACTCAGGATGCTCTGAGGATCTTTTAATAATCAAGTGCTTGTTGGCATTTAATTGCTCTTTAGTACCCAAAGACCATGACCGGGAAGCTTTGTTTGAGGTAGATATGGGTTTGAAGTGTATCCGCTGCCCTTTCTGGCAGCGTTCAGTATGACCCAGATTTGGAACTGGGCAGCAGGATGTGACACAGACCTGCCGTCTGGGTTGTTGTTCTTGGGCATGTGGTGGGTGCTTTGCTCTCCGATATTTCATTTTATTTTATACCGCCCTTCCTCCAAAGAGCTCAGGGCGGTGTACACAGCTGCTCCCCTCCTTTTGTCCTCATAACAACCCTGTGAGGTAGGTGAGGCTAAGAGAAAGTGACTGGCCCAAGGTCACCCAGGAAGCTTCGTGGCTGAGGGGGGATTCGAACCTGGATCTTGCAGGTCTAAGTCCACCTCCCAAACCACTACACCACCCTGGCTCTCATTGACATTGTGTTGGGTCAGTTCTTTGATAGGAACATTCCCTTAGATATGTGGTAGCTTTTGCCATTCTGCAGAGTGGCAAAATGCAGGAATGCAATGCTGGCTGCCTCAAGAAAATCCAGATGGGGTCCCGTTCTTCCTCCCCTTAGTGGTTGGTCCATATGTTATACCACACCAACACGGGCTGCACACTTACCTGGTAGTAAGCTGTATTGACTACAATGGAGCATTTTTGTGTAAACATGCTTGGGATTGGGCTCACAGTGTATGTAGATTTTCTCTGTCTCTCATCTTCTGGTACATCAGGAGCAGATCCTGTCCTGTTATGTATAACTTCTTAGAATGCCCTCACAGAGTCCTACTAATGTCAAGCAATTAGTACCCAGACAGCTCCATACGTTCTGATATTCCAAAGCATGTACTTCTATCTCCCATACATAAAACAAATGGGGCTGTGTCTTTTTCACTCCTTTCCCTCCTCTTTTGTAGATAGCATCTTGTATCTGTAAACAGAATGTAGTTGCCCTGTGGAACTGATCATTTAGTGCTCTGGGTACAAAAATTTGCCACCTGAAACAAAGGCCTCAGTTTGCCGCATGATAAGGCCAGTTGCAGGACTGAGAAAGCCCATGTCTCAAGAATTTCCACTTCTGCACAAGTGTTAAAGTTACAAGCATCTTATTTTCCGCTCTCCCTGTTCTTACTACAAGGGGGCCTTGAAGTCAGCATTGTGAAAGGGACTACATGGGCTTCCAAATTGAGTTAACTGGCCCTGGCTTGTTATGATGTATTTGTGTGGTGGTTTTTCTAGATCTTTTTGTCCCTTCACCCTTCCTAGTCCTGGAGATCAGACAGACCTGAAGGTATCCCATATATATTGTGGCATTACACTTGTTCTGATTCCAGTGTTGATGTCTGGTCACATAGTAAGGCATTGGTTTTCAAACTTTCCTGGAGAGTTTGAGCCACTGTAAGTGCTTGCACGGTTGGGGGGGGGGGAGGCAGCGGGGACGGGTGGAAGGCAGCGGCGTGATCCAGGGGCTGCTCAGGGGGCTGCAGGGTCTTGGGTGCACTTACTCAAGCCTCCTGCAGCCTCTCTGGGGTGCGGGGAGCCTGGTGTGACCTTTGGCAGGGCTCCCCGCAGCAGTGAAATTAAAAGTGGAGTGATCACGCCCCACCTCCTCTAAAGCTTAGTGGGCTTAGAACAGGACACTTGTTTGGCGACATGGTGGGTACCCAGGCCTCCTGAGCAATTGTTTTTTCCTTGGGTAGCCAATTGCTGGCTAATTACCATTTGGACCTATGGATGCAATCTGGAGGCTTGTCATCCCTTTGAGTGTGGCAGTGGAACTGCAGCTGCTCTGGACTTGCCAGATAAGGAAATGGTGCATCTCTGGTCCTCGGGCCTTATGTCTGACACCCTTGCTCTAAGGCCTGTACCTCTTCATCAGTGTTCAAAAATTGCCACTTCCTTGTTGATCTTGGCTGGCCCAAAATTCCTGTGAGTAACTAGAGTGTTCTACTTGTTTCATTTTTTAGTCCTGTCCATTTCAAGTGGAACTGTGTTGTATGGCAGGGCTGTGACTGGTTCCTTGCCCTGTTTACCTACATTCCAACACAACTGCCTGAGTGCCCTGTCTGGCTTGATGCCTCCTGCTTGACACTGGTTTGTTTTTCTTTTTTTCCCCCCATGCATGCCTTTGCTGCATATTTCCAGGCACTTAGCATTCCTGTCTTGGCATTCTGAATGTCACAGTTAAACAAGCCTAGCAGTATTTAGGAAGCAGCTTTCTCTCAAAGTAGAGGTTTGGGAGAGGCTAGTGTGGCAGGAAGGGGAATGGGGGAGTGTAGCTTTGGAGTACAGGTGATGGATGCCTTTGGAATGGAGGATGCCTCCAATTATAGCTGGGAAAAGATAGCTGATTGCTGGATGCTGGGAATGAGAAGGAATGGCCATCACCTTTGTGCCTTGACTGTGGGTGGCCAGAGGCATTAGGCTAACTGCTGCTGAAGACCAAATGCTGGGCTGAATAAACTGTTTTACTGTTTTTTACTGTTTCAAGAAGGCAGTCATTTTACTTTTTACTGTTTCAAGAAGGCAGTCATTACATTTTTTTAAAAAGGCACCCCACTGTGATTACAATATTGCAGTCAACTTGTCAGAAATATGTTGTGTGACTTTGAGGTAAGGTGGGAGGGGGAGCTAACTGGGAAGGGTTGGGAAAACCAATGATGCTCCTGATCTGCCAAGGCACAGAGGCAACTCTGCCTTGTGTAAGAGCAGTTCCTCCCCCACCCTAAACAATGAGTTGGTTGCAAATGGTTGCCATGTTTTATCTCAGGGGCCTTCAAACCTTTTGGCCAGAGGGCTGCATGAAATATCTGGTGCAGTGCTGAGGGCCAGAAAAAAATTTAAATATAAAATTTAAATAAATAAATTAGAGATGGAACTTAGATGAATGAATAAATGAATGAGTGGGCTCATTCACTGAGCCTCTGTGGCCCTCAGAACACCCTCCAGATGCAATTGGAGCACAGCTTTGGTCATGTTCAGTTGAGTGGGCCAGAGGCTTTCAGGGGACAAGAGGCTGGCCGCAGGCCGGATAGAGGCTTGCTGAGGGCCACATCTGGCCCCCGGGCGGGGTTTGGAGACCCCTGTTTTATTTGATGGGACATTTGTGCCCTAAGCTGCTATATGATAAGCAAGAATGTAAAAAGTGGCAACCTTTTGCAGCAAAGATGCAGCAATGCAGGAAGTTTCACCTGTGGAGTGACTGCCCATGTTTTGTTAAAGACATAGAAGCCTAGCAAGGAAAAGGGATGGCATTGTAGATAGTTATGGCAAGCTTGTGGATAAGGTCCTTATCCAAGGAGTGAGTGCCTCTGGGTGTGTTAAAAGTGCCTGATGATAAAGGGGTTTCCAGTTTGTGTTTGCCTGGGTGGGGTCAGAGTCAGTAGGAGTCTCCCTCCACAGAGACTGTTGGAGCCTTCAGAACACCCCCTTTACCTGCAAAGCACAACATGAAGTGGCTGGTTTTGCTTTGTGATCCAGGAGGGTTTATTTGCCTGGCAGCTGTTGTATGGAGAAGTGGAGTTGGAGTGCCAAGATGCAGCCCTGAGAGAAAAGAGCAAAGTGAAAGGCAAAGGGAAGAGACCCTGAACTCCTCTTGAGTTCTTAATAGTGTAGCTTTAGTTGTCATGGCAACTATTTGGCAACCTAGTGGCAGGCAAAGCCTGTGTTTGTCTCCTGTAGAGCGACAGGAGGGATCAATTTAACATCCCCGCCTGTTGCAGCAGTTGTAAACTGTGTCCTCCTCTTCCCTGCCTAGTCAAATATAAACAAGGGGCAAGCTGTTCAGGGGCAGAGGCTTGTAAATCTCAGTGTTTTGGGCCTGGGTTGGTCTGCTGATTTTAAAAAAATTGTGGATTGAATGATTCTTTGGAATGTGTGTGGAATCGTCCAAAAACGTATATGACTATGGTCCAAATCCTAACCAGCTTTTCAGCATTGGCATAGCTGTGCCAGTGGGACATGTGCTGCATCCTGCAGTTGGGTGGCACTCACAGAGGCCTCCTCAAAGTAAGGGGATGATTGTCTGATGTATGTCGGTGCTGGAAAGTGGGTTAGGATTGCACCCTATGATGATGATGACATCATTGTGGCAGTGTAGCATATACCTTTATAGGAAATAAAGAGCCTCTGCTTCAGCCTGCAAAATCTGACCTTTTTGCTAAAACAGAGCAAGATTCTAGTCCTCAGTGTCTTGGATAAAAACCTCAAAAGTGTGTGTGGTTACATATAAAAATACATGGTTAGATATAGAAAAATATGTGGATTGACGGGTTCTCCTTAATGTTGCCTTGAGGTTAACCTCTCTCTTAACCCATTTCTTTAAGAAGGAAGGAGGAAATGCTCAACCAAACTATCTTGTTTTCCATGTTACACATCTAAGGACCAGATTAACATCTGTGTTCAAGCCTGCTACACCCAGTCCGTACCTGCAGATCTGGCAGTACCTGCAGAGGCTTCTTTGTCTGTTAGGTCAAGAAGAGGTTATAGACCTTGTGCCAGTTCCAAGTATTCATCTGTGTAGTTAAACATCTTTGGGTGCAATCCTAACCAACTTTCCAGCACTGGCATAGCTGTGGCAGTGGAGCATGTGCTGCATCCTGGAGTTGGGGGGCAATCATGGAGGCCTCCTCAAGGTAAGGCAATGTTTGTTCCCTTACCTCGGAGTTGCATTGCCCTTATGTCAGTGCTGGAAAGTTGGTTAGGATTGCCGCCTTAGACTCAAATCCTATCCAGTTTTCCAGCACTGGTACAGCCACAATGCAGCCCCAAAGTAAAGGAACAAATGTCCCCATACCTTGAGGAGGTCTCTGTGACTGCTCCCCAACTGCAAGATGCAGCACTCGCCACATTGGCATGACTGCACCGGTCCTGGAAAATTGGGTAAGGGCCCTAAGGGCCCAATCCTAACCAACTTTCCAGCATTAGTGCAGCTGCAATGCAGCCCCAAGGTAAGGGAACAAATGTTCCCATACCTTGAGAAGGCCTCTGTGACTGCCTCCACACCACAGTATGCAGTGCATGCCCCATTGGCACAGCTGCACCGGCACTGGAAAATTGAATAGGATTGGGCCCTTAGTCTGCTATCCGATGCACACTTAACTGGAGTAAGAGCCCAATCCTATGCATGTCTATTTAGAAGTAAATTCCATTATAGTCAGTGGGACTTATTCCCAGGTAAGCGTGGATAGGATTGCAGCCACTGTCTCATTAAATTGAATGGGGCTTACTCCTGAGTAGATGCAGTGGTGTAGCTAAAGGGGTATAGGGGTAGCAATTGCACCAGGCAGCATACTTTAGGGGGGCAACAAGCTGCGCTTGACACTAGGGGCCAAAATTGTGAAAACCTTGGTATATACAAATAATACCATCATGTTATATATCATTGGAAAGGTAATTTTATGCAGAAAGCAGTGAAGTAATCCACATTTGAATATCTGTATTCTATCAACTGTTATGGCCAGTTAACCAGAAAATGAAAATACAACTGCCTTATGGAACAAAAAGTGAATTTCCTTAACTCAAAACTGAACTATGAGACTGATTGTTCTGAGAGCCAATGAGATGTTGTTATGATACAGCATGGAACCAATAAGGTGTTAATATAAGTCAGCTCTCATCAGTGATGTTGCTAGGGGTGTGTGGGCTGCACTGGATGATGCACACTTGGGGGTGATGTGCACTAGTAACCAAAATTACGGTTCGTAGGAATAATACCATCACCATTTTATGCATAATTTACAGCAGAATGCAATGAAAAATGGAGTGAAATATCTCTATTCTATCAAAAGTTATTGCCAGAAAACAAAAATGCAACTGTCTAATGTAACCAAAAAATTACATTTCCTTAATTCAGAATGGACTAATGAGACTGAGATGTTGTTATGACACAGCATGGAACCAATAAGGTGTTAGTAAGGTGACACCCTGGGGGAGTGGCACCACTAGTGACCAAAATCACTAAAATTATGATTTGTATGGTTAATACCTTCTTGTTTTATATCATTAGATGTGTAATTTATAGCAGAATGCAATGGGAAAAAAACTACATTGAAATGTCCATGTTCTATCAAAAGGTATAGCCAAAAAAACCAGGGTGGCAGGGCAATGGCAAATCACCACACCCACCACCCCAGGTCCTTACTCCACCCACTGCATGGGAAAAGGTCCAGCATGGGGGTGGTGTGCTGGCTTGCACGGACTGATGCAGATCCTAGTGACGCCACTGGCTCTTATTCCATGTATCCTAATGCAGTTACCCCTGCTAACTGGGTAAAGAGGCACTTTTTCAAGTGGTGCTTCCTTTATATTTAGCAGGGGGAGAATAAATATCCCTCTTCACCCCAGCACAGGGCATTCTTACCAGTAAGAGGCACAATTTTTATTTATTTACTTAAATAAATTTGGTTTTGTTGTGGGGGGGGGGAGCAGCTACAAAATCTTCTTTGACCCCAGATAGCAGATAAATGCCTTAGTTATGCCACTGGTTGAGGCAGCTGAGTAAGTGGGTGGCAAGTTGCTGGGGAGAAGGAGGCAAGTTTTCCCCTAATTTTCACTTTTTAAAAAGCCTGGGTGTGATGTCACTTCCAGTTGCGACATCACTTCTGGGGCCTCATTTTAAGCTCAGCACTGGGCTACGTGATCATTAGCTACACCACGGAGTAGATGTGCATAGAATTGTGCTGTGTATCTCATTGGGACCAGCTTGGTACATATAGGGCAGTAAATGGGGAGTATGCTGAAGCCATCGAGGTGCTTCCTTGCACTTCTTGCATATTTGCCTGCTTTCTCCCTTCCTATTTCCTGTTTCCCTCCCATTCCTCTTCCTATGTTCCAGACTCAATGTCTTTTTTTCCATCACTGAAGTCTAGTATGTTCTTTTAAAATAAGCATCTTAGAGTCACCTAAATTACATCATGCAAATATGATGCTTGGGTGTCAGTGAGGTGGGGAACATATGCCTGGCCTGTACCACTTCAGACTCCAGGTTGAAGGCTTGCATGACAACATAGCCTTGCATGAAGGCTTGCTTCCATGCAAACATTTTGTTTCACATAGTAAATAAGCATGTCAGTGAAAGAGCTCTAGCTTGCCTTCTCCTTAACACATACATTTTCTATGCAAAGGGAATTTGGGGGGAGGGGGGAAGCATTCTCTCTTGTGTGTCATCAACTGCAGCCCAGACACTGTTTATCATTTCTGTGAGAACTAGGCCTTATTCTGATTTCTGCTTTTTTGCTGTCATGAGAATGCAGTCCTCCTTGATGCTGCAGATGTACAATTTTCATTACCCCAACTTAGTTTTACTGTGAAAGAAAGAAAAGCTCAATTGGAGGAAAGACTTGAGGGAGATTGCCTTTTGCCTGAATGCTTTTTGCCCCTTGTGATCAAGGGAATGGAACTGTAGCTCAATGAATGAGCTCCTGTTTCCCATCCAGAAGCTCCAGGTTCAATCCCTGTCATCTCCCAGGAGGGCGGGGCAAGACTTCTCTCTGAAATGTCAGGGACCCTGTGCTGCTAATCAGCACAGAGTACTGAACTAGATGTACTGAACTTGACTCGGTATAAGGCAGCTTCCTTTCTGGTTCATATAATGTTATTAATGCTTTCACTTGTTTTAACTGCAGAATGTCGTCTCTAAGTATGGCACTCAGTTCCGTGGGAACTCGCAACACGATGCCCTGGAGTTTCTGCTGTGGCTGCTGGACCGCATGCACGAGGACCTGTGTTCTGGGTCTCTTAATCAGAAGGTGAAGTTGTCTGGAAAGGTCAGTCACTGGTAGGGGAGACCAGCTTTTTTGCCTCAAAGCTCTCTCACCTTCTGTTGTCAGTATAACATTGCTTGCCAAATGTATGCCAAATTGTTGATATGTATATGGAGCAGCTGTGATAGTTGTCGCTCAGTTTTGTTTTCCCACATTAATGTTTGATGCTTTTGCTTCTAGCAGACTTAGGATAGCAGCCTTTATCCCTTTCTTCAGTATGAGCTGTGTTTGTTGCTAGACATGCAAATAGTTCTGCAGTGACAATGGGGATTGGCTGCTGAGTTGACTAAAGCCATAGAAAGCTGTAATATTTCCCAATGTATTTCTTGAGGGAGGGGGAGACATGTGAGGGGCTGTGACCCACGTGTTTCCCAAACTCAGCCTATAACCTTCCCCTCCCTTTTAGCTTTCCAATGATCCCAGACTGGCAAATAATTCTGGAGGAGAAGGTTGACACCTTATTACTAGAGGGTGTTAGTTTCCGGTGAGTTAGAAAGGTTTACAGCCTTACTGATCACAGTGGGCTTACTTCTGAGTAAGGTAAAGGTAAATAACACTGTTTTCAAACACGTCTGTAGAAAATATCTCTATGCTCACAGTGTGAACACAAATGTTGCAATAGTAGACTTTTGTGTTTATGGCTGGGGAGGATGGGAGCTGCAGCCATGAATTTGAAATACTGGGGGCTTACTTGCTGTCTGTATGGTGATGTGCAACACACACATATACCAGCACCTTGCTATAAAACAGCTGTTGGAAGATGCTATTCAAACTGAGATCCACAACTCATATATCTCCCTGACATTTCCTGATGTTACCTTTGGGGGTGGGGTGTGCTGACTGAGTTGGGATTCCCTGTCCTTCCTGAGAGCTGAAGTAGGAAGCTGAAGTAGGATGTTGAGTAAAACAGGATGTGAAACTGTCAGTCTTCTCTTAGGTTGTGGCATAAGCTTGTGGTGTAAAATCTGAAATTCAATCAAAAGGACTGAATCACTGAAGGTGATTATTTATATATTCCCAACTAGAGCTATGGAGATATCAATGTGACCTAAAGTAGCCTGTGTCTCTTGGCTGCATTCCAGAAGTTTCATCCTAAGGATTCAGGCACAGGCTTGCCTGGCTTAGCCGTTTTTTCACTGTAGCAACCCGTGCAAAACCGTCAAAAGCCAAAACTGTCTCTTACCAGCAGACACTCATTTCCTGCGCTCATTTTGCTCTTTCTGTCTTGAGTTCTGTCTTAGCTCTTTCTGAGATGAGTGTGTGGATGAGAACAGCATCTGCTCAGAAATTACCAAGGATGTCACCCAGTCGAATGAAGTCACAGACATAGTTTGCAACAGGAGATAATAGATTAAACCCCTGCTTCTTCAGCTTATAGCTGAGGGTGCTCCTGTCCCATCCATACAGCATAGCATGACAACATCATAGCATGATTGTTCATCACAGTGATTCAGAAGCACTAAAGATCTGTCCAAAGATCCAGCAGTCACAGGGAATGAAATTAGTCAGAGTAATGATACTTAACATTGGTGTGCAAAGTGCTTCATGTGCGTTATCCTCATGTTGCCTTTCTTACAACCTTGTAAGGTGAGTGAGGGCCCAAGCCTATCCTGCATTCCAGCACTGATGCAGCTTCAAAGTAAGGGAACAAATGTTTCCTTACATTGAGGCCACTGTGAGTGTCCCGTCCCCCCGTAGGATGCAGTGCATGCACCATTTGCATGGCTGCATCACCACTGGAAAGTTAAATAGGATTGGGCCTTGAGTATTATTATCCCTGTTCTGAAGCTGAGGCTGAGAGGAAGTGGTCTGAAACTTAAGAGTACATGTTTATTTTTTTGGAAGCTGAGTTTGTTCTGCTATGTTAGAACCAAATTAGAAGTGAAGTGAAAGATCTGTTGAAAGCTCTCCCAAAGTCTTTTTCTTTGGTTAAAAAGTGGTTGTGTGTCAGTGTGGGGTGAGAGGGGGAGGTGGCTGGTTTGGATCAGGACTGTAATGTTGGGGAGTGGGTTATCCTTTCCCTTTGTGATGTTTCCGTGGCTCAAATCTACTCAAAGCTGCTATTTACCATAAAGGGGAAAAGGATAGTATTTTTCTGCTCCCTGGCTAATGGTGGCCTCAGTGAGGGAAGCTTTAAGTTGGGAAAATGGTGCATCAGAAAGGGTTAAACCCACCTTCCCCCTTTCAGTACCATGACCCCAATCCAAGTGTCCACCTTCCCAGCTGCTTTTCAAGAAAAAGATGTTTGGAAATTCCATCACGAATCTGCTCTCATACATCACATCTGATTTAGTCTTCCTGCAACAGGAAATGGAAAGGAAAATATTAAATTTGGCATTTCCATTTAATAAGAGGTTGCCTTGAGGGAAGGAACCATTTACACCTCCCTGAGCTCGTTGCAGGAAGGGTGGCATAAAAATGTAAAAAAAAAAAAAAATAACATGATTACTATTTTAAAAACAGATGATGAATTGCCTGAAAATTCTTTAATTGGTAGGTGACTCTAATTAAAAGAGCTAGCAGACAAATGATGCACCCTTAGATTCCTCAGGCTTCATCTCTAACAGCTCACTGTAACTGCGTTGCTATCTCACATGTCCCTTGACAAGTTCTGAGCCAACACAGGCTCCCTGAGTTGCTTGCAAGAAGTAAACACCGAGGGCCTTACCTTGCCGTGCCCTGTTCTTGGAAAACCAAGTGTCCAGCCACACCTTTGGCCACTACCACAAGTAGACAGACATGGCCCAAGATGCATCAGATGCACCATAGATTTAGGCCCAGTCTGTCTCTCAGTTCGCTGTGTGAATCGGAGCGCTGCTACTAATCTGTCACTAATTACACTGCCAGGCAGTTTTCTGGAATGGAGTGGCAGCTGCTTTGCTTCTGGCAAAAGCAGTAATTAAAAAAAAAAAGCAGAAAGCCTTGATGCTACAGGATGTGTCTCTCTGTCTGACTCACAAACATGGGGCAGAGTGCCAACCAGGGATTGGTTTTAAGATAGTGTTCAGGAACTGGACTACTGAGGTGAACTTTGGGGTGAACTTACTGTTTTGTACAGGTTTAAACACTACACTTACCCCTGTGTCTGTGGAGAAGAGGGTTGGGGGATGGGATACTAGAGGCAGTCAGTTCACAGATTTGCTCTGCTGTGCAAGTTCACTATTTTGTTCTGTTCCATAACAGGAGCATCTCTGCCATCACAGGGAAGTGGTGGCCCATTCCACAATTCAGCGGTCATAGTACTGCCCTGCTTTACAGGAAGATTGTGATCATTTTTGCAATAACACCTGTGAAGTGCTTTGAACACTCAAAAAGGGCTATGTAGGTATTGGTGTTAGTTGGTACCATTACAATTAGAGCAATTAATCTTGCCCAAGCATGATTTCTGCAGCTAGTTGATGCATCTGTAAGCACAGGAGGAAGTATGTGTGCTGACACACACATGTGCAGGTGAGTGAGTGGTAGAGATTGGGACTGGCTGTATCAGAGTGGAATGACGGAGAAATAATATTGATAGTCCACGGCTGTCTCTCACTGCTGGTATGTACTGCAAGTGTTTGGGACCCTGGTACCAAATTGTTGGCACTACCACCAGTGTCTCCAAAGCCAATATTTGAAGTTTCATATTTGGATCTTGAATTTAAAATGTATTGCCCAGATTAAGTCCATATTTACCTGTTATTTATTTTAGCATTTTATATTTCAACCATCCTCGTAAAACAAGCCCAGGGCAGCTAACAAATCGATATCCATAAAACCAATCACAATAAAATACAGCCTGTAAAACAAAAGTACGAAATAAAGCAGCAGCATAAAATCAACTTATCGGCAGAATAAAACAACAGTATTAAAAGGCCTTGTGAAATAAAAGAAAGTGTCTTCAGTGGCCACCTAAAGGCAGGGAGGATGGGAGTCATTCTTTTATCCCTGGGGAGAGAGTTCCAAAGTTGAGGTGTCACCATCAAGGAAGCCTCATTTCTGGGTCCTGCCAAATGATCAGTTTAAGACAGACCAGAGAGCAAGGCCTCACATACCTTATGTGCCAACATAAGGGCCAGAGCAGATTCATCTGGGAGGATCTGGTTCAGAAGTTAACCTGGCCCAGACTGTTCAGGGTGTTGCAGGTCAAGACCAGCATTGAGCTCAGAAGTTAATTGGAATGCATTGCAGCGGCCACAGAATCAATGCAATATGGGCCGAGAATCTTTTTCCTGCTAACAATCTGGCCAGTTGCATTTTGCAGCTGCTGTAGTTTCTGAACTATTTTTGAAGGCATCTCCATGCAGAATATACTGAAGGAATTTAATATGTATGTAACTGGGATGTGGGTTACTGAGATCCAGGCAGGGCTGCAGTTGGCAGAACTGTTGAAGCAAGAGAAAGACATTCCTGAGCAATCAGGGAAGCCCTGGATTGAGAAGCACACACTGAGTACTTGCTCTTGTACTATGTACTGTGTGTACTGACTGTGTACTTGCTCTTTCATCTGGAGCAGGTTGCACATCTCCAGCCTGATCAGCAGAACCCCTGACAAGCAGGACCTCTGACTTTTCTGGATTAAGCATGTTTGTTCTCATCCAGACCAACATTGCCCCAACACACACCTGATTTTATAGTGACCCTCTTTCTTTTTTCCTGTTATTTTAATAATAATCCAAATCAGCGCATCCTTGATGAGAAGGTGTTCTTCGTATCATCTGAGAAAGCACACAGTGTATCCTCTCCTGCCTGTTTTGAGTATTACGCAGATAATGTATGTGATGTGCCTTGAATACTTAATGCTTGGAATGCACTGTTGTAGTTTGTTCGAGTTCTTAATGTGGTCCACAGCATGTCCTAGTAGCTCTTTCCCTCATATCTCATCTCAACTGTTTATTCTTTTCTTCACTATGCTGCTTTTTACACATTTAGTTCCTGGGCTGGTGCCAATGTAATGTCCAGGATCACTGGCTGAGGTGGGATCAGTCTGCTTGATTGTGGGCTTGAACCCTTGATTCAGCATTCCGTTTGTTCTCTCTGGAGCAAATGTCCCCCTCCTCCTTGAACCATAGTTAAGCATTACATTAAAGCCATGGAAGTATGAGATTGGGGACCCATAGCTAATCCCATCTCCCTCCTGGGACCTGATTCATCTGCTGCCCACCCAAGTTGCTGCCTCCCCCAAGTTGCCACCTGCCCCTATCTCTTGTGTCTTCACAACAACCTTGTGAGGCAGCATCCTGAGCAGGGCCAGTCTTTGGAGCTACTAGGCAAGACAGTGAGAAGAGGCTGTGCAGGAGCATATCAAGAACACAGTTTTGATAAGGCAGTATCATTTTTGGATAGGATCCAAGCCCTCTCTAGCGCAGGCTTTGAAAAGTTGCTACAGCCCCCCCCCCACATGAGGCTTCACGACCCCATTGGGGTCTCAACCCACAGGTTGAAGAACACTGGACTAGATGACCTCCAAGATTCAGTCTAACTCTAACATTCTATGATTCTGTGATAACCACAGTCTCTTATAGCTCTGTCACTGGTGCCAATGCTGCCATGGCAGAAAGGCATGCACTGCATCCTATGGTGGTGGGAAACCCAAAGGGAAACAAGGTAAGTAAAAATAATTTTGTGTAAGTCTGAGTAAGTCCATGGGTCTCCCTGGCCACTCACCCCCAAAATAGGGGTTATAACCTGAGTGGATTCCTAATAGATCTCTGCATTTTTCTTACAACAGTATCGTCTGTGGTTTGCTGCAGCTCCCCAGCAACACATACACCATGTATGTCTTTCAGTTTTCTATATTATGAAACTTCTGTCTATGCTGAAAAACAATAAAAGGAAACCCCAAGTATCAAATCAGATTTGGAAAGTGAGCCAGAAGTAGCAAGAAGGACAGTTTTTCTTGACTGGCTTTCACTCTTGTAACATGTTTGGATGTCGGCTATTTGTTTACATCTTGAACAAGATCCTATATCATTGTTTTGCTTTCTCTAGCAATGTCAGGCTGGGCACATTACTTCTGCAGAGGTTGAATGCACCGTAATCCTACATGCTGAGATAAGTGCTTGATTGTGCAGCCTTATCTCTTGTTTTGCCTCTGGCTGTAATTTGCTCTGGTGGTTCTCTGGGGAAGATGGGACTGTGTGATTCCTGAACTGTGCCTGGCAATGCAGCATCCTCCCTCTGCCAAACTGTGGTGCTGCCTATCACCCCATGGGGTGACTCAGCTGTGGCCACTGGTGCTTGAGATTTGCCAAAGTGCCACTACCTGCCGAGGTACTGCAAGTTACTTGTGCTTCTGAGCATCCAGGAGTGCTACTCAGCTCAGTCTCCTGCAGACCTGTTACACTCGGGCCTATCAGGAACCTATACCATCAAAGAAACCCCTTTGTGTCTCCTTGGTCCTGAGTTTATACATTCCAGGAATATTAGTGTCTGTAGATACAGTATAAACGATCTGCTATGATTTTATTTTTCCCAAAGACTGAAAGCACATATCTGTGACAAACAGAAATGCATAGGTTTTGTCTGTTATCCATTAATACTTTTCCTGTCATTTTAAAAAAATGTGTAGTAAAGATACAAAATGCTAGCACACTAGATAGATCAATAATTCAAATGTAATTATCTGCCAAGCATACTAATGTGCAGATGATGTTATGGACTTTCTCACACTTATCTTGTGCTCTCTCCCACACTGTTTTTCATGCACATCTTTTCACTGCATGTACTTCTGTATCTCTCTCTGTCTTCACACTGTACACGCACGCTGTCTTTCTGTCTGTCTTCTACACACACACATACACAATGCCCTACCCAGAGGAAATCACCTGCTTTTGGATAAGATACATGAGGCTGCTGAGCAGTTGAAGTGAAAATTAATTGGCACTTATCTCAGTTTGAAAATGTGCCGTTTGCAAGGGTGTGCGGTGAACACTGAACTCCTTCTGCGCAAAGCGCTCTTTTGCTAATTGCAATTGGAGGCAGCAGCCTTGGGAGCAGAAGCTCTTAGAACCCGATTCTGCCACAGGTGGGAGCTGGGTGGATGCTGGAGGGCAAGTAGACATGAGAGGTCACTCAGCTGCAGCTTCGAAGGAGCCTGCGGAAGGCAAGTCTTAACAGTAGGACAGCACCCCTAGTATTTGTGCCAGGACATTAATTAGCAGGAGGCAAGGCCTTTGTTGGATCAGCAAAAACAAGACTTTGCAGCTCTTAGGATGGAATGCCTCCTTAAGTCAAGATCAAAGTCTGAGTCTCTCTGGGGTAACAAAGTGAGCTTATTGACACAGAATCACTCTGTGCCCTGATTTTGGAAACCCATCTGGCCCTAAGAAGCAATAGAGCTCAGGGAAGCAAAGGATAGCAGTTGTGTTGTGATACTTCTTTATTTCTGTTATTTGTTGTTGCCCTGGATAATATATTATTATTATCAGTAATTAATATATTATTATTATTATTATTATTATCATCAGTAATTAATATATTACTGATAATGTGAAAAAAGAGAGGAGCTTCTCCAGATACTAATAATTAACATTGCAGCTGAGAAGCACAGTGGTCTCATGTCAGGAAGAGGCAGTGTGCTTTTGGCAGTCTGCCTGCCTGAGACACACTGAGGAGGATTGGATCAGGTCAGGGCTTGTACCTTTCTTGGTGACCAGCCATGCTTCTCTGGAGAAGTTCATCGCTACAGTTTTGGAACTCATGCATGGCAAGCTCTTCACCTCAGATGAGGGGCCACATGAGGAACAGCGCTCTCTCTCTCTCTCTCTCTCTCTCTCTCTCTCTCTCTCTCTCTCTGGGGAATGTGTTTCATGCCTGTTACGTGTCAACTTCTTCTGTCCAGCTTGTGCCTTCAGAGGTTCACAGCTGTCTCCGCTGCAGACCCCATCATTCCTGCACGTCCTTTAAATAGCCGTTTCTGCTCTGGGCAGATGGTAGAATTCATTAACCCTGGCTGATCTTCCCCTCGGCCTGATTGCATTGGCACTTTTCATGAGGTGGCTCACGCAGGGCTTCCTGCCCAAGCAGCTAATTCAGTCCTGGAAGCATACGGAGGCAGAGGAGGCGGTGGCAGGCTGGTGGGTGGAGAAAGGACAGCTCCTTTCACGCTGACTTGGATCCTGAAATTGCAAAGTGGGAGTTTTGGCTCTGTGTTGTCACTTAGGCACTTGTGTACCAGGGGAGCCTTGAGTTAAAACTGGGCAGAGGAAGCTGTGCAAATATAAAGGAAGGAATATTTGGGCTTTGGAAATAAAGTGGGGACAGTTTATGTGCACACGTTCACCCCTAGGCAAAGACTGTAAGCCGTAAAGCCATTGCAGGATGATTTTTTTTCTTTATTCACATCTGTGACCTCCTAGCATACCTATTGCTATAAATCCAGTGCATACCTGTTGATGGCTTCACTGCCTCAGCTGTCATCTCAGTTGCTTGTTGAATCCATCCTCAGACCAAGTCTTACATCATCATCACACAATAGATGATGTGAATCATGAAATAGATGAATCATTAAGTAGATTCTGTAAAGTGACTTGTGCCTGCTGCTACCACCTTAATATGCAGCGCTGCTTTCCAGGTGACTCTTCCTTCTGTCAAGGAAAGTTTCCACATCAGCCTTGGATGCTGCCAATCACAGACTACACTGATGTGTATCTTTCCACGCCAGGCAGGAGATTAGAGTTAGATTGGAGAGTGTTTTGCAGAAGATGAGGCATCATGCAAAGGTTTTTCATGATTAAAAATAACATATTGATGAGGACTTAGTGTGGATGTGCCAAGGGGGTGAAAGTTCAGTGGACATACAAATTCATGGCTGAACATCTAACTTACTTGTGACAAACGCAAGAGATATAAGAACCAACCAAGGACCTAGAGCATTCTTAGTGGTAGGAATGGTGTGTGCGGGGCCTAGGAGAGGGGGGTAAAGTGGGTAGTTTGTACCTGGGCCTAGGGTCAGAAAGGGGGCCCAGGAGCCAAAGGAGAGGGCCCAGAAATTTCCTGGGATCTTACATTTTCCAATCTCACCCAGACTCACTGCCCATGCGGGATGCTGGGGGTATTAGTGTGGGCACATGGCAGCAACTACTGCCAGAAGCCATACACACCAGGCCTAGGGATGCATACATTCCTTAACAGTGTCACATCTGGGAGGAAACTCACCTGCTACAGTAGCTTTTTGGCTTGTGGATCCACTTACCATGAAGGAGTGTATAGGAGGAGCTCAGTGACACAGCTGTGGAACTGCAGCTGCTGCAGAAGTCAGTTTTGGTGTACACAGGACACTTTCTGTTCTAGTGTGAGCCTAAATGCAGTGATACTAATCTCCTGCAATGGTTTTCTATATTTGAAAGATTTTTGAGAGAATTAGGAGTGAGTTTGGTTTTTTTTAATTACTGCATCTAGTTGCCAGCACCAGGCGGGCAGGTAGACCTGAGCTCTGCATTGGGAAGACTGGTAGACCTGGGCTGCAAAGACTATTCCTGCTGTTGCCAATTTCCCCCTGCCTGTTTTGCCCCCATTCTGCCCACCCCCATTGCCACCCCCCAGTCTGTTTCATCCCCTCTGTCTTTGGGAAGGAACCCAAAAGAAACTTGTACCCCCTAATCAAGTTCCTCTCAGAGACCCTGGCTGTGCCACTACCCCTTGCAGTTCCTTCTTGGACCAGAATTGGACAGTGGTTCCACGCCATCACCTGACATCACCATTTCTGGTCCTAGGGCCCCTCCCAAATGTAAGACTATGCAAAGGAGACTTTCCCCAGGGGGAAAACGCTGGGTAGGGCAACCTTGATAGGAGAATTGGTGGTTGCCTTGTGGGGTCCCCTCCCCTATGTGAGCTATGATTAATATCTTTTCATCATAAATGATGCTGTTTTTATGAGTGATACTAAAGATTTGATACAACTCAGGCTCTTTAGACCAGGGAAGGAGGAAGGTAGAACGGAATCTACTAGTATATCCTTGAGTGATTTGTTGTAAAGCTTTCCAACTCTCAGTATTTTAGAAATAGCCAGTGCAGTTGTGGGGTAGTAGTGTGACCCAACCATGAGGCAACTTGAAATGGCTGCGTGGCAAGCTTGGAGGAGTGGTGAACAAACGAGCCCCCAGCCCATCAGTCCACCACCCTTTGCAGCCTGCTGTTCCACTGGGTGCTCCAGTCCTAATTGACGATGGGAGGGAGCTGGAAGATTGCAGCAGTGGCAGCCAAGGGGGGAAAGGGATAAAAGGATGGTCATGGTTCCAAATTGCTTTTCCCCACCTACTTTATAGAGCACTAAGAAGGGAGGAACAGGTACTTTGTACATCTCCCCCTGCCTTTACAGAGATCACACTCTGTAGCCTCCCCACTCTGGGCCTCTTCTGTTCACAATGAACAGGGGATGCCGGGTTCCTGTTCATGTCAAACAGAGGGATGTGGAGTGGGGAGGCCGCACGGCATGGTCCTTGTACATCAGGGGTGTCCAAAGTTTTTGGCAGGAGGGCCACATAATCTCTCTGACACTGTGTCGAGGGCCAGGAAAAAAAAAGAATTTACATTTCAAATTTGAATACATTTACATAAATGAATATATTAGAGATGGAACTTTATATGAATGAATTACAAGGTCTTGTAATAGCTCAAGGCCTACAAAGGCCTTGCACAAAGCAAGGCCAGCCTTTCCTTTGCTGCCGCTGCTGCATCACAGATGTGAAACAGCAAGAAGTGGAGGGAGCCCTCGTCCCACAGCTCATGCAAGAGGTCAAACATTTGGCTGTCATGCTGAGATCAGTTGCATCAGGCCAGTGCGGGCTCCAGCAAGTCTCCAGAGGGCCAGAGGCTCATTGGAGACTGGGGGCTCCCTGAGGACTGGATTGGGAGTCCTCGAGGGCCACAGGTGGCTCCAGGGCCGGGATTTGGGCACCCCTGTTGTACATAAAGGGTTGTGTAAGCTCACTTGTCCTCCCTGTACTGGAGAAATGCGTGCATGCATACCCAGAGGCAGCAGTGGGTGGGATATTCAGGTGGCACGGGAGCACCTGCCGCCCTGAGTACCATAATAATTCTCTACCATGGAGGGCTTTCAGCTTGTCACTTTTCTTTCAACCTTAGTGTTCCTCAGCTGTAAAATATGAATATTTATTGTCTGTGTTTGACCATGTTGCTCTGCTGTTCAGTTTCAGTTTTGCATTTGAACCTCCAGTAACCCAGATGTAGGCTTGTCTGTGCAGGCTCATCAGGTGCAGGAGTTGACTGGCTCCAGCTCCTGAGCCATCATCTGATTCTCTTCTCACCCTCTGAGCCAGGCCCCAGTTAGCAGACCTCATAGGTGCTGCAAGGCTGAAGCCTTAATGCCTAGACTGGAGGTGATGATGCAGTCACCTGTTATTTGTTGGAATGTTCTCACTCTGAATCAGAAATCACATTGTCTTATATTCTTGTTTAGCAATTCAGGGCCTTTGCCTAGTCCATGATTTACACATGTAACTTTCACTGTAATTGAGAAGCTCTTTGTTGTACAAAGGAGGAGCTAAGTCTGTGTGTTTTGCTAGCAAAGACATTCATCATCATTATAATAAGGAATGTTTATATACAGCTTTCGTATTATACATGGCCTATGTAGCAAAATAAATAGAATAAAAAAGAACATCCCAAAAGTTTCCTTGCTACAGTCTAAGGGGGAAAAATTTTAAACTTCAGGTCGACTTTAAAGCCACTGCTGGTTGAACCAAGTCCCTTAGGAAAAATACAGAACGTTGCACTGGGCCTTCTGGTGAATGTTTCTGCTCACTCCTTCAGCCCAGGGTAACGCAACAGTTGGAAACGAATGCCAACTCTTCAGGAGTAGGCCACTCACAGAATTTTGATTCTCTTGCGCCATTCATCGTACCTTTGAAGATTCTTTGCCTGTCTTGTTAGGTGTTTCTTTGGGGGAGGGTAAGTTTTAGATTCCTGGGAGTTGGTGGTGGTCACCCGGCTCCTTTTAGAGCTTGTGCCTCTGGATGCTGACAGCTTAGAAAGGGCCAGAGGAAGTTCTGTGGGGTCTTCATCCATGCTGTTGCTGGGCAAAGCTCTTCTTTCCCAGCTCCTGTCAGTGTTGCACAGTGGCCTTCCTAATTCGACTGGATCTGACAAAGGCCGGATCCCAAGGGGGTTCTTCTGAATGGCAGGGTGGAACCCACTGCTGCACACGCTCCACTGACTTTTCTTGGCCAATCCTCAGCTGTCACTTTGGGCTGTGCCCAGTAATGTTTACAACCTAGACAGCCTCTTTTGTTCCCAGCTGGAGCCTTGATAGACATGTGTTGTTCGGGGATGAACCTGTGCAAGAGAATCCAACAGGCTCCTTTCTTTATATTGGTTTATTTTGTAAAAATTGTATCCTGCCTTTCCCTTTGCAGAAGGGAGACACTCAAGGTGTCTCATAACATTTGTTTTTTTTATATTTATACCCCACCGTTTGATCAAAATGATCCCCAGGAGGACTTGTAGTAACAACTGAAAACAACCCAGAAGCTCCTGAGTTCTCTGGCAAATGCCTCCATTCACTTCTTCAGTCCCAAGGCAATGCAGTAGTGGGAACAGAGTTCTTTTTCAGGCTGGGAGAGGGAGGCAAATTCCTTGCAGCTGCTTCATTCTTTGGTGGATGGTGGAGACAGACTGATCTTTCTCTTGCCATGGTAAGAACATAAGAAGAACCCCGCTGGATCAGGACATAGGCCCATCCAGTCCAGCTTCCTGTATCTTACAGTGGCCCACCAAATGCCTCAGGGAGCACACAAGACAACAAGAGATCTGCATTCTGGTGTCCTCCCTTGCATTTGTGATTCTGAAGTTGCCTACTTCTAAAATCAGGAGGTTGCACATATCCATCATGACTTGTAACCTGTGATGGACTTTTCCTCCAGAAATTTTCCAGTCCTCCTTTAAAGGCATCTAGGCCAGATGCCATCACCACATTCTGTGACAAGGAGTTCCACAGGCTAATTACACGCTGGGTAAAGAAATACTTTCTTTTGTCTGCCTTGACTCTCCCAACACTAAATTTTAGTGAATGTCCTCTGCTTCTTGTGTTGTGTGAGAGGGAAAAGAACATCCCCCTATCCACTTTATCCATCCCCTGTATAATTTTGTATGTCTCATTCTGGTGTTCATTCTGCTTTGCAGGGAGTGGGAAGAACTTATTGCATTGGGCATATAGGTACCCTGGTGTATTTTCCGAGGATGGGCAAGTCAAGTGTGGCTTGACAGAAGTGGTGTCATGAGTCTCTGCCCACTGCACCTCGAGTTAAAAAAAGTCCTAATGGGCAGTCTTGTACGCATGTTCTTGTACGCACACATACTGTGAAATATAGTTGCCCAGAGTGTTTTGGCTACTCAGAAAGACTTGAGTCATGAGTCTTTCCCTTTAAAAAGCCAGCTGCGGCTCCATGGACAAAAACAGAGCTGCCTCCAGGCTGTGTGTGTGTTTTGGAATTCTCTTTAACCACTTCCCTGATGTCCCCATCACATCTGTAAACAAGGTGGGAGGGGGTGTGACGGACTGTGTGAGAACAGGGACAAGAGCAGCAAGAGGGAAGACAGTCATGTGCAGCAGCTGGGAGACTTTCCAGGATGACCCAGTGCAGCTCTACTCAGAAGTAGTCCCATTTGTGCCAGTTGTTCAGTGAGGCTTCCTCCTCCCAAGAAACAATGGAGCCCAAAGGAGCCATGCGGATGGGAAGCGTGATTGCTATGAACTGCCTCCTTCGGCTTCCCCACCTCCTTTTTTCCCTTCCCTGGGAAGAATTTTGCCAATTGTAAGGCAAAACCCCCCTTAGGCTCCTCCATCTGCCTTCCCTCATCTAAAGAAACAAATCAAACCACTCATCCTTCATCTATTGACCATTGGTTTCTTCAGAGATGGACAAGAGAGCCTGCTCCCACCTCCCCCCCACCCACCCACCCCCGCTTGATGCAAAAGGAAAACGTTAATCCTTCCCTGCCTCCTGGTTAGAACTTCCTTGCTGCTTACCCAACCTGAATGTTGGCTTCACAAGGTCTTTCATACTGCACAAAAGTAAGCAAGCACAGATTCAAGTCTGCAAGCGTGGGGACCGAGCACCAAGTCAGTGGCCTCAGACTCAAGTCAGTACCCGAGTGATTGACGAAGGTGACTCGAGTCTGCACGGGTCAGTGAAAAACATGTTTTTTTCAGCTCGGACTTGAGTCACCTGACTAGAGTTTCCATCCCTGGTATTTTCTCCCTGGAAGCAAGCTCTCCTTCCTGGAAGAGGAGTGCATAGTGGTAGCAATTTGCTAGGACAATTTTCACAGAAGGAATCAGAAAAAGCAGCTTATGGGCCTCCTCTGGGTGCATTCAGTATCATGTGGAGTGCTGCAGCAAGAGAGGTCTTTCCAGGCCTTTAATCTCACAGCAGAAGAAGGTCTCATTATTTTTGTTGTTGTTAAGAATATTCATCGTCATTGAATCTCATTGTGCACTCTTTTCTTAGTTGTGCTAAAAACATGTATCTTTCCCCATCTCCTGTTGTCTTAGTCATAACCCACCTTATAGCAATTTATGCTAGCGTGCACTTTGGTAAGTGAATGTAGAGTTAATAGAAATTTAACAGAAGGAGATACCATGTGCACTGAGGACCATTTGCCCTCTGTAATGTAGGCACATGACAGTACTGTATACACATCCAGCTTATACACATACAGTGACAACGTTGTAAATTAATGATACCATCCAGTATATTCCAAGCATGCTGGCATCAGCTATCAACTTCTTACCTTACTCCCACTCAGTTTTTTTGCGCATGCACGCCCAGGTTCTTGTACACACGCACACACAAAATACAAACAGGTGGGAGTGTTTATGTTTGACTGCAGTATGCCCAAATTACCTCCTGCTGCATAGTAATTAGCTGCTATAACTGGTATTATCAGCCTGGTTGTTAGAATGTAGATGAGTTGTAATTTGGGAAGCTGACTGATGCAGCTTGCTGGCTGAAGCTGATGTGTTCGTGTCTCACTTTTGCGCACACTGCTTAGCAGTGAAATGGCAGAGAGATTCCCTCCCTCCCTCATTCTTTCTGTTTATATGGGGCAGGTGAAATTCTAGTTTAGGAGCGAGATCCAAGTTTATGCCTTGGAAAGGGCTGAACCGTTTACAAGTCATAATGATGGAGGCAAACACCAAGTCTTGAATGCAAAGGAAAGCCAAGGTACAGAATACTACCCACAAGGCAAGGGAAGAGACTGAATGATGTGCAGTTGCATAGACTATTGCTTGCTGGAGTTGCTTGCTGTGCAAAGAAAAGGTGTTACCAGCTTTGTACTCCTGATGGTACTTGCTGTGATGGGAACCAGTGCATCAAACTGCGATAAAGAGCAAGCCTGAAAAAACATGCCTTCATTTCTTCCTCCTGGAGTGCTGTGCCCATTTGAGGTAAGAACATGGGGCACTCTACTGGATGTGTGTTGCTCCTCTATGTTGGTAACATTTCTTTTATAGTATAACATCTACATAAAGCCCATTACCACTGACAGCTAGATTTGGTAAACCAACTGTATCACTGATTCAAGCAGTAACCTGATTCAAACTGCGTAACTACAGTGCTCCCAACTCAGACACAGAGTTGACAGTATAAAGACAGCAGGAAGGAATGAGAGCCCTATTTCAAGGGCTTCTCAGATCAGGTTCCCCCTCCCCACCAGTCAACCTAGTAATTGACAAATCTGGGTGGGTAGGAGGTTAGAATTGAAGAAGGCTAGGCACCCCTGGCTTATGTCAGAGTATGGGCATTTTGTTCTTTCGCATCCAATTCTTAAACGGTTTGGCTCATAGTAGCATTGTTAACAAGTGGTTAAATGTCTAAGAATGGGACCAGAACCTTTGAATCCCTAGGTGAAACTAGGAGTAATTTATCTAAGGCTGGAAGGAGAGCTACACGTAAACAAAACAAGGAAGATGAAAACAGTAATCACTGCTGAAAATGTAAGAGCTAAGTTACAGTTGCCATAAGCTGAACACATTTATGCACTTTGAAGAAGAAAGGATACTCAGTCTTGCTCTCAGAATCGTAATTACGGGCCTGCAGCCAGGCAGTAAGTCATCCGCTCCTAACCTGTGCCGTTTAGCTGTATGGATGTGGGTCAAACTGGCAGTCAAACAAAAAGTCAAACAAGAACTTTGTCAACATCCCTATTTTAAGGGAAACAAATACAAAGGGGCATTGAATGGTGTTATAATAGAACTCTGTAACTTCTGACCAACACTGGCATCATTCCCAGGGGTTGCTTGGCGTATCAAATCTAGTTGTGTTTTTTTTTTGGTAGAAACAAAACTTCACTAAACATTGATGACGTCGGTCCTGCAAGATATCACCGAAGCCCGCATTCATGTAATTCAAGGTCACATTTAAAGAATGTAGATGAAGCAAGACAAGCAGGCACCTGCTTAATCTGGGTATGGACGTCAGTGATTATTAATTCAACCAGGGGGCTGTTCAGTGTCTTTTCACTGCTTGTGAAGCAACATTGTAAGATGTGAAAATCTTCAGCCTGCAGTCCTGTGGATTCCTCCCTGTAAACTTAATAACAGGGCCAGCCCAAGACATTCTGTTACCTGAGATAAAGCTTGAGATGGCTATATATATGCAGGCACACATTCTGTGTTTATTGTCACCAATTTTCCACCTAGGTTCCAGGCTGATTGGCCCACTCCTGTATCTCAGATACAAGTCACCTCTGGTCTGAGGAGAGTGCTTGCTCAGCTAGAGCAGTCATGGGTCCTACGTCGGTCATTATTGAAGACTTCTCTCACATAGTGGATCGTATGTCCTGCCTATCTTTGCTTGAATAGACAACGGTTGAAGCCCTGGTTAGCCTCTGGAGTGAGGAAATAACCTGGGTGATTGACAATGTTGCTCTAAAACACTCCCTCTGGCTCGGTGGAGCCTGTGCATTTCCATGGTTTTCCAGAGAGCTAAAGGTAATGAAGCAACTGGACAACAGTTGGAGCAAGGGTAGACAAACATTTTGACCCAAGGGCCATATTGTATAGAATGTCATATCATGTTCTTCCCCAACAGCAATCCAACAAGGAAGGAGTCTTCCCCTCACTAATTATGAAGATAGGAAACTTCTTTATACTGGGTCAGACCATTGGTCTACCTTGATGCTGACTGGCAGTGGCTTTCCAGGCTTTCAAGTAGAGATTTGTCTCTGCCTTTTTTGGAGATGCTGGGAATTTACAAGCACACAGATGCACATGTTTTTAACATTGTAAGAACGTAACTCATTGTCGCATGCCCCACGTTAGCAACTAAAGCTGCATTCCCCCCTCCCATTTACAAAGCACTCACCACATAAACAGTATCTTTAAGCCCTTTATAGTTTGGGCCGTCAATACTTAAAGGAAGGTCTACTGCCACCTGACAGGTGTGAGCCTTCAGCAGTGCCCAACTGGCAGACCTCTGAGGCCATCCCTGAGATTTCTTTTCTTGCTTTCCCCATTGAGCCGAGTAGCAAATTACTCCTATCAAATATGGGGTATACTGAGAGGTCCAACTGATATGGCATAGAACACAAACTTTTTCTTCCTCACACTGTTGTGGTAATACTTAAATATGGCTGTCGCAGGTGCATAATGGCTGAGTTGTTTTCACAATATAGGGGTAGTACAAACTGGATTTCACAAGATTGTGGGACCAAGCAGCCTCTTTCCTGCATTGCACCACCACCCAAGCACAAATGACAGCCAGGAGTATCTGGAAAGCAGACTTCTGCAGCTTCAGTCAATCCCATAATTAGAGGTAATGATAGACCACCAGCTCTGTTGGTTGTTTCTCTTGTGAAAGACTGGAAGCGGGAAGCAACCTGAAGAATCATGTGCCTGCAGCTGAAGACGAGCCAGGCACCCTGGCTCTTTGGAGTTCCTCTTTTAATCTCCTTGCCACTTGTATCTCCTCAAATTAATGACAGACATTTGTGTAACCCTTTTAAGTGTTCGAAATATAATTGTTCCCCATTTGAACTGAGCGTGCACTCTATAACACACCCAGTGCTCCCTGTGGCTTGCATTGTGGGGAAAAATTGGCAGTGGTGAACAAACTGTGTTTCAGAGTCAGGGTGTCTTTCAGAGTGTCTGTCATTCCTGAACTTTTATCCAAAGGATCCCAAACGTCTAAAGAACCCCAGGTTTCCCAGGAAGCCATTGGAATAGATGAATTTATAGCTGCACAGATGTCCTTTGAAATGTATAACCTCATCTTGATACACAAATGGTTTGATCTCTCTGGAAAAGATTACCGTCATACAGTTAGGCACCATTTTCTTCTTTAGATGATGTCTGTGACTTTGGGCCAAACGAAGCATTACCTAAGACACATGGAAATTCCTGTGAATTTTTCAAAATTCAAAATGGTGCCATGGGACTGGATTTGATTGGAGGAACAGGGAGGCTGAGGTAGCTTAACCCTTTTCCTATGATCTACTTCCTTATCACAATCACTTTCCTCGAACTGCCTTCCTCCCAGTGTGGGGCTTATATCATTTCTCCCATAGAAGCAGCAGCAGCCAGGGAGTCATTTCATCACCAACTTCCTCTTACATCAGTCCTTTCTCCTGGTGGCAGACTTTCAAGTCTGTTTTTTGTTTTTTATTTTTTAAAAAGCTGGAGAAATGTTACGCACATCTGTAAGAAATGTTGAGTTTGGCTCTTTGATGATGTAAAAACACTGCTGTTTTGACTGTGTCTTAATATGGTTGGGGGGACACTAGTATACAAAGCACCTGCCCCTTTTGGTTTTGCGTGACTACAGACTTACTCAACACTGTTCGGCTAGGTATGGTGTTGTGTACTGCTGCAGGATCCAGTTACATTTTCTGAAGCGTACTTAGTGCCCTTTCTTATGTAGGTGTGGTCCAAATTGCTTGTTTCTTTTTTGTCAAAATTTTGTTCTCCATTTTTTTATTTGAACATATGCAGAGGTCATTCCAGGCTCAGGTCAGTTATGATGGGGGTCTGAAATAATCTGTCAAACTGATTGTATCCAAGGCATGACAGAACTGAAATTCTCACTAATGAACCCACTTGTCCTCTCTCATCTGCTGAGTAGCCTCTCTACAATGTTAGCTCCGATTATGCAGAAGCTCAAGTCTTGTGCCACAAGATGTATATAGCGTAGCAATTTTTCATACTCCATACTTTAGTTTCAGGCTGAAACTAACGGGCCCTGTTGTTGTACAGTATGTATATCTCTATCAATTTCCCTTTATAGGTTAAAAGCAGCTGTGAGAAGCTGCAATTTTGAGTGTAGGACTGATGCAGGGACACCTGTTTGCATTTTCTCCTACTGATGGAAAAGCAACTGAGGTATATAGTTTCTAATGGAAAAACAGCTAGAGGGGAAAGCACTGAGCAGCTCCTCCTCTCATACCAATCTTTTGCTTGAGTTTGTCATCTCCTGCCGCTGTTCTCATGAACAGATGAACACCAGGGGCAACATACATGCAACCATGTAATGCATATTGCTTCAGCCTTAAGGCATTATTTTGAGCAAAGAGTCTGGGGACCCTCTGAAGCCCCTAGTAATGTGGGATATACTTGGAGTTGTGTAGAGTCAGCCATTGTTTGTGATGAACAGGAAGTCAGTTGTGAAAGTTGGGCTCCCTTTCCCCCAGTGGGCTAAAACTAAACCAGCAGAAAGGACCACAGGCAACAAGTGTAACTGAAATGCATCAAGTGGTTGACTGATTTGTGGGAGAGATAGCCAGGTCCATGAGATTATGGAGTAAATAAAGATACAGAATAGAAGTTACATTGACAAAACTACCAATACAAAATTGTAAAATACAATAGATATGTTGATGATTGACCAGGGAATAATTATCAAAATAATAAATGTAAATGAAACTATATCATATAGTGCAAGCAACTAATACTGTTTTCCAAAAGTTGCCTAAGCTCCTCCTTCCTCATAAGTAATCAGACATCTGCAGACCCCACTGGATACAGTGAGTTTTGAGAAATTCTGGGCAGGGTCACACTAGAAGTTCGCTCATTTAACCCAATAAGGAACTGTTGCTCAAACTGTGGGTCGAGACCCACTAGCTGGGTCGCAGGCCAATTTCAGGTGGGTACCCATTTATTTCAATATCTTATTTTGAGTATATTAGACTTGATGCCAACATGGTATGTGATTGCATTTGGGGAGATCTGTACTTTTAACAGGCTACTATGTATGTGCTTTTAGCAATGTTAGTCAATGAAACTTACTCCTGGGTAAGTGTGGGTAGGATTGCAACCTAGAATTGTTACAAATTTTTCCTACTTGATTATGTCACTTTTGGTGGGTCCTGACGGATTCTCATTCTAAAAAGTGGGTCCTGGGCTAAAACGTTTGAGAATCACTGCAATAAGGCAGCCCCCACTGAGTTAAAGGAAAATGATCAAGTTCACTTCTACTAGACTTGTTTGACTCTCTCATGACTGATTGCTGGAGATGAAGAAAGATCTTCTAGAAAATAGATTATGACCCATAAGACTAACTCAACAATGGAAGTTAGTCCACACATTTAATGAAAAAACTAGTTGAGGCAAAAGTGGAAAACATTTAATAATAAAATGCATCCACAAGGGATTTATTAAATAATAAAATGAAAGCGTGTCTAATCTCAGAGGGACAAGACAATGGAAATGCCAAATGACAAAAATTACCAAAGAATGAGAGAAAAAGACAAAAGAAAAAGCATCCCTTTTCATTTTGTTGTTGTATTCTTCTTTCATTCAACTTCACACACCAATTCCTTTTAATGCATCTCTTTTCTTCATGCTGTATTTAGAGTCTATAATTCTGTATTGTGTTTGTGTTAACCCAGCTATAGCATGTTGCCTGTGTTGCACGCAGTGTGCCCTTAATGAAGTCCCCTTTGTTTTCAGAATCATCGTAAAAGTTTCGGTTTTATCTGGTTTTCCCCAAGAGCCTAATCTGTAAAGCTGAGATACAGTATTGCGTTCTCCACTGCTTGGTGTCATGATATCATGAGCCCACTTTCTTTGTGGTCCTGTTGTTCAAGAAGAAACTAGTACTGTATTTGTGTTTTCCTCCCATTTGGCTCAGGCAGCCTCATTTGTGCAAACTTCAGCTTTTCTTGACTGGGAAACTTTTAAACCAAAGGTGTCACATTCATTTCAGACAGTGGTCTGCTGAGGGCTGGAAGTAACGTCATTAAGCAGGAAGTGACATCATTAAGCAAGCAATGACCAGAAATAAGCACTTTTGTCTCACCTAGGAACTCATTAGCTGCAAATGACAGAAGAGAAAATATGTAAATCTGATATTATTTTCAAGATATGGGAAAGCCCAAATATTATGCGGGCTGCCGTTTCAGCAGCCCTGCTTCTGCCAAAGCATCACTTTGCAGCTCAGAACTGAGAGTTGCTCTGCAAAGTGACCCTTTAGCAGAAGTGGTGTTGCTGAAATGGTGTCCTGCATGATAATTGGGCTGTCCCAGCACTGCCCTTTCAAGCAGCACTTCCCTTCTCCCTCTTTCACCCCTTTTGGTCTGCCCCTTCTGCCCCTGCCATTGCTTACCTTCTGAGGACTCCTTCCATATCTCCCTCTTGGCACCTTGGCAGAACTGGTGCTACTGAAAGGGAAGCGCTGAGAGAGCCCAACGATCATGCAGGCCACCCTTTCAGCAGTGAGACCTCAGCAGAAGCAATGCTGTTGAAAGTGTGGCTTGCTGATAATTGGGCACTCCCAGCGCTGCACTTTCAGTCGTACCACTTCGGCCGATATGTCACTTTTCAGCTCAACAACTGAGAGCAGCTGTTGGTGGGGCTTAGAGAGCCCAATTGTCATGTGGGCTGGATAAAGAGTTTCTGTGAGCCATATTGACTAGTAGACCTTATGTTTGACACCCCTGCTTTAAACTATCCCTTTTAAAGGCCTGACCAGCCAAATCCTATGGGCGGGATGCAGTGATGGATCACATGGTCCATCACTGCATTCTGTAAGCTGCTAGTGCAGCAGCTGCTCTGGAGTGCTGGTGCAAGTGCAAACTCCTAGAGAATGCATACAGATGCTAGTGAATTCCAGACCATCAGCTGCACCAGTGAGTTGGTGGTGGGGAGGATCAGAGCGGGAGGTAGGAGGGGGATGATCATGGCAGCCTTGGCTACCAAGATCCGATGTCCCTAGCTCAGGTCCGAGATACCACCTTGGACCTGCCAGATTTATACCAGTAAAGAATCTGGTGTAGATTGGTGTAGACCCACTGGGGACCAGGGCATAGTGGAATAGGTAGGTTAAAGAATTTTTTATTTACCTCTCTGCCACTGCCTGATCCCCAGCCAGCCCATGGGATACAGCGGGGACTGTGTTGGCGCCACTGCATTGCACAGGCCAGCTGAGCATAGGATTAGGTACCAAGGCAGCAGTCTTAGAGTGGTTCCCTGGAAGTAAGTTCAGCTGAATAGGGCTTTCTTCTGAATATATATGCCTAGGATTGCACTGCAACTGATGTGCCCCGCATCTTTCCAGGACCAGGTCAACATGTGGCACAGAACCAAAGAAAGATATACACTTGCTTTCTTAATTTGCAGCATAACTTTACCATAGGAACATATGAAATACCTTGCCTTAATACTGAGTCATATCAAAGGTCCATCTTGCATGGTACTGCCTACAACAGCTTTGAAAAGCCCCAGGCAAAGGTCTTTCTTATCCCTCCTACCCAAAGTGTTTTCATTTGGAGATGCCACTCATATATGGGTGTGCAGCTCTGTGCTTGCATATATACACAAACTGTTCCTGTCGGATATATACAGTCTGTCCCTTTCGTCACGTATCAGCATGCAAACACTTGCTAATTCCTTCCAAACGCTCAGTCCTGGAAGACTCTTACTGTCTCTCACATGCAACATTTGCAGAAACTCTTTCTAGGACAAGTATTGTCAGAAGGGACTATGGTAATGGTTTGTTCTTTGTTGTGTGGCTGAGTCTAAGTTGTCTTACAGTGTCTTTCTGGCACTGTGGTGTATCATTTCTTTCGAATCAGTTGCTAAAATCTAAATGCAGTCTCTGTGCAAGTAAGTGGGGCGGGCTGAGGCCCAGTTTCAAGTTTTCAGTAGCTGTTAAGGTTCCAGGCTACTGTTTCATTTAAATGCTCATCATTTGCGCTGGACCATGTGACTGCATTGCTAATATGACAGTGGCTCTGACCACTGATAAGTGCATGCCAAATGTGTATGAGTTGTTGTGCATCATAAGAGCACAATCTATGCTGTGGCCACATGAATGGCTGGTGCGCGAAAGTGATTTGTGCATTGTCACTGAATATTTACGTCCGCCCTAAGTCAGAATAAGAAGGCTGCATCCACACCTGTGTGCATTCAGATCAGTCCAGGACTGATTCACACATGATATTTCCCCATGCTGGTTTCGCTCCTGTGGGCAAGGAGCTGTGTACACTGACATACATTGCTGTGATGGAAAGAGATTTTGCGTATAATTTTATGTACATATGAACCAGTTTATTTATTTATTTATTTATTTATTTATTTATTTATTTGGAATACTTATATATTGCTTTTCAACCAGAGTAGTTAAGAACATAAGAGCCCCGCTGGATCAGGCCAAAGGACCATCTTGTCCAGCTTCCTGTATCTCATAGTGGCCCACCAAATGCCCCAGAGAGCACACAGATAACTGACACAACCTGTGTCCCGTTGCCATCCCTTGCATCTGGCAATCAGAAGCAGCTTGCCTCTAAAACCAAGAGCTAACACATACCTACTATGACTTGTAACCCGTAATGAACTTCTCCTCCAGAAATTTGTCCAATCCCCTCTTAAAGGCATCCAGGCGAGATGCCATAACTACTTCTTGTGGCAAGGAGTTCCACAAATTAATTACACGCTGGGTAAAGAAATATTTTCTTCTTTCTGTCCTAATTCTCCCAACAATCAACTTTCATGGATGTCCCCTGTTTCTGTTGATATGTGAGAGGGAAAAGAGCATCTCTCTATCCACTCTGTCCATCCCCTGCATGATTTTGTATGTCTCAGTCATGTCCCCCCTCAGGCGCCTCTTTTCTAGACTGAAGAGGCCCAAACGCTGTAGCCCAGGGGTGTCAAATTCATTTCATACAGAGGGCCGATGTTAGCAGTCAGGGCTCCAGCTGAGGGCTGGAAGTGATGTCATTAAGCAGAAAGTGACATCATTAAACAGCTTATCATCAGAAATCAGACCCTGTTCTCATATAGAAACTCATTAATTGCAAATGACAGAAGAGAAAGTACGCAAATCTTGATCATATTTCAAGATTTGGGAAAGCCCAATTTTCATGTGGGCTGCTATTTCAGCTGTAGCACTGCAGCAGCTGAGAGCCTGAGGGCCAGATAAAAAACTTGCGGGGGCCGCATTCGGCCCCCGGGCCTTATGTTTGACACTCCTGCTGTAGCCTTTCCCCATACGGGAAGTCCCCCAGTCCAGTAATCATTTTGGTTGTTCTCTTTTGCACCTTTTCCACCTCCACTATATCCTTTTTGAGATGTGGTGACCAGAACTGGACGCAAAACTCCAGGTGTGGCCTAACCATCGATTTGTACAACGGCATTACAATATTAACTGTCTTATTCTCAATGCCTTTCCTAATGATCCCAAACATGGAATTAACCTTCTTTATTGCTGCCGCGCATTGGGTCGACACTTTCATCAAGCTGTCTACCACCACCCCAAGATCTTTCCTGATCTGTCACAGACAGCTCAGAACCCATTAGCCTATATGTGAAGTTTTGATTTTTTTTACCCCAATGTGCATTACTTTACACTTACTTACGTTGAAACGCACTTGCCATTTTGCTGCCCAGTCTCCCAGTTTGGAGAAATCCTTCTGGAGCTCTTCACAATCTCTTCTGGTCTTCACCTCTTGGAAAAGTTTGGTGTCATCTGCAAACTTGGCCACTTTGCTGCTTAGCCCTGCCTGCAGGCCGTTTATGAAGAGGTTGAGAAGCACCGGTCCCAGGACAGATCCTTGGGGCACACCGCTTTTCACCTCTTTCCATTGTGAAAACTGACCATTGACACCCACTCTCTGCTTCCTGGATCTCAACCAGTTCTTAATCCAGGAGAGGACCTGCCTTCTAATTCCCTGATTTTGGAGCTTTCTCAGCCTCCTTTGGTGAGGGACCGTGTTGAACGCCTTCTGAAAGTTCAGATATGTAATGTCCACAAAGTTCACAAAGTGGTTTACATAATAAAATCAATCAGTAGTTCCCTGTCCCGGAAGGGATAACAATCTTAAAAAATAAATACAGAAGAGACACCAGTAACAGCCACTGGAAAAGATGCTGTGTAGGGATGGACAGTTGTTCTCCTGCTAAATATAAGAGGACAGCACTTTAAAAGGTGCCTATGCCTAGTTAGCAGGGGTAGGCAGCCATGTTAATGTGTCCTCCATTTTAAACTGATGAAAACCTGCCTGCTTGCTAGAATCTCTGAGCCATTGTCTCCTCTTCTGTTGTTCTTTCTTGCATATCAAGAGAGATCTACTTCTTTGTTCTTGTAGAGGAAAAACATTTTCCCAGACAGGAAAAATGGTTTGATTAATGGTGCCCTGAATTCGTTTCTTTTCCATCCAACTACATTTGAGAAATCCATTAAAATGTTAATCTGTCTTAATGGGAGATGGCCATGTGGCCAGCAGAGCTCCCTGTCTCACAGGGCCATGAACACCCAGTTCATGTGTTACCATTACCAGTGGGTAATTGCTGGAAATTCCAGCAGTGGGTGTTGCTGGAAAAAATGCTCTTGCATTAGAGCCCATGCTCTACAGCAGAAATTGATCCAGCAGCAACAATGGTTGCTGGTACATACATACTGAGATTGTATGGTTATTTCCCATGCCAGTAGCCCCAGAAGAAGCATACATGCCAGTGTGTATGTTATTGCTGCAACATGGAGCCTTGACTATGCAGTAGCTAGTTTGGAGCAGCAGTAGATACATAGCAACAGCATCATATAGGGCAGCTGTATCCCAGTCCCTCAAATCTGGGAAGTATAATTGGAAGTGGAGAATGGGGAAGGATTAAGTATCCCCCTCCCCCACATTTCTACTCTAAGGCTGCAATGTTATGCATATTTTCCTGGGCATAACCCCATTGAATACAATGAGACTTACATCTGAGTAGACTTGCATAGTATTGGGCTGTAAATCATCTCCTCCCAACACTGGGCCATTGGGCTTTTCTTGCAGATGTTTGTATGAAACACGTATGCATTGCATGACATTTTTTAAATTATAGTACATCTACTCCTGGAAAACGGGCTGGAAAATGGGCTCAAGGCAACTGATAACAATATCAGTAACAATGTGTGGTTGTTCCCTCACAGCTAAATAAAAACACCAGTAAAGTTTGAGGGCCCAATGCTGTCCAGCTTTCCAGCACTGATACTGCTGTGCCAACCGGGCATGCGCTGCATCCTGTGGTGGTGGGGCAGTCATGTAGGCCTCTTCAAGGTAAGGGAACATTTGTTCCCTTATGTCATGGCTGCATTGTGGCTGCATCAGCACTGGAAAGTTGGATTGGATTGGGTCCTGAATTGTATAAATTCATGCTCACTTGCAGAGGCTGCAGTATCCTGCATCAGTTGTTCTTCCTTCTGTACGAAAGTCCTTTACTCTTCACTGTATGCAGTCTGATACCATATCCTTTTACTGCTTTTAAGTGGCGTTCTTATCTCTGACTCTGACATGCCCTCAGACACTTCACAGATGAAAACAGGGACATGTTCACAACACGTCTGTCTTACACCAAGAATCACTTTGTGGAAGGCCTGCCTGGCTGTTTGCCAGGTTTGTAGCCTGCAGTCATTTGTCCTACATGGAGACCAGATGAATTCATTCCCCACTTAGATGTTTAACTTCTAGAGCTCTGCATAATATTTCAATAAGATATCCTCAAAAGGTAAATGCAACAAGAGGAGGATAGAGATGTCCTGGAGACCGGGACCAGAAAACAGGGACAGTTGGAGCCTATGCTCTTATGTACAACTGTTAAATTTGTTTTTAATGGCCCAGTCCTATGGAACGGAAGGCTCTGGCTACTATAAAGTATCAGTAGAGAGCATGTACTGCTGAAGTGCCAGCAGGAAATCCAGAACCTTTCTGTTTGTGCTGGGAGATCTATGGAGACCCACTGGATGAGATAAGCCAGTGCAGGGGGTTGGAGGGAGGCAAGGAGGGGCTTGGTGGGGGGAGGGCAGAATGGAGGTGTGTGGGGGTAGGATTGGCAGTGGTGGTGCACCCCAAATCTCAAGTCCTTTCTGGGGCCTGATCCACTTTCCTTCGGCAACATGAACTTGTGTCAGCAAGTGAGCTGATGTAGGTCCAAGTTGCCTCATAGTAGCTGCTGGGACCTATCCTGGGGCAAGAGTACAGATGTCTCCTTATCCTGAGGAGACCTCCACCAGCCAAAACTCCCCTTCAAGATGCAGTGGAGACTGCGAGTTGGATAGGATTGGGCCATAAGTTAGTAAACAGTGTTTTTCTAACTACTTTTAGAACATGCAACATTTCTTCTTCCTTATCTTCTGCATGGTAGAATTAGAATGGAGGTTGGGATCTGATCAAGTATGTGGATCTCTGTATTAATTTGGAGACGCATAAGAGGCCATGAGATACTTTCCTTTAATATTATTTTTAGAACGCTAAAGTCTAAAAAATATCTAAGCAAATGTACAAGTAGCATAAATTATTTGTTTGCTGCTGGCTGGCGATCCTCAGGAAAGTCAAAGCAGAACTCTGGTAGTTAAGGAAGCAGGTTCAGAAATGGTGCATTTTACTTCTTAATGGTCATAGCATAGAATTGTAATAACCAAACTTGCCCATTCTTCCTATCTTCTGGGCTTACTTTGGAAACTATTTTGTTTTTTGGGGTCTGTCCTCTGGAATGTTGTTGCAAAGACAAGAATTTCTGCCCTTTCTAAATTCAGGTCTTATTTGAGCAGGAGTGTGAGAGAGCAGTTTTAAGTAGATTGACCTTTGATACAACCTGAAATGTTATGGGGGTGGGGGTAAGTGGGGTAGTGGATAAGATTTTTGGATGGATTGGCATGATTCATGCTAGAAGGGGGCTAGGCTAGACTGTCTACTTCTCTCTGGAAACAGTAATTTGTCTGCTTGGTGCTTTTTATTCCTTGTTGTCAACCCAGTAAGGTTAACGTAATATGTTTGGTCCCTTTAGAGACTTGCAGGCAGTGACCCAGCCTGCTTACCTCAGTTTTTTGAAGGGGGGGAAACACTTAGAAATGGGTAATTAAGATGTTGCACCCTCTTCTCACACGATAAAAGCTTTATAGAGCAGGACAAAGTATATGTATATTTTTAAGAAGCTAAACATGCACACACTAGAGTTCTAAAATGGCAGTTTACAGTGTGGTCATCCAACCAACTCTGCCCTCCCCAACTTCTGGAAATGATTTTGCTACTGAAAGGTAGTGGGAGGTGTGAAAAATGAGGAAAAAAATAGGAGAGGGAGAAGCAGGTGGAAAAGCAGGGACATTGAGATGGAGCCCACACAAAAATCAGTGTTCAGAAGACATGTACCTAAGGTACTCTGAGGAGAAGGTTTGTATTGAAAGCTAATTCCAGTCTTTGCTTTCCCCACAGCCTCCACCAGGACAGGAAGAAAGCTCCAGCACTGAGACTGCCCAGTCAGCTGTCCAACCTGTCAAGGGTCAAAGTTTTGTGCAAAACCACTTCCAAGCACAGTACAGGTAAGGAGTGGGATGACAGTGCCAAGCACTGTATACAGATCTCTCTGCATCGTTTTCTGCACATTTGTAATATTGCCCAAATGTTTCATACATTCTGCCTAGGGCCCAGAAGGCACCCACCTTTGGTGTGTGATAGATACTTCAAGTGGGCCAGTGTCCTGCTTGCATTTAAATGAGTGAAGGTGTTTCTCTGCTAGCACAGTTGCCTAACATAAATAGCAGGAAGAAGCTTGTGATGGGTGAAAAGCAATAATTCCATTTAGTAATCTGTTCCAGGCTTGGTCACAGAATAAGCAGGTAATCTATCTGAGGCAGATGCTCAATTGGAGGTAGTGTCTTGATAGCCAGTAAGGACCTTGGGTAACTCCAAGAGAAAATAAAGGACTGTGGTTAAATGCTGTGGTCTGAAGAGCTCAGATGTGGCTCCAGCAAGGATTTGTGACTCACTGCATATCTTTATGTCATCTACTTAAGGAGAATGTCTCTGTCCCTTTAGCCTTAAAGGACTTTCACCCAGTCTTGTAAGTGCTGGTTTTGATGGTGCAGGGAGTGGGAGGTGTTGGCTGTATGCAGGACCCGTGGAGTTTGAGGAGATGGACAGTACAATGTCCTTGAGTCAGAGTGGGGGTGATGGAACTATGTCTTGGGATTCCCTTAGGGGCTTCAGATTAACTTGGGAAACTAGGGCTTCTCACGTTTAGCATCAGGACCCACTTTTTAGAGAATGAGAATCTGTTAGGACCCACCGGAAGGAATGTCATGACTGGATATGAAATCATCAAGCAGGAAACTTTTTAACAATCCTAGGCTGCAATCCTACCCACACTTACCCAGGAGTAAGTCCCATTTACTATCATTGTTAAAAGAATATACATAGTAGCTTGTTAAAAGTACAGGTCTGTAACAGTTCTCCAAATGCAGTCACATACTGTGGTAGTATCAAGTCTAATATATTAAAAATAAAATATTGAAAGGAATGGGGACCCACTTGAAATTGGCCTGGGACCCACCTAGTGGGTCTTGACCCACAGTTTGAGAAACACTGCTCTGAGGGAATTCACCTTCCCCAATGTGTCTTCAGCCCTGGATCTTCCACTTCATCCTTGGAACAGGTGGGGTTCTGGTCTTGTGGTCGTGACACTATGTCCCCAGGTTGGCACCCAAAGACATGACTGGGCCAAGCTTGTTAGGCTATTGCATGCGGAAGCAGTGTGCGAGCTGAGAAGCGTGCATTTAGCTGTCCAACTCCTATGATATTTCCTTGGGCACATATCCCTACCTATAAACTCGGTGTTGCAACTGAGCTCTATAAATCCAGGATGGCTTATACTTCAGATTCTTCCTCACTAGCTACCTGCACTGGAGGTGGGGATTTGCAGAGCCTGAATGGATTGGTATCTGAGGTGGCAGGAAGGAGAAATGGAATACTGGATGTATTTTCACGATACTGGGCAGCCAGAGAAGAAAGACCCCAGGATTGACTTCTTGGCTTGCTGGAAAGGGTTCCAAGTACTTGTATCCTAACTTGCGTGAGAGAAGAGTGCTTTGCATTCTGATTGTGAAGAGCCACACTAGTTCCCCAACATGCAGAGTTTTCCCAGTTATCATTTTTCGTCTGCATGTGCTTTATATACTTTGTTTGCATGATTTGTTTGCATGCCTGTAGATCCATCACAAACCTATCCATAGCAGTCATGCTGGGAGGGCAAGGATTTTGGAAGTAAAAGGATTTAGGTATGGAATAATTAATTAGCAAAAAAAAGGGTTGGACTTCCTGGAAATACGCTCTGCATTGTTACTAGTGCACTGAATAGCAGAATGGCCCAGTTGTTTTGTTGGTAAGGAGTATAGTATTGCAGGTCTTGCTCTAGGCTAGGGTGTGGTTGCTTTGCTGTATCTGACCATCTTGTGATGGGGCAGTGTGCTGAGGATCTGTGTCCAATACACAGAACTCCACCTTTCACAATTTGGCCACAAATTGGGTTCTGTGATCTGAAATGATTCAGCCTGGGATTCCATGGAGTTGAAAAGCATGCTGAAGGAACAGGCTGACAGTGTCAAGTGCTATGAGGGGTAGGTTCCTGTGCTTGCAATGAAATAGACCAACTTTGTGAGAGCATCTACCACTGTCAAAATCATGGTGAAGTGTTGGTGGGGTTAGGTCTGTAATAGGGTTTAGTATTACAGTTCTCCAGGGACCTTCAATGGTGAACCAGGTGCAGGAGGAATCCTACTGCTTTCCCTGTGTGATCCCTATCCCCGGATGCAGGTCTAGCAGATGAAAATGAAGTACCATGCATGCTCTCATACCTGAAGCACCAAACATCTCACTTTACTTGATGTAAAATCTTATATAGGCCAAAGTATCTTCCTGATAGAGAGTCATGGCATACATGTAGTACATGGAAATGGGTGCAACCAACTGACACAAACACCTAGGTCTGATACAAGAGAGGAGGTCCTTTACAAAAAGTAACCTGTGGAGGAAGAATTTATGTCCTGCTGGAGGTTACACACTGAGGGAGTCTTTGAAATCCAAGGAGATGGGCAGAATAATGTCCTCAGGTGAGGTAGGGTGTGATAGATCTGGCTTGTCAAGTTCCCCTTGGAAAGGGGATTCAGGTGAGCTAGGGGGGGGAACTGGGACCTATTTCAAAGTAAGTTTCCTTCCCCAATCTGTCTTTTCCCTGGGTCATCCCCTTCACCTCCAGTTCTGATCCAGGGGTCCAGATCCAGCAGAATTGATTCTCTCAGAGCCAAACCTATCCTCCCCTCCACTGATGTACCACTGCATCCTCTTCTACCACTGCGGGTGGGGGGGGGCAGATTGAGAGGGAAAATATTTTTCCTATAAGCTCCCAGTAAGCCTCCTGATTGCCTTTACCAGCTCTTTAGCTGGCACAAGTCTGAGTAGACAAAGAGGGCGGGGAGGCTGTTAAAAGGGGATAGGATCCAGGTCGCGCCATCACCACTGGATCTGCAGCCTCCCTGTCCCCTGTTCCTCCCATCTCTCTGTCTGGTTTTGACCCTCCCCCGCTTACCCCCACCACCACCTACACCACTGCCTTACCTTCTCCAGCGGGCATGGCTGGAGAAGGTCTCTGGGCAGGGCTACTTTAGCAATCATTTTATGACAGCAGAACTCTGTATCGCCATTGTAAATGCTCCTGTACGACAACCCAATTGGCAAATTAGGTTGCAAGTTGCTCACAGTGCTATAAGACCATGCCATTCTACCTATCTTGAAGCATGGCTCTGCCAATCATTTCATTCATGTATTGGTTTAGGAGATAAGTTAGTGCATAAGTTACCAGCTACACATTTCCAGCACTTCAGTGGTTTTTGTGCTCTTCCTTTGGTGCATTTAACTCTGTGGGCTGCTGAAAATGGAGGGTCATAGTTAGATGTTGGCAAGCACAACATCACACCCCTGCATCTATCTGCTTGTGTTCTTCGGGAGCAACTGATCATGACTGTACCTCCCATTAATACTATGTCCCCCTTTAGGAAAAGGGTCTCCTTTGGCTTCCATAGCCAAATACGGCCAGAGAGGGAATATTCTGTCTGCCAGAGTGCAGAAGGAAATGTTATATGATACAAGTCAGCTGTAGCCAGGGTTGCTTTGCGTGCGCACAGTCTTGCAGATACAGCAGCATGTTCATTATAATGAGCTGGACACTGGCAGGAAAGCATCACAGCCTCAGCTTGGCTGAGGTAGTAAGTGCTTTCTTTAGCATGCATGCACATGCATGTGACTTCTGGTGCTGACACTGCGGCTTTGTGTCTCTGGCAGTGGGATGAAAGACGTGGGAGCAGAGTTAAGTTTGAAGCTTGCGGCATGAGGCTGCTCTTAGAGATAAGGCTTTAATGCCTGTTGCTTGCCAGAGCTTTCCAATGTCCCCCCTTGGTCCCCACTGTATATTGAAGAGGGTGCAGAAAAGAAAAGAACCCCCTCCAGGGCATAGCAGAAGCAGGGATAGTAGCAAGAGAGCAAACAAGACTGTCAGGTTCCCGGGTTTGCATTCCAGTGATCAGAATGGAGTGGCAACAAGTGCTGCATTATCCCACATTTCCTAATATCTCAAGGGTAAGAGAATTTTTTACTAATAGCAAGGAGAAACTAATGTGTTGGCAGTAGCATTCCTACCACCCAGGCCATCAAGTCTCTGACAGAAGAAAGATTTGACGTTTGTGTTCTGGTACTGTTGAAATTGCAGAGGGCTAATGAGCCTCAATGCTTCCATTGCAGCAACATATTTGGGGGTGCATTCTAGTATCGATTGCTCTATCAATCCCCCATTCTTGTGGTCTGCTGCATTTTGTTGGAGCCAGGTTGTTGTGTGCATTGGGGACAGCTCTACCCTGGGTCTTCATTCTCCCTCCTGATGGCATACTGGCTGCTGTCACTGGTACTGAGTGTCCAGGGGTTGGCCTGGCTAGGTGTGCCCTTTGAGTGTGTGTGGTACCAGTGCCTGAACTGACTGACCCTTTACACCACCCCTATACCCAGATACTGGTGCCATGAAGGCGCCAGAGCAAGTGCACAGAGCAAGTATCCCCCCTCTGGCCAGCTAAAAGGGGCTCCAGTGCAGATAGTAGTTGGAGGGCTCAGGATTTTTTGGATAGGAATGGCTAGAAAGGCTAGAAAGCGAGATTTCCTTTTGAGTTTCTTTGACATGACAGTAAAATCTGAGCTTTTCTTTCCTTTGCAGAGTACAATGCCTGAAGTGAATTTGTTTTGAGAAGCGGCTGCAGGAAATCATGGTGGGGCAGAGGGATGGATAAAAGGGGAACTGAGGATCATCAGTGACAGCTCAGGTCTTTTCAGCTCTTGCACAGGTTTTGCTCTGATGGGTAGTTTACCCCATTGCCTGGAATTCAGCTTGCTCACATTTTCATCATAAGCTTGGTTTAATTGATTTCAGTAACTTGGAATAGAATTGAATTAGACATTTTCCTCCCACTGCTGTGGCCCAAATGCACAGTCAGACAACAGAGTTCACAGAAGCAAGTTGCAAAGCGATGAATTCACAAAACACCCAGGAGCAGATTCAGAATATTGATTTAAAAAATCTTAAAGACACTGATGCAACTGACATTGCGGTAGGCTTTGAATGTTGTCATTGCAAAATCAGACTGCAGCTTTGCACCTTACAAATTAGTTTTGTCTTAGGAGTCTTCGGTTCTAGATGCATGTGCAATTATTCCTTAAGTGATGGCAGGGCAGGCAGGAGCTGTGGTATTATGTTTTGCTTCGCCTTTAAGTTATTGAGTGAACCCAAGATAAGAATGGAAGAAGGATCCTGCTGGATCAGGCCAAAGACCCATCTAATCCTGCATACTGTTTCCCACAGTGGTGAGCCAGATACCTCTGAGAAGCACACAAATAAGGCATGGAGGCCAAACCTCTCTCCCAGTGTTACCTCCCCCAGCAACCAGCATTCAGTGGTATACTGCCTCTGAAGCTGGAGGTTCTATGTAGCCATCATGGCTAGTAGCTGTTAATTGCTCTATCCCCTATGAGTTTGCTTTTAAGTCTTCTAAACTAGTGCCCATCACTGCTTCTTGTGGCAGTGGATTTCTTCCTCTTTCTCCATATCACATACATACGTTTATAAACCCCAGTGGTCATCTTTTTCATCAACTAAGGGTGCAATCCTAACCCCTTATGTCAGTATTTTCCAGCACTGGCATAGAGGTGCCAATGGGACATGTGCTGCATCCTGCAGTTGGATGTCACTCACGGAGGCCTCCTCAAAGTCAGGGAATGTTTGTTCCCTTACCTCAGAGCTGCATTGCCCTTAAGTCAGTGCTGGAAAGCATTACATAAGGGGTTAGGATTGCACCCTAAAAGACCTAAGCAACCTTGGGAAAATCCCACCATTCACAGTAGTTTCATTTCACCTCTCTGATTTCCCCCCCCCCCCCGTTCTTTCTTGCTTGTTAAGCTTATTTGCTGTCATGTCTTGTAATGTTGTTTTGTGTTTGTGTTGCACAGCAGGCAGTGGGTTCACACAGAGAATTACACATGTTTGGCTGTTTTGTTGCCTGCTAAACCCCATTCGTGCCTGGAGATTTGGAAAATTCTAGGCTTTATTTGATAGCTGTATCCACCCAGAGACTTGGGTCTTTTCTAACAGGAAGAGAACCAGCTCTGACACTGCCATATGACCAATGAAAGGGCAGCAGCTGCATAGCCCAGACTGGAACAGCTACTGTACTCTTTGATCATGGACCTTCATGCCAGCATGTTCCTTCAGTTATTATGCAGTGCTGCCAGGGCTTGTGTGAAAATAGGGGAGGGTAGCCAGGCCTGGTTCTGGTTTAAAGAGCTTTGAAGAATAGCAGTTTGGCTTTGAGGACGACTCAGTCATTTCTCTTCCTTATGCATCACCAGTGGCATTGTTAAAGTGATGCTTGTCATTGGACACCCACCTGTACTGAGTCTGTTCTGAGAGGGGAGACACACTGCAGGCAACATCCTGCTGTTTGGTTGCACGACATGCCTGTCACAGCAGCATGGGATGCTGTAGGAAGAGAGCTCGTAAGCTAGCCAAGATGCTTCTGCTACATCCTGAATGCAAATGAGAAGAAAAGCTGATATGAAAACAGGAATTTCAGGGATAATGGAAAGACCTTTGGTTGGAGTTGTGTGCCTTTAAGTTACTGAGTGAACCTAAGATAAGAAGGGGACCTGAAGAGTTCACATGTAGGAAGTGGGAAGAATTAGGAGTCCTCTGAGCAAAGTTGCGCTCTAATAAAACCAGATGTTGTCAGGAGCCTTATGTGCTCACAGTTATGACAACACCCAGGCTTGTCTCCTCTGCGGTGTGTGAGCAGGTGGAGCCAGTGGCACTTTTCACTGAAACTTGGAGCCAGAATGAACCTGACAGCAGTTAAATCAAAAGGCTGGTGCATTAAGGGCCAGAGCGTGTCAGACAGGCTTTAGTGAAGTAAATGGCTTAGAGATTGTGTTGTTAAATTTATTCCTTTTCATGTGGATCTCTACAGCTTGTGGTTAGGTGGACTAAGCTCCGAGAGAACAAAGCTGAGCCAGTCTACCAGGCGTTTTCAGTCTTGGTGTGTGCAGCAAAATGACCTCAGCTGAACTCTGTTGCCCATGCCAGAAAACTTTGGAAGCTCTGTGTTGTTGGCAATGTGTGTCACCTCAGGAGTCCCCTTATGGCACTGAAACTGGAGCAAAGTCAGCTGCTCCATTTTTCTGAGTGCCCCATCATTTATTCTTGGCTGTTCTGTCAGTGCTTTCATTGTTTCCTGTCACCCAGTAGGCAAACAGTCCATTGCCAAAGCTTCATGGTGCCCTTCCTTTTGGAGTGCAGTTTGGGCTACCTGCAGTGGTTTCTGTTACATTTTTAATGTGAGTCAGCATGGCCTAGTGCAGCAGTTTTCAACCAGTATGCTGCAGCACATTGGTGTGCCACAAATTATCCGCAGGTGTGCCATGGGAGTTTGGGGGAAGGGTCATTTATTAGTAGGGCCATTGGGGGATGTGAGTCTCCTACTAGCAGTGTCGTGTGCCTTGTCAATTGTGAAAAAACCGATGGTGTGCCTTGACAAGTTTAGAACCTTGTCAGTATGTGGTGAGATGAAAAACTTGATAATTGCTGGCCTAGTGGATAAAAAGCATCAGAATGTGTGAGGCCTGGGTTGAAATTCTTTTATGATAATGGATGGCTACAAGGAAATCTTCCACTTACAGCAGGACAGAACTGCTCCTATCTACCCAGCTAGTATTTCCATAACACTTGAGATTACTGATAAGGATGAAGTCTGGTGAGTGGAAGTATTTATAGTACTTTCTCACCTACTGGGAAAAGTACCTGAGTGTCTGACAGAGTGATCAAGTGAACATTTTGCCATGTGGTCAGCTGTATTGCATGCTCTGTGCTGAAGCTGTGTTTTGGTTGAGTGAATGGCTCTTGAGTGGACTACCTAGTATCTCTGAGGCCTCATTTTCACTAGGGTAATAAAACTTGTGCCTGAACTATATCACTTCAGACTGCAGTTGGGGACTTGAATGACTGAATGCTTAATGGAGAAGACATTCCTTGTTTGTAGAAAACTGGTATGTTTGGGAAATGGGTTCTGTCCTTTTCTTCTCCTTGTTGTTCCAATTTTCTATGTATGGGTTTTTTTAAAATAGAGGAAAGTAAAATCATGTAAATCCCCACTTGCAGTGATATATGCCGCACTCAAGAGTTATTACCTAAGGCTGCAATCCTAACCACACTTTACTGAGAGTAAGCCCCATTGAACAAAATAGGACTTACTTCTGAGTAGACCTGGTTAGGATTGTGCCCTCAGTGAGGCCCAAGTCATAAAATTAACAAAGAAAAATTGGGTGGCGATCAAAAAGGTTTAACCCATTTTTGCCCAGCCCACAGGAAAACACATTTAGTCCCTGTTGTGTATATGCAACGTTGGGCAGAAATGGCTTAAGTGTGGTGCAAATAATTATCTGAATAAATAAAAGCCAATTCCCATTACTCCACCATATTCCAGGGTGACCAAGAAGTGGAAACCAAGACTTAGATGAGGACAGACTTTGTTCACTGCCTCAGGGTCACTAGGATCAGGGGGTGGATTCAGCCTTTCCTCAGCCCATTCATTTTGCCGAGAAGTGGAGTCATGTAAGTGTGGCGGGATCTAGTGTGCCGAGGACAATAAAAAAGAATGTGTATGATTGATTCAACATTTCCCAAATTACAAGGGCAGAGGCGTTCTTTATATGGTATTTGCCTATATCTGCCTTCTGTGACCTTGGATGGAAACACATTGAATCTTGCCAAAGAGATTGCACGACGTTCAGAGGGGTTGATCAGAATACTCAGATAAGGAGCCATTTGCCCATACTTTAGCGGGATAGAGAAATTAAGAGGGGAGCAAATTCTAGAAGCAAGTTCAAAGAGGTTTTGTGCCTCAATGTCTAGCATTCTTTGCTTTACCCTTTGATAAACTTCAGGGAATGGATAGAAACTTTAAAAATCCAATGAAAAACCAATTGATTCGATTTTTGATTTAATTTGGCTATACCATTTAGAAGAACCAGACTCAGATAGCATTCTGGATAGGAGACTGCCTGGTGTAAATGAATGGTTGCCATTCACTCCTGGAAAGGAGGGGGATCAGTAAAGCACTGCATGTGCTGCTGCTGCAATGAGAACAACCCCCTTCTCTCCCCTCTTGACAGTGGGTGGCTGAGCCCTCACTGATGGAGTCCTACAGGACTCATACTTGCTGTATACAAATCAACCTTCCTTTTTCTCACTCACACATACAGAGGACAGGCCATTATGATGGGCATCTTGCTAATGTTTAAGTTTACTAGTTATGCAGCTATCCCCAAAAAAGCATGTGTCGGAATCTTGTGTCTTGCAGCAATTGTTCCCTGTAGATTAGAGAAACCTCTTTTATGGAAAACAGATGAAGGAGTTTGAAGAGCCCCCAATCCCCAGTTTTTATTCCCAAGCCACACACACTTGCACTGGCTTGCTCTGCTGTGACATTGCAGCCATCTCCATGGCAACCCATTGTACTGTTGCAAAGGGTGGCTGGCGTGGTGGTAACTAGGCAAAATCCACAGAAACGCATCCATGAATATTTACTTGAGAAAACTCTGGGAATTCATCTCATCACTTCCCCTACTAATATCTGTAGACGTGACCTAACCGGGGTGAGAGAGAGGAGCCCATGGAAAATCCTTCCTGGCAGCTGTTTTGCTCCACCGGGCACCTACCTTTTCCATGCTGTGGCTGAAAGCATCTGGGCAGGAAACTGAAATGGCCCTGTGCGACCAGTGTGAAATGGCCCTGTGCGACCAATTCACCCCTCTCTGGAAGTTCAGATTCATTGCAGGCTCAGACAGGTGTTACACTTGAGGTTTTTACATTCTTTCCCTGAGGGCTACAGGCACTTGCAAACTGACAAAATTGCATTGCTTTGGCTGGGCAGTCACTATTTGTGAGCATGTACTGGGTTGCATCATGTTATGATTGCAATTTAGTATGGAATGAAAAATTCAGCATCCTGACAATTGCAGCATTTTTTTAAAAGCTAAATTTCTAACCCTTTTGTTAGTAAAGGTAGTTACACAACAACAACAGCAACAGCAACAACAACAACAACAACTACTACTACTACTACTACTACATAGCTAAAACAAGAGCACTAAAAGAACATTTAAATAACCAATCAGAGCAGCAAATCCATTTTCTTAAAATAGCAGCTCAGAATTACAAATCATAAGCTCATTGAAACAAGGGGAATGCTGTATGCCTCTTTTCAGTGACCTGATGATTCCTTTTGTGTCCTTATCTTCCTACTGCTGCTTTGTTTTCTTGCACTATTTTTATTCACTTGTGTTGTTTTGTAAAACCAAACAAAAATAATGTTCAAAGGAGGGGTGCTCAGCAGGTCTCCACATGGAGAGTGTTCTGTAGGCGTGGAGCTTCCACTGAGAGGAGTCCCTATCCTTTGAACCCCACCTGTTTGATATTCCGCAGTGACAGCAGAACAGGAGCAGACAGGAAGGCCTCTGATCTTAAGTCCCAGTCAGGCTCATGTGGGAACATGTAGTTCTTGAAGTGCCCAAGCCCCAAACTATTTAGGCTTTAAAGGCTAATATTAGCAATGGAAATTCTTAAGCAACTATTGAAGATGAAATGAAATCAGGTTGGATTTATGTGCTCTGTAGTTTTTTTTTGGGGGGGTGGTTGCTGTAGAAAACAGTTTTGCAACTGTATTTTGGACCAGCTGGTCCAATTTTGGACCAAGTTTCCAAACTGTTTTTGAAGACAGCTCCATGCAGACAGCATTGCAAGAATCTGTTCTGGAAGTGACTAGGGCTGACGTAATTGACATAATGCCAGGTCCACCTTCTCTAGGAAAGCCCACAAGTGGCAAGTTAACCGAACTGCACCTCTGCTTCTTCAGATAAGGTGTGAGGCGTCTAGAAGAGGTTGCACATCTTCTCCCAGGATGTGAACATCCCCTGACCACCAGTGCTTCCATCTTGTCTGGATTACCTTTCAACGTGTTCATCACCACCACCCCCTTTGGCTCCTAAGCTGATACCAGACGTTGTTTCATCTCTTCTGTTACCTCCATGGGATGGTAGAGCTGTGTTTCATCAGCATAAGCTTAACTCTTCAGCGCAACCATCTGGATTGTGCAAGTTCAGAAGTCAAAGAAGGCACTTTTGTTCTGCTGCTGTGTGTGGATGCACAGAGGTGGTCCTTGCCTTTCATGTGTCTAGACGAACCAGAGAGTTATTTCATAAGGTGAATAAGCAAACATATGCAAATTTTCTCATTGCATGAATACTAGAAGTTGCAGGCCTCTGCTTTTTGTAGTGCCGAATTGATTTATTTCTTTTTTCTTAAATTGGAAGGAATATTAGGGATTTTCTGAAACAGAATGCATAATGCCACACTGGGTCAGCAGAGGCTCTGTTTTGCTTGGCTGGACTGCACAATGCCAAATGAATGCCTGTTCTGTTGCAAATCTGTCCCCTTATTTTGCCTGTGTAGCATTTGCAGCAGTTGTGAGTGGAATTTGAGGAGTTTTAAGATTCTGTCCACCTCCTGCAGAAAAGCAAAGGAAGAGCTTTAGGCCTCTTCTTGCCACACAAGCTTCCCACACACCAGCCCTCCTCATCTACCCCCTTTAGGCCCCTTTTCCCATCACGCTGGTTGGGAAAGACATGCCAGGCATGCCAAATCTCTCCACTCCCCAATTAATCCCTTTCCCATTAATGCTTATTAAAAAGACCGCTTTCATTTTCAGCCTGCCAACTTCAAATCTGCGCGTCAAAGCCTGTCTATATGCAAACGACCTATTAACGCGCAATGCTCCTTTGCTGGAAGCTTGCTGGCTCTGATGCACGGACTAGAAAAACCAGAGTGCAGAGTTTGGCTTGATTTTAATTTAGGATGTGAGAAAAAGCAAGAGCTCAGGAGCCAAACTGGCTATTTTCATCAGATATTTATAATATTCACATGGAGCTTTGATAGAGCCCACGTCAGCTAGGGAGGAAGAAGTGGTGAGTGGGAGATTCAGGACCAAACTACTTGTCTGTCTAAACACATTTTAAAGAGACATGCATATGAGAGGTAATTCTGACTGGGATCAGAGTGTGTGGCGAGGTTAATGTGTGCCCCTCATGCCATTTTGTTGCTGCTCTCTCTGTTGCCACTCTCCCTCCAAGTGGCTGTTTGCCAGGGGCTCTTCATCGTGTAGTCTTGGGCATAAGGGGAGTCGCCATGATGTCATTGCCAGTCATTTCTGTATTCTGATGTCATAGTCTGTGAACACAGGAAAAGTCCTTTCCCCAAAAGCCATGGGAAGGGAGCTGTAGTGGCCTGGGGGTTTTGCCTTTGATGAACTGAGACTGCTTGTGTGCACAGTGCATGTATGGAAACAAAAAGCACATGGACTGAAATTGAAAATGACATAACAAACCTATAAGGTAGGCTAAGCCAGTGAGCTTCACGGCTGAGTGGTTACCTTCTGGGTCATGGCTCTTTCTTATTATTTGTGTTATTCAAGCTCCAAAGAATTTGGGTCCTAGTCTCAGGTGCTGACTGCAGTTTCTGGGGAAGAAAGCTCAGGCATTCTGCACATGCTCAGAGACCCATTCCATCTATTTCCTCACATATACATGGGCTGAATTGATGGACAGGCAAACTATTATTAAGTTGAATCCTGATTCAAATTAAGTATTCTTGTTCAGAGTTTGTTTGTACTGCTGGTCAAGTTCATGTAACAGATTGGTCTAATTACATTTTTCTATCCTTTTTAACTCTGAGTGGATTTCAGCAGGGCTTTTTTTGTAATGGAACGCCGGCACCTTTTTTTCCCCCGCCCCCACCTTTCCCCCCCCCCTGCCTGCACCACCCCGCCCCTTTTTTTCCCTCTTCCTTGCCCCCACCTTTTTTCCCCTGCCTGCACCACCCCGCTCTGCACTGCTGGCTAGGGAGGGATTCGAACCTCCAACCTTGTGCTCCACAGCCCAGCACTCTCTCCATTGGGCTATAGGAAAGCCTATTGTCAAAGTGTTCAGAACAAATATATAAGGTCTTCAGCCCAGCTGGTGGCTATCAGTTAAGACCCACAGTTAAGCTCCTGGAGTGAGCCCCCTGCTGGAGGCAGTGGGTTAAGTCCTACCTGGGACTTTAAAAAAAAAAAGTTCAAAAAAGAGCCTGCCTGGGACTGAACTTTGAGGAGTTTTGCAGCCTCAACTGGCCCCCCTTTTGGCAACTAGCAACCAACCTTTATATTTTGCAGCCATGGAGCACCTTCCCACCTTAAAAAAAAAAAAAAATTATTCCTCAGTGGGATTTGAACCCCACGCCTCTGGCTTCACAGATCTACAGTTTAACCACTGAGCCACCAGAGCTCTTAGGCTCAAAGTGTTTGGAACTAACACTTGAGGCACTGATGGCCACCAGCTGGGCTCAAGACCTTATATATTTGTTCTGAACACTTTAACTACTGTATAGGCTTTCCTATAGCCCAATGGAGAGAGTTTCCTATAGCCCAATGGAGCACCTCCCCACCTAAAAAAAATGGGGTGTTTCACTCCAGCTGTGGCAGGAGTGCTTTTGCTATCAGGGAGCTCACACAGGATGGACGCGCGCGTGTATAAAAAAATGGCTTAAAAATAAATAAATGAATAAATAAATAAATAAATAAATAAATAAAAAGTTGTGAGTTCCTGCACCTATTTTTTTTACAAAAAAAGCACTGGATTTCAGTATTTTGATACCATGTCAGAGTGCTTGTTTATATCCATGGTGCTCCTATGCTTACAGGTGTATGTCCAAAGGGATCATTTCAAGTTCCTTCTCACAATGCACTTAAGAAAGCCACACTATAGAGCAGCACCTTTAGGGCTTTTTAGTGGCATGAGATGATGAAGTGTGCCAGCTGAGAAAGGGTCCTCTCAAAAGCATATGGGAGTGGTGAGGCACCATTGGTGAGAAGGAGATTTTACCGCATAGTATCTAAGTCTACTTTAGATTCTGTTGTATGTGGCTTTGGCTAAGGTTGCGTTTGTGAGATGAAGGTGCAGCTACTGTTTTCTTTCTCTAATAGATTTTGCCTGGCAAGATGATTTTTCATATTCTCCAAAGCACTTCCTCTTTTTGTTATTTCTTGGAACCCTTTTATTTTATGTCAGGGAGAAGTGTTTGATCTCCCAGGTAATCTTGTTAGATACAATCCCATTAACCGGCTCGTACTTCCAGTGGCCCAATCTCATTAGGAGCTGCTCTCTCTTCTGTTGATCAGCTGTAGAAATAAGCTTGAACTAGACTCCCTCTTTCAGATAGAGCCTACATTTTGGTGTGTTATAGAAGCATCCATAGAATCATTCTGAGATAGGGGTCAGCTCTCTCCTTGAATGAGGAAGCGAGGTTTGGAGCAGACTGCTTGAGCCCTTTTGGGACAGGGAGCCATTACTTATTTGATTTTTCTCTGTAAACCGCTTTGTGAACTTTTAGTTGAAAAGCGGTATATAAATATTATTAATAATAATGATAATAATAATTAATAATATAATATGGTAGTTAGATGATAGATTTCTACTTCTTCTCTCCCCCCTTTCCTGAATAGATAAATATTCAAAGAGGTTTACAAAGTACAACGATAATTTTAAAAAACCAACAACAATGCATTATACTGAAAAAACAGCATTGAAAAATGATTAAAAACAAAAGATTATTAAAACATGAACAGCTTGCTGGCAGAGATCTGCAGCTGAATTGCCTGAACTGAACCCCTGACCTGAATCACAGGTTTATAAAACACCATCAGTGCATATGGATTTTGCAGCATAAACTAAATGAAACTCCCTGGGAGTTTGAGAACCAAGTGTGTGCAGGGGCGGGGCAAAGACAGCAATCCCCAGGATTGTGCTGCTGCTGGGGGGTGATTTTAACTTACCTGGACCAGCTCCTGCCTCCTGGGGGTGTGGGAAGCCCTGCAGAGGCTCTTAAAAAGTAAAAATAAAAATAAAAATCAGAACCCACTTGTTTTCTGGTCGGACTACCTTAGAGTCTTCTGTGGGATGAGCTCATTCTGGACCATTTTGCTTCCCAGAGATGGTTTTTGATGGCTTTCTATGATCCATCTCTGGTGAAGGTGGCCGTTTCCTGTTGCATCAAACCTTGGGAAAGGCATGACTATCTGATTGCCCATTAGAGCTGTGCCTCATGTTAGCATTGGCTCTGATTGGGTTGACAGTGAAGTTAGTGAAGGGAAGCCAGTGGCTGGTCCTGTTCGTCTTAATGCCAGGAAACTCCTTGGGATTGTGGCCATGTTTTACAGGATGAATAGGATGCCAAGGCAAAGTGCATCCATGTGGAATTTTACCAGAGGCTTTCTCCAGGCTGGGAGTAGGGTCATCTAGGGTCTGATGAACCACCTTTCATCAGGGGCTTGTGGGCTCCTGACGTGGCTCTTGTGGCCAAAGATGCTCTTCATACCTTTAGCATCTCAAACGTGAAATGGGTCAAAATTTATGGAATAGCATTGGTATCCCTTGACATGGGACATGAACTGTGGTTTTTACTTCCTTTTTAGGTCCTCCTTGACCTGCCCTCACTGCTTAAAGCAGAGCAACACTTTTGACCCATTCCTGTGCATCTCGCTGCCAATCCCCTTGCGCCAGACCAGGTAGGTAAGCCGTGTGTTATGTTAGCATTGCTAACTCTTACTCTGGGTCTGTAGTGGCCAATATCTCCAACTGAAGCAGGTTACCCTTACCCTTCTTGCCAGATCCTGCATATTCCACTTGGTTGAATATGCAGGATCTGGCTTCTTTTCATTTTCAGTGCTGTGTCTGATAATGGGTGGATGGGTACCTGTGCTTGAGGAGGAAACTAGCCTCTCTTTTCACTGAGTTGTAGCTGCAGTCTTTCCCCAAAATCAATGCGAACAGGCCATTTTGTGCATCTGCTGCAGTTTACACACAACTGCTGGGATCTCAGTGGCCATTCTTCGAGATAAGCTCCTTTTACTTGTGCTTGAAGTCATCGTGGAGGCTTCTCACCTTGCCCACCAGGCAGAATGTGGACTCTGTGCAAGTTAGCACAGGGAAGAAACACAAACACAGCAAGAAGAAAAATGAGGGAAGTGGGGCTAATTGGCAGATATAATGGTAGTGCCAAGCATCTCTGTGCACTGAGCCAGTACTCCCAAGGTCTGCTGCCACAGCTAGTATGGGCAGACACAGTGCTGCTGAGACTGCAGATGAGTAAGTAATGACTTACCCTCCAGCTAAAGACTTGTAGTCACAGCCAGTTACTGCCTTCCAGCAAGGATAGTTCTAGTTTTGCATACTGTGACTGATGTCCCTTGTAGCTAGAGGGCTTGTCCATACCTTTGGCAAGCTTCCCAGAATTCCCATTTGTAGGCTGTGTGTTCCTGGAGCAAAGCACAGGCTTGTGAAAATGTCTGTGTGCACAAGTCTGCAAGCAGAGTGGAAGGGAATTAATTGTGTCTCCCTCTGTGGATACCAGGCAAAGAGCTGTGGCTTTTCATGGCAAACAGCTGTGTCAAGAGACGGCTCTCTCTGCACTTGTTTTCAGGATCACATGGTTAATCTGAGGCTGAAACAAACTGAAAGTAAGAAAACCAGCCCCTGTTTAATTAGGAGTCCTTACCTCACTTTTGTTTAAACTTGGGTTAAGCAAGATCATAAGTGGTAGTATAACACATTAAAGATGGAACGCAGGGAAGTGTGGCACTCCACACTCAGGAGAAGGAGACAACAACTTGAGTGTAACTCCCAGAATTGGTTAAATGACCTGATTAATGAGTACTGTTAACTGATTAAAATTGTTGGGCTCAGTCAAAACCTTGGGACCAATTAGCTGATATTACCTTCATGTTGTGGGTTCTATTCCCACTGCACCCCACAGGATCCCTGGTGCCTATACTGCAGTAGGAGCTAAGGCCTGTTTCTCTGTGGCGCTAGAAGGCTTAGCTTGGGCTTGTTCCATGCCACTACTGCAAAGCTTGAGCCGTCCCATACCAGGCAGGGCAGCCTCTCTCCATATAAATGGGTCAAGCTTCATGATAGATAGTTTCAGTGTGTAGGGAGGAGAGTGGGCACCCCTCATCTTATTTAATTTTTTTTTTTAAAAATAATGCCCCGTCTTTTCCCTCCCACTGGGAAGCCTGCAATCACATAAAAAAACAACTACATGATAATTAATAAACATTTAAAACACATCAAAAAATAACAGCAGCATAACAACATAACGGCAACTATCAAATCATCAGCAAGTCAATGAGGCGGAGAAAACAAACCCAAATAAACAAAACCTTACTAACCCCCACCCCCAAAGCTAAAGAAATTAAGTTTTAACCACCACTGAAAAACAGGCAGAGAGGGAGCCAACCTGATCTGTAATGGCATGAACTTCCAGGGGTGGAGTGCCCCAACAGAAAAGGTCATCTCCCAGGTCACTGCCACCTGAACTTCCATTGATGGCAGAACTCTTGAGACAAGCTGATTCATAAGTAGGGGTAAGGCGGTCTGCCTCACCTGGGAACAGTGGGTGGGATGGTGGAAGCGGCCTCCACCTAGCAGCATCCTAGAATGCAGACTCTTCACGCTCTTAGTTCTTCAGTGCCTTTCAAAGAGCAACGTTCATTGTGAATCACCACTGGAAATTCCTGCTTCAGCAGTGCCTCCTGTTTTCTTTCCCTTCGTGCAAGAGCAAACGGAGGGGCTCCTAAACTTTATCTTCCTTCTGTTCAGAAGTCCCTGGGTCAGTCTTGTGATGGAGTCAAGTTTGTGGAAGGAACAGTGGGGGGCTGGGGCTAGCTGTCTTGCTGTCTTCAGCACCACAGGGTGACTGAGGAATAGTGTCAGAGAAAAAGCCTGTCGGCTGGAAATTACTGCTTTGGCAGCTGTTTATGCACATCAGGGAGCCAAGGTCTAAAACCTCTCAACCAGCCTCTCAAGCTGGTTCTCCCTTGAGGACAGAGCTTATAGGGGGTGCCCTGCAGGGGAGTGAGAAACCTGGGGAATGAGAAACTGGCAGCTCAAGAGAATGGCTTTCTAGAATTCCTAGATATTGCTTAAGCAGCATAGAAGAAATAGGGAATAAATTGAGCAGCATCCGGCTCTCTTGGGATCAATTTCTCTTGTCTAGGAGTATGTAAAAGTTTTGGATTTACAATGAGCTCATACTACACCATCCTATGCATGTTTACTCAGAAGGAAATCCTATAGGGTTCCGTTGGGCTTACTCCCAAGTATATGTTATAGGTTTGCAACCTTAATTAGATGGACTGGATCATCATCATCTGAATGCTAAAACTGCAATTCTGTGTGCACTACCTTAAGATTCATATTCTGCTGAACTCAGTGAAATTTACTCCCAAGTAAGGATCACACTACATTTTTTTTACATCATATCAACATGGGACCTTAATCTGAGGCATAGAAACTAAATTGCAGGCTAACAGTGTGTTTTGTGCCCTCTTGCTGTTTTCTGTATGAATTTCTGTATTATGTCACACCATCTCAAATGATGATAATGATTTATCCCAGGGTTGATGAATAGTTGTATAACACTTTTCAATAAAACAGTTCACAATGCAGTCTGGGGCAGTTTACACAAGGCGGTTTACAGAGAAAATCAAATAAATAAATGATCCCTGGTCCCAAAAGGGCTCACAGGCTAAATCAGTGATTTTCAATCTTTTTTGTTTCACAGCACACTGACAAAGTACCAAAATTGTCAAGGCACACCATCAGTTTTTTGACAAGACACACCATGGGGCTCACATTGCCCAATGGCCCTTCTAATAAATGATCCTCGCCCAAACTCCCACAGCACACCTGCAGACCATTCGTGGCACACCAGTATGCCACAGCACAGTGGTTGATAATGGCTGGTCTAAAAAGATGCAGAAGAACACCAGCACAGAGCTATTAGAAAAAGACACTGTGGCAGATTTTTTTTTGTACACAGTTGCCTTCTCCCTGCTAAGAGGAGCACTACCAAAACAGGTGCTGCACCACTGAGTTACACTCCTTAATCCAAGGCTTTGGAGCACTGCTTCCTAAAGGGAGTTGGGAGCACTATAAGTTGTTGCAGGGGAGGGGGGAAGACAACAATGTGATCCCCAGAATGGGAATGGGAGGGGGTTTTTCTACTTATTTTCAGTCAATGCTGCAGTCCTGGGAGGTCCGGGGGAGGAGTGCAGGAAGCCCTGCGGAAAGCACCCTGTGCCTGCAAAAGTGTACAAAAAAGGAACAAAAAAACAGGCAGTTCTAGTTTTGTCGTGAAAACTGGAAGTGCCCATTTTTTTCTTTTCTTTTTTACAGTTTTGCAGGCATGGGGAGCCTTTCATTGGACTCCCCCCACCCCCACCCCCAGGACTGCAGCACTGGCTGTAAGTAAGCAGAAAACCCCACTCCCATGCCCAGCAGTGGTACAATCCTGGGGATCATATTGCTGTCTTCCCCCCTCCCACTGACCTACCAGTTTGGGAACTACTGCTTTGGAGCCATTGAGTAGAGAGTCTCCTGGGTTACCAGTGGCCTTCCTCTGTTTTTCCCTGATGGCCTGAGTGGAGTACTCATCGTAATTATTTAAAATATGGATAAATATTTTAAACACTTATACCCTGCCTTTCTCCTTCCCATCAGGAGGTGCCCAAGGTGGCTTATGGTATTTATTTTTCTACATATTAGTAGATATGTTGTCCCCAATGGTCCCACAATCCTAAAAATATCTTTATTAAATATCTTCATCTTTATTACCTTTACTCTCACCGCGTGTGTGTGTGTGTGTGTGTGTGTGTGTGTACGTACATGTACATGTGTACAGTATACACCTAACACCACTTGTTGCATCAAATGTATAGGCTGTTGTCCACAAAAATCACATATTTTATGTGCCTTTTATGGGTAGGGGTTTTCAGATCTTTCTTGAGTTGCACTTTTGAATAGTTAGATATGCACACAATATGTCAGTTTCATTCCCCAGACTGCACTCACAGACAATCCATAGTGAAACTGACATGAAATTTAAATACCTCTTGTGTGCACAAGTGAGGCTGAGGGATCTTAAGACACAGGTCTCTTTTCTTTATTCTGGAATATGCTAATAACAGTGGATTGGTTTTGATTTCTCCCGAAGAGTAAAAATCCATTTTAAGAAGCCTCTTTTCATGTTGTGGGGCGCACAGGCTCTTTAGCGTTAAGGCTTTTGGGCCGGAATGCTATACACACTTACTGGGAATGTGTCCTATACAAATTTACCTGGGAGTAAATGAACACAGTGGGACTTACTTCTGAGTAAATATGTCTGGGATTGTGCTGCTGGTTGCATAACCAAATACCAATTTGGAGAACGCTTGGTAAATGCCAACAAAGCTTATTCCTTTGCACATCCAGATTGCTGCAGTGGGCATCACTCACTGGATGCTGCTGTTGCTCACTAAGCACTGCCATATGGAAGCAATGGGACAAGTGCTTCAGTGTGCACCCAGCTGCAACAAATTGGCCAGTTGTTCCCCATATCAGCAAGGGACAAGTTGTTCCTGAGTCACTGCTGAGCTTGGCAGACAGAAGTGCCAGAGATCACAGCATATTTGCTTGGCATGGTGTAAAAAAAAAAAATTCCTTGTACCTCTCTCTGTGTTATCATTGTGATCTTCCTTCATTTCTTGCATTTGTGGTGGCATCTGTGTGCTTCCTCGTTGGCTGGCAGAACGTGATAGAACAGGCTCAATATTGTATAGAATGCTCACCCCTTGTCCCCAAATATTCCGTCACTATTCTGACCCCTCAAGGTTAGAATTTAAGTTCAGTTCCAGTACAATAACTCAGTAGATCCAGCAAAGACCTTTCTAGTGAGTCTAGTTATTTGTATAGAGAACGTAACAATACTAATACTAGTATCTATGTAACACTTTCTGGATGTGTAAAGTGTGCAATGTTTAGAGGTGTTTGAAAACAGTGTTATTTTACTCAGAAGTAAGCCCACTCTGTTCAGTAAAACCGTAATCCTATCTTACTCACTGGAAATAAACACCTCTAGTCATGTGTTTTATTCTGTTGTCCTTATAGCAACCTAGTAAGATAAGCATTATTATCTTTGTGTTGCAGCTGAGGCTGAGAGGGAATGGCTTGCCTAAGGCTACTCAGAAACAAGATTTGAACCTGGGTGATCCTGATTTGTGACTCATCTTCTTAGCCACTTTGCTAGAGCAGCTCTCTGATGAAAACTGCCTCCTAATAAGGCCGTTGATCCAGCTATGGCAATATTGCCTAATCTGAATGGCAGCAGCTCCAGTTGTGGACCTGGCCCCTGTGCCGCCTGGGGCCAGGTCCGCAACATGCTACCCCTCCTGCAATACACAGCCCTCCCAGGGGATACTGCCTTTTCTGTGGAGCCTCTCCCAACTTTCTTCAACGCTCTGAAAGCCTTCTGAGACTTCTAGAGCACCTTTAACAGAACATCTCATGGACCACATGTCTTTAAGTCCACTTATTTAGGGCAAAACTGCATGTTATGTGGGATATGTTATGTAAATTTCCTCTTGCATAATTTGCTGCAGAGAGATTTTGGTTGGGCCACAACACAGGAGGAAAGGGTTGAATCCCCTCCTCTTGCACAAGAACCATGATACAGCTGCCCCCCACAGTTGAAAATGATGTTGGGAGCACGTTGCTTGGCTCTTATAGACTCCACTGAGTCTCAGATCTTTATTTCCAATATATGATTTTTTTAAAAATTGGGAGAAAATGAATCCAAATTTTGCATACATAAGTATCCACGCACATGCACACAGACACTGATCTGAGCAGAGTAAGTCAGTTAAATAAAGGAATGCAAATACATTTAATTGGTCAGGCTTAGAAGTGGGAAAAAGAATGGCTTCTGTAGAAATTGGGAAATATTCATACTAAATTCTAGTTCCCTTATCCTCTTGTTCTCCCCTAGGCCTTTGAACGTCACTCTCGTCTTCCAATCCAAGAGCCAGCGATTTGTACGTATAGGCCTGGCTGTGCCTCTTTTCAGCACTGTGGCTAAGCTGAGAGAAATGGTGGCGGAGGAAGGCAAGATTTCACCTGACCAGGTAAGTCAAACCTGTTTCCTTCCTATCAGTGTTGCAGTTGTGACTGAACAAAATGTTATCCAGCAGTAATTTATGATGTGAAAACAGGCCTTTTGGAGGACGTGAAATCTTTCTGAAACAACACTACATCCACCCAAGCTTACCTTTCTTGCATCAGCTTGTGCCTGTTTGCAACCCGACTGACTGTGGATTCAGGGCCATTTTTGTTTGAAAATAGCCCTTCTTCTTAGAATCAGTAACATCATCTTGAAGCCAAATCTGATGGGCTGTGTGATGATGTCATTGTTACTAGGAAGAGGAAGGGATATTTTTCCCCCAAATGACACATATGATCAGAACTGCCAAAAGAACTCCAGGCTTCTGTGGCCACCTGAATATGGGGGGATGGGGGGCACTTACCTCTGTAGCACCTCCGCACCTAAAAATATCACCAAAGAGGTATTTCCCCAAAATATCAACCGGACGGATATGTGTGCACATTTAAGGGAGAAGATTTGTGAAATGCACCACCTGATGTGTAACCACATTGTGGAGAAATTGCCATGTAGGGCAGAAGCTGAGGTGTCTACACCAAACAAGACCCAATGTCTTTTTGTGAAGGGCAGTTCTGGCAGTCTCCCCATGGGTTGATGGTGCATTGGAGTATCATTGTAGTGCAGTCTGAAAAAAAAGAACACTGCTGTGTCTAGAAGAGCAGAAATGCTGACAACAGAGATGGGGTGGAGTTTTGGAAGTCTGTTCAGTTCCAGCCAGGTTCCACTGGAGATTTTGTCTGCAGTTTTGACTTGTGCGTTAAAAAAAAAAAAAATCAGAGAAATAAGAGAGGGCTCTCAGTGGTACTGCAGGAAACACGAAAAGGTGTCTTTTGCACATGAATCATTGTTTCCTGCATACTTATTTGCATTGTTAAAGTATGGAGTATTTCCACTTCTAAAGAGTGTGTGAAGAGCTGGGAATAGTGATCTATGTTGATGATGATAGCAGTGCACTCGGGCATGTTCCTCATGACTATTTTCTATATATGGCACTGAGGCTACAATCCTGTTCACACTTTCCTGGGAGTAAGCTCCATTGACCATAATGGGACTTACTTTTGAGTAGTCATGCCTAGGATTGGGGTATAGGATACCAACACTATTGGAAAGTGACTGGAATTGCCAGGAAGTATACACCTTGGTAACTTCCAGGTAGTGAGTGTGTGTTTTGGATGCTCATTTCTCATATCTCTTAGAAGCTTCTCAGTGGACTTATGTCAGTAATGCACACCTGATATAGAAAATGCGAAAAAAATGTAAATGGATTGCTTTAAATTCCATAACTTTTGCTGAGAAATATGGGTGAAATATTAATCTGGAATTTCATGATTTTACTAGACCTGCCTGTCCCTGGCAAATTTCAACTGCCATTCCTGTCTCTATGAGTTAGTATGGCTTTAACCCCATTGTGCCCTGTGAACTGCAGGCAGAGGCCACGAAAGTTCCTTTTGTTGAATATCTTGTTGGCTCTAACTGTTCTGTCCTGTTGCAGGTGATCCTCACTGAACTGGGCCAATCTGGATTCAAGTGCTCCTTCTCAGATGATGAGGATTTAAACACCATCGCAGAGGGTGACAGTGTCTATGCTTTCCAGGCACTACTCTCCTTTAGCAGGGGCAGTTCTTCCCGCCTCTCAGGTATATTCTGCTGTGGTGGGTGGAAAATGCTTCCAGTCTCATGTAATGAAGGTGCCTCTTTTTGACCACAGCAGCGATGGCCATCCTTTTGGATGCAGTGATATGCCACATGTTAAATCCCAGGTATGAGACCACAGTGCATATGTAGCCCCACATCCTGTGCCTGGATTGTGACTTTGCATCTAGCCCGCTGAGGCAGAGAGCAGGCAAAAGTACAACTCTAAAAAGGCTTGCGTAAATCTAGGCATGGCTCTATGTCACATTCAAGCCCATGGTCCTGTCTGCATTGTACACTCTTAGTTAATAAGATGGAGGTATCTGGCACCGAGAGGATAAAAGCCTTTTATATCATATCAGGAAGGAAAATTAAGTAGAAAGTTAAAGACGCTGCTTTTCTCCCTCATTGATACAAGGCGTTTTTTTCCCATTGTGCACTTCCTGACAGCCAGACTAGATGTGAGAGTGGCAGATCCGTGTGTTTAAACATGAATTGTCAGAATCATGTAGAAAGCAATGAGTAGAGGTCTTCCTGAAGAAATAAGTGGAGTCTGTGAGTGAGGGGAACTGAGCTCTTTCCTTCATCTTACCTCCCTGTAGCCTTCCCCCCACCCTGGCACATTTCTTAGAACTAGGTTTACTTCCAGTATCTGTGTCCGATTGGGAGGGAACATGGAACGTGGCTGCAGGGAGATATGTTGAAGGAGGGCAGAGGATTCGGCTTCTCTTACCCGCTTGCCTCTTTTGCTTCTTAAACCACCCCCTCTCATGCTGCTTTTAACTCAGTTGTGGCATAGCTGGGTTTAAACACATGTGTGACAGCTGCATCTGTGTCTAATGGCATTTGCAAGAAGCCATGATTCCCCATATACAAAGTTGTCCCCTCTGAACTTACTTGCCAGAAGGTTTGGTGGTGTTTTTTAGGAGATAGCACACGAGCTGCTATTGTAATGATCATGGCACCACGCAGCAGAATTCACACGCTTGTGTGAAGAAAAACCTGTAACCTAATGTAGGAGGAAGCTGAGAAAGTGTTGCTGCCTTGATGCGATCTCACTTTAACTGAAAGCTGGGGCTATCCCTCATGCTGTCCTTGACTCATCCAGCCAGCACAGATTAACAGCAATCACAGCAGATAGCTTGGGGTGAGTGGGCTTTAGGGCGCAGAGGCTTTGCCTTGTAACAGCCTCTTATTAAGATCTATAGGCCAGTGATTGCATCACGAGGCCACTGGAAAGTGCCCCTCTCCCTGTAGAGTTAGAAATGTCTTTCTTCCTGGAGCTGCTTTACTATCTGCCATGCAAAGCCATTTCTCTTGTTCCTGCTCATTACCTGGATGCCTGTTTGGCCCTGCAGGTTTGGCCTGGGGGATTCTGCAGCACTGAATTGTGCCTGACGGTTTCCTAACAGAAGGGGAAGCTTCTCTAAGCAGGACCAAGCCTGTGATTACAATTGAACTGCAGCTTCTGGAAAAAAATCATATAAATAGTCCACTACTCCTCAGCCGATAACCCCATTTCCTCCTGATGCTCATGCCCCCTAGCCAGCCCATTCTCCAAGAAGTTTCAGCTGAACCGGCTTCATAAACAATGGCTATTAAATTCAACAAGTGGAGGAACCCAGAAGTCTTCCTCCTCCTCTACTGGTCTTACCTCTAGCCTGGTCAAAGCCTGTGCTTCCAGTTCCTTCCTTAGTTGCTATAGGTACAGCTGTTCATTTGGGGTGAGATCGCCTTTAACTCCTGTTGTGGTATCTATCCTAACCAATAGAAGCTGATTCAAATGACCCAAAAGATTGTGTAGGATTGTTCCAGTAGACCAGGATCACCTCAGAGTGCATACTGTTTGAAAGCACCTTCCACATCAAAACCTTCTGGTTTGTGGAAGTCTTACACGTCAGGGAGAAGGCTGGAAGCAAGGGAGGCTGGAATCATGCAAGGAGACCTTGATGTGGAGGTTCTTTCAAACATGGAGTTCTTCAGGGGAGTGCTTTCTGTGTGCTTTCCAGGCATATAATCAACTCATGTTCTCTCTTCTGACATGAGGGACACTATTGCTCACTGTGAACTATCTGTCTGTCTTTTATTCATAGATAGCTGTTGCAGCTCTTCCCACCCTCCTGCCATGCTTGTCATTTCTGTTGTAATCTTTATGGTTTCTTGTATGCGGCAAAAGGGAAATAAAATATAACAGACTGATAATTTACAATAAATAACGCATGCATGTTGCTCTGCAAGCAGATTCTGGATATTTTGGGAGAGGATGAAGAAAAATCTACAAGGCTCTGATCATATTTTATCGGAAACAGGCTTCCATAGTAGTATAGTTTTCCCTGCCCCTTCAGATTTTTCTAATTTTCTAGCAACAATAATTATGGGTTAATTTGGCCAGATGCATCAAGAATTAACAATATTGCCCAATACTGCAGGAGAATTAGGAACACTGAAGGGTGGCTATAGAGTGGGCACATGCCTATTTTAAGTAGAATTTTCTAGCCCCTCCCTGTTAAAGTATAGGAAGTTGTAGTTAGGTGAGGGGGCAAGGGATTTCCACCAGGAACAGGAGTACAGTTCTCAAGTTCTTTGGTAAAAGCTATGGCATTTATACTGGTTGAGGGTTATATGTAGATGCACCTGTAGCGAGCTGCTCAAAAGTCAAAGGAAAAATTAAAGTAGCCCCCCCCCCATAATTAAGGTGAAATAGAAGAGGACATGGTCTGACTGGTTGCCATCACTCTCATTCCAGATATGAGCAGGTAGATCAAAGAAGAGAGGTGGTAATAGGTCTGTGTGATGCATTAAGATCCCTGAGGCAGGTACCTAAAAACCCTTATAGAACCACAGCTCCTGTGCAAGCTCAGGCAGATAATATCTGGCAGTAAGCTCTAGGGCTGGAAGTACAGGTAAGAACATTGACCTGAAGTGGCATGGGTGAGCTGAGGCTGCCACCTCCTTTCCTGTGGAACAGCCTTTGGGGCTGCATTTTTGGAGTCACTTAAAAAACTTGGTGTGCTTGCTCTAGAGACCAACTACTTTCGATGAATGGCATTTTTATTTATTTATATTTATTTATACAGGTATTTATATACCGCCTTTCTTGGTCCTCAGATTTCTGCTCAGACTTTAATCCAAGGCGGTTTACATAGGCAGGCTGTTCTAAACCCCTGCAGGGATTTTTACAATTGAATAGTTTTAGCCTTTCATAGTACTCCTTGTTCCAGCTGGATTTCTTCCTGGTCATTTTACAATGAACATGTTGCCCAAAGGGGATCTCTTTCTGTTTTGCAACTAATACAAGAGGTTATTTTTAACCTCTTTGGATCTGGCAGGCAGCCAAGCCATCCCTGCTTCAAAGGGTCAGGCTTGAATCAAGATAAATTGACTTTTCAGCCTGTAAATGCCACTAGAGATTCCAGGAGCTCAAGTCAGGGGATGTTGTGAATCCTGGATTGGCAGGAGGATGTAGTTAGGGCAGAAGCTTGTAGCAAGCAAAGACAGGCAAAGGGAAACTACTGTGCCTCATAAGACAAAAAAGAGCTGGATGTTTGGGCTTTCAAAGTGCAGATTTCAAAGAAAAGAAATCTACACAGGTTAGAAACAGTCCAGCAGGTCCTTGTCTCCAAGGGAAGAGTGAGAAGTAGAGGACAAAAGGCTTTCAGTGCTGTGTGTTTAGCCTCCTGCACCATGGCTTGGTGTGTCCGTTCCTTAACTCTGCTAGGTGTTTCCATTCCTTAACCCTGTTCCTTAACTCTCCTTAACACAACCCTGTTGTGATCCTGCAACAAGACAGGATTTAATCTTGGAAGGGGAAAGTCCAGGAGACTGATTATTCTCTGTAGCTTTCATATGGCTAATGGGACTTTTGGTAGTTTGGGCTTTTTTTTAAGAACAGCTGCTAGGGGTAAAAGTAGTCCTGGCGAGCACATCTCATCCAGCTAAAGATAACAGAAGTAGGATTAGTGCAGTTGATCCAGGTACTAACTCCAGTTGAACCACCACGCTAAGATTTTAAGTCAGTGTTGTAATGTGAGTTCATGCAGTATAGTTGCCAGGAGTGGGGCCAAGTCCAAATCCCAGCCATGTTCAGCCATGAAGCTCACTGGGTCACCTTGGGCTGGTTATTATCTCTCAGGCTAACCTACTTACAGTGCTCCTGTGGATAGAATGGATGGGGGAAAGGAACCATTTACACTCCCATGAGATCTCTGGAGGAAAGGCAGGATATAAATGTAATAAGTTATGAATGAATGAATGAATGAATGAATGAATGAAAAAGTGATGGGCCTGGTGTGTCCTGCCATCCCCAAAGGCAACACATTCCTGTGGTGATCCCTTTTGCCCACTCTGAGAACATAACTTCTCCCCTACCTTCTCTTCTCCCCCCCCCACCTGTTTCCTTCTCACTCAATGTCCTTTCTCATCATGAAGATTATTCTAGTGCAGGGGTGTCCAAAGTTTTTGGCAGGAGGGCCACATCATCTCTCTGACACTGTGGGGGGGGGGGGACAGGGAAAAGAAAGAATTAATTTACATTTAAAATTTGAATAAATTTACGTAGATTTTTACATAAATGAATATATTAAAGATGAACTTATATGAATGAATGAAGGTCTTGCAGTAGCTCAAGGCCTATAAAAGGCCTTGCACAAAGCAAGGCTGGCCTTTCCTTTGCTACTACTACTGCATCATAGACGTGAAACAGCAAGTCATCCCACAGTTCACGCGAGAGGTCAAACAGTCGCTCTCACATTGAGAGCAGTTGCATCGGCCAGTGTGGGCTCCAACAAATCTCCAAGGCTCATTGGAGACTGGGGGCTCCCTGATGGCCGCATTGAGAGGCCTCAAGGGCTGCATGTGGCCCCAGGGCCGGGGTTTGGGCACCCCTGTTCTAGTGGATGCTGTCTGTTCAGAGTTGAAAAAGGACTGAGGGTGATTTGGTTCAGTTCCAGCACTAGTTGATGTCTGGATGCCTGACACTAGTTCAGGGGTGTGTGTGTCTAAATATGGCTTATAAGGACCTCTGGTATGGTGCACTCTCCTTGCTGTGGTTCTCTTACCAGTGGCATACCAGATTAACCCATTTTGGGGTGAATCATGTGTTCACATTTGGTCTCTGCTGCATTTATGCAACATTGGGCACAAATGGCTTTTAATGCTGTAAGAATGGAAATAAAGGGGCTCTGTGCAGAGGGATTGGATTAAGATCCAGTGTACACAATCAACTGAGTGACATAGTGGAAGTTTTCCTGGATGGGGGATGTTTGCCTGTTTGGGGGATGTTTGAAATTTCCCTACGTGCATTTAAAAAATCCCTGTAAATTAGCATGCTATGGATCAGCAGTCAGCTCTGGTATGCAATTAGAAACATTGCAGAAAAGTTGGTGGGTGGGTGGAGGGAACATTCAAACATGCACACTGTACCTGCAGACTGAAGTGCTGTAGTTTAGGAAAAAAGCATTGTCATTTTGTTCTGCTGATTGTAGAACCTGACTGTGAGGGACCTTCAGGGGCATCCCCACTCTTCAAATTCAGAGGTTTCTGCTGGGGCTCGATTCTGCATTGCTGAAACTTCAAAAGGACAGCTGGGGGGAGACGTTGGATTCATTTTCCCATTTGTTGAGGGGAGAATGGAATGAGCTGAGTCTTTGCTGTATTTTAGGAGGGATTAGCTTGTATATGCAAGATGAGGAGTGAGACTGGAGATGAAGTGCCTTGGCAGTGATTTATTGCCTCTCCAGGCTAAACAAGAGCCCTTAATTGAAAAACATCAGAGGAGACAGTGTGTAGATCTGGGAGATGGAGTTCATGGCAGTCTTGCCTTTTGGACAGCCCAGTTACCAGGTAGCTTTGATGAATTGTGCAGCCCAAATCTGGGGAGATAGCGAGATCAGGCTGCAAATTGGGGTGCAAGATTACACTGGCTATGCCTGAGAGCTCATGGCTAGTGATAATTAACACCCAAATGTAGTCCATTATTCATCTAGCTAATGATGATTCTTCCTTGTGAATCACAGAGTTGGAAGGGATCAGTTTGGATCACTTAGTTAAACCTTTGTCCTAAGACAGGATATCCTGTATCTCATGACTCTATTACTGATTGTTTCTAGCTTTTCTGTGAAAAGTTCTAGAGGGTGAGAATCCACAAACCCTGTAATCAACTTCTGCTTTTAAGCTGCTTTTATTGTTGAGACACTTCCCTCCTTCATTCAGTATTTTACTTAAATCCAGGACTTCCCGCTCTGCATTATTTTCTTTTCTTATCAAAACAATGTGTAAAGAAAAAGCTGGGTTTTGCCACTTGCATAAATTATGCAAATCAAGCATATTTACATATTGTCTCTTGGTTTGAATTGTGCAGCATTTACCATGTTGCATAATTTATTTTGTTCTTGACAGAGATTGCCACAAAGGGCTTTCAGAACACAGATAATCCCTGTGGATCCTGAGATTTCACCAGGCATTTGCCCATATATTTTCAGGCATATTTTTGCAGCAGTTAGGACTGGAAACGTTTTGCATCCTGCACTTCACTTATAGTTTTCTGCACTTGCAGAGATTTGTGACATCACGTAGCTGTACCTAAATCTCATTTCCCAGATTTGCTAAGACTGAAGAGTGTTTCTATCCTCTGTGGCTTAAAGGAGTTATCTGGCATGGAAGCTGAATTACAGCCTAAGTGCAGAGCATCCTTGAATATCAGTCCTATCTGCTCTCAGCACATTCAAAAACATGTTGCTCAACTTTAGAGTCAGTGTGGTCTCATAGCATTGGATTTGAGCCTAAGAGATATGTGTGCAATCCCAGCATCAGCCACAGACTTATTGAGCGACGCCATTATTTCTCAATCTTCCCCTCCCATCTGCACAGTTAGACTAATGAGCTAGTCCCTTAGCAAACTGATGTAAGGATGGATATGAGGAAAACAGAAAAGTACTGATTATAATATCCAAGAAGTGAGGGAGGGCATAGTCTTGACAGTATCCAAGTCAAGATAGATTTGGAGCAGGCGGTTATTTTGATCCCGACTTGCATCCTTCCTCACATTGTGAGCATTGCATTTATAGTGCATTCTAATTTGGGGACTGAAAATACTTTCTCTTAAAATGTCCGTTACAATTTTCAGATTCACACCTGCAGAGTTGAATCCAAAGCTCCTGTCAGATTGGCAGAATGCACAACTGAATCTTGAGTGGTGGTTCTTGAATTTTTTTCTGTGGGGAGGGGATTTGTTATTTTGTTTAATGTTTTGTAAATTGGTTAATTTGCTGTTTTTTTAATTAATTATTTTGTAAGATTGACTTGCCTTCTGAATCTCGAAGGGTACAGATAAAGCCATCAGTTTTTAGTTGTGAGCACAAAGTGTTTCAGCTAACAAGTACCCAAATTGTTATTCTTTCACTTAAACTGGGCTTTCAGTAGAGTTAGTCAAATTCTGAATTACTTGTGGAAAACTTTAAGCACCTGGGGGGCTCCAGTTTTAGCCTCAGTGGCCCTTTCCTTTCTCTCTCTCTCTCTCTCTCTCTCATGCACACATACATGAATGTTGTGTGTGCACACACATGCCAGCCACATGAATGACACTATCTCAAATGAATATCGTAGGTGTCTGCAGGGCCAGTACTATCATTAGACCAACTAGGCAACCACCTAGGATGCAGACCTCAGAGGGGTGCAGTACTGACCTTTGAGGGGCACAGTTTTATACAGATAGACTTATGAAAAAAAACACATATATTTCAGTTAGCCTTCCCTAGGATGCAAAATAGCCTGGCACTGGCCCTGGGTGTTCAAATACTGTAATAATATGGTCAGGGCCAATTGCATGGTTCTTTTGCACCCTTCCTGCACCTTCCATCCCAGACCAATGTCAGTCAGCTGAAAAGTCCACATGATGAACTCTGCTGTCATAATGTTGGTATTCATATATATACCTCCACCACATGGAATAGCTCCATGGAGGGGAAGTGGCTCCCATATGGATGACATTTGTAGTTGGCACTAGGTCAAATCCACATATCCCCACTGCTTTCTGGGAGACGTTTATTTTCCAAGATGCTTTGGGACAAGACATTTGTAAAAGTGCCCCAATTGATGTATTTAAGACCTTCCCTGAAGCAGATGCCCTCTACTGAAGTCTCTCCTTGGGTATCTACTCACTTGTGTTTTTTCTTTTCTTTTTCTCTCCTTTATTCAGGTTGTCCCCACAGCCTCCCATCTTCTCCCAACTCTTCCGAGCCAGAAGGCCAGCGTTTGGCTCATAATGGGGCCGTTTCGTCAGAGTTCCTGCACCATGGTGGGGGTGGCAGAATCTTGCTTCTTGTTTGCAATGTAGCTGGGTCAGGGCAGCAGGCTGTGAGGTGAGATCTGCTAGACAGGACCTGTTTTTCTAGAACTGTGTCTTTTCCAAAATAGGCACGTGAGCTGTGTGCATGTGGTGGGAGGGGTGGCACGATAAAGCAGAAGGATATTCTTTGTCTTCAGGTCCTAACTCCAGTGCTTTCTTATAGACTTTGCTAGTCAGGATTTGTCAGCATGCAAGCTTTGGGTCAACCCCCAAACCAAAAACCTATAACTTAAAATGGGGCTCCCAGCTTTGCAGGAATTGGTGACCCATACTTCTTTTTGAGTCCAGGCTTCATGGATTTTAGAGGCCTGCACTGCTGATTGCTCAGTAGAATAAAAGCCAATCAACCAAATTTCGCTTAGGCTAAGAGTGTGGCACTGACCTAACTAATTTTCCAGTGCCTATGCAGCCATGCCAGTGGGACTGTGCTGCATCCCACAATGTTGGGACAGTCGCAGGGGCCTCCTCAAGGAAGGGGAACATTTGTTCCCTTATCTCATGGCTGCATTGTGGCTGCATGGTTAGGACTGGGCAGTTTAGTCTGCATGAAGTCCACCATCTCTTAGTAGAGGGAAGGCACTTCAAGCTTGCAATTTTTTTTACTTGCCTCATCGTCTACATCCCAGTCTTGACTTCTCTGCTAATCGGCAATTCTGAGAAGCTGGAAAAAATCAGAGAGCCAGCAGCTGGGTTTGCTAAGAGAAGTTTTCCTTGTGTCATTTGGCACAACATCTGGACTCCATAATGTTAGTGTTAGGTTTGATGAGACGAGCGCAATGGCAAGTTAATCGTCTTCACTTGGTGACAAAGAGCTTGGAAGAGCAGTTCCGATTCTCCTGCCAGATCAGGCTGTGCAGCTGGTCTGGAACAGCAGCACAGAGCATCCCGAGCCACCCCCACTGCTCTGCTTTGGACCATTTGGCCTGCAGCAATGTTCTGCCCAGCGTGTGTGTCTCTCCTGCCAAAGCCCATTTGTTCCCATGCTGGAGATGGGGAAGCCACACTGAGCTGATGACCATGAGAAACTTGCAGGAGGGTGATTGGATGCAAAAGCACCGTAGACGGGTAATGAATTCACATTGCACATCCCAAATGTCATTAAGTAACACTCTGCATGCTTGCAGTGTCTAATAAACTATCATTTGCTGGGAAACAGCTTGTAACATGCTGAGCTTTATGGATGACAATTTATCTAGCAGTAGTTCCATTTTATGCAGGCAGGCCCAGCTTCTCTCTCTGTCTGCCCCTGCCTCTGGTGCTATTACAGGGGCAAGAACGATACAAGCTGCTCCTAGAAAATGAGTCCTTTCCTAAACCTGAACTTGTCACTCACTTTAAGCCCCATTTCTTCAGCCAGACAGCACAGGGAGTGATAGGGTATGGAGAGAAAAGTGGATTCATCCATCTCAGTAGCTGTGTCCTCATACTGACTGGAGTCAGAGTACAAGACATGTTTGAGAGATGAAGATGATAGAGCATGCAATGCTTTGTTTTGGTCCCTCTGGTTCTGCCTTGTTTTATGCAGCAAAGGGCTGCCCAATGGAGGAAGTGGTTTTATTTTTGAAGGATAAAAGGCTTCCTGACTCCCCTTCCTAAAATTTTGATTCATTCTCTTTGTAGCTCTTGCAAGGAGACCACTTTTGTGAGGTGCGCAAAGCAGACCAAAGAAACTTGGTGTTTCAGTCTGTCAGCCTGGCTTAGAGTTCTGCTGCCACCACCCGCCCCACTGCCAGCCCTGAGCCAAAATCTCATTTAAAAAGCATGAAATCCAGCTGTTCCCATCAAAAGGTATAGGTCCTGCCTCTCCAAACCCTAGGGAAATTATGTTTACCTTGAGAACAAATACAAAGAAACAAAAGAGTTATAGTGCAGAAAATCAAGCAAGCATAAAAACAAAGCAGCCCCCTTTTTTAGTCCTGAAATTGGATTATGGGACCTGGATACATTTACCTTTAGTTGCAATATTAGGAAGAAGACAGTTTTCCTACTAGGAGAACCCTTCTTGAAGAAAAGCCAGCTCCCAAAGTGCAAGTCTTATGGATCCCAAATCTTTCACACAGACTATTAGCCAGCCTAGGCTTTCCCTTAAATAATTACTCTTAGCTTTGAAGTGGAAATAAGGTTTAACATTCCCTGTAGTCAATTTGCATAGTCCCCAAGCACACATGCCCTTAACCCACTTTTTGTTAAACTCCTTTTCTCTCGCTAGTCCATCTTATGCTAGCTAAGCTATTGACTGCAGGATTTGCTCACCCGGGTTTAGGGTAATTAATCAGGGGGAAGTTTCTGAGCAAATATTAATTGGAAATATGAGATTTCCAGATAACAAATGGAAATACGTTTTTCAGAGGTCAAAATGTGCTCAGGGACAGAGACCCTGCAGATATCACCAGGTACACCCTGGATATCAGGTAAATGGATGTATCAAACACATTTGATGGATTGGATGGATTGCTTTTGAAGTGGCTAAACAGGATTTTCTAGCATCTTGGAAAACTGGTTGAGCATGGTGAAGGAGCCCCACACAAAGGGAATTAGGAGAGGAAAGTCTCAAAAGTAATCAAAAAGGCATGTAGTGCATAACTTTATCATAGTACCCTTAACTTCTCATGGGCTACAGTCCTACACGCATTTTCCTGAGAGCAACTCCATTGGACACAGTGGGACTTACTTCTGAGTAGATACTTATAGGAGTGTGCTATTAGTTTACTAATCTGTGAAACTGAGAGATCAGTTGTAGAAATTGTAGTGGGTTTGACTCCTGATTCACCCCTGGGAGTTGGAGGCCTCTGTGGAGCCTTTCCTTGTACCCAGCAACCTGTGATATGGCTGACGGTCTGTGACTAGTGTTCATCCAAAAAGAGGCACTTTCCCTTGTTCCTTTGTCTACATTGTCGCCTGCTAGTTTTGCATCAACCTCCTTGACATCTCCTTAACATGGATAAGTGACAGTGTAGCCAGCGGCAACCACTACACCTCATGACCAGAAAACACAGATACACAAAACACAAACTGCATCACCACTCAGAGGGTATCAGCTAATGGGCAGTGCAGCCAGACAACCTCAGGGCAACTGCTGAGCAGGCTGCATGCACGTGCATTCAAAATGAACTCGTCTGAAAGTTGCAGACTCTTCTCCTGGCCATTCAGTTCCAGTGTGATATCACTAAACATTGGAATGAAACAATATTTTATGGGAAGCAATAAGTGTGTGCGCTTTAATTGAGAGGGAGAACTGGCAGATCTTGGAACATTTGTTTTACATAACTCTAGGTTGTTTGTAGTACAGAAACATTCTGCGGTAAGGCAGAAAGATACCTTTCAAGTGAAAGGTAAGGCAGAAAGATAGCTTCAAGTGAAAGATACCTTTTTGAAGGGTGAGACCATTAGCAGAGTATAGAATCTATAGAACGAGGAGGCAGCTGTTATGTAATAATAAACGTGGCTTGTTTCTCCTACTGCTTCTTAGTGAGCTAATATCCAGAATCATAACTTTAAGCTTTTACATCTTCCCATAAGACTACACTCCACAATGGAGAACAGCAGCTGCACAAAGATCAGTGTGAGGTTTTGAAGCACTACAGTAGTCCCTAGCAACTATTTAGCACAAATCTGTGCAAATGAAGATGAGGGATTCAGGCTGCAATCCGGTACATACTTACCTGGGTATAAGGACTTAATCCTATCCCCTGCTACCCCAAAGTATGCTGTGCTGCTGACAAAGCACAGGCTGGGTTGGATAACTAGATTGCTCAGGAGAGATATGTAAACATCTTTTCACTTATCTCTCTGAAGGCTGTCAGGCTTCCAGTAGGTCTCCTCAGACCTGCATGAGTTCTTTAGCTGGTGTAAGTCTGAGGAGACTTCTGGGGCAGGTCTGGGCTGGAAAGGGGGGTTATGAGCTCAGTGTGTGCAACTGCTGCTGAGATCATCCTACTTTCAGCCCAGCTCAGGACACGCTCTATCCTGTACCCCCCAATCCACCCCCACTGTGGCTAACTGGTGATGATGGGGTATGGAGGTGGTTCAGGGGGGCATTGTTATCCATGCATGGTGTCTAACCATTTGCCCTGGTCATTGCAGCCCACCAAACAGCAGAGCAGTTTTCCTTCCATTGGTCTGAGACTTACACTGACAGATTGCAGGATTCATCACCTTGAACTCCAGATAGGATTAGGCTATAAGACTTGTTGAACCCAGTGAAGGACTTATTTCTGAAAGGGGAAACAAGGGACAACTTTGGGTCAAACTAGATATGGCCCTAAACATCTAAGTGACGCTTCCAGTTTTGGTTGGATTTTAGTAAATAGCATTGCAGACTCACAAAATTGCAAAAAATCACTGTGGGGAGGGGGCAGTAGAGGGATTTTTGTACTTCACCTCTGCCATGGTTCCAGTCCTGCTTGTACTACCCCCCCCCCCACTGCGGTTTTTAATGGGGAAAAAAGTTTCCATTGGCTTTCTACTCTAGCTCTATTTCTATTAAACATAGCACATGGGAGGTTTCAAACTCAACCACAGTGGGGCCAAAGTGCTAAAGCCTGTTTTGCCCCCCCCCCTTAAATGAAACAAATGGAAGATTCACTTGCATGTTTAGGATCATATCTTGTTTGACTCATAAAACACTGGGGGAGGAAAATATCAGTGATGTTTCTATTGGTTTAGGATATTAGAAAGAGTTTTGAAAATGCACCTTCATATAACTAAAGTTGAGAGCTTTGTGGATATACTAAGGAAATTATAATTTTACCAATGTAATGTTCCTGTTTCAGGTTTGTCTATTAAACGGGGCATGTTCTACATTTCAGTTTTCTGCTAAGCACAATAAAACATCATCTGTCTGGAACCTTTGGGATCTAGGTGCTACCAGATTAGCAGATACGCCAGACTATCAGGGTGTGCCACCCTGCCCTTGATGGACCACTGTTGCGATGGGATTGCTACTTACATTTACTGCAAAACTGCTCAAGTGCCTGAGCACCTTCCATAGCCGGTCCTGGTGATGCCATCACCAAGCCAGGTGCGATTGCACCTGCACAGGGGCCAGTGAAGTCATGAATTAACTCCTGAACATCTTTAATGCTGGACTGTCGAGAACACCGGACAACTGAGTGCCAGACAGTTGCAGTTCTACAGTAGCTTAATCGCCCTAGGAAACCCCTCAAGTCCTTTACTTTTGGGTGAAGGAATATACAGAAGCCCAATTTTTGTATTTTTCTGGCAATTGGGGCACCTTTGCACCATGCTTGTACTACATTTCATGCTTTAGCTCATGAAGTAGTACGATTCAGTACCTCCACTGGCATAAGGGTCGTTCTTATAGCCAGGTGAGCAAAGGCTGCCGAAGCCCTGCAAGATTTGCCCCTTATAGCAGGGGGAAAAAAACATTTCTCTTAATATGCAGGATATGTTGTATTTCAGGTTTGGCCCTCCACTGCTGATGCGGGAAGACAGAGCTATGTCATGGGATCAGCTGCAGCAGTGCATCTTGGGCAAAATGCGCTATCTGATGAGGAAGGAGGCCCAAGTACAGGTGAGTCCATCCTGAGCTGCAGGCTGCACTTTTTCTCCTGCTCCTGGCAGTAAGAGGGATACACTGGTTTTTTACAAGAGGTGCTGTGCTCAAAACAGAATGTAAGAAGAAACAGAGTACCAAGAGTCAGTAAATATGCCAGGCATCATATAGGCAGAGGATGAGTGACAGGTGGCAAAGCTATCCCACTTTCTCTTATGAAACATCTCTCCCTTTTCTAAGTCAGGAATCATGGTGTGACAGGGAAGACTGCAGTCACCTGTGGGGCAACTCTGGACCAGAGCTCTGTTAGAAACTTTTGGTCTAGTTCTGCATACACTAAATCCCTCCACAGGAGAAGTCATTAATTTTAAACATTACATTAAGTTTTGTGAGTGTGCATGTTACTTACCTTTCAGATTTGTTCTAAGTGGGTAGCATTTTAATTAAATTGCAGCTTATTAAATCATAATTGGGTGCCACAAGGGACCTAAAATTAAATTCCTGTGCAAAATGAAGATTGATGATCACATCCACTTCCAGGATAGTTGCTTGTAGAAGTTTGGCAGGTCTTGTCTCCCAGCATGACTGACACCATCTGGTGCTCTCGGGAGGGAGATAATTGTGCCTCTCAACCTTTTCTTGCTTCTCTCTTTCTTTCAAACTGAACTTAAGAAAACAAAAAGCTGCATCAATAAGCCGTATTGATTGTATGAAATTAGTTGTGAAAGCATTCTCAGGGTGTTGTTTTTGACAAGGAATTGCACTTCCTCCTAGTGAAATGCTAATCATTGTGAAGGCTATGATGTATATAGAGGGAGGGTCTATATATTGCATGGACTCTTGTGCAATGCATTGTGATTCTTTTGCTAGTATAGGCTGCCCATATAGGCTGGACCAGTCAGTGAATGGCAATCATTTATTTATGAGGGAGGAGGTAAAGTGGGTGTCATTGAAATGGTGGGGAACTGAATTTGGTCATGCTCCTGGTGACTCCTGACACTAGGCTGTCCTCTCACTCTTTTGCTGTGGACTTTGGTAGGACCCTATAAGCACTTTCTGGCCCTTGATTCTGGTTTAGATCCCAGGCACTCACCCTCCCCTCTGGTGTGCTTGGGGCCTCGGGAGAGTAGAGGATGAGCTCAGGCTTAGAGCACTTGCTTGGCACGCTGAATGTTCCACATTCAAATCCCTGACAAATCGTGGGAGAGCTGGGAAGGAGCCCTGCCTGGAGAGCCACTGCCAGTTCGTGTGGACAGAACTGACCTAGATGGGCCAAGAACTTGACTCCATATAATGCAACTCTGTATGCCCATATCAGGCGGAGGTAGCTCCTTTGCACTGGTGATTGTGTGCAGTGTTCCCACTAATCTTCACTCCCAAGTGCACAGGAGCTGCGCGGGTGCCACCCAGGAGTGCTCACCGATGTTGTCAACATCACTGTGGTCTGGAGCATGAAAGAGAGCTGTGCAGGGTTTTTGTTAGAGCTGTACAGCTAGAGCTGTTTTTGTTAAAGGGAACAGTGGTCATGTACCCTGCCTAAGAAGAGACATGCTATACTTGGGCTATTGCTGGTTTTTGTATTAGTTTTTATGACTGGATTATCTGCTACAACTCTGAACAGCACCAGGAGACCAGTAAGTTTCCTTTGTGGGGGGAGCTGGCCCATTGCCAGATTCACTCTGGATCTAAGGGCAGCGAAAGCAGTAGGTGCTCTGTTCATTTAGTATTGATCTCAGTCCAGGGTGCTTAATTTGAGAGTCAGTGCGAGTGGGCACAGATACTCTTCAGTGCATCCCATAAGCTGCCTAAGACATCGCTCCAGGTGTATGTGTTGTAAAAGAGGCCAGGGCTCAAGCCTACAAGGAAACCACCACACTCCTGGCTTGTTAGTCCTATTCATCCCATATGTGCTTGGATTGGCTGTACTTAGCAGTTAGTGTGAAGGCACTCTGCAAATGTTCAAAAGCACTCATTATTATGTCACATATGCTGGAATATAGGCTTCGAGGCTCAGCCCTGGTGTACTGCTGTTCAATTTAAACAGGAGGGGTGGTAAGGAAGAATTCGGAATACAGAGAGGTTATTTCTGAGACACTCTGTTCTTACACTGAGTCCTGTGATGGAACTTCAGGTACCTGCTGTGAGTAAAAGTAGGAGGCAAGGCAATTGTGTCACTTGCTTCTTTCTTCATCAATATCGTTAGGAAGAGCAAGGAGACATATATTGATATTTCGGACTGCATCATTTCCTGTAGATCTGTTCAGTCCATTATTTGAAGACTCGTAATAATGATCCGCTCAGAAGAAAACAACACCCTTCCTTAATGTGCCCTGTCAATGAAGCAGTGTTGTGTTTTTCTGCCAGCTGCCTTGAAACATGTCCTTGTTCTGTTCATATTGTTGCCGTTTCACCTTCCTTCATTCCATGAGTCGGGACCCAGCTACACACGACACTGCAAGTGTTATGAACCCTGATAGGCTTTGTTTTTCGGCAGTTCATAGCAGCCAGATTGAGATCATGAGAGGGAGGGGGGTTTAAGCCTCATACCACAGTCCTGATATGTTCGGTTCACAGTCTGGCCGCAGTGCGACCTGGAAAATGCATACGACTAGTGCTATCCCACTGTAATTCCAAAGATACGAGATGAAATTCACGAGTCATCACTCCCAGTGTTTGGTGATGATCTGGTCTTTAACAGCATGTACCTGCACTGTTTGAAGCAAGTGGGCATTTCAGTGGTGTGCTGCACTTGCTTTCCTCTGCTGCTATAAAGGCGGCAGTAGCAGCTCATCTCGCAAAAGAGTCACGGAGAGTGGTGAGCCAGCAGCGCGGTTTGTCCACAAGGGAGCCATCCCACGGCTGCTTGACATGAAATATTAAGATGGAGCTACCTAGCAAGACCACGTTCCATGCAGGAGGCATTGAGAGCCAAGACATTTCCCCCCGGCTGCAGGCTGGGCAGTGAGGGGAGGTTTGCGATCCATGAAGCCTTAACGAATTGGCGTCATAATATCAGCTCTGAAATGAACTCTCCAACTGCAGCGTCTTGGTCAAGCTGCAAACACTGGAAGGGAATGACTCCCTGCTGACTTCCCTGCCCCTGCTGTCACTTGTCACCTTGAAATGTGATGGCTAACCGCTTACTGGCAGCAAACGTTGGACTGGGGGGCAGGCCATTCTGATAGCATGAAATTCACTGTGTAATACCGTATCAAGCAAGGAATAGGGGGAACCCAGTTATGCCCAACTGAGGTGGAGGCTGGGAAGTGCTTCCTCCTCTTCAGTGGGCATGGGGCTAATATAAGCTTCTGGGTGGTGTGATGTGCTTACCTTGTACATACATACATACATACATACCTCCGAGGGTGTGATGCCACATTTTGCTGGGCAGGCAGGACCTTTTCCTCTCAGCAGCAGCTGGCAAAAGAGGATCCACTCATTGCATCCAGATCTTGGTATTATTTTATTATTTATTGAGCTCTCTATTTAAAATATTTATAGGCAGCTTTTCCTGAGCTACATGCAATAACAATAAAACCATTTAAAGTCACAATTAAACATAAAATATATGGTGAACAATGAATCCACCAGCTATCAAATAAATTAAATCAGTCCATCAAATCTTCCTGCCCAGATCATCCAGCATAAATAAGTTTTGTAGCCCTTCTAAAAAGGCACAAGGACAGCACTCATCCTCACCCCCACAGGGAGATAATTCCAAAGCCTTTGGGCAACTGCAGTAAATGTCCCTAGCAGTGAATGCCTTGACCTTGCATAACAAGGGTGGACAGAGCAGGGCTTGATTGGAGAATCGGAGCTGGCGTGAGGGTCCACGAGGAAAGGCAGCCTCCCGGCTATGTGCCAAGGAGGGCCATGAATTGAGTCCAGACATTCACAAGCAGCCAGTTCAGTTGCTGCAGAACTGGCTGAATGTAGCCTGCCCTCCCCATGTTTACCAGGAGGCAAACAACAGCATTTTGCATGAGAATTTTACTGTAGCTTCAGAATAATTTTCACGGGCATCCCCATGTAGAATGCAGTGAATGCTTGACATGAAAAAGCTGGGTGAGATCCCTCTTCTCCAACAAGGGCTGCAGGCTGAGGGGAGAATGCAGCCTGGAAAAACAAGGTGCTCCTGCCAACCATTGTGACCTGCTTTTCTAGCTACATCCCCAGGTTCCAAGTCTGCTCACATGGGCTGAGCATCACCTCTTCCAAGGCAGGCATAACATTTCCACCCAAGAGTAGTAGGGTTATTTTAATGTTTCACTTAAGAGGCCATGCCTGTACTGCTGGTAAGGTTCCCCCCTTTGTTCTTCCAAATTGCTGAAGTGACCCCATCCTTTCACCACCTGAAATGGGGCAGTGAAATTGCAAAGTAATGAATTTTGTCACGGCTCTGCAAACAATCTTTTGGGAGCAGACCATTATAGCTGGTTCTACCAAAGTGTGACATCCGTATCCACAAGTACCTTGATCAGACCTTGACAAAGGCCTTAGTTCAGTGTCTCTGGTGACTGGATCTCCAGTACCCTGTTCCAATGCAGAATGATAAACTGAGAAACAGTATGGTGTAGGGGTACAGGAGCTGGACTTAGACCTAGAAGATCCAGGTTCAAATCCCTACTCAGCCACGAAGCTTCCTGGGTGACCTTGGGCCAGTCACTATTTCTCAGCCTCACCTACATCACAGGGTTGTTGTGAGGACAAAAGGAGAGAAGGAACTATATACACCACCCTGAGCTCCTTGAAGGAAGGGTGGCATTAAAAATGTGAAAAATAAAGATGTTCTCTAATGTAACTCTGGAGAAAAATGTGAAAATAAGAACCAAGATATTTTCAGATCTTGTGAATCCTATGCCAACTTCATGATTTTCAAGGGCAAACCTGTGATTTTCAACATTTTATGCAAGGAACTTCTGGAGAGTGGCAGGAACCAGCCTCCTATTCCTCTGGCAAATGGCTGTCATTTGTGACTGCCATTCGTGTCCCCCCCCCCCTCCAATTCTGAGGTGGTAAGAGTTGGACATGTTCAGTATCCAGGAAAATGACCAAATAGAAACAGAAAATACAGGTGAAGAACCTGTTGCATTTTTTGTGTCCACTTGATGCAGAACAAGGAAGAATGAGCTTAAGAAACAATGATGAAGTTGAACTAAATTGGAGAACAGTTAAATCTAGGATGGAGTCCTTGATCCTATCAGATGTATCCCATCTCCTCCATTGTAGAAACCCCTCTTTATTCCTCTTCTGTCTTGTCCAGTTGTAGCAGATTGTGAGCCCTCGGACCAGAGATTGTGCAACAATGATGTTCTTGGAAATGCCTACTAGATTGTTTGCACTAATTAAATGCTGGTTAGGGGGTAGTAGATGAGAGAGGTGCTTGGAGCAAGTCTGGCAAGAGAGTGCAGTTGAGTGGGTTACTCATCCTCTTCTTACCCAAGGATACACAGTGCACCCCAGCAGCTATGTATATTTTCTTCTGTTTACATCAAAAGAGAAGCCATCTACTTAAGAAGCTAACAAGCCCCCTTGTAACTTAACACAGCATGTTCTGGGCTCGTGATTCTGAAGAGCTGTTTTCATTAAATTAGGTTTAATTAAAACATGTGGGTATTTAATTAACTTATGGCCCTCATCTGTTTTCATGGCTGCCCAGGGATATTTATAGAAGCTCAGCTCACAGTACCAACTGGCTTCTTGGAGGGAAATAAGTGTTTGCGGGGCTGCCCTGTCACCTCAAGGCTAGAAAGAAGGGCCAGGGCAAGCAGGAGAACTTGGTTGGAAGGAAGGAAAGCAAGAGCATTTAAGAGCATCTGTTAAAGGGAGAAAACAAAAGGCAGGGCTCCGGGCAATCGGCAAGATCAAAATCACAGACTTTGGTTTAAAAAAAAGTCTCTCTGTCTCTTCAATGCTCTGGCCAGGTATTATGATATATTTATTTCTGTTGTCCAGGGAGGAACAGGAACCCAACCAGAAAGTCTTGACTGCGTTTGCTTCTCTGGAGAAGAAGAAAGGGGGGAAACACACACACACTCATATGTGCACATCCTACTTAATGAGAGGTTGACCTCACCAATCCCGGTAGGCCCAATGCCCTGTCCCTGCCTCCAAGGTGGTGTCATGTGGAGTTAATGAGCTGAGACAGTCCTACTCTCTGTAGGGTCTTGTTCTTTCCCCACTGAGGAATGATGAGAAATCAGTCTTCCCAATGAATATCCATTAGTATAGCTTCCACTGACTGAGTCCTGAAGCTGTGCTGTTTACTGGTGTTGGAAAAAGGGGTATTGATCAAACAGAGACATATAAAGGAAGACCCTATTTTGCTCCCCCAAACCCATACTGGTTTGCTGCTAACAAAACAGTACCAAGTTGTCAAAGAAAAATATTTACAGTTTAAAAGCACTTACACCTCTCTGAGAAGTACAGGTACCTGGAACAGGGAATCCTAGAGTTATTCTCTGTGCATGGATGCATGAGATCTCATGGCCTGGTGGACTCCCTGCAGCTGGTCAGAGCTCATGGAGAGACATCTTGTATCTTGGAAGATCAGAAGGAGAAGGGACGAGGAAGGAAGCCAGATAGGGATGCACCACCATAGGTCAAGGGGGACAAGAGTAAAAGGTTTGAAATGGGGAGCCTCTGAGTCATTAGCTTCTTGGAGAATACACTGTCCACTACTGTCCTGCAGGTGGCATTATTTCCAGCAATTGATGAGCATTTGGAAAAATGTGTCCCATGGTTTTCTGGATTCTGAATCCCCTCTCCATGTGGTGAACTTGGCTGGGTGAGAGGGGAGGCTAGGTGCTTGTGTAGGAATCTTCAGGTCTTCTGAGATGCAGCCTGTTTCCCCAGAGTTAAGGAGATGAGACACTCTGCTGTTGATGATGCAGGTCAGTGTGTGGCAGGCATCCATGGCTGTTTCTGATCTCACTATGGGTGCTTGACATGTGTTAGCTGGGTAAAGAGCAATCTGAAGAGCAATCTGGAAGAGCAATCTGATAACTCAAGAAGCAGGACCAAGGACAAGGGGAAAAAACCCTTGGCACTACTCTAAGATTCTCCTTCCATCTGGCATCATGTGCATAGAAATGCTCCAAATTGCAGCGGAGTTTATTAATATATATAAATGGAGTTGACTGTTACATCCTCAGCTCTATGTAGGGTGGGAATTTATGCCCTAATCCTATCCCCTACCAGCCTGCACAGTGCAGCAGTGCCAACTTGACATTTATTTATTTATTTGATTTATATTCCGCCTTTCTCCCCGAAGGGCACCCAAGACTGCACCACATATGCTGCATCCTGTGGTGGGAGGGTGACCAGACAACCTAGGAGAGGGAAATAAAAATATTTTTCGATATCTCCCTGTAAGCCCCTTGGCTACCAATGGGTCTCAGTCCTACACCAGCTTCTTAGCTGGCGTAAGTCAGAAGCCTCAGGAGGTGTTTAGGGCCAGGAGAAGGAGGATAGGATCCCAGTGTGTGTGACTGCCATCGAGATCCACTCCCTCCCCCCCTTGAAACACCCCCACTCATCCTGTACCCTGCCCTGGTCCTCCCCCAAACTACCTTTGAACTGCCCCGCTGCCATCTTACCTACTCAAGTGCAGCCTGGGCAAGCCATTGGTGTGCATGCAGGGCTGCGCCAGTGGTCCCGCAGCACATAGTGGTGCACTTGTGCAGTGCCGGACCAGGACTTGTGGTGGGTCACAAGATCCACTTCTGTAAACCCCAAATTGGATTCTCTTTTGAAATGACACCAACTCTGTTATGCAAAAGCCATTTGAAGAAGATTACGGTGGGCAGGAAGAAGAAAGAGTGTTCCTCTTGTCTGCACTGAGGTGGAGGAGGTATGTTGCCCTTTCCAGCATCAGTCTAAGGGAACAGTGGATGATGATCGGAATGGTGTCAGGGTAATGGATTCATATTTGTCTCCTCATCAGGTCTCATTACATTTTCTGTCAAGAAGACAAGGGAACTGGACACAAAACATAATGAAATCCGGAATGCATTGGCTAATCATACTCTAGGTTTAATGACAAAACAGTTTTACAGCAGGGAAGGGAGGAGTAAATTAGCCAATTTGTATGACAGTTGGGAAATTGCAATTGGCAGGGGGGGTGTGGTAGCGGCAAGGTTGCAGAATGTGGAACAATTTTTGATGGAGCAGGAGTCTAGTGAGACGGTGGTGGTAGTGTGGGATCCATCTGCCTGCACGAACATGTCACATGCTTTGAGTGCATTATCACATCCATACTCTTTATTTTAGATTAATTAATCCACAGTAATGATCAACTTTTAGTTGCATATAAAAAATAAATCCCCACTCCATACCAAAACATGCAGTAAACTAGTAGAAATCATGATTCTGTTGGATTCTGTCTCCTGAACCACATTGACTGAGGGAATAGTTTATCCTTCTTGCACATGCCATTGTGTGATGGTGTGTTGGGAATTGACTTTTATATAGATATAGATAGGAGAGAGAGAGAGAGAGGTACTAAAGAATATGAGTCCAGCTGCACTGTGGAAGAGAGGAAAGCCTCTTCTGCAGAAGTGCAGTCTGGGTATGCAGAGAATATTCTGTGTTTTGAATACAGAGAAGAAGGCATGTTAAACTTGTGAACTGAGCTTTAAAGAGTCTGAGCTGTGAGTAGGTTCAGAAAGGGCTTCAGACCACTTCCTACCTTATTGTTGAGAGGTGCAAATGTACCCTCAGGATTCATACTTGTATTGAAAGGTCCAGGAGGACTATTCTACACATGGCATTTTTCCTGCATGGAGGTAAATAACTGTGTAGAAATAAAAGCATACAAAGCATGTACATTGTCTTGTACAAGAGAAGAGGTACCATGCTCAATAACTAAATGAAGGATCACATAGATCCATTTATCTTGCACCATAGATAAATAACTCAGGGCCCAATCCTATCCAACTTTCCAGTTCCATTGTAGCCACAATGCAGCCGTGTGGTAAGGGAACCCATGTTCCCATACATTGAGAAGGCCCCAGTGACTGCCCCTCCACCACAGGATGCAGCTCACAACCCACTGGCACAACTGCACCAGCACTGGAAAATTGGATAGGATTGGGCCCTCAGTCCCCCAAATCTCTGGTTAAAAGGATGTTGGATAACAAAACTGGGAAAGATTTCAGTGTACCACCTTAGAGAGTTGTTGCCAGTCATTTGATACAATTATGGGCTAGATCAGGGGTGTCAAACATAAGGCCCGGGGGCTGGATGCAGCCCGCGGAAGCTTTTTATACGGTCTTCAGACTTTCAGCTGCTGAGTAGTGCTGAGGTGTTACTGCTGAAAGGGTAGTCCACATAAAAATTGGGTTCTCCCATATCTTGAAATATGATCAAGATTCATATACAGGTGCAACCTATTTATCCACGGATTTTTCAATGTGAATGGGGTGGGGGAACCAAAAGTCACACACACCTTTGCCTCCTTTGCCCTGCACTGGTGTCTCAATCCATTTCCAGGCAGCCCAGATCACTGCAAAAAGGCTCTGCCTCACCCAGGCAGGGAAATAGCCCTGGAGCCCTGGAAGAGGTTCCCCTTGCAAAGGAACAGTAACACTTCTGGAGCCCCTGAACCAGCAAAGAGGCTGAGGAGGGGAAGGGGGGCCTGAAAATCTATGTAGCCAGAACACGTGCAGCAAGGTGGAGCTCAGTCACTCGCTCACTCACACTCACACAAGGGCAGGTGTGGTAGCAACAGACGGGATTGCTTTAAAAAACCCAGGGAGTGTTTGCCAAATTCCCCCCCCCATTGAGATGGTGCAGGCAATCACTGACACAAGCAACCCCCCCCCCATGGTGCAGGCTATCATCAACACAAGCAAGCCTTCCCACCAAGCAAAGCATGAGATATAGCCTACAATCCTCTCCACACTTTCCTGGGAGTAAGCCCCATTGACTACAATGGGGCTTACTTCTGAGTAGAAACGCAAAGGGCTGGACTCTTAAAAGATCAGCATCCTAACTGTGAAAGAAGCCTGGCAGCTAGCAACTGAGGGAGAGCTGAGTATGGAGTGGAGCGGAGGGGAGAGGATTGATAACAGCTGCCTTAGTTTCCTTCTATCCGGAAGTGTCAGGCTGCAGTGTATTTGCGTAACTCTATGGAATTTAGCACAATGTGTTTTTTGTTAATCACACCCAGTCACGGAACAGAACTAGCGCGGATAAATAGGCTCCACCTGTATTTTCTTTTTTGTTATTTGCAGCTAATGGGTTCCTAAGTGAGGAAAAAAGTGTTTATTTTTTGTTATGACCTGTTTAATGACATCACGTCTTGCCTAATGACATCACTTCTGGTCCTCAGCAGGCATCATGAATGCTCTGTGGCCCTCCGTATGAAATGAGTTTGACACCCCGGACTAGATTATTATTTTTATTACTAAGAATATATGCTACGTCAGGGGTGCTCACACTTTTTTGGCTCGAGAGCTACTTTGAAACCCAGCAAGGCCCGGAGATCTACTAGGGGGGGAGGAAGCATCTGACAGACACCCCCTTTGATGTATGGAGCCCCTGCTGGACCAGGTCAGAGAAGGCCCACCAAGTCCAGCTTCCTGTGCCCCACAGTGGCCCACCAGATGCTTCAGGAAGCACACAGGAGTCCTCTCCTCTCTCCCCATCCCACATACTGGGGGCAGCCACAGGTCCCCCCAAGAGGCACATGCCCAGCCTTGCTGCACTACAGGGCTAAAGAGCTATGGAGCCTGAAGAGCAGCTAAAGTGTCAGTTTCAGTGTCAGTTTAGTGTCAGCTAAATATGTCAGTTTCGTCTAGTCACTAGACGAAACTGACATATTAACAGTTTGGAGAGACAGGGCTCAGCGATCTACTCGGCGATCTACTCGGCGATCTACCTATTGAGCACCCCTGTGCTACGTGATTTCAGATGGTAGGAAATTCCACATGTGGGGTGCCGCCACAGCAAAGGCCTTCCTCATGTTTCTACTAACTGAACTTTTACAGTGGCAGCATCCACAGGTAGACCCCCTCCAACAGACCTAAGCAGATGGGTCATCTCATATTGGGGGAAAGCAGTGTTTCAGGTACCCTAGGTCTAAACCATGTAGGGCTTCAGAGGAAATCACCAGTACCTTGAAATGCACCCAGGAATATACTAATAACCAGTGTAGCTGGTTCAGCAGCAGCATGATTGGATAAAACTGCCTGGTCCCGGTCACTACATGTGTGGCCATATTTTTGTACCAGCTGAAGTTTCTGCACATCCAGTTTCCACGAATTCATGCCCATGCGACCCTCCCATGCCCATTAGCTTCATTTTTCTTCTTCTTGTTGGCACCAAGCAAGCATGTTTCTTCCTTTAACAGAACACTATAAGCAGGCAAGCTTATAGAAAGACAAGCAGGCAGGCAACCTGAATGCTAGAGAGACACAGACAGAATATTAACAGGAAGCCGGAAGCCAGAGGAGTGCTGGAGGGATACAGGCAGAACATTAACAGGAAGCTTCCTGTTAACCTTCTGGCTGTGTCTCTCTAGTGTTCAGGCTGTCTGCTTGCTTGTCTTTCTATAAGCTTGCTTGCACAAGTGCCTTCAGAAGCATTTCTGTTATCTTCAGTGTCATTTAGGGCGCAATGCTAATGATGCCCAGGGCCAGTGCAAGTCTCTTGAGCAGGCCTGGGACACAAATGTGCTGTAAAGCACGCTTGCACCACCTCAGATGTCAGCTGGGATGGCGCACGAATGTGCACTGGTCCATGGAGGCCGAATCCAGCCTCTGCACCAATGGAGGTAGGTGAGTTCACACCGGCCAAGCTCAACCATCGCAGGGTCAGGGTGTGTGTGGAGAGGGCAAGGAGGAGGCAGGGAGGATGTGTTTTGGGACAGGGAAAGGCGGGCCGCAGGCGGCCCATGGGCAGGTGGCAGGAGAGCGGGACCAGGACCTTGCAATTATGCCAGATCCTGTCCCCCTTCCTGGATAGTGTGGAGCAACTCTAGGCTGTTTGGATCTGCACCATCCCTTGAGGTGGCGCAGATCCAAGTAGACCCATTGGGGCTGCATCAGCTCTCTGTGAGGTAAGGGGAAGCATTTCCCTTTGCCCTGGGCTGAGCTGCTTGCAGCCTGAAACTCACCCTGGATACTGGGCAGGCCTGCCAACCTTCCTGTTCTAGCGCAAGTTAGGATTGCACTGTTAGTATAATAAAATTTATAACACAACCATTTGTCAATAATCATTATGTAAACATTGCAGAACATCCTTGGTGAGTGTCTACTTTGTTGTGAGCACATGCTAGGAAGCCTCTGGAAGTGCAGCTGAGATATATGAATGCTATAGATGTGAGATTATAGGTTTCTTTGGATCTTTAGACACAGGTATGAACAGAGCATAGTAAGATACTTAGTAAGTATCTGCTGGAGATATGATGATGAGCTCCCTGAAGGATGTATGACAGAGAACAGCCTTAGGGATCTTCCTAAAATGCAGCTGCCTGATTTGTTCTCTCCCACAACTTGATTATCTCATCCAGGACTGGCTTTAACCCAGTTCAAACAATTACTCCCAATGGGACCCTGTGCCTAAGGGCCCCCCATGCTAGGGTTAAAAATTAATATTTTTACTAAAAAATCATTTCACAGTCCCTAAAACAAGTGCTTTTGTAACTATTTACTTTTCAAAGGTAGTGTGCCCATGTTGTTTGTTTACTTGTAGACTTACATGTATGCAGTTTTATATTAAAATGTGCTTAGATCCATTTGGTTCATGAACTCACATGCACTTTCTAAGTGCACATTTTGATTGCTTTCTATTCTACCATAGAGAAATACAGTCTATAATAAAATTTATTTATATTTCCAAGTTTCTACAGACCTTGGCTGTGAACCTGAGGTACCACAAGAAATGTTTCCATTTGAGCACCATAGCTCCTAAGGCTTCATTGTAGCTCCTGGTTTTAAAAGATGACTTCTGCAAAAAGGATACAGGATCCTTGGCTCTTGTATTTTTCAATTTGTCTTTTCAGACTACTGGGAGCCTGTTCCGAGTGCGAGTGGTTGGAAGCTCTGCGCTGTGCAGCTACCTCTCTTCTCAGGACAGCCGGCCTCTCTACCATCCAGCTGTGGACAGGTAAGAGTTGAAACACAGACACTTTTGGAAATGATTGATGGTAGCATGTAAACAAAGAGCAGAGAAGAGGGATGAGGACCATACCCAGAGCCTTCTCTCTCACCTGATTGTGACCTGCTTCCTAAACTGTTCTTTCCTTAACTTTATCTGACGGGCTCCTGCTTACTCCTTCTTAGGCAACAATAAGAGTCTTCTTCTTTGTGAATTGAGGAAATGATCATCCTGATGATTCATGGTTTTTATTTTTCAACTGCCCAGTTTCAGAGTATTAATCTAAGCAGCATAAGCTTTAGTGGCTGCATTTAAAGAAGAGAGAAAAATTCAGGATGTTGAAACCTGACCCCCTCCACCAGTATTAAACCATCCAATACTAGTCAGAATACACCAACCTTAAGTATGCTTCTGGGAGGCTTGAGCTTTGGTGAGCATCAAGAAGCAGGGGTGCCCCAGCTGGGAGGCAGCTAGCAAGGATACATCTTGACTGTAGTGTGATCTCTTCTAACTTGGTGCTGTGATGTCAGTACTAATATGAATCCTGTGCAGCTTCTTCTCCTGTTACATTAGGGAACAAGTTTTAGGTTTGCATGCCTGCTGCCCTGGCCCCAACTCACCATTGGTGGAACATAGTAGCTGAACTAAAAGATCTCACACTCCATTGCACATAGAATCTTCCTGATGGTGTGATCTGCCCTGCTCCCAATCGCACTGTAGATTAGGGTTCCAGGGATGGGAATGACTGCAGGGCTTTGACAGATCTAAGAGGTCATCCTGAATTGAAGGGAGAGGTATACAACCCAATCTTAACCTGTGCTGGAACAGGCAGGCCAAGTGGCCTTCACAGTATCCAGCACAGGTTAGAAGGTGAGTGGAGCGCAACTTGGGATAAGGGGATATTTTTCCCCTTATCCCTTGTAATGCCCCTGCCACTCCCATGCAGCTACTCAGACTGGGCTAGGGTAATCACTGACACAAATCTAAGAGCCTGTGCAAGGCTGCAGGGCCCAGAACTGGGGGCTTAGGATGTGCAGTTGCCATAGTCGATCCCATCCCCTCTTGTGCCTGATCTGCCTCCTGTTCCGCCCTCTCCCACCCAAAACACCCCCTCCTTTCCACCCTCCCACCCCCTCTCCCACCCCCTCTCGGGCCTGATCCGCCTCCTGTTCCACCCTCTCCCACCCAAAACACCCGCTCCTTGCCTCCATTCCACTCTCCCACCCCCTCTCCCACCTCCTCTCGGCCTGATCCGCCTCCCGTCCCACCCTCTCCCACCCAAAAGCACCCCCTCCTCACCTCCGCTCTGCCCTCCCACCATCCTCTCTGGCTTGCCTGGGGTGGTTCAAATGCACCTTGTTCCAGTGGCGTGGGGGCTGGATCTGCCGTCTGTGGGCTGGTGCAGGCCTCCACACCAGCCTAGCTGACTCCAGCCTAGTCATGAGTGTTCTTTACAGCACATTTGCAACACTTCTGGGCCGGTGCAGGGGGCTTGTGCCAGCCTGGTGTGACATTAGGATTGTGCTCATAGTCTCTTCTGTGTGCCTAAGCCTTTTGGGCTTTTAGAGTTCACAGTCAGCATCAGAACAGAGCCTTTCTCCTTCCATCAATCTCTGACCTGTCCTACACACACTCTGCTTGGTATGTACACAGGCCAGCATTTGTCTTTGCTTCTTCCTTGAGTTTTCTGCACTGAAAATGTTATTACCAGGCAGTTATCTGGGCGTTCGCTTCTCTAGCGTACTTTGCAACTGCCTGCATCCACAACTGTGTGAAACCCATGACCAAGGGTGTTATCTTTTCTAGTCGTGAGAAAGGCAGCAGCTTACTTCCTGGATTTGCTGCCTTCTGGCCCAGTTGCTGCCATTCAGGTGGGGTGCAGTGGCTACTCCCTGAGAAAGTGGTTAGGAGGCAGCAATAGCAACAAGCTTCTGCATTGGCTGGCTTGCAGTTCAGCTTGCTCAGTTCAGATGGCACATTGGACAAGGCTGCAACCTAGCTTTGCTGCTTTAGTAATGAATGACCAGACTCGTGGTGCCCCCTCATTAGGCTTATGCAGCTGAGCAGCATGTCAGAAACCCAGCTGAAGGTCATTAGGAAACTTTGTAGAGGCTGCTTAAATTTGACCATCCTGTGCTGGTGACCTTTTGGTTTGATAAGTCAGGAAATCATCACAGAGACACCTTTTTGCAGGTGGACTGTCTGACTCTTGTTCAGGTGATGGAGCTAAATGAACAGCAGAATGCATGGCTTTTTGCAGGGGGGGGCACACTCCCTCCCTCAGCACTGTAGCTGCCATGCACCATGCCTGGGAATCTTTTCACAGCTGTGCTGTCTCTCGTGCAGCATGTACAGCTGGTCGCGCATTGCTGTCAAACAGTCACCAAGGGGCCCATGAATTATTAATACTGTACTGCTGCTAGCTGGATTCTACTCAAAGATAATGTTAGCTCAGATAATGTCCCCGGGAAGCGGGTAGGGAATCAGGTGCTGTCATCGAGCCACAATGCTTGCTAATTGCATTGCTAACTGGCTCAGGGGCCTCTGTGTATGGAGAATCCCCATTGGAAAGTTTGTTTCGGGATAGAGAGAGATATAGCAGATATCACAAACAGAGAGAATACAAGAGGGAAAGAAGCAGAAACCCAATCTAAATATCCTTTCCTGTAGCACCATTGAGATCTCTGGGAGCTACATGTCTCTTTTGATGTGTGAGGAGGAGCCCATCACAAAGAAAGGTGTCTGTTGTAGAAAAGGGCAAGGATAAAAGGCTTATGCTTTTACCAACTTACTTATCCTAACTTGAGCAGTACTAGTGCTCTGGTAGCATGCAGGCCTAGAGAAATGTTTGGCTTGTCCTTCTTAGTCCCAGGGCATAGTCTGAGAGTGACTTTGCTGAAGCTAGGCAGGTCTGAGTCTGATCAAGCCTAGGTGGGGACCATCTAGGAAAACTCTGTATGTGATGCTTTTAGCTCTATAGAAGAAAGGTAGGTAGGTAGGTAGGTTCATACATACATACAACACTTGCCTTGCAGGGTGCTGATGCTTGAAGTAATTGCTGGTTATGTAAACAGGCGTCCTGCATCTGAAGATGCACTCCTGCTTCTGAGTTTATGGCTGCTGTTGGAAAAATCAGGACTCAACAAGAAATCTCTGGAGCCTTGTAATAGGGAGCCCGATGTCTGGTAATAGGCATTAGTGGCAAGATAGTGTTGGTGTGTGTCAGGCATTAAGTCTGGCATTTAGACTGCAGAAAAAGTGGTGGCATGGTTTAAATGTGCAAAGGAGTCCAAAAGCCATAACCCCTAGTCTGAAAATCCTGTCCCTTCATTCAAGGTTTGTTCAGCAGTAGGGAAGAGAATACTTTGCACATGTTGAAAAGCATTCCCTAAAACCTTCCTTACCTCTTTTCAGGGCACTGAGAACTTGTTCAGTGACTGTCTACTTCTGAATTCTAGATGTAGGCAATGGGGAAAGGGGAGGTTGTGTCCTGCATACTCTGCTTTCATAAATAATGTACCTGATAGTTGTTGGAAGTGGGATACTGGACTAGATGGACCCTTTTGCCTATCCAGCAAGACTCTTCCTCTTCTTAGCAGCCTTATAATGGAAGGAGAGCAGGGGCAGGAAGAGTGAAGATCCTTCACTTCTAATGTTGGGAGGGAGGAGCAATGACATCACCAGACAGAGCTCACTTGTTGCTAGTCCTCAGCCACACTCCCCCTTAAGCCTTGGTTCATCCCTTTCTGCTTGCCTTGCTGAGTGATGGGAGTTCTGTTGCGCCGGATGCCTGTGGAGCAGCCAGTCACCAGGAGGGGGCATGACTGAGAGGCAGTGGCATTTTCAAATACAGGAGGGGGCTGTGGCTGCTTCTCTGTTCTGCTGTCTACTGAACCTCTTCCTTTCCTGATCGTTGTTAGGGCATCTGCAGCCTCCTGGGAAGTGGACAAGTGAGCCCAGAGATCTGCTCCTTGTTTCAAGATGTGGCCCAGCTAGCACCTAAGTTGTGGAGAAGGCTATCAGTCAATTTAGGCTTGTTTGGAGCTCTTCCTATGGGAAGTCCCCTCCTGCTTCTGGGGTCCTTGGTTAACTGGTTTTGCCCCAATGCCCATTGTCTTGTTTACTTCAGTCCTCCTATTGGCTGTACCAGTACAGACACTTCAGAGACCGATCCTGTTGACTCCTACTGATAATATGGTGATGGGCTTGTTCAGGACACAGGCCTGGGTCGAACAAGAGAGTGAATCTCTTTCACAAGGTCCTTCCTTGAGGTAAAGCACTCCTGCAGCTCCATGAACTGCAAGACAGTCCATTTGTGAGATCTTGGTGCTGCTCTCCTTTTTTCTCCCCCATGGGCTACCCTATTGCCTCGGTACTTGTCATCATTGTCATGAATACAGTGCCATTAATGTGCCTGAAACTTTAGAGCAGGGGTGCCCAAACCCCGGCCCGCGGCCCACTTGCAGCCCGCTGCGGGTCCCCATCTGGCCCCCAGGGGGTCCCCCCACCTCCAATGGGCACCCAGCCCTCACCCCAGCCCGTGCTGGCCCGCCGTGCGAGCTCCACGCCTTGCTTTCCCTCGCAGCCGCTGAGCTCAGTGGCAGTGAAGGAAAGACGAGCCCAGCCGGCGTGCAGGGCCTTTTATAGTGGGATGGTAATGTGAGACTTGCAGGTCTTTCGTTATTTCCCACTATAAAAGACCCTGCGCGCTTGCCTGCTAGTCTCTTCTTCCTTGCCCATGGGCTGGGCTGGGCTGGGATCCGCTCTGTTTGGCTCAGCTCCCCTCCCCTCCCCTCTCCTCCTGCAAGCTGAGCCAGGGGCGGGAGAGAGAGAGAGATCATGAGGGAGGGGAGCCCAGCCCAACTCACAGCGTGTCTCCCTCCTGAGTGAGGGAGGGCTGGTTGGCTGGCCAGGCAGGCAGGCAGGCAGCAGCAGCAGCAGCACATGGGCAAGCAGGCAGGCAGCCCAGGCAAACAAAGGAGGGAAGGAGGGAGGGCGAGGGGGCAGGTGAGCAGGCAGGTATATGTGTGTGAAAGTGTGGAAGATCCCCCCCCCTCCATTTGTGTGTGTGTGAATGGGATCATAAACTGGCATGAAGATCCCCCCTTATTAGGGTGAATGGAATCATAAACTGGATTGAATTCGTTCATTCATTTTCTGTCTCTAATATATTCAGTTATGTAAATTTATTCAAATTTTAAATGTAAATTAATTCTTTTTTTTTTTTCTGGCCCCCGACACAGTGTCAGAGAGATGTTGTGGCCCTCCTGCCAAAAACTTTGAACACCCCTGCTTTAGAGAGTAAAAAGGGGGGGAAGAGAGAGTAAAAAGGGAACAGGTCTCTGCCACAGGTTGCTTACACTTTAAAATTCAGCATAAGAAGGAGGCTTCAGAGGGAAAGGAGGAAGAATGAGGCAAGGGTAGGAGAAGGAAGAATCTGCATTCAGTTCAGTAACAAGTGCTGAGACTTAGGGTGCAATCCTAACCCCTTATGTCAGAGCTGTCCAACACTGGCATAGCAGTGCCAATGGGACATGTGCTGCATCCTGCAGTTGGGTGTCACTCACGGAGGCCTCCTCAAAGCAAGGGAATGTTTGTTCCCTTACCTCAGAGCTGCATTGCTGGAAAGCACTGACATAAGGGTTTAGGATTGCACCCTTAGAGTCTCATCATCTAGAAAAAGGGGGGTAATAGATGGGGCACTCACTTGTTTTCCATCTTCCTGGTTTCTCTGTGTAGTGAGTCCCAGTGTAAGATTTCTTAACAGGGAAGACAAATTGCAGCTTCTGTGGGATGATCCTGCCCCCTGCTGGTTACAGTAGGGACCTCTGGCTTAATTGTGCAGCAAAGACTCTGTGTTGTAATGGCTATTGGATGCTGGCAATGGAGCTACCCTCTGACCCTTTGGCTCAGGTGCAACTTGGTTTGAGAGTGAAAGCTGCCTTCTAGTTTGCTGACTTCTCCTGGGTTATTCCACACTCAGCCTGACACTTGAACATATTATGCCTTGTTCTAAATATATATATTTTTTAAAAGATCCAAAAGACATATTTTCATATACTGGTAAAGGGTTTACACTGCTAAGATGCCTGTAAGAAGTTGCTGTAGCTTCCCTTTTTGTAAGGAAAAGGAGTATGTAGCATGTTCCAATATTACATATTCTGCTTTATTAAATCATTTTTGTTGGTTTAAAATAATTGTGTAATGGTCTTCCCATATTTGAGATCACTCGCATTTTAAAGGATCAGTAAATATTTTCTTCAAGCATTTCACAAGGATGACCATAGCAAGCAACGGCGCACACAGCTTGGAGCAGAATATAAGCACAGATGGTTCTCCAAGGTCAGCTGTTATGCTGTGTGGAACAGGAACAGGAGGAAGGGGAAGACCTCATAAAATAAGTGGACTTCTTTAGAATAATGGACACTTGGTGTAGATGAGCACAGAAAGGGCAACGTATGCTGTTCCATTGCCTGTACAGCTGTTTGCTTGACCCTCTGGTAAAGGTCATGCATGAGTAAGGAATGGTGGCTTATGTTTTATGGACAGTGATCAGACCGCATGCCCCTAAGCCAAGGGGACTTGTGCTTTTAAATCAAGCTTCTTTGGGGAAGTTGCCTTCTGAGGAAGGATCCTAGGAGTCCCCATCTGCATTATATTAACAACCAGAACCTCATTCTGTGACTTGAAACGGGCAAGCTGAGGCATGGCCCCAGGTGTTGTGTTGTCCTCACCACCAGTAATTAATGGCTTCTTCTTCAACACTCTTCCTGCAGAGCACTACAGTTTGGTGGGCCTGGTGGTCCCACCCATGTGAAGCTAGTGATTGAGTGGGATGTGAACACCAAAGAAAGGTGAGTGTGTGTGTGTGACAAAGAAATTGCATGGCAAGAAAGCAGACCATGGGGGAATCTCCCTGAGTTCCTACTGGGGGAACAGGCGTGACCCTCCCGCAAAAGAGCTTTTGGTGCAATTTCCCCCTCCCCAAATAGTAATTAAATTTAAAATGCTTTGAGCCAACAGTGCAGGTGGCATGTTCTGTTTTCCACATTAGTACTTCACTAGACTGGGTAGGCCAGGACATGGTAGAGATTTGACACACTTTTCCAAATGCTTTGCTTGCTCATTCCCTGTCTGTAGAGCTTTTCAGCTCCAATTGCCATTTTCCTTGAGCACTGCCCATGCACCTACATTTGGACTGAGTTTTCATTTAGCACGCCTGTGGCTGGCCCAAAGTCACCCAGCTTCATGGCTGAGCAGGGTTTTGACCCATCATCTGGATCTTCCAGGTCTAAGCCCAGCACCAGAACCCTGGCTTTATCTTTTGCATTACCTGAGGCCTCAGTCCTTGGACAGGCATCTGTGTTGCTGGTTCCTGCTTGCATGTTTGGTATTAGAGCTTAATGACATCTGTACAGTCCTTGGTCAGCTGCCGAAGGGCCAAATCCTTTCCAGTTTTCCAGCACTGGTGCAGCCATGCCATGCACTGCATCCTGCAGTAGGGTGGTAGTCACGGAGGCCTCCTCTGGGTAAGGAAATGCTTGTTCCCTTTCCTCAGGGCTGCGTTATGACTGCACCAGCACTGGAAAGTTGGATAGGATTGGGCCCTAAGGCTGTTACGAATTAATGCAGTTCTGGCTGGGGATCATAAACTGCTAGCTCAGGTTCATCCATCTGCCTTGTGTGAAACCAAGTGCCTGTCCATCTCAGGATGTCCCACTAGGAATGGGGCACTGCTGAGCTGCTCATCTCTGTGTTTTTGCAGCTTGTTTGGCAACATCCAGGAGGAAGTGGTTGAGGATGATGAAAGCGTGCGGCTGAAGCAGCAGCTCCATCAGCAGCAGCATAGCTGCACCCTAGATGAATGTTTCCAACTCTACACGAAGGAGGAGCAGGTATCCCTCAACCACTTTGTCGTGATGAAGAAGTCTAGAGTAGGGGCTGGTGGATTACAAGGCAGCTTACTTTCTGAGTAGGCATGGAAGTGCCCACCTAGTTGTCCCAGATATTCTGCTCTGAGGTTTCTGTTCAGCATAGCAAATAGGGGTTCTGGAAGAGGTGGGCATGGACAGCTCATTCAAGGGGCTACTGAGTCTGCTGTTTTGTCTAAACCAGGGGCGTCCAAAGTTTTTGGCAGGAGGGCCACATCGTCTCTCTGACACTGTGTTGGGGGAAAAATAATTAATTTACATTTAAAAATTTGAATACATTTACATAAGTTTACATAAATGAATATATTATAGATGAACTTATATTAATGAATGCAGGTCTTGCAATAGCTCAAGACCTATAAGAGGCCTTGCACAAAGCAAGGCTGGCCTTTCCTTTGCTGCCGCTACTGCATCACAGACGTGAAACAACAAGCAGTGGAGGGAGCCCTCATCCCACAACTCACGCGAGAGGTCAAACAGTCGCCCTCACGCTGAGAGGAGTTGCATCGGGCCAGTGTGGGCTCCAACAAATCTCCGGAGGGCCAGAGGCTCATTAGAGACTGGGGGCTCCCTGAGGGCCGCATTGAGAGGCCTCGAGGGCCACAAGTGGCCCCAGGGCCGGGGTTTGGGCACCCCTGGTCTAAACCATACTAACCTATTGGTGGCTCTGCTGTCTCCTCCTCTGCAGCTGGCCCCTGACGATGCCTGGCGCTGCCCCCACTGTCAGGTACTTCAACAGGGTACTGTGAAGCTGAGCCTGTGGACATTGCCTGACATCCTTGTCATCCACTTGAAGCGCTTCCGACAGGTGGGCGAACAGCGCCACAAGCTTTCTACTTTAGTGCACTTCCCCCTGCGAGGGCTGGACATGGCTCCCCATGTGGCCAAGCGGAGCCGTGGCAGCAAGTGGGGCCCATGGAAACAGCCCACGCCAGAAGGCAGCCAGTGTTGCTTCCTCTATGACCTGTACGCCGTCTGCAATCATCATGGCAGCATGCAGGGTGGGCATTATACAGGTGAGTGTGCCTTTGGGTGGGTGGGCACTGCAAGAGTAAACCTTTTTTCACATTTTTATACTGCGCTTTCTTCAGGGAGCTCAGGATGGTGTACCTAGTCCTCACAACAACCCTGCGAGCTTCATGGCTGAACTTGGGTGTTCCAGGTCCAGCTCCCAAACCACTCAGTCATCCTGCCTCTCAACCTGGGCACGTGCTGCTGGAGGGGTGCATTTGTCCCAGACTAGAATGAGCACCGCATCCTCATGGGCTGTGACAAGTAACTCACCCTAGAATGAGAGGACTTGAATTGGGAACATTTACATGAATATAGGTGCTTCTTTGGCATATTTTACTCTGCTTATGAACTTAGGAAGCTGCCTTATCCCAAGTCAGACTCTTGGGTCATTTATACCATCTAAACCATGTAGCAGTGTCTCTCTCAGGTGTTAGGTAAGGTTTGGACTTTTTACATCACAGCTCTATGACTCTTTCTTCTACAAATGATGGCAGTAGATCAGAGAGCCAAGGCTTTGCCCAGAGCCCTAACACCCTGCCTTCTCCCTACTAGAAGCTCTTCCCAGCCATTCTCCTGCTTTTGAGGTTTCATTGAGTGCTGCCCACAAATCGTCAAAGTCGTGTTCAAGCTGAAAAAGGTCAAAATTTGCTTTAAAACACAGATCTTTGGGACACAGAATGCTGAGCCCAATGCCAAGTGTGTTTGTGTGGGACAGTCACAAGTGTGTGGAATTCACACAGCCCTTCAAGCAGGAGATCAGTAAGAACTTTGGTTGCAGTCACAGAAACAAATGTATACCTTCTGACCTAACCTGGCCCAACCCCTTAGTGGAAAATTACGCTGCTTCCCTATGAAACCCTGACCCTCTGCAGTGGTGCTCCAATAGGAACCAGGTACATGTGATTGGAGCCAGACCGTAGTTTGAATCCAAAGTTCTGCTAGGGTATACCTGGTACAATGTTTGACCTCTTTCTTTTGAGAGGCTGCTCCCCAGGCTATATCACAAACTTGCTTTCGAAACTGAAGGGAGCTCAGCCCCACCTGTTAGCATTCCCTCCATTCTCCAATCTCTGATTAACTTAGGCCCACTCTCTCCTCAGCCTACTGCCGTAATGCCTTGGATGGTCACTGGTACAGCTATGATGACAGCACCGTGGAATCAGTCCTGGAGGATGACATTAGCACACGTAGCGCCTACATCCTCTTCTACCAGAGACGCAGTGTGACTCCAAGCTGGTCTGGGGGGAACTCTGTTAGAGGTTGGTGGGGGAGACATCCTTTGCCTATAGTGTGGCCTTCCTGTTTATTATTTTTCTGGACATAGAATTGCATGACACTGACATGTGCCCAGGAATTCTAAACAGACATTGGGGTGGATTTTAACTTGAAAGAGCCTCTCCACTGTGATTCCGACCAGTCATGGTATGGTACCATATAACTAATAAAATTTGACTGGGTGACAAATATTGTGGATAAATAAAGCCCTCTGCTGCCCTCACTCTGAATGAGAAGAGGAAAGATGCAATGCATCCTTGTTGCCCAGGCAACCAGGCCGACCCTCTCTGTCTGCATTGCACTGATGGCTTCAGAACCTGCAAGTGTTGCATGGCTAGACTTTTGCCCTGATTCAGTTCTGGTTGTGCACATGACCACTTGGAATAGGTGGGATGTGTTCAGATGCACATCCCATTAAAAGTAATGTGGTACAGAAGGATAGTTCGGACTTGAGGTTTTCCGCCGAGTGTGCTTTTCATTAGCTGGGTGGTGCATTATTTTCCATGGGGTGTTCATTTGTATTCATGTCCAAATGTGCACTCCCATCCAATTAGTTAAGTACACCCAGCTAGATCAGGATATGGGAGCATCTGTGTAGTTGTCTCAGCAACTAGGGAGTCTTCCCTCCCCCAACAACCAACCACTTACACAAGTCTTTTTGTACCGTTTTGCAAAGGGGTATGAAAATAATCAAACAGAAGGGCACATTTCACAGGGGGAAAACTTGTTCACAAAACGTTCATATACATTGGGGTTACCAGGCATTTGGGGAACATTTCTGCTATGCATTCTGGGGTGATGCAGGGCCAAGAGACGGGGAGGAGCCTCTACACAACCCAAAAATTGCTTCTGGGAGCACCTTAGACTGCCCTGCAGCCCTCCAGTCTGATGTGCTAAGGGAAGCTTTTTTTTGCTTTTTAAAAACTTGTTCAACCATTTTTAAAGGGGACTTTTTTTAGCGACAACGCAGATGGCAATGGCCATTTGTGTTATGTCAAATCTGCAGGTTCTGAATCTGTAGATCGAAAGGGTGTATTGTATTCAGGTTTCAAAACTGTTTTGACATTAATTGGGTGGTTGAACCAGTACCTTATTTAGTGTGCATATATCCACATGACCCAGGAGTGAATATGCTCACCTGGCTCAGAATCATGCCCACTCCACCCCCTCCAGTGTGGTTACAGTCTCTCTGAGAGAAGGCTCTTCCAAGGCTTGTATTCTGTGGCTTTCCTTTGCAGGTTCCACCAGCTCTTCTGCCTCTGGACACTGGCTGGCACAGCTCAGGGGAAGCAATGCACGAGAGAGCCTGGTATCCCGGAGTTCTGCCACATACCCAACTCTGCCAAAAATGCCTGCCTCACCTTCCCTCACCAGTGCCAGCAGCAGCCAGGAAAAAGGTGCCTGCTCTTCCCTATTCTGATTGCTACACACAACCTTTCTAGTACAAAGCCTCTCCAGTCCATCTGTGTGGCCATTGTCTAACCAACTGGCAAAGGGCAATGCAAGACTCATAGAAGTCTGCACAGCCCCTTCTGATGCATGGTTGTCAGTGAGAGACACTGTGCTTGGGTACCAGATCAACAGTTCTGCTTTGCCCGCAAGAGCTTAGGATTCAACCAGACAGGTGCAGCTTAAGCAAGAATTTGGGTCCAGTTTTCCTAGCTCACTGTCTGACACAGTGAGCCCTTCACTGGGCCTTATTACTAGAGGTATTTATTTCTGGTGAGTAAGATAGGTCTGGTCTAGATGGTAGAGCCTCCATTAGCCCGAAGATAACATCAGAAGGTCGCTAGTTTGAGGACACTGGCAGCTCCCTGAACGGCTGACAAAGGCGAGACCTTGAAGCAGCTGACAAGCCAAGCTGAGTGATTCTACCTGCTCTTGGTGTGAGCAAGAAGCGTCTTGGCTGCCCTCCATGTGAGAGATGGAGCTGATTGTCAGCCTGCGTGGGGGAACTGGAGGCCAGAAGTGAGACCAAACCAGGAAGATCCATTCTGAAATGTGGTTGGTTCTTGAAAGAGAGAGCCTCTATGATTGTAAAAATCCCCTTGAGGGATTTAGAAATGCCTGCCTATGTAAACCACCTTGTATAAAGTCAGAGGAGTAATCCAATGACCAGAAAGGCGGTATATAAATACCTAGTTGTTGTTGTTGTTGTTACAGTCTAAGCCTTACTACACACAGTGGGCTTACTTTGGAGTAAAGTAAATCCTATCTGGTGTGCTCCTTGGGGCATTTGGTGGGCCACTGTGAGATAGAGGAAGCTGGACTACATGGGCCTATGACCTGATCCAGTGGGGCTGTTCTTATGTTCTTAAATAACATTGTTTTCAAACACCTCTACCTTTTGCACACACTGTCAGGGGGAAATGTTCCTCAGGCATTTTGAAACCCAATTTAATTCTGTGTTTGACTTTTCCATTGGCACAGCTTGGGTCTGTGCAGTTGGCCAAACAAGTATTCGCATTCCCATGTTGGAGTGTATTTGAATCTACCAACTTTCTGGGCATCACTGGATCTCCTGCCAATCACCTTTGCTTTCTCTTCTAGGTGGCTTTGAGTCGCGGCCCCTGGTGCGGGGTGTCCAGGGCCGAAGTGTCAGTATGAAAACATCCCCCAATAAGGCCAAATTTGGAGTTCCCAAGCCCTTGCCTCTGCGTTGGTCCTTCAATGCCAAAGAGTGGCCAGCAGAGCCCTCTGGGGAGCTAGTAGAGTACCTGGAGTCTGGTCGCCGACCTCGGTTCACGAACGAATCCATTGTCCCTCTCATGACCAAAGAAGGGGAGGACAGTGGGCCACTGTTCACCAAAGCCAAGGTGAATCCTGTGCTGCTGGGTACAGGCACCACTGAGAACACAGGCAAAGTGCCCACCGCTACGGAAAACATGAGCACCCTGAAGAGGGCAGGGAAGCCAAAGGAGGATGCAGGCGAACAGCCACGGACCCCCAAGAAACTGGTGCTTTCTCTCAGGACGGTACCTTCCATAAAAGATGAAGAACCCAAGAGTAGAGCAAATGCCAATGGGACCTTGCGCTCTGGGACAAGCCTGCCCCCATCCAAGGGCAGAGGGGTCCAAGACCAAAAGGTCACACCCTGTGTTGGGGAGAGGGAGCCTGAAGGGGAGCGGCAGCCAGAGGGGAAGCTGGCTGTCTTCAGGCCTAGCTTCCTGCGAAGGGACCCCAAGCGGCACAGTGAGTCTGACAGACATGGTGGCCTGGCACAGGCCATGGGCTCTTCTCGGGCATCCCTTTCCAGCGGGACATTGAGTTCGCTTACTGGGGCCAGGGCAAACAGTGCTCTGGGCTGCAGCTCCACAGAGGGGCTGCCAAATGGGCGAATCTGCCATTCAGAGTTGGACATCAAACGTGCTCAGAGCTCCTGCAGCAGCAAGGGGAGGAGTGACTGGCTGCTGAGCAGGTCAGCCTCTCTCTGCAAGGCAAACACCAGCATCTCCTTGCAGGGCTGCACACCACCGCTCACTCTTGAGAGGGCGTCCTGTGGCACCCTCCAGCGGGCAAGGTATCACACAGCTTCCCTGGGCAGGAGAATAGCAGTCCCAGAGTCCAGTTTCTGAACTTGGCTGTGAATCTAGCTGCAAGTACTGAAAGAGTGCCAGCCGTGATGCTCGTTGGGTCTTGGGCTAAGGACTGTTGATTTCTGAAACACTGGAATGGTGCTTGCTTTACAAGGGAATTTCATTCCTTTCAGCCAAGAAATACCATAGCTAAGGGATGTTGCACATGACACTGTTGCCTTGCCCAAGAAACAAAGATGAAAAACAGACCTTGTGGACCACGGAGTTATAATGCAAAAGTGATCAGATGGGGAAACTTAAAGTATTTATTCTACACCCAGATAGAGCTTTATTGATGCTAATGAGAGAATGTACTGTTTTTGATGGTGGCTGTTTTGGTGCCAGGTTTTAGGGCGAGGCATAATAGGAGGGGAGAATCTACGCATTGCTCTATGCAATAATCTTGACTTTTCTATTTTCTGCAGACCTTTGAGTTTTAAAGATCTATTTGTTATTAAAAATGTCTCAAAGGAGTGGTGCGCCTCAGTGGTTTGGGGAACTGAGCATGGAAACGGGTATGGCAGGTGAGGAGTTGTCTCTGTAGGGATATATTCCAAGCAGGGATGGGGTAATTTAGCTTGTTGGTTTAGTTATTGAACTGAAAGCCCATTTTTATTTAGAATCACAAAACAACCTCCAAAGAGCAAATGAAGCAATATCCAGTTACAAGGAAAACAATGCCAAATACACACCAATAACTTCGTCTCAGTGGCAAAGAGGGAATAACCACCACCACATCAGTTTTGGAAGCTTCCTGCAACAGAAAAGTCTTCAACTTCAGTTTAGAACAAGGGACAGAGAGAGCAAGTCTGACCACCTTGGGGAGGGAGTTATATAAGTGTGGCTCCACCATAGTGAAGGCTCTGTCTCTAGTAGCTGCCAATTGAGGGCCCACTCCTGTCCAACTTTCTAGCACCGAAGCAGCCACAGTGCAACCCCAAGGTAAGGGAACAAATGTTCCCATACCTTGAGGAGGCCTCTGAGACTGCCTCCCCAACACTGGAAGCAGTGCATACCCCATTGGTACAGTAGCACCAGCACTGGAAAATTGGATAGGTTTGGGCCCTGAGTCTCCACCCAGAGAGACCAGGGAAGCAGAGCTGTCGTTGTTCATCTAAAAGTCAGGGCAGGCTCACACAGGAACAGGCACTCCTTAGAGTTACCTGGTCGGAGGCCATTTAGGGATTGTATAGTGCTAAGGCTTGCACTATAAATGTCTTCGGTACTGTTAAGCTGGAAATTAATATTGCAACACTCCCCTGGAAGCCAATAATTTTAAAAGCCACAGGACGAAAAGGACTCTGGGAGCATCACTGCTTTCTTTCTGAAGCACCAGCTTACACGCTAGCAGTGATTAAAACTAGATACTCATTTGCATATGATACTCTTGTTGGTACCTATGGATGCTGGACTAGTGAACACCTCACAGGATGCTCAGCCTGTGGCTACATCTCATACAGATACCTTCTCCTAAGCAACCAGTTTACTATACTTCTGTAAACTTCCCAAGGACTGCCTTGCAAAGCTTCTGTGTCTTATTTCTTTATGGAGCTGTTTTCTGACCCACCAGGGCCAACATGCTGCCTAGATCAGGTTATGGTCTTACATTTCACTCAGGGGAGGCAATGGAGAGGTGGGGAGACAGGATGCGTATGTTTGTTTCAGGTACTCTGGTGGTGTAATCTGTTGAAATCAGTGGGTCTGTTAGGCCATTTCTGCCCAACATTGCATATATACAACAGGGACTAAATGTGTACACCTTTGGGCCAGGCAGAAATGGGTTAAGGAAGCTGGAGACTGACCAAAGGGAATAGTGCCTGGTGGTTAGTATTCAGTGCTCCCCTGTCTGCTCTCTGCTTCACAGGTTTACTGGATCAGTGGTTGAAGGGGGGGGGGGGAATTGATAGGTAGCCACTGCTACCATCCCAGGCTGAGGAAACCAGGTGGGGATGTATCTGGAGAAAAACCTTGGGAGGACACAAGCCAGGGGCTCTTGTTTAAAACCTGTGAGTGCTACAATAATTTTATTGAAAACTCCGAAGAAGAAGGAATTAAAGAAAATGGGGGGAAAAGAGTAGAAAAATTATAACAAGCAAGCTCCTGCGAAATGCCTTCACTTGGTTGGATGGACATGAAGAGAATTAACAAAATTGAATGCGGTAACTAGTAATTCCCAGCACAAGGAGCAAGACAGTTACATGAGAGCAACAGTACAGTGGTGGCATTTGCAGGCTGGCTTGGAATGGGAGCAGCAAACAAAACAAAAATAATTCCCTAAACATATCTATCTAGCAACACAGTCCCAACTGTTAGCTACTTACATTGTCCCAGGAATCTTTGCCTTCAGCACATGCTGGGAAGTAAGTGGATGTGCTTTCCATAAACCAAGAACTGATTCCAAGGGCAACCTGACTAAAGATGCCCAGGCTGCCTTGTGCTTGTCTTTAAGAAACATGGTCTTGGAAACGCCAGGGGGTTACATGATTGGAGGTGGGAAACTACGCCGCCGCCACCACCACCACCCATTTACCTAGACAGGGTTAGCTAGGAGCTATTGTCTTTGGCTGGTCCCAAGCATGGAGAAGATCAATCCATGTCTTGCAGCTGTGGCTTTGGGGAATGATGTTTCAAACAAAGAACCTCAGAGAAGGGGAGTACATGTTACTCTAGGATGCTGGATCCTGGATCTAGGATGCCAGGTAGATTCTTGGGAAGCCTTCAGCATCCCAAAGTCATGTTCAAAAATGGGGGGGGGGGAACACACGACTGATCACTGGGGCTTAATCCCAAGTACATCTGCATCTTGCATCCTGAGGCTTTGGTTCTGGCTTAGGCCAAAACAAAACAGTTTGGTGTGAAACAAACATGATGCAGGAGATCTGTGATTGGATCTCCCAAATTAAAAAAGGACACAAAATCCTTCAAATCAGCTGCTGAGGGCTTCAGTTTTGTTCAGTGCAGAGGCAGAAGAGGAAGTGGAAACCATTGAATTGGCAGTAAGACACTCGTCAGTGAATCTGGGGAGTGCGGGTTCAACAGAGTGCCAAGGACAAATGCCAGGTAAGGAGTTGTGTTGGCCAAGGGTGTCAGGCTGGCCGAGGTAAGCAGCGTGCTCCAGCAGACTGCCCTTGTGCTATCAGTGCCAGCAATGCTGTTTGCAGAATCCAATACCTCATGCTGGCCTAGGATATTTTTGAATAGTACCCTTATTCCACTGTAGCAATATGGTGTCGTTCTGCAGCCATGTTGGAAGCTTCTGCATGGAGCTGTTCAGCCAGAGTGGCTGCTTTATTCCTTGTGCATTCTGGTTTGTGCAGTTCTGTCTAAACTCTGCAGCTGTGTTGGTAGCCCAGCTGCATACCGCACTCCACTTTCACAGACTTCCAGGGAAAGGGGGTGGCCCCAGCCCCATTAGCCTACTGACACAAGCCAGTCAGGCATTCCCTTCCCAGGCTTCTGCAGGGTGAGCTTGGTTGGTGGTGGTGGTGGGGGTGGCGGCACAAGTAATCTCCCACTCCCTGGGGGCTCTTTTGTTAAGCCATTGCCTAGCAACCGCTGCAGGAGTGAGCAAGCCATGGCGTCCTCCCCGGCCCACAGCTTTTTATACGAGGCAGATGACTTCACCTTTGAAGAGAGGAGTTCATTGTATGACCTGCAGCTGGAGAGACTGAGACAGAACGGGAAGGTTTGTGCTGGGGTGAGTGGGAGAGAGACTTTCAGGGGCCCCAAATGCATCTTGGACTTCTGCTCCATGCACGCTAGCCTCCCTTGGGCTTAGCATTGAAGGGGTCCTCAGATCCCTCTTTGCACTTGTAAGAGGTGTGGATGTGAATCACCACAAGGTTGCTTTCAATGAGCAAAGGAATTCAGACAAACACTGTCATTAATTCAGAACTGGACTTCAAGCATCTCTTGTTGTTGTGTTGCATGGACCCATTCCATCTTTGACCTGTCTTATCCATCACTTCACCTGTTCTGTCTTGACATGGAGAGGCAATGGAGCCAGCCCAGTGACTGCAGGCTCCAGATTTTGCCTCTGTGCCCTGGAACCACACTCCACTCCAGCTGTAACTTAAGAGTTCTATCTTACACATTTCTACTTGGAAGTAAGTCCTATTCGGCTCAATGTGACTTACTCCCATATAAACATGTTTAGGATTGCAACCTGACAGCACAATCCTATACATGGAGGCTAGACTAGACTCAGCAAATCCAAGGAAGGTAGATTTCCCAAAATAGGGATTGTGACTGATCAGACTAAATGTTCCAAACATGCTCAGGTCAACACAGAGAAGCATTTCAGCACCAGTAATCTGATGCTAACAAACAACAGAGAATCACACTGTTAACTTCAGACTAGCATTGTCAATGGGCTCTGCTCTGGGTCTCAGAATTGCAGCTACCAAAAACTTGTAGAGCAGGTTCCAGTCCTCCCCACACCCTCTGGGTTTATACTCCTGTCACTTTTTCCTCTTAAAAACCCCTGAGTGTGCAATTGCAGTTGTTGAGCATAAGGACAGGAGCAGAAGTTCAACTCTTGTTGATATTTGTGTCCATGGAGAGTATGCCATTAGCTGTCCTACATATTCTCTGAACCTTGCATTTTCTCTCCCTCTCTTTCACTTTCTGCAATTTTTTTTGAGAAGAAAACAGAAGCAAAATAAGGAAGTGATGATGGGGTGTGTGGGAGGGGAGAATCCAGTGTGAGGATTGGGCTGATGGGGATACTGAGGCAGAGAAGGCTGAAGGGGAAGAAAGTTTTAGCAAATAACTGAGCTCCATTGATCCCCAATATCTCAAAGGATAGATGGATCCCAAGTAGTTCAGTCCCAAAGCTACTGAAGATCATAAGCTGTTGCACTGGATGCAAAATTGTCCTTCTTCTGTCATGTACTTGGTATGGGAAATTATAATGTACTATCCTGGATTTGGCATACCTGATTTCCCTTCTTGCCAATGGATGAGTAAAGAAGTGCTTTTACAGTTTTCTAGCCCTCTAACTTGAGATAGAGGATAGAGAAGAAGATAGATACGCAGAAGATAGAGTTTGGCATATACATAGACCTCAGGATGATTTGCAATAGATCATGAAGGGGTTCTGACTCCCAATTGTTGAACAACAGCAACAACAACAAAAAAAGACCTTTCCTTGTTTAAAAACAAATAGGCTACTGAAATTCCTGATTTATGTAGCAATTCCCTGGTGTGGCTCAAGAGGTGCAGTAGATAATTGGCTCCACTCCCAGATCCATTACTTTGCATATGTCTCTGCCCCGAGTTATCATTTGCACCTCGCTCCAGTCAGTGGACTTCCAGGTTCTAGGAAAAAGCAAATTAGATCCCCAAACCCTGCAATCTGCCAATATCTGCTCCATGTTGCATCTCCTGGCACACATACGGTATATCCCCTGTACGTCTTTTTCCAACTCTTAGGCTGGAAACCTGGAAAATCCCCGTCAGGTCTTGCAAGTAGGGGCATCTCAAAGGCATTTGGTCCCACAATCCATAATTTTTGTCCAGGGCATAATTTGTGAGCAACTTCTGTAGAAGCAATGTTTTTATCGACACATGTACATGGCCTAAATGAGCAAAAGTGGGAGGAAGTCTCTGCAATTTGGCAAGCGTGTCAGGAGGAGGAGGAGGAGATAAACAGCCCAGTCCAACCTAGGGCTGTATGGCCATTTACAACAGTAGACCACGGTTCTGTGTATTGTAAATGGCCATATGATGGTGCGTGAAGAGTGGCAGTGGTGGCTATTTTGTACCTGCCGCCACAAACGGTGGTGGTGAAAGAGGCCTGATGCCGGCTACTTTCGGCAGTAATGATAAGTAGGTGCTGGGGTAGGTAATAGGCAGAATGGGGCAGGGAGGGGGGAGAATGGGGGAGTTCCAGGGTGAGAAGAAGGGAGGAGTGGACAGGAGGCACAATATGGGTGGATCCTGGTGAGATTTAGTTGGGGTTTAATTAGGATTGGGTTGAAATTGTGTTATCGTGGGCTCCTTAGATGCAGTTATGCAGCCTGGCCCTCAAAATAAACTTGCCTATGGGAGCCCTCAGGGCCAATCCAAGACCTTTTGATATCTGAAGCTGCATGCCAAACACTGCCTCCCTTTACCCAATGGTGTACCAGCCTCTGTTGCTCCCACTCGGCGATATTCTAGCTCAGCACTCTCCTCCCACATTTCCTCTTCCTTTCTGGTCCCCTCTTCGTTTTCCAAACCACGGAGTGGAAAAGCAGTGGAGACAAGTAGATGGACAAAGATGAGTGCCCCACCACCACCAATTTGCTGCTTGGCGACCATTTTAGTTGGCCTCATGTATGGGCTGGCCCTGGGGGCATAATCCCAAGGTCTAAAATCATTGACCAGGCTTTAAAATATTCTCCAAGTGCCATTGCAGAAGCAATGCTTCTGAGTAACCAGCATCTGTTCCCTGATAAGTCATGCATGTGTCTCCCCACAGATGGGTTCAAAGCAGCTTCTGCATCTTAGGGCGCAATCCTAACCCCTTATGTCAGTCCTTTCCAGCCAATGGGACATGTGCTGCATCCTGCAGTTGGGTGTCATTCACAGAGGCCTCCTCAAAGTAAGTGAATGTTTGTTCCCTTCCCTCAGAGCTGCATTGCCCTGATGTCAGTGCTGGAAAGTGGGTTAGGATTGCCCCCTTAAATATGTATCAGTAACCACTGAAGCCTCATCAGTGGGTAGAGGGTAGAGCCTCCATTTGCCTGAAGATTAACATCCACAAGGTCGCCAATTTGAGGCCACCGGCACCGTGCGACCTTGAAGCAGCCGGCAAGCTGCAGCTGAGCTGTTCCATCTGCTCGGAGCGTGGGAGGATGGAGGCCAGAATGTTAAAACCAGATCGGAGTGTAACACCTTGAATGTAGTGGTTCTTGAAAGAAAGAACCTTCTTTCAATTTGTAAAAATCCCTGCATGGATTTAATAAGCCTGCCTGTGTAAACCGCCTTGAATAAAGTCTTGAATAAAGACCAAGAAAGGCGGTATATAAATACTGTATATATATTATATTATTATTATTATCTGAGACCAAAAAGAGCTTTGGCATTAATGCCTCCTTGCAACTATGAATGTAGGAAAAAGTCAAATGATGTGGATTTCAGGGAATAGTCCAGCTTCTTTCTCTCAATGTGTCACTCCTCCCTGCACACATATTTCAAATGCCATGGTAAGGCCAGAGCTGGGAAGTTAGATGTAGTGTGTTGCCTAAGCAACAACTGCCCTTTCTAGCTACCCTACCAATGGTGAATGCCAAAGGACAATGCAGTGTTGAAAGCCAGGTAAGCTGCCTGGCACTGCTCCTAAGACACAGAGGACTTCTGCTTGTCAACAAACAGCCTTGTGTGTTCAGAAGCCAGCCTCACCATCAGCGCAGAGTGTAACTAGAGCTCACCTGATTAATTCATTGTGCTGCCAGCTCTGTCTCTCGGTGTCAGGCTTTCTGTGGCCAGGCAGCAATGTTGGGGTTTAATGCAGGCCCCTCAGCAAAGAGAACTTACAAGAAAGTCACTGAGCTGTGGGAGAAACAGGAAGCATCACCTGAAGAGGAGGAGAGGACAAACTTCCTCGAGCAGCTCCTCCATGAGCGGACGCACAAAAGTAGCACAGAGAAAACAGTAAGTACTAGTGAGCAGAGCTCCCATTTGCCTCTGCTTAAATTCCCCACTTTGACTGGGAATGAGGGGGCAGTGCTTTGAATGTGAGGTGCACATGAGCTGGAGGGAAAGGCAGCTGGCACATTCAGAAAGGCCTTGGCCCCTTGCTTATGAACCATGAACAAGTCTCCTCCACAGATGGGTGCTTCTGCAAAGAGCACGGTTCCTGTAAGGAAATGAGGGAGCCAAGAGCCCAAGCCTGAGCTCAGCGGGCACTGTTGCAAATGTGCCATAAGGCTACTGCCGGGCGGGTGCTCAACCTCCACTACTTGGGGAAATAAGTGGAGGCATGGGGGGAGATGGGGGCATTCTGGGGAGGGGGGAAGTGAGTGGAGGGCGGGCGGAGGGCAGGGAGGAGGTGTTATGGGGAAGGAGGAGGCAGGGAGAGGGCATGGGAGACATACCGGAGGGGAGGGAGCAGCGAGGGAGGGAGGTGGGACCAGTGGAATGACGCTCCACTGGATCCAAAGCCTCCGTGTCGAGCTCACCACCCAATATGGAGGCACTTGATTCACTGCTGACCTTTTGGTTGGCGGTGAGTAAGTAGCCCCATTGTGGGGCTACTCTGTTTACCCGGGGGAAGGAGATGAAAGTTCCCTTCTCCTGAGGAGCCACCCACTGATGGCTGCCCAAAGCACGTCGAATGTGGCAGCAGCCATTTTTGGCACCCCAGCACCCGGGACAGCTCTGGATTGGGCTGCAAGTTTCCTATTTATTAGGTTGTAGTATGATAAAATAGATCACATAGTGCAGCATTTGTAAGTCAATATTTGTCAGCTTATTTAAATCATTCTTAATTAGCTCCAATAAAACTACACCAGGGCAAGTCCACCATCACCTTTATATTCAGATTCAATTGAACCACATTTTCAGAAAGAAACATGATTACTTGTCTTATAATTCATGTTTAATTTAGCAGGTGCTAAATACCAACAATAAAATTCTTTATAAAATTTTTAGTTTGGATTGATGCATGCAGATTTCATAGCTTCATTCTGAAAGAGCATTCTCCATCCTTCATTTGTCATCGTTTGTTATCTACTTTCCCATCTAATGTTTAACTTTTAATATCCTAAAGATCTTTTGCAACAGAATATGGTTTAGGTAGCATTTCTTTCATACACTTTGCTATTACTATTTTTTTTTCTGAATTCTTAACATCAAGTTCTAAGTAATTGATTGAGGGCCCAATTCTAACTAGGCTTTGTGATATTGTACGATGGTGTGCCTTTATGACATTACAAACAGCGTGACCCCAGTGGCTATTTCGGGACACCATTGCAAATAGTGGCAGTGGCCTTGACATGCTGACATCGAGGGTGGCTTGTGCCGAGGCAGGTAAGCTATCATGGGAGGCTTTCACTGGTGCAAGTGATTTTTCTGGCACAAGCCTGAGTAGCACCATTGCAGCTGCTGGGCCTTATCCCGGGACATGGGGACAATTGTCCCCTTACCTTGAGGAGACCAGTGTTACCAGTGATATGGATGGAATAATGCAAGGAGGAAAGAGTGAAACAACCAGACTTGGGTGTGCCCAGGTGTGGATCTTGATAAAATTACAAATGATTACAGGTAAACTTAAAAACAAAACCAATGCCCTAATTGTGTGTTTAAATCTGTTCCCTCACTGTACTTACTCCAAGGGCAACATGAAGAGTCCAGCACACCCCTCTGACCTCAGAGATGGTTGAGAGTTGAGCCACACATAGCTGCAATCACTGAGTGAAACAAGCTAGAACACACCCAACTGGCTGATTTGCAGCCACCTGGGCATCCCTCCCTCTGACCTGGTTTTGTGGGCTTGGATGCCCAACAAGCTGACTACGGCTATTGCCCAGGCTGGATGCCAACAAGGAAGACCTGGCATCCACAAAGCAACCTGTCTGCTTGGCCGCATGGCCTTTCTGCAATGATGCTTATATCACAGTGAAGCCTGTTTCCTATGTAATCTTAAGCTGAGGCTTTTCTGAAGGGAAGTTGAAGGGAGGAAAGAAGGGAGAAAGGGGAGCTTAATCATCACATGGTCAATTCCCTTAAGTTTCCTGTACCCCAGGGAACACAACTAGCCAGTGTTAAATTGCATGTGTTTCAAATGCAAGCAAGTAGGAAAGTGGCTGTGGCCAAGCTGCTGCTGCTAGTGGTGGTTTCAATGTTTACTGAATGGCTAGAGCACCTTCAAACCGAAGAAATGCATAATCCAATTAAAAAATGATCCCATGTATATCCCAAAGGCAGCTGCCCAAATGACTTTCCTAGTCTGGCACAGAGAAAAAGTGTCCCCTAGGTGACCTTTGAACCAGTCTTCGCATGACCAAGGACTTGGAAGACTAAGTGGAAGACTCTTTTCTTAATTAAGTGTGTATGCATGACTGAAGAACAGCAGGGAAGGCGATCCATAAAGCAGCACACAATCATCTCAGAAGGAGGTGTCTGGCAGAACCCTGGAAATACTGTGTGTCCTTAAGAGAAGAATGGACCACTGATTACCACAAGGCAGCAAACATCACAGATTTATCAAGTAAATTGTCAGGAAGACCTTAGTTCAAAGCAGGAGACTCTTCAAAGGAGAAGTAATTGTTGGAGATTTGCATTTTAATCTCTCAGAATACATGACAAGGAGAATAAAAAAAGAGTTACTATTGGCCACATCCAGAGAAGGGCTTTACTGTGCTCAGGAAGAACATACAGCTATTACTAGCAGAACAAGCTTCATTTTTATAACATCCAAGATGGCATATTTTTTGGTTGTATGTCACAGCATGCCAATTTTAGCTCTCTTCTGTGTGGAAAACAAGACAGACTTCTTTGGTTGCTGCCATTAATAGTGAAAACTAGATGCTTTCTCTTATTTTCTTTAGAAGGCTCTTCTTCACAGACTTATTTTCTTGGCCAAGATATCTCCAGACCTGGCTGATAAAAGGGATTTGGCTGGTAAGGAGAATTCTTTTCCTGGGTTCTTCAGTAGGATGTTTTCTAAATGGCAGAAGGTTCTAGAATGTGACAGATTAATGGAAGGGTCTTGGACTCTGATAACCATGCGCTGTTCCATCACGTTGGCCACACTAGTGGCTGGTGCTGCAAATGTCAGTGGGCTTTCTTTTGTGCTGTCACATGGAGAAAGTATTCAGCTATTGGGAAGGGGCCCTAGCTCAGTGGTAAAGCACCTGCTTTGCATGCAGCAGGTCCCAAGTTGATGTCTTCAGGTAGGGCAAGGAGAGCCCCTCCCCCATCTTTCTGAAATCCTGCATAACCACTGCCAGTTAATGGAGATGATACTGAGCCATCCAGTACTGGACCAGCAATCTGCCTCAGTCTCAGTCCTCTGCATATGCTTGTATAGTTCTTGCTCCACAGCATCTCTGGTGGCTTCACCTGCCATCCTCTCCATCCTACAGGGAAATTTTCATTTTGTCTCACAGTGTGAAGGAAGAGTCACCAAAAAGATTGGTGGTGGTATAACTCATTACATTACCTTTATTGGCATAAAAATAAGCAATTGCATACGAAGTCATAGAACAGAGAGAAAAAGCTCCTCATGAGGAGCTCTAACAGGTCACACCAGCTAACATTTACCTTGACTGTATTACATAATACAGTCCACATGTTGCAAAATTATGCTCTGGGCTCCAGGCATTGCTGTCCTCCTTTGAGTGACTGGTTGTAGATATATCGCTGTTGACTGCACGAGATCCTCACCCTTGACTATAACGCCTGTTCAGACCTTGCTTTCCCATGTTTGATCTCCATGTGGTGGTGGCAGAGCAGGCAGCAAGAATGCACCATAGCAAGACCGTTGCGCTCTGAAGTGCCCATAGAATTTGTAGAAACAAATGCTGTGCCCAGGGAGCGATTCTCTCTGTGCTCGGGAATGCTCCAGATCACAGGGAAAATCTGTCCCTTTGTACAGCATGTGCTGTTGCAGCCAACCACTGTATATGGGGAGGGCGGCGCTTCAGGAATGCATCAGTGCAGTGACAGGGCTTGCTGGAGTGCTCTTACTGCCTCCTGTCACCATGTGGAGACAGGAGGGGACGGTCAGAAAAGTAGCAGCAGGTTGTCCTGGCAGGAAGCATTAATGGTTGCCTTGTTTCTCCTCAGAATACTGGGAACAACTGTTTGGGAGTCTGCAGCGCTACTACTATCAGAGTGAGCCAGTCACAGGCCTTCTGTTACTGTATCCCACATGCATTGTCCATGTGTTGGAGGTGAGCTCTCTTTCTCTCTCTCTTTAGAAGGTATGTATGTATGTAGCAAACAAAATGCAACCTGTTGAGATGCTGCTGCAGTGCACAGCCAGGCTTCCTCATAGGTTGCCCAATAAGTTCTTCTTGCCCAGCCCTTCCATTACTTTCCTCTTGGCTGGAGCTGGGATTTTCCTATATAAATCCCATCTCTTAGCACAACTTATTTGTCTTCCCAGTCCGCCATTCCAGTTGACTCTTCTCAGCAGAAGCTGACTTGAAACAGCAAATTCTGATGACTGGACAGAGGCTGGAGGTGGAGACCAGAGTTGGAGGCGGAGCCAAGTGATTTGGGATGGATCACATGTCCAGTGGTTTGGGGACAGATCAGGGCGATGGAGCTGCTGGAGAGGGGGACCCAGAGAAGGGCCCCACCAAATGGTGCCTGAGAGTCCATTCTCACAGGCTTGCTCTTGCTCTGAAGTCCTCACTGCAAGGGCCTTGCCCCAGCTGCCTGTGCTCTATTCCAGGGCAAGGACAGCTGTAGAACTAAACTTCCTTATGGGAAAATCAAAGTGTAGTCTGTAGTATTGAGTGCATTTCATATGTGAGAGAGGGGGCAAGTCAGAGTCATTCCCGAATCTTGGTTTCAAAGTTCCATGGGGAGGCATCTTTTTCCGATGATCTGCCCCTTCCCCTTTGTCATTGGACTCTTGGATGTTGTGAAGTCAAATTTTTGCTATTTGTAACCATTGCAACAAAAGGCTGAGGAATCTTCTGCTATAGTGAACATTTCAGCCCAGTGATTGCTCAGTGGCCCAAAAATGTTTTAACCGTGAAGACTTCCTTTAATTTGGGAACCTGACTTCCGAGTTCTGCTCCTGCCATTCCCGAGCACAACTCATTGCTCTTCTAACCCCATCTGAAAAGACTGTTGGGTGGCTGGCGGTCTGGGGCACTGCATCTCTCTCTGCAAGGCTTAAACCTGCCCCCCTTCACCTGTCATGTGCACCACAAAGGTACAGTGGTTCATGTTGTAAGAATGGAGTCCACATGGCACTTTTGAGACTAGCTGCTGCTCTTTTACTGGGTCTTCATCTTTCTGCTGGTGGCAGGCAGGTTGGTTGGAGATTTTGCAGCAGGTCATTGCATGTGGTCCTCCATACAATCTCGCTAGCATCCTCCTCCAGGCTGTGGCCTGCACAGCTGAGCACATTATCCAAGAGGCAAAACAACTTGATGTTCGCTACACTTCTATAAGCATCCTGAAAATGAGCATCTCTAGTGGTTGTGTGTTTTGCCAATTTTAGTTTTCAGCAGGATTTTTTTTCTCCCAGTCATCCAGTGATGTGCTGTACTCTGTCCTGCGGGACTTGAGAGACATGGAGCAGCAGCAGAGGTGAGTCTGTGGCAGTGATGCCCCCTCTTCAGGGATATATGCTGATTCTCAGTAGAGAAACTGCTAACACAATGTTTGACGCACCACTGGCACCTTGATTTTGGGGGGCTTTCAACACTAAATCTCACACTGATAATGTTTTTGGTGGGGGAGGAAGGCTAAAGTAACCAAACTGAATCAGCATCCAGCAGGATAGGAAATGCCCTCACAGAGCCCAGAGTAAAGTGGGGAGGGGGGGTAATTGACGCATGTTCACTGCACATTTGCTGAAGCATCGGATAGTGTGTTGACTTGCATGTGTGACTGAGCTGTCATCAGAGCTTTTATGTCACTTCCTCCATTGCAAAGTGTTGCATTTGGCAGAGGCAAGAGTCCCCAAGTCCTGAGACACTGTGTGATGAGAGATATTGTGATGTGCGTATGTGCCTCAGAGAGGTAACAAAAGCAACAAAAAGTCTTGTGGCATCTTAAAGAGTAATCCATGGATTGGCATATAAGCTTCCATGGACTGTAGTCGTCCTCATTAGCTGCATGTCGGGTTGGGGAAGGTGGTGGTCCTCCTCTCTTCCCACCACTTTTGTTACAGGGGGTGGAATGAAGCAGACTCTTGGCAGAAACTGCCTCCTGCTCCATGTTGCCTCCTGGGAATACTTCCTGTTGCGTCCTGGCTGATGCCAGCAAGCAGGACAGCTTGTAAAATGGCCCTGGAGGAGGAAGATGACTGCCTGCTGCTGTTGCTCCCCAGTGAGGGATCCAGAGCCCAATGGGGAGATGGCAGAGGGGAGCAGGCAGCAGCCACCACCTCTTTGATTCCCAGGTGCTATTTCACAATTCTTGGATGCTCCAGTTCACAATGCAGTGTTGGGAGGCAGGACATCTGGGAACTGCAAAATGGCCCGGGGGGGGAGGGAGGGGGGAAGAAGGTCTACCGCTACCATTATGTCCCAGCCTCCCCCATTGCCCAGTAAACATCCCTTTGGACCCTGGCTTCTCAGGGAATGGTGGGAAGCAGTGGGTCTTCACTGTCTCAGGTATGGGCTCTTGTATGGTCATGGGCCCCTTTAGAGCCATCCCTTCTCTCTCCATCCACATGGATAATGGGAGTAAGAGAATAACCACTCCGAGTAGGTCTGTGAGCAGGCCTTCCTTCCTTCCTTCCTATGAGGGGCTGGACCAAGAGGGATGGGTCCTCTAATGGGTCCTGTCAAGTGAAGGCTAAGCTGAAAATCTTATTCCTGATGTATTTGCTTTCCATGTGGACAGTTGGTTTGTTTTGTCTCCTCTGCATGCCTTTACTGCCTGTCTGAAATGATTCTCACTCAGGCCAATATGCTGATGTTGCACAAGAGCGAATTGTTTGCCTACAGCCATGCCTTCCTGTACAGCAATTGAAGCAAGTGTCAATGTTTGGGTCTGTTTCAGAGTGCTGGTCCAGGATGCCAAGATCCTTGTCATGTCCCATAACCTTCCTTCCCGACTCTTCCAGCATTGGAATTACAAAGTGCTGAGTGTGACACAGACACACCTGGACTATGATACACCCAAGGAGTCAGTGGAAGCCATTATCACTGAGTGTCTCACAGCACTCTTGAAACTTGGCCAGCACTTGTTGAAGTATCCCAAGGTATGGCACAGGCTGCAAAGCAGCACCCAGTATGGGCTTTGGGGTGCTAACACTCAGCTCTGCTGATATCTTTGCTTCTTTAGAACTAGCAGCATGCCCATAAGTATGAGACCCCATGGAATCTCCCCTTGGCAGAGGCCAAGCTGCCCATTATTAAGGCTGTTGTCTCAGATGTGGTGGCACAGAGCTTCCTAGATTCCTCCTGAGAATGAATGGCAGCCAGGATTATGCTGCTGGATGTTTTCAAGGAGAGTTTGGTGCCAGTAATGCTTTGAGAAACATTGGGCGGACTGCAGGCACAACCCCTCTGTTTCTCAGCTTTCCTATGGAGGCTGCCTTTGCCTTTGAAACAAAACCTCACACAGCTCTTTTCCTTTCTCTTCAAGAGACCAGCAAGCAGCATAACAGCACTGCCCCTAAAAGGGTCATTGATGCAACACTGATGTTTTGTGATAGGAAAGAATCACTCAGACTACTTAGCAGACATTCCCTGCTGCTTTGTAACACCCTTGTTTCCCAATACTGGCCTTTGGGGCAACATGGTCACAGTGCCACTGTTGCCAGCTACCCTAAGCGCTGCAGAGTGGGAGGGAGATGCTTGCACTCAAATATTCTGGCTTTTTCATTGTGTTGGCCTGCCAGTGAACCAAGTTTTGAAACAAGCGGGCAGGTAAGCAAAATACAGTGTAGGATACAGTGCAGGTATGAATGCTCCTTGGGGACCACAGCCTCAAGCTGTCTTGGCTTCTTATCTGGCTTTCAGAGTCCCAAGAATCTCCCAGACACCATCCTGGCAAAGGTGACAGAGCTCATTGTTCCACAGGACACTATCTCGCACCTGCTGGGGCATCAGGAGTTGCTGAGCCCTGCTCAGTACCTGCAGCTTTATGACTCTCCTGTCAACATCCTGATGGACTCCGGTATGGGCCAACAATGTCAGACTAGGGACAGAAGAAGAGTGGGGGGAGGGGGGAGGAAGGCTCCTACTTTCAGAACCCCCAAAAGCAAATCCCCTACAAGGTAGAAGGGGAATGTAGAAACCAGATCATTTCTCCAGTTTCTATGGGAGGTAGTGGGTTCAAACCACTTTCACATTTTTATATCACCCTTCTTTCAAGGAGCTCAGGGTGTACATGGTTCCTGCCCTCCTTTTGGCTTCACAACAAGCCTGTGAGGTAGGTGAGGGCAATAGTGACTGGCCCAAGGTGACCCAGGAAGCTTCATGGCTGAGTGAGGATTTGAACTTGGATCTTCCAGTCCCAAGTCCAAAACCACTACCATCCTGGCACCTCACCCTAGGGCACCTCATGATTGGCTGAAGCTTATGGGCAATGGAGAATCCAAGGCCTCCTTAGCCCAAACTCAGGCAGGGCCATCCAGACTTATCTCCTGGTGATGAGAAGGAGCCCCAACCCAGCTGCTATTAATTTTAAAAAAAAGTTAAGTCATGGATCTCCCCTGCTATAGTCTAGCTAGTGTCTCAGTGAATGACTGAAACGTAAAGTATGCTAAGCCTTCAGTGCAGTAGAAAAAAGCCATGCTGCACCTGGTGCTCTCTCTCTCATTAAAGAAATAGTTCTGGGACTGTATATGGACAAAAGGCAACAGCAAGTTAGGCTTCTGGATATCATGGGAACGTTCTTCCCTAGGAAGGGTGAAATAAGACATCTGTGTAAGAACTTTACATGCTATTGGCCAGATGAGGTGATGCAGAATACAGTGGTCTTGGCTTCCTGGCCCAGTTGTAGACCTGTCACCTACGCCATTCGGGGGGCACAGGCCTGCAAAATGCCACCCCCCCCAAGAGACTTACCTCTGGTACAGAGTCTTTTGTGACATCTACAGACCCTTCAGAAGGCTGTTAAACAGTACTTCCATTTTTCGGAAAACCGGAAGTACTATAATAGCCCTCTGGAGGCCTCAGAAGGCTTTTAGAGCATCTGGGGACATAGTGCAGGGCCTCCCCAGCCCTTATTAGAACTCCGGAAGGCAAGCAGAGGCTGTAGCAGTGGCACCACCCTCACAGGCATGGCACCCCAGGGCTTCCCCCCCCCCCAACCTCCTCGGCCCACCACTGTCCTGATCCAGTGAGAATTTGTGCTCTTGACCATGCCAAGAAAAAGCAGTAAATAGTTTCTCCTTGAGGAGGGTTTAATTTGAAATCAAATGTTGCAATTATATGGTACTTATTTTGGTTGAAGGGCTTGTGTTTCGAAGCGATGATCCAACCTCAGTTTAAGTTCCTCATGCACTGAAACAGGTACAGTACAGAGAATTCTATGCTCTGTGCATGCTGGCACTTGCATGATGCTTCCTACTGCATGACTAGAGACACAAGTCACCCCAGCCTACGCTAGACTAACACCACTTACTGGGCCCAGAGCCCTTCTAGCCACTTGCCTCATTAACAAGTACTGCTGGAGGAGCAATAGCTTTTGAATGCTACTGTTCTTTTGTCATGCTCATTGCACCAAGCCAAGCATAAGCTTGTGTGAACAGGAAATCTTGCTCAGTACAGAGGTTTTTCTAACAGTCCTACTGTGATGTGAGCACATTTTTCTTAGCTTCGGTACAGGACTCAGCATAGGCAGACCCCAAAAAAGGTGGTTTTGATGGATTAATAAGATCCAACACGTTTACAAGTGTAACTAAATGCGTTGTAGGAAGAAAAAAATGATACAGGCTCCTGGTTCATATCTACAGTGGGGGGCATGTGGGAATTCTGGCACTCCCAACATTTCCTCTAATGCAGTGGTTCTCAAACTTCCGGGAAGATTTACTCCTGAGGATCACTGTGCTTTTTTTTTTTTTTTTTTTACAGGTATTCATATACCACCTTTCTTGGTTGTCAGATTTCTCCTCAGACTTTATTTAAGGTGGTTTACATAGGCAGGCTATTTAAATCCCCGTAGGGATTTTTACAATTGAAAGAAGGTTCTATCTTTCAAGAACCACAACATTCAGATGTTTCTTTCTGATCTGGTATCGCATTCTGGCCTCCATCCTCCCACGCTCACAGCAGATGGAATAACTCGGCTCAGCTTGTCAGCTGCTTCAAGGTCGCACGGTGCCGGTGGCCTCGAACTGGTGACCTGTGGATGTTATCTTCAGGCAAACGGAGGCTCTACCCTCTAGACCAGACCTCTGGCCCCCTGCCCCCACCCCTTAAAGGGAAGGGGCATCTTTACACAAGCTGCTGAGTTGCGACCCACCAGTTTGAGAACCACTGCTCTAATGAGTTGAAGGCAAGCTTTTAAGCTCACACACGTGCTTTCAAAGGAGCACCTAAAATCTGTGAAGAACTAAAGTGTTTAATATGACTATGGTCATTGCAGTGAACAATTCCTTGAAATGCAGTCAGGCTTAAGAAATCCTAGATCAATCTACATAAAATTCTAAATTTCTTTAAATTCCCTCCATTAGATCAGCTGAGAAGACTGATCTTTGTCCTTGCCTTCTCTTTATTTCTTCACACAAGCTGCTGCTCTGAGGGCTAAAATCATGTTCACTCACTAACTCTGCTTATGGAGGTAAGGCAGGTACTGCACTGAAAAACTTAAGGACTCATCTTGCTACTTCTTTACTCATGAGTTTGGAACTATTGACCTAAAGAATTCAGGAGCAAAGAGGTGCTGACCTGCAACTGCTGTTCTTGCAGCAGGCATACATTTGGGGGTTGTGCCAAGTTGTTGCCAGTGCCCTGGGACTCTCACACTGGAGTGAGCCTGTGCATTCTCAAACTTACTATTGCAGACACAACGGAGAACCAAACTCCAATTTACTCTTGCAGAAGTATTTAACACTGATCATCTTTGCATGTGCCACCACTTAAATGTATGTCCTTCTATGGTGAGGTTAATATCTGTGCGCTTTATGTGCTAATACACATACACACACTCTTATAATGCTCACATGATCAGGCACCAACACCTATTGTTATATATATTTCAACCTGCTTAAAACTTATAGATGATGCTGATGGTGGGCATCAACATTTAGGGGTGGCAGAAATTCCCAGATATTCAAATACTCAACAAGCAGCTGATCCTGAGAACACATTAGTATTTATGAACATACTGCTATCCCATCTTTCGACCCCCAGAGCTCTGGAATGAATGCTTGTCCATGCCCTGAGCACTAAGCCTGCCTCGTCAAGATGCAATCCTCCCCCCAACTCACAGCAGACCATCTAGCTCAGAGGTCCAGCAACAAGAGGCTCTTTGAATATCTAACTTCTCATTTCTTTCCAAACAGAGAGAGTGTGGCCTTCGCCAGAGTGGGTGAAACGACATTTTTAGGGAGTTGCAGTAAGAAAAGCGAACCTGCTTGCCATCATGAAATAAGTAGGAAATGCATTTGCAGCACCTCAGATGCAACTGGTAGAACATCAAGACTAAATCCTTGGGCTGTGATGAGACTGAGCCATGCCAAGCGATCACTGGGTTGGAAAGTTAGGCGGAGTCTAGTTTAATTCCACAGATTGTGAAAATAATCTCTTTGGCCTTCTCTAGAAGTTTTTGGCCTTACTCAGTTTCAGGATTCATCACCTGTACATTGAAAATTTCAGACTGAAGCACAGGCTTGTGCATTCTTTTAGTTTGACAGCCAAAACTAAGCTTAACTGCCCGGTAACAGCCCAAAGCAACTAGGAGCAAGTACAAGTAATTGTTCTCTTTGGTGATCACATGGACTCTCGCTTACCCTGGTGATTAACGGACAGATCTTGTTGCCTGAGTGCAGCTATGTTGTTTATCCAAAGCCATAAGTAGTGCAAAACAACACTGTTTAAGCACTCAACCTGTCTCTCATCATTCATCCCCTGTAAATACATCTGTACTACATCATGGAAAGTGGGTATTTGTTACCTCCACATCCTGCGAAGGATTACTTTTTGTCACTTCTGTTCTTACAGCCAAGGTAGTCTTTGCCCAATTTCCTTTTAGCAACTTCAACTACTGGGTCCAGGGGTTTCATGTATTTTGAAAGAGCTATTGTATGGATGCAATACTTGATGTGGAAATAGGGTATCTTACCATACTTCTGCAATCCTATTATTTCTACTGTAACATATGGAAAATATTGTTTCATACCGTGGAAAATTTTAAAATTATCCTAAAGGCCAATCTGTGTCTGTTCTTCACAAGGGAAAAGTGAATAACCAGAGGGAAGTATATACAGAGCTGTCCCACCTAGGACAACTGAGTCAGTCACCTCAGAAAGCAGATTGGCAGAAGGTCCCCACTTGCCTCTGCTACTGTGCTTCCTCCTCCCACTCCCTAGAATGAAAAAGGAAGAGGAGTGCATGAAAATGTGTGGAGGAGAGCAGTGGGCTAGCCAAATGTAGGCTGGCACATCACCAGGTAAGGAGAGCACTCAGCAGGCCCCCTCAGGTGCCAGAAGTCTTGGGTCAACACTGAGTATATATGCCTGCATAGAGATCCCACTGGGTAAGAGCAATCTTGAAAGGTAAATTAATTGCCATGTTACTTCTATTACAATCAATCACCTCAAATAAGAGCCATTTATATATATATGGCTTGCACAAGTTACTTGCAATAATGAGCAAGAAAGACTTCAATTCAGAGAGCAGCAGCTTCTCTGCCACAGAAAATGATAGTTACTTCTAATCCCACCCCCCACCCCCACCAGTAAAATGTCCTTTACTGCTTCCAAGGAAGTTATAGGACCAGGGGGCAAATTGCCAACCTGGGTCTGACTGAGCGCTTGCACTGGAAATTAATACAGGATAATTTCAAAATTCAAAGCACACCTCTTCCAGTGTTTGACCTTTTCCTTTTCAGCTTGCCCATCAAAGTCTGTAATTGATCTGAATTGAGTGTTTTAGGGAAGTATGATCTCTGTTGGATTCTACAAGCAAGGCAAATGAAAAGAGCACATGGCTCAGTTATGCTTCATGTCCCCCTTCTCTGCTTATTCGAAAAATGTATATCCTGCCTTTCCCATGCCGAAGCAAATGCCCAAGGCAGCTTACAAAGTTCCATAATAAATGTACAAGCTTCCACTGCTCAGAGAAAATGGGGTATGCAGATCTCACCCCTCCAACACCCATGAACACTAATTCACTTTTGGAGTACTTGGCTTTCGCTTCCCATGTTAACAATAAGCTGCGGAAAAACAACAACAACAACGACAGTATTTATATACCGCTTTTCAACAAAAAGTTCACAAAGCGGTTTACAGAGAAAATCAAATATCTAATGGCTCTAAATCAAATATCTAAAAACAAGACACACCATATTGTCCTTTTCTCTCAGTTACAAGGTACGTTAGTAATCCATCCTCCATATGGTGCAGCAAGACAGGGCCTGTTTATATGCATCGACATCTGCAAAGAGTCAAGTAACACTAAATATTTGGGGTACAAGGCTGTGGCCAATTTCACTACACCCAGTCTAGGAAGAACTGCCATTTCCATGACCTGTTCAGAGACTTCCCCTCCCAACATATACCTAAGATCCAGAACAGATGGGAAGATGCAACAACTGATCATAAAGCCATCACCTAATTGAATTTGCAGATGCCTCTTGTGCTAATGAGTTACATGCTTTGGGCTTTGATCCAAGGCCCTTCTGAGACAGTAGGAACATTGACACTTGGGATGGACTGCAAACAAACAAGGAAATCCCTGTGGAGTGAGAGCAGCTGTCAACAGTGAGAACATTAGGCTTCAGGCAGATGGGCCCTGGGCTGCCACCATATCCAAGGAATGGAAGAAATTAGACCTCTTCATCTGCCTATAATGTCATCTGACCTGCAATTGCTTTGAAATGACACAACATAAGCAACGTTTGGGTGGTCAAACCTGTAATTAAAACTTTTAGCTTTTTTTTTTTTTTTAACAGTTAAGCAAAACTTAGTGGAATGGGTTGCCCTTATATTTCAGTTAAAATGTTTTCCACCTTGTTTTGCAAGGAGTAAAGGACTGGTAGAAGGTCTCCTTATGCCTAGGACAGCATGCCAAATTGCCAAATTATCCAAGGATATGCCAGCCTCTGCTCCTGCCACCCTCCAATGTTTTAGCTCAGCACTCTTTCCCCTCCACATTTCCTCTTGCGTTTTCAAACCAGGGAGCGGAAAGCAGAGCAGCAGTAGTGGGGGCAAGTTGGCGGCCAGAGATGGGCACCCCCACCTCTGCTGCCTGAGATGACCACTTTGATCAGTCTCATGGATAGTCCAGCCCTGATGGAGCAAGCCAGTTAGGACCTTGAGAAAGAGAGAAATGCGAGTTGCAAGAGTGATGTGTGAATTCATTCCATTGATTCATTTCCACCAGCAAATTAAACTCAAACAGACAAGAGAAACAGAGATACCACAGAAGTCATTAACTGTACTTTAATGAGATCATAAGTTGGGGGAAGTGGGGGGGGCAAAAATGGAAAAAGCAGGAGACTCCCTCAGAAGGAGCTGCTCAGTGCTTGGGTTGGGTCTATTTTGCCATTAGTTGAAGATGCAGCATGAAACACTAATGGGCCATTAACCCCTGGCTGAGCAGCAAATACATCACATGATCAGAGTGGGGGAGAACAGCTGGAATACCTTATTTTTTAAAAATAAAAGCCTTCCTGCCTCTTCCATTTTGGGTGATAAACAGCACATTATCACAGCCTGTGGCAAAGCGAGAGCATCCAGACCTGCAAAACTGCTACCAAAAAACAGGAATTTGAGACATCATAAATCTGAGGGGATGTTGTGTGTGTGTGTGTGTGTGTGTGTGTAAGGAATAGGTATAAGCATTTAAATTTACATTGTACATTTCATACACCAGTTCAGATGGAATGGCCCCAAATAAACCAAATATATATATATATATATTTATAGACTTTATATATATATACACAAATATATATCTATCTTGGCAGATATATATATATATCTCATCTCTTTCTAAAAGGATAAAAGGTTACATCTGTCTTTGCATGCACAGCTGAAAGCTCCGCTCTGCTCAGTCAAACCCTGGGCTAAACTCTATGGGGAGCTGAAATCTGGCCATTCTAACACACCCTACTGGTGGAATTTATTGCCCCTTTCCTGGTCATCAAGGCAGGGGAAAGAGCCCAGCGTGCTGGTGAATGGGAACTCCATGTGGCCAGATTCCAGCTCTGACATGACACTGTAAGGGATAGGCTTGGGAGCCCTTTTATTGCTAATCAAGTTTCTACATCACCATGTCGCAACTACTACCCTCTCCCACTTCTGACCACAGCCAAATAAAGAAGTGCGTTCCTCCCAGTAAAAATTCCTCTTCATCGCCCTTCAGGGGCTTCACCCTGCCAGCCAGAAGGAGTCAAATAGAAAAGGGTAACAACAGCAGTGACTGTAGAAGATCCCAGAAGGCTGAATTCCCTTTTCCTTTGGAGACTCACAGATACGCAGTCTACACTGCCCAAATGCCTTTGCCACGTTTCAGAAATCAGACATTCATGGGTTAATGAGGAAGGACATTGGTTCACACTGTTCTGCCTCCCTTCCAAACAGAACCATGCACCTTTCCTTGGCTAGCCTACAGGGGAGAGAGGGATGAACCAGCACTGATGAAAGCAGAGCTGGGAGAAGGAAGGAAGGACCAGCTGGAGCCACAGCTGGAAGGAAAAGGAGCAAGAGATACTGCCAAGGCCTGTACACCAAACCCAGTGAGTGTTTTCTGTGGAATTCCTCAGTGTCTCAGTCTGCCACCGTTCATCCCCTGTTCTTGTTATAAGGCTGGAACAAAATGAATCCCCACTGAGGGAAAATGGGTTTTATTTTTCTGTAATGGGTCTGAAAGCTGGTAAGGGAGATAAATAGGCACCACGTCAAAAAGGCAAAGTTTGGATAAGGCTAAACAAACAGGAAAAAATAAATTAAATGGAAGTTGCACCAGCAACGCCCTTTGCCACACAGACAGGCTTAGCACCAGGCCCATAGGGCTGTCAGTCTCGCACAAGCGGCCGGCAAGTGGAACTCCAGCAGAGACACCCCTTGACAAGGTCCCAGGACACGTCTCCTTCAGTAGTGTTCACGGGCACCGATATGTACAAGAGAGGGCCAAGGGACTTTGTGTCATAGGGCAGTGCTTTCCGAATCCTCCTCTGAACTGAGTTTTCCTGGTACCGAGTTTCTCTGGACTTGGCCCAGTGGGTCCAGCTGGTGTGTGGCATCAACCTCTAAATGGATGGAAGGGATATCAAGGTGGGCAAGATCTGCAATCAGGTACACAGAGAGATCGAAAATTAGCATGCTGTTCATGGCAAAGTCTGCCCACCCGCACGCATACATGTGAAACCAACAAAGGAGTTGAAGATTTCATTTAGCAGTTAAGTACAATTCTCAGAGCCTAGATGCTGTTAATGCCAGAGAAAAGGGATGTCATAATATGGTTTTGGTTTGCACCTTTTGCTTTGACATTCTTCAAATGTCACTGCTCATTTGACTGAAATTCAGCACCCCATTTCTGACTCCTGGATGATTCTTAAACAGAATTCAGTAACCACTTTCTGGACTACAACAGCAGCCGCTGTCCCATCATGTAGCCTCAGGTCAAACTCTCATTTAAGTTTGTCTTAAATACAAGTTTGAAAATAGCTACTTGTCTGAACATGAGAAAAAAAATCACCACCAAATGACCAGGCAGGACACGAGAACTTGATTTTGCAATCAGGTGTGACACAAGTGATTTACATGTGTACTGGCAGGAGCGTTTAAAATGTACGTGAATTTATTTGCAAGGTTGCTTTACGAGTCTCTAAGAAAAAAATATCCACCCCCATCTCACCTGAGTTAGAGGCACCAAGAATGAGAATCTTCAGCATATCCTTTATCCTAGGCTTAATGAAAATGGGAGCCTCTAGGGAAAACACCTAGGAGGATATTACTACAATGCCAATAAGGCCTGGAAATTAAAATCTTTGTTCTCCCAAAGTGACAAGTATTTCATCTCATTCAATATCTCAAGGATAGTTCTGCATCTCCCATTTTCAAAATTATTTTTTAGTTTGATGGCATAGTATCCCTAGACTTCTTACTAGAAACAAGTGAACCCCCTTCTGCACATGTGATGGGGATATAAAGAACATGCAGACTTTAGCTCATAAGTGCAGAAATACTCCAACTGGAAAGCATTATAAAGCATTATAAATATGTATAACTAACTCTTTCAGGGCACAGCTCCTCTTGAAGTCATTGATGGCTTTGACATAGGTGGTTGGACCTCAGTTCTGAATTTTTGATCTTGCTTAATCCAGAGCACCAGGAGGTGGCGATGAATGGAGAAGTTTGTTCTCGTTTAATACTAGCCTAGGTTGCCAATACAAAGGGTCACTTTTCAAGATCTGAAAAGAGACACCTGAAGTGTGTTTGCTGTGTGCCTCCCATGCTAGTGTTAGGAGATAAGATCTGAGTTTGTGGAAATGGGTAAACATACATCCAGGAACTAAAGTATATAAGTGTGTCACTCCTTCAGATGTTGTAAAGTTCAGAATATATCTCCACAATGGACATCTGCCAAGATACCTCTTTCATATCATGTGAAGTTACTCCATGGTGATATTTAAAGTAGTGGCCAAAAATGGCTGGAATTGAGAAACAAGTTTGGTAATGTTATAAAATGGAAGATTTGGAAAACATGCAGGCTTTTATATAGAGGTGGGTTTACTTAGTTGTAAACACAGAAAAGTATCTAATCCTATGCATGTCTACTCAGAAGTAAGTCCCATGGGACTTACTCCCAGGAAAGTGTGGTTAGGATCGCAGCCTAAATTCTTAAGAAATACAATGTTCCATGCATAACCATGACCTATTCCAGGAACTATGTAGTAAGACATGGTGGCTATGGCATAATGTTCTGTTCCACTTTTGAAGGGCGAGTGGTTCTCACACGTTTAGCATGGGGACCCACTTCTTAGAATGAGAATCTGTCAGAACCCACCAGAACTTATGTCATGACTGGAAGTGACATCATCAAGTAGGAAAATTTTTAACAATCCTAGGCTGCAATCCTATCCACACTTACCCATGAGTAAGTTCCATTTACTATCATTGTTCAAAGCATATATAGGGTAGCCTGTTAAAAGTACAGATCTGTTACATGTCCCAAAATGCAGTCACATACAATGCTAGCATCAAGTCTAATATATTAAAAATAAAATATTGAAATGAATGGGGACCCACCTTAAATTAGCTCTTGACCCACTTAGTGGGTCCCAACCCACAATCTGAGAAACACTGATTAGAGAATATGGGGTATGCTGGGCACAAGGTTTGCACACCTCGAACTTCTTGATTAACAAAAATAAATTTGTCTAAACCCCTTTTGAATCCATTACTGTATTACTGACTTTCACAACATCTTATTGCAGGAGCTATACCAAGGGAGTTGAAAAAGCTTCCAATTTTAAGCAAATTTAAAAAAGATGGCATAAGCATGTGAGGGAGGAAGGCCTAGTGCTGGAGGATAAACTTTTCACCATTGGAAGAAGAAAAAAATCAAGGCTGTGCAACATGACTTGATTGCTAGTGGAGTCCCTTCTGAAGGGGTGAAACACTGACAGAGTTCCTTAGCAACTCACACAAAACTGTGAATGCTAAGCTGGCAAGTGAAATATTTCACATTTGCTATGGGGAAAAGTCTTAAAATCTTTTGGGAAGGTGAGGCAGGCCCCATTGCCCCAATAGCCTTGTCACCTGAAGTCCATGCTGGACATCCCCATGTGGGACCCCTGAGATGAGACACAGTACTATACTGGTGCTGAAATACTCCTGCACATTGTTACCTGCACTGCTGAGCTTGGAACAACATAGGTACAGTATTTCACACCAGCAGTCAGTGACATCAAGACAGCTGCAACTCTGCTACCTCTCAGCAATGCATAAACACACTTGCGAGACCCAATTTTTCTGATTTGCATTGTTTCCCTAACCCTCCTTTTGGTCAGGATGTAGACTGCCTGCCCTTCACAGGAGAATGCTACCCACTGAACTGGTTTAAATCATGAAAGTGTTTTCATAAGTCACTACTTTGCCTGCAAGTCTAAGGGTGCAATCCTAACCCCTTATGTCAGTGCTTTCCAGCACTGGCATAGTGGTGCCAGTGGGACATGTGCTGCATCCTGCAGTTGGGTGTCACTCACGGAGGCCTCCTCAAAGTAAGGGAATGTTTGTTCCCTTAACTCGGAGCTGCATTGCCCTTATGTCAGTGCTGGAAAGCACTGACACAAGGGGCTAGGATTGCACCCTAACATGAGAGTGGTTTCTGCATGTCTATGTAGAAGAAGGGAAGAAACCTGCACACCACTGATCTATGATACTTGTACCACAAGCACAAATCTCTCCCACAATACCATTTCCCACAGAGTGATTTCTGAGAGCACTCTCATGACTTAGAAATGAGAAAGCAACTCCTGGGCAGGGGGCAATTCAGGAGGCCTACATTTTAGCAGAGCACCACACTGTAAAGACTACTATTCTTAAAAGGCAACAAGAGAACCCCTCAGTTTGTGAGTAGTGGTATATTCTCTCTCATACTTATCCTTGACTTGCTCCTGGGCTGCCCATTTGGCCTCATCCACAGCAATGAGTGCCATTAATATGCATTAATGGCAATATCATGACATCCCTTTGGAAAAGAACACATGGAATGGTAGAGGGAGAGAGTCACACTGGTAGAAGGGGCTAGCAGGATAAGAGCAGGTGAATCCTGTGGCTTGGAAAGGAACTTGTTGCATGGATTTAAACTGCCTGCCTAGAAAGGGTGCTAGGCATGAAGGCCAGTGGTTTGGAGAAGCACACCCCCAAGTTTACTAATAACCTCATTATCAGTAAGCTTGGGACAGGGTAGCAGGCTCGAGCAGCCATGCAGTTCTGGGTTAGCGTGCCCCATGCAAGGCCAGCGAAATGGTGAATGGTGTCTTGGGGAACGGAAGTGACAGTCACAGGTCAGGCCAGGGGCAAGGGGGGTGGCGGTGGCGGTGATAGCAGCAGGAAAGAGGGCAGGGACTCCAGCTTACCCTGAGCATTCCCCTCACACCTATCCAATATTGCATCACGTGCCTCAAACAGCTGCAAGGACACAATAATAGGATTGGGAGAAAGGAACAGAAAAGAAAACAGCAGCAACAAGACAAAAGTAGTACACAATGAAAGTGCCAGTCAGAGAAGTGCACCTGCCTGTCTTCCTAACTATCAGCGGGAAGCTGGTGACACAAGGTTATCTCATTGCTCAAGGGGCAAACCTTAGAAACAAAAAATGTCCCTTCAGGTTATACAGGAAGACTGGCCAGTTATTGTGTAAACGCTGCAGCAACGGAAGCTGCCATTACCTCCCATTTTTTGGCTCCTCCCTCTCCCCTCCCAGACGAGACTCCAACAACCACATCCCCGCCGGGCCAGAGGTCACAGAAACACCTCAAAGCCTAAAATCAAACAGCAAGTCGAAAGCAGACGTCAACTTGGAGCAGGGCCAAAAGGGTAGCAGAAGGAGATCAAAATTCCCTCTGTACACCCACCTACCTCAGGCTTTGACCTGCCCTGAGGCAGCCCGCAAAGCACCCCCTTCAAAGTCTTGCCATGGCTCGCAAGAGCAGAAGCTGTGGGCACACAGATATGGAAACCCAGGGAATAGGATTCTGCCCAAAGACAGACTGAAATTATCAATTTCATTTTGTTTCTCTGCTTTTTAATTGAATTGGAAATTCTCAAGTTCGCACAGAACTGCCATCTGTCAGAGACTGTTTATGGCCCCCACGAAAGGCCTTCCTAGATAGTGTGGTCCTCCAACAGCAACAAATTTTCCCTCTCTTGGCAATATTTTACTGCTCCAAGTGGTTCAAGATATTATTACTCCAAGTGATAGCCCCCTTCCATTCACAAAGGAAAAGCAGTGGTCCTTGCATTCCTATTGGGAAAAAGCCTTGCTGTGGCAGAGTCCTGGGGCTGTTTAATTTGCAGGTAACAGAAGTGTGGACATTACCACTGGAGACTGTGAATGCATTGGTCTAAGAGACAAAAATGGGAGGGGGGAGAATGGCACTTTTTTTAAAAACAAAATTCACAGCTGTGCCTTTTTGGAAGCCCTGCCAAAGAGAGACTTGGCACACACATGAAAGTAATGCTGCGTGTCCGATTCCGGCACAATGACCGTGTTGACAGAAAAACATGGGGTGACAGTCGCACTTGCAACAGAACCTCTATTTTCTAGAAACTGCATTTGGCCATCAAAGTGATATGAAGCAGTGGCTTGGTATGCCATGGCTGGAGGAGTTAAGGCAGCCATTTTCAACTACTGTGCCCTGGCACACTGGTGTGCCATGAGTAGTCCACAGGTGTGCCACAGGAATTTGGGGGAAGGTCATTTATTAATAGGGCCAATGGGAGATGTGTGCCCCCACTGGCAGCATGGTGTGCCTTGTCAATTGCTAAAAACCTGGTGGTGTGCCTTGACCATTTTAGTGCCTTGGCAGTGTGCCATGAGATGAAAAAGGCTGAAAATCACTGAGTTAAGGGCTAATAACAGACATGCAATATCCCTAGTTGTGCCTCGAAAAGCCCTCTTTTTTTTTAATTAAGAAGTTCTTAATTTAAAAATAGTTAGACTTTTTAGTTAGTTAAAAAGTCTACAGTACCCTCAACTCTCACATTCATTTTCCCTCAAGGTTCCTCTCAAGCAGCAAGCAACTATTTATTGATTATAAATTTTTATATCCTATCTTCCAATTTTCAATAGCATGCTTAAGCCAGCTAACATCATAAAAGAAAGGTGGTGGAAGTTGTAACATTTTAACTCTAAAGTTTCAGATCAACCACTGTTTTGTCAACCACTCTGAGCACAAACCCTCACCACCAACCACAAAAAAGCTCAATTACCTCAACCACAGCTCAGTTCACCTATTCGTTTCAGCCTAAACTGTAGGTTTCCTTCACCCAAGTAGTGCCCCACCCTGTCAAGTGGTTCTGCCTGCAACACATGCTTCTGTACATGTTATCTTGTTTAAGAGGCAGTGCCACTTGCTACTTGAGAAGTACATATTTGCCAAACACCAGAAATGATGAGATCTTTGTTAATGGAGTTAAAATGGGAGATGGAGCACAGCTCAGCTGCTGCTTCACCATCAAAGGTTATGTGACAGGCTCCTGTAGGGTTATGTGAAAGGCTCCTGTAGGGAAAAAAAATGAAAAGACAATGACACCAGGAAAGTGCACCCTTTGTCTTTTGAATTAATGATGGTTGCCCTCCTAAAACCCTGGTTTTGCACTGGCTGGCTGTCTCCACAGTTTGTTCTGCTTTGTGGAGCCTGTGAGCAGCGGCACATTAAGCAAAAACCTAGAGACTTGGACTCTCCATAAGTTATTATCTTCCCCTGCTAATAATCCCGGCACTCCATTGTTATTCCCTTCTCCTTCACTTTGTTACCTGTCGACATGCTCTCCCCAGGGGACATGCCGTCTAGTATGGTGTGCTCCACGGACTGCGGACTAGATCCAGATGCATTTGACGTGGGTGGCTGTGGAGGTGGCAGCGTGGGTCTCTGTCGTGGCTTGGGGGTGGGCCGGATTTTGGTTAAAGTGCTTGTCAGGGAAGGAGGAGAAGACAGGGAAGGTGCAGCAGCTGGGGAGAGAGGGCCTGAGCCCAGGGAGTAGCCTTGTGGGTAACTCAGTCCATAGGGTGATGGAGTGCTTGGTGGGGTGGGAGACAGGCTGGCAGGGGATGGCTGCCCTGTTGGCTGCTCCGACATACTTCCTGACTGGACAAAAGGAACCTTGGCAGGGACTGGAGTCAGCTTCTTTGAAACTGTAGAAGAGAAGATGAGACAGAGAGAGCAGAGACAGACACAGTTGAGTGCCATTTGCCACTGGAATTCTGGAGAACTTTTTGGTCCTGCCTTTCTGCCTGCCTCAGAGTCCAAGCCAAAACTGGCCCAGCGCCAGCACTGGGTGCCATAAACATGCCATAAAGCATGTTTATGGCACCCTAAGAGTACAGAGCACCAGCGCTGGGCCTGCACCAGTCAGGTACAAGTGGAATTCAGTGAGACCACAATATGCAAAAATATGTTAACACACACACACCCCTCAGACTTCTTTTGTCAGTCTTACCCTGACTAGACCTGCTCATCCGAGTCTTCTGTTCAGATGTGAAGCCTACCTTTTCGCAGAGTGTGAGGGCTCTGCTCAGTGGACAGCTGCGACGTGGGAGCAGGCGGCTGTTGTGCAGTGCCACATGATGTCACGTGACCACAGACCGGGCTACCTTTCTGCCCAGACATAGGAGAGAGCTCCTTGGTTTTTAATGTGCTAAAAAGGAACAAAAAGTTGAACAAGAAGAAGCAGTTGTGAGCCCTGTTTTGTGAAGGGCACTTCTTGCAAACACACTTAGCTCCCACCCCTCAGCTGGATAAGCCAATGATGCTTGCAAAGCAAAGCGTTTTTATGCCCTGCTCTCCAACACACACCCAAAGTAACAGACAAACTTGCATTTCCACCTACAAAGCAGACTGAGCATGACTAGAGCATGAATGGAACTGCAGTCCTCACAGCCACTCTGTACACAGCAATGAGGCGAAACAAAATGGAGGGAAGCTGTTTTCCAGTGCTTATCCTGAGCATACATCTGTTACTCATGGGGGAAAGGGGAGGAGTTGGGGTGTCTTGCAGATTAAAACACAAACTTGCTGTTCTGGGATTGTAGCAACAGCTCAAACTTATTTCTTAGGCACCAGCTATTACACTTTGCATGGCCAATCTGCTCCAAGACTCAGCAGAAGAAGCAAAGGTCTAGCGCATACTGGAGCTGAGGCAAGGGGATGGCGAAGGTGGACCCAATAACATGGGGCAAGAAAGATGCTACTCAAGGTAGCTAGCTTAGACCAATGACAAAATGTGGCATTTTAGAACCTGGATAGCAGAAGGAATTAAGGTCTGCCAGGCTGCACTGTGTGCCTCCTGGACCTCTAGATGGCAGTGCACAGTCTGAGTAGTCACTAGACTGGCACTGTGGCCCACAACCCAGGTCAAAATCTCAAAAGCCTTCGCAACTCTGGGGGAAAATGGGGTCACTCTCTGTTCCAAAGAACAGGTAGGATGGACAACAGTCACTAAAGGTCTATCTAAATTACAAAGATATATTGGTGAGGTAGTAATCTATTTGCCATATTTTCCCCAGATTTGGTGAGGAAGCTCTGAATTCTCCATTATAAATTTCTGGGTTCCTCACAGAATTCTCTGGGGAAGCTGGATGACCAGCAAACCCATTTTTAGTTTAACTATAGCTTCAGCTGAGTGCTTCATTTCCAGGCTCCACCTGCTGATACAACTGAAGTTCTCCCTAACAGACCTGCCACAGCATGGAGGGCCTTGTTCCTCTGTGGAGGAGACGTGGATTTTAGGGTCCATTTCTGTGTTCAGAACTCTGGTACGTGGCAAGCAATTGGCTCTCACCCTTCTACTGTGAATGATGCCCTGTCACTATCAAATAAGCAATTATTTACCTAATGAGCCCGGCTCCTTTGTCTCTGGCACAGGTGCAGCTGACCCAGGGGGGAGAGACTGACATAGGGGAGCTGTAAGGAGTGCCAGGAGGATCGAGTGTGGATAAGGTGAGGGGGGGTTTCATGTAAACAGAGGAGAGGTTAGTCTCATGACCATGCAACTCTGTGAGGGAACTTTGCTTAGGGAGGTGCAGGAAATACGGCTTAGGGTTAGAGTTAATGTCAAGTTGCTGGGGGTAGGGGGAGGAAGAAGAGGAGGAGGAAGAAGACGGGGGAGGCAGAGTTTGGCTGCATCCTGACCACCGGTACAGTGGCAAGGAAGGCTCAGGTCTAGTGCATGGGCCAATCCTGGAGTGGTAATGGTGGAAGGATGGGTAGCAAGGGTACGGGGGAGGCTTGTCTTCCTCAGGGGATGGGTAGATGTAACAGGAATCCGACCAACTAGACGACACACCATCCGTGCTGCAAATGTCCAAAACAACAAAACAAAAAGAAAAAAAGCAGAGAGCATTTGTACAGGGAGGAACTGAGCAGGAGTTCTGAATACAGCCCAAAGCAAAAGGGGATGGGGGAAAGCAACAACTCAAAAGAGTCAAGGGAAAAAAGGAGCTCCCAAACTGCACAGCGGCTGGAGCAGAGGCTCCCACTTTCCTGAGATGAAAGCGACAGGCTTGGCTTCTGCTTTCTCTCCCATAAGCCATCCATTTTGAAATTCACAGCATGTGCTGGAAACCAGAAGCTAGGCCTGTTCAAGGCTGCCTTCTTTGCAGGTTGACTCAAAGACTCAAACATCTCTCAAAATGTTGACTGGGAAAGCAGGAATACATTTTAAGGTACCTGTTGTCGTGAGTGTTTCTTTCTTGGCAGAGGGGAGGGGATATTTTCAATAGGTCGTTTTCTTCCCACATAGAGAAAATGGAAGCTGTGGGTTGGCCTGGTCCCCGTACTTGGTAAAGTTGAGGAGAAAATCAGGTCTCAGGCCCCTTCAGTGCCAAGGCTTGGGCCACTTAAGGGTTCACTGTCCAAGGGAGCATGTGCCTTCTCCTGCATCAGAAGTTTTATGCTTCAAGGGTGATAAACCTCAGACTAGAGGCCCAGGTTCATCATCCTGTAACTCTGGGGCAAATTAACTCATCACAAAACATACAAGTGGCTCACAGAGCACAAACAGAAAAATATGATGCCCAATTATTTGAAAGTGAGGCCCAATTATTTGAAAGTGAGGCATAGTAGGTACAATACTAGGTAGAGAGCTACCAAGCTAAGGAAAGGCAAGGCAGGAAGGACAAGAGAAAACAGCAGGAGTATGTACTGAAATGCACAGCCAGGCAAGCACCAAAGTTGGCAAAGTTACTCCTGGACTTCTTGTAAAGTGTTAAGTATGCAGTTGCTGGTAAGGGATACCCTGGCCCCAAAGAAGCACGAAAGCATGGAATTGGGGTCGAATGAAGTTGCATGTCCTCATCTCAAGGGTGCAGCTTTGCCCCCCCCCCATCCTTTCCCAGGCTCATGTGGGTTCGTAACAGAGCAGCACAGATGCAGGCATCAAAAATTCTCATTTCAAGAAGGGAAAGGAGAAGAGAAACGAGGCATACTTTAACTGGCAACGCAGAGGAGCTTAAATGTAGGTAGCTACCAGGATGATGCTACCTCAGAGCTGATAACCACATTTCCCTTCTTAGTTGCTGTTATGAGGAAGCATCTCCTCAGTTCATCTCCAGCCATCTCCAATAATTGTCACAGATAATTCACCAGAGATAATGACAACTCTACCACAGGATACCTCTTGCAGAGCATGGGGTAAAAAATTAATTCACTCCAGGGAAAATGCAGGGGAAAAAAACCCTTTAAAAGTAGACACACACTGTGTGTGTGCATGCAATGTGGAGTAAAAGGAATGGGCTGTAGGAATTTAATGCATTGCAGCCACACTAATAAAAAAAAAGGGAATATGCTGTAGATACCCCAAGACTTTCCCAAAACTTGACAATTTAATAGAATGGAACGAGTCAGGCAAAATTGTAGCAACAATCTGAAGGCAGGGCTCAATGCCTCAGGACACTGCATTTGAGAAAGAACCAGGAAGATCACAGTGAATCAAGGGGGGGGGGGACAGGCAGCTGCAAATGATGGCTCCTGCAGAGCAGGATAAACCGTGGCAAGTGCTGGATTGCACAGGTTAGATTTTGTGCAAATCTCTCCCTCTGTAATAAAACAAAAAGGTGAGAGGTGCAGATTTTGTGAGCATTTCATTACTACCTTTTCCCTGCATGGCTTGTTTCTTGTGTGTGATCTTTCCCTACCCTGCAGTTTCTAGCAAGCATGCTGACATGCAATACATTGACCATCCAATTTCATACTTGCTTTTAGCAGAGAGCACATTTACGACAGAAGCACAGACCAGAAGCATACACATGATGTCACGTGGATAACCCTAATCTCTGCACGTGTGACTATGGCGAACATGAGAAGTTCTGTCTGGGAGACCCACTTACCATAAAGCTGATCCTACAAATGAATCCAGAGCACAAAATAACGTGTATTGGAATTCATACATTGACAAAACTAGGGAGTAAAAAAACAAAACACCGCAAATGGATGCAGAGGGGCTGCAATGAAATCAAGTACATCCAAGTACAGATAAATCTCAAGTAAACTGAAGTAGTGTTTGGGATAGTCCATAATGAAGCTAACAGGACTGGCATCAAAGCATAGGCATACAAAATACTGGATCAATATCAACTACTATTACATGCTGCAGCTGTCCCAAATGGGGCTATTCTAGCAAGAGAGGGAAAGAAATACTTCTTTACCAAATGCATAATTAGTATGTGGAACTGCTTGCCACAGGATGTTGTAATGGCACCTGGCCATGTATAAAAGGAGATTGGACAGATTTATGGAAGAAAGATCCATCACAGGTTACAAGTCATGAGAGGTAGCCAGTCTCCAAATGCCATACGCAAGGGAGTGGCCACAGGATAAAAGTAGCTAGCTCTCTGTGTTCTTCCAGAGGGATCTGGTGGGCCATTGTGAGATACAGGAAGCTGGTCTAGATACGCCCTAGGTCTGATCCAGCAGGGCACTTAAGTTCTTATGAAACAGGAGCTACCCATCCTCTGCAGTGTCCCATGAGCAGGAAAGAAGCAGGTGTGTGCAAATCTAGTAAAGAAGGCTGCTTTCTCTTATGTTCTCAGTGCCAGTCTCCTCTGCAATTTAACATGGCCTATGTGGCTGTGGCAACTCAGTTGTTTGGCTCTATCAGGCTGCTGCGCTTATGGGTACACTGACTGCTGGTTTGCTTCCAGGCACAATTCAAGATGCTGGTTTAACAAATCAGCTTAGGGCCAGGATAACTGAAGGGCTGCCTCCTTCCAGATAGTTCTGTTCATCCCTTAAGCCCATTTGAGGGAGCCCTTTTATGTGGAGGCCCATTGAGGGAGACTAGATGGGTGGCTACCAGGTGTCAGGCAGTACCGCAATGGTGGAATCCTCTCTCTAGTTATTTGAGAGCTGTATTCTCCCTGGAAGTTTTTTGGTGGGGACAAAAATGTACTTATTTTGGATGGAATTTTATTAATTAGATACTATTTTATGTCTTACTGCTGATTTTATGCTGTTGCTTGATGTAATTTTAATAATTTTACTGGTTAATTTTATTCTGTTGCTTGCAACGTATTGCTACTGCTTGTATAATTGGCTTTATTCTCCTTTGCTTCCCCCCCATTCATTTATATATCATATCCCTAACTCCACCTCTCTTTCCTTAAGACGACCCAAAGCAGCTTTTTTCCCCCCTGCACAATGATTTGTCTATTGTGGTTTTATGATATTTTTATTGTTATTTATGATTTTATTGTTAACGGCCTTGGATGTTGTCCCCCGACATTGTGGGGGTGGGAAGACAGCGTATAACAGCCCTGCTGGATCAGGCTAAAGGCTCGCCTAGTCCAGCTTCCCGTACCTCGCATTGGCCCTCCAGATGCTTCAGAGATAACAAGAGACCTGCATCCTGTTGCCACTCCCTTGCACCTAGCCTTCTGAGGTAGCTTCTAAAACCAGAAGATTGCACATACCCATCACTGTTTGGAAACTGTCATGGATTTTTCTTCTAGAATCTGTCCAATCCTCTTTTAAAAGCATCGAGGCCAGTCATGATCACCACATCCTGTGGCAAGTAGTTCCACATGATGTGGTGATGCTGGGTAATTCCATGCTGGGTAAAGAAATATTTTCTTTCCTTAAATAAGTGATAATAAATAATAAACTAAACATCTTTTGAGGAGACGATTTGCCTTTTGCTTGCATTCAGTTGGTCCTGGGATGGATCATTATTTTGTGCTTGAATTCTCTCTCTCTCTCTCTCTCTCTCTCTCTCTCTCTCTCTCTCTCTCTCTCACACACACACACACACACACACACACACGTACGTGTGCTCGCACAGCTGAAGCAAAACTGAGGAGGGCCCATGCAGGAGTGGAAGTGGCAGATGTGTTCACATAGAGACTCTGGAACCACAGAACGCAATGGCAGCAATTCACACTGCCCACAGCACTTACCTTGCCCATTCAGCCCCTGGTGGGAAACCGAAGCTAGTTGGAGTAGGGGAGGGAGTAGCTGAAATGTCAAGAGATTGCTCAGGAATTGGTGACTGAGGAGTAGCAGCAAGATCAGAAGGCGGAGCAGGGGGCTGCATGGCAGGAGGGGTGGAGGATGCCTTACGAACTATGGAGGTGCCTCTGCGAGCCACCCAAGAGGTGTCCATCACCCGGACGCCCATGCTATGGGGGGGAACACAGAGATACTCCCTTACCACCTTGGAAGCAATGTTCAGAGCATAAAACAAACACACACACTACGGGGAGGGGAGGGGGAAAGAGGGGTATCATCTAGGATACAAATCATCAGCAGACTCCCTCTTGGGATGGCATAAACAGCCAGGGTGACACACAGGGAGCCAACACCAGCCCTGAACTTAAAAACAGAGGCTTCGTCTAGCCAGAGAGAGATCACATGCTTTAAAAGTCCACTGAAAGGAACACAGTAATTGCCCCTCTGAAAGTCCAGGGAAGTTGGCCTTGCTCCCCCCTCCATGAAGCTCCTTCCAAAGATACCTTTGCCATCCTAGGTCTGGTTGCCCCAGTTGTTTGGAGGAGGGGATGGAAAGTTTGGCCACTGTTGAAAATATTTCTCAGCCAGAGCAATCCGGTGCCTTTGCAGAGAGAAAGCTAGCACAATATTCAGGGCTGTGTTTGTTTGGATCAAAACTGCTGAAACACCCAACAGCTGCCTGCAAAGGCAGCTTCAAAAGCAACAGTCTTATCAAGGTTGGCAAAGCTTCACAATCGAAGGAAGGTTTGCCTGAGCAGCAGCTAGAATAAGAAGCCGCAGGAAGGTTATTTTCTAAAGACCCACAACCTTGAAGATAGGACGTACACTGAAACTTGAATTTGCGGGGGGTGGGGGGTGGGGGGGTGGGAGTGGAGAATACAACTTGTCAACCTGCAGCTATGACACCTGCTGTTATTTTCCAAAGAGGAAATATGATGTTCTCTGCATTACAGAGCAACTGCTGCAAAAGAGGGAACTCCTGCAAGGCAAGGAGGGGGCAACAGTGGTGAAGCTCATACTTGCACACACAAGGTCCCGGCTTCAATCTCCAGCTTCAGGACCTCTGGCAGCAGAGCCAGGAAAGACCTCTGTCTAAGACACTGGGGAGCCTCTGCCAGTCACAGCACACTAGGTATGAGACCAGCTCTGTCAAAGGGTACTCCAGACGGGCTCCAGTCTGACTGTCCTCAGCGAGGACAGTCTTCAACTCTGGCATGCCACGGCACTAAGGGTGGCAAATGAAGGTCTTCAGCTGGCAAGTCTAGGGGCTCTACCGGCACTGAGTGGGTCTTGACACTGAAAAGAGGAATGGTTCAAGAGCTGCCCAGAGGATACCATACCTTTGGATTTTCCTAAGGCTGCATGGATAGAAACATACAGATATTAGTGTAACAGAAACTAAGGCCAAACGCCAATCCTCCTGGGTTAGGGTGGCTGCCTTTGGGAAAGGGGCTGAGAAACCCAAGGCTGCAGCTTAGTAGAAGCATGGGAATTAGTCATTCAGATGCAGAGAAGCACATCACTAGGCTGAAAAGCAGGACAGTCAGTAAAAGAAAGAACCAGAGGAAACTAAGGGGTTTTGCGGAAGCTGCAGCATTTGCTTTGGAGCAAGGGTGTGTGTGGTCAGGGAGAAAAGCAGATCTGGAGATGTGCGTGTTGAGACTTCCATGCAATTTTTCTCCAAGATCAATGGGATGGGGTTAGGCACTGTAAACTAGAGGTGGTATTTGATATATGGAGATTATTAGATACCAGTACATGCAGAAAAAAGCCCATTCCTTCAAAAGCTGACTTACTTTACAGTGGCTTCCTAGTTAATCTGTACTAAGATAATTCTATATTTTCCTACCTGTGTTCTTCTGCCATGGCTCCTCTATGATAAACGAAAAATACCCAAATGTTACTTTCCCTCCATCACACTTTTATTCTACTTCCCCAAGCACAGCTACCTGACACAGCCTTGTATGGAGGGCTACAGAGTCTCTCCACATATCAGGCAGAAAGGTAAATTAACATAAGAAGTGTTTTCAAAGGGCTAGCACAGCCAAACAAAAGGTCTTCTAATGTCTTCAGATGCTGCTCTGGCTATTGTCTGAGAGAGTCTTCAGGGACGGGCTTTACTTCCAGGGTACTGGTCACAGGAGGGGAAATGAGCTCTTAATGCATGCTAGGCAGTGCCCAAGCTGGTAAGATCTTTGCACGTTCAAGCAAAGTAAAAAGGGCATTCATTTTCTCAACTGAAAGAACTTAAGTAAAAACTGAAAATTTATTCACTGATTTAAAGCTCACAACTCTACCATTATCCACTATGATTATTGGAATTAAAGCTTGATTAATTAAAGCTTGAATGGTAACTTAACATTCATCCTAAACAACTGTTGGAGGTAACACCAGCAAAGGTCGCAAGTATTGACACTTTGGGAGAACTGACAGGGATGCAGGCTACGGGTTCATGCCATTTCCTTCTTCCCCAAAGAAAATCTGACAAAAAGAAATCTACAGATGACCTTTTCCATTTGTATGCAAAGCTAGTGGACATGGCAACATAACACTATTGGGGATTTTTAACATTAAGAAGCACAGGCAACTGAAGGGGATTCTGCCCTGGTGCCCATTCCCATTAAAAAGAATGGCTGGAATAATTTTTAAACGCTCTAACCATGTGCTGATTAAATAGGTGTTCCCAACAGAATCAGCACTCATTGTCTATTAGAGTCCATCTGGTTGGGTCACTGAAATATTGCCCCTGCTGTGCAGGAACTGCGAACAGAATTTATTTTATTTATTTCCAGTACCCTGCAGAACAGTAAACCCCATACTGTTATGGTAACATAAAGGATCCCAGTGTTTGGTGAATTTCAGTATGCCTTTTAATCACGAATCTTTCATGATACTGATGGGGCGTGAACTTGTTTATTTTTAAATGCACTTTGGCTGTAATCCTATACATACTTCCCTGGGAGTAAGCTCTACTGAACACAGCGGGTCTGATTTCTGAGTAGATATGCATAGGATTACACTTTGAGGCTAGGATATTTTATTAAAATTGGAAGTTTTCAATATTCCAAATTATGCCAAAAAGAGTTGGCTTTCTTTCTATGTTAAAACTTTCAAATATAATAAGTAAAAACTTCACTGGAAAAAGGAGCATCATTCTCCTTCTATCTTCAGAATGATCAAATAAAGACCTTTTCTTATGTTGCGTAATAGGTATTTCATCAACTAATTAACTAATGAATTAGTCAGACACATAAAAATCTATACAGTTGACCACTCTGATAAAGATACATGTATCCATGTGGGCATAAACCAAGTATTTCCAATAAGTACTGTTGGCATCATCTTAACAGTTTTACTTATTCACTCTTTACGGTCAAAACCGGCACCAGATTTTCAATGTATGAAAAACTCAGCTATAGAAGCAGCACTGCCTTGGAGTACATCACACAGTCTTTGCTCCCAGTGTATCACTTCCTTTACCAGAGGGATAACTTCATCCTTGAGGGTGGGGAAGATGCTAGCAAGCATCAATCTACCCATACTGACTGCTTGAATACCCTGGAGAAGAACTATGCATAATGGCTTTTATTCAGTAATGAATGTTCAGCAATACCCATAGACTAAGGAAGGCAGGGTCTGCCAGAAGGAAGTCAGGAAGTTGCTGCCCCTCCACACTGTCCCACAGTCAAACCCATGGCTCTCAAAAGCTGCCAGTGCTTTTGACTATCCAAAACTCAGCCCTTCACAAGTAAAAGTTCTGCATGTACCAACAGAACATGGAGGTGCTGCTTCCCTATTGTTCTTCCCCTGTTCCCTTATTGCAGCAGGGGAACAAGCACTAAGAACTTACTTAGAGAATCTGACATACACTATCAGCTTTTGCATAGCCTGGTGAACTCCCATGCTACCTTGAATTGCCACAGCATCTGGAGTCAACAGGAGCATATAGGCTTGTGGCGGTCATGTGTACATTTTTAGCCACAGTTGCATTGCTCACTCTCTCTCTCTCTCTCTCTCTCTCTCTCTCTCTCTCTCTCTCTCTCGTGTGGAAGTGCTCTTTGATGGGCAACAGAAGCAGGACAAGTTGTGATGGCAGACTGTCAGTCATAGAAGACACAGCCTTGGGAACCTCCTGCTACAATCCTCTGTGTTTTCTACAAGGGTAGTTTTGGATAAAAAGAACTGTGTCAAAATAGTCATTAGGTAGATAACAACTGGAAGCTATCACTCTAAGGGCGCAATCCTAACCTTTGCTGGAGCAGGCAAGCCAGGAGGCTTGTGCTGTATCCAACACAGGTTTGTTGGCTGCAGCAGCTCAGACACGGGCAAGGGGAAGCTCTTCCCCTTACCCGTGGGTGAGGGCTGCGTGTCCCAATGGGTCTCCTTGGACCTGTGCCACCTCTGCAGGTAGCGCAAGTCCGAGGAGAATGGAGCAGCTGGAAGCTGCTCCGTTCACCCCGGTGATGGGGGTTGGGATCCGGCATAACTGCCCCACCCCCGGCTCCCAGCGCACCCGCCCATGGGCCCGCCCTGAAACGCCCCCTCCCCATTTGAATGCGCCGACGTGGCTCCCGTCTAAGGAGGAGCAAACGTGCTTTACGGCATGTTTGTGACTCCTTCGGGGCACCTATACCAGCATAAGTGCTGATTAGGATTGCGCCCTAATTTCTTACAAAGTGACTGCAAACCCCCAAAGGCCAACTGATCGCCTTTGGGATACATTTATAGCACTGATCAGCAAATGTACATTAACACAGATCTCACCTTGGACAAGTTCCATGTTGGGCCTACCAGGGTCAAGTGAGGGTAAGCAGAACTACTGACTCACACTCTCAGCTGTGAGATCCCTGAACTGGTTTACCAGCAACAAATCCTTCTCACGTTGTGATGTGGGCTAAAGCATCCAACAGTTACCCAGCTAACGGGGGCCAGGTGCAGAAAGGAAGAAGTCAGGTGCAACAACCTGCTTCCTTTTAAAGAGGCCACAAACTAGATGCCTGGAGTTGAGGAGGAACTCAGGAGTAGGGTGAGATGTCTGTGACAAGGCAGTGAGGCGTTCGCACTCCTAGAAAACACGGAAGCTACTTCCACCAGGCTAGCACAGCTCTTTTCAGCTTGCACCCCATGGTTTGCTCCCCCTCCTCTTCCCACCAGCAAAGCAAAAGTGCCCCCTACCCATCCTTCTTGTAGAACTCCAGCATCATGTTGTCAGTGGCCACACTGAGCGGTCGCCGGGTCTGATCCGGATGCTTGCGGTCAGCATGGTCCATATCCGGAGAGGGCATGGAATTGTAATTTGCGTTGTGGTTCACATGTACAGGACTGCCATAGTTTCCCGTCAAGTTGAATTCAATATCTAATTAGAGAAAGCAAATGGCCAAGTGTTGCTTGGTAGTCTACACAACCCCTTAGAACCAAAGCACACGGGCCTGGCAAGGATAAGATAACTATCTAACCCCCACCTTGGCAGGAGACATTCTTCACCAGACACACATATCTATGCTCTTAATGCGGATGCGCATCCTTGCAGGCCTACATGGGACTTTCCATTATCTTTAGTGAGGAGGAGTAATTGTTCCTCTTCATGCCAACATAATCTCTTTTCTAGGGGCTGCTTGCTGGCATTTCTTCCTGTATCTTTTTAAATTCTTGGCCTTTTTAGGACAAGCAACCATTTACTTATTTAGCTATATAAACAACTTTGTGCACTTTTTTGTTGAAAAGTAGTACAGAAACATCAATAATATTAATAGTGCCATACATATTATTATTAATAGTAGTAGTAGTGCCATATAAATTGGGTTAAGGTCAGAGGGTCCCAAATTGGGGCATCATGACGCCCCAGTCAGATAAGCCCTGCCTTCCCCTTTAAGGGGCAGGGCGATGGCAAAGTGATCCAATCACCATGATCATGTCAGTTTTTTCCACTTAGCTGTGGTAGTGCCAGCCCTCCGAAGGGTCCGGGAAACCCATGAACCCCTCTTCAGGGCTTCCTGCATCTCCAAATTGCTGTAAATAGTGAAAACTGGTCACTTCCAATTTGGCGATAAAAACTGGAAATGGCTGTTTTTCACTATTTACAGCAGTTTAGAGGTACAGGCGGCCCTGCAGAGGGGTCCATGGGCTCTCTGGAGCCTCTGGAGGGCCAGTATTACCACAGGTTAGTGTAAAAAAACCCTTTTGTCCCTTGTAGTACCATAATAATGGCAATTGTGTTGTGCCTCCCCCGCAAATACCAGTTCCCAAACTCTCTTGGCCAAGGCTATAAACTGGGACCCCTAGATGCATGTTGGAATCACTAATTTGTGAGTGGTGATAGGAATCCAAACCCTGGTCTTCAGAGTCATAGGCTTAGATGCTTTGACCTAGCTAACCCTAGGCGGAATGTGAGCCACCACAGAAGGAAACAAAAATGGCAGAGAAGAATGCTAAGAAGAGGCAAGTAAGAACAGGCTCTACAAGTGACAGATCTAGAGTCTGGTCATCCCCAGGATGATGGGGATGACCAGACTTGCTTTGTGTGTGGTGATTAGAATACAACAAATACACATCAGCAACATATAAAAAATTAAATTGTCCTACCTCCCGGAAAGAACCAATCTGCATGTTGGATAAGAGGCTCAATAATTGCAACAATCTGTAGGGACACAGTTGCCATCATCTCTGTGATATTTCTGGAACAAAAGGGGAGGGGAAAAAAAAGATGAGTCCAGGTTCAGGGGCAGAGCCAGCTAAGGGCAAGAACGGTCAACACAAGTAACTGGATCACAGGGCTAATCACAGACCGGATCACAGACTAATTCTATGCCAGTGATTCCCAACCTTTTGGAGCCTGCAGATCACTGAGGCAAACACTGGAATCATCGTGGACCACCTGCAACTCCCCACCCCCTGTATGCAAAAAATAGAGGTGTTTGTTTCTGGTGAGTATGAGAGGATTGCAGTCTAAGTCTTACACAGCTGCACAATGGGCTTACTTCTGAGTAAAATAAATAGAACCAATTTCAAACACTTCTAGTAATATTGTAACTAGAGAAGATTTATTAGGGATTTATTATTTCTAGAAGAGGTGTGGGTTGCTGCTTTTGTTGCTGGCTGTGGATAGTCTGATCTTTGCCCTCTCTGGTGCTTTGTAGGAGACCATCTCCCGAGCAAGCACTTCCCCATGGACTATCAGAGATGGTGGAGACTGGACTGCCCGCAGCCACAGCTGACACTTCAATGCCGGCTGTGGGCGGTCCGTTCTGTGCCCTCTCTGGTAGTCCATGGTGGGGATCACTCGCTCAGTGAGACACTGGACGTGATGGAATGCAATCCCCCCCCGAGATCTCATAGACCATTTCTCAGGGTGTCACGGACCACAGGTTGGGAACCAGTGCTCAATGCCCTACTGTAGTGCTCTCTTCCATATATTTAATACATTTATACTCTCACAGTGTAAAACATTTCTAGGTGGCTCATCTATTCTAGATAATAAAAGCACAAATTAATGGGTAACGAAAATAGAAGTCAAAACCATAACAGATAAGACAAGATCAAAACTGTGGCATTGAAATGACTACGAAAAGTCACGTATCAGCCACAGTGCAACACTGCTTCGTGCCCAGAGCCTTGTGTCCCCTCTTCCCATTCCAGTTGCAGAAGACTGATTTCAGAAGCCCCAAAGTCTGTGAAAAAGTGGATGCTCTTCTGGTTGCTTTTCCAGGCACGTTCAGGATGAATCACAAAGAGAACAGGATAGACTAGTCACTGCCTTTGTTCACTGCTGACTCATGCTGAAGACAATTGTGTGTCTTGGGATGATGATTCCATTAATCATAGGTTAAAATCGTGGAGCTTTAAATCAGATCTCAGAACCTCGGAAATGGTATGCAGGACTGATTGCAATGGACGCAGCTTCTATCACGTAATGCTGCTGGGCAGCCTCCATTCACTTCAACAGTGCTTGCATGCCAAGAAAGCAAATACAGAGGGAAAAATGTAAGTAGCCCTTAGAAACCTGAAAAGGTTTAAGAGGGATTTCTGCACCCAGCCAGCCAGCCATCTATCCATCACATGTGCTCGTGTTGCTCTTGAAAAAGTAACTTGAAAGAGTATTCCTGTTTTGCCCCTGCTCTCTCTCAATTCCTATCCCAAACTATGGCAACTCTAAGGATATGAAAACTTTCCAATTTTGCAAACTGATCAAAGCATGCACATGAAATAGGTGCTTTCAAAATGTATATAAGAGAATCCAGGCCTAGGGATTCGTACTGACAGAATGTGTCACTTTTAAAATAGGAGTTCTGGTACTTGGTTCCTTACCCTTCTGCCTGGGGCCAAAGGAGATTGGGCCCCAGCACAATTGCTATGTTGCTTGGAGTCATTTTGTTTGCATCCTGGTATTCTGTTAGGTATGCAAGGAATTTGACCAGGTACCTGCAAGAGACATTCAGAAGACACAGAGTTCAACCAAGAGAGATGGGGTAGAGCATCTGCTGCTTGGGCTACAAGTGCATCATGGCTAGCCTCACCTGCAAAGGCATTGCCATGGCAAACACCCTGCCCACTTCAAACATACTCATTTGTGATTTTCAGGCAAAGTCAATCTTGACCAATATTGTTTGAGCATCAAGGATGACACCGCATAACCTTCTTCTGACATCACCATGAGTAAGATCAGCGGCAAAAGCATAGCCTCATTCTCTCCCTTTTCTCAGAGATGGTTGGTGAATGCTGCAGTTCTCCTTAAGCCCTTCTGTGCAGCTCACTTCCAAATGTCCAAATCCTTTGCACTAAAACCCTCTTTTGGCTTCTCTTCTACTCAATAAGAAAAGAAAAACTTTTGTTTCTAATGCTACCATTGGCTCTGTCACTCTGGATAAGAGTATGGGGCAAGTGGGACTTACTTGGCCACCTAACAAGTATCTTGGCATTACTACCTGTCCTTTTCCAACTGTTAACAATTTAAATTAGCCTTAGGATCAGTGTAGTGGTAAGGCAAGTTGCTCAGTGAGCATATGTGGTCTCCCATACTCAGTCTAGCAGAGAGCATGCCAGATTTTCTTCTCTGTTTTGTCATCCTTTGCGAGAATGATTCCTAAAAACAAGTTTTGAAGGGGAAAAGGATCTGTTGTCTTTTTCAAAGTGACAAACTAGCTTCCTTAGGGTGCACTGCAAAGAGCCAAAGGCATGACAGTGCTGATGTGCTCTGGGTCTTAGTGACTCTATTTAAATGCAAAGACCAACAAATAGCCTTATTCTTTGTGCCAGGAGGCCTATTTTGAACACGGCAAACTTTCAAAGTCAATACAAAATTCTCTCCAAGTGCAGACAACTAGTCTAGTTGGTAGTGGGGGAGAAAAGGGTTTTTACATTACTGAAAAGCAGATAAAAAACTATGAGGCTAGACCAGTGGTGGCTAACCTATGGCACACGTGCCAGACAGGGCACGCAGAGCCCTTTCTGTGGGCACACGTGCTGCTGCCCCAGCTGCCAGGCACAGAGGCTCACAGCCCCTGGGAGGCACCAACATCTGCGTGTCTGCCCTAGAAGGCTGAGGAGCCCACGCGCAGCCACAAAGCCAGCCTCCTCCTGCTTCAGCCGGGGCAAAGGAGGGAGGGGCGAGGCCAAGGGGGGAAAGGAATGGACAGCGGGGGAAGAGGAAGATCAGGCAGCGGGGGGGGGGGCTGATGCCAAAGATTCAGGCGTGCTCCCAAGCCACCCGGGGAGGAGGAAGGCTCTGTGAGGGGACTTTCTCACATCACCCGCCCCTCTGCCCAGCAGCCCAATGGGAGCGCTTCCTCCCTTCTTTGTATGGGGTAAGGCAGGTGGCACACAGGAAGCTGCTGCTGCAGGCTTTGGGGCACCAGCCCTGCATGTGGTGCTGGTCCTGAAGTAAGTCTCATTAAAGTCATTTAGGCTTGTTCCCAGGAAAGCATGGCTAGGATTGCAGCCTGAGAGCCCACTCCTAAGCATGTCTATTCAGAAGTAAGTCCACTGTAGTCAGTGGTGCTTACTCTCAGGAAAACGTGGCTAGGATTGCAGCCTGAGAGCCCACGCCTATGCATGTGTACTCAGAAGTAAGTCCATTGTAGTCAGTGGGGCTTACTCCCAGGAAAGTGAGGGTAGGATTGCAGCCCTAGTCAAAAGAGGGGGGGTTTGCTCCTAGTTTAAGAGCCCAATCCTATGCATGCCTACTCAGGAGTCAGTTCCATTATAGTCAATGGGGCTTGCTCCCAGGAAAGCGTGGCTAGGATTGCAGCCTGAGAGCCCACTCCTATGCATGTCTACTCAGAAGTAAGTCCATTGTAGTCAGTGGGGCTTACTCCCAGGAAAGTGAGAGTAGGATTGCAGCCTGAGGGCGGAGCGCAGACATTCCTGTGGCAGGGTTGGAGAGCAGCTAGGATGGAGGGGAGCATAGCTCACAGCGTGGCATAGCTGGAGGGGATCAGAGCTGGAGGGGAGCAGAGCGCTCAGGCCACAGCACAGGCTTTGCGGCGCCAGCCTTGCACATGCTGCTGGCCCTGCCTTGTTGCCCGCTGGAGTCTCATCTGTAAGAACCTCATACAAAACTAATTTTTATATGATCTTAAAGGTAAACCACAGAATTGCTTCTCCAATCCTATTGGAAAAGAAGTGCATGCAGAATTTCACATAGCTGTGAGTGTTCATGAAATACAACATGATGCAGCCATCCAACTAGGATACTGCTAGCTTAATTAAAAAATAAATGCAATCTTGCACAGTATTACTATTACTGACAGCATTTATATGCTCCCTTGTCCGTAAGGGGCTCACAATGTAAAAAGAAACAAAAGAACACCAGCAGACAGCCACCAGAAAAGACACTGCTGGGGTGCGGAGGACCAGTTACTCACCCCCTGATTAATTAAAGAGGAACACCCACTTACCCAGCATGCAATTGCCCAGCGTGTACAGAATGAGCACAATTACCCAGCATGTAATTAACCTTTAGAACTCCTTGCCACAGGGTGTGGTGATGACATCTAGCCTAGATGCCTTTAAGAGAGGATTGGACAAATTTCTGGAGGAAAAGTCCATCATGGGTTACTAGCCCTGATGGGTATGTGCTACCTCCTTATTATAGATGTGGGCCACTGTGAGATACAGGAGCTGGACTAGATGGCCCATTGACCTGATCCAGCGGGCTCTTCTTATGTTCTTATGTTCCTATGTTCCAGCCGCTCATATAGCCACCCAGCCAGCACTCTGCACAGCACAGGCTGAGGCAAGCAACACAAAGATGTTAATGTATGAGTTATTTTTTCTAAACGAAAACCTCAGTATTCAGGTTAAATTGCCATATTGGCACTTTGTGATAAATAAGTGGGTTTTGGGTTGCAGTTTGGGCACTCGGTCTCTAAAAGGTTTGCTATCACTGGGCTAGACCAACTCTTAAAACTAAAAAGAAAGGTTTTTCTCTAGAAGAAAGACCATGCGAGACAATGGCACATCTGACAAGAAAAGTCTGATGTCTGAATTAATAATTTAAAAGCTGATAGAATTTGAGATATTTTTCTGCAATCCTGCATGTTGGTACTACGGTGAACCAGACAATTCCCAGGTCAGACAAATAACACATATTGAACATTCTCACTGGAAATGGAGATAACTAGACCCCTATTTTGCAAAGGAAGTGGGAAGATTGTCTTGCCAAAAAGAGGTTGACAAACATTAACAAAGCTCCACACTCTCCCAAGTTGCCGCACTGGCATTCCTCAGGCCTCAGTGCTTACTCTCACCCCAGCCAGAATCTTGAAAGGACTGCCTTTTGAGCAAATCTTTTGTCTCCAATCAGGCGCTGGAGACAATCAAGAAGAGCAAAGCAGAAACAAGGAGAAGCAAAAATGTATCCTTCAGCAGCATACACCTGCCTTAGATTGTTGTAGCTGGCCTTGGGCAATTTCTCGAGGGCATTCCACAGGGCCTGAAGCCTCTTGTCTTGATCCTGGATGCTAAAAAGCAAAAAAGAGATAGCTGGGATTAATGCAACTGTAGATCATGAGCAATCCTGAATTTCAGACACAATATACTGAGATTCCCTCTCTGTGACTGAAGCATTGCACCCTCCCTCTCTTGTGCCTGCAATCATAAAAGCAGCAGCAGCACTGACAGAAACAGAGGGAGGCACCTTTCTTGCCCTCCATTAATTCCGTGCTCAAAATCTGTCACAGTGCAGACAGACTGTCACTGCTGGGAAGGTTGCCAGTATCTGTCATTTACCCTCATGGACCACTGCTCCCGTCATGCAATGAAGAATCAGTCGCAATGGGGCTCTTTGCACATTCACTTATCTTGACATGACAATTCCCCTGATCTCACTTCAGCATCTGGATTTATGTACAGGTTCAAGAAGAGATTTGAAAAGTGAAGTGGTCTTGAGGAGCCCACAAAGTCTGGTGAGGTCAGGAGCAATTGACTTGCCTTTTTTGTGTGCGTGCAAAGTGACTAGAGCTGGAATAAAGTTCCCATTTCTAGTCTCATAGAGAAGAGTGATATTTTAAAGTAATGACAAAATAGGACAGAATTTCTTATTTTGCCACAGAGCTTTTATTTCTCCCTTTTTCAGACTACTAGAAGCAGCTCTGACCTGGATAATAAAAAAAAAAAGTATGTTGGGTAAACCATTTAAACAGAATGGCAATTGGTCTGATGAAGGTGTTGAAATAAGCACTTGAGTTAGACCTGGATCCAGGAGAAGTTAGCTTGCCTGAGCACCACTGAAATCCCAATGATTTCAACATGGCTTCAATGCAACTAAGGTTCTCTGGGTTAAGATTTTAGTGTAAGAAACAGAGGAGAGCCAAGTGGGCAACAGGACATTATTTGTGCGACATTACAGAGTCGCTTGTATAGCTTTGGGTTTATTCACATCTCATCAAACTAGCTATTAAGACACCTAGAAAGTGGAGATTCTCAGAGATGGTGGTGGAGAATTCTTATATGGCTTCTGAATTTCCCAAAGGCAAATTACGGCAACATGACTGGACTAGTGTCATATAGTTCTTGCTCTTATGATGCCAGAATTTGGGAGCAACCAAAATGTGGGTCAATCTGATTAGGTAGAAAGTTGAGTTTCAGTCCATACCTATTGCATGATTATTTGGAAGTAAATCCATTGAGTTTAACAGAACCTATTCCCACACTTTAAGAGTCCACATCTTAAGTGGACTCTTGCTGATAAATTTTTTTTTGCTGATTTTTTTTTTGCTGATATTCTAATTATTTTTAATAAGATGGCAAAATGATGTAGGGAAAGCTCAAGACCAAAGGAAAATTCCTTTAAGAACTCACTTTGAAGCTTGAATCCATTCTTCATAGAGTTCAAATGTCATGAGTGGTTCTGGCAGCTCCCGGAGATAGGACTTCAGTGCCCCTAAGCACAAGACACAGAATCACAGAACTTGCATCCTCAGAGTAGAATGACCTTTCTCAGTTCTAATAGACAGATTTTCCTGTTGGCCTTCCTTTAGTGGTAGGCAGCACACAACTGATGTTGCTAAAACAGTTTTTAACTAACAAAAGTAGGAACACCACATACAGCACCTACCCAATACTCAGATCATTGTCTATCTACCATCTCCACTTCCTATTGTAACAAAGCTAAAGTACAAATCACTGTAACAAGTGCATAGCTCTCCTGTTTACCCCTGCCTCAATCTCTTCATCCCCTGTCATCTCCCTTGTGTCAAAACAAAGACTGTAAGCCCCTTGGGGCAGGAAGGAGGGAAGATTCCTCCCTCTGTCTTGCCATTCTGCAGAAAAAGTAGTGCAGAGTGATGGTGCCAGACTCCGCTTCGTATCTGGAGCATGGAAGCTCCTCCTATCTGCTCAGGCTACTGGTGTTCACTATGAAGCTAGGCTGAATGCCAAGAGAGTGAAGCTCTTACCTGCAATGGCATGTGGATCTGCCGAGTACTCCTGAACATCCACAACACAACAGTCAAGAGCTGCCTTGAGCTTCTTTAGTTTGGAGGCTGAGGGAGCCACGCGAAAAAGGCCCTGTAAAGAGGGTTGGGCTTACAAATCCCATGAAACATCGCTACGACAGGACAGAACATTGAGGCTGGTTCTCCCCCACCCCCAAGAACCTGCTGGGCAAGAAGGATGCGCAAAAAGAGCCCAGGTCTTAGTATGAACTGAGACACGGCAGTTGTGTCATACAGACCTCCTCCTGCATGCCGCATTCCAAGAGCATGGTGACACATGCCTCAATAGGAAAGGCAATCTCCCGACCGCTGACAGCGAGATGCTCCTCCAGGGGCTTCCCAAAGGAGGGCTTTTCGATCCAAGCTTCTGTGGAAGGCAGCCCAAATAAGAGGCACAAGAGACAAACATAACAGAGCTGGCTCACCTGCCAGCAAGAGCTCTCAGCAACTCAGTATCACACATGAACTCTTGATGACAAAGCAGTAGAAAGACCTCTGCAAGTTACTGATTTGTCTTCAGAGTATCTTCTATGGGATGTGCATGGAGTCTGGAAAACTCTGTTCACTTTTCCGTGGATTGGTGCACATATCTCACGTACGACTGGAGCTGAGAGCAAGGCCTGACATACAGGGTAACAGTATGTTTGCCAAACAACTGCTTGAGCCACTTGCCTATGAAGTGACTGTGGGTCTACTTTCATACCAAAAGGAATGTGAGGGAAGGAAGCAAAACCCATTTTTCCCCTTGACTTTGAGCAGTTTTCTCTCACGCTGTCAGTACAGGAGCCAAACTGGGGGAAACCTGCTTAAAAGCAATGAGTGCAGCAAAGTAAGGTGGAGCGAAGGGCAGGTTTTGCTTTCCAATCCCACACACTCCTTTTAATGTACACCTCCACTTTATAGTTGGATGGGAGACCACTGGGTGCTGTAGGCTTATACCATAGTCTTTCGAGACTGAAGGTTGCCAACCAACCACTTTATAGAGAGAAACATGTGCTTAACCAACATGGGCTTGCCCCAGAGATTTTGCTTCTGGTATTGAATTTTGAGTGGGGAAAATCTGGAATGGAATGTTTTAACAATCTTCTCTTTTAGGTCTAGACTGGTTTCCCTCAGTTGCAAGTAGGATAAAGTCTAACAAAACTCCTTTTATAAGAACTAGAATATACTAATGTGAAATAGGCTCAAAACACAGATTTCAGGATCTACTGCCACTATAGTTCTGTGAAAACTAATGAGAATACAAATTTACATTATCTATTGATAAAAAATATTGAGGAATTGCTTTCCCAGTTCCTATATGGGAGTGCTCAAAGCAACACACACATTTTTCTATATCTATAAATCTATAAGGTCAGCAAGTAAAAAAACAGAAATGATCCATTTCAAGATAAGAACACCAAAATAAAGTAAACTGACCATCATCTGAGAGAGATGATTTTGCTATAAGGCAACTGGAGAGGCCAAATTCAATGATGTGCCTTTTCTGGGTGATGCTCATGGAGGGCTAAGACTCCCAGAAGAAACAAAACAATAAGAGATGAAACAGGTGTGCCATAATAAACTTTATAATTAAAAACATTAAAAAGTTTAAGATGACTTTTCTCGCTTAGTAGTTCCCGAAGTCCTACTCGGACTTTGGGATCGCAGGTAAGTAGTTGCGGTGGTGGTGCCTGGGGCGTGAGGGTGCCTTAATGGCACCACAGTGATCATGGCACTGTGGAAACCCAGAGGCTTTCTCCTTTACTGGGTGTGTGTGTGTGTGCTGGCCTTGGGGAGGATCTAGGAGGCCCACAGCTCCCTTTGTGGGCCTCCCTGATGTTTGAAATTGCTCCATTTGGGAATCAGAGCGCACTTCCGGTTTTTGCCCAAAAACCAGAAGTACGCTCCACTCTCCAAACATCAGGGAGGCCTGCAAAGGGAGCTGCGGACCTCCCAGACCCTCCCTGAGGCCAGAGCAACCTCCCAGGCAAGGGGGAAGGTCCTTGGGTTTCCACAGCACCGTGATCACTGCTGCTCTGTTGGAACTCCCATTACTGGGTCACTCCCCTTAAGGGGAAATGGCCCAGTTTTGGTTCCCAATGGTGGGTCATGACCCACAACTTTGTTGATAACAAAGAAAGTCTGTTTTTTCAATTCAACTGGCTAGACCAGGGGTGTCCAAACATTTTGGCAGGAGGGCCACATCATCTCTCTGACACTGTGTTGGGGGCTGGGGAAAAAAATAATTAATTTACATTTCAAATTTAAATAAATATACATATATGAATGTATTAGAGATGTAACTTACATGAATGAATGAAGGTCTTGCAATAGCTCAAGGCCTACAAAAGGTCTTGCACAAAGCAAGACCAGCCTTTCCTTCACTGCCACTGCTGCATCACAGACGTGAAACAGCAAGTAGTGGAGGGAGCCCTTGTCCCACAGCTCAGGTGAGAGGTTGAACAGTTGTCCTCACACTGAGAGCAGTTGCATCAGGCCAACATGGGCTCCAGCAAGTCTCTGGAGGGCCAGAGGCTCACTGGAGACTGGGGGCTCCCTGTGGGCCAGATTGGGAGCCCCCAAGGGCCGCAAGTGGCCCTCGGGCCAGGGTTTGGACACCCCTGGGCTAGACAAAGAGAAACATTTTGCTCAGCTTGAGCAATCTGGATTCTTCTACAGACAGAAAAGACCCTTGCTCTGGAGAAAGTCTAGAGGTGTCTCAACCAATGTTCACAATGGGTCCATAGTAGTTTGCAAACCATTAGTGGAGTCTTTGAGAAGTTTAGAGTTGGCCCAAGTGAGCCCCAGGATTTCACAACAAGGAGATGGAAGTGGTCTTTAGGATATTCTCATTCGTAGTATTCTGACTGAGTATCCTTCCCACTTTTTTTGCTTTTAAAGACTGCTAGCTGTTCATTGTCCAACTGCTGCTGTTGGCCTGTGCAGTAAATTGGAGAATGAAGATCAGAATCTCTTTGTACTTGGATACTCAAGAGCTCCACAGACTGAAAAAAACATATGGGAATCACAGGGCCTCAGCAAGTAGCACTGATGTCTCCTTGTGTAATATATTTACCACTGTCACATATGTAAGCTTCCTCCCGCTCACCCTAATTTACCTTGCTGTGCTTTGATCTGAGGCAATACGTTCTGCAAAAGCGCTAATGACTTCCTGTGGTACTCAGCTTGCACTTCTATTAACTGGAAGAAAGACAAAATAAGGTGCAGCTAGCAAGAATTCACACTCTGCAAATGACTGCGTTTTCACAAGGTAGGGGGGAAGAGGGGAGAGGAAAGGAGTTTAAGAAAAGCCCACACTTCCTGGTACTTACAGTCTGAAAATAATTTGCATAGTCTATCTCTTTGGCCACAAAATTGTACATGTCTGCTGAGAGCTGATCCTGTAGAAAGCACAGAAACAGCACAAGTCATTATGGGAAATAAAACTGTGTTTGTCAAAGTCACTAAGTGGACTGAAGTACTGCAGAGTGCCTTGCCTGTACAGAAATTCAAATATAATCTAAAGTGCACCTAAAATAGCGAGGACTGTAAATTGGATTTGCACATTGAAATTCTTCTTGGTTACGTTAACCAGGAAGAGGCAAAACAGTGTGTGTGTGTGGGGGGGGGGAATTAAGCCTTGACTCTTTCCTCCCAAAGTGATGACATGCTCAGACTAACATAGAAGGTCTCCATGTGCTACCAACATGGGTTTTGCAGTCATCCCTTTGTTGCATCCCCTTAAGGTGAAAGGATCCTTTAGCCAGGTGAAGAGAGGATGAAAGAATTACCCTGCAAATCTCCACTCTGTTTGCTGCCTCTTCCATCTCTTCCCTGAGAGCATCCGCTTTGGCACCTGAAGGCTGCAAATTACTTGCCAAACCTGAAGACTTGGCTGACTGCTGCCACCTACAGGAGAAAGAAGATAAATGACATCAGCTATGTAAGAAGATTCGCACCTACAGGTAGGTAGACCTCTAGTGGGAGGGAAATCACGCTGATCTTTCTTACAGAGGTGAAGGCCTGCTCTGCCCAAGTCAAGGTACAAGCAGGGATATCATAAGAGAAGATGTAAGCATTCATTAGGTCCTTAGCAGAACTGTCCCGAGAAACCAATTAAGCATTAATTCTCAAAACGGAGTTGCCTTTTGTTTTTGCCCATGCCCCAAAGAGAGAGGAGTGACACTTTTGATTCCGAAAAGAACCAATCAGAAATGCTGGCAGAAGAGCGAGATTCAAGGGAAGCAACATGGATCACATATCACATTCAAGACTTTCACAGAATTAAAGTGTGGGGTGAATCCTATCTACCTCATCATCTCTCAGTCAACTGAGGCTCTTCTTTGCCCTCATTCCACCGACAGTCTTACAATTAGTGGTCCACAGCACAACACTTAAGAAAAGGGCTACAGTCTGTACTGACTCCGTTCCCCACCTCTCAACTATGCTGACTCCCAAGCGAACTTCCCATTGTTCAGAAGAAGTTAAGAGTCAAAGCATCATGTTTATTTATTCATATTTATAACTCGACATGCACACCTGACCATGAACCAATTGCTCCAGTCAAGTCCATATTATTAATGGCAAACAGCCAAACTTTCAAATTTCCCAGCATACCTTTTCCATACAGAGCCATACAACTAGGGCTCTGTAAGTCACTTTGTGTGCCCACTGGGAAGAAAAGTGGGATTCAAAATGAATAAATTATATTCATATTCCCAATTTGTAAATTGAAACATAGGTTGATTGCCTAATGTTTGTTCATTAATCTAAAGTAACACAGAATCTCCCATGATGCAAGCATGACCTGTTCAGACACATGCCTAGACAGAGACATGCTCTGAGGACAAGTCATTCCTGGCAATTTTGCCCTGATAAGTAGACTGGTGATGGTACATAAAGCTGCTACGGAAGGCTCTCCAAGACTGGAGAAGGATCCAGGTCTTTCAGAAATTGTTCCACGCATTCAAGGAAACTTCCCTCAAAGCATATGCGCAGTGACGTCAGTGCGGAAACACGCAACCACAGAATCTGGGACATCTACCACTTTCCTTGCTCTGACACACGTAACTTCCACTATTCATTTTGTTAGCCTCTGCTATAACATCTGAAGGGCTTCGCTCCCAGACTGCACTAACAGTGTCCTGTATGACCTTCTCAAAATAATTTTGTGGCTACAGCAAAAAAACTGTTAGACCTCCTAGCACCAATCAGTATCCCTCCTGACTTTTCCAAGGTGATTATGAGTTCTCTGGTACGTGAAAGAACTGACCTATGGCAGCTTTCTTCATGCCGCTGTGCAAAGTGATCAGAGGTGGATTTCAAGATGCACACAGGTCCAGTTGGGAAGAAAACACTCATCATTGAGCTATGAGTGGATTTCCAGAGAAGTTGAGGCAGGGAGCGTTTTGGACTTCACAACATCGCTCCTGGGGATCTCATGTCTTTTCCAGTTTTGTGGCATATCAAAGCTGTCTCAAGGACATGAGTTCCACAGGAACAAAGTAACAATAGCTTGCTTTTGAGGAACAAGAGAGAAATAGAAGCAGCTTGTGTATTTTTCAGACATGAGCAGAAATACCAGCCAGCTTCTTAGCTTGTCTTGGGAGCATGGTGACAGTGACACAACTTGGATCTCTCTATCACTTTTCAGATAATCTGTTTTGCCTCAGTCAGTGAAAGTTGCAGCCTCCCCATTCCATAGCAAATTTAGCTGGAGGAGGGTGGCTGAGGCAGGGTAGGTAAACTACAATTTGAGTATGATCAGAGGCAAAATATCCTGTGTAAAAGGACATACTGAAGAAACCTTCTCTTTCTTACCAGTGAGGAGCATCTGAGTGAAGACAGCCTGAAACTAACTGCATGCTGAACAATAGCCATGAAAAAATTGATAAACTGTCAGCCTGGAGAGAGTCAAATCTCTCCTGCCTTCTTTGGAATCCTCTGGCAAAAAAAATCAGAGCTAACTTCAGAGTCAGAAAAACAGAAGCAAGGGAATTCTGAACTGACAAGCACTACTTTAGCTGTCTCTGACAGTGTGAGGAGTTCCTAACCAGCCAACTGGGAAATCCTCAACATCCTCCTTCTTTCCAGTCCTGCGCATGAAGAGAGACAGAAGCATCTCACACTGCTCCCACCTCACCACACTGAGGACTTTCAGGGGCTTTCTCCTCCTGAAGGGGCACGTCTCCAGGCTCTCTATCCCTGTAACATACCCTGTCTGTCCAAGATCTCAGTCTAGCAGAGAACTATTCAGGTACGGATCATACATTCTGGAAGCTGCCTTTAAGTTTATTTAAAACAACTGCACGCATTTTTAAAAAGCAAGCAAACACGAAGCAAGAGTCTGGGGCAACAAACGGCAAGCAACAGAGAAAACACATATCTTACCTTGCCCTTGAGGAATCCATGTCCAGAACTAATTTTGCTAAGTGCTTCCTCTGTTTTTGGATGTTTGGGATTTCTACCTGAAATAATTTTTAAAAAAGAGCGTAGGTAAATTCTGTACAGAGTTGTGTTAAACATTCCATTCACTGGAAGCAGGATTTCACACCTACTATTAAGACTAGGTTTACATCAGCTTCTAGAATAGCGGTCTCCAAACTGCAGCCAGTGGTGCACCCGACAACTAGGTCTGAGTGCAGTGCCGAAGCCTTACCATTCTGGTGCAAAGTAACCCATTTTTGTGCCATGAATTTGCGGAGCCTTGCACCAGTGAGCCAATTCCTGAAGGCCGAAGATCCTGGGAGGCTCTGTCCGCCAATTTTCCAGTGGAATTGTCTCTCCGGCAAAGGCTCTGTGCATTCACAATGCGAAAACAGGTTGTTGCTGGAATGGTAAGGCTTTGGCATCGCCGTGCTGGCCTGGATGTACATGAGATCTGACCCATGGACTGGAGTATGGAGGCCCGATCTAGAAAAACAGCTGCTGGGCAAGTCCAAAATGTCAAGAAACCTCAGATTGTTTGCTAACAGTTTGCCTGCTCATCACTGGCTGTTGCTGACAGCAGGTGACTAGAAGGGAAAAAAAGAAACCTCTAACTAGCAGTGATTGGCAACTACCTATATATACATCTACATATAGGTTGTCATGTGAGCCCCAATTTTTAAGGTCCAGCCACTTATAGCAAATGTGATAGAAGGAAAGGAAAGTGACGCCAGTAGCTCAGGAGCCCACACTGCCTTTCCGAAGTACCCCTAGTTTGGCCATAAACATGAATATGTGGTCCATAGCACGTGAGGGTCTCTTACTACAAAGGATGAGAAGTTTTACACTAAAAACCCTTGTAAAGCTGTCTAATTTATTACTATACCTCTATGCCAATAAAGGTCTTATGTATGTATGTATTACTATACAAATATAATTTTCAAGTGAAAAAAGTTTATGAACGGCAAATCAAAACATCTATATGGTATATATTACAGACATGCCTTACATTTGTTGTGTATCTTTTTAATGGCAAAAACATTAAATGGCAACGTGGACAAAAAAATCACTTCAGCAGTGTGAGCAACCTGCTCAACACAAGACACTTTGCCACAGAAAGCAATATAAAGTGGGCCTTTGTGTGCAAAACTGGGTCTGAGGGCTGGAGTGAAATAACAGAATTCAAATGTCAGATTGCTGAAGAAAACCTGACAGTTTTTTCTAAGAAATACCTTCAGAAAGTTGGCAGTTGGCTGAGGAACATGAGGAGCGGGACACAGCATCTAAAGAGTTGCCAGGGCTTAAACACAGAGAAGGTGCTGATCTTGTAGAATGCTATTTAAGAAGAAATGTCATTTTGTTCTACCTTTGTGCTTCACTTTCTTCTGCCCCTGCTGGGCTTCCTGACCTGGCAAAACTTCTTCCTGCTTCCCAAGCCCTGCCAGTCTTATCAAGATCATTCTGAATGAGCCAGCCTCATTCTGTTGATCTGACTATGAACCTGTCTAGCCCCCTTATCAATACAGCTTGGTCTTCTGATTTAGAGTAACTTGTGCAGGTGCTACTGTTGTTTCTTGACTGTCTGATCTCCTAGGAGCCAAACATCATAAGCACTTAACTGAAAGATGCTTTTTTTAAAAAATCTCCTGAGGTGGATCCTGAAACGCTCCCTGCTCCAGAGCTCCTTCCTTTTAGGATGTTGGACCAACTTACACCAGTTCATCAAAGCAATCTAGCCCAGGGTTCGATGGAACTCAAGCTTGGGCAATCTCACCTCAGCCAATACAAACAGAGGCTCAATCACATCCCTTTCAACTTGCAGCTCAAAGTGGATGAGCTCTTGAGCTAGCTTGTCCTCTGCTTCCCCAGATAACTTCAGCATCTTCCTGCAGGGAAAGAAACAGGCCATTCACTAAGCAGAAAGATAAGCAAGAGAGAGAACTGAAAGTGAAACCAAGACTGATTTTCTGAAGTAGATGTGGGCTGCGTTTGTTTTTCAGCTTCCACAGCTAGAAGCACTAGAGAGCTGTTTTGTTCCTCCTTCCAGCAGCACGCTAGGGTCTCATTTGTTTTTCATCTACTAGTGTGCTCACAGTGATAGTAATCTTTCCAGCAAGCTCAGGGGTAGATAACATGGCTGCTTCCATGAATAATGTTATCAATTGCTCTGTTTCAAGGAAAGAACTGGGCGTGGTCATTTTGTATGGAAAAAAGAGGAGGCAGTGGAAGATGAGTTTTTGATCTTGGACAAAAAGGACAAACTTCATTCTCGAGATTTTAAAAGCATTATACAGAAGTTAATAACTTTAAGATTACATTAATAACTAGGGGCAGCCTAAAATGGTTCTATTTTTCATGAATTTTGGTACTATCCTAAAAAGTTATTAATAATAACTATAAGGCAATGATGAAATGACGAGAAAACCAAAGTACGTTGGACACAATTTTCCTTCCATTTTTTTTACGAATTGTGTTTCTAAGCATGCTACACACATGCTAGCAACTTCACTTCCGGCTATTTTCTAGTCAAAAAATGGAACGCAAGCCACAAGTGGTTAGTTACAAACCATGTCAGGCCCCAACAGGCAAATGGGAAAGACGCTTTGTATGGAGGGAGATAAAAAATGGTCCCATGTTGTTCCAGACTTCACAGCATTATACTGGGGTTTATCCCACATAATAAAACAGAAAGGTGTGAAAGTGCTACTTATTCATGCATCCCAGAAAGTGATCACATCAGATGCAAGACTGTAGAGATCTGACCCAAATCAGCTGGCAGTGAATATTTTACAAAGAGAGTGGCATGGCAAATCCAAAGGTAGTTGAAAACTATTTGAACAGATGCAGGAAATACTTCATTAGTATAACATGAATCAATGTGTCCCAAGGCCTTTCCAGACAAAGCAAATCTCCATCATGGGGATACTACTGTGACTGGAAGAACTCTAACAGGAGCTACATACATGCCATTCCTTGGAGGTAGATACTTGAACAAGAGAGTTCTTACCCAAGTAGGGAGTCATCCCCTAGAATGGCGGAACCTTCCATCAAGCACTGGGCAAGTGATGTCAAAGGTAACTTCTTCTGCAACAAAAGCAACTGCTGAATGAATTTAAGGGGACTGGGGTTTCTTATTCATTCATTCTACTACAATTTGACCACATCTCCCACCCAGAAAAATGACAGTATTTTTATCAATTCATTAAAACCCAAACACACAAAGGTAAATTTTACTTATTCATTTGCAGTTTTAAACACAGGAGTGAAAAGCCAGCAGGGGGTGTCTTCTCTGCTCCATTCCCTCCCCTCCTACCTCTTTCTCAATGCAGACATGAAAAGACAAGAGCCCAGCCCTACTGTCTGGTGGATACTGGAAGCTCTCACCGAGCGCTTATCAGAATCTGATCCTTGCTGCCCCTGAAGACATGCAGTCAGCTTCTTGTGTGTGCTGTGAGAGACCTGTTTCACCAGCTCCAAACGCTTTTCCACCTGTGAATGGACAGAGCAGGTGTGGCATTAGATGTACTGTTCATTCTTCCATAACTGCACTTGAGTTTTTCACTCTTGGATGAAGGTGCAGGTTATTTGTATGCAGATAGCCATATCAGAAAATGTAACGAGAATCAACTCTTTGCTATCCTGACTGAGCAACATGCCGCAATCTGAACAATGCAGCAAGAGAGTCAGGGTGGTGTAGTGGTTTGGGAGGTGGACGCAAATTTGGAAGATCCAGGTTCAAGTCCCCTCTCAGCCACAAAGCTTCCTAGGTGACCTTGGGCCAGTCACTTTCTCTAAGCTTTACCTACCTCACAGGGTTGTTGTGAGGACAAAAGAGGGGAGCAGCTGTGTACACTGCCTCCTTCTTTGGAGGAAGGATGGTATAAAATGTAAAAAAAAATCACTAGCAGCCAAATTTCATGGTTTTGGATGAAATCAGTCATGCAGTACAGCGTAGCAGGGAGAAATTGCAGGAGGGCAGAAAACAAAGAAAGTGTCCTCTCCCCTCCCCCACTCAGGATTATAAGACTTGTGATCTAGGGTGGAGGTGGGGTGGCCATTTACATTAAGGAAAGGATAGAATCCAGCAGAGTAGAGATTGAAGGTGGGTCAGACTCCACCATAGAGTCTCTGTGGGTTAAATTACCAGGCCTGAGGAGCGATGTAATACTGGGGGTGTATTATTGTCCTCCAGACCAGAAACCGGAAGGGGACCTTGAAATGAGGAACACATCAGGGAGGTGACAAGGAGGGACAGGGTTGTAATCATAGGGGACTTCAATTATCCTCACATCGATTGGGTCAATTTGTGTTCTGGTCACGAAAAGGAGACCGGATTCCTTGACATGTTAAATGACTGTGCCTTAGAGCAGCTAGTCATGGAGCCCACCAGAGGACAGGTGAGTCTGGATTTAATATTGTTCGGTACTCAGGACCTGGTTAGAGATGTCAGTGTTACTGAGCCATTGGGGAACAGTGATTTTGCTGCGATCCATTTTGACATGCACGTCGGGGGAAGAATACCGGGCAAATCTCTCACAAAAACCCTTGACTTCCGACGAGTGGACTTCCCTCAGATCAGGAGGCTGGTTAGAAGGAGGTTGAAAGGGAAGGCAAAAAGAGTTCACTCTCTCCAGAGTGCATGGAGGCTGCTTAAAACAACAGTAATGGAGGCCCAGCGGAAGTGTATACCACAAAGGAAGATGGGCTCGACTAAGTCCAGGAGGGTGCCCGCATGGCTAACCAGCTAAGTTAGAGAGGACGTAAAGGGCAAGGAAGCTTCCTTCCATAAATGGGAGTCTTGCCCTAATGAGGAGAATAAAAAGGAACATAAACTGTGGCAAAAGAAATGTAAAAAGGTGATATGGGAGGCCAAGAGAGACTATGAGGAATGCATGGCCAGCAAAATTAAGAGTTTTGCTCTTAATTTAAGAGCAAAATTAAGAGTTCAAATATGTTAGAAGCATGAAATCTGCCAGAGAAGCTCAGGATTACCACTCTAAATGAAGATGTGTCCTTTGAGTTAAGGAGTTAAGGGAAAAGGATACGTGGGTAAGAGCTGAAAATGGTAGCAAGTTAAAAAAAACACTTATTCAAGTTTGCTTAATTTATCAGCAGTTAACATAGCAACGAAGAACAGGTCACAAACAAAAAGAACTGCAGCAAATAAACCAGACTTATCTGAATCTCTGACGTATACAAAGGGGGGTTTAAGAGCTTAGGGTTCTTGGTTTTCAAACCCTAAAACCCTCAAGGCCCCTTGCCCAGTAGTACTGCCACCACCCTGTATGTTCCAGTGCCTCAGTCCAGGGACACTGGACTGGACACTCAGTCCAGGGACACTGAGACCCTCTAGGCTTATCTAGAGGACAGGTGACTCTGGGTTTACTATTGTGCAGTACTCAGGATTTGGTTAGAGATGTAAATGTTACTGAGCCATTGGGGAACAGTGATCTTGCTGCGATCCGTTTTGACATGCACGTTGGGGGAAGAATACCAGGCAAATCTCTAACAAAAACCCTTGACTTCCGACGGGCGGACTTCCCTCAAATGAGGAGGCTGGTTAGAAGGAGGTTGAAAGGGAGGGTAAAAAGAGTCCAATCTCTCCAGAGTGCATGGAGGCTGCTTAAAACAACAGTAATAGAGGCCCAGCAGAGGTGTATACCGCAAAGAAAGAAGGGTTCCACTAAATCCAGGAGGGTGCCTGCATGGCTAATGAGCCAAGTTAGAGAGGCTGTGAGGGGTAAGGAAGCTTCCTTCTGTAAATGGAAGTCTTGCCCTAATGAGGAGAATAAAAAGGAACATAAACTGTGGCAAAAGAAATGTAAGAAGGTGATATGGGAGGCCAAGCGAGACTATGAGGAACGCATGGCCAGCAACATTAAGGGAAATAAATAAAAGCTTCTTCAAATATGTTAGACGCAGGAAACCTGCCAGCGAAGCAGTTAGCCCTTTGGATGGTGAGGGAGGGAAAGGGGAGGTAAAAGGAGACTTAGAGATGGCAGAGAAATTAAATGAGTTCTTTGCATCTGTCTTCACGGCAGAAGACCTCGGGCAGATACCGCTGCCCAAACCGCCCCTCCTAACTGAGGAGTTAAGTCAGATAGAGGTTAAAAGAGAAGATGTTTCAGACCTCATTGATAAATTAAAGATCAATAAGTCACCGGGCCCTGATGGCATCCACCCAAGACTTATTAAGGAATTAAAGAACGAAGTTGCTGATCTCTTGACTAAAATATGCAACTTGTCCCTCAAAATGGCCACGATGCCAGAGAATTGGAGGATAGCAAATGTCACACCGATCTTTAAAAAGGGAAAGAGGGGGGACCCGAGAAACTATAGGCCAGTCAGCCTAACATCTATACCGGGTAAGATGGTGGAATGTCTCATCAAAGATAGAATCTCAAAACACATAGACAAACAGGCCTTGCTGAGGGAGAATCAGCATGGCTTCTGTAAGGGTAAGTCTTGCCTCACAAATCTTTTAGAATTCTTTGAAAAGGTCAACAGGCATGTGGATGCGGGAGAACCCGTGGACATTGTATATCTGGACTTTCAGAAGGCGTTTGACACGGTCCCTCACCAAAGGCTACTGAAAAAACTCCACAGTCAGGGAATTAGAGGACAGGCCCTCTCATGGATTGAGAACTGGTTGGAGACCAGGAAGCAGAGAGTGGGTGTCAATGGGCAATTTTCACAATGGAGAGAAGTGAAAAGCAGAGTAATAATAATAATAATAATAATAATAATAATAATAATAATAATAATAATAACAACAACAACAACAACAACAACAACAACAACTTTATTTCTACCCTGCCTTTCTCCCCGAAGGGACTCAAGGCGGCTTACAACATATTAAAAACAATTTAAAAACAAATAAAAACATATTAACACATACTAAAAACAGCAGTCAGAGTAAAAAAATAGGTAAAAAGAGCATAGAGCTCTTTTTACCCCAAGGATCATAGAGTACCCCAAGGATCTGTCCTGGGACCGGTGCTTTTCAACCTCTTCATAAATGACCTGGAGACAGGGGTGAGCAGTGAGGTGGCTAAGTTTGCAGATGACATCAAACTTTTCCGAGTGGTGAAGACCAGAAGTGATTGCGAGGAGCTCCAGAAGGATCTCTCCAAACTGGCTGAATGGGCAGCAAAATGGCAGATGTGTTTCAATGTAAGTAAGTGTAAAGTCATGCACATTGGGGCAAAAAGTCAAAACTTTACATATAGGCTGATGGGTTCTGAGCTGTCTGTGACAGATCAGGAGAGAGATCTTGGGGTGGTGGTGGACAGGTCGATGAAACTGTCGACCCAATGTGTGGCGGCAGTAAAGAAGGCCAATTCTATGCTTGGGATAATTAGAAATGGTATTGAGAACAAAACGGCTCATATTATAATGCCATTGTACAAATTGATGGTAAGGCCACACCTGGAGTACTGCGTCCAGTTCTGGTCGCCACATATCAAAAAGGATATAGTGGAAATGGAAAAGGTGCAAAAGAGAGCGGCTAAGATGATTACTGGGCTGCGGCACCTTCCTTATGAAGAAAGGCTACGGCGTTTGGGCCTCTTCAGCCTAGAAAAGAGACGCCTGAGGGGGGACATGATTGAGACATACAAAATTATGCATGGGAAGGATAAAGTGGATAGAGAGATGCTCTTTACACTCTCACATAACACCAGAACCAGGGGACATCCAATAAAATTGAGGGTTGAGAGAGTTAGAACAGACAAAAGAAAATATTTCTTTACTCGGTGTGTGGTTGGTCTGTGGAACTCCTTGCCACAGGATGTGGTGACGGTATCTCACCTAGATGCCTTTAAAAGGGGATTGGACATGTTTCTGGAAGAAAAATCCATTACGGGTTACAAGCCATGATGTGTATGTGCAACCTCCTGATTTTAGAAATGGGCTATGTCAGATGCAAGGGAGGGCACCAGGATGCAGGTCTCTTGTTCTCTGGTGTGCTCCCTGGGGCATTTGGTGGGCCGCTGTGAGACACAGGAAGCTGGACTATTTGGGCCTATGGCCTGATCCAGCAGGGCTGTTCTTATGATCTACTGTGAAACAGAAGCAGTCAACATTTTGTTTCAGGTTTCCATTTGTACTGAGAGTGCGATAAAGCAAGTGGCTCATGCCTGCTGTAATGTTTCTAAGAACAGAGGCAAAAGACACCTAAGAGCTCAGAAAGCTGCTTCCGAGTCCTTTTAATGAATTCCACTGGCAAATGCTCAAGCATAGGTTCAGAGCTTGGCTTTTTGCCTATCATTTGAGTAAATGAATATAATCATATATGGATGTGATTAAATCACTTGGATGTGAACCTCAACAAGGTAAGTCACTAAGGGGAAGGCCTGCCAAACATTTACCTGAGGGACTTGGGGAAAACATGCAGTTCAATAAAGAGGTAAGAACTCAGAAAACACAGGCTGCAAACGTAACACTGTAATCCCTTTGAGTATCAGGGAAAGAATGAAACAGTAACTTAGGCAAAATATATTCTGGAGCATATATTATATATTCTGGAGTAACTTAGGCAAAATATATCAAAATATATAGAATATATTTCTATATTCATTGAAATATATATATTTCAATGAGAAACCAAACTTGGGAGGCAACCTGAACCTTTCCTATTAAAATCAGAATTAAAATTCCATGGACTATTTTCAAAAATCCACAGATCACCTGCTTGACAGCTATCCACAGAAATACCCTTGAATGTTACCCCTGAATGCAGCACAATGACAAACCTACAGGAGGAAAACAATTTCCAAAGATCCGGTTTATACAGTTGCCTGAGGCTTCACGGGAGTTCAGTCTATCCATTTCTTGGCATACAAGCAAGAAGATGTTTTTGAACTCCAGATATGAGAATTCTTTCATTGGTCTCTGAAGGTTTGCATGCAGACTCGGCTGATGAATTTCTCATACCGTCACTTGATATGAAAATGGCACATGTGTTGCCTGAAGCATGCTAAATTTCATTTCCTCTCTCATCCTATTGGTTGTTGGTAAAGACTTTGTACTGCTCTTCCCTGCTCCCCTAAGCTCAAGAATTTGCATCAGCCAATAGATGTATATGACAAGCAGATCACTGCTTATGACAACTGAAATCCCAATTTCTTATATTTATTTTTATTTTAACCCTTGCAAAATCCCCTTTAGACCTGACCAATGTACAGGAAAAGCATGTGCATAGCTTTCATGGGATTCAGCGACTTCAGTGTGCAGGTAGAGGAACCATGCACTTTCATACTTCCTGATGTGGGAAGTTAGCATGTACAAGAGATGGCTAGGCTTACAGCCATCTTCCTTGAATGCAGAACTTCCATGGGTATGGATTTTTTTTGGGGTGCCTGCATGAAGGGGAATTCAATTTCACCTGCATTGTGACACAGTACACTCTCAGGGGGACTATCACCTGCTTCGTTTGAATACATAACAGACTAGTGGTTAGATGGAGTTCTAGCAACATCCAGTGGAAAGGAAGGTGAGGTTCCGTAATGGTTAAGCCCAGACAAGAAGGCTTCTGTTTTCTGGAGGAGTCTGAAGGTTGATCTTACTAATTATTAATTGGAAAGGGTTTCTGCAGCACAGTAATCCCTTAAAACAAGCTTCTTGTAAGGTTGTTTTGCATCTACTGCATAGAGTGACGTAACATTGGAAGCAATGTTGGTGTTTGCTGGGCAGAAAGATGATGGAAAGGAAGACACTGTACCTGCAAGAGATCTTCACTCAGAACTTCTGTTTTTTCAGCCCTAAAGAAAAGAAAGGAGAAGCTCAGCTGAGAAAGAGTGAGAAACCCAGAAACCCTTCACATAACTCTAGATGAGATCTGTAAAAAAAACAAAAAACCACGCACGAACACACAGTCTGAGGAGCTACCCAGATCGCATGACTGAACCCGACATGGAGATCCCACCGGAAAACAGCCTGTAGCAATAGCAACAGAGACAATGCAGTGGGGCCCAAACTGTCCTACTGTCTTCTTGACAATGTTACAGGAACAGACGAAGGTGGTGAACTGCACCCAGCACATGCTTTCCCCACTCCCACAGCAATCTTTACACCTCTGAACCAGAAACCAGTATGAAGAGGGAGCTTACTTACCAGATAGTCAAGAATTTTTTACTTCAGTTTTTATTAACTCAAAACACATGCTGAGACTAACATGTTAGAGAAAAAAATAAAACCACCATCCTTTAAAACAGGGGTGCCCAAACCCTGGCCCTGGGGCCACATGCAGCCCTTGAGGCGTCTCAATGCGGCCCGCAGGAAGCCCCCAGTCTCCAGTGAGTCTCTGGCCTTCCGGAGATTTGTTGGAGCCCACACTGGCCTGACGCAACCGCTCTCAGTGTGAGGGCGACTGACCTCTTGCATGAGCTGTAGGATGAGGACCTCTTCCACTGCTTGCTGTTTCATGTCTATGATGCAGCAGCAGCAGCAAAGGAAAGGCCAGCCTCGCTTTGTGCAAGGCCTTTTATAGGCCTTGAGCTATTGCAAGATCTTCATTCATTCAAGTTAATCTTTAATATATTTATGTAAACTTATGTAAATTTATTCAAATTTTAAATGTAAATTAATTATTTTTCCCTGGCCCCCGACACAGTGTCAGAGAGGTGATGTGGCCCTCCTACCAAAAACTTTGGACACCCCTGCTTTAAAGCAAGTGCAATTAACTTTTTCAGGGGCTGAAACATCAATGATTTTTTTTTTCTATGTATCACTTGCTTTGGACCAGGGGTGCTCAAACCCTGGCCCTGGGGCCACATGTGGCCCTTGAGGCCTCTCAATGCGGCCCTCAAGGAGCCCCCAGTATCCAATGAGCCTCTGGCCCTCCAGAGTTTTGTTGTACCCCACACTGGCCCAACACAACTGCTCTCAGTGTAAAGGCAACTGTTTGACCTCTTTGCGTGAGCTGTGGGATGAGGGCTTCCTCCACTGCTTGCTGTTTCATGTCTGTGATGCTGTAGTGCAGCAAAGGAAAGGCCAGCCTTGCTTTGTGCAAGGCCTGTTATAGGCTTTGAGCTATTGCAAGACCTTCATTCATTCATATAAGTTCATCTTTAATATATTCATTTATGTAAACTTATGTAAATTTATTCAAATATTAAATGTAAATTAATTCTTTCTTTCCCCGGCCCCTGACGCAGCGTCAGAGAGATGATGCGGCCCTCCTGCCAAAAACTTTGGACACCCCTGCTTTGGACTTTTCTAGCACCCCCGAGATTCCTGGGATACCTCAGAATCCTGAAGAGCTGCTGAGTTGTTCATATTCAGTAGCCATGTTTGCCCCATTCTGTGGTTGCTTAAGTTCAAGCACCTTTTTCTCGAGTAAGCAAAGAACTTGACTTTGAACCAGTTCACTGGAACATGAATTCTACCAGATTTTTAAGAGTGGGAAATTCAGCCTCTCAGGGACACCCTCCCACATCCAAATCTCATAGGCTGAACCCGATTAAAAAGCAGGCTATAAAAAAGCAGGGTTATAAAAAGCACAGTCATGCACCCCCCTTTTCATAGCTGCCCAGGTCCAATGTCAGAACCATCTGGTGCATCACCAAATCAGTTTGTTGCAAGTGTAGATTGCCAGGATCAGCACCCTGGAAGAACATGAGGAAGAAGGGAAGAGCGAGTATCCAGAGAAATTGCATCCAGGTTTTGATCTGCTTTGTTACCACCTCCTTTCCCCACCTCTGCTAGTTAAACAAGACTGCGTTGGTCTGCTCCGAGACTGCCTTGTGTCTGACATGCTGTGTCTCATTCTTGTGTTTTCTTGATTTTTGCTGCCATTTGCTGTTTTTAGTATTTTGTTCTTACTCTTAATTGTTTGGCATTTCTTTGATGGGCATAAAACATCCATGAGGTAACCTACTGCTACATGTGGTTTTGCACTGGGAATGACTCCAAGGGATGGAAGATGTCTCAAGCCCCATCTAGTCCAACTTTTCCTACTCCAAGGCACTGCAGTCTATACCAACCCTGAGTCATGCAATCTAAGTACAGGTGTTCTCTGGAATCTACAGAGGTTCTGTTCTGGAAACGCCTCCTATGGTTACCTGAAACCACAGATACAAGGGAACGCACCCCCTCAACCTCCGGAGGCAAGGGGAGCTCCGTCTGCAGCCTCTGCCAGACTCAGACTGAGCCTTAAAGAAAAAGAATACGACTTCTAGTTTCTCTGTGAAATTGGAAGTGACGTTTTTAATGCCTTATAAGTAGAGCTCTCCTCGCCTCTGGCGGGGATACATGGGGGGGGCGTGCAGGAGGTCCCCGCAGACCCGATCTGCAGATAAGTGAATCCGCAGATACAGGATCCGTGTACAGGAGCCCCTGTAATTACTTTCCCAATAACCATTAGCCAGAAAGGTTTCCACTACTATTTAAATTAAAGCAACCTTATATCAATTACTCCTTCAGCCTTCCTTTTGTGCCTACACAAGACAGTTGACCCATCTCTTTTGGCAACCATTCACACTGCTCTGATTTCTTGCTTCTTTTCCCCTGTACACCAATAATGCTCATTATGCTCTCCCAATAGATCTTCCTTCCAAAGCTATTACTACAATTTGTTGTCCGCAGCTGAACTATAAAATCTAAAGTTTTTGGACTCGTCTCTGAGAAAAGATCCATTATCCATCTGAAAGCTTTCTAAACACCTTATGTCAGTTCTCTCTCCAACAGCTGGGGTGAGTAGGCTCTCTTTCTTCAAATAGAAGCATGACAGTGATATTTGCCAAACTGGTGTCTATCAAAAGAACTCAGTCCCCCTCCCACCCTCACCAACTGGTTCATAGCCACAATCACACCACAGAAATAATCAACTGCAACTTGTATTTATTTTTTAATCTAGTTGCCTCCACATTTAAAAGATCGATTATTCCAAAACATAAAGCACCAACAGATTCATCTAGAAGGGGTGCTGAAAATAAATCAGTTGAATTTGGAGTTGAATAAATCAGGTTCCAGGTCTCTGAATTCCAACCATGTGGCACCTTCCACAGAAGGTAGAATGGTGAGTCATGTTTCGAGACCAACATAAAGGACACTGCTCCACAGGAATGCACATTCCAGCAGCACAGTGACTCAACAATATTGGGCCCTAAATGTATACTGATTTGGCTGCCACTCCTACAATTACAGCTGCTGGAAAAATGCTACCATATTCACAGAGTCAGTTGGTGCTTCATTCCATGTATAGTCCACTCTCATACTAACTGTTCTCCATGTGGTTGTCTATTCTTACCTTTATTAAAGAATGTTGCACACAGCAAAAGGACAATAAACACTCAGCAGCGCACTAGCCACGTAAGAAGCTGCTTGGCCATGCAGCTTATCACTCCCTGGTGAATACAAGGGAAATCAGCCACAAGCCTCATAGATCAACTGGTGCAGCACAGTCTACGGTCACAATTTAGGTCAGTCAAATCACTGGATATCCTTTGCATTTTCACTGCATTGCTTTTATTTCAAATGCTTTTAAACCTGGCACTACAGTCCACATGACATCCAGAGCAGCTCAGAGTTTTAATAAACAAGAACAATTTGAGAACTGCACAGCTGCACTCTTTCAGAGCAAAACAACTAAAATCCTGGCATTAAGAACAGCACTGAAGGAACCACCAGATAACATTGAAAGGCTTTGCGCATATGAAAACATTTTTGCCTGGCACCAAAAAGACAAGGCTATGTGAGTCTCCCTGGTGAAAAAGAGCATTTCACAGTGGGGGTGAGGTGGGTGTCACAACAGAAAAGATCCTTGACCCCCCCCCCCAATTATCACCTGCCTTACTTGAGTGGAAATTTGAAGAAGGAGCTCTTGAGATTTTAAGGTTCCTATAGGCTCATGTGGGAGAAGCTAGTCTTCCAAATACTTGGGTACAAAGTCATTTTGGAGCCGTAAAAGGCAAAAAAAAAAACAAAACAGCACCCTGAATTATACCCAGAAATGAGTTGGTAGTCTGCACAGCTGTTTACGGTTAGAGAGGTGTATTCCATTTGACAGATCCTAGTTGGTAATCTCACTGTTGCATTTGCAGTGATTGCAGATTCGGAGTAGTATTCAAGGGTGACCTCATATACAACACATTAAAGTAATCCAAATGGTATATTACCACAGCATGGATAACCAAGACCAGGCCATCTCACCTTCAGAAGTGGTTGGAGCTGGAACATCTGATATGGCTGGGAAAAGGTCTTTTGAGCCACAGAAATCACTTGGGTTCCTTTCAAGCTGCAAACATCCATTTTCTAAATCTAGTTGTTGTAATGCAGATAAGATGGTGTTTGGCGATTTTGGGGTGGCTGCATAGCCGAGATACGTGTGGTACACAAGTATGATTTCTCTGTTATCAGTTTCATCACTGCTCTCTCTTTGTTGCTATGGTATAAGCAAATACGAAGCACTATAAAAAGCACAAGGATAGCATCTCTGCTTCAGGGAGCTCACTAATGGGAAGGAGGCAAAGCAAGAGCCTTCTGTATAGGTTAAACCTATACGCTTGGCAGTAAAGTGGGTCTTGGCCATCATTTAGCCTGATTTCCAGAACATGCTCAGGTGGCAGGTTCACACATGCACATCACTTGATTTCTCTACAACCAGCAGATGGATACAAGAACTGATTTTTTAATTTTTGTGAAAAGCATTGCTCATGAGGCAAGGTGTGGTGAAGGGATAGGATCCTCTTTGTGACAACCTATCCATAATAGCCTATTCCCAAATTCTCCAGAAATTTGGGAACTGCTGTAAGTCATTGTGCGGGAGGGGCGAAGGTAGTGATGCATGAAAGACGCTGGTACATAATAGTGATCACAAGCACTTATGGTTTTGCAATCACAAACTGGAAGTGGGTCGCAGAAGCCAAGCAGTTTTTGAGCCTTAAGATGATTTTCCCTCCTCTCATTTCTAAGTCACATAATAAACATCCTTTCCTTCCTCATCTCTGAAACATACACACATGTCAGAACATTACCTTAGACCTGTGGCTCCCAAACTGTGTATGAGGCACTGTAGTGAACTCACAGGGATGTCATGGGGTGTCCCTGCTGGCCTCTTCTTTCCGGCTCTCCCTGGTGGAGCCATCTTGGATTACGTGAGATCTCACAGGGTTCAAGATGATGGTGCCAGGGAGAGCTGGGAAGAGGCTGCCACAAAAGAAGGGTGCTGTGACCATGGTAAGTTTGGGAACCGCTGTCCTAGATTCTAGAATAAGCTGAGGAAGTGTGTGTGGAGTCCAATCTTGAATGCTGACTTTAGTCCATGTTCCCTTTGCACAGCTTCCCATCAGAAACTGTGCCTGGAGAGCTGGCCAGGAGACATGGAGTCTCTCATGCATCTCAAACGAGAACACTTAAATAAAAGAGAAACTTGATCGTGTTAAATGTTGAGCGCCTGCAGCCTTGTAGCGAATGAAGCAGCCACATGAACCAATATACAACTGTTCATGCTTTGCTTCCCTGGGACTTGTGCTTAACAGACTAGCACAATTAACATTTGCCTGTGTTGGGGAAGGCTATTGTTGTAGGACAACATTCATGCACCCCAGTAATATCCCCAAAATACTTAATCAGCATCAACTGGCAAGGAAGGGAAGTAAGATATCACTGATGGAGAGAAAAGAGGGGTTTGGCATTGAGGAGAAATCCAGTAGACAATCTAGAAATCCGAAAGACAGAAGTGACAAGGGGCAAAAATAGCAAGCCTATAGGTAAGTTTAAATCAAGCTCCATGGATCTCTGTGTCCCGTTTCCTGTGTGGCCTCCACAAATCCTTGAAGGAACAACAGAGATGAGAATCTGCCTGTGGATGTTATTAAAGCAACCAAAGGACTGCATAACAAGAATTCTTGTCTGCTATTACATTCTTTAGGACTGCTCCCACAGAGAAGATGCAAACAGGTTTAACACAAAACAGCCTTTATATGCCTGTTGCCACAGGGACAGGCATATAAAGAGACTACTCATTTAAGCCTAAATTTTCTCACTGATCAAAAAAGTCAAAGGTCACCTTTTAGACCAGTGTTTCTCAAACTGTGGCTCAGGATCCACTAGGTGGGTTGCGAGACAATTTCAGGTGGGTCTCTATTCATTTCAATATTTTAATGTATTAGATTTGATGCTACCCTGGTATGTGACTACATTTGGGGAAATGTTACAGATCTGTACTTTTAACAGGTTACTATGTATATGCTTTGGACAATGATAGTAAACGGGACGTACTCCTGGGTAAGTGTGGGTAGGATTGCAGCCTAGGATTGTTAAAAATTTTCCAGCTTGATGTCACTTCTGGTCATGACATCACTTCCATTGGGTTCTGACAGAGTCTCTTTCTAAACAGTGGGTCCTGGTGCTAAAAGTTTGAGAACCACTGCTTTAGAACAGGGGTGTCCAATGTTTTTGGCAGGAGGGCCATCATCTCTCTGACACTGTGTCGGGGCCAGGGAAAGAAAGAATTAATTTACATTTAAAATTTTAATAAATTTACATAAGCTTACATAAATGAATATATTAAAGATGAACTGATATGAATGAATGAAGGTCTTGAAATAGCTCAAGGTCTATAAAAAGCCTTGCACAAAGCAAGGCTGGCCTTTTCTTTGCTGCCGCTACTGCATCACAGACATGAAACAGCAAGCAGTGGAGGAAGCCCTCATCCCACAGCTCACGCAAAAAGGTCAAACAGTTGCCGTCACGCTGAGGGCAGTTGTGTTGGGCCAGTGCGGGCTGCAACAAATCTCTGGAGGGCCAGAGGCTCATTGGAGACTGGGGGCTCCCTGAGGGCCACATTGAGAGGCCTTGAGGGCCACAAGTGGCCCCAGGGCCGGGGTTTGGGTATCCCTGCTTTAGAATATAGTCAATAGAATAATCTCTAGTTATTCTCTTGGCCCACTTGATGGTGAGAGAGGGAAAGAGAAGATTAAAGGGGACTTGGAGACTGAAGAGAAATTAAATGATTTCTTTGGATCTGTGAACATGGCAGAAGAGTTTGGGGAGATACCGCTACCTGAACAGCCCCTGTCTAAAGAGTTGTCAGAGGTTAAAAGAGAAGACATTCTGCATAACAAATCTTTAAGAATTTGAAATTGTCAGCACCCATATAGGTGTGGGTGAACTTGCTGATATTATATATCTGGTATTTCAGAAAGCATTTGATATGGTCCCTCTCTAAAGGCTCCTGAGAAAACTCCAGTTAGGGAATAAGGTTGGTCCTCTTGTGGGTTAGGAGATGGTTGCAGATCAGGAAATAGAGGGGTGTAAATGGGCAGTTTTCACAATAGAGAGAGGTGAAAAGCAGTGTGCTTCAAGAATCAGTCTTGGGACAGGTGCTTCTCAACTTGTTTATAGAGTTGGGCATATATAGTGAGGTGGCCAAATTTATGGATGACACTAACTTTTCCAGGTGATGAAGTTCAGAAGGGATTGTGAAGAGCTTCAAAAAGATCTCTCTAAACTGGGGGAATGGGTGGCAAAATGCATATTGGAGCAAAAAAAATCAAAACTTCACATACATGCTGTCTGTGATGGATCAGGAGAGAGATCTTGGGGTAGTGGTGGACAGCTCAAAGAAATTGTTGATCAAGCTCAGGATCACTAAAAAAAGCTTGAGAATAAAACTACTAATATTATGCCATTGTACAAATTGATGGTAAGGCCCTATCTGGAGCATAATGACCAGTTCTGGTCACCACATCCCAAAAAGATATAGTGGAACTTCAAGCATCATCATGATAGGATAGTTTCACTCTCACTTTGCAATAAAGAGGGTTTATAATTTATAAACATGAGTACTGAGTCACTGTAACCAGCATGTCACTGTGAATTTGGCCTGTCATTGTGTTCCTTCAGCCAATAAGTTATTAATAGGAGTACATAATGTTACATTCATTCTGCCTGTAAACTGTCCATATTCTTGTGCAAATAATATTTTTTTCCACCAAGATGCCTTGTGGTCAAATTATCCATCCTGCTTTTGTGGCACACCTACACACACCTGTTACACATGTGGGTGCATGATCAGCAGAGTTTTATTATTATTAAGAATATTTATAAACTGCTTCAATGAAAAAGTTCACATAGTGGTTTATGGAGAAAAATCAAATAATTAATGGCTCCCTTGTCCTAAAAGGCCTCTCAATCTAAAAAGATGCAGACCCAGTTTGAGAAACACTGCTCTACCTGGAACATAATCAGGTACTGAAAATTCTTAACTTCTGCTACTATATAAAGTCTACACACATAAGCCATACACTCTGGAAGAGGAGATAAGACAGCAAGTTACCAATGTACTGATGTCATGCTGTCCCTATCTGTGCTCCGGTTTGCTTGAGTTGCTGTATTAGGGACAGAAAATATATACTGATCTCTTGGGCAGGCCAGGAAAGTTAGGGCCCTCCTGTTGGCCATGCCTTGACCAGCACAGACACATTCCTCCCGACTTCCATAAATATTGGGAGTCTGCCCAAGCAACTGTATGATCCAAAACCCACTTGTGTCCTTGTACCATTGATTACTGAGTATCCAAAATGTAGTATGAAACCTAGCACCAAGACTTAGCAAGCTATCTTCAGGAAGATAGCAAGAATTGGGCTTTAAAACCTCTACTTCCTGAACGTCATCTCCTTTTTCCTTTCTCAGTGTGCAAAATACACATGGCAAGCATTCATCCACCACAAGCCAGGCACATGCACACATAACTTAGGGTTGACTGATATTTCTTACTGCATTTTTATCGAACCATTTGGTGAAAGGGATTGTTTAATGTACCTTATTGTTGATCTTTTACAATAAATCTTTCATCTGCTCGTCTAGAAGCTCCCCTTCTCTCCCAGTCTATTCTTTAAAAGCAAATGTTCTCTTTCTTGCATTAGTGCTGACTTGCAACTAGTTAATGATTCCTTATCAGGGAGATGTTTCACCAATTCACATGCAGCTCCCTTGGTAACGTACTAACCTATGCTTGGTCAGACTGAGGGCCCAATCCTCAACTTTCCCGCACTGGCGCAACTGCAATGCAGCTCTGAGGTAACAGAACAAATGTTCCCTTATCTTGAGGAGCCCTCTGTGACTGTCTCCCCACCACAGGATGCAGTGCATGCCTCATTATTAGCATGGTTGCATCAGCACTGGAAAATTGAATGGGATTGGACCCTCAATCAGAAGAATCTTCCATTTTGTTGAAGCCATTATCCCTGCTGCTTCCTTGTTCCCTGGTATACCAGGAGGTCAACTAGACTTTTATTCACTGTGAGAAGCCACTGTACCTATCACCTGTCATCTCTGTATACCACAAATCAATGATTTATTTGACAGGCATGCAATACTGTAACAGGACAATCCTTAAGGGCTGGGAGAAAATCATCCAGTCTCCTGGGCCTTATCCTAAATGGCCCTCTAACTGGGCTTCTGAAAATCTAAACCTCTTCATAAAGTGATCTGTCAATGACTCATAGATCATTTACTTGCCCAGCAGCAAGCATCAAATCCAGAGTATGGCTTGCCATGCGTGTAGGACTGGTGACATTTTGGTCAAGGACCATGGCTGCAATACATGTCACAACATATTGAACTCTGGGCTCTGAATCCAGGGCTGTACAGGGAGGGAGGGGAGATCCTCAACATCAAATATGATGCCAATTCTTCAAGGGAGACTGTTAGGCATATGGGAAGTCTGTACATGGACAGAATTTCTAAATCTGTCTTGAAATTGGGGCTCTGTTGAACAGGAGACTTAGGGGGAGAGGCAGAATTCCAATACATCACAGTGACTCCTCCTCCCGAAAAACTGAAGATATGGTGGTGCTGCACTGAGAACCAAGAAGGATTTAAATAAGCTACATTCACCCATCTCATTAAGAAGATCTTAACAATGCAAGTCAGATGAGCTTTTTTTTTTGTCCAGGATCAGTGCTTGGGGGAGAAGCTATTATTTGATGTCCTGATGTGGCATTAAACAAGAGCTCCCCAAAGCTCAATTGCTTGTTGATGGGGTTGCCTTGCAAGGAAGAAGAATCAAAAGGGCCAGCCCTCAATTAGCCGATCCAACTCCCACTGGTATCATATCTTCCCTTGCCTGTCACTAACTGAATAGGAGTGCCCCTCCTACCAGATCATTATTGACATGACATGACTAACCTAAATAAAGCAGGAAAAGCAATGGCCACCAAAAATCAGAAACCAAACAAACAAAGCAACAGAAAAAGAACCATAGGAAAAACCCCACCACGTAAACATCCAATGCACAATGGTAATCCGAAGAAGAAACAGATAACACCTCAGAAATTAAAAAGGCACATGGGATTCCTTAAAGCCCCCACCATCTCATACACTTGGGTCAAGGGAGATCCTACTAAAGCCTCACAGAGACATCCTCTGCTGTCAATCAAGGTCAACACCATTGCTCTCATACGGTTCACTCTCATCCTTCCTTCTTACCAGGGACAATTTAGATAGCCCAAAGCTCCAAACCTCAGTTCAAATAGGGTGAGCAAAGTGGTTTCCTAGCCTACACTCCCATTCCAAAACAACAACCTCTTCTGATGTTACCCAAGTCACCCAGAAGCAGTGATCCCTTAGCTGCCCTAGTCAGCAGGGAAATAGTCCACCTGGCATTATGCTGTGGGGCAATGCACCCAGCAAGCTGAGCATTTGTGATTACAGTAGTCTGTTTATTGTATTTGTGAGTAACCTTCTTTGGGATATTGAGGAGAAGGGCCTACAAATCCCAATAAATATTTTCAGTCTTTTGGGGGACAGGTCTCACATCACTCAAACAAGAAGCTGTGGCTCCAAACTAGTGGTGGTGGTTTTCTATGTGTCTTCCATGTAACACTGAGCAGCTCAAAGTCAAAGATTCTTATCCTTTGTTAACTTCTTTGTTGAAAAGTAGCATATAAAAATTCTTCATCATCATCATCCTCTCCTCTCAATGTTATGTGATTTCTGAACATGACTGTGCTGATCAATGTGTATAGCAAATTTATCGCATGCAAATGCAAATGCAAATGCACCTGTAGTCAAGATATGTGCAGTTTATAGGTTCCCATTAACACACAATGTAGCTGCTGAGCACTACAACAAAAACAGGCCTTTCACTCTGCACCTTTTATCTCTCCAGTCACAGATCACACACATGTAACACAGAAGCTCCACTAAGTACCTTTTAAATGCACCACAAGCTTTGTGGTAAGCATCTAAAGTACTTACACTTCCTTGGCTAAAGCTGCCTCTCAGAGAAACAAGCAGAAGCCACAGCCTTGTAACTCCTCTGTGAGATCGTCTCTTCTTTATGCTCTAAACATGGTTTACATGAACAAACATGCCTGGAGTCAGCATTTGACTTCAGGATACTGATACAAAGCATCTAGCTAAGACCTCTAGCACAGTTGCATGCACATAGTAGCTGACACCCTTTATGCTTTCCACAGCTGTCTGTCAACCACGCTCCCAAATCGTGAATGCTGGGAGGAAAAAACTTAAAATGTAAAGCTTTTCAAATGTTCTGCAATTATGACTTCAAGGAATTTTGTTATATAAATAAAGTATACCAGAAAAGCAGCATTGTCCTCAAGTTACTGACTCAATGCAATCCAGGATCTAGACTGTGAAACTTGCTGAATCCGTGTAGGTCTGGGTCTGGTCAAGGCCTGGATTAGAGAAATTCCGGCAAGTCTGTGCCTGCTGCCTTAATTCAAAGCATGGAAGGAAGATATACAGGTCGTGCCTCTTTATCTACTGGGGTTCTGTTCCGGAACCCTCAGTGGATAAAAAACATCAGTGGATACCAAATTAGGGGGAAAATAGCTTCAAAGACCCACTCCCAGGTTTGTTGCTCCTCCACTGTTGCCCCAGAATGCTTTGGTATAGACGCTATACTGCATTCAGCCACTAGATGGGGTGAATAAAGGAATCTAGTGTAATGAAATTATAATTATTTAACAGCCTGAAGGTAGGAAATTGCATTTTGATGCTTTTTTTTTTAACAAGGCATTTAAAGGTGGACCTCAGTATCAGTGCTGAGTCAAATCAGTGGATACCAAGGTCCCACCTGTAAGTGTAATCTCTCAGATCTGAAGACAATTTGGGGTACTTCATCATATAGTTTTTTGAGATGCCCAAGTTGATTCATTTAGCAAAATCAATCCAGAAAAGTCACACTGAACTTGTGAAATTAATTTGCACTTTGCACTGATCCTCTGCCCATTCATGCAAGCTGTGCTGAGGGAGAAGAGCAGAGTCAAAGAAGAAGAAACACGAATAACTAGACTGAGAGGGCAATCCTGAGTAGAGATAGGCCAGCTTGTGCCAGCTCAGGAATGTCACAAACATGTCATAAAGCACATTTGTGCCTCCTTAGGAATCGGCTGAGCTGGCTCAGGAAAGCCAAATTCAATCTCTGTGTCACCGGGAAAAGGTAAGTCTGCACCAGTGAAGGGGCAGCCTCACGGAAGGGGGGTTGGAGAGGGTGGAGGGAGGGCAGAACGGCAGTACTTTTGGGCAGGGGAGGGCAGACCAGGCCCAGGAAAGGGTGGGACTGGCCCGGGCAACTTAGGTAGGCCAGATCCTAACTTGACTCCCTAACAGTTTGATGTTACACTGGGCTGTTTGGCTCTGAGCCAGTGATTTCACTGGCACAGAAACAAGTAGCCCCACAGTGGTGGCTGCCTGTGACACAGGGCAAAGGGAAATGTTTCCCCTTACTCTGAGTTGCCCAGCAGCCACCTCCTAACCTGCACTGGATACAGCATAGGCCAATTGGCCTTCATATTCCAACACAGGTTAGGACTGGCATGCCCATGAAACAAACAAAATAAGAAAAACCTGCTGTTGCTAATGAGTCCAATTGCAGTTAAAAGCACGACATAAGGTTTTCAAAACTCTGGACACCAAATAACCTTCTCTCAAGCAGCTGAAACCTGCCCTAAATAGATTACATCTGTATTGTGCAGGACACTCACTACTGTTCAGACTGGGCAAGACCTGCAATGGAGTAAGCTACACATCAGGGTTGGGAACTTGTCAGGTGACTCAGACTCGAGTTGTGAAAATATGCATTTTTATTGATTCATGGACTCATGAGTCACACGCATGGAAGACAGAAAAACACTTGAGTCAAGGGCCCCCTGACTCATGACTCGCACCGACTCCGATGGCTTGAGCTGCGCACCAACAGAAATGGGTTGCGCTGCCCCCGCACAAAAATCCTCTTGTGTTCATCCAGAAAACCATTCTTTGCGCGTGTGAGCTCCAGTACCAGCAGCTAGCAGAGCACGCTATGTTCAGAGATGGGCCAGAGGGGTGGAGCAAAAGGATTAGCTTTTTCTTGCTCGCTCAGCTTGCGCTGCCCCCGCGCCCACCTGCCTGGCCAAGCTGGGATGCACCCTCGCTCCCTGCCATGTCCATGAAGTGGGGGGGGGGGTTTCCTTCATAGCTACACGGGGAAGGAAAGGGGTTGGTGCATTCCGTGCTGTGGCTGGACATTAGGGTGGGCAGGAATGGCGGGGGAGAGTTGAAAGGGAAACCCGAAGCATGCACACAGGCCAGCAGCAGCCCCTTTTTCCTCCGCAGACTTTTTAAAGTGGGGTGGGGCAATTCAGCTCGAGCTGTGGAAGGGCAACTTGGAAAGTGCCCCCATTATGACTCGTGTCAGGGATGGCTAACCTTTCAACTTGAGGGCTCCTGGACCTTTAACAACTGTGTAGAGGAAGGAATTTCAGCAGGTGCTGCTTGCCATCTGTAAGGCAACAAGCTGCACCTGCTAAAATCCCCTTTACTACACAGTTGTTCTACACAAGTCCTGGAGCCCTCAAGTTGAAAGTTTGGCCACCCCTGCTCTCTGTGATCCTTTTCTTCAGGGTTCTACAACAATCCCTGCCCAACTAAAATCAAAGACATCAACTTTCTCAATAAGAAGTTGGCATGCAGCATTTGTAAGGTAGCACTGTTGTCCATAACCAGCCGAGGTAGTTGGCATAACAAAGACTTTTTAAAGAACCGTATAAAATGACACCATCATTTAAAACTTAGCCATCTACAACCAGCCTTTTCAAGCCAGCCTTAAGTGTTTAACTTAAAACCCATCTATGCAATTGAAGCATACAAGCAGCAGAAGAATACAGAAGAACAGAATACAAGCAGCAGAAGAACAAATATGCAAAGTATTTAATGGAAAAGGCCTTGCTTAAGCTATGGTACAATTCAAGCAATTAAGCCAGTACGATGTTATTAAATTTTCTAATTATGAGATGGTTTCAGGGCATCCATTCAGTCAGGCTGAGGCAATGCAAGTCAAGATGTTCGAATGGGGAGAGAAACTTTACAGGAAATGCAGAAATTGAACACCACAAAATTGGAAGTCAAAAAATGTTCATAAAATTGGCAAACAAATAGAATGAAGGCAGGTTTTGGTAGACATGTTATAATTTGTCATCCACTGATTTGGTGGCTCCACCTGAATTCATTCTGAATGATTAATACAGTAGTTGCATATTTAGTCCTTACAATTTCAGCAGCACATCCAAGATTGCTTTCCTTTTCACATACTGTTCACTACAGTACAGTCATTTTCTCATCCACTCTCACAAGATCTACTCTTGTGACTTGTGAAACCGATTAGGATAACGTACATGAAAACAAAGCCACCAACAGCACCACAGAGCCCATCTTCTCACTGAAGGCAAGAGAAAGAATCACTAGATACCCCCAGTGAAAGAACTGTTGGCTGAATTCAAATCAGTATGTTAAATTCACAAGTGCAAGCAGTCTGCAGTCTCCAAACCTCCCTTTTCTGTTCATTTTCCCATTGTCAAATGTCCCTGTTCTACTTCTTCCTTGGCTTCTCCTCCTTCAACTACTTCTCCCTGCTACCCATAGTTTTCTCAGCTTTCTGTTTTTAGGGCTACTGCCTCCTCTGTTCATTTATGTATGTAATGAGAAAAGCACCAATGATGTTCAGGGTGCTTCAACCCCCTTCTTTTGCCCGTATTATACAGTCTAACTTGAATGCCATGCATTTTTTTCAGAACTCCCTCCCTGCAAATTTTCTTCAATGTATTTCTGAAACAGGTCTTTATTTCTCTTTTCAGAACACTATTTTTGCCTGGGGGGGGGGGGGAATCAGTATGATGCAATTTACAGTAGAACACGTAAAACATGGTTTTCCTGCTGCAAACTATAAAAATCTCTGCGACTATCCAAAACAACTGTTCACTGATCAACCTTAACCAATCATATTGACATGAAAGTTACTGGGAGAACATACATAAAAATAAAAGTCACCATTATGATTAGCAATCTCTCAGATGAGATTTTAAACAATGTAAATGCTTGCTAATCCAGATAAACCAGCAGCCAAGAGGGGGCACCATGACTATTAAGATTTATTTCCTCCAGCACGAACAAAGGAGTGTGGAAATGGAAAAGGTTAGTCCAGAAAAGATGGGGACGACGACGACAAATATCGCTTGTCATATTTTTTTCACTGAATTTGTAATTGTGATTTTGCATATTTTACAGATAGATTCAAACCCTCTTTTCAGTTCCTCCATCCTAGAGTTCACATACCTTCTCAAGGGCACAATCCTAACCAGGTCTACTCAGAAGTAAGTCCTATTTTGTTCAATGGGGCATACTCTCAGGAAAGTGTGGTTAGGATTGCAGCCCAAATCACATACCTCCTTCCCTCTCGCCCCCCTCCCCAGCCTATTCAGTTCCAGCATTGGTAAAGAAAGTACATAAAAACTTGAATAAATCTGCACAAGAACATGTAGTGCGACACTACTTTGTCACATCCCAAGGCAACTTGGGCTCCAAGCTTGAGCTCCAACACCTTTTCTCCTAAGCAAGAGTAGGGTTTTGAATGATCTAATGAACTCATATTTCTAAAACGTATAACATTCCAACAAGCCTTCCTCTATTCCTTTGCATGTTATGACCACCACAAGGTGGCATCTTTATGTTTATGTGCAGTAGCTCGACGGGTTAATCAGATAATTTTCTCTACACAGGGTCAAATATCCATAGGATAAGTTCATTCTGCCCTGGGGAAATAAATAATCCCAAACACATAAACTACCTTTGCATAGGTATGCATACATAACATGCATGCATATACTACCTTTGCATACATTTGCAACAGGAAACAACTAGCATATAAAATGCTTTAAAGCAGGGGTGTCAAACATAAGGCCCGGGGGCCGGATGCGGCCCACAGAAACTTTTTATCTGGCCCTCAGGCTCTCATCTGCTGGACAGTGTTGTGGAGTTCCTGCTGAAAGGGCAGTTCACATGAAAATTGGGTTCTCTCATATCTTGAAATATGATCAAGATTTATGTATTTTCTCTTCTGTTGTTTGCAGCTAATGAGTTCCAAAGTAAGAAAAAAGTGCTTATTTTTTTAATATGACCTGTTTAATAACATTAATTCCTGCCTAATGACATCACTTCCAGTCCTCAGCAGGCGTCATGAATGCCATTCGGAAGGAAGCTTCTGAACTAGCTGTATCATGTAAATGGATCCCCAAGTTTTCTCTCTCCTGTACAGAGATGACACCTTTCACCTCAATGATCTCCGCAGGGTGGCACTGTAGTTGATTAATCAAGAGTCAAGCAAATTTTCCCACTTTCACTCTTGACTTTTTTTTTTTTAACATTTCGGGAGTAGGAGGGAATGCAAGTTAAGATCCACCAAAAAAGGGCTATGCTTCTAAGAGCCCAATCCTATTCTCCCCTCCCCAAGCTGGTGCAGCCATGCCAGCGGGGGCAGGATGGAACGAGAGGTATCAGAGGGGATATTATTACCCCTCTGTAAACCCCTTATTCCGTAATGGGTCTCCTCAGACCTGTGCCAGCTCTGTAGCTGGTACAAAGTCAAGGAGAAGAAAAGGGCAGGGAAACTGCAAAACAAGGGAACAGAATCTGGCATGCGTCATCACGGTTGGATCATCCCTTCCCACAGCCTCCCTGCTCCCGTTCCTCCCCCTTCCTGCCCAGTTTCACCCTGTTTGCCCCTGCTACTGTCTTACCTGCTCTGGCAGGTGTAGCAAGGTCCATTGATGGACATGGGGCACTGCCACCTCTTGTGGCAGCGCTGCCGAAATGGCGGCCAATGGAGAGATCTTTGTGCTGCTGGCAGCCATTCTGCAAAAGCAGAACAGCTCCATTCCACTGTCACAAACACTTCCACATGACAGCCCAATCCGACATAGCATTGAATAGTCAAGTTAGAATGCAAGGAAAGAACAATATGCTCATGCCTTTTCGCATCACTTTCATATGATGGATGGGAGATGCACTTTGTCTCCCCTGTTGCACAAAGTCTCCCCTGTTCCAGTCTACCACAGCACTCTACTTATTCTGTTCCATAATAGCAATTGCTCTCTCTGGCTTTTCAAGAGGCCTCAACAGTCATCATAGATCATACATCCACTCAACTCTGGGTTGAACTAAACTCATAATTCTTTGACACAGTAAGCTGTCCTTGAATCAGAAGTAAGTGACACCATCAGATAAAAATACGGATTCTGTTGGGAACATTACTAGCTTGCAACCGTTTCCAGCCATGCCATAACAAATGCAGTCTTTCTGTTAGATTGGAAAAAGACAGATATTATATGTTCATATTTTCTTCCTTATCTTAGAACTACATTATTGTACTGTATTATGGATTTCATACATTGCCTGTCCTGTTATAAACGCTTTCCTGGCAGGAAAGGTGATAGAAGCATTTGTTGTGGTTATAAATGTCATTCCCTTACTATGTAGTTTGGACACGTGCGCGCACCCCGTCCCCCTTTTGTCACATAATTTCTAAAGCATGCTGAATTCTTTCTCAAGGGCCAACACAGCACTGGAGCTTTCAACAGCCAGCATGGCTCTTTACAGCAGCAAAGCTGCCTCCCATTCATTCTGTTGGAATGTCATGTCATATACCTGGCACTGTTTCAAGGTTTGTGGGCATCTTCTGCTGAAAAACGTATGTTTGTTTTTTTAATTGCGTGAAAAGACAGCAAGGCATTTAAGGCCAGTACTAGTGACTCCTGTGACCAGAAATGCCAGGGAGCTGTCCAGCCTCTGAATTCCTGCTCTCTTCATACACCACGGCTATCTCTGTCATTTTTGGGCCCTGCTGAGCACACAGCAACAAGGTAGGCAAACAGACTCATTTACAGTATTTCCACCATGAGGTGACCATCAAAAGTCAACATCACCAAATGCTAATGATTGATGGTCATGAAGTTAACCCAGGCCCAAAACAAAGTCTGATGATGTACAATTAATTGGTTTAATTGAATATCTCCACTGCTGAGCATGAACTATGTCTGGGTGGGAGACCATCTGGAATGTCCCCATATATAAAACCCGTCTGAGTTTCTTGAAAAAAGGACAGGAAGCAAAGGTAACAGACCTTGAAAGCTACAATTCTGCAATTTTATTTATAATTGAACACTCTGTACTATTAGAGCAGTATGTAGTAAACCATGTAGTGTGTTTTACATGGGCAGAAGGTTACACTTTAAACAGGATGACAAAACTTGGCCTTCTTACTTCCATCAGCAAATTCTGCCTTCTCAGAACTCAACTAGCATCCAGGGACAAAGACACAAACACCACTACATCCATCATTACTGAGCTGTGGTTGCCAAACTGCACACTATTTTATTAGCTCAGAACACCGCACAACCTGGCTTTAATAAACAAAGGTTGGAAAGTACTGTGGCCAAGCATTAGTGAAAAGTCAATTTATGTCAATGGAACAATGACTGAATTTGGAAGCCGTTAAGGATGGCCAGCAAACATACTTGTGAGAGAGATGGCCTATTTTTAACAGTATGCTCAAGTGCCAGCTGGAAGGAAAAGCAAGGAAAAAGTTTAGCAAGGTGCCCTCTTACAGCTTAAAAAAATAAACTGCTCTAAAAGCAACATGGGCAGGGGCAAAGAAAACAGAGAAAAAACAAATCAAGAAAACCTGCCTGCTCAGCTGCATCATAATCACTAATTGACATGTCAAAATACACTAAAGATAACAACAAACAAACAAAAACACCCAACTCTCTTCCCACAGTTTTCTGTTCTCCCTGCGGCAGTTCTGAATATATCTTTGTACCATTAATATTAAAGAACCTACTAGTTTTCTCCAGGGATCAGTTACCTCCAAGAATAAACACCTTCTTTATATACTGTCAGTCGTCTACATTGCCCAGGAGAACATATCATACAGTTATCTGAAAGTATATTCAGGACTGGGGTAAAGTAAATTTGCTACAGTTCAGGTGTGTTGACAAAAAAATTCTCCTACTGTATGTATAATTGTCCCTGGCACACCCCTTCTCATAACCTTTTCACTCTTTTCCACGTTTAGTCTTTGAGATGCAGAGAGCAAGACATTCCATCAAACAGTTTCAACCAAGAAGTGATTTCTTAATCTTCTCCAGGAGCTGCTTAATGTCCTTGTATGGAAAACCCAATACAGTGGGCCCTCCTTATCCATGGGCTTGGCCTCTAAGAATTTGAATACCTGGAATTCATATGGTAGTCTGGGTAACTTCTTAGTATTTATTAAAATGGCCAGCATGCAATGCTTGGAGACTGACACACACCCCGAGAAAGCTACAAATGACCAGGAGGATCCATGTCCAACCAACTAACCTTCTCTAAATGCTACAAAGTCCCAATTTGCTCATGTATTAGCTGAGGGAATCAGTGGCGCAGCTAAGGAGGTGCAGGGGGTAGCAAATGCACCAGGCAACACATTTTAGGGAGGGCAACAAGCTAAGCTTGACACTAGTGCCCAAAATTGTGAAAACCATCATGTTAAACAGCATTGGAAAGGTAATTTCATGCTAAATGCAATGAAACAAACCACACTGCAATTGCTGTATTCTATCAAACGTTATGGCCAATTCGCCCAAAAACATTTTTTTATTTACTTAATAAATTAAATTTGATATCGCTGTGAATGGGGGGGGGGCCTACAAAATCTTCTCTGAGCCCGGGTAACAGATGCCTTAGTTATGCCACTGCTCCATTTTTCACTTTTTTAAAAGTCTGGGTGCAACATCACTTCTGGAAGCATACATACATAAGACCTTTATTGGCATAGATAAAGGAAATACAGAACAACAAACAAACATCCAGAACACACACACACACACACACACACACACACAGCAATCATAATCATCCAATATCCCCTCCCCCCATTCACCAAATATAGTAGAAGACCCAGAATTCCGTCCTGCAAGTATCCCAGAAACAAAGTTGGCAACCTTGTCAAGAGAGTCAGTTTCCTCTATAGAAAGAAGGGTTTGTAATTTAAATGAATCCTCCCAACCCTGCATTTTGTTCAGCAGTGGAGCCAGATAGTTCTTATGAAGGGTGTCATGCAGTGGGCAATAAAAAAGTATGTGATGTAATGTCTCCACACAATTCCTGTCACACGTACAGCTTCTTCCTGAGTAGGGAATACCACTAAACCTGCCCGCTAGCAGAGCTGATGGAAATGCATTGCATCTCGCAAGGGAGAATGCTCTGCGAGCCTGCAGGCACTGCAGATAATAAAAGAAAGAAGCCGGTTTCCCAAAACTGACCGGGATGTGCAGATGGAGAGGAACAAATGTTGTTAGCTGCACAGAATAGCTCTTGACTCTCAATATCGAGCAATCTTTCCTTGATAGTCCTGTAGGCTTCGCTTAAACCAGGGGTGTCCAAACTTTTTGGCAGGAGGGCCACATCATCTCTCTGACACTGGGTCGGGGGCCAGGGAAAAAAAGAATTAATTTACATTTAAAATTTGAATAAATTTGCATAAATGAATATATTAAAGATTAACTTATATGAATGAATAAAGGTCTTGCAATAGCTCAAGGCCTATAAACGGCCTGGCACAAAGCAAAGCCAGCCTTTCCTTTGCTGCCACTGCTGCACCACAGACATGAAACAGCAAGCAGTGGAGGGAGCTCTCATCCCACAACTCACACGAGAGGTCAAACAGTTTCCCTCATGCTGAAAGCAGTTGGGTTGGGCCAGTGCGGGCTCCAACAAATCCCCAGAGGGCCAGAGGCTCATTGGAGACTGGGGGCTCCCCGAGGGCCACATTGGGAGTCCTTGAGGGCCGCAAGTGGCCCCAGGGCCGGGGTTTGGGCACCCCTGGCTTAAACCAATCATACCCAGGCTTGCTGTGTCTAGTCCTATCAATTTAAGCTTGGTGAGTGTATCCGCAACCTCCACAGGCAGTAATGGATCAGCCAGAACCTGGTACATTAGCCCATATGGGGCAGCATTGAAGAGGATTGCAAACCAAAATTTTAGTGATCTCAACCAAGCCAATGTTTTCAGTCCGATAAACCCACTTCAAGACACATAGCAGAGTATGGAACACATCTGGGAAAACCCAAGATCCTCTGCAGGAAGGAGGCCTGTATGCTCTCAGTTGAATGATTCAAGGCCTTATGCCAGATTGGACAGCCATAAAGAACTTGCGAAAGTACCTTAGCCTTGAACGTCTGGCAGGACGTATCTGTTACCTTGGCTAAAAAAAAAAACAAAAAAACAAAAAAAAACGGGAAATTGCAAGGGATGAGATTTTTGATGCATTTAGGACTGCATTCTGATGAGAAACCCATGAATGCTTGTAGTGGAAATTAATGCCTAAATATCTGAGTGTCTTTACCTGTTCCATTTTGTTGCCCATAAATGACCATTTAAATGGTTTCCAATTGTTGGCAAACACCATGATTTTAGATTTAGAGTAGTTAATCTGTAACTTCTTGGATGTAAAATACTCTATAGATTTATTGACGTTTTAAGCCAATTCTGAGACCCAATCTTTGGGAACTAAGCCAGTTCTATCAATCGTTGTGAAGAAGGGTGCAAGCAAGTGAGCCCACTACTCAGGATCACATTTTAAGAGTTCAGTTGGTATGTGATCCGGTCCAGCAGCTTTCCCTGATTTCAATTGATCTATTACCTGTATAGTCTCCATGGGCGCCAGACAGGTAGATCAGAAGAAGTAAAGTTGGGTCAGGTATCTGGGGATTTGCTCTTATCAAAAAATAATTCTGAAAAATGTTTAATCCACATAGAAGAAGAGATTACAACTGGGTCAATCATTTTGGAGCTAAGAGAGACTGATACCACGGCGCAAAACTGTTCACTATTTTTTTTGCTGTATCGCTTGCAACAACTTGATCCATTGAGCATGGGTAGACTTCTGCTTTTTTTTAGTAAGGCATTAAATAGTTTTTTGTAAAAAAAATATTTAACTGCCTCACATGGAGCGCTAGACTTTCTGAAGGACAAACAAGTTGCTCTGATCAATGCCTTGAGGTCTCTGCATTCTTTATCAAACCAGTCCTTTTTATCAGACACACCATGTACAGTACTCTGCTTAGGGTTGGAACCCAGGGTCCTAAGGATGTGATCAATTAGGCTTTCAAATGACTGGATTTGGGCAAAGGGATCAGGCTCCTTCAAAATGGCTGATAATAAATCTATACTTGTTGACTCCCTAATTAACTGATAAAAATTTAAAGAAAGGGTGTTGTTCACCATGATTTTGCCACTACTCTCTGTGTTTACTTTAATCTCTGGGTGTACTGGCGTTCTCCCAGAGTGTAGATCAAGTACCAGGGTTAGAGGGAAGGTGATCACTAATGGTACGATCCCCGATGTCAAACTCTTTCACGTGTGGTTTCAAAGACATGGACACTAGAGCATAGTCTACGATGCTTGAGCCACGAGGGGACATGTATGTAAATTCACCAGCATCGGGGTACTCCTTTAACCCATTAAGCCAGAGAAGATTAGAAATAACAGAAAATCTTGCAAGGGCCAAGCCATTAGCATTGTAATGAGAATTCTTTGACCATCTGTCTAACGTACAAAATGAGGGGAAAGAATCTTCTTCATCCACCATCCATGCTCTAGAATAGATTTGATTAGTTTCCAACCCTGGAATTCAGGTTGCCCAGCAAAACAACTTCAGCTAGAGGATGGTTTCTCTTGAGGTCATCTATACCAGTCAAGAGGTCACTCCAGAGCTGGGATCTCTGAGAACTGTTAAGTAAAGGGGGGATACAGACATTAATACATAATAAATCAATAGCTTCACAGGCTATCACTAAAGCTTGCATCTTATAACACCCTGAAGTTGTGATTAGGGAGCAGGGTTTAAGATGCTCTGCCACCAGTATGGCTAAGCCTGCTGATGGGCGCCCACTAGAATTAGGTTTAATAGCAGGGAGCAAAAAAGTTTTATATCCGTTAAGATGCAATTGGCCCTGGACCCACGTCTCTTGCAACATAATTATATCAAAGGTTCTAAGATAACTTTAAAAATTGGAGTCATTTTCCTTACTCCTCCATCCTGCAATATTCCAGGAAAGGATTCTCAAAAAGGGAGAAACCAAGTCAGGAGAAGGGTTGATCAGTCAATCTTCATTCATGGGCGGGTTCTCATTTTCCAGGGGGGCATGAGACACATAGCTAGATGAGGCTAAGTTTGCCTCCATGGATACCATAAAATCTCTTGAATTAATAACATGTTCCCCGGGTGAAGTAGTTTCTGATTCAGATTGACGACCCAAAGCTTGCTCTGGAAGAACCAAAGGATGCGTTCTGCCAGTCAGAGCTTCCTCATTAGGACTAATAAGTTCTGCTCTAACTTTATCCAGGTATTTTAATATGTTTACTTGTTCCATCCTTGGAAGGCTCTTGAAGGCATTTATAACTCCTTCCACAATCTCATCTTCTTCTTGAGAAGGGGAGGGAGGCAAATTTCCACCACCTGAAGGCTCCTGGTGGATCTCAGCCTGAAAGGGCAACTTCCAAAGGGGGTCTGTTTCTAGAGATGATGTTTGAGGGTCTCGTAGAGATGAACTCTTCAAAGATGCAGAAGAACATTGGGTCAATATAATGTCTGTTAATTCCTGCCAAACCATCTCAATTTTTCTGACCAGCTGTAATTGCTTTTGTTGCGGGAGAACACTGTATGCCTCCAGAGCCTCCCTAGTTAGCGTGTCCTCATCTATGTCCAGCTGGAGCAGCAGGTCCATGGACTGGGAGCTTGTATCACTGCTGTGAGGACTAGTACTCTGAGGAGGCGTTGCAGCTTGTGAAGAAGCATTAGGCAAACACGGAGTGATATCACCAGCGTCTGAGATCTCCTCTGAGCTGAACACAGGATTCCTCAGAAGATGATTCCTGACGCACACTGTGTCTAAGGCAGGCAACTTATCCTGTACCTCTGTGGTTGAGTTTGTAATCCTCACAGGGCACCTAGGAGTAGCAGGCATTGTCTCCATTGGGCAGTCTATTTCTGTGAGTGCACTGCTGGAGCTGGTTACCATGTTCTGAATGGTTTCTCTGTCTCCTCTTTTTCCCCATGGCCTCCACATTTCAAGATTTGGAATAACAATCCACTGTAATCCACGCATAGTTGTAAACAAAACAGGAACTGCCAGTGCCTTTTGGCTCAGGGACAATTTCTAAGACCTCCCGGACAAGAAGTAAATCAGAGGTCCTATCTAGGGAAGAAAAAATGTAGAAACAACTAGGAGCGGCCGGCAGAGATAACCTATTAGGCGGCCGTTTTTTCAACAGAACAAATAAATAAAAAATTGGTTCTATAACTCACTGCTTATAGATCCGTTATTGCTAAATTAGGCTGTTAATAGCCCCAATGTCAGCTGCCTCTCTTGTCACCAGGCATCCAGATTTCATGACATGCACATAAATCAATAAGGAAAATGCTTGAGGAAAGGATTGGCTGAAGTCTTCAGAGATGTCAAAGTACCTACATCACACTGTTGGCAAATAATATAGGCTTTGGTATATCAACTTCCTAGTGCTGCTCTCATGGACTCAATTACTTAGTATTAACAAGGAAGTAAGAAGAAGAAAACATTGAAATGGCTGTGTTAAGTGCGTGGCAGCAATCCACTCCTCTCAGCCCAAATCACACTGTGTGGGCAGAAACATTTACTGAAGAACAAACATTGATCGCTATGACAAGAATAGAGAGTTCTAGCAGTGTAAAGTTGTGGGGGGGGGGGGCTGGCCAGAAAGGGAGCTATCCATCCACTCATACCAAGAAGGTCAAGTCCAGGCAGAGCATGATACATAACAGAAGAGAGTTGATGAGGTCAGAGAAACAAAAGAGACTACCTATGAAGATTGGTTGTCTGTGTGGGGAATGTTCCTCGTGCTTAGAGACACTAGCAATAATTGTCTTGCAGACTATGAGACGGCAGGAACAATATTTAGTACCAAGTAATCTCAGGGACATCTGCAGTGCCCCACAGAACAGCTGTAAGTTCCACATCACATGTCTTTGTAACCATGTTGCAGAACAGCATCTGCTATAATGCACTAATAGACTCCCCAGATCTCTGGGGTGGCCCTGCCTGACTATTGCTCCCTTCCAGGGAATGGTGTAGGAGGCGGCACTGAAGGGAACGTTCCTTTCTTCCAGGCTTTATTTACTTTTTAGAAAGCGCCTGATGAGGGACTACGCAAGACCTTTTCCACTGTCTTTTCACATCACCCAACTGTTACTGACAGCAGAAGAAAAAAAAACCTAGGCACCTGGGTTGTGCTTGAAATGGCAGCATGGGAGGCCTGTTCATGTAGAATCTGCGAGTTAATGAGGGCTGTGTGTTAAAAGAAGAAAGAAAAACTATTTTGTACCAAAGTCATCTAAAGTCCTCAACTAGTATAAATTATGCAAATTAAACGACCATGAATGCATTTGTTGATATTTGCATAATTTATTCTGATCCTGCTGCTGCTAGAGGGGAGAGGAGAAGTTTGCATCACACTGAAATCAGGCCTCTTGATCATTGGTGTCTCAAAGCACTGACTACATACTATCTTCACAGCTATAGGAGATCTTTCTTTAAAAACAAATTAAAAATTAAAATGAAACCTGAGATTCTCTGAATTTTATACTAAATGTGCTTGTGTGGAATCACAGCTGTGGCTTAAGAAAGCTGAAAGCACAAAGAACAGCAGAGAAAACCGAAGTTTTTCCACCAAGTGTAAGGCATGTTTCACAGAATCACAGAATTGGAAGGGGTCCTTAAGGTCATCCAGTCCAACCCTCTGCAACAGCAGGGAATCCAAAAGCTGCAATCTTATCCAAACTTCCCTGGGAGAAAGCCCCACTGATGATCATTGTTAAAAGCATAAACATAGTAGCCTGTTAAAAGTACAGATCTGCAACATTTCTCCATATGCAGTCAACTACAATGGTAGCATCAATATGATATTGATTATTATTAGAAGTAGTATTTATATATCACTTTTCAACAGAAAATTCACAAAGCGGTTTACAGAGAAAATGAAATAACTCATTGATGCTGATATCTTAACTAAAATCTGTTAATTTTAATATATTAAAAATAAAATACACATTGAAACGACTGGGGACCCACCTGAGGCTGGCCTGCGACCCAATTAAGACCAATTAATAAAAGACCAAGTTTCTTGGAGGGGCAGGTGTTGCATCAGGAGCCTTAAGGAGCTTGTAACTAGGTGGGTCTTAAGACATAAAGTCAAAAGAATTGACCCAACAAAATTAAAGAGAGAAAATCAGAGCTGCTTATTCCTCACAAAAGTGAGGAACACTGAAGGCTAACTGACAGAAGTACTCCCCTTCAGGAAGCACTGCCAGCTGAGTGTGCAAGGGAAGAGCTAAGAGTCTGTCCCTGCATCCTTCTGCAAGGTCTGGGTAGTATATGCTTCCACAGCACTCCTCAAAAACTGTCATGCCCTGATTCCCCAGGCTCTTAAGAAACAGTTATGGCAACTAAACAGGCTCTCAGTCCTATATGTAATCCAGAACTGCCAGTAAAGGTGCTAGTCTTTAAGATGCCACAGGACTCCGCTGTTTGTGCATAAGAGAAAAGTGCCCACACTCCAGGGTTCTGCAAGGACAGCTTTAGTGCAATGAGAAAGGATTATGGCAGGAAAGAAATCCTTGCACTGGATATTGAACTAATAGGCATTATTTAAATGCTTCCAGGCTTCTGAATCATGCTCTGCAGTGGAGGAGGAAGCATGAAAGGATTCATGGAGCAAATCAGATATATGAAGAAGCATTAAAGACCCCATCATAGGTTGCACTCTCCACAGTGCATTTCCCAAGTGTTTCTTCCTGCACTGGTCTTCTCCTCCTCATTGATGTTTGACCCAGCACAGCTTCAGATAGGTGCATCTTATCATACTAAAACTGCGCCCAACACAAAGAAATGAGTATAAAACAAGACTATGATGCCATCTACCCTCACCATGGCTGTCCAGGTCAAGGAATGTTAGGAAAGAAGAGTGGCTGAAACAACAGCCATGTTAGCATGGGTACTCACAGTCAGCAATACAGGAGGGCCACGGTGCAGGAAAGACCGTTTCGGAAAGGGGAACTGGCAAGCAGAGGGGGTGTTTAACCCTTTCCCTGTAGCTGATATCTGCATATGCCTCCCAGCTAGTTTCTAAAACCAGAAGGGAGCTAGGCTGAGAATTACGGGGGGGGGGGGGGAGAATTTGCAGGGGCAATGCATGTATACACACCCCTACCAATTCTGCCCTATAAGCTGCCACCCCCCTCCCCAATCCTCATATTCCATTAACTTTCTTCCATATTCCATTCCATTAACATGTTTTGCCAAAGTACCGTAGTGTCTGCTTCTGCCCGCCATTTGACAGGATAATTGTTTACAGTTAACATCAAATGCAATGGGATAAAGCGTCCTAGTGTCTGAGCAAATAATACTTGAAAATACTTCATGTTGTTAGCTAATTGTAAGAAATATAAACAGCTTTGAGGGCTTTGCAATTATGCAGCCCTTGTTAACTAATTTCACTTTCAGCTGTGTGCTTTTCCTTTGGATGTCCAGGTCCTTTTTTCATATACTGTATCATCATAGGGCAAATCACCACAAGGGAGCATTCTGACTGGTTGCTTGACAACCATGATGTCAAGTCTTGTCATTTTGCCAGTATTCAAGCTGAGGAATCCTGGGCACTGGGGGGGAGGTAACATATGGCGAGCACCAGGACCACGAGACGACCTTCGGAGTCAAGACATTTGGATCCTCTAGTCACAAAGCATGATTAAATCCAATTAAAACTCCCTCTCGCCAGGTGCTTCTACAGTGCCTATTGACATGGCTGCTACGGAAACGATCAAACCCTTTTCATCCTCACTCCAGCCCTGGGCACAGCAGACAGGTGCAGATAGAAACTACAGGAACACACAGGTATGGGTACCAATGCCACCTGACTATAAAGTCAAAGTGATACTTTAGGTTTGGCATAGAAGCAATCCCGGTGCAGCCGAATTGGAGGTGACACATACGTGTTTGTGGAGGAGTGTGTGGGAGATGAGCCAGTAGCACAAGGAGCCTAACGCCTACAAGGTTTCCTGGCAACAGGTTCTAGAGTACTAAAATAGAAAGCCCAACAATTCCATGGGCACCTCGCTGAACTGAAGGAATCTCTCTGCTGCCACCTGCTGATCAGGCACCCCCGGGCATTCCATAACTAGCAGGATCAAGCCTCCTGTTCATATCTGGACCCAGACCCCTTTCTTTGCTCTGACTGAGGGGAAAGAGAACAAGTGCCACACTTGGTTGCTGTGGAAGAGCCTTGTTATTCCCAAGCAGCTTACTGCCAAGCGAGTGTTGCTTCCTTCCAGTCCGACACTTGCTACAAACAAGTCCAGATAACACACAAGAGGCAAGGCTGCCAGGCATTTTCATCATGTGCAAAAGGGACTGTCTGGATCTGGCATTAGCCTGCGTGGTGTTTTTACAGGAAGCTACAACACACCAGAGCAAGGGGAAGGAACAGTTTTGCGCTTATTTTCTTTGTGCAGTTTTCAAAGGAAATCGAACTGGAAACACATTTGTTTTTCCCCAGAGGAATTTACTGTTCCAGTTTCTCTATTGGTACATCATGCTGTTGCTAGGCTGCAGTCTATGTTGTTAAGGTTTCTCCCCCTCCCGCCCCAATGTGTCTGTGAGAATTTCATTAGTTTGTTAAACACATCTCTGGAATTATCTTTGGATGTTCTCTAACGGTGAGTCACCTAATGAGCAGATGCGGTCAAACATACTACTGTTTCTGGGTCTATCCTTGCCGGTTTTGGGCCATCACTGCAGCATATAATAAAGAGTATCTGCATGCACAGACTCACACATTTACACGCAGGTGTGAATCTATTTGAAATAGTACAAAGCAATATATTAAATGTGGGTGGCTTGTCTTTTCTGTTTGGGGTATTTCTACCCTTAAAACTCATGGGGCCTCTTCAAATAGCAAATAAAGGTTCTGCTTTCCTTCTCCTGCCCAAAGTGTGAGCCGATGTTCAACTGATACAAATATTCTTCAAACAGAGTTCCAGAACGCATTTTTCACTGTTAAAGTTCACTCCTGGAAGGTGTGATGCAAGGGTACCTTTGAACACGGGCAAAATGCTTTCCCCCCAACCCGAGTAACTGAAATGTGCTAACTGAACAAGGATTTCAGGTCAGAGGGTATGATTTGCACCTGCAGGCAGGCTTGAGCTGTGGTATTGCTCATATTAGAAATTAAGCACAGGCTATGAATCTTCCAGTTCAAACATGTTACCAAGACTGGCCACAGGTTTCAGCATTAAACACGACAATGATGTTTAAAGAAACAGCATTACCTGCATCTTGCATGTCAGTAGCCGAAAGCCAATTGTTTCCAAATAGAATAGCCGTACATGCTCAGCAATCTGGTGACTGATTTCTTTGCAAAATGTAGATGCTTGTTAACACTTGGAATTACTGAAGATAAAGAGAAATGGGACTAGTACCACAGGACATTGTGGTTTGCTATTTGGGTAGTTCGGAGGATTCAGGGAGATGTACAGAGCAAAGACATCACAACTCCATGGCTAATGAAATAATATTTAGATACAAAGTTATCAATAGATACTACTATCACTATTTTTAAAGCCTGTATGCACAATAACGAGGGCTAGAGAAAAGGTCTGTTCTTTAGGTAACAGGCAAAAGACTCAGGTGTCTGAAGGAAGGATGCGCCACAGACTAAAAGTTAAGAGCCAGTTTACAAGACATTATCCACAGTCATAGCCATACAAGATTTCTAGTCTCCTTGCCAAGTTAGGGCAAAGGTGGGCACATTCTGCGTGAAGGACAGGACTGCTCCAGGATCTTCATGCGTTTTCGGTTGTGAAAATCCTAACAATGCTCAGGGTTTTCACAAAGAAATCTGTGCTCACAAAGACAACTCCTTTACCACAAGCACAGAGCCACTGGAAATGGGCTGGGCAAAGGCACCCACCACAGTCATGTGATCCAGTATGTCTCAGCTCTACGTAATCACTGACACTTGACTTCATTCGAAACAAAAGGAGACATAAAACCAGTTTGATGTCTTTGCAATGCTTTGCTTGCCCTTGCAACAAACAGCCTCCAGTGCCAGTTGGGGTGCTGCCAGACCACCCATATCACAAGCTATCAGTGAAGTTTTATTTGCTTTGTCCAGCAGTATTGAACACCTTGATGACAAATGGGTACAGCTTTTGTGTTGAGGTAGACTCATTCATTTGGAATGTTATAGATAAACTAGACTTCTAATAGTGAACCCCTTCAAGCTTCATGATTCCTTTTCGTTTGCAAGAAACAGGTATAACAAAGGTCTCACATTGGACTGCTGTCCGTTTCCTTTCCAATTCTAAGGAGGCCAACACATGTACACCTTCCTCCTCCTTCATTCATTTTAACCAGCAATCCCACTGTGGCAGTAGAAGCAATGTGAGAGCCACAGTTGGCTAAAGATGTATGTAGACATACCATACACAAGCAAAGGTTTATGTCCACTGCAGATATAAAATGGGGAACATTTTTGACCTCTGACTTATGTTCAAAAATGACAAACTCAAACTGGAACTAATGCAAACAGCAGCAACTAAAACATTCACAGAAGTGGGGAGTCCACATTAGAATGGTTTGAGCAAATGTATTTCTTGTTAAAGAAAAAGAAAAGGGTTAAAGAAAAAGATACATTATACAGAGGTGTGTCGCTTAACAACCTTCTGGACCACATATACATGGGTCTCTCACATATACATCAAACACACAACAGAGAGGCTCTTAATGGGTCTCCAGTAGCCTGCACAATAAGTGTCTGTTTACACAACAAAGAGGCTCTTAGTGAGGCAGTTGGTCTCCAGTAGCCTGCACAATTTGGCAGGGAGTGTCTATTTACACAACAAAAGCACTAGATGGGGCTGAGTGTTCGCATATCAACCTAATCTAATAAGTAGTTCACACTTGTATTGGATGCTGTGTTAAGTCACCACTGCAGTGGAAGAAAAATCTGTCAACAGACCACTCCAAAACAAGGATAACAAGGTATCATTTCATCCCTGCTACACATCTGTCCCCTCTCTGCTCCCATTCATACCCACCCTGGTCATAGCAATTTTGCTATGATTTTGCTAACCCTCGATATAGTTACGTTGAAGAGCACAAGACAATCTCCTAATGATTGCAGATACAAGTTCTGGAACACCAACCTCAGAACAGACATGAGAGCAAAGAACTCCTCTGGCTTTCTAACAGAATTGAATCAACGAGGTGCTTTGAAATGGAACTGGCTTTATAGCTGGTGCTGGATTGGGAAGGATTTCACCCCTAACATCTGAAATGGAGCTGATGATTTTCTTTCCTGTCGGAGCCTCAGACTCTAAAACAGGGGTGTCCAAAGTTTTTGGCAGGAGGGCAACATCATCTCTCTGACACCGTGACGGGGGCCAAATTAATTTACATTTCAAATTTGAATAAATTTACATAAATGAATATATTAAAGATGAACTTATATGAATGAATGAAGGTCTTGCAGTAGTTCAAGGCCTGTAAAAAGCCTTGCACAAAGCAAGGCTGGCCTTTCCTTTCCTGCTGCTACTGCATCACAGACGTGAAACAACAAGCAGCGGAGGGAGCCCTCATCCCACAGCTCACTCGAGAGGCCAAACAGTTGCCCTCATGCTGAGAGCAGTTGCATCAGGCCAGTGTGGGCTCCAACAAATCTCTGGAGGTCCAGAGGCTCATTGGAGGCTAGGGGCTCCCTGACGGCCACACAGAGAGGCCATGAGGGCCGCAAGTGGCCCCCGGGCCGGGGTTTGGGCACCCCTGCTCTAAAATAAAGAGTTGATAGGGAGGGGCTTGTATGGGAGGGTAAAGTGTTGAAGAGACACTAAGGATGGGTTTTACTTAAGAAATGCCATTCAGAATTATTCAAGAGAATATTGGTCTATATGTGTGAAATGCTGTACTGTTGCTCAACTTCCTGGTTGCTAAGGAAAGATAAAATGAAATAGACATTAGAAAGGAGGAGGCCAGACATGGACAAAATGGAGACAGAGAGAGGGAGGCTTGTATGGTAACATGGGCTGCAAAAGCATCTGTGAGTCAGCTGTGCAATGCAGGCGCATACAAACAGCCTAATAGTTGCCAGCATCTTTCTAAAGATTTCCTAGTCTGGGTGATTGAGTCACACCATCCCATTTTATGCATATACACCCCAGTATTTTGAAACAAGGAAGAGTCTGCATGTCCCTCAGAGAAGAGCCCAGATGCTTTATTTCTGGATAACAAAAATGGTGGAGATTAAAAATCTTTAATAATGCCCTGTATACAGAAAAGGAAAGCACATATCCACTGGATCATTTGAGTTTAGAAATTAAATTTCTTAGGACTGTAATTAAAATTCATCCTAGGCTCTACATCATATTAAACATATTCATGCATTAAAAAAAATGTTAAAGGAGAAAAGACATACTTGGAGTCAGATGAATGTGTGAAGAACGTGTGATCGCAAAACCTAAAGCGGATACGGTCACCAAAGGAGGCAGTTTGGAGAAGCAAGAAAGTCCACAGAAGGGGCTGAGAATCCCATGCACCCTCAGGAGGCCAGCATTACCCCCCCATATGTTTCCAGCCCCTTGATTGTGGCAGTGCAATTGCAGCAGTGTGGATGTCAGCCCCTCCCCACCCCCTCAAAGACTTTCAGCGGTCTCAAAGTATGAGTAGGACGTTGAGAACCACTGCTCTAGAAAATAGTCACATTCTCTAAATTAATTTCCAGAACCTTCAGTTGAGGGTTTTCCCTTAAAAAGGCATGTACATTCTAACATTTTGTGTATATCCCTCTAATCTAGAAGTACCATGGGAACGGATTCCCCCAAGCTTATTTAACAAAATTTTAAAATGTATCCGTTTTATGTATACCCAGTTGTTAAGTATATCAAATTTCATGTGCTTATAATGCAACCCTATGCACACTGACTTAGAAGCAAGCTCCACCAAGTTCAATGGGATTTTCTCCAAATGTGTTGCAGTCCAAGCCAAAATTTCCATCTAAATTCTGCAGATCTGTCTCTTTATATTTGTGTTTTTTTTTAATGAGGCAGAACTAAAATGGCATGGCTGCTTGCAAATATTAAAGTTAACTGCATGCCACAGTATTTATTTTGGGAAGTTTGGTTTCTTTCTGATTCTCCCCCCCCCCCCCCTTATTTGCAGTGCCACTGCAAATCTCCTTCCTGGGAAAATCTCTCTCAACTTCTTTGACCCTCTCAGACTGTAGCAGCAAATTTTTAGTTAACCCGTGTTGATCTCACACCATATTATCCCAACAAGGCCATTGTTTCTGTACATGTTGCGGCCACAAGCTGGACTCAAAAGGCTACATCTGTGGTGGCACGCTAAAAGCCAATCCAATATGCGCCAAGTTTGGCACATAGTGGCAGCATGCGCACGACCAGCTGACATGGCTGTCAGCTATTGCAGTCTGTTGGAAATCTGACACAGACTGAGTGTGTCAGACAGCAATCATCAATATATGGTCAGGCCCAGACACCTGAGCTCAGAGGCTGTCAACCTCTTTCTTCTAAACATTCCTGCATGGTACGAAGTTACATTAAAGACACCAGGATATCTTCACCACAACTAACCAGCTATCTTCAGTGTGTTGATAAGGCAATGAAACAGCCTCTGAAACAGAGACATAGGCTGCCATGCTGCCAAACCACATCCAGGTGCAAGGTCACATGGGAGAGAAAGGGCTTTCAAGACCAACATCACATTTCCCAAAGGCACAGGAATTATCCATGTACTAAGCTAAGAAACAAGACAGGCATCTTTCCATTCAGCCTTCCACTGGGAAGTTGAGTAGCTAACGAAGAAAGCAACAATTATTCTTCTTTCTGCAACTTGAAGCCCTTCCACTCATGTTGGAAGCCCTTCCAACATATGATTCAAAATCAGAACCTCGTGTGGAACTGGATCCAGCCCAAGGAGTGGGAGCTTTGAAAGACTGAGAACAGAGGAGAGCTTGGAGGTTTCCTCTTACTTGTGGCTGAGAACCACTGGGTTTTCAGCCACCATAAACCAAGTCACAAATGCTTTGCATTAAGGATTTAAATCAATAACCACACTGAGAACTCAGTCCTCAAAAGCCAGTGTCATGCAATCCAATTCTTCTGCAATTTCACTGGGATCATGACACATGCTTTGGGAAACCTTCATTCATTTACAATTCTATTGCTAGCATGACATTACAGTATGGTATATTTTTTGCAGATGACCCATATCCTCCAATGTGAGAGACAGCATCTTGAATTTCACTGGATATCACAGGTTCTGAATTTTGCACTGAAAACCAAATTTCTTCTGCTTAGGTAACAGCTCTCAAGAGCATTATAAAAGCAAAGAAATTCCTCTCCGAACAAAAATGCTCTGGAATAAACCTCACTGTGGAGCAACTCATTCTGTTGTCCACCATTAGAAATCTGCATCCAAGACGAAACCAACAGAAACCCCAAAGCAACCATTTACAACTGGCCCCAAACACCAGTGATCAACACTTAAACCGACAGCACCCTGAAAGGGAGGGCTGGAGGAGAACTGTCCAGCATTGTAAAAAACCAGAGTTTGTTCTCACTCTCTTTAAAGCTGGAGGGCAATTTCTCACTCTGGTGGTTGGAATGAGAAAGATTCATTGCCTTCATCATAAAGCCCCCTGAAATTCAAAAAATGCAAAGCAGTGTCGCTTCCAAACACAGTCTGCCATTTCAATCGGTGGGGAGGACCAACCCAGACACTGCTCCTTAGATATATCAGCTGCGATATGCTCTTGTGCCTGCGGGGAAAGATGTATCTGAGAGCGAGAGAAGATTGCTCCGTACTCGGTCACCGTACTTCCAAAGTGATGCTAAGCCAGTACGACAGGATGTCACTACAGCTGCATCGTGATGGGGAAAATAATTTCTCTCTGCTCAGGGGTGGGGGGGAATAGCCACGGGCTACAGCTCTTGAAAGGACATTTTCCAAAGCCTGCACACAACTCAGACACTGCAGATATTGCTACAACGTCACAGCCTGACTGAGACCTCTTGCACTCCATGAAAGGTTGCTCAGCTGATGGGGGAGGAAAAGCTCTGTGTGTGTGTGTGTGTGTGTGTGTGTGTGTGTGTGTGTGTATAAGCTCGGCTAAGTTCTTTTGTGCTCCTACTTGCACATGTATCCCAGCCAGTGGGGGAGGAAATTGCCTTGGGTGCTGCTCCAGTTTTTGAACGCTTAAGTCCTTACATGGCTTGCGTCCTGGATACATTCCCAGAGTAACGTGCTCCTAGATCAGCCTGCCCTATCAGCTGCCTTACAGTACCTCCCAAGTCAGAAACGTCTAATCTTCCTCAGTGAATTCTTCCCCCAGAGATGCCAGGTCTAAACAAACAAACAAACAAACAAACAAACAAACAAACAAACAAACAAACAAACAAACAAACAAACAAACAAACAAACAAAAGGATGAGGAAGAGCAACAGATCGGTGAAATATACGAAAAAAGCTAAGTCACAAACTGGTTCGGGCATCAGGCAGACTCTAAATACTGATATCATTAAGAAAGCACAATGGGCTTGCAATGAGATCTTACAATAAACCAAAAAACGCTGACATTCAAAATTTGAAAAGATTGTATAGGCCATTTGTTGGGCATATTTATTATTTAAATTTTTTCAGAACAATTCTGCTAACCTAGAACCAGCTTTAAATCAGCTTTATCGAATGTTTTGTTTAACTTGGCTTCAATAGAAAAACTGTAGTTTTAAATCTGCATACATTTTAATGAATTCATGCATTCCACCAGGGATTCAGGATGGTGGGAGGGGGAGGGAAGAGATGGACTACCGCTCAAGGAATACATGTGCAGTATGCGTATGCCAGTTGTCTGAACTGTGGCCTCTGGCAGTTGCCCCAAATCTTTGTTCTCAAGCCAACTGCCACATCAGGGCTAAAACAGAAGACTTCCTTTTTCTTTTCCCCTTGCAGAACGATAAAGGTTTGTGCAGCGCACTGTTCCCTAAGATGCCACAACAGTGCAGATGAACTGGTTGGAAAGAAAGAAGACTGGAAAAAAAAAATCACCAATGAGAGTGGGGGTGGGGCTAGCTGGCGCATCATTGGCAGGAGTGTGGTTCGCACATTTGTTCCCAAAGAGAACAATTCCCTCTCCACAGACAGAAAAAGGCTTTTGACTTCTTCCACCATGGAATCAGGTACACTAAACAAGTTTACTTTCTCTTAGGGTGGCTGTGCAAAATATTTCCTTCTATTTATCCTAAATTTCCAGCCTATCTACTTCATTGGATGACCTGATAGGCAAACAGGGAAGATGAGAGGCAAACAGGGGGGGAAAAGCAACGTATTAAAGACGTATCAAAGAACTGGGTGTGAAGACCAGCTGCTGGGCACTAGGATAGACAGCCTGTAACACTGTACAGGGTTCCTCCATCAATCCTATCTTCACTTTCTGCAACACTGTGGGACTCAAAGTCCATCTACTCCTATGTTCTGACTGCAACTCCATTTCATAGCTGTGTCTTTAAATGTGCTGAGAAGAGGCACTGACGGGAAGCAAGAACACCAACCACAAATTTATCAAGACCAGTGCTCAATGAAATTGTTGGGAGATGATGTAATATTTATTTTTAAAATCAAAGTACAGTAATTGGCTTAATGAGTTTTGATGTCTTTTGGCAAAATGCTAGTTAGCATTGATGCTGGTGCCAATGAATGGTTATTTGGGCCCTGGCTTATTGGATTCATTCAGTATATTCTTGTTCTCCCCCCCCCCAAAAAAAAAATGTTTGATTGGAAAACAAACATCTGTGAATGATAATTGAGGGTGATAATTAAGAACATAAGAACAGCCCCACTAGATAAGGCCATAGGCCCATCTAGTCCAGCTTCCTGTATCTCACAGCAGCCCACCAAATGCCCCAGGGAGCACACCAGATAACAAGAGACCTCATCCTGGTGCCCTCCCTTGCATCTGGCATTCTGACATAACCCATTTCTAAAATCAGGAGGTTGCGCATACACATCATGGCTTGTACCCCGTAATGGATTTTTTCTCCAGAAACTTGTCCAATCCCCTTTTAAAGACGTCTAGGGTAGACGCCTTGATTTAAGCCAAAGGGGGAAAAAACTGAAAAGAAATGGGCTCAAAATAATGGGCATCTGTTACCAAAAGATGTAAGAAAAAATGCAATGTTTTAAAAGGGGAAAAATCCATCCATATTTCATAATCTTTGCCTGAAGATGCCAAAGTGATTTGTGTTGCTCACATGTGCATGTGGTACTGGGTGCATACACAAAGAGTACATGTCCCAGGATAGACATGTGCTGACTTCTAGGCAAGTTTTGCCAAGGAAGCATCAATCCCACAAGCCTTTAGTAAAAGGTAAACAGAGGTTCTTGAGAGCAACTCCTCAACCGCTTCCCTAGTTTAGAGAAGTCTAGCAAAATCCCAGAAGTGGCTGCATCCTGCCCTGTGATCAGACCTGTAAAACAATACCATAGCTCTAGAAGCTTCCTTGACTTTATGATGAACAGGACCATTTGGTGAAGTGAGGGGTCAGAGGCACTTTTTGTGACCCCAATTTCACAAAAAACTCAATTAGAATCTTGTGCAAAATCAGACACATGTCTCATGAGCAATCAAGAAGTGCTTAGTCACACCTTTGCCCAGCAGTAGGAAACCACTGTCTCCCCCAGGAAAGGGTGATAGAAACCCATCAAGAACAAAAGGATGGTTCAGGGTGAGCTCATCCCACAGAAGAATCCACATAGTCTACAGCCAAACACAAATATGGAGTGTCTCACCACAGACCCCCTAAAGAGTGCATTTCTCCTCCCGCCTACCCTTGGTGTGTCTGAGATTTGACTATTGGTGCTATCTCAAATGCCACTCCCTCATTGAACCACCCCTGAGTAACTAACCTTTCCCTCCAGCCTTGCGATTCCCTTTCTTCTTTCCCTGTACCTCCCTTCTTGAACCACAACTCAGTGTCCACTGAGCAGCCTGACAAATCCTCCTTGCCTTCTCCTCTCAAAAGCATTTTGGCTTTCTTACCTTGAGTACCATCACTTCCTTCTCCCTCCTTCATCGACTGAGCCTTCCCTAGGAGTTTGTGGATCTCTCCTATTTAAATCTGTGGCTTTTGTATCACTTTATGTCCAGGTATAAACCTGGGTATAGCCACCCATGACCTAGCCTGGACTATGCACTTAAGTGCATCTTCCTCTTCTCCATGCCTTATTCATCAGCTTTCCTTTGGGTGAATATGCCACATGCCACTATAACAGCAAACACCTCAAATGTTTGGAATTGTTATAAAGCTCGGGGAAAGGGGTTTCTGGATCAGCTACTACACTTGCAGATTCAGCTGCAGAGTAGCTAATAAACATGGTTAAAAGAGCAATGCCAAAGAAATAAAATGCCTTTTATTTGGAGCTATATCTGTAGATAGCTTTGTAGAGAGAATGTTCTCTCCGCTTGGAGACATTCATGCACGCCCCCATGCCACCCTTGCTTTTCATCTCCTCTCCTACTCTCATCTGCTTGTTTTTTGTTGGTTTTATTGTTCAGTGGATAACAAGCAGCAGAGTCAGTTCCAAGCAATCAAGAGGCTTCTTAGTTCAGGCAGATCCTAATTCTCAACTCCGATTGGCTGAATTCATTTTCTAGTGTGACCGGGTGGTAGAATGTTTTGTTGCACTGTTGGGATCATGTGTGGCAGTGCTGGTTCTATTTTCAAACAGGATGCCATCACATGCAGCCATTCTGGGTGAGAAAATGAAAATACGTCAGGTAGGGATTTGTCCATGCTGGGGAGATCCCGGACGCATTAAAAAAATAGCCCTCTCCCAATCCACAAGCACCAGGAAATACATGTGTGTGTTGCCCAGTTTAGCAGTCCAGCTGAAGGGAAGCAAATGGTCAGCATCTTGCCTTCAGCCTACAACCCAAAGAGGTGGGAGAGAATTAATGGTCACAGAAGAGCCCAACTTCCCCTCCAAAAGCAAGAGGGTCTGCCTCTTCACAATTCAAAGGATGGGTGAGGGTGCAGACTCAGGTTATCTAGCCATGCCTAGCATAACATACTAGGACTCTGATCTTCTTCCATTGTTTGGTTAACAGAGAAGTGCTTTCTGTTTGTTGTACTTCTATCCAGCTTCTATACCTTTTATAGTCTGAGACCCCACCTCCAGCAACCCTCCACATTTACATCAGGGTATAGCCATTCATGTACAGCTGAATTAGGACCTATTGCTCATTGACTCCTAATAAGTAGCAGCAACTTGGGTGCTTCTGTCCACCGGTTCCACAGAACAAGTACAAAAGAGGAAAGCTCACCAAGGGGAGAGGGCCTGCCACTTCACAGCATAAAGGACCTTAGGCGGGGAAACTGAGCACCAAAGTCATGCATCTTTTGGTATAAAGTTTCTGAAGTCCAACTTCCCATTGAAACTAAGGGCGCAAACCTTGACTGCCCCCCAACTGCAGGATGCAGCACATACCCCACTGGCACAGCTGTGCTAGTGCTGGAAAGTTGGGTTGAATTGCACCCTCAGACTCTAAACTGCAAGAAGAGCATGCTGCCTCATAGCAGAAAATGCTCAAGTCTAGGTTAAATAGGATAGTAGTCTAACACCACAATCCTATGCATGTCTCCTCAGAAGTTAAGTTGTATTATGTTCAATGAGGTTTACTCCCAGGACAATGTATACATATGCATGCTTGCATGTTCACAAACTACAGATTTTTCTCCCCACAGATCTATACTTACTAGCTATAATTTCAAATGTAAAGAATAAACTATTTTAATAACAAGTCAGAGGCATACTGAGCTGGGTCAAGCCCCCAAACTTATTTGGAACGTTGTTTGGTCTGGTATCAGCAATCACAAAGTTTGAAAATAAGCTCTTTTGGAAGTTTTGGTTATGAAATTCAGTAAAGAGCCATGGACATTAATGATACTGTATTACAGTTCTGATGAGACTTGTTTTTGCAGATTCAGAACAATGTAAGGCTCTAATCGAAGCGCTTCTACTTGCAGTCTGTCATATTTATTAAGAAAATGTTTGCAATGGGCAAGTCAAGACACAGCTTTCTCTTCAGGGGAATTTGAGGCACTGAGTCCTGCAAATAATCCTCTACAAAATGAGCCAGAAATTTAATCAGAAGACAAATGCAGCCCAAGACCTCCAACCATGTGCAAAGCCAATGAAAAAAATCTTGAGCTGTAGAAAGAGCCACTGAGAAAGATATTTATAATGAGAAAGATATTTGAACTGACCTCAACAACACTAAAACTTTCCTGTACTCCCCACCCCTGTTCACATACAGGGAACCTTCACTGCAGTCATATTTGATTCTCCAGAAATGCAGTCAACACTTACATGTACACTTATCTCTGACTGGTAAGGCGGCTTCTAGCCCATCTGCTCCCAGGTATTGCCAGAGTTCTGGTTCTTGTGTTGGTAGATTCCTTAAATTGTCACTTCCAATGTATCTATGTTAGTGCTTCCCAAACTCCGATAAGGGAGTTGGGAGCACTGGTAAGTGTGCAGGGGGGGGGAGGCAGCAACATGATTCCAGGATTGTGCTGCTGCCAGGAATAGGAGGCTGTTTTGTTTGTTTTTTTACTTACCTGCAGCCAATGCTGCAGTCCTGGGGAGTCCAGGAGCCCTCTGCAGGGCTCCCCATGCAAAATTCAAAAGAAAAGAACAGAAATAAAAAATGGGCACATCTGCTTTTGTTGGAAAATGGCAAGTGCCCATTTTTTTTTAAGTTTTGGTGGCACAGGGAGCCCTGTGGAGGGTTCCCCAGACCCTCCTGACACCCCAGGACTGCAGCGCGAGCTGAAAGTAGAAAAACTCCCATCCCTGGCAGCAGTACAATCCTGGGGATTGTATTGTTGCCTTCCCTCCTCCCCGCCCCTTAAAAGTTCAAGGAAAAGTGCTCCCCTGGCTGGTCGGCCGCAATCCACCAGTTTGGGAACCATTGATATATGTCATCTAAGAAAGTTCATTCCCAAACCATCCATGGGTTGATCCTGGCTTCCCCAAAGAGCCTTCCCTATGCTTCTTAAACAGGAGTGTCAAACAGAAGGCCTATGGGCTGGATGCAACCCCAAGAGGATCTTTATCTGGCCCCCATTATAATTGGGCTCACCCAGGGCAGCCTTTTCAGCAGCACCACTTCTGCTGAGGCATCACTTCACAGAGCACCTCTCAGCCACTGACCGACTCAGCTACTGAGCTATGAAGCGACACAACAGCAGAAGCAGCCCTGCTGAAAGGGTGGCCTGTGTGATAACTGGGCTCTCCTACATCTTGAGAATACGATAAAGATTTGCACATTTTCGCATGCATCAATGAGTTGCTATGTGAGAACAAAGTGCTTCTTTCTGGCCATCATCTACTCAATCACTTCCTGCTTAATGATGTCACTTCTGGCCCTCAGCAGGTGTCATGAATACTATTCGGCCTACTATAAGAAACATGTTTGACAACTTATTCTTAAAAAAACCCAAATAAATGATTTAATATCTGTGGTTTTTATAAAATCGATTTTAACTGAAATTTTAAATGGGCATTTCATATTTTTATTTGTTACACACAAATCTTTCAGAATGGCATAAGGCTACAGATTCAGGCAAATGACTAAAATTTCACAATGACCCCTACTCTCCTGGAGTTGTTCTCTCCTCCAAAAGAGTGCCACTTTTGACTCAATGGAGAAGTCCAGATGTTTCTGCTTTCTCTAGCAGGAGATGGGAGGATTCTGTGAAGAAGCCATGCCAGAGAACAGAATTCCACTAATCAGTGGGTTAAACTCAGAGATAAGAAACTAGTTCAGTTGAGTCTATTTGGTCAAGCCGGAGACCTTAGAGCTGGAATAAGTCTCAGCCCAACTTCTTACATTCACAACTACACAGGCTCCTTTTAGTTTAGGGAGCGTGGGGGAGACAGAACCTATTCAAGATGCCACTGCCGTTTGCTGAACAGTCCATTCCTTTGATGTTTACAATGGCATATTTCTGAATTTCAGAAATGCCTAAGCTATCCAGAGGATTCAGCAGCCAAGAAAATTGAAACTGATTCCTCCCTTCAAGCTACCACCCCCCAAGCTAAACAAAAAAACATCTCCTTAAATGCCAGAAGGGTCTATGAAAAGGAAATAGAATTCCCAAATGGTGCTTCGTGAACCTAATAGAAACATTCCACTCCATCCTGCTGTCCAGCTGTACCACTCAGGCCCAGAAAGCAGAACAGGCCAGGGTGGTGGAGCTTAAAGAGCTGGAATGCACTCCAGAGTTCTACAACACTTGCAGAGGGCTCTGGGGTGCACTCCTGCTTTGCACAAGACAGCAGGCAAAAACAGTGCCAAGGAGATTGACATTCTGCTTCCAGTCCTGCTAACTTCCCTACACAAAATGACAATGTGCCCCAGGAGCATTATATGAAGATGAATTCAGGACATGCTCTGACTTTGCACAGGGCAGACATATCAGAACATCAAGGGATCTTGTGTTTGTAAATGAGACATCACAGATTGAATGCAATACATACAGCTTTCACATCATCTCAAAACTCAGTGGAGTCTGTTCCCACATTAAGGCTATATATTCACATGTGGTAGAATGAATGGTGCCACTTCAGGATGTGGATGGAGACAGAATTCTTTAATGTTCCCCTGCATTTCTCACACATGCTCTCTCTCTCTCTCCTCCCCAGTAGAACGCTAGCACAGCAGCAGGAGGAGGGAGCAAGAAACACTGTTCTCTCTGTTAGTTTTCTACCTAGTACAGCATGCAAAAATGGTATTTATCTGCTGCCTGAAGTGGTATAGTGTTCTCTGCTATTTTATGGTATCTACCACCTCATTCTTGCTGCTTGTGTTGATCCATGAACGAAAGTTACAATCACATTAAGAACAGTGGCCTGCCTCCATATGAATTCACTAATATGTTAAGACCTGGGAGGAAAGACTTCTTGCATTCTGAGTCCTCTGAGGCTAGGCTGATGGGCGACAAACGAGAGGACCTTCTTAGCAGTGGCCTCTAACCTCTGGAACTCTCTACCACTTAATGTGTGCATTGCCTCCTCCCTCCCGGCTCTTTGCCAAAGACTAAAGAGTCTCTTTCAGAAGGCATTTCCTGGGCTCTCTTGATTTAGTTGCAGCTTTATGTGTTTTGATTCAGTTTGCTTTGGTTAAAGTATGTTGCTGCTGCTGTTTGATTTTCTTTTTTAAAAAATTCTATGATTTATATTGATTGTTTTAATATTTTTTGTAGCAAGCTCCTTTGGGTCCTCTAAGAGAAAATGTGGGGTATACACTTAAAAAAATGTGGTGTTATTTGCCACCCTTCTGGTAACATGTAATTAAAAGAATTCTACAAAGCAATAAAAGCACATAGAGACAGCAGGTACTGTGTGAGTATGACTTAGCTCTCAGTTTCCTTAGAGAAGAATGCAGGTTGCTGTCTCTCTGCAGAATTTGGAGCATATGAGATCTGGAGTACTGAGCTCCATATGTTTTACACATACTGATCTTTCGTCAGCATATTTGCCATACCTCTGGTTTACTTTCCATAAAGCACTTTGCTTCTGGTAATGAACAAATTTGGCATTTCTTGGCAAAATTAAAGGAACAATTATGTAGAGGGGCGGTGTGTCTGCTGGCACAGACTGTGGGAGGCAGTAGCATGAAAAGTAGCCATGGAGGAAAGATGGAGAGCTATGCCATGCACAAAAGCCTCACTACTAGAGGATTATTAGAAACCTCAGAGCAATCCCCTTCTGGTTACTACCTACATGTTTCCTGCTATAGCAAGAGGAACTATCAACTTGCTTCTGAAAAAAGGGGGGGAGCCAGGCACCTTTCAGTGTGCAGAATAACATGCCAGACACACAGCAACATGCTAAATTCAATCATGTGGTGGATATAGCAAATACAGAGAGCCTAACACAGACGTTTCATTGCACCTGTTATGTATACCTCACACTGCTGCTGTGGGCACATGATCCACTTTTAATCCTCCCCCCCCCCAAACCCCCTAATATTCTTCTCAGAGTAAAAAATTATCGCTGCATCCTCTCTTGTGCTGCTGCTCCATTCGTTAAATAACTCAAGTAACAATATAAGATCTGAATAAATATTACATTGTGGTGAATAATTTAAGGCAGCCTAAGTACCAAGCAGGCCAGGGTTGTGTTTGGTGACATATCTGGCGACATATCTTGCAGCAAAGTGTAGTGAATGTGAAAAGCATCACCCAGCACTCTCAATTATTAAAACCAGCACTTGCAAAAGGCAGCAGTTGTCACAGTGCAGGCTTCCTAGGGAAAATCAATGCCCCCCTTTCACAGGACAGTTGGGCAGAGAGTAGGAAACCAAAGTCACAATTGCATAGCCACAGTGAATGCCTGTAAAGGGGTGTGTTTGGTGGGATTTCCAAAATTGAAACATATATTTATGAACGACCAGTGCAATTCCCCATAGTCCTTAAGAGTCTGAAATGACACAGCAATAGGTAAAGTAAAAACCTGTTACAAGCACAACATCCAGCTGAATCAACGCTCACCAACATGCCTCCTCCTCACAGATTCTCAGATCCTTATAATCTCAAGTATTCAGGAATGAAAGGGCCCATGACCTTAAACAGGATGATGGTAGGGAAAGGCGGGCAGCTGATGCCTTGATACAGGCTAGAGCAGCAATTTTCAACCCTTTTCATCTCATGGCACACTGACAAGGCACTAAAATTGTCAAGGCACACCATCCGTTTTTTGACGATTGACAAGGCACACTGCACTCACAGCAAGGGCTCAAATTCCCCATTGGCCCTACTATTAAAAGACCCTCTCCCAAACACCAGTGGCACACCTGCACACCACTCGTGGCACACCAGTGCGCCATGGCACAGTGTTTGAAAATGGCTGGGCTAGAGAAAGAACAGCATGGATCAAGCACACATTTATTGAATTGTAGATGTGAGGGCACAAAGCTAAAAGAGATCCCAAAGCTCAGTCAAGCAGCCTCAGCTCAGGATTACCAATCTAAATGAAGATGTGTCCTTTAAGGAGTTAAGGGAAAAGGATACGTGGGTAAGAGCTGAAAATGGTAGTAAGTTAAAAAAAACAGCACTTATTCAAGTTTGCTTAATTTATCATCAGTTAACATAGCAACGAAGAAGAACAGGTCACAAACAAAAAGAACTGCAGCAAATAAACCAGACTTATCTGAATCTCTGTCGTATACAAAGGGGGGTTTGGGAGCTTAGAGTTCTTGGTTTTTGAACCCTAAAACCTTCAAGGCCCCTTGCCTAGTAGTACTGCCACCACCCTGTATGTTCCAGTGCCTCAGTCCAGGGACACTGAGAACCTCTAGGCTTATCTCTTGCAGGTGCTGAGCTCTTTTTAATTAAAGCCTCAGTCCTCAAGTTACTAGACCTCAACGGGTACTTGGTAGCTTGCTGAACGGCTAGGCAGGATTCTGAACCTTTGTTCTCAATAGACAATGAAACAACTTGGTAAAAGGTATTTTAGTTTATTAAGTACATAAGGTTACATAAGGCAGCAAATGCTAGAGGCATAAACATCTAGGAAACATATCAGCAATAAAATAATAAAGCTAGCTGGCTATCTCTATTAATCCCTATCTCTCACCTGGGTCAGTTACTCTTGTAGATCTCTTAGCTCCAGGGCTACCTATGGGGCCAGGTGCCCATGATGGACAATGGAGCTCACACGCGTGCAGGATGTTGCACCCAAAACTCTGTCCAAGAAGAAACCTCCACACACCCCCTAGGCACGCATTATTATACTTCTTATGCTAATAGTACTGAGGTGACTTCATACTTATTAGACTGTCCAATCAGAACCCTTGAGGAACAGAACCTTCTCAAAGTTGGCCTGGTTGCTAACCCCTCATAGTTCTTACCCTTCCCAACTGAAGATCCACAGCTGCACCCAATCACCCTTGATAAGGCGCCTCTCTGTCTGCTACAGCAGTGCTATTCAAACTGGGGCGTCGCGACGCCCCAGCCTGAGGGCCCTGGTCTCTGCCCCCTTAAGGGGCAGGGGCAGCCTAGAGGCAGGGGGAAGGGGATCGCACCGCTCAGGGGGCTGCAGGGCTTGGGTGCACTTACCCAAGCCTCCTGCAGCCTCCCTGGGGTGCGGGAGCCCAGCGTGACTGCTGGCAGGGCTCCCCGCAGCAGGGAAAGTGGAAGCGGAGCGATCGCGCCCCGCCCCCGCTAAAGTGGAAGTGGGGCACGATCACTCCGCATCCACTTTCCCTGCTGTGGGGAGCCCTGCCAGAAGTGGTGCCGGGCTCCCTGCACCCCAGGGAGGCTGCAGGAGTCTTGGATAAGTGCACCCAAGCCCTGCAGCCCCCTGAGTGGCACGATCCTGGGGATTGCGCCGCAGCCTTCCCCCCGCCGCTGCCGCCTCCTCCCCCCGCCCCTGGAAAGACTTACTGGCTCTCAAACTCTCCCAGAGAGTTTGAGAACCACTGTGCTAAGGTGCTAAACATTTCAATTGGTTGTAATTCTTGTTATCTGTCCTTCCTGGCCAGCAAAGGAGAGACAACAAATCTTTTTGTTTATTTACCCACATTCCTGTAGCTGGGAACTGCTAGCAACTTCTCAGTTACATTTTCTTAGTTTGGTTCAGGCTTCTCAGGCCAACTTAGGCCTAACGTGTACTTATTCATTACAATCTCCAAGGAAACACCCTCACTCCAGAGATCCCAAGTTAGCCTGCAACAGCACACAACCAATCCCGGACCTTAGGGAGCCCACCATCTCTGAACAACTACAGTGCTCTCACAGTGCCAGATTACATGCCATGCATGATCCCCATGTTGCCACCAGGGAAAACGGAGACAGGTTCCCTTTGATTTATTAGAATCATAACCCTTTGATTTATTGGAATCATTCACCTGTTAGCAGGGGGATTCAGGCACAAAGGAAGAGGCCTGTTGGATCAGATCAAAGGTCTACCCGACTCAACATTCTGCTTTCCACTTTAATTATCTAGGTACCTCTGGGAAGACTGCAGAAGGGCACAAAGGCAAGAGGCCTTGCTTGCCATCACTCTCGCCAGCATCTGGTATTTGGAGGGATCCTGGCTCTGAACTGAGAGATTCAGTACAATTGTCAGGACTAGGAGATCCCAGGGTGGCAAGCAGGCAGACGTGGCACTTCTGAGGTTAAGGCATCCGCAGCCAACCCACAGGCATCAAGAAGATTGACTTTACTGCCTCCTGCGGTTTCCCGGTCCCACAGCCTGCTCGTATATGTGTACATCTGCAAATACAATAGCAAAGCAGCCATGAGGAAGAACAGCCTCTCTCTGGAATCTTGGCTGGAACCCACTAGAGTGAAATATGATAGCCATACACAACGTGACTAGCTCACCTAGATTTATTTTGGAAAGCCAGCCCCTGAAAGCGCTCTGTGGAGTTTTCTCAAAATGTTTTGAAATTGCCCTCCCAACCTTTCTGAACTTTCTTCATTTGTAAAGGTTACTTATTTGTGTCAAGATCACACAAGGGAAACTTGCTGAAATTTGGACCTTTGGCTCTGTCAGTCCACGATGGTGAAGATCCATGGTATTAGAAAAGAAATAGGACATATATGATTCCCTCCCAGATCTAAAGGGGATTATCATTAGATCAAAGCCATGTTATTCTAGAGTTCCCTAATTTCAAGATTGGGTTGAGATGATACACACCAGGAGAACCACAGTCATGCTCACATATCCAAAACAGAATGGTTAGATCCATTGCGAGGGACATGCAATGCACCCAGGTCTTGATAGTGGGATGGGAACCTCCAGAGGGCTATCTTTCCCTGAAATCTTGCACCCCTTCTCCCCCCCCCCCCAAGATTCAGTGTGCCACACAAAATTTGAGAGTCATTTCGCTAATCACATACTTGTGGGGGAAGGGCTAAAGATTAGTGGAACATATGCTTGGCATGCAAAAGGTCCCATTTTCAGTCCCTGGCATTTCCAGATAGAGTTGGGCAAGAACTCTGCCCGAAACCATGGTCAACAAAATGGACACAGATGGACCAGCAGCCACCCATGTTCTTCAACTGATACACCATGACTGGGCCAAGACTTTACAGAACAAGAATTATTATTCTCCACTAGAGATGACTGGAGGCTGCCATCTAGGAGGAGCTTCTTGTGACATCTTGAAAAATGAGGCAACAATGGCAGGAGCCTTGCCAACATTCCAATTCTCCATTCAGCAAGCTGGGATAAACATTACGAGTACGACACTCATCCATCCTTCAAGCATTAACAAGCCACTGGAGGCAAAGAGAATCCTTCTAAGCAGAGCAGGTTTTTTATGGATCCTCTGTAAAAATGTTTAACCCATGAAGAAGCAGGAGACAGCTGCTGCTAAATGGGTCAGTCAACCTGACCAACAATATGGTGGTTCAGTTCCTCCTGATCTAGAGTTGTAGAAGTCTGGAATATAGAATTGCATTCAGACAATATCTCAATAGGGATATCTGGTTCAAACTTGGCCACTCTGACGTAAGGAACTCTTTTAGCACTCAAGCTTTGCATTGCATTATACTTCACTTACTAGGAAAAGCACTAAAGTCACATAAAATATACATTGCAGTCATAAATTACTGCTTGTGTCCCAAGTGGCTGCAACTCCGACTGCACGTTTTCAGCCACACACCAACAGGGATGTTGCTGTACTTTAAATATTTTATGCAGAACAGCATCAGAAGCTTTTTCACAAAACAAAAACTGGGCACATAACTCCTGCAGCTCTAAGCATTATAAAACCAGACCTCATGAGTAAGCAGAGCCATGTGTACTCTATGCAAATTAAGTAAAAATGAAACCACACACTCTAAAGCAATCAAATCCAGCACTAATTTTAAAAACTGGATTGTGCAACCTGCAAATGTTCTGCAAATTTGCACATACATTTTTGTATAATTCATTCTGCAGTTTTACTGTTTTGCCTCAGATATTCCAGTTTCGATAGACAAAAGAGAAGAAAGGACCTACAAAAACAGAGGCGTCACCCAACTGCAAAACTTTAGAGTGACGATAGGTAGCAGCAATTTTCAACCTTTTTCATCTCAAAAGGCACAATGACAAGGTGCTAAAATTGTCAAGGCACACCATCAATTTTTGGCCAAAACTAGACACATCATGCTTCTGATGAGAGGTTCACATCTACTAATAAATGCTAGAGACCCTACTAATAAATGACCCTTCCCAAACTCCCGCAGCACAGCTGCAGATGCTGCATTACACTGGTTGAAAACCTAGATTTTCAAACTGGAGAAGTGGGAAAGGCCGGCAAAACAGGACAAGGAGGAAGAACGTGCAGGAAGTCTGTGAATGATCTGCAGACATTGTGGATACAAAGGCAAGGAGTGGGAAAGGCTCACTCCTTAGGCCTTAAATGTGCTCACTCACTCTCTTTCTCCCATCCCTACCGCAAATTAAGGCAAAACTCAGCCACGAGTACCTCCTCATTCCCCACAATCTTTTCATCAATGCAGTATGATGAGGCCAAACAGAACTTGGCAGCTGCGCTATAATTATGTTACTCTGTTTTCCCAGAGTCGCGTCTAAGCCTAGATCTGGGCATTTTTTGAAAACATTTTAACATCTTCCTCTTTTGGACAGGATTTCAGAACTAAAGGCATATTGGATAGGTTTACATTTGATTTCCATTTCAATATCTCATGCCTGAATTTTATTCTGCTACTTTCTCCATGCTCCCAGGATGGGAGTTCACTTAAAATATACACATAAATTGGAGCACATGCCAATCAGCTACCTGAAAACCAGTCTAGTCAAAAAGATCAAGTGCATTCCTACTAAGCAAGATAGGCTTGTCAGAAGCCCAAAGTGCTCAAGAAATGAATGCATTTTTTAAGATAGCAGGCATGCTGCTTCAGGATGGTATCCTTTACAAGAAACTTGGGATTCAGGAAATGGGCTGAGAATGAATGAAGGCAAGCAGACAAGGGGGGGGGGACTTTAGGCAGGCATGAAACAGATGGGAAGAGCACAAAGGTCTGAGAGTACAAAGTACTTCTGCTTCAGGGACATACCATTCCCTGTGGCCCAGGGAGCACATCAGTTCTCACAGCAAGCAAGCAAATCCAGCTCCAAAAATGAGGACAACAGCTGCTTTTCTTAAGATATACCCCAAGATATGATGGAAGCAGCTGGTGCAATCTACACCTCATCCTGGTGGATTTGCTGAAGACTTCACTTTCCAGGTTTTCTTCTGGAAAAGTCAGAACCTTGGTTAATTAGGTACTGAATTTCCCACCATGCTCCTTGCCATGTCAGTACACACTACAATCGTAGAAAAAGCAAACAAGAAACAAAAGAAGCAAAAATAGAAAAAAAGACTTTTCAAAATGGAGGAAAATGCCAGAGGTAATGGGGCTTATACAGAACAATCCTATACATGTCTACACAGAAGTCCCATTATGTTACTTATGGGGCTTACTCCAAGGCAAGTGGGTATAGGATTTTAGGCTTAGACTGTGTTACTTATGGCCAGAGTAGGACATCCAATGTGGGCATCTTGGCAAAAACCACCTTCCAGTCCATTCACATGTTAGAATGGGTCAAGAGGATCAAAACGGAGGGTTCAGCTCTCTGGGAAGGGAGAACCGGTTTCCAAGCAAGAGGGCACTCTTGAAATTTACCCATAAAAACTATGCACTTTGTTTTCACTTGTATGAATACAATGACTGACATACGGCAAACATCTGAAAGGGGAAATACTGAAAAATGCCAAGTTCCACAACCAGGACAAATATTCCTGGGGTTGCTGGCTTCATGCTTCTGCACAAGAGTTCCAAGGAATCTGCAGCAAATGATAACATCAAGATGAAGCCAAAACAAACCTGTACAGCAAAGAGGTGCGCACTGGTACGCACTTGTCCTCCTCCTATCTGTACAGGGGTTGAAATGACACCACGTCTTCCCATGCCATCCTATGTTCTTCAAGGTCCCTTGTACTTCCTCCTTTTTTCAACAGAATCAAAGTGGGAAGTGCAACCCTGGTAAGAGGTAAAGGACTTTCATTATGATTTATGGAAGAACAGAATATGTCAATGAGGGAAATACAGCATGTTCTATGGGACATGACATTCTGAAATAAGAGCCTCTCTTTATAGAAGGAAACTCTGGTACGCAGACTTTTATGAAAGCAGCTTTTTCCAAGTTGACACAACAGAAGCAAACACAGAAGCTCAGGCATTACATCCCTTTAATCCTTATAACCTAAGGGAGGACATGAAATACTGCAGTTGTGGGTCAGGATGAGCCTTGTCTCTCTTGCAAGAGCTCTTTCCACAAGGTCACCTTTGCATTCTAGTCTAGCCTGAGTAGGGCTCAGCACAGGCAGAAGTTCTGTTCCTCCTTTCTCTTGCCAGAGTGAGAGCAACTTAGGGGCATGCTGATTCAGGAAGCCCCCAGAACCACTGTCATCAGCATCCAAAGGCTACACAAACAGCATGGTTTTCCCACGCGCAGCAGTGATGTGGAGGAGTACAAGCACAGAAGGTGGCTTTGACCTCCTCCATACCATTAATTTCTGACTGCAGTGATAACATTAACCCAGTGGACATTGCAACAGCTGATGTATTTGCAGGAGGGTGGTAGAACACTTGGAGTTAAGTGAACAGCCCTCCCCAAATCCATACCTTGGCCTCCCACGCTCTTCTGCAACCAGCACAAACTTGCTACAACCTCATCATGACTTCCGGTACTTATTTCCCAATATATGCCTGCCTACAATTTTGGTTTATTCCATTTCATGGGGGCAAGTCTCCTGCTCTGTCAAGTGATTTTGTCCATTCCCCCTTGCAGCCACACTGGCAGGGAGCTCCCGCGCAGAATGCCTATGACATCACCTCCCGTCCACAAAACCCATTAAGTCTTCAGTGAAACTTCCTCCTCCTCATCCCCAGTTGAACTGCTGTCCACTTGGGCATGTAACATGTAACTGCACTTACCCACGTTCATCCCTCCTAACACTCATCTCTATCATGCCTCCCTTCCTTCCTGTTCCCCATTTGCAGAGGCCAAAACGGTTTTATTTATTCATGGATGCGGCTGTTATCCTAAAAAAACACCCCTAAAAAGGGGGGGGACTGAAGGTGGTGTTATGTGTTTTTATTCCCAATTAATTTTTATCACATGTAGTCACCTAATGGTTCCAAGCAAACAACTTAAAACACTGCCAAATTAAAACACTGAGAAGATTGCAACTTGAACCAACAGAATTGAACATGGCATTGAATTGCCATGAAAACAAACTGGTTTTAAAGTGCAGGAAAAACCAAAACAAAACACCACACCAACATAGCAAGGAACCGTTGCACACTAGCTTACTCGCAAGTAAACGCAACCGTGTAGCTCAGTTTTGCTTTCCATAAGGTTCAATACATTTATCAGCTGGGGGGGGACTTTCTTCTCAAGTGAGTCTGCATTCATTCAAGGGACCATTCTGGTAGTGTTGCATTGCTTTCGGCTTGCCCTTTCCAAAAGGATCAGGGCATGGTTGCCTACTCATGAGTAAATATGCACTGTGGCTCAGTTTCACTTTCCATAGGGCTCCGTGCGTTTTCATTGGCAGCTTCTGGGCATGTTCAGAAGACTCTACAGCCCATTACAGCAACAGAGCTCTGAGGGAGTCAGGGGCTTAGAAACAGTCAGAAGCACTTGATGCTCTGCAGCCACTCTAATGTTGGTGTTATTTTGTTAACTGAGCAGGATATTGCATTTTATCTCTTTATAACTCCAATTTCACTCTATAGCGGTTTTATTTCGTTTTTACCATTTTAGACTGCCCTACCCATTTGTCATCTTCCTCGCGGTCAAAATTGAGATTGCACTGAGGAGCATTCAGAGTCTTGTTATTACTTGTTATTACTATCTTGTTATTACTCTGAAAAGTAAGATGACACTATACATTATTGTAAAGCGGGAGCAGCATAACAAATGCTTCTGATTATACAGGCCTACAAAATTGAGGGTCAGAAAAGTTCTTCCCAAACTTTATGGTGGTTTGATATGAATTTGAGGTGCTGATTCCAAAAATGGCATCTGTTTTGACCTATCATGTCTAGTTTTGAAGCCATGATATAGGCTTCCTCATGAGGAAGCTGCTTGAACCATTCACTAAAGAAGCTATGCCATGTCTCCAAAACTAGACGTGATAGGGCAAAACGGATGCCATTTTTGGAATTGGCACCTCAAATATACCCAGGAATTGGTGTAATGTTTAAAGAAGCAAAATGTGTGTTGGCCTGTGTTATCAGTAGTACAGCTCTTACTGTTGTGCTTCAGGTGAAACTATTTTTAACACCCTCTTCAGGAAGTACAGTACATGTGGCTCTTGATTTATCTCTCCATATAGGAGAGTCGACCATCTTCATTTCAGACATTAAGGCCTGCTGACTGTCAGCACACAGTCTACCTATCTGTGGGAAAAGAATCTTTAAATCAACAGCTTAAGCTCATTCAGATCAGATTAACACGCAACATTCCAGACCTCCCAGGAAGTATCTGCCACCCCTAAGAGCCCAACCTGTAAACTCTGTTGCTTCCCCCAAGGATAGGCTAATAGATACCAGTTCCCTCCTGTTATCACCATCATCAAAGGCCACAATTACATGCTTCTCCTCTACCCCCAGATCCCCTGCACAAGGTTTTCACCATGGTTTCCTCCCATCAATTATTGAAGTGGGATGATTTATTTAAAGGAGCAACTCAGTACTCCTTGATGCATGCAGCATTTGGCAAGGAATTCCTCTGGGTCTACAGCTCTGCACATACACGTGTGACCTTAAATTAATATCTGTAGTGCAGATCAGGTGATGACTGGAGCAGAGCTGCTTGAACAGACAATAAAAGGAGGCAGCAGTAATAACCAGGGGTAGGAGGGGAGGGAAGCAGAGCTGACCTAGCACTTACTATCCTGTGTAAAAACTGAACAGTCCAAGATTACATGCATTCTGAAAAAGGTGAAAGCCAGAAAGTAGAATAGGATGCATTAATTAGAGAACAAGATATGCATTTTATTATTATGCACAAAATATGCACTTTATGATAAATGTAATAACATGATAACGTTTGGTAAATGTCCAAAGCAGTAGGAGCATATTTATAGCAACTACCCCCCAGGAAGCCACCTCAGACAGCCGTCTATAAGTCGACCCCACAGATAAGTCGAGGGCAAGCTTTGAGCCAACAACCATGGAATTTTCTATGACCATCGGATAAGTCGGGGGTGTCTGACTATAGTTTTGTCTGATTTTACCCAAGGCCAGATCCTGAAAAATAACCTACCACTAATTGTTACCTAAGAACTATACCGTCTCTATTAAAAACATAGTAAAAGATTATAAGATACATTTTTATTCTTTTTTAAATTCTGGTCTTCACCACTTTTTTGTAAACACTATCAGAGTAAGTGCACTGTAAACAACATACCAGTGGTTCCCAACCTGGTATTCATGTACTCCCAGGGACGCTCAACAGGACCTTTAGGGGTAATTGAAAAAGAATGAAATAATGGCAGAAAAAGGCAGGTCGTGCTCCAGCATGCTTTGCAGGGCCAGCAAGGCAGAAAGGAAGGTAGCTAGTTGGCTGTGAAAGCCCCACCAACAGCTAGTTTTTGGTCATCAATTTATCTATGAACCAGTGATTGAAAACCATCACAGTAAAAAAGCTGAAACATAATATGAAAAGTGATCAATCACCCAGAATTTCTTAGCACACTTCTGGTGCAAAACAGTGCAACGGCAGAGTCTTTTCTTCTTCAAACAGATGAAAAGAGAAAACACTGTGATGAATACAAGAAGACTGGTTTTCATATGGAGGAGATGAAGGCTTGCATTATTAATTACAAACATTTTGCTAATAGGAAGGGTACAATTTATGGAAATGGGCTGCCAAGGGATATGCCAGTGAAAAAGGTTGAACCATGAATCAAAGACACCTTTAAGGTGTCTGGTGTGTTAAGCCAGAAGCTCTACATACAACATACAACCCATAGCTGGGAGCGTGCAATTCAATTCACAGCAGAGAGAGGCAGCTGCATATATTTGCAACCCTTTTCACTCAGAAGTAGACCCACTGCTTTCCATGGGTGTTATTCTGAAGTAATGGTGCACTGAATTGTAGCCTGGGAAGGAGGGATCCATCCTGGTGTTTCCAAAAACAGACCTGCTTTGCAAGCATTTGCCAAGCAGAACCAGGCTGCAGCAGAAGGAAGGAGTTTAAAAGGTAAACTTTGGCTGGAATTTCCCAGTTGCCGTAGAAAGGATCTCTGCCCTGCCTGCCTAGTACCTGCCTGCTGCTTGAGAAACTTGGCGCCTGTCTGCCCTTGAGAAACCAAACTGTTCAGAGTTGAAAGGCTCTGCCCTCTGATTGACCCGGAGATAAGGCAACGTGATAATTGGAGCTTGATTACTTGGCAAAAATTTCATGTACTATACGTGAGTATCTACGGTAAATTTCTGACATAGTATAGATCCTGTAAAGGTCTGGTCAATGCCCCTCCCCCAACAATCATGTGTTTGTCATTTGAGTTGGTGTTACAAGAAATGGGCTCCTTATGCAATCCTTTTTATAAACCTTACTCTTTTCATAGCCACATACATTCTAAACTTCTCAGGCTCCTTGAAAGAAATATATCTTGCATGCCACAAAATTCTTTCCATGTGCAACATTTATGTCACAGAATGACAACAAATGGATCAATGAGTTGTTCAGAATACCCAGTGGCTGCCAGTTCACTTGGCTTCATGAAAGTTGTGGAAAGGTTGCTACTGAGTCATGAAGGTCCTTGGGAAGCAGCTACTGACTTGAGTAAAGGACAATATCCCTGACCTTTCCTCCCTGTAACACCTTCTCTCTTTCCATGCTTATCTTCCCACTTGTTATTTTCCTTTTCAAAAGAACCAACCATACTACCTGTTGCAAACGCACCCAGTTGACATGCACAATGCAGAGATTTGAAACTTGAAACAAAAAGCCCCAGTCTGAGATAAGGCAAATAAACAAAGAGGGTAGTTGATCTACAGATACTTGTTAGGGATGCTCAAGACCAAAGAAGCTCATGCTTGTGAAAGAAGAGATACAGTACCAGGGAAAGATGGGCCACAGCTCACAGTTACAGCAGATAACATTCTTGGAATAGGCACCCAAAGACTGTCAGGTGCCTGAGCTGGGAAGGTCCATTGCTTGAGATTCTGGAGAATCACTGTCAACTGTTGCGGGCTGGATGGACCTTTGGTATAACTCCGCATCAGACAAGAAAAAGCAACAACTAATAATGTTGGTTGTATTCTTAGCACTCTAGGAAATTACTTTCTACAAACGTGCTGCCCTTTGTATTGCTGATAAGGCAGGTCCCTTTCTAACCTACCTTACTGTATAAAACAGCACACAAGCTGGGCCCTTCAAAGTCATTTGGCCCTCCATTAGAAGCTACCACAGTGTGCAGGACAAAAGTGATTTGCAGCATTCAGATTCTGTTTCCTTCTACCTCTTTTTTGTCCCTGTTAGAGACCTGATGCCAGCACCAGGTTACTTGGGGCCCTGTGACAAAGATCAACACCGTACCCCATGGCTCACTGTGGCCCAAATGCCATCTGCACTGGGGGGGGGGTCACCTTGGCTAGGTGGGCACTAATAGACTAGGCCAGTGCTCAACCTCTAACACCACCCCTGCCTGAACCTTAGGATCCTCCTCCTCCCCTCTTCCAAGACCAATCCTACTGTAAAAGGTGATGGTCAGTGTGACTTGCAGAGGTTCTCTCCAACATTAAGGTGGTTTCCCGTCATAGTTCTGGGAAAAGCTTTTCGCCTGAAAGTATCCCTAAGGGGATCATGTTTGTTCTCATCTACACACTCTCAAGCAGCCGCTAATTTGTACATGCTCACTGCAACTGTGTCTGCCGTTCCCCAGGCAGAGGAAAAAAATGTTTGTGCTCTATGCTCAAATTTAAGAGCAAAATTCTCCTCACATTCACTCATTAATATTTGATTATCAGTTTTATCATTTTTTTTAAGCAAAAGAAGGGAGGCTTATATTTCAGATATTTCCCTTTTCAGGGCACAAGTATGGAAGGAAGCTCCTATTTTTCTGACAGAGCTTGATCCATTCTCACAGCTGGAGGATGCCCGGATTACTTCCGAGGCCAATTAGTCAAATAAATGGTCAAAGAAGAACTGAGAAACTCACTAGTGAGTAACAATTAGGAAGAGGATGTGGCTGAACTGAGGAATGACTTAAACCATAACAAGTGGTTTAATTGGTGTTCACGTCTTGTTACAAAGTATATTCCAGTCAACTTTGGCAAGAAAGCCAGCATGAGCATGCAAAAGGGATACTTTTCCTGACAGATGGGGGGCAGTTCATATTTGAGAGATCAATGAGGCAACACCCCCCCCCCCCAAATCACATCCCTCTAACTGTATATCCAGGAGGCACAGCACTTCACTTTTATGTGTAGCAGAGTTATTGACAAAGTACTTTACAGTCACTAAATGCCAACTGTAACAATTTCGCTGGAAGAATACAGTCAATCCAACTTCTCACACTTTGCTTGGGAACTGTACACACAATGCAACAGCATTTTTGCAAGCTGAACAGCTCAAACCAAGGCAGAATTCAAACTGGACAAATGGGTTAAGACTGGGTCATGTCATCCTGCCTAAATCTCTCTATGGGGAAGATAGGCCCCTGCTCAGTGGAAGAGCATCAATTTTGCATGCAGAAAGTCCCAGGTTTGATCATTGGCATCTTCCATTTGTTTTGAGGTTCAGCCCTACACAATTTGAACAGTAGTTCAGGCAAAGGGTTCTAGACTTGGTGAATCCCACCAGATACTTTAGCTTGGGGGGGGGGGGAGAGTGCTTTGACCCACCTTAAGTAGACACCATCAGTGTCTCATTCATCTGCTTGCTCTTCAGCAGCATTCCCACTGTGTTGCCTAGCCTCACTTATTCTCTCTGTCCCTCCACTTTTCCAAACTGAGTGTATGCTGTTGCTGAAACACTCTGTTTCGCTCCTCTCCTTCCAACTGGTCTGGAAAGAAAGGGCAGAAGACACAGCAGCAGCACACTTTGGTTGACCATCACTGGACAGGAAAGGAAGAGCAAGAGTGAGCAGAAGAATTGTGGCAACTCGCTTATCTACCCCTTTCATCCTCTGGATGGATGGCAACTCACTTGTCCACCCCTTTCATCCTCTGACTGGCCAGCCAACATGCCTAAACACATCCTGCCATAGTAGGCACAGGAGGAGCTGCCTGCCATCATCATAGGTGCACATGAGCCACCTCTTTCTCCAACTGCAGCCAGGTGTGCAGCACTGTTCTCACATGCAGGAGATCCCTTTTATAAGACAGAGATAGCAACCAGAAAGTTTGGACTTACAAGTTAAGCAACTTTAAAAGGGTAATTTTCTCCCATAAGAAATAAGGTAAATAGGGACCATATGCACATCCATGCCCTACATTTGACTTAATTTATCCCATAAGAAACAATGGAATAAGGAAGGTATAGGAACTGTAGAGTGACGAGTGAAGATGGGTCCTTATGGCAGGTTGGGATCTGAGGTGGGTCTCAGCACCAGACAAGTGAAAGACCACTGCTTTACAGACACTAGACTAGCTTAAAGTGTGATGATATAACCATAATTCCACCTTAAAAGGAAGCTACATAAGTATACCACAGGAGAAAATATAGTAGATATGTCACGTACATATCTGTATACTGTATACAAGGAACATACTGTATACAATGAATGGTACACATCTGCAACATTTTACTTGAGCTGTGCAATCCTGTACACACTTACCTGGGAGCGACTCTCCAATTCAGTGGGGTTCACTTCTCAGTAAAGCTGCAAAAGATCAGGCTACATGTTCATTAGCTCATCTCCAGTGCAACATATGCTACTATCTACCAACAGTGCCCATCTGCTGTCTACAAAGGACAAACAGGTCAGCCTCTCTATGCAAAAGCGAAAGAATAAATTTGAGATCAGGAATAGCTACTTCCAGAATCTGTGAGGGAGCATTTCAACAAGCCTGGACATTCCCCTATAGATGTCAAGGTCACAGTCCTCCAGCAGAAAACATAGAGAGTGGATCAGAAAACAGCTGAATTAAAATGTGTAATGAGATTTAACACCTTCACAGGAAGGTGTCTAAATCACAACAGGGGCTTGTTAGTACGCGGCATAGCTAATTGGCTTAGCATTGCTACAAAGTGCTTATCAATGTCACTGTACTTCTCTCATACACTTTTACGCCAGTGATGAGGGAGACTTTCTTTTCGCAAATTCACTCTATCCAAGCCCCCTTCGTTTTTTCCCCACACCCATGTACAGAAATATACATGCTTATCAGAAATTTCACTTTGTGCAGGTGATTTTGTGCAGGTGATGAAGTAGCCCACAAACAATGAGTAGACTCTTTGCCATGTTTAACAAAATTGTGTGCAACTTGTGATGGGGGGGGGCAAAATTCAGAATATAATCATATTGCAGCTGCTGGAATCATGGAAATTCCATGGAATCTTGGAAATTGTGCCTATACACTCAGATTTTTCAAGTAGAGGAGTCTCGTTATTTTAGGGGAAAAGCCACTGAACTGGTACTCAGCCTCAGGGATTCATTCCCAGAGCTCCACATCCACAGAGTCTATGGCTATTAAATATTCCGTTAGGTAAAGAGAACTACTCCTCTCCACCTACAATGCATGCACGCACCATTCTGCATTCACACACACACACACCATCCTGCATTCAGACCATCCTTATAATTGAAAGTTTTACAAGAGTAAAGTCTGACATGTGCAGAAATGCTGACAGATCAGTGAGTAGGTGGGTACCAACCAAAGAAATGGAGTGGAAGGAGCCTTTCTGCTGTGCCTCCTGCAGCACACAGCTCCTTTTCGGCTATCTGGGCTTGCTCCTCTTATTTAACTAGTTCTGTTCATTGACAAACCACACAGCTGTTCCCTTGACAAAACCTTGCAAAAATACAGCACTTTCAACAATAACTCTAGTATGCACACCTGGTCATCTCTTGCCTTGACTATGCAGACTTCCCCTTACTGGCCTTGGCCACTTCAGTCTTCTAACCTCCAACCGGCATTCTGCTGCCAAAATCATTCATCTCCCTCACTACACTTAAATCCACCTTCCTGTGCACTCCTTAGCATAAGCAAGCTTGCTATGGTCTTACCTGCCCCACTAATCTGTTCTCATGGCCCATTATATCCCTTTCCTCCACCACCTCAGCCATTCAAGGCCACTGACTCCCTTAAATGACTCCATCTTTCCTCTCTTGCTCCTCCGAGACTTGGACCTGCCTCCCAGAACACTGCCATAATACCTACTCTATAGGACTGACTATTCACACATTATTACACTGTATGTATGTACAGGTGTCTGCACGCATACACATGTTTCTGTGTAAATTGGCTGAACATGCATTTGTGTTACAAGTCTGCTAGGGGGGTGGATCCCTCAAAAAAAAAAAGGACATTACTAGCTGTAAGTACAATTCTGCATGTAGTATGTGTTAATAACCAACATAAACAATCATGCGTGCATTGACTGTATGCTCATTGGATGCACTATATGAATAGGGTTTCTTATTTTTTTCAAATTCCTCCTCAAAACCCACCTTTCCAATGAAGCTTCCGACACAACCCTCTTGAACCCACACTCAGTTGTATCTAAGCCTAGGTAGGTGTAACTGAAATAGAGCGTTCCTCCTCTGTTAGCTCCACCTCCACTTTCCTCCCCTTCCTTCCTCTACTGCCTCCCTTATAACAATATCAAGATCATAAAACTCTCAGGGCAGGGTCATAAAACTTAGTCATCCATATAACTGGCACTTGACAATCCTATATAGACACAGACACCAAATGCCACTCTGCCAACTTGTTTTGTCCATTTCCTTCCTGTTCTGGAATTCCTTTGGGAGCTCTTTTAACATATAGATTCTCAGTGATTCTTGCCTACAATAATATCTCTATTAGTAACAAACATAAGAGTACAAGAATATTTATCAAATTCCCTTTCAGTCAAATTTAGTCTTTCCTTAAGTCTTCAAATAGGTATGGACACTAATACATTTGCTCAAAGGCAAAATGCAACACAGAATCTTGTAGAACCTTTAAAAGTATCCTGTTTATTGCAGCAAAAGCTTTCGTGGACTAAAGTAAGGGTTCAATACCTTTGATTGGTTCAATACCTTTGATTGAGTGATGGGTTGTCTGCCTCCTGTGCCTCTATATAGCAGTTCCTTGAGTGTTAAGAGTTTTGTCCTCCTCCAACTGGTTTTATTTATTTTTTAGTTTATTCATTGTTTTTATAAATTGTATATTTTTTTTCTGTAAATTGTAAGTAAATTTCTGTAAACCATTTATTGAAATAAACTGGTTATGCTTTAAGATGATAGAAAACTGTTGTTTTTACAGCAGCAACCATTTAACACAACTGGAAGTTATTGCATGAACAAAACAGAGAGAGCCACACTGTCCTCCTGAACCTGCAATCGGTCAACAGACAAGCCTCTTCCCTTGCCCATATTCATTCTCCAAGCACTATCAGCATAACGCATTTAATTTTACAATGGCAGGAGACAGGCTTCTGGGAGCACCAACAAGACACTTAAACAAATAAGTCTCAAGAATTGTCACACTGTATCAGAGCAATGGTCCATCTAGTGAAGCTTGCTATCAGCTCACAGAGGCCCTGAGAAGCTTCTCAGATGCCTCCGAGAAGTCAGTAAATTTCAAAATCATGCGGGAAGCATATCCTGCTTCCATACCATTAATCTCTAGCATCTGCTAGCCAGAGGTATATGGACCAGTAACAGAACCAGTATATGGACCAGTAACAGAACATAAATGTAACAAAAGGGCCCACTGAACCATGGTTCAGAAGGGACCTGGTCAAGCCACTGACATCTCCACTTACTCTTCAGAGTTCAACCCTCTCCCACTTTAACTGGTTAAGCATTACTTTGGCTGCAGCATTAGCTGTGACTAAGACTAAACAGGCTTTCCACTTCAGCAAGACTGAAGCCCAGCTTCCAATCCCACAGAAGGGACCCCGATAACAAAGCTATTCTCTCAGCAGCCTTTCCTTATTCTGCTTCTCATCTCTGTTTTCGACAGAAGAGGTCAGGTGCTGGGAAAGATCTGACAGGCATATTTTCACGCAAGTACGTTTGCGGGCTGAGATTGCAATGCAGTCCATTATCCATTACTGCTTCCATTCTCTGCATGCAAGTGCGGTGGAGGAAAGGAAAAAAAATTTCCAGCCTTCCAGAATGATGAACTTGTTTTCTGGAACACACACAACTGAAAGGATGTGAATTAATTTAACCCTCTTCTGCCTTCATCTCTCTACGCCCACTTCCTAGTCCGCGGCAACCTGAATGCATAGATTTCACTGAAAGAAGATCCCACAAAATACAAGAGGGAGAAAACTTACTGTGTCCAAAAAGGGGGCACAGTAAGTGAGTGGTGCTCTTCCCTCCTGCCTCACTTCTACTACCGGAGGCTTCCTTAACAAGCAGATATGCTGAAGGAGATTTTGTAATGGCCAAGGAAGAAGCACCTTCAGAGCCAAGAGCCAGCTAAATGAAAACATTTATCCTGCATTTATCAAGCAAGTTCCTCTTGCTTGCAAGAGAGTGACCCTCTGGAAGGCAGTCTTCCTTCTGTATACAACTCGGTGAATATATCTGCTGGGCACACTGCTGGAACCTGGAAACCCTACCACAGAGGAGGCTTCTCTAAGAAACATGCAGAGAAATAGAGGGTGGGGGAGAGATGGGACAAATCCAGTGCCTCACTCTAAACATAAGGTGTACCATCAACACTGGAAGCCTTTTTATGACTGCATAGATAATTTTAGTTAAACAATACTGAGTGTTTAGATAAATCCAAATTTTTATACTGACAAATATGATAGCTTTTGTATTGATGACTATTGTGTTTTTCTCAGTCATTTGATTGCATTATTCCAAAAAAGCATGTTGTAATCTATGGCCAGTATCCTCATGCGTAACCTGTGCAGTACCAGCCCCAAGTCTAACCCATTTGCCTCACCTGTATCTGTAATAAATAAATAAAATACTAATTTAAAAAAATTAACACAAGGTGTACCATCAACATAAACTTATATCTCCTCTTTCACTTCAACCAGAAATGTCCAGAAGAACAACGAATGGCCAAATTCTCACACCTCAGAAAGCAAGAGCAGGTGGACCCCACCACAACCATTTCTGATGAGGCAGGACATCAATCTTTAAAATAAATAGATTTGTAAAGTAAACCTTAATCAGATCATGGTACTTAGGCAAGGTGATAAGAGTGCACTGCATCCTGTGGTGGGGGGGCAGTCATGGAGGCCTCCTCAAGGTAGTTAAATATTACATGGGCAGCAATGCTAACTAGGATTAACACTAACCAGAGTCCACATTTAACTAGGATTTTCAAAACTCTGGTGCCACATCTTAGCTAGACATTGATTGTTCAGGGCAGTGCCCATGTATTATTTAACAACAGTTAAGGTAGACTGGGTAAATTCAGTCTGGGAAGGACAGGAACCAGAGAAAGGACTGCTCTCACTTGCTAATATGAATTGCTGATTGTTTAGTTATCAGGGATCTGAAGGCCTTAGGGATGGACCTCAACAAGTGGGAAACCCTGGCCTCTGAGCGGCCCGCTTGGAGGCAGGCTGTGCAGCATGGCCTTTCCCAGTTTGAAGAGACACTTTGCCAACAGTCTGAGGCTAAGAGGCAAAGAAGGAAGGCCCATAGCCAGGGAGACAGACCAGGGACAGACTGCACTTGCTCCCGGTGTGGAAGGGATTGTCACTCCCGGATTGGCCTTTTCAGCCACACTAGACGCTGTGCCAGAACCACCTTTCAGAGCGCGATACCATAGTCTTTCGAGACTGAAGGTTGCCAATACATAGTTATCAGGTAAATTAATTGCTGATAATTTAGCTATGTCACCATGTAGAATAGTGGCTAAGACTACAGTCCTATACACACTTCCCAGGGAGTAAGTCAGCTTGAACTTCTATGTTAACTCGAACAGAATAGCACTAAGAATCAGGACTGCTTGGTTCTAAACTCGTCTCTGCCAGGTGACTCATCTTGCTAGGTGACCTCAGGCAGACCAGTCCTCTTAACCTCAACTCCCCAGCAGCAATATGGGGATAATTATCAGACTTAACAAGATTGTTGGAAGGGCTAAATTCAGATAAGACACAAGGAATCATTTGCACACTCAGAAGGCACCTTACAGATGTTGACAAGACTATTTGTCACTGTTTGCACCAGCCCAAGCAAAGTCTGATGGCAAATGTCTGATGGCAACCAGAAGTATAGTATTGCATAGAGGTTCATGGAGGTTTCATGTCTAGTTATCACAGCACTGAGAGAACCATCCTCCACAAAATTGTTTGGGTCATCCCTTCCTCTTCTTAAGAAATGAGGTGAAGCTCAGGTTGGGGCGGGGGGGGGGGAGAAAGAAATTGATAATTAAAAAACAAAAATCCTATTAGAGTAAGTGTTACTTCTATAAAGTAACATGCTTTTTTTTTTTTTTTTTAAGATTTCATCTTCAACCAAGTTAACTTCTACATTACTCCATACCTAGGACCACCCTAGTTCTAAAGTGATTCTTAAATTGCACAATGGTGCGAGAGCCAGGATGGTGTAGTGGTCCAGGAGTTGCACTAAGATATAGAAGATCTAGGTTCCAATCCCTGCTCAGCCATGTTAAGATGGGTTAAGCTTCCTGGGTGACCTTGGGCCAGTAATGATCTCTGTCTCACCTACCTCACAGGGTTGTTGCAAAGACAAAGTATTGGAGGAACTATGTATACCACCCTGAGCTCCTTGGAAGAAGGGCAGTACAAAGTGTGAAAAATAAAATAAATTTCATGAAAGCACGTCCAGTATCTCCAAAGATGTAACACACTGTCTACCAAGTGGAAAGAATGCAGCTTTCTCAAGGGAGTGATAGGGAGGGAGCATTTTGACCAGACCCTTCAGAAATCTCAGTCATTTTGGAACTTTAGGGACCAATTTACAGACATGTCAAGGGTAGCATCTCCATTAAAGCCAAGAAAAACCATTGCAGTGTTCAGACAATACATATGACTGGCTTTTCTAAAATGAAAGTAAATTAGCGTGTACATCTCTTTCCCTCACTGGCGTCGCTAGGGGGGTGTGGGCCACACCAGGTGATGCGTCCTGGGGGAGGATGCGCTAATCGTGGCATTAGGAGCTATTGCATCATGCCACACACCACTGGATGCGGAATGGCCTGCGGAGTGCAGTACAACAAACGGGATTGAAATCGCTCCTTTCCTTCAAACGTTATGGCCAAAAAACTGGAAGGAAAAAATGCATGGAGCCCTATGGGAAGTGAGCAGTTTCATGCGATTACTCATGAGTAGGCGAACTTGCCATAGTCTATTCGAAAGGGCAGGCTGAGAGGAATCCAATGAATGCAGCCCCAAAAAAACACCTGAGAAGCTCCCCCCTCCCAGCTGCCAGTCTGAGCCCGAAATAAAGTCACATGGCCGCGTTTACTCACGAGTAGGCAGGCTTGCCTTAGTCAAGGCAGGCTGAGAGGCTCCAAGGACGTCAGAATGGTCTTCATCCAATGAGTGCAGCCCCCAAAAACACCGGAGAAGGAGGTTCCTCCCTCCCAGCTGCCTCCCTCCCAGTCTATGGAGCCCACTACATGGGGTGACACACGGGCCTCCCACACCGGGTGACGCAAATCCTAGTGACGCCACTGCTTCCTCTGGCACACTGAACAGCTGCATAATTGCAAGGAGAGGCAGACTGTCCACACTGCCTCACTCACAGGATTTAAATACTACTTTTCAAGTAGTGTTTAAGCTGCACAGTGAGGGGGATTTCTATGGTCCATTCCCTCCCACAGTTATGTGGAGTGGAATGGCACCAGGGAGTGTAACATGCACACTCATGCCTCCTTATACAGTCAGTGGACATGAGCATAATCAAAACTGGTACATTGTCATAAAACAACAATAGTTATGTAGACCACTAGCTCTTCTGTGGAGTCTGATATATGATGAGGGGAGCTAAACTCTGCCTTAATTGGCAAACCTAACCTCTAAACAGGAGTGCTTAGCTTCTATTCATGGATTTGACTTCATGCCCTCAATACAACCCAAGTTGCCTTATCAACTCACCATAGTTGCTTCACAGTACCACTAAGGCTGAAACCACCAAGGGCCACAAGGTTATCCACTATATATTCTAGTTGCATGGGAAAGCAAATATGAAACTCACTGATTCCAAAGAGGCTAAGCAGGGCGATATATAGCTCTTATGAATGTAGAAGTGCCATATGGCCAAGTTCCAATGCAGTCAAAATTTGAGATCTATTACCAATAGAGAACATCTGAAAAACATTACATATTAATATGTAAAGAATCATGGTACCCAAACAACCAAAAATTGACAGATGCCAATGATTAAATAATTTATGTTCCTTCCATTAGATTTAATATTAGTAAACTGTGGAGCAAAAATAATTCTGAAAACCCATTAGCAATTTGTTCTGGCAAGAAAATTAGAACTCAAATAAAAATGCACTGGGATTTTGGATCTTATGGTTTCTGAGCCCATACAATCTTAAATTTACTTAAAGACTGGAGCACTGTTCTGAAATCCAGAGCTTAGCCAAACAAGGATTCTGGATCACATTCTCTGACCAGAAGTTTCAGAAGTGGCATGAAATCTCATCATACTTCCCCATTTCTATTTCTTAAAGACAGTCCAGGACACACAGCAGAGCCCAGAAACTTTTTCTCTCTCTGTGGCTCAGCTGCATCACTACAATTCATTGGTAGCTATCTACTTATGCCTTAGAAGCATCTATTCATGCTGGAAATCAGATAAAGGGCAAAACAGAAACATGGAGAGGCTATCAAGGAGAGGCTTGGCATTCACACAAACTTTAATTGAGCCCAGCAATTATATGCAATCAGCATATGCAAACTAGTTATAGATTTCTAGCTCATGAACAGGTGCAGCAGGGTTGTCCTAAAACAATTTGAAGTGGTCCCTTGATTCATACAACAGGCAAGCACATGACTCAAGTCACATGAGTTATACATTTACACCTCTCCCTACTGATCCCCATTCAACCAATTCCCATTTCCTTGTCTAATCTAGGTCATTTGCTGTGCAAACTGGCTGCAATCATTCCCATTGGCAGACCTCACTACAGCAGAACCAAAGCCTTAAGCAGCCTCCCCATCCATAAGCACAGGTGCCTATGGCTGAATAAGCTGTCTGCATTCACAGCCAAGTCACTAACCAACAAAGGAACTGGCTTTATAAACTGATGGATTGTCAAGGAATTAAAAAATCATGAAACTTCACCTCATTGTTTCATGGTCTCACTCATTTTCTAGGGATTTGAAAATGAACTACACAATTGGGGGGGAGGGAGGAAGAGGGAATAGCTTTTAGACACACTTATCAAGAGCAGCCTGCACAGCAGGGCTGCTGCTGCTGCAATGGCAATTAAAGCCGAAGCCCTGACGTGATTAGAGTCCTCAAAAAGGTTTGAGTCAACTAACAGGAAAGCAAGCAAGCAAAGCAACCATGGCACAGGGCCAAACTGAAGGCTTCAGAGGAAGGGAAAAGAATAAAAACATCCCCAACATTGATGGCACAGATAGAGCTATTCCTTATCGGTCAACTCAAGGCTGCAGGGTGCTCACAGCTGCTACGAGAGCAATGCCAGAATAGACCACAGCTGCTAACAGAAGGGATGTCAGGATGGACACATGTCAGCTTGATTGATTGGGGAAGGGAATGAATGAGGTTCAAGCCCATCTGGAGTGTCTGCAAGCATGGATACAGCAGAACTACTCAATGCCTTTGCTGTTTCCTCTGCTAAAGCTGTCAGAGGAAGACTACAACTAGGTTGTAAAGCCTCATGAGATGAGATTGCCCCAGAGGAGGATTTTTTCTGGGTTACAGTGTTCCATGTAAGCCACACAGCTCCTCCACATCCCACCAACCCTTCATCTTCTTCATACCTCCAGCCAAATTGCAGACTGCAAGACCTCTGAGAATTATACAACCACAGTAAACGGAGTCGAGGTTTTGGATGCAGGCCCAGCTGGCACAGCAGAGCCTGCACAGTGCTCTCGAAGCTCCAGACCAATCCTGGCAGCCATACCAGGGAGAGTTGATATTTGCAGTGGTACTGCCCAAAAGCAAGTCCTCATCTTCCCGGAAAGGGGTGCAGCAGGACCCCATTTGAAAGCTGATTAACGGGCAAATGTCCATACCCCAGAAAGCCAGTGGATTCCCACAAGCAAACCATCCAGAAAACCGAGCCTGGAAAATGGAACAAGCTTCCCACAGGAACATAACCACCTTCCGTGACCCTGTCCAGAGCCAAAGAGAGTCTCCTTAGCATTTGGAACCCTACCTGACACTGCAGACCAAGCCTGATTCAATGAAGTGGTGCCCTTACTGGATGTCCTAGTGACCTGACCTAAGCTGGGAAAGTGTGTGTGGGTTTAACTTGCCTCCTTGCCCCTCCTGCCAGCTGCTTGCGATGAAGCCATCTGAGAACCTCAGGATCTGGGCTAGGAGAAGAAGAAAATAGCCCTGCCATGACTGGTGCAAGGGCTACCTTGGTAATGGCAGCATGGCACTGATGAGCAAGCATCTCCTTGCTCCCAGTGCAACCACAGCAGGAGCACCAAAGGGGGGGGGAACTCGGACAAACCAAATTTGATGGGGGGGGGTAAAACACAACAGCTCTCCAAAGGATGAGGGTTTTGAGGGGAGGGGGGAGCTGAACGACCCCCTCATCTCCTCACGCCATGACGCGCCAGTGCGCACCCGAGGGGATCAAGGGGGCGGTGCAGGCGGGGGCGAGGCGAGGTGATGCATCTCCCCCACCCCCACCCCGCTTACCTGCCCACCGTCTGGTTGGCGAGCTGCCGCATGCGGTTGAATTGCTTCTTCATGGTGGCGCCCTTGGCCGAAGAGCGCAGCGAAGGCGAGCTGGAAGGGTCGGGAATCGGTGGCTCTCCCGGGCCGGGGAAAGCGCTTACATGGCCCTTGCTGGGCAAGGCAGCCAGCGGCCGGTGGGGGGCTCTAGCACTGCAGCTGCTGCGGGAGGGGAGGGAGGCAGCCACAGCCCCGCCGCCGCCGCCGCCGCCTCCTGCATCCTCCAAGCGAGCACGCCCGGCCCCGCCGGCTAAGCAGCCACCATGCCGAGCTCGGGCTCCACCGCCAGCGAGAGCGATCCCGACCCGCTGCGCTTCTGCAGCCGGAGGAGGCTCGGCAGCGGCGTGAGCTCAGACTGCGGCTGCCCGGCCTGGAGGCTGGAATCCCCTCCTCCTCCTCCTCCCGCCCGCCTCTTTCCAAGGTGGGGAGGGAGGGGGCGCTGCAGAGCTCTCCGGGATCAGGCAGCAGGGGTGGCAGGCGGGAAGGGGCCACCTCGTCGCAAGTGTCGCTGCGGAAAAGAAGCGCTGGCTTCTTCCTCCCTCCCAAAAACCTGCTTGTGCCTCGTAGAATGAGAGCCCCGCCTAGGCAGGTCTACTCAGAGGTAAGTCCCATTGTAGTCAATGGGGCTTACTCCCAGGTAAGTGGCAGCCAGAGTCGCATCTCAGTTAGGCTTCTCCCTCCCACCCAAAATGGTTCTCATCCCGGTGCTGTGCAGCTGCCGAAGGGGCCAACCAACTTTCTAGCACTGATGCAGCCGCAGTGTAGCCCCAAGGAGGCTTCCATGACTGCCCGCAGGTTACAGCGCATGCTCCGCTGGCACAGCTGCTAGAAAGTTGGATGGGACTGCAATCCTGGAGCAAGCCCCTCTGATCATAATGGGACTGACTCCCTTCTGAGTAGACATGCAGAGGGCCCCAAGTAGTGCAACCGTCGGGGAAAGAGGAGGGGTAAACAGGAGACGAGGTGGGGCGGTTCTGGGTAGCGGCACACTGCTTGCACCCCTTCTTTGCATTTTAACGTGGGAGATGAGTTAGAACATCAGAACAGCCCCACTGGATCAGGCCATAGGCCCATCTAGTCCAGCTTCCTGTATCTCACAGCGGCCCACCAACTGCCCCAGGGAGCACACCAGATAACAAGAGACCTCATTCTGGCGCCCTCCCTTTCGCCTGGCATTCTGACATAGCCCATTTCTAAAATCAGGAGGTTGCGCATACACATCATGGCTTGTACCCCATAATGGATTTTTCCTCCAGAAACTCGTCCAATCCCCTTTTAAAGGCATCCAGGTCAGATGCTGTCACCACATCCTGTGGCAAGGAGTTCCACAGACTGACCACACACTGAGTAAAGAAATATTTTCTTTTGTCTGTCTTAACCCTCCCAACACTCAATTTGAGTGGATGTCCCCTGGTTCTGGTGTTATGGGAGAGTGTAAAGAGCACCTCTCTATCCACTTTATCCTTCCCATGCATAATTTTGTATGTCTCAGTCATACAAAAGAGAGAGTTAGTGCTCTCTCTGTCCGCCTGTCTTTCTATTCCTATAAGCAGAGATGGCCAAAAGCATTCTGGTGAGAAAGAGGGTGTTTGTACGAAATAATGTGCAATTTACTGCCCTTCGAGACTCCCCCCCCCCAAAAAAAAATTTGCAGTCTGAAGTGCTCCACTCCACCTTCCTAGAGCATCTCACCCTGCAATTCATTTATTACCACCCCTTCCTCATTCCTTGAAGAAGACAAAAGTTATCACCTCGACAAAACAGTTAAGCCAGTGGTGGCACTAGGGTTTGGGTCACCAGGGTGCGAGAGCTCATTACGTCACCCTCATGATGGACCCCCTCCCGTGCCTGACCATCCAGAATAAATGACAGTATCACCCGCACAGGCTAAATACAGTGGCACCACTAGGGTCGGTGTCACCTCCATTATTTATTTATTTATTTATTTATTTATTTATTTAAAACTATACAGTACAGGTGACCCAACAAGTCGGTAACCAACCCCCCAACCCCCCCCCCAAGCTGTGGATGGATGGGGGGGGGAGATGGATGACTAAGGGCCCAATCCTATCCAATTTTCTAGTGCTGGTGCTGCTGTGCCAATAGAGTAGACACTGCTTCCTTTGTTGGGGAGGCAGTCTCAGAGGCCTCCTCAAGGTATGGGAACATTTATTCTCTTACCTTGGAGCTGCACCATTGCTGAAAAATTGGATAGGATTGGGCCCTAAGGCTGCAATCCTAACCACACTTTGCTGAGAGTAAGCCCCACTGAACAAAATAGGACTTACTTCTGAGTAGACCTGGTTAGGATTGTGCCCTAAGGCTACAATCCTATCCACACTTTGCTGGGAGTAAGCCCCACTGACTATAATGAGGCTTACTTCTGAGCAGGCATGCATAGGATTGGGCTGCAAGGCTACAATTCTATCTACACTTTCCTGGGAGTAAGCCCCTGAGTTCAGCCCCTCATCGCAGGCAGACAGGAGGGCTGCCCCCCCACCTCCAGGCTACTGCTGCAGCATCCCCACCTAGACCATTTCCCCTTCCTGACCCCCCCCCCCGTGATTCTCCACCTCCTGGGAGAGGAGCCACCTGGAGAGAGGGAGCCAAGAGGCCCATCTCTATCTGTCCCACCACCCCCTAACACAAGCAGGACTGTCCAACCAGTGCCTGCTGGTGCAAGTGGGCAGCAGCCCCCAGGGAGGCATCCCTGCCTACAGGAGTCCAGCAGGACACATGGGGCTCTGCAGTCTTCACCCCTCCTGTTGGGCAGCCTGTCGGGCAGTTCCAGTCCCCGAAATGATGGCATCTGGGCTGAGCTTCAGACACACAAGGAGACCCAGACAGGGTGCTTTACAGCTCCAGAGAGCATGCCATGAGAAGGCCCACCTGCCCACAGGACCTGTGCAACACTAGGAAAAGCACCCACCAGATCCTGAGATCCAAGAGCAGAGAGGGAGAGAGTCCGCCAGCCAACCAGCCAGCCCCTGCATCCAGCACCTCTGTCTGTCCAGTCCCCTTTGAAAAATATCTAGGCCATCAGGTGTCACCACCACCTCCTGTGACAAGGAGTTCCACAAACCAATCAGAGCCAGGCAGCCCCTGTCCAGCCTTCCCATCCAGCATCCCTGTCTGTCCAACCCACTTCAAAATGTATCTAGGCCTTCAGGGCAGTTTACGCCATCTAGTGTGGGAGGTCAGTACTTCACCCACATGATGGACCTGCTCCCATACAGTGGGTGGGGCAATGACTGGGGTGGTAGACATGGTGATGTACCATTGCCCCACCCTGCTGATTTTTTGGCTATATCCTTTGATAGAACAGATATTCAGCATTTTTCATTGCATTCTGCTGTAAATTACTCATTGAAAGGACTAATACCATTATATACCAAATAACTGCAATTTTAGTGATTTTGGTCACTAGTGGTGTCACACCCCCCCCCCCCCCGTGTCACCTTACTAACACCTTATTGGTTCCATGCTGTGTCATAATATCATCTCATTGGCTCTTCGAACAATCAGTCTCATTGGTCCATTTTGAATGAAGGAAAGGTACTTTTTTTTGTTACATAAGGCAGTTGCATTTTAGTTTTTGGGTTTTTTGGCCATAATTTTTGATAGAATGGAGATATTTCACTCTGGATTTTTCCATTGTGTTCTTCTGTAAATTACACATCAAATGGTATATTGCATAGTGGTATTATTCCTAATAACAGCAATTTTAGCAATTTTGGTCATTAGTGCATGTCACACACAAACACACTCCCGCATGTCACCTGTTGCAGCCCACACCTCCCCAGCAATGCCACTGCAATAAGCTACTACCAGCAAGATAGTGGCAGTGCAGTCAAAGTCATAGTAGCAGCAGGTAAAAATCAAATCCTATCTATGCTTATTCAAAAGTGATGAGAAGCAAATCAGTGGGACGTACAGGTAAGTGTGCATTGAACTGCAACCTCAGCTTCTCAGGCTGCAATCTTTTCGTACTTCTGAAATACCAGGGTGCAATCCTATGCACACATAACTGGAAGTAAGTACCACTGAACACAGTGGTATAGGATTGTGCTGAGAGTGGTATAGGATAGGTACATTCCTTCAGATACTGGCACAATGAAAGCTACGCTGGTGTATCAAGAGTCCTGCCAAATTATTATTATTAAATGAATTTTTACCCTGCCACCCAATGGGGCACCAAGGTGGCTCCAGTTACAGCTCCATAGTAGCTCCAGTTACAGTTTCAGCTCCTCACATATAATGAACCTATGTGAATTTTGCCTCCAAGTGTGCACTACATCTGTGGGAAGTGCTGATTTATATGTGGGTTTTAAAAAAATGTTTGTTCTGAGCCTCAGAGCTTGTTCTGAACTTTTCTCTCCCCTGATAGTAGAATGTGGCAGTAGTACTTGATATTGTTGAGACAAAATGCTGCCCAGTGCTTTGGCCTGGCTGCAGCCCCTCTCTTGCTCCCCAAACCCTTGGCAGGAATGGTTGGTCCTCCTCCCAGTGCAGTAGTTCTGCTGTTTCAAGAGCAGAATGAGCTCACCTTCCCCAACTCCCCCATGCATAGTCACTTATGGTGCTTGGGGATCAATCTGAATTAACATTCCAAGCTGCTGTGGAAGCAAGTGCAAGGAACTTTTATCCTCCTAGCCCATCCCCCCCTTTCCATCTCAGCAATCCTAACACAGTGTTCACATTGCAAAAGACAAAAGACAGCACCTGGAAGGTAGGGTATTGGGACCCAGTGGTTATAAAGATTATAGTAATCTGCCGGCAGCTTCTTGTTCCTGGATTTTCCAGTTCAGAGCAAGTAATTATTTGAGCTCTCAGTCTAAGCAATCAGGAGGGAAGGAAAGAGAAATGAATTTGGAACACAGAAGGTGCTCAGTTTATGCAGTTGAGCCCCCCCTAGACAATAGAATCAGGGTCTGGCTATTATTGTCCCTGCAGCTGTCACTCCCACTTTCAAGATGCTGCAGCAATCTGAGCTGGTCAAGAGAGGCCCAAGATAAGGATCCCAGTGAGGCCACCAAATGGCTTATATTCTGAACAGAGTCCACCAGCCTTTGGACAACAGAGGATAAGGTCCCAATCCTATCCAATTTTCCAGCACCGGTGCAGCCACAATGCAGCCCCGAGATAAGGGAACAAATGTTCCCGTACCTTGAGGTGGCCTCTGTGACTTCCTCCCCACCACAGAGTGCAGTGCACACCCCTTTGGCACAACTGCACTAGCAGTGGAAAATGGGATAGGACTGGGCTGTTAGTCAGTTTCAGGCCACTTACAGAGTTCTTATCCCAAACATTAAAAAAAAAAATAAGGTATTGACTTGTCTTAAACCCCAATACATTCCATTTTATTTATTGGAAATAAGGGGCGGGGGGATATAAATTAGAGGTTAATAAAAATCCCTAGCCCACTGACCTTCTTAGTTAAGAAGGATTCTTCTGGATTCCCAAGGTGGCAGCTTTGGCTGATGCACCAGCTGCGGTCATACTTACGGTAGATTGTGCAGACCTAGGCACAGTGATCAATGTCACAGTGACATCAAGACTAAACTACTGTAATGCGCTCCACTTGGGGCTGCCCTTGGAGACGGTTCAAAAATTGCAATTAATGCAGAATGCAGCAGCCCCTGTGCTTGCTGGAGGTCAGAGGTTCGACTCCTTCAGGCTGCTGCTCAGGTGGCTGTACTGGCTGCCCACTTGTTTCTGGGCCCAATTCAAGGTGCTGGTTTTGACCATTAAAGCCCTATATTGCTTGGAGTCATGGTGTTTGAGAGACTGCCTTCTTCCATATAACCTGGCTTGAACTGCTGGTCATTGGAGAGGGCCCTTTTACAGGCGTTGCTGCTCATGGAGGTGGGAGGGGTGGCAGCAAGGAATAGGGCCTTCTCTGTAGAGGCACCAACTCTGTGGATTTCCCTCTCTCTCAGTTTATGAACTGCTCCTTCCTTAGAGGCTTTCCGGCAGGGCCTTAAAACATGTCTTTTTACACTAGCCTTCTGAGTTTTTTTAATATGAATATTTTAAGTTTTTATGCTAATTAGCTTTATGGTTTTGCATTTTAGAATTGTCTGCTGCTGGTTTTCTGCTTTTTTATTGCTCCTGGTTTTTAATGAGAGGTTTAGCTTGCTTACTGGACTTTAGGAGTTTTTAATTTTTATAATGTTTATATGTTTATTGTATCTGGAAGCTGTTTTGAAAGCCTATTAGGGAGAGAAAGCAGGGTATAAATTTGTCAATCTAAAATGGGCAGTTTGAATTTTGCAGTTACACGCAGAACAATGGTGTTGCTCAACACTTTTTTTACTCCTCTTTTTACTCTTTATTTGGCGTAAACTTGCTTGTATAGATGTGTATATGGTGCCAGGCGCCTGCCTGGAAAACATGACTATCACTTTTGAACGGGACTGGTGGCATGAGGCATCAGATCCCACAAGTGTCAAAGAAGGCCACATCACATCATCAGACCAATCATCATCTTCCCTCATGCTAACTGGCTGGCATGGGAGAAGCCCATTGTTTGCTTTCAGGGGAATGAAATGGTGGGATCAGTGCTTAATAAAGATGGTTCTAAGTGGCAGGAGAAGAAAGCACTCTTAAAGGGGAGTGTGGGGTGTGTGTGACATAGCTGTGTGTATGTTCTGATGGGAGAAGCCCATGCTTTGCTTTCAGAGAAATGAAATGGTGGGATCAGTGCTTAATAAAGATAGTTCTAAGTGGCAGGAGAAGAAAGCACTCTAATAAAGACATTTAAAGGGGAGTGTGGGGGGGGCATAGCTGTGCGTGTGTTCTGTTGAGCCCTTGTACTTATTATCAGCTACAAACAGCACGGAAAGAGAAGTGTGCAGGAAAAACACAAACCTGACACAAGGCCTTTTATAGGCCTTCAGCTATTGCAAGACCATCATTCATTCATATAAGTTCCATCTCTAATATATTCATTTATGTAAATTCATTCAAATTTGAAATGTAAATTCATTATTTTTTTTCCTGGCCCCCGACATAGTGTCGGAGTGATGATGTGGCCCTCCTGCCAAAATGTTTGAACATCCCTGCTATAGAGCATCCCCAGCAGGTGCCTTTCGAGCCTCTTCTTAACGATCTCCAGTGAGGGAGAATCCACCACCTCCCTTGGCAATCTGTTCCACTGCTGAACCACCCTGACAGTCAAGAATTTCTTCTTGAATGAATTTCTTCAACTTGATATCTCTTGCAGTTTGAACCCACTTGATCTAATTCTACTCTCAGAGGCAATTGAGAACAATTTTGTTCCTTCCATATGACAGCCCTTCAGGTATTTGAAAAGTGCTGTCATATTCCCTCTCATTCTTTTTGTCTCCAAGCTGAACATACCAGGTTCCCTCACACTTTCCTATGAGGGCTTGTTTTCTGGTCTTCTGTTCATCCTTGTCGCTCTTCTCTGAACCCGCTCCAATTTGACTGCAGCTTTCTTAAAGTGTAGTGCCCAGAACTGGACATAGTACTGCAGGTGAGGTCTGACCAATGCAGAATAAAGCAGAACCACAACTTCTGGCTTGGAAGCTACAGTTCTACTAATGCAGCCTATGTAAAGACATACAGGTACACACACATATAGTGTATGTGACTACCTGGTTACAATAGAAACAGGCCACAAAACCACTAGAGGCCACTTACCATAGTACAGCAACCAGCACAATGAAAACTTCTCAGTAAGATTCTGAAACTTTAAAGACACAACCTTTGAAGAGTCATAAACCCTCTTCAAATGTTACAGTAGCCATATGTGCCATCCAGAATTACAGCTGCTCCCAGGCTGGTGCACTCCATAGTGCTGCCCCTATTGTCATTGGGAAGAGAGTATTCATGAGATCAGAACACTGGGGTTACAGATCTTGTTTGCAGCTTGGGGGTGTTCCTGGACCCCATCCCTGCTCCTGGGTGATCAGGTGGCTATGAATGCCCTTAACTAGCTTTGGCTTGCTTGCCACTGGCTCCTTTTTCAGGAGAAAGAGACTTGACTGCTGCCATGCATACCAGGTTAGACTACTGTATTACACCTGTGTGAAGTTTCCCTTGAAGGCAGTTCAGAAGCTTGTTGGCCCAAAATGCAGTTATCAGGGTTTTAACTGGAGCCTAGAGGTCATACCATATTATTCTGACCTTTTACCTGCTATGCTGGCTACAGCTGTGTTCCCTAGGATCAGTGAAAGGTGTTGATTTTGACTTAAAGCCTAAATGGCTAGAACCAGAGTATGGGTCATATCTGCCCTCATAGAAGACCCTAAAGGGGGAGGAAACCTTAAGTCGTTTCACCAAGCAAATAATTATCCTCTACTAAACCATTAGGTGGCAGCAGAGGACAGAAAAAGGCCCTTTTCCTGAACTTTTCTATCCTAGCAATGAAGATAAGCTTCCCAAATGTCTTCCAGTAGGCTTTGCTTCTCTCCTAGAGCAGAGAATCTCCCTGCTTCTTTGCTCCCCTTTCAGGTCACCTGCAGCCACTTTTAACCCCTACAGTACTTGCTTTGTTTCCAGCCTTTCTCCCTGCACTTGATTAGCTTCCCCACCACCATGAAGCTGGATGTTCCTGCATGCAGGGCCTAGGAGAGGGGGTAAAGTGGGTAGTTTGTAACCATGCCCAGGGTCAGAAAGGGGGCCCAGGAATCAAAGGAGGAGGCCCAGAAAGTTCCTGGGATCTTACACTTCCTATCATACCTGGGCTCCAAAGACTATTCTGGCTGTTACCACCCTCCCCCTGCTCAATTTTGCACCCCATTCTGCCTGGCCCCATTGCCCCCTCCCCTTTTGGGAAAGGGCCCCCCAAAAAACTTTGTACCCCCTGATAAAATTCCTCTCAGAGGCCCTGCCTGCATGCCATCTGAGATAGGGTTGAAGTGGCTATTCGTGGCTCCTGATGATCTTACCAGATACAATGTAAGTTCAATAGGTTGGAGGCAACTTTCTTCTTAAGAGTAGGACACACCACTAAGTTTGGCATTGTGTTTGGCTATCTTTCATACTTGGTTTCTGCCAGTCTTGGTTTGTAAGACAAGTGGGACCTTGGTATCCACTGATTTGACTCACCACTGATACCAAGATCCACCTTTAAATGTCTCTTAACAAAAAAAAAAACACACCAAAATGCAATTTCCTACTTCCACCCATGATTTCATTCCACCGATTCCTTTATTCACCCCATCTAGTGGCTGAATGCGGTATAGCGTCTATATCAATGCATTCTGGACCAGCAATGCAGGAGCAAGAAACTTGCTGTTTTAATGGAATCAATTTGATCTTGCATGAATGTTGCCCTTAGGAGCCTGACAGTGCATCCTCCGAACCAATCTGAAGCATAGGTTTGAACAATGCTAAATTTCTCACATCTTCTAGTGATCCTGGAAGAGCAAATCCCAAAGCTTTCCCAGCTTTTTCATTTCTTCCAGTGTGCTCAGGCAGTGGTTTTCAAACTTTTAAGCACCAGCGTTGCAAGGTTGAAGGAAGCAATTCAGAACGACTCGGTACTCAGGAGTGAAGGTTCACAAGCTTTTATTTGAATTGCATACAATTGGTTCACGGGACTCATGTCACAAAGCATGGACCCAGTTTGATGGTGTCCAGAACCCTTATACCAGTGTTGGCGAACCTATGGCATACGTGCCAGAGAGGGCACTCCAAGCCGTCTCTGTGGGCATGCGCGCTGAGCCAGGTAGCTTGGAGAGGGGCACTGCAGCTGCTGTCACTCTAAAGAAAATCGAGGCTCTCTCCGAGACTCCCTGTGTGGGGAGGGCGGGCTGCTTCCCTCTGCCCCCTGAGCTCTCTACTCTCCTCTTCCTTCGCTCCGTTGCCCCCACCTCCCCCGAGTTTGTTTCCCTTTTCAATCTTGCCTGCTCTGCAGGCTTAAGGTCCCTGTTTTTCCTTCCCCAACTCTCCAGCATGTAGCAGTGCAATGCTACTTGGGAAGCAGCCCGAGACCCGAGAGTCAAGGCCTGCTTGGTGTGGCGCAGGAGCCAGAGCAAAGAATGAGACAACAGACAGGTGTGGAAGATAGATGCAGGAGGAAGGCTGTGGGATTAGCCTTCTCTGCCTTTTTATTCACTCTCAAGCAATACATAGCAGGCTGGGGTTACTGTCGGTGAAAGATTACGCTAGCTACTACTAGCTGGCAACAACATTCCTTAGATAAGAAATGCGTCTCTAGACACTGTCTTCCCATCCTCCCATCCTGTTTACGGTACCAGGCAAGAACAGGGCTGTGGCTTTTACTAGGCTGTGAATCAAGGCTGAGGCTCGGAGCATGCTCTGACCAAACAGGTGTGCCTGTGGTGCCAAATCCACTAAAAGCCTAATGTTACTATGCATTTTCACTACATCCCCCCATTTTTTATTGTTTATATATTCACTACACAGCAGGCTCAGCCAATCAGCATCCAGCAGGCTCCTGGCTTTTTCTGTTGGAATGGCTCAGGGCCCTTCACTGGCTGACCACCAGCCAATCCTGAGCCGCCCTCCTCCTCAGCCATTGCAAGCCCGCCTTTCCCTGAGCAGCTCCCCACTCAGCGCCAGGAGAGGCTTTTCCTCCACAGCACAGGCGCAGCTGGGGGTGAGCAGTGCAGCCAGAGACAAGTCCTGCGTGTCTACTCAGAAGTAAGCCCCATTACAGTGTATGAGGCTTACTCCCAGGAAAGAGTGGCTGGGATTGCAGCCTTAGAGCCCACTTCTGTGGGTGGGGTTTTAAAATATATATATATATATTATTGTTTGAGAAAATGAGCAGTGGCAAGGTCTTGCAGCCACCCCCTCCCTGCCAATATTTCTTTACCCAGCATGTAATTAGTCTGTGGAACTCTTTGCCACAGGAAGCAGTGATGACAACTTGCCTAGATGCCTTTAAGAAGGGATTGGACAAATTTCTAGAGGAAAAGTTCATTATGGGTTACAAGTACTAGTAGATAAAAGATGTTAATGTATGAGTTGTTTTTTCTAAACTAAAACCTCAGTATTCAGGTTAAATTGCCATGTTGGCACTTCGCGATAAATAAGTGGTTTTTGGGTTGTGGTTTGGGCACGTTCTCTAAAAGGTTTGCCATCACTGCCTTATACAATTCTTGGCTCTTTGTCCTCAGATCTAGACTTCCTATTGGCTGAAATTTTACATCAGACATGGGGCTAACTCCAGGAGGGAATGGGGCCAGAGGCAACTGAATGGCTGTGCTGTTCTGAGCTCTTGAAAGCTCTTGGAAAAGCATGCTATTTCCTCCCAAAAATTCGTGGGTCTGATGAGATCCTAGGATCTGTGATCAGGAGAGATTTGATCCTACTCATGGTGTATGGTTTCAGAGAGGAAGGGTCCAGCCAGGGGCTGTTTTTTTCCAAGGGAACCCAGCCATCAATGTCGGTGTTGGTGAGGATTCATGTTGAAACTAAGCTGAAGGCCCCAAGCAGGGAAGGACATTGGAAGAACTAAGTGAGTGTTGTTCTACTGTGTGTGTCTGGCATTGATTGATTGACTGCCTGATTAAGCTTTTGCCCAAGGGAAGAAGAAGGAGGGGCAGGTTTTCCCCCACTGGGAAGAGGAAGAGGCAGGAGGCTCATTTGTTTGCTTGTGTGAGAAGAAGTTTTGGAGGAGACCTGTGGAGCTTGTTATGGAAATATGAGAGCATAACTCTAACTTTACAAATCTAAAACTCGTTGGATTACAAATTAATCATTTTGGAATATAAACTTTGCTTTGAAATGCTCAGTTTTGTTTTCCTGTGGAGATCTTGGAGTGCCTGTGGAGAGGGCTGGAGATCTGCATTACTTTGTTTTGCAAATGTGGTTTTATTGTTTTGAATTTGACCATCTCATGGAATGGAATGCAGTTGATATAGCAACAAACATAAGCAATAGAACCAAAACAATAGAATAAGAAGATCAGAACATCTAGTGGATTTGAAAAGGATCCTTATTGCAAGGATAAGAACAGGACTTGACAAGTGAAGTAAGGAGGATGATATGCTGAGGACATCAAGTGGTGTTAAAAAATATTGCAAGGCAAAGGCTCATTGAAGACTGGGGGCTCCCTGAGGGTCGCATTGAGAGGCCTCAAGGGCCGTAACTGGCCCCAGGGCCGGGGTTTGGCACCCCTGATCTAGAATACTGGAGATAGAACAAAACCAACATGATGGAGAGGCAACTTTAATGGAAATTCAGATGGAGAGTGCAGCTCGAGTGGTGAGAATACAAAATGTACTAGAAGAAAGGGGAAGATACATGACGTCTGAATGGTGATTTAATATCAGAGTGGATCGACATGCCAACAGAGGAGATACTCAGCGAGAAGAGTGAGCACTTTTTATCTACGAAAACATGAACTACCAAGAGAAATCCATGTGAAATTCATTAGAACTTTTTACAGAGATAAAATATTGAAGATCTCACAGGAAAAGGAATGTATGGTGGAGGTTAGCAAAGTGAAAATTCTGAGACATGTCCCATGGAGAGTGAGAAAGAAGAGAAAAGAATATGAAGAGCTAGTAAAATTCTTAAGAAGAAAGCAAATACCATATAGATGGCTTCTCCCGGAATGTATGTTTTTTCAATTCCAGTCACAGAGATATAATATAAATTCAACAGTGAAAGCAGAAAATTTTCTGAGTACAGTGATGAAAGGTGAGACAAGAAATGAAGAAAATGAGGAAAAGGAACTGAGAAGAAAAGAACTAGAAAGTGTAGAAATGGAGCTGGAAGAAAAGAAATCAGATGATTCAGAAACAACTGAGTAATCAGAGAAGGAAGAAACTAGAGGGGCAAGGAGGCACTCACTGATAGTAACAAGAAGAAGACAAAAAGAGAAGGTGAATAGTAAAAAGAAAAATGATGGATAAGGGAGGATGGAGTATTTACTCTGTCAACATAAATGGCTTAAATTCACCTCTAAAACGAAAGAAAGTCTTCCTTCAATTGCAAAAGTTATTTGCTAATATTACCTTAGATATTAGAGGTAAAGAAAATGATGTGTATTTAGTTATTATGATATTAACTGCTGCAAGGATTTTATATGCTAGATAATGGAAAGATATTAAAATTCCAATGAAAGATGAATTAATAGAGAAAATAATGAATGTGAATGAAATGGATAGGCTTACAGAGATTTTGGATCAACAGCGTAAACCGACACAGATAGAGCAATGGAGACCATGTTATGCTTGGTTGAAAATGAAGTTGTAGAAGTATATGGTAGGACATTTAGATGAACATATTGTATACATGATATATTATACAGGATATGATATGATAGATAAATGATATTAAGAGGCCCATCTCTCCTGCTGGCACTTGTTATGCAGCCTCTGTAAAACTTCTGTGAAACTAACCTTACTTTTACTAAAACCAAGCAGCTCTTTACTGTTGTTTGTTTGCTATAGTATTACTGGGCTATCCAGTGGCTTTACAGTCTAGGGTCAAAGGTCACCTTGCCTTACCAGGACCCACTTTTTAGAATGAAAATCTGTAGGGACCCGCCAGAAGTGATGTCATGGCTGAAAGGAGGAAAATTTCTGACACCCCCCACACAACCAAATCAAATCTAATTAAATAAATTAAAAGTTTACAATAAGTATAACTTTAAAAACTTATTTAAAATAAATAATGTGTTGGCAGGCTCCCAAATACTCCTTTTAGAAGGGTAAAGGGCTGCAGGGTTCAAAAAGCTGAGAACAGCTGCCCCAGACCAAAGATGCAGTTATTCTGTGGGAAAATGCATCCATGGATCACATGGTGGGTTTCACGACCATGTGTTCACGACAATCCAGGGCTTTCTCTGAAGCACAAATTGTGCTAGTCCCTCCTCTAGGGCTGCCAGTCATACTTCAGCAAACTTTCTGTATCTGCATGTATCCCAGCAGCATGTGTCAGTCAAAGGGGGTGGGAGCTTCCTCCTGAGAGTTTGACCTCTTGATGAGCCGAAAACATTCTGTTTTTGCCAGTGACACCAGGAGTCATGTTCTGTTTGTTTTCTGTGCAAACACACACAGAGTGTTGACTCTCATGCGAGAACAATCTATTGGCCACTTCCTGGGACTTCTGAGCAAAGTCCCCAAAATTCTGCCCTAAGTTTGCCACCTATAACAGAGTCTGAATGTCCAAGCAGTCACTGGATCATGCCCCATAGCACACACCCTCCCATCTCTCCCCCCCCCCCCACTCAAATGAGCAGACAAAGATATTTTAGTTTCATCCTCTTTCCCTGCCTCACTCTCATTCATGGCCTACTAATATGCAACTTGAGTTGCAATCCTGTACTCACTTTCCTGGGAGTAAGCTCTATTGAACACAGTGGAACTTGCTTCTAAGTAGGAATGCATTGGGTGATAATCGTAGGATTGTCTCAATGATCTTCCCCTGATTGGATTGCAGGGGGAAGAAGTGATCCAGCACTAGCTGAAGCCAGGGATCTTACTCTCATTCTCTGAGAATTGGTTTTGAGACACTAATGCTGAGTTTATTAAGAAATTTTAACCTTCATTTCAGAAAGATATAACATTTATTGCAACCAGAGATATTGTTGCCCCAGAACAGTGCTTTCCCAGATTGTTTGGAGAAGGAGCAGTGATGTAACCCAACGCTTCTCAAAGTCTCTGCTGTGTCTCAGACTGGCAACTTTTTTCCCCAATGTGCCAGTGACTAGCTATATGGAGGCCCATGGCACATCATCACTCCTGCTGTTTCATAGCCTCTCGCCAGGCTTGGTGTGCATCCAAGTCCCATGGCAAGTCCCAAAGACTTCACAGCTCTGATTTCTTGAGAAGTCAGAAATCCACAAAGGATCTATGCTGTGGGCTGGCAGCCAATGGTTTGTGGATCAGTACTGGTCTGTAGACCACAGTTTGAGAAGCACTGACGCAAGCAATTAGATTTACAAATGGACTGTGAGGGCCTAAGAGGACCTCCCAGAAGCGACTGAAAGACACTTGGTTTGCGCCAGAACAAACCAAAAGTGCCCTCCAGTCATGTCCAGGAGGACTTCTGCGAAGGCCTGGAGCTGCTGCCCCCAGGTAATGGTTAAGGTGCTGCTCCGGGCTCCCATGGATTGAACCATCTGTGGAACAGATCCCCCATGGATACCAAGGGGCCGCTGCACTGCCTTTCCCATGGTAACAAAACCTGGATCCTAAGGCGGTTATGTCATGTGCAGAGCAATCCTATCTTGCACTGGAACAGGCAGGCCAGAAGGCCTGCACAGTATCCAGTGTAAGATTGGGACCAGAAGTGGCTCAGATGAAGGCAAGGGGTAACTCTTCCCCTTACCCCCGAGTAAGTCACCACAGCTCCAGTGGGTCTCTTCACACTTGTGCCACCTCAGGAGGTGGCACAAGTCAGAGGAGAATAGAACAGCTTCAAGCCGCTCTGTGCTGCTTGGGGAAAGGGATTGGGATCTGGCATTACAGCCTAGTCGCAGTTAGAATTGCACCCTTAGCTAATTTGCCCCATCCCTGTCTAAGCTATAAGCATCCCTGCAGGCATATATCTGGAATGGCCAACTCCAGCATAGGCCCCAATTCTGATGCGCATACATGGCCTCTGCCTTAGGTCAGCAATCTCCATTGTGTTGCCATGCTGCGTTCCTTCTTAACCCCACTTCTCTGCTCCTCTGGAACTTCCTTCCATTGCCAACTCAGTGTTATCTCTTTCTCCTCCCAGGCAGATGAAGCAGTTCCATTGGTACATGACTTTCTGGCTGACATCAATTGATCTCTTGTCTCGTAATCTCGTAATCTGTTTGTTCAACCATCCCTGAATGCTGACATTGTTTACCTGCTCTGCACTCAGTTTTCAGAAGTGGAGGTCTTTGAACTGGAAGGCAGCTTGCAGGGGAGGTGGCAGGTAGGGCCTAGGAGAGGGGGGTAAAGGGGGTAATTTGTACCCAGGCCCAGTGTCAAAAGGGGGGCCCAGGAGCCAATAAAGGGGGCCCAGAAAGTTCCTGGGATCTGACATTTTCCTGTCAGACTTGTTGCCCATACAGGATGCTGGGGACAGTACCATGACTGGGGATGCTGGGAACACTACTGATGCCACATGGGTGGGTAGACCTGGGCTCCAAAGACTTTTCCAGCTGTGTCTACCCTCCCCTCACCCTGCTTCACCCCTCCCTCATTCTACTCGCCCATCACCCTCCCCTGCTCTGTTTCATCTCTCCCTCTTTGCAAAAGGACCCAAAAGGAACTTTGTACCCCCTGATAAAATTCCTTTCAGAGGCCCTGGTGGCAGGTTCAAAGCCCAGGAATCCACTCTTTTCAGCCACAACTTTAGCCTTTCAGCCGTCTTTGGTTGTGCACTCATGCATCCTGCTACATCCATCTAGCATCAATTCAGCAATGAAAACTTACAAACTTATATCATAATACCATGCTTGGCAAGTGAGCATCTATGTCTGGGATGTCAAACTTGTTTCATACAGAGGGACAGAGAGCCAAAGTTAGCCTTCATGGCGCCTGCTGAGGACTGGAAGTGACATAATTAAGCAGGTGATGGCCAGAAATAAGCACTTTGTTATCACGTAGAAACTCATTAGCTGCAAATGACAGAGGAGCAAATGTGCAAATCTTGTTCATATTTTCAAGATATGAGAGAGCCCAATTATCACGCTGGGAAAGCCCAAATATAATGGGGGCCAGAGAAATTGCTTCTAAGGGCTGCATTTGGCCTGTGGGCCTTATGTTTGACACCTCTGATCTATGTCTTCCCTCTCCTCCTCCCCAATCTCCTCTGAACCATGGTTTGGTGCAAACTGTTTTGAGAACTTTTTTTGGTGGAAGATGGTATCCAAACATTTTGAATAACAACAACACAGGCCTGAACTTGGGTTTTATTGCCAGAGTTTTCAGCCTAACACCAAACATAAAATCTTATTTGAATCTGTTCCTTTCTCTAGGACTCAGCCTTAGGCAAAAACAAAAAACCGGTAAGCATGATGATAGTGACTTGTCATAGAGGCAATGGTTCTTTTTCAGCTACGAAGGCAGTGAACATGCTGGTGAGGAAGAAGAATACTTATTAAAGTGAGATATGACTAAGTCCAGGTTTATCACCGCAAGCTACCAATAGAATTCAAACGGGAATAGCAATGCTTACATTCCTCTGTATTGCTCCAAGTCACCCCTTTATGCACTTCCTAATTTCCTATCCAGTAACAGATGTACTCCAGTAGCAAATAGGTTGTGTAATGCTTGTCCTGCAACTTAGGCTCACAGTGAGCTGACCATCTGATAGGGGTCCTGAGGGTTGAAATACTCTGAGGGCACAATCCTATTTCCAGTACCAATGCAATCAAATTGCAGCCCTGAAGTAAGGGAAAAAAATGTTTCCTTACCATGAGGAGGCCTCTGTAACTGCCCACCCACCACAAGATGCATCATATGCCCTGTAGGCAGGGCTTTTTTTCTAATGGAACATGGGGGGACGGAGTTCCGGCACCTTTTTGCAGGGGCCCCTCCCCTTCGGAGGCATTCCAGGAGGGGGGAGCAAAATAGAGGCAGAGTAGACAGGCATAGGATTGGACTCTAAGGATGCCATCCTATCCACAGTAAGCCCCATTCACTAAAGTGGACTTCTGAGTAGACATGCATAGGATTGGGCTCTTAGGCTGCAATCCTAGGCACTTTCCTGGGAGTAAGCTCCATTGACTAGAACAAGACTTACTTCAGAGTAGACATACCTAGGATTGGGCTCTTAATCCTGGCAGAGATATATATCTGCACCCATTTTCACATGCTAAGGGCAGGTGAAAAGGGATTCTACGTGTGTACAACATGCTGTCCAGCCTTGCCAGAGATCTTCCTCATCCTTCCCCCACAAGCATGCCCTCCGCCAGCCAGTGTTTGCAGCTCCTCTCCAGCAGTGCACAGCAGCTGCTCAGGGCAGCAGAGAACATACAATTGCATGCCAAGCGCATTTCCAAAGACACAGAGTATTCTGATACCTGAATTAAACCATATTTAATCACTTGTTTGCAAAAGTAGCTGTTTCTATGTGCACCTAAGGACCCCTCTCATGTAAGCATTTCTTTTTTGTTCTTACTCCCACAGTTGCTTAGAGTAATTTTACTACATGGAACTCATGTAAGCCATTTTTCGGAATCCATTCACTGCTTCCTCTTCTTGAAGTAGTGCCACACTACATACTACACACTACAAGTGCACCTGTACAGTATTTTTCCCTATGTGTAGAAAAAATAGCTAGGGGGAAGGGGATGTGGAGATTGACAGCCCAATCCTATGCATGTCTACTCAGAAGTAAGTTCATCTTTAGGGGGGAAGCACATAAAAAATATTTTATTTCTCCAATAAAAAATGGTTTAAAAATAAATAAATAAATTAATTAAATAAAAGATTAACAAGTTGTGAGTTCCTGCACCTTTTTTTCCACAAAAAAAGCATTGCCTGTAGGCATGGCTGCATCAGTGCTGGAAAACTGGATTGGATTGGGCCTAAGACTATGTGATTGTCCTAATTAGGTAGCCCCAATTAATGATTGTGATCATGTAATTTATCAACTGGAATAGGCATACGTATTTCATTCTCAAACACTATCATTTTGAACCTGCTTTGAACCTGCCTGCATCCCCTGCAAGCTGCCCTCCAGTTCAAAGACCTCCAGTTCTGAAAGCTGAGTGGGGAAGTTATTTTTTCATGGATTTCAGTGTTTTCCAAAGGTAGAAGTGCAGAAGGCGGTGTTATATGTTTTTATTCAAAATTTACATTATTATTATAAATTATAATGGCTTTAAAAGTGTACTTGATAGGTGATATAGGTAGTATAGTATCAGCAGATGAAACCACAGTCATTACCCCAGCAACCCTCTTCCCCATTAAATAATAACCAGTAAAACTGGTTTTTTGTTTTTGTTTCTTTTGCAGATTTTGGGTTTTTTTGGGTTTGTTTTTTTTGTTTTGTTATTTTACAAAAATGAGGAGTGCAGAAAGCGGTGTTTATGTGTTGGGTTTTTTTTTTGCTAACACCATTTTCTTCCACCTCTATCAACCATACCTTCCACATCCAGCTGTCTGGGCTTGAAACAATGCCCAGAACATTCCAAGATAAAACAACAAAAGAGACATCATCCTGATAAGCATTGCCCTCTGCTTGATTCCAAAAACTAGCTATCATGAACTCAGCAATTCTAACTGAAAATACCAGCATAATAGGTAAATGATCACACCTCAAGCAGCAGACTGGAGATCCATAAGAACTTATACAGGCCATACTTTCTCCTCGAGATAACAGTGGTATTCCACAGGCTGTCCCCAGTTACAGAGCACAGACTATCTCCTTATCTTAGTTTACTCAAGATTTTCTTTATTAGGCACGAAAAAAGATACAGACAGCAGAAGTGCTCTTTGTGAAAGGCTTTCTGCCCCTGAAAGACTAGGCTTGGTCCCAGGTAGTTGTGGAGAGTGCTGAACTCCTTGTATTCAGTAGAATCTAGATCAATCACTGCTTCTCAAACTATATGTTGTGATGGACCAGCAATTTTCCCCCCAATATGCACGAAACCAGTGCCACTTTTGTGCCATATTTTTACTATTGTTTCTTTCCTGGAAATTTGCTGCTGATTGGCAAATGTTAGCTCACAGACAGGCATTGGTTCGCAGACCACCACTCTGAATAGCATTGAACTAGATCAGTGATATTCAACCTTTTTCTGCCTTTACCCCTAATAAATAATGAGATTGGGGACCCACCTCCCATGACCCAATCTGCCCCAGCAGCAGAAATTTATGTAACAGAAACACCTGTCTCTTTCTTGCGTTTTTATCCCGTGCGTCCTCCAAGGGGATTGAGTTAGTTTCCCTTTACCTCTTGTTGTCTTCACAATGTGAGGTAGCAGCCTGAGACCCTGTGACTGGTCCAAAATGTCACCCAGTGAGCTCTAGCAAGAGAAAGATGATTCAAACCTTGGGTCTCTTCCTCCCCATCCAACTAATCTACAGTGACACCCATTTGTACACTTCTGCTTCATTATGAAGGGCCACGGTGTGCGTGCAAAGAGAGCCATCAGGAGATGAACGATGCGACTACTAACTTTCCTCTTCCAGACCATGGCATTGTAGCACCTTGGCTTTCTGTCAGCAGCTGTTTTTGACTGATAGCACTGACAGCCAATGACGCTGCATGAAATTGTGTCTTCTGACAGTGGTGTTTTTTCTTTGGTGAGTTGGAATTCAAACAGTCACAGTGGCCTCTCTCCTCCACCACCATCATGTCGGTGAAGCCTTTGAAGCCAGCCTGGCACAGGCACACATGCTAAGCAAAGGGCACAGCACTATTCTCCTGGCAGGGAATGACTGCTGAGGGTGTTTTGAGCACCATCTTAGGTTAGGGAAGGATGTGGCACTCCAGCAGAAAGGCTTTGTGTGGGGGTGGAAAGAAAAGGTGGTCTTGGTTAGTACAGGGATGCCTGGGCACTTAATGAGAGAGAAGACTGTGAAGCTTGAGCCATTTTGTTCCTTAAGTTCATGGAAGTTGTAATGTAAAATGAGGGAGACTGAAACTTGAGTCGTTGTTCCTGTAAGAGGTGGGCTTCTGAAAGGTTGTTGCGACTCTGTATATGAGGCTTCGCGACTCCCTTGGGGGCATAAACTACAGGTTATAGAACCCTGAACTAGGTGACACACCTATTGTGTAACTGTAGCCTGCATTCTTGACTTCGCAAATAGAAGAACAGCAATTCAGGGCCCAAATCAGGTATGTTACTACACTTGAAAAATTGGACATCTAATCTTCTATTACTCAATACCCATATCTTCTAGCTTGGACCTAATATTGATAGAGAATGCAATCAATTTATTGTCTGTGATATTTGGAAATTACTTTTGTAATAAATACCTTTGTGGTAGTAAATTTGTACTGGACTCATGCTTTTCTCCTATACAATTCTGAGACAAGCTAATTTTCTAGATTACATTATTATTATTAACAGTATTTATATACCGCTTTTCAACTAAAAGTTCACAAAGCGGTTTACAGAGAAAAATAACTAAATGGCTCCCTGTCCCAAAAGGGCTCACAATCTAAAAGATGCAAATGAATACCAGCAGACAGCCACTAGAACAGACAGTGCTGGGGTGAGGTGGGCCAGTTACTCTCCCCCTGCTAAAAAAAGGAGCACCCACTTGAAAAAGTGCCTCTTACCCAATTAGCAGGGGTTAATTATATTATTATATGGGGCCAGTTGGACAAGTTATGTCAACTCTCTTCTCTCCATGAAGCACAGCTCTGTTTTTGGAGCTGTTACATCAGTATGACACCTTGGTGTGAGCATTTGTATTTTGCTTTTTGAGCATGCTAGGTACTTCATATATATTATCTTGATGTTGTACTTACAACAAGGACTCAGTAAGTTGAGCACGTTTTACTGTCTCCATATTTACAGGTGGCAAACTAAGGCTGAGGGGGGGGGCATGTTTAAGACCACCTAGTGGGAATTCATGGCAGAGGTGAGATTCACATCAGGAGAGTCCCAATTTATTGCTTGTTCTCTTTGCCAGCTTACTACACTATATGATGGAGGGCATGCGGTGCAAGGCTGCTTCACACAGTGGCAGTGATTAGACCTTGCACAAAACATTAAGTGTTCTCTATCAGATGCATCAGTGAGGAAGTAGACAGCAAGACCTTTGTGTGAGACATCTCCTCCTCCTTTGTGTGAGACATTCTCCTCGCATCTGTGCGAGGAGAAGGAGAAGGCAAGTGAACCTCTGAGGTTTGGAGAAGGAGAGGGAGGACCCTCTGAGTTGTGAAGAGGAGAGGAGGAGGAGGACGAGAAGGAGAAGGCAAGTGTACTCTTTCTAACTCTTTGTCTTTCTAACTTTTTGTCTTCTAACTTTAAATCAACCTTAAATCAACATTGAAATTTAGCTTTACCTTTAGCTTAGCTTTACCTAAGCTTTACCTAAGTTAGCACCTAATCTAACCTGAGGGAGGGAATCTAAGGTCCAGCAAGTTGGGGCATAGGAGCTAGGTGAGGGCAATTAAAATAAATAATCTAAGTTAGAACATAATCTAAAGGTTCAGTAAATTGGGACACAGGATCTAGGTGAGAGCAATAAACAAACAAACAAACAAACTCAAATAAAAACTAGCTAGAGGTTAAAAAACAGTCCAGCCTAAGAGAACTGAATTGGGAGGGTAAGAACCTAGGAAGGGCCAGTTCCCAACCAGACAGGGCAATTTATCGTAGTCATTGTCCTTTAGGAGTTGATAAGAGCCCCATTAGGCTAATCCAAGCAACCCATTCAGGAGTCTGCAGAGTAGATTAAGCCCATCAGCAGCTTTTTGTCTTCCTGATCTTTGTAATCTCACCTGGGAAGACCAGCCCCCTTTCAGTCAGCAAGGAGGGAGGGAGGAGGAGCTAGCTAGGGGTATAAAGCTAGCGCCTGCCACCACATGAGCTTCTCTGCAGAAGCGTGTGTGGCCTCTGGAGAACCAGTGCCTCAGGAACAAAGTGCCAGGTAAGGCACCGCGAGTTTAGCATCTGTTTGAGTTCAGCAGTAGGGCAAGGAAGCCAGGCCGCAGATACCACCCTTCTCTTCCCTTGAGAAGAGAGGCAACAAACCACTGTAGGGTTTTTAAGCACCCCTAAACAGAAACTTCCCCTGGGGGCTGGGGATAAGAATAGGCCCTCAGTTTGGCTGTACTTGTCGTAAGAGGCGACTAAACAGCCACCGGGTAGATGGGACTCGTCAGCCTGGGAAGGCAGCTCATCTGAGAGAAGGAAAACTCTGATCCCAAACCTCCACTGCCTTGTGGCTACATCCAGTTATGGAAGAGGCTTCAGGAGTCAACCTCGAGGCAAAATCCGGAGCCGGAGTCCCTGAGGCAGTTCGTGGCTGAACACAGTCACGTTCTGGCAACTCCTGCGACGCCGCTGGAACCAACCGTATTGGCCTCTGCCTTTCCATTGGACCATTTCAGCGACGTGGAGAGGGGGGATTTGCTGCATGGGTGACAGTCTATCCTCCATACCTACTTTACCCAGGCTTCGCGCACTGGAGAGGACACTCTGTTCCAGAACCACCACTCAGAGCGTGACACCATAGTCTTCCGAGACTGAAGGATGCCAACAACAAACAGAAACAAACCATAAAAAGCTATGCAGTCAGACAGACAGCAGCAGTTTGCATTGAGTGCCACATGTATGACTATATGCCACTGAGACATAAGTCATGGGTGTGTCCTCGGTGCAAGGAGCTCCAGGGACTCAGGGAACGTGTCCTCTCCCTTGAAGCCTTAGTGGCCAACCTGGAGAAGCAGAGGCAGGCAGAGAAGGACCATGGGGAGACTTCCGGGGACGATCAGTCTTTGTCCCATCCTCAGGTGCGCAGCTCCTCAGTTGCCCGGGTGGGAAGTCTCGGGGCAGGAGGATGTCATCCTGGAGAGGAGGGAAACAATCCCCTGGGGGGACCCCTTCTCTAGGGGATGGGCCCATATCCGAATGCACTCAGAATACTCCTCGGCAGGAGGGGGGTCGGGGGCTTCTTGTAGTGGGGGATTCGATTATCAGAAACATAGAAACATTATCCGTTTGCAACGGATGTGAGGACCGCATGGCGACTTGCCTGCCTGGTGCGAAGGTTGCAGACATCACTTCTTGTCTAGACAGGCTGGTAGACGAGCTGGGGAGGAGGTAGCAGTTGTAAATGTTGGCACCAATGACTTGGGCAAGTGTAGCCGGGAGGTCCTGGAGGCCAAATTTAGGCTATAAGGTAGAAAACTGAAAGCCAGGACCTCAAAGGTAGCGTTCTCGGAAGTGCTACATGCAGTTCCACACGCAGGGCCAGCTAGGCAGGTAGAGATCAGGGGTCTCAATGCATGGATGAGACGGTGGTATAGAGAGGAGAAGTTTAGATTCGTGAGGCACTGGGGAACATTTTGGGACAAGCGAGGCCTGTACAAGAGGGACGGACTTCACTTGAACCATAATGGAACTAGACTGCTGGCGCATAACATTAAAAAGGTGGCAGAGCAGCTTTTAAACTGATCCCTAGGGGAAAACTGACAGGAGCCGAAGGGCATCTGATATGGGACTCCTCATCCCTATGGGACGAGGACGGGGAGGTTAGAGAACAACAAGGTAAAGGCAGAGTAGGAGAAGGAATTGGGAATAGTAGTGTGATGGGATGTGATAGACGATTTGGCACAAAGAGAGGATGCGGGACGAAGGAGCTAATAAGCAGCCCATCCTGGGACAGTCCATGTACAGATGCTTTTATGCAAATATCTGAAGTCTCTGAGCAAAGATGGGAGAACTGGAATGTCTGGTGATAAGGAAAAACATTGACATAGTGGGCATAACGGAAACCTGGTGGAAAGCGGAGAATCAGTGGGATACTGCAATTCCGGTGCTATAAACTCTACAGGAGGGACAGGGAGGGGCGTGTTGGAGGTGGGGTGGCCGTTTATGTTAAGGAAGGGATAGAATCCAACAAGGAGGCCAAGAGAGAATATGAGGAACACATGGCCAGCAACATTAAGGGGAATAATAAAAACTTCTTCAAATATGTTAGAAGCAGGAAACCCGGCAGAGAAGCGGTTGGCCCTCTGGATGGTGAGGGAGGGAAAGGGGAGATAAAAGGAGACTTAGAGATGGCAGAGAAATTAAATGAGTTCTTTGCATCTGTCTTCACGGCAGAAGACCTCGGGCAGATACCGCTGCCCGAACAACCCCTCCTGACCAAGGAATTAAGTCAGATATAGGTTAAAAGAGAATATGTTTCAGACCTCATTGATAAATTAAAGATCAGTAAGTCAACGGGCCGCAGTGGCATCTACCCAAGAGTTATTAAGGAATTGAAGAATGAAGTTGCAGATCTCTTGACTAAGGTATGCAACTTGTCCCTCAAAATGGCCATGGTGCCAGAAGATTGGAGGATAGCAAATGTCTTACCAATCTTTAAAAAGGGAAAGGGGGGGGGGGACCCGGGAAACTATAGGCCGGTCAGCCTAACTTCTATACAGGGTAAGATGGTGGAATGCCTCATCAAAGATAGGATCTCAAAACACATAGACGAACAGGCCTTGCTGAGGGAGAGTCAGCATGGCTTCTGTAAGGGTAAGTCTTGCCTCACCAACCTTATAGAATTCTTTGAAAAGGTCAACAGGCATGTGGATGCGGGAGAACCTGTAGACATTATATATCTGGACTTTCAGAAGGCGTTCGACACGGTCCCTCACCAAAGGCTACTGAAAAAACTCCACAGTCAGGGAATTAGAGGACAGGTCCTCTCATGGTTTGGGAACTGGTTGAAGACCAGGAAACAAAGAGTGGGTGTCAATGGGCAATTTTCACAATGGAGAGAGATGAAAAGCAGTGTGCCCCAAGGATCTGTCCTGGGACCGGTGCTTTTCAACCTCTTCATAAATGACCTGGAGACAGGATTGAGCAGTGAGGTGGCTAAGTTTGCAGATGACACCAAACTTTTCCGAGTGGTGAAGACCAGAAGTGATTGTGAGGCGCTCCTGAAGGATCTCTCCAAACTGGCAGAATGGGCAGCAAAATGGCAGATGCGTTTCAATATAAGTAAATGTCAAGTCATGCACACTGGGGCAAAAAATCAAAACTTCACATATAGGCTGATGGGTTCTGAGCTGTGTGACAGATCAGGAGAGAGATCTTGGGGTTGTGGTGGACAGGTCGATGAAAGTGTCGACCCAATGTGCGGCGGCAGTGAAGAAGGCCAATTCTATGCTTGGGATCATTAGAAAAGGTATTGAGAACAAAATGGCTAATATTATAATGCCGTTGTACAAATCTATGGTAAGGGCACACCTGGAGTATTGTGTCCAGTTCTGATCGCCACATCCCAGAAAGGATATAGTGGAAATGGAAAAGGTGCAAAAGAGAGCGACTAAGATTATTACTGGGCTGGGGCACCTTCCTTATGAGGAAAGGCTATGGCATTTGGTCTTCAGCCTAGAAAAGAGACTCCTGAGGGGGGACATGATTGAGACAGACAAAATTATGCATGGGAAGTATAAAGTGGATAGAGAGCTCTTTACACTCTCACATAACACGAGAACCAGGGGACATCCACTCAAATTGAGTGTTGGGAGAGTTAGGACAGACAAAAGAAAATATTTCTTTACTTGGTGTGTTGTTGGTCTGTGGAACTCCTTGCCACAGGATGTGGTGACGGCATCTGGCCTGGATGCCTTTAAAAGGGGATTGGACAAGTTTCTGGTGGAAAAATCCATTACGGGGTACAAGCCATGATGTGTATGTGCGACCTCCTGATTTTAGAAATGGGCTATGTTAGAATGCCAGATGCAGGGGAGGGCACCAGGATGAGGTCTCTTGTTATCTGGTGTGCTCCCTGGGGCATTTGGTGAGACACTGTGAGATACAGGAAGCTGGACTAGATGGGCCTATGGCCTGATCCAGTGGGGCTGTTCTTACGTTCTTATGAGACTCTGGCTAGCTATATCAGCAGAAGGAGACCTGTTGTAGAGATTTAAGGTGTTCCCCATGACCCCACTAAACCAAAGCAAATTTTTATATTCTTCATAAATCAAGGAAGGAGCCAGGAAAGAACCAATTTTTGTCCAGCAGAAATGGACAGATTTCAGAGAGCCAGGGTGGTATAGTAGTTTTAGCATTGACTTAGACCTGGAAAGTCCAGATTCAAATCCTTGCTCAGCCATGAAGCTTCCTGGGTATCTTTGAGACCATCACTCTCTCTGAATCTCACTTGCCTCACAGGGTTGTTGTGAGGACAAAAGGAAGGAAGGAACCATGTATACCACCCTGAGCTTCTTGGAAGAAGGGTGGTTTAAAAATGTAAAAAATAAATACAGGTGGGACCAAGGTATCCATTGGGGTTCCGTTCCTTAACCCTCAGTGGATACCAAAATCAGTTGATACCGGGGTTCACCTTTAAATGCTTTGTAACAAGGTATAGACCACCGATGTCAAACTCATTTCATACAGAGTGCTGAAGTTTGCATTCATGGTGCCTGCTGAGGGCTGGAAGTGACATCAGTAAGCAGGAAGTGTCGTCAGGTGATGGCCAGAAATAAGCAGTTATCACATACGAGTAGAAACTCATTAGCTGCAAATGACAGAAGTGAAAAATGTGCAAATCTATGTATTTTCAAGATATGAGCGAGTCCAATTATCATGCTGGGAGAGCCTAATTGTAATGGGGGACAGATAAATTGCTTCTGGGGGCCGCGTTTGACTTGGGGGTCTTATGTTTGACTCCTCTGATACAGATGCTATACTGCACTCAGCTGCTTCATGGGGTGGATAATTCAATTAGATTTCATTATTCATCCATTTATTGGCTGAATGCGGAATAAAATCTATACCTATGCAATCTGGGGCAACAATGGAGGAGCAAGAAACCCGGAAGTGGCCTTTAAAGCAATTTTTAACCCCAAGAAGCTTGCAACTGGTGCAGCTTAACAGCACAAAGGTAGGAAATGGGAAATGGGATCCAAATCAGTGGATACTGAGGTCCCATCTGTAACAATAAATGTTACCTCGAAATGGGTTATTGGCATCTCCTCATTTTAGTGCATGTACAGCCCAATCCTAACTAACTTTCCAATGCCAATACGACCATGGTGAGTGTGCTCTGTAACCCTGGGGCTCCATTGCAGCTACATTGGCACTGGAAAGTTGGTTAGCTTGTTAATCTTCTGCAATATCCTGTATCTAAACATTCAGGAATTCAAGGTCATTAACCTGTTTGTCTCAGGGTCAAAATCCTTTCAAACACCTCTGTCAACAGAGAACACATTAAATAGAAAGAAGACAGGAGGGAGTGAACAAAATGTGAAGTTGGTCTTGTGGAGTCTCCCACAAACCTACTGTGATTGCTCTAGTCTCTCTTCAGCAGTTTCTTGGATTTCCAGCCAAAGGAGTGACGGGAAAGATGGACGTGGCTGGGACAGGAGCCCTGTTCCTTCTCTGTGTTCTCTTCATTTTCTTCTTCTCCACTTTCAAAATGTACAGGAAGCAAAAAGAGCTGCCTCCAGGACCCGCTCCCTGGCCGTTTCTGGGCAACCTCTTCCAGAAAGATGTCCTGCCTGTGTGCAACTCCTATCTAAAGGTGAGGCCATCCCTTTCACTGCTTCTACTCTTTGTAGGGAGAAAACAAAAGTTGCATGGGATGAAAGGATGGATGATAGGAAGGACACAAGGCTAATTTCTCCCTTCTTTGCTCTACACCAGCAGCTGGCAACCTTCTTCTGCATAGGGGCCGGACATTGGGTCCATCAGTAGTAAGATATGCATGCTTGAACCTTCTGATTAGGCCATCGAGCTAGGAAAAAAGAGCTGAGCATGGCGTGGAGAGATGCATGCCCAGATAGAGAATGCCTCTCAAGAGAAGCTTCTGCCCTTGATTTGCTTATACTGTAAGCCTTACAGAGACAGAAGTACAAGGGCATGGTCTTTGTAAGTAAAGGGGTATGGTGGACAAGGGTGTGCCCCCTTGTTTGTTTGATTGCCTGGCTGCCCTCTATGAGAGGACTGTGCGCGTGCATTCACCAGAGCTGCAGTGGCAGTGGGCAGGGGTTCAGAGAGTGTGGGCACACCTGCTGACCCGGGATTGGATCTTAATTTACATCAACTCCTGGGAGTTGGGTGAGACTCCAGGAGCAAGAAGATGGGTATTCTGCCGTCACTGACAGGTAAAAAAGAGACTGAGAGTTTGCAGCTGACTTTCCCTAAGAAGAACATGAACACTGTGGCAAGGGGAAGACCAGCTGGAAGAGGAAAGGGTGCAGGGGGCTTGCTCTCCTCCTTCTTGCTTGAAAGAACTGCCATTCGTGCCATTTTTCTATGACCCTCAGATAAGTCGGGGGTTAAACTTAGGGGGGTGTCTGACTATAGTTTTGTCTGATTTTACTCGAGGCCTGATCCTGAAAAATAACCTACCACTAATTGTTACCTAAGAACTGTAGTCTCTAATTTATTAAAAACATAGTAAAAGATCATGAGATACATTTTTATTCTTTTTTAAATTCTGGTCTTCTTGTAACCACTATCAGAGTAAGTGCACTGTAAACAACATACCTGTAAAACAGTGGTTCCCAACCTGGTATTCACGTACTCCCAGGGCACTCAACAGGACCTTTAGGGGTAATTGAAAAAGAATGAAATAATGGCAGAAAAAGGCAGGCCATGCTCCAGAATGCCTTGCAAGGACCAGCAAGTCAGGAAGGAAGGTAGCTAATTGGCTGTGAAAGCCCCAACAATAGCTAGTTTTGGGTCATCAATTCATCTATGAACCAGTGATTGAAAACCATCACAGTAAAAAAGCTGAAACATAATATGAAAAGTGATCAATCACCCAGAATTTCTCAGCACACTTCTGGTGCAAAACAGTGCAAAGGCAGAGTCTTCTGTTCTTCAAACAGATGAAAAGAGAAAATATGTGAAGTCTGGGTTTTCATATGGAGGAGATGAAGGCTTGTATTATTAATTACAAACATTTTGAGAATATGAAGGGTACAATTTATGGAAACGGACTGCCAAGGGATATGCCAGTGAAAAAGGTTGGGAACCACTGCAGATCAATGAATCAAACATGAGGAGAACCATGAATCAAAGACACCTTTAAGGTGTCTGGTGTGTTAAGCCAGAAGCTCTACATATAACATACAACCCATAACACATAACTGAGAATGTGCAATTCAATTCACAGCAGAGAGATGAGATATTTGCAACCCTTTTTACTCAGAAGTAGACCCACCGCTTTCCATGGGTGTTATTCTGAAGTAAGGGTGCACTGAATTGTAGCCTGGGAAGGAGGGTCCCATCCTGGTGTTTCCAAAAACAGACCTGCTTTGCAAGCATTTGCCAAGCAGAACCAGGCTGCAGCAGAAGGAAGGGGACTAAAAGGTTAACTTTGGCTGGAATGTCCCTGGAGCAACCAAGGAGGTGCCTGCCTGCCTTGAGCAACAGCAACAGCTCAGCTGAGAAAGGAAACTGTTCAGAGTTGAATGGCTCTGCCCTCTGATTGATCCTGAGATAAGGCAAGTGAGAATTGGAGCTTGATTTCACTTACTGCTGGTCTGAGATAGGGGCTGTTTACACAGCCACCAAGGACCTTGGTGGGGGCTGCAAGTCTCCAGGAGCCTGCAAGAGGCCAGCTCTGCCACTCAAGTACTAAACACACCCCTTGGTAGTGAGGGAGCTGTGATCACTGCAGCAATGTTGCTGCCCCCCTACCCGCCCACGCAAACACGTTCCCTTGTAGGTGTTTGGGAACCACTGGTCTAACTAATCTCCTTATGTTTTCTTCTGCATTGAGCCCATTTCTTCTGCATTTTTCTTCTCCCGGCAGAAAACTCGGGATGAATCCGATCAGACAGAGCCTATTCTTTGGCAGTGGTAGCAGCGAAGAGATTGTTCTTCTCTGCTACCATTGCGTCTGCTGACAACCATCCGGCAGAGCTGTTCCGTGTGGTGTGGGGCCTCCTCCATCAGGCCCCTCCAGTAGACCAGGAGGAACACACGGTCAGCCGCTGTGACGTGTTTGCGCAACATTTTGCAGATAAAATCGATCGTATTTGTCACAACTTGGATGCCACATTGACAACGTCTGACAATGTCCCCTTGGCAACTGCTTGTCCAGTGTTGTGGGATTCTTTTCAGCTTGTACAGCCTGAGGATGTGGACAGACTCCTTTGGAGTGTGAGGCCTGCCTGCTTGATCCTTGCCCAGCTTGGCTGATAAGAGCTGCCCGGGGTGGACTGGCTGAGTGGACAGGGAGGGTGGTCAACTCTTCCTTGATGGAGGGGACGTTGCCATGTGCTTTGAAACGGGCAGTAGTTCGCCCCCGCCTGAAGAAGCCCTCCCTGGATTCCACCGTGTTAGACAACTACTGACCAGTCTCCAACATCCCGTTTCTGGGCAAGGTAATTGAACGGGTGGTGGCGTCTCAACTCCAGAGGGTCTTGGATGAAGCGGATTATCTGGATCCTTTTCAATCTGGCTTCAGGCCGGGCTTTGGGATGAAAACTGCCTTTTTACCTTTTTATTATTTGTTATCTGACTACTGTTTTTATGATATGTGTTAATATGCTTTTATCTGTTTCTAAATTATGTTGTTAATCTGTTTTTTAATTATGTTGTTTAATCTGTTTTTAACCTGTTGTAAGCCGCCTTGAGCCCCTTCGGGGAGAAAGGCGGGGTAAAAATAAAGTTATTATTTTTATTATTTGCCTGACATTAACAATTCATTTCCTCACACTGAAATATTTGGAAATATGAGCAGATAATGATGGACATCTAAATACCATTCACATGGAGCTGTCCTTGTGAATAATCCTACAATGAATTTCAAAGGGAGTTCCATAAATAATTATGATCATTGTCCTAATGAACCTTGCCTATCTTTCATTTTGCCTTCAGCTCGTTAAGAAATATGGCCCTGTCTTCACGGTCTGGGTGGGACCAAAGCCAACAGTCGTGCTCTGTGGATATGAAGTGGTGAAAGATGCTTTGCTGGGTCATGCCGAAGAGTTTGGTGGGCGTCCTGACATCCCCCTCAAAATCCCAGGGACCAGTGGTCAAGGTGGGCTCGAACAGATGTGATGCAGAAGATATTTCTTGTTGTGTCTTACATTTTCTGTCAGGAAAGTTGATGCGCCATTTCATGTGCAGTGGGGACTTGGGCTGGGGCTGTCATTTAGTCATTCTTTTTACAAATCTGTTTCTTTTATTTGGTTCACGCCTCCACCATTTTTTGCTAGAAATCTGTCAATGTGAGGTAGGGATAGAATATGGAGATGGACTTCATTATTCTCTACCTATAATATTGATGTCTTTTGGCCTATAGACTTTATCTGCAGCGAAGTGTCAAATAAGGAAATGATGTTGGAAGGTTGAAGGGGTGGTGCCAAAGGGGAAATTACAGTGGGGTGTCCCTGCAGCCTATCATTTGTATGAAGGGGGGCCATCTTGTCACCTCAGGCAAAATGTTGTCTTGGGCTAGCCTTATTAAATTATGTTGTAAATATAGTTAGAAATTTATTGAAAAAAGCATCCTTCCTGGTCATCCACACAGAATGTGTTTCTCGGTGTTATCCCTCTTATTTGAAAGACATGAGAGTATGGAAACAGCTTGGTTTTAAATAACTTGTTACTACTGCAAACGAATACAAGTACACCCCCTTCTGGATGTTTTATTTTAAATGGCAGAATATTAACAAAAAGATACGCATAGCTTGAACTGAGAAAGCAGCAGAACCATCTTTTCTCTTAAAACATATTGTTCTTTTTTTCTTTCTTTTTTTAAACTGACAAATTGTTTCGTAATGGTTTGTTTTCAGGTTTTGGCAACTCAGATGAGAAGAAATGGCGGGAACTGCGCCGGTTCACACTTTCCACACTGCGGGACTTTGGGATGGGGAAGAGAAGAATGTCCGATCGTGTGCAGGAGGAAGCTCTTTGCCTGGTGGAGGAAATAGCAGCCAGACAAGGTTGAGTAGAGTAATAAGACATTTCAAAGCCTCAGGATCAACTTTTAGTTTTAATTTAGGAATATGGTTTTAAGGGGGGGGGGGTTCAGATCCCAATCAACGTCTTCGGCTCTCCTTACAGGGCAACCATTTGATCCAAGAAGCATCATCACAAGTGCTGTTTCAAATGTGATCTGCTCCGTTGTCTTTGGGAGTCGGTTTGACTACAAGGATAAGGTCTTCCTAGAGCAAATACCCCGTGTGACAGACCGTATATCCTTCCTCCGAAGTTTCTTAGGAGTGGTATGTTGTTTCTTCTCTGTGCTGACTCTGGGGACTTCCCTCCATTTGCTTTCGCTGCTTCTGTTAATGCTTAAGAACTCGCAAAAGTGTTACCCTGCAGATGCCTGATCTTGTCTGATCTCGGAAGCTAAGCAGGGTCAGGCCTGGTTAGTACTTGGATGTGAGACTGCCTAGGAATACCGGGTGCTGTAGGCTTCTACCATAGTCTTTCGAGACTGAAGGTTGCCAACCATTTCCACAAGATTCTTTTGTGTCATGATGGGATGGCAATGGTGTTCTCATTCTCTTTGTTACATGTTTGCATAAGGCCTGCTTAATGACTTCCACCCCAGCCTCTTTGGCTGAGAGTAGCTTTCGTAAAGTTTGGATCCTCCAAGCCATCCAGTAAGCCTCCTGGTGAAATCATGCAATGCTATCTCAGTTGGCTCTGTTGTCTCCTGTATCCCAGCATCCTTGTACCTTCTTCAGGTGACCCAAGTTCACATATATCATTCTGGGTGACACCTGAGTTTTGTGAAAACTACCTCTCATTCTGGAGGAGGGTCCTCTCCTGGCCCCAGGCTGTCTCCAGTCAGCCATCAAAATCTCTGCCTCCTTACTGCTACCCACCATTCCTGTGTCTATGCGGAAGACCTCCCATAATGAGAATTAAAGATCAATTCTGCCACATTTTTAATCAACGAAATAGTCTTGTTTTTGTAACAGTGTGTGCCAGCCTGGTAGACACTTTATGCAGGGGTGTGCATTTGATTTGGAAAGAATTATGCTCCACATCAAATCGTTCTACTTCAGAGTCATTTCAGTTGAAATCAGTAGCAGCTGAATGAAAGCTCCTTATTGGTACAGTACTTCCTTTTCATCCTCTTCCAATCAGTAAACTACTTGGGAGAAAGGTTCACTTTCTGTTTTCTCATTCAGTCAATTTTTCCAGGAGATTCTAGTGTGTGTGTGTGTGTGTGTTTTTTTAAATCCATATCTTCCTTCCCCTAAGGTTGCTACCAGCCCCAGCAGCCTCTTACTCTAGTCAAGGGCATCTTACTTGTGAAAAGAGTGAAATAAATAAAGATTGAAGAGGTTCAAGGTGATGTGGGGAGGGGGGGAATAATGCAAACAGACAAAGATGATGATAGCGAATGCAAAAAGTGACAGAAAGATACAGAAGGAGAAGGAAAACTGGAAGGAAGAGAGACATTCTGAAAACAAAAAACCTGGGACAGATGCAAGAGAGGAAAAAGAAACAGTAGGACAAAATGAAAGAAAGCCATATCCAAAACATAGGGCATGGTAGAGCAATCCAACTTGAGGGGGGACATGATTGAGACATACAAAATTATGCACGGAAAGGATAGGGTGGATAGAGAGATGTTCTTTTCGCTCTCACACAACCCCTGAACCAGGGGATATCCACTAAAATTGAGCGTTGGGAGAGTTAGGAAAGACAAAAGAAAATATTTCTTTACTCAGCGTGTTGTTCATCTGTGGAACTCCTTACCACATGATGTGATGATGGCATCTGGCCTAGATGCCTTTAAAAGGGGATTGGACAAATTTCTGGTGGATAAATCCATTACAGGTTACAAGCCATGATGTGTATGTGCAACCTCCTTTTAGAAATGGGCTATGTCTGAATGCCAGATGCAAGGGAGGGCATCAGGATGCAGGTCTCTTGCTGTCTCGTGTGCTCCCTGGGGCATTTGGTGGGCCGCTGTGAGATACAGGAAACTGGACTAGATGGGCCTATGGCTTGATCCAGTGGGGCTGTTCTTATGTTCTTAACCTGGCGATGGCAGTGCAAAGCGGTTTGCCTTGAACATCCCCAATGATGATGTCCTTGAAGGGCGTCATGGGACTGAGGGAGGGAGACACTGCTGCAGCTGGAATTGATGAGGGTGGCTGTCTGGGACCAACCTTTGAAGGCTGACTGAAAGAGGGGCAAAGGGGGAGGCCAGGAAGGGAGAGGAGGACGAAGGAGTGGAAGAAAAAAGGAAGAGATCACAGAGAGAGAGAGATAGAAAGAGAGAAGAGGTGGGGGAGGGGAGAGGAAGGAGATGCAAAGGGAGGAGAAGGGGAGGAAGGAGACCCATTTCCTATGGATAGAGGTGTTTGAAAACTGTGGGGCTTCATGTTTTTATTACAGTGCAAAATAGAGTGTTTCGTGTTTTTATTTAATTATCAATAAAAACAAACACTTCTACTCATTGCTCATCCTTTTATGTTCTGGTTTAATCCTCTGGTCTAAACAACATGGTAAAATGTTTTCACGGTTGTTTGTCATCTCAGACACTATTACTTGTTATTATTCTTACTTTAAAATCTACAAAATATTCAGCACCATAAGGAAGAAACTGTTACACAAGTTTCACAGAAATCTTCATTGAGCAGTAAATATTTCCATTGTGCCTAATCAGACGTCGTTTTATATATTGAAGTTCCAACTATACAGCTGTCACCTACCTGCTTTCTTGATAATCCATGTACTCTCAGATACAGTTCTCTAAAACTATGATGCCATGTTACCTGGGCCAGCACTGTGCCATTTTGAAGTTTCCCAAGTGTCAATCAAGGTGAAATTTCCCATTGTGCATCACAGGTGCGGCTGGCAGTACAGAAGCAGTTTTTATTATATTATTCCATGCCTCCAATACTTCAATAATGATATATCGTTAACCTTCCATCTTATGTGCAACAGACTTGCACAAATTCAAGTATAGAGGTATAACCTAATTAACCATGGATTTTTCACCCATGGTTTTATTTTAACACAATGAGTAGGGCCCTTTAAATTAAAGGGAAAAAGTCATTTAACAATAGCCCTGTTAATAGAGGAGAGGACAGCCAGCAGACAATCCATCAGTCATTCTCTCTCCAGGCGCTTAGAACAGCTTACTCCAAGGCAAGTGACCCCTCCCTTCCCCCTGAGCATGTGAAAGAATGCAAAGTGGAAGTGATTATCACCTCCACTCCCGGTGAAGGGAGGGGTCACTGCCTCAGAGAGAAGCCTTTCTAAACTCCTGGAGAGAGACTGTCTGCCTGATATCTCTGTCCTGCATTACCAAGGTCAGCAAGGCTGTTTTTAAACCACTGAGCAAAGGGACATTGTTTTTAAATGGATTTGCTTTAACACGATTTTTGCCATCCACGTGAGTTCTAGGAACGGAACCCTTGTTTTGCCATTCAAAAGCTGTAAGTGGTCTATGCTGTGTCGAGATTGTTCTTTCAAGATATAACTTTTGGAGCGGATTTCTGAAGGCCTAGTGTGGATGATCTTTTTTTGCAGGGGTGGGAGAGTCTTGAACATGCTGCCTGTATATTCTCATCCAGGTTTACAATTCTGTAAGTCGTCAGAGAGAGTTTTGCAGACATTTAACAAGTGGGACTGTGCAGGGATTAGCTATCAAATCTGCATGACTGTGTCTCCAGTCAGGATACAGTATCTATTACAGCAGAGGTTCTCAAACCTTGAGGGAGCTTTACTCTGTCAGTAAGTTCTTGCGGGGGAGGGGCTAGGGCAGCAATGCGATTCCCAGGATCGCGTCGCTAAGGGGGGCGAGGGGGGTGCTTTGCACTCACCTTATGCAGGCAGGGCTGCAGCAGGCTGCAGGAGGTGCGGGGAGCCCTGCACAGCACTCCCCAAGGCTTGGAACGTTCACTAAAAGTGGGCGCAAAGTACTTCTGTTTCGCAGGAGGTGTTTTGTGCCCGCTTTTAGTGAACGTTCCAAGCCTCGGGGAAAACTATGCAGGGCTCCCCGCACCTCCTGCAGCCTGCTGCAGCCCTGCCTACATAACGTGAGTGCAAAGCACCCCCCCTCACCTGCCTTAGCGACGTGATCCTGGGGATTGCATCGCTGCCTCCCTTACCTTCCCCCGCCCCTTAAAGGAACGGAAGAAGCATTACAGGAACTGGTGGGTCGTGACCCACCAGTTTGAGAACCACTGTAATACAGTATCTAATGTATGTGTCATCTCTATTCCAGGTGTATTTTGCTCTCCCAAAAATAATGAACTATCTGCCTGGAAGGCACAAAAAGGTCATAGCAGAAGGTCAAAAAATGTATACATTTATCCGTGAGAGGGTGAAGTCCCACATGGAGAGTCTGGACCCTCAGAACCCCCGGGACTTTATTGACTGCTTCCTTATCAAGTTGGAGAAGGTAGGGGATTCATAACTTTCTTTCACTGCATCCTAAATTTCAGTGAAAGTTGCTGTCCTGTCCACCATTTCTTGTGCATGTACTGCCTGTGTTCCTCTTCTATGGGTAGAGGCTGCTAAAGAGCATTGTGTTGCTCTCCAGAATAACTGCGGATGAGAGATGATTGTTGTTAATACAAGTGATGGAATTAAACTATTTTGGGGAACATCTGGAACATTGATTGAAGCAGGTTGAGAAGTCTCTTTTTTTGCATCTATCTTTCAAGTGGTAATTTTATTCTCCCTTTCCCCCTTCATCTACTTTCAATAGGACCAGTCTCACAATGAAGTCATCTTCAGTCATGAAGATCTTGTTGTGACCGTCCTAGGGCTCTTTGTTGCTGGTACAGGGACCACAAGTCAAGCCTTGCTCTACAGCCTCCTGGCAATGGCCAAATTCCCGCATATTCAAGGTACAGTAAAGAGAACAGTGAAGGTAATGGGACTCCATTACTACCATTACATATGGAAACAATAACTGTTACCCTGCACATGCCCGATCTCGTCTGATCTTGGAAGCTAAGCAGGGTCAGGCCTGGTTAGTACTTGGATGGGAGACTGCCTGGGAATACTGGGTGCTGTAGGCTTATACCATAGTCTTTCGAGACTGAAGGTTGCCAACCAATAGAAAAGACCTACATTTGAGAAGTATCAAAGATTAATCTCTGCAGCTTAAACAATTGCAGGATGCATCTTTCTTGAACTTCCTACTTTATTCCCGAACTTGAGTTCACAACAGTCTTTGTATATTGGATATGCAAAATTAACAGAACTGATTATAAGATGGTAAGTTTCAGTGGATCTGCGACAATGCCTTGTGGTACAGGCCCACGATGAGGGCATTGACCCATGATATGTCATCACATCTTGAGTGTGATGCAGAACAGTGGCATAGCTAAGGCATCTGATGCCTGGGATAAAAGAAGATTTGGGAGCCCCCCTCCCCATAAGAATGCCTGCCACAAAAACCAGAAGTCCAGGAGCTCTTCTGAGCTCTTCTCAGAAATAGGAACTAATTCATCAACCAGGGAATCAACTCAAAGGCAGGTGAATCAATTTGCTAGGCAGGGAGCAGAATTCCTTAAGTGGGAGAGAACATTAAAAATTCAAATCATTCACCCACCTGGGAGATTGAAGACCTTAAATGAAATTTATTCCCCAGACCAGGGAATCAAACTCACTATCCACAGCAAAATACTTGCCAAAGATTCCTTAGGGAGCTTTGTGCCCAAGGAAGGATTTAAACCCGGGAAGCCAAACCTCCATTGTTCTAGTCCAGCAATCTCACCACTTCCTGTGATGGCTTTCCAACTCCTGAGGCAAAGGAACCAATTCATAAAGCAGGGAATCAATTCAAAAGTAGGAGGATTGCTTTGCTAAATTGGAAGAACAATCCATTATGCCAGTGGTTCTCCAACTCTCAGGGAGCGTTTCAGAGCCACTAAGTCTTTGCCTCAGAAGGCAGGGGGGCAGGGGGAAGGCAGAGACGTGATGCCCAGCATTGTGCCTCTGATCAGGGTGCAGGGGCACGCTGCCACTCACTGCACCTGGAGGAGCCACCCGGGAATCGGAGGAGCTCAGCGCCAGCCTCAGCAGGGCTCCCCATGCAGCGCAGACCCCTCCTGAAGGTGATTGCCAGCGCAGTCTGATTTTAGACTCCTGATTTAGACTGATTTAGACTCTGATTTAGACTGATTTTAGACCCCTCCTGATTTTAGAAATTGGTTAAGTCAGAATGCCAGATGTAGGGGAGGGCACCAGGATGAGGTCTCTTGTTATCTGGTGTGCTCCCTGGGGCATTTGGTGGGCCGCTGTGAGATACCGGAAGCTGGACTAGATGGGCCTATGGCCTGATCCAGTGGGGCTGTTCTTATGTTCTTATTGCTACCACTTCCTGTTTCTCAGTCACAAAACTGGAAGTGGTCACAGTTGCCTTCTGTAGGGCTCTGTGCTGTGTGGGAAGCCCTGCTGAGTTTGGCACCGGGTTTCCCTGATCCCTGGGAGGCTGCTGCAGGTGGCGGTGAGTGGCAGTGCACCCCTGTGCCCTGATCAGTGGCAAGATGCTGGGCATCATGTCTCTCCCTTCCCCCTCTCCCCGCCCCTTAAAGGAAAACAGCACAGGGCTCTCAGGCTGATGGCCTAGTTTGAAAAGCACTGCAATATGCAGTGAAATTAAGTCTGTGTTTCTTTTTTTTTTAAAAAAATAGTTTTTAGCTGAATGTCCTGCCTCTCTCTGATTATCTTCTGTGGAAATCTCTGCTGTTGCTGGCTATATACCTTCTCTTTGCTCGTGTATTCAGTAGGGGTTTGAGCAGCCCAGTGGGTTATATATATCTCCCCCTCTTCTATGATAAAAATGTGTTCCTTACAGCTAAAGTCCAGCAGGAGATTGCTGAGGTGGTAGGTACCCACCGCCCTCCAAGCATGGAAGACCGTATGAAGATGCCCTTCACCAATGCGGTTGTCCATGAGATTCAGAGATACGAGAAATCCAGTACTGAGACCTTCCCACGCGCAATGACTCGAGATACGGAATTCAGGGGCCACACAATCCCTAAGGTATGGTGACTCGGCATGTTATCGGGTGCTGTGGTGAGAGAAAGGAGGAATGTTATGCTATAAATGTCCCTGGCTTTCCACATCTATCTTGTGCTTACAAAGATTTATTCCATATTCATGAATATCCTTAAAATGTAACATAAAACTTCTGCTACAGTGTTGATAATTACAATTCCACATCTATGTAGGGGTTATGTTCCAAGATTGGAATGTAAAGCCAAAATTGTGAAAAGTCGAAACTCCGTAAGAACAAAAAGCATAATACGGGAGTTGTGTATCCCTGTCAATTGCAAATTAAAGGTATCAGTATTAGAGTTCTTGGGGATCACACTGAATAGCGTATAAGCAGAGATGCCATTCACCCCAGACTGATTTTGACATGCCCCGAGCTGGCCCTGATCCCTGCCCCAATCCTTCCCTGGAACAGCCCGGAATGCCCGCCACTGACTTACCTGCTCCAACGGGGGCTGAGTACTCAGGGCCTGATCCTGAACAGTGTGCACTGACTCACTGCCGGTGTGCATTGTCGCAAAAGTGCTGTAAGGCAGGTTTGCGAGTCCTTATTGCAGGCCCAGCACCGAAGCTAGCCCAGCGCAAGCTCGCACTGGACTAGCTCCAGTGCTGGACTCACATTCCATCGCCCAGTGGTTGCTCGGACTGCCTGGTGGCAGACAGGTGAATGTGGGTATGGAAGGAGGTGGGGAAGAGGCGTTCCGTTGCGGGGGGAGGCAGGCAAAGGGCTGGCGAAGGGCAGGGAGGAGGCATAGTGGTGGAAGGAGTGGGGTTAGCGGGGGAAGGATCAGTGGAGCTCGGCTCCACTGGATCCCGAGCCCCGTTTCAGACCGCACAGTCCAACACGGGACTCTTCGATTCTGCGCTGGCTCGAGAGCCACTGCAGAATCAAGTAGCCCCATTGTGGGGCTACTTCCCTTACTTGGGGGATGGGGACGAAAGTTTCCTTCTCCTGTAGAGGCAGCTGCCTGGGGCACATTGGATGCTGCAGCCATCATTTTGGCACCATGGCAACCCCACGCTCTGGGCAGCTCAGGATTGGGCTGTCAATTGGCTCATGTCTGTGGCAGCCAGCCATTTGTACTGGTGACCATGGCCCATGCACTGTTGCTGTGGCTGCCATGCCATCAGCACTGGTCTTGAACTGATGGAGGACAAGTTCCATCAATGCAATGCCTGGATAGGATTGGACCATTAGCTTTCAATCCTCTGCAGAGGGCCCAATTCTATCCAACTTTCCAGCACCGATGCAGCCACAGTGCAGCCCTGAGGTAAGGAAGCAAATCTTGCTTTCCCTTGAAGAGGTCTCTGTGACTACTGCAGGATACAGCACGGGCCCTATTGGCACAGCTTCATCAGTGCTGGGAAGTTGGATAGGGCAGGCCCTAAATGACTTAAGTCCCATTTAATTCAAGAAGGTGAATAAGTATGCATAGAATTGTACTGTTAGGGTACTTTGAATAGACCATTGCTAGTACATCACCCTCATGGAAATTCTTTTCACAGAGTCCCCAGATCTTTCTCAGACAACCTGTTTCTAAGATAGCAAGCGGAAGCAAGTAATGTCCTCTCCTTTCCTTGAAGGGCACCTCTGTCATTCCGCTGTTCACCTCTTTGCACTTTGACCCACTCCGGTGGGAGACACCAGAGGAGTTTAACCCAGGCCATTTCTTGGATGAGAAGGGCGAGTTCACAAAGAAAGATGCCTTCATGCCTTTTTCAGCAGGTAAGGACATATTCGTGCTGTCGCCCAGGAGTAGATGAGTGTGTGCTGGGATGATGGAATATATCTGGATCTGCATAAAGACAAGCAAGGACTGAAGTGTTATTTCATAGCAGTTCTCTGTCTGCATCTTATGTCAGACCTTTACCTGGAAGGCTACAAGTAACAGCTGAGGAGAGAGATGTTAAATTCCTTTAATCTGAGTCAATGTTTAGAAGAGTCAGCTTGGCCCAGTTGACAGGTAGAACTTGAGCAATGGGGTGAGGGCCAAGGGGGATGCTCACGCTAAAGTCACTTTTTATTTCCTTCATCCTGAGTCAGAGATTTTTCAGTGCACCCTTTGCACAGGAATGTCCTTTGCACCCTTTGCACAGGAATGTCTTCGGAATACCGTCAAATTCCAGGCATGTGTTCAGCAATGGGTGGGGGTGGAAAAAGTGTTTGCTAAAAGCAGAGTAAGGTTAGAAGGGAGCAAGGCCAAAAAGTTGGAGACATTCAGGCATGTGTGTCCTTAGTTGCAGCTTTTTTGCTTTGTGATTGGTGGGCATTGTTAAGGTCAAGAGAGGGGCTGCCAACAAACACACAGTGATCCAGGATAGTAAGGCTCAGTGGTTAGCATGCTCACTCTCTTCTGGTTCCCTTCTCTTCCCTGTTTTGACACACAGCTTGAAGCTGCTCTGTTCTCCCCAGGAACGGGGCTTGTGATCCGGCATAACTGCTGGATCCCAGCACCGCCTCCTGCTCCCCTCCCGCCCGCTCCTGGCGCTGCCCACCCTCCCTGCCCCCCCGCCGACCTTAGAGCCTTGTGTCAGCGCAACCAGGTTGACACAAGGTGCTCGGAGGAAGCCAGAGCGGAGGCTTCCATCAACCTCCGCAGGCTGGCGCTTCTCTGAGCGCCAGCCCGGCTTCCACCCAAGGAGGCGCAAACATGCCCAAGTCAAGGGCAGGACTGCACCCTGAGTCTTCTGCCACCAGCCCAGGAGATCAGCCTAGCCTGAGGGGTTCCCCCTCTAAAACAATAATGAACCTCAAGGGTCTCTATCAAATCATTCTCACAGTAGCGCCTGAAGAGTGAGGAGATGTGACCATCCACTGATTTTTCCCTTGCCAGGAACTAGATAGAGTAAAAAGTAAAAATTTTGTTACAAGTCTAATAAAAGAAAAAGGAGGTAACAAAACCAAATGAACAAGGAAAGGGGTAAGGAGCATGGAATCTGGAAAAAAGCATTAACCACATGCAATCCTACAAGTCTTGGACACTCTGATTGACTAACTCTGCCTGCTTTTTCTCCCCAGGGAAGCGATCCTGCCCAGGGGAAGCACTGGCTAAGATGGAGCTTTTCCTCTTCTTCAGCACTCTCCTGCAGAACTTCACCTTCCAGATGAATGGAGCAGCTGAAGAGAAGGAGCTATTGTCTTTGAATGTGGACTTCCTAAACAAGAATACATATCCCCCAATACAAGCCATTAAACGTCCACTGTGATTGAAAGCCAGAATATAAATGGACAGACCAGAGCCAATGGCTCCAAAATATTCAGAGAAGCTACAGCAGAAGTGCTGAGATAATCTTTCTGTCATGCATTCAGCACCCTCAACTTCACTTAGAAGATATATGAGATTGTCCAATATTCCTACCTTTCAATCATTTGTTCACTATCACTAATTAAAATGCACTATGTAAGGAAGTAGTGAAATTGACTTTATTTTTGGAAGCCCTTCCTGCATGTTGTCACAATCTGTTAGGGTGACTGGAGAAATGTGCTCTCTGATATGCACCATTCATTCATATAAATTCAATTAGAATGGACCATATTTAAAATAGCAACAAGAAGGATTGTGGAACCAGGATTCATGATACTGAAATGGGTTTATAAGATGGAAGTCCAGAATTTGATTTTGAAATTAAAGTGTGCGCCACACACTTGCTATGCTTTGTGAGGGGTCGCACTGATCTTCCTTCCCCCATGCCCCTGAGGTGCAATCCTAACCAACTTTCCAGCACCAAGGTAAGCAGCTCCGAGGAAAGGGAACAAATCTTACCTTAAAGAGACTTCCGTGACTGCCACTCAACTGCAGGATGCAGCATATGCCCCATTGGCACAGCTATGTCAGTGAGAAAAAGTTGGTCAGGTTTTGGGCCTGTGTCTCATAAGGTCAAATTTCTTTTTCTCAGCCCTGTTAGGGAATGAGAACAAAGGGCTTGCATGCTTTCTCTGCCTACTATGCTGCAAAGCTGAATTATAGGTGTATCTCATTAATTTGCTGAGCTCTCTCATGCAGCCTCACATAAGACGTTCTGTGATGTGTTCTGTGTGTTCTCTGATATTATGCATGATGAAAGTCCCACTGGAGTGACCCATTGTTTCCTCCACGTCTAGTTCCTGTGCATGTTGATACTGTGTGGTAGTCGGTGATGCAATGCATTTTTTTCTTTGTGGCACAGCCAGGAAACTCTTAACCTTAGGAAATCATAGAAACATAAAGCGTACATATAAACTCTTACATGTAACTATATTTTGGGACCATAACTGGGAAGCCAAGCCCTGGACATGCCTTTCCTATCCAAACCCTCTGAAACATTAATCCAGATAAGACAGAAGCAGCTTGATCCAGATTATGCAGTGGGATCTGTTGATCCAGAGTTATCGCAATTCTGACTCAGGAAGGCACCTCAAGTTGGGTGTGCTTTTGGATGAATGGTGCCATACCTGTTCAGGAACACATAGGAATGGACCTATGGCTGTCCCTCCCTAAAGTGCATTAAGGGATCTTGGACTGTTGGTCATGATGCACTTAGGGAGAAATGCGTAACTTATAGGAGAAAAGAAGAAAAGGATGAAGTGAGAGAGTCCAACAGGTACAAATCATGATGCACAATTAATTTAGGGGCTGTTCACAATAATAGGAGAAGGAATCAAAATATAGTATGGGATGCAAAAAAAAAAATAACACAAACAAGCAAGATAAATGAGCCACATAATAAATACATGGACAACTTCATTTGAGCTGTGTGTCGTCTGTGTGTTTCATCCCAGAGAAGTATGAAGATGAAGAGGGAATGAGCCTGGCTTCTCATAGCAGAAGGAGTGGGGAGATGGGAGAGTTCAGAACTCAGGCTGAACAGGAGATATACTAGCAGCCTTTGGTTATTGGATGATTTACCTATGATGCAAGCGAGGTTTCAGAAATAGAGACTCTAAGATGAATTAGAGAAGAACCAGAAGATCTGGGTGCCTGACACCAAGAAACAGACCAAGACGTGAGGTTGCATCAATGGCTTGCTGCATACGATGAGCTGGAAAGCAGAGACAAAGAGGGAGGAAGCTGGGTCTAAGTGGCCTCATTCTTCACTTACAGTTCATTTTGTCCTACTGTTTCTTTTTCCTCTCTTGCATCCGTCCCAGATTTTTTGTTTTCAGAATGTCTCTCTTCCTTCTAGTTTTCCTTCTCCTTCTATATCTTTCTGTCACTTTTTGCATTCGCTATCATTATCTTTATCTGTTTGCATTATTCCCCCCCCCCCCATCACCTTGAACATCTTCAATCTTTATTTATTTCACTCTTTTCACAAGTAAGATGCCCTTGACTAGAGTAAGAGGCTGCTGGGGCTGGTAGCAACCTTAGGGGAAGGAAGGTATGGATTAAAAACACACACACACACACACACTAGAATCTCCTGGAAAAATTGACTCTGAATGAGAAAACAGAAAGTGAACTTTCCTCCCAAGTATTTTACTGATTGGAAGAGGATGACAAGGAAGTACTGTACCAATAAGGAGCTTTCATTCAGCTGCTATTGAATTCAACTGCAAGGACTCTGAAGCAGATAGTAGCAGAACTATGAAGTAGTATGGAGCATGCTCAGCTTGCAGTCCTTAACCCTCACTGATCCTTGTCTGGTTGGTTGCTAGTTCCCAGCCTGGGATCGCTTCTCATCAAAGTGAAATCTCTCTTTTCAACCCCCTCCCTCTTCCACTCCCCCCTTTCCATCTCCAAACCTTCCCGCTTTCCTCCCCCTCCCCAAATAAAACGCTTCTCAGGGGTCTTAAACAACTTTAAACAACTTTGTTTACATGCAGTTGGCAAAGGGGGGGGAGAGAGAAACACACACGTTACTTAGCCAAGAGCAGAAAAAGGGAAGTTTTTAAAGTGATTTATTAATCTTGTATGACTGAAGAGGAGAGGCTGTAGTTTTAAAGTGATGGATCTTCCTATTTGAAGGGAACACTTATCAGCCATTGATGAAGTGATTGCCAGCCCAATCCTATCCACACTTTCCTGGGAGTAAGCCCCATTGACTCTAATGGGACTTACTTCTGAGTAGACATGCATAGGCTTGAGCTGTGCATCTCCTAGTATAGAAGACAAATCAGCTTCCTAACCAAACCCTCATCAGCTCTGATATATTTTCATGGTCTATTTTTATTTTCCCCACCAGCTGCTGGAAAAATTTAATTTAATTTAATTAATAAAGGGTTCAATCCTATCCAAGAATGGGAGAAATGACTAGTTGGATTGGGATCCACAGGGGTGTGTGTATGTAATGTTGGTCAGACTGGTTGTTCACAAAGTTCATTTGCTAAAACAATTCTAGTGGTATGCTTACAAAGTTAAAAAAAATGAGTCTTCCTGGACTAGACAAAATCTACCTACGCCAGCATCCTTTCTCCAACAGTGATCAGCAGCTGATCATTTATAAAGCATGTATATTGCTGTGTATTAATAATATATTTTTAAGAACTACATTTAATGATTATATGATTATATATATATATGATTACTATAATTAATATTAATATAGTTAATATTTCTGGCCACTTCCTGTTTAATGATGTCACTTCCAGCCATCAGGAACATGGTGGGGAGTCATGGCCAACAGCCACGGGGGTCAAGAGAGCCACTGGCCGGAAAAGTTTGAGTACCACTGAGGTAAGGGAATGTTTGTCCCTATCCTCAGAGCTGCATTGCCCTTACCTCAGTGCTAGAAAGTTGGTTAGGATTGTGCCCTTAGGGACTTTCCAGCACTGGCATAGCTGTGCCAGTGGGGCATGTGCTGCATCCTGAAGTTGGGGAGCAGTCACAGAGGTCTCCTCAAGGTGTGGTAAGATATTTTTACCCCTATGGAGCTACTTGGATCTGCACCAGCTATTTAGCTAAAATGGGCTGCTTGGCGCAAATCCAAGCAGCCCATTTTAGGCTGCCAGGGCTGGAAGTGGGGGTTAGGATACAGCATGTGTTGTAGCTGCGGATCACACCACTTCCTGGCCCAATGCTCTCTCCGTTCCGCCCTCCTCCACACAGAAACTCCTCCTCCTCCTCCCCTCCAGAACACCCTTCCACCACCCTCTCACACCCCCTGCACCACCTGGCACAAACGCACCTTTTCTGGTTGGCACAGCTGTGGGATTTGTCCTAGGTGAGGAAGTGTGGGTCTCTGCGCTGGCCCAGGCAACTTCCAAATCAGCACAAATGTGCTTGATGACCAATTTGCAAAACTCTGGAGATGGCGCAGGAGGTCTGCACCGGCTCAAGTTGATGTATGAATTGGACTGTTAATCTTCTACAAATATAACTAAACATTCAGGAATGCAGGGTTACTTAGCTGTTCGCAGCAGAGTCAGAGTCCATGGTTGAAAGCACCTTTGTCTTCAAGGTCTATAAGTTTCAAAGTCTATTTCAGTGGAAGGCAGAGAAAAACATTTCACGGGGCAAAGGCTTGTGGAAGGGGGCTGAGGCAGGAATACACTAATCCTTCCCCACTGTAGTTCCTCAGCAAACTGGTGTTCCAGATCACACAGCATTTATACATGGAGTATCTGTATGAGCATTGTGTGGTGTCACCACTGTGTGAGCAATCTGTATGAGCATTGTGTGGTGTCACCACTGATAGACCAAATGTGAATCAAATGATAGACATGAATGTGTCTAATCCTCTTTTCAAGCCATTAATGCTCATGCCAGTTACTACAACTTATGGCAGTGGATTCAGTAAGTTAGCAATACTGCAACCATTTCTTATGCTAATGATACAAGAGCCATTGTCATAACTGCGCTAATGGATCTTGCCTTTCATTCTGCCTTCAGCTCACTGAGAAATATGGCCCTGTCTTCACTGTCTGGAAGGGACCAAAGCCGACAATTGTGCTCTGTGGCTATGAAGCGGTGAAAGATGCTTTGCTGGGTCATGCTGAAGAATTTGGTGGGCGTTCCAACATCCCCCTCAAAATCCCAGGGGCCAGGGGTCAAGGTGCGCCAAACCAGATGTGATGCAGGAGAACTGTGCATAGTTTGAAAAATAAAGAAAAGTAGCACTGAGTGCAGTGATTCCAGTTAAGACTGTGCCGCAGGGCATGGGAGTGCTTATTTTTTCTCCTGTGCCATTTTCCAAATACAGTCACAACAAGCTGCAATTTGCCTGAGCTGGGGCCAGGCATTCTTTTTTCTTTTATTTGGTTCATGCCTCCACCATTGTTTTCCTAGAAATCTGTCCACATGGGGCAAAGAATGAATGTGGACAGAAACTTCAGAATCAGCTACCTATAATAATGAGTTATTTTGGCCCTCAGTTTTTCTCCTCTCTGATTGTCGATTAGAACTGAGGATCAATCTAATCAGGTCTATCAGTCACCATCCAGAAGTGATCTTGCTCTGGGAAGCCACAAGCAGGGCATGGAGGACTGCTGCTGCTGTATGCAGGGGGGGGCAGGTTTAGCACTTTGGCAACCGGTGATGTTCAATATGAGGCTGCATATTAGAGCGCAATCCTGAGTACGTACCGCTGGTACTCTGGCGGTGGTGAGTCTCACAAGCATACTGTAAAGCATGTTCGCAGCCCTCAACACCAGCCCAGCACCAGAGGTAGCTCAGTGCCAGTCAGTGCTGGGTTAGCGCCAATGGATCACCGGTACTCCACTGCTCTGTGGTCGTGCAGACCACCAAGAGACAGAGAGGATGGGGAGGAGGCATGCCAGGGAAAGGGAGTGGGGCGGGAGGGAGGTGGGACCAGAGGAGCTCTGCTCCTCCACATCCAGCGTCTCTGTTTTGGACCTGGGGCCCAACACGGAATTCTTGATTCAACGGTGGCAAAAGGGCTGCCACAGAATCAAGTAGCCCCATTGTGGGGCTACTTGACTTACTTGGCAAACAAAAGTCCCCTTCCCCCAAGGAGCAGCCACAGCTGCCCTGTTGCACACAGGATGCCGCGGAAGCCATTTTGGTGCCACAGCAGTCCCGGTGCAAAGGGCAGCCCAGGATTGGGCTGTTGGTCTAATTAGAAAATAAGAAATGCCTCCTGTTGCCAGATCAGGCCAAAAGCCCACCTTGTTACAGTATGTGCCCCATACAGTAAGGCAATTTGGTGGCTGGATAAGGCAGGCCTACAAGACTGCTGTTGTGTGTAAGCAAATGTAAGCATACCTGTCAGACAATGGGGCAAGGACCAATCAGGGCAAAGTGCTGAGTCATTGCACAGAACAAGGAGAGATGGGAAAAGCTGATGCAATCCCCACCCAGGATGATGCAATGACATTCCTCAGTGATGAGGTCATGGTGTTTCCCATTGGCTGACAGGAGTATAAATGTCCAACCAGCACACTCCACTGTGTGGGTTGTAGGAGTGAGTTGCTGCACGAATCTCTGCTGGACTGACACCTGATTTGCTGACTACTTGGACTGCTGGACTGCCTCTGGCTGCTGATTTCTGGAACTGCCTTCTGCTCGTAAATACTGCCTGTAAATAGACTCTGGTGCTGGGACTTCCCTGGGTCTTGCCTCCTTTTTTTTTGGCATTCTTCCCTGTGCTCTGAGCACCACACACTGCAGCTGCAGGCTTGCGCTTCTGCTATCTCTGTGTTTTGCCCATTATCTCTAACATTAACATTATCTCTATCTCTGACCTAGCCTGGCAACCTGTTTCCCACAGTTGACCACCAGTTGCCTCTGGGTCTTATGTTTGACTCCTCTGGTATAGACGCTGTACAGCATACAGCTGCTTCATGGGGTAGGTAATTCCATTAGATTTCATTATTCACCCATCTATTGGCTGAATGCGGAATAAAATCTATACCCGTGCAATCTGGGGCAACAATGGAGGAGCCAGAAACCCGGAAGTGGCCTTTAAAGCAATTTTTAACCCAGAGAAGCTTGCAACTGGTGCAGCTTAACAGCACAAAGGTAGGAAATGGGATTTTGGTGCTTTTTTCCTTGCTATAAGGCATTTAAAGGTGGACCCTGGTATCAGTGGTGAGTCAGATAAGTGGATTCCTAATCAGTGGATACTGAGATCCCATCTGTACCAATAAATATTACCTCAAAATGGGTTATTGGCATCTCCTCATTTTAGTGCATGTACAGCTCAATCCTAACTAACTTTCCCATGCCAATACGACCATGGTGAGTGTGCTCTGTAACCCTGGGGCTCCATTGCAGCTGCATTGGCACTGGAAAGCTGGTTAGCTTGTTAATCTTCTGCAAATGTCCTGTACCATAACATTCAGGAATTCAAGGTCATTAACCTGTTTGTCACAGGGTCAAAATCCTTTCAAATGCCTCTGTCAACAGAGGACAAAGAACACATTAAACAGAAAGAAGACAGGAGGGAGTGAACAAAATGTGAAGTTGGTCTTGTGGAGTCTCTGGCAAGCAGCCTGTGTTTGGTCTAGTCTCTCTTCAGCAGTTTCTTGGATTTCCAGCCAAAGGAGTGACGGGAAAGATGGACGTGGCTGGGACAGGAGCCCTGTTCCTTCTCTGTGTTCTCTTCATTTTCTTCTTCTCCACTTTCAAAATGTACAGGAAGCAAAAAGAGCTGCCTCCAGGACCCGCTCCCTGGCCGTTTCTGGGCAACCTCTTCCAGAAAGATGTCCTGCCTTTGTACAACTCCTATCTAAAGGTGAGGCCATCCCTTTCACTGCTTCTAGTCTTTGTAGGGAGGAAACAAAAGTTGCATGGGATGAAAGGATGGATGATAGGAAGGACACAAGGCTAATTTCTCCCTTCTTTGCTCTACACCAGCAGTTAGCAACCTTCTTCTGCATAGGGGCCGGACATTGGGTCCATCAGTAGTAAGATATGCATGCTTGAACCTTCTGATTAGGCCATCTAGCTAGGAAAAAAGAGCTGGGCATGGCGTGGAGAGATGCATGCCCAGATAGAGAATGCCTCTCAAGAGAAGCTTCTGCCCTTGATTTGCTTATACTGTAAGCCTTACAGAGACAGAAGTACAAGGGCATGGTCTTTGTAAGTAAAGGGGTATGGTGGACAAGGGTGTGCCCCCTTGTTTGTTTGATTGCCTGGCTGCCCTCTATGAGAGGACTGTACGTGTGCATTCACCAGAGCTGCAGTGGCAGTGGGCAGGGGTTCAGAGAGTGTGGGCACACCTGCTGACCCGGGATTGGATCTTAATTTACATCAACTCCTGGGAGTTGGGTGAGACTCCAGGAGCAAGAAGATGGGTATTCTGCCGTCACTGACAGGTAAAAAAGAGACTGAGAGTTTGCAGCTGACTTTCCCTAAGAAGAACATGAACGCTGTGGCAAGGGGAAGACCAGCTGGAAGAGGAAAGGGTGCAGGGGGCTTGCTCTCCTCCTTCTTGCTTGAAAGAACTGCCATTCGTGCCATTTTTCTATGACCCTCAGATAAGTCGGGGGTTAAACTTAGGGGGGTGTCTGACTATAGTTTTGTCTGATTTTACCCGAGGCCTGATCCTGAAAAATAATTTACCACTAATTGTTACCTAAGAACTGTAGGCTCTAATTTATTTAAAACATAGTAAAAGATCATAAGTAAAAGATCATTTTTATTCTTTTTTAAAATCTGGTCTTCACCAACTTTTTGTAAACACTATCAGAGTAAGTGCTCTGTAAACTACATACCTGTAAAACAGTGGTTCCCAACCTGGTATTCACATACTCCCAGGGACACTCAACAGGATCTTTAGGGGTAATTGAAAAAGAATGAAATAATGGCAGAAAGAGGCAGGCCATGCTCCAGAATGGCTTGCAAGGCAGGAATGCCTTGCGAGGACCAGCAAGGCAGGAAAGAAGGTAGCTAGTTTAAGGCAAGGCCAACAGAGAGGACAAAGAAATGTTATGATGTTTTGTTCAAATGTATGTATGAACCAAGTGCACATGATGCCAAGAAATAGTCATGCTAATGATGTTATGTTAGAGGGAAAAATGCATTTAGCATGACCAGAGTCAGTTATTCTGTAAAGGCAGATTGTTTGAACAGAACTGTTTGTGCTAAGGACAGTTCAAAAGCATTTCACAAACAAGACTTAAGCATATATGGTATGCAAGCACAGTTGCCAAGTAGATATAAGAAGAGTTTGAATCCATTTTGCCCAGAAGCCTTAGAGCAGGGGTGCTCACACTTTTTTGGCTCAAGAGCTACTTTGAAACCCAGCAAGGCCCGGAGATCTACCAGAGGTTTTTTTTACAATGTTCGCACCATCATAACATATAACATTATGTGTACAATGTATGTTGGTGTACCTTGAGCCCCACTGAGTATAACAGGACTTACTCCTGAGTAGACATGCCTAGGATTAGGCTGTGAGGCTGCGATCCTAGCCACACTTACCTGGGAGTAAGTCCCATTGAGTACAATGGGCCTTACTCCCAGCGTTTCCTTCCAGTGGCACCTGAAGGGGGGGGGGTCGGCACTCCGTGATCTACTCATTTTGCCTCGCGATCTACCGGTAGATCGCGATCCACCTATTGAGCACCCCTGCATTAGAGGGAAATGCAATGGGTAAATAAGTTTGGAAATAGAGAATACAGGAAAATCAGAATGAACTGTAATTGAACTTTCTAAAAGTACAAGGCAGAGAAAAAAACCTTCCCAATTAAGAGAATTGTAAAATTCAGTGCCTAGCTGTTATCAGACGAGCTGTCAGGATGATATACTAAGCTAGGGACTCTGCAATTAGCAGCCTAACTGTCAAACTGAGATATATAGGACTCTGCCTGACTTCAAAGAGTAGAATGTAAACCCCCCCCCCCAAACCTATGGGCTGCCTTTAGACAGAGGAAAAGCAGTTTCAAAGCTGCTTTCAGAACAGAGGGGAAAATGAGATTTTAGAAGAATTTTAAGGAAAGTTTAATGTGAGAATTAGATATTAATGAGAGATTAACAAATATGTGGATTTAAAGAGAGGCTTAGCAGTGCTTAAACAGGACATTCTATAGACTCTGAGGCAAGCAGCAAAGTAGCTGGACCATCAGTTAAGATCAAATTACAGATTCTGCTACTGAACCAATAAAACTTAATGCCTCAGGTCATAAAGTCATTATCTGGGAGCTGACAGCCCTCACAGGCAAGAGAGAAGCAACTCGGATTTCTAAATTGTATTCATTTAGGGCTTCTTTACTAAGAATAAAATAAAGTTTCTTTTAACCAAACAACACAGGAGCTGCATGGCTTCAGGAATTGAAGAGCAAAAAGCTTCTAAACCATAGGAATGCCCATGTTCCCTAATGTCTTAGGTTAACAAAAGCCAGCAGCTCTGTAACTTCACTTAACAGATCTAGATATTTCAATTAGAACTTCTAATTGAGAAATAAGAATAGCACCTAAAGCAAAATGCAATATGTTTGCATGCATTCTTTAATCAATAATAAGAAAAGACTTGGGTCTGCCTTAAAGTGAAGCTTGAAAATAAAGGCAACACAGCTAATTTGGAATGTGGTGTTCTTATCTAAGTAAAAGTTTTCCAGACTTTATGAAACCAAGAATAAGGGAGTAAGTTCAAATATTTGTCTTTCTCCTGACCCAAGAGCAGACCCAAGAATACAGAATAATGAGAATAGTTAAATCAAAGTTGACAGAACAGATATGAAACTAGTGGAACTACATATCAAATTGACAAAGTCCGATAAGAGACAATTATCTCAGGAATGTGAATCTCTTGAAAATGCAACTTATATCAGAGCAGAGCTGAGATTTTATAGAAATCAGAAATCACTTAATAACTCTGTGTAGAAATAAGATATGAAATATTTGAAACCAGAATAAGAAAGAGGATAAAATAATTATTAAAATAAGTATAAACACTAATTAAAATAAGCCATAATTACAAAATTAGAGTAATTAGGAAAATTAAGATAGATGCACACTGCCCCCTGGCGAGTCCTGAGAACAGTGCATTCTGGAAATGTGATAGCACTAGGAAGGAGGAGTTCTCTAAATATGGCATGCTCCATATATGGCAATAGCCAATGAAAAATCCCCATTTCTGACATCATGGGCTCTAACAAATAGGAGTGCGATTTTCTCAGACAAAGAACCTTAGGGGTATTTAAGCTGGAACATGCATTGGAAAGTTGCTTTTTCTCTGGAACACTGAGAGACCACAGCTCTCTGTGTTTCCCATTTTGAACCACCAAGAGAAGCCCATTGCTGGCAATGAATAAAGCTTGAAGATAACCACAATTCTAAGTCTGCTGAGATTGTTCTTGAACCCTGATTCGCCGTGCAGCAAGTTGGCTGTGAAAGCCCCACCGATAGCTAGTTTTGGGTCATCAATTCATCTATGAACCAGTGATTGAAAACCATCACAGTAAAAAAGCTGAAACATAATATGAAAAGTGATCAATCACCCAGAATTTCTCAGCACACTTCTGGTGCAAAACAGTGCAAAGGCAGTCTTCTGTTCTTCAAACAGATGAAAAGAGAAAATATGTGATGAATACATGAAGTCTGGGTTTTCATATGGAGGAGATGAAGGCTTGTATTATTAATTACAAACATTTTGCTAATATGAAGGGTACAATTTATGGAAACGGACTGCCAAGGGATATGCCAGTGAAAAAGGTTGGGAACCACTGCAGATCAATGAATCAAACATGAGGAGAACCATGAATCAAAGACACTTTTTAAGGTGTCTGGTGTGTTAAGCCAGAAGCTCTACATATAACATACAACCCATAACACATAACTGAGAGTGTGCAATTCAATTCACAGCAGAGAGATGAGATATTTGCAACCCTTTTCACTCAGAAGTAGACCCACTGCTTTCCATGGGTGTTATTCTGAAGTAAGGGTGCACTGAATTGTAGCCTGGGAAGGAGGGTCCCATCCTGGTGTTTCCAAAAACAGACCTGCTTTGCAAGCATTTGCCAAGCAGAACCAGGCTGCCTCAGAAGGAAGAGGACTAAAAGGTTAACTTTGGCTGGAATGTCCCTGGAGCAACCAAGGAGGTGCCTGCCTGCCTTGAGCAACAGCAACAGCTCAGCTGAGAAAGGAAACTGTTCAGAGTTGAATGGCTCTGCCCTCTGATTGACCCTGAGATAAGGCAAGTGAAAATTGGAGCTTGATTTCACTTACTGCTGGTCTGAGATAGGGGCTGTTTACACAGCCACCAAGGACCTTGGTGGGGGCTGCAAGTCTCCAGGAGCCTGCAAGAGGCCAGCTCTGCCACTCAAGTACTAAACACACCCCTTGGTAGTGAGGGAGCTGTGATCTCTGCAGCAATGTTGCTGCCCCCCTACCCGCCCACGCAAACACGTTCCCTTGTAGGTGTTTGGGAACCACTGGTCTAACTAATCTCCTTATGTTTTCTTCTGCATTTGCCTGACATTAACAATTCATTTTTTCACACTGAAATATTTGGAAATATGAGTAGATAATGATGGACATCTAAATACCATTCACATGGAGCTGTCCTTGTGAATAATCCTACAATGAATTTCAAAGGGAGTTCCATAAATAATTATGATCATTGTCCTAATGAACCTTGCCTGTCTTTCATTTTGCCTTCAGCTTGTTAAGAAATATGGCCCTGTCTTCACGGTCTGGGTGGGACCAAAGCCAACAGTCGTGCTCTGTGGATATGAAGTGGTGAAAGATGCTTTGCTGGGTCATGCCGAAGAGTTTGGTGGGCGTCCTGACATCCCCCTCAAAATCCCAGGGACCAGTGGTCAAGGTGGGCTCAAACAGATGTGATGCAGAAGATATTTCTTGTTGTGTCTTACATTTTCTGTCAGGAAAGTTGATGCGCCATTTCATGTGCAGTGGGGACTTGGGCTGGGGCTGTCATTCAGTCATTCTTTTTACAAATCTGTTTCTTTTATTTGGTTCACGCCTTCATAATGTTTTCCTAGAAATCTGTCAATGTGAGGAAGGGATTGAATATGGAGATGGGCTTCATTATTCTCTACCTATAATATTGATGTCTTTTGGCCTATAGACTTTATCTGCAGCGAAGTGTCAAATAAGGAAATGATGTTGGAAGGTTGAAGGGGTGGTGCCAAAGGGGAAATTACAGTGGGGTGTCCCTGCAGCCTATCATTTGTATGAAGGGGGGCCATCTTGTCACCTCAGGCAAAATGTTATCTTGGGCTAGCCTTATTAAATTATGTTGTAAATATAGTTAGAAATTTATTGAAAAAAACACCCTTCCTGGTCATCCACACAGAATGTGTTTCTCGGTGTTATCCCTCTTATTTGAAAGACATGAGAGTATGGAAGCAGCTTGGTTTTAAATAAATTGTTACTACTGCAAACGAATACAAGTACACCCCCTTCTGGATAGGCATAACTTGAACTGAGAAAGCAGCAGAACCATCTTTTCTCTTGAAACATATTGTCCTTTCTTTTTTTAAACTGACAAATTGTTTCGTAATGGTTTGGTTTCAGGTTTCACCAACTCAGATGAGAAGAAATGGCGGGAACTGCGCCGGTTCACACTTTCCACACTGCGGGACTTTGGGATGGGGAAGAGAAGAATGTCCGATCGTGTGCAGGAGGAAGCTCTTTGCCTGGTGGAGGAAATAGCAGCCAGACAAGGTCGAGTAGAGTAATAAGACATTTCAGAGCCTCAGGATTAACTTTTAGTTTTAATTCAGGAATATGGTTTTAAGGGGGGGGGGGTTCAGATCCCAGTCACTGTCTTCGGCTCTCCTTACAGGGCAACCATTTGATCCAAGAAGCATCATCACAAGTGCTGTTTCAAATGTGATCTGCTCCGTTGTCTTTGGGAGTCGGTTTGACTACAAGGATAAGGTCTTCCTAGAGCAAATACCCCGTGCGACAGACCGTATAGCCTTCCTCCGAAGTTTCTTAGGAGTGGTATGTTGTTTCTTCTCTGTGCTGACTCTGGGGACTTCCCTCCATTTGCTTTCGCTGCTTCTGTTAATGCTTAAGAACTCGCAAAAGTGTTACCCTGCAGATGCCTGATCTTGTCTGATCTTGGAAGCTAAGCAGGGTCAGGCCTGGTTAGTACTTGGATGTGAGACCGCCTGGGAATACCGGGTGCTGTAGGCTTCTACCATAGTCTTTCGAGACTGAAGGTTGCCAACCATTTCCACAAGATTCTTTTGTGTCATGATGGGATGGCAATGGTGTTCTCATTCTCTGTGTTACGTGTTTGCATAAGGCCTGCTTAATGACCTCCACCCCAGCCTCTTTGGCTGAGAGTAGCTTTCCTAAAGTTTGGATCCTCCAAGCCATCCAGTAAGCCTCCTGGTGAAATCATGTGATGCTATCACAGTTGGCTCTGTTGTCTCCTGTATCCCAGCATCCTTGTACCTTCTTCAGGTGACCCAAGTTCACATATATCATTCTGGGTGACACCTGAGTTTTGTGAAAACTACTTCTCGTTCTGGAGGAGGGTCCTCTCCTGGCCCCAGGCTGTCTCCAGTCAGCCATCAAAATCTCTGCCTCCTTACTGCTACCCACCATTCCTGTGTCTATGCGGAAGACCTCCCATAATGAGAATTAAAGATCAATTCTGCCACATTTCTTATCAACGAAATAGTCTTGTTTTTGTAACAGTGTGTGCCAGCCTGGTAGACACTTTATGCAGGGGTGTGCATTTGATTTGGAAAGAATTATGCTCCACATCAAATCGTTCTACTTCAGAGTCATTTCAGTTGAAATCAGTAGCAGCTGAATGAAAGCTCCTTATTGGTACAGTACTTCCTTTTCATCCTCTTCCAATCAGTAAAATACTTGGGAGGAAAGTTCACTTTCTGTTTTCTCATTCAGTCAATTTTTCCAGGAGATTCTAGTGTGTGTGTGTGTGTGTGTGTTTTTAATCCATACCTTCCTTCCCCTAAGGTTGCTACCAGCCCCAGCAGCCTCTTACTCTAGTCAAGGGCATCTTACTTGTGAAAAGAGTGAAATAAATAAAGACTGAAGAGGTTCAAGGTGATGTGGGGAGGGGGGGAATAATGCAAACAGACAAAGATGATGATAGGGAATGCAAAAAGTGACAGAAAGATACAGAAGGAGAAGGAAAACTGGAAGGAAGAGAGACATTCTGAAAACAAAAAACCTGGGACAGATGCAAGAGAGGAAAAAGAAACAGTAGGACGAAATGAAAGAAAGCCATATCCAAAACATAGGGCATGGTAGAGCAATCCAACTTGAGGGGGGACATGATTGAGACATACAAAATTATGCACGGAAAGGATAGGGTGGATAGAGAGATGTTCTTTTCGCTCTCACACAACCCCTGAACCAGGGGATATCCACTAAAATTGAGCGTTGGGAGAGTTAGGAAAGACAAAAGAAAATATTTCTTTACTCAGCGTGTTGTTCATCTGTGGAACTCCTTACCACATGATGTGATGATGGCATCTGGCCTAGATGCCTTTAAAATTTTTGGAGGAAAAATCCATTACTGGTTACAAGCCATGATGTGTATGTGCAACCTCCTGATTTTAGAAATGGGCTATGTCTGAATGCCAGATGCAAGGGAGGGCACCAGGATGCAGATCTCTTGTTGTCTTGTGTGTTCCCTGGGGCATTTGGTGGGCCACTGTGAAATACAGGAAGCTGGACTAGATGGGCCTATGGCCTGATCCAGTGGGGCTGTTCTTATGTTCTTAACCTGGCGATGGCAGTGCAAAGCAGTTTGTCTTGAACATCCCCAAAGAAGATGTCCTTGAAGGGCGTCATGGGACTGAGGGAGGGAAACACTGCTGCAGCTGGAATTGATGAGGGTGGCTGTCTGGGACCAACCTTTGAAGGCTGACTGAAAGAGGAGCAAAGGGGGAGGCCAGGAAGGGAGAGGAGGACGAAGGAGTGGAAGAGAAGAAAAGAGGAGAGGAAGAGATCAGAGAGAGAGAGAGAGAGAGAGAGAGAGAGAGAGAGAGAGAGAGAGAGAGAGAGGTGGGGGAGGGGAGAGAAAGGAGATGCAAAGGGAGGAAAGAGACTCATTTCCTATGGATAGAGGTGTTTGAAAACTGGGTTTTTATGTTTTCATTACAGTGCAAAATAGAGTGTTTCATGTTTTTATTTAATTATCAATAAAAACAAACACTTCTACTCATTGCTCATCCTTTTATGTTCTGGTTTAATCCTCTGGTCCAAACAACATGGTAAAATGTTTTCACGGTTGTTTGTCATCTCAGACACTATTACTTGTTATTATTCTTACTTTAAAATCTACAAAATATTCAGCACCATAAGGAAGAAACTGTTACACAAGTTTCACAGAAATCTTCATTGAGCAGTAAATATTTTCATTGTGCCTAATCAGACGTCGTTTTATATATTGAAGTTCCAACTATACAGCTGTCACCTACCTGCTTTCTTGATAATCCATGTACTCTCAAATACAATTCTCTAAAACTATGATGCCATGTTACCTGGGCCAGCACTGTGCCATTTTGAAAAGTTTCCCAAGTGTCAATCAAGGTGAAATTTCCCATTGTGCATCACAGGTGCGGCTGGCAGTACAGAAGCAGTTTTTATTATTTTATTCCATGCCTCCAAACCGTAATAATGATATATCGCATAAGCGGGCGCAAAGTACTTCTGTTTCACAGGAGGTGTTTTGTGCCCGCTTTTAGCGAACGTTCCAAGCCTCGGGGAACACTGTGCAGGGCTCCTCGCACCTCCTGCAGCCTGCTGCAGCCCTGCCTACATAACGGGAGAGCAAAGCACCCCCCCTCACCTGCCTTAGCGACGTGATCCTGGGGATTGCATCGCTGCCTCCCTCCCCTTCCCCCGCCCCTTAAAGGAACGGGAGAAGCATTACTGGAACTGGTGGGTCATGACCCACCAGTTTGAGAACCACTGTAATACAGTATCTAATGTATGTGTCATCTCTATTCCAGGTGTATTTTGCTTTCCCAAAAATAATGAACTATCTGCCTGGAAGGCACAAAAAGGTCATAGCAGAAGGTCAAAAAATGTATACTTTTATCCATGAGAGGGTGAAGTCCCACATGGAGAGTCTGGATCCTCAGAACCCCCGGGACTTTATTGACTGCTTCCTTATCAAGTTGGAGAAGGTAGGGGATTCATAACTTTCTTTCACTGCATCCTAAATTTCAGTGAAAGTTGCTGTCCTGTCCACCATTTCTTGTGCATGCACTGCCTGTGTTCCTCTTCTATGGGTAGAGGCTGCTAAAGAGCATTGTGTTGCTCTCCAGGATAACTACAGATGAGAGACGATTATTAATACAAGTGAAGGAATTAAACTATTTTGGGGAACATGTGAGAATTACATCTGGGACATTGACTGAAGCAGATTGAGAAGTCTCTTTTTTTGCATCTATCTTTCAAGTGGTAATTTTATTCTCCCTTTCCCCCTTCATCTACTTTCAATAGGACCAGTCTCACAATGAAGTCATCTTCAGTCATGAAGATCTTGTTGTGACCGTCCTAGTGCTCTTTGTTGGTGGTACAGGGACCACAAGTCAAGCTTTGCTCTACAGCCTCCTGGCAATGGCCAAATTCCCACACATTCAAGGTACTGTAAAGAGAACAGTGAAGGTAATGGGACTCTACTACTACCATTACATATGGAACGAACAGAAAAGACCTACATTTGAGAAGTATCAAAGATTAATCTCTGCAGCTTAAACAATTGCAGAATGCATCTTTCTTGAACGTCCCACTTTATTCCTCAGCTTGAGTTCACAACAGTCTTTGTATATTGGATATGCAAAATTAAAAGAACTGATTATAAGATGTTGAGTTTCAGCGGATCTGTGACAATGCCTTGTGGTACAGGCCCACTATGAGGGCATTGACCCATGATAGGTCATCACATCTCGAGTGTGATGCAGAGCAGTGGCATAGCTAAGGCATCTGATGCCTGGGGTAAAAGAAGATTTGGGAGAGGCCCCCCCCCCAATAAGAATGCCTGCCACAAAAACCAGAAGTCCCTGTTTAAAGGCTCCGGGAGCTCTTCTGAGCTCTTCTCAGACTTAGGGGCTAATTCATCAACCAGGGAATCAACTCAAAGGCAGGTGAATCAATTTGCTAGGCAGGGAGCAGAATTCCTTAAGTGGGAGAGAACATTAAAAATTCAAATCATTCACCCACCTGGGAGATTGAAGACCTTAAATGAAATTCATTCCCCAGACCAGGGAATCAAATTCACTATCCACAGCAAAATACTTGCCAAAGATTCCTTAGGGAGCTTTGTGCCCAAGGAAGGATTTAAACCTGGGAAGCCAAACCTCCATTGTTCTAGTCCAGCAGTCTCACCACTTCCTGTGATGGCTTTCCAACTCCTGAGGCAAAGGAACCAATTCATAAAGCAGGGAATCCATCCTAAAGTAGGGGGATTGCTTTGCTAAATTGGAAGAACAATCCATTATGCCAGTGGTTCTCCAACTCTCAGGGAGCGTTTCAGAGCCACTAAGTCTTTGCCTCAGAAGGCAGGGGGCAGGGGGAAGGCAGAGACGCGATGCCCAGCATTGTGCCTCTGATCAGGGTGCAGGGGCACGCTGCCACTCACTGCCACCTGGAGGAGCCACCCGGGAATCGGAGGAGCTCGGCGCCAGCCTCAGCAGGGCTCCCCATGCAGTGCAGACCCCTCCCGAAGGTGATTGCTACCACTTCCTGTTTCTCAGTCACAAAACTGGAAGTGGTCACAGTTGCCTTTTGTAGGGCTCTGTGCTGCGTGGGAAGCCCTGCTGAGTTTGGCACCGGGTTTCCCTGATCCCTGGGGGGCTGCTGCAGGTGGCGGTGAGTGGCAGTGCACCCCTGTGCCCTGATCAGAGGCACAATGCTGGGCATCATGTCTCTCCCTTCCCCCTCTCCCCGCCCCTTAAAGGAAAACAGCACAGGGCTCTCAGGCTGATGGCCTAGTTTGAAAAGCACTGCAATATGCAGTGAAATTAAGTCTGTGTTTCATTTTTTTTTTTTAAATAGTTTTTAGCTGAATGTCCTGCCTCTCTCTGATTATCTTCTGTGGAAATCTCTGCTGTTGCTGGCTATATACCTTCTCTTTGCTCATGTATTCAGTAGGGGTTTGAGCAGCCCAGTGGGTTATATATATCTCCTCCTCTTATATGATAAAAATGTGTTCCTTACAGCTAAAGTCCAGCAGGAGATTGCTGAGGTGGTAGGTACCCACCGCCCTCCAAGCATGGAAGACCGTATGAAGATGCCCTTCACCAATGCGGTTGTCCATGAGATTCAGAGATACGAGAAATCCAGTGCTGAGACCTTCCCACGCGCAATGACTCGAGATACAGAATTCAGGGGCCACACAATCCCTAAGGTATGGTGACTTGGCATGTTATCGGGTGCTGTGGTGAGAGAAAGGAGGAATGTTATGCTATAAATGTCCCTGGCTTTCCACATCTATCTTGTGCTTACAAAGTCAGGATGTAAAAAGTTACATCCTGTAGATTTATTCCATATTCATATTCATGAATATCCTTAAAATATCACATAAAACTTCTGCTACAGTGTTGATAATTACAATTCTACATCTATGTAGGGGTTATGTTCCAAGATCAGCATGTAAAGCCAAAATTGTGAAAAGTCAAAACTCCGTAAGAACAAAAAGCATAATACTGGAGACACGTGTATCCCCGTCAATTGCAAATTAAAGGTATCAGTATTAGAGTTCTTGGGAATCACACTGAATAGCATATAAGCAGAGATGCCATTCACCCCAGACTGATTTTGACATGCCCCAAGCTGGCCCTGATCCCTGCCCCAATCCTTCCCTGGAAGAGCCCGGAATGCCCCCCACTGACTTACCTGCTCCAACGGGGGCTGAGTACTCAGGGCCTGATCCTGAACAGTGTGCACTGACTCACTGCCGGTGTGCATTGTCGCAAAAGTGCTGTAAGGCAGGTTTGCGAGTCCTTATTGCAGGCCCAGCACCGAAGCTAGCCCAGTGCAAGCCCGCACTGGACCAGCTCCAGTGCTGGACTCACATTCCAACGCCCAGTGGTTGCTCGGACTGCCTGGTGGCAGACAGGTGAGTGTGGGTATGGAAGGAGGTGGGGAAGAGGCATTCCGTGGCGGGGGGAGGCAGGCAAAGGGCTGGCGAAGGGCAGGGAGGAGGCATAGTGGTGGAAGGAGTGGGGTTAGCGGGGGAAGGATCAGTGGAGCTCGGCTCCACCAGATCCAGAGCCCCGTTTCGGACCGCACAGTCCAACACGGGACTCTTTGATTCTGCGCTGGCTCGAGAGTCACTGCAGAATCAAGTAGCCCCATTGTGGGGCTACTTCCCTTACTTGGGGGATGGGGACGAAAGTTTCCTTCTCCTGTAGAGGCAGCTGCCTGGGGCACGTTGGATGCTGCAGCCGTCATTTTGGCGCCATGGCAACCCCACGCTCTGGGCAGCTCAGGATTGGGCTGTCAATTGGCACATGTCTGTGGCAGCCAGCCATTTGTACTGGTGACCATGCCCACTGGTGACCACAACTTCCATCAATGCAATGCCTGGATAGGATTGGACCATTAGCTTTCAGTCATATACAGAGGGCCCAATTCTATCCAACTTTCCAGCACCGATGCAGCCACAGTGCAGCCCTGAGGTAAGGAACAAATCTTCCTTTACCTTGAAAAGGTCTCTGTGACTACTGCAGGATACAACACGGGCCCTATTGGCACAGCTTCATCAGTGCTGGGAAGTTGGATAGGGCAGGCCCTAAATGACTTAAGTCCCTTTTAATTCAAGAAGGTGAATAAGTATGCATAGAATTGTACTGTTAGGGTACTTTGAATAGACCATTGCTAGTACATCACCCTCGTGGAAATTCTTTTCACAGTCCCCAGATCTTTCTCAGAGAACCTGTTTCTAAGATAGCAAGCTGAAGCAAGTAATGTCCTCTCCTTTCCTTGAAGGGCACCTCTGTCATTCCGCTGTTCACCTCTTTGCACTTTGACCCACTCCGATGGGAGACACCAGAGGAGTTTAACCCAGGCCATTTCTTGGATGAGAAGGGCGAGTTCACAAAGAGAGATGCCTTCATGCCTTTTTCAGCAGGTAACTTTGTGGACCTACATATTCCTGCTGTGGCCCAGGAGTAGATGAGTGTGTGCTGGGATGATGGAATACATTGGGATTTACATAAAGACAAGCAAGGACTGAAGTGTTATTTCATAGCAGTTCTCTGTCTGCATCTTATGTCAGACCTTTACCTGGAAGGCTACAAGTAACAGCTGAGGAGGGAGATGTTAAATTCCTTTAATCTGAGTCAATGTTTGGAAGAGTCAGCTTGGCCCAGTTGACAGGCAGAACTTGAGCAATGGGGTGAGGGCCAAGGGGGATGCTCACGCTAAAGTCACTTTTTATTTCCTTCATCCTGAGTCAGAGATTCTTCAGTGCACCCTTTGCACAGGAATGTCTTCAGAATTCCAGGCATGTGTTCAGCAGTGGGTGGGGGTGGAAAAAGCATTTGCAGAAAGCAGAGTAAGGTTAGAAGGGAGCAAGGTCAAAAAGTTGGAGACATTCAGGCAAGTGTGTCCTTAGTTGCAGCTTTTTTGCTTTGTGATTGGTGGGCATTGTTAAGGTCAGGAGAGGGGCTGCCAACAAACACACAGTGATCCAGGATAGTAAGGCTCAGTGGTTAGCATGCTCACTCTCTTCTGGTTCCCTTCTCTTCCCTGTTTTGACACACAGCTTGAAGCCTCTCCGTTCTCCCCAGGAACGGGGGTTGTGATCCGGCATAACTGCTGGATCCCAGCACCGCCTCCTGCTCCCCTCCCGCCTGCTCCTGGGGCTACCCACCCTCCCCGCCCCCTCCCTGCCCCCCCGCCTACCTTAGAGCCTTGTGTCGGCGCAACCAGGTTGACACAAGGCGCTCGGAGGAAGCCAGAGCGGAGGCTTCCATCAACCTCCGCAGGCCGGCGCTTCTCTGAGCGCCAGCCCGGCTTCCACCCAAGGAGGCGCAAACATGCCCAAGTCAAGGGCAGGACTGCACCCTGAGTCTTCTGCCACCAGCCCAGGAGATCAGCCTAGCCTGAGGGGTTCCCCCTCTAGAACAATAATGAACCTCAAGGGTCTCTATCAAATCATTCTCACAGTAGCGCCTGAAGAGTGAGGAGATGTGACCATCCACTGATTTTTCCCTTGCCAGGAACTAGATAGACTCAGAGTAAAAAGTAAAAATTTTGTTACAAGTCTAATAAAAGAAAAAGGAGGTAACAAAACCAAATGAACAAGGAAAAGGGTAAGGAGCATGGAATCTGGAAAAAAGCATTAACCACATGCAATCCTACAAGTCTTGGACACTCTGATTGACTAACTCTGCCTGCTTTTTCTCCCCAGGGAAGCGATCCTGCCCAGGGGAAGCACTGGCTAAGATGGAGCTTTTCCTCTTCTTCAGCACTCTCCTGCAGAACTTCACCTTCCAGATGAATGGAGCAGCTGAAGAGAAGAAGCTATTGTCTTTGAATGTGGACTTGCTAATCAAGAATACATATCCCCCAATACAAGCCATTAAACGTCCACTGTGATTGAAAGCCAGAATATAAATGGACAGACCAGAGCCAATGGCTCCAAAATATTCAGAGAAGCTACAGCAGAAGTGCTGAGATAATCTTTCTGTCATGCATTCAGCACCCTCAACTTCACTTAGAAGATATATGAGATAAATAGATATTGTCCAATATTCCTCCCCTTCAATCATTTGTTCACTAGCACTAATTAAAATGCAATCTGTAATGAAGTACTGAAATTGACTTTATTTTTGGAAGCCCTTCCTGCATGTTGTCACAAATCTGTTAGGGTGACTGAAGAAATGTGCTCTCTGATATGCACCATTCATTCATATAAATTCAGTTAGAATGGACCATATTTAAAATAGTAACAAGAAGGATTGTGGAACCAGGATTCATGATACTGAAATGGGTTTATAAGATGGAAGCCCAGAATTTGATTTTGAAATTAAAGTATGCGCCACACACTTGCAATGCTTTGTGAGGGGTCGCACTGATCTTCCTTCCCCCATGCCCCTGAGGTGCAATCCTAACCAACTTTCCAGCACCAAGGTAAGGGCAATGCAGCTCCGAGGAAAGGGAACAAATCTTACCTTGAAGAGACTTCCGTGACTGCCACCCAGCTGCAGGATGCAGCATATGCCCCATTGGCACAGCTATGTCAGTGAGAAAAAGTTGGTCAGGATTTGGGCCTGTGTCTCATAAGGTCAAATTTCTTTTTCTCAGCCCTGTTAGGGAATGAGAACAAAGGGCTTGCATGCTTTCTCTGTCTACTGTGCTGCAAAGCTGAAATATAGGTGTATCTCATTAATTTGCTGTGCTCTCTTATGCAGCCTCACATAAGATGTTCTGTGATGTGTTCTGTGTGTTCCCTGATATTATGCATGATGAAAGTCCCACTGGAGTGCCCCATTGTTTCCTCCACGTCTAGTTCCTGTGCATGTTGATACTGTGTGGTAGTCCGTGATGCAATGCATTTTTTTCTTTGGGGCACAGCCAGGAAACTCTTAACCTTAGGAACTCATAGAAACATAAAGCGTACATATAAACTCTTACATGTAACTATATTTTGGGACCATAACTGGGAAGCCAAGCCCTGGACATGCCTTTCCTATCCAAACCCTCTGAAACATTAATCCAGATAAGATAGAAGCAGCTTGATCCAGATTATGCAGTGGGATCTGTTGATCCAGAGTTAACACAATTCTGACTCAGGAAGGCACCTCAAGTTGGGTGTGCTTTTGGATGAATGGTGCCATACCTGCTCAGGAACACATAGGAATGGACCTATGGCTGTCCCTCCCTAAAGTGCATTAAGGGATCTTGGACTGTTGGTCATGATGCACTTAGGGAGAAATGCGTAACTTATAGGAGAAAAGAAGGAAAGGATGAAGCGAGAGAGTCCAACAGGTACAAATCATGATGCACAGTTTATTTAGGGGCTGTTCACAATAATAGGAGAAGGAATCAAAATATAGTATGGGATGCAAAAAAAATAACACAATCAAGCAAGATAAATGAGCCATATAATAAATACATGGGCAACTTCATTTGAGCTGTGTGTCGTCTGTCTGTTTCATCCCAGAGAAGTATCCATAGGTGGCTTGATGTTAGAGAGAAGAGAGGGATAGAATGGGATGAAGAGGGAATGAGCCTGGCTTCTCATAGCGGAAGGAGTGGGGAGATGGGAGAGTTCAGAACTCAGGCTGAACAGGAGATATACTAGCGGCCTTTGGTTATTGGACGATTTACCTATGAGGAAAGCGAGGTTTCAGAAATAGAGACTCTAAGACGAATTAGAGAAGAACCAGAAGATCTGGGTGCCTGACACCAAGAAACAGACCAAGACGTGAGGTTGCATCAATGGCTTGATGCATGCAATGAGCTGGAAAGCAGAGACAAAGAGGGAGGAAGCTGGGTCTAAGTGGCCTCATTCTTCACTTACAGTTCATTTTGTCCTACTGTTTCTTTTTCCTCTCTTGCATCCGTCCCAGATTTTTTGTTTTCAGAATGTCTCTCTTCCTTCTAGTTTTCCTTCTCCTTCTATATCTTTCTGTCACTTTTTGCATTCGCTATCATTATCTTTATCTGTTTGCATTATTCCCCCCCCCCATCACCTTGAACCTCTTCAATCTTTATTTATTTCACTCTTTTCACAAGTAAGATGCCCTTGACTAGAGTAAGAGGCTGCTGGGGCTGGTAGCAACCTTAGGGGAAGGAAGGTATGGATTAAAAACACACACACACACACACTAGAATCTCCTGGAAAAATTGACTCTGAGTGAGAAAACAGAAAGTGAACTTTCCTCCCAAGTATTTTACTGATTGGAAGAGGATGACAAGGAAGTACTGTACCAATAAGGAGCTTTCATTCAGCTGCTATTGAATTCAACTGCAAGGACTCTGAAGCAGATAGTAGCAGAACTATGAAGTAGTATGGAGCATGCTCAGCTTGCAGTCCTTAACCCTCACTGATCCTTGTCTGGTTGGTTGCTAGTTCCCAGCCTGGGATCGCTTCTCATCAAAGTGAAATCTCTCTTTGTAACCCCCTCCCTCTTCCACTCCCCCCTTTCGATCTCCAAACCTTCCCGCTTTCCTCCCCCTCCCCAAATAAAACGCTTCTCAGGGGTCTTAAACAACTTTAAACAACTTTGTTTACATGCAGTTGGCAAAGGGCGGGGGGGGGGGGAAGAGAAACACACACGTTACTTAGCCAAGAGCAGAAAAAGGGAAGTTTTTAAAGTGATTTATTAATCTTGTTTGACTGAAGAGGAGAGGCTGTAGTTTTAAAGTGATGGATCTTCCTATTTGAAGGGAACACTTATCAGCCATTGATGAAGTGATTGCCAGCCCAATCCTATCCACACTTTCCTGGGAGTAAGCCCCATTGACTCTAATGGGACTTACTTCTGAGTAGACATGCATAGGCTTGAGCTGTGCATCTCCTGGTATAGGAGACAAATCCGCTTCCTAACCAAACCCTCATCAGCTCTGATATATTTTCATGGTCTATTTTTATTTTCCCCACCAGCTGCTGGAAAAATTTAATTTAATTTAATTTAATTAATAAAGGGTTCAATCCTATCCAAGAATGGGAGAAATGACTAGTTGGATTGGGGTCCACAGGGGTGTGTGTGTGTAATGTTGGTCAGACTGGTTGTTCACAAAGTTCATTTGCTAAAACAATTCTAGTGGTATGCTTACAAAGTTAAAAAAAAATGAGTCTTCCTGGACCAGACAAAATCTACCTACTCCAGCATCCTGTCTCCAACAGTGATCAGCAGCTGATCATTTATAAAGTTCCAAACAACACAGTCCTGGAACGTGCTGGAATCCCTAGCATGTATTCACTGCTGAAACAGAGACGCCTGCGTTGGCTTGGTCATGTCGTGAGAATGGATGATGGCCGGATCCCAAAGGATCTCCTCTATGGAGAACTCGTGCAAGGAAAGCGCCCTACAGGTAGACCACAGCTGCGATACAAGGACATCTGCAAGAGGGTGTGCAGCATGGCCTTTCCCAGTTTGAAGAGACACTTTGCCAACAGTCTGAGGCTAAGAGGCAAAGAAGGAAGGCCCATAGCCAGGGAGACAGACCAGGGACAGACTGCACTTGCTCCCGGTGTGGAAGGGATTGTCACTCCCGGATTGGCCTTTTCAGCCACACTAGACACTGTGCCAGAACCACCTTTCAGAGCACGATACCATAGTCTTTCGAGACTGAAGGTTGCCAATACAATATTGCTGTGTATTAATAATATATTTTTAAGAACTACATTTAATGATTATATGATTATATATATATGATTACTATAATTAATATTAATATAGTTAATATTTCTGGCCACCACCTTTCAGAGCACGATACCATAGTCTTTCGAGACTGAAGGTTGCCAATACAATATTGCTGTGTATTAATAATATATTTTTAAGAACTACATTTAATGATTATATGATTATATATATATGATTACTATAATTAATATTAATATAGTTAATATTTCTGGCCACCACCTTTCAGAGCACGATACCATAGTCTTTCGAGACTGAAGGTTGCCAATACAATATTGCTGTGTATTAATAATATATTTTTAAGAACTACATTTAATGATTATATGATTATATATATATGATTACTATAATTAATATTAATATAGTTAATATTTCTGGCCACTTCCTGTTTAATGATGTCACTTCCAGCCATCAGGAACATGATGGGGAGTCATGGCCAACAGCCACGGGGGTCAAGGGAGCAACTGGCCGGAAAAGTTTGGAGTACCACTGAGGTAAGGGAATATTTGTCCCTATCCTCAGAGCTGCATTGCCCTTACCTCAGTGCTAGAAAGTTGGTTAGGATTGTGCCCTTAGGGACTTTCCAGCACTGGCATAGCTGTTTCAGTGGGGCATGTGCTGCATCCTGAAGTTGGGGAGCAGTCACAGAGGTCTGCTCAAGGTGTGGTAAGATATTTTTACCCCTATGGAGCTACTTGGATCTGCACCAGCTATTTAGCTGGCGCAAATCCAAGCAGCCCATTTTAGGCTACCAGGGCTGGAAGTGGGGGTTAGGATACAGCATGTGTTGTAGCTGCGGATCGCACCACTTCCTGGCCCAACGCTCTCTCCGTTCCGCCCTCCTCCACACAGAAACTCCTCCTCCTCCTCCCCTCCAGAACACCCTTCCACCACCCTCTCACACCCCCTGCACCACCTGGCACAAACTCACCTTTTCTGGTTGGCACAGCTGTGGGATTTGTCCTAGGTGAGGCAGTGTGGGTCTCTGCGCTGGCCCAGGCAACTTCCAAATCAGCACAAATGTGCTTGATGACCAATTTGCAAAACTCTGGAGATGGCGCAGGAGGTCTGCACCGGCTCAAGTTGATGTATGAATTGGACTGTTAATCTTCTACAAATATAACTAAACATTCAGGAATGCAGGGTTACTTAGCTGTTCGCAGCAGAGTCAGAGTCCATGGTCGAAAGCACCTTTGTCTTCAAGGTCTATAAGTTTCAAAGTCTATTTCAGTGGAAGGCAGAGAAAAACATTTCACGGGGCAAAGGCTTGTGGAAAGGGGCTGAGGCAGGAATACACTAATCCTTCCCCACTGTAGTTCCTCAGCAACTGGTGTTCCAGATCACACAGCATTTATACATGGAGTATCTGTATGAGCATTGTGTGGTGTCACCACTGATAGACCAAACCTTCATGAATGTGTATAATCCTCTTTTCAAGCCATTAATGCTCATGCCAGTTACTACAACTTATGGCAGTGGATTCAGTAAGTTAGCAATACTGCAACCATTTCTTATGCTAATGATACAAGAGCCATTGTCATAACTGTGCTAATGGATCTTGCCTTTCATTCTGCCTTCAGCTCACTGAGAAATATGGCCCTGTCTTCACTGTCTGGAAGGGACCAAAGCTGACAATTGTGCTCTGTGGCTATGAAGCAGTGAAAGATGCTTTGCTGGGTCATGCTGAAGAATTTGGTGGGCGTTCCAACATCCCCCTCAAAATCCCAGGGTCCAGGGGTCAAGGTACGCTGAACCAGATGTGATGCAGGAGAACTGTGCATAGTTTAAAAAATAAAGAAAAGTAGCACTGAGTGCAGTGATTCCAGTTAAGACTGTGCCGCAGGGCATGGGAGTGCTTATTTTTTCTCCTGTGCCATTTTCCAAATGCAGTCACAACAAGCTGCAATTTGCCTGAGCTGGGGCCAGGCATTCTTTTTTTCTTTTATTTGGTTCATGCCTCCACCATTGTTTTCCTAGAAATCTGTCCACATGGGGCAAAGAATGAATGTGCACAGGAACTTCAGAATCAGCTACCTATAATAATGAGTTATTTTGGCCCTCAGTTTTTCTCCTCTCTGACTGTCGATTAGAACCGAGGATCAATCTAATCAGGTCTATCAGTCACCATCCAGAAGTGATCTTGCTCTGGGAAGCCACAAGCAGGGCATGGAGGACTGCTGCTGCTGTATGCAGGGGGGGGCAGGTTTAGCACTTTGGCAACTGGTGATGTTCAACTTCAATATGAGGCTGCATATTTGAGCGCAATTCTGAGTACGTACCGCTGGTACTCTGGCGGTGGTGAGTCTCACAAGCATACTGTAAAGCATGTTCGCAGCCCTCAACACCAGCCCAGCACCAGAGGTAGCTCAGTGCCAGTCAGTGCTGGGTTAGCGCCAATGGATCACCAGTACTCCACTGCTCTGTGGTCGTGCAGACCACCAAGAGACAGAGAGGATGGGGAGGAGATATGCCAGGGAAAGGGAGTGGGGTGGGAGGGAGGTGGGACCAGAGGAGCTCTGCTCCTCCACATCCAGCGTCTCTGTTTTGGACTGCGGGGCCCAACACGGAACTCTTGATTCAATGGTGGCAAAAGGGCTGCCACAGAATCAAGTAGCCCCATTGTGGGGCTACTTGGCAAACAAAAGTCCCCTTCCCCCAAGGAGCAGCCAGCAGCTGCCCTGTTGTACATAGGATGCCGCGGCAGCCATTTTGGTGCCACAGCAGTCCCGGTGCAAAGGGCAGCCCAGGATTGGGCTGTTGGTCTAATTAGAAAATAAGAAATGCCTCCTGCTGCCAGATCAGGCCAAAGGCCCACCTTGTTACAGTATGTGCCCCATACAGTAAGGCAATTTGGTGGCTGGATAAGGCAGGCCTACAAGACTGCTGTTGTGTGTAAGCAAATGTAAGCATACCTGTCAGACAATGGGGCAAGGACCAATCAGGGCAAAGTGCTGAGTCATTGCACAGAACAAGGAGAGATGGGAAAAGCTGATGCAATCCCCACCCAGGATGATGCAATGACATTCCTCAGTGATGAGGTCATGGTGTTTCCCATTGACTGACAGGAGTATAAATGTCCAACCAGCACACTCCACTGTGTGGGTTGTAGGAGTGAGTTGCTGCATGAATCTCTGCTGGACTGACACCTGATTTGCTGACTACTTGGACTGCTGGACTGCCTCTGCTTGCCGATTTCTGGAACTGCCTTCTGCTCGTAAATACTGCCTATAAATAGACTCTGGTGCTGGGACTTCCCTGGGTCTTGCCTCCTTTTTTTTTGGCATTCTTCCCTGTGCTCTGAGCACCACACGCTGCAGGTGCAGACTTGCGCTTCTGCTATCTCTGTGTTTTGCCCATTATCTCTAACATTAACATTATCTCTATCTTTAACCTAGCCTGGCAACCTGTTTCCCACAGTTGACCACCAGTTGCCTCTGGGTCTTATGTTTGACTCCTCTGGTATAGACGCTGTACAGCATACAGCTGCTTCATGGGGTAGGTAATTCCATTAGATTTCATTATTCACCCATCTATTGGCTGAATGCGGAATAAAATCTATACCTGTGCAATCTGGGGCAACAATGGAGGAGCCAGAAACCTGGAAGTGGGCTTTAAAGCAATTTTTAACCCAGAGAAGCTTGCAACTGGTGCAGCTTAACAGCACAAAGGTAGGAAAGGGGATTTTGGTGCTTTTTTCCTTGCTGTAAGGCATTTAAAGGTGGACCCTGGTATCAGTGGTGAGTCAGATAAGTGGATTCCTAATCAGTGGATACTGAGATCCCATCTGTAACAATAAATGTTACCTCAAAATGGGTTATTGGCATCTCCTCATTTTAGTGCATGTACAGCCCAATACCTAACTAACTTTCCCATGCCAATACGACCATGGTGAGTGTGCTCTGTAACCCTGGGGCTCCATTGCAGCTGCATTGGCACTGGAAAGTTGGTTAGCTTGTTAATCTTCTGCAAATGTCCCGTATCTAAACATTCAGGAATTCAAGGTCATTAACCTGTTTGTCACAGGGTCAAAATCCTTTCAAACGCCTCTGTCAACAGAGGACAAAGAACACATTAAACAGAAAGAAGACAGGAGGGAGTGGACAAAATGTGAAGTTGGTCTTGTGGAGTCTCTGGCAAGCAGCCTGTCTTTGGTCTAGTCTCTCTTCAGCAGTTTCTTGGATTTCCAGCCAAAGGAGTGACGGGAAAGATGGACGTGGCTGGGACAGGAGCCCTGTTCCTTCTCTGTGTTCTCTTCATTTTCTTCTTCTCCACTTTCAAAATGTACAGGAAGCAAAGAGAGCTGCCTCCAGGACCCGCTCCCTGGCCGTTTCTGGGCAACCTCTTCCAGAAAGATGTCCTGCCTTTGTACAACTCCTATCTAAAGGTGAGGCCATCCCTTTCACTGCTTCTAGTCTTTGTAGGGAGGAAACAAAAGTTGCATGGGATGAAAGGATGGATGATAGGAAGGACACAAGGCTAATTTCTCCCTTCTTTGCTCTACACCAGCAGTTAGCAACCTTCTTCTGCATAGGGGCCGGACATTGGGTCCATCAGTAGTAAGATATGCATGCTTGAACCTTGTTTGTTTGATTGCCTGGCTGCCCTCTATGAGAGGACTGTGCGCGTGCATTCACCAGAGCTGCAGTGGCAGTGGGCAGGGGTTCAGAGAGTGTGGGCACACCTGCTGACCCGGGATTGGATCTTAATTTAGATCAACTCCTGGGAGTTGGGTGAGACTCCAGGAGCAAGAAGATGGGTATTCTGCCGTCACTGACAGGTAAAAAAGAGACTGAGAGTTTGCAGCTGACTTTCCCTAAGAAGACCATGAATGCTGTGGCAAGGGGAAGACCAGCTGGAAGAGGAAAGGGTGCAGGGGGCTTGCTCTCCTCCTTCTTGCTTGAAAGAACTGCCATTTGTGCCATTTTTCTATGACCCTCGGATAAGTCGGGGGTTAAACTTAGGGGGGGTCTGACTATAGTTTTGTCTGACTATAGTTTTTACCCGAGGCCTGATCCTGAAAAATCCTGAAAAATAACCTACCACTAATTGTTACCTAAGAACTGTAGTCTCTAATTTATTAAAAACATAATAATAATAATAATAATAATAATAATAATAATAATAATAATAATAATAATAATAATAAAAAAACTTTATTTCTAGCCCGCCCTTCTCCCCAAAGGGACCCAGTAAAAGATCATGAGATACATTTTTATTCTTTTTTAAATTCTGGTCTTCTTGTAACCACTATCAGAGTAAGTGCACTGTAAACTACATACCTGTAAAACAGTGGTTCCCAACCTGATATTCACATACTCCCAGGGCACTCAACAGGACCTTTAGGGGTAATTGAAAAAGAATGAAATAATGGCAGAAAAAGGTAGGCCAATGCCTTGCAAGGACCAGCAAGGCAGGAAGGAAGGTAGCTAGTTGGCTGTGAAAGCCCCACCAATAGCTAGTTTTGGGTCATCAATTCATCTATGAACCAGTGATTGAAAACCATCACAGTAAAAAAGTTGAAACATAATATGAAAAGTGATCAATCACCCAGAATTTCTCAGGACACTTCTGGTGCAAAACAGTGCAAAGGCAGAGTCTTCTCTTCTTCAAACAGATGAAAAGAGAAAACACTGTGATGAATACATGAAGACTGGGTTTTCATATGGAAGAGATACAAGCCTTCGCTTGTATTATTAATTACAAACATTTTGCTAATATGAAGGGTACAATTTATGGAAACGGACTGCCAAGGGATATGCCAGTGAAAAAGGTTGGGAACCACTGCAGATCAATGAATCAAACATGAGGAGAACCATGAATCAAAGACACTTTTTAAGGTGTCTGGTGTGTTAAGCCAGAAGCTCTACATATAACATACAACCCATAACACATAAGAGTTATTATCTGCCTCCATGGGTGTTATTCTGAAGTAATGGTGCACTGAATTGTAGCCTGGGAAGGAGGGTCCCATCCTGGTGTTTCCAAAAACAGACCTGCTTTGCAAGCATTTGCCAAGCAGAACCAGGCTGCAGCAGAAGGAAGGGGACTAAAAGGTTAACTTTGGCTGGAATGTCCCTGGAGCAACCAAGGAGGTGCCTGCCTGCCTTGAGCAACAGCAACAGCTCAGCTGAGAAAGGAAACTGTTCAGAGTTGAATGGCTCTGCCCTCTGATTGACCCTGAGATAAGGCAAGTGAGAACTGGAGCTTGATTTCACTTAGTGCTGGTCTGAGATAGGGGCTGTTTACACAGCCACCAAGGACCTTGGTGGGGGCTGCAAGTCTCCAGGAGCCTGCAAGAGGCCAGCTCTGCCACTCAAGTACTAAACACACCCCTTGGTAGTGAGGGAGCTGTGATCACTGCAGCAATGTTGCTGCCCCCCTACCCGCCCACGCAAACACGTTCCCTTGTAGGTGTTTGGGAACCACTGGTCTAACTAATCTCCTTATGTTTTCTTCTGCATTGAGCCCATTTCTTCTGCATTTTTCTTCTCCCGGCAGAAAACTCGGGATGAATCCGATCAGACACGGAGTAGAGCTCATTACAGAGCCTATTCTGTGGCAGTGGTAGCAGCGAAGAGATTGTTCTTCTCTGCTACCATTGCGTCTGCTGACAACCATCCGGCAGAGCTGTTCCTTGTGGTGCGGGGCCTCCTCCATCAGGCCCCTCCAGTAGACCAGGAGGAACACACGGTCAGCCGCTGTGACGTGTTTGCGCAACATTTTGCAGATAAAATCGATCGTATTTGTCACAACTTGGATGCCACATTGACAATGTCTGACGATGTCTCCTTGGCAACTGCTTGTCCAGTGTTGTGGGATTCTTTTCAGCTTGTACAGCCTGAGGATGTGGACAGACTCCTTTGGAGTGTGAGGCTTGCCTGCTTGATCCTTGCCCAGCTTGGCTGATAAGAGCTGCCCGGGGTGGACTGGCTGAGTGGACAGGGAGGGTGGTCAACTCTTCCTTGATGGAGGGGACGTTGCCATGTGCTTTGAAACGGGCAGTAGTTCGCCCCCGCCTGAAGAAGCCCTCCCTGGATTCCACCGTGTTAGACAACTACTGACCAGTCTCCAACATCCCGTTTCTGGGCAAGGTAATTGAACGGGTGGTGGCGTCTCAACTCCAGAGGGTCTTGGATGAAGCGGATTATCTGGATCCTTTTCAATCTGGCTTCAGGCCGGGCTTTGGGATGAAAACTGCCTTTTTACCTTTTTATTATTTGTTATCTGACTACTGTTTTTATGATATGTGTTAATATGCTTTTATCTGTTTCTAAATTATGTTGTTAATCTGTTTTTTAATTATGTTGTTTAATCTGTTTTTAACCTGTTGTAAGCCGCCTTGAGCCCCTTCGGGGAGAAAGGCGGGGTAAAAATAAAGTTATTATTTTTATTATTTGCCTGACATTAACAATTCATTTCCTCACACTGAAATATTTGGAAATATGAGCAGATAATGATGGACATCTAAATACCATTCACATGGAGCTGTCCTTGTGAATAATCCTACAATGAATTTCAAAGGGAGTTCCATAAATAATTATGATCATTGTCCTAATGAACCTTGCCTATCTTTCATTTTGCCTTCAGCTCGTTAAGAAATATGGCCCTGTCTTCACGGTCTGGATGGGACCAAAGCCAACAGTCGTGCTCTGTGGATATGAAGTGGTGAAAGATGCTTTGCTGGGTCATGCCGAAGAGTTTGGTGGGCGTCCTGACATCCCCCTCAAAATCCCAGGGACCAGTGGTCAAGGTGGGCTCGAACAGATGTGATGCAGAAGATATTTCTTGTTGTGTCTTACATTTTCTGTCAGGAAAGTTGATGCGCCATTTCATGTGCAGTGGTGACTTGGGCTGGGGCTGTCATTCAGTCATTCTTTTTACAAATATGTTTCTTTTATTTGGTTCACGCCTTCATAATGTTTTCCTAGAAATCTGTCAATGTGAGGAAGGGATTGAATATGGAGATGGGCTTTATTATTCTCTACCTATAATATTGATGTCTTTTGGCCTATAGACTTTATCTGCAGCGAAGTGTCAAATAAGGAAATGATGTTGGAAGGATGAAGGGGTGGTGCCAAAGGGGAAATTACAGTGGGGTGTCCCTGCAGCCTATCATTTGTATGAAGGGGTGCCATCTTGTCATCTCAGGCAAAATGTTGTCTTGGGCTAGCCTTATTAAATTATGTTGTAAATATAGTTAGAAATTTATTGAAAAAAGCATCCTTCCTGGTAATATACACAGAATGTGTTTCTCGGTGTTATCCTTCTTATTTGAAAGATGTGAGAGCATGGAAGCAGCCTGGTTTTAAATAACTTGTTACTACTGCAAATGAATAGAAGTACCCCCCCCCCTTCTGGATGTTTTATTTTAATTGGCAGAATATTAACAAAAAGATAGGCATAACTTGAACTGAGAAAGCAGCAGAACCATCTTTTCTCTTGAAACATATTGTCCTTTCTTTCTTTCTTTCTTTTTTTGAACTGACAAATTGTTTCGTAATGGTTTGTTTTCAGGTTTTGGCAACTCAGATGAGAAGAAATGGCGGGAACTGCGCCGGTTCACACTTTCCACACTGCGGGACTTTGGGATGGGGAAGAGAAGAATGTCCGATCGTGTGCAGGAGGAAGCTCTTTGCCTGGTGGAGGAAATAGCAGCCAGACAAGGTTGAGTAGAGTAGTAAGACATTTCAAAGCCTCAGAATCAACTTTTAGTTTCAATTTAGGAATATGGTTTTAAGGGGGGGGGGGTTCAGATCCCAGTCACTGTCTTCGGCTCTCCTTACAGGGCAACCATTTGATCCAAGAAGCATCATCACAAGTGCTGTTTCAAATGTGATCTGCTCCGTTGTCTTTGGGAGTCGGTTTGACTACAGAGATAAGGTCTTCCTAGAGCAAATACCCCGTGTGACAGACCGTATAGCCTTCTTCCGAAGTTTCTTAGGAGTGGTATGTTGTTTCTTCTCTGTGCTGACTCTGGAGACTTCCTTCCATTTGCTTTCATTGCTTCTGTTAATGCTTAAGAGCTCGCAAAAGTGTTTCCACAAGATTCTTTTGTGTCATGATGGGATGGCAATGGTGTTCTCATTCTCTTCGTTATGAGTTTGCATAAGGCCTGCTTAATGACCTCCACCCATCCTCTTTGGCTGAGAGTAGCTTTCCTAAAGTTTGGATCCTCCAAGCCATCCAGTAAGCCTCCTGGTGAAATCATGCAATGCTATCTCAGTTGGCTCTGTTGTCTCCTGTATCCCAGCATCCTTGTACCATCTTCAGGTGACCCAAGTTCACATATATCATTCTGGGTGACACCTGAGTTTTGTGAAAACTACCTCTCGTTCTGGAGGAGGGTCCTCTCCTGGCCCCAGGCTGTCTCCAGTCAGCCATCAAAATATCTGCCTCCTGACTGCTACCCACCATTCCTGTGTCTATGCGGAAGACCTCCCATAATGAGAATTAAAGATCAATTCTGCCACATTTTTAATCAACGAAATAGTCTTGTTTTTGTAACAGTGTGTGCCAGCCTGGTAGACACTTTATGCAGGGGTGTGCATTTGATTTGGAAAGAATTATGCTCCACATCAAATCGTTCTACTTCAGAGTCATTCAGTTGAATTCAATAGCAGCTGAATGAAAGCTCCTTATTGGTACAGTACTTCCTTTTCATCCTCTTCCAATCAGTAAAATACTTGGGAGGAAAGTTCACTTTCTGTTTTCTCATTCAGAGTCAATTTTTCCAGGAGATTCTAGTGTGTGTGTGTTTTTTAATCTATACGTTCCTTCCCCTAAGGTTGCTACCCGCCCCAGCAACCTCTTACATTAGTCAATGGCATTTTACTGGTGGGGAGGGGACCAAGATGCAGGTCTCTTGCTGTCTTGTGTGCTCCCTAGGGCATTTGGTGGGCCGCTGTGAGATACAGGAAGCTGGACTAGATGGGCCTATGGCCTGATCCAGTGGGGCTGTTCTTATGTTCTTAACCTGGCGATGGCAGTGCAAAGCGGTTTGCCTTGAACATCCCCAATGATGATGTCCTTGAAGGGCGTCATGGGACTGAGGGAGGGAGACACTGCTGCAGCTGGAATTGATGAGGGTGGCAGTCTGGGACCAACCTTTGAAGGCTGACTGAAAGAGGGGCAAAGGGGGAGGCCAGGAAGGGAGAGGAGGATGAAGGAGTGGAAGGAAGGAGGAGAGGAAGAAATCACAGAGAGAGAGAGATAGAAAGAGAGAAGAGGTGGGGGAGGGGAGAGGAAGGAAATGCAAAGGGAGGAGAAGGGGAGGAAGGAGACCCATTTCCTATGGATAGAGGTGTTTGAAAACTGTGGGGCTTCATGTTTTTATTACAGTGCAAAATAGAGTGTTTCGTGTTTTTATTTAATTATCAATAAAAACAAACACTTCTACTCATTGCTCATCCTTTTATGTTCTGGTTTAATCCTCTGGTCTAAACAACATGGTAAAATGTTTTCACGGTTTGTCATCTCAGACACTATTACTTGTTATTATTCTTACTTTAAAATCTACAAAATATTCAGCACCATAAGGAAGAAACTGTTACACAAGTTTCACAGAAATCTTCATTGAGCAGTAAATATTTTCATTGTGCCTAATCAGACGTCGTTTTATATATTGAAGTTCCAACTATACAGCTGTCACCTACCTGCTTTCTTGATAATCCATGTACTCTCAGATACAGTTCTCTAAAACTATGATGCCATGTTACCTGGGCCAGCACTGTGCCATTTTGAAGTTTCCCAAGTGTCAATCAAGGTGAAATTTCCCATTGTGCATCACAGGTGCGGCTGGCAGTACAGAAGCAGTTTTTATTATATTATTCCATGCCTCCAATACTTCAATAATGATATATCATTAACCTTCCATCTTATGTGCAACAGACTTGCACAGATTCAAGTATAGAGGTATAACCTAATTAACCATGGATTTTTCACCCATGGTTTTATTTTAACACAATGAGTAGGGCCCTTTAAATTAAAGGGAAAAAGTCATTTAACTATAGCCCTGTTAATAGCGGACAATCCATCAGTCATTCTCTCTCCAGGCGCTTAGAACAGCTTACTCCAAGGCAAGTGACCCCTCCCTTCCCCCTGAGCATGTGAAAGAATGCAAAGTGGAAGTGATTATCACCTCCACTCCCGGTGAAGGGAGGGGTCACTGCCTCAGAGAGAAGCCTTTCTAAGCTCCTGGAGAGAGACTGTCTGCCTGATACCTCTGTCCTGCATTACCAAGGTCAGCAAGGCTGTTTTTAAACCACTGAGCAAAGGGACATTGTTTTTAAATGGATTTGCTTTAACACGATTTTTGCCATCCACTTGAGTTCTGGGAACGGAACCCTTGTTTTGCCATTCAAAAGCTGTAAGTGGTCTATGCTGTGTCGAGATTGTTATTTCAAGATATAACTTTTGGAGCGGATTTCTGAAGGCCTAGTGTGGATGATCTTTCTTTGTAGGGGTGGGAGAGTCTTGAACATGCTGCCTGTATATTCTCATCCAGGTTTACAATTCTATAAGTCATCAGAGAGTTTTGCAGACATTTAACAAGTGGGACTCTGCAGGGACTAGCTATCAAATCTGCACGACTGTGTATCAAGTCAGGATACAGTATCTAATACAGTATCTAATGTATGTGTCATCTCTATTCCAGGTGTATTTTGCTTTCCCAAAAATAATGAACTATCTGCCTGGAAGGCACAAAAACATCATAGCAGAAGGTCAAAAAATGTATACATTTATCCGTGAGAGGGTGAAGTCCCACATGGAGAGTCTGGACCCTCAGAACCCCCGGGACTTTATTGACTGCTTCCTTATCAAGTCGGAGAAGGTAGGGGATTCATAACTTTCTTTCACTGCATCCTAAATTTCAGTGAAAGTTGCTGTCCTGGCCACCATTTCTTGTGCATGTACTGCCCGAGTTCCTCTTCTGTGGGTAGAGGCTGCTAAAGAGCATTGTGCTGCTCTCCTGAAAATAACTACGGATGAGAGATGATTGTTGTTAATACAAGTGATGGAATTAAACTATTTTGGGGAACATCTGGAACATTGATTGAAGCAGATTGAGAAGTCTCTTTTTTTGCATCTATCTTTGAAGTGGTAATTTTATTCTCCCTTTCCCCCTTCATCTACTTTCAATAGGACCAGTCTCACAATGAAGTCATCTTCAGTCATGAAGATGTTGCTATGACTGTCCTAGGGCTCTTTGTTGCTGGTACAGGGACCACAAGTCAAGCCTTGCTCTACAGCCTCCTGGCAATGGCCAAATTCCCACATATTCAAGGTACAGTAAAGAGAACAGTGAAGGTAATGGGACTCTATTACTACCATTACATATGGAAACAATAACTGTTACCCTGCACATGCCCAATCTCGTCTGATCTCGGAAGCTAAGCAGGGTCAGGCCTGGTTAGTACTTGGATGGGAGACCGCCTGGGAATACTGGGTGCTGTAGTCTTTCCATAGTCTTTCGAGACTGAAGGTTGCCAACCAATAGAAAAGACCTACATTTGAGAAGTATCAAAGTTTAATCTCTGCAGCTTAAACAATTGCAGGATGCATCTTTCTTGAACTTCCTACTTTATTCCCCAACTTGAGTTCACAAAAGTCTTTGTATATTGGATATGCAAAATTAACAGAACTGATTATAAGATGGTGAGTTTCAGTGGATCTGTGACAATGCCTTGTGGTACAGGCCCATTATGAGGGCATTGACCCATGATAGGTCATCACATCTTGAGTGTGATGCAGAACAGTGGCATAGCTAAGGCATCTGATGCCTGGGGTAAAAGAAGATTTGGGAGCCTCCCCCCATAAGAATGCCTGCCACAAAAACCAGAAGTCCCTGTTTAAAGACTCCAGGAGCTCTTCTGAGCTCTTCTCAGAAATAGGAACTAATTCATCAACCAGGGAATCAACTCAAAGGCAGGTGAATCAATTTGCTAGGCAGGGAGCAGAATTCCTTAAGTGGGAGAGAACATTAAAAATTCAAATCATTCACCCACCTGGGAGATTGAAGACCTTAAATGAAATTTATTCCCCAGACCAGGGAATGAAACTCACTATCCACAGCAAAATACTTGCCAAAGATTCCTTAGGGAGCTTTGTGCCCAAGGAAGGATTTAAACCTGGGAAGCCAAACCTCCATTGTTCTAGTCCAGCAATCTCACCACTTCCTGTGATGGCTTTCCAACTCCTGAGGCAAAGGAACCAATTCATAAAGCAGGGAATCCATCCAAAAGTAGGGGATTGCTTTGCTAAATTGGAAGAACAATCCATTATGCCAGTGGTTCTCCAACTCTCAGGGAGCGTTTCAGAGCCACTAAGTCTTTGCCTCAGAAGGCAGGGGGCAGGGGGAAGGCAGAGACGCGATGCCCAGCATTGTGCCTCTGATCAGGGTGCAGGGGCACGCTGCCACTCACTGCCACCTGGAGGAGCCACCCGGGAATCGGAGGAGCTCGGCGCCAGCCTCAGCAGGGCTCCCCATGCAGCGCAGACCCCTCCCGAAGGTGATTGCTACCACTTCCTGTTTCTCAGTCACAAAACTGGAAGTGGTCACAGTTGCCTTTTGTAGGGCTCTGTGCTGCGTGGGAAGCCCTGCTGAGTTTGGCACCGGGTTTCCCTGATCCCTGGGGGGCTGCTGCAGGTGGCGGTGAGTGGCAGTGCACCCCTGTGCCCTGATCAGAGGCACGATGCTGGGCATCATGTCTCTCCCTTCCCCCTCTCCCCGCCCCTTAAAGGAAAACAGCACAGGGCTCTCAGGCTGATGGCCTAGTTTGAAAAGCACTGCAATATGCAGTGAAATTAAGTCTGTGTTTCGTTTCTTTTTTTTAAAATAGTTTTGAGCTGAATGTCCTGCCTCTCTCTGATTATCTTCTGTATCGGACATGGAGTAGAGCTCATTATAGAGCCTACTCCGTGGCAGTGGTAGCAGCGAAGAGATCGTTCTCCTCTGCTACCATTGCGTCTGCTGACAACCATCCAGCAGAGCTGTTCCGTGTGGTGCGGGGCCTCCTTCATCAGGCCCCTCTAGTGGACCAGGAGGAATACACGGTCAGCTGCTGTGATGTGTTTGCCCAACACTTTGCAGATAAAATCGATCGTATTCTTCGCAACTTGGATGCCACATTGACAATGTCTGACGATGTCCCCTTGGCAACTGCTTGTCCAGTGCTGTGGGATTCTTTTCAGCTTGTACAGCCTGAGGATGTGGACAGACTCCTTTGGAGTGTGAGGCCATCTGCCTGCCTGTTTGACCCTTGCCCAGCTTGGCTAATAAGAGCTACCTGAGGTGAACTGGCTGAGTGGATGGGGAGGGTGGTTAATTCTTCCTTGATGGAGGGGACGCTGCCACTCGCTTTGAAACGGGCGGTGGTTCGCCCCCTCCTGAAGAAGCCCTCCCTGGATTCCACGGTGTTGGATAACTACCGGCCAGTCTCCAACATCCTGTTTCTGGGCAAGGTAATTGAGCGGGTGGTGGCGGCCCAACTCCAGAGGGACTTGAATGTAACGGATTATCTGAATCCTTTTCAATCTGGTTTCAGGCCGGGCTTTGGGACAGAAACCGCCTTGGTCGCCTTGGTGGATGACCTACGCCGGGGACTGGACAGGGGGAGTGCGTCCCTGTTGGTCCTGCTGGACCTCTCGGCGGCGTTTGATACCATCGACCATGGTATCCTTCTGGGCCGATTGGCCGAGTTGGGAGTTGGAGGCACTGTCTTGCGGTGGTTCCGCTCCTACTTGGAGGGTCGGTCCCAGATGGTGGTGCTGGGGGATGCCTGTTCAACACCCTGGCCTTTGAGGTGCGGGGTGCCACAGGGTTCAATTCTGTCCCCCATGCTATTTAATATCTACATGAAACCGCTGGGAGAGGTCATCCGGGGGTTTGGAGTGGGGTGTCATCAATATGCTGATGACACCCAGCTCTATCTCTCCTTTCCTCCAGACTCCAGGTTGGCAGTTGAGGGCCTGGAGCGCTGTCTGGAAGCAGTGAGGATCTGGATGGGGGCTAATAAGCTGAAATTAAATCCGGATAAGACAGAGGCTCTCCTGGTTCGGAAATCCTCGATGCAGGTGCTGGATTATCGGCTTGCTCTGAATGGGGTTGCACTCCCTCTGAAGGAGCAGGTCCGCAGCTTGGGGGTCCACCTGGACTTGCAGCTGCTCCTGGATTCCCAGGTGGCAGCTGTGGCTAGGGGGGCCTTCGCTCAGCTTCGGCTGGTGCGCCAGCTGCGGCCATACTTGGATCGGGCAGACCTGGCCACGGTGATCCATGCCACGGTGACATCGAGGTTAGATTATTGTAACGCGCTTTATGTGGGGCTGCCCCTGAAGACGGTTCGGAAACTGCAATTAGTGCAGAATGCAGCGGCCCGTGTGGTCACTGGAGCTAGGCGGTTTGACTCTGTCAGCCCGCTTCTCCCGGGGCTGCATTGGCTGCCCATTCGTTTCCGGACCCAATTCAAGGTGCTGGTTTTGACCTTTAAAGCCCTATACTGCTCTGGGCCAGGGTATCTCAGAGATCACCTACTTCCGTACAATCCGGCTCGTCCTCTTAGATCATCAGAGAAGGCCTTTTTACAAGTGCTGCCGCCTAAGGAGGTACGTGGGGCGGCGGCAAGAAATAGGGCCTTCTCGGTAGTGGCACCAACATTATGGAACTCCCTTCCACTTGACTTGAGAATGGCTACCTCTCTTGAGACTTTTCGGCGAGGCCTGAAGACATTTTTGTTTAAAGAAGCCTTCTGAGTGCATGGCCTTTTTAAACATATTTTCTGTATCTTTTTAGTATTTTTACAGGCCTGATTCCTCTGATTTGCTACGTTTTGCTCTTTTTATCTGACTTTTTATCTGACTATGGTTTTTATGGGTATATGTTAATGTGTTTTTAATATGTTTTTATTTGTGGTTAAATTATGTTTTTAATCTGTTTTTAATATGTTGTGAGCCGCCCTGGGTCCCTTCGGGGAGAAGGGCGGGATATAAATAAAGTTTATTATTATTATTATTCTGTAGAAATCTCTGCTGTTGCTGGCTATATACCTTCTCTTTGCTCGTGTATTCAGTAGGGGTTTGAGCAGCCCAGTGGGTTATATATCTCTCTCCCTCTTATATGATAAAAACGTGTTCCTTACAGCTAAAGTCCAGCAGGAGATTGCTGAGGTGGTAGGTACCCACCGCCCTCCAAGCATGGAAGACCGTATGAAGATGCCCTTCACCAATGCGGTTGTCCATGAGATTCAGAGATACGAGAAATCCAGTGCTGAGACCTTCCCACGCGCAATGACTCGTGATACAGAATTCAGGGGCCACACAATCCCTAAGGTATGGTGACTCGGCATGTTATCGGGTGCTGTGGTGAGAGAAAGGAGGAATGTTATGCTATAAATGTCCCTGGCTTTCCACATCTATCTTGTGCTTACAAAGTCAGGATGTAAAAAGTTACATCCTGCAGATTTATTCCATATTCATATTCATGAATATCCTTAAAATATCACATAAAACTTCTGCTACAGTGTTGATAATTACAATTCCACATCTATGTAGGGGTTATGTTCCAAGATTGGAATGTAAAGCCAAAATTGTGAAAAGTCAAAACTCCGTAAGAACAAAAAGCATAATACGGGAGTCGTGTATCCCCGTCAATTGCAAATTAAAGGTATCAGTATTAGAGTTCTTGGAGATCACACCGAATAGCATATAAGCAGAGATGCCATTCACCCCAGACTGATTTTGACATGCCCCAAGCAGGCCCTGATCCCTGCCCCAATCCTTCCCTGGAAGAGCCCGGAATGCCCCCCACTGACTTACCTGCTCCAACGGGGGCTGAGTACTCAGGGCCTGATCCTGAACAGTGTGCACTGACTCACTGCCGGTGTGCATTGTCGCAAAAGTGCTGTAAGGCAGGTTTGCGAGTCCTTATTGCAGGCCCAGCACCGAAGCTAGCCCAGTGCAAGCCCGCACTGGACCAGCTCCAGTGCTGGACTCACATTCCATCGCCGGGTGGTTGCTCGGACTGCCTGGTGGCAGACAGGTGAGTGTGGGTATGGAAGGAGGTGGGGAAGAGGCATTCCGTGGCGGGGGGAGGCAGGCAAAGGGCTGGCGAAGGGCAGGGAGGAGGCATAGTGGTGGAAGGAGTGGGGTTAGAGGGGGAAGGATCAGTGGAGCTCGTCTCCACCAGATCCAGAGCCCCGTTTCGGACCGCACAGTCCAACACGGGACTCTTTGATTCTGCGCTGGCTCGAGAGTCACTGCAGAATCAAGTAGCCCCATTGTGGGGCTACTTCCCTTACTCGGGGGATGGGGGCGAAAGTTTCCTTCTCCTGTAGAGGCAGCTGCCTGGGGCACGTTGGATGCTGCAGCCGTCATTTTGGCGCCATGGCAACCCCACGCTCTGGGCAGCTCAGGATTGGGCTGTCAATTGGCACATGTCTGTGGCAGCCAGCCATTTGTACTGGTGACCATGCCCACTGGTGACCACAACTTCCATCAATGCAATGCCTGGATAGGATTGGACCATTAGCTTTCAATCATATACAGAGAGCCCAATTCTATCCAACTTTCCAGCACCGATGCAGCCACAGTGCAGCCCTGAGGTAAGGAAGCAAATCTTGCTTTCCCTTGAAGAGGTCTCTGTGACTACTGCAGGATACAGCACGGGCCCTATTGGCACAGCTTCATCAGTGCTGGGAAGTTGGATAGGGCAGGCCCTAAATGACTTAAGTCCCATTTAATTCAAGAAGGTGAATAAGTATGCATAGAATTGTACTGTTAGGGTACTTTGAATAGACCATTGCTAGTACATCACCCTCGTGGAAATTCTTTTCACAGTCCCCAGATCTTTCTCAGAGAACCTGTTTCTAAGATAGCAAGCTGAAGCAAGTAATGTCCTCTCCTTTCCTTGAAGGGCACCTCTGTCATTCCGCTGTTCACCTCTTTGCACTTTGACCCACTCCGATGGGAGACACCAGAGGAGTTTAACCCAGGCCATTTCTTGGATGAGAAGGGCGAGTTCACAAAGAGAGATGCCTTCATGCCTTTTTCAGCAGGTAACTTTGTGGACCTACATATTCCTGCTGTGGCCCAGGAGTAGATGAGTGTGTGCTGGGATGATGGAATACATTGGGATTTACATAAAGACAAGCAAGGACTGAAGTGTTATTTCATAGCAGTTCTCTGTCTGCATCTTATGTCAGACCTTTACCTGGAAGGCTACAAGTAACAGCTGAGGAGGGAGATGTTAAATTCCTTTAATCTGAGTCAATGTTTGGAAGAGTCAGCTTGGCCCAGTTGACAGGCAGAACTTGAGCAATGGGGTGAGGGCCAAGGGGGATGCTCACGCTAAAGTCACTTTTTATTTCCTTCATCCTGAGTCAGAGATTCTTCAGTGCACCCTTTGCACAGGAATGTCTTCAGAATTCCAGGCATGTGTTCAGCAGTGGGTGGGGGTGGAAAAAGCATTTGCAGAAAGCAGAGTAAGGTTAGAAGGGAGCAAGGTCAAAAAGTTGGAGACATTCAGGCAAGTGTGTCCTTAGTTGCAGCTTTTTTGCTTTGTGATTGGTGGGCATTGTTAAGGTCAGGAGAGGGGCTGCCAACAAACACACAGTGATCCAGGATAGTAAGGCTCAGTGGTTAGCATGCTCACTCTCTTCTGGTTCCCTTCTCTTCCCTGTTTTGACACACAGCTTGAAGCCTCTCCGTTCTCCCCAGGAACGGGGCTTGTGATCCGGCATAACTGCTGGATCCCAGCACCGCCTCCTGCTCCCCTCCCGCCCGCTCCTGGGGTCGCCCACCCTCCCCTGCCCCTCCCTGCCCCCCGCCTACCTTAGAGTCTTGTGTTGGCGCAACCAGGTTGACACAAGGCGCTCGGAGGAAGCCAGAGTGGAGGCTTCCATCAGCCTCCGCAGGCCGGCGCTTCTCTGAGCGCCAGCCCGGCTTCCACCCAAAGAGGCGCAAACATGCCCACGTCATGGGCAGGACTGCGCCCTGAGTCTTCTACCACCAGCCCAGGAGATCAGGGTAGCCTGAGGGGTTCCCCAGGTAGAATCCCCCTCTAGAACAATAATGAACCTCAAGGGTCTCTATCAAATGATTCTCACAGTAGCGCCTGAAGAGTGAGGAGATGTGACCGTCCACTGATTTTTCCCTTGCCAGGAACTAGATAGACTCAGAGTAAAAAGTAAAAATTTTATTACAAGTCTAATGAAAGAAAAAGGAGGTAACAAAACCAAATGAACAAGGAAAAGGGTAAGGAGCATGGAATCTGGAAAAAAGCATTAACCACATGCAATCCTACAAGTCTTGGACACTCTGATTGACTAACTCTGCCTGCTTTTTCTCCCCAGGGAAGCGATCCTGCCCAGGGGAAGCACTGGCTAAGATGGAGCTTTTCCTCTTCTTCAGCACTCTCCTGCAGAACTTCACCTTCCAGATGAATGGAGAAGCTAAAGAGAAAGAGCTATTGTCTTTGAATGTGGACTTGCTAATCAAGAATACATATCCGCCAATACAAGCCATTAAACGCCCACTGTGATTGAAAGCCAGAATATAAATGGACAGACCAGAGCCAATGGCTCCAAAATATTCAGAGAAGCTACAGCAGAAGTGCTGAGATAATCTTTCTGTCATGTATTCAGCACCCTCAACTTCACTTAGAAGATATATGAGATAAATAGAGATTGTCCAATATTCCTCCCCTTCAATCATTTGTTCACTAGCACTAATTAAAATGCAAACTGTAATGAAGTACTGAAATTGACTTTATTTTTGGAAGCCCTTCCTGCATGTTGTCACAAATCTGTTAGGGTGACTGAAGAAATGTGCTCTCTGATATGCACCATTCATTCATATAAATTCAATTAGAATGGACCATATTTAAAACAGCAACAAGAAGGATTGTGGAACCAGGATTCTGATACTGAAATGGGTTTATAAGATGGAAGCCCAGAATTTGATTTTGAAATTAAAGTATGCGCCACACACTTGCAATGCTTTGTGAGGGGTCGCACTGATCTTCCTTCCCCCATGCCCCTGAGGTACAATCCTAACCAACTTTCCAGCACCAAGGTAAGGGCAATGCAGCTCCGAGGAAAGGGAACAAATCTTACCTTGAAGAGACTTCCGTGACTGCCACCCAGCTGCAGGATGCAGCATATGCCCCATTGGCACAGCTATGTCAGTGAGAAAAAGTTGGTCAGGATTTGGGCCTGTGTCTCATAAGGTCAAATTTCTTTTTCTCAGCCCTGTTAGGGAATGAGAACAAAGGGCTTGCATGCTTTATCTGCCTACTGTGCTGCAAAGCTGAATTATAGGTGTATCTCATTAATTTGCTGTGCTCTCTCATGCAGCCTCACATAAGACGTTCTGTGATGTGTTCTGTGTGTTCCCTGATATTATGCATGATGAAAGTCCCACTGGAGTGCCCCATTGTTTCCTCCATGTCTAGTTCCTGTGCGTGTTGATACTGTGTGGTAGGCGGTGATGCAATGCATTTCTTTCTTTGGGGCACAGCCAGGAAACTCTTAACCTTAGGAACTCATAGAAACATAAAGCGTACATATAAACTCTTACATGTAGCTATATTTTGGGACCATAACTGGGAAGCCAAGCCCTGGACATGCCTTTTCTATCCAAACTCTCTGAAACATTAATCCAGATAAGATAGAAGCAGCTTGATCCAGATTATGCAGTGGGATCTGTTGATCCAGAGTTAACACAATTCTGACTCAGGAAGGCACCTCAAGTTGTGAGTGCTTTTGGATGAATGGTGCCATACCTGCTCAGGAACACATAGCAATGGACCTATGGCTGTCCCTCCCTAAAGTGCATTAAGGGATCTTGGACTGTTGGTCATGATGCACTTAGGGAGAAATGCGTAACTTATAGGAGAAAAGAAGAAAAGGATGAAGCGAGAGAGTCCAACAGGTACAAATCATGATTAACAGTTTATTTAGGGGCTGTTCACAATAATAGGAGAATTTGTCAAAATATAATATGGGATGCAAAACAATAATCCAAACAAGCAAGATAAATGAGCCATATAATAAATACATGGACAACTTCATTTGAGCTGTGTGTCGTCTGTCTGTTTCATCCCAGAGAAGTATCCATAGGTGGCTTGATGTTAGAGAGAAGAGAGGGATAGAATGGGATGAAGAGGGAATGAGCCTGGCTTCTCATAGCGGAAGGAGTGGGGAGATGGGAGAGTTCAGAACTCCTGCTGGACAGGAGATATACTAGTGGCCTTTGTTTATTGGACGATTTACCTACAAGGCAAGTGAGGTTTCAGAAATAGAGACTCTAAGATGAATTAGAGAAGAACCAAAAGCTCTGGGTGCCTGACACCAAGAAACAGACCAAGACGTGAGGTTGCATCAATGGCTTGATGCATGTGATGAGCTGGAAAGCAGAGACATACAGGGAGGAAACTGGGTCTAAGTGGCCTCATTCTTCACTCATAGTGAGGGAGCTTGCTCTCCACTATTAAGTGATGTCTCAGTCCTCCTCAGATTGAGTGCTGAAGAGGAGCTGGATTTTGCTCCTTGGCAGAAAAGGCTGCTGCTTCAGTACAGTCAAACGTCATGTGTTCAGAGGTCCTGCTCAGGGGAATCCTGTTCTAGCGGCTGATTCTCCCAGCTTCCACGTGTGTGTGTGTGTGTGTGTATCGCTGATTAATCTGATGCTGCCCCCCTTGCCTATTTTAATGTATTTCTGGACACTTTTACCTCCCCAGAAGCTCCTGTGCTATTTCAGCCACCTGAAAAAGCTGCCAGGGCATACTTTACCATCAGCCTTTGCCCTTTGTATGAAACTCCCTAATCCAGCCTGTATGTGTTTTTGGATTGAGGATATTCCTTCCTGCCTGGAGTACTGCGATTGGTGTGCATTTAGCAATTGGGCAGCCACATCTGTTCATCTAGGGCAGGGTGTCCAAAGTTTTTGGCAGGAGGGCCACATGGTCTCTCTGATACTGTCTGAGGCCAGGGGAAAAAAAGAATAAATTTACATTTAAAATTTGAATAAATTTACATGCGTTTACATAAATGAATATATTAAAGATGAACTTATACGAATGAATGAAGGTCTTGCAATAGCTCAAGGCCTATAAAAGGCCTTGCTCAAAGCAAGGCTGGCCTTTCCTTTGCTGCTGCTACTGCATCACAAACGTGAAACAGCAAGCAGTGGAGGGAGCCCTCATCCCACAGCTCACGCGAGAGGTCAAACAGTTGCCCTCACGCTGGGAGCAGTTGCTTCGGGCCAGTGTGGGCTCCAACAAATCTCTGGAGGGCCAGAGGCTCATTGGAGACTGGTGGCTTCCTGAGGGCTGCATTGAGAGGCCTTGAGGGCCGCAAGTGGCCCCAGAGCCGGGGTATGGGCACCCCTGATTGAGGGGGTGGGATGGAATGATCAGGTCTGACTGGTCAGACTCCATTCTGATGCCACTTTAATGACATCATTAAAAGAAAGTTATAAATTTCCCAACCCACAAGAAGGAAGGGAATTCCCCAACCCACAGGAAGGGATTGTTCTCTGCTAATCCCCTGTCTTTGGGAGCTCCCTGAGGAGTACATGCTTGCTTGCAAATGCAATGAGTGGGAATTCTTTGAGCAACGTAAAAATCTTAAACCAGGGAGTATCTAGTTAGATTGGGATCAGGGAATTTTTGTTGGGGAGGTTTGGACTGAGAGTTTGAGCAGTATCCCCAGTCCATCTGCTGGGCTTTACTGGTCACTGCATCCATTTGGTGACATGGAGGAAGCCCATGCCTCTATTTGCTCATCGTCCTCTCTTATCCCCACCACAGAACCACCGCTCAGGCAGTGAGTGCCTGTGTGTCAACGAGAGGATGGCCTGGGTGCTTCTTGCATGAGCACCCACCTCTGCCCTCTTGGCACACAGCAAGATACATTCCCCTGCGTCTTGCAGCTCAGGACTGGGGAGTTGTGTGGAAAGAGGAATGCTGGACCTGTTCTGCTCGCTGCCACTCCATTAGATTGAACTGGGGCTGAATTCAGATGCTTCAGAGGAAAGTCAGAGTGGGAGAAGGACCATAATCTCAGGAATGTCCTTTCCGGATACTGTCTCTCCCACTTCCCCACCCCTGTTAGTTTTTACCCTTGCAGCACCTGAAGCCAGTTCAGCCATGGAGCTCCATGCCTTAGGTAGAAGGCAAGGAAAGCAGACAATCCTCCTCTGCTTGGATCTTAACCCAAACTGGAGAATGATCTCTGGAGGCTTTGAAATTCTGACTCACCTTTGAGGCTGATGTTCTAAAGCAGGGGTGTCCAAAAGTTTTGGCAGGAGGGCCACATCATCTCTCTGACATTGTTTCGGGGGCCAGAAAAAAAGAATTAATTTACATTTCAAATTTGAATACATTGACATAAATGAATACATTAGAGATGGAACTTATATGAATGAATGAAGGAAGGTCTTGCAATAGCACAAGGCCTATAAAAGGCCTTGCACAAAGCAAGGCCGGCCTTTCCTTTGCTGCCACTGCTGCATCACAGATGTGAAACAGCAAGCAGTGGAGGGAGCCCTTGTCCTACAGCTCATGCGAGAGGTCAAACAGTTGGCCGTCACGCTGAGAGCAGCTGCATCAGGCCAGCGTGTGCTCCAGCAAGTCTCCGGCTGGCCAGAGGCTCATTGGAGACTGGGGGCTCCCTGAGGGCCGGATTGAGAGTCCTTGAGGGCTGCAATTGGCCCCAGGGCCAGGGTTTGGGCACCCCTGTTCTAAAGTCCCTGCAGTTTGTTTCTGATCCTACTTATTCCTAATTCTGAATATGAGAGAGGATATTTGGCAACTCTAGCCCTTCTCATCAAAAGGTGTTCAGGTAATTCCTTATCCCATCAATATGTAACCCTGGTCATACAATACCCGATGCAAGGTCTCTGGCGCTTCTTGAGGAAAGTGCAGCAAGATACTCTGGTTGGTATACTTACATGTTTGGACATGTAGATGGATTTTGTTGTGGTCTGCCGGTTCTGTTCATGTTTAATGCTATACAGGCAGTGGTACTCAAAACCTTTCCGGCCAGTGGCTCCCTTGACCCCCGTGGCTGTTGGCCATGACTCCCCATCATGTTCCTGAGGGCTGGAAGTGACATCATTAAACAGGAAGTGGCCAGAAATATTAACTATATTAAATATAATATTATAATGTTATAGTTATTATAATATAATATTAAATATTAAATATATTTAACTATATTAATATTAATTATATTAATCATATCATTAATTAAATGCAGATCTTAAAATATATATTAATACACAGCAATATACATGCTTTATAAATGATCAGCTGCTGATCACTGTTGGAGACAGGATGCTGGAGTAGGTAGATTTTGTCTGGTCCAGGAGGACTCTTTTTTTTTAAACTTTGTAAGCATACCAATAGAATTGTTTTATCAAATGAACTTTGTGAACAACCAGTCTGACCAACATTACATACACACACCCCTGTGAACCCCAATCCAACTAGTCATTTCTCCCATTCTCCTTGGATAGGATTGAACCCTTTATTAATTAAATTATATTAAATTTTTCCAGCAATTTAATTGGTGGAGAAAACAAAAATAGACCATGAAAATATATCAGAGCTGATGAGGGTTTGGTTAGGAAGCTGATTTGTCTCCTATACTAGGAGATGCACAGCTGAAGCCTATGCATGTCTACTCAGAAGTAAGTCCCATTAGAGTCAATGGGGCTTACTCCCAGGAAAGTGTGGATAGGATTGGGCTGGCAATCACTTCATCAATGGCTGATAAGTATTCCCTTCAAATAGGAAGATCCATCACTTTAAAACTACAGCCTCGCCTCTTCAGTCAAACAACAAGATTAATAAATCACTTTAAAAACAATACCCTTTTTCTGCTCCTGGCCAAGTAAAGTGTGTGCTTCTCTCCCCCCCCCCTTTGCCAACTGCATTTTCAAAAACCTCTTCCTGATAATTCACACACAATGCGGTTCTTAGTGTTATTCTTCCAATTTGAGGGACACAGGAACATGGAAACAGCTGTTTTTTAAATAAGCTATCTCTACCAGTGGTTCTCAGACTCCCAGGGAAGTGGTCACGATTGTTATTTTGCCTGTCTCTGCATGTTGGGGAGCCCTGAGGGGGGCTGGCACAGGCTTCTCGTGCCCTTGGGAGGCTGCTGCCTACCTCACAGGGTTGTTATGAGGACAAACGGAGGGAAGGAACCATGTATACCACCCTGAGCTTTTTGGAAGAAGGGTGGTATAAAATGTAAAAAATAAATGCAGGTGGGACCAAGGTATCCATTGGAGTTCCGTTCAGTGGATACCAAAATCAGTGGATACCGGGGTTCACCTTTAAATGCTTTGTAACAAGGTATAGACCATGGATGTCAAACTCATTTCATACAGAGGGCTGAAGTTTGCATTCATGGTGCCTGCAGAGGGTTGGAAGTGATATCATTAAGGACGTGTCATCAGATGATGGCCAGAAATAAGCACTTAGTTATCACATAGAAACCCATTAGCTGCATATGACAGAAGAGAAAATGTGCAAATCTTCATATTTTCAAGATATGAGAGAGTCCAATTATCATGCTGGGAGAGCCTAATTATAACAGGGGACAGATAAATTGCTTCTGGGGGCCGCATTCGGCTTGGGAGTCTTATATTTGACTCCTGTGGTACAGACGCTATTCAGCTGCTTCATGGGGTAGGTACAGGGCCTCGGAGAGGTAATTTTGTAATGGGGGTAAAGGGGGTAATTTTGTACCCAGGCCCAGGGTCAGAAAGGGGGCCCAGGAGCCAAAGGTGGGGGCCCAGAAAGTTCCTGGGATCTGACCTGAACTTGCTGATGGGCTCTGCATCAAGAAGGCTAGTAGAACTGATCTTCAAAGACTATTGTGGCTGCCAGCACCCTCCCCCTATCCCAGGGGTTGGCAACCTTAAACACTCAAAGAGCCATTTGGACCTGTTTTCCAGAGAAAAGAAAACCTCGGAAGTCACAAAACCCTTTTGACATCTAAAAGGAAGTACATTGGCAACCTTCAGTCTCAAAAGACTATGGTATCGCGCTCTGAAAGGTGGTTCTGGCACAGCGTCTAGTGTGGCTGAAAAGGCCAATCCGGGAGTGACAATCCCTTCCACACCGGGAGCAAGTGCAGTCTGTCCCTGGTCTGTCTCCCTAGCTATGGGCCTTCCTTCTTTGCCTCTTAGCCTCAGACTGTTGGCAAAGTGTCTCTTCAAACTGGGAAAGGCCATGCTGCACAGCCTGCCTCCAAGCAGGCCGCTCAGAGGCCAGGGTTTCCCACTTGTTGAGGTCCATTCCTAAGGCCTTCAGATCCCTCTTGCAGATGTCCTTGTATCGCAGCTGTGGTCTACCTGTAGGGTGCTTTCCTTGCATGAGTTCTCCATAGAGGAGATCCTTTGGGATCCGGCCATCATCCATTCTCACGACATGACCGAGCCAACGCAGGCGTCTCTGTTTCAGCAGTGCATACATGCTAGGAATTCCAGCACATTCCAGGACTGTGTTGTTAGGAACTTTGTCCTGCCAGGTGATGCCGAGAATGTGTCAGAGGCAGCGCATGTGGAAAGCGTTCAGTTTCCTCTCCTGTTGTGAGCGGAGAGTCCATGACTCGCTGCAGTACAGAAGTGTACTCAGGATGCAAGCTCTGTAGACCTGGATCTTGGTATGTTCCGTCAGCTTCTTGTTGGACCAGACTCTCTTTGTGAGTCTGGAAAACGTGGTAGCTGCTTTACCGAAGCGTTTGTTTAGCTCGGTATCGAGAGAAAGAGTGTCGGAGATCGTTGAGCCAAGGTACACAAAGTCATGGACAACCTCCAGTTCATGCGCAGAGATTGTAATGCTGGGAGGTGAGTCCACATCCTGAACCATGACCTGTGTTTTCTTTAGGCTGATAACACTGCATATATAGTTTTTTGTTTTTTTTACCTTTATGCTCTTATAGGTCCCATTTTTATAATGTAGCCCCCTCTTGTAGCTTTTAGTTAGTTTTGTCATACATTCTTAAGAACATAAGAACAGCCCCGCTGGATCAGGCCATAGGCCCATCTAGTCCAGCTTCCTGTATCTCACAGCGGCCCACCAAATGCCCCAGGGAGCACACCAGATAACAAGAGACCTGCATCCTGGTGCCCTCCCCTGCATCTGGCATTCTGACATAGCCCATTTCTAAAATCAGGAGGTTGCACATACACATCATGGCTTGTAACCCATAATGGATTTTTCCTCCAGAAACTTGTCCAATCCCCTTTTAAAGGCATCCAGGCCAGATGCCATCATCACATCCTGTGGCAAGGAGTTCCACAGACCAACCACACGCTGAGTAAAGAGCGTTACTCATTCTTGTCCTGTGTTTTCAGACGCCTGGTCCTCTATGGCGGTTATGGCATCTGCTTATCTTACATGGATACTAAAGAACTCCCCCCACCTTCCAGAGGCACCCTGCTGGAAGGAAAAAAGGATACAGACTCCAGAGGTGGGGAAAAGAAGAAGCCAGAGCTGGGGGGGAAGGTGGGGGGACAGCCACAGGCCAGCGTCTGCCCTGCCTGCCTGTCCTCCCTCACTCAGGCTGCAACCCTCTCCACACTATCCTGGGAGTAAGCCCCATTGACTACAATGGGACTTCTGAGCTGACAAGTTGGTTGGAGCTCTCAGGTTGCAGTACTCTCCACACTTTCCTGGGAGGAAGCCTCACTGACTACTTGTGAGTAGACCTGCATAGGAGGGGGCTGAGGCTACAGCCCTCCACACCTTCCTGGGAGGAAGCCCCACACTTACTTGTGCGTAGACCTGCACAGGAGAGGGCTGAGGCTGCAGCCCTCCACACCTTCCTGGGAGGAAGCCCCACTGACTACAGCGGGGCTTACTTGTGAGTAGACCTGCACAGGAGGGGGCTGAGGCTACAGCCCTCCACACCTTCCTGGGAGTAGCCCAGGGACTACTCGCGAACAGACCTGCCGGGCACAGGCTCCCACTCACCTGTCCTTGCACTTGCCCTTGAGCAGGCTCCAAGGTTGCAGTCCCAGGCACCCTTTCCTGGGAGTAAGCCTCATCTGCTGTAATGGGGCTTACAACTGAGTAGACACGCACAGGAGCAGGCTCCAAGGCTGCAATCCCAGGCACCCTTTCCTGGGAGTAAGCCTCATCTGCTGTAATGGGGCTTACAACTGAGTAGACACGCACAGGAGCAGGCTCCAAGGCTGCAATCCCAGGCACCCTTTCCTGGGAGTAAGCCTCATCCGCTTACTGCTTACCCGCAGGGAACGAGCCAGCTCTCCAGGCGCCCCCCCGCCGCTGCCGCCTGCAGGGAAAGGCTCTCCACCGGCGCCAAACTCCCCAAGTGGGCAGCACGCGCCTCACCTTGCTCCTGGGAGTCTCCAGGGTCGAGTGCTCTCCCTGCCCAGCTGGGGGACCGGCAGCTTCCCGCGCGCCCCTTCCTGGGGAGCGCGGCAGTGCTTGGACTCCAGAGGGAGCCGCAGCAGTTGGCTGAAAGAGCCACACGCGGCTCCAGAACTGCAGGTTGCCGACCCCTGCCCTATCCTATTTTGTCCCCCCATTCTGCTGCACCATTTTGCCCCTCCCCCTTTGGGAAGGGGCCCTGAATAAACATTGTACTCCCTGATAAAATTCCTTTCATAGGCCCTGAGTAGGTAATTCCATTAGATTTCATTATTCACCCCATCTATTGGCTGAATGCAGAATAAAATCTATTCCTGGGTGTCTTTGAGACCATCACTCTCTCTGAATCTCACTTGCCTCACAGGGTTGTTGTGAGGACAAAAGGAAGGAAGGAACCATGTATACCACCCTGAGCTTCTTGGAAGAAGGGTGGTATAAAAATGTAAAAAATAAATACAGGTGGGACCAAGGTATCCATTGGGGTTCCGTTCCTTAACCCTCAGTGGATACCAAAATCAGTTGATACCGGGGTTCACCTTTAAATGCTTTGTAACAAGGTATAGACCACTGATGTCAAACTCATTTCATACAGAGTGCTGAAGTTTGCATTCATGGTGCCTGCTGAGGGCTGGAAGTGACATCAGTAAGCAGGAAGTGTCATCAGATGATGACCAGAAATAAGCAGTTATCACATAGAAACGCATTAGCTGCAAATGACAGAAGTGAAAAATGTGCAAATCTATGTATTTTCAAGATATGAGCGAGTCCAATTATCATGCTGGGAGAGCCTAATTGTAACGGGGGACAGATAAATTGCTTCTGGGGGCCGCGTTTGACTTGGGGGTCTTATGTTTGACTCCTCTGTGTATCTCCTTTGACTATCTCTGTGTTTTGCCCATTATCTCTAACATTAACATTATCTCTATCTCTAACCTAGCCTGGCAACCTGTTTCCCACAGTTGACCACCAGTTGCCTATGGGTCTTATGTTTGACTCCTCTGGTATAGACGATGTACGGCATACAGCTGCTTCATAGGGTAGGTAATTCCATTAGATTTCATTATTCACCCATCTATTGGCTGAATGCGGAATAAAATCTATACCTGTGCAATCTGGGGCAACAATGGAGGAGCCAGAAACCTGGAAGTGGGCCTTTAAAGCAATTTTTAACCCGGAGAAGCTTGCAACTGGTGCAGCTTAACAGCACAAAGGTAGGAAATGGGATTTTGGTGCTTTTTTCCTTGCTGTAAGGCATTTAAAGGTGGACCCTGGTATCAGTGGTGAGTCGGATAAGTGGATTCCTAATCAGTGGATACTGAGATCCCATCTGTAACAATAAATGTTACCTCAAAATGGGTTATTGGCATCTCCTCATTTTAGTGCATATACAGCCCAATCCTAACTAACTTTCCCATGCCAATACAACCATGGTGAGTGTGCTCTGTAACCCTGGGGCTCCATTGCAGCTGCATTGGCACTGGAAAGCTGGTTAGCTTGTTAATCTTCTGCAAATGTCCTGTACCAAAACATTCAGGAATTCAAGGTCATTAACCTGTTTGTCACAGGGTCAAAATCCTTTCAAACGCCTCTGTCAACAGAGGACAAAGAACACATTAAACAGAAAGAAGACAGGAGGGAGTGGACAAAATGTGAAGTTGGTCTTGTGGAGTCTCTGGCAAGCAGCCTGTCTTTGGTCTAGTCTCTCTTCAGCAGTTTCTTGGATTTCCAGCCAAAGGAGTGACGGGAAAGATGGACGTGGCTGGGACAGGAGCCCTGTTCCTTCTCTTCATTTTCTTCTTCTCCACTTTCAAAACGTACAGGAAGCAAAGAGAGCTGCCTCCAGGACCCGCTCCCTGGCCGTTTCTGGGCAACCTCTTCCAGAAAGATGTCCTGCCTTTGTACAACTCCTATCTAAAGGTGAGGCCATCCCTTTCACTGCTTCTAGTCTTTGTAGGGAGAAAACAAAAGTTGCATGGGATGAAAGGATGGATGATAGGAAGGACACAAGGCTAATTTCTCCCTTCTTTGCTCTACACCAGCAGTTGGCAACCTTCTTCTAGATAGGGGCCGGACATTGGGTCCATCAGTAGTAAGATACGCATGCTTGAACCTTCTGATTAGGCCATTGAGCTAGGAAAAAAGAGCTGAGCATGGCGTGGAGAGATGCATGCCCAGATAGAGAATGCCACTCAAGAGAAGCTTCTGCCCTTGATTTGTTTATACTGTAAGCCTTACAGAGACAGAAAGTAAGTAAGGGTATGGTGGACAAGGGTGTGCTCACTTGTTTGTTTGATTGCCTGGCTGCCCTCTTTGAGAGGACTGTGCGCATGCATTCACCAGAGCTGCAGTGGCAGTGGGCGGGGGTTCAGAGAGTGTGGGCACACCTGCTGACCCGGGATTGGATCTTAATTTAGATCAACTCCTGGGAGTTGGGTGAGACTCCAGGAGCAAGAAGATGGGTATTCTGCCATCACTGACAGGTAAAAAAGAGACTGAGAGTTTGCAGCTGACTTTCCCTAAGAAGACCATGAATGCTGTGGCAAGGGGAAGACCAGCTGGAAGAGGAAAGGGCGCAGGGGGCTTGCTCTCCTCCTTCTTGCTTGAATGAACTGCCATTTGTGCTGGGATAGCATTAGGGAGGGGAAGGACACTCTGTGTTCTGGTTGCGACCCAGAGGAATAATGGAACGGGAATAATGGATTTAAAACATGTGTTTCTGTAAACTACCTTGGAGACTCTTTGATCGAAAGGCAGTGTAGAAATCTTTAAAGAAATAATAAACAGATAAATAATCTGTTATTTATTATATATATATTTCATTTTGCCTTCAGCTCGTTAAGAAATATGGCCCTGTCTTCACGGTTTGGGTGGGACCAAAGCCAACAGTCGTGCTCTGTGGATATGAAGTGGTGAAAGATGCTTTGCTCGGTCATGCCGAAGAGTTTGGTGGGCGTCCTGACATCCCCTTCAAAATTCCAGGGACCAGTGGTCAAGGTGGGCTCGAACAGATGAGATGCAGAAGATATTTCTTGTTGTGTCTTACATTTTCTGTCAGGAAAGTTGATGTGCCATTTCATGTGCAGTGGGGACTTGGGCTGGGGCTGTCATTCAGTCATTCTTTTTACAAATCTGTTTCTTTTATTCAGTTCACGCCTTCACATTGTTTTCCTAGAAATCTGTCAATGTGAGGAAGGGATTGAATATGGAGATGGGCTTCATTATTCTCTACCTATAATATTGATTTCTTTTGGCCTATAGACTTTATCTGCAGCGAAGTGTCAAATAAGGAAATGATGTTGGAAGGATGAAGGGGTGGTGCCAAAGGGGAAATAACAGTGGGGTGTCCCTGCAGCCTATCATTTGTATGAAGGGGGGCCATCTTGTCACCTCAGGCAAAATGTTGTCTTGGGCTAACCTTATTAAACTGTTGTAAATATAGTTAGAAATTTACCAAAAAATAAACACCCTTCCTGGTCATCCACACAGCATGTGTTTCTCAGTGTTATCCTTCTTACTTGAAAGACATGAGAGCATGCAAGCAGCCTGGTTTTAAATAACTTGTTACTACTGCAGATGAATATAAGTACACCCCCTTCTGGAAGTTTTATTTTAAATGGCAGAATATTAACAAAAATATAGGCATAGCTTGAACTGAGAAAGCACCAGAACCATATTTTCTCTTGAAACATATTGTTTTCTTTCTTTCTTTCTTTCTTTCTTTCTTTCTTTCTTTCTTTCTTTCTTTCTTACAACTGACAAATTGTTTCGTAATGGTTTGTTTTCAGGTTTTGGCAACTCAGATGAGAGCAAATGGCGGGAACTGCGCCGGTTCACACTTTCCACACTGCGGGACTTTGGGATGGGGAAGAGAAGAATGTCCGATCGTGTGCAGGAGGAAGCACTTTGCCTGGTGGAGGAAATAGCAGCCAGACAAGGTCGAGCAGAGTATTAAGACATTCCAAAGCCTCAGGATTAACTTTTAGTTTTAATTCAGGAATATGGTTTTAAGGGGGGGGGGGGTTCAGATCCCAGTCACTGTCTTCGGCTCTCCTTACAGGGCAACCATTTGATCCAAGAAGCATCATCACAAGTGCTGTTTCAAATGTGATCTGCTCCGTTGTCTTTGGGAGTCGGTTTGACTACAAGGATAAGGTCTTCCTAGAGCAATACCCCGTGTGACAGACCGTATAGCCTTCCTCCGAAGTTTCTTAGGAGTGGTATGTTGTTTCTTCTCTGTGCTGACTCTGGAGACTTCCTTCCATTTGCTTTCATTGCTTCTGTTAATGCTTAAGAGCTCGCAAAAGTGTTTCCACAAGATTCTTTTGTGTCATGATGGGATAGCAATGGTGTTCTCATTCTCTTCGTTATGAGTTTGCATAAGGCCTGCTTAATGACCTCCACCCCAGCCTCTTTGGCTGAGAGTATCTTTCCTAAAGTTTGGATCCTCCAAGCCATCCAGTAAGCCTCCTGGTGAAATCATGCGATGCTATCTCAGTTGGCTCTGTTGTCTCCTGTATCCCAGCATCCTTGTACCTTCTTCAGGTGACCCAAGTTCACATATATCATTCTGGGTGACACCTGAGTTTTGTGAAAACTACTTCTCATTCTGGAGGAGGGTCCTCTCCTGGCCCCAGGCTGTCTCCAGTCAGCCATCAAAATATCTGCCTCCTTACTGCTACCCACCATTCCTGTGTCTATGCGGAAGAACTCCCATAATGAGAATTAAAGATAGTTCAATTCTGCCACATTTTTTATCAACGAAATAGTCTTGTTTTTGTAACAGTGTGTGCCAGCCTGGTAGACACTTTATGCAGGGGTGTGCATTTGATTTGGAAAGAATTACACTCAACATCAAATCAACTACTGCAATCATCAAATCAATCTACGTACTTCAATCTACTTCAGAGTCATTTCAGTTGAATTCAGTAGCTGCTGAATGAAAGCTCCTTATTGGTACAGTACTTCCTTTTCATCCTTATCAGTAAAATACTTGGGAGGAAACTTCACTTTCTGTTTTCTCATTCAGAGTCAATTTTTCTAGGAGATTCTAGTGTGTGTTTCTTTTTAATCCATACCTTCCTTCCCCTAAGGTTGCTACCAGCCCCAGTATCCTCTTACTCCAGGGGTGTCCAAAGTTTTCTGCAGGAGGGCCACATCACTTTTCTGACACTGTGTCGGGGGCCGGGGAAAAAAAGAATTAATTAACATTTGAAATTTGAATAAATTTACATAAGTTTACATAAATGAATATATTAATGATGAACTTATATGAATGAATGAAGGTCTTGCAATAGCTCAAGGCCTATAAAAGGCCATGCACAAAGTGACCTTTCCTTTGCTGCCGCTACTGCATCACAGACGTGAAACAGCAAGCAGTGGAGCAAGTCCTCATCCAACAGTTTATGTGAGAGGTCAAACAATCACCCTCACGTTGAGAGCAGTTGCGTTGGGCCAGTGTGGGCTCCAGCAAGTCTCCGGAGGGCCAAAGGCTCATTGGAGACTGCGGGCTCCCTGAGGGCCGCATTGGGAGTCCTTGAGGGTCACAAATGGCCCCAGGGCTGTGGTTTGGGCACCCCTGCTCTAGTCAATGGCATTTTACTGGTAGGGAGGGGACCAAGATGCAGGTCTCTTGCTGTCTTGTGTGCTCCCTGGGGCATTTGGTGGGACACTGTGAAATACAGGAAGCTGGACTAGATGGGCCGATGGCCTGATCCAGTGGGGCTGTTCTTATGTTCTTAACCTGGCGATGGCAGTGCAAAGCAGTTTGCCTTGAACATCCCCAATGATGATGTCCTTGAAGGGCGTCATGGGACTGAGGGAGGGAGACACTGCTGCAGCTGGAATTGATGAGGGTGGCAGTCTGGGACCAACCTTTGAAGGCTGACTGAAAGAGGGGCAAAGGGGGAGGCCAGGAAGGGAGAGGAGGACGAAGGAGTGGAAGAAAAAAGGAAGAGATCACAGAGAGAGAGAGAGAGAGAGAGAGAGAGAGAGAGAGAGAGAGAGAGAGGTGGGGGAGGGGAGAGAAAGGAGATGCAAAGGGAGGAGAAGGGGAGGAAGGAGACCCATTTCCTATGGATAGAGGTGTTTGAAAACTGTGGGGCTTCATGTTTTTATTACAGTGCAAAATAGAGTGTTTCGTGTTTTTATTTAATTATCAATAAAAACAAACACTTCTACTCATTGCTCATCCTTTTATGTTCTGGTTTAATCCTCTGGTCTAAACAACATGGTAAAATGTTTTCACGGTTGTTTGTCATCTCAGACACTATTACTTGTTATTATTCTTACTTTAAAGTCTACAAAATATTCAGCACCATAAGGAAGAAACTGTTACACAAGTTTCACAGAAATCTTCATTGAGCAGTAAATATTTTCATTGTGCCTAATCAGACGTCGTTTTATATATTGAAGTTCCAACTATACAGCTGTCACCTACCTGCTTTCTTGATAATCCATGTACTCTCAAATACAATTCTCTAAAACTATGATGCCATGTTACCTGGGCCAGCACTGTGCCATTTTGAAAAGTTTCCCAAGTGTCAATCAAGGTGAAATTTCCCATTGTGCATCACAGGTGCGGCTGGCAGTACAGAAGCAGTTTTTATTATTTTATTCCATGCCTCCAAACTGTAATAATGATATATCGCATAAGCGGGCGCAAAGTACTTCTGTTTCACAGGAGGTGTTTTGTGCCCGCTTTTAGCGAACGTTCCAAGCCTCGGGGAACACTGTGCAGGGCTCCCCGCACCTCCTGCAGCCTGCTGCAGCCCTGCCTACATAACGGGAGAGCAAAGCACCCCCCCTCACCTGCCTTAGCGACGTGATCCTGGGGATTGCATCGCTGCCTCCCTCCCCTTCCCCCGCCCCTTAAAGGAACGGGAGAAGCATTACTGGAACTGGTGGGTCATGACCCACCAGTTTGAGAACCACTGTAATACAGTATCTAATGTATGTGTCATCTCTATTCCAGGTGTATTTTGCTTTCCCAAAAATAATGAACTATCTGCCTGGAAGGCACAAAAAGGTCATAGCAGAAGGTCAAAAAATGTATACTTTTATCCATGAGAGGGTGAAGTCCCACATGGAGAGTCTGGATCCTCAGAACCCCCGGGACTTTATTGACTGCTTCCTTATCAAGTTGGAGAAGGTAGGGGATTCATAACTTTCTTTCACTGCATCCTAAATTTCAGTGAAAGTTGCTGTCCTGTCCACCATTTCTTGTGCATGCACTGCCTGTGTTCCTCTTCTATGGGTAGAGGCTGCTAAAGAGCATCGTGTTGCTCTCCAGGATAACTACAGATGAGAGACGATTATTAATACAAGTGAAGGAATTAAACTATTTTGGGGAACATGTGAGAATTACATCTGGGACATTGACTGAAGCAGATTGAGAAGTCTCTTTTTTTGCATCTATCTTTCAAGTGGTAATTTTATTCTCCCTTTCCCCCTTCATCTACTTTCAATAGGACCAGTCTCACAATGAAGTCATCTTCAGTCATGAAGATCTTGTCATGGCAGTCCTAGAACTCTTTATTGCTGGTACAGGAACCACAAGTCAAGCCTTGCTCTATAGCCTCCTGGCAATGGCCAAATTCCCACATATTCAAGGTACAGTAAAGAGAACAGTGAAGGTAATGGGACTCTATTACTACCATTACATATGGAAAGAATAGAAAAGACCTACATTTGAGAAGTATCAAAGATTAATCTCTGCAGCTTAAACAATTGCAGGATGCATCTTTCTTGAACTTCCTACTTTATTCCCCAGCTTGAGTTCACAAAAGTCTTTGTATATTGGATATGCAAAATTAACAGAACTGATTATAAGATGGTGAGTTTCAGTGGATCTGTGACAATGCCTTGTGGTACAGGCCCACTATGAGGGCATTGACCCATGATAGGTCATCACATCTTGAGTGTGATGCAGAGCAGTGGCATAGCTAAGGCATCTGATGCCTGGGGTAAAAGAAGATTTGGGAGCCTCCCCCCCCCCATAAGAATGCCTGCCACAAAAACCAGGTCCCTGTTTAAAGGCTCCAGGAGCTCTTCTGAGCTCTTCTCAGAGTTAGGAGCTAATTCATCAATCAGGGAATCAACTCAAAGGCAGGTGAATCAATTTGCTAGACAGGGAGCAGAATTCCTTAAGTGGGATTAAAATTCAAATCATTCGCCCACCTGGGAGATTGAAGACCTTAAATAAAATTCATTCCCCAGACCAGGGAATCAAATTCACTATCAACAGCAAAATATTTGCCAAAGATTCCTTAGGGAGCTTAGTGCCCAAGGAAGGGTTTAAACCTGGGAAGCCAAACCTCCATTGTTCTAGTCCAGCAATCTCACCACTACCTGTGATGGCTTTCCAACTCCTGAGGCAATGGAACCAATTCATAAAGCGGGGAATCAATTCAAAAGTAGGGGGATTGCTTTGCTAAATTGGAAGAATCATCCATTATGCAGTGAAATCAGGTCTGCTTTTTTTGTCGTAAATAATTTTTAGCTGAATGTCCTGCCTCTCTGTGAATATCTTCTGTGGAAATCTCTGCTGTTGCTGGCTTCTGAGCCAGCCTTCTGAGCAAGCCTTCTGAGTTCTCGGCCTTTTTAACATCTTTTAATATTTTTTACAGGCCTGATTCTTTTATGACTTGCTGCTGCTCTATGCTCTTTTTACCTATTTTTATTATGACTGCTGTTTTTTATGACGTGTTAATATGTTTGTATTTGTTTTAAATTATGTTTTTTAACCTGTTGTAAGCTGCCTTGAGTCCCTTCGGGGAGAAAGGCGGGGTAAAAATAAAGTTGTTGTTGTTGTTGTTGTTGTTGTTGTTGTTGTTGTTATTTATATACCTTCTCTTTGCTCGTGTATTCAATAGGGGTTTGAGCAGCCCAGTGGGTTATATATATCTCCTCCTCTTATATGATAAAAACGTGTTCCTTACAGCTAAAGTCCAGCAGGAGATTGCTGAGGTGGTAGGTACTCACCGCCCTCCGAGCATGGAAGACCGTATGAAGATGCCCTTCACCAATGCGGTTGTCCATGAGATTCAGAGATACGAGAAATCCAGTGCTGAGACCTTCCCACGCGCAATGACTCGAGATACAGAATTCAGGGGCCACACAATCCCTAAGGTATGGTGACTCGGCATGTTATCGGGTGCTGTGGTGAGGGAAAGGAGGAATGTTATCCTATAAATGTCCCTGGCTTTCCACATCTATCTTGTGCTTACAAAGTCAGGATGTAAAAAGTTACATCCTGTAGATTTATTCCATATTCATATTCATGAATATCCTTAAAATATCACATGAAACTCTGCTACAATGTTGATGATTACAGTTGTTCCACATCTTATGCAAGGGTTATGTTCCAAGATCAGCATGTAAAGCCAAAATTGCAAAAAGTCGAAACTGCATCACTTAAAGAACAAAAAGCACAGTACAGGAGACACAACTATACAGGAGTCCAATATAGGAGACCCTTGTAAATTGGTCAAGAGGCACTTTTTCAAGTGGGTGATCCTCTTTTACTCAGCAGGAACAGAGTAACTGGCCCTCTTCACCCCAGCAGTGTCTTTTCTAGTGGCTGTCTGCTGCTATTTTGCGTTGTTTAGATTGTGAGCCCTTTTGGGACAGGGAGCCATTAGTTGTTTGTTTGATTTTCTCTGTAAACCGCTTTGTGAACTTTTGTTGAAAAGCGGTATATAAATACTGTTGTTGTTTTTGTTGTTAATAATGATGATGATGATGATGATGATGATGTATATCCCTGTCAATTGCAAATTAAAGGTATCAGTATTAGAGTTCTTGGGGATCACACTGAATAGCATATAAGCAGAGATGCCATTTACCCCCAGCCTGATTTTGACATGCCCCAAGCTGGCCCTGATCCCTGCCCCAATCCTTCCCTGGAACAGCCTGGAATGCCCCCCACTGACTTACCTACTCCAACGGGGGCTGAGTACTCAGGGCATGATCCTGAACAGTGTGCACTGGCTCACTGCTGGCGTGCATTGTTGCAAAAGTGCCATAAGGCAGGTTTGTGAGCCCTTACTGCAGGCCCAGTGCCAGAACTAGCCCAGCGCAAGCCCTCACTGGACCACCTCCGGTGCTGTGCCCGCATTCCGCCACCCGGTGATCGCCCGGGCTGCCTGGCGCCAGACAGGTGAGTGAGGGTGTGGGGGGAGGCAGGCAGGAGGTGTTCCAGGGCAGGGGGAGGCAGGCAGAGGGCGGATGAAGGGCGGGAGGAGGTGCAGTGGGGGAGGGAGCTGGGCGAGAGGGGGCAGGACTGGTGGAACTTGGCTTCACCAAATCCAGAGCCCTGTTTCAGACTGCATGGTTCAACACTGGACTCTTTAATTTTGTGCTGTCTCGAGAGCAGAATTGAGTAGCCCCATTGTGGGGCTACCACCCTTACTCAAGGGAAGAGGACAAAAGTTCCCTTCTTTTGTAGAAGTGGCTGCCTGGGGTGCACTGTCATTGGATGCCGCAGCTGTCATTTTGGTGCTGGGGCAGCCCCACACTCCAAGCAGCTCAGCATTGGGCTGTAAGTTAACACATGACTGTGGCTGCCATGCCATCAGCACTGGTCTTGCACTGATGGAGGACAAGTTCCATCAATGCAATGCCTGGATAGGATTGGGCCATTAGCTTACAATCCAATGCAGAGGGCCCAATTATATTCAACTCTCCAGCACCAATGCAACCACAGTGCAGCCCCGAGGTAAAGAAACAAATCTTCGCTTACCTTAAGGAGGCCTCTGTGACTACTGAAGGATACAGCACATGCCCCATTGGCACAGCTTCATCAGTGCTGGAAAGCTGGATAGGACAGGTCCTAAAGTGACTTAAGTTCCATTTAATTCAATAAGTTAAATAAGTATGCGTAGAATTGTACTGTTAGGGTACTTTGAATAGACCATTGCTAGTACATCACCCTCATGGAAATTCTTTTCACAGAGTCCCCAGATCTTTCTCAGACAACCTGTTTCTAAGATAGCAAGCTGAAGCAAGTAATGTCCTCTCCTTTCCTTGAAGGGCACCTCTGTCATTCCATTCTTCACTTCTTTGCACTTTGACCCACTCCAGTGGGAGACACCAGAGGAGTTTAACCCAGGCCATTTCTTGGATGAGAAGGGCGAGTTCACAAAGAGAGATGCCTTTATGCGTTTTTCAGCAGGTAACTTAGTGGACCTACATATTCATGCTGTGGCCCAGGAGTAAATGAGTGTGTACTGGGATGATGGAATATATCTGGATCTGCATAAAGACAAGCAACAACTAGAGTATCTGTGTTTTTTCATAGCAGTTCTCTGTCTGCATCTCTGATATGCACCTTTAGCTGGAAGGCTACAAGTAGTTGTGGATGGAGATGTTAAATCCTTTAATTTGAGTCAATGGTTGGAAGAGTCAGCTTGGCCCAGTTGACAGGCAGAACTTGAGCAGTGGGGTGAGGGCCAAGGGGGATGCTCACACTAAAGTCACTTTTTATTTCCTTCATCCCGAGTCAGAGATTCTTCAGTGCACCCTTTGCAGAGGAATGTCTTCGGAATACCGTCAAATTCCAGGCACGTGTTCAGCAGTGGGTGGGGGTGGAAAAGGCGTTTGCAGAAAGCAGAGTGAGGTTAGAAGGGAGCAGGGTGAAAAAGTTGGAGACATTCAGGCATGTGTGTCCTTAGTTGCAGCTTTTTTGCTTTGTGATTGGTGGGCATTGTTAAGGTCAGGAGAGGGGCTGCCAACAAACACACAGTGATCCAGGATAGTAAGGCTCAGTGGTTAGCATGCTCACTCTCTTCTGGTTCCCTTCTCTTCTCTGTTTGGACACACAGCTTACTGGGGAAAAGGCTTGGTAGGTTGAGTCTTCTGCCACCAACCCAGGACATCAGGCTAGCCTGAGGTGTTCCCTGAGCAGAACTCCCCTCTAGAATAATGAACCTCATGGCTCTCTATTATCCTGGATCCCAGTTATGTTGCATCCGAATCCCCGTTCCCGGGGAAAACGGAGTTTCAAGCCGCTCCGCTCTCCTTGGACTTGTGCCACCTCCGAGGAGACCCATAGAGGCCAGCAGCCTTTACCCGGAAGTAAGGGGAAATGTTTCCCCTTGCTTCCGGTTGAGCTGCTTATGGCCACTATCCTGCGCTGGATACAGCGCAAGCCTCTCAGTTTGCCTGTTCCAGTGCAGGATAGGATTGCGCCCTCAGAGCAAAAAGTAAAAGTTTTATTAAAAGTTTAATAAAAGAAAAAGGAGGTAACAAAACCAAATGAACAAGGAAAAGGGTAAGGAGCATGGAATCTGGAAAAAAAGCATTAACCACATGCAATCCTACAAGTCTTGGACACTCTGATTGACTAACTCTGCCTGCTTTTTCTCCCCAGGGAAGCGATCCTGCCCAGGGGAAGCACTGGCTAAGATGGAGCTTTTCCTCTTCTTCAGCACTCTCCTGCAGAACTTCACCTTCCAGATGAATGGAGCAGCTGAAGAGAAGGAGCTATTGTCTTTGAATGTGGACTTGCTAATCAAGAATACATATCCCCCAATACAAGCCATTAAACATCCACTGTGATTGAAAGCCAGAATATAAATGGACAGACCAGAGCCAATGGCTCCAAAATATTCAGAGAAGCTACAGCAGAAGTGCTGAGATAATCTTTCTGTCATGCATTCAGCACCCTCAACTTCACCTGGAAGGTATATGAGATAAATAGAGATTGTCCAATATTCCTACCCTTCAGTCATTTGTTCACTAGCACTAATTAAAATGCAATCTGTAAGGAAGTACTGAAATTGACTTTATTTTTGGAAGCCCTTCCTGCATGTTGTCACAAATCTGTTAGGGTGACTGGAGAAATGTGCTCTCTGATATGCACCATTCTTTCATATAAATTCAATTAGAATGGACCATATTTAAAACAGCAAGAAGGATTGTGGAAACCAGGATTGATGATACTGAAATGGGTTTATAAGATGGAAGCCCAGAATTTGATTGTGAATTTAAAGTGTGTGCCACGCACTTGCAATGCTTTGTGAGGGGTCGCACTGATCTTCCTTCCCCCATGCCCCTGAGGTGCAATCCTAACCAACTTTCCAGCACCAAGGTAAGGGCAATGCAGCTCTGAAGAAAGGGAACAAATCTTACCTTGAAGAGGCTTCTGTGACTGCCACTCAACTGCAGGATGCAGCATATGCCCCATTGGCACAGCTATGTCAGTGAGAAAAAGTTGGTCAGGATTTGGGCCTGTGTCTCATAAGGTCAAATTTCTTTTTCTCAGCCCTGTTAGGGAATGAGAACAAAGGGCTTGCATGCTTTATCTGCCTACTGTGCTGCAAAGCTGAATTATAGGTGTATCTCATTAATTTGCTGTGCTCTCTCATGCAGCCTCACATAAGACGTTCTGTGATGTGTTCTGTGTGTTCCCTGATATTATGCATGATGAAAGTCCCACTGGAGTGCCCCATTGTTTCCTCCATGTCTAGTTCCTGTGCGTGTTGATACTGTGTGGTAGGCGGTGATGCAATGCATTTCTTTCTTTGGGGCACAGCCAGGAAACTCTTAACCTTAGGAACTCATAGAAACATAAAGCGTACATATAAACTCTGATATGTAGCTATATTTTGGGACCATGACTGGGAAGCCAAGCCCTGGACATGCCTTTTCTATCCAAACTCTCTGAAACATTAATCCAGATAAGATAGAAGCAGCTTGATCCAGATTATGCAGTGGGATCTGTTGATCCAGAGTTATCGCAATTCTGACTCAGGAAGGCACCTCAAGTTGGGTGTGCTTTTGGATGAATGGTGCCATACCTGCTCAGGAACACATAGCAATGGACCTATGGCTGTCCCTCCCTAAAGTGCATTAAGGGATCTTGGACTGTTGGTCATGATGCACTTAGGGAGAAATGCGTAACTTATAGGAGAAAAGAAGAAAAGGATGAAGCGAGAGAGTCCAACAGGTACAAATCATGATGCACAGTTTATTTAGGGGCTGTTCACAATAATAGGAGAATTTGTCAAAATATAGTATGGGATGCAAAAAAAATAACACAAACAAGCAAGATAAATGAGCCATATAATAAATACATGGGCAACTTCATTTGAGCTGTGTGTCGTCTGTCTGTTTGATCCCAGAGAAGTATCCATAGGTGGCTTGATGTTAGAGAGAAGAGAGGGATAGAATGGGATGAAGAGGGAATGAGCCTGGCTTCTCATAGCGGAAGGAGTGGGGAGATGGGAGAGTTCAGAACTCCTGCTGGACAGGAGATATACTAGTGGCCTTTGTTTATTGGACGATTTACCTACGAGGCAAGTGAGGTTTCAGAAATAAAGACTCTAAGACGAATTAGAGAAGAACCAGAAGATCTGGGTGCCTGACACCAAGAAACAGACCAAGACATGAGGTTGCATCAATGGCTTGATGCATGTGATGAGCTGGAAAGCAGAGACAAAGAGGGAGGAAGCTGGGTCTAAGTGGCCTCATTCTTCACTCATAGTGAGGGAGCTTGCTCTCCACTATTAAGTGATGTCTCAATCCTCCTGAGATTGAGTGCTGAAGCTGGATTTTGCTCCTTGGCAGAAAAGGCTGCTGCTTCAGTACAGTCAAACTTCATGTGTTCAGAGGTCCTGCTCAAGGGAATCCCGTTCTAGCGGCTGATTCTCCCAGCTTCCACTTGTGTGTGTGTATCGCTGATTAATCTGATGCTGCCCCCCCTTGCCTATTTTAATGTATTTCTGGATGCTTTTACCTCCCCAGAAGCTCCTGTGCTATTTCAGCCACCTAAATAAGCTGCTGGGGCATACTTTACCAGTTGCCTTTGCGCTTTTTTTGAAACTCCATAATCCAGCCCATATGTGTTTTTGGATTGAGGATATTCCTTCCCACCTGGAGTACTGCGATTGGTGTGCATTTAGCGATTGGGCAGCCACATCTGTTCATCTAGGGCAGGGGTCTCCAAACCTTTTGGCCAGAGGGCTGCATCAAATATCTGGCACGGTGTAGAGGGCCAGAAAAAAATTTAAATATAAAATTTATACAAATAAATTAGAGATGGAACATAGATGAGTGAATAAATGAATGAATGGGCTCATTCATTCAATCTCTGGCCCTTAGAACACCCTCCAGATGCAAAGAGAGCACAGCTCCAATCATGTTCGGTCAAAGTCAGAGGCTTTGAGGGGACAAGAGACTGGCCATGGGTCGAATAGAGGCTCGACATGGGCCACATCCGGTCCCCGGGCCGGGGCTTGGAGACCCCTGATCTAGGGGGTGGGATTGAATGATCAGGTCTGACTGGTCAGACTTCATTCTGATGCCACTAATGACATCATTAAAAGAAAGTTATAAATTCCCCAACCCACAAGAAGGAAGGGAATTCCCCAACCCACAGGAAGGGATTGTTCTCTGCTAATCCCCTGTCTTTGGGAGCTCCATGAGGAGTACATACTTGTTTCCAAATGCAATGACTGGGGATTCCATGAGCAAAAGAATCTTAAGCTAGGGACTATCTAGGTAGATTGGAATCAGGGAATTTTTGTTGGGAAGGTTTGGACTGGGAATTTGAGCAGTATTACTGTTATTATTAACAGCATTTATATACCGCTTTTCAACAAAAAGTTCACAAAGCGGTTTACAGAGGAAAAATCAAATAACTAATGCCTCCCTGTCCCAAATGGGCTCACAGTCTAAAAAGATGCAACAGAACACCAGCAGGCAACCACTAGAAAAGAACACTGCTGGGGTGAGGAGGGCCAGTATCCCCACTCCATCTGCTGGGTTTTACTGGTCACTGCATGCATTTGGTGACTGAGGGAGGAGGAGGAAGCCCATGACCCTACTTGCTCATCCTCCTCTCTTTTTGGGAAAGGTCCAAAGGCTTCCTTGATTCTATCCCCACCACTGGACCACCACCCAGACTGTGAGTGCCTGTGTGTCAACGAGAGGATGGCCTGGGTGCTTCTTGCATGAGCACCCACCTTTGCCCTCTTGGCACACGGCTAGATCCTCTCCCTTGTGTGGTTCAGCTCAGGATTGGGGAGTTGTGTGGAAAGAGGAATGCTGGACCTTTTCTGCTCTCTGCCACTCCATTAGATTGAACTGGGGCTGAATTTAGATGCTTCAGGGGAAAGTCAGAGTGGGTGAGGGACCATAATCACAGGGATGTTCTTTGAGGATCCTGTCTCCCCCCACATTAGTTTTTGCCCTTGCTGCACCTGAAGCCAGTTCAGCCATGGAGCTCCACTGCCTTTCTGATCATACTTATTCCTAATTCTGAGTTAGAGAGAGGATATTTGGCAACTCTAGCCCTTCTCATCAAAAGGTGTTCAGGTAATTCCTTATCCCATCAATATGTAACCCTGGTCATACAATACCCGATGCAAGGTCTCTGGCGCTTCTTGAGGAGCGGAGCAGGATACTCTGGATAGTATACCTACATGTTTGAACATGTAGATGGATTTTGTTGTGGTCTGCTGGTTCTGTTCATGCCTAATACTGTACAGGGCATCCAGAAATCACAAATGGAATCCACAGGTCAGATTCTTGACGAGAGAGAGCATCATTCTGCAGCTCAGACTGGAGGGTTTGAGTTTCAATTGGCTAGACTAGCGTCTAACGTTTTGAGCATGCAAGGCACATCATATACTTTGTCTTGATGTTGTCCTTACAACAATCCCATAAGAGGAGCAAATATATCTCCATATTGCAGGTGGCAAACTGAGACTGAGAGTGGGAGGCTGCATTGCCCTTACCTCAGTGCTAGAAAGTTGGTTAGGATTGTGTCCTAAGGGCAGATTTCTAACCTGTCCTGGTTTAGCCAGGTTGCAGTGGCCTGTGCTGTATTCAGTACAGGTTAGAAGCAGGCTGGAGGTCACCTTGGGGTAAGGAGATATTTTTACCGCTTGGGGCTACTCAGATCTGCACCAGCTATTTAGCTGGCGCAAATCCAAGCAGCCCATTTTAGGCTGCCTGGGCTGGAAGTGGGGGTAAGGATACATCACACCACTTCCTGGCCTGATGTTCTCTCCATTCTGCTTTCCTCCACCCAGAAACTCCTCCTCCTCACCTCCAGAACACCCTTTCACCACCCTCTTGCACCCCCTGCACCACCTGGCACAAACGCACCTTTTCTGGTTGGCACAGCTGTGGGATTTGTCCTAGGTGAGGCAGTGTGGGTCTCTGCGCTGGCCCAGGCAACTCCCAAATCAGCACAAACGTGCTTGATGATCCATTTGCAAAACTCTGGAGATGGCGCAGGAAGTCTGCACTGCTTCAAGTTACTATATGATTTGGACTGTTAATCTTCTACAAATATAACTAAACATTCAGGAGAGCAGGGTTACTTAGCTGTTCGCAGCAGAATCAGAGTCCATGGTTGAAAGCACCTTTGCCAACAGAGGACAAAGAACAGAAAGAAAATAAGGAGTGAAGAAGTTCTGGCTTGTGGAATCTCCAGCAAGCAGTTTCTGTTCCCTCTCGTCTTTCTTCAGCAGTTTCTTGGATTCCCAACTAAAAGAAGAGTGACGAGAAAGATGGATGTGGCTGAATCAGGAGCTCTTCTCCTTCTATGTGTTCTCTGTGTTGTCTTCACCTTCTTCTCCTTTAAAATGTACAACATGCAAAGGCAGCTGCCTCCAGGACCCACTCCCTGGCCGTTACTGGGCAACCTCTTCCAGAAAGATGTCCTGCCTCTATACAACTCCTATGCAAAGGTGAGGTCATCCCTTTCACTGCTTCCTGTCCTGGTATAGAGGAAACATATTACTGTAGTTGCATCAGAGGAAAGGCTGGATAAGCTGAAGAACACACAGCTAATTTTTCCCTTCTATGCTCTACCCTCCTCTATTCCATCTGCAGCCATTGATGTCTATATCACCATTTTGCTGATTTATTTAGTGTTCAGTTTTACCACTTGCATTATGAAGTTTTGTGTGTGCTGTAGGAGGGTGCTTGATAGGGATGGGAAAATCCAGCAGGGCTTGACTCAAACTGAGTTGCCAAGTCACCGCCCTCCTGCAACTTGACTCAAAAACGAGTCAAAAAGAACTCATAAAGTCACTCTAAAGGATTCAAGTTGAGTTGCCCTCTCCCCTTTAAAAAGCCCACTGTGGAAAAACGGGGCTGCTGCCAAGGGGTGTGTGTGTGTGTGTGTGTCAGAGTTCTCTTTACACACTCCCCTGCTGTCCCACCCATCTGTAAACAGGGTAGGAGCAGTGGGAGAGATGGCGGGAGAGCAGGGACGGAAGCGACAAGAGGGAGAAGGGTCACAAGAGCAACTGTGAGGTTTACCAGGATGACCAAATCCTTTGCAGCCCTACTCAGAAGTAGTCCCACTGTTGCTGGTCATTCGATGAGGCTCCTTCCTTACCACCACCCAAAGCATTACCACTATGAACTGCGTTCCCTGCCTCCTCCCCCTCCCTAGTCTTCTTAAGCCAATCGTAAGGCAAGAACCTCCTTGGGCTCTTCATCCTGCTCTCCCTCAGCCAATGAAAATATCAGAATCCCCATCCTTTGTGCAATGATCATCCATTCCTTCCTTCCTATCAGAGACAGGAAAAGAAAGCCCAGTCCAGCCTCCCCTCCATTCATAGCAAGAGGAAAGCATCAACCCTTTCTTGCCTCCTAATTGGAACCTCCTTGCTGCTCGCCTGGCTGGAATGCTGGCCCCATAAAGTTTTTCACACAGTGAAAACAGTAAACAAGCACATCCAGAAACAGGCAATGCCAAGTCAGTAGGGCCCTGCCCTGAGTCTTTTTCAGAGTCTTCCACACACAACTCATGAGTTGCCGAGTCACCCCAAATCACTCATTTTCACAACTCGAGTCTGAGTCACTGAGTCAAGTTCCCAACAATGGTGCTTGACAGCTGATTGGAGGGTGCTGCTGCCGGGTTTTCAGGCCATTCATTTAATAGAGGTGAAAATAACAAGAGTCTACATCAGGAGGGTTTTTGGAGTAGTCATTCTTCTGTGTCTGAGCTGTCTCTCATCCACCTGAGTTTCAAGGTCTATTTCAGTGGAAGGCAGAGTAAAACATTTCACAGGGCAAAGGCTTGTGGAAGGGGGCTGGGAGCTGAGGCAAGAAGGCATTAATGCTTTCCTACTGTAATTCCTCAGCAACTGGTGTTCCAGATCACACGGCATTTATACATGGAGTATCCGTATGAGCATTATGCGATGTCACCACTGATAGACCAAACCTTCATGAATGCGTATAATCCTCTTTTCAAGCCATTACTGCTCATGCTGGTTACTATACCTTATGGCAGTGGATTCAGTAAGTTAGCAATACTGCAACCATTTCTTATGCTAATGATACAAGAGCCATTGTCATAACTGCGCTAATGGATCTTGCCTTTCATTCTGCCTTCAGCTCACTGAGAAATATGGCCCTGTCTTCACTGTCTGGAAGGGACCAAAGCCGACAGTTGTGCTCTGTGGCTATGAAGCAGTGAAAGATGCTTTGCTGGGTCATGCTGAAGAATTTGGTGGGCGTTCCAACATCCCCCTCAAAATCCCAGGGTCCAGGGGTCAAGGTACACTGAACCAGATGTGATGCAGGAGAACTGTGAATAGTTTGAAAAATAAAGAAAAGTAGCACTGAGTGCAGTGATTCCAGTTAAGACTGTGACTCAGGGCATGGGAGTGCTTATTTTTTCTCCTGTGCCATTTTCCAAAAACAGTCACAACAAGCTGCGATTTGCCTGAGCTGGGGTCAGGCACTCTTTTTTCTTTTATTTGGTTCATGTCTCCACCATTGTTTTCTTAGAAATCTGTCCACATGGGGCAAAGAATGAATGTGGACAGGAACTTCAGAATCAGCTACCTATAATAATGAGTTATTTTGGCCTTCAGTTTTTCTCTGCACTGATTGTCGGTTAGAACTGAGGATCAATCTAATCAGGTCTATCAGTCACCATCCAGAAGTGATCTTGCTCTGGGAAGCCACAAGCAGGGCATGGAGGACTGCTGCTGCTGGAAGCGAGGGGGGGAGGGGGCAGGTTTCGCAAACACACTTTGGAAACTGGTGATGTTCAGCTTCAGTATGAGGCTGCATATTGGAGCTCAATCCTGAGTACGTACCGCTGGCACTCCGCCGGTGTTGAGTGTCACAAACATACTGTAAAGCATGTTTGCAGCCCACAACACCAGCCCAGCACCAGAGGTAGCTCAGTGCCAGCCAGTGCTGGGTTAGTGCCAATGGATCGCCAGTACTCCGCTGCCTGGTGGTCGTGTAGACCACCAGGTGGCAGAGAGGTGAGTGGGGGCAGGGGAGGTAGGGAGAAGGTCTTCTGGGATAGGGAGAGGTGGCTAGAGGATGGGGAGGGGCGTGCCAGGGGAAGGGAGTGGGGCAGGAGGGAGATGGGACCAGTGGAACTCTGCTCCTCTGCATCCAGAGTTCTCTGTTTCAGACTGCAGGGCCCAACATGGAACTCTTGATTCAACGGTGGGAAAAGGGCTGCCGCAAAATCACAATGGGGCTATCTGCCTAACCTGGCAAACAAAAGTCCCCTTCCCCCAAGGAGCCACCAGCAGCTGCCCTGTTGCACACAGGATGCCGTAGTCACAGTTGACCACCAGTTGCCTCTGCATGGTCCACACTTGGGAGATGAATGCAGACACGATCTGCCACCACCACTCCCCTAGAACTTGTGTTAGGTTTCCTGAACTCTTCCCCAGTTTAGAATGAAAAGGGGGCTGATGGGCTCATAGACTACTGTGATTCTATTTTACGTGTTTCACTTGTTGCTCATAAATGCTGGTTTCTCTCTGAATCAGCACTGGCAAAGCACAGGGACTGCCTCTTGAGATGGTGCCTGGTTGACTATTGATTGGGGGAAGGAGGAAATTCCTGTGCAGGTACTACCTTGTCCCCTCCCTTTCCACCAGCCAATCAAGCATGCTCTCAGGTCTCTCTGCATTATCACAAGGGGTCCTGGGGGCAATCCCATTGAATGCTGTGCAATTCAGTGTAAAAAAAACACACACTAGGTCTTTTTTTTTAAGGTGTGCTGCAGATCTATATTTTCCTAGTTCTATATGCAGCTGAGCTGTTCATAGAGCTAGGTAAATATACAGCAACCATGCAACTGAATTTTTAACCAGAGACCGAATTTATGACCTGTGTGGCAGCTCACCATAGGGTGAATTGACCCCATGCGAGCCCTTTTGTAAAGCCAGTGCGCCTTGGGCACCTATGTTACAAGGCTGCATGGGTGGAGCTACCCTGATAGTTATAGAAATTAGAAATGTTAGAAGTCATGGTGGAAAGATTTGTTCTAGTTTAAAGAGGGAAGGACAAAGGAGAAAAAGGTTGTATTAAGAGAAGGAAAGGGGTCAAGGAAAGCATAAGGAGTCAAAGCAGGAAGTGATGTTGAGAGGATGAAGGGGTGGTGCCAAAGGGGAGGAACTGTGGAGTTCCTCTGCCATCTCAGTACAGTGGGCCTTTGGTATGTGCGGGAGATTTGTTCTTGGACCCCCTCCGGATACCAATTTCCATGGATAATTGAATCTGTGAAGAGGACCTCAAGGACCTCTTGAATGCGACCAGACAAGTCTTCCGGTTGCATCTGGAAGGTGTTCTGAAGTGTGGGGAAGCATTTACTATACATTGGCACCCATGTTGAATCAAACCTGCGGGTGTCAAACCTGCGGATAAAGAGGGCCCACTGTAGTATGAAAGGGTGCTATCCCGTCACCTCAGGCAGCGAGTTGTCTTGGGTTAGCCTTGCTTATGCAATAGTAAACTGTGTTATAAAAATGGTTAGAAATTTATTTTTAAAAACCTCTTCCTGACAATCCACACACAATGCAGTTCTTAGTGTTATTCTTCCAATTTGAGGGACACAAGAACATGGAAATCGCTGGTTTTTAAATAAGCTGTCACTACCAGTGGTTCTCAAACTCCCAGGGAAGTGGTCATGATTGTTATTTTGCCTGTCTCTGCATGTTGGGGAGACCTGCAGAGGGCTGGTGCAGGCTCCCCGCACCCCTGGGAGGCCGTTGCAGGGTGTGGTAAGGCTCAGCAAGCCCCAGCGCCCCTCCAAAGCGACACGATCCTGGCGATCGCGTTGCTGCCTCCCCCCCTCCCTGCCCCTTAAGGGGGCAGAGGCCAGGGCTCCTTGGTTGGGGTGTTGCAACACCCCAGTTTGAGAACCACTGTGTTACTACGATAATTGAATATAAGAACACCACCTTGTGGAAGTTTTAGTTTAAAAGGCAAAAAGACTGGGCAGGACACACTTTTTAAAGTGGTGCTCCTCATATATTTAGTAGGGTAAGAGTAACTGTCCCTTTTCACTCCAAGGCCTTTTCTAGTGGCTGTTTTCTGTTGAGCTTCTGCATCTTTTTAGATTGTGAGTCCTTTTGGGACAGGGAGCCATTCGGTTATTTGATTTTTTCTATAAACTGCTTTGTGAATTTTTTTGTTGAAAAGAAGTACATAAATATTGTTGTTGTTAATAAGAATAAGAATAAGAATAATAGCTTGAACTGGGAAAGTACTAGAACCATCTCTTGTCCTGAAACATATTGCTCTGCTTTTTGTTTTTTAACTGACAAATTGTTTCCTAATGATTTGTTTTCAGGATTCGTCAACTCGAATGAGAACAAATGGCGGGAACTGCGCCGGTTCACACTTTCCACCCTGCGGGATTTTGGAATGGGGAAGAGAAGAATGTCTGATCGAGTGCAGGAGGAAGCTCTTTGTCTGGTGGAGGAAATAGCAGCCGCACAAGGTCCACCAGAGTAATGAAATACTCCAATGCCTCAGGATGAACCTTTTAGTGTTAATTTAGGAATATAGCTTTAAGGGAGAGATCTCATTCACTCTGTTTGATTCTCATTGCAGGGCAAGCCTTTGATCCAAGAGAAACCATCAGAAGTGCCGTTTCAAATGTCATCTGCTCAGTTGTCTTTGGGAGTCGGTTTGACTACAAGGATAGTGCCTTCCTAGAACAAATGGAGATTGTGACCGACCTTACAGACTTCCTCCGTAGCTTCTTAGGAATTGTATGTTGTTTCTTCTGAGCTGTCCCTGCGAAAATCCATCCATTTTCTTTTCCTGATTCTGTTTAAGTATAAAAACTTGTAAAGAGTTTCCACAAGATTCTTTCAAAGTTATGACGAGATGGCAATGGTATTCTCATATTCTTCTTTATGTGTTTGCCAAGGAGCTATATAATCACCCTCCCATCTTTTTGGCTGAGAGTAGCTTGCTTAAACTTTGGACCTCAAAGCCATTTAGTAGGCCTCCTGGTAGAATCATGTGATGCCATCAGAGTTTGGTATGTTGTTTCCTTTATTAGACCATCCTTGTATCTTCTGCTGGTGACCCAAGTTCACATATATGACTCTAAGTAGCACCCCTTACTATCCACCCTTTCAATTTCTACTACTTTCTAACCTATCTACCTGATTGGAGGAGGGAGCCCTCCTGGGTATCTGTCTTTGCCCTCCTGAACTGGGAGGAATGTGAGCTAATCAGTCTGCTCATTCCTAACTCAAAGGGTAGGGCTTTTCTTCCCCTTGTTGCCTGTGGCATATTTCAAAACAAATGAGGCAGTCCTTGCTTGTGATGTTCCCCGCAACTGAGTGGAATAGAGTGCTGCTGGTGAGTTACTTACCCAAAGTGCAGGAAAGTAGGCATAAAACACACAGAAAGAAACAGGAGAACTTGTGAAAACCCAGGGGTTCATCACAACATTGTGTGGGCCAGCACAGTGCCAATTTGAAAAGTCTTCCAAGTGTCAATCAAGCTGAAATGTCTCATCATTTATCATATCCACAACAGGCAGTACAGAAAGAACTAACATTTTACTATATGTATTCCATGCCTCCAAGATTGTAGTAATGACATAACCATCGTTTCCATAAAATTGATTTCTTTTCCTATTAGGCAGAGAGAGCAGGTTATCTATGAGTTTGCTATTACCTTTTCTATGACCACAAATATAGTGTTCCAGGACATTTGGACTTCTTTACATTCCCACGAAATATACATAATTGTCTCACATGACATCTCCAATCTCTTTCTGAAATGTTCCCACACATATTTTGTATTCTTGTGGGAGTATAATACCACTGGTGACATATAAAAACTCTCATGAACTAACATCCATAAATTGCTTAACTATTTCTTTGCCTATGGGCGCAATCCTAACCCCTTATGTCAGTGCTTTCCAGCTCTGAGGTAAGGGAGCAAACATTACCTTACTTTGAGGAGGACTCCGTGAGTGACACCCAACTGCAGGATGAAGCACGTGACCCATTGGTACCACATGTCCCATGGTCCCATAGGTACCTGGAAAGCACTGACATCAGGGTTAGGATTGCACCCTATGTTACTTAATTCATTGACTTTCTCAAACAGTAACATTGAATTCTATCTTCCTTTTTTTTTTTTTGGCAATAATATCCATTGGTTTCTGACTGTTCAGAAGCTGTTAGTGGTCTGTGTATGCTATAATGAGGTTGTACTCTCAAAATAGAACTTTGGACCTCTCTTCTGCAATGCTAGTATGGATGGTCTTGCCTTGTAGGGGTGGGAGGGTGTTGAACTTGCTAACTATATGATCTTGTCCATAGGGACGCAGGGACGCACGCTGGCCCATGGAGGCTGAATTCAGCCTCCACACTGACTCTGGCAGGGAGGGTTGCATTGCCCAAGCTCGGCAAACGCAAGGGTCTGGGCAGGGGAGGGAGGAGGTGTGATGGGAGGGAGGCATTCTGGGGCTGGGGGGGGCAGGTGGCCGGCAGTTCTCCCTGCAGGCAGGGAGCAGGAAGCAGGGCTGAGACCTGGCTCTTATGCCGGATCCCAACCCCGTTCCCTGAGCCGCGTGAAGTGGCTCCTTGGACTTGTGCCACCTCCTGAGGTGGCGCTAGTCTGAGGAGACCCATTGGGGCTGCGGTGGCTTACCCAGGGGTAAGGGGAAGAGTTTCCCCTTACCTTCAGCTGAGCCACTTTGGCACCTTATCTTGCGCTGGATACAGTGCAGGCTTCCTAGCCTGCATGTTCCAGCAGAAGATAGGATTGTGCTGCACGAATGCTAGTTCTGGGAGTATAAGGACCTCACAATATTGGAACATAATTTTCAGTCCAAGATACAGTATCTGATACAGAATTGTACGTGTCATCTCTATTCCAGGTATGTTCTGCTCTTCCAAAAGTTATGGACTTCTTTCCCGGAAAACACAAAAAGATTTCAGCTGAAGCTCAAAAAATGTACACTTTCATTCATGAGAAGGTGAAGTCACATAGGCAGAGCCTGGATCCTGAGAACCTCAGGGACTTTATTGACTGCTTCCTTATCAAGTTGGAGAAGGTTTGGAGACTTTCTTTCATAGCACCCCAAATTTCAGTGACATCCACCATTTAAAGTTAAATATGAAAGCTATTCTCCAGCCTTGTAATCATAACATGCATTTGCTGCATTCGCTCCTCTTTCTAGGTGTAAGGCTGCTAAAGAGCATTGTGGTGCTGTTGGGGGAAGATAGATGAGAGACCATGGTTGTTAATACAAATGATAGAATTAAACTATTTGGGGGGATATCAGGCGAATCCCATCTGGGACACTGATTGAAGCAGACTAAGGCGTTTCAGCTCCTGCATCCTTCATTCAAGTGGTATTTTTCATTCTCCCTTTTCCCCTTCATCTACTTTCAATAGGACCAGTATCACAATAAAGTCATCTTCAGTCATGAGGATCTTGTTGTGGCAGTCCTAGGACTCTTTGTTGCTGGTACAGAGACCACAAGTCAAGCCTTGCTCTACAGCCTCCTGGCAATGGCCAAATTCCCACACATTCAAGGTAAGGTGAACAGTGAAGGCAATGGGACTTGGTTAGGCATTACCTTTACATAGAGAAAGAAGAGAAAAGGCCGATACTTGAGGAGAACCCAATTTCCTTGGAAAAAAGAATAACAGGAATCTTTAGAATCCTTGTCATTTCATCCTGGCAGCTTAAAAAGAGAATAGTATGCGAAATAACAAGAACCGATTATAAGATGGTGAGTTTCAGTGAATTTTTCACAATGCCTTGTGGTACAGGCCCACTATGAGGGCATTGACCCATGGTAGGTCACCACAACTTAAGTGTGATGAGTAGGTAGAGCATGTGAAACCCTAGTTAGTGGGAAATGGGTCTCAGTGAACTGTGTGATTGAGCAAGGATAATTTTATTCTGTAGTTTAAAAATATAAAAATTTCATGCTAATAGATGAGGTTTTCCCCCACCTTTTCAGAGCTCAAGCCAGCTAAAAAAATTCTTAATCAATAACAAAACATATATAAATCTATCTCCTCATATATATACCTCTTATATAATAAAAATATGTTTATTATAGCAAAAGTCCAACAGGAGATCGCTGAGGTGGTGGGTACCCACCGTCCCCCGAGCATGGAAGACCGTGTGAAGATGCCCTTCACTAATGCAGTTGTCCATGAGATGCTGCGATATGATAAATTCAGCTCTGAGATCTTCCCACGTGCAGTGACTCGTGATACCGAATTCAGGGGCCACAAAATCCCTCTGGTATGCTGACTCAGAAAGTATCTCAGTACAGTCTCTTGTACTCAGAAAGTTAGGATATACAATGTTGTTGAGCAGATTTATTCCATATTGCTTTAATTAAAATTTCCTTAAAACATAACATAAAATTTCTGCTATTCACTGTGTTGAAAATTCTATCCTTGGACTTCTGCAGTATATATCTTTGTTAAGGACAAAATAAAGGTTTGAATCTAGAGTTCTCAGGGGGTTGCATTAAATGTAGAATTTCTATATGTGCTTGTGAAAGAACAATACAATTTCATATGAAGGCTGTATTTATAGTAGTAGTTGGCAACCTTCAGTCTCGAAAGACTATGGTATCGCGCTCTGAATGGTGGTTCTGGAACAGTGTCTAGTGTGGCTGAAAAGGCGGGTTCGGGAGTGACAATCCCTTCCACACTGGGAGCAAGTGCAGTTTGTCCCTGGTCTGTCTCCCTGGCTATGGGCCTTCCTTCTTTGCCTCTTAGCCTCAGACTGTTGGCCAAGTGTCTCTTCAAACTGGGAAAGGCCATGCTGCACAGCCTGCCTCCAAGCAGGCCGCTCAGAGGCCAGGGTTTCCCACTTGTTGAGGTCCACGCCTAAGGCCTTCAGATCCCTCTTGCAGATGTCCTTGTATCGCAGCTGTGGTCTACCTGTAGGGTGCTTTCCTTGCATGAGTTCTCCATAGAGGAGATCCTTTGGGATCTGGCCATCATCCATTCTCACGACATGACCGAGCCAACGCAGTAATGTTAGAAATAGTAGTACTACTCTCATGTTGTGCTACTTTTGAACAAGCATCGCGGTGATGTTGTATTTTCAAAGATGGCCCAGTGGTGACTCAACACTGCTCATTTTTAGGACATCTGAAAATATTTTAGAACTGAGAATGATGCCATTTGTATGCTCCTCTCCCCAAGAATGTAAAATAGTGTTCTGAAAAGCATAGAGGTCTCTTGCCCATTGGCAAAGCACAGTCATAAAACTTGTGGGACAGTTAATGTTTAATTACATTTCACCTGAAGCACAGACCTCAGGTACAGTGGGCGTAAATGCCACTTGAGTCAATGAGACTTACTTCTGAGTAAGCATGCATAGGATTATGCTGTTTGTGTATTTTGTGGATGTTCTTCTCAGAGAGTCCCAAGATCTTTCTCAAAGACCAGTTATTTCTAAGATAGCAATCATGTTGAAACAAGTCATGTCAACCCAATTTTCTCCCTAAAGGGCACCTCCGTCATTCCGCTGTTCACCTCTTTGCACTTTGACCCACTCTGGTGGGAGACACCAGAGGAGTTTAACCCAGGCCATTTCTTGGATGAGAAGGGCGAGTTCCAGAAGAGAGATGACTTCATGCCTTTTTCAGCAGGTAACAGTGAGATTCATGCTGTGGGATGAGACCCAGGAGTAGATGCGTGTGTGCCAGGGTGCTGGAAGAGTGCTTGGGATCTGCCTAAAGACAAGCAAGAAAGGGAATATGTGTGTGTCCTTTCGCAGCAGTTCTGTGTCTGTATTTTCATTTGTCAGACCTTGACCTAGAAGTCTACAAATAGCAGATGAGGACGGAGCTGTTAAGTTCCTTTAAGTTCCTTTAAGTTGGGTCAAGACCTGGGGAGCATATGTCTGGCTCACCACATCTCTTCCCCAGAGCAGATTAGCAGTTGAAGTAGCAACAGTAACCTCCGATTTTGGTTTAACTGCTGTTTTATTGCATTGGCTGATTGGTGATTTTAATGTTGAATTATATTTTTTTTCAAGTATTAAGTCTCCTTAGGCACTGTCTGAGTGGAAAGGCAGCATAAAAATACCAGTATAATCAAAGAAGTACAGGCTCAATTTGCTTGGAATGTGACTCCCCAAGCTCTGGCCCCAAGAATACAAAGTATATTTTTTGGAGTATTTTGGACACTCTGTAGGTCTCCACTGATTGACTAACTCTGCCTGCTTTTTCTTTCCCAGGGAAGCAGTCGTGCCCAGGGGAAGCATTGGCTCGGATGGAGCTCTTCTTGTTCTTCAGTACTCTGTTCCAGAACTTCACCTTTCAACTGACTGGAGATGCAAGGGAGAGGGATCTAAGATCTTTGTATTTTGACCACATGAAGAATCATTTGTATCCTCCATTACAAGCCATTACATGCCCAAGGTGATCTAGAGACAGAAAATAAATAGGCAGGGCTGAGTCAATGGTTCCAAAATATTCAGAGAAGCTATAGGAAAGATGCTGAGAAGAGACTGTTTTCCCTTCACTCATTCAGTACCCTCACTTTCACCTAGAGTAGTGGTTCTCAAATTGCCAGTTGCAACCCACTAGTGCAGTGGTTCTCACACATTTAGCACCGGGACCCACTTTTTAGAATGAGAATCTGTCAGGACCCACCGGAAGTGAATGTCATGACTGGAAGTGATGTCATCAAGCAGGAAAATTTTCAACAATCCTAGGAATGTTTGCAGGAATGAATGCAAACAGGAATTCATTCATTCATCCTAGGAATGAATGCAGCAGGAATGAAACCAACATACATTTGGCTCTAACATCACCAGTTTACCTGATTGGAGGAGGGGACTACCTGGCTACCTGTTCCCACCCTCTTGGGTTAGGTCCAATGGGAATGTGGGCCTGTTAGCAAGCAGGTTCTGGTTTCTGTGGGAATCCTGACTCAAAGGCAAGAAAAGGGCTTTCCCTCCTCCCACATGGCTTATTATGGCCTTAGCAAAACCAAGGGACAAGAGCTGCATGCTGGTCACCACGGCTGAATGGCACAGACCACTGCTGGTGAGTTAAAATGCCCCAAACACAAGAGAAAATAGGCTGAAACACACAGAGAAGAAGCAGGGAAGCCGAGGAAACACAGGGATTCATCTCAGTGGCTGTCTCTGTTTTTCTAACCCATCAAGAATTGACATCCAGTGGCATCACTAGGGTTTGCATCACCTGGAATAGGAGGCCAGGACATCACCCCCATGATGGACCGCCTCCCATGCCATGGGCAGGGCAATGCCCCAGGCGGTCAGCATGGTGAGGCGCCATCACCCCACACTCCTAGGTTTTTGGCTATAACTCTCACTGCGTTCTGCATGAAATGATGTATTGAATGATATATAGCATGGTGGTATTATTCAAAAATAACAAGTATTCAATACCAAGTATTCAAAAATACCAATAATACCAAGTATTATTCAAAAATACAAAATTTTGGCCAGTAATGGTGTCATCTTCCTGGTGTGTCACCCTGTGTGGCCCGCACCCCCTAGTGACACCACTTCTCACACTCACAAGAAGAGAGTTTTTAACTTGCTCCAATGGGAGTTACGAGCTCGTATATGCCAGCCATTTTTAGGACTCTTGGAAATACTATGGAAATAAAGCACCTGTTCTTTGCAAACTTTACCACTTTAAGAAAACAAAACTGTGACCAAATGTTTTCTGAGAAAAGTGGAGGTCTTTCCCGCATGCAAAGCACCAGCAAGAACTTCTCAGTATCGTTGTTCCTTCATTATTTGCTTGCATAATCATTGCTAGAGTATTGACTAGCAACATTCCTTTAAGTGTGCTTCCCCTCTTTACTTTCTTCCAAAGTAGGCTGTTTCTTAGGTATTTGAGCCAGTTCAGATGACATCTACCCTTGTCCATTATCACATGTTTTTATGGTGATCCCATTAGTGCACTTAACACATCCCAGTGAGATGCAACAGAAAAGTTCACTTCTGTTCACTTCTCCAGCGGCTGCATTGGCTGCCCATTCGTTTCCGGGCCCAATTCAAGGTGCTGGTATTGACCTTTAAAGCCCTATACTGCTCTGGACCAGGGTATCTTAGAGATCACCTGCTCCCGTACAATCCGGCTCGTCCTCTTAGGTCATCAGAGAAGGCCTTTTTACAAGTGCCGCCGCCTAGGGAGGTATGTGGGGCGGCTGCAAGAAATAGGGCCTTCTCAGTAGTGGCACCAACGCTATGGAACTCCCTTCCCCCTGACTTAAGAATGGCTCCCTCTCTTGAGACCTTTCGGCGAGGCCTGAAGACCCTTCTGTTTAAACAGGCCTTCTGAGTTCTCGGCCTTTTAACATCTTTTTAACATCTTTTAATATTTTTTACAGGCCTGATTCTTTTATGACTTGCTGCTGCTCTATGCTCTTTTTACCTATTTTTTTACTCTGACTGCTGTTTTTTTTATGATGTGTTAATATGTTTTTATTTGTTTTTAAATTATGTTTTTATATGTTGTAAGCTGCCTTGAGTCCCTTTGGGGAGAAAGGCGGGATAAAAATAAAGTTAATATTATTATTATTATTATTATTATTATTATTATTATTATTATTATTATTATTCACTCTGGGCCATGCCTTGGGTGTGAAGGGCCTTTTTTTGGAGGGCCTAGATTCCAGTGCTGCAGTGGGATAGCTAGGGTGGCAAGCATGAGGGATGTGATGCTGGGAATGATCCAGGGCAGCCAAACAATGAGCAACAGCTGATAGGCTCACAAGAATTCCTTGTCCGCCTCTCACCTTGAGTGAGAATTCTGCAGCTAGTGGAAGGAGAGGCTCCATTCCTGCATTTTGGGGCACTGGCAGGAGAAAGCACTTGGTACAGGCAGGCATTGCCAGCAACCCATGCAAAAACAGTTGCGTACACCAGTCGGTGATTGCTTCCACTGCTGGCCTCTTCATATAGCCTCTGTGCCAGACGCTTTAGACCCATACTCTTGTTTTCTGTGTCTCTGATGATTGACGAGCTCTGCCTGCTTGTTCTCTTCCAGGGAATACAGTCTCATCAAGGACTCACCTACACTATTTTTCCTTGTCTTTATCTTGTGTGAAGTCAAATTCATTGCATGCTTAGTGATTAGAGGCTCAGTCCTATCCCTCACCAGCCCAGAGCATGCAGTTCTGCCGACAGAGCATGCACTACATTGGGGGGGGGGGGAGGTACCAGACAGCCCAGGAGGCAGCCTGGTCTACAATGGGTCTCATTGGACTTACACCTGCTCTTACCTGACATAAGATTAAGGAGACTTCTAGGGGCTAGACTCCCAGACTAGGATGGGGGGGGGGGGAATAGGATCTTGGTGTGTGTGGCTGCCCTCAAGGTCCTCCCCTTCCCACCCCTCCCATCCTCAACCTTTGACTGGTTCACATGTGTCTTTGTTAGTAGATAGGGATCCCTTCTTCCACCCTAGTTGTTCACCCATGTGATGAAGATGGCAGAGACATGTCATTTGCCACCTAGTGGTCAAAACTACACTGCTACTTCTTTGAACTGTTATGTTCTTGAAATGCTTACTATGTTGAACTTTGAACTTGTTATGTCCTTTGAAATGCTAGGTTTTCTTGAGAAGCAAGGGTGATTTAAAGATCCATTTGGTGCTAGGCTCCAAAACTCCTTATGGGTGGCTTATTTGCACCAGCATAGTGTTGTCTGGTCTGTGATGTTCCTCTTCCTCTGCCTTTCTGGGTGTACTTAGGATACAGTGATTGTTGGACTGGCACTGGTGTAGCATCTGAATAGGGATGTGGCCTAAGTATTCTTATTTCCATATTGCATGTAGGGAATTGAGGCTGAGAGTGGCTTGAGTAAGGTCACCTTGTGGGAACAAAGGTGAGATTTGAACAGGGGAAATTCTAGTTCATAGCTCATTCAGCCACTACACTAGACTACACCAGCCTTGACTGTCAGGGACATGATGCAATACTGCACAAGACAGTGACAGTAACAAACTCTTGCACAAAATATTAAGGGTTATACATCAGATGCACCCATGAGGATGTAGACAGCAGCAAGAACTTTAGTGTGGGAGCCTGGTTAGATACATAGGCAGAAGGACTTAAAACTGGTAGTATCATGGTCAAACAAGAAACTATAGCCAAAATTGGGGAACTTCAGATTGTCTCACCCCCCAAAAAGGAATTCAAGTTTTATATCCTTGATACCTCCAGAAGGGAAAAAAAATCAATTACAGTATTGTTGAGCAGAAATGTTACCTAAGAACAGGCTCACGGAGTCTCTTCATTTTAGTAGTTAATGTTTTACAAATATCTGATATTCAACTCTCCAAGATTAGTAACCTGTTTACTAGCAGGGTCAAAGTGCTGGATTAGATTAAATTACCTTTGGCAATATCACAAAGGACAAAAACCACATTAAGAAGAAAGAAAACTGGAAATAGAGAAGAAGGTTGAATATAGTTGTATCCTGTGTGATCTCCAGCAAGTTGCTTTTATTCCATCAAGTCTCTTTTCAGCAGTTTCTTGGATTCCCAGCCAAGTGACCAAAAAAATAAAAAAAATAAAAAAATGGACACGGCTGGGATAGGAGCTCTGCTCCTTCTCTATGTTCTCTTCACCTTCTTCTTTTCCACCTTCAAAATGTACCGGAAGCAAAGGGAGCTACCTCCAGGACCCACTCCCTGGCTGTTCCTGGGCAACCTCTTCCAGAAAGATGTTCTCCCGCTTTACAAATCCTGTCCAAAGGTGAGATGTGGTGGGGCACAACTTGAAACTTATGACAATTTTTGGCAGTCTATTCACTAAATTAGTAATACTGCAACCATTTCTTATGCTAATGATGCAAGAGCAATCATCGTTATTGCCCCAAGGAATTATTATTAATTATTATTAACTTTATTTCTACCCTGCCCTGGAGGGACTCAAGGCGGCTTACAACAAGGTTAAAACAAATTAAAAAACATAATTTAAAAACAGATAAAAGTATATTAACAACATATCAAAAAAAAGTAGTCAGGTAAAAAGAGCATAGAGCAGCAAATCATAAAAGAAACAGGCCTATAACCAGGTATTTAAAAAGATATTAAAAGATGTTTAAAAAAGCCGGGAACTCAGAAGGCTTGTCTAAACAGAAGGGTCTTCAGGCCTTGCTGAAAACTTTCAAGAGAGGGAGCAGTTCTTAAGTCATCTTAAGCATCCTTCTTTCATTTCATTCTATATTCAGCATCCTTATCTATCTATCTATCTATCTATCTATCTATCTATCTATCTATCTATCTATCTATCTATCTATCTATCTCCTTCCTTCCTTCCTTCCTTCCTTCCTTCCTTCCTTCCTTCCTTCCTTCCTTCCTTCCTTCCTTCCTTCCTATATTCAGCTTGCTGAGAAGTATGGCCCTGTCTTCACTGTCTGGATGGGATCAAGGCCAGCAGTCATGCTATGTGGCTACGACGTGGTGAAAGATGCTTTGTTGGGTCATGCGGAAGAGTTTGGTGGGCGCCCTGATATCCCCATCAAAATCCAACAGTCCAAGGGCCATGGTGAGTTCAATCTGAAGTGATTCACGAGAACTGCATATAGTTCAAAATGTAAACAAACATACTATAGCATTGAGGAGAGGAATTCCAGTTGTGACTGTGGCACAGGGTGTGGGTGAGAGTGTTTATTTTTTCTCCTGTGTCATTTTCCAGATTAAAATCACACAGTCAGCCCCACTGACTATAATAGGACTTACTTATAATAAGACTATTATAGGACATGCATAGTATCAGGGCCAGCCTTACAGCCCAATCCTGAGCTGCCCAGGGCATGTGGCTGCAGCGACGCTGAGAACGGCTCCCACCACACCCTGCATGCCTCAGCCTGCTGCAGGCGGTGACTCGGGAGAAGGGGACTTTCGTTCCCTTCTCCCAGGTAAGGGAAGCAGCCCTGCAATGGGGATACTCACTTTACTGCTGACCAAAATGTCGGCGGTAAGGTAAAAGCATTCGTGTAGGACGCTGAGCCCCACATGAACGTCTTGGATCTGGTGGAGTGGAGCTCCACGGGACCCGCTTCCCTCCCTCCCCCCAGCATGCCTCCTGTCTGCCCTTTCTCCACCTCCTGCCTCCCCGTCACACCTCCTACCTGCCCTCTCTCCGCCCTGTGCCTGTCTCCCCCCTCCGCAGAATACCTCCTTCCCACCTCCCTCCCCGCCCCCGCTTACCGTGCCATGGCGTGGTGGTTCGTGTGACTGCTGAGCAGTGGAGGACGGGAGCTCACCCGGCGCAAGCTCAGCGCCGGCCAGCACTGGGCTAGTACAGGTGCTGGCCCGGCGGTAAACCTCACAGATGTGCCTTACATTACAATTGCGACAGTACGCCTCGGTGGAAAGCCAGAGCGCCGAGCTCAGGATTGGGCTCTTAGTTGCTTTAGGGCCCAATTGGAAACATTTTTTGCAGGGCCTAGGTTCACAGCCAAGGTCTGCAGAGTCTTAGAGATAGATATAAATCAAACTGTTTATAGACTTTATATCTCTGTGGTATATACTGCCTTTTAAAGTAAAATTCTCACAAAAGTATGTACAAATCTAATTTAGTCTTGTATGCAGATTTATATTAAAATATGCTTAGATTGATTTGGTCCATTAACTCAAATGCATTTTTAAAGTGCACATTTTGATTGCTCTTCATTCTACCACAGAGATATAAGTTGAAACTTATTGCTCTGCTTTTTTTTAACTGACAAATTATTATTATTATTATTATTATTAACAGTATTTATATACCGTTTTTTCCTAATTTTTTCCAAATGGTTTCCTAATGGTTTGTTTTTAGGATTCAGTGATCCAAATGAGAAGAAATGGCGGGAACTGCACCGGTTCACACTTTCCACCCTGTGGGATTTGGGGATGGGGAAGAGAAGAATGTCTGATAGAGTGCAGGAGGAAGCTCTTTGTCTGGTGGAGGAAATAGCAGCCACACAAGGTCCTCCAAAGTAATAAAACACTCCAGTGCCTCAGGATGAACTTTCTAGTGTTAATTTAGAAATACAGTTTGAAGAGAGAGTGGGTGTCAGATCCCACTCATTGTGTTTGGCTCTCATTGCAGGGCAAGCCTTTGATCCAAGAGGAACCATCAGAAGTGATCTGATGTGATCTGATGTGATCAGACGTGATCTGATTTCAAACGTGATCTGCTCAGTGGTCTTTGGGAGTCGGTTTGATTACAAAGAAAGTCTTTGTAGAGCAAATGCAATCCATGACAGACCGTGTGATCTTCTTCCGTAGTTTCTTAGGAGTGGTATGTTGTTTCTTTTATGTTTTGGCCCTGGGAACTGCTTTAACTGATGCTATTAATGCATACAAATTAGGAAATCCGTTTCACTACTCTTGCAGTTGTAAGCATTCTCATTGCTCATTTTTAAAAAGCATTCTGGTTCAATCCTTTGTCCATAGTAAAATGTTTTCAGGCTTGTCTGTCAACCCAGAGACCACTACTTATTATTATTGCTATAAAAATGTAAGAAAACAACAGGAACATAAATAAGAAACTTTCATGTACTGTACTAATCATAGAAATCTTCATTGGAAGGTGAATACTGTATTTTCATCTTGCTTAAGCATGCATGACTCTGTCTACAGAGAGAATACAGTACTTAATACTATGCTGTATGTTTCACTTTTATTTCAGGTGTATTCTGCTCTCCCCAAAATAATGGACTTACTTCCTGGAAGGCACAAAAAGGTCACGGCTGGAGGTCAAAAGATGTATGCTTTTGTCCATGAGAGGGTGAAGTCCCACATGCAAAGCCTGGATCCTCAGAATCCCAGGGACTTTACTGACTGCTTCCTTATCAGGTTGGAGAAGGTAGAATGATTCACAAATTTTCTTCACAGCATCCTAACTTTCAGCGATTTAAAGGTAAATCTGAAAACCGTTCTCCAGTACTCAATTGCTTGTTTGTGATTTGTATATGTTCTTTTCTAGGCAGTGGTGTACCCAAGGGCTGTGGCCCCTGGGGTAGTGACATCATATGATGTCACTTTTGGGTTTTCCTTCAAGTAGCACCCACAGCACATGCCCTATCTACCATTCCCTAGATATGCCACTACTTCTATGTGCAGCTGCTGATAAAGAGCACTGTGGTGCTCTCCAGAGTATTTACAAATGAGAGACCATTGTTGTTAATACAACTGATGGAACTGAGCTGTTTTGGGGAACCCTGGGAGAAATTCCATCTGGGATGCTGACTGAAGCAGTCTCAGATGTTTCTGCATCTTTCTTTCAAGTGTTATTTCTTAGTCTCTCTTTCCCCCTTCACCTATGCTCAACAGAATCAGTCCTACAATGAGATCATCCTCAGTCTTGAAGATATTGTTGTGATTGTCCTAGAGCTCTTTATTGCTGGTACGCTGTCCACAAGTCAAGCCCTGCTCTACAGCCTCTTTGCAATGGCTAAGTTCCCACACATTCAAGGTAGGAGTAGCTCAGTGAACAGTGAAGGTAATGGGACTCCATTAGGGACCGCCATTAACTGCATAAGGAATAGAACACAAAGGACACTTGAGAAGTATCAAAGTTTCCTGGACTATTTTTTCCTTTTCCATGAGATTCTGCATTGGTCTGAGGTGCATATGGGATGGTGTCCTCCCCCCTCTGTTTTTATGAAATTTAAAGGATTCCAGCTCTCTGTTTATGTGGCCTGTCTGGCCATGGACTTACCTGGGTGGGACAGCCCTGAAAGGGCTGCCTGTGGAGTCCCCAGGAACAATACATTTGCTGCTTCCTTGGTGTGGCTCTCAGCTTCCCTCAGAAGAGAAAGAAGAGCAGGGACTCAGCAGCAGCTGGCCCAAGTGAGGCACCAGATTCTCCCACCAACAACACACCCAAGGGGTTGTTTTGGACAACCATGGTCAACGTGGTGGCCCCTTTCCCCCAGCCTTGGGTGGATGGGTTGGCTGGATGGAGAGGTGAGGAAGGGCAATAGGGGGAGGGATCACACAAGGGGGATTAGGCAGCTTAAGAGGCTGGATCCAATGCTTGCTAGAACACAGGCTGATGATGAGGGGGAGGACTCCAGGGTGGGAGGCTCTGGGTGGCTGAGGGTAAAGGGCAGGCTTGGAAGAGGATGCTACTGATCCCCTTCCCCACCTACTCTGAATCCATCAGCCCAGGGCAATGCTTCCCACAGGGTCAGAAAAACCCCATCAGGACGTTCGGGGACATATGGACAGTGGGAGTGGTCCCATCTTGTTGCTTCCTCCTTCCCCCTTGCAGGGCAGGGAAGCCCCCACACGAACACTGAGGGGAAAACACTATTTGGAATCCCTGGCATTTCAACCCTGCAGCTTCAGAAAAGAACAGTTGCAGAAAGCATCTTTCTCAAACCTCGCATTTTATTCCCAACTTCAGTTCACATGACAGTCTTTATACTTTGAATGCACAAAACAAGAACGGAATATAACTTGGTAGTTTCAGAGTTTGAAAATGCCTTGAGTGACAGGCCCACTATGAGAATGGTGAAGGGCATGGTAGGTCTCATGACTCATGGTAGGTCACCACAACCTGAGTGAGATGAATAGGTAGAGTATCTGAAGCCCAGGTTGGGGGAAATGGGCCTTGGTTAAACTGTGTAAATGGTGACTGGACAGGAATAGTTTTAAAAATATTTATATTTAAAAATATTTCATATTTTTATATGCAATATTTTTATCCCACCTTTCCAAAACTCTCTCCCTCTCATCTAATAAAAATGTATTCCTTACAGCTAAAGTCCAAGAGGAGATTGCAGAGGTGGTGGGTGCCCACCGCGCCCCAAGCATGGAAGACCGTATGAAGATGCCCTTCACCAATGCGGTTGTCCATGAGATTCAGAGATATCAGAAATTCAGCCTTGAGACCTTCCCACGTGCAATGACCCGTGATACAGAATTCAGGGGACACACAATCCCTCAGGTACAACGACTCGGCATGATATCAGAGTTTTGTGGTGAGGGAAAAGAGGAATTTATTACCTATATTTCCAGAAAGGTAATATTCTTTTTAGATGTGGAAGCATTGTAACAGAGCAGTGGAAGAAAAACAGAAATTAGACATTAGCTTTGCACAAGCAAAAATCTCCCAGACAAACAGAATGAAACATAGTGTTCTTTCATTCCTCAAAATAGAAGGGGTGCCTCCTTCTATGGGCTCAGTCTTCTCATAGGCAAGTTTGTGGTGCATGTCTGCTGCAGCCATCCCGTACAGTTGCCAGGTGCAAAACTAAAGGTGTTTTCAAGCCCCTTTTAAGGGTGTGGGAGTGTGTGATGCAATCTCCTGAGATATTGTCTCGCCCAGGAGCATGACCTTGGCTTGGCATCCAGCACCTTTCAAAATATAATGGCAAGTGAGGCTTTATTGTACTCCATTGAAGCTGCCTTGGGTGCTCCCAATGTGTGGGAGAAAGGTGGGGTAGAAATTTTTTAAAATAAATAGATAATTACTTACAAGTGTGAAAGCAAGTAATGTCATCCCTCTTCTCTCCCTGAAGGGCACTTCTGTCATTCCACTGATCACCACTGCACTTTGACCCACTTTTGTGGGAGACACCAGAGAAGTTTAACCCAGGCCATTTCTTGGATGAGATGGGCAAGTTCAGGCAGAGAGATGCCTTTTTCAGCAGGTAACTTTATGAACCTAGAGATTCATGCTGTGAGTTGAGGTCCAGGAATGTGTGCTGAATATATAGGTTCTGCCTAGAGACACACAAGAACGAAAGTGTGTGTCCTTTCATAGCAGTTCTCTGCCTGCGTCTTCTTTGTCAGACCTTTAGCTGGAAGTCTACAAGTAACAGCTGAGGACAGAGCTTGCACCTGAAACTTGTTTGCCCAAGTTAAAGAAATATGAGTCAACATTTAGAAAAATCAGCTTGGCCTAAGGCAAGAGAACTGGAGCAATGCAGTGAGGGTCAAGTAGAAGGCTCATGCTAAAGTCACTGTTGATTTCCCTTCATCCTTCTGAGCCATAAGAATAGCCCTGCTGGATCTGTCCATAGGCCCATCTAGTCCATCTCCCTGTATCTCAGAGTGGTCCACCAAATGCTTCAGGGAGCACATAAGACAACAAGAAACCTGCATCCTGGTACTCTCCCTTGCATTTGGCATTCTGAGGTAAACCAATTCTAAAATCAGGAGGTTGCACATACACGTCATGTCTTATAACCCATGATGGACTTTTCCTCCAGATATTTGTCCAACCCCCTTTTAAAGGCATCTAGGCCAGATACCATCACCATATCCTGTGGCATGGAGTTCCACAGATTAACTTTACGCTGAGTAAAGAAATATTTTTTTGTCTGTCCAAACGCTCCCAACACTCAATTTTAGTGGATGTCCCCTGGTTCTAACCACTCTATCCATCCCCTGCATAATTTTGTCTGTCTCAATCATGTCTCCCCCCCCCCCAGGTGCCTTTTTATAGACTGAAGAGCCCCAAATGCTGTAGCCTTTCCTCATAAGGGAGGTGCCCCAGCCCAGTAAACATTTTGGTCACTCTTCTTCACCTTTTCCATTTCCACTATATCCTTTTTGAGATGTAGCAACCAGAACTGGACACAATATTCCAGGTGTGGCCTTACCATTGATTTGTATAATGGCATTATAATATCAGCTGTTTTATTCTCAATACCTTTACTAATGATCCCAAGCATAGAATTGGCCTTCTTCACCACTACCACACATTGGGTTGACACTTTCATCGAGCTGTCCACCAGCACCCCAAGATCTCTCTCCTGATCTGTCACAGACAGCTCAGAACCCATTAGCCTATATGTGAAGCTTTGGTTTTTTGCCCCAATGTGCATGACTTTACACTTACCTGCACTGAAACACATCTGCCATTTTGCTGCCCATTCTCCTAGTTTGGTAAGATCCTTCTGGAGCTCCTCACAATCTCTTCTGGTCTTCACCATTTGAAAAAGTTTGGTGTTGTATGCAAACTTAGCCACCTCACTGCTTAACCGTGTCTCCAGGTCATTTATGAACAGGTTGAAAAGCACCGGTCCCACAACAGATCCTAAGGGCACACCGCTTTTCACCTCTCTCTATTGTGAAAATTGTCTATTGACACCACTCTCCGCTTCCTGGTCCTTATACAGAATATTTTTTTTTCTTGGACATTCTGTAGGTCTCAACTGATGGGGTGACTGCCTGCTTTTTCTCCCCAGGGAAGCGATCCTGCCCAGGGGAAGCACTGACTAAGATAGAGCTCTTCCTGTTCTTCAGCGCTTTGCTTCAGAACTTCACCTTCCAGCTGACTGGAGCTGCTAAGAAGAGGGATCTCCTGTCTTTGTGTTTGGATCTCCACACCAAATTTCTGCCTCTGCCAATACAAGCCATTAGACGCCCAATGTGATCTAGCGACAGAAAACAGGCAGTTGGGGCTGAGCCAGTGGCACTAAAATATTCAGAGAAGCTGCATCAGAGTGAAGGAGACTTGTTCACCAGCTTCACTTTTACCTAGAGGGCATCTCCTTGTACCTTGAACAGTGACAATAAGGTATTTATCTTATCTGAGTGGTTAAATGGAATCTTATGATGGCTGTTAGGCAGAGATTGTCACCTTTCCTACCTTTCAGCTGCTTCTTCACTGACACAAATTAAAAAGCACCACATAGGGCGCAATCCTAACCCATTTTCCAGCTCTGTCATAAGGAGAATGCAGCTCCGAGGTAAGGGAACAAATATTGCCTTACCTTGAGGAGGCCTCCCTGATTGTCCCCCAACTGCAAGATGCAGCACATGCCCCACAGGCACAGCTATGCCAGTGCTGGAAAATTGGTTAGGATTGCACCCATAATCAAATCAAATCCAAACCTTTATTGGCACAGACAATGAAACCCAAATATTAGTCCAAGGAAATATTCACATCGTGCATTGAGTATGCTCCGCTCCCAGAGACAATTCTTATATAAATATAATAAAGTTATTTAGCCATGTTGGTTGATACAACATTCCTGCCTGTTAGTAACTGTCTGACGATATCAATTTCAGATCCATTAAGAGACACAAGAAGAGGGAGTAAATAACAGCTCCATAAGTCAGAGTGACAGACACAGGGTGCAATCCTAACCCCTTATGTCAGTGCTTTCCATCTCTGGCAAGGCGGTGCCAATGGGACGTGTGCTGCATCCTGCAGTTGGGTGTCACTCACGGAGGCCTCCTCAAAGTCAGGGAATGTTTGTTCCCTTACCTCAAAGTTGCATTGCCCTTATGTCAGTGCTGGAAAACACTGACATAAGGGGTTAGGATTGTGCCCACAGTTTAGTAAGATATGAGGGAGTGTCTTCAAGGAACCTGAGCCACACGACGTGCTTTGGATTATTGAGCGTTGAGCCTAGCTTTCATTTCATTTGAAGGGAAAGCATTAAATCTAGTTAGGGAAAACACTCTATGTTCTTGTGGATTTGTTAAGAAGGTTAAGTAATTACTACCAAAATCAGTAGTAATTCACCCAAGATAATCCAAAGTGAAGTGGGGAACAAGATTTTTTGGCTTTGGCTAGGAGCTTTTGTTTTTCCATATCCCATAGCCAGGTGCGGAGGGTCTTAAGCGCTATTGTCCACGGCATCATACCCAACAAGTCCAAGGAAAACCCAAAAAATTGGACTTCCTTACTGAGTAAGGTCAGTCCTGGGGGGGGCGGGGAGAAGGAGTCTTCTAAAATTGTTTTCAGTAAAAGGTCCTTTGCAGTGGCAGAGTCAATTCTGAATCAATGTTTGAAAAAGCAGAGCCAGGCTAAAGACTCCACTTTGAGTTGCCTGGCTTCCAGACATAAAACAGCGTAAGGTACACATTGGGATACTGCAAAGATTTTATAAAGGAAGAGAGGATGAATCCTCTCGACCATGATGCAGAAGGCAGAGATCCAAATGGGGATACCATATAGGAGCTGTGCCACTACCTTGCTATTGAATGTCTGGAACGCTGCAGGTATAAAAGAATTCCCCCAAGCATAGAAGAATCGACTAATTGCTTGAGCTGTAATACTGCTTTTTTGGATTGCTGATTGTCAGTGTACAGTCCACAAATGCCTAAAACGAAATAAAATCTGAGATATTTAAATGTTTTCACTTGTTGGATGGAATGACTGTCAAAGGTCCATGTTGTCAGTTTCCAGGAGCAACCAAAAACTACTATTTTTGATTTATCAAAATTAAGGGTCAGCTTGTTTTGTTCAAAGGCACCACATAATCAAGTACAGGCAAGCCCTGTATCTGCTGGGGTTCTATTCCTGCCCATCACTCCAGATACAGAAACCATGAATATGGGGGAACCCTATTCAAATAGTAGGCCTTATGCCACCACTGCCCCCTCGCCCATTTCCTTAGTTTTTGTTTAGTAGTGCTGAAAGCACTTGTGTTTCTTCCTTAAACAAAATAACATTCTTGCTGAACTAAACAGCAACTTGCCTGCATGCTACAAGCAGGAGGCTAACTGAACATTAACAGGAAGCACTTCTTGTTAATGTTCAGTTAGTCTCCCTCTAGCATACAGGGTGGTTGTCTGCAGGTCACTCTTCGGTTCAGCATGAATGTTGCTTTGTTAAAGCAAGAAACACCAGTGCTTCCAGCACTACTAAACAAAAACTAAGATCCTGGAGTGGGTGCGAGGGCCTCCTGCAGATAAATGAATCCATTGATACTGGATCTATAGATACAGGACCCGCCTGTACTGAAGCTGACTTTTTCTTCCCCCCATTAGTTTTTGTTCCTGCAGCTCCTGAAACCATTTCAGCCATTGAGCTCCATAGGGGGCAAGGGAAGCTGACAACCTTTCTCTGCTTGGACCTTAATCCAAGCTGGAGAATTACCTGGAGCCTTTGAAAGTTCACCTCACCTTTGAGACATGGAGACACCACCTTCTGATGAGGAACAGGGCCCCAGGACGTAGACATCTGGGAGTACTTCATAGCACACAGTACATTGGCTGCTGAGAATGAGTGTGGGTCAGTGTGGAGGGAATAATGGATCAATATTGGGGTGCTTGGTCCACACTGCTTTGTGAACTGACTATGGGCCCAATCCTATCCAATTTTCCAGTGCTGGTGCAGCTGTGCCAATGGGTCATGTGCTGCAACCTGCAGTGAGGAGGCAGTCACAGAAGCCTCCTCAAGGTAAGGGAACATTTGTTCCCTTTCTTCGGGGCTGCATTGCGGCTGCACTGGTGTTGGAAAGCTGGATAGGATTGGGCCCTCAGTCTGCCTATCCCCACCCAGGGCCTAGGAGAGGGGGGTAAAGGGGGTAATTTGTACCTGGGTCCAGGGTCAGAAAGGGGACTCAGGAGCCAAAGGAGGGGGCCCAGAAATTTCCTGGGATCTGACATTTTCTTATCTACTTGTTGCTTGCATGGGATGCTGGGGACACTACCACGAGCGTGCAGCTGCAGCTACTGGCAAGCCATATATGCTGGGTCAGGGAATGCATACATGATGCTCCTTAACAAAGTGTCAAACCTGGGAGGCAACTGGCTGGCTACAGTAGCTCTTTGGCTTGTGGGATCCGCTTAGCATGAAGGAGCATATAGGAGTTCAGGGACACAGTTGTGCGGCTACAGAAGGATGTTTTGGGTCACACAGGACACTTTCCCTTCTAGTTCAAGCCTAAATATGATGATGCTAATTCTCTGCATGATTTTCTATATTTAAACGATTTTAGAGAGACTTAGGAGTGTGCCTGGTTTTCCATATTACTGTATCTAGCTACCAATGTCACCTGGGTGGGTAGACCTGGGCTCCAAAGACTTTTCCAGCTGTCTCCACTCTCTCCCCACCCTGTTGTTCCCCTCTTTGCCCCCATTCTGCTCTCCTGTCACCACCCTTTCCAACTCTGTTTGACCCCTCCCCCTTTGCAAAGGGGCCCAAAAGAAACTTTGTACCCCCTGATAAAATTCCTCTTAGTGGCCCTGTCCCCATCCCCAGCATCTATGGAGAATGCCATGGTAGGGGGAGCAGCAAGTGCACCAGGGAAGCAGGACCAAGAGCCACGGCAACAAAGGGGAGTCGGCACCTGGTCTGGTGCTGTTGTGAGCATGTCTATGCCCAGTAGATAGTATCACAACTGGCCCCCACTTCGCCAGGGCACTCTGAGTCAGGTTCTGTTAATCATTCACCATTCGTGGAAAAGCCTTAGTAGGAAAGAACCCTGCAGAGATGTCAGCATGACATTACATTAAAATGCAAACTGTTGGTGAAGGGGATCAGTGGTTTAAGTGAGTACCTGTGTGCAAGGGAAGCAGGCAGGCTATTTTGTTGCCAAAAGGTGTTACAGGGGAAAAAAGAGAGCTGACACTCAAAATAGTTGATGAGCTGAATTCCAAATGGTGCTGATGATGCAGCACTTATTATAAAGCAGGATTACTTATTTCTGGTTTATAATTTTTGAAAAATAAAGTATCTTTGTAGTAAATGTTATATCTTCTGCCCTCTTTAGAGTGTGTCTTCTCTTTTTTACTTTTACCCAAACTATTTAACAGAGCATGGAATGTTGATTTTTTTTTTTAATTGACTGTTGTTTGGTTGGTACAATTGTACCTTGCTCACAGAAATAACTGATCAACATCATTCAAGACTCAGGATACCTAAGAACCACCCATTGCAAGTTCAACAGTGTTTTGAACTTTGAAATGCAATGGCATTGCTGGGGGATGCAGGTGACACGCACGGGGGTGGTGGAGATGACACCATTACTAGCCAACATTTTAAAAATCTTTATATTTTTGAATAATACTATCATGTTATATATCATTCAATGCATAATTTCATGAGGAATGCAATGAAACAAACCACACTGAAATATCTCTATTTTGTCAAACGTTATAGCCAAAAAACTAGCAGGGTGGGGCAATGGTGCATCACCATGCTCACTGGTTGGGGCATTGCCCCATCCACTGCATGGGAGGAGGTTCATCATGGAGGTGATGTGATGGCCTCCTACACCGGGTGACCTAAACCCTAACGATTTCACTGATGAAATGCATTTGTACAGATTTGATTTCCATGGTCTGTCCTCAGGGGATCCTAAGAAATTAAAGAGTGGAACCAAAAGAAATCCAACCCCCCTGCCTTTTTGGGTGATGTGGCGGGAAAGGGCCAAAGGCACCCTTGGTTCAATCTGCAGCACCAGAGCACCATTCAGAGTGCTAAGTGAGAGGATGGGGTGGCTGCTTCTTGCATGAGCACCCACCTCTGCCCTCTTGCACACAGATGGTCCAGCTCAGGACTGGAGAGTTGAGAGTGGAAAAAGGAATGCTAAACCCGTTGTACACGTTGCCTCCACCCTCTCTGCCCAGTTATGCTCCCAGTCCTTGGTCAGTTCACTTCCTGTCTTTTGGATCACTGGCAGAAGAAAGCACATGGTGAAGACAGGCATTGTCCAGAACCCATGCCATAAGAGTTGTGGGCACCAGTTGATGATTGTTGCTACTACTGTTGGCTTCTTGATATTATCCGTGTGCCAGATGCTTTGGCCCCACAGACTTTCTTTCTGAGTCTCAGATGTCTGACAAGCTCTGCCTGCGTCTTCTCTCCCAGGGAAATGGTTGTATGCAGAAGAAGAACTAGCTTGGAAGGAGCTCTTCCTCATCTTTAGCACTCTGCCGCAGAACTCAAATTTGCAAAAACCCAGTGTAAGGAGGCACCCAGATGCCCTCAGCATCACAGCCAAAGCATTCCTTCTAATGGTCCTAAATGGTCCTTGATTAACTTGACATTTCCTGAGTTTCAGCATGTCCTCACCTCTTTCTGGGCTAAAGCCGGTTTCACTGTCAGAAATGCCAGTCCAGATATCCAAAATGGAGGAAGTTTGGACTGCACATTTGTTGAGAAAGTGAGGACATTTATAACAACCTAATGACCAATGTTTGAACAGACACAGTTGAAGTCCTTGCTTGGGAACTCTGTCCAAGCAGGGAGGATGATGAAGAGTCATGCCCCATTGGCTGGGAGTGGATAGGCACAGTGCCATTGTCAGTCTGACCCAGACAGGATTTCTCAGAATTGTAAACATATATGTCTTCATCCCATGACCTCTGCTCTGTGCTGTTACTAGGCAAAAGGAAAAATCATTAACTTTAGAGTTATGATAGAAAATACCATAAAAATTTAGAGGTAAATGCCATCACAGGGGAGAAGATTAACAGGAGTCACCAAAGCTGCCATTCACAACTGCCATTGCCATTGTGTACCTTCCACAAATGACTTGAGACCAGATATACTTGGGAGAATGGGCCACTTTATTAACAGCAATCACTATGCAGCAGTTCCTGATGAAGGAGCTCCTCCTTCCATAGGTGCGGAAACCTCCTCCTCAAGAGACGGAAAGCCTGTGGTTTCCCCCCTGGTCATTATCACCTTGGCTCAAACTTGGGGTCACCCAATGCACCCAGATTCTCCACACCAACCCCTGGAAAGGAGGATGAGGTAGCTGAGTTGTTTTGCCCATCTCAAGCCAGACAGCCTTTGAGACAGATTGCCCAACTCAAGCCCATGGGGCACAGTATGCATCCCAGAGCCAGGCCGCCTCTTGAGATCTTGCTCACCTCAAGATGCATACCAAATCCCTACTTGTCCTGCACAATTCCTACCTATGTGCCACCTGACTAAAAGCACTTTCAAAGACCATCTGGGCTAGGTGAAAAAACTCCCCACCAAAAGTCAATCATGTGAAGAGCAAGAAATTCCTACCCAGCTCCAAATGGCAACCAGTTAACCTCAGACTGCATTTAGGTGAGGTGTGTTAGGTTAGCTCCGGAATGGCCAGTAAGTGTTGAGTGTTTGGGCTCCTGGTTTGCTGTGCCTCACAATCATGCTTGGGCACTGGTCAGGTGATGGTACAACATACCTATCTTGTGCAGTGTCTAGGATTGGGCAAAGAATATGACAGAAATATATTTAGGCATTGAAAATATAAACCTGGAGCATGAGAGTCTATCACATTCTTATGCTTCCTGAGAAGGTCTCACCTGGGTCTTTGTTTACAATAATAAAACTTAGCATTTATACAGCACTCTCAAACATGCAAAGCATTCACATGTATTATCTTGATGTCATCTTTCCAAGAACTCTGACATCACTTGCAGATAAGATTCTTCCATATAGACTTAGGGCTCAATCCTATTCAACTTTCCAGTGCTGATGCAGCCATGCCAGTGGGGTGTGCACTGCATCCTGAAGTGGGGAGGCCGTCACTGAGGCCTCCTCAAGGTAAGGGGAGATTTGTTCCCTTACCTTGGGGTTGCATTGCAGTTGCATCAGTGCTGGAAAATTGGATAGGATTGGGCTCTTGGAGTGTTGATCTTACCATAAAGTGCATTCTGTGTGGAGAAGTACTCCGACTGAGGATCCAATATGTCATTAGAATTTCCTCCAATCAATAAATGATCATTCAGCAATTGTCCAAAATATTAGTGAAACATAGCTGAAGAATCAGAATTCAGGCCAGATAGATTTATCATAGCAACATTTACTCCAGAGCAGTGCACCATGAAATAATAAATCAACCTTCTTGATCCAAAATAACCTAAAGAATCTGGAAAGAAACACACCTTTTTAGATTGTGAGCCCTTTTGGGACAGGGAGCTATTAGTTATTTGATTTTTCTCTGTAAACCGCTTTGTGAACTTTTTGTTGAAAAGCGGTATATAAATACTGATAATAATAATAATTATTATGAATAAATACAGCCACTCCTTTAGAATGAGTAGAAATATTTGTAATGTGTCTCCAACTCAGTTCGTACACAAATAATCTTTATTAGCCATTGTTAAATCGGTTTCTTGTAAAGAGAACTATGCACTAAAAACTTTCAATTTAAAAAGAACTTTCTGAAATTTGTGATCTTCTTGAATGCCCCATACATTCCAATTAACCAACTTAAACATAGATATCACCCACTATATAATAATAGAAACATAAGAACAGCCCTGCTGGATCAGGCCATAGGCCCATCTAGTCCTGCTTCCTGTATCTCACAGTGGCCCACCAAATGCCCAAATAACTCCATCCCCCAAAACCATTGCTTATAAATCAGATAGGATCCTTATTAAACATTTATTAATACAATACTTACAATGCTAGGTTTATTATATATAACTTTAAAATTCAATAGACATGATAACACAACAGAAAAAACACAATAAAATGTAACTTCAATCCTTTGAGTGTGATTGTGAAGTGTGAGTGTGAGTGTGAGTGAGTGTGACAGGTGAGTGTGAAGAGAACAGTTAACAAAAAGAAAAAAAATTGGAAAGGAAAAGATGTGCAGAACACCGTGGATGTATGCCCAGAGCAGGTAAAAAAAGGGGGTAGTGGGAGAGAAAACATTGCCAAATATTGCTGTCTTTACTGCTAAAGTTTGGGTTCAGTCCTAGAACTGGTATAGTCATACCTACATTCCATCAGACGATTGCAAGGATCTGAATATAAACTCACAGCACAATCTTATAATCATATGCTGGAGTAGTGACTGCTGTGCTGTTGCGCGCTTCTCACAAATGTGCCATAAAGTATGTTGTGAACGTGTAGAAGATAGGGACACTGGCAAGAAGGCCTGTGCCATCCTGCTGGTGTGAGTGCCAGGAGAAACACTCCCTGGAGCAGGTAAGAGCTGCTCTGAGCAATGCAGGGGTGGGGGGAAGCAGGGAGGGGGTGTAACAGGGCAGGGGTAGGCAGGGAGGGATGGGAATGGGCATACTGGTCCTGAGAGGGGGGCAGGATTGGTGGCAGAAATGCACATCGTATCCCATCCCCCTCCCTGGGCCTGAAATTCTGACACGGACTTGCGGCTATTTAGAAGGTGCAGGTCGGAGTAGACCCATGGTGTAGGCTGGGGCTACCGAATACCTGGTTGTAGCATCTGTTTCAGTGCCAATGGAGATGCTCACCAGGGTCATTGGAAGCTGCACCCTTTGTTCTGTTGCTTCAGGAGATGCTGGTGCTGAACCTCAAGTTGCCCAAGCCGAAGCAGGGGTGGGAGGGAGCCATCCCTGCTCAGGCAGTGGGTCCATTCCTGGTCACATACTAAAGCTGATTTTATCTCATGCTGTTTCAAGAAGTAACAAGGCAAATACAGGCACATGACCCACTGCTGCATCTGACAGAGAGGGAGCAATGAAATCTTGAAGAAAATATTAACAGTTATACATCAAATGTGCCAATGAGGATGTAGTAGACAGCAAGAGCTTTGGTGTGAGATCCTGGCTAGGTACACAGGCAGAAGGAGACCTGAAGCTGGCAGCGTCATCACCAAAGAAAGGAGAAGCTAATGCTAAAATTGTGGTGACTTGAAGTTTTCCATCATCATCCCCCACAAAATGCAAATTTGATATGATCATACACCGAGAAAGGGGGGGAACAATTGTTGAGCAGAAATATTAAGTCACAATGGGCTCATAGAGTCTCTTTATCTTAATGCAAGTCTGTTAGTTCTTAGGTATACTGCAGGACAGTTAATGTTCTACAGCTAACTGATATCCAGCAATACAAAAGTGATTATTAACCTGTTTGTAGCAAGGTCAGAGTGCTGGTTTGGATAAAAGCATCTTTGGCAACAGAGAGCACATTAAGAAGAAAGAAAATCAGGAGTGAATAACTTGGAGAGAATGTGAAGTTGGGTCCAGTGGGGTCTCCAGCAAGCCTTGTCTTGTCTCTCTTCAGCAGTTCCTTGGATTCCCAGAAAAAAGAGGAGTGACAAGAAAGATGGACGTGAATGGGATAGGAGCTCTGCTCCTTCTCTATGTTCTCTTCACATTCTTCTTCTTCTCCTTCAAAATGTACAAGAAGCACAGGCAGCTGCCTCCAGGACCTGCTCCTTGGCCATTTCTGGGGAACCTCTTCCAGAAAAATATCCTGCCTCTGTACAAATCCTATCTGAAGGTGAGGCAATCTATTTCACTCTCCCTGTGTAGATTAAGGCAGCCCTGAGCCTAGTGATGAGGACAGGGCCAGAGATGTGCAGCTTGCATGTGAACCCATCCCTTGGCATTCCAAGCCTGGAGGAACCTGTGATCCAGCCACCTCCCCATCCATTGTGATAGTCTGGGATTAGGAATGTTTTGCTTTATACCTGATTGCCTCTTGGTGTGGAATTTTTTTTCACCTACCCCAGACTTACAGTGTAGTGTTAGCCAGGGTAGCCACAACTGGCAGGTATAGTGTGGGACAGGTAGCAAGAGGATTTGGTGTCTATCCTTAGGCAGTGGTGTCACCAGCGTTTGCGTCACCCAGTGCAGGAGGCCAGCGCGTCACCCCTATGCAGTGGGCGCAGCAACACCCCAGGTGATCGTGGTGATGTACTATCGCCCCGCCCCCACTGGTTTTTTGGCTGTACCTTTAGATAGAACAGATATTTCAACATGGTTTTTTCATTGCATTCTGCATGAAATTATGCATTGATTGATATGTAACATGATGGTATTATTCCTCCAAACTGTGATTTTAGTGATTTTGGTCACTAGTGGTGTCACCCCCACTCACCAGGGTGTCAACTTACTAACACCTTATTGCAGCAGTTCTCAAACTTGTAGCACCGGGACCCACATTTTAGAATGACAATCTGTCCAGGACCCACTGGAAATGTGGTCATGGCTGGAAGTGACGTCATCAAGCAAGTTAAAATGAATAATTATAAATAATTTAAGTAAAGTAAAAGAAATAATTAAATAAGGGGAAGCTAGCCCTGTTCCACCAAATGAATTTTCTCCTTAGCCTGCCTGCAATACCCCCACCCTCGGAAAAAGTCAGTAAGGTTTTCAGCCCTAGCCAGTGCCCTGTTCAATTTAACTTCTGTTTAAACCAGGTAACTATCAGGATCCACCTGACTTTGCAAGTCTAAAAAAGAAAAAAGTTCACCTTACTAGTTGAAGCCTCTGTTTTTATCCTTTTTAGTGGGGGGGGGGGGGCTGCAGTCTGGAGCATTTGTTGAACTCCAGTCCCATTGGATAGGGACCATTCTGGTGGCCTCACATCCCCCTTTGCCTGACCTGACCACAAGCCAAGGCATGTCTGCTTATATGCAAGTAAAAACAGCCGTGTGGCTTAGTTTCGCTTTCCACAGGGCTCAATACATTCGCCAGCTTGGAGGGAGGGACCTCCTTCTTGGGTGTTTTTTGGGGGCTGCGTTCATTGGATGAAGACAATTCTGGTGTCGTTGGATTCCTCTCGGCCTGCCCTTTCCGGTGAACTAAAGCAAGTTCACCTACTCATGAGTAAACGCGTGATATGGCTCGGTTTCACTTTCTATAGGGCTCCATGCATTTTTTGTTTTCTGGTTCTTTGCCCATAACTTTTCATAGAAAGGGGATATTTCACTCTGATTTTTTTCATTGCATTCTACTATAAATTCTGCATCCAACGGTATATGACATGATGGCATTATTTCTAACCACCGTGATTTTAGCATGTGACCTCCCCCAGCGCGCGTTACCCCCTTGTGCGTGTCACCCGGTGCGGCCTGCATCCCCTCGCTTTACAGTCAAACTTACATAAGAAAATAAGAACATAAGAACAGCCCCACTGGATCAGGTCCATCTAGTCCAACTTCCTGTATCTCACAGTGGCCCACCAAATGCCCCAGGAAGCAGACCTGATAACAAGAGACCTGCATCCTGGTGCCCTCCCTTGCACCTGGTATAGCCCATTTCTAAAATCAGGAGGTTGCACATACACATCATGGCTTGTAACCCATAATGGATTTCCTCCAGAAACTTGTCCAATCCCCTTTTAATCCCCAATACCCAGGCCAGATACCATCACCACATCCTGCGGCAAGGAGTTCCACAGACTGACCACACACTGAGTAAAGAAATATTTTCTTTTGTCTGTCCTAACCCGCCCAACACTCAATTTGAGTGGATGTCCCCTGGTTCTGGTGTTATGTGAGAGTGTAAAGAGCATCTCTCTATCCACTTTATCCTTCCCGTGCATAATTTTGTATGTCTCAGTCATGTCCCCCCTCAGGCGTCTCTTTTCTAGGCTGAAGAGGCCCAAATGCCATAGCCTTTCCTCATAAGGACGGTGCCCCAGCCCAGTAATCATCTTAGTCGCTCTCTTTGCACCTTTTCCATTTCCACTATGTCCTTTTTGAGATGTGGCGAACAGAACTGGACACAATACTCCACGTGTGGCCTTACCATCGATTTGTACAACGGCATTATAATATTAGCCGTTTTGTTCTCAATACCTTTTCTAATGATCCCAAGCATAGAATTGGCCTTCTTTACTGCCACCGCACATTGGGTCAACACTTTCATCGAGCTGTCCACCACCACCCAAAAATCTCTCTCCTGATCTGTCACAGACAGCTCAGAACCCATTAACCTATAAGTGAAGTTTTGATTTTTTGGCCCCAATGTGCGTGGCTTTACACTTACTTACCTTGAAACGCATCTGCCATTCAGCCAATGGGAAGTCTAGATTTGAGGACAAAGGACGGCAAATTGTATAAATGTCCAAATCTCCATTAAGAAGGGCTCTCATGCTTCGAGACGTTAGTCCCATGAGATGGCCATTGCTTGCAATGAAATAAAAGCCTGCGAACCTTCATTCCTGAGTACCGAGTTATTCTTGAGTTGCATTTTCAGCCTTGGAACAGTGCCACTTCTGCCAAGGCACTGGGAGGAAGAGAAGGAATGAGGCCTCAAAAGGTGAGGAATGGAGGGGCTCCTTGGGCAGAATCCTCCTCCCAAAACAATACTGAACCTCAGGGGTTCCGGTTCGTATTACAATCACTCTCACAGTAGTGCCTGAAGAGCAAGGAGATGTAACAATCCACTACAATTCCCAGCTTAGACTGGTGCAACAGTTGTGACAATACCGGAGTCGATCAGACCTGACCAGAGCAGTTCATGCTTTGGTGACATCTCAGCTGAAACTACCATAACAGTTCGACATGGGGCTGCGGTTGAAGAAAGTCTGGAAGCTGCAATTAGTGCAGAATCAGAGGGATAATAATTTTCTTTATTAAAAAAGAGAGCAATTAAAATCATTGCCCGAAATCCTGCCTTTCTTTTACTTTGTGTTCAGCTCACTGAGAAATATGGCCCTGTCTTCACTGTCTGGATGGGTCCAAGGCCAGCAGTCGTGCTCTGTGGGTATGAGGTGCTCAAAGATGCTTTGCTAGATCATGCTGAAGAGTTTGGTGGGCGTCCTAGTAGCCCCATCAAAGTCCCAGGGACCAAGGGTCAAGGTGAGCACAATGAAATGTGATGCAAGAGAACTGTGAACATTTTGAAAAATAGACAAAAGTAGCACTGAGAGTGGGAATTCCAATTGTGACTGTGGCACAGAGCTTGGGCTAAAAGTGTTTACTTTTTCTTCTGTGCCTTTTTCCAAATAAAAACCATACTTAATCTGGTATTCACCTGACAGATTCACCTGTTCACTTTAAATTGTCCCACCCACCCATTCTGTGAATGGCATCAGTATTTATTCATTTGAAACACGGAAGTTGTTAATCATAGCGATCCCATGTTATTTCTCATTTTGTCCTTTAAAAAAAAGGACCCACTCAAATTTCCAGGCAAGTGATAATTCTCAACTATATCTGGTTTGGGCCAAAGAAACAATTTTAGCTCTCCGGAGGGTGTTCTGAGCATTGGGGAGGATGCGTGAAGCTTCCCCAGCACTCAGAAGCTCTTCTAAGGCTCCTGAGAAAGTCAGTTCCAGTCTTTCGGAAAAACTGGAAGTGAAGTTTTAAGGTCTTAAAAGGCCTTTGGAGGGCCGGGGAAGCCCTCCTTAAGGGTTCCTTGCCTCTTACCCCTCGCCTCCAGTGGGTCCTGGTTGAGCCATGTCAGGCTCAACTGTATGTTTCTTTCATTTGCTGTGCTCCCCCACTCTTTTCCTTCCCCCCTCTTGATTCCCTAGAATTGTGTTCCTCTGGGACAAGGATTGAAAGTGGAGAGAGGCTTCAGTATTCCCTAACCTAGAATACTGATGTATTTTGGCCTATAGCCTTTATCTGCTGTGATTTTCATTAGGAAGGAAGTGATCATAAATCCAATCAGGTCTGTAGTTGGCATCCAGCAATGATTCTACTCTGGGAAGCCACAAGCAAGGCATGGAGGCCCTGCCATGCAAGCCAGAGCAGCTTAGAACACTAGTTTTAAAAAACAGTTCAACAGCTCTGTTTCTTTGCTCTGTATTTTCCTAGCTCTATATGCAGCTGACAGTTCAATCCTATCTTGCGCTGGAACAGGCAGCCCAAGAGGCCTGCACTGTATCCAGCGCAGGATAGGTGCCCAAAGTGGCTTAGCCGGAGGCAAGGGGAAACTCTTCCCCTTACCCCCAGATAAGCCACTGCAGCCCCAATGGATCTCCTCGGACTTGCACCACCTCCAGAGGTGGCATGAATCTGAGGAGAGCGGAGTGGCTTGGAGCTGTTCCCGGCTGCTCAGAGAATGGGGTTGAGATCTAGTATAACAGCCGGATCCCAACCCTGCTCCCGCTCCCCACCCGCCCCGTATCCCTCCTGCCTCCTCCTTGCCCTCCCAAGACTCCTGAGTCAGCTGAGCTCAGCCAACGCAACCTACCTGGGGCAAGCTGGTGCAGAGGCTGGATGCAGCCTTTGTGCTCCAGTGCACTTCTGTGTGCTGGAGCATCTTGCTTCTGAAGAGGCGCAAACGTGCTTTACTGCATGTTTGTGACCCTGCTGGGACCCAGCTGGGACAACAAGCGACTTGTGCCGGTTCAAGCGCGCTTTAGGACTGCGCCCTGAGTTAACTTACATCTCTATCTATATTACTTAATGAGAGATCTGGGTTGCCATGACATGCCTGGCAGTTTACTGCAGTGTGCATTATTCATGTGTGAAACTTTGTGTTGTTGGGGGTCATGGACACCAACAGCTCCAGGAGTGGTGCCCCTTCATTTTGGAAATTTAGAAAGTTGTGGTAAAAGAGATATTTTAGTTTAATGATGAAGGGCAAAAGGGGGAAAAGTTGTGTTTAGTGAGGGATGTGCCTCCTCCAGAAGCAGGAGCAAATAAGGAGGTGGTGTTGAGAGAGAATGAAGGGGTGGTGCCAAGGAATAGAGTCAGAGAGAAAGTACCCTGGGGCATGTTATACCATTTTGTTATACCAGGCAGCAAACTGTCATGGGCTAGGTTATAGCCCATTTACTATTACTGATTTGTAATTTACTAATTTGTATTATGGATACTATTACGGATTTGTCATTAATGGCTCAGCCAGGCCACGCGGCCTGCACAATATTCAGTGCAGATTAGGAAGTGGCTAGAGGTCTTCTCAGGGCAAGGGAATATATTTCCCCTTGGATAAAGTCCCAGTCATCCCTATGGGGTGTCCCAGATCCACGCTAGCTATACAGCTGGTGCAAATCCAAGAAGCCCAGTGTAATGTTGGGCAGGCTGGGAGGAGGGCTAAGATATGGCAGAGGTCTGCTTTGATGAACCTGCCTTTTTCCTGGGCTTGATTCGCCCCCATTGCACCCTGCTCCACACAAAAACGCTCCCCCAAAATACTTTCCTGCCACCTTCTCCCTGCACTGCCCAGCACAAGCATACCTGTGCTGGCAGGCACTGAGATGGAATGTGGCACTGCCAGGCTGGTGCAGGCCTTTGCGCCTAGCCAGCTCATGGGTAGTTGCAAACATGCTTTTTGGCACATTTGTGATGCTCTAAGCTGGCACAGGGACAACTGCACCGGTTTAAGAAGAGGTTTGCATTGCATGGTCAGTGTCATCCTTATCTTTCAAGACCCATGACGGCGTGGAAGCTGTTAGCTTCTAATAAGCTCTTGCAACTACAAATGAGATAGGTATATGGCTTGTGAATGCATTTGTTTAAAAGACCATATATAAATAAATATATTTTGAACTGGGAAAGCCCAAGAACGTTCTCTTATCTAGAAACGTAGTCTTTTGTTTTTTGTTTTAACTGACAGCATATTTCCTAACTGCTTGCTTTCAGGGTTTGGCCACGCAAATGACAAAAAATTGCAGGAGATGCGCCGGTTCACTCTTACCACCCTGCGGGACTTCGGGATGGGGAAGAGAAGAATGTCTGAGAGGGTGCAGGAGGAAGCTCTTTTCCTGGTGAAGGAAATAGCCACACAAGGTCCTCTGGCTTATTCTTAAAAAAGTGAATATGGTCTGTCAGGACATAAAGAGATTCAGGAAGAGGGATTGTTAAGAACATATGAACAGCCCCACTGGATCAGGCCATAGGCCCATCTAGTCCAGCTTCCTGTATCTCACAGCAGCCCACCAAATGCCCCAGGGAGCACACCAGATAACAAGAGACCTGCATCCTGGTGCCCTATGTTATGAGAGAGGTGCCAAATTTCACCCCTCTTGATTCAGAAAATGGCACTTAATAAGCAGCCCTGCACTGGACCCCAAGGGGAACTTGTAGTACATTGAGCGCTGTTATTTCTCCCCTTATTGAGGTTTCTGGCCTGATCCAGGCAGGTGGGCCCTATAATGGGGGTGGACTCTCAACCAGTCTCCAACTTGGCAAACCTCTGACACCACTCCTGGCAATCCTTTAATACAGCAATTTTCAACCAGTGTGCCTTAGCACATTGGTGTACCACCAATGGTCTGCAGGTGTGCAGCAGGAATTTGGTGGTGGGTCATTTTATTAGGAGGGCCATTGGGGAATGTGAGCTCCCCACCCGCGGCACAGTGTCCCTTGTCAATTGTCAAACAACAGGTGATATGCCCTGACCATTTTAGCACCTTGTCTGTGTGTTGTGAGATGAAAAAGGTTGAAAATCACTGCTTGAGTATGAGAAAAGGATTTAAATCTCCTGAACACTTCTCCAGTTGAGGGAGCCATGGAGTATTATTAGTCCATTTTACATGCTTCACTTTTGCAGATTCCATTCTGAGTCTGCCCTGTCCTGGTCATTGTCCATCACTTAATCTGTCTTGGAATTATGGCCCAATTCTATCTGTGAGAAATGCTGGCAAAATTATAATCCTGTCAGTGCAGTGACAGTCCTGCCAGCAGAGAAACGCATGCACTGCAGGATGCAAACCATACACTGGTGTGCTGTAACCAGATACTGACACAACCCTTGTACAACCATGCTAGCGGGAATGGCAAATGTGAGGCAGGACATGGGTGTGTCATGGGGGGGGATGTGGGTTTGTTGAGGTCAACGCTTCATGGAGATGGCAGAGGACACATTTTAACCCCTCTGCATTGACACAGGGGGCTAGGCAGTGGTCCTCCACTGCCACCTCCCCCCATCATGGAAAGATAAGGATCCCTGACTCCACACTCTCATACCCCAACAGCACCACTGTATGTTACCCACAGTGGCACCAGCCTTCCTCACAAATATGAGTACGCCCTGCAAGACAGGGAATAGGAATCACTCATGCTGTCATTGATGGCTTGTGTCGCTCCTTGCTTCCTCCTGGGTACTGTTCCACAGCCAGGAATGGTCAAAGTCTCAGATGACTTTGACTCAAGTCACAAAAACACACATTTTTTGTGACTCATACGGACTCGAGTCATGCATGTCAAAAACTTGGGCACTGACTTGCAGCTTCAGGCAGGGTTGTTAATTTGTGAATACAGTTCTAAGGGGGGGGGAGGATGCCAGATGTCATTTATTGTGTGCTATTCTCATTGCAGGGCAAGGTTTTGATCCAGAAGCAGCCATCACAGGTGCCGTTGCAAACGTGCTGTGTTCTGTTATCTTCGGGAGTCGGTTTGACTACAAAGATAAGGTTTTCCTAGAGCAACAGGGGTTGGTGGTAGATCGAATAAACTTCTACCATAGTTTCTCAGCACTGGTAGGTTGTTTCACCTGTGTGCTAACCTTGGGATCCACCTTCCATTTGCTTTCTCTAATTCTGTTTAAGCAAAAAAAAAAAAAAAAAAAAAACAACTAGCAAAAGAGTTTCCACAAGATTCTTTGAGTGTTTTGATGGGATGGTAATGGTATTCTCTACTTTATATGTTTGCTAAGGAGCTATATAATCACACTCCCATGTCTTTGGCTGAAACTAACTTGCCTAATGTTTGGAACCCCCCCCCCTCCCAATTTATCAAGCCTCCTGGTAGAATAACTGTCACAGGTAATTCCATTGTTTCTATAACTGGAACATCTTTGTACCCACTAGTGGTGACTCAAGGGGTCATACAGGTGTCCTCCTGTATCCACAGGGGATACATGTAGATACTGAAACCACAGATAAAAGGGAACCCTATACTTACTGTGGCGCTAAGTACTCCTGTTTCTTCCTTTGCAGCCGGTTATACGTAGAATGCTAGAAGAGGAACATGAGAAGTGGCCATTCAGAATGCTAGAGGCAGGAAGGAGCCAGAGTGCTAACAGGAAGTTGGCAAAGCAAGTCCCAGCAGCTTTTAGGTGTTGAATAGACATAAGAGCTTCTGAGGAGTTAAAAGTATTCAAAACACGGGAAAATGGGCAAAAAATTAAGGGAGAAAGAGAGAATTGATCACAAGTGTCAAGCCTTCCCAGCTTGCTTGTGCAAGGGTCAGACAAATGATGTTAAATGATGTTCCTGTCTCCAAGCTTTCAGAGGGGAGGTGGCAATTAGAGCAAATAGTTCTGTGTCCTAGAGAAGACAGCAGTCACTTGGCATTATGAGGGGAATACCCAGCTGAAAAATCAGTCATTCCTTATCATTATAGAGTGTAAATCCTATTTCATATCTTCCCTTGCAACTATGATTTCCAAAACACTGAAAAAATCAAAGGATGATCTATTTCTTATTCTGATCTTTTACTGCAGTGGTTCTCAAACCTTTTAGCACTGGGACCCACCTAAAAAAAGTTTTACTTTACCAGCTGCTCAAGCCTCTGTGGCTATAATGGTGATTGGGAAGCAGAGCTCCCCACAAGTAGCAGGTTGTTTAACTCTTGATGCACATAGCCTGATCTACACTGTCAATTTCATGAACCACCAAAAATTGGGTAGTGACCCACTTGTGGGCTACAGACCCACAAAGTGAGAACAACTGTTTTACTGTATTTATTCCACACCTCCAATATTAGTAATGATGAAACTTTCATTTCCATAAAAGTTATTCCTTTTCCTTTGGCTTAGTTAGAGCAGGTGATCAATGAGGCCACCACTACCTTTTCTGTGACGTCTAACATCAGGGCTGGTCTTGGGAGCTCTGGGTCCCAACTGGAAGCATTTTTTTGTGGCACCCCATGTTCATAGCCAAAGTCTTTGAGCTATAAAAAAAATTTATTATAGACTTTATTTCTCTATGGTAGAATGGAAAGGAACCAAAATGTGTGCTTAAAAAGTGCATATGATTAATGGACCAAATGGATCTAAGCATATTTTAATATAAAATTGCATACAAAGCTAGATAACCCTAATGCCAGGCAGTTGGGAGCAATTAGTCCATTTGGCTTAAAGCAGGCCCTGTCTATTATATTATTCCAGTACTTTTGAGCTTCCTACATTCCTACCAAATCTGCACAAATGTCTCACGTGAGATTCCCAATCTCTTTTGGGAACATTTCCACATCCACTTGGTATTCTTGTGGGAGTATAATGCCACTGGTGACATCAATCATGTGAACTAATATCCATAAATTGCTTAAGTCTTCCTTTGCGCATATTATTCCATATTGACACCAAACTCCCTTTCCTTTTTTTCTTTTGCAGTGATGTGCATTGGTTACTGACTCATTAATCTCAGATATTCTTGAAATATATGGTTTTTGTTTATTCCTGCCTACCAATTGTTCAAAAGCTGTTAGTGGCATGTGCATACTGAATTGAGATTGTAGTTTGAAGATATGACCTTGATGCTGACTTCTGAAGTCTGGGTGGTCTTGCTTTGTAGGGGTGGGAGAATCTTGAACTGGCTGGCTGCATGTTCTCATACAATTTTACAATTCTATGAGTCATCAGAGAGTTTGCAAATGTTCAACTAGAGGGGCTATGCAGGGTGTGGGTAACTCAGCCCAATCCTAACTACCAGATTTGCTGGCAGAACATGCATTCCACCAGCAGGACTGCCAGGTGCAATGATGGCATGCATGACAAGACCACCAGCATACATGACTGGCGGCTGCTGCAGGCATATGCCATGGAGGAGCCATCCACTGCCAGTTCCTAAAAGTTGGTGGTGGGGACAGATGGTGGGAGGAATGGGGCAGTGAGGGGGAGGAATGGGGAGTATTTGGGTGGGGAGGGGGCATGTGGGAGGTGGAACAGGGGAGAGAGAGGGTGAAGGCCAGTCTCACAGGTATGCACCAGGATCCAAACCCCTTTCCCTCCCCTTTTTTCTTTCCTTTATTCTCCTCAGACTTAAGCCAGCAAAATGGCTGGCACAGATGAGGAGAACCACTTGGGCAGTAGAGACTTGCCCCAGGGTAAGGGAACAAAAGTTTCATTACCATGAGGAGACCTCTGTGATTGCCCCCCCCCACTTTAGGATATAGCACACTGTGATAGGACCATTGTATCCTAGGCATAAGAACATAAGAACAGCCCCACTGGATCAGGCCATAGGCCCATCTAGTCCAGCTTCCTGTATCTCACAGCGGCCCACCAAATGCCCCAGGCAGCTGTGTTCTGGTCAAATGCATCCACATATTGGGAAGTGCATCCCTTCTTTTTGCGTCCCAGACATTTGTGTCCCAATACATCTATATTACTATATTACAACAAATACTGTTGTTATTAAATGTACTTTTCATTTTTAAAATGAAAAGTTAAGGTTAGGGATAGAACTGGGATAAGAGGCTTAGGATATAATATAACATGGGGTTTGTTGTCCAGTTATAGTTTGTTTGTTGCCTAGTTATACTGGGATACAAACACTTGGAATACAGATGCGGATGTCCAAGGATGCCAATGACTGGTACACGTTTGACATTTATAATGCCGCTGTACAAATCAATGGCAAGGCCACACGTGGAGTATTGCATCCAGTTCTGGTCGGTACATCTCAAAAAGGATATAGTGGAAATGGAAAAGGTGCAGAAGAGAGCGACCAAAATGATTACTGGGCTGGGGCACCTCCCTTATGAGGAAAGGCTACAGATTTTGAGGCTCTTCAGTCTAGAAATGAGGTGCCTGAGGGGGGACATGATTGAGACATACAAAATTATGCAGGGGGTGGATAGAGTGGATAGAGAGGTGCTCTTTTCCTTCTCATACAACACCAGAACCAGGGAACATCCACTGAAATTGAGTGTTGTTAGGACAGACAAAAGAAAATATTTCTTTACCCAGCATGTAATTAGTCTGTGGAACTCCTTGCCACAGGAAGTAGTGATGGCATTTTGCTTAAATGCCTTTAAGAGGGGATTGGAGGAAAAGTCCATCACGGGTTACAAGTCATGATAGGTATGTGAAATGTCCTAATTTTAGAAGTTGGTTACCTCAGAATGCCAGATGCAAGGGAGGGCGCCAGGACACAGGTTGTGCCTGTTGTCTTGTGTGCTCCCTGAAGCACTTGGTGGGCCTCTGTGAGATACAGGAAGTTGGACTAGATGGGCCTTTGGCCTGACCCAGTGGGGCTCTTATGTTTTTACGAACAGGATACAATAGTCCAGGATGCAAATACCCTAGTACTGCAAGATGTACTTCGTTGGAGCCAGTGCATTGGTGGTGGAGGGGGGGGGGGGGTTCCATTAGGATTGGGCTGCCAGTCAGGTTATTACAGGTCCAGCCTTATTAGACACGGATTTTTAATACATGGATTTGACTCAACAGGAATGGGCCCTTCAAATGAGAAGGAATGTGCTGATCCCTGGAGAAGGGGAAAAATGCACCCCTTTAAAATCAGTTTAAAAAACTGCTTTTTACTGTTGCAGAGAGGCAGTCATACAAGTGATTACAGGTATAACCTAATTATCCACAGTTTTTTCTATCCTCAACATGATGAGAAGTACCCTTTAAATTAAAGGAAAACAGTCTAATAATGCCAGAGACGACAGCTGGCTGACAATCCATCAATCATTCTCCAGTTTCACTCCTCCCTTCCCCCTGAGCACGTGAAAGAAGGCTAAATGGCAGCGATTATCACCTTCTCCATTCTTTCCCCCTCGCTGGGGCTCCTGGTGAGGGAGAGATTGCTGCCTCCTAGTGAAGCCTAAGTGCCTGGAGAGAAATTGATTGCCTCTGTGTGCATTTCAGTAGGTTAGCAAGGCTGTTTTTCAATTACAGGAGGAAAGAGACTTTGTTTTTCAAATTGATTTGCTATAGCAAGTTTTTTGCCATCCACTTGAGTTCTTGGAACGGAACCCTCACGAATAATGAGACTCCTGGGTGCAGTAGCAGATTGCTACATGCTGTTCCATCTGACCATAGAACTGACATCAGTATTCCTTTTGGAACAGTGTTTAGGAAAGAAGAGTTCTGAGCTATAACTTCTATGGGCAAGTCTAAAAACACACACTTGAGGTATCTAATATTTTATGTGTCACATTTGTTCCAGATGTTTGTTGCTATCCCAAAAATGATGAACCACCTGCCTGGAAGGCACAAAAAGATCATAACTGAAGGTCGAAAGATTTATGATTTCATCCATGAGAGGGTGAAGTCCCACAGGCAGAGCCTGGACCCTCAGAACCCCAGGGACTTTATTGACTGCTTCCTTATCAAGATGGAGAAGGTAGGTGGATCCACATCTTTCATAGTATCCTAAATTTCAGTGAAAGTTGCTCTCCTGTCCACCATTGCTCATGCATTCACTACATATGTTCCTAGTTGTAGATAATGCTAAAGTGCATTGTGATGCTCACTGGAATAACTCAAGATTAAAGACTGTTGCTGATACAAAGGATGGAACCCAATCATAACTCCACCCCGCCAATTTAGCTATGCAAGTGAAGCACACACTACATCCTGTGGTGGGGGGCAGTTGTGGAGTTCTCCTCTTGGTAAGTGAACTTTAGTTCCCTTACCTTGGGGCAAGACTCTGCTATCTGAATGGGTCTCCTTGTATCTGCACCATATATTTTACTGGCACAGGTCTGAGGAGACTAAGGGAGAGGAAAGAGGAGAGGGAATGGGGTTAGAATCCTAGCTCATGCTGGTGCTGCTGGGCTGCACTGCTCTCTCCCCTGTTTCACCTCCTTCCTGCCCCCTCCCCACCCAGGCATCCAGTATTGTGCCAGTTCAAGCATGCACTGGCACTCTGGGGCTCCCCTAGACTTTGTGCATGTGCCGGCAGGACTCTCCCTTTTAGGAGAGTAAAGGACTCTGGAGACCCAAAGGTTTAAGAACAGCTGGTATAGAGTGTGTGTTATAAACACACCCCTCTTTTTTAACTCTGCAGGGCTGTAATGGTGTTCCACCCCCTTTGGAGAGAATCTTTGCCAGTATGAGGGGTGTCGGCACTACTAATTAATAGCCCAATACTGAGCTGCCCAGCAAGTGGAGCTGCAGCAGCACCGCAAATGGCTGCTGTTGCATCCTGAGCAGCGCTGGCGACTCCTTGGGAGAAGGGGATTTTTGTCTCCTTCCCCCAAGTAACACAAGTAGCCCCAAAATGGGGCTACTCAATTTTATGACGACCCAAGGGTTGGTGTAGAATAAAGAGATTTTGTGTCGGGCCACTGACCCAACACAGAGGCTCAGGATCTGGTGCATTGAAGCTCCACCATCCCGCCTTCTTCCTGCCCCACTTCCTCCCATCAGCACACCTTCTCCCCGCCCTCCTCTACCTCCCCCTGCCCCGGAATGCCTCCCCCCACGCCCCCCACTACCTCTCTGCTGCAGAGGGACTTAGAGAGACTTAGGAGTGTGCCTGGTTTTCCATATTACTGTATCTAGCTACCAATGCCACCTGGGTGGGTAGACCTGGGCTCCAAAGACTTTTCCAGCAGTCTCCACCCTCCCCCACCCTGTTTTTCCCCTCTTTGCCCCCATTCTGCTCTCCTGTCACCACCCTTCCCAACTCTGTTTGACCCCTCCCCCTTTGCAAAGGGGCCCAAAAGAAACCTTTTACCCTCTGATAAAATTCCTCTCAGAGGCCCTGGCTACAGTCATCTGAAGTCTCCAGGACTTGGTTTCTGCAAAGGGAATCCCGCTGTTACCACGGTATCTGCCAGATCATTGTTAAGATCAATGCCAGCTCTCCCTGCTCCCACTTTCCACAGCTTTGGTAAAGTATTTCAGAACTTGCACAATCCTTACTACAAATGCCAAAGGCAGGAAGGACATCATCTCCCTCCCTGCAGCTCTTCATGCTCGAACCAACTGGTCACCCTCCCACTTCCCAAAATACTTTGCACAGGGGACAGGGACTAATTACCTAATCTTTGTTGCAACAGCTTAAACAGCAGTGGGCCATCTGCATCACCATTGCTGAGGATGACCCTTAAAGTCCCTCTGGAAGTGCATATCCTTGAGCATATCTGAAATGTAATAGGACAGCCTCTTCATGCCAAATGTCTACAAAGGCTCTCAACTCCTCCTCACTCCACAGAGGATTCCTCAGATGGCAAGGAAGTTCCTTGCTTCCTTGCCATTGAGGGGAGTTGCTGCAACAGTCAGAAGAGTGCTTTGCTCCATTATAAACCGATCAAAAAGATTCATAGAATCAGCCTTGCATCTCTTTTGTCTCTCTCTCTCCTACTCACCACAAGCAAGGGGAAAGAGACCCCTGTATTTTTAAAGGTGAAAACAAGAACAGGATGAAGTGTGGGGAAGGAAGCCTCAGCCAGGAGCTGGCCTAGGGCAGGGGTGTCAAACATAAGGCCCATGGGCTGGGTGCGACCCTTTGCAGCTCTTGATCTGTTACATGTTATAATTGGGCTCTCCCAGAGCTGCCCTTTAAGCAGCACTACTTCTGCCAAGGCTCTGGAAGAAAGAGACAGAAGAAGGCCTCAGAAGGCAAGCTACACTCTGGGAGAGGGGGCCAAACAAGAGGGGTGAGAGAGGAAGATCCTGCTGAGGGAATGGGAGAGCCCAATTATCAAGCAGGCCACCCTTTCAGAAGCACCACTTCTGCCAAGGCATCACTTCACAGACTACTCCTCAGCTGCTGAGTTGAGAAGTGATGCTGCTGAAGGGGCAGCCCATGTGATAACTGGGCTCTCCCAGCAGGGATTGACTCTGCCATATCTTGACAATAAGATCAAGATTTGCCCATTGTCTCTTCTGTCATTTGCAGCTACTGAGTTTCTATGTGAGACCAAAGTGCTTGTTTCTGGTCATCATCTACTTAAGGCAGTGGTTCTCAAATTGGTGGGTCACGACCCACCAGTTTGTATAAAAGTTCCCCCATCCCTTTAAGGGGTGGGGGAAGGGGAGAGGCAGGGAAGCGATCCCCAAGATCATGTCTATATGGAGGGGCGAGAGGGGGTGCTTGTGGCTTACTTGGGCTTGTGCTTGTGAAGGCAGGGTTGCAGCAGGCTGCAGGAGGTGCAGGGAGCCCTGCGCAGTCCTCTGCAGTGCTCCCCAAGGCTTGGAACGTTCCCTGAAAGCGGGCACAAAGTGCCTCCTGCAAAACGGAAGTGCTTTGCACCCACTTTCAGTTAAAGTTCCAAACCTCGGGGGAGTGCTGTGAAGGGCTGCGCAGGGCACCCTGAACCTCCTGTAGCCCTGCCTTCATAAGCACAAGCCCAAGTAAGTCACAAGCACCCCCCCCTTAGCAGCATCGCTTTGCTGCCCTAGTCCCTCCCCCGCAAGAACTTACTGAGGGAGTAAAGCTCCCTCAAAGTTTGGCTTAATGTCCCTCAAACTCACTGGCTTAAGGACATCACTTCCTGCTTAATGTTTTTGCTTCCAGCTCTTAGTAGGTGCCAGGAATGCTACTTCAAAGTGAGTTTGATACCCCGGTCTAGGACATCTTCTCACTTCCCAGACTAATAGGTGTTGGCAATCACATGAGTTTTGTGACAATACATTAAAAACCCCTGTGGAGAATGAGGAACGTGGGGATTAAGAAGTTGAAAAAGGTATGCAGATAATCTGTGTCGAGAAATTCACAGAGGTCTCTTGGATAAGGAAAGGATGGTTATGCATCCAAATATGCACTTATTCTATAGAAACCACCCATGCTTACATGGGTCTTTGCATGTTTGGCTTGGACCTGAGTTTTCTTTTTCTGCATCCTTTTTTCAAGTGGTATTCTTTATTCTCTTCTGTCCCCTTCACCTCTATTTGACAGGACCAGTTCTACAACAAGGTCACCATCACTGAAGAAGATTTTCTTATGATGATCTTTGGGCTCTTTGTTGCTACTATGGGGAACACAAGTCGATTGTTGTGCTACAGCCTCCTGGCAATGGCTAAATTCCCACACATTCAAGGTACAATCAGTGCAGAGAACATTGAAGGCAATGGGACTCCATTAGGAGCCACCATTAACTGCACAAAGAATATAAAAGGTCTCCAGTTGAAGAGTGTCAAGGTTTCCGGGAAGTATTCTTCCATTTCCATGCAATTCTGCATTGGCCTGAGTTGCACATGGGGCAAGAAGATGCTCCCCCTCAACAGGCTTATAAGATGAATTTTGAAGCTGTATGGTACTCTCTTTAGATTACTGCTGAAGGAAAATTGTCTCGGTGAAAGGTAATTTCATCTCTGCAATATATCTGTTCAAAGCAGCTTTCTCAGCCTTTCCCCGTTTGAGTTCATGTGACAGTCTTATAGACTGAATATGCAAAATAGCAAGGAATAATGATAGCAAACTGAGGGCACAATCCTATGCATTGCCACTCAGAAGTAAGTCATGTTATGTTCAGTGGGGCTTACTACCCCCACTGGATTGATAGGATTGGTAAGGATTGATAGGATTGCTGCCTGAGTTTAGGTGGATTATGGAATATTCCTTGAGGTGCAGGCACACTATGAAAATGGTGAAGGACCCTGATAAATCATCACAAGTTGAGTGAGATGAGTAGACAGCGTATGTGAAGCCCTGGTTAGGTGAAAAAACAGGAATTTGACTGACCTGGGTAAGTCTCGTTCCTGGGGGAGGCAGGGGGCATTCCTCACCAATGGGATTGTCCCTCGCTGCTGCTGGAGGCAGGGCCAACAAAAAGGCGGTCAGAGCTCCACAAGCACAGGGATCCAGAACCCAGACACTACTTGCCGAACTGTGACAGGATCCTCATACACACTACTGTGACTGGTTGCAAACTTGCATCACAATTGTATTCTGTTTGGAAAACTGCTTTGCACATGAATAGGTTTAATACCCCAGAAACAGAAGGGTTTGAACAAGGGAAATAGGTCATAGGAAACCCAAAATACCACCTTGCATCATTTATAGAGTAGAGCAGGGGTGCTCACACTTTTTTGGCTCGAGAGCTACTTTGAAACCCAGCAAGGCCCGGAGATCTACCAGAGTTTTTTTTACAATGTTCGCGCCATCATAACATATAACATTTATGTGTACAATGTATGTTGGTGTACCTTGAGCCCCACTGAGTATAACAGGACTTACTCCTGAGTCGACATGCCTAGGATTAGGCTGTGAGGCTGCAATCCTAGCCACACTTACCTGGGAGTAAGCCCCATTGAGTACAATGGGCCTTACTCCTGGCGTTTCCTCCCAGAGGCACCAGAAGGGGGGGTTGGCACTCCGCGATCTACTCATTTTGCCTCGCGATCTACCGGTAGATTGAGCACCGGTAGATCAATAGATCCACCTATTGAGCACCCCTGGAGTAGAGGGAGTGATCCCCTGAAGTGTGGTGGGTGGAATGCCTCCACCAGGAACAAGACTTACACAGGTAAGGCAAATTTCTGTTTTCCCTGGTGGAAGTGGGGGCATTCCTCACCAATGGGATCTACCAGATCAGTATCGGGGGGGGGGGTGTTAGATCACTCATTCTCACACCTTCAGTACCCTCTGGAGAACTTTCTTCCTGAAGGAAGCCTCTGCTGAGGCTGATAGATTTACCTTGTAGTGTTTAAAGAAAGTGTGAGGTGATGACCACGTAGCAGCCCTGCATATATCCTAGAACGATGCCACACTTTCAAATGCTGCCTAAGCAGCTGCCATCTAATGGAAATAAGCTTTTAAACCACCTGGAGGTTGTAAACCAGCTGCCTTGTACACCATCAGGATGTGAACTCTAAGCCACTTAGCTAGAGTTACCAGGGACACCTTCCCACCCATGGTAAATTACAGATAGAGCTTCTGTCTTCCTGAATGGGCAAGTGCGTTCTGTATGGAAGCTTATGACTCTTCTGACATGTAGTGTGTGCCAAGCCTTCTCCCTTGTGTGTTTAGGGTTAGAACAAAATGATGGTAAAACTAGTTCTTGCTGTCAATGAAAAATTGAATTAACTTTGGGTAAGAAAAATGAGTCAATTCTAAGTACCACAGTGTATATGACAGGACTTCATGGGTCTATGGCCACAGGCTCGAAGGAAGGACTCATTAAAGATGTTAGGACCCTGTTCAGATCCCAATTTTGAAGCCTAGGAACAGGAGGAATGTTCAGTAACACTACCCCTCTGAGAAAATGTTCGGGGAGGGGTCTGAAGATAGGCAGACAGACCCACCCCCTGCCCCTTGGATGCCTTGGAGAGCTGCTACTTGATGATGTAACGAACTAGTTCTAAGCTCCTTGACTAAGCCATCCTGGGGAAACTCCAAGATAACAAACACATCAGGTGAGATAGGAGAGAAAACCTTATCCCTGCACCAGTCCCTAAAGGTTTTCCAGGTGGTCCTATACACGTTTCAAGCATTCAGAGGATAGTCTGGGCTTTATAACCCTATCGAAGAAGCCCAATTGGTGTAATTCCAACTTTTCAACCTCCACACTGTCAACTGGAATCTGTGTGGTTGTGGGTATTGTAAAGGGCCTTGTAAGAGTAGATCTGGCCAGACTGGAAACTCCCAAGGTTCCTGTCTTAATAATTGTGTTAAGTTTGGGTACCAACCTGGTCACTTTTGTGCCACCAGAACAACTTAGGAGCCCCTGAGGTCAAGGGCTTTGATAGTGCATCCACCACTTCCTTGTCTCTTACCCTGGGGTAGAATTTGTTAAGTTGCGAGTTTTCCGCAGTAGAAAACTATTACAAGTAGCAAACTACCTACTATGGGTGTCCGAATCTGGTCCTCAGTTTCTGGATGCAACCTGCACTCTGTTTCCGAGAGGCTCCATCTGTGTAGGCAGTCTGCCTCTATGTTCTTCTCTCCTGCTAGGTGTTAAGTTGTGAGTGAGAACTGTGTTTGTTTTCTTTTTGTGTACACTGTCTGTTCTTACTAGAACATGACAATGGCAGAAATGAGGTTTGAGATGAAAACAGAGCAAGACAGATCTCAGCTCCAGGAGACTGATGCTTTGAGACATCTCCTGAGAGGAATAATGACCCTGAATCACTGCCATTTAGTTGGGCCCTCCAATCAAATATGCTGGCACTGTGGTCAGAATTACTTGTTGCCAGTCCTGAAGGCTCACCCCTTGGACAGCTGTCCATTGTACACCCACCACTGCAAATCCCTCTTCAGGGGTGGTGGAATCAGAGTGTGGAAGTGGCATCTATCTTCTTGAGTGGAACCAAAGACATTCCTGAAGAGTTCTGGTGTGGAATTGGGTCTAGTTGACCAACTGGTGACAGAACCAACATTCATAGCAGGTAGACCAGTGTCATGATATCTGCCTACTTGACTGAGAATCTGGAGGATTGTGTCTGTGATCCTCTATCATCTCTCTGTTGGCAAAAAGGCATGGAAAATGTGGGATACTGAAAAATCCAGTATCTGAATGGGAACCAGTGAACTGTTTGACTGGATTATCACAAAACCATGAGTTTGCAGGCAGAGCACCATCTGGTGCATGTTGAGCTCTGCTTGCTCCCTGGACGACACCTTTATTTAAAAGTCATCCAGGTGAGGGAAAAGAAACAGTCCCCTCTGCCTGAGATGCGCCAATAGTACCACTAACACTTTTGTGAACCCCTTTGGGGAGGTCATTAACTCAAAGGGAAAGCCATGGTACTGAAAGTGGGAGGATTTGTAGGAGACCTCAGATACCTTCCGTGATTTTACAAAAACAGTTCAACCACCTTAGATCTAGGATTTCATGCCTCTCTCCATTCCGCTTCAGTACTGGAAAGAGCACCAAGTAAACCCTGGTACCTCTCTCAGCAGAGGGAACTACCTTTATTGCCCCAATATAAGGTAGATGGTATATGGCTGCTAGGATAGCTGCATGTTTATTTGCATCTCTTGATTTTGAGATCTGCCTGAACCTGTCCCTTGGTTTCCTTACAAATTCCAAGGAATAGTCTTTGGAGACATGTCTCCAGGAACCATGCATCCAATATTGTGTTGAACCAGGTTCTCACATAATCCTGAAGCCTAGCCTGCACCTTGGGTGAGAAACCCCTGTGTATGTCATCATGCCAACCTGTCTCTAGCTTCATTCCCTGCCTTGGAAGAATGGGAATGCTGGAACTTTCTGTGGAAGTTCCCAGATTTGTGCCACTTGGGGTTGAATTTGGACGGCTCTCTGTTCAAGATGAAAGGGGCGAAAGCTCTGGTTGGCTTTAGTTTTCCCTGTCTTGGAAGCTGTGGGAAGTGCTCTGTTTTTATCCTTGTTTCAATGAGAACAAGTTCTAATGCTTGTCAAATAACTTAGATCTGGAGAATAGAGTCCCCAGTAATCTACTTTGAGATTGCACAGCCACAAATTTCTTATGGCCACCACATTGGAGGTGGTAGCTCTAGAACAAATAATCAGCTGAGAAAGCAGCTGGCAAGGATACCTTTTCCCAAATGCCTTGATTGGTTTGGATAAGGTGTTGTTCCTCCTCCCAGAAGCTCTGTAGCTCTGGAGAAAAACAAATTGGCTGCTGAGGCTCTGAGAGCAAACAAAATAGTCTAGAAAGCTCTCTTCAGCTACACGTCAATGCATTTGTTGCATGGGACGCAAGGGTCATGTTCCCCATCTGAAGGGATCACGGCCTGAGAAGACAGTGCTGCAACAGGTGCATCCATTCACTGATGGTACCTTGAGTTTATCTAAGGTTCCCTTAGGAAGAGAGTAAAACTTCTCATGAGTTTGGTGTCTCACTAGCTGTGCAGTGAGGAGGACCACTCCATCTCCATCATTTTAGGATGGCTTCTTGAAAAAGGCATCTCTGCTGGCCTCGGTGGACCCTGAGGAAAAAGACTTTCTGGAGAAAGAAGTTAGAGTTGCAGCACTGGCTCTCATTCTGAAGCTTTAAGGGTCAATGGCTTAATAACCTTATCAAATATCCTGAAAAAAACTCCCTCTGGAAAGAGGTCTTTTCCACTGATGTGAGCTTCTGCACTCTCCACATCCTCACCATTTTTTTTTCTTTTGGTCCTTTACTGAGGAATGGGCAACTCTGAATCTGAGGAGTCAGATTGGCCTGAACATTGTGAGGGAGAGCTGGAAGGGACAGGGTTCCTCAACGCCTGAGGTTGCTTTCCCTTTTCCAACCTTGGTCTTTCAGTTGTTTAGGGAGAGTAAGCAGACTCTGCGAGGTTCGCTTTCTATCAATCAAGCCCTTGAGCCACAGCACCCAGGACAGGAGGAACAGGGGTGACAGCAGTACCACTGCTTGACCTCTTGTTAGCACCTCTAGGCTATATAAATATATATTACCACACGGAACAGTCAAAGAATAACCACCTGGCTGTTCACTGGACTGTTTATGAGGGGAAAACAGAAGTTGGGCAAAAAGAGCGGGAAAACAAACCCCTTACTGGGTTACTCACTGCATGTGAGGAAAATGTTGCCTGCTGAGATACAAAATGGCACCCGCTGAGGTAAAAAACAGAGCCAGTGCTTGTGAGCATTGGGCAGGCTCCGAGCACGCGGATAGAGAGTCCTGCCCAACTGCCCCTGACACTGCAATAGTGCCTGTGATCAAGGTGTCTCCCTCAGTTGCTCAAACCTGCCGCCACCTCAGAGAGGTGCAGACCAGGCACTGTGAGCCCAAACAGCTGAGGTAAAAAACAGAGCCGATGCTTGTGAGCATTGGGCAGGCTCCAGGCACGCTGAAGGAGAGTCCTGCCTGATTGCTCCTGACACTGCCATAGTGCCTTGATGGAGGGGTCTGCCTCTGTTGCTCAACCTGCCGCCACCTCAGAGAGGCGCAGACCAGGCACTGTCAGCTCCAACTGCTGAGGTATAAAATGGCGCCCGCTGAGGTAAAAGCAGACCTGATGCTTGCGAGCGTTGGGCAGGCTCTGGGCGCTCAAGGAGAGTCCTGCCTGATCGCCCCCGAACACAGCAATAGTGCCGGGTCGATCCAGGGGTCTGCTGCTGACCCCCAAACCTGCCGCCACCTCAGAGAGGCGCAGACCAGGCGCTGCCAGCCCAAGCAGCCACAGTGGGAGAAATGGTGAAAAAAGCAACAGTTAATGTTTCTGTGGTGGAGAGAGCCGGCCTCAGCTGCATCTGTCAGGCAAAAACGCTCCTTTCTCTCCAGAACTCAATGGACCTGACTCACTGAGGTGGGGAGTTGAGACAGGCTGAAGAGAACCATTTTCCCTTTGCTTTGAAATCGCTGAGGAGAAGCTCCAAAAGAGATGACCGAACTCCAGCGAGGCAGGGATGGTCTGGGGACTGGATCCCTGTGCTTGTGGAGCGCCGCCCGCCTTTTTGTTAGCCCTGCCTCCAGCAGCAGTGAAGGACAATCCCTTTGGTGGGGAATGCCCCTGCCTCCACCAGGGAATAGTAATTGAACAGGGACAGTTTTCCAGTTTAACTCTGTAATTGTTTGAAAATATAACAGAAGTTTCTTATAAAAACAGCTCTCTCTCTCTCTCTCGCTCTCTCTCTCTCTTTCACTCTTTCATCTAATAAAAATGTATTCCTTACAGCTAAAGTCCAAGAGGAGATTGCAGAGGTGGTGGGTGCCCACCGCGCCCCAAGCATGGAAGACCGTATGAAGATGCCCTTCACCAATGCGGTTGTCCATGAGATTCAGAGATATCAGAAATTAAGCCTTGAGACCTTCCCACGTGCAATGACTTGTGATACAGAATTCAGGGGCCACACAATCCCTAAGGTATGATGATTCAGCAAGTTACCAGTGTGTTGTGGTGATGAAAAGGAACAAGAATACAGGTGGAGCCTATTTATGCACGTGCATTCTGTTCCCTGACTTGCTGTGATTAAGAAAAAAAAAACATGTTGTGCTAAATTGCATAGAGCAGGGGTCTCCAAACTCCGGCCCGGCGGCCAGATGCGGCCTGCAGCAAGCCTCTATCCGGCCCACAGCCAGCTTCTTGTCCCCTGAAAACCTCTGGCCCATTCAACTGTACATGACCAGAGCAGTGCTCTGGTTGTGTCTGGAGAGTGTTCTGAGGGCCATAGAGGTGGAAAGAATGAGCCCATTCATTCATTTATTCACTCCTCTAAGTTCCATCTCTAATTTATTTATTTAAATTTAATATTTAAATTTTTCCCCCCGGCCCTCAACACCATGCCAGATATTTGATGCGGCCCTCTGGTCAAAAAGTTTGGAGACCCCTGGCATAGAGTTATGCAAATATGCTACAGCCTGACACTTGGGGATGGAAAGAAACTAAGGCAGTGGTTCTCAATCACCTTCCCCTCCTCCGCTCTGCACTCAGCCCTCCCAGCTGTCCCCGCTTCTTTCACAGGTGGGATGCTGAGCTTTTAAGAGTCCAGCCCTATGCATTTCTACTCAGAAGTAAGCCCCATTCTAGTCAATGGGGCTTACTCCCAGGAAAGTGTGGATCGGATTGTAGCCTAAATCTCATGCTTTGGCTTGCTGGGAAGACTTGCTTGCTGGGCTGTTTTGTTTGTGTAGGCTGGAGCACAGAGAGCCTGCACCATCTCAGTCTGAAGGGGGGGGGGGAATTCAGCAAACACTCCCTGGTTTTTTAAAGCAGTCCCCTCTGTTACTACTACACCTGCCCCTGCCCCTGCCCCTGCCCCTGCCCCTGCCCGTGTGTGTGTGTGTGTGTGTGTGTGTGTGTGTGTGTGTGTGTGTGTGAAAGTGAGTGTGTGTCAGAGAGAGAGAGAGCTCCACCGTGCTGCATGTGTTCTGGCTACAGAGGTTTTCTGCCCCCCCTTCCCCTCTTCAACCTCTTTGCTGGCTCAGGGGCTCCACGAGTCTTACTGTTTCTTCGAAAGGGGAACCTCTTCCATGGCTCCAGGGCTATTTCCCTGCCTGTGGGAGGCGGAGCCTTTTTGCAGTGTTTTGGGCTGCCTTGAAACCAGCAAAGGGCAAAGGAGGCAAAGGTGTGTGCGACATTCAATCCCCCCCACCTGATTCACATTGAGACAAATCAAAGATAAAAAATCCATGGATAAATAGGTTGCACCTGTATAAGAAGAGCCCCGCTTGATCGGGCCAAAGGTCCATCTGGTCCAGCTTTCTGTATCTCACAGCAGCCCACCAGATGTCTCAAGGAGCACAGAAGACAACATGATACTTGTATCTTTTTACCAATCTTTTGCATCTGAGATATTGTATACTGTCATCTTGACTTGTAACTTATGATGGCCTTTTCTTCTATAAAACTGTTCAATTTCCCTCTAAGGATATCTAAGCCAGGTGCCATCACCAAATTCTGTGGCCAGGAATTCCACAGATTTATTACATGCTGGTTAAAGGAATATTTATTTTTGTCCGTTCTAACTCTCCTGCCAGTCAATTTTAGTGGATGCCCCCTGGTTCTGGTGTTGTGTAAGATGGAAAAGAACTTCTTTCAATCCACTGTATCCATCCCATATATAATTTTACAAGTATATGTATCAAATCATGTGTTCCCTCCCTCTGGTGCCTTCTTTCTAGACTGAAGAGCCCCGAACATTGTAGCATTTTCTCATAAGGATTAGTGACCCAGCCTACTAAACATTTTTGGACTGAATCCTATGCATGTCTACTCAGAAGTCCCATTATAGTAAATGGGGCTTTCTCCCATGTAAGTATGGATAGGATTGTAACCTTGGTTGTTCTCTTCTACACTTTTTCACCTCCGTTATATATTTTTTAAGATGTGGCAACCAGAACTGGACACAATACTCCAGTTGTGGCCTTACCATTAATTTCTACAATGAAATAGTGAGTCATAATGACCTTTTTACTCTCAATCCCTTCATTAATGAACCCAAGCATGGGATTGGCCTTTCTCACAGCTGCTGCACACTGGATTGACGCTATCATCGAGCTGTCAATCACTACCCAAAGATCTCTCTCCTGATCTGTTATAGACAGTTCAGAACCCATTAACTTATATGTGACATTTTAATTTCTTGCCCCCGTGTGCATGACTTGACTTACATAGAAGCACATCTTCCATTTTGCCACCCATTTTCCCAATTTAGAGAGATTCTTCTTGAGCTCTTCACAATCTATTCTGGATTTCACTACCAGAAAAAGTTTAGTGTCATCCGGCTGTTCAGGCAATGATATCTGCCCAGGCTCCTCTGCCGTGAAGACAAAGAACTAATTTAATTTCTCTGCAATCTCTTGTTCCCCTTGTATATCTCTCCCCCCCCCCCCAGAGTCTTGCAGGCCAGCTGTTTGTCTAGCAGGTTTCCTACCTCTAATGTACTTGGAAAAAAAGTTTATTTCCCTTAATGATGCTGGCCATATGCTCCACAAAGTGTTTCTTTCCCTCCTGTATTATCTGTTTACATTTCTCTTACCACAGTTTCAAATTTTTTTTTTATTCCCCTTATTAGGGCAAGACTTCCATTTATGGAAGAAAGCCTCCTTGCCCTTTGTAGCTGTACTGACTCTGGTATAAACCTGGATGTATGGCCCAATCATATCCAGGGCTGGTCCAGAATGTGCAGTGCTGCTGATGGAGAGTGTGCGGCGTACGATGGGCTGGCCAAGGTCCAGGCAGTCCAGGAGAGGTAACAGTGGTGCACCAGCTACTTTGCTGGTGCAAGTCTGAGTGGGCCCAGAAAGGCAGATCAAGACCAGGAATAGAGATAGGATAGTGGTGGCACAGCTGCCACAAATGCTGCTCCTTCCTGGCCTTGATCTGCCCTTCACCATCTCCTCCCCATTCTTCCCACGCCTGTCAGACTTGCCTGTCTAAGTCCAGCAGAGGTCCTCCCATGTAACCGCCATCTGTGGCAGCACTTCTAATACAGCAGCCAAAGGTGCACTACACATGCTGTCAAAATCCATTTTACAACTATCCTGCTTAGTTGTACAGGACAACTATCCTGTCCTGCTGTCATAAACCCCTCTGCGTGCCTGCCCAATCACATTTATTTAACTTTACATTATTTTAAAAAAATTGCAAAACATCATATAAAATGTCTCATATCTATGGTGTTGAAAAGTATATCCTTGGACTTTTGCTGTATATATCAAACTTTTGCTGATACTTTTGCTGTATCAGGGGTGGCCAAACTTGCTTAACGTAAGAGCCACATAAGATAACCTTCAGATGTCTGAGAGACACAAGAAAGATGTTTGAGAGTCACAATATTTAAGATGCATTTAAATTCTTAAATATATATTTACTCACCACAAACATTAAACTTATGTTTTAATCCGTTGGACTCTCCGTTTTTACCTGGTAAATTATAAAGCTTGAAATTTCTTATTTACCTCTTATATTAATTGTGATGCAACAAGGAGCTCAGCCAGCATATTTCTGCAAGCTGCACATTATATGTCAAAGAGCCACATGTGACTCCTGAGCTGCAGTTTGGCCACCCTTGGTATATATCCTTCTCAATTATATCTTAAAGTTCAGTTTAGGGAGTCTTTAGGGGATCACACTGAATACAGAATTGCTGCATTAGCAGAGATGCAGACAGAGGGAACTCGAGTTAGAGTCACAAAAATCAGTGTTTTTCGCTGACTTGTGGAGACTCGATTCACCTGTGTTGATGACTCTGGCACTGACTCAAGTCTAAAGCCACTTGACTTGGCACTGATTGCACACTGACATTCGCACTGGAGTCTGTCTGGGTGTGCTTGCTTCCTTTTATGCGTGAAAGACCTCGTGGGGCCATCATTCAGACCAGACAAACAGGAGGAAGTTCCAGCCAGGAGGCAGGGAAGGGTTAATGTTTTGCTTTTGCATTGGGTAGGAGGCAGGGAAGCGGGAGTGAGCACTCTTATTCATCTCTGAAGGAACCAATGCTCATTGGACGAAGGATGGGTGGTCTGATTTTTTTCTTTGGATGACTGCGAAGGGTTGAAGGTAGAAGGGCAGAAGGCAGAGCCCAAGGGAGTTCTTGCCTTAGAATTGACTGGAGAACCAGAGAGGGGCAGAAAGGAGAATGGGGGGGAGCAATTCATAGTGATCACGCTTTCCAAACGCATGGCTATTGTGAGCTCCATTGTTACTTGGAAGGAGGAAGCCTCATTTAACAACGTGCACAAATCAGACTACTTCTGAGTAGAGCAGCAAATTCTATCCAACTTTCCAGCTCTGGTGTAGCTGTGCCAATGGAGTTTGTGCTGCATCTTGTGGTGGGAGGGTAGTTATGGAAGCCTTCACAAGATAATAGAACATTTGATTCCTTGCCTAGGGGCTGCACTGTAGCTGCACCGGGGCTGGGAAGTTGGATAGGATTGGGCCCTGGGTCATCCTGGTAAGCCTCATAGCTGCTGCACATGACCCTCCTCCCTCTTGCTACTTCTGTCCCTGCTCTCTCAAAGTCGGTCCAGCCCCTCTCACCTTGTTTACAGATGGGATGGGGACATAAGGGGGGGGTGGTTAAAGAGAACTCCGACACATACACACACACCATGGAAGCAGCCCCCTTTTTCCTCATGTCTGGGTTTTTTAAAGGGAAAAACTCAAGAATTGAGTCTTTTTGAGTTGTGAAAATGCTCTGGACAACTGGGAAAGTGCCTCCGTTAGGACTCATTTTTTAGTCGAGTCACGGGGAATGGAGACTTGTGACTTGATTCAAGTCAAGCTGCACTGGACTTGCCCATCTCTGTGCATTAGTTTAAAAACAGCACAATTTCATAGTGAAGATTCTATTTCTAGTCTTAGAATAACAGCCCAATCCTATCTAAATTCCCCCTGGCACTGATATAGCCACACCACCGCAGTGTGCACTGCTTCTTCCATGGGAAGGAAGTCTCTTTCAAGTAACAGAACATTTGTTTCCTTGCCTATTGGTAAGCCTCTGCTGCCATGATGGGTCTACTTGGAGCTGCACCAGCAATTTTTCTGGTGCAAATCTGAGCAGTCCCAGGAAGGCGGATTGAGGCTAGGAAGGGGTAGGATATCGGCAGAGGTGCTGGCACAAATACTATTCCCTTCTCAGTCTCAACAAACTCCCCTCCCTGCTTTGGTCTCTCCTCTGTTCCTCTTTCTCCTCTCCCTGTTCTGTTCACCCCCCATTCTCACATTGCCAACTTACCAGCTCTGGGGCTCTTCAGGAGGCCACTGGTATGTGACCACTGACCATTTTCAGTGGTGGCACAGATGCATGGAATGTTGGGTAGGATTTTGTGACTGTCATAAAGCATGATGTGCCACTGGAACATGACTTGTGGCTGCACAGTGAGCTCATAGAATTGGGCCATCAATCATGTTATCCTGCTTTCACACAAGCATAGCTGTAATGTATCTTTAAATATGTTCCAGTGGCAGCTCTGTATGGCTCATTAATAAAACACTATTAAATATGTTCAATTTTAGAAATAAGAATATTGCCATTTGTACCCATTCTTTCTCCAAGAAAATAGTGTGCCAACACTTTCTGAGTAATATAGAGGTCTCTAAGGAATCTAGAGCAGTGGCGTCACTAGGATTTGTGTCATCCGGTACGGGAGGCCTGTGTGTCACCCCATGCAGTGGGCAGGGCAACGCCCCAGGTGGTGGGCAGGGTGATGTACCATCGCCCTGCCCCTACTTGTTTTTTGGCTGTACCTTTTGTTAGAACACAAATATTTCAATGTGGTTTGTTTCATTGCATTCTGCATGAAATTACGCATTGATTGATATATAACATGATAGATGGTCTTATTCCTCCAAATTCTGATTTTAGTGATTTAAAAAACTTGTAGAGTCACACACACTCACATACACACCCCTGTGTCAACTTACTAACAACTTATTACAGCAGTTCTCAAACGTTTAGCACTGGGACCCACTTTTTAGAATGACAATCTGTCCAGGACCCATTGGAAGTGATGTCATGGCCAGAAGTGACATCATCAAGCAAATTAAAATAAATAAATATAAATAATTAAATTAAAATAAAATAAATAATTAAATAAGGGGGAGCCAGTCCTGTTCCACCAAGTGAATCTACTCTGAAGTAAGTTCTATTGTGGTCAATGGGGCTTACTCTCAGGAAAGTGTGGGTAGAATTGCAGCCTGTGAGCTCAAGCCTATGCCTGTCTACTCTGAAGTAAGTCCTATTGTGGGCAATGGGACTTACTCTTAGGAAAGTGTGGGAAGGATTGCAGCCTGTGAGCCCAATCCTATGCATGTCTACTCTGAAGTAAGTCCCATAGTGGTCAATGGGGCTTACTCTCAGGAAAGTGTGGGTAGGGTTGCAGCTTGTGAGCTCAAGCCTATGCATGTCTACTCAGAAGTAAGTCCCATAGTAGTCAATGGAGCTTACTCTGTAGCCTGCCTGCAATAACCCCCCCCCCCAAAAAAAGAATCAGTGAGATTTCCAGCCCTCCCCAGTGCCCAGTTTAAAGTTCTTCTATTTCAGGCACATCAGAATAAAGACCCACCTGGCTTCACAAGTGCAAAATAGAGAACTTTCCCCTTACCAGCTGAAGCCTCTTTTTTGTCCTTTTTAGTGTGTGTGTGTGGGGGGGGGGGGAGACTGCCTTCTGGAGTATCTCCAGCTCCATCGAATCGGAACTATTCTGGTGTCCTCACATTCCCCTTTGCCTGGCCTGACCAGCAGCCAAGGCACGTCTGCCTATGCACAAGTAAATGTGACGTGAGGCTGCTTGCTTTCCATAGGGCTCAAGAGACTGCCGCTGGGAGGGAGTGACCTCCTTCTCCCTTCTGTGTTTTTGGGGGCTGTATTCATTGGATCAGGACCATTCTGACGTCTATGGAGTCCTCTCAGCTTCCCTTTCCGACAGACTACTCGCGAGTAAATGCAGCCACGTGGCTTCGTTTCCGGCTCAGGCTCTGACACAGCTGGGAGGGATGGGACCTTCTCTGTGTTTTTAAGAGGCTGCATTCATTGGATTGGGACCATTCTGGTGTCCTTGGAGTCCTCTCAGCCTGCCCTTTTTGCCTGCCATAGCTGACGGACTATGGCAAGTATGCCTACTCACGAGTAAACACACGGTACGGCTCACTTTCACTTTTCACAGGGCTCTATTCATTTTTTCCTTCCAGTTTTTTGTCCATAACTTTTGAAGGAGCGATTTCAATTCTGTTTTTCGCATTGCACTCCACTGGCCATTCCGCATCCAATGGTGTATGGCATGACGCAGTAGCTCCTAACCCCGCGATGTTAGCGCATCCTCCCCCCAGGGTGCGTCACCCCCCCATGTGTCACCCAATGCGGCCCATACCCCCCGCACCCTCCTAGCGACGCCAGTGATAGAGGCACTAGCATAAAACTTAGACAACCAGGTAATTTTTTTACTATTTTTTAAGGATCTTTGCTAGTGCATTACATTTGAGGAAGCCCATTCCCAGATCTCTCTCAAAGACAAGCTATTTCTTAGATATTAACCAAGTTGAGGTAAGCAATGTCACCCCTCTTTTCTCCCTGAAGGGCACCACTGTCATTCCACTGCTAGTTACTTCGCACTTTGACCCTCTCCAGTGGGACACACCAGAGGAGTTTAACCCAGGCCATTTCTTGGACGAGAAAGGCAAGTTCCAGAAGAATGATGCCTTCATGCCTTTTTCCGCAGGTAATGTATGGACCTACATATTCATGCTGTGGGATGAGGCCCTGGAGTTGAGGGTGTGCTATGATGTAGAATAGATTGGGATCTGCCTAAAGGCAAGCAAGAAGAACTGGACTGTGTGTCCTTTCCTAGCACTTTCCTTTTTCCATCTCCTTTCCTCAAACCAGGAGCTGGTAGTCTACAGTAGCTGAGAATGGAGCTGTTCGGTTCTTTTAATTTGGGTTAATGGTGAGAAGAGTCAGCCTTGCCCAGTTGACAGGCAATTGAACTGGAGCAATGGGGTGAAGGCCAAGGGGAATGCTCATGCTAAGGTCACCTTTTATTTCTTTCATACTGAGTCAGAGATTCTTCGGTGTACCCTTTACACAGGGATGCTTCAGAATACCCTCATATTCCAGGCACATGTTTAGCAGTGGGTGGGGTGGGGGAAGGGTCTGCAGAAAGCAGAGTAAGCTTAGAAGGGAGCAAGGTCAAAAAGTTGGAGCCATTCAGGTATATGTGCTTTTTTGCTTTGGGATTGATGGATGTGGTCTTGCATTCCTGAAAAACAGTAGCCAAATTCTAATCATGACTCTGCAAACCAGAAGAGAAAACTTACTTGTTTGCAAGCATGGATGCTTGTGAAGTAGCAATGCCACTTTTCTGGCTCAAGGTACAAATTCCTGTGGCTCGTGTTCTCCTGAAATCTGAGATGAGTATTGTGGTATTGTCATGCTACTACCCCAAGGGGCAGTGCTAGTTTGCAGACAGGTGTGGATTTTGGTCCATTGCCACTGAATCAATAAGCAACACTAGAGGTGGAAGGTTTAGAGGATTATTTTATTGCATGCAAGTGGACCCCAGGAGATGAGCTCAAATCTGGGGACCCTGGCTGACTGATGTGGTCAATATTGATATACTTCATACAGAGTTAGGAAAAAAACCACAGAAAACTTCTCAATATTTTCCTATTCTGTCCTTTTCATTCCTTGCCTCCTCCCTGTTCCTTGGGTCATGGGGCTTGTGGTTTTACATGTCTCAGCCAGTCTGAGATTGCTAAATTTTTCACTTAATTTTAGCACATTAGCAAAGCTTTGCAGACTTTCTCATCAGCAAGTGTTTGGTTTGTGGTTAGCCAAGTAATTTGTCAAGGGGTCAGAAAGAAGCAGGTGGTTACAGTGTCACAAGCTTTCTCCTAAAATACACGCTCTTTCTGTCTCTCCCCCCCCCCCATTGTATAGGAATCATACCTGCTTGTAGCTTTCACAGGTCTGACTTTACCTGCTTACAAGGGGTGGGGGTGGGGGGTCTTTGAGGCAGGAAAATGGATGTCAGCTTTGACAATTCTTCTCGGGCTCAAATTGTAATACAAGTCAGTAAAAGTCCATCCTCTTCCCTTCTCCCAAGTTTATCTACTGGTGGGAGAGAGGAAAACATTTCATTGCAGGCTTCCGCATTCCTTCTCTGCCCTTGGTGTCTGGGATTCTGCAGTAGCAACACCCCTGACACCAGAGAGTTTGGGAAGCAAACTTAGGCCTCAGGCCATCTGAATCTGTTGAAGAGCAAACAGGATTCTCAGGCTTTGCCCCTGTTGTTTGCAGAACAGGTCATTTGCCCCTGTTGTTTCCAGAACAAATACAGGGAGAAGAATGTTTTTTGGATGCTTCATGCTCAGGGTAAACACATCTGGAGCTTCCTGGCCTCAGCCTCAGCTGCTAGATGGCATGGCTGAGTTCCCCTTGTGTCTACCACAGAATCTTTGAAGAGCAGCCATTGATGCAGCAGCAGAAATATCTACCTAAGACCTTGGGAACATACATCTGTTTCACCAGATTTCTCCCCTAGAGCAGATTAGCAGTAGGAGTAGCAACAGAATCCTCTGATTTTGGCTTAATTGCTGTTTTATTACATTGGCTGATTGGTGGTTTAATGTTGAATTATATTTTTATTCCAATTGTAAGTCTTCTTGGGCACTATCTGTGTGGAAAGACAACATAAAAATACTTACATAACAATATAATCCAAGAAATACAGGCTCAATTTGCTTGGGTGTTGATTCCCTGAGCGCCAGTCCCTGAGCGCCAGTGCGCGCGCACACACACACACACACTCTGTAAGTCTCAGCTGATTGTGGGATTAACTCTGCCTTCTTTGTCTCCCCAGGGAAGCGATCCTGCCCAGGGGAAGCACTGGCTAAAATGGAGCAATTCTTGTTCTTCAGCACTCTGCTGCAGAACTTCACCTTCCAGCTGACTGGAGATGCTAAGGAGAAGGATCTATTGTCTTTGAGTTTGGACCTCCATATCAAATGCCTGTCTCTCCCCATACAAGCTGTTAGACGTCCAGTGTGATCTAGAGACAGAAAATAAACAGCCGGGATTGAGCCAATGGCTCCAAAATATTCAGAGAAGCTACAGCAGAAGTGCTAAGACAATCCTTCCACCATTCATTCACCAGTTTTACTTTCACTTAGTGAAACTGGTGAAGTGGTTAAATGGGTTGATTAAATGTTCTTATGATGGCTGATAGACATTGTCAAACATTCCTTCCTTAAGCCATTTGTCCACTGGCACTAATGAAAATAATCTGAAGTTGAGTTTATTTGTGGAAGCCCTTCCTGCACACTGTTACAAGTATCCTATAGTGACTAGAGAGATGTGCTCACTAATATGCATCATTCATCCATATAAGTTCAATTAGAAAGAGAAGATCACATTTAAGCCATTTCTGCCCAACATTCCATATGCGCAACAGGGATCAAATGTGTACACCTGTGGGCTGGGCAAAAATGGGTTAACTAAAACACCAAGTTTGTGGAAAGCAGAATTCAAAATAGTGAAAAGCTTTTCAAGATGGAAGCCCAGAACTTGGTTGTGAATCAAGAATGTGCTTCACACACTTGTACTTCTTTGCACGGTCTTGCACTGATTTTCCTAACCCATGCATCTGATGTCTCATAAAATTGAATTTCTTTTGTTCAGCCCTGTTTGGGAACTAAACTAAGAGCCCAATCTTACCCTCCACAGTGTTATAGTATGCAGACATGCCAAACCTTTTACTTACCTCTTTGTATTTCTTCTGGCCACCTATGGGTCTCCTAGTACCAGTAATGGCACTGGTATTAGTTCAAGGAGAGCTGGGGGAGGGGTGTTCCAGAGTAGGGTTATGGGGATAGGATGTGGCTTGCATTACTGCTGCCAGATTCAAACCCCCTGTCCCCTGACACACTCCCAGCACTTCTCCCAAGAGGTCCTGATCCTCCCACTCCCTGCTCAGCCCACCATCAACTTAATGGCACTGGCAGAATGTCCAGCCGAGTCTGGAGCAAGGAGCTGCTGGCTGTTTCTGCCAGTGGCTCCATCAAGCACAATAGCAGCATGACATTTCTGCTGTTGCTGGCCCTTTGTGTCAGCAGATCTTGCAATGTGCCAATACACAAAGCCCATAGGATTGGGCTGGAAGGGATCTATTCCTATTGAGGTTAAACCCAGAATTCATAAGCTCCATATTTCCTCCCAACATTTACTTTTGGATGAAGGAGCACACATCATGTGTTATTTCTGTGAAATAATTATCACACAGTCAGTAAGTAGCCTGCACATGGGAAATATGAAAATACTTCAGAGGAGCCACTGGCCAAGAAAGGTCATTGTGACGTATTGTATTAAAATGCAAACTGTTGGTGATAGGGATCAATGCTCTGAGTGAGTACCAATGTGCAAGGGAAGCAGGCTGACTTTTTGCTGTCAATACTTGATACAGGGTTAAAAGTTTGGGGAAAAAGAAATTGGCACCGAAAATAGCTGATGAAAGAAAAGTAGATGAACTCCAAAGGTTGCAGCTGATGTAAAACTTATTACAAAACTACTTAACACTTTTTCTAGTTTAGAATTTTTGAAAATTATGTTAAAAAGGAACATAAACTGTGGCAAAAGAAATGTAAGAAGGTGATACTGGAGGCCAAGCGAGACTATGAGGAACGCATGGCCAGCAACATTAAGGGGAATAATAAAAGCTTCAAATATGTTAGAAGCAGGAAACCTGCCAGAGAAGCGGTTGGCCCTCTGGATGGTGAGGGAGGGAAAGGGAAAATAAAAGGAGACTTAGAGATGGCAGAGAAATTAAATGAGTTCTTTGCATCTGTCTTCACGGCAGAAGACCTCGGGCAGATACCGCTGCCCGAACGGCCCCTCCTGACCGAGGAGTTAAGTCAGATAGAGGTTAAAAGAGAAGATGTTTCAGACCTCATTGATAAATTAAAGATCAATAAGTCACCGGGCCCTGATGGCATCCACCCAAGAGTTATTAAGGAATTGAAGAATGAAGTTGCAGATCTCTTGACTAAGGTATGCAACTTGTCCCTCAAAACGGCCATGGTGCCAGAAGATTGGAGGATAGCAAATGTCACGCCTATTTTTAAAAAGGGAAAGAGGGGGGACCCGGGAAACTATAGGCCGGTCAGCCTAACATCCATACCGGGTAAGATGGTGGAATGCCTCATCAAAGATAGGATCTCAAAACACATAGACGAACAGGCCTTGCTGAGGGAGAGTCAGCATGGCTTCTGTAAGGGTAAGTCTTGCCTCACGAACCTTATAGAATTCTTTGAAAAGGTCAACAGGCATGTGGATGCGGGAGAACCCGTGGACATTATATATCTGGACTTTCAGAAGGCGTTTGACACGGTCCCTCACCAAAGGCTACTGAAAAAACTCCACAGTCAGGGAATTAGAGGACAGGTCCTCTCGTGGATTGAGAACTGGCTGGAGGCCAGGAAGCAGAGAGTGGGTGTCAATGGGCAATTTTCACAATGGAGAGAGGTGAAAAGCGGTGTGCCCCAAGGATCTGTCCTGGGACCGGTGCTTTTCAACCTCTTCATAAATGACCTGGAGACAGGGTTGAGCAGTGAAGTGGCTAAGTTTGCAGACGACACCAAACTTTTCCGAGTGGTGAAGACCAGAAGTGATTGTGAGGAGCTCCAGAAGGATCTCTCCAGACTGGCAGAATGGGCAGCAAAATGGCAGATGCGCTTCAATGTCAGTAAGTGTAAAGTCATGCACATTGGGGCAAAAAATCAAAACTTCACATATAGGCTGATGGGTTCTGAGCTGTCTGTGACAGATCAGGAGAGAGATCTTGGGGTGGTGGTGGACAGGTCGATGAAAGTGTCGACCCAATGTGCGGCGGCAGTGAAGAAGGCCAATTCTATGCTTGGGATCATTAGGAAGGGTATTGAGAACAAAACGGCTAGTATTATAATGCCGTTGTACAAATCTATGGTAAGGCCACACCTGGAGTATTGTGTCCAGTTCTGGTCGCCGCATCTCAAAAAAGACATAGTGGAAATGGAAAAGGTGCAAAAGAGAGCAACTAAGATGATTATGGGGCTGGGGCACCTTCCTTATGAGGAAAGGCTACGGCGTTTGGGCCTCTTCAGCCTAGAAAAGAGACGCCTGAGGGGGGACATGATTGAGACATACAAAATTATGCAGGGGATGGACAGAGTGGATAGGGAGATGCTCTTTACACTCTCACATAATACCAGAACCAGGGGACATCCACTAAAATTGAGTGTTGGGTGGGTTAGGACAGACAAAATAAAATATTTCTTTACTTAGCGTGTGGTCGGTCTGTGGAACTCCTTGCCACAGGATGTGGTGATAGCGTCTAGCCTGGACGCCTTTAAAAGGGGATTGGACAAGTTTCTGGAGGAAAAATCCATTATGGGGTACAAGCCATGATGTGTATGCGCAACCTCCTGATTTTAGAAATGGGTTATGTCAGAATGCCAAATGCAAGGGAGGGCACCAGGATGAGGTCTCCTGTTATCTGGTGTGCTCCCTGGGGCATTTGGTGGGCCGCTGTGAGATACAGGAAGCTGGACTAGATGGGCCTATGGCCTGATCCAGTGGGGATGTTCTTATGTTCTTATGTGTGCTTTTGTGGAAGTTTCCCCATTACCACCTAATGAAATCCACAAGCTTCATCCCTCATTCCCACTCATTTAGTCCAATCAAGTTTCCAGCACTGATGCAGCCATGCCAATGGGATGTGCCCCGCAACCTGCAGTGAGGTGCAGTCACAGAGGCCTCTTCAAGGGTCCGTTGTGTCCTGTTCTTCGCGGTGTGGGTAGTGAATGGGACAGTGTTTGTATTTTGGTATCTAGTTTTTATGGGGGTTTATCTAGATTTTTCTGGCGGCTGGCCTACTCCTGACATTCCTACTTCATTCACACAACTCTTGCTGCCTGACCTTACCACTGTCTGTCTTGTCCTCAGCATTATGTTCTACATATGTCACATTCTTTTTCTCTATTCTTAAAAGGACCAGTATTCCTTCAAAGCCTGAGGTGACTAAATACAGGTAGAGGTGCCGTAGTACAGTACAATGCTCCATCAGAAAGAGGAGGGACAGAGGTAGAGACTTTATAGCAGCAGAGGCAGCAGCTTGGAAAAGAAGGAAAATGGAGGTATTGCAGCATTTGTTGAGTGATGTTTCCAGCAATGCAACTGAGAGGGTGGTGGTTTATTTACAGTAAATGGTGGCCAAAAGAATTAAGAGATATTAATGGTGGCAAAAAGAATTATGAGATAATACCTAACTAACCTAACTATAACTTTATGAGGTAAATACTCTGAACCTCCTTGATCATCATATAGCCTTTGTATTAATATTAATTACCTTAGGTCTGCATCTGCTGCTGTTGTTGATGATGTTGTTGTATCCGTATTGTCATACCCCTGCCCCGAAGGGCAGAGCCAGTTGGTAGACAGGGGTGGGTTCTGTCCAGTGCCGCTGAGACCAAATAAGCAAGACACTGAAAGGTGGAAGGCTATGAAGGCTGTTTATTGTTTCAGCAAGGCATGCCTGCAGCCCCTGGGAGCCTCAGCTCAAATTCAAAAGGCACCCTTCAGTGGGGTGTGACACTTTTATACATTCCAGTTGTAATTCAAACAAAAAGTTTCCAAAAGGGGAAGTTCTCTGGTACTTTTCCACTTTGTCCCTCTCATCTTCTTGCCCCTCCTCACTTTCTAAAGGGAAGTGGCCTTGTCTCACTTTGTTTCAAGGATGCTTGCTTTTCTAATTTTATCTAATTTGTGCTGTCATCTAAAGATCATCTCCTACATATGTCTGGCTTGTGGTTAGTTAGCTAGGCACTTTGTTAACTTCTCAGCAGAAGATTTGCCACTGATAGGATTACCTTGACATTCTAGCAAAGCAGTTAGTTTTAAGCTCTCCCCTAAATTCATGCTTTCCCTGTCTTTACCCCCCCCCCCCGTTACTCTGTATTGATGGTTGCTACAGGTTCCTTTGGAAGGAGAGAGGGGTCTGAGACAGGTACGCAGGCAGAAGTATTATATGCCAATAAAGGTCTGCTTGAGTTTGAGATGGATGTATTGTATAATGGTGGAAAATTTTGAAAACTGGATAGAAGAAAGGAAGGCAGATATCTGGGCATGGGCAACAGAAGCAATTTATTCACTTCTGCTGAGTACCACTCTATACAGTTGCGTTACCAAAGGATAGCGGAATAGATTGCAGCTAACATCTAAGAAGGCAGGAAGAAATTGGTTTCCTCTGTGAAGGACTGAATGCTGACACAAATGTCAGGAAAGTTGCATATGATATAGCCATCTACAAACGGTTCAATACAACCTACTTTTTCAAATGTTATTCTCCTGCACTGCAAACTAGGTAGCAACTATTCACAAGATCATAACCACTACAACAAGAACCCAAATAGATGTGATGCGGCTTTTCTGAAACCTATTTGTGTAGCTCAGTTAAGGCGCAATCCAACCTTGAACTGGAACAGGCAAGCCAAGAGGCTTGCGCTGTATGCAGCGCGGGCCCAAAGCAGCTCAACCAGAGGTAAGGGGAAACTTTTCCCCTTACCTCCCAATAAGGAATGCTGGCCCCTATGGGTCTCCTCAGACTTGCGCCACCTCCTGAGGTGGCACAAGTCCAAGGAGAGCAGAGCGGCTTGAAGTTGCTCCAAACCCCCTGCGAATGGGGGTTGGGATCTGGCATAATTGCTGGATTCCAGCCCCACCTCTTGCTCTGCACCCTGCCCGCGTGCCCACCCACCCCTGGGGCCACCCACTGCCTGCCCTCCCCCTACCCAGGAACACCTCCCTCCCGCCTCCTCCCCTCCCACGCCAGAGCCTTGTGTCAGTCCAGCTGGGCCGACGCAAGGCTCACTGAGGAAGCTGGCATAGAGGCTTGTGTCAGCTTGCACAGGCTGGGGCATCTCTGTGCACCAGCCTGGCTTACTCCTGAGGAGACGCAAACGTGCTTTATAGTACATTTGTGACCCTCCTGGGCCGGCGCAAGGGTCTTGCGTTGGCCCAACTCATTTTCTGAATTGCGTCCTTAGTAGTGGTTCTCATCAATGTCTTTAACTCTTTACCTCTGCATCAATTCCTTAAACCAAATTGCTAGCCAGACAACATGCAAGGATAAAATATTTATTTATAAAAGATTTGGGCGCAATTCTAACTTGTGCTGGAACAGGCAAGCCAGGAGGCTTGAGCTGTATCCAGTGCAGGATTGTGGCCAGAAGCGGCTTAGCCAGAGGCAGGGGGAACCTTTTCCCCTAACCCCTGGGTAAGGATTGCTGTTGCCTATGGGTCTCCTTGGACTTGCACCACCTCCTGAGGTGGTGCCGCTTCGTTCAAGCCACTTTGTTCTCCCCGGGAACAGGGTACGTGGGGAACGGGGGCATAACTGCTGGATACCAGCCCCGCCTCCTGCTCCCTGCCCAGCCGCCCCCGGGGCCACCCATTGCTCTCCCTCCCCCCACCCGGGAACGCCCCCTCCCTCCTCCTCCCCGCCCCCCCACGCCTACCTTTTGAGCTGGGGGAAGTTGGCACGGAGGCTTCCGTCAGCCTATGCAGGCCAGCGCTTCTCGGAGTGCCGGCCTGGCTTCCTCCCAAGGAGGCGCAAATGTGTTTTACAGCACGTTTGCGACCCTCCCAGGCCGGCCCAAGTCCGGCAGTTTGGATTGCGCCCTTAAGGTCCATGGTAATGAAGAGTACAATCTTATGTACATTTACCTAGTAGTAACTGCACTGGACACAATGGAAATTTTTTCTAAACTGAAAGGATACAATTTTAGAATCAAACATTTAAAAGTTACAGTTCCTCAGGGTCAGATTACATTCATCTAAGAATTCCTAGGCACAAAGTGTGAATCTGTTGATCTTTTAATTAAGACATGTAACATAACATATTATTAACATAATCCTTTTTGACAGAAAATTGGCTGCATGTAGCCAATGTAACCGTATCTTCAAAAGGGAACCAGAAAATCGCAAGTTCATCTGTCATACCTGTTCCACCACATAAATTAGTGGGAAAGAATTATTGTGTTTCTTACGCATGCCTATGTCAAACATTCCAAAGAAACTGTGTTGCTGAAGAAGGATCAACATGGCACCTTCAAGGGGAAATCTTGCCTTACCATCTGTCAGAGGCGCTGAGAAGGGGGGGAGAACCTTGGGCTCTTGCCTGTCACCAGTATCCCAGCCCCTATGGGGGTAGCAGCCTATGTGGAACCTCCAGGGCCATGCCCACCTGGCTGGTCTCCTCAGGGTCCCCCACCCAAAGGGGAGGCAGGGACAGGGTCTACAGCAGCCTTCTCATCCTCAGGGCCTTCTCCAGCCTCACAGAGTCTGCCACCTCCCTTCTAGTTGGTCTCCAGCCTTTATCCAGCCTCTTCTCGTTACTGGCCTTCTTATATTCCCCTAGCCTTGGCTCCCCTCTTCTTGGATCCACCCACCCAGCCTAGTTGCCTTCTGGAACCTAAGCCTCCTCATCTGAAGCAAGAAGGCTCCTGTGGCCACTTGTAGTGCCTTGTTACGCTGCATCTGCTCCGGCATGTGCAGGTGTGCACTGCTTAACAGCTCAACTATACATACCCTGCCTCGCTGAGGCCTTTCCAGCCTCTCTTGGTCTGTATCTGCACCCTGTGTCTATCAGATAGGCTGCTCCCTGGGATGGGGGAGTCCGGCCCTGGACACTCCCAGCGTGGAATTCTTTAGTGTCTACAAGCATGTACAACAGATGAGAATATGCTAATGGACATGGAATTAGAGCCCTGGACATGGAATTAGAAGAATGGGACTTATTAAATCATCCATTCCTGCCTTCTCTTTCTGGGGCCAGGAGATGGGTGGGATGCCATTTCTGCTGGGAGTCTTCCTCAGTTGTTTCCTCCCTCTTGTTCCTGGATATCTTTCTGAAACTCCACTCTCTCAAGGCAGTCCGTGGAGTTCTACTTCTGGAGCTCTTATACAATTGTGCATACTGGAGAGTAATACTCTTCTCATTTTTCTACAGATGTATGGTGAGGAAGGAGACAGTGGCTCTAGAACCACAGCAGTTTGGCTCGTTTTCAGTATAAAAAAAGAGAGTGGGGGAATGTGTAATTAAAACCCTCCCTTGGAACAGAAATTGACTAATGAAGAGACTATTATTTGTAGTATTAGTATTACTATTAAGAATATGTACATACTGCCAGTGGCGTCACTAGGGTTCATGTCACCTGGTGCGGGATGCCAGCGCGTCAGCCCCCATGCAGTGGGCAGGGCAACACCCCAGGTGGTGGGCATGGTGATGTACCATCACTCCACCCTCACTGGTTTTTTGTCTGTACCTTTTGATAGAACAAAAATAGAACACATTCTGCATGAAATTACGCATTAATTGATATATAAAATGATGTTATTATTCCTCCATACTATGATTTTCGTGATTTTGGCCACTAGTGGTGTCACCTCCCCACCGGGTGTCAACTTACTAACACCTTATTGCAGCAGTTCTCAAACGTTTAGCACTGGGACCCACTTTTTAGAATAACAATCTGTCCAAGACCCACCAGAAGTGATGGCATGGTGGAAGTGACATCATCAGGCAAATTAAAATAAATAAGTATAAATAATTAAATTAAAACAAATAATTAAATAATTAGAAGCCAGCCCTGTTCCACCAAGTGAATTTCCTCTGTAGCCTGCCTGCAATAACACCCCCCCCCCTGCAAAATCAGTAAAGTTCTCAGTCCCACCCAGTGCCCAGTTCAATTTAAGAACTTCTGTTTAAACCAGATCACTGTCAGAATCCACCTGGCTTTGCAAGTCTCAAAAAAGTTCACCTTATCAGCTGAAGCCTCTGTTTTGATCCTTTTTAGTGGGGGGGGGGGGGGCTGCCTTCTGGAGCATTTGTTGAGCTCCAGTTCCATCAGATCAATAACATTCTAGTGGCTTCACATTCCCCTTTGCCTGGCCTGACCACCAGCCAAGGCACATTTGCTTACTCACGAGTAAACGCGACCGTGAGGCTTAGTTTCGCTTTCCACAGGGCTCAATATATTTGTCAGCTTGGAAGGATGAACTTCCTTCTCAGGTGTTTTTTGGGGTTGCATTCATTGGATCAGGACCATTCTAGTGTCATTGGATTCCATTCAGCCTGCCCTTTCTGACGAACTGAGGCACGTTCACCTACTCACGAGTAAATGCGTGATACAGCTCAGTTACACTTTCCATAGGGCTCCATGCATTTTTTGTTCTCTGGTTTTTTGGCCATAAACTTTGTTAGAAAGGAGCTATTTCACTCTGGTTTTTTGCATTGCATTCCACTCAAAATTCCACATCCAACGGTATATAATATGATGGGGTTACTCCTAACCACAGCGATTTTAGCGTGTCACCCCCCGTGCGCGTCACCCGGTGTGGCCTGAACCCCCCACAGCCTCCTAGCGATGCTACTGCATACCGCTTTTCAACAAAAAATGTTCACAAAGCAGTTTACAGGAAAAAAGTCAAATAATTAATGGCTTTTTTACTATTATCTATCACTTTTTTTGTCATGTACTGAACAAGAAGCAACTAACTGCAAGGAAGAAGCTGCAAGGAAGAAGCTTCTAATTATAGTCACGAAGAACCTCAGTAGTGCTTTGCCAGTCCACAATGGATACATTAGCTCAGCATCTGCATTTTAAGTGAAGAAAAAAAATAATCACCACAAATCAGAATCCGAAAAAAAGATGAGGACAATACAGAAAATACTGGGATGCAATAGGATTATGTGTTGATGTTTGTTTGTTTATTTATAGTATTTTAATCCCACCTTTCTTCCATACCAAAGGGAACTCAAGGTGGCCAACAATGTAAAAACATAAAATCAATACAATATATATTAAAAATGTAAAAACATCCAGGATCACAGAAATTAAAATTTAACACTGCCAGGCCTCAGTATCAGTTAAAAGCCATCATGAATAAGAAGGTCTTGAGGCCCCCACCAAAAGGTCTACAGAGAGGAAGCCATTCTTAATTCCAGGGGAAGGGAATTCCATAAATGAGGCACCAGCACCAAGAAGGCCCCATTCCTAGTTGCCACCCTCTCACCTCTCCTAGGGGTGGCACAGTCAGAAGAGCCTCCTAACCTAAGCCATGGTGTAAGCTTCCTCATGAGGAAGCTGCTTGAACCATTCACTAATGAGGCTATACTATATCTCCAAAACTAGATGTGATAGGCAAAACGGATACCATTTTTGGAATCAGTACCCCAAATATACCCAGGAATTGGTGTAACGTTTAAGGAAGCAAAATGTGTGTTGGCCTGTGTTATCAAAAGAGTAGGGCTGTAATCCTGTACACACTTACTTGAGGGCAAGACTTATTGAACATGGTGGAACTTACTTCCAAGTAAACAAGTATAGGATTGCTTTGTCAATGTGGTTGAATGGATGTGTGTTGCAGCTGTTCAATAGCAGGTCCAGCCTGATTCACTGTGAGATGAAATATTATACATTCTGGGTTTTTTTAAGGAAGTAAGTTATGATGATGATGATTTTTTTTTTTTTTAAAGCAAGAACTTTCTTCAGAAATCAGTAAGCCCTAATCTTGGGCAGTTTAAATGAGGGCAGTTTAGGGCAGTTTAAATGAATACAGTAGAGAGCAAGTAGAAATGAGCCTTCAACAATATATAATCACGATTGGGAGGGGGGGTCCCATGGGGAGGCACTATAAACTTTGATGTAAGAATAGGTGTGTGACATCATGTACCCAAGAGGATCCATATTTTTTATCTATGAAAGTTGGAGAGTATTATTAAGTAGCCTGGAATGTTTGTTAGAAAGGCAGGATATAAATTTTTTAAATTAAAAAAAAAATTACGAGTATAATCGTTATGCCTGGATTACCAAGCAGTGTGGCAACTCTACCGATATGGTATTGGCCATACCCTCACCCTCACCCTCTGAGCTTTTTCTGCCTGGCAGTAAACAGCAACAACTGCCCTCTGTAACAATGATTTTCAACCGGTGTGCCATGGCACATTGATGTGCCTCAATTGATCTGCAGGTGTGTGACAGTTTGGGAGCAGGTCATATATTAGTAGGGTCATTGGGAGGTGTGAGCCTCCCATCAGAAGTGTGATGTGCCTTATATATAGTAAAAAAAAAAACAACACACAAAAACTGATGGTGTTCCTTGGCAATTTTAGCGCCTTGTCAGTGTGCCAGGAGATGAAAAGGGTTGAAAATCGCTGGTCTGTCATGACCTCTTATTCCTTCTCTGGGGAGAGGGATGCTTGGTGGGGAGCAGTGTGCGCGCACTGACAAGCCCCATTCGCGACATTCCATTGCCAGCACTTGCAGTGATGGAGAGGAAGCTTTTGCCTGTGCAAACCCACGCCGTCTATGGGGCAGCAGGGGGCGGGGTTTGCCAGAGAGCAGACCGAAGTCCTCTCTCTGTGGAGAGTCTCAGTAGATCATACCTGAAAAGGGTTAAGAGCTTTAATGGGCGGATGCTATTCTCCCCTCCACGGTGCTGTTCCATCGCCCAGAATAGTTTCTAGTTTAGAAAGGTTTTTTGCTAATTTAGGCTGCAATCCTAACCACACTTTCCTGAGAGTAAGCCCCATTGAACAAAATAGGACTTACTTCTGAGTAGACCGGGTTGAATAAAACATCTGTTTTATTCCATTGCTGATTTCCCCTTTTGCTTTTATTTTATTTTTTTTTAAAAGCTGCATCTTGATTTTTGTATTGTTTTAATTGTTTAATTTAATCTTTTACTCTGCTGAACACTACCTTGGAACATCTATGGAGAAAGGAACAAAACAAATGTCATCTAATTTCCTCCCTCCCTCCTCAAGCAGCCGAAAACATCGAGCTTGGCATTTTGGAAGTATATGCAAGTCTCGTGTTCTGCAATGGTTTGTTGCATCTTTCTACCTTTCTTTTATTTTACATCATCATCATCATCATCAATGAAATGATCACTCTCTAGCCCCATCTCCTGATTTTTTTTAGCCACCTTGGGTGCCTGGAATCGGGGATGCGGGGCGGGGGGCGGGGCGGGGGAGAGGACAGGGTATGAACCTTTTAAATAAATCTTTTTATATAGCTTAATAAAAATAAAGGCATCTATGCATGGCTCCAGTCCAGTTTCTGATGCACACACATAGGTAGCAACTCTAGATAGACAAAGATATGCTTCATTTAGATTCACCTCCCTCCCACAAATGTCTAATATATATGTTTTTGATGTTGTTGCAAGTCGCCTTGGGGAGAAAGGTGGGATATCAATCAATCAATCAATCAATCAGAGCTGTTTGCAGAGATATTTACTATTCAAGACTGTTTTAATGCCTAATAAAGGTTTTTGAATTGAATAGAAATTCAAGGCTGTCCAGGAATTTACGACTACAAAGGGACCTTGTGTCTGTTTCAAAGCCTGTGACCTTTGTATTCCCGCCCCTCCCAACAAGAGACATTACCATATTCTATGGTAAAAACCTGAATCAGAACTATGTTAGCTCTTTCCATAGCTTTCCATTCATACTTTGGTGCAGAAGTAGCACGCTTGCAGGGCAATCCTGTGCATATCTAGTACTCAGAAATAAGCCCCATTACTTTCAGTGGGGCTTACTCCCAAGGGGAAAAAATGTGCATAGGATTGTAGCCTTGAACTATTAAAATACACATGGTGCAGAAGTAGCACGCTTGCAGGGCGATCCTGTGCATGTCTAGTACTCAGAAATAACCCCCATTACTTTCAGTGAGGCTTACTCCCAGGGGAAAAAAATGTGCATAGGATTGTAGCCTTGGACTATTAGAATACATATGGCATGCTTGGAGTTTTCACTTGGGCATATTCTTGGACAATTACGGTACAACGGTGTCTCCTAGGAGTTCTGCAAAATAGCGATGGAAACAGAAGCCTCGCAGTGTGACCTAGTCATTTGCTGCCAGCGCCAGCCTGGGGCTTGTTGGAAGGAGGCTGATGGTGGGACCGGGGAACCTGCTTGCACTTGGCTGGCTTGGGGGCAAGTAGAGGTGGCACCATGAAGAAGCCTCTGGTTTTGCCAAGAGAACCAGAGCTCCTGTCCTATAAGCTGGAGTACACGCCTGACCTGCGGTGTGAGAAGCAGACAGACTTGGTGCCTGTTTGCCACCGCTGCAAATCCTGCATCTTGTCCTGGAGGGTCTTCTCCACCAGAGAGTGGTTCTTGCGGGCCAGCCATGGTTCTCAGAGGCAATTCCTGGTGGGCATCATCAAACGGTTCAAGAACCAGGACCTGCTGGTGTATGCCTGGAACCTGCTCCGATCTGTCACCAACAGCAAGGAGTTCACCTACAGCCGGTCCTGTGTCACCTCCAGCTTCGCCCCCTCTTTGGCCTTGGATCGGGCCCTGAAGCCACAGCAAGTGGCGCAGTCTATGGCCAGCCTCTGGAAGTGGTTCTTACATGCCAGTTTCTGGACCAAAGCAAATTACATATTACTTCTGCTGCAGATGTGTGACTCGCAGTTGGTGCTTATGGCTGTGAGCCTGATTCGCATTCTCTTGTCCCGAAAGAAAACCAAGAAGGTGAAAGCAGGTAACATGGTCACATTTTCAGGGGGCTGAGGATACCCTCTCAGACACTCAAGCAAGCTTTAAAGCTCTGGCACTCACTCAGCACTGGCTGATGCTGGGCTAGCACTGGCGGAGCACTGGTACTAGGGCCCGCGAATGTGCCTTATGCACCTTTTGCAGCAGTGTGCACCAGCAATGAAGCGACGTGCAAAGCTTAGGATTGGGCCCTTCGTCTCTCATGAATTAAATCCAACATGTCTGATTCCAAAGTGCTCTGATTCTGGTGAGGGAGTGTGGTGAGCCATGAGTTTGGGTCTGTTTGTTGTCTTCCCATCTAGTACCATTTTCTGTAAGATGTTTCGGTGTTTTCATTTTCCATTTCTGGTCTGACCTGGATCTTTCCATTTCCACAAATCTCTCTTAGTTGAGGGTAAAGCTGAAGATGAAGAGCTGACTGTGATGGATCAGCAGAAACCCGACTCTGATGACCTGACCGATTTTACAGCTCTCTCCACTGGTGATCCTTCAGTCTTTGAAAGCACTTTTCCTTCAGATAGGAACACCCCATTTGGTATGATGATGATTAACAGCATTTATATATCGCTTTTCAACAGAAAGTTTACATATACATACATACATACAGCAATTCTCGTATGCTGTTTTTCACATTTAATTCATCCCAGTGCAATACTGTAACCTAAGCCATTGTGTATATACACAGCACCAAACCAGACTGATTTTTTTCCTTGGCAGTTCACGGGGTCTATCATGAAGCCTGCACTTGCAGCATCCCAAATACTGGTGTCAAGGTATGGGGTCCTTTAATGAAATCCACAAGCCTCATCCCCTATTCCTATCAATTTACCAGGGGCACAGGAATGCCCCTTTCGGTGCCCCCTCATAATTTATGCACTGTAAATTTGTCACAAATCCTGGGTAAAAATCCAGCATGGTTTCCACTTCATTGTTTCAGCTATACCTCTGTGTCGAACACGTAGGGCACCACGGGTGGGGTGGGGGGAATAAGGGTGTTGGCCGAAACGTGGAGATCAGGTGGGAGTGGACCATTGGAACAAAACTTATTATTTCCATTGTGCAACTTACCAGCTTTAAACAGTGACCTGCTGGACCCATCACATCTTACACATTTAGGCATGCACAAGCAACAACCTGAAAAGGGTGCACTTTAGAGAAAAGACCTGTGTGATATTTGGAAACAGATGGCCTGATTCACTGAAATACCTGCTAACTTTATCACAGTAGATGGTTCCCTTTTTCTAACATGAATTTTTGATAGTTTGGGACAAATTCCATCCCATTATTATTTTTTGTGGATTTCATTTTTATCCTGTCCTTTTTCCGAGGATCAAGGCAATGCGCCCATCACATATCCATTTCATGTTCACAACAGGATAGGTTAACACCAAAGTGAAAAATCAAGTGTTTGGAAACTAACTGATATCGCAGGCTGTATGTCACATCACCTTCATATTCTACAAAGCTTCATTCACTTGGCAAATATATGTAGAAGTCCTATTGCTCAGAGGTACAGTCTACTAGTTCAGGGTGCATCATCAACATTTTTGAAGATACAGAGGGACAGCTGTGAGGTCCTAACAACCCCCTATGCTGCCCCTTAATGCAACATTTACTGACTTTCTGGCTTTTTTTTTTTTTTAAACTATAGGTCCTCTACAAGTGCAAACGGTTTGGTCCACAGACTTAGATGAGGGGTCTGAAGGCAGCTTTGAGATTGAGGATGCCATCACTTATTGTTCCGGTGCACTGAATGTTACTACTGAATCCCCCACTCCCATGAAAACCCCAGTTAATATCAACAGATATAAAGATTTCATTCAGTGCCTGCCTATCCATCTGTCCAAGCGCATATTGGGTAAGGATCACTCACTTATCTGCCCCACAGCCCCCTAATCATTCCCTTCTTTAGCAACAGATCAACACATTTCTCTTTGGGATTTTTCTAGGAATGCTGGACAACAAGTCCTTGGGCAGATGTGTTTATGTGAGTTCATACTGGGCCTTCCTGGTCAGACAAATAAGGAGGGACATTGCATCCCACCGTATGCTACATCATCAGATTGTGTACTTTCAGGTACTGTTCCGTAGGGCTCTCCTTTCCTCTAGGTAACTGAAGCAAGTGGAGAATTTCTTTCCTCATGCTTGCCGCTTAGCAGACTTTCATGACTTCTTAGGCCCCAGGCTGTTTCCCTTCTAATTCTGGCTGCTGTCCTTCTCCACTCTCTTCTGCAGAGGGCTGCTTGCTAGTGTTTGGTGGGCACAAGTGCATTCTGAGAAAGCACATCTGCATCTAAGAGTAGCTTTCATCTGGGCCATTTTTTTTGACTTACATCACATGTAGTATGGGGAGCTGGGGGGGAGTGATCTACCCCCTTACTTTTTGTTCTGGCTCCCTGTTTTTAGAGAGCTGTGGTTGACCATAATATATCTTAATTGGGGGAAGTTGGGGTGGGTGGGCCTATAAATGTAATTAAGGACTATGGTGGACTTTCAACTCAATAGACAACCCACTTTTTTCTGTGTAACGCCATGCTGGCTATTATTGTACATCTGCCATTCTGACTTTACCTGCATGTCCCTAGCAGCAGCTTGGCTGAAAGCAAGCACCACTGTGACTGACACTTGTCCCTCACTGAGCAAAGGGACCAGGAGGTAAACAGTAGGACCTTGCTGAAATGGCAAATCTAGAGTTTCCAATTCTAGTATTACAATCCTACACTATGTTTTTAGTATTTGTGGTTCTCTTGTTCCACCACCTGCAAATATGGTGTGTAAGCAAGTAAACGTTGCTTATGCTTATGGATCATTTCTTATCTCTCTTTTCAATTCAGACATCTTTATTTAATGGGCTGCATCCTCCTGCACAATTCCCTGATGATGTTTCTTGTGTCTGTTTCAGGCGTCCTGTCCTAAACGAGCAATGGCCAGCTATGCCCGGATAGTCAAAGTTGTCATTCCTCAGATAACCGAAGATGGTGAAATAATCCTACTTAATGGTCGAAGCAAGCTACAAGTAAAGGTGCATTGTGGGTGTTCTGCCTTCATGGAATTCCTTGGACTGGAATTGAGTAGGTGGTGGGAATATCTGGGGCTCTGCTCAGTTATCTACCATTGATTGTTTATGTGGCTAACTGGAAAATGGAAGTCATGCCCAGAGCAAAGAATGTGTGGAGGGTGGGGGCGCAGTGCATTCTATTTCCTGTACAAAGGAACAATAGCCCAAGTTTGCACAGCCTGTTGTGTGGTTATGTATACCTGAGCAGTCCCATTGCACTGCATGCTGGTTGGAGGATGCTGCTGGTGAATTTCTTGGAATGGAGGAGGGGAAGTGGGGGATGTTCATTGAAGTAGGAAGACAGCACCTTTACTGCATGCAGTGCGCTCTCTCTCTCTCTCTCTCTCTCTCTCTCTCTCTCTCTCTCTCTCAGCCTAATTGCTTTTTCTTCTATTTCAAGGATACTGAACACTTGCAAAAAGCGTATCATGGCCAAATGACATCCACTATCAGGTTAGAAGAGAGGAACATCTTCTGCAGTGGCTACAATGTTCGCATTTTAGTAGACCAGTATGTATGCATATGTGAATCTCTCCTCTAAAATATTTGTATTCCACCCTTCAGGTTAGAAACCCCACAAGGCAGTTAATAATATAACCGTTCAAATACAGTGAAACAACAAGCATATTGAAATTGAAATTATTTACAATAAAAAAAACAAAAACAAGAGCAGCAGTCACAGACAATAAAGTTGAAACGTTCTAGAAACCTTGAACAAGAAATACATTTTAATGGCATATTTAAAGCAGTTAAAGGTGGAATCCTAGAGAGAGTTCCACAGTTGTGATGCCACCACTGAAAAACTCTGTCCATGGTTCCCATCTGACAAATTTGTATCGAAAACGATCAGAGAGCAGTATTGCAAGGCTAATCATGAAGTCCATTTGAGCTTGTAGGAGCAAAGGAATGAGTCATCCTTAATGGCCCTCAAGAAGATGATCCCTAATGTACCCAGCACAGAGCATGTTCATCCTCATTCTATCTTCCTCACCCTGCCAAAATCCAAAAAAATGTGTCTCAAAATTGCTGTCCCTCAACATGTGGAGCTTTTCACATACATGAATCCTCTGGCTTGGATTCCAGGATTTCCCCCCACTTCTGGTGAGTTTACCAATAGTGAGCACATGCAACTCTGTCCCCAGTAAGTGTTATCCTAATGGAATCTTCCTCAGCCCCTTGCCTGTGTCTGAGGTTAGGTATCAGATGTAGAAAACCTTTCTTGGTTCAAATCACCATCACTGTAAGAACTGCCAGCATTGCAGTAAGGTAAGCACACCATATCACTGTAAAAAGAAGGGCTTAAATACAAAATACCTCATTTTTTTTTCTATCAGTTTGGTGGCCTGACTTCATGGGCTTTCCTTCTTAGGTCCTAGGAAGAGAACATTTTATACCAGCAAGGAAGCATAGCTTTGTGTTGCTGTTGGCTTGACTTCCTCAGAAGTAACTGTTACTACAGAAACTGGAGATATATTTTGTTGGATGCTCTGCATGTATTGTATTGGCAACCTTCAGTCTCGAAAGACTATGGTATCGCGCTCTGAAAGGTGGTTCTGGCACAGCGTCTAGTGTGGCTGAAAAGGCCAATCCGGGAGTGACAATCCCTTCCACACCGGGAGCAAGTGCAGTCTGTCCCTGGTCTGTCTCCCTGGCTATGGGCCTTCCTTCTTTGCCTCTTAGCCTCAGACTGTTGGCAAAGTGTCTCTTCAAACTGGGAAAGGCCATGCTGCACAGCCTGCCTCCAAGCGGGCCGCTCAGAGGCCAGGGTTTCCCACTTGTTGAGGTCCATCCCTAAGGCCTTCAGATCCCTCTTGCAGATGTCCTTGTATCGCAGCTGTGGTCTACCTGTAGGGCGCTTTCCTTGCACGAGTTCTCCATAGAGGAGATCCTTTGGGATCCGGCCATCATCCATTCTCACGACATGACCAAGCCAACGCAGGCGTCTCTGTTTCAGCAGTGAATACATGCTAGGGATTCCAGCACGTTCCAGGACTGTGTTGTTTGGAACTTTGTCCTGCCAGGTGATGCCGAGGATGCGTCGGAGGCAGCGCATGTGGAAAGCGCTCAGTTTCCTCTCCTGTTGTGAGCGAAGAGTCCATGACTCGCTGCAGTACAGAAGTGTACTCAGGACGCAAGCTCTGTAGACCTGGATCTTGGTATGTTCCGTCAGCTTCTTGTTGGACCAGACTCTCTTTGTGAGTCTGGAAAACGTGGTAGCTGCTTTACCAATGCGCTTGTTTAGCTCGGTATCGAGAGAATGAGTGTCGGAGATCGTTGAGCCAAGGTACACAAAGTCATGGACAACCTCCAGTTCATGCTCAGAGATTGTAATGCAGGGAGGTGAGTCCACATCCTGAACCATGACCTGTGTTTTCTTCAGGCTGATTGTCAGTCCAAAATCTTGGCAGGCCTTGCTAAAACGATCCATGAGCTGCTGGAGATCTTTGGCAGAGTGGGTAGTGACAGCTGCATCGTCGGCAAAGAGGAAGTCACGCAGACATTTCAGCTGGACTTTGGATTTTGCTCTCAGTCTGGAGAGGTTGAAGAGCTTTCCGTCTGATCTGGTCCGGAGATAGATGCCTTCTGTTGCAGTTCCAAAGGCCTGCTTCAGCAGGACAGCGAAGAAAATCCCAAACAAGGTTGGTGCAAGAACACAGCCCTGCTTCACTCCGCTTCGGATGTCAAAAGGGTTTGATGTGGAGCCATCGAAGACAACAGTGCCCTTCATGTCCTTGTGGAAAGATCTGATGATGCTGAGGAGCCTGGGTGGACATCCAATCTTGGGGAGAATCTTGAAGAGGCCGTCTCTGCTGACCAGGTCGAAAGCCTTTGTGAGATCTATGAAGGCTATAAAGAGTGGCTGTCGTTGTTCCCTGCATTTCTCCTGCAGTTGTCTAAGGGAGAATACCATATCAGTGGTGGACCTGTTGGCTCGGAATCCACACTGCGATTCTGGATAGACGCTCTCTGCAAGTACCTGGAGCCTCTTTAGTACAACTCGGGCAAACAGCTTTCCTACAACGCTGAGGAGAGAGATGCCGCGGTAGTTGTTGCAGTCACCCCTGTCACCTTTGTTCTTGTACAGCGTGATGATGTTTGCATCCCTCATGTCTTGAGGTACTCCACCTTCTCTCCAGCAGAGACAGAGGATTTCATGCAGCTCAGTGACGATGATCTCTTTGCAGCATTTTAGGACTTCAGCAGGGATGCTGTCTTTTCCAGGTGCCTTGCCAAAGGCAAGGGAGTCCAGGGCCACGTGAAGTTCTTCTAGGGTTGGTTCACTGTCAAGCTCTTCCAGCACAGGCAGGCACTCAATGTTGTTCAGTGCTTCTTCGGTGACTACATTTTCTCTGGAATATAGCTCAGAGTAGTGCTGCACCCAGCGTTCCATCTGCTGCGCCCGATCCTGGATGACCTCGCCTGTGGCAGACTTCAGAGGGGCAATTTTCTTCTGTGTTGGACCTAGGGCCTGCTTGATACCATCATACATCCCCTTGATGTTGCCCGTGTCAGCTGCTATCTGTATCTCGGAACAGAGCTGGAGCCAGTAGTCGTTAGCACATCTCCTGGCAGTCTGTTGGACTTTGCTGCGAGCAGCTCGGAGGACCTGCAGGTTGCGCTCACTGGGACAGGCCTTGTATGCTGCTTGAGCTCTCCTCTTTTCCTCAATGACTGGTGTCAACTCCTCAGAGTGGGCTTCAAACCAGTCTGCCGCCTTGTTGGTCTTTTTGCCGAATATGGACAAGGCGGTGTTGTAAACGGTATTCTTGAAATGTTCCCATCTGTTGGATGCGTTTGCGTCGGCCGGGCCTGGAAGAGATTCCTCAAGCGCTTGTGCAAATTCCTCCACTTTTCTCTGATCCCGGGTCTTGCTGGTATCAATGCGAGGTCTTCCTTCCTTTTTCGTGTGATAGAGTCGCTTTGTTTGCAGTTTCACTCTGCTGCACACCAGGGAGTGGTCAGTGTCGCAGGCAGCACCATGATAACTGCGTGTGATCTTGATGCTGGGAAGGCTGGAGCGTCTGGTGAGGGTCAGGTCGAGCTGGTGCCAGTGCTTTGATCTTGGATGTCTCCAAGAGACTCTATGTTGGGGCTTTGTGTTGAAGAACGTGTTGCTGACACAGAGACCGTGATGACAGCAAAACTCTAGCAGGCGTTGGCCATTTTCGTTCATCCTCCCAGTGTCAAACTGACCTAAGCAAGTGGGCCATGAACTGTTATCAGCACCAACTCTAGCATTGAAATCGCCGAGGATGAACAATGGCTCTTTTACAGGGATTTTCTTGACAGTGGTGGCCAGGTCATCATAGAATTTGTCTTTGGCTTCTGCTGGAGACGACAGAGTCGGTGCATAAGCACTGATGAGAGTGATAGGTCCTGCTGATGACTGGAGCTGCAGGGACAAAATTCTTTCACTTCCCACAGTAGGTGGGATGATGGATTTCAGCAGGGTATTTCTGACCGCAAAGCCAACGCCATGTTCCCTGGTTTCGTTTGGTGGTTTTCCCTGCCAGAAAAATGAGAAATTTCTCTCCTTGACAGATCCGGAATCTGGCAGCCTAGTCTCTTGAAGGGCGACGATGTCCATCTGCAGTCTGCTCAGCTCCATGTCGATGACAGCTGTTTTGCGTGCGTCGTCTATTTCTTGCAGGTCATCAGAGAAGCCAGGTGTCATTGTCCTAACGTTCCAGGTGCCCAGCTTTAGGGCAGTAGTTTTCTGTTTTCTGTTGCATGGTGCAGAGTTGTCGATCCGCTTGTCGGTTTTCACCCTAAACCCCACGCACCCCATGAGGTTAACGGACCGTGGCGAGGCAACACCTTACTGGCTGGGGACTGCCCAGCTTAAGGCGGGTGGTAGCTGCCCAATGAGATGCAATGATCTCTCCCACCGTCAGAAGCACCCCCTGGCGTCATGCTCTACGCCAATCGAGCAAAGACTTATAACCGGTAAACTGCTGCTTCCCGTGTTGTGCCGACGCCGTATGGCGAAGTTGGAGTGTCCTCTCCAGTGCGCGAAGCCTGGGTAAAGAAGGTATGGAGGATAGGCTGTTACCCATGCAGCAAATCCCCCCTCTCCACGTCGCTGGAATGGTCCAATGGAAAGGCAGAAGCCAATACGGTTGGTTCCAGCGGCGTCGCAGGAGTTGCCAGAACGTGACTGTGTTCAGCCATGAACTGCCTAAGGGACTCCGGCTCCTGATTTTGCCTCGAGGTTGACTCCTGAAGCCTTTTCCAGAACTGGATGTAGCCACAAGGCAGTGGAGGTTTGAGGTCAGAGTTTCCTTCTCTTAGATGAGCTGCCTTCCTAGGCTGACGAGTCCCATCTACCCATCTAACTCTGCTCTGCAGAGTTCTATCATATATGGATTCTTGCTATCGTTTGAACACATCAACTCTAGATTGGATTGTATGCACTTCAACAAAAACAGTAGTATGAAGGCAAATAGCCATTTATGTTTTCATGGAGGGGCCAACAAACTCGAGCAGTTAATATATGGACTGTACCTTGAGTTCGTAAAGTCCTATAAGAAGTTCATGAAGCATATTGCATGACAACAAGGATCAATTAACTCAGGAACAAATTGCTAATCCCCCTCCTCTGTTGTCTCCCTTGTGTCTCTTTTTGATTGTGAATCTTTGGGTCATTCTTGTCTTTTCACTCTGTGTGAAACATTATGCACGAGGACGGTGTTATATAAATACAGTAATGAGGATTTTACTGGCTGTGTGTCAATTACTGAAAATTGTGCTCATAGAATTAAGATATTTTCTAAGGTGTCTTCTACTATTCATTTAAAAATCTGAAAGTGTAAAAGCAATCAGAATGATTCACTATATTTGGAGCACAGAGGAACTCCAGTTTTAAGCTATTTGAGTTGAGAACTCCTCCTAATACTATTGCGGCTGTCTGGGACCAGGTCTCAGAGTATGGCCTGAAGACACATAGTACAGTAACTGTGCTGAAGCTAAGCAAGTATGTGCCAGGTCAGTGCCTGGATAGGAGATATCTTGGAATCTATATGTAAACTGTCTTGAATTCCGTCATGAAGGAAAGGCAGGTTATAACTGTCATGCTATGGGTGTAATCCTAACCCCTTTTGTCAGTGCTTTCCAGCACTGAAATAAGGGCAATGCAGCTCTGAAGTAAGGGAACAAACATTCCCTGACTTTGAGGAGGCCTCCCTGAGTGACACCCAACTGCAGGATGCAGCACATGTCCCATTGGCACCGCTATGCCAGTGCTGGGAAGCACTGACATAAGGGGTTAGGATTGTGTCCTAAATCAGGTTCCTATTTCAGCATCTGTTTTCTCTTTCAGGTTGGATCCAAATAGGGTGATCCACTATAATGGTGGGAAGTTGATGGCCATTGGTTCTGCAGATCGAAAAATTCACTTTCTGAATGTGAACATGACAAAGGAAGTCCCTCCTCTCATTCGTGGCCATGCAGGTAGCATCCGGGCCATATACCTCAGTGAACCGAACGGCTTCGTTCTAAGTGGCAGTTTTGATCTCAGCATCAGGTGAGTCCTGCTGCTACTAACATTTTTACAGAGCATTTGGATTCATTATCCAAATGGACATAATCTGCAGAAAGTTCAAGGCTTTATGGGCATAAACTGCAGAAAGCCACACTGGCTTGCTGGCTGACAGTGCTGCTTTAAAGTGCTTTATGGCTGCTTTACAGCAGCCTGTGTCCTTAAGATAGGATTGGACCATAAGGAATGCAGAGATGAGAGGCATGAAACTGACATGCTTCAAAGACAGTGGACTTTATTCATACAATTTTTGAAATTACAAAACAAGCATATGGTTTTCTTATAGTGACAGAGAATGTTCAAAAGTCTCTTTCAAATATACTTTTTATGTATATCTTAGTTAAGGGGTTCTCAAGCTTCCCCCTGCCATGACCCACCTGTTCTGCGATGGAGAGCACCACAGCCCATCTCCTTCTTGGGCACTGGGTCTCCACAGGCCTCAGAAGACCTCTGCAGGCCTCTGGAATTAACTGGAAGTAACTTTCACAAACCTGGAAGTAAACCACAAGTGACTTTCGGCTGCTTCTGGAGGCTTGTGGAGGCCCAGTGCAGACTCCAATTGCAGCCTCCAATTACATTTGGTTGATTCCAATTTGGAGTCAGCCGGATTCAAGAGTGGGTAAGAGGGCCTAACCTAGGACCCACTAGACATTGGGTTGTGACCCACCAAGTGGGTTGTGACCCACATTTTGAGAAACTCTGATTTAGTTGAATATTTTAGTGTTAGTATATGTTAACATTTTTGATTTTAAAAAATTAAAAGATGGTTCTGCTTACAGAGCTCCTAACCAAGCATAAAGATAACTAACAAACAACTATAATAAGTTGTTTGTAGGTAAATTCAGCAACTGTTACCCTGCACATGCCCAATCTTGTCTGATCTTGGAAGCTAAGCAGGGTCAGGCCTGGTTAGTACTTGGATGGGAGACTGCCTGGGAATACTGGGTGCTGTAGGCTTATACCATAGTCTTTCGAGATTGAAGGTTGCCAACCAGGTAAATTCCAGCACTCTTCAGTCTTTTTTGTTGTGTTGGCTTTATGCCAATAAAGATTTAATAATGATGATGATGATGTTGTTTGTTTTTAAATCAGCTTTTGAATTATTTCTTGATATGCCCAAAGCACATTTTTAACTTTGAAGCTGTCTGTTATATTCCATTTCATCTCTCTCACACACCCCAATACTCAGTTCTCACACTTCATTATAGAACTTGCAAATCTGTACCGACATATTTTAGTGCCTGATTTTAGGTTAGATTGGGCAAGCAAGTGATATAGGTGGACTGATTATTGGAGCCTGTCTCTACAAGACAGGATAATTTTGACACTCCAATCTGCTGATTCAACCCATCAGACCTGCACATGCCATGTAACGATTGTACCATACCTCAGCTATACATGCAGACATGAGAAAATGTGATATTGACAGCAGAATTGCCATCCCCATGCAGAATGTTGTGCAAAGCATATTTCTTCTAGGTACTAGTTCTAGCACTAGTTGTGTTTTAGTGATGGTGCAAATCAGCAGCATCTTTTATCAATATGTCCTGGGTGTCGACAATGAACTATTCATGGCATTCAGAGTGTGTTTGTTTCTTTGAGCCTCTTGATCTGTGTTATTTAGGATGTGGAGTATCATCACTGGTACATGTGCAAAAATTTTTAATGGCCACTCAGGATCCATCACCTGCTTGGATGTGCACAAGAACAAATTTGTGTCAGGAGCCAAAGACTGCACAGCAAAAAGTGAGCAAATAGGGGTGTGTGCCAACCCTAGGGGATGAGGGGAAAGCTGACAACTTTAAAATCCATGGAATGAAAAACCAATCAGTTTACAGGGAGATATGCATATGAAAATTATGTATAAGATTCTGTATGAGGTCTGAAAAATGATGATGTATAACAGGGGTCTCCAAACTTTTTGGCCAGAGGGCTGCATCAAATATCTGACGTGGTGTTGAGGGCCGGAAAAAAAATTTAAATATAAAATTTAAATAAATTAGAGATGGAACTTAGATGAGTGAATATCAATCTCTCTGGCCCTCAGAACACCCTCCAGACACAACCAGGGCACAGCTCTGGTCATGTACAGTTGAATGGACCAGAGGCTTTCAGGGGACAAGAGGCTGGCTGCGGGCTGGGTAGAGGCTTGTCACAGGCCACATCTGGCCCCCGGGCCGGGGTTTAGAGACCCATGATGTATAAGATTCCTAATTTGTTTACCATCTTCCTAAAAAAAGAACTAGTCCTGCTTTAACGCTTTACCTGCTCTCTTGAATGCAAGGTGTTGGACACCAGATTATTTTCACACACACTTCCCAAGGATATGACGCAGGAAAGTGTAGATTAACAAAGGTCCTAACCAGGTCTATTCCTAACCAGGTCTATTCAGAAGTAAGTCCTATTTTGTTCAATGGGGCTTACTCTCAGGAAAGTGTGGTTAGGATTGCAGCCAAAGGTACACAAAACTGAAATAAAAATGCAGTTAGACACCATTGAAACACAACAATCTCTGCTAAATATACTGTGTATCCTTCTCTGATGTAGAGACCTGCCATTAATTAACAGCATGTTTTTTTGGTTCTCAATAGTATGGGATATAGAAACTGGGAAATGCCTGAAGACTTTCAAGCACAAAGGAATTGTCTGGGCTGCCAAAATGAATGACACTCACATAGTGAGTGCCTGTGACAAGGGTGAGGTGAAAGTCTGGCATGCTGAAACATTTATACTGATCAAGGTATGGCTCTTGTGTTGGGTTTGCTTAATTTTGAAAATAATGTTGGCTCAATATCTTGCACCAGCCAAGACATAGGTTTATATCCAAACCCTGTCTTTAGTGAGCGTTGGCAATTCTCCCTTCCAACCCATCTTGTCCCTAAGATCTCCAATCCCTTGGAAACAGGTTTTCATGGCTGGGAGGGAAGGGTAAACCACTAAAAACCATACCCTTCTTTTGTGTGAGCAGAAGATCACATCTGCATGTGATCAAATACTGATATGATCCATATAAAGAGATGCTTGTGCCTAGTTACATTAAAAAATATGATAGTGAGACCAGATTTATTAAAACTAATGTCGTGTTATAGTAGTTTAAACAGTCACATTGATGTTCTGTTATTTCTTCTAATTAAAAAAAATGTTTTAGAAGGACTAGAGTCGACATCAGAAGTCAGCATTGTTGGATAGCTGCCCAGAGCCCTCAGGAATGGCTCGCTGCTGATCCTAGATGTCACCTGTATGACAATAGCCTTTATATAGTGGTGGCTATCCAAGGATCCACCCTGGTAGGAGGGGGTCCTTTTCCAAAGGAGAGCACTCCTTGGAAACCTGGCCTGTTGACAGCACTAACATTTTGTAAAGTCTAGAGTCATGCAGTCCAAGGAGACTGGTGTTTGATTTGAATAAGGATAAAATTGAGTGTTGGGAGACTTAGGACAGACAAAAAAAATATTTCTTTACTCAGCGTGTGTTTGGTCTGTGGAACTCCTTGCCACAGGATGTGGTGACCGCATCTGGCCTAGATGCCTTTAAAAGGGGATTGGACAAGTTTCTGGAGGAAAAATCCATTACAGGTTACAAGCCATGATGTGTATGTGCAACCTCCTGTTTTTAGAAATGGGAAAAAATCTGTGTATAAATAGGCTGTTCCCTTTCAGTCCACTAAGAGGGCTAACATTAGTAATACAGGTCCAGCCTATTTATACATGGATTTGACTCAACATGAATGGCCACCGCAAATGAGAAGGAATGTGCTGATCCCTGGAGAAGGGGAAAAATGCATCCCTTTAAAATCAGTTTAAAAAACTGAACAGTCCTTTAACAATAGCCTCCTTAATGAGAGGGGGGGGCAGCTGGCTGACAATCCATCAATCCTTCTCTCTCCAGAAGACCCCTCCCTTCCCCTTGAGCATGTTTGCATTGGTAAAGGGAGGGACTGAGTGAAACACTTGGAGGACAACTGATTGATGGAATGACTCTTATCTTACACCGCAAAGGTCAGCAAGACTATTTTTAAAGCACCACAGCAAAGAAACTTTGTTTTTTAAATTGATTTGCTATAATGCCTTTTTTGCCATCCACCTGAGTGCTTGGAAAGGAACCCACGCAAATAATGAGGTTCAACCTGTCGTTTACAGTATATATTCTTGTTTGGGGTTCCATAGCAGAAGCCTGCAGAAGGGTATTCCTCTTTGATACGAGACATGGATAAATTCAGGAAAACATGGATTGATGCACACCACAGAGAATATGAGATCTGATTTGAAACCTCGGAGACACAAGCAAGAGAAAGTGACTAGCTGCAATAAACTTGTTATTTCTAGTTAGCTCCAGAAAAAGTCAAACCCAGCAAAGCCATGATATATCAGGATAATTAGAGAGGTTTATTCTTGATCCATCCCCAGCAACTGATATGCAAAGTACAGAAACATGCAGAGCTTCCCCTATGTTGAACACTTTCATCAGATATGCCCCTTATTGCAGATATGGGATTGTTTTTGATATTTTAGCCATAGTATTTACTGATATAGTCACTACTCTGACTTAGGCCCCAATGCTATTTGGAGCTTACCATGTCGGATCTTTTGATCTGGCACCATATGTCCCGGTTTGGTGGCATTAAAGCTGCGCCACTGTTGTGAACTTTGGAGCCAACTAGTGCAAATAGCCAGAAGCCCTGCACATGACAACGGCTCCTGGATGCCCTGGCAGAGCAGGTAATATTGCAGAGGGGGAAGTTCAAGGGATGATTTGGGCAGGGAGTGGGTGGTTTGAAGGCATATCTTCCGTCTCCTGTCCCAGCATGTCCCCTTCCTTGGACTTATGCCAGCTAAATAGATGACTTAGGACTGAGGAGACCCATTGGAAGCCAGGTGGCCTAAAGGGAGGAAAGTAAAAAAGATGTTTACTTATCTCTCCCAGATTGTCTTGTCATCGTCCCCCACAGAATATAGAATGCGCTTTGTTGGCAATATTACTTATAATGGGCTGGTGGGAGATAGGATTGCATTGTACATCATGTGATGCCTAAAACAGCACACAAAATGGGTCTGTTTCTTGTTCCAGAATTTGGAAGGCCATCTAGGCCCTGTGAAGTGTTTGTCATTTGATGAGTGGCATCTTGTGACAGGAAGTAATGACGGCTACATCCTAGGATGGAGCATGGTGGGAAATCACAAGAGATGCTTGATGGCTTTCAGGCACCCCATGTAGGTATTGTAAACTGCTCATGAAAAGCTATAGTGTTGCAGCATAGACAAAGTGGCAATTCAGATTAAAAACAAACCAAGGGTATAACCTAGCTGTTTATGAGTGGAACCTAAAACAACAGGAAAGTCATGGGTGGTACCTGGTAGAATCTGAAGCTTCCTGGCTTTTTTGAGTCATATAATATGTGATACTTAGCAAAGAGCCACTGTGGTTAGAGTACTAAACCAGGGCCAGAATCAGAGGTTCAAATCTGCTCAGCTGTGAAGTTCACTGAGTGACATCATTACCTCCCACAGTTATTATGAAGATAAAACGGGGCGTGCAGAGAACATCTATTCTATGCCATCATGACCTCCTTGGAGAAATGGTATGATAAATGTGAATAACAGCAACACAGTTTACTGGTCACACAAGTAAAATACTGCTTGGCTGGCTGGCTGGCTGCTAAAGTCTCCCACTTGGTTTTGCACCCTGTTGCCAGAGCTGAGCAACACAATGGGCGCCTCCTGCAGCCAATCAAAGAACAGGTTTCTTGAATGAGGGTGGGCTTGAGAAAGAAACAGGTCTTGCCTCCTGGGATGGGTAGAGAAGGCAGCTGTGATGATGGGAGTCCTCCCAAGGGGGCTTAGGCAAAAGGAGCAAAGGATGGTGAGGGGACACTGAGGAGTGGTGAATCATTGTAGAATTATTTCAAGAGTAGGCCTGGGCAGGGGGTGCTAACTGTGGTAGCTGGGTTGAACATAAGGGATGGCTTTGGGCCAGAGAGAGAATTTGGTTGGCAGACAAGGCCCTTGGACAAGTGAGGGCTGAAGACAATAGAGGCCTCTGCATAAAACCTACTAGAGATTCATCAGACCTCCACAATGTTCTACAAGTCTGTCTTTTGGTGAAATAAGGCATAGGTCTTTGAAAATGAGAGAAACCGATATCTGGCCCCCCTCTGTCCAAACTCCTAAAGTGATGGGGAAATCAGCATAATAACTGGCCACCAAAATACAGGATATATGTATATTGAATACTTCTGATGACGTGTATACTGGATGGCTCTGTATTGTGCATTTCTGAATTGGGTCGGTGGAGTGGTGTGTTCCTTTGGCTTTCCTAATGTTTTCTGTGTTTTTGTCCATGCATTTGTGAGGATTTTTTAAAAAGTTATTCTAGCATAATAACGACCGAAATTGTTTTTAAAGAAGCCCAAGCCAGTAGAATGTAATGGTACTTCTCTTCAGTCAAGTTTCTTGGAAAACTCCATCTTCCACTTTCTTTGTTGATTTGATTAGATTGTGATAAATAAATGGCTCTCAGTGCTTCCCAAACTAATTAGCACTGGGACTCACTTTTAAAAATGACAATCTATCGCAACCCACTAGACGAGAGAGAGAGAGAGAGAGAGAGAGAGAGAGAGAGAGAAGAGAATATTGTATTTATTATTAGTAACTAATACATTATTAATTAATATTAATCGGGGTCCTGTGCTCCCGAGGCTGCCGGAGACCTTACATACAGGATGTGCGCATAAGCATTTGTTAGACTCTTCCTAGAAATGGAGTTCACGGACTGTTCCCCCAAACTTTCCTAGGGTACACAGAAGGCTAAACTGGAGAGCATGACGTTCAGTTAGAAAGCAGGCCAGACAAAAGGCTGAAACTGGGTTCACACGTGATCTATGGCATGCCAATTACTATTTGGAACAATATGGGGCATTTGGATTTGGGAGGTATGAAGATGACCTCATACCAGCTAATGATTTTCTTCTGCAATGTTTCAAAAGCTTTTCGTGACCTACCAAAAATAAACTCGTGACCCACTGCTGGGTCCCGACCCTCAGTTTTGGAAACAGTGACCTAACAAGATAGCCTGTCTCAATAATGTCACATTTGCAGGGAAGTACTGTACCTGGGATTTCTCTATCTGAGAGTGATTAGTGGGTGCGCTGATGGGAAGATACGCATATTTAACTTCTTGACCGGAACCTGCCTGAGGATTATGAGAGCCAACAGCAGGGGTGACCCTGTTACATCTTTCTGTATTGTGGAAAACAGGTAAGTAGAAGTCATTACTTTCCAGTTCTTAAGTACAAATAAACAACTATCATATACATTTGCAAGGTAGTAAGTAGGATGGCACATGAACTTCTTAGCTAGGATAATCCAAAATGTTCCAACAGACACACAATCCTCAATTCTAACATATTTATTTAGATGTAAGTCACTTTGAGTTTACTGGAGCTTATTTCCAGGTAAAGTTGGAGACGGACCAAGTCTTTAAGTACAAATTTATGCTTCAGGATAAGAAACGTACAGTCAGATAAAAATTCTTCATTTAACTTAAGCCAGGCACCCAGTGAGCATTCAAACTTCTCTCTTCCTTTGCAAAGAACTTCAGACTAGGCTGCCACTGAATTTTGTCGAATATAAAATATGAGCATTCTCTGCAAGAAAAACTTCTGAGGAATTTCAGAAGTAGCTAAAAAGTGTTTTGCTGAGTCTATTTCTCAAGGAGTTCTTCAATTTTTACGGGCTTTGGAGGACGATACTCTTCCCCCCATTATCCACCCCTTGTAACTTAGGCCCCAAGCCTATCGATGACTAGTGCTGCTGGAATGAGCATTTTGGCAGTGCTAGGTGTTTTCCAGCTATTGCAAAAGGCAACATGCTGGAACGCAGGGCTTGTCCACTGCTGCAAGTGGCCACCTCAGTATGCCAGTGGACTATAGAAGCCTACCAGCTTAGTAGGTACGTGTAGGGAGTGGGAGGGAGGCAGGGGGTTGGTGGAACAGAGTGGTGATGAGGGGGAGAGGGGGGCAAATCGGGTCCAGGAAGGGGCATGTTTGGTGGCAGTAGCGTCATCCAAATCCAAACCTTCTTCCTGGACTCAATCCACCTTCACAAATCCACACGGACTGGTGCCAACTATATTGCTGGCACATGTCCAAGTAGACCTACTGGGCCGGCAAGGGCTTACTCCAGGGCATTGCCCCCAGGAGGCTTCCAGAGGCCAAAACTCTCCACTGGATGCAGCAGGTGCCATGTTGGCACCACTGCATTGCCATGGAGGGTGTTATGGTGGATTGGGCTGCCTCTTATACACGTTTTGCAGGCAGAAGGTCCCAGCTTTAATCTCCAAGTAGGGCTGGGAAAGACCCCATCTGAAACGGTGAAGAGCTGCTGCCAGTCTGCGTTGACAATATATAGATCAATGGACCAGTGGTCATGACTCACTATAAAGCAGCTTCCCGGGTTCCTATTATATTGTGTTCGGAATCAGTGCACCCTTGGTTTTTAAACAATTGATGTTCATCCACCTTGGTAGATTATATGCGCCACCAGTGCTTTTCTTGTGGAAAAAAAGGTGCAGGAACTCACAACTTGTTAATCTTTTATTTAATTTATTTATTTATTTTTAAACCATTTTTTATTGGAGAAATAAAATATTTTTTATGTGCTTCCCCCCTAAAGATGAACTTACTTCTGAGTAGACATGCATAGGATTGGGCTGTCAATCTCCACATCCCCTTCCCCCTAGCTATTTTTTCTACACATAGGGAAAAATACTGTACAGGTGCACTTGTAGCGTGTAGTATGTAGTGTGGCACTACTTCGAGGACAGGAAGCAGTGAATGGATTCCGAAAAATGGCTTACATGAGTTCCATGTAGTAAAATTACTCTAAGCAACTGTGGGAGTAAGAACAAAAAAGAAATTCTTACATGAGAGGGGTCCTTAGGTGCACGTAGAAACAGCTACATTTGCAAACAAGCAATTCAATATGGTTTAATTCAGGTATCAGAATACTCTGTGTCTTTGGGAAGGCGCTTGGCATGCAACTGTATGTTCTCTGCTGCCCTGAGCAGCCGCTTTGCATTGCTGGAGAGGAGCTGCAAAAGCTGGCTGGCGGAGGGCATGCTTGTGGGGGAAGGACGAGGAAGATCTCTGGCAAGGCTGGACAGCACGTTGTACACACATAGAATCCCTTTTCACCTGCCCTTAGCATGTGAAAATGGGTGCAGATATATATCTCTGCCAGGATTAAGAGCCCAATCCTAGGTATGTCTACTCTGAAGTAAGTCTTGTTCTAGTCAATGGAGCTTACTCCCAGGAAAGTGCCTAGGATTGCAGCCTAAGAGCCCAATCCTATGCATGTCTACTCAGAAGTCCACTTTAGTGAATGGGGCTTACTGTTGATAGGATGGCATCCTTAGAGTCCAATCCTGTGCCTGTCTACTCTGCCTCTATTTTGCTCCCCCCTCCTGGAATGCCTCCGAAGGGGAGGGGCCCCTGCAAAAAGGTGCCGGAACTCCGTCCCCCCGTGTTCCATTAGAAAAAAAGCCCTGTGCGCCACCATGTTAAGTTTACATAATGTAGGCTAGCCAGTGTAGTGTAGTGATTAGACCTGGAATGGGGAGACCTGGGTTCAAATTCCCACTTAGGGATGAAACTTGTGCATCTTGGGTCATTACCACTGCTGATCGTAATTAAATTATTCCTTCTTTTTTCCCCCTAGACTTCTGATCAATGCAAAGGGCAGTGTTGTTTTGTTTCAGTTTGAGGATGTGAACTGGGACTATACAACCACGTCTGAACGAGTAACACAAAGAAAAGATCATAGCAAATTTGATGATACACCTCTCAAAATAAAGCCAAATCCATATTCACATTCTGAGCGGCTGAAACGGGCCAAAAAGAAGAACTGGAAATTCTATCAAACAGAAGAAACTCGGCATGAGACCATGCTTTCCTATTACATTAGCCGGCAGTTCACGAGAGGCTCCAAACCTACTTCAGGTACAGAATTTTGCTTTTCGTGCCCATCAAAGTCAGTTTGATGTTGTTGGGTGATGTTTTGTATGCATCACTATGTGAGATGGAATAATGAGTAGAAAGACATAGTTATGGGGACTCTCCTCTTCCGATGTTCTCCCAGGATGTTTGGATGGTACCTGTAAGGCTTCAGTTCACAGGTGGTCTTTTCTTCTGATTCACATGATTAATGACGTACACTAATATGTGGACTACATTTGATCCACAGTTCATGTGACATGTAATGAAATTGTGGTCTGATTCCCAAACTCTCTACTCAGTGTATACTGAGCTGGGCAACATGGCAAAGCATTCCAACAAATCTCTACACCACTTGCTTACTGCAGAGTAAACTGAACTCAGCCTAAATCTCAGCAAGTGCAGAAGATCAGCTGGGAGAATATGTCTGTGTTTAAGAACAACACTTTCTCGGATTTTTTGGGCAATAGGTGGGATTTAAAAAATCATGTAAATAAAACATTTACAGGTTTTAATGTACAGCACTCTATGAGGTACCACTGTTTATACTGAGTATCCAGAGAGTTGATGATCTCATGGAAGTATTTTACAGATTGTGAGCCTCATTACAGCCAGGTTGGTGGTGGTGGTGGTGGGGTGGTAAACTGACAGCACCTGGCTCAGTAGTTATGGGCTGGGCACAGTCCTAAGAGGAAAAATGAAAAAGGAAGGTGAGACAGAGGATAGGGAGACGAAAAAGGAGGAGAAGGAAAGAGAAGCAAGAGAGGAAAGTAGGATGAAGTAGACTAGACTGTGAACTTTTAGTTGAAAAGCGGTATATAAATACTGTTGTTAATAATAATAATAATAATAATAATAATAATAATAATAATAATAATAATAATAATAATAATAATAGACTGAAGCAAGTGGAGGAAAGCCCAAAAGGCAGAGGAAGACAGCTGGAAGCTACAAGGGACCCCAGAAAGGGGGGCAGAGAGAGAGAGAGAGAGAGAGAGAGAGAGAGAGAGAGCAGCTATCAGGAGAAGCCTAGGCCCATCACGAGGGCTGAGAAGGGCTGTGGCCAGATTACTCTTGGGAGGAAGACACAGGCAGGGATAAGGGGCACAAAGTAACAGTGGGAATACCCTTCCCCAACCACTAAATTCCCCTTGAAGGAGAGCCAGAGGGTGGGCCCCAAAGCTTATCCCTGGGAGGAACTTGGGCATTCTGGTGATGCAACCAGTTGCTTGGGGCCTGAGGTATCCCCATAGAGCCTACCCTAGGCTGCCTTTTAGAAGGTGTACCACATTTCGGTCACCGTGTAGGCCTTGAAGACAACATGAGGAAAAGGGTGATGATCCCAGGAGTGGGACAACAAAGAACTGTTTAAGAGCATCTTCCACGTGATATTCCCTTACATTGGGGCTGTATTGCAGCTGCATTGGCACTGGAAAGTTGGATAGGATTGGGCCTTGGTTTCTCATACCCCCTGGAGCTTCCCACTGCCATGGCACAGATACTTTTCTAGATGGGTGGCAGAGAAATTGTAGTGATAAAATCTGACACAAAGACTGTTCCATTGAGAAATATATTGTCAATATACCCCAGATATTAAAGAGGTTTGGTGCATTTTTCCCCTTCTATTAGGTTGGCATAATGGGGGCTTTCTTATGCTCCAGTACATCCCTTGATTTTTTTCAAAATAGGATTGAGAACAACATTGTAATGGGGAAGGATTAAGCCAGTAGCCACAGGGCCCAATTCTATCCAACTTTCCAGCACCGATGCAGCCACAATGCAGCCTCTAAGTAAGGGAACAATGTTCCCATAAATTGAAGAGGTCTTTGTGACTACCAGCCCACCACAGGATGCAGTGCACACCCCATTGGCACAGCTGCACTGGCACTGGAAAATGGATAGGATTTGGCCCAGTCAGCCCAGAGTTAGGCACGATCCCGTTGCTCAGGAGGATTTTTGTGCAATTGTGCATGTGAGGTGTGGCCTGTAAGAGGGATCCTATGATGTGTTTATGGTGGCTTTCTGAGTGGTACACTCTGTCCTCAGATGTAGGAAAGGCAAACCAGGAGGATTTTCACATGTCACATACATAGATGGTCCTTCCAAAAAGGATTCCAGTGGTGGTGCAGTTCTGTAGCCAGTATTGTATATTAGATTAAACTGGCCATTTATTTCCTAGATGTATAGATTACTTCTTAATAGTGTTCTCAAAGTGGTTAACATTAAAAGAATAATATTAATAGGCATTGTCTATGCATAGAAAATAGCACTGTCTATGAAAAAGATGCTAAAATTAAAGGCAAGACAAATGGGCTTTCTGTAGGTAAAAATACAGCTGCTGCGTCCAAAATTAATTTCAAGCAAGGCAAATATCATTGGAAAGAAAAGGATACAAAAGGTGGATAGAGGGGCCTCTCTGGGCTGGGAATTCCAGAACAGCAGTGCCACCTAGAGATACAATATTTTGTGACATGTTGAAACTATGGGGGAAAAGACCATTTCTGGAAACAATTGACATGTGGGGAAACATGGAAATAAATGAATACGTAGAATGTCATCAGATCTAAATCAACGACATTCTGAATATAAAATGAATTCTATATAAAAGAATTAGCACTTAAACATTGTGGTGTTTGTAGCATTTTTGAAATGTAAAAGTATACCTGCCAGGCAGTCCAATCCTAATGAAATTCCCCTGCACCAATGCAGCAGCACCAGTGCGGCTTGCTCTGTCTTGCTGGAAGAACCCTCTTTGTGAGTATGGGAGGGGATATCAGTGCCCCTAAATTACTAAACAATGGCTTACCACAAGGTTCGGTTCTTGTACCTCTCCTTTTTAACCTAAATATAGCTGACATGCATCACATAAAGGCCATGAAGTTTGACTAAGCAGATGACGGGACTATAGCTACTCAACATAAATCTTTCAAGATAACTGAAGATGTCCTTATTTCTGATTTAGATATATTAGATAAATATTTTCATAAATGGAAGCTACAACCTAATCCAAGTAAGATGGAAGCACCATGCTTTTATCCTTGTAATAGAACAGCAGGTAGAGAGCTCAATGTACAATTTAAGGGAAATCAACTTATTCATATGTATCCTAAATACCTTGGGGTCACTTTGGACAGGACACATTCTTATAGAGAGCATTTGATGAAGACTGCTGCCAAGCTGAAAAGTAGAAATTATATCCTGCATAGATTGTGCAGCAACAGACATGCTGGGAGTATCTGCATTAAACCTGGTTTACTCAGCAGCAGAGTATTGTACCCTACTCAGCAGGGTAGATGTACAATTGCATGAGACAATGTGTATTGTTAGTGGGATGATTTGATCCACTCTTACATACTGGCTGCCTGGTTTGAGCCACATACCACCTACAGAAGCAAGACGGAAAAATGCCCTCCTACAAGTATATTTGATTATTGATAACTCCCAGTTGCCAATATTGAATGATGTGGCCTACCTGGAGTGAAATAGGTTGAGTTCTAGACATCCTGCCATTGTTACTGCTAAAGCACTCGCAGAGGAGGATTTTAATATTTACAAGATGTGGAAACCACATTGGTCAGAAAACTGTCCCTCATAACCTTGAAGACTGCCCTATATTTCCATAAACCACCTGGATTAGACCAGCCTCGTGCGGTATGGATAACATTAAATTGAATTTGCACTGGACATGGCAGATGTGCAAATGCCCTCTATAAGCGGAGCACAATATCTTTTCTAAATTGTGACTGTGGGGTTGAAAATCAAACTATCCAACATCTAGTGAGAGACTACCAAAACAGAGCTTATAATGGAGATTTTGCTGATTTGCTGGCTGTGACAAATGAAGTAAAACATTATATTTGTAATTTAGATATAAGTTTGTAAGATTCTTATTAATATTTTATATTTTGCATTGTAATCTCTATGTTTTTATTGAAATATGATGAGCATGTGCCATATGATAAATAAAAATAATGTATCCTGCAGGGGAATTCTGGAGGCCTCTGTGAGGTAAGAGGACATTCGCTAGCCATATGACTGGTGCAAGTCTGTGTGCAACCGTGTTGGCGGATCAGGCCCAAGAAGGGGGATTGCTAGAAAAGGAAAAGACCCATTGAGAATGGTATTAGGCAAATATGTTGGGAGATTTTTGTAGCCGATATTGAGTTAAACATGCTGACTGTAACATAGCCCCATTGAGCTATGAAAACAACTCTGAAATTAAAAAATTTGAAGACTGCACTCTCATAGCCATATTTTCCATATGTTTGTTGAAAACAAGACCCACTGAAAGCAATAAGACTTGCCTCTTAGGAAGTGCACTTAGGATTACTGCCTAAACCATTCTTTTCCAGTTCTTCGTAATGAAATGGTAAAGGAACAGCCTCCTGGGACCAGTCCAGATATATGCAAGAATGTGGTATCAATGGACAGCAAGCCATGTGACAGAAAGAAACTCTCTTCTCTTGCAAGGAGAAAGGGACAGAAAAGTGACTCAGATTCTGAATCTATATCAACTCTGAAAGGTTCTTCTGGTAAGGGGGACTTTGTGGATTGTGTGATTATGTTACAAGATGCTGATCTTTCACTCTATCCAGTCATAGACCAGTTAAGCAGGTCATGACACTTTAAAAAACAAATGCAATTTTTAATACATACGCTGAATTTTTTTGTAAAGATTTTGCATAAATAGAATATGGGGCTAGAAGAATAAAAATGAATGAATAGAAAGGGTTAGGGCAGGAGATGGGGAGAATATATTACTAGAAGGTAACAGATGTGAAGCTAGAATCAAAACAGAGTCAATAAGCAGTGAAGATTGTGTATACCATAAATGTAAAATACATATTCTACACGATCTCCTTCATACCCACACTGCACTTCTGCTTTATATATAAACAACTTCCTGGGACAGTGGTTGTCATGCCACACCATAGCAGCCACTTTGATTTCATTAGTAATTCTAAATCAGCAACACTCATGGCTTCCTTTAGATCCTTAACTTCTTTTTGCAAACAGATGATGAATCAGGCGACGAGTCTCCAGCTCCTGTCTCTACCATGCATGGCCAGATCTCTGAGGCTTTTGTAAACTACATCAAGAAGAAGCATCCTCTCGGACCCATAGCTACTGACCAGATGCTCCTTACTGTCAGCACAATACAACATGCCTACAGGGCTGATGTAGTCAGCATCAACATGGCATACAACATGAAAATCAAGGATGCTTGGGGGCCAGACCACCCTCAGAAAGATCAGCATAAAAAAAGTTTGCCTCCCCAAATTCTAAAGCAACAGAAAATGGATCTATCATCCCAGTTGAAACATCTGAAGTCTGCCAGTGGTACTATAGGTACCAAAAGGATTTCCACCCCCTATGAAACTAAAACACTTCAGCTCAATCTAAAGAACTCCCTGCTGGGGGACAGTGTGAAGTCCTTTATTCCGTCGCCCACTCTTACACGTTCCAAATCATGCAGCAGCATAACAGGGGAGAAAAAAGCTTATACCTCCCAGGTCAAGATCTCACCTCCAGGGGGGAGGCAAGTCATTGGCCACTTTACAAGCTCCACCGAATCCATGAAAGTGCCTCGAATGAAGATTGCCCAACCTGATTCACAATTAATCTTACGACGACCAAAACCTTTCTTTGCCCACACTCCAAACCCATATCGGCTCAATACTGGGTTCAGGCTCTTGACAACACAACAAATGAAAGAGTATGCAGAAGTGAAGGTATCTGAGTATCAGGCAAAGAAAACTGAAGTTATAGCAAACCGACAAAAAGTGTGCAAGAATGCCTGGTTAAGGAAAATTAAAGGTCTTCCCATCGATGATTTCACCAAGGAAGGCAAAATTTCTGCCCCTGAACTGGGTCAGAATGTTTTCATCTGAGCTTAACTTTTCAAAACAGCCTACTAGCCCTTTAAAATAAACACAGACCAGACAGCTGGTATTGGAGGGTTTAGGAGCTGTTTGAATCAGCTACATCCCTATTTCAGAAGTTATGGCAAATGTGTCTAGTTACGCAGACTCTGAGATAATGGACAAAGTGGGACTGCTTTTTGCCTGGATTGCACCTGGTCTGCTTCCTTTCTCAAGCAAATATTGTTTCACTTTGTAACATGTGCAGTTTTAACTCCTGTTCTCTGGAGAAAGGCTTATTAACATGATATTGGAATGATTCTGTTTGTAAGCTTTTCTCTTTGTGTACAGCTCATAGTTCAGCTCAAATCTTCATACAAATGCCTACATTCTGCAATTTTGAGGGTGTCTGAAAACCACCACCAAATGGCACCTGTTCACAGAATAAAGAAACTGCAATGACAACCGCAGCAGTGTCTGCTTTGTATTGAATTCTATTTTGGGTTGAGTTGCTTGTTTGACCTATGAGCGTTGTTTGCACATATGGAAGCAGCAGTGGACATTGTGGCCCACTCCACAGACCATTCTTGGTCTCAGAACAGCTCCCAGACCTGACGAAAAGTTGCAAATGCAAAACGGAAGTGGCTTTCAGTTGCATCGGGAATGCCTTCTGAAGACATTGGAAGGCCAGCACAACCTCCTGAGGACCTGGCATGGCCCCCAGGTGAGTCCCTGTTGTGTTGCGACCTGGTCCCCCTTCTCTGTGGATTTCATTATCTATGGATTTTGGTATTCGTGGAGGTGGTGGACCAAACCCCCACAGAAACAGATTGTCCACTATATATACAGTCACCCATCATCTTAGGCGCAGTTGACTTGCATGAATTCAACTTTACAGGCAAAAAACTGTAAAGTTGTTTTGTTTTTGGTTTGGTCAGCAAACCATAAACAAAGCAAACAAAGCAAACAAAGAAAACCAGCAGTTTAAATAGTGCAGGCAATTCCACCCCCTGGTGGAATTCCCCCTGGTGGAATTTAGGGCATGACTAAATACATGCCCAGGAGCAAGTTTGAGACTGGAGAATGAAGCTGCTGTTCCCCCAGGTTCTGCCATTTCCAGATGTCAGAGAGTTTCAAGGTAATTTTGAGTACTGTATATGTGATTTTAGCTTTACACACTGACTCTGGAACATGTGAGGAGTGACTACTGCCTCTCAGGCAGTCCTTGAGAAACACATTTGACTTATTTGTGCCTATTCATACCCATGCAAATTGCTCAGATAGCCTGAAGTTTTTTTCTCAGTGAAGGTCTTTTGAAAAAGGTTTCAGAGGCAGCACCTGAGCATTTCTGCTGATGAAGTCACTGCTTCTGCTGCAGAAGTCCTGCATCTCCACTTCCCCCCACTACACTGCTGTTCTCCACTGTCCTCCAGACTTCCTCTTCCGCTTTCTTCTTGTCTTCCTTTTCAAATTCTGTGAAAGGGAGGGGTGCTGGTGCCTTCTTGTGCCTGCTGGTATGCTATCAGCTGAGAGGGGTGGCAGTTGGTGCCATGAGCCACTGGGTAAAAGTGTGGTGGCATCTGATATCCCACCTCAGGGGAAAGGGTGGTGGCACCTGATGACCAGCCTTAGGCACCAGAAAGTCTTGGATCACCCCTAAGTAACCCCACCATGTTTTTGATCAGACTGAGGAAGCCTCGTCTTGAACCACAAACTCCTGCCTTTGTGGTTGCCTTGTGTTAGGAGAGGGGACACATTACTGCCTGGTAGTCACATCTGCATGAAGAAGACTACATTGCTGCCTATGGCTGCCATCCTGTCCACACCTACCTGGGAGTAAACCCCATTGCCTATAATGGGACTTAATTCTGAGTAGAAATGCATAGGATAGAGACATATAGCCCAATCCTATGCACGTCTACTCAGAAGTAATTCCCATTATAGTCAATGGGCTTTACTCCCAGGTAGGTGTGGACAGGATGGCAGCCTCAGAGCCCACTCTTATGCATGTTTACTCAGAAGTAAGTCCCATTAGAGTCAATGGGTCTTACTCCCAGGTAAGTGTGGACAGGACTGCAGCCTCAGGGCACAAGCCTATGTGTGTCTACTCAGAAGTAAGTCCCATTATAGTCAATGGGCTTTACTCCCAGGTAGGTGTGGATAGGATGGCAGCCACAGGCTGCAAAAACAAACCCTTCCAGAAGTTTCTAGTCTTACAGCCCCATCCTATGCATGTCTACTCAGAAGTAAGTCCCATGAGAGTCAATGGGGCTTACTCCCAGGTAACTGTGCATGGATTGCAGCCTCAGTTGCAATCCTGTGCACACTTACCTGGGAGTAAGCCCCATTGAACACAGTGAGACTTGCTTCTGAGTAGGCGTGTGCGCCAGCACACTGACCTCACCACACACGTCGCTGAAGCTCCAGCCCTGCCTAGAACTTCCGCCCGGTTCCAAAGGCGAAGGCTGCACTCTGCGTTGGGCTTTCATCATAGAGACCCACGCCAGCGCCTAGAGTGACCCCACTGTACGGCTTTCCGTCGTACCGGAAGTGTGGCGCTCTGTGGGCTCTCTATGGTGCCAGCGCGACCGTCTCAGGGCCATGACGTCACCCGCGTTGTCTGGTGGCTGGCGTTGTGACGTGGAGGAAGGCGGAAGCGATGCTACGGCAGGTGGGAGTCAGGGGCGCGCGGGAGGGGGCCTCCTGCGCGGGAGGGGCAGCGCTTCCAGTTGCCAGGGGTGGGGGGGGGAGACTCGATGGGGGGTCTCTTGCCAGAGGCTGCAGGTGCTGGGTGGATGCCTGGCTGCTGAGGAGCCGGGAGCCCAACCCTGTGCCTGTCTCCTCAGAAGTAAGCCCCATTCTAGTCAAGGGGACTTACTCCCAGGAAAGTGTGGAGAGGCTTGTAGCCTCAGAGCCCAACCCTCTGCTTGTCTACTCAGAAGTCAGCCCCATTCTAGTTAGTGGGGCTTACTCCCAGGAAAGTGTGGAGAGGATTGCAGCCTGGGTCATCTATACACCCCGACTTGGTTGTGTCTCCTGGGTGTACAAAGCTAACAGCCCAGCCTGGGATTGTCCACTCAGGAGTAAGTCTCATGGATTTCAGTGCGTAGGATCGCAGCCCTGGAAAGGGGTTTTTTAAGGCAGGGTTGGTTTCTTCTAAGGTGGTGATTCCGAACCTGTGGTCTGTGGACCACAATTAGTCCATGAGACCCTGAGAAGTGGTCCGTGAGGTCTCAGGGGAAAAAGGATGGTTGCCTTCTGTCACTTCCAGCACCTCACTGAGAGAGCATTGCCCCAGGAACCACTGAAGTAAGTGTTGGCTGTGGTTGTGGGCAGTCCCTTCTCCGCCCTCTCTTCTGGTCTGTGAAGGAGTGCTGGCCTGGAGAGAAACTTCCCCATGGACCATCAGAGAGGGTGGAGGACCAACAGAGGCAGAGAATGGACTGTCCATATCCTACGCTCCCAGTGTCTCATTGAGCACTGCCCCATGGACTACCAAATTTAATTGTATCTTTATGTGTGCAGGGGGTGGTAGGGTTGCATGTGGTCCATAACAATTCCAGTTTTTACCTCAGTGGTCCACAGGCTCCCAAAGGTTGGGAATCACTGTTCTAGGGCGTCACGACACACTTTGGCTGTAGTGTAATGTGTGATTACTTGGGGTAAATCCTATCAAACTTGGGGATATTAACTTTGGTATTTTTAGCTCTGAGTAAGGATGTATAATATCAAGTGGTAAACTTTCTGTTCTATGCTAGCACTTCTGTAGCTTCTGGCTTTTGTAGTATCATCTTCCAGATGGTCTGGGTTAAGAACATAAGAAGAGCCCTGCTGGATCAGGCCATAGGCCCATCTAGTCCAGCTTCCTGTATCTCACAGCGGCCCACCAAATGCCCCAGGGAGCACACAAGACAACAAGAGACCTGCACCCTGGTGCCCAGGGTTTTGGCTAGGCTAAGCACCTGTTCAGTTTCAGAGTACTGTATTAATGTAATCTGAAATTGGAGCTGTTAACATTCTGACACAGAGCAATGTAAAGGACAGTGAAAGACCTCTTCAGTTATCCTTTCAAATAATACTGTGTTAAATACAGTGTGACTCTTGAGATGCATCATAAGAACATAAGAACAGCCCCACTGGATCAGGCCATAGGCCCATCTAGTCCAGCTTCCTGTATCTCACAGCGGCCCACCAAATGCCCCAGGAAGCACACCAGATAACAAGAGACCTCATCCTGGTGCCCTCCCTTGCATCTGGCATTCTGACATAACCCATTTCTAAAATCAGGAGGTTGCGCATACACATCATGGCTTGTACCCCATAATGGATTTTTCCTCCAGAAACTTGTCCAATCCCCTTTTAAAGGCGTCTAGGCTAGACGCCAGCACCACATCCTGTGGCAAGGAGTTCCATAGACCGACCACACGCTGAGTAAAGAAATATTTTCTTTTGTCTGTCCTAACCCGCCCAACACTCAACTTTAGTGGATGTCCCCTGGTTCTGGTATTATGTGAGAGTGTAAAGAGCATCTCCCTATCCACTCTGTCCATCCCCTGCATAATTTTGTATGTCTCAATCATGTCCCCCCTCAGGCATCTCTTTTCTAGGCTGAAGAGGCCCAAACGCCATAGCCTTTCCTCATAAGGAAGGTGCCCCAGCCCCGTAATCATCTTAGTCGCTCTCTTTTGCACTTTTTCCATTTCCACTATGTCTTTTTTGAGATGCGGCGACCAGAACTGGACACAATACTCCAGGTGTGGCCTTACCATAGATTTGTACAACGGCATTATAATACTAGCCGTTTTGTTCTCAATACCCTTCCTAATGATCCCAAGCACAGAATTGGCCTTCTTCACTGCCGCCGCACATTGGGTCGACACTTTCATCGACCTGTCCACCACCACCCCAAGATCTCTCTCCTGATCTGTCACAGACAGCTCAGAACCCATCAGCCTATATGTGAAGTTTTGATTTTTTGCCCCAATGTGCATGACTTTACACTTACTGATACTGAAGCGCATCTGCCATTTTGCTGCCCATTCTGCCAGTCTGGAGAGATCCTTCTGGAGCTCCTCACAAGCACTTCTGGTCTTCACCACTTGGAAATGTTTGGTGTCGTCTGCAAACTTAGCCACTTCACTGCTCAACCCTGTCTCCAGGTCATTTATGAAGAGGTTGAAAAGCACCGGTCCCAGGACAGATCCTTGGGGCACACCGCTTTTCACCTCTCTCCATTGTGAAAATTGCCCATTGATACCCACTCTCTGTTTCCTGGCCTCCAACCAGTTCTCAATCCACGAGAGGACCTGTCCTCTAATTCCCTGACTGTGGAGTTTTTTCAGTAGCCTTTGGTGAGGGACCGTGTCAAACGCCTTCTGAAAGTCCAGATATATAATGTCCACGGGTTCTCCCACATCCACATGCCTGTTGACCTTTTCAAAGAATTCTATAAGGTTTGTGAGGCAAGACTTACCCTTACAGAAGCCATGCTGACTCTCCCTCAGCAAGGCCTGTTCGTCTATGTGTTTTGAGATCCTATCTTTGATGAGGCATTCCATCATCTTACCCGGTATGGATGTTAGGCTGACCGGCCTATAGTTTCCCGGGTCCCCCCTCTTTCCCTTTGTAAAAATAGGCATGACATTTGCTATCCTCCAATCTTCTGGCACCGTGGCCGTTTTGAGGGACAAGTTGCATACCTTAGTCAAGAGATCTGCAACTTCATTCTTCAATTCCTTAATAACTCTTGGGTGGATGCCATCAGGGCTCGGTGACTTATTGATCTTTAATTTATCAATGAGGTCTGAAACTTCTTCTCTTTTAACCTCTATCTGACTTAACTCCTCGGTCAGGAGGGGCCGTTCGGGCAGCGGTATCTGCCCGGGGTCTTCTGCCGTGAAGACAGATGCAAAGAACTCATTTAATTTCTCTGCCATCTCTAAGTCTCCTTTTATCTCCCCTTTCCCTCCCTCACCATCCAGAGGGCCAACCGCTTCTCTGGCGGGTTTCCTGCTTCTAACATATTTGAAGAAGCTTTTATTATTCCCCTTAATGTTGCTGGCCATGCGTTCCTCATAGTCTCGCTTGGCCTCCCGTATCACCTTCTTACATTTCTCTTGCCACAGTTTATGTTCCTTTTTATTCTCCTCATGAGGGCAAGACTTCCATTTACGGAAGGAAGCTTCCTTGCCCTTCACAGCCTCTCTGACTTGGCTGGTTAGCCATGCGGGCACCCTCCTGGATTTAGTGGAACCCTTCTTTCTTTGCAGTATACACCTCTGCTGGGCCTCTATTACTGTTGTTTTAAGCATCCTCCATGCACTCTTTTTTGAGAGAGATTGGACTCTTTTTACCCTCCCTTTCAGCCTCCTTCTAACCAGCCTCCTCATTTGGGGGAAGTCTGCCCGTCGGAAGTCAAGGGTTTTTGTTAGAGATTTGCCTGGTATTCTTCCCCCAATGTGCACGTCAAAACGGATCGCAGCATGATCACTGTTCCCCAATGGCTCAGTAACGTTTACATCTCTAACCAGGTCCTGCATACTGCACAATATTAAATCCAGAGTCACCTGTCCTCTGGTGGGCTCCGTGACTAGCTGTTCTAAGCCACATTTAGCACGTCAAGAAATCCGGTTTCCTTATCGTGACCGGAACACAAATTGACCCAGTCAATATGAGGATAATTGAAGTCCCCCATGATTACAACCTTGTCCCTCTTTGTCACCTCCCTGATCTGTTTCCTCATTTCAAGGTCCCCATCCGATTTCTGGTCTGGAGGACGATAGCACGCCCCCAGTATTACATCGCTGCACAAGCCTGGTAATTTAACCCACAGAGATTCTACAGTGGACCCACCTCATCTCTACTTTGCTGGATTCTATCCCTTCCTTAGCATAAAGGGCCACCCCACCTCCAACACGCCCCTGCCTGTCCCTCCTGTAGAGTTTATAGCCCGGGATTGTGGTATCCCACTGATTCTCCGCATTCCACCAGGTTTCCGTTATGCCCACTATGTCAATGTTTTCCCTTGTCACCAGACATTCCAGTTCTCCCACCTTTGCTCATAGACTTCGGGCATTCGCATAAAAGCATTTGTACATGGAATGCCCTAGGATGGGCTGCTTATTCGCTCCTTTGTCCCCGCATCCTCTCATTGTGCCAAACCATCTATCACATCCCATCACGCTACCTTTCCCAATTTCTTCTCCTACTCTGCCTTTGCCTTGTTGTTCTCTAACCTCCCCATCCTCATCCCATAGGGATGAGGAGTCCCAAACCGGATGCCCCTCGGCTCCTGTCAGCCTTCCCCCAGGGATCAGTTTAAAAGCTGCTCTGCCACCTTTTTAATGTTATGCGCCAGCAGTCTGGTTCCATTCTGGTTCAAGTGGAGCCCGTCCCTCTTGTACAGGCCCTGCTTGTCCCAAAACGTTCCCCAGTGCCTAACGAATCTAAACCCCTCCTCCCTACACCACCGTCTCATCCACGCATTGAGACCCCTGATCTCCGCCTGCCTAGCTGGCCCTGCGCGTGGAACAGGTAGCACTTCAGAGAATGCTACCTTTGAGGTCTTGGCTTTCAGCTTCCTGCCTAAAAGCCTAAATTTGGCCTCCAGGACCTCCCAGCTACACTTGCCCACGTCGTTGGTGCCGACATGCACCACAGCTGCTTCTTCTCCCCCAGCACTGTCTACTAGCCTGTCTAGATGAGAAGGAAGGAGCTTGTTTGTGTGAGTGTTTTTTTTAAATGAGTATCATCTGTTCTGTAGGATTGCATTTTTTGAAATAATGCTAGATTAGGGGTGTGATCTGGAAAGGCAACTAACACCAGTGAACTAAGAGAGCTCAATTAACTTAGAGGACCATGCGTTGCAATTCAAGTCACAACAGGCTTTTAATAAAAAAGATCTTTTTTTTTTAACTATTAACTAAACAAAATGGAGATCAGATGTCTGAACTGGCTTGCCTGCCCATGATCTCACCAGTGATTCTGTCTGGGTTCCCTAATATCAGAGAGATACTCATGCTTAGCTTCTCAAAATATGTGTATTTGATCCTTCAGTTGTTTGTGGTGACAGTGGGATTAAGAAGTCTAATTTAGTCCCACTGTTTAAAAGTGCTTCCTCGCATCTCTGTAGGTGAACTTCATGTAGAAAAAATATATTTAAAACAGGCTTGTCCGCAGAGTCCTGCCTGTGGATTTGTAATGAATGTCCCGTATGTTTTAGCTAGCTTTTAAATAAAAGTAGCATAACACCAAAATCTCTATATAGGTATCTTTTCCAGATTGTAAAAGGAGTGTGTGAAAATTTAAAACTTGGAATGAATAGACGTAGAAGGGAAGTCTGTTATTAACTTACTTTTTCATTCCTTATTATTGTAATGCATAAAGCAGCTATCAAAATTAAACAGATGTGCTTATGCCTCATTGTTTTTAATATGCTCACATTGATTTACTCACTCAGGTAAAACGGATTAAATCCGCCACCTGAATTTTGTGGCTCTAGTTCTCACTGCAGTACAGTGATGTTTCTCATAGAAATTCAGTTGTATATCAATGCTTGGAGAGACTCATTTTCATCATGTCTAGTTAAATTGTTAAATTGGTTTCTTTATTTTAAAATGAAGCTTTCTGTCTTGGCCTTCCTTGGCTTTGTGCTAGGTTTAGTCCATCTCTCCAGTAACCCTTGTCCATTTACCTCTTCAGGACAGTAATGACGACACAGAAGATGTGTCACTCTTTGATGCTGATGATGAAATGTCCAGGAGACCCAAGAAATCAAAGATAAAGTAAGTGATTGCTAAAGTGGGTGCTGATATTCTACAGCAGAAAGGTTCTGAGCTGCCATATCAGACATACAACAAGCATGCCATCTCTTCCGATTTGTATATTCCTGTTATTTTAATAGGAGTGAATTTGGGAGTCTAAATGGTTGACCACTACCAGAATATTTATGTGTAGCATACTGATCAAAGCAAAAGTATTTTGGTCACTATAAGGGCTAGATTTGTTGTAAGAAATATGTATTTATTTAAAACATTTATACCCTTCCTTTCCAAATGCTTAAGGTGTCTTACAATACTCAATAAATATATAATACAAGATTTTTTTAAAAAATGTAAACATTAAAAATCTAAAACATAATTTAAAAGCCAGCACAGCAAACAATACAATAATTCTAAAATTCTAAAAATTCTAAAAACTCACAGGTGGTGGTAAGTAAAAAAACCAATACATAACAAGCTAAGCAGATATGTAAATACATGAAAAAAGTAAAACCCAAATAAAAACAAACCAGAATATCCAGCCCCTGAAAGCTAATTTAATAAAAATATTTTAGGCCTTGCCAGAAACTCTCTACTGAAGCGGCAGATTTTAAATTGTTTGACAATGAATGCCATAAAAGTGGTGCCAGAACCAAGATGATCCTGGGATATCTTGGGGGGAAAAAATAATGGTGGGCAGGGGCTTTTGTGCATATAGCTGTGGAAAATTCCCTTTCAGGGATGCCTGAGATGGAAGTGCTGTTGCTATGCTGGTCTGAAAATTGAAGAGGCCAGCATGAAACAGTGGAGTAGTCATCTTGTGACCCAACCCAGTGGTCTTCTCTATTCTGGAAAACTCTTAGAGTCAAACTACGGATGCAGTGTGTAAGAGGCTTTTGCTTTGATCAGTTTCATCGGGCGTGCTTTATTGCTTTTAAAACTATCTGATGCTTTGAAGATGATTCTTTTCTTACATGCTGTTTTTCTTCAGAAAATTACCCCATCCTGTGGAACTACGGTTTGCTTGCAAAACAGTGATTTCTTTGTCTCTTGCATCACTTCTGGAGCAGATGGCAACTTTGGTACATGCCTCTGACATCATGACCCACCAGCTTGGCAACTCCTACTAGACAATGCCTTCATCTATGTAGCTACCATGTAGAGTGGGCAGGCAATAACCAATGAACAGTTACATAGGTGCTAAGGCCCTTAAATGGAATGAAACCATATTTGGTGGCTTTGTGCCACCAATATGATGCTTGATTCCAACATTGGTAGGGCAAGGAAAAGAAGCAATGCCTGACTTTCTAGGCAGTCCTGCTTTTGCTAGCAATTGTGTTGTTACAGATTTATTTAGGGCCCAATCCAAACCTGAACTTGGGCTGAAGCAAGTCCTTCGTGCCAACCTGAGAGTGTCATAAAGGTACCATAAAGCACTTTTGGGCCACTCAAATGGGAGGTAGCTGGCCTCTCTGTGCTGCTGTGGGCCCAGGGCCACCACCTCAGGTGGCACAGATTTGAGTAGACCCATTGGGGCTGCTTCAGCGTGACATGGGCTAAGGGGAAAATTTTCCCTTGTGTAGGGCTGCACCGCTTTTGGCCCCAAACTTGCGCTGGATATAGCGCAGGCCTGCTGGCCTGCCTGCTTCCAGCGCATGTTAGGATTGTGCTGTTAGTGTCTGATTGTGTAATAGTGGACATTTATATTGTTCTGCTCTAGGAGCAGTAAGCTTTGGTTTGAACACTTTCTGATGCTAGTAGCTATGGCTACTTCTGTGAAATGCTCCGATCTTGAGTGGGCAAAGTAAAACTAATCAAATAAAATTGATGAGGAAGGAGCAACTCACTCATTGAACAGAGAACTGTTCCAGTATTTTGGTATCTGGTAGTGTTTGATAAACTTCTAACTTAGCACCACCTAAATAATTCAACTTTGTAGCTTATTGTGCTAAAAGGAAAGAGATGTATTTAACCGAACAGTTATGCTTATCTGCCCTTCTACTTTTAGTAAATTTTCAGGGAACTCTTGTTGGGGAGATTGAATTTATAAGCTGAAGAACCATATTTTCTACGTAGTCATATAAATGACATTGTGGTAGTGCTAATGGTCAAAGCATTGTTAATTTCTATGTAGTGGTGTTATCCTTGCAACAGCATATTATGGCTGAACCTTTGAGCAGAGTTAAATGTGGAAATTGATATGTATGTTTTTCTCTTATCACATCTTCCACAGACATCCAATAGCCTCCTTTTTCCACTTGTTCTTCCGAGTTAGTGCAATTGTTGTCTACTTACTCTGTGAACTGTTGAGCAACAGTTATATTGCCTGTATGGTGACAATCATCCTGCTTCTATCCTGTGACTTCTGGGCTGTGAAGGTAAATCATTTACTGGTACTCATGTATACTTTAAGATTCTTGTTACCAAAAAAGGGAAGTCTGATTGGGATGCAAGTCCCTGGATTTAAGCTGGGATTTGCTTTTTTAATTTCCTTAAATTCTGGGAGCAATCCTAACCCCTTCTATCAGTGCTTTCCAGCACTGACATAAGGGCAGTGCAGCTGTGAGGTAAGGGAACAAACATTCCCTGACTTTGAGGAGGCCTCCATGAGTGACACCCAACTGCAGGATGCAGCACATGCCCCATTGGCACCGCTATGCCAGTGCTGGAAAGCACTGACATAAGGGGTTAGGATTGCACCCTCAGTCATGTAAGGAAAGAGATCTCTTGCCGGTGTATTTGTTTTTTGTTGTGCTAACACTACCTCTGTGGAGAGGACAGACCCCTTTGAAGGGAACCAACTTTCTTTTGGGAGCACATTTTAAAACTAAAGCCACTCTAGGAATGGGCAGAACCTCTTGGTCACACTTTGTATTTAATTTGTTCTTGTGAATTAATAACTCTTTTGATTTTTCCATGTTAATAATAGACATTATTAGCACTGACATTAGGGCACGTGTGCCCAAAGGTCTCTAAATGTTACTGGGATTCTCAGAATAATGGAACATGTAATTCCCTTGTGCTAGAGGCATCAGAAATTTCAGAGCAGGCTAAATCCTAGGTGATGAGATTGGACCCTGTATGCTGTCCCTACAGAGTTAGCCAATAGGAGTCTATGGCAGAGAAGACCTACTCCCCATTGTCCAGGCCACAGTTTCCTCTAAGGTCTGTGATACATTCCAGTACATTGGAAGTCATAATGGAATACAGACATGCTGAATGGTTGGCAACCTTCAGTCTCAAAAGACTATGGTATAAGCCTACAGCACCCGGTATTCCCAGGTGGTCTCCCATCCAAGTACTAACCAGGCCTGACTCTGCTTAGCTTCCAAGATCAGACGAGATTGGGCATGTGCATATCATTCCTAGTTTTGATGCAGTCTGCAACTTGACATGGGGACTAGACTCTCTTTTCTGACCCCTTCATGCACCTGTAAAACTTTGTGGGAAGGGAGGCCTTGGTTATCAACTTGCACTGAAGTCTGAACTGCATGGGAATTACATTTCCCATGGTGACAAGAGTGTTGAGCATGTTTGGTATTATTCCAAGCCTCCAAGCAAACTGTGACCTGAAGGGTAAGAATCAGGTAATTCCTGCTTCAGGAGGAGCTATTCAGGTGGAGGAGCTGCAGAGGGAAGGGGAAATGGACAAAAATTACCCCTTTCTCGCACAGAAAGAGCTTTGTTCGCAAACAGGGAATATTTTAGGGTACAACCTGTTGTTCCATATGCCTAATCAAAATAGTTTCACAGTTTTGCCACTTAGTAGTGCTGCCAACACTATACATAACGTGCCCCAAGATGTTGCAGTATCAAAGACCAGCAGCAACCCATTCATGAAAGACAGAACTGCTCCAGGTCAGATTTTTGAGCACCCGAACATGCTTGAGTACTGAGTTGGCCTTCTGGAAGATGTGGAAACAACTTCCTAGGCCAGTCATGTAGCAGTGCCATATTTTTCAAGCAATTATTTGTTTTGTGTCATAAAAGTGTTGAATTGTTTTCATGACATTTGAAATTTCTTTCATGGAAAGAAAATGCCAATCTGACAATTCTTTGTGTTCATGTCCCTCCATATCAGTGTTGATATGTGAGGCTGCTTTGTGGTGTGGGTCAATTTGTCGTTATCAAGCCACCAGTTGCTGTGCTCTCAGTGGGATTGCCGAGAGTGTGGCCCAAAGACTTTGTAACTGAGTTGGCTGACAGAGACAGAGTTACAGGTGAACCAACAACTGCCTTTGGCTATATCATTGATCAGAACAAAACAATTGATGTCTTTTGCTCTTATAAAACAAGAAGTAGGCATTCATAATATTTCAGTTTAGGAAGCTGTGTGGTTACTTTCTCCAGGTATATACGTATTTTCATGCCATCTCTTATCTCTCTGTCTAGAACATCACAGGGAGGCTGATGGTTGGCCTCCGTTGGTGGAACCAGGTTGATGATGATGGCAAGAGCCACTGGGTGTTTGAAGCTAGGAAGGTAAATATTTCCCTGTTGTTGAGGGAGCTACAGAGTTGGTGGGCGCCATGATTGAAAGTGTCCTCCATTTCAGGGCGAACAAGGTAGCAACCTCCCCAGCAATAATTGATTTTGTTCTCTCTCTCTCTCTCTCTCTCTCTCTGTTCTTGTTATAAAGTCTCAGATGTAGCTTGTTCCATTTCCAGCTTCAGAGGCCACATTAGGAAACACATGCATTCTTCTACAATGGAATGAATGGCATCAATTCACTGGGCTTTAGCAGTGCACTGGAATTACTGTTGGGCATATTAGGGCCGTGCTAGTCTTAGAAGTGATGTCATTAACCTGAAAGCTAATGTCATGGAAGTGATGTCATGGCTGGAAGTGCTATCATCCATTTAGGCTTCAAACTGCAATCAGCCAAAAGTCCCATTATACCGTGCATTTGTACTGTTGTTTTGCATAGCTTGGAATTCAAACATTCCAGCTCGGAAGTCAAAGCAGAACGCAGACTTGGATTCTTGTTCAAACACAGCCCTCCTTGATTTCCAGCATCCCATCTTCCCACCTATTTACGGCAAAGCACCATGCCTCCCTCCCACTGGAAGCTCGCCCTGCCCAGTAGCTGTGCACCCTGTATTTTCAGCTCTGTATGTTCAATGTTGGCTGAGCTTGGTGCTTCACAACCCACCTGAAATTAACTTGTGACCCACCTAGTGGGTGCTGACCCGGTTTGAGAAACACTGAGGCACAGCTTGCTTGAGCGTGCACTACTAAGGATAGCTATACAAACCTGCAGTTACCAGCCAAGTTGACTCTGAGGAGAGCTTCTTTGCCACCTCAGGCATGTCAGTTTTATTTGGGCCACTGCAGAGCTGGTGTTGCCTGTCCCTTAACTGTGGAGATTGAAAGTGGACTGGAAGGTCACATTCTTCCCCATCGCAAGTCACTCTCCTTTTACATGAGAACTTTCTCTGGTTAGGACAGCAAGAAACAGATTCTAAAGTCGTAGGGGGCATTTAATCATAACTAGATTATGACTTCGGACATGCTGTGGGAGAGATGTGTGTACCTGTGCTCCTTCCTAATGCACTGAGAATGGACTGGTTTTATTAAACCAATCATTTGTTAATGTTGGTGCCTAGCAAATACTTAACTATGGTTAAAGCTAGCAAGGGGAATCTGCACGCAATAAGGGAGGCACAGGGAGCATGCTCTCACAGCCTGCTATAAATCCTTTAACCATGTTTGTGAGACTGGCTGCACGACACTTACACAAGCCTTTTGTTATTGTACCATGTCTGTGGTGCTTTACGAATAACAAGAAGATATGAATAACAAGAGCCAGGATTATGTAGTGGTTCAGGAGTTGAATTTAGACCTGGAAGATCTAGGTTCAAATCCCCATTCAGCCATGAAGCTTCCTGGGTGACCTTGATTCAGCCATTGTCTCTCAGCCTCACCTGCCTCACAGTGAGAACAAAAGGGAGGAGAAACTATGTAAACCACCCCAAGCTCCTTAGAGAAAGGGTGGTATAAAAATGTGGGGGGGAAAAAATAAGTTGGGTCCCTTCCCACAATTTGAAATTGATACAAGGGAGACAACAGAGAGAGGAGAGGGAAGTGGAAGCAGGAATAGCAGTGGAAGGGCAACATGCAGTTGTTTTCAGGTACGTAACTTGGGCTAGTAGGGTATGTGGACCATTAGTAGGGTGACTGGACCAAAGGCATTGCAGAGACAGTTGGCTCAGTGACAGTTACACTCTTAATAGCAAGGGTTTGATGGAGTTGTTCTCCTTCCTCACTGATGCCCATGGTGGCTTTATATGTAAGGAATGTCCTTCTGTTGGGCACATCAACTGTTTCGCACCACTTCAATTCATGCAGCTCAGTTTGAAAGATTGTAGTAAGACTTCCAATATAAAATGAAATATCCTATTACCTTATACAAAAGAGATACCTGTGGTAATTATTGGTATGTTGCCTAAGTACTGTTTCTCAGGCTGTTATGTTTGCTGGTCTTTTAGCAGAGGTGGTTGAAATTAATTAGTCCTCATTTTAGGTGCCCTAGAATATGCGCTTTGTAGGTGAAAGGAAGCCTCTTTCTCCCTCTTTTCAGTGAGAAAAGACTATGAAAACCTTAAGATGCATGCTGTCCTTATCATATGACTTGTCCACAGAATTCCTGATCCAGAAGACTGTCATAGACTGTCATAGTGGGCAAGCTGCATGAATACATTTCTTTCTCTTTACATTCTTAGGCATCTGCTTGGGGGAAAAAAGCCTCATCAGAAGCAGAGTCCAGGATCTTCTGGTTAGGACTGATCATGTGCCCTTTGCTTTGGGTGATCTTTGCCTTCAGCGCCCTGTTTTCCTTCAAAGTGAAGTGGTTGGTGAGTTGAGCACCTGACACACTCCTGACGAAGCTCATTCTGTTAAGTGCAGACTGCACTGTGACCCCATCGTGTGTCTTCTTCCTTCATAGGCCATTGTGATTATGGGTGTAGCTCTGCAAGGGGCCAATCTCTATGGCTATATCCGTTGCAAAGTGGGTAGCAGGAAGAACTTGACCAGTGTGGCAACCTCCTTTCTTGGCAAGCAGCTGCTGCGGCAGGTACTTAAGATTTTGTTGATATGGTCATCTTTCTTGCTCCCCTTGTAGGCTTTGGTACAGATCATTTGACTTCTCATTCTCTACTTTACCATTCTGCATGCTGCAATTTGTCCTTTTTTCCTTATATTTACCTTGCCTGCTTTGTACGTTCTCTTTTTCAAATCACAGTATTGGGAATATTTTTTTGTAGGGATAGGGTTGATTTGGCTTCCTGATCTGCTTTTCCCCCACAGTCTGGCTTCAGTCTGTTCAGGGCTGATGCTCCTTTTCCTTTCTTTTACAGACTGCTTCCAAAGAAGACGAGGCAGTATCCTGAAGATAATGAAGACTCCCTAATTTTCATTTTGATTTTTTTCCTGGAGAATGAGAAGTGTTCTCTTGGGCCCTTGTACAGGAGAGTAATAATCTGTGTGTGGATTTTTTAAATTAAATGCATCTTATAGAAACTCAAGTTACCTTTCATTACTTACAGCATAATTTTTAGAGCCCTTCCTGTTACTTTATGTAGCTGGTAGACTCTTCTGTTGAAAAAGTTACACTTGTACTTAGGTCGAATGCCTTGATGGCAGAGAGTGGCTATTTAAGCTGCTGCATTCCTTAAATGCCATAAGCTTTGCTGTGACATTCTAGGCGGTCCCCAAAACTGTTTGCTCAGGAAGCTCCATAGTTAAGGAGTTGAGCAGTCTGCCATAGTCTGCAAACCTCTGAATATGATCTTGAGTACAGATTCTGTTATATTTGCAGAATTGCAATTGTTCTGGGTTTCATTTCTTGAAAGCAAATTTCTCGCCTTCGGGGCAGAGAGGAGAACTTGAAAAGCACTTGAGCCATTTCTATTAAAGGGCTACAGTGGAGGTTTGGTAAGGCTTCCAGTTTTGCAGTGATAGTAACTGCAAAACCAATTCCAGCTAAGAATTTAGCTTTCCTGCTTGCAGGACCTAGGTTTTGTAATGTGCATTTTTATTCTTCTTGTTGGGTGCAGGCACACTCCTGCCAAATGCTCACCCTTCAGTGTTGCTTTCTGAAGAAGATTTGGCTCTAGTGATTTAGGTACAGTCCCTCCCTGGGATTACCTAGGAACTTCTTATTTGTTTCATAATTTACCCAGATGGCCAAGAACATAAGCAGGCAGAGAAATGTGTTTGCGCCCTGATAAACCTTTGTGGAATCTTAGTAGGACCAGTGGAAGATTTAGTGTATCTGGCAACCCTTTGAGAGATCCATTTCCAAGATTGAAATAGATAAAGTTTACTGTAGGTAGTAATCTGTAGAAAGTGAAGAACAGTAACTGATGTGTAAATGACAGTCTTTTATTTCCAGGTGCTTGCCACAGGACATAGCTGACCAGTGTGTTAGTCTATACTTTGCTACGGTGTATCGGTATGCTTGACTTTACAGATGCTTCCTTCTGTCATGGATTCATGATGTTGCCAAGGTTTGATTCACGCACTGCCCCAGCATGTACAGGCCACACACACTGGGGCTTAGGTAAGAGCCTGGGTCCTGCATATGCACATGTCTCATTATACAAACAGACCATGCTCTGAACAGAGGTTTATGCACATACAGTCCAAAGTATGCCCTGCTATTGTGATCCATCTACTTTTTGGGGGCAGTGAATATATTGTGTAAATGAGGTGTGGTTGTGTGAAAATATATGTCATCTAGGCCCTGGTTCATACAAAACGTGCATGGCAGAGATGCATGCAAATCTCCTCTGCAGTCATCTGACAGCTGGCCCTAAATTGCTAGTAAGATGAACATTGGACCATTTTTAAAAAAAATATGTGCAACTTGAAAGTGGGAGGTTTTAAACAAGGTAGCGGGGCTTATTCAATATCTGTCTCAGCTCAAGGAAGAAGCAAGACTATGCTTACCCAGTAATGTGCATGTACAGCTATAGGCTTAGTTCATTCAGGGATAGGATTATAGCAATTTCTGGCAAACTGTCCTTTTAAAATTGCACATTTTCTTCCCTTTGCTGTTACTGATTCAGAGGAGTCATACGAATCTTGCCCTTCACTTTTATTAACCCTAGTGCTTTATGCATACAGTCCTGCAATTGAGCTCTTATTTTATTATAGAAGAAAGTTGCATTCAAGTGGGGGTTACATCTGTATTATTTAATTACTGTTATGAAAAAGTGGCAAGATATGCTCAGTAGACAAGCTTTGATGATAAATAAAAATTAATGAAATGTTGCTAAGCTTTTATATTGAAAAGAAGAATGTGTCGGCAGGACTATATGATAAGGATTTATAGTCCACGTTTGCATTTTGTTTAGATCTTTGAATTGTGTAAGGGTTGGGTTTTTCTCCTGGAAATACTAAAGTCATGTCAACTGAAAAAATCTCGGTCCTGCATTGTGCATGTTTGAAGCTCTTTGAATTAATGTTTTCAGAGAAATATATTTTTATAAAGATATGTAATGGAATAAGATGGATTTGTGGTCAGGCAACTTTTGTCTGCATTGATGTATAAATTGAACTGATGATTAACAAGTTACATTTTCAACCAGATCTCCTCTTCCTTTGTCTGTTTTGCTTGCTGTTTGTGTGTTCTCCAGCATCCAAAAACACATAAAAAAATGTAAACCCTGAGCTTCTTGGCACTGGTGTACTGTATGAGATTTTAGGCAACCTGACCTTGATTTTCATGAACACACTTCGCTGTATCAGCGACATCAGGTGCTGACTTACGTTTTTGAGTAACTTTCACAGACCTGTCTCCAACAGATCCTTCATATCTCTTTAACTGCAGTGCTTTCAGTGGTGCGAGCTCACATATTCTGTGGTGAGCTGTCAAGAGTAAAGTACAAAATGATGTACCTCCACATGTGTGTTCCTGGACATCCTTCATAATATATGCCATATATGAATATTTATGAAGAAGGAGGGCTTATCTTTTGAATATAGAATGGTTGCGACCCATTTGCACATTTCCCTTACTCATCTCCTGCTTGATGTAACCTACATTGCATGGGATGAGCCTCTACAGTTTCTTAATACAAAGAATAAATTGATAGGTGACAGTGATTTCTTCTTTGTCACAACAGATCAGGCACATCTATGCCTTTATTCTTTTTTAAAGTGTTCCCTGTTTTCTTTCAGTGGCTACTTTTGATAGAATCACCTTGGCTTCCTTCTGGACTGTAGAACGGTATCATTTAGTTGTGGGAACTACAGTCTTAAAAGTTGAAACAGACTGCAGAGATGCCTTGTGACAGCTTCATGTCCCAGGACACCATGTAACTATTTCAAGCCTATCTAAGACTATGGGTCCCACCATCTGCAAGTGGTGGCTACACAATCCAACTATCCAGAGGGACAGCAAAAGGGTTCCAGCAACTGTACTGAGTCCCACAATGCCAGGTTCTGAGAAAATACTCTACAGAATAGTGGCCTTCCTGAGTAGACTCTCATTCACTCATTTGGTGAGCCAACTGTGTTCCATGGCAACCATATATCCCATCCTTCCTCCACTCCTTTGGAGGTGGCACCTTTGAGTAACCTCCAAGAGTGTAGCCATGTGAATCTGTTGCAGCAGTGAGTCTTATAGCCCCTTAAAAATAGGTTGGTTTGTTTTGGTATAAGTTTCAATTGATGACAGTTTGAAATGTATGCCTACTTGACAAGTACTCCAATATTATTCAGCTGTAATACAGGAAAACTATATTCTAAAATGCATTATTGATGCCATAAAATCTTTACCTCCGAAGTTCAGTAGTGCAGTTTAAAAATGCAGTACTGTACAACTTCCTGCAAGCATTTGGTTTTCTGAATTTTTGTCATCTGAGCTGGGTGCTGCTTATAGCGGAATTTGACGTATAGAGCCTTTGAAGCAGCAACCACAACGTTATCCCCACACTCCGAATACTATCTCCTGACATACAATCAGTATACTAAATTGACCCAAAGAAGCACCCATAGGGAGATGTTTAGCAGTGGTCACGTGAGATAAGCATCTTCTGGAAATGCAATAAAACTTTTCTTTAAGCTGATTGATAGTGAGGATGGGGTGTCTACTTGGAATATTTGATCATGTCATTTTGCAGGGCATGGTCTGAAGGTGGACAAGGCAGCAACTTGGTTGAAGCCGAGAAAGTCTGTGCCAGACGAGACACTGCCTTGGAAGCGTGTTTGGTTGTTTTGGTTACCGTATATTTTAGACTAGAGTGTATGCTGTGATGTATTCAGTTTTTCACATGTAGGAAGCTGATTTCTTGAATTTGGATGGAAAGTAGAAAACATGAAGCCAATACTTTTGGATACTCAATATACAGTTGAGGCATTATCAAGGACATCAAAGTAATCCACTGACCTATTAGCAGATTAATGAGAGAAAATAGGGTCATAATGATTAACTGTCTCTAACATTAGAGACTGCAGAGATGTGACTTCATTGATTTCTTTTCCCCCTTGATCTTAAAGTTTAATCAGAATGCCAGTGAATATGTTTTGTATTCACCATTGTAAAAGGTGTGGAAAGTCTTTTTCTACTCTCTTCTAGCAATGCAGTATAAAAGGATTATTTCTGTTCCCCCCCCCACGTCACTGTGTGTGGTCCTGCTGAAATTGTTTTTTTTGGGGGGGGGGATGGGACGGACCCACCTAAAATAGTGAACCTTGCATTTGACAAGAGATGTGAAGTCTTTGGCATCTGGACAAATGGGGGTGGGCACAGCATGACCGCAGAGAGATCAATGATATTTCCCTGAAATTACAAAACCTAGGTTGCCTTTTGCCTGGCTAAGAACATTGTCAGATTGGTATTGGTTGTGAGCTCTCATAACACAGTGGAACACTTGGTTGACGCCTCCCTTTCTCTAGCTGGCAACAGAGATTGGTTTCTTTCAGTGGTAATTGTGGCTTCCCCTTCATTCTTGGCAGGGTCCTTATTGCTCACTTCCCAACCGTAGCCTATTTCCTTCCCCTGTGGCTCCTCACACCTTTCACTAATAATCAGGATTGGGTTTCTCTTCTGTAGCTTTTGTTTGCATCCAGTACAGGCAGGGCTGCAAACTGTACTATATCCCCACCTTTTCTCTGTGACATGCCGCCTTTCTTTTAATTTTCTTTGTTTACAATCAGTTGTCATTTTACCCTTAATGGACTGCCAGAACATGTTAACATTATAAGCTCTGCTAACTGGGCACAGAGATAGCTTTTAAAGTGGAAGGTCTCTTAGATTTAGCAGGGGGAAAGCAACTGTCTCTGTTCATCCCAGCAAGATGGCTTTTCCCAGTGGCTGCCTGCCTACTGGTGTTTCTGTTTTCTTTCTTTTTTTAAAAGAGTGTCAGCCTTTTGGGGACAGGAAACCATCTTTTCATTTCTTTTGTTAGATAAACCACATTGTGAACTTTTGCTGTTGTTGAAAGAAAAGGGCATATAAATATTCTACGTAGAGGTGTTTTGTTTCTGATAAGATGGAAACGACACCCTAAGTCTTATTGAACGCAATGGCTTACTTCTGAGTAAATAACACTGTTTTCAAACACCTTTAATTCTAAATAATAATAATATAGACCAGTGGTTCTCACGCATTTAGCACTGGAACCCACTTTTTAGAATGAGAATCTGTCAGGACCCACCAGAAGTGATGTCATGACCAGAAGTGACATCATCAAGCAGGAAGAGTTTTAACAATCCTAGGCTGAAATCCTACCCACACTTACCCAGGAGTAAGTCCCATTTACTATTATTGTTAAAAGAATATACACAGTAGCTTGTTAAAAGTACAGGTCTGTAACATTTCCCCAAATGCAGTCACATACCATGGTAGCATCAAATCTAATATATTAAAAATAAAATATTGAAATGAATGGGGACCCACCTGAAATTGGCTCATGACCCACCTAGTAGGTCCCGACACACAGTTTGAGAAACACTGATATAGACTAAGAGTACAATCCTAAATTACACTTAAGCCAGCGCAAGTGCCTTGTGCCAGCTTCTGGGTGTCATGAACGTGCTGTAAAGCACATTTATGCCACTATGGGAGTTGGGAAGGCGTGTGCAAGGATGCAGCCCCAGCAAAGGTAAATTTGTGCAGATGGTGGGCTGCCAGCAGGGGTTTGGGACTGGTGGTGGGAGGACATATGGGGGGCATTTCTGCATAGGGGGAGGACTGGTGGGCGGGCCAAACCTAGGAGGGTTTTAGACTGGTCTCTGGCACATAGGCCAGATCCTAACCCCTCTCACAATCAGCTGGGCCTTACAATAGGGCTGCTCGGATCTGTGCCAGTGATTCAGCTGGCACAGATCAAAGCAGATCCAGCCTGCCTGTTCCAGCAAAGGTTAGAATTGGGCTGTTATTTTGGTTTTATAACAGTTTATTACTGCCAAAGAAACTTGGGAACTGTAATTTGGAGGAGGTGTCATCATTCTGTTAGAGCTCTCTAGCCCCAACTTCTGCGGTACAGTTTCCAGGATTCTCTGATTCAAGGTTCTCCTCTGCCATGAATTCATGAGATAAATCACTGTCCTTCAGCCCCCTATCTTAGTGAAATACAGTTGATAATAAGAGTGATCTGTCTTATAGAGTTACCAGGGTTCATGAGGCCAGATATATGAGCTCTTTGCACACTGCAAAATGTGCAACTCCTTGGCAGTTCTAGTAAGTGCAATTGAAGTTGATGGTGCTCAGCTGAAATCAGTTTCAGACCGATACATTTTTACAATGAAGAGTTTCCACAATACTGATGCAATTGGCAGCTGCTCATTTTTTGGTGGGGGGGGGAGGGGAGACAGTCACTGTTTTGATGTTGGTGTGCAATGATAACAGGAAATATTCTGTACTAACAAAGTGTCTATAACTTTGAAGTGATCATACACTTTGCCCATACCAAAAGAGTGTCCCTCATTCTACTGCTTGAATTCAGGGTTTACACATTTTGGTTGGTTGGCGCTGGTAGCAGTGAAAACGTGCAGTGGTCAAGACCCGGAAACTTTTTTTTTTTTTTAAACTATATATATCTTTTTTGGCAAGTAAGATATTCCTTTTTCCAGAAAGTTGAGGTGCGTAATATTTCTTGGAAAGGCAATTAATTTCCTCAAGACAAGGAAAAGCCTATTAATAAAACAGCTAAATATAGACTTTTCTGGAGCTTGTTATCACTTTGTTGTGTTTCCGGGTTTCTGGCCACTGGGGAGCCAACACCTTCTGCATTGTAACTACAATGAATCAGAACTATTGCCTTTATCTCATTTCCACTGGAGTAGCTAATGCCCTTTTAAAGTTTGGATTGAACTTCTGGCGCAACAAGAATAGAAGCTGTTCTGGTTTCAGAGCGGTGTTGCCTCTCTACATGTTTTTTACCATCCTTTCTAGAAGAACTGTGTGTGTGTTGAGTTTGCTGAGTTTTTCAGGAGTCAAAGACTATAAGTAAGTATTAAATTTGTAATATGCGTTTTAAATATAAACATCAAGCCAGCAAGACACATATGGCAAAGTAAAAGTCTCATCTCTTGTGGTTATTCTCCTTCCAGTGCACTAACAATCTCAGTTTTGATAGCCCTAGACTTGCATAGGCACTCTAGAAATAAACTAGGTACCATACAGTAGATGAAATAAAAGATATAGGTGGTGCTATCCAGTTTATAATCTAAGGCCCAAATCCTAACCCACTTTCCAGCACTGGCAAGGCTGTGCCAATGGGATGTGTGGTGCATCCTGCAGTTAGGGGACACTCACGGAGGCCTCTTCAAAGTAAGGGAATGTTTGTTCCTATACCTTGGAGCTGCATTGCCCTTATGTCAGTGCTGGAAAGTGGGTTAGGATTGCGCCCTAAGTGTGCAGGGTCAGTCCAAGACCTCATGGTGCCTGATGCAGCATGCCAAATGCTACCCCCCTTAACTGGTTATGTGCCAGCTTCTGTTCCTCCCACCCTCCAATGTTCTAGTTCCCCATTCTCCTTCCCTCCACATTTTCTTCTCTGTCCCCCTCTTTCTTTTCCAATCCAGGAAGTGGAAGGAGAAGGAGGAACAGTGGAGGCAAGCAGGCAGACAGAAATGAACACCACCTCCCCAATCAATCTGCTTCCTGAAGCGACAGTGTCAGTTTGCCTCATGGGTGGGCCAGCCCTGCAAGTGTGGGCCAAAGTGTTATTTGTTACCTTTTTAAGAGCCAAGTCCAGAAGGGCTCAGGATGAGAAGGCCATGGGTGAGAGAAGAGTTGCTGTATGGCAACCAAATGTTTGGGACCTGGATGATTTTCCTCAGGGGCCTGAGCAGTTTCTTGACCTAGATAGAAACTAGAGACCATTGCAGAGAGGTTGCACTTGCTCCTTTTTATTCGCCAAGCTATCCTTTTACATTCTGGGTTGTTCCAGTGAGTCAACTATTTACAGAATTGCTATTGGAAGCGAGACGGGGTGGGTTTCGGTTCTCACATCATATATCCAATACAAATAGATGTGATGTTTGAATTTCTTCTTCAAAGCAACGCTGGTGTGGAGGCCCTCCAGAACAGGTTGTAGTAATGATAGTGGAGGGAGGGAGATCAATTATTCTTCCACCCCGCACAACATTTTCCTGATCTATGAGTTGCTGTTTGCCCTGATGGCGAATGACACAAGAAAGAAATGCTAATAGTATGAGATCACTTAGAGAAACAGTGAAGAGGAAAGCTTTTATTCAAGGATTTTAAATGCGCCAATGAAAGAAGCCAGCTGGATGTCAAGTGCAAAAACATTCCACTTGTCACTGTTGTTCCAGAACAGTCTGAGAGACAAGAGACAAAGGAATGAGAGGAACATGCGAATGTGCCAATAAGTACTCTAGTTAAACACAGGTTTTATATAACTGCTCTCGCTCTTGCCCTGTGGGTACATAGATAGTGGAGAAGAAGGAAAAAGTTGAAGAACCGAAAGGTGAATTAGCCCCCACAACTGCAGAGTTCTCAGCCTTTGCTTACAGTAGTGTATGCTATGGTCTGGGCGCACATTCCTTTTATCTTACCACAAGAGGGCACCATAAGCCTTTCTCTTGCAGTTGCCAAGGAGCGGGCTAGAAAATGGCGACTTTTGGCAAAGAAGGGTTTTTCGGAAAGGCTTTTTTTTTCCTTCATTGAAATGGCTCCAGGGCTCAGTTTAAGTGTGAGAAGTGTCATAAGCCAACAAACTGCCAGTCAGAACTTTACTGGCTTCAGAGATGGGGCGGGATACCAAGGGGCAAGTAGTTTGAGAGCAGGGTGTAGCCGCTGGACAGGTCAGTGCTTGGCCCCTGCTTACAGCTCCCTCCTACTTGTCTGCAGCAGAGCGTAACAGGAAATTCATGACAAACAGAGCAGGAATCTCTCTTTCCATCACCCTCATCTCCCACTTGCTGCTCCCCTTGGGTCACCCACGCTGTGAGAGTGAGGATATAGTCGGAATATGATTTCACTGTGACTTGGAACGGCTCTGGCTGAATGGGAAGAAGCAAATTGGAACCAGACCATGTTGTGAAGGAGGGTGTGTGAGTGAGTGAGTGAGACCCACACCCTGGCCCTCCTCGGGAGGTGTGCTGAACTCAGTTCAGGCAGGAGGACTCCAGTTTCAGGAAGGAGCGCTTCTCCCTGCTTAATGCCTCTTATTAAAAGTTTCAGACGGGCATCCTGTTTGGCTGGGTTCTGCAGCCTCCGTTTGTCACAGATCGAGTTGTGAGGCAGGGGCCCCCTTCCACCCAAATTCCTTGGTATTTCCAAGCGCCGCTTTGGTTGCCTTCCAGGGTTGCTCCATAAAATCTGGCCAGCTCAGCAGAAACAGATGGAAACCTGCTGTTGCACAAATAAGTACCCAGACCTCTTCTCCAGTTTTTTTTCCTAGTGAGATGTGCTGGCCTCCCCTAGGCCTGCCTGAATCTTCCTCGTCTCCTACGATTGCATAAACCCAAGAGCTGCTAAAATGGTGTTTTCCTCCCATTGGTCAGCAGAATCTAAGATCCGCGTAGGCAGCCTATGGCATAGGTGTCACAAGTGGCACACCTGAACTGGAACAGAAGGTCCCAGGGCCTGGCTAGGCACAAAGCCAGCCCTCTGTTCCTAGCCGTCACTCCCATACTATGCTTGCTGCCTGCTCCGCAGATCAGAGGCACAATTAAACCAAGCCAAGGGGGCTAGTGTATGTCCATTTGCTTGTCTCAATATCTCACCCCTCGGGTGTGACATGACTCTGGAGGTCTTTAAGCAGGAGCTGGATTGCCATCTGAAAGAGATGCGGTAGTTGTGGGCAGCCGGTTTGGCAGAGGTTGGACTTGATGTGTATGAATCCCCTCCAGCCCTATGATTCTGGGACTTGGAGCACATTTGCCAGAAAGGCTGGCTGTCACTTAGTCTAGGGGAATCCTCAAGGAATAAGAATGATACAACTTTGTCTTTGGGTTTTTCACATACTATTTCAAAAATCAATACTGTATAGGTGTATCAGTGTTTTGCATCCCATTTTTCATTTTGGGATTTATTCAGTTTTTAAAAAATGGTGCTTTCCCTGATTCTTTAAACCCATAGCCCAGCAGTATTGAAACTGGGGCATCACGATGCCCCAGCCTGTGGGTCCTGGCCTCTGTCCCCTTAAGGGGCAGGGGCAGCCAGGAGACAGGGGGAAGGCAGCTGCGCGATCCGCAGGTTATCTGCTTTTGCGGAGGCAGAGCAGATCGCTCCACTCTCCCTTTCCCTGACCTGGGGCACCCTGCAGGCGCTCGCGCAGGGCTCCCTGCACGCAGGGACGGCTGCTGCAGGGACAAGTGAGTGCATCCCAGTCTCTGCAGCCCCCTGAGCAAGGCGATCCTGGGGATTGCGTCGCTGCCATCCCCGTGCCCCTGCTGCCTCCCCCCCTCGCCCCCCGCAAAGACTTACTGCGGGTTTCAAACTCCTGGAGAGTTTGAAAACTGCAGCCATAGCCCATGAATGATTGTAGCTCAGTGGCAAAACACTCGCTTTGCCTGCCAAAGGCCCTACCATCAGTGCAGATAGGGCTGCAAAAGTCTTCTTTCAAATCTAAAACCCTGGATAACATATGCCAATCAGTTTAGATAATACTGATGCCAATGGACCGAGGCCTGACTTCATGTGTCCATAAGGTAGCTTCATATGTTTATAAAACTCAGAGTAAAATCACATGATGAACCTGGAACCTGAGAAGAGCTCCGAAGGTGCTGTAGTCAAAAAAGAAAAGGTTGAGAATGGCTGGTTTAAAAACTGGTGAATTGCTCTCTCCTTCTTTGATTAGGCTTCTCATTAGCTTTTTTTTCCTGTCATGTTCTCCTGTTTGTGTAACAGTGGCTGCAGTTCTTTTGTTGTTGCAGTAAAGTTCTTAACGAAACTCAGCTTTACAATATGCAGGACTGATTGATTCCCTCAGTGCTGCGAACAAACTACAGTAGCCTCTGTGAAATGCAAAAATGTGTGCCAATCGGTTTTGTTAGACCTGCGGTATTCCAGAAGAGAATGGAGGAACGTTATGATAAATTTTTTTGCATTTGAAGTGAAAACTGTACAGCCATATATGTGTGTACAGCACACGCCTTATACAAAGTGAGCTACGCACCCACTTACTCTCTCTCTAGCCCAAGTTTCCCACTTGACAAATTTCTAAAATCAGTCTGTTTGCCTTTTTGCTCCACTCATCGTAGTTTCAATAAATATTCAGTTGGTGACCTGCACATATTTGAATGAATTGACAATCCCTAATAGTCTTTGGGGGAATACAATTACAGTCCTATATGTACACAAGTGCATGCAGTGCAGACATACCCAGATGTTCTCTACAACTGAGCAATCATTTTCTTCCCATCTCTGGAGTGATCGTAGCAGATTCTTGAGCAGCAGGCAAGCTTTGGTTTGTAGCCTCTCAGCATGTCCTCAAGGGAGATTAAACAGCTGCTGTTAGAGAGATCAAGGCCAGCCTCTCCCTCAAACAAGGCCAAAAAGAAAAAAAAATCAAGAATGGATCACTTCTTGGCCTTTTGACTAAGCTCAAATGTGTATCAAGAATGGTGAATCTTATGACTATATATATGTATATATACACACACAAGAAAACCACTCATTCAGCTGCCTTTGCCTGTGCACAGTCTCTAGATTGGAGTGATCAGGCTTGCTATGATGCTGGTGGCTGCATGCCTCAAAGATGACACATGCTTTGGAGGGATCCCGTGTCTCTGCCTCCCATAGCTACTGAACCATCGGGAGGTACATTTTCTAGCCATGCTAGAGACTGAGAGACCCTGCACATGCCTGATCTTGTCTGATCTTGGAAGCTAAGCAGGGTCAGGCCTGGTTAGTACTTGGATGGGAGACCGCCTGGGAATACTGGGTGCTGTAGGCTTATACCATAGTCTTTCGAGAGTGAAGGTTGCCAACCATTTTTTTTAAAAGTTTCTGGCATTCATACATACACTGCGGGTGCAATCCTAACCCCTTAAGTCAGTGCTTTCCAGCACTGGCACAGCAGTGCCAATAGGACATGTACTGCATCCTGCAGTTGGGTGTCACTCACGGAGGCCTCCTCAAAGTAAGGGAATGTTTGTTCCCTTACCTCAGAGCTGCATTGCTGGAAAGCACTGACATAAGGGTTTAGGATTGCACTCTGAGCTGTTCAGGTGTCTTTGACCTTCAACATGAGTTTTCCAGACATTCCTATAATAGCACTTATGAGAACAGCAGGTCTAAAAAAAAATCCCGTAGCTGAACTGGCATAAGTTTTTTACAAAGAGAGATTACAGCAGGTTTATTTGCCTGACAGTGCAATCCTATGTAGGTCTACTCAGAAGTAAGTTCCATTTATTCCCACGTAAGCATGTATGGGATTGCAGCTTCAGTTACTTTGTACAGGAATATAAAAGTTATATTGGTTGGCCAGGGTGCTCATCTGAATTACAAATGCCTTCCACTTGAATAGTTACTGCCCGAATTCACAAAACTGGTGCAGAAGAAACTTCAAAGGAAACGTAAACCCAATACTTAGAACTGAACATTAGATTCTTGGGAATTCTCCCTGCTTAACTAGGGCAGTAACACATCTGCATGACCTCCCCACAGGGTCAGAAACAAGCTGTGTCTTTTTTTCCTGTGAAATCCTGAACAGAAAGGATAAGGGTTGGCTGATGCCCAATGCTCTGGGAGAAATCTGTGTTCATGCACAATATATATTAGAATGGCTCAAAGGCTATTTCTGACATGAGTTAGTGGTCCCCAAAGATACACTGGGTTGATGGGCTAGCAAACAGTTCAGTTTCTATAAATACATGGAAAAGGCAAATGAAGAACAAGTGTGTGTTTATGTGTGTATGTTTGGCCAGGTATATGGGTAAATAACTGTATTTATATGTGTACAATATTATTTATTTCATCAGTCAGCTAAAACGGATGAGATGTTCTTCTTGGGACCTGCTGTGTGTGTTTAGTGTGCACACTCCACACACACAGACCATATAGTGCCTTTGTATGACCTGTCTCCTTCAAACTGTGTGTGAACTTCATGACGCCAAATCAATCCACCAAGTGCTAAAAAATGCATGTAAAGAGTAGTTAATGATAAAATAAAGTGCAGGCCACCAGTTGCTTTGCAGAACAGAGAATGACCATTGGGCATCACTGCTTAGCTGTCAGGTTGACAATGGAACTGGGCAAGAAAAAGGGATTTTTGCCTGCTGCTTCTTGGAAAGCTGTTGCTGTGTTTGGGAATGGCTAAGGAGGGTATTTTTATCTACAAGTAATTTATCAAGATACATTTTTAAATTTGTTTCCACCTAGAAGTGAATCATGCTTCCTGGAGATGAGTTTATCTCATCCTGCCCAGAAACAACATTGCAGACCTTACTAAGTGGGAACTTTGCCCTTTCACAGAGAAACCGTGCCAGTGCGTCTCCTTCCCTCAATGCTTCCTGATGCTAGACTCCCGTGCATATCACACGCACCTACCAGCTCTCATCATTCTTGCCTGGGATGGAAGTCAAGGAAGTGATGCACTACTTCCAGCCTTGGACTCACTTGGAAACAGTGTTGTCAGGGCTTTTATGGTAAAGAAAACAAATCGCAAATCAGAAATATTTTAGGAAGTGAATCATAAAATAGTGATAATACTATCTGAACTGTACACGTAGTACTCATCCCAAATGACAAACAGAGCATGACCCCCAACACTTAGAAGATCTACACCCTCTAAACAGAATGAGATTGCTGGGGGTCTTGGGGGCAAAGCCTGGCAATCGGCTCCCGGTGGCACCCCTCCACCTGCCCCAATGGTTCTTTGGGTGCTACCAGTACCTCTCATACTGAGAATTCATGGTTTGGCCTGACCAGCAGGCCCTTTGATGGGCATCAGGACTTGGCCAGTGCCAACTTCTGACACAAGCTTGTTCCCTGACTAGCCTTTTTTCCCTTTGCACTTTAATGCATGCCATTGTGGACATGAGTACTTGGTGGAAAGCACAACCCAGTGCAGTGTTGTAACCTTTGGAATCTGACAGATAACAAGAGGCCCCATATCCCATAGGTCTCAAGGAAGGCCACACTTTGGTTTGTCAAAGCAATCCCCCTCACACACTGGAGCTGAGAAAAACCTGGTCCTTCTTTTCCTTGTAAAATTCCATGGCCTGTTGCATCTTGCTTGCACAACACATTTGAACCTGTAAACAAAAGCCACGTCCTTGGAGCTTCCTGACTGGGACCAGAGTTGTTAATGGTATAAAAGAAGCGTCCCTATCCCTGGCTGCCCTCACCAACTCCATATGCAAATTCAAAGAGTGTAAGTTAACTGAGGCACTGGCCTGCAGAGCTAGATGAGGGTTTGTTCTCATTTAACATTAAAAAGGTTTACATTAAAAAGTTAACATTAAAAAGGTGGCAGAGCAGCTTTTAAACTGATCCCTGGGGGAAGGCCGACAGGAGCCGAGGGGCATCCGGTTTGGGACTCCTCATCCCTATGGGATGAGGATGGGGTGGTTAGAGAACAACAAGACAAAGGCAGGGTAGGAGAAGAAATGACTTCCGGGGATGATCAGGCTTCGTCCCAACCTCAGGCGTGCAGCTCCTCAGCTGCCCGGGTGGGAAGTCTCGGGACTGGAGGATGTCATCCTGGAGAGGAGGGAAACAATCCCCTAGGGAGGACCCCTTCTCCAGGGGATGGGCCCGTATCCGAATGCACTCGGCATACTCCTCGGCGGGAGGGGGGTTGGGGGCTTCTTGTAGTGGGGGATTCGATTATTAGAAACATAGAGAGGGGGGTTTGCGACGGATGTGAGGACCGCATGGTGACTTGCCTGCCTGGTGCGAAGGTTGCGGACATCACTTCTCGTCTAGACAGGCTAGTAGACAGTGCTGGGGGAGAGGTAGCGGCTGTGGTGCATGTCGGCACCAACGACGTGGGCAAGTGTAGCTGGGAGGTCCTGGAGGCCAAATTTAGGCTTTTAGGCAGGAAGCTGAAAGCCAGGACCTCAAAGGTAGCGTTCTCTGAAGTGCTACCTGTTCCACGCGCAGGGCCAGCTAGGCAGGGGGAGATCAGGGGTCTCAATGCATGGATGAGAAGGTGGTGTAGGGAGGAGGGGTTTAGATTCGTTAGGCACTGGGGAACGTTTTGGGACAAGCGGGGCCTGTACAAGAGGGACGGGTTCCACTTGAACCAGAATGGAACCAGACTGCTGGCGCATAACATTAAAAAGGTGGCAGAGCAGCTTTTAAACTGATCCCTGGGGGAAGGCCGACAGGAGCCGAGGGGCATCCGGTTCGGGACTCCTCATCCCTATGGGATGAGGATGGGGAGGTTAGAGAACAACAAGACAAAGGCAGAGTAGGAGAAGAAATTGGGAAAGGTAGCGTGATGGGATGTGATAGATGGTTTGGCACAATGAGAGGATGCGGGGACAAAGGAGCGAATAAGCAGCCCATCCTAGGGCATTCCATGTACAAATGCTTTTATGCGAATGCCCGAAGTCTACGAGCAAAGGTGGGAGAACTGGAATGTCTGGTGACAAGGGAAAACATTGACATAGTGGGCATAACGGAAACCTGGTGGAATGCGGAGAATCAGTGGGATACCACAATCCCGGGCTATAAACTCTACAGGAGGGACAGGCAGGGGCGTGTTGGAGGTGGGGTGGCCCTTTATGTTAAGGAAGGGATAGAATCCAGCAAAGTAGAGATTGAAGGTGGGTCCGACTCCACTGTAGAATCTCTGTGGGTTAAATTACCAGGCTTGTGCAGCGATGTAATACTGGGGGTGTGCTATCGTCCTCCAGACCAGAAATCTGATGGGGACCTTGAAATGAGGAAACAGATCAGGGAGGTGACAAGGAGGGACAGGGTTGTAATCATGGGGGACTTCAATTATCCTCATATTGACTGGGTCAATTTGTGTTCTGGTCACGATAAGGAAACCGGATTTCTTGACGTGCTAAATGACTGTGGCTTAGAGCAGCTAGTCACGGAGCCCACCAGAGGACAGGTGACTCTGGATTTAATATTGTGCGGTATGCAGGACCTGGTTAGAGATGTAAACGTTACTGAGCCATTGGGGAACTGTGATCATGCTGCGATCCGTTTTGACGTGCACATTGGGGGAAGAATACCAGGCAAATCTCTAACAAAAACCCTTGACTTCTGACGGGCAGACTTCCCCCAAATGAGGAGGCTGGTTAGAAGGAGGTTGAAAGGGAGGGCAAAAAGAGTCCAATCTCTCCAGAGTGCATGGAGGCTGCTTAAAACAACAGTAATAGAGACCCAGCAGAGGTGTATACCGCAAAGAAAGAAGGGTTCCACTAAACCCAGGAGGGTGCCTGCATGGCTAACCAGCCAAGTTAAAGAGGCTGTGAAGGGCAAGGAAGCTTCCTTCCGTAAATGGAAGTCTTGCCCTAATGAGGAGAATAAAAAGGAACATAAACTGTGGCAAAAGAAATGTAAGAAGGTGATATGGGAGGCCAAGCGAGACTATGAGGAACGCATGGCCAGCAACATTAAGGGGAATAATAAAAGCTTCTTCAAATATGTTAGAAGCAGGAAACCCACCAGAGAAGCGGTTGGCCCTCTGGATGGTGAGGGAGGGAAAGGGGAGATAAAAGGAGACTTAGAGATGGCAGAGAAATTAAATGAGTTCTTTGCATCTGTCTTCACGGCAGAAGACCTCGGGCAGATACCGCTGCCCGAACGGCCCCTCCTAACCGAGGAGTTAAGTCAGATAGAGGTTAAAAGAGAAGATGTTTCAGACCTCATTGATAAATTAAAGATCAATAAGTCACCGGGCCCTGATGGCATCCACCCAAGAGTTATTAAGGAATTGAAGAATGAAGTTGCAGATCTCTTGACTATGGTATGCAACTTGTCCCTCAAAACGGCCACAGTGCCAGAAGATTGGAGGATAGCAAATGTCACGCCTATTTTTAAAAAGGGAAAGGGGGGACCCGGGAAACTATAGGCCGGTCAGCCTAACATCCATACCGGGTAAGATGGTGGAATGCCTCATCAAAGATAGGATCTCAAAACACATAGACGAACAGGCCTTGCTTAGGGAGAGTCAGCATGGCTTCTGTAAGGGTAAGTCTTGCCTCACAAACCTTATAGAATTCTTTGAAAAGGTCAATAGGCATGTGGATTTGGGAGAACCCGTGGACATTATATATCTGGACTTTCAGAAGGCGTTTGACACGGTCCCTCACCAAAGGCTACTGAAAAAACTCCACAGTCAGGGAATTAGAGGACAGGTCCTCTCATGGATTGAGAACTGGTTGGAGGCCAGGAAACAGAGAGTGGGTGTCAATGGGCAATTTTCACAATGGAGAGAGGTGAAAAGCGGTGTGCCCCAAGGATCTGTCCTGGGACCGGTGCTTTTCAACCTCTTCATAAATGACCTGGAGACAGGGTTGAGCAGTGAAGTGGCTAAGTTTGCAGACGACACCAAACTTTTCCGAGTGGTGAAGACCAGAAGTGATTGTGAGGAGCTCCAGAAGGATCTCTCCAGACTGGCAGAATGGGCAGCAAAATGGCAGATGCGCTTCAATATCAGTAAGTGTAAAGTCATGCACATTGGGGCAAAAAATCAAAACTTCACATATAGGCTGATGGGTTCTGAGCTGTCTGTGACAGATCAGGCGAGAGAGCTTGGGGTGGTGGTGGACAGGTCGATGAAAGAGTCGACCCAATGTGCGGCGGCAGTGAAGAAGGCCAATTCTATGCTTGGGATCATTAGGAAGGGTACTGAGAACAAAACGGCTAGTATTATAATGCCGTTGTACAAATCTATGGTAAGGCCACACCTGGAGTATTGTGTCCAGTTCTGGTTGCCGCATCTCAAAAAAGACATAGTGGAAATGGAAAAGGTGCAAAAGAGAGCGACTAAGATGATTACGGGGCTGGGGCACCTTCCTGATGAGGAAAGGCTATGGCGTTTGGGCCTCTTCAGCCTAGAAAAGAGACGCCTGAGGGGGGACATGATTGAGACATACAAAATTATGCAGGGGATGGACAGAGTGGATAGGGAGATGCTCTTTACACTCTCACATAATACCAGAACCAGGGGACATCCACTAAAGTTGAGTGTTGGGCGGGTTAGGACAGACAAAAGAAAATATTTCTTTACTCAGCGTGTGGTCGGTCTGTGGAACTCCTTGCCACAGGATGTGGTGCTGGCGTCTAGCCTAGACGCCTTTAAAAGGGGATTGGACAAGTTTCTGGAGGAAAAATCCATTACGGGGTACAAGCCATGATGTGAATGTACAACCTCCTGATTTTAGAAATGGGTTATGTCAGAATGCCAGATGCAAGGGAGGGCACCTGGATGAGGTCTCTTGTTATCTGGTGTGCTCCCTGGGGCATTTGGTGGGCCGCTGTGAGATACAGGAAGCTGGACTAGATGGGCCTGTGGCCTGATCCAGTGGGGCTGTTCTTATGTTCTTATGTTCCCTTACTCAGAGGATACCCCCCCCCCCCACAGAATGCAGTAGTAGCCATTTTGGCATCACTGCATTGGTGGGAGGGGGAGAATATGCTTGGGTCTGTTGGTGAGTTACACAATGGCAACAGCAACGTGTTCATGCTTCACATTTGTTATTTTCTTGTAATTCAGAAAAAATGTCTCTAAACACAGCAAAGATGTTAAATTTTGCTTTCCTTCTAAGGCAGGTGCTAAGATCTAAGATCAGGTGCTTTGGTAACTGTCTTATAAGAAAACAAAATAATATTGTGTGGTTGCCTTTCCAGCAGATGGCACAATTCATGTATCCTGCGGTCAGTCAGAGATTTTTCCTAGTTTTCTTCTTCTTTTTTAAATCAACCTCTTTATACAAGTGATCTTTAAAAAAAACAAAAAAACAAAGATAAAAATATGTTGGTTAAGAAAACATATTATTAACTAGCACTTTAAAATGATAATACAGAACCCAATCCTGAGTTCGTACCGCTGGTGTCGCAAACGAGTTGTAAAGCACGTTCGTGGCCCTCAACACCAGCCCAGCACTGGAGGTAGCCCAGCATCAATCGGCACTGGGCTACCACCAGTGGATCTCTGGTGCTCCACTGCTCAGTGGTTGCATGGACCGCAGGGCAATGGAGAGGTGGGTCAGGGTGTGAGGGGAGGCAGGTAGGAGGTATTCCAGGGCAGAGAGAGGGCAGGGAGAAGGCAGGGAGGAGGTGTGCTGGGGGAGGGAGCGGGACAGGAGGGAGGCGGGAGGCAGAGCTCTGTTCCACTGCATGTAGAGCCTTCGTGTCAGGCTGCGGGCCCAACACAAAGGCTATTGATTCACAAGGGCTGCCGCAGAATCAAGTATCCCCATTGTGAGGCTACTTCCTTTCCCCCAGGGAGCTGCCAGCAGCTCCCCTGTTGCGCACAGGATGCTGCAGCAGCCGTTTTGGTGCTGTGGCAGTCGCAGCGCAACAGGCAACTCAGGACTGGGCCGTTAAACTCTTGCTTCTACATCATTCCTGTCCTTTAATACAGGCTGTTCTCTTATTCCTTTTTGACCATCTCAGTAGGCCATATATTATTTTCCAGAGGCCTTCAAACTCTCTTCATGCCTTAGCTGCATTTCATCACTGGAGGGTTCTCCAATTCCCACAGTGATGCTGTTGGATAGCTGAAGATGCCTACAGTATATTGTATTCTTTCACACTGATGGCAAGTGCATCTCTTTGGAAACATAAGACCAGCCCCGCTGGATCAGGCCATAGTCCCATCTAGTCCAGCTTCCTGTATCTCACAGCGGCCCACCAAATGCCCCAGGGAGCACACCAGATAACAAGAGACCTGCATCCTGGTCCCTCCCTTGCATCTGGCATTCTGACATAGCCTATTTTTAAAATCAGGAGGTTGCGCATACACATCATGGCTTGTAACCTGTGATAGATTTTTCCTCCAGAAATTTGTCCAATCCCATTTTAAAGGCATCAAGGCCCGATGCCATCACCACATCCTGTGGCAAGGAGTTCCACAGACCAACTACACGCTGAGTAAAGAAATATTTTCTTTTGTCTGTCCTAACTCTCACAACACTCAATTTTAGTGGATGTCTCCTGGTTCTCGTGTTGTGTGAGAGGGAAAAGAGCATCTCTCTGTCCACTCTGCCCTTCCCATGCATAATTTTGTATGTCTCAATTGAGCCACTGCGATCGATTGAGAGTGATCCACTGGATTTACTGAAGTTCTGTTGATCTCCACAGTTGACAGGCAAGTTAGCTAGGCAGGAAATACTATTTCTCAACCTTGCCTTATGCGTCCACCAGCCTTCAGGATTGGTCAATGAAAAACAGCCCCCCTTGAGCTTGAATAAGCTGAACACTGCATTAGGGGAAGGGTGTGTGAAAATGTTTATAGTGTGAGCTCATGGAAAGAGAAGTGCTGGCAGGAATCTGGACTGCAGAGCAAGTGCCAGAAGAATCTCAGAGTCCCAGCAGACACAGGCTGACATGGAGTGCATCATTGCTTTAAGTGAGTCCTGACGTGCTGCTAATGCTCATATTCTGGTTTGAGAAAGGGATTATTGGGGAATGCAATAAAATTGACATCGTGCCTCTCAGCTGAGACAAAGCTGCATCTGTTGAAAACACTGCCCTCTGCTTTGCCTCTCTTTCTAAAAATATCTCCCAATTGAATGAAGGACTTGATCTCCTTCACCCTCAGCCAAGAGAGAGGCTTCCTACACACACAGACAGGAATGGTGAATCCCAAGCACTGTCTTCTAACCATTCCTTACCTTAAAGCTCAAGGAAGACATTGTGGCCCAGTTTTTAAGCAGATTTTTGTAGATGGGAAGTCCTGGTTTATTCCACCTGCAACAACCTGACATTTTGGAGAGTTACGAGTTCTTGGCTGGACTTTATAGGCAAAGATGAACTGTATATATTGTATAGAAGGCAGTATTAGTGGGGCTGTAGTTTTGCATGTAGAAACTCCCAGGTTCAACCTCTAGTATGTCCTGATAGGGTAGGAAAAAAAAAATCCTACCTGAAACCTCAGAGAATTGCTGACAATCAATGTCAACAAAACTGAGCTAGACGGACCAGTGGTCTGAATCAGCTGAGGTTTCAGACACCTGGCAAAGACACGGGACGCCCAACTAAGCATCCTTTGGTTGTACTTTTCTTGAAAATAAAAGGTCCCATACTTGGAACATTCTGTTTTCCAGGACAATCTTATGTAAAGTGAGCAAATCTTCTTCAGAGCTTCATTAGCACCTTTACTTGGACAAATTGTTGCCTTCTACTCTGTTTATACAGTCTCCCATTACTATCTAGACTCACTGCCTTCCTACCATGCAGGACAAACTCTTTGTGGGAAGAGAGTAAAATATACCACACATAAACAGTCATGGCCTAGGGCCTTGTGTTTCATATCCAACCACAGTTGGGCCCTCCTCCCTGTAGAGTTCTACCAAGCTGTTTATGTTGGATTCCATTAGGACTGAGCATGTTGGATTTCACTGGAAGGAAACCATAAATGTTTGGAGAATAATGTCAGTCCATTAGAGAGCTTGTGTTTGCTTTTGAGCAACCTACCTTTGGCATTTGGCACGGTCCCATTATGCAATATACGTCTGTACTTATATACACTAAATTGCCCTCATATTTGGGCTCATAGTTCAGTTGTTTGGACAGCAGCTTAGAAGTGAGACTCCACCAAGTGAGATCACAGATTCATATTGGGATGACAGATGGAATTGATTGTTGAGAACAGATTCTGCTAAGGCTTTGTATTTTCCACCAGCAGCCTGGAAGACAGATGAAATGTTTTGCAACATTTTGAAATCTGATGAACTCCCAAATTTTGAACTTCAGGATTTGCTGAATATTTTCCCACACTGTGACTCCCTCAAATGGAACATTACCTTCCAAAGGATATTTGCACTCTCAGATGGAGGACTTCTTTTAGATTCTGTAGACAAAAATGTTGAGGCATGTCACGGTGCCACATTCAGTTCGGCTATAGTCTGGAATCTTGGGAACTATGGGTATGATGGTGCTATGCTACAGTCTGGATTGTATGCTTTGATCTGCGGAGAGTTAGGATGTGAATTCAAAATATCTCAGTAAGGCACTAACATATTTGATTAAACCAGAGACCTTCTTAAGACCACCAAAGGGATTTTTTCTTTTAAGTAGAACATGCAACACTGGTGCACGTACATCTAAAATAATGTATTTTTGGTTTGGGATTTGAGATTATCACTCAGGTTCATTAGTATATTTAATTCATAGACATGATGCCTTCCCCCTCCAAACTCCAGCTGTGTAGTTGTGCAGATTCTGATAGGTTCTTTTAATTAACCTGGGTCTTTCCAGACTGGTTCCGGTCTCTTCCATTTACAGACACAAGATGCTAAATTTCTAGTGATCTCCTAGTTATTCTACCTGCCCATCTCACTTCCTTCTTCTAGCTTTCAATGTATTAGATTTGTCCAATAGTTTGCAATCAGAATGAGATGTGTTTCCATTATCAATTTTTTCAGTGTAATTAAACAGAAGAAATATTCATTCAAAAATTAAGTTGATTACAATAAAAGCAAGAACGGGCCTTGTCTAAGGCTAGCAAGACTGCCAGTGAATTTAATCATTAGACCAGTGATTCCCAAATTTTGTTGGCTGGTGGCTCCCTTGACCTTCTGGGTCATTGGTGGCAGCTCCCCATTAGGGCTACAATACTATACAGTATGTAGGGCAGTGGGTTTTCTTGCTAGGATTCTGTAGCTTCCTTGGCTGGCTTCTGTGGCTCAGTAAGGAGTCACAGCTCATAGTTTGGAAACCACTGCATTCACCTACTGGATTTAAATTGTGACTATACAATAGGTATAAAATGTATTTGGTCAACCCAAACTGATGATACTGACATAGGGTGCTGGAATGGCTTAATAATGTGGGAATTCAGTACAAATGGGGGAAGATCTCTGATACAGTTGCATTGGGGTTTTGCAGAATATCCTTGCCTGCCACTCAGTTGCCATTTTTCCACTCATGCACTACAAGAGTAACATCTCATCAATTAAGTTCCAGGAAGGGACGGCCTTTACATAGAAGACCAGATGATACAAACACTGTGTATAACACTTACTTAACCACAGTAGGCAATCTCATTTCTGCACGGCTCTCTGTTCATGCATGAAGCCTTCTGGTGGGGAACAAGCCTCACAAATGCACTAAAAGTGTTTTATTGCTATGCATTTTTTAAAATGTCTTTCCTTTCAAAACAATTTTATGCATGTCTACTCAGAAGTAAGCTCCATTGTGCTCAATGGGTTCACTCCCAGGAAAGTGCGTATAAGATTGCAGCCCTAGTAGATAAAGCAAGGGCATGGACTTTCACAAGTGAAAAGAAAATGATATGCATAGGTTTTCTCTCAGATGATTCACAATAGCCCAGCAATTAAGACACATCAACACACCCACAAACACACCCCCTTTCTCTATCTATTTTTGAATTGGCTGGGAGCACAGCCTCATATTGCTCTTCTGCCTCAGTTTTATTTTTGGCCTGTTCTTCCCTTTGACACGTGACTAAGGTGACATTTGGGTTACTAATATTACTGGTGGTTATCAGCTTTCTTGGCTGCCTGGGACCTTCCCACGGTTTTGCCATTCCTTAAACACTGTACATGCTTCACTTGAAAAAGAACACCTCTTTTCTGATTAGCCTCAAGGATAGGGGGAACAGAGACACAGATCCACCTCTCAAAGTAATATATGTCGAGGCAGTCTCATTCATTCTATCCGCTCCGACATTCTGAACAATTAGATAGATGTTAGGCTCCCAACATACAGCAAGTAAATCCTTTGTACAGTTTTAAATGCTGCCAGTACAGTTTCTCTTTCTGTGATGGAAAGCGACAAATGGTTCAACAGAAACTGTAGTCAGATTTTTTTATTGCTAGATTATCAATCTGCACATAGTTCTAACTCTTTTACTTTTTGGCTGGCATTTTTTTTTTTAAATATTTATTTTTGAATGTCTGCCATGTTTCCAGTTTCACAGATTATACAATTAAGCTCCAGCATCTGTTTGCCCCATTCAAAAAAGAAACACTTTCACAGAAATATATTTAGGGGATATCCAGAAGAGCTTCATGTTCTGTAATCCATGTTCATCTGTAGGAAACAATTGGGAAAGCAGGAATTACTATTTTTCCAATGTGGCAAAATATGCAGATAGCTGTGTGATGATACCTGTTCAAGGGGGAATTTAGTCAGAAAAAAATGTACGCGTGCATGCGCACTTGTGTGAGTGGGAGGAGGTAACTTAGGGCCTAATCCTATACTTCGCTGGAGCCTAGGAAGACAGCAGTGCCAAAATGATTGCCACTGTATCTTATGGGGCCAGGAAAGCTCCAGGAGGTCTCCTTGGGGTAAGGGAAGAGTGGTTCCCTTTCCCGTGCCAAGCCCAGGTGGCCCTGATGGGTCTATTCAGATCTGTACTCGCTATTTAGTGGGCATAGAACCAAGGAGACCTGTGCTGGTCTCTGCAGCTCAGGAGAGTGTATAGGATGTGGTGGCAGCTTCTGATCTCCACCCCCATCCCAAACTTGATCCCCTCCTCTTACCACCCTTCCTTTGTCCTGTTTCTCCCTCTCTCTGCCTTCCCCCACCCTTCCTCCACCCCGGAAAGCCTCCCCACTGTCTGGTGGGGAAACTTACTGTCCAGCAGTCCAACAACACATCCACTGGCACTGAGGCCCACTGCCTACTGGTGTGGTCCTTTCCACTGGCACAGCAGCCTCACCGCTGGTCCCTTATGGCACTTTGATACCCAGAGCTGGCAGTGAGGCTGGAGCACCAGTGCTGGGCAGCACAGGATCGGGCTGCCCAACTCCCTCCCCTAGTGCCATGGTTGTGAGCTGAACATTCTCCTCCTATAACTGTTACTAACACTTCCGAAGGAAAAAAAGGGAGATCCTATTAAAATATTTTCCACTTTATTCTAGTTTGATCCTTGCTTAGAGGGTCAGATGCCAATGCCCAGTTTCAGCACATCATGCCCCAAGAACTCTTGGCATTTGTTGGTCCTCTGTCATCAGCCACTGCCACTGAATTTTTTCCCAAAATGAAATGTCAAGATGAATTTGGAGGTTCCTGCTCACATGGAACATTTGAGGCATTTTGTGGGTTCATGGTTTCATGTTTATCCATTGAATGGACTGTGTATAATGTACCATATGGAATGGAACATGTGCAAAGACAGTCTTACTCATCAGAGCTTCCATTGCCCTGCAACATTCCAGTTCTGCTGCTGACAAGACAGGTGTCCTTGGATCCTTTCCCACAGTCCAGTGCAGAGACATTCAAACTCCCTGGGATAACTCTGAGTTAAGACATGAGTCAGACATCCCCACTGTGCTCTACCGTTTAGGAATTTCCTCTGGAACAGCCCAGGCTTGGAGCGCTGGGGCGACCGATTCATGAGGTAACTGCTGCTTCTCGGTGACATAAAGCTTGGAGGCATGTGGAAAAAAAGGGACACTACCCACAGAAGGAAGAAAGAGGAGGCGAGGCTCCAGGCCTGAATCGCCAGCCAGTCACCAATGTGTGCAAACTGAGTCCTCCTGGCTGGCTTGGGGACCTTGGGACAAATCACTCACAAACAGATCCTCCAAACATACCAGCCCTTTGCCAAATAATAGCCCAGCACATAGGAGTGCCTCCCTTCCGGGAACAGTAGTAATCACACACATTTGCATCCCCGCCCTGCCCCAAGCCAGCAGTTCATAGTAACATGGTGTATTGTCTTGCACTACTTCTTTTCCTCCACCTCGAACAAAGGAAGGAACAAATGTTTCTTCTGCTCATGGCAGTAAAGAGAAGGAAAAGCTTATTCATTTTCAGGAATGTGGGAAGTCAAGGGAGCACTTGGCCAGGCTTCAGCATTGAATGACACCGCTCCTCTCCATGAGACCATGCATTTCCTGTCCAAAGGAATGAGCAATGTCCATGCACAGTGTGCGGGTGCCTCATCTTCATGGAATGGTCTTGCTCCCAAATTAATCAGTACTCTCTAACACAATTAATCCCTTACACAAAATCCTCTCAATTCTAGTCTTATTCCATGCAGTATTTCTATCATAAGAACTATTGGCATGTACTGAAACCAAGAAATCAACACTGACGCTCTATAAGACATCACGTTTCTTGCCCATATGGCTTAAAATGTGTGGGCCTTTTCTCTTAAATGCTTAAATTTAGATAGTAACCGGAATGGAACTTCCGGGACTCCTGAAATCTTAAAACAGAAGACACAAAGCTCCGTTATACCAAGTCAGACCTGTAATCCATCAAGCCAGCTATTGGCCCTGACTTTCAGGGTGTCAGGCACAGGGTTCTTTTTACCAACTTTTTACCAACCAGCTTCTTTAGCTGGAGAAGCCAAAGATTGAATTGAGAATCTGGGTATGCCAACAAGGGCCTCTACCACTGAGCTACAGCACCTCTTCAGGTGGAACAGTCAGGCAAAGGCAACCAAAGAAAGGCAAGCACAGCAACAAGCCAAATATCTGAGAACCATTATGACTGATGGCCCAATCCTATCCTCTCCCCCACCCCACACACTAGTATAGCCACTCTGAAAAGGCATGTTTTGTAACAGAGATGGACAATTGAGTCTCAACTTAAGTCATGTCAATCAAAGATTTGAATTCAACTTAGGACTCGAAGCCGGGGACTTGGGACTCAACTAGGGATTCAAAGTCATTTTTGCCTTGAGTTCCTATGCGTATTGTGTGTGTGTGAGTTCTTACTTACTTTTTCATCATTGCAGATCAGCTGGGCAGTAGGAGCAGGCTGCCTGTGGGCTTTAACTAATTCCCACCATCAGCTGGTTGGTGAGGAGTCGGCACCCCAAAGTGCCTGCTTCCACTGCCCAACTGATTAGCAGTTGGGCTAATCAGCAGCAATCAAAGAATTTGGGTCATCTGAGACTTAAGACTATAGTATAGAGACTCGACTCAAGAATTGTGCAGGGACTTGAGATTCGAGGAGACTTGAGGGTAGACTTGACTAGAGACTTGGGGTTAGGGACTTGGGCACATCCCTGCACCGTATCCAGTGGGAGGGGCAGAGTGGGAGGCTTTGGAGGGGAAAGGGGATTCAAATCCCCATACATCTCTGAAAGCCTCCTGCTGTACAATGGTCTCCACAGACCAGCACCAGCAAATTCACTGATGAAAGACCAAGGAGAGAAAGGGGTGGGGTTGCTGCTGCCAGAGGTGATAGAAATGCCGCTAGATCCACCCTCTCCTCCTGCCTCCCTGCCCCATTCTACCCCCTCCCTCTCAATTTTGCCCACTACCCACCCCTGTTCCGCCCTCCGCCCTCCCTCCTCCCTCCCCAGCTATTTTACCTGCTCCAGCACCCTTTATGTCTGCTTTGCAGTGAGACTTGCATTCTGCTGGCAGCTGGGCCCAACAGGATTGGGCAATGAGTTTAGCATTTCCATCTCCACGACATGTGTTGTATTAATAGGTACATTTGCCACCCCCCAAAAATGCAACGTATGGCATACACACACAACGTATGGCATACATACACACACAGCTCACCATACATTTCACAAATCATGCTAAACAAATATATTCTGCTGATGTGTTGCAGGTAAAATCAAATTTAAGGCATAATCCTGAGAGTTTCCTTGGCAGGCACAAGTTTCTTGTGCCAGCTGAAGAGTGTCGCAAACGTGCCATAAAGCACCTTTGGAGAAGGACACTGGCCCAAGCCCAGTTGGGCCGGCGGAGGAGGTAAGCCTGTGTCAGCCAAGTCAGGCTGGCACGGGGGTCTGGTATGGGGGGGGTGTTGGGGGGGCAGGGAGGAGGCATTTTGGGGATGGGGAAGGCAGGTGATGGGCAGGCCCATGGGTGGGTGCCAGGTGAGTGGGAGCAGGGCCAGGATCCAGCACTTGTGGCACTTGCCTTGTGAGGTGGCACAGATCCAAGTAGCCCCATTGGGGCTTCCATGGCTTTACCCGGGTAAGGGGAAGGACTCCCCTTGCCCCAAGCTGAGACACTTTTGGGCCCAACCCTGCGTTAGGATTGCTGCCCACCTTACACATTCTTGCAGTACACTCATAGTGCTGATGATCATCCGATACAGAGTGCCAGGAACACGCATCTCAATAAGAGGCCTTCGCTCTGTGAGGAAGCAGAAGCTTTGCCCTCAGATACTTCCAGGTTCAATCCCAGTTATTTTCAGTTGAGGGATTTCAAGTAATAGGGCTAGAAAACATCCTATACTGTGGTGTGCTAGATAGCCATTTGGCTTGGCTCAGTATAAAAAACAATGAGCCCTTGGTATCCATGGGGGATCAGTTCTACAATTGTAAGTCATATCCATGTCCACCTAATTGTTTCCCACCATCTTCTCTGACCCTATACATGCGCTGTTTCAACATCCATTCTTCCTTTCCCCTCAGTCTCAGAGTCCCTACTCCAATCTAGACTTACTATGTACATTCTAGGAATGTAAGATGATGCTTGTCTTCTTATTTCTAATAACTGAGCATGGTGCTCTTCTGCAGAGAGTATCTGTCACTGCTCAGCCTTTAGATAAGTCCTTGAAATTAGCCAAGATTCAGTTCTCCAGCTATCCCTGTCTGTGTTGTTTTACTGCAGTTTTAGACTTCCACTTTGCCTGGAGTGATCTGAGCTCTCATTCTTTTTGGTGGGTCTTCCCTGCTACTGCATGCTAGGTTAAAACATTTCTGATGTGCACAAAGGTGCTGTTTTCACTTGCAGTATTCCATAAATATTAATGTATACAAGTACAGACATTGATACTGGGTTTCAGCGTTTCCAGTGTCTGAGCAGATTTCAAGAGCACAGAGCTGAAAGGGATTGACAGACTATCTAGCTAAACCCCTTGTTGCATGGAGGAAAGTAACATTGGTGAGTAGACAAAGCTGGACCTTTGCAGCGAGACCCCTTCCATTATGTACTGTATCATCCGTAAAGGCCTGCAGTTTATGAAGGCTTATAGAGTATTTTTAAAGGAGTTCATGCTATTGCTTAATAAACTATGAGCACAATCCTAACCCCTGGGTTAGGTCCGTACAAATCCCTTGTGCTAATCTGGGGGTGTCGCAAACATGCCATAAGGCACATTTGCGTTGACTCAGGAGTCTGGGAGTCCAGAGCAAGGAGTCGTCCAGGCCCGGCAGGGTAAGTTTGTGTTGGCCGAGTTCAGCCAATGCAGGGATCTGGGGGGTATGGGGAGGGTGGAGAGGAAGTGTTTCAGGTTGGGGGGAGGGCAAGCGGCAGGTATTCCCAGGGGCGGGGAGCAGGAGGCAGGGCCAGGATCTGGTGGTTATGCCGGATCCTGACAGCATTCACAGGAGGAGTAGAGCGGCCACTGATCTGAATAGACCACTTGGGACCAGTGTAGCATGACATGGAGTAAGGTAAAAGTTTTCCCTTGGATTGTGCCACTTCTGGCCCCAAACTTGTGCTGGATGCAGTGCGGGCCCACTGGCCTGCCTGCTTCAGCGCAAGTTAGAATTGTGCTGTAAAGCACCCAACATTTTTACCTAGCTAATTTTCAGTTTAGAAAATGTGTAAATTGGGATTTATTATAGCTTTTTAAAATTGGTTTGTTCTAATTGTTTTGGTGTTGTACAAGTTCAGCATCCATTATCCTGGATTCCAAAATATGGAACTTTTTTGAGCTTCCCCAAAACTTTTTTTTTTTTTTACTTTTTTGCCTAAAGAAATAAAATTTCAAACTGTGTTTCGTGCACAAAATTCTTAAAAATATTGTATAAAATTACCTTCAGGCTATGAGTAAAAAGGGTATATGATACATAAATGAATTTTGTGTTTAGATTTGGATCCCATCCCCCTCATTATGTATATGCAAATATTCTGAAATATGGAAGAATCTGATATCCAAAATGCTTCTGGTCCCGAGCACCTTGGATAAGGGATGCCCAGCCTGTACTTTAAATGATGTTTGTCACATTGAGCTTTTTGATTAGATGGAACATGCATTGGATGATGGTGATGTTTAAAGAAAATGACAAAGGGGAAGGATCAGCGTCTGCATCTCTAGGAGGCGCTCCATCCTCTACGGAAGGCATTGAGAAGGCAAAGCATTGAGAAAACACCCCAATGTTCTGGCACTTGAAATGACAGTCTTCCAACCTTCTCTTAAGTCTTGTACAAAAAGGAACAAAGTGCCTTGTGAATGTCACCAAGAGTTCAGATACACTTGATGGCCCTGACCATCAAGTTTCTTAATTTGTCTTTTCTTTGGTGAACAACTGCCAATTGTTTGAAGCCCCTGCAGTGTGCTGTGTTTGCAGCATTAAATGAGCTTGCCAAGCATATACCTTAATCTGGATCTACAAAAGGCATCTGGGTCTATTTCCAAAGGATGCCCAATGAGTCTAGTTGTTTGCTTTGACAGCATGATCTGACTTCACGGAAGCCTCCCCCACAATGAGACCTCCAATATTAGGAAATCATTTCTGTTCTCTCAGGTTGTTTACAACAGCAATGGTGGCTGTGGTAATGGCAGTGCTCCGCCCCATTATGTCATCACCCGGTCTCTGCAGGAAGTGAAGAGGATGTGCCACATCAACTTCATCCCTGCATGGGACTCATAGTACTGAATACCCCGCAGGCAATAAAACTGATTCTTCAGTAGTCCACTTGGTAGAAACAGAACATTGTAGGATCTGAAGGTGTAGTGTGGCCCATACAGCAAAATGTTTTGTGAAATCTCATTAACAGGGTATCTAGTTTGTGCAAATCATGTTTTTCGTGGAGGAGATTTTTTAAAATTCTTTTTACTGTTTTATCATTTTATTTATTGTTGTGTACTTTTGTGCACGTGTGTGTGTTTTAGATGGCTGAAAGCTGCCTTAAGTGCCCTCACTGCGAGAAAAGCAGAAGAATTAAATAAATAAAAAATATTTCATTTAACACTTCCTGATTAATGCTAAGATGATCCCAATCTAGCTCAGGAAGCAACAATGAAGGCACATCCTTAGAAAGCAGAATCTAGCCCTATTATGTTCATGCCTGGCCAGTTGATCCATATCTTTTCTCTGGACTTGCAAAGATGACTACCATTATTTTAGTTGTTGATGTTTTAGTTCCAGCAAGTCCTGAAGACAACCTAAGTAGCAGGGCTGCAGAATGCAAATCCCTGATTACAGTGCCAGTTATGTCACAATCCCAGCTCCTAGCAATAAACTACAGTGTGGTGTTACAGAGATATACAAGGATGTCACAGTGATCCAGAGCAAGGGAACCTCAAGGCACAGGGCAAGGAACAACAGCTCCTTGAATATCACTGCCCGACTCCTCTTTGCAAGAGAGAACTGCTCACTCCCTTCTTGGGTCTCATAGCCAACAGCTGCAATAACATATGGGAGACTTTCTTCAAGAGGAAGTTGAGTTTTCATTGAACCATCTGATAGTTCTTGATTGTCCAAGAAAGAAAAGGAAGACTTTACCAGGTATTATGTGCATCATGATGTCAAGGAATGACTATAGATGAGTGTGAAATTCTGCAAGACTGGTGCCCATCTAATCACCATAGAAACAAAAGGGGACAAGAACTCCAGGTGCAGAGATCATGTCTTGCAAAATGCATATTGATTATTATAACTCTTCCTTGGGATTGACTGATTCAGTTCTTTCAGAGAAAGCCCAGAATTGTTTTCAGTACCATGTTTAAAAAGGGGCAGATTTTTCGTTTCTGTCCTTTCCCTTTGAACTATCTAACTCAGAGTCAGCCCCAAGGAGGAGCATTGAAAAGATCTTGTTTGTAGCTTGCTGATCTCCTGTTTATAACTGCATTTGCTGCCGCCCCCCCCCCCCCGAATGTAGTTTCATATCCCTTTTCAGAAGACCCAAACATGTACAATTAACATGGCTGGGGGGGGGCAGAGTGAGAATATGGCAGCAGACCCCACCTTCCCGTTATTCATGTTTTCTACATTACATGTACAATCTTTCTCTCTATGTGTATTCATGTGGGGTTTGCATTCATGGCTAATGGCATGGAGGAGCCTGCATGTAGACAGTTTGTATACATGTAGGGCTTGTTATACTTTACATTGATTTGGTTTTATTCTGATTCTCATTCCCTGCATATGTAAAATTATCCTCGCAATAGAACAAAAGATCAAGTAAAAGAGACGCCTGAGTGGGGACATGATTGAGACATACAAAATTAGGCACAGGAAGGATAAAGTGGATAGAGAGATGCTCTTTACACTCTCACATACCACCAGAACCAGGGGACATCCGCTCAAATTGAGTGTTGGGAGGGTTAGGACAGGCAAAAGAAAATATTTCTTTACTCAGCGTGTGGTCAGTCTGTGGAACTCCTTGCCGCAGGATGTGGTGACGGCATCTGGCCTGGATGCCTTTAAAAGGGGACTGGACAAGTTTCTGGAGGAAAAATCCATTACGGGTTACAAGCCATGATGTGTATGTGCAACCTCCTGATTTTAGAAATGGGCTATGCCAGATGCAAGGGAGGGCACCAGGATGAGGTCTCTTGTTATCTGGTGTGCTCCCTGGGGCCTTTGGTGGGCCGCTGTGAAATACAGGAAGCTGGACTAGATGGGCCTATGGCCTGATCCAGTGGGGCTGTTCTTATGTTCTTATGGCTTCTGCTGCAGTTTCACCTACTTGCCACAAGTGAGGAAAGGGGGAAATGGCTGCCTTTTAAAGTTGAGAACAATGAAAGGGTGAGCAGCAGCAATGGAGGAATCTGCAAAAGAGCCAGTGTAGAGTGCCCTCTCACTCCCTCAAGGACTCAGTACTCACAGATATTAAAAATCACATGAGTTTTGTAAACCCATGTTCCAAAACCCATGTGGGAGACTCTGAACTCACAGATTAAGATGTAAACATGTAGGGAAGGGGAGTTGGTTATTCTGTGGCAAAAAAAAAACAACAAAAACACCCCTACAACAGTACCATAGGAGACTCACAGATAAGGGCACTCACATGGGTTTTGCATCTAGATGTGCTTATTCTGAGGGAAATGACCACTTCCATATGGCTTTTGTACGTTTGGTCTGGGCCCAAGTGGGAAAACCACAACCTGCTGCAAGAAGAGACTATAGGAAAAGCTGAAGTCCAATAATTAAAAACTGGCCTGGTAGTAATAATAAATAAAATAATAATAATAAAACTTTATTTTTATCCCGCCCTTCTCCCTAACGGGACCCAGGAAGGCTTTGATTCCCTAGAAGGCTTTGATTCCAATGCTTAATCATTGTGAAGGGAAAAGGCATTTGACCTGTAACTATAGCCTTTAGAAGAGGCAAGGGCTGCTGCTGTTGTTGCCCCCCAGCCTGGCGCAAGAGAGATGCTCATAGCATCCCATTGCCCTTGTTAGGTGAGCCACACCGTGCACTAGAGACCAAATCACTGAAGTAAATGAAAATAACTTCTTTCCTTTGGATGGACTGTGAACCTTACCATGTGCAGTAGGAGCTTTTACTGCCTTGATCACAGCTTCAGCATAGCAGCTCTATAGCAACAGTGTTTACTGGCAGGCACATGCAACTCTCTTTCCAAATTGCACTTAGACTCACAAAACTTCTGGGCAAGAAAGAGAGAGGAGGAGGAGGAAATGTATCATGTGAGTGCTTCCCAATCTGTATATTATTAAGACAACCAAATGGATATTTTCTTGAAGGATATCTTGGAGACTTTCAGAAGAACATCCTCAACTAGGTGAGACAGACAAAACCAACCATGTCGGCTTCCATTAAGAACCCACTGAAAGGTAAGACAGCAGCCTGAGATGGTGTCTTAGTGTTGTCCTGACAGTCTATCTCCATTCATCCCCTGCTGATAAATCCCAGTGTAAACAACATTTATTGGAAGATGGGAGCAGGCTGGAGTTTCATGCAGCTGAACAGCTGAGAGAAAGGTCAGCCTGCCTTCTAAGGTGCCTCTATCTAGATTCAGACCATTTCATTTCTATTTCCTCACAACGCTGGTACGTTTTGTCACGTGCCTCCTGTATAGCCACACTTCCTCGTCCAGCTATGGGTTTGAGTTTTTCTTAGTACATGCTGAATTTGCACATTTTATATTGCCCTAATATAGTTTGATGAAGTGCCCTGAAAATAAAAGGTGAACTGTGGGTCTTTCCGATGGGATTGTTGAATAGCCAGGCAGTTTAGCAAATGCTAAAATAAATCAATAGATAACATTAGCATGGCACCTTGGTTAATGGATACAAAGGCATACATTCACATTTATATAAAGGCCAAGACATTGAGGATGGAAAGGCACGGCCATGGGCTGGAGGAAGGTAAACACAAGATTGCTGTCACTCAGTCCAGATTATGAACTACAGTATAGAAGATATGTACCCAGAAAGTGTTCTGATGGATATATCACTCAGGGTTGCCCGCTTCTGTTATGTTGCACAGTTGGTAAGGAAGAAAATTGAGAGTGTAAATCTCTGATTTTATGATTTTACATATGTGTAATGGGGTGTTGGTTTTAATTCTGTGTATTTTGTTTTGTTGTTTGTGACTAGCTGGTCGGATGACCGTAAATAAAGTATCTATCTATCTCTCTACCTAGAAAGTGTAAAACAACCAATGATAGAATATAGTGCAGGCTGCACCTCCTCCTTGTTTGGTTATCTGTAGCAGATTATAACTGCCAGTCTGGCTGTACCCTAAGAGCATGTTTATGGAGGTTTAAAGGGGTTTTAGCTTTCCTTAGGGTTGTAATGTGAATCTAAAGCTTACATTGGCCAAAATGCTGATCTGAATTATACATCTTCACTCTTTCTCCAGTCTTCTCTATTTTATTTTATGTGTGGAGAAAGTTGGATCTTAATATAAATAGCCTCCTTCAAATGATATTTAAAGCACATGTGTAAAGAAGATGGTTGTTTTTGCTGCCTTTATAGCACTCAGGATGTTATAGCATGAATATCCACATAATGCAGCAGAAACTAAACTTCAGGGATGGGAATGGTCAGGTGACTTGAGTCCCTGTTGTGAAAATCAGCATTTTTCACTGATTTGTGGAGACTTGAGTGGTGCATGTGGAAGACTCGGCAAAACACTTGAGTCAACAGCCCCTTGACTTGGCAATCGTCCCCACACATGCAGACTTTGTTGTATCTGGGTGTGCTTGCTTACCTTTTTAGCAGTGTGAATACCTCATGGAGTCATCATTCAGATGGAGCGAGCAGCAAGGAAGTTGCAAGGAATAGGACGTGGGAGCAGGCTCTCTTGCCTATCCCTGAAAGAATCATTGATCATTGGATGAAGGGTGGCTGGCCTGATATTTTCTTTGGCTGAGATAGGGTAGGAGAAGGAGACAAGGGGGTTTTTGCTTTACAATTGGCTGGAGAAGCCTAGGGAGGTGGTTTGTAGTAATCACACTTGCCTGGGTCTTGTGAGCTCCGTTGTTACTTGGGAGGAGAGAGCCTCCTTGAATGACTGTCTGCAATGGGACTACTTCTGAGTAGAGCTGCAATGGATTGGGTCATCCTAGAAAGTCTCACCGCTGCTGTGTGTGACCCTCCTTCTACTTGCCACTTCTGTCCCTGCTCTCACATAGCCCCTCACCTTCTTTATAGATGAGATGGGACAGCAGGGGAGCGTTTAAAGAGAATGCTAGCACATGTGCACCCCAGCTGCAGCTCTGTTTTTTTCCATGGCTGGCTTTTTAAAGGAAACAACATGTGACTCAAGTCTTTTTGAGTCTCAGAAATGCTCTGGGCAACTTGGAAAGTTCCCCTGTTAGAACTTGTTTTTGAATTGAGTTGTGAGGGCCGGAGACTGATGATTCAATTTGAGTCAAGCCGCACTAGATTTGCCCATCCCTGCTAAGCTTTAGGTGGTATTCATTGACTGTGAAGCTCAAGGATCAGGGGACTGAGAACTGGAGCCACTGATATTTTACTCTTTGAGGGCCCAATCCTATCCAATTTTCCAGTGCCAGTGCAACTGTGCCAATGGGGCATGCACTGCATCTTATGGTGGGGCAGCAGTCACAGAGGCCTCCTTGAGATATGGGAACATTTGTTCCCTTACCTTGGGGCTGCATGCTGGAAACTTGCATAGGATTGGGCCCCTGAGACTGCAATATGCAATGCATGTTGGTCTGTCCAAGGACAGTGCCAATCAATCCAGAAACTTTAAAACAATGCCACATAGTGTGTGTGCACCTAATCAGTTACTAACCAATGTAGATCAAAACACCAGTAACCAAATCCAGCTGTGTGAGTTACAGAATTGATTGTTTTCAGGGAGGGTGAAATACTCTTGCCTCCCACCACTTTACTTTTCTCCAGTCCATCTGCCCCATCTTCTGCCTCTTTAAAAGGCAGGGCATGGGACGAAAGGAGGGGCAGTAGCAGAAGAAGATACTGCCAGAATCAGGTAAGGGAAGAAGAATATGGTTTTGGGGAGATCATACTCTGGGGGAAGATAATGGGAGGTAAAAAGATCAGGGAGATGGGACAAAGAGGCATGTGGTGTGCTTTGTGCTCTAAGGCAGGGATGCCCAAACTCCAGCCCTGGGACCACTTGCAGCCCTCAAGGACTCCCAATGTGGCCCTCAGGGAGCCCCCAGTCTCCAATGAGCCTCTGGCCCTCCTGAGCTTTGCTGGAGCCCACACTGGCCCGACGCAACTGCTCTCAGCGTGAGGGCAATTGTTTGATCTCTTGCATGAGCTGTGGGACGAGGGCTCCCTCCACTGCTTGCTGTTTCACATCTGTGATGCAGTAGCGGCAGCTATTGCAAGACTTTCATTCATTCATATAAGTTCATCTTTAATATATATATTTATGTAATCATATGTAAATTTATTCAAATTTTAAATGTAAATTTATTCTTTTTTCCCCCGCCCCCGACAGAGAGATGATGTGGCGCTCCTGCCAAAAGCTTTGGACACCCCCTAAGGGAAAGGCGCCTGGCCTAAGGAGCTGAGCTGGCATTGGCTGCAGTTGTGCCTGAGTCTGTTGGACCTGGCTATGGTGGTTCATGCCTTGGTGACATCTCATTCAGGCTGTTATAATGTACTCTAGGTAAGGCTGCCCCTGAAGATGGTCTGGAAATTGCTAGTGCAGAGTGTGGTGGCCTGTGTGGTCAGTGATTTGACTCAGTTGAGCTGCTGCTCTAGAGGCTACACTGGCTGTCCATGTGTTTCTGGGTCCAATTCAAGGTGCTGGTACTTACCATTAAAGCCCTATATGGCCTGGGACCAGCATATGTGAGGGACCACTGACTCCTGTATAATGGAGGAGATGCATAGCAGGGCCTTCCTTGTGGTGGTTCTCTCCATGGAATTCTGTCCCCCAGGAGGTTCATTTTGCCTCCTCTCCTTTCAGCACATGTTAAAGACACATTTTTGTTCAGCTTTTATGGTTATTTAGTGAATTGGCTTGTTTCTCCTCTGGATTTTCTTTATGCCATTGTCTTGCTTTGTTTTATTGCTGATTTTTTTTTTTAAAAAAAAAACTGTTTACTTTGTTTTAAACCATGCTGGAGTTCCACCATGAATGATGAAGGGAATACATTTTTTAAAATAAATTTAAAACACCATTGGGGAATGTGGCAACCCTGCTGCTTCCAAGCACTTTCCTGAGGTGAGAGGGCTTGAGGTGCTTCTGTGAGGGAGGCAATGAGGCTGCAGCTGGGGAGACTCGTGTTAGAAGTGCACCAGACCCTTTGGCATGAGAGAGCCTGGAATAAAACCTGCACATTTAAAGACTCTGGGATGAGAGCTACTAATGGATAATCTGGCAACACCATCTTATTTTCCTTGCTGCCAGATTTCATTTTGTTCTCTCTTTGCGTCAGGTGGTAAGAAGGAAGGTTTGGGTTCAATCCTATCCAACTTTCCATTGCCAATGCAGCTGTGCCAACAGGGTGTGTGCTGCGTCCTGTGATATGGCGGCAACATTTGTTCTCTTACCTTGGGGCTGCATTGCAGCTGCATCCATGCTAGAAAATTGGATAGGATTGGGCCCTTTGAGAGAAGTCTAGTCTGATGGCACAGGTCACTAAAGCACAAAGTGATCCAATTTACAGGAGAGAGAGAGCTATATTTTTCCTTCAGCTGAAGCTTGGAGCACAAACCAGAAGTAAGTTAGTTGTGTGTTTTGGATAATGTTATTGGTGATATTTTCACTTGAAGTAGGGCTTTTCTTTTTTTTTTGGTAAATAATATTAACTCAGACTTTTTTAAAAATCTGAGTTGTCTCGGTGTTGTGTTTCAGTAGATGATGGAAGTGTTGGAATGTCAATTCTGCTGCCATCACCTTGTGCCAAGAAGATGGTGAAAGTACCCCTATGCTAGTTTGGGGACATCTGGTTCCATTTGGTTGAATACACAGCTACTTTGGAAAATGTATATGGGTGTGAGTGAACCCGAGTCATCCAAGTCCTCTCCCAGAAAGTCCCCAGCCAGCAGTTTTCCATGTCTTTAAGAACTAACAAATCTTGTGGCTCAGTATAGCTCAATTCTCTAAAACTGGCCAGTTTAATTCAGAGCTAAGTCACTTGCCAGCTCTGACTGAAGCTCCTCCTGAAGACTTTTTTTTCTAACATGATGTGACGTTGGAAATTCCTGGAGGCCCTGTTAAAATATCCAGAATTGCTTTCAGTAGTTACCTGGAGGTGATTTTCCTAGAAAATCTAGGCCAATCCATGAGGGCTAGCAACCATATTGAGTGCCCATGCACCATTTCTCTGGGACCAGTACATATGTAGCAAGAGTCTTCCTTTCTCCCTACCACAAAATTGTGCATCTTGAAAAACTGGAGGATTGATTTACCTTCAGGTCCCTTTGTTTCAGCTTCTTCTGGATGCCTGATTAGTCTTTATAGACAGATACTGACATGGCAATATGGTTGGTTTGTATGTTGATCAATTACAGTATACAGAATGCCCTGTAGATGCTGTTCTCTGTCCCAGTTTGTCCATGCAGTTTGGAGGACAAAGTTCTAACTGTGTTAGTATTACTCACCTTCTGGGCTTGTACCATCCGTCAGCAGAATTGTCTCCTGGTAACTCAGTGAACCTGATTATGATGCTGCTGGACCTTCATTCCTGCAGTCAGGAGCCACACCATGCAGCCACCAGAAACCACTTTTCAAAGCAGAACTATGTTCTGCTACCTTAAGCCCCTCCGTGCACCTGGATAGGATTGGGCTGTAAAGCTGACAGCTCCATTTTCCCTTCAGGAGCCCCCCCCCTTCTCATTCTCTCACACTTAGAGACAGCCAGTATAAGCCCTGTGGGAATAGTATGGATGGAGTTCATTCCCACTCTACTTGCTCTGGCCTAGGAAGTTGCTTTATAGACCCAGAGAGCATATCCCTGGAATCCTGTTTCTTCTGGGGTCAAATCTGAAATTATTCCATTGGGTTGTATGGTTTGTCTCTCCATAGACAAAGCTGTTGATACCTGTGTGTCTTAGAGGAGAAAGCAAGTGGCTTGTGTTAAAGCACCAGCTGGTGATGAAATCTGAACTTTACAGCTCTCCCTCCCCCCTGCGGCTCTAATCAGGGAAGCCTGCTGTGGAGTAGGAGGGTCAAGCGCTGTGCTGGTTAATTCAGGCAGCAGATGTGCTGGTTGCCACCCAGGTGGTGAGGGTTACAATAATACTGTCTGCGGCCTTTGGGCTTGGCGGCTGTGGAAGCACTGCCTCCGCTGGAGGGAGAGGATGTTCTTCAAAGCCAGCAAAGCCACCAGCTCTCACTCTGAGTGCTCTCATTTTCTGGACCAGGGCAGGCCTTGTTGTGAACAGTTTTCTGGAGATGGCTCAGGGCAGGGCATGGTGGATGTAGCTTGCCAGGGTCTGTGAAAATTCAGCTGGAGTTGTTACTATCGGAGAGTTGCAAGATACAAATAAGACATCCAGGAACGGGAGAGGGATTTCTTCTTATGCTGTTGTTAAAAGCTTGACATGTTGCCCAAGAAGACATAGAAAACAGATGTTGCTAGGATTGCAGTTGGACAGATAAGCAATATGTGAATCCTGCCAGCTTTGATGTCAGCTTCCTTCTCACTCTTCAGGGTCTGAGACAGTTGGATCTTGGCCTGCTGGGGAGGCTGAATAAGTGGAGTGACTCTAAGTTAGTCTGACTTTGCTCTGCAGCTAAGAACAGGATACATACACACATACAGGGGCAGATCCAGTGTTTGGGGAGGGGACTATGAGCACTACCTTAACTCCAGAGCTGAGGTCAACCAGGTGGGTAGACCTGGACTCCCACCCGGACTTGAAGCCCTGAGCTACCTGCCAGGTCGACTTGGACTCGCATTCTGACTGCTCTCTGGAACCCCCTCTTCCAGGCGGGTAAACCTGGGCTTCTGGTCAGGCTTTATCTTTCTGCCAATGTCCCACCCAGGGAGCATTTCCCCAGGCACCCAGCTTTGCTCCCCATCCCAGAGGGTGCCCTTTCCCACTTGTGTGACAGTTTGGGGAGGGATACGCACCCATGGCCCCCCTTGGATCTGCCCCTGCATGTATGCATACATACAACTTGGTATGGCAGAACATGGGTGGCTTAGCAAAGCTCTTAACAACCTTCAGGGACTCTTTCTAATAAGTGTTGTAATGTGGCTAACCACTGGTTGTGTTTCTTACTGGAAATTTATTTGTTGACACTATTTGTCCTGCCCCTCTTCTAAGAGGCTGAAGGCAGCCTTGTGATGAAACGGTTGTGGTTCATTGTGGAGGATTTTCCCTCCAATTCTAAGGTGCTTCAGGTTCCAAGGGAGCTAGCCAGGCAGAGAGCTGGTGGATGGTGCTAAAGAAAAATGTCACCAGGCCTGAAGAGACTCTCTTTCTTCTTCCTGGGCACTTCTGACTGGCTAAGACAGGGAGAGCCCACTATCTGGGGATCAGGGTGGAAGGCTGTGGGTAGGATGGCAGCCTGAGAGCCCAATTCTATGCATGTCTACTCAGTCCCATTATAGTCAATGGGGCTTGCTCCCAGGAAAGCGTGGCTAGGATGACAGCCTTGGAGCCTGCTCCTGTGCATGTCTACTCAGAAGTAAGCGCCATTACAGTGTGTGTGTCCCTTTACAGTGGATGAAGCTTACTCCCAGGAAAGGGTGGCTGGCATTGCAGCCTTGGAGCCCGCTCCTGTGCGTGTCTACTCAGAAGTAAGCCCCATTAGATTCAATGAGGCTTACTCCTAGGAAAGAGTGGCTGGCATTGCAGCTCCGTCACCTCATGGTATAGTTTCATTCTCCGTTCATTCTGGGTAAAAATGGCAGCCCACTCAAGTTAAACTCTGGGAAGACCAGCAATCTTACCCAGCATTCTGGGTAAAAATGGCAACCAGTGCAAGTGAACTTCTGGGAAGACCAACAGTGCTCCCAGCACTACTTCTCCCACCATCACCTGCACAGGCACAGTGTAAATAGTGTAGATTTTTTTTAAAAGAAAAGGAAAAAGGAGCCTTGCTACTTCTAATCTCCAGTAAACCACTCTCCTGAATTCATATCAAATTTTGCCCCCACTTGAAAAAAAAAAAATCCCTGAGGTTGGCCAATTTTTCAATGCCTGCAAATAAGGCAGCAAAAATTGGAGCACCTTTTTGCATCGGTGCTACAAAACAGATATGCATCCAGTTATAAGAACATAAAAGAGCCCCAATGGATCAGGCCAAAGGCCTATCTAGTTCAGCTTCCTGTATCTCACAGTGGCCCACCAAATGCTTCAGGGAGCATACAAGACACAACCTGTCTCCTGGTGCTCTCCCCTGCGTCTGGCAATGCAGATATAGTTGCTTCAATAATCTTTTTGTGTCTTGTTTGACCAATGTTTAAGAATGTACGTGTGCATTAGTAAAAGACCACAGAAGAAGACTCTTGCTGCAAATATGCCTGATCAGATCAAGATGACTTTTTTGCACCCTTTTCCCTCTCCACACATGTGGATCAATAATATAGGGAAAATTGCATATGCTCCAAGTCTAGAATTAATTTTAGAAATTCTCCTAATAAAACCAGAATTTGGGAACAGGGTAGAGCGAAGCCAAGGAAGAATAAATGAATGGAATGGTGAAATAGAACCATTTCCACTAAACTTGCTGGAACTATAATCAGTGAATTTTAATTTGAAACAGTAGGGATTTTAAAATGTGTATTTTGCTATTTGGAAACAATTCAAAACTTTCCAAGACAGAAACAAAATAAACCTTCCAGCTTTGTTTTCATAAGATGCAAAAGAAAGAAAATACCTACAATGAAAACACTGTATTTAATTTCAGGATGGGATTTTTATTTTTGTACAAGCAACAGCATACCATCCAAATTTGGGATTAGAACATTTCACATTTTTAAAGTTCCCACAAGTTTTGGGCTGGAGATTCTCCTGTGTCGTCTTGACGAATTTCTGTTATTCAAGGGCTAATCAGAATCATGGTACAATTCCCTAGTCTATGGACATAGAAGGATGAGCTAATTTTGTCTGGTATACAAGGGGAGTCATTATGCCAAGCAGATTTGGTCATTACTATCAAAAGCAAATACATGGCCATCAACTTTTCTTCAGTATAAGCAGTTCCCATTAGAAACACAGATTAGACACAGTGCATGAGCTTTGAAAAATCAGATACATGAAAGACATAAATGATTAGTCCAAGGCGCCAGTTTAAGACAACTTTGTACATATGTGCTTTTGACATCTCAGTACCTGCAGTTTCTTTATCAGCACAATCCTATGCATATTTATTCAGAATCCCATTGTGTTCAATGGGGTAAACTCCCAGGAAAGTTATAGGATTGCAGCCTATGATTGGTGCATTGTACCATACATGCCAGTGCTAGAGGTGGGTGAAAATGGTTTTATTTTATTCGCAGATTTTGGTGTTTTCCAAAGTTAGAAATGCAGAAAGCAGTGTTATGTGTTTTTATTCCAAGAGTGCATTTTTATAAATTAAAATAACTTTTAAAGTGTAGTAGGTAGTGATATAGGTGGTATAGTGTCAGTGGATGCAGCCACATGCATGTAGAGGTGTTAGAGGTTATGTAGGTGGGTTAGAGAATGGTTTTATTTTTTTTGCAGATTTTGGTGTTTTGTGTTTTTTTAGAAAAATGTGCAAAAAGCAGTGTTATTTGTTTTTATTTTGTTATCAATGAAAAAACCCATCTCTAGCCAGTGCAAATCTGAACCATATGCTTCTGGCTATTTGTGTTCAGGCAAAATGCTTTTTAATAGCACATCACTGTCTCATACTCGTACATACAGTCTCCTCCCTCCACAGTCTGATGATGCTGTACACCAGTGTAAAGAGTTCAGCAAAACCTGCCTGTTTCCTTATTCACACCTGTTCGATGGAACAGAGGACACAAGGTGGCCAACTCGATTATATAGCCAGCTCAATTACTTACACACACACACTGTATATTGGCAGGATTGCTTCTCTTTCCCTTCTCAGTATTGGTCTTTCTCACTCACAAGAGAAAGTTCAAGGAACCCCATATCTGTTTCCTCTTGAGCTTGGGGTAGCTTGGGGTTGATTTGGAGCAGCCAAACAGTAGGAAAGGAAAGGGTTGCCATTCCTCTGCCCCTATTTTCAGCCTCCTGCAGCTGCTTTCAGTTAAACAGAAACTGAGAAGAAGAATCAGCAACTCACCATATTACCTAGTTTACTGCCCAATTCTGTAGCTGATGGTGGTGCTGGGTTCAGCGGTGCCAAAATGGCTATCGCTGCATCAGGCAGCACCTCTGGGACTGGTGGAGGTCTCCTTGGAGGGAGCCCTAAGCCCCTCAATGGGGCTTCTCTAGTCTGTGCCAGCTATTTTGCTTTGAAGCCTGACATGGAGGATAGGATAAGGCAAAGCAGGGCTACACTGGTCCCATCCCCCCCTCTCACCCCATTTCCTTCCCCTCCTCTCTGGGTGCTGTTGATGTGCCCTACAGCAGGTTTGCAACACACAGTGCAGGTACTGGAGCTCAGCACTGGCACTGAGGAAGTTTAGGATTGGGCCCTAATAGGACCATGAAAGAGTGAATGTAAGATGATCAGATAGCTGATAGTCCCCAGCCCAAGCAGATTGAAAACTTTGATTCATCTGCCACAGTCTTTCCTTAATCATGCCAAATGTAACCTGTGTTTTGACCACACTCAGATACTTTCTTGCAAGTTGCTAGCTACCTCTAGGTTGAAATGCTACCCAGGAATTTGAAATGTCAAAAGATGCAACTTCAGAATCAAAGCTGTTCATTGTTGATTTCCAAGGGAGTACTTGAAACAGTCAGAGAAAGCCAAAGAACTATTTTGTTGTAGAATCTCAGCCTGTATATCTTGGGCCTATATTCTTACACATTGTTTCTCCCAAATAGCAGACCCAAAGAAACAAGCTGAGCTTTGCTGGGATAGTTTTCAATAGCCACTGAAGCATTCAGCACATATTGGGAGTTGAGCTCATGTAAGCAAGTTCTGTTTGAATGAAGTCAGCCAGAACAGGAAGCTTCAAAAACACTATCAAGCTAAGCTGGACTTGGGCTGTAGCCACCACACATTAACACTGGGGAACGCCACACCAACTTCACCGGCCCCATTCATTGATCGCTGCAAAACTTCTTGCTGTGTTTTTACGAGATCCAGGGAGGGACTCATTTCAAACCAATGCTTGCTGCTTGCTTAGTGGGAGATCAGGGTTATGATTACTGGCATCTGGGGCTATCAAAGAGAGCAAGGGGGAGAAACCGAGGAGGAGAGCCCAAAGCCACTATCCTGGTTCTTCTGGGGAGTCTGGGAAGGAAGGAAAAGCTGCTGTGTTTATTTATCTGGTTTTTGCCACAAAGGATAACACATTTACACAAAACCTCCATGCACAAGGCAGCTGCCAGTGCTTAAAACAGAATTATTGTTTCATTAAACTCTGAAAACAAGCGCCGAGCCAAAGTCAGCAGTGTGCTTTTAAGAGCCGAGGAGCCAGCATGACCAAAGCTGTCCACTGAAGCGGTTTCTCAGGGCAGAGCTTCCTTTTCTTTTGTCTTTTTTCCTCATTCCTTCGGGACTCAATTCTCCTTTCCCATGTCAAGACCTGCAGATTTCATTGGCAGCTTGGCCAAATGCATTTTTGGAAAGGAAGCGCTCTGCATTTAACAAGACGGGCAGGGCAGGCCAGTACCTCTGGTCTGGAGCAGAATGACCAGGCACCTGGGACTTCTTGGTAGGGAAAGCTGCTTGGGGAGATCCTTTTCAGAGGGGTTGCAACAAAAAGAGGAAGCTCCTTCCTACTCCTTTTGTACTCCAGATTTACCAAGGGTAAATTTCCATAGGGCTACCAGCTATTCCTGTATATTTTTTTCCCAACATGATGTAATATTGGAGAGGTTCTTTTAAAATCTCCAGCATTGCTTTCTGTAGTCACCTGTGGACTAATGCTGACTCCTGGAGCCTCCAAGCCTGGTTGTTGGCAGCCCTAAATTTATAGCAACCAAAGCTGCTTTTTCCTTCAAGAAGTAGCAATCAAGTGTTAACTATTGTTTTTACTTGTTATTTATATACTTTTTTTTTTTTTTACACAGCATTCAAGATGGTTTACACAGGCAAGCTAGTCCTAAGCCATTTTACCTGGCATCTAGCATCCAGAGACATAACTGCTGCTGAAAAAGGCTATTTCCATTTAGCTCAATGCCCATTTTTAACCTCTGGTTGGTTGTATTCAACTCACTCAATCCAGCTTGTTTTCCTCAAGATTTGCTTTGCACTTGTCTTCTTAGAAAGAGCTTTTTAACAGCACTATCAGCTGATGTCTTCCACATCAGGACTTTTGGTGTCCTAAGTACTGCAATTTTGCGCTTCCTGTTACTTCTCAAACAACATCCAAACAGATTTGGAATTTAGGATTAACTAAATGTTCCTCCTTTGTTCAGAAATCTGGGTTTTCTTCAAAAATCTGGGTATTTTTACATAGTGAGAAATCACTCCTGTATTAATCTGGTTTAGGAGATACCAAGGATAAATTCACTGTGAAATGATAACAATTGGATAGTGTGCAGGTGGCTACTTTCCATAGCTTTGGAAATAATCATCATCCAGTTCATTGCAATCACATCTACTAATGTGAAGGCACCCGCTGTAGTGGAATAGCGGAAGATCTGGCGAGGAGGTAGTGTGGTGTCCACAGTGCCCCTTGCTCTAAGTAAATGCAGGGTTAAAGCCCAGGTGGTAGCTGGAGGTGTGCTGCACAGCTGCAGCCACTAGAGGCTAAAGTGACCCTGGGAGCATATAAACAGCACCTGGAGGAACTAGTGGGGGTGGGTTGTAGAAGGAGTGCAGGTTGGAGAGGAGACTGACTGGGTTTATTGACTTTGGAATCTGACCTCAGACTGTGACTTGGCGTATTGACTTTGGACTTTGACTTGGATACCCTGACTGATTTGACTGATTTACCTGGAACCTGACCTCGGACTGTAACAGCTTATTGTTTCTGGACTCTGATTTGGCAACTCTCATTGATTGGACTGGTTTACTTGGAATCTGTGGACTGGAACTGGACTCTGACTTTGCTTGCTGCACTGGTGAGTTTCACAAGGGAAACTAATCAGCCTTAAGCGGGCACGAGGCCCAGTGGATTGGGATTTGGCAGAACACCCGCTCAATGCCTTGGTTTTCTTTGGAATTCCATCTTGGCCTCTGTGCTATTTAACATCTGTATGGATCCACTGGAAGAGATCATCTTGGGGTTTAGAATTTGATGTCACCAATACGTGGATGACACACAGTTCTATAACGCTGCACCCTTTCCTAACAGGATGCTGTATTGGTCAAGAATCATTGCCCAAGCCCAGGCTATCGCTAAGATGAACTGCAACTTAGGGTGCTATCTTATCTTGCCCTGGAACAGGCAAGCCAAGAGGCTTGCGCTGTATCCAGCGTGGGATAGGGGCCCAAAGCATCTCATCCGGAGGTAAGGGGAAACTTTCCCCCTTACCTCTGGGTAAGGTACGCTGGCCCCTATGGGTCTCCTTGGACTTGTGTTACTGCCTGAGGTGGCACAAGTCTGAGGAGAGTGGAGTGGCTTGAAGCAGCTGCAAACTCCCTGGGAATGGGGTTTGGAATCCAGCATAAGAACATAAGAACAGCCCCACTGAATCAGGCCATAGGCCCATCTAGTCCAGCTTCCTGTATCTCACAGCAGCCCACCAAATGCCCCAGGGAGCACACCAGATAACAAGAGACCTGCATCCTGGTGCCTCCCTTGCATCTGGCATTCTGACATAGCCCATTTCTAAAATCAGGAGGTTGGACATACATATCATGGCTTGTAACCCATAATGAATTTTTCCTCCAGAAACTTGTCCAATCCCCTTTTAAAGACATCCAGGCCAGATGCCATCACCACATCCTGTGGCAAGGAGTTCCACAGACCAACCACATGCTGAGTAAAGAAATATTTTCTTTTGTTTGTCCTTCTGAACGCCTTCTGAAAGTCCAGATATATAATGTCTATGGGTTCTCCCACATCCACATGCCTGTTGACCTTTTCAAAGAATTCTATAAGGTTCGTGAGGCAAGACTTACCCTTACAGAAGCCATGCTGATTCTCCCTCAGCAAGGCCTGTTCGTCTATGTGTTTTGAGATTCTATCTTTGATGAGGCATTCCACCATCTTACCCAGTATAGATGTTAGGCTGACTGGCCTATAGTTTCCTGGGTCCCCCCTCTTTCCCTTTTTAAAGATTAGTGTGACATTTGCTCTCCGCCTCCTCCCTGCCCACACCAGAGCACAGAGCTCTGTCAGCACAGAGGCTGAAGTAAGGATATTCTTCATCCTGGCTGTTCTTAGTGTTATGGCCCAATCCTATCCTTGGCTGGCTTGCAGGGCACAGCAGTGCTGATGGAGCCTCTGCTGCATCCTACAGGCTAGCTGAGGACATGGAGACCAGGTGCAATGGAGGACAGAGTGCCTATACCTTTAACCATTGTCTAGAAGAGAGAATTTTAGTTATTTGGGAAGAGCCATTTAGAGGAAAGAGCCATTTAGTTAGTTGATTTTTCTCTGTAAACCGCTTTGTGAACTTTTAGTTGAAAAGCGGTATATAAATACTGTTATATATATTTTGGCAGATGCAGCCTTTTAAACCCTTCCATGTTGAGCTGCACCTGCCAAAATTCCCTCTTCTATACAATGGTTAAAGGTATAGGCACTCTGTCCTCTATTGTATCTGGTCACCCTGGCTGAGCACCACAGCACAATGGAAGGATAAGTAAATGAAGTTGGTAGCCGTTTTGTGCACATTGTCACTGCAGCCACAGTGCTGATAGAATGGGTCTTTCACTGATGGAATGCTCATTCCATCAGTGGAAGGTGCCCATAGAATTAGGTGTCTGTCTTAGTTTTTAATGCTTGCTTTTGTATTGTATGTATTTATATTTTATTGATTTCAGTGCATTTTTATGTGACGATGAATATTATTGTATAGTTTGATGTTTATTTAAGTAGCCCTGAGTGCCTCCATTTGCGGAGGCAGACAAACAGGGTAGAAATACCACTGATCAATTAATCGATCATAACTATGTGATGTGTAGTACAGTTCTTTAAAAAAGGCTATTCAGAAGTAAGCCTCACTGATTTCCCATGGAACTTAGGCTCCAGCAAGTGTGTCTAATACAGTACTGCAGCCCCCATCATTCTTGGAACAAAAGCCTTCATGATCAATTTAGTGAAATGTGAAAGCCCTGTTGGACACTGCAAAATCCCATGAGAGCATCTTAAAGACTTGATTCCCATTATAAGGTTCAAACTGCCCATGTTGTCAGTCTCATTGGAGGGTAGTTTTCCCTCTAACATGCACACTCTTCTTCTTTCTCCTTTAACTAAAGGAGCTGTCCAGTCTACAGTTTCCAATGGGAGACCAAAGGGTGGGGAGGACATTTCAAGGCTTTCTGTTAAATGGCCTTGTTGGGGGGGAAAAAAACAAACCTAGGTGCCAATTCTTTCCCAGTATGGGACTAAAGTAGCAAGGAGAACAATCTAGAGGTGGAAAGCTAGCAGAGATGCAAGGGTTAAGATACTCCCCCCCCCCCCGGCTCCCTTCCTATCCCCCAGTCTCCTATTGAACATTGCCATCTGGATAACAGCTTTAGGTTAAAGAAACAAAAATGGGGAGGGGGACCTATACATGCTTAGCATCATATGTATCATTTCAATTGGAGTCCAAGAAGGCCCATTTCCCGACAGTGCCACCTGCCACAGCAAGGAACTGCTGTTTCTTTGCAGGTAATTTCAAGGCAAATCGGTCACCATCTAGTTTCTACAGCAGGGCCTTTGGTCTTTTGAGCCAGTGCCTTTTTCAAGTTCAGTGTTCCTTTCTTCACAATTTCTGAGGAAAGTTAACAAGAACCAGATTTCACCAACGTCCCAACCTGGAATGTATTAGGATGCTCAAGCTGGGAACGAAGGCAATAGGCCAGCTCCAGAATTCGTGACACTTTTGTTCGAAATGGAATATCGAGAACACATATGTCTTCAGACTGGCGGTGCTGGAATTTCTAGCTGGAGCCTGGGGAAAACACCACCCAGATCAACTGATCCCCCTCTGAACGATCCTGTCAGCCTAGCATGTAATTTTTAATGCCATGTTGTGTTTTCACTGCTTGTTCTCCCAGCTCACAAAGCACCCTTTGTCCGGGCTGCTGCAGCACTTCCTCTCTCGGAGTGACTGGAAATTGTGCAGTCGCTTAGTTTCAAGGTTTCACTGTCTGGTGGGCATGAAGGAGTGCCTATGCAGCAGCGGCAGCAGCCACAGCAGGCAAATACCACTTCAGGAACTCATGAGCTAGCAGCTGCTTCTGATGGGATGGTGCCAGCTTCCAGCTGAAAGCCTGCAAGGGCTGTTTTTTCAGGCAGAAGGGACTCTTGACAAGGCTGCCTTGACCATATGGACACACTAGGCAACTTGCTGCCTTAGCACCATTCAGGAAGTCCCCTCATGGAAGCATGCAGAGCTGGGTCCACAAGCTGCTTTGCATGCAAACAGAGTGCATCCCAGAATCCTCTGTAATATCACATGGGATTCTGGTGCTTCTTGGCCATTTACACTGGATGCCCTCAGCAGGCCTGGCCCAAGCCGAAATGGTGCCCAAAGCAGCAGCACATTTTCCATCCCCTCATTTGTTCAACTCCTTTTTCACTGTCCACCCACACTTACAATCACAGGACCCACCATTGTTGCCTCCTCCTTCTCTCCCAGTCTTTTAAAGCAGAGAGGGCAATGACAGCACAGGGCAGTGTGATGTGGTGCTCCCAGAGCACCCTCCTGACCTGAACCTCCACTGCCTGCTAGTTCCTGCCTTGCTGCTGCTTGGAGCATACAAGCTGAGTAGAGCATGCTGGAACCTGAGGAAAATGTGGGCTATGGCTGCTCCAATTCTCCTATCACTCGGTGCACAGGGAAGCAGCTGGGTGGGCAACAGGGCAGAAGAAGGCTTGCCACCTCCCCAATTCGCTGTGTCCTGCAGTTTGCCACTCGAAGTGGCCAACACAGTCTACTTCCAGGGCTTCTGAGAGGAGATGCAGGTTGCACATTGTACCAGGGGTCAAAAGGGGGGCCCAGAGCAAGCAAGCAAGCATACAAAATGACGGCCCAGGAGCTAAATTCACATTTGAAGGTAGAAGAGAAGGGGTCCAAAAGAAACTTAGAACCCCTGATAAAATTCCTCTCAGCTCGGTTCTGCTGCTGAACCTCTGAACCAAGCTGAGAGGTTTTGAACCTCTCAGGAGGTTCTGCTGCCTACTAGCTGGTCCCTAACCCTTATCTGCTCCATGCAGAACAGCAAGAAACCTAAGTACCTTAAGGGCAGAAAGCTAGTCTTTTCTTTCATCTCTTAGTCTAGAAAGAATGACAGTGCCTCATGTGAGAGGAACACAGTGTGATGGTGACAAGGAACTTGGTTCCCATGCTCTTTCAGCACTGGCCAATCCATGGCTCCCTCTTCCTAACAGCAAAGTGTGGTTAAATGAACCTTCCTCACACTGAGGTGTGAGGGTTGAATACTAGTGCTGGTGAAGTGCTACTATTCGCTAGACCCAGGAGCAAAAGATACTTTGGAGGGAAGGCGGTAAACATAAGTGGTGAAATCCTGCTAACTGGGGAATTTGTCAGAATAAAAACTAATCCTGATTAGTACAATAATAATGAAACTTTTAATCCCAGATTGTCTCCTCTAGGTGAACAATTTAAGTGTTGACAATAGTGTGATAAATGACCTGTATAATTGAGAATAATGATGCTGGATCAGGCATTTGGTCTGTCTGGTCCAGCTCTCTGTCTCCAACAGTGGACAGCAAAATGTCTCAGAATGTTGGCGTTCACAATTCCTGCTGTTTCTGCTCTGCTGGTAATCTGAGCTGCCTCTAAATGTGCCAATTCTGGTTTTTTAAATTTAAATTTATCATGTTCGGAGGCTTCTAAGAAACCCTAGGAATTGTACTGCTGACAAGGTGCTGAGATTTCTCCATCTCATGCTTTCATTCCCCCAGTATGGAGTCACTGGGGCAGTGTGACTTCCAAGGCCTATGCACAATTTCTTTTTATCTGACTTCTCTTTCTGACTGCAGTTCGACAGGCAGAACTTAAAGCTGAATCTTTTTCCAGCACAAAGACGCAGAATCTCTACCTCTTGAATGTTTGCTTGGCAGGCAGGCAACTTTGCCAAAGATTAGGCAACCTTTGCCAGTTGCTGGGCTATTCTGCCACTATGTGCCTTCTTCATTTCTGTGCACAATGCTCACTATTGTCCACAGTATCTAGGATCCCTCTTGGGGTCATGCTGAAGTGAAATGGCTCACTTTTTCTTGGCACCAGCATGGAGATGGGAAGCCCTTTCTAATAAGTATCAGTGAGCTTGCTGCATGCCATGTAAATGCACGGCCTTGTCCTCAACTGACCCTGTCGTTATTCTCTCTCGCTGCATATACTTGTCATGGAAACAGTGGCTAGGGCCCTGGAGAAATGCTCCACTCTCCTCCTACAAGGTGGGAGGCTGGCAGAACTCCTTGTCAGTGTCTCCTGAAGTCCAGTCTACAGCCAGTTGTCCATATGAAAAGTGTAGGCAACCAGTGTGGTCTGTTAGAAAAAGTTCAAAAGTGCCCCAGGAGGGTGAAAGTATCATTCAAACCAACTAAAATATCTTGAGCAAGCTTTCAGGCTCTCCAGAATCCTGGGGAGGAGTTGTGGTCTTGCTCACTACTTTGTGATGTTTCAGTTGTTCCTAATAGTGGCGACAGCCTACTGTGGTTTTTGGGTTCTGCCCTTGTTAAGTAACTCCAGACTCTGTGCATGCACACAGCCTAGCAGTATTGACTGCTCAGCCTCATGAATCAAAACACTTTCCTGTAGTGTAGCATGCTAGAATTTAAACAATTGGACTGCTGCCTTTCCCTCTGCGATGTTTCCCTCTGGCTATTTCAGATCCTGCTAGCCATGGAAACAATGAAAACATAGTGCTTAGGATTGTTATTAAATTTGTCACCCAGTCTTAACTGCATTTATTCAGTGTTTAGGATTGCAGCCTCAGTCAGACTTTTGTGGGATGGCCATCCCTCCTTCCTCTTCTTGGCAACCTGCCTGTTTCGTTTTACTAGCAGGTGTCAGCACAGATGAATCTTTGGCTTGCACTGAGTAGTTTGTGTGTGACGTGATGGTAGCTGGGGTTAAACACACGGTAGCTGTGTTAGGCAGGCATGGTAGCTGGGGTTAAACTTATATGATTGACCCAATGCATTCTCTCAATGACTTGACTGATGGGTATCAGTAGCCTGTTTTACAGAAGGGAATGAGATTTGGTTCAAGCTCCCTTAAATGTACTAGAACTGGAATTCATTCCCAATCTGAGTATGCCTCCTCTCCTGGCCTGTGCTGGCATTTCACAGTCCTTGTGTGTCCAAATAAATATCTGGCAAAGATTTCAGAAGGAGGAAAATGGGGGCGTACAATGCAGATCTGCTTTGCACTGACCTCACCCAGTGCTGTTGTTGTTCAATTTATACATATCCCACTTTTCGACAATGTATTCAAGGCAGTTTATAGAGGTGAAATTAATTCAACACTACATACAGTCAACAGCAAATATAACAAATACATTCATCTGCTAATTCAGTGTTGGTGTTAATTGATGTGAATGGACATAGTGAGACGTGCACAGACCACTAGCCCTATCTTGATCACAGTGTAAAATCTCAGTTATAATTCCACATACAGCAGACAGTGGAAAAGCAATCACTAGGGGGCGCCAAAAGGTCCCAGTGTAGAAGTCACCCATATCTGCTGCATGGCCATAGGGTGCCATCAGTAATGAAAATCTCTGTTCTGGACTTCATTCCTTTATTTTCTCGATAGAGCTTGGTGTCAGGATTTCCTCTGTGGCATTCTGTAAAGAGCCAACTATAAGCACACCTTTATTCCAGCTGTGGTGCCAGCTATAGTTTCAGTGCAATGATACTGAAACCTTCTGGATGGGTCTAGCAGAGGGCTTCCTAGATTATTTCTTTGGAATCTTTTTCTCCCTTGGCATGTTTTCAAGCTAGGCTTCGTTCAGCGTAAGCGCTGTTCTATATCCTGTCTTCAAGTGACAAAATAGTGTAGTTTGAGTGCTGGGAAAATGCGACATCTTTGCAACAAAACACTAGCTGTAAGAAAAACATGGAAATTCTCCACAATAAATAACTGCATATTTATAATACCCAGAAATGACCAGAGCCCTTTTCATGGCCCCTGGTCGTTGCTTCTCTTTTGCACTGGAAACATGAATCTGAAACTCTAGCTTTGGATAAATTGTTTGCAGGGGGAGAGAAAATTAGGGGGAAAGCAACAGGAAGTGCAGAGTAACCTCTCCTCCTGTCACTTCCTTTCAATTGTCCCAACTTCAGGGCGACTTTTCAGTGCCTGGGGTTTGGAAAAGTGACTTGGTCCACAATGTACAGTTCCAGCCCAAGATTCCCTAGTCTGGCACCAACTGTTCTGACCAGCAAATCCCTGTAAGGTCAAGGCTGCTGACTTGAGCACAGACGAGTAGTTCAAGCATGTGTAGGATTATAGCTATAGATGGCCAAGAGCCATCAGTTCTGAGTGAGGGGGTACAAGCTGGGTGGGCTGAGAAGGCAGTTATAAAGGCAAATTCATAGTCACATGTGACTGTTTGGCCTTTGCAGCCTACATGGTCTGTCATTTCAAAGCACTGGCCATTGTGTCTCTGGGATCGCAAACCCTCCCCAGAAATTCCACAGGCCTTTCCTTTGCCATCAATATCGTTTCTGTTACGGCTTGTTCTGTTGCTTGTCTTCGGCAGTGAGACAAAAAAGGGCCCTTTGTGCAAGGTCTGAAAGGCATAGCCCAGTCCCACAGCCTGCCTGAAATCCTAATGTCAACTATTTGTTGCCTTGGCATTTCACATATACAAGCTCTTCCCCAGCCCCCAAGTATCTCTTCTCCTTCTTGCTTTCTTTAGCTTTGGTTCTGTACAGCATGGGACAGCTAGGATCAGACAGATGGCTTTGCTGATGTCCACCCCTATATAACCCCTGTACAGATAAATGTCCTATACAAATACCCCAAATTAGGAACCAAGTTGCCAACCCTTTCAGGCGTTCACTGTAGAAAATTGGCATGGGAGGAACTCTTAGCTATTTTGCTCCTAGCATTCCTGGCTTGTCGAAAAGTTTGTACAGACAATCATTTCCTTCTTTCACTCAATCAGAACAGCTTTGCTCTGCAGTGGCATGAGCCTCAGTTTTGCAATGGTAGTGCAATCATTGTGCAAATGCAGCCAAAGGCAGAGATAGTCTTGTGCGTGGGTAAGGGCTATTTGCGCCCTTAAAAATAAAACAAACAAGGAGAGGGGTCTTATCTTGCAGGACACAAGAATTCTTCAAAGGCAAGCAGGTGCTAAACGAGAGAAGGATTTTGAAATGGTGGGCACTGCTGTTGGGAGTGTGCACATTTTTGTTTTTTTGGGAGGGAGGGCTTCCTGAGTGCTCTTGTACTCCAGCATACCAGCATTCATACTTTGGGGCACTTGTAGGAAACTTCACCTAAAAAAATATTTAGAAGACATTCTGAGAATGCAAAAAGCACAAGCAACGTGTAGAATGTGTTGTTCATCCTTAGCCATGTCACCAGGGCTTTGTCATAGGTACCCAGGGTACTGGCACCTCTGTTGCACAACCTTGAGTACAACAGTGTTGATCAGATGCCAATAAACCCGACCAGCTCCCTCTGGAGTAACGATTATCGTGAGTGTTGCTATTCCATGAAAATCCACCCACAGGCTTGCAGGCTGCATCACCATGGAATCCAGCATTTGGAAGCAGATTTTTTTCTAGCTCTACCAACAAGTCTCCAGTCCTCTGCAATTGGTTCTGTTTGACTTCTACTGAATGCATTTGTTTTTGGACCAACCCCAGGGCATTGACAGATCCACTGACAGATCCACTTACTGGGCTTCTTGGTTCCCTGCCTTTCAGTGTCCCATTCTGCCCTGCTCATTCTAGCTTGACTAGAATCTTGATCTTCCTGGCTCTAACATGTTCTTATGAACTGACTTCTAGGCTTTACTTCAAGTCTGACTACTGGCTTCAGTGCCATGCCGGGTTCTGTCAATTTTGATCCCATAGTCACTCACTTTGCTACCAAAGCAAATATCTCTGTGCCCAACTACATGGACCAGCTTGGCATGAAGGTCGTCACTGAGCTGAGGCTAGCACAGGTCAGTTGGCCAGGCCAAACACTGGGCCAGGGGTTCGCTCCCCAGCATGACTTGTACATGGGTGATTGCAGCTGACCGGCCTGTGCTAGCTCTGGTTCAGTGGTGGCCTTTGGACCAAGTTGGTCTGATAAGTCAGGTGCAGAAGCTTCGTTCAGGTCGCTAATGGGGCCTTTGGTGCGGCAGGTGTCACACATGGTGGGACGAGGCAGTATGAAGTGCAGCAAGGCTGGCAGCTGCCAGAGGCAAGCAGTGTTTGTTCCCACCCCCTGTCAAAAGCATGGGGGCGTCCTGGCCAAGCTACATGCAGCCGGGACCCTGCTGGAGACTTCACCCACTTCGGCAACAGGGAGATCGGCTCTGTTGCATGTGCCACTTGGAAAGTGTCCGTGAGCCACTAGTGGCATGCATGCCATGGGTGGGCCACCCCTGTTATAGATCATAATATATAGCTTTTGAAGATAATCTTTCTAAAGATATATAATTTTGTGGTATTATTCTAAAAAAAGTCTGATGTTATGAGCCATCAAACCTCTAAAGTGCAAATTTTCCAAAAGGTTTCCACAATTTTGGCCACTAGTGTATGTCTTTCAAAGTAATGTAAGAAACCTCTTAGCTGGAGACCCACATTATGAGTTTCTGTATCACTTCAGGAAAAAATGTCTAAAAACTTTTTGTGTGTGCATAACTCTCTCACCCATAGAGCTGTCCAGTCCCGCTTTATAAAACTTTTGGCCTGAATAGTTTCTCTGATAAGCGAGATCCAGTATTTGTTAATTGCATAGAGATGAACATCTGTCTGAATTCCTTTACTCCAGTCCTAATGAGAACATGAACTCTTACCCTGGCTTCATAGAGTCTTTATTGTACAGATTAATTTTGTCATGAGCTATCTTTCGTTTCTGTCTGATATAGCACCCTCATGATCATGATAACCACCAACTAGGCTAGAGTCCCTTGCTTTCAGCTGGGCAATATCAAGCCAATGACTGCAATTCAAATGCAGTAGTGAACTATTATGCCCACTCCAGGACAAGTGTTTTGCATTAGTCTGGTTCTCAGTTGCAAAGTGAACTAAAGTATTTATCCCTCCTCCTCCTCTTTCGACCCTCACTGGTCTCTGGAGACAGGAGAGCCTTCCGATTAGGGAGCCTGCAGTGAGTGAATATGGAAACCACATGGCAAAATGAACAGGAGACCAATATTGGGGCCTGACAGTCTTTGACTGGAGGGGGTTGGGGAAACACACTGCTTTTGCACTCAGAGAGAGAAAGGGAGGGAGCAAAAGCAACTGCAATTTTTCCACCAAGAAAGTTTTTAAAGCCTATCGATTTGCAGAGTTCCCCTTTTCAATGTGTAATTTCATTTCCCGTCATTTGCTTTTACAGCTTGCTCTGTATACTGTCAGAACATGCTAAGTTACAGCCAGCAGCTTGAACTCTCTCCCCTCCCCACCCTGCAAATGGTCTTTAAATGGAAAAGTGTGAAAATTTGCCTCTGTGCCAGCAAATAAGAATTAGTGGCCATTATCCTTTGAAACATAGTATTGGATGGGTTGCTATAATGTCCATATGGGTCTTTTTTTTTTTTTTAACAGAAAATTAAAAACCTCTTCTTTTGGGGACATGTGGAACTTTCTTTTTGTTTTTTTCATTCCTGATTATGTCACCAAATTTCTTGGCATTTGGGGCCAGCCCAGGCCAATCAGACTGTGGAGAGCTCCTTGGCAGAGGCCGGTCAATCATCTGGGAAACTCTGTGAAGATGTTATCTGCTAAACTTCCTTTCAAGGGATTTATTCCCATCAAATGGTTTCCTGTCATCTCCTGCAAACCTCATCGGCTGAATGGACGTGACACAAAAACAAAACGTTTCTTGGTTGGGGTAACCATAGAGAAGAGAAAAAAGCATGCAGAGTGCTAGCCAAATGTTCGGGTTTTATAGGCACAGTGTTAAAGGTCTCAAGGCAGGATGGGGCTTTGTTCAGTAAAATTGCAGCAGTAGCCAAAATTTGCAGCTGGAAGGAATATTCAGAATCAAGTATGGAAACTGCAGACGTGCATGAGTTTAAAAAAAAAAAAAAGAAAAAAAAAGAGCAGCCATTCAGAGGTACAGGCAGTTTTCTAACTGTGGCTATGAAACAGAGTTATCTAGTTGGGAGGGCAAGAAGAATAGGTGCTGCTGCCTATTCAGACTCATGTCCATCTAGTTTAGTATTCTCTGTGCCAGGGGTGTTAAACATAATGCCTGCCGGCTGAATGTGACTCCTGTCTCCACCCCCCCCTCCCATTATAATTCAGCTCTCCCAGCTTGATCATTGGGCTCTTGAAAATATGAACAAGATTTGCACATTTTCTCTTCTGTCATTGGCAGCTAATGAGTTTCTGTGTGAGAACAAAGTGCTCATTTCTGGCCATCATCTGTTTAATGATATCACTTCTGGCTCTCAGCAGGCACCATGATTACTAACTTCAGTCCTCTGAAAGAAGTTTGACACCCCTAGTCTAAACTAACAGGCAGCAGCTATCCAGAAAGGAATGCTTCTCTACCCTCCCTGGAGATTGCTCATAGAACCCTCTGCATGCACAGCAGGTGTTCTACTACTGAGCCACAGCTCCTCCCAGTCAAAATAGGTTCCCTTCTGTGGTCTAGTTACGTCTTCCCTACTTTGCAATGTAAGTCTTGAATGCTTTGAGTAAGACACTATAAGGTCGCTTCTGCTTGAACATGCTGCCTTTGGTCTCTAGGTGAAGGTAGATATTACTTTTATTCCTTTCCATTCTTGAGCCAAGATGCTTTGAGTTTTGTGGATTTTGTAATTTAGGATTTTGTAATTTTTTGTTTGTTTTGTTTTGTTTTACAGTAATGAACTCTCCTCTGAATCCGTAGCCATGTTGGCCCATTTCCAGGGACTGTCTGTGTTTCAACACTGTCTGTGTGTTCTTTGCACCACCAGAATTGGGTTAAAGAGTTCTAGCTTCATTCAAGGGAATTGATTTCAGCTTTTTTTTTTTAATGCACAAGTCCAGACAGGTTTGATCTAATCCTCCATTTTCTCCACCCATGGAAACTGTAAAGATGGGTGGAATTTTATACAGTTGTTGAGTTCATCTCCTGGTCTTTAAAAAACTACACTTCTATATAAACCATCTTGGGCATATTTTCCTTTCCCAACCCCAACCACCCCCCCACCCCCAAAAGAGAGGCTGCAGTGATGGCTACTTTACAACCTCCCAAGCTGATTAGTTCCAATGTACAACTATTCTGGTACATTAAAGCCAGCTTCAGCTTATGCCAGTGATGGGCTCCTGATGGCCTCTTTCTTGGCTCTTTATTAATCTGTTGTCTTGAAAGTTAAAAAAGGAAACTTTAGCATTTACCTAGCTGGTTCCAAGAGGCAGGGGAAATTGCCATAGTAGCTAGATATTTCCTGCAATCTCCCTTTTCCTTTCTGTCCCAAAATTGGCCAATATACTGGTCTAGAGGGCCTTTAATTGCAATCCAGGGCACAGAAATTTTGCAGCAGTTTTGCAATTTTGCAATTCCCCATCACTTCATCATGTTGGCATCCTTTAGCCTCAGAAGACTCTGGTATCGCACTCTGAATGGTGGTTCTGGAACAGTGTCCTCTCCAGTGCGCAAAGCCTGGGTAAAGTAGGTATGGAGGATAGGCTGTTACCCATGCAGCAAAAGCCAATATGGTTGGTTCCAGTGGCGTCGCAGGAGTTGCCAGAACGGGACTGTGTTCAGCCATGAACTGCCTCAGGGACTCCAGCTCCGGATTTTGTCTCGAGGTTGACTCCTGAAGCCTTTTCCACAACAGGATGTAGCCACAAGGCAGTGGAGGTTTGGGATCAGAGTTTTCCTTCTCTCAGATGAGCTGCCTTCCCAGGCTGACGAGTCCCATCTACCCAGTGGCTGTTTAGTCGCCTCTTACGACAAGTACAGCCAAACCGAGGGCCTATTCTTATCCCCAGCCCCCAAGGGAACCCATCAAGCTCTTCTTTAAACCTCTTCTTCTTCAAGCTCTTCTTTAAAATGCTATATTAAAAAAAAAATTCCATGCTAAATTCCTGTGAGTCAGATGGTTCTTAAGGCACTGGAGAAGAACCATTATAAAGATGACAACTGTGGCTGATCTCCAGCTTTAGCCACAGGCAGCTACAACTACACTTGTGAAAGGCATAGAAAGGAGTGCCCCTTGCCTTTGGGCTCTGCTCTAGACTGGTCTTCTGGCCAACATAATTCCCAACCACTGATTTAGATACAATCCTTCTTGCCTTAATCTCAGTGGCCTGCAGAACAGTTAACACATCCTTGGAATTGTTAAAATCTGTATGGATTTCCAAGTCTGAGAACATAGTATACTGTTTTGTTTGCTTTGGCATGTCCTTGGCCATTGTGTACTAAACACTAATTCACTATCCGAAAAATGACCTGGGAGCTATGCTTTGCTGTATCTAGATTTCTATTTGATTGGCTTATCTGGGACTAACTTATTTGCAAATCATGTCCAGGATGCTCTGGAAGTCATCTCCCAGCTATTTTACAGCAATCCTGATGGAGGCCTGGGAATATGCAGATTGACTGCACCTGGTGGGGTGGAGGATTATGCTGTTCTCTCCCAGATCTTTGTTATATCAGTCTATTTAATGTATACAGGTCCAACCTTATACATGGTTATACACAGATTTTTTCATACGCAGATTTGATTCAACGTGAATGGCCACTGCAAATGAGAAGGAATGTGCTGAACCTTGGAGAAGGGGAAAATACATCCCTTTAAAATCAGTTTTTTAAAACTGCTTTTCTTGCTGTTGTAGAGAGACAGTTATGCAAGTGATTATAGGTATAATCTAATTATCCCAGGATTTTTCTATCTCAACACAATGAGAAGGGCCCTTTAAATTAAAGGAAAACAGTAAAATAAAATAACCTTGGTAATGTGAGAGAGGGCAGCTGGCTGACAATCCATCAATCATTCTCTCTCTAGGCAGATTCAGATTCACTCCAAGGCAGCAACCCCTCCCTTCTCCCTGAGCATGTGAAAAAAAGATAATCACTTTGCTCTGGGTGAAGGGAGGGGTCACTGACTAGGAATGAAGCCTTTCTAAGTGCCTGGAGAGAGAATGATTGATGGATTGTCTGCCTAATGACTCTGTCTTACATCACAAAGGCAAGCAAGGCTGTTTTTAAATTGCCTAGCAAAGGGACATTGTTTTTGAAATGGATTTGTGTTAATGTGATATTTGTCATCACCTTGAGTTCTGGGAACCTGATTGCCTAGTTGTCCCAAGCAGGATCAGAACTCTTCAAGGCCTATGTGCAGAACAGTTTATTTCTTTCCAGGATAGGGAAAGACTGGTTTTTGAGTTTGCCCTGCTCTTTTTATCTGAGTAGCCCACAGGCAGAAAAGGCAGCAGAGCACCATTACTCACAACTAGAAATACTGGTGGAAGAAAAGTCTTGTCTGCTGCTTCAAGGGGCAGGTTGTATCTGTTCCTTGCAAACAAGTCACTTTGCAAGGGACTGTATGCACATTGGCTTTCCCACACCCAAAGGGTAAACTCTTTCTGGATTCTGGATATCCTTTCAGAATGCTGCTGTAACTCAAAAAGCCCTTCCTTCCAGTCCAATTTGCTGGGTCAGGGTGGACAAAGATGTAGCTTCCTTGGATGGAGCAAACTTGTTGAACACACTTCAAACAAGTAGACTAGGAATGCAGTTCAAAGCATGTATAGCTGTGGCCAACTCTTTCTTGACTAGATAGTGAAGGGAGCAATGTTCCTTCTTCCTGTGTATCCAGATATTGTCAGGAAGATCATTGCAGGGCACTCCTGGGTCTTTGGGGTGATGGGAACATTTGCTTCAAAGATAGCTCTTCTGAAACAAGTACTGGGAGAGAGAGATGTGTGATCACTTTATTGAGGATACATGGGCCACATGGGGATGTGCTGGATGTTTTCCTGTTTTGGTTTTTGGGGAAAAAGTAGAATGGGGAGGGCAGAAGGGAGAAATACTTCCATAAAGTCCTTATGCTGTGAAACTGCTCCGTTTTCTCAATCTTATTCACTGATAACTGTTTGCTGTATGAGTTGCTACTTGTAGCAGCTTTGCTTTTTTCTCATTACCAAGGGCCCAATCCTATCCAACTTTCCAGCTCCAGTGCAGCCACAGTTCAGCCCCGTGATAAGGGAACACATGCTCCCATACCTTAAGAAGGTCCCAGTGCCTGCCCCTCCACCACTCGATGCAGTGCGCACAACCCTGGCACAACTGCACCAGCACTGGAATATTGGATAGGTTTGGGCCCTATGTCTACTACTTCACTGATTAGCCATACAAGAAATCCTAGCCACACAGAGGTTGCGTTCAGGATAAATTCAGAGTACTCTGTAGCTAATTAGATTTAGACATATGCCATTGTCACTGAGGGCAAAAGAAAGCCAATGTGGCAATGCTTTCTGAAAAGATGAATGATTGTGGTCACCAAAACGTTAGAGAAAAGGGGCAGTTTTTGACACTGGTTGTCAGGGTGCTGAGAAGGGGATTCTTGGACTCCTGCCAGTCACCTGAATCCCTGTTCCCCCACAGCCAGAGTGGTCTGAAAGCCAGTTGGAGAGGGCCAAAGCAGGGGAAAGGAGAAAGGTGAAAACACAAAAGGAAAACAAAATCACCCACCAGTGGCCAATAATTTATGTGCCTCCCATTTTCTTTCAGGAAGGGCAGCCCAAGTAAGAGCAAATTCCAGGCTGTTTGCATGTTGTGTGAGGCAATATGTCACTAGTAGGTGTGCAGCATTTTGGCCAAGGAGCCCAAAGCTGCAGGAAGAGGAGTTAGACCCTGCTGAGAAGGCATCATGCTGCATTAATAGCACAAACCTGGCAGAGGTCAAGGCACACTGATATCTTCCCAAGTGGATTCAGGCACAAGCAGAAAAGAGACATGCTCTTGGAACACAGTTTTGTTTGGACCACAGATTCGCAGTGTACCCTTCACGGACCACTCTTCCAATCTAAAATGGCTGGTTTTCATGAGAGCATCATCCTGTAAATATTTAATTGGCAGCATGTGGTGATAACTGTTTTATTATTTAGGACTTGTAGCAAAACAATTACATGCAGGCTGGAGAACATCCTTCTGGAATGAATAACTGCATTTAAGCAAGAAGCAACTGGTTTCATGACCAGTTATATCCAGCACTGCAAAGATACTCCAGAGCAAAGGGATTGTCAAGGGCCCTTTGTCAGATCTTTAATTTGAACTATCTGAACCTTTCTACTTTCCTGCTATTAGCAGGGTTTCTTGCTAATAGAAAATCTTATGAAAGGGAAATTCCCCTACAGTCTAACAAAGAAAAAACCCTGCCTAGACCCCACCATCATGCATAATTACTGGCCAGTCTCCAATCTTTCATTCCTGGGCAAGGTGCTGGAGTATGTGGAAGTGATTCAAATCCTGAGCTTTCTGGACAAAGCTGATTATCTCAATCCCCTAAGTCCATCTTTCAGTGCGGTTTTGGGACTGAAGTGGTGTTAGTCACTAGTGAATTATCATGCCAGGTGTTTGATGGGGAAGTGCATTCCTGTTGATCTTTCTGGACCTGTGAGCAGTTTTTCTGATACCATCAATCATCATATCCTTCTAGACCGCCTGGCTGGGATTGGCATCTGGGGCACTGATTTACAATGGCTCTGGCTGTTCTTGGAGAGTGGGTTCCAAAAGGTGGCACTGGGAACTCTGGTGTTCTGTCATTCTCTAGTCTGCTTCCTATGCTGTTTAACATGAAACTGCTGGGGGTGCTCACCTGGCATTTTGCCATGGGGTGCCATCAGTATGCACCAGCTTCACATCTGTCTTCTGTCCTCAGCTAGAGCAGCTGTGGATACCTTGAATCAATGCTGAATCAGCTGTGAAGTGCTGTATGTGCATAAAGAAACAAATGGGAATCTGCCCAAGGCAGATGCTTTCCTAGTGCTCAACTGGTTTTGGATCAACGTGCCAGAAGGTCCACCTTTCTCCATGGGAGTCTGCCCATACCTTAAGACCTGCTGGGGAGATGCTCTTGGGTATCCCACAGCTGTCTGAGGTACAACTGGCAGGGATGCATAGGAGGACTTCTCCATAGGTTGGAAACCCTTCCCATGGAATGTTTGCTTTGCTCTCTCCTTCCCACATTTTCAAAGGAAGTTGGGAACATATCTGTTTGAGAGGCTGTCTCCAATTATTCTTGATAGTTTCTTTTTCTCTTTGAAGTGGATGATGTCACTTGAGGGTGCTCTGATGGTTTGTTCTTACAGATTTTATGGTATTTTGTATTGTGTCTTACTCTGTGTTGTGAGCTGCTATGGATCTTTGGGAAAAGGTGGGATATGTATTTTGTAAATAAAAATAAATGAATAATGCGTTCTTGTTTTGCATGGGTGGGTAGGGTGCCATTCTCTGGAGTCAGAGCCCTGAGTCTGAATCCTGTAGTCCCTGTTCTGTTGTTGTAAGGGAGGGCAAGATGAGAGTAGTGCCTAGAGGTTAGTGACTAGCACCTCACTCCTTGCTTCACCCTTTTCACTGGGTCCATTGAAAATAAATTAGGGGAAATATAGTTTTTATTGCCACCACCCAAAACTAAAGAGTGCAAACAGAAATTAGCCACTGGGAAACCCAGGTTCCCAGATTAACAAGGAGCCCCCAAATCTGAATGGTCCCTTAAATCAGGGGTGTCCAAAGTTTTTGGCAAGAGGGCCACATTGTCTCTCTGATACTTTGTCGGGGGTCGGGGGGGGGGAAGAATTAATTTACATTTAAAATTTGAATAAATTTACATAAGTTTACATAAATGAATGTATTAAAGATGAACTTATATGAATGAATGAAGGTCTTGCAATAGCTCAAGGCCTATAAAAGGCCTTGCACAGAGCAAGGCTGGCCTTTCCTTTGCTGCCGCTACTGTACCACAGACATGAAACAACAAGTAGTGGAGGGAGCCCTCATTTCATAGCTAACGTGAGAGGTCAAACAATCACCCTCACGCTGAGAGCAGTTGTGTTGGGCCAGTGTGGGCTCCAGCAAAGCTCCAGAGGGCCAGAGGTTCATTGGAGACTGGGGGCTCCCTGAGGTCTGCATTGAGAGGCCTCGTGGCCTGCAAGTGGCCCCAGGGCCGGGGTTTGGGCACCCCTGCCTTAAATCAACCAATAGCAGAACAAGGACAGTCTGGCATATGTGACAATCCAGTCCATTCTGAGTGAACTCAGATCAGACAGGTGAATGGTGAAAGTGCAAGATGCTTGTACCGTAGAAGCCTATAAAATGAAAGGAAAGATACAAGGGATAAAAACCAGGCACTGTTAAACTAGGAAAAGGAGAAAGGGAAGTGGCAGCAAAGGTCAGCATGGGTGATAAAAGGCAAGTGGAAACTAAAACAAAACTATGTTGGGTACTTCCTCTACCTTACTTATGGCCCAATTCTATTCAGGTCTTATGCTGGTAGATTTCGTGGTCCACTAGTATAAGGCCTAGGCTAGGGGCTCCTAAAGTGTGTGTCATAACACTTTAGGGTGTCACAGCATGCTCACAGGGGCACAGCGGAATGTCCCTGGTGGTCCCTCTTACCTGTTCCCCTGAACGCCACTATCAGGGTCACGTGGAATATCACAAGATTTGGGTGCCACCATCTTGGATCTTGCAAGATTTCACGAGATCCAAGATGGTGGCACCTGGCTGAGGAGGCTGAGGGCATCATGCCCCAGGTAAGTCTGGAAACCACTGGCCTAGGCACTCTGCTGTTCTGCATGCTGCAGCCAGCACAAAGCCCTGGAGACTGTGCATGGGTGACACTGGCCTGAAGAATCTCTGCTGTCACTGTCAGTGGCAGGGGTGGATCAGAGTGAAGAGGGTCAGGGAGTGGGCTGGACTGGGGGGCTAGGCGGGGCCTGGATCTTGGCAGGAGTCATGCACACCAAATCCTATCCCCCCCCTTTGTGGCCTGATCCCCAGAGGCTCTTCACATTTACCAAACTCCAGCAAAAGAGGTGGTGTATATCTGAGAAGACCCATTGGGGACCAGGCTGTCTACAGAGATGTAAGTTAAAAAATCTATGCTTACCTCTCCTGGTTGTCTTTTCACTGGCTGGCCCATAACATGAAGAGTGGGCTGGAAATGAGGCATTGCACACTCTAAGTCGGCAGAAGATAGGATTAGACTGATACTTACATTATTCCAGGCAACAGGTCCTAACACCCACATTTGCTGCAAGGTGAGTGGGTAAACCCCTCAACAGGTAAACCCCTGCAGGTAAACCCCTGTGAAGTATTTGATGCTTCTGTCGTCAACCTGGGCAAAAGTGTTGGAGAGGGGTGCATGGCCCAATTTTTTATAACCTGTGAATGTAGAATTGGGTACTGGGGGGGTCAAGGGGTCAAGCGAGCCCCTGAATTACTCTGTCTTGGAAATGGCAGGGTTTACAGTCCAAAGATCACACTCGGAGTCAGTCTCCTATCAGTCAGTTGGCGAAGAAGAAGATGCTCAAGCAATAAACACAATGGGGTCAATTTGGCTACAGTGTTTGAATGACCCTGCCGCCCCTTCAGGGTGCTGAGGCATCACAGAAGCTTCTGAGGTGCAAGTAAGATCCAAAAGGTGAAAAAATATGCAAAATTAAAAAAAATAGAAGAAAAGTAGGGGATTTTCATTGCAGTTGTTTTCTGTCTTTTGGGTTTTAGAACGGATCTTGGTATCAGGGAATATTGGCCTCCCTACCCATGTGATCCACAGCCGCCACCAGTGGCCAGCCTATACTACGCACACATCTGCCACGGTCAAGATGCTTGTTGAGCAAGACAAGTTAAGAATTGCCAGGTTCCTAGGAGCAAGCCGCACGATCAGTCAAGGAATGTGCAGCCGGGAGCTCAGTCAGGCTATTACCCCACCGAGGAAGGCCAGCCATGGGTCTCAGGAAGGCGTTCTGATTGAAACGGGTCCAGAAAGGTCATGCCTTAGGTCAAGCATCACTCCTCTTTGGATTTGTAAACAGTCACAACCTGGTCCCCATGGCCTGGGGCTGCAGAGCTCATCACATCTGGGAACAGGTAACTTTGTCATTTTTTCCAGGAAAAGAGCCCCTTTCCGTGTGCTGCCAATGAACCTGCCAGATACCTTTAAGCCCATGAAAACTCGTAAGGTGTCACTGCAGTGATGGCTCCTGTGCATTTGTCTTCTCTGCACTGCATTAAAATCCCTCGTCAATGAGGATCTTTGGATAATTTTCTTTGGAAATCAGAGAGGATTCGTATGGAGGATGGAAAATACAAGGCCAACAAGTTGAAGAATGTGAAACTGGATTTCAAACCTCAGAGCATTTTTCACACATTCACATAACTGTCTGAATATAACATGCAGTGGGAAAGCAGGGTCGTGCCTGCTCACCAAAGATCCTTTGCCCAACCATTCTTGCCTCCGTGTGTTTGAGCTGCAAGGGTGACTCAAAATCTTCGGGCACTTAAGGCAGTGAGTGCATCAAATTTGCCCAGCGCCACAATTTCATGCACAGTAGCATTGAAACGTCCAGCCCACCTGGCCACTGTCCAGAGTGGTCTCCCCATTGCTCTCCACTTTCTCTTCTGCTCCATTCTCTCCTTCATTTCAGTGGTGAGCAGATGGGGTGGGGACTTCCATGCTGTCTTTTGAGAATACAATGCCTGAGGCAGTCACCTGATGTTGCAGTGCCTGGTAATATACTAATGATCATAGAATGGCTGAGCTGAGGCTGTCCCTGCTGATGTGATATCTAAATGGCACGTGTATCAACAGTGTTCTCCATGCATGTGTTTGGTATAGGCAATCTGTCCCACCCTTAATTCTGAGTAAGGATCAGATATTATTGGATGCTATTGCATACGCACATTCCAATAACAACATAAGAAAAGCCCGACTGGGTAAGGCCAAATGCCTATCTAGTCCAGCACCCTGTTTCCTACAGTGGCCCATCAGCTGCCTTTGGGAAGCCCACAGGCTGGAGATAAGCACATATCCCTCCCCTACTGCTGTTTCCTTTCATGCTGGTATTTGGAGGCATGCTGCTGCTACTGAGCCTGGAGCTAGTGCATAGCCATCATGACTAGTAGCTGTTGATAGACCTGTCCTCCATGTATGGATTTATCTAACCCCCTTTTAAAAACATCCAAGCTAGTGGCCATCACCACATCTTGCAGCAACAAAATCCTCAGCTTATCAATTTTATTGGATTTTGTTCACTGGTTTTCATGGGCTCCTATGTTATGAGAGAGAGCGAGAGAGTCACATACTCCACACCATAAATAATTTAAGCATGTAATGTGTTTAATTTTATCCAGCTTAATTTATGCAACCTATGCATGCACACTCTTTATAGTATCAAATGCAGGCTTCAGAGGAGGCAATGTGTGACCTTGCAGCCAGTAGCAGGTAGCTAGAAGCCCTGGGCAAAACCCTGAACTGAGCTGCCTGTAGTGCCCCCTGACTGCCCCTTGTTGACGCATTGGATACTATCTCTGCTACTGGTACTTATGGTTCAGGGTTTGGTCTAACCTGGTGGACCTTCTGATGGACTTGGCCCTTCTCCATACTCTCCCTGGCCAACGCTTGCCATCACGCCTATAGGCAGACCAACTGTGTGTGGGCTTTATCAAAACTGATGTGCACATCTGATATGAACTCTGGATGTGAAATGGAAATGAATGATATGAAAGTCAAGCTGATATGAAAGTCTGCATGACCACAGCAGTGACATAAGAGAGCAATTATGTTGAAAGGTCCCTATGGCACTATGTGTTACACATATCTCTTTGAAATTGTGATGCTCTCTTTTATAACTAGCATTGGATTCAGTAAGGTCAATGCAGAAGAATCTCCCTGTAGTAGATTGTACCCTGGAGACCACCCTACAGAATGAGTTGAGGGGATGTTTGAAGAGTAAAAGAACAAAAACAGAGTCAGATCAAGCATTCCATCTTTGGATAGAAGGTCTGAGCTTTCTACAACTGTCACTGAGTTACAAGACAGTTGGCTTTGATTTGGTCTTTCAGAAGGACACATCTGGTCCTTGTGACTGTGAGGGGTGGGACTCCCTCTGCTTTCTACTAGCAATTGTTATACTAGAAGGCAAATTTCCTATACATCTTCTTAAATGCTTAAGTTTAATCTGCCAACCTCATGGTTCTGGTACCTTGTCTTTACAATTTCTGGCTGTCAATATTTTGGGAAAGTATTTCTGTTGCAGCCAGCCAAGAAAAAGAATTCTGGCCCTTTTAAGTCTAATAGCATCTGGTGTTCTTGCTGAATGAACAGCATAGGGAGAACAAAGAGTTAATAAGAGGCCCATGCACACAAAAGACAGCACACTGATACTGCCTACAGATGTGCAGACCCTGCTAGCTATTACAGCATGAGATGCTGAGGCCCCCAGCTAACTGCCACTCTAAATGAGCTTTATTGTGCTGTGACTGCCATAGATTGAATCCAGGTGTTCTTGCTGGTGTCCTGACAGAATCCAGGTGCAGCTTGCCTTGTTTAAGTGATATATTGACTAACTTCACATCCACAACAATGTGGTGAAAAGTTACACGCATACACAGGCGAACAAAAAAAGCAACCAAATTAAGTTTTTTTTTTTTTTAAATTTTGTGCATTTACAGCTGATGTGTTATGCAGATTAGATCTAAATTAGTATGGTTTATGGCTTCTTTGTTCAGAATAGCAGCGACTTTGGCTGTAATTAAAGGCTGGGGGATTGCTTTGCCAGGAAAATGAGGTATAGCTCTGGCTCCATTTTTCCCCCCCTGCCTAACACTAAAAGGATTGATGGTAATACTTATTGAATAGAGATGGACACATTTGGCCTAATGAAACAGAGTAGAGGGATGGTTCTGTGAAGACCAGGGCTAAAGTTGTCAGACATGACATTTGAAGTGATGTGAAGCTCAGTGTTGATCTGAGAACTTGGCAGCTCCTTAGAGAATTAAACATTCCACGCTGGTCAAGTTAAACAAGAGACCCTGTTCAAGCAACTCTGCAACCATTTCTTCATTGTATGATGGAAGACTGCACAGTTTTAGTAATCATTCCTGCTTTATGTTTGGCAACCTGAAAGAACAGCATGCCAGTGCCACAGCCCCTAAACACAGCCCCAGTGACAAACTAGTTAGTCATGACTAATGGCCCAAAGCTATCCAGGGCCTACGACAGCAGATCTTGCAATCTGCTGTTGTAAGTCCAGTTACGTGGCACAAAAGGTGCACTGCCATCTGGTTCTCTAGAGCTGTCAGCCCAAACAGTCAGTAACTCTGTGCACCCAGCAATGGTCCATCCAGACTACACAAGAGCAGGCAACATGATGGCAGGGGGTGGGCCTTAAGTGGGCTGGGGCAAGTTTGGGGCAGTTCAGGGGAGGAATCATGTTCTGTTTAGTCACAACTAAGGGCCAATTATATGACACCATAAACAGAGGGGCTAGCCCACTGGTTTTGCTTCTTCATCTGTTTTCTTTACAAACTGGAGGAGGAGGACATGCTCTTTTAATGGGAAAACAAAATACTGCCATGAAATTGAATGGGAACTTTTTCTCTCTCATTAAAATAGCTCATGAGGGCACAATTTGCACTGGACCTGTGGTGGAGGCAAAGTGTTAAAGCCCCCCTAGCCTTTACCACAGTTTTGCCCCATTTAGGATACTCTCCCATACTATATTGTAAAAAAAAAGGAAGGCCCCCCCACCACAAAAAGGCTGGCACATGCATTTAAAGGAGCATGTTCTTTGGCCCCAGCTTATTCTATTGGTTTCAGTGTGACGGGCAGCCCAATCCTATCTAACTTCCCGTATATTGATGCAGTGGCATCAACACATGCCTACTGAATCCCACAGGGAAGTTTTGGCATGTTGAGGAATCCTCAGGATAAGGGAACATTTTGGCTCAATCCTAAATGTACTATATATCTGGTGCACGTCTAACTGGAGAGAAAAAGGGGCATGTTGGGAGGCTCTGGAGGGGATAGTGCCCCAGTGCATATTGCTTACACTGGGATCACCCCTTTCCACCCCAACACGCCTTCCACTCTCCTCCCCTGTCCTCCCAGGAATGCCCCTCCCCCTCCCTGCCCTGAGAAGCCACTGCCCTGCCATCCTTCTTGCCTTGGGTGGGTCCAGGAATCTGTCAGCAATCTCAACCTGTGTGACCACATCCAGCCCTTTTCTGTCTCAAGACACTGATTCAAGGTATCAATGACTTCACCAGCTGGGAAAGGCTGAGAGGTATATAGCTGAGTCCATACTGATAGCACTTCACCACTGGAAGAACTCCCCCAGCAGTTTCATGTAGGTATTAAATAGCATGGGGGACCCCTGGGGAACTCAGCAAGCCAAATGCTATGGTGTGGAGCAGGGTCCCCCAGCACCACTTTCTGAAACCCCCCTTTAAGAAGAACCAGAGTCACCTCTAAGCAGTGTCTGCTCTACCCATCTCCATCAGGCACTCCAGAACGTTACCCTGACTGATGGCATCAGAGGCCCCCAAGAGATCCTGCAGAACCAATAGGGATTCACTCCTCCCCATCTAATTCCGAGTGTAGTCATCCACTAGCTGTTCCAGTCCCATTTTGGTGGCTGTGTGCTACTGTACTAGACCTCATTTCTTCTGCAGCAGTGCAAATCTAGCCAGGTTTTGTTTAAAGTCATGAACAGCTGTCTCCCTCAAGCAGAGCCATCCCCCATCCCCATCTGTTACATGTAGAAAGGATGTTGCATTATGGTTCCTAAAAACTTGTAAGGGTAATTTGTAATAGCCTGCAATGTCCTTTTAAGGTATGCATGATGAGAGTGTCAGAAAGCCACTTAGCACCAGTCTGCCTTTCTATTGGGCTTCATTGCATCATCAAGAGCCCACTGGCTTCCTGAAGCACTATCTGTCCTCCCCAGCCACCACACCCGTCCTGCTGCTTCTTAGGAATGAATGAAATTGGTCCTGAAACAAGTGAGTCAGAGGGTGTGGCAGAACAGCTAGTTGGATGAGAAAGTGGGTCCAATCCCTGCTCAGCCGCAAAGATGAGTGGATGACCAGGGCACTCTACCAGCCTAATTCCCTCTGCAGGGATGTTGTGAGTCTAAAAGTGTGTGTGGGGACAATGCACTTTGCCCAATGTTCTTTGGCAACAGGATCAAATAATATAAAAAATGTAAGCGAAGATAGAGTTTTCGAACAGCACTTCCTGTTCCTCATCACAGAATAACCACAGCTTGTCTCTGCATGTACAGGATTAAAGGAGAGTGCTTCCAGACTGGTTCCAAGTACAGAAAGTGGCTGGAAGTTACCCACTGTTGTTTTCTATTTTGACTGTTCTGAGAATCTGGACTTGCCAAATGGAAAATGAAACAATGAGAGGTTGTGGTTATTAGGAACATCTTGGCAATAGCATGGGGGACCCCTGGGGAACTTAGCAAGCCAAATGCTATGGTGTGGAGCAGGGTCCCCCTCCATTGTTAATGCAGAACCACAAACGGCAACAGGTAAATCCACTATTTTGAAGTGTGACTTCCCTCTCCCTTCTTATTGCCAGTGTTTCTATCCTTTCCAATTATGGCATTATTTGTAATGAGTTAGGAAAATAAAATCTTAAGGTCCATTCCAAAGCTTTGGGCATTTCCATGCTTGTCAGGTCCAAGGCTATTTGGGAAAATGTCTTTGTCACATGTAACATTAATGCATCTAATCTGAAACAGAGCTTAAGGTTGGTCTCTCTGGATCCACATCAATAAAAAGCCCTGACAGCAGTCTTGTCCTCCTCCTGGCAGTCCCTTCTGGACTGCCACAGTGCCACAACTTGGGGAGAATATTGCCTCAGTAGGAGATTGGTATGATGTCAATGCTTGGAGTGGGTGAGATGGAGGAGGCAGAAATAGATCTTTATACATTTTTCCAGCCTTGGAAGCATGAAAGGGAGTGTTTATGGCTCTTTGCGTAAACATAAGTGCTTTGTGTATGCCCAGGCTTGATGGCAGTATGTGTGTTTTTCAGCAACATCTTGCAACCAGTCAGTTACTGGATGTGCCCATCACCCTGAGATCTGACTTGGAGCAGCATACAGCCCCCATCCTAAGCATCTTTTCTAAAAAATAAGTCCCAGTGAGCTGGGAAAAACTCATTTCCTTAGAAGTGTGCTGAGGGTGGCAGCCTTGGTCTTCTTGTGATGAGGATCCCTTCTACATTCCGGTTTCCCAGGGAATCCTTGCTTTGCAACCTTGGCACCAACAAATGTCCCTTTCAGACAGATCAATTCGAGACCCCCTGAGGCAGCATGCAATGGTGCCAGCCTCTGCTCCTCCCACTCTGTTGCTTAGCACTCCCCTCCCCTCCACATTGGCTCTTCCTGAGGCTCTCAGCTGAGTCAGGCACAAGGGAGGCCTTCAGGATGGGGCTGCAGGCATTCTGATGGCCTGCTGTGACCAACCCCCGACCACCAACCCTGCACTGTCTCTTCCCTAACCTGGAATGAATAACAGCAACTGCCTGCTATCAGTCTCAGTTGGGGTAAATATCCTGGCCATTCATACTTCTTGGACTCTTAAGTGTTAATAAAATGGGTCCCAATGAGAGTGGACCGGAACACTCTGAAGTGAGGGAGAATGTGAAAAGCAGCTTTCTAGAAAGCAGAACTGGAGGTCCTGAAGGAAGAGAAGCCAAGCATGCAGGGTGAGCTTTTCTGGAAGAACTAGGTGTTCCAAAGCATTAAGCCATTTAATAACAACAACAACAACAACAACAACAACAACAACAACAACAACAACAACAACAGGTATTTATATACCGCCTTTCTTGGTCTTTATTCAAGACTTTATTCAAGGCGGTTTACATAGGCAGGCTTTTATTTAAATCCCTTATTAAATAGGGATTTTTACAATTTGAAAGAAGGTTCTTTCTTTCAAGAACCACTACATTCAAGGTGTTTCATTCCGATCTGGCTTCACATTCTGGCCTCCATCCTCCCACGCTCAGAGCAGATGGAATTGCTCGGCTTCAGCTTGTCAGCTGCTTCAAGGTCGCACGGTGCCAGTGGCCTCGAACTGGCGACCTTGTGGATGTTATCTTCAGGCAGACGGAGGCTCTACCCTCTAGACCAGACCTCCTGCCATTTCAACCCAAAGCTGTAGATATGCAACAGAAATCAAACATATACATCTGTGGGCTGGGCAGAAATAATTGTGTTTCTTGATGCTTTGTGGTGCTAAGGATGTCTGTTTCATGAAACAATGTCCTGAAAGAAGAATTCTTTAAATGCAAAATAGTAGGATGTTGGTGGTGGTTTGGTCTGTTGTTGGGTTGCCAACACTCTAAGATTGGCCTGGAATTTCCAGAACTTAGCATCCATCTCCAGATGGCTACTGAAGGAAATGCTGGTGATTTCCTGGACCACTAGGAATTTCCATTATTATATCAGGCTGGCAAATAAATCTCTAGGTATAGCTCCAGGCAGAGCTGGGAACTCTAGCTCATAGATTTCCTTTTGAAGACTAAAAGTGTGGGGCAAGGAGAGTGCTGGCTGAACCTTAATGAAATGCTGAGCCAGCACCAAATGTTTGCATTGGTGCCTGTTATAACTAAATCGGTTCCTGTGTTAAGCATACCCTGGGGTAATCACAGAATCTCAGAACCTAGGCTGAACTGGAAGGTCAAGGAAGATTCAGAAGGGATGGACAGCAGCGTGTTTGGGGCTATATGCACAGAAAGAGCCTCTGCATTCAACCCTGCATTTTGTGAAGACCATTCTGCATTTCCAGTCTTTTCCTGATCTTCTGCTGCAGTCCATAGGACTTACAGCAAGTGCCTCCGATGCAAATCTGAACCCATGTAATCTCCATGGCACCCAACTGTGTGTGTCAGAATGAAACATGATTGTGATGTCTCCACACTGTGCACGTGCAGAAGTTATTCAAGGACTGTGTTATGCTACCTCATGACATTATCAAAAAGATGTCTCACACGCCTACTGCAGTTGAATTGTATGATGCTGCATGACTTCCTCATGGTAAAAATCATGAGTTTTGAGCATTCATGGGGAATGATGCTCAGCTCCAAGATTCTTTCAGGTTTCAGTGGAGGACCATTGAAGAAGGATACATTCAGCCAATGGATGGGATGGCCTACACCAGCTAGTATTTCTTCTACCACTAAGTAAAGATCAGAGGAGAATGGAATAAAGTCCATCTGCTCAGGCTGCTTGTTGCTTGCATTCAGTGGCAAACTGCTCTGGCACAAGTGGAAAAGTTCATTCCTTTCCACAATCATATGGATTCATTAAAGTTATCTGTAATTACTCAAATAGAATGGCTAGTGAAAAACTGGAAATGAGCACATTTGAGACTGAATGAGTCCTGCAGGCAGAAAATAAAACATTGTTTCAACATACTTGTCACTTGGCTCTATATGTGTGCACTGCACTCACACACACACCCCACATGCGTGCATGTCCAAAGGATAACTGTCTAAATAAATTGGAATTGTCTGTGATATCTTCCATTTGTGTTTCTCTTTTACTGTTTGTGTTTGTCTCAGTGGAATTAGGAGATAATAATTAGGGGTGAGGGACTTGTGTATACTGTGATGGATTGGCTATCATGGAAAATGTGCTGTTTATCAATGGCTACTGACAGCCCAATCCTGAGCTGTCCAGTGTGTGGGGCTGCCATGCCACCAAAATGGCTACCGTGGCATCTTGAGTTCACCGGGCAGCCGCTGGCGTAAGTAAGGGAAGTAAGTAAGTAAGTAAGTAAGTTCCCCTGAGTAAGGGAAGTAGCCCCACAAATGGGGCTACTTGATTCTGTGTGGCTCAACATGGGGCTCTGGATTCAGCAAAACTCAGCTCTGCCTGCCTCACTCCGCTCCCACCCCCAACACCTTCCCCTGCCCTCTGCCTGCCCAAGAATATCTCCTCACTGCCTCCCCCACCCAGTCTTATCTCTCCTCCACCCAGCGCTTCACATGGAGCGCCAAGTGGCTGGACCCAGCACCAGAGTTGGTCCAGCATGGGATCATGCTGGGCTAGCTCTGGCGCTGGGTCCATGGTAAGGCTCGCAAACATGCCTTACAGCACATTTGCAACAGTGTGTGGCAGTTGTGAGCCAGCACGTGAAGATCTGGCTTGGGTCTTGAATCTGCTATTGATTTTGAAGGTTGCACAAGGTTCCAGGAAGACCTGGAACCCACATCAGACTATTGTAGAGTCTGTTGAGAATCTGGCTGCATTGCCCAAGTTCATGTTTCTGTCAGTGCAAGAGCAAGCAGTATTCTCTGAGGAAGTACAACCAATGTGATTTCAATCTACCCAGGAAGTACACTTGGAACGACAAAAGGCAAGCTGGCGGGTTATTAATATGAACACTGGAGGACACATCTTGTGAGTCTTTGTCACTCAGCTGATTAAGGAAGTTGTTATGACTTTTTGTCACGCTCCAGCAATTGTGAAGTATGACAGTGAGTCAGAGACAGATTTCCGTGGTGATCAGGGACAGATTTCATTCATCTGAACAGAATGACAGGCAAAGTATCCTTCCAAGGGGTCCACGTTAGCACCAGTGTTGCTAGCACCGTTACCAAGGGCTTCATAAAGAATCAGATCATCTTTGTGAGCAATGCCGTTCATTTGAATAGCTTGAGGAAAAGGGCATTTGACTCTTTGAAAACTGCTTTGGCCAAAAAGTTTGACTATAACAACTCTGAGTGTCATGAATGATATTTAAATTATAACATTTTGGGATCCAAACATTATCGTTTTTTATAAATCATTTACACCCTTTTTTGAAGGATCATCTGGATTGCAACTTTAAAAATCAGTAGTCAAACCAAAACTTTTTACTGAAATTTCACATTGCACTAACATTTCTGCTCACTTCCAAATTACAGGTTGAGAGCCCAATCCTGTGGTCTGTGCTGCGTCTCCGCGGCGTGGATCAGTCGCAAACATGCTGTAAGGCACGTTTACGGGGCTTACTGCCGGGCTCCCACTGGAGGTGGCTCAACTTGGGCCAGCACTGAGCCACCGCCCAGCGGGCGCCCACGTTCTGCAGCTCGGCGGTGTCTGTGTCTGCCGGGCTGCAGAACAGAGAATGGGGGCATTCCTGGGGGCATGGGGGAGGCGTTCTGGGGAGGGGGAGGCATGGTTGAGGGCATTCTCGGGGGCGGGGGAGAGGCGGGTCTGCGGAGCCAAGCTCCGCAGGATCCAGGGTGCTCGGGTAGGGCTGCTTGCCCTACACAAGCGCCTTCACTTTAGCAGTGACCAAACAGTCGCTGCTAAAGTTAGTAGTCCCATTGCTGGACTGCTTCCCTTACTCTGGGGAAGGGGACGAACGTATCTGGATCTGGCGGGAGACCTCTGTGGAGCTGCCGGGTCCCGCAGCTCCAGGCAGCTCAGGATTGGGCTGCCCGTCTTGTTATTTGCAAGGGTTCCATTCCCAGAGCTCATGTGGATAACAAAAATCTCATTAAAGCAAATCCATTTAAAAAATAATGTCCCGATCTCGTCTGTTCTTGGAAGCTAAGCAGGGTCAGGCCTGGTTAGTACTTGGATGGGAGACCGCTTGGGAATACCGGGTGCTGTAGGCTCATACCATAGTCTTTCGAGACTGCAGGTTGCCAACTATTTGCTGGGCGATTTAAAAACAGCCTTGCTGACCTTTGAGATGTAAGACAGAGTCATTAGGCAGACAATACATCAATCTTTCTCTCTCCAAACACTTAGAAAGGCTTCACTCTGAGCCAGCTACCCCTCCCTTCACCAATGCAAAGTGATTACCTTTCTTTCATCTGCTCAGGGGGAACGAAGAGGTCACTTGCCTTGGAGTGAAACTGTTCTAAGTGTCTGGAGAGAGAATGATTGATGAATTGTCAGCCAACTACCCTCTCTTGCATTAACAAAACAACTGTTAAATGAATTTTTCCTTTAATTTAAAGGACTCTTCTCATCATGTTGAGATAAAACCATGGGTGAAAAATCCATGGATAGTTAGGTTATACCTGTAAATGTTGACAGGAGTGACCAGTTGATTATTTTGATCTTTTTATAGAATTTTGAGTGTTTTTTTTTAAATTAATGTATGTTTTTGTTCATATTGCTGTACATTTCTGTGAGTTACTTGTGGCTCCTTTGGGAAGAAAAAACCATTTAAACATTTGACCATCAATCAGTTAAAACAGTCCATTTAATTAGTTTTTGATAGCATGTTCAAGGCTATGTGAAGTTATCTGTTTTCAAGTAATACCGAATGTACTATATTTCTTAATTTGTCTTGATAAGGGAACACTTATCGGGAAGTGGAGTTAATGTTCCCTTACAAGGTGATTATTTTTGGAGACATTTTCAGCCTAGTCCTGTCCACCCAGTATGTAGGTGGACCCCAAGGTGGACCCAAAAGTGTACCATGCAGTCCACCATTGCAGCAGCCAGTCTACAGGTCACTGCTGCCAGCGCAAGGGTAACCACTGGTGCAGTTTTGCTGACAATAGGGGCAAATTGGAGCCAGGATGGAAGCAGATTGGGGGCAGGATGGGGCAGATCACAAAGGTACTGGTGGATACTGAATCCTGTACTGCTGTCTCTGGCCTGACATGCCTTCTGAATCAGTACAGATCTATACCAGCAAAAGAGCTTGAGAATATGTTTAACAAGAATGGACAGTTCCCAAGAACCAGTATGAGGTACATAGTCAAGATTTCTGGCTAGTACTGTGGAGTGCTGTCCAAATTCCCACTCAGCTGTGAAGCTGTTTGGACTGTCTCTCAATCTGACCTACTTCTTAGGGCTGTTGTCAAGATAAAAAAAAAAAAGGAAAGACAATGTATGCTGCCCTGAGTACCTCAAAGGGAAGGTGAAATAGAAATGTAAATAATATGTTAATTCCTATGACTTTGAAATTTGGTATGTGTACCTCAGAATCATAGCATGGCTTGTGTGTGTGTGTGTGTGTGTGTGTGTGTGTGTGCGCGCGTGCGCGTGTGCAGGAACCTTCTGTTCCTTCTTAGGCATGTCTTGATTACGTGACTTGCATGACTTGATTATAACATATGAACCACACATTGCAAACTCAAAATGCATGTATTCTTCAATGGTTTTGCCTGCTTCACATGTGAGGTCCCCAAAGATAACAAAGGTCTGCAGTACACTCCCCAAAAAAGTGATGACATTTCCAACCTGGTTAATTTCAACTCTACCAATTTCCAACTCTACAAACATCACTGAGGCACCATTTGGAATTCGTTCCTTGGTTTGAATTGGGGTGCAAATTTAAGATCTCAGAAGTTTACAGGGACAAGCTTCTCCAGATAATGAAAGCATCTCTGCTAGCTTTCCTTCCCTCATCATCTCCTAGCTCCAATAAAAATAAATAAAAGCCTTATGTTGGTCATGAGATGCAATGTTAAATAAGACTTTTGGTGGCCTGTGCTTCCCAAGGGTGTGTATCCTGTCAGCTGAAGGAGGAAAAAACTTTGTTCTCCAATGTCAGTAAGAAAACTATAAGAGCTTAAGAATGTAAGCAAAATCCTGCTGGATCCACCAAGGGCCCATCTGGTCCAGTGCACTGTTTCTCTAGTGGCTCATCAGCTGCCTCTGCGAGCCTACAAGCCAAAGAGGCAAGGCACACTTCTCTACTGTCACTTCTGCCCTACAGCTGATATTCAGAGGCCGTTAAGCCAGGAGACAGCAAATAGCCACTATGACTAATAGCCACTGATAGACTTATCCGTTGTGAATTTGTTCAATTTTCTTTGAAAGCTGTCCGAACTAGTGGCCACCACCACCACAACTTATGGCAACAAATTCCACAGACTAATGATGTGCTGTGTGAAGAATAATCTTTTTTTTATTCATCTTAAATCTCTCACCAGTCAGTTTAATGGAATCATCCCAGGTTCAGAAGTGACCCAGAAGCAAAAGACAAATCTGACTTTTAGATAATACAGGGGGTCTGTCACTGCTTTTATTTCTCTGAAACATCACTCATCTTTGCCATTGTGGTCAAACTTGTACCACCAGCAGAGAGGTCACTAGAAGAGGTGCAATGATTCTTCAGTCACTGGACAGACATTCTTCAATTCCTGAGGCTTCCAGCATCACTCTGGCCTTTGCTGTCTTGATCTGGATCAGGACAGCAACTAGATCAAGAAACTGGAGCCTGTGAGTTGCCTTGCAGTCCTATGGATGGAAAATTGACCAGTCAGCTCTGAGTTCAGTGCAAACCAGACAAAGGGGATGGGTATAAGTGTGTTTTACGGAGCCCAGTTTATACTGTCAGAGTATCAGGATATTAAACTACTGGTGGCTCTGGCTGTTCACCACCACCCCTGTTTGTTAAAAGTTACCCACCTGACTGAAATTTGAGCATGGATAAAGGGATGCTAGAGATCTAAAATGCAGATCCATGTAACAAAAGTAGAGCTCACTGTGCTGACCTGGATGCAACTGTTGGAGAAATTTGGACATCCTGGGTATGATTTTTGTAAAGTGGACAGGTATTGCACTCAGCCAGTGAGTGAGCTGCAGTAGGTAAGAGTTTGGAAGGAGCAGCGCGAGCAGAGTTGCTCATGGGGAAGTGGAGCGCAGCTCCCAGATTGGGCTTGGCCAGCACCAGGAGGCGAGCCTTGCCTTGTTTGGATGAATGCATTTGATACCACTTCCAAAAGCACAGCTAAAAAAGGCCTGGGCCTGCCTGATCCCTCCCTCCACTCTGTTTACTATGGTTGTAACATCTGATCCACTCTGAAGATCCTCAGTAGTGGCAATGCTGGAATGACAAGACTGTTTTGGTCAAAAGATGTGTGTCACTCTGAGGTCAATGCACTGCACACCCAAATAAAGACGACTGTGGCTGCCCCGCCAGGCTTTAGCTGATTGCCTGAATGTCAAAGCTTCCATTACAGCAAGCACAGTGGTGTGGAGGGAGAGCAGGAGGAAGGAGAGGAGGCAGACAGCGAGATATTTAGCATGCCTCAGCCTCCTGAAAGGGGAGAGAGGGTAGAAACTGCATGTGCGGTGTTGTCCTGCAGCCGAACTCTGGCTGCAGGAATTTGGGATTGGCTGCATCCCACAGAGCAGAATACAGAAAGAAGCTACATGGAGCCAGGGATGTGACTGAGGATGGTGGGAAACAATAGCAGGAGCTTTCCAGAGAAGCAGCTCCTGAAAGTTAAGAAAAGATGTCAGAGAATTTTGCAGGGTTTGCAGTTTGAGCTAAAAAAAATACCTTGGGTTTTCTACCAACTGTGCATGCACTGTGAACCCATTAAATGTCCCAGTTTCGCTGTCTGCCCTTGGACTATTTCATTCACCTTCTTTCTTTACAGACCCCAAGGCCAAGAGTGGCATATCTTCCAGAAACAGGGGTGGCTGGTTCTGCACTTGCTTGCTCCCCTGAAATATTACTTGGACTAAGCACAAAAAATATTCCCCACAGCTTACCTGCTGTGAATGGTTTGGTGAGGTATAAACTGGGGAAAGTCACAGCAAAGGCATAGACTTCACACTGCAGCCTTGTGCATTCTCTTCTGTGATTCAATTCTGCAGGTCTGCAAAAGTTCAGGGTGAGTTTCAGCCCTGGATCATCCCATGCCACACTGCACCATCCTTGGTTTGAAGCATAAAGCCCTGCCTTCTTCCTTCTCCTTTACAGGTGAGGCCATCAATGGTGGAGGTAAAGTGTCAAGGTCTATCTACATGCACGCTCCTATCTTTCTGGCTTCACAATTTAATATATGTGGTTTTTTAACTGAATTTATCAGAAAAAAATGTCCAACAAGTCTGTGCTCCAAGGAGCATACGGTCTAAATTTCTACAATGTGTGTGTGTGTGGGTGGATGGGTGGGTGGTAAGTCAGGTTAGCCGGCGGCAGGAGGGGGTGAGCAGAATGGGGTAAGGAGGGGGAGGAAGTGTCTCAGTAGGGCAGGTGGAAGATGGGAGGCAAAACTGCAAGAGGGCAGTTACTGGCAGCACTCATATGCATCAGTATCCTAACCCCATTCTTTCCCTGTTCCCTCTCTTTTGTTCTCTTTGGCCTTGTGCCAGCAAAATAGCTGGTGTAGATCAAAAGAGACCCATTAGGGTAGTTGAGGCTTTCTCCAAGATAAGGGAACAAAAGCTCCAGGCTGCCTCTCCACTGAATGCTGGGCATGCTCTGCTGGTGTGGCTGGATAGGTGGGGGCAGGTTTAGTTAGGACTGGGCTATAAGTTGCACAGCAGATGGGTGAGAATGAAAGTGAGGCAGGGGAGGAGGATGAAACTGAAATATTATTGCCTACTTGTCTGAGTGTGGGTGTGAATGGGTATGGAAGGGATGGGAAGCTGCTTACTTTGGGGCATGCCTGCTAACTTGGCATTCCTGAGGACAGGCCAGCAGGGCAGCTTGTTCCTGCACAAGTGGGTCAGCCCTCCATGCATGTTGACACAGAAAACAAACAGCATGTGAATCCTGCTGTCTCAAGCAAGAGCAGGATGTTTACTGCTCCTAGAAGGTAAAACCCTCAAGGGGAAGCTCCCACCCCTTTCAGTTGGCAAGTGCTGCTGGGATTTCTGCAAACATAGGAAGCTTGTTAAAGGATGATTGGCAACTATAGAGGCTGGCTTAGCATAGCTTGTGCCTTGAAGAAAGCCCTAGGTTGCAGTGAATGTGTAGTTGCCAATCCCTCACAAGCTGAAATCAATAATGTTGACCCACAGATGTATTTTCCCACAGAATAAATGCACATTTAGATTGAGCTTCAGTTTGGACTGCAGTATCTATGCAGCATGCTAGGATTGGCTGCACTCAATGTGACTAGAACAGTGTTTCTCAAACTGTGGATCGGGACCCACTAGGTGGGTCGCAAGCCAGTTTCAGGTGGGTCCCCATTTATTTCAATATTTTATTTTAATATATTAGACTTGATGCTACCATAGAATGTGACTGCATCTGGGGAAATGTTACAGTTTTGTACTATTAACAGGCTACTATGCATATGCTTTTAACAATGATAGTAAATGGGACTTACTCCTGGGTAAGTGTGGACAGGATTGCAGCCTAGGGTTGTTAAAAATTTTCCTGTTAATGATGTCACTTCCGGTCATGACATCACTTCCAATGGGTCCTGACAGATTCTCATTCTAATAAAGTGGGTCCCAGTGCTAAACATCTGAGAACCACTGGACTAGAAAAAAGGCACCATGTGAAAGCATCCTTAGGTGTCTGGTGCATAACAGGTATCAACACTGCAACCGATAAAACCAGGATTGTAAATAATGAGTTGCTTTTATGGGCAAGTAACAAGCACCCCAGCATGCAAGCAAGTGTCCTTAAATCACCCACACAAGGACTGATCAGAGAAATGGGATGCAGGGTCAAGAGGAGGATGAATATAGTGGAGAGCTCCTTTAAATGTCCAGTTATAATTAGGAAGTTGTGAAGGTGTGCCCGCACGTGTGTATGCATAAAATGCTGCAAGGCAGAAGACTGGAGAGGTACCCTTTGCTGTCACCCAAACCTTATGCTGGCTCTTAAGCACAGGGAATGGAATGCCAAGCTGCTCCAAGCTTCTGCTGCCATCCAAAGAATGCCACCCTCTGGGTTGGAAACCTGCGTTGGATTTTAGCAACCTCAGGAGATGGATGGCATACCAACAACCCACATTTAGCTAATCCGTCTGCTAAAAACAGCCAGAAGCCTGTGCAGTGAATAAATAAGCTCTATATTGGATGCTACTGCTTCCTACACTCTTGGTTCTGAAACGCAGCACGGCACAGTGATACTTATGGTTTTGTCCAGTCAAATAATCCAGCAGAATTACCATTTTTGTTAACCAATTTACAGGGGAGTCCTCAATCACTGATTTTAAAAAAAATTCCAAATTATTACTGTAGGTTTTAAGTTATATCTAGATTATAGAGGCATACTTTATATTCTATTCAAATTAGATTGCACATAACAGTTTGCAATGAAACAAATTTAAAAAAAATTAAACAACCAAGACAAAACCAACAGTATAAAACCATCATATCAAATTGAAATAATCCTGTCAGTTAAAATGAGGGACCCAGTCAACAATAAAGTCGTGTTGGTAACAAACACAAGGCTAAATCAATCAGGCTAAATCAATTAAAAACCAGGTGAAACAGGTGCATATTTAGTTAGTGCTTCTTAGGTGGACAGTGTGGGGATCTGACAGACTTCTGCAGGCACATTCAAGAACTTCTTCATTTGAGTTGACCCTGAAAAAGGCTCTTTCACTGAAAGCTGTTGATGAAATACCCCTGAAGTTTGGCTTTCATTTAACATTGTCAGTTTCCCAGAGTCCAGAAATTGGCACCTATGAAATTGACAAGTCATTTTCCTGAGCTTATCTGTTTCAGAAGAGCCCTGAAAAGAGTTCCAGGGACCTTAGGAAAAATGACCTTACCATCAAAAAGAAGGAGGGATTAAATCAAAGAGCTATGCTGTGTCTATTAAGAGTGATCAAAGAGACTCATCAGTTCATGGAGGAGAAATAAAAAACCAAGCTATTAAAAAAGAGGGCTGGTGGGTAGGTGGGAGGGCTACACATTCATTTCAAACAGAATATACCTTTTCACATGTGACAGCAAAATTGCAGGTAAGTTGAAATATGATTGTAAAGCTGTCCATTGTTTCAAAATCCAGATACAAACACTTAAAGAAAAGTACCTGACATTTCAATCTTTCACACATGCACAGGTGCCAAGGAAAGGAAGAGACTGAGATCACCTTATGTGACTTGTGTGAAATTGGTTGATTGCAGTATTTGTAATCATACTATTTCTTGAAGGCTTACATTATTTACAGAGGGGCTTTTATGAGGGACAGCACTTTCCAATCCGCATAAGCTACATAGTGCTCAAGACTAGTCAATGGTGGTTTCCCTACCCGTGTGGGGGCCAGAAGCAGGATGTGGAAACTGTATAATCCAATAGTTGATATTAATATGTGACTCTCTCATGTTAACCTGAATTCTTTTAGGAAATTTCTTCACCATAGTACTGGTCCAACAGCAGAAGAAGCAACTATACAGAGTTCCTCTAGGCAGGATTCTAGCACCTAGGTGTAGCCAATTATTTTTGATTGCCTACAGATGGATACTTTCTTTTCTTCTTTGTTGATGCACTTACTACCTTCATTAGACTTACGTTGGCTAGGCAGAAAAGCACACTAAGAAGGCAGAATCTTTCTGTGGATGAAAAAAGCTCTCCTGGGCTAAATGCCAGCCAGCCAGCCAGCCTGCTTAGACTTCCCAACTGACAGCATACAGCAAGCATAATGTAGGTTTTGGTTTTCAAAAGAAAACAGATCCATCATAAACAGGTTGAGGTTTGCTGAGTCATTCCTTAATGGATACATAGGGAATGCATAGTGCACACATTCATAGCTAAATGCCTGGTTTGTTGGTTCACCAAGTGTGTCCTAAGTTGCTGGGAATCCTGAGACAAAGCCCCCGTGGTGCCCTCGCCTGTGGCCCGCCCACCCGCCCGCCCGCCCGCCCGCCCATCTATCTATCTATCTATCTATCTATCTATCTATCTATCTATCTATCTATCTATCTATCTATCTATCTATCTATCTATCTATCTATCTATCTATCTGAAACTACATGAGGCTCGGTCTCTTTTCATTCTTCTCTTAGTTTTATACCAAACATTGCAAGTGACAGTGCCCTCTCCCGTCACTTATTCCTACTTTGGAACTTCTTAAACTTCATTTAAGCCCCAATCCTATCCTCTGCTATCAGTGCCAATACTGCTATGCTAAAAAGGTGCATCCTGTGGTGTACGTGTGATTGGACAGCCTGCAGGCGTTAAGTAAAATTATTTTGCACTTACCACCTGGTGGACTGCCCAATCTCCAATGCGTCTCCTCAGACATATGCCCCTTATTTTGGTGGCATATGTCCAAGGAGAGAAAAGGGTGGGGAAGTTTAAAATGGACAGGATAAGATCTGCCTTGTGCCGTTGCCACTGGATTCACCCCTCCTGCCTCCTCCCCAGTCCTAGTTCCTCCCCCTCCTCCTCCAGAAAGGCCCCCAGTCCTCCCACTCCCTCCTCCCTTCCCACAGACTGCCCCTGCCACTGACTTATCAGTGCCCAGGGGTCCAAGAGGCCACTGCCACGTGGCCGGCACCACTCATCATTCCTGGTAGCAGCCCAGTCATGTGCAATACAGCATCACATTTGGTGACACTATAGATTGGGTTACACAGTCTGATGTTACACTTAGACTGTTAAAGGACTAACTCAGTGGTTCCCAAACTTTTTAGTATGAGGACCCACCTTAAAAACAAAAAAAGGCTTTACCAACCACCCAAGCTTCTTACTATAAAGGTTATTTGGTCATACTGCTCCCTCCAAGTAGCCAAGTGATGTGCATAGTCTAATCTAATTGTCATGTCTAGTCATAGTCTAGTCTAATTGTGAGTTTTGTGACCCACCCAAAATTGGGTCAGGACCCACTGGTGGGCCACGGACCCACTGTTTGGGAACCACGGAGCTAATTTACAGCCCAATTCACAAGCTATACTATGCTACATCTTCCAGGGGATTTTCAGTTGCAAGAGGGACCCTTGAGGTAAGGGGACATTTGACCCCTTGCCAGAGGATAAGCCCCAGAAGCTACAATGGGTCAGCTTGAACCCGCACCAGCGATATCACTTGTGCAAGTACGCATTGACCTGTGCAGAATGATCAAGCCCAGAAAGGGTTATGAGATTCCTCCTGGGCCCAGTCTGCCCACCTCACCCAATCTCCTCCCCATTCCAACCTCCTCCTGCCTCTGCGACAGATTTACCGACTTTGGAGAGCCTCTGTTGTTCCATCAGCATCAGAGGGAAGACTGTGGCCATATCCATTGACACACCTGAGCATTGTGCTGCCACAAAGTGCTTTATGATGGTTTTGCGGCAGCAGTAGAATGCATGTTCTGCCAGTGCGGGCCCTCAATAGGATTGGGCTATTAATCCCAAACTCTTGGGGTGGGCTGCAATAGGTCAAAACAGATGTAGAAACAAAAATAAAATGAAAAAATATCCCAGAGAATTAGAGGAATATATATATTAAACACTAACTTATGCACGTTTATTCAAAAGTAAATCCCCACTATGTTTCATAAGACTTACTGCCAAGTATATTTGTGTAAGTTGTAGCCGAAGGCTGCAATCTTATATGTACTTTTTGGACACGTAAGCCCCATTGAACACAATGGGACTTACTTTTGAGTAGACCAGCATAGAATTATGCTTGTAATGTAACACAAGATGTATGCTGTCTCTTAAACAGGCCTTGGGAAAGGTGATGACCTAAATATTAACTTATGCCCCTGAGCAATCTTTTCAGTTAGCCTCCAGCTGATTCTTCATAGGTAAGGCAGCACCTGAGTGCTCCTGCTGATGGCATCACAACTTCTGTTGGATTCTGGAGCAATACTTTCCCTCTTCCATGGCCCTGGTCAGTTCCCCTCTGCCAACAAGAGAGTTGGAGGTGTCTGCACAGCCTTATGTGAATTCTGAGGCTAATGTAACTATTCAACTGGGTATACATTGCCATCCCTACTGCAACACTCATTCAAGTTCTACTGAACAATCTGTATGCAAGTGGAGATACTCATTTGTAGCTGGGTCCAGCTGTAGCTACGTATTATTATCTGCCCCCAACTACAGCTGGATTTGGGCTCAGTTGTCCAGAATTCAGTTTGAAGGACTCTGAATTCCTCAGTTAGAATATATGATGCAGATTAGACAAAGATGATTAGCCTTTGCTACTGCTCATGTATTCTGTCTCCTTAGATTGTGAGCCACTGCCAATCCCCCCAAGTCTTGGCCATCTGGAAACTGTAGTTTATTTTATTTTATTTAAACTTCTGCTCCACCCTTATCCTTTGGGGATATTGTAAGTGTTGTCTAGGCTTCTTGTGAGCCTCCACCCTAAGGGGAATGTTATCCTGTATTTATTTACACAGCCTCACAATAAAACAAACATCCCACCGACTGATCAATGCCAGATCTGAAGAGTCTTTTCCCCACCCACCATCATCATCTACTAAAGTCAGCCTCACCCCAACCCACTCAGGCAGCTGATTCAATAAAATAAAAGGAAGGACCACACAAAGTTCCTGCTGAAACAATCTGATATTGCTTCCCCATCATGGTATAGAAGAGCTGTCCTCGTGGGGGGGGGGACGACACACAATTTCCTGACAGACTCTTTCCCAGCTGCACGGATTTGTTGTGTGCTTCAGCCCAGCAGCTGAAAACCCAGAAGGGCCTCTTAAAGAATGTTATGGAGCATCCTCCACTCCACTCCACTCCCCATCACAAAATCCAGAATGTCAGAAATGAGGACTCCTTACATGTTGATTTTCTGTTTCCAGTTTTGGGGGAGTTTTTTGAATAATAAAAAAAATGTATCATTTAGGATGAACTTTGCATGCTTACATGATGTTAGCAGCTTGAAAACAAGCCTTCCTTTTACTGTGCTCCTTCAGAACTCCTGCCCTTCCCTCAGAATCTAGAAGCAGCAAACCAGGTCTTGGAAGATAACTCTGTCATTTGATTCCTGACTCAGAATATCTAGCTCCTGGTTACAAAGGCTGGAGACAGATAGCCAGGTGCAGTTTTTTTGTGGTTTATTTTTCATTTTCTCCATTGAGTGAAAGATGATATGAAGTCAACATCACTGCTACTAATGTGTCCAGTCATCCCACTGTCATCTTTGTGGCAAACACGGTTTGCAGGATTTTGGATCAAAAACCACCAAAATCTAAATGTTTGACTAAAGACAATAGTGGGACAATGAGCAGGTGTACCATGGACAATGATCCCTGTTCCATGCCACTTTCAACTCTCTCAAAAGTTATTGTCTGTCTCCAGCCTATTAGATGTAGCTTGGGCTGGACTGAAGTACACATGGTTCCCTCCACTGATCCAATGCTTTGGTGATGACACCCTGAACAGGAAAGTGGTGTGTGAGCACCGGTTTCTTGACTTACTGGGGCCTACCATGGGCAATGATGCCTGTTTACTTCTTTTTATTATTTTTATAGCCTGCTTTTCTTCCATCATGGTGCTCAAGCTCAAATTCATGGGGTGCCCATGGGGTGCCCACCCACCCAACTACTGACCAGACCTCAACCTGCTTAGCAACAGCAAGATAGCTATGCCTTCAAGCCTTGCCCTATGTGGGAAGAGAAGAGTGATGCCTAAATACTATAAAATCATTCTCTCAAGTCTGGGCTACATCCATGCCTTTTTCCAGATTAATAATGCAGGATGTCCGCACCACTGCTAAACACAATGCTTGCCGCTTCATTGGAAACCAATTTTTGGCCAGTGAAGTGCAAAGTGCTACTGGAATGTACAGTAAAATGTATGAGCATTGCCCTCCCCACCTTTCTGTAGTTTTGATGCAAGTCTACTGATCTGCAGAACAGGAGGAGAAGAGCAGATCTAAGCCTATGCCATAGCCAAGACCACAGTTCCTCTTGTTCTCTTTCAGGAGTCATTAGCTCTACCACTTGTGGCACCTACACTGCAGATTGGTGACCTAGGCTTTAAATGTCCATAGCAAGTTTTTTTTTTGGAGGGGGGGGCGGGCACACCCCCTTTTTGCTGCTCTGTAATCACTCTCACTCAAAAGGGCATCTTCCCAGTGTTAATGAATTGTTATAGTTACACCCTTAATGAGGTCAACAGGTTTGAGTGCTTTGATCGATGGCTTGCTCTAGCTATGTGATGTGATTTCAGGACTGGGCTGGGGTGTGCCTCTTGGCTAATATAATTACAGGTAAATGCTCATGCAAACCCAGAGGGGTAAGTACACTTTTTGATGCCTGAGAGGTGACATCTTTGCAGGCTGACTGAGACAGGCTCAAGTGCATCACACCTTTGTGGCTGGGCCATGGCACTTTGAGGTTTAGATGCATTTCTTGGGTACACATTTAACCACAAAATACATGGTTAATGATTCACATCAAGTGTTGAGATGAATTAAAATCCACACCTTGGTTTGTAACTATGCACCTGTTGTCTGTGAGCTAAACGTGTGAGCTGTTATGATTGAAAAGCATAGTGTTTGAGGTGAGGTGAGAATATACAGAGGGCCTATCTGTAACATTCTATCTGTCATGGGCCTTTCTTCCTTTCCATCCATTCTGCTCCCCACCACAAGTGCCTATATTAAGTGCTCTGGGTTGCAGGTATTTCATAACATCCAATGAGAGAGAGAGAGAGAGAGAGAGAGAGAGAGGTAAATAGCAAATTAATTACTCAAGTCTGAAGAGGAAGCCAATTACTGAACGTGAAAAGGGGAGTAATGAATTGCTGATTAAGATGTCACTGCTGCTGAAGGAATCTGTCTCTTCAATTTCATGTTTCTGGCACGATTCTCTTGGGCCCCAGATCTGTTTCTTACTCATCTGCAGTCTGGACCAAAGCAAAACATTCCTTCATTTCAAGTTACAAAAAGAAGAGCTGGGCAACTAAGAGAGAACCACAAAAGCCGTTGAGGCTCAGGAGTGACTCTGTCAACCGTTTCCTTGACTAGCTAGAGGATGCTTCCTGCAACCACATTGCTGAAATCAAGCTCTCGTTCCACCCTCCACCCCTTCCAAAGTCCTTTTTGTTTCTTTCTTTTACAGCACAAGTGAAGAAAAATTGCTGATGAAATACTCTCTACTGCCAGGAGCAATGCTGAGCATTGTACACGGACATGTGTGGGATTCCCTTCCCCCAAGTAATTTCAACATCCTTCAGAACAGTGGCTGGGCTGGGCAGGGGGTGGGGATGTAGAACAGAATTCTTAACCTTTGTTCCAGAATGAGCCCCAGTAAGTCAAGAAACTGCTGTCTGTTTCCTCAAGGATAATTAACCTGACAGACTCAAGGGGTTATTCTCACATTACTTTCATATCAGAGCCAGTCAGATAAAAAAGAGTGGGCATTACATCCACTAAAGTTCCAAAGAAGGACTATTACAACTGGGGAGTATTATTCCACTGCCCTCTTCAGCACTAATAAATGTAATGACATGGATGATTACAGCTGTGGGTTGCAGTGGGGACGGGGAAAAAAAAAATCTCCTCCTTGTCAAGCCATCTGTGAAGCAGGCTTTTAGGAAGTCAGGAAGCCACACAACAAGGCCTCTTCTTCTGGACAGATGGTTCTTAGAGGTATTAGCAAGGCAAGTTCCTCAGTCTTTTGCTAGGGGGTGCTGTACCACTAATGGTCATGGCATTTGTGACCAACCACTCAAGATGCTACAATGGAGAATTACTGTTCTTACAGTGCAATCCTAGGCATGTCTACGTAGGTGAACATCTCACTGAATTCAGTGAAACCTATTCTCGGGGAAGCTTGTATAGGATTGCAGCCTCAGGGTCAAATCTACTTACTTACTTTGGTAAACCTTTATTGGCATATTGGAAGTCCACAGACAATAATAAATATAACATAGCAAATAGATACACTTTACCGGGTATTAGCTTCTGGCCTTTGCCGTAGAGACTACCACTAAAAATTCCGCCACCAAATTGGTGATGGGGGGGGGAATAATCGCTAAGAAGAATTGGGAAAGGATCAACAAGGGAAACAGGAAGAGAGGAAAGAAAAGGGCCAAGTAGGTGGGACCTGAGATTATGATGGGTGGGGCACTGAAGAAGGGTGTGGTCCAGGGTATCTGGTTCAGCAGAACAAAACAAACATAATCTATTTGAACGGGGGGGGGGGGGTTTAGAAAATCTCCCTTGGTATATTGCCGATGGAAATATGTTCAGTCTCGCCAACATGAAAGCCCTTCTTTTGCTCAGATTAGTGAGTTGGACAAAATAATTTGCAGGGCGGCCAAGCGAGGGAGACAATCCAAAGAAAAGGGGTGAACAGGTTGGATTTAAATTTGACTGTAGTGTTACGTATTCTTGCTCTTAGAGTTTGAGTTAGGGTCAAATCCTATCCAGTTTTCCAGCCCTGGTGCATCTGTGCCAATGGGCGTGCACTGCATCCTATGGTGGGGAGGCAGTTACAGAGGCTTCCTCAAGGTATGAGAACATTTGTTCCCTTACCTCGGGGCTGTGTTGTGGCTGCACCAGTGCTGGAAAGTTGGATAGGATTGGGCCCTAAGTCAGCTTTTTTAAAGTCAAGATGAAGACATCTGCAAACATGAATGGATGAATGGTTGTGCTGCCTTGAGAAACTTCGTGCTGATATTACTCTTGTTTGAAATGTCCCTTTATAATAATCATGCAAATATTTTAAGGTCAAAACATGACTTAGGGCCTGATCCTATCCAATTTTCCAGGCCTGGTGCAGCTGCAATGCAGCCCTGAGGTAAGCGAACAAATGTTCTCTTACCTTGAGGAAGCCTCTGTGACTGCCGTTTCACTGCAGGATGCAGCATGTGCCCCATTGGCACAATTGCATGAGTGCTGGAAAGTTGGGTAGGATTAGGCTCTTAGGGCCCAATCCTACCCAACTTTCAAGTGCTGGTGTAGTTGAAATGCAGCCTTGAGGGAAGGGAACAAACATTCCCTAACTTGGAGGAGGCATCCATGATTGTCCTCCCACCACAGGATGCAGCACATACCCCATTGGCATGGCTGCACTGGTGCTGGAATATTGGATAGGATTTGGCCCTTCATGTGGTCTCCTTTCTATGCATATCATCCTGCAGCCATTAGGCTTTCCCTTCATTTTTTCATCACACCCTTTTTTTGGGCTGTCTTGTGCTAAACAGATAGATGCGCTCACTTGCTCCTCACTTTTAGACCACCCATTTCTAGTTGCTCAAGGCTACAGTCCAGCCTGGCATATGAAGGAACAAAGGGTAGTTTCATAAGTGAAACAAAGATTGCTAACTTCAGTTTCATGCCCCTTTATTACAACATCACAGGCACCCACAAAATTGCCCACAAAAATGGCAGAGAGAACATATAGGTTGAGCTTGTTCCTCCTCCAAAGAAACTGGTTTTATTCATTGTTTATTTTTTTTTTACCTTGCTCTGTTTTCAGGAGCAGAAAGCATTAAAACAAACAAAAAAATTTCTCTACCCAGAGTGTAATTAGTCTGTGGAACTCCTTGCCACAGGAAGTGGTGATGGCATCTCACCTAGATGCCTTTAAGAGGGGATTGAACTTCTGGAGGAAAAGTCCATCACGGGTTACAAGTCATGATAGATATGTGCAACTTCCTGATTTTAGAAGTGAGTTACCTCAGAATGCCAGATGCAGGGTTGGGCACCAAGATGCAGGTTGTGTCTGTTGTCTTGTGTGCTCCCTGAAGCACTTGGTGGGCCACTGTGAGATGCAGGAAGCTGGACTAGATGGGCCTTTGGCTTGATGCAGTGGGGCTCTTCTTATGTGAGACCTGCTGGGGAAGACATGACTTTTCCAAATGTTGCTGTCACAGGGAAGAGCTTCTCACACCAGAGTGCAGTGGTTCCACACCACAACATCAAGATGGCTGCTTGAACCTGGCACGGAATATCTCAGTCTCCTTTTCTCCTTCCTGCACAATAGTTAAGAGCATTGAGCCTTTTCTTTGTCTAATGCAAACAGGCATTTTTCTTCTGCTGTGAGGCCTGTAGAGATAGCATTACTTTCTCTCCACTGCCTGTGACCATACGGGGCAGGATTCTTTCTGAGGAGTGTCACAGGTAATGAGCCAGCTGGGCTACTGCTTGAAAGATGCCAAACAGCTCAATTGCATGCTTGATGCTGACACTCTTGTCAATATGGCTCAAGCCCCACGGTCTGTGAAAGGTACGCAGCCAGAGACACATGTGCTTTCGAAGTCCAAGTCTGCCAGAGATCCGTTCTTTGGTTCTCTCAATACAGCAAGGTGGAGGATTATGCAAAGGGCTATTCTTAAACTGGTCACACCCAGACCTTACAACTCAGCAGCATTCAGCCATGTCATGCTTAGTAAGCCCTTCAGTCATCTGGCACCAATGCTTTCTTTAATGAGAAAAAAAACAAACAAGATTTTACATGGCTGAACTATGGCCAGAATCACTGATTTGGCTACTGAGATGACAGAGCGGCATCTAGTTAATTAAATAACCCCTCCTCCAGGCCATGTTACATGTTCCTCCCCAGATACCACAGATTGAATCAGTTCTCAGACTTCAAAATCTGTAGTCTGCTTGTGACCTATAACTACATCTCCCAATGTCAGTCTTGCCTCAGACATCCTAAACCTGAAACTGAAGTCTCAATCCATTGTTTTCTTTACTGCTAATAAGAGCTTGGTTTGCTTAATGTCCTTGAATTATGATCCTTAAAGGCATTGATTCTCAGTTCCTCAAATGATGGTGGCTAGAGAAACCCTTTCAACACGCACAAGTCCCAGCTGTTCCATTTATCTGAAACCAAGACTGTTTCATCAATCAGCGTCGAGTTTGGTGCACGAGAATCTGCAAACGGGGGAACAAACCCTGCATCTACCCACAGCTTGCTTCCCAAAACATCATTGCAGACACTAATTGTACTCCTGTTTGCAACTGGCGGTAAATCACTGGCGGCACTGGGCTCATGATGGATTGCAAAGTCAAAGTAAATGAATTAGGAAATGTGCAGTATAATCTAATAATATAGGAGGAACAATTAGATCCCAGTTACTTCAACACAGGGTTTTGGATATAGGCCCATGGTTTCAAAATCAAGATTGCCAGCCATATTTTATCTTTATGAGCATGAAATGGCCTTCCTCACAAATTGCAGTAACTGGTGGTGGAGGCAAGAAGGCCTGATATTGATCTGGGTGGAAGGAAACACTGTAATGGATACTGCTGCATCTCAAAAGACTCCCAATGTTGGGATGGAGAAATGACTGAGAAACATTGTAAGACTAAGAAAGAGTTCTGGGAGCCGGGAGCCACTGATACCACTGCTTAGGGGGCCTGGGTGGTAATCCACTTCCGAGGCAGGAGGAGGGGGCCTATTCCTCATGACCACAGTGAGGTGGTCAGGTAATGACGCGGCATGCCACCAGTGGTACAGGGCACCACAATGGCCGCCGCTGTATCCTGTGGGGCCAGGGAAGCTGCCAAAGTCTCCTCAGGGTAAGAGGAACCTCATTTCCCTTACCCTGTGTTAAGCTTGCCAGTGCACTCATGCTGCCTACCACCACTCACTTCCTTAGTGCATGAGTAGGATTATCAATGTGATGGAAAACTGACCAAGAATTGATGTTTATTTCTCTGCAGCCAAGTCCACTGTTTGAGTCACAGTACCAGAGTCTCATTAGACAGCACTAAGGAAACCATCTCATACATATGCAGACACATCTCATACATATGCAGACACCCCCCCCCCCCAGATCTATCCCTTTCCCTTGATCCTTATGCAAAGTAACCTCCCCACCCACTTTCATCCTGTGGCATGAAATTGTCAACCACTCAAAGCATCTCTGTCAGCCTGAGAGCCAGGATGGTGCAGTGGTTCAGGAGTTAGACTCAAAAATCCAAAGCTTCCTGGGTGACCTTGGGCCAGTCACAATCTCTCAGCCTCATCTACCTCACAGGGTTGTTGTGAGGAGAAAAGGAGAAACTATGTACACCAGCCTGATCTCCTTGGAGGAAGGGTGGCATAAAAATGTGATAAATAAAAATACACAAGAAGCACTCTCTTTGCTCCAGGGAGCTCTTCTTTCTCTAGTGCTCCTTCTTCCCCTTCTAGGAACATGACTCCCCTCCCCCAGTTATGAAGCATCAGCATCAGCTTCATCTGAAACCCTCTGTGCATTCTCAGCATAGTTTTGTTGGCACAGAAGGTATTCAGGGCCTCTCAGTTTAGCAGCCTGCTTTCTGGACTGTGTCTGGAGGACCTCCCACCAGCTTGGAGCTTTCTGACCAACGCTATTATGATGGAGCCTCTTCTCTCCTTCTGTTCACTGCCCAGTGGCTCAGATGGAATGCGCTAATTGCTCATGAAACAAAACAAGCTACTTATACTCCTCTGGGGCCACATGGCCTGATGCCACTGCGTGGAAAATTCTAGGCATTTTCACTTTGTTTTATGCCTTAGAAGACATTCATCTAGGAAACATCTTGGGTTTAACATTCATCTTATCCTGACCCTTCTGTCTTGGGGTGAAAAGTTTTTCCCATCTGTTTGAACCTGCTAACAGAGGGTGCATGTGGCAACATTTAAATTCTCAAAAAGATGACAAATAATTCCCTGTAGGTACAGGTCCAGCCTATTTATACACGGATTTTTTATATACAGATTTGACTCAACACAAATGGTCACTGCAAATGAGAAGGAATGTGCTGATCCCTGGAGAAGGGGAAAAATGCATCCCTTTAAAGTCAGTTTGAAAACTGAACAGACCTTTAACAATAGCCTCCTTAATGAGAGGGGGGGGGCAGCTGGCTGACAATCCATCAATCCTTCTCTCTCCAGCGGACCCCTCCCTTCCCCCTGAGCATGTGAAAGAAAGGTGATCACTTTGCATTGGTGAAGGGAGTGGCTGAGTGAAGTGCCTTTGTAAGTGCTTGGAGGAGATTGATGGATTGTCTTCTTAATGACTCTGATCTTACATCACAAAGGTCAGCAAGGCTGTTTTTAAATCACCAGAGCAAAGAAACTTTGTTTTTTAAATTGATTTGCTATAGTGCCTTTTTTTACCATCCATGTGAGTGCTCAGAAGGGAACCCATGCGAATAATGAGGCTTAACCTGTATACACTTACCACTGAAGAGCTTTATCCAAATTTGTACCTGCAATTATTTATAAAAGGTATGATTTCTTCTTTCATCTAAGATAACCAGAATGGCTTTCTAGACAACTTACCAACATCCTACATTAACTATGAAACATGGATTTTGTCCTAACCTATTCTATGCAAAATCATTGAGGAACTGGATTTGTTTGGACGAAACAAAGAAGGTGGGTAGAAAATTAGGTTTATTTTTGGTAAACAGCACCACGTATACATACTTTTTGCTTCTTTCTAGCATGGTCTTTCCATTTAGAGCAAGGACAGACATAGCCCAGAGGCTATAGCTGGGCTACCAGATTAAAACATTCTTTTAATCTGTATAGCTTTTGGGCTGCAGAGGTGTAGCAGCTAAGATGAAAGAAGAAGCCTGGAGACTTTTTCCAGGTGGAGAGTCTTTGCTGCCTGCATCCAGCCCATGAAGTTACTGTTGCCTATTCCTGATCTACACAATGAATGCCATCTATTTTTCTCCTACTGCCTGCTTGTAGAGCTATTAAATGGAATAAACCTGAAGTGAAATCTAATTCAAGATGGACAATTCTGTGTTTGAATGGAAGAAACTGGTCCAGTCATAGTGCAGATCAGTGGTACTTAAACTTCTCAGGAGTAAATCTCCTGAGATAAGTCTGTAAAGTCTTTGCAGTGGAGGGGGAAGGTAGCGATGTGATCCCCAGAATCAGGCTACTGTGGGGAGAGGTGGGCTATTTTTAAACACTCCTTACCTGCTGCCGGGTACCAGGGGGTGCAGGGAACCCTGTGAAGCACTTTGCAGGGCTCCCTGCAGCTCGTAAAAAGTGAAAGGTGCAATCTCGACCCACTTCCAGTTTCACAATTGCAGCCTGGAAGTGGGTCGAGATTGCAACTTCTTTACAAGCTGCAGGGAGCCCTGCAGAGTGCTCTACAGGGTTCCCTGCGCCCCTGGTCCCCGGCAGCAGGTAACTGGTGTTTAAAAATAACCCCACCGCTCCCCACAGCGACGTGATCCTGGGGAATGTCTCATTGCTTTTCCCCTGCCCTGACACTTAAAGGGAAAACGCAGGGGTTCTCAGGCTGATGGGCCGTGACCCACCAGTATGAGGACCACTGCTGTAGATCCTTGGTTCTAGGAACATAGGAGAATGCTTTATATGAAGTTTGACTATTGGTCCATGTAACTCCATAATATCAACATTGTAATATATTTCTTTCTTATAGCGCAATCCTATGCATTCTGCTCAGAAGTAAGGCCCATTAAATGCGTCTTATTCCCAGTGAAGGTGTGCATAAAATTTCAGTGCTATTTCATTTCTTGTGCAGTCCCAGCAGAGAAGCCTCTACTTTGCAGACAGCAGATGAACATAACGGATCTCCTTACATGTACAGATAACGAGGATTCTCTGATCATTATAACAGAGATCCGAGTTGCAGCCTAATTATAGAACTCAAGTGTGCAGGAAAGAAGATTATTATTATTGGAGTGAACTAAAAATTATTTTAGTAAGCATTATTTGAGTACAATAAATGTCTAAAGTCTCTAAACTGTACCAAAATGCTTTGTTCAAACTATTTAACAAAGTTTTGTATTTTTTTAAATTTTCAGTATGAAGGAGGAGAGAGTAGTTATCTCAGGGCCCAATCCTAACTGGCACTTGGGCTCACGCAAGTCCCTTGTACCGGCCCAGGTGTGTTTGAAAAATGCTGTAAAGCACTTTTGTGCCACTCTGAGGGGAGATATGCCGGTGCATGGATGTGTGCTGGCCTCTCCACGCTGATACGGGCTCTGGGGAAATGGTGATTTGCGTTGCCTGAGATCAGTTGATTCAGGGGTCGGGGGGGGGGATGGGGAGGAGGTGGGGGGGAGGTGTTTCAGGGCAGGAGGAGGGCAAGCAGCAGGCGGGACCATGGGCGGGTAGATGGGGAGCTGGAGGCAGGGTCAGGATCTGGCAGTTATGCCAGATCCTGACCTCATTCTCAGGCAGCCCAGGGCAGTCCTGGAGTGCTTGGATTTGTGCCACCTTGTCAGGTGACGCAGATCTGAGTAGACCCATTGGGGCTGCTGCAGTGCAACACAGGGTAAGGGGAAATGTTTCCCCTTGCCCCAGGTTGGCCTGCAGTAAGCCCCAAACTTAAGCTGGACGCAGCGCAGGCTCTCTGGCCTGCCTGTTTCCAGCACAAGTTAGGATTGCACCCTCAGGTTGCAATCTTATTCACCATTACAAGACAGTAAGTCCCACTGATATCCATATGACTTACTTATGAGTAAACATGTACAGGAAGGATTGTGCTGTTAAAAAAAGCAATTGAAACTACAGGGGGTACTTAACCACTTCATACTAGTTAGAAATGTAGCTCTAGTTATTTTTACTAAAACATAGCTAAAGAGTACCTTAAAGCAGGGGGTTAAGTACCTTAAAAAGTAGTTACTACATCTTCAGTACCCCTTACCTGGAATTCCAAAATACAGAATATTCCAAAATACGGAACTTTTTGGAGTGTCAACATGACTTTTTAAAAACTTCTTTGCCTACAGAAACAAAACCACAAATGTGTTTCATGCACAAACCTCATTTCATGCACAAAATTATTAAAATATTATATGCGCAAATGTGGAAATCTATAGACGTTCCAAATAGAGAAAAATTAATAGATAAGATTTATGAAATAGCAGAAATGGATGTCTTAACAGAGAGAATGAAAGAGAGAAATTTAGGTGAAATAAGAAGATATTGGAAGCCTTTTTATGACTGGACAGACAATTTTAGATAAATAATATTGATTGTTTAGATTAATTAGTAAGTATTATAATGACAAATGAACTAACATCTGCATGGATAATCTCTTTTTTTTCTAGCCATTGTTTAAAAAAAAATTAAATTTAAGAATTCATGTTGTAACCCAAGGCCATTATCTTGATGTGTAACCTGTGTAGACCTATCCCTAAGTCTATCCCATTTCCCTGTCCGGTATCTATAATAAATAAATAAACGTTTTTAAAAAATTATGTTTAAAGTAGTTATTAACAGCCCAATTCTGAGCTGCCCAGGGCATGCGGCTGCAGATTAAAATGGCTGCCACTGCATCCTGCGCGCCCAAGGCAGCTGCTGGATTAAAAAGCGGGCAAGGGATGAGCTTCCCTTTAGTTTTTAGAACAGGCACATGCTGATGTTTGGGGTCCTGGCCTCCCCCCAGCCTGATTACAGGCATTTACACAAAACATTAAAATAAATCTCTCTTGAGTTTGGCGAATTCGAAGAAATCTTGTTTGAACCTCTTGTCAGACCTCACAGAGCGTAGGCCTTGTCATAACTATTTGGTAAATGCTGTGCTAACAAGTTAATTTGTATTATTTCATGGTCAGAATAAATGCCTTTCTTGCAGAGGCCATGGAAGGGAAGATTTTTAAATACCCTCACAAACTGTTTTCTTTCCAGAAAGGAAAGTTATTAATTCCAGTCTCCTGACCAAAATCAACCCTAAATATAGATTATAACCAGGTTCAGGATGTTGCCTAGAGGGGAAAGAGTCCAGGAAAGCCACAAGTATGTACTCCGATAGCCAATGGCTAACCATTTTCAACTCTGACCCTCCAGCAAGGGCCTCCAGGTGCCATAGGCCATCATAAGGTGGGCAGACTTATAGCATGGCTGCATTTTCATTTGAAGGTTTGTCCACTACGGAGATGAGAAGCCGTGTAAGCTTGGCTTGTACCAAAGTACTTTTCTCGGTTTTCAGATCAGGAAAAGCGGTTTTATAGAACCACTTTCAATGAGGGATGTTAAGGCACAGGGTCACCAGTACTTACCGCTTGTAATGAAAATCCTAGGGATGAAAAATAAAAATTCAGGATGTGGCAAACTGTGGGGCTACCACATGGGTGCTCTTTCACAAGGTAACTTTACTATGTGGATACTTAGGGGGAAAATATACCCCATGGTCAATACCACTTTTACCTCAAAAGTGGTTGTGTGACAGGATCCTTAAGATCAGCAAGCCATGCTCACCGCAGAGTTTTCCCCTGCTATCCAGCTTAGCTGAATTTCAATTCTGAATTAACTCATACTACCATTAAGAAAGGTGCAGTAATCTCCCTCCCAGTGATCCTATAAAGCTCCGTGCAACACAGAGCTTGGCAACCTGGAAGTTTGGAAATGGCATGTAATGTCATCACTGAATGTCCAGATGATGTTGAGATGCAGTCACAACCCATATCCTAAAAGAAGAGGTCCTTGCAGTAGCATAGACCCCTTACCGGGAAATTGCTCCCTGCCTGCTAGCTAAAAAACTGTACTTTTGTCTAAATTATAGAATGTTAGAGATTTTAGGGATCTTGATGGACATCTAGTCCAACCCCCTGCTTAGTGCTATATGGAGCAAGTTCTACAATTTTGCAGAATAGCAGTAAAGAAGGTAAAAAAGCCAATTCATATGTCTGTCTGAATAAACTGTTGTGTGGCTCATAATTATCCCTAACTTCATTGGCCAGGACTCTAACATAAGAACATAAGAACAGCCCCACTGGATCAGGCCATAGGCCCATCTAGTCCAGCTTCCTGTATCTCACAGCGGCCCACCAAATGCCCCAGGGAGCACACCAGATAACAAGAGACCTCATCCTGGTGCCCTCCCTTGCATCTGGCATTCTGACATAACCCATTTCTAAAATCAGGAGATTGCGCATACACATCATGGCTTGTACCCCATAATGGATTTCTCCTCCAGAAACTTGTCCAATCCCCTTTTAAAGGCATCTAGGCTAGGCGCCAGCACCACATCCTGTGGCAAGGAGTTCCACAGACTCTCTATTTAAATTCTATGACATAGTCAATGTTATCTATGCAATCCCACACTAGTGCTTTTGAAAGCAATCAGACATGCCATTCCCTCCAACTGTATAGATTCCATTTTTCAGAGTGAGTTCTTCTCTCTGCTGAGCTCCTGCCTTACATTTTCATCCTCTCTCTACTTCCATGGACTGATTCCCTGAAGTCAATTCTCCTGCCTTGACTTACAGTGCTTGATGTCTCTCCTCCTTTGGCATAGAACTTGGTTCCAAAACATGTTCTTCCACTATTTCCATCCATGGCTTATTCTGTAGCTCTCCCTCTGATTCATTCCTTTGGGTTTTCTGGATCCAAATGAACCACACAACCCAGGAATGTGGGAGGATATCATGAAGCAGTGAAGGATGGGGAACTGATGAGAGATCCACACTTGCCCCTTGCCCTCGACCCTGGGAATAAAAGTTCCTCCTTCTCAAAATAGTTTTCAACTTCCAAAAAATTGTGCTTTTAAAAAGTGGAAGTCACATTTAATTGCATCAACATACATGATACATTTTTTAAAACTATACAGCCCAAAAACTGTACAGCTAGAAGGTGCAAGACAGATGATTGAATCAGAACTTAAATCACTGGTCATTACAACTGTTAGAAACTGAAAAGCAGGGATGTGCAGGAGTCACTGTGCCCAAGTTGCAAGTCGCCAATCCCCAGACTCGACTCGGGAGTCATAATGGGCGGCCATCGCACTTGACCTGAGCCACTTATAGAGTCGTTTTGACTTGACTCTCAAATTGTTATGAGAAATGAGTCACAGCACAAGTCACAAGGCACAGCAGGAAAAAAGTAAGGAAGCACACACACACTGAAACAAGTCACAAGCATACACAAAAGGCAAGTCGTCACATGAGTCAATTTGAGTCCTGAGTCATTTCTGAGTCGCTGGTCCCAAGTTCTGAGTTACATCCAAGTCAGTGATGTCCGTGACTTGAGTTGACATGAGTTGTGAAAAATCAGCATTTTCACAACTTGACTTGAGTCATCATGACTTGGTGCCCATCCCTACTTCAGCCCAGAGAGGGTGAGTCATTTTTCCAAGGTAAGTTTGCATACAACCTAGGCTAGGCAGGTTTCACAAAAGTAATTACGCTCCAATGGGCATTGATGCTTTCCTCCTTTCTTGGATACCCTTTGCAAAACTGCTCAGATTAGGAATAAGTTTAAATACTGTGCTAAGCAAAATCCACTGTATAATCATCTCTCTCCATGGTGGCTGACTCTGTGAAGGTTGGTTTACACAGTTTACTAACAGAAGGAACAGCTATTCCATATATCACATTCCTAGCTCCTTCCAATGTTTGTGAGTGGTTCTTACCCTCTCTTGTTGCAAATTCCCCAAACTCTCTGAACTTTTCCACTTCCCACTGGCCGTTCCCACTGGCTTTTGGGAAGGAATGCATTGAGGTACATGGGGAAAGGAAGACTTAGGAAAAAATGCAACCTTGAACATGAAAATGACCAAAGAAGTATTTCACCTTTTATTCTCATGTACTGATCCCTTTCTTGTATCTGTACACATCTTGAGTCAATGGGGAGTTAAACTGTCTCCAGGGAAACACCTGTCAACAGTAATCCAGGTGGCCAGGAGCTGAACACACATTTTGAATGTTTAATGAGCCCTGTGTAATCCTAACCATGTGCCCGGTTCCTCAAGCAGAACACGGAGCTCATCTTCCTTGTAGAGTCTATGTAGGAAGATTCAACCTGGAGACAGGACCCATTTTCTTTTTCAAAGACTCTTGTCACTGAAGTGATGGTGACACTGCATCACAGTTAGGAAGGGCACAAGAAAACTGGACTTTTGGAAATATGCCTTTGATCCCCGGGATATCTGGCTTCTCTACTCTTTCATATTAATTGCTGCCTGCCTTGAGCGTTTGTTGTGTGCAAATAGACCACAAATCTCTGTATTTGTTTGGGACTCTTATCTTTTTTATATCCAGTTCTGTATGAAAACTGATTGCTGGAGCTGATGAACTTCAGCGGCACCTGGCCTGCAACAGAGACCTGGGATAATGTCTGGATGCTGCCGTTCACTGGCACAAACTAAGTCCCACCTTGAAAGCCCTCCCCCACTGAAGTGTACCCAAAGAACCGCTGAGAGCTGGCAGCAGTTCGTAGATGATCCACTCCTGCCTAGATGATCCATGAATGCATGGCACCTTATCCTTTGCAAATAATCTCCTATTTCTAGGCTACAGGCCACAAATTTGCACAAAGCTGTTGTAGTGTGGCAGCTTTAAAAAAACACCTTCAAATATCAAGCACTGATTGTGACACACATTCTTATTATAATGGAGAAGTGGAGCTCTGTGCTAACATCAGGCTGTACACTTCAGAATGCATTCTGGACTGAAAGAGTAGGATTCTTTCAGGGATCACCATGGGTCAGGGTGATCCACCATGGATATGCTCTTATTCTTCTATGTGTTCTGTTTCCGTTGTACAGTACATCTCTATATAGGATCCCCTTTTATCCATGGTGTCTGTGGGAGGGCGGGGAATGTATCCCCTGCAGATACAGGGGACGTCTGTATATCTGAAAGGCAAGCTTGAAGAAATGAAGTGGCTTTCTCTTCCTTTTATAACTTTGCAACTGGGCAATTTATATTTTCAGGAGGGTTTGAAGAAATTTGGTCTAAAGCCCAGCAAATGTGGCTGAGTGAAGAACTCATTTTGCATTGTGTTTTTAGAATCTGCCCTAGCAAAATTGGAAGTGGGTGCAGAGCAATGCCACATGAAAGGGAAACAAAAGTTAGGCCTGAACCTTGGTGAAAACCCAGGAGTCCTGTGTTTCCCTCCACTCTATGCTCAACAAGGGACTAATAACTGAGGCCTCTCTAAGATCCATCAAGCTGTAAAGATTAAGAGCATTTGGTGGTTTTAAAAAGAACTGGAGCTGATCTGTGGCTCTCCTTGAGGCCTTTGTGTGCTGACAGGGCAGAGAATAAGATAATCACAGCTGGAAGCACTGACCATTTGACATCTCATGTTGCTGTTTACATACAACTCCCACTGGTAAGGAAGCAGCAGCTTTAGATCTGTAAATCTTAAATAAATCAGTTAATAGCCAGTGCTGTCCTTTCACATCTGGCAGTACATATAACCAGTTTCATTTGTCCCGTGTGTGCATTGATGAGGCTTTCTGTTAGAACTGCTTCCACTCCATGGTGATTGCAACATGCTCCAGGAAAGTCTAGGGAATGTCTGGTTTCTAACAAATGTCTGAAAATTCCACTTAGGTAATGAGGAGCTTGCTCCATTATTTTCATAGCCAGTTTCCAGAACAGGCAGGAACACACGCCCCACTTTCAGAAAGGTCTTCCAAAAAGAGGGTTGTATTACCTATAATGTTGTTTATGGAGACCTCCCAGGAGCCATATTTCCCAAGGTTCTGGTTATTACCTACAAAGCCCATGATTACCCCTTTAATGCTGCGGTTTTCAAACTCGCAGGGAATTTGAATCCCGCAGTAAGTCTTTGCGGGGGCGGGGGGAGGCAGCAGCACGATCCCCAGGATTGCGCTGCTTAGGGGGGCTGCAGGAGCTTGGTGTACTTGCCCAAGCCCCCTGCAGCCCCCCCCCCGGGGGTGTGGGGAGCCCAGCGCGACCTTTGGCAGGGCTCCCTGGGTCAGGGAAGGTGACAGCAGAGCAATCGCGCCCCGCTCCGCTAAACTGGAAGCAGTGCGCAATCGCTCCATGTTCCCTTTTGACCGGGCTGCAGGGTCTGGGGTGCACCCTCCAGTTCCTGCAGCAGCTGTCCCTGGCTGCGGGGAGCCGGGCACGAGCACCTGCCGGGCTTCCCGGGTCAGGGAAAGTGAGAGTGGGGCGATCACGCACTGCTTCCGGTTTAGCAGAGCAGAGCGCGATTGCTTCGCTGTCACCTTCCCTGACCCGAGGAGCCCTGCCGAAGGTTGTGCAAGACTCCCTGCACGCCCAGGAGGCTGCAGGGGGCTTGGGCAAGTGCACCAAGCCCCTGCAGCCCCCCTGAGCGACGTGATCCTGGGGATCGCGCCGCTGCCTCCTCCCTGCCTCCTGGCTGCCCCCGCCTTTTAAGGGGAAAGGGACCAGGACCCTCAGGCTGGGGCGTTGCGACGCCCCAGTTTGAATACCATTACTTTAATGGGATAGAAATGTGGCAAACAAATAATTGCGGGGGGCAGGTTGTGTGGTAGGGTTAAGTTGAAAGTGGCAATATGGGAAAATGAACAAAGCCTAGTGCTAAAGGCTATATCCCCATCATAATTAACAAAGCATGGCATCTAGCTCTAGATATCGCCAGTCATTAGCTTCCATTAAGGACTCATCCTGGCTCACTGACCCCAATCTGTCTACCATAGGAATGGCCAGCAAGCCCTATAGTTTTATGGAAAAGGCCAAGTAACGGCCCAATCTTATCCAACTCGTCACACTTCCACTGCATCTCATGGGGGAATTTCGGCATCTAGAAGTCTCCTTGGCAGCCGTGATGGGCCTGCTTGGATCTGCAGCAGGTCAATCTCCGGTGCAAGTCCACGTTGACCCAGGAATGCAGATCAAGCCTGGGAAGGGGGGTTGGGACTTGGTGTGTGCCACCACTGCCAATCCTGCCCTTTTCTCAGGCCTGATCCACCCTCCTCCCCACCCCATTACCGCCCTCTTCTGCCCCTCCCCCATTCTAGAAATTGCACTAGAACTTCACTGTATAATTCACTGTATAATTTCATTAAGAATGAACTTCACTGTATAATTTCATTAAGAATGAAATTTATCTTGCTGTGCGGTGCGAATTTTAGAAGGAAAATGACAAGAGACTTCCTTTTTTAAAATTAAAATTCCAGGAAGATGGTGAGAATACTCTCCACGGGACTCTCCTCCCTTTCTCTGTGGCCCTGCAGATGACTCAGCTCAGTTGCTCATATGTGGAAAAAGAAAGCTGGATAACCCACCAATGTGACCTGGAGGAAATTGTTTCCCTGGTTCAACATGAAATATCTCTTTGAGCATGAAAATAAAACTCACCTGCCAGCTTTCAGCATGAGAAAATGTGTTCATTAGTACAAATGCATCATTTCATCAGTAGCTAGGTCCATGTCTTATAAAAGAACTTTTCTGCATCCCTATTGTATCAAATATATTGAGGCTGCAATCCTATACACATTTTCCAGAGAGCAAAATCCATTAAACACAAGTGGGTTTACTTCCAAGGAAACCCTTCTAGAATGGCTCTGTTAGAAAGCTACCATGTTTCAATGGCACGAGCAAAAACCTGAACAATCTCTTCAAACGTGTTTCGGAAAGTGGTGAGGAAATCACATGGGATTCACCCATTTCCAAATTCATAACTGGCTAAACCTCGATGGTAATAATGCCATGAAACAAACTCTTGCTTGGCCATAATGGTATACTAAGAAGAAGGAATGCATTGTCAGCAACAAATGCTTCCTGTGCATTGCGCAGTATGGTTTCCAGCAGACCACCACCCTGCTCCGGCTCTTCAGTATCTCAGGAGGTCTGGCTCCCTACAGTGTTACTTGATGGTATGTTAACAGCAGCTGTGATAGGGCCTTGAGGTAACGCTGACATCAAAAACCATTCGGAGGGTAATTTATTAGGCGTTCATAGTCCCTGTGGGAGTAGTAAGAGTTGCCCTGTCTCTAAGAGCTTGCTTGAGTCTTTGAAAAGCTTCTCCCTTTATCAGGAAAACATCAGCTCTGAAGAGGGGACAGCTTGGGTTTTGGCTCTTGTCCAAGCACATGCGTATAATCATTCTGGCTCCAGATAGCCTTCGCAGGGAGCAGCAGAAGGTCTCTTCACAAGCAGCCTGGACAGCTATATATGCCTGTTTCACAAACCAAATGCTGGGCACTGTCAACTTGTTGCTGTTTCTTATAATGTCTCTTTGAGAATCAGAATCTACTGTTATTCATACCAGTGGCTGCAACTGGAGTGAGTAAGTAATGCCAGACAATAACCTGGAAGGCAATGCTTCAGTGCGGACATTCCGCTGGCCGGTAAAGTTGTTCTACCTTGTGCTTAAAGTAACACTGAAGCTTCACACTGAGGCCTAGAAGCATGAAAGTCTGGTTTGCACAAACTCCCTCTTTCTTTGGAAGCAGTGGAATAGGGGGAGAGAATTGTGTGTATTCCACAATCGGAACATGGACCACATGCAAATAGTAGGTGCATAGAGGAGGGGGAGGGCATGTGCCCACTTCTCCGCCAAGTGAAGACCATTTCTACCTGGTCTATGTCTCTGGCTTCAATAGCCACTGACTCAACAAAGGCCAAGCACTGGTGGGGAACATAAATAACATCTCTCTCTCTCTCTCTCTCTCTCTCTCTCTCTCTCTCTCTCTCTGTGTGTGTGTGTGTGTGTGTGTGTGTGTGTGTGTGTGTTTACAGTCTTGGTCTTCTCAGGCAAGATTCTGGCCAGACCATCAGAATATTCTCTGTTTCTTTATAGCTGGGGTATTCATTATCCGTCTTTGGTTGCAGCCTTGCCTAAAATTCTGCAGACTGGGTATCTACAACAAACTGTGCTGGAAAAAAAAGTAAATTATGGCTCTCTCACTTGTGAAGACACATTTTAAGACTTGTACATAACATCTGCTAGAATTCTGCCCAAGAGTCAAGCTAAAGAGGAGAAAGGTGGGCAAGGAGAAGGAAGAGGGCAAGGTGAAGCCAGCTCTTTGACTGTCAGCTCTGATGACATCTCCTTGAAAGTGAAGGGGCACTTCACCCCTCCTTGCCCACCCAGCTGCTCTCCTAAGCAGCCAGGAAGTTGAGGAGGCAGCAGCAGTGGTGATAAAGCATTAAATTTTACTTTGTTTCCTCTCCTTTTTCTTCTTCCTCTGGTGACTGTAGAGGAAGAAGTGGGCTGTCACTGCCCTGGTCTGCTTCCCTTTCATTTCAGCAAGCAGGAAGACAATCATAGAGCCAATGGAAGTGCATCAGTGGGCAGGTACTTGGTGCAGGGTACTTGTTGGTTTGCTGCCCCCCCAACTTGCCACTCAGAGTGAGTGCTTCAGTCAACCTCATTGCTAAAGTAGACCTTACTGAAGTCTCATATTATCCCCACCAACAGAAAGATCACTGTAGCCAGTTTGATGCTGTGTCATATTTTCTGACCTCTAAGCATTAATTTTTCTGCACAGAGAGATACCTGCCACCATATGCAGCTTCTACCACTTCTAATTGCTTATGTTGTTATGTTTGCCTAGAATCATTATGGGCAGTACATATCTGATAACTTGGTTTACATGGTTTACTCCTCCCTGAAGTGTGACAAAGGGCTGTCCTTATGTTCTGAGAGGAGGGAAGTTGTAAAGGAAGACAGTTAACCATACTCAGTATTTGAGAGACTTCCAGCCATCACAGTGTCACTTCAGAGGCTTTGGTTAGGAAGGTGCCACTCAGTGGCATATTGAGAACAATGGTTAATCCAACAATGCTGAGATCAGATGGTGGAAGAAAAGAATAGCTTAAAAAGCAGTGTCCTTTCTTCCACTTTCCTCGGCTTTCCTGGTCTGGGCAGAGTTTAGTTTGCCTCGCAGTTACACCTGCATAGTTCATTGTTTTTCATAATCTTATTTCTATCTGGAGAGGAAAGAAGTTGAACATCTTCAAAGAATTGTGACTGTGGAGGACGAGGTGTCAGTTTTATATCTTCGCTTCTTGGTTTGGTCCCCAACACTTCATCAAAGCCTCTAATGCCATGATCATAAAACTCCAGCATGAATCAGGAGAGATGGAGGTGCAAAGATTGGCCATACAAAAAGGGTGGCGCATGCAATTCCGGCTCCAGATGGTTTGGTATGAGCAACTTTTAGGGATTAGATCCTCATATCAGGGAGGCAGGAGACAATGGAGTATTCCCAGGAAACAGAATTTGATGTGGATGTTCTCTGTCCCTAGTATTTAGTGGAGAAGTTGAATTCCCTTTCAGATATGATTTTGCTGTCATTTAATACACTTACCACCTGTTTATCCAGGCCTCTCCCTCTGTGTGTGTGTGCAAATGTATTCATGAGACCATCTATTCTGTGCAATCTATTACTTTTCCAGAAGCATGGATTCTCTGCCAGACTTTTTTGTTCAGCTGAATCGCTCTGTAGCCTCAGTGTCTTTGCGGCTTGGGAACTTTAATTGCTTCTTTACAAATGACTTGTAAGGCCATGTGCAATGTCTGAGGAAGGCCTGGAGTTTACTTATGACACTGGGACCACACAAGGGAACTACGGGTAGAGAGAATCTTCATAGACTACAAAGAAGCATCATCAGCCCAATGCACAATCACATCTGGTTTAGTTGATGTCTCCATCACATCCAAAAGAGAACTTGTGCATCTGTTTCCCCAACCATGATCACATGTGCTTGTTTTTACTGTACAGAAAGAACAGTGTTCATACATATTGCTCTAGGGATTTCTATAATGGAATTTTAGGTATGAAATCACCCTGGCATAGACAGGGTCAGCCCATCCATGAGGCTGACTGAGATGGTCACCCCAGGCAGTTTGGTGGGGGAAGGGTGCCCCCCCTCTTGCCTCCAGTGTTCCTCCTCCTCTGACTCCCTCGACTGGAAAAGGGAGAGGGGGATGAAGAAGGAGTTTGGAGAAGACAGACTGCTCTCCTCTCTTCCTCTTCTGCTCTATTCCCTTCCGTTCCAATCCAGAGAATAGAAGAAGCAGAGGCTGGCACATCAGCAGGTAAGAGGGCAGCATTTGGTACATTGCCAGCAGGCTCCAAGTGGTCTTAGGCCACCCTGACTGCAGTAAGACTCAAATACAATCCTAATGAGTTGCTTATTGTTGCTTTTCCAACTCATCTTGACTTTCAGCACATCCTACCTAAGTTCCCCTGTGCCGATGCAGCGGAACCAGCATGGTCTATGATGCATCCTGTGGGGGAATTTAGCAGGTGGGAGTTCTCCTTGGGGTAAGGGGACACTGGTCCCCTTGTCCCAGAGAAAGCCCCAGTCACAGGTATGGATAAACTCAGACTTGCACCAGCGGTATCACAGGCACAGACACATGTCGGCGGATCAGGCCCAAGAAGGGGGATAGGATATGGTGCATGTCGGCACTGTCAGTTCCACCCTCTTCTCAAGCTCAATCCAGCCCTGTCACAATTCCCCCACCCCTCCCTCATCCCTATGCCAGACTCACCTGCTTTGGCCACTGGTGCCAGCGGAAAGACTCTGGTTTTCCCACTGGCACTGCACTCAGATGCACTGTCACAAAGCGCTTTATGGCACTTTTGTGATGTCTTGTGATGGCAGAACGCATGCTGTTACTGGGGCTGACGTGGTCTCCAAGCTTCAGTCCATGCATTAGCTGCCCACCCTATGTCCAGTCTGAGAATAGCTGGTCACTCCATGTGGGGGCCACATAGGAATATTTTGCTGGTAACCTGATTTGCCATGGTTATTGGTGTGTTTTTTTTTTGTTTTTTTTGCCTATCCCAGACTGACATTAGGGCATGGTGTTATTAATTTTCAATTAAAAGTTTCTAAGTTGGGCAGGTGGTGTGCTGGCTGGGTAGCCAGGATAAGGGGCTGGTGTACATGCTGAGGTAAGTAAGGTCATTGGGTGAGCCAGGACCACTCTAACAACAATTGTCTGGGTTGGTGAGGCTGTCTGGTGAGCCCCCTGGCTGGTTAAGCAAGGGCCAGCTCAAGGCTGTTCCTGTGCAGGTCAGTGCTGACCAGCTGCCTCAACCTCTTAGGTTTGGCTGGGATAGGCTAACCCAGTCTCTGATTGGGTGACGCCTGGAGCCAGGATGTCAAGCCCATGGAATCTGGACAAGGTAAACAGCGAGGGTTATTTCCCCCAAGCTATTAATGGTCAGCATGCTTTGGGTTTTCACTAGCTTAATTTTCCCTGCTGCAGGTTATTTTATGAATTGAATAAATTACAATCATCCCAAGCTTCTGTCCTTCTTGGAGGTTGCCTGGGAAATTGGTATATCATCTGGAAATGTGTTAACACTCCCTGATCTGTTTTGTGTGTATGTGCAAGTAAGAGAATGAGAGAGAGAGAGAGAGAGAGAGAGAGAGAGAGAGAGAGAGAGAGAGAGAGCATGCATTCATAGCGGAAGGATTTGGCACAGTAAATTTAGTGACGGGGCTGTTGAAATAATTGGCTGTGACAGGCAGAAATAATTTTCAATCCATCCTGAACACTCACAGTGTGACTCACCAAACCACACAGCCTTACGTTTCACTTAGCAAAAAGACCATCTTGCATAATGACATGATCCAGGTGCTGTTAACTCGTTTGGCAAGGCTGGCAACATTCCCCCCTCGAAGTCCACTACAGGTTTTTTTGTGTTTTTTTTTTTAAATGAATATTAGTTTAGTTCACATGTTTGGATGTGTATTTGTGAAATTTAGGAAGAGTTTTCACAAGGAAAATGACCACCACCCTATCAGAATTTGGTATCGCTTTCATATCAACAGTGCATTTGGTTCTGTACAGAACATGCAAGCATCTCCATAAGAGAGTCTTATACAGTAAGTGCCAAACACTCCCTTCCATCTCTGGCAGTGGCACAAACCTGGGGATCACGTTGCTGCCTTCTCCGCTCCCTGCCCCTTAAAGGACAGACACAGCTGCTTTCCAGGCTGGTGGGACCCACCAGTTTGGGAACCACTGATATCGATCAGAAACCTGAAGTAGTTTCCGTTCATTATTTTACCTTTTGAAGCCTTGGGGAGCCCTGTGGAGGTGTCCATGGGGCTCCCCACACCCCTGCAGGCTGGTGCTGGTGGAGATAAGTGTGAAACACCCCCTTCCATCCCTGGTATTGGCGCAATCCTGGGGATTGCATTGCTGCCTTAGCCCCTTCCCCGCAACTACTCATGTGGTTCCCAACTCCTCCATAGGAGTTTTGGAATCACCGTTATATCATTCAATAGGCAATTTAATGCATAATGCAATGAAACAAACTCCATTGAATTGACTGTATTCCATCAAACATTATAGCCAAATAACCAGAAAAGGAAAACACAACTGCCGTATGTAACAAAAAGTACATTTTTAACTCAAAACTGACCAATAAGACTGATTGTTCTGAGAGCCAATGAGGTGTTGTTAAGATACAGCATGAAACTATTAAGTTGTTAGTATGAGTCCGTTCTCATTTCCATGTAACATAATACAATTGCCCTTGCTAAATGGGTAAAGGGGCACTCTGTAAAGTGGTGCTCCTGTTATATTCAGCAGGGGGAGAGCAACTGTCCCTATTCATCCTGGCGCAGTGTCTTTCTAGTGGTTGCTTGCTGGTGTTCTTTGGCATCTTTTTAGATTGTGAGCCTTTTTGTGATAGCCATTGAATTTTTTGATTTTGCCTGTAAACCTCTTTGTGAACCTTTCCGTTGAAAAGTGGTACATAGATATTCTTAATAATAATAATCAGAGCTGATACTGTTCAGTTATGTGAGCATCATCAAATTGGCCACTGGTTTTTTGTTGGTTACTGATTGATTTGTTGTGTGACTTGTGTTTCTCCTACCCCCATTTTTCAAGGGGAAAAAAAGGCAAAAAAAAAGCCATCAGTCGTTCAGAACTGCTTGCAACCACTCAGAGTGCACCATAACCTGGAAGCAATTACTTCTGAATTTTGTCATATGGGGGTGGGGTATTTTTGTACTCCCAGGTGCCAGATGCCTTAGCTACACCATTGTGGTGAACACTCAACCACAATGAAGCCAAAGTACTAAAGTCCCACCCCACCCTTCTGCCATGGTTTCACCATCTTTCACATCTTGCACTATTTATAAAAAAGCCTCCTCCCATTGGACCACTTTATGCAGTAAGTCGCACGTCTGTCATGACCTGTAAGTGCTAGAAGTTAAAGGCCTGAGAATGATTTTATCATTATTCCGCTACTGAGCAAAAGTCAGACCTATTGCAGTTGTCCCTCCTTCATGACTTAGATGCAAAACGGCATTGTCTGATAACTTCTGCCCAATGAAAAGAGGCTGAGAGTCCAGAATGTTGCTGGAATGGCAACTGGGAAGAGAGGCAGATGGAGGGAGGAGAAGGTGGCAGCTTAGGAGATTTTTGAGGAAAGAAGTCAGGGATCTAATAGTGGACATGCTCATTTTTGTGGGTACCATTTCTCCCAGTGGCCATATTGAGAAAAAGTGTTGTGTAAAGTTAAATACATTTAACGTTAAGAGGCAAATATAATTGTTAGTGCTGAGAATTAACAGCTCAATCCTACATAAATCCCCACGTGGTGATGCAGCAGCACCGGTGCAGCTTTTCCTGCATCTTGTGGGAGGTTTTTTTGGCTGCTAGACATCTTGGGATAAGGGGACATTTGTCCCCTTGCCCCAGGGTAAGCCCCAGCAGCCACAATGAGTCAACTTGAACCTGTACCAGCTATATCGCTGCACAAGTCTGTGGCTGCAATCCTAACCACACTTTCCTGAGAGCAAGCCCTATTGAACAAAACAGGACTTACTTCTGAGTAGACCTGGTTAGGCTTGTGCCCTACGTTGCTCCATGTAGGCAGATCAGGCCAGGGAAGGGTGTCGGGATTCAGTGTGTGCTGCCACTGCCGAACCCACTCCCTTCACCATCCATTCTGTTCAACCCTCCCCTGTTCCATCCCTGCTTCTCACCCGCCATCCCCTTCCTTGGGCTTACCTGCTCCAGTGGGCATTTAGATTTCTGTGGGAGGGCATGGGAAGGCTCTGGACTTCCCACCAGTGCGCCGGCAGTTTGCGCTGCTGCAAAGTGCTTTATGGCGCTTTTGTGGCAACCAGTGCTGATTGAACATGTATTCCAGCAGAGCTTCCTTTGAACAGGATTGGGATATAATTCACTCTATTATTAGGTTATTTTAAAATTAAAGTCTATGTTTTCTTTTGTTTGAGCAGTATTTTGCTTGAAGTTGAGAGTGGGGTTTGTTCCCTCCCCTACTATGAATTGACCCATTTGCAACCACAGGGTCATAGGGAAAATGGGAATAACTTGGGTGTTAAATCTACTAGCCCAGTTTTGTGGAACATTCACCAAGCTGAGATATGTTCAAAACAGGAAGAAAAGTGACATGTTTGGGAGAAAAGGACTGGATCTTTATTACGTTCTTTAGAAGAAAAGTATTCCCTCCCCATGTCGCTACTTTTACATCAGGCAGCACTGATGTCTGCCCAAGATGAACTTTTCATAGCAACATAAACAGTTTTCCTAATGGTGTCAATAACCATTACTGAAGAAGCTGCTCAAGCATGCATGCGCTTGCACTCATACATACATGTGATTCCCCCCCCCCCCAAGGTCCCAATCTATTTGTTCCTGTCAAAAATTACTAAAATGGGTCTGAGAACTCAGCCACTGCCATTTGATGGATCAGGAAAAGCACACTGTGCTAAGATGAAATTGCAGAGATTAGTACTGTGCCAATGAATTACCCCCCAACTCCCATCATCTGCATGGGCAGATGTGCAAGTGGCAAGTTCCGGGTATTTCCTGCAACAGGTATAGTCATGCCAAACCACTGGGAAAACTGCCACAAGGCTGTGAACTTTCAGTATACGTGACAATTTTATGGCAGAACACACATAACACTTCACCTTTTCATGTTTGTGATAACTTCGTCAATACACACAATTCATGAATGTGAATTGAAAACTAACAACGCAGCAACATAACTGGTGTCTTCCAAACATCTCTGAGAACACTTAACTTCTCAGATTTGCATACAGAGAACAAATTTCAGTGTAATGGCTCAGGTGTGTCGTCACAGCAAAAATCGCATCAGAACACTGGGAGAAGTAGGACAACATTTCGACAGCCATGTACACTCTAGAGCAGCATTTCTCAGCACTTGTCCCCCACCATACCATTTGGTATGGTCCACCTACTGGTGAAAGCAACCACCAGAAGTAACTGGCAATGATGCCTTCACTTGTTACTTCCAGATTGGGAGGCCAGATGCAACGCAACAAACATCAGTGAAGCCCAGGGCAGATGGGAGGGCTTTTTTGGGCAAGCAAAGAGTGCAAGCTGGAGCTCTGCCTGCTGTGCCAAGACTCCTACTGCTGCTTGTCATGCTGTATTGCTGGTCTCGCTGCCAGGTTGTGGGGGTCTAGACCCCCGCATGTACCACCAGACACCACTTCAAGTACAATCATTGGTACAAGTACCACTGGTTGAGAAACACAACTCTGGAGTCTCATACTTTGGGCTGTGGCGCACTTGTTCAAAGTATATCACTGCCCTTGCACATCTGAGATGTTCCCTGGCACATCTCAGTTTCCTCAGGCCTGGGGTCCTTTCAGGGGCACTGGGATCACGTGATCAGCTATCTCTGCACCAGTTTCCTTCCTTCCTTCTTCCTTCCTGCCACATAAATCAGGATGACAAACCACTTGGAATAAAGAGCTGCTGTAGGTCCTCAGGTTATTTATTTTGAGCAGGCAGTTTGGTTTTCCTTGCAAGTAGAGTGGATTTTTTTTTTCTTCTTCTTTGGGTTAATTAAGACTTATAAAAAACAAACAAACAGTGTCCATCCTATGGAAACCCAAGCTTTTAAAAGTGTATTGGCTCAAAACTCAGCAATGTGTTATTACTGTACATGTCTGGAAATGCAACACAGCTGTATTTTTCTAATTAGGGTCCTGTGTTTGCTGCCTCTTTCTTATTCAAGGTGGCAGGAAACAGAATCAGAGAAGTCGGTCGGGGGGTTTGGAGGGAGGCGAGGCCGGTCTGCCCACACTAATACTTCACTGCACTGTTTAAATGTTGGAGGAAAGTACTGTTGACAGGAAGAGGCCCGAGGCGGAAAGTAACCTTTCAATCTGCTCATCGTCCCATGGGAGGGCTGGTTGGGGCATGCAGATGTTGTGTTGGAGAACTCCAGTCAAGAGTTGAGATGAAGTGTTTTTAGTGGAAACATATGGGAGAACCAATGGAGCTGATGCTGGAAATGGGGAATGTTTATGCAAAGCAAAGTGTCTTTATAAAACCCACTTAAAAATTCAGCACCGTTGGGGCACGATTGTGGCTGCATTTTTGGTTTCTTAACCAAGTTTGAATGGCCAAGTTCAGTGAGGGATGTTCACTCATCCTTATCAAGGGGGCTGTTAGGCCACTTTCATTACCAAATGAGAAATAACAAATGTTTCTGAAAATGTGTTTATTTCGTGTTTTTAGAGGGGTCTGTGTGCCATAAACCCTGCCCCATTGTTAACTGATTGCAGACTCCTCACAGTTTTCTAGATCTCACCATCACCACAAGGTGATGTTGGATCTCAGTTTCCAGCCATTTCCCAGTAAAGAAGTTGTAAACAACAATAAAGCAAAATGCAAAGCAGTCATTTCTGATGAACTGATTTTGGACTTTCTACCACTAATACATTTCAGTTGTTTTTAAAAAGCCAGATGAATTGTAAATAAAGTAATCATCATGAGAGGGAATGGGTCAGCTTTCCCTCTCATGACGATGATGTCATACTTTGGAGCTGGTTTTCACTGTAGAGCAGGGAGATAGTGATTTGAAGGTGGAGGGGATCCACATCATGGCTCTATTTTGGACAGATTGCTTCCTGGGAGGTGCAATTCCTCAACTCTATTCAGGTGAGAGACCTGATTGTATGGTCTGCCCCAAAAAGCTGATGAGTTCCCTGAGGGCTTTGGGGGACTCATCTACTGCCTTGGTCGACCACTGGAATAAGGAAATGGCCAGGGCTGTAGATCACATCGTTCCTGTGTGACCTCTACCATGCCATAGAGCCAGGGCAGCTCCTTGGTTTACTGAGGGGCTACAGACAATGAAACAATTTAGTAGACTTCTTGAGTGACGGTGGAGGAAGACTCAAGATGAATCCAACCGAACACAGGCTACAGCTCATTTTAGAACCTATTTCCTGCTGGCTATAGCAGCAAAGAAGGCTTACAGTACTTTTCTTCCACCATCACGCCTGCAGAATATTGTCCAGCTGAGCTTTTTCAAGTAGTGAGGGGTTTGTTACATCTACCCTCTCACATTGGTCAGACCTGAAGAACAGGGAGGCAGGGGGCAAAATCCCTGGGCCCAGATTCCCTGGGGCCTCTGGGCTGCACAGGCTGCTGATTTGTTTCCAGGTGCAATTCAAAGTGCCAGTTTTGACCTACAATGACAAATGCATATAAAAATACCAGGGATGTGCCAAAGCCACACACACACACCCCGGACTCAAATTTTGTGCAGAGTCCTGGTCTCCTCTAACTTGAGTCGCAAATGAATCATAATGGGCAGTCTCCGTGACTCATCTGATGCCGGCTTTAGTGTCACTTTGATTTGAATTAGAGTCTTTTCAGAAAGCAAGCAAAGTCGCAAGTCAGGTACAGCTCCATGGAAAACACTAAAGTGCTGCTGGGGGCAGGGAGCCTGCCAGTGTTCTCATTCATACTGCCCTGCTGTTCCTATCCCATCTGCTGTCAATGATGTGCTGAAGCCTGTCACTTTTCAACCACCCATTTTTTAAAATTGATGTAAACCAAAAAGCTCACTCCACGGTTATTCGAGTGAGTGCAGCTCCGTACAAACCCCCAGCAATAGGTTCCATGCAAACCCCCAGCAATGACCTCCCCCCTGCGTTCACATCACGACTCCCAGTTCTGCCCTCAGAAGGAGTGATGTACCACCAGGGAGGGAGGGAGGGAGATGTCCGAGCTCAACATGGTGGAAGGCGACGGGCAGTGGGAGCAAGGGGTCAGAAGCAGCGGACAGGCAGATGGGAGGGAGGGTAGCCAACAACAGCTGGGAAGCTTATGACCTAATCATTTGCAGCACTACTCAGAAGTTCCATTATGATCAATGGGCTTTCCTTTATCGCAAGGAAACACTTCCTGATTTGCCCACTTCCTTAGCCCCCTTTTCTATGCATCCCCTCTCCATTGGGTTCCTCCTTCTCCCCTTCCTCATCTAGAAAGAGTCAAGAAAAAATCTGGCCATCCCATTCGGCCAATCATTCACCCATTCCTTCTGAGATGGATAAGACAGCCCACTTTTCTCTCCCCAGGGCTGCCCCCACCTTCTTCTGGTTCCTCCCCCCAGTCTTGTACAGCTTTCCTCCTCCCCCCAGTCCTGCCCCCTGCCTCCTGGAGCCAACCCACCCTCCTCTCACCAAGTCTGTTGCTCATGCCACTTTGATTGTAGCTTCCAGATTGCCCAAGAGATTTTTTGCGATATTGCGGAAGCCAGAAAAAAAGTAAGCAAGCACACAAAGACAGACAGTGAACAGGGCAATTGACTCTGGTGATAGAGTTAAAATTTGATTCCAAGAAAAGCATGTGAGTCAAGAGTCACTTCCAGGTTCAAAAATACCTGTAACTCGAGTGCATATGAGTCACAAAAAACAGGTGTTTTGTGACATGAGTCCAAGTTATTTGAATCTTGGCCCACCCCTGAAACATATGGTACATCTGGGGTCTGGGCTAGATCCTGAAGACAAAAGGAGACCAAGAAGGGCTGGCTTTCACCTTATATGATTTCAGAGGCATTGATTGATTGTGGCTAGAAACTGAGTGCTGAATGAGATGAACCTTTAGGTTCTGAAAACTGGTTTATACAAACAGTAGACTCGTAGTGCAGTTTTTCCCTGGACTCTGTCACTCAGATAGTATGTACCTCACCCCACCACCACACGTGCTCTCCGCTATGGCTACAGCTCTGGCTGGGGAACATTCTGTGATTGATTATGTGGAAAAACCTATAGCGGAGTTCTCTCTAGTAATACTGAGGTAATGGTTTTTGCTTCATCTCCTGCTGCTGCCTGGGTGGTTTCTGCTCTGTGGATGAAACAAAGCAGTTTGCTGGTCTCAGTCCAGCTATAAATTCATATTTGGAAATACTGTTTTAACGTTCAGACACTGCAGAGCAAGAGGTAATGTTCTGCTGCCACACTAGAGGCAGGGTACTCTGCAGGGTATTGTGGAAAATGGGAAAGCCTGCAGCTATCTGGTTTCCTGAAAAATTGGGAATAACAGGGAGCTGTGTCTGAGGTTCTATGATACCTGCTCCCACACAATGAACTTGGAGAGGACTCATGACTGTCCCCTGCATTAATGTGAGTCCTTGGTGAGAACCAAGGATTAGAACTGGTCTTTTGACCTTTCAGTACCACAGGATCAGAAAAGAGGCTAGTGACTCTCTCTGGCAGATTGATAACAAGGTTATCCAGGTGAGTTTTCAGATGCAAGTCATCCGCAACAGAGGGCAGCTGAGGGCTCCTTATCATGAGTCAGAGCTGTTCTCTGCTGCATCTGCAGGCCTGTTAACATACTGTTATAAGGCCATTCACAAAATCCAAACTGGAGTGATGACAGTTCACAGTGGATACATATGTAATGACCAGATTGTTTTGCATGGCTAAGAGTGTGAGAAATTGAACCTCTTTTCCTGTGGAGTGGGGTGGTTGAATGAATTACAAGTAGCAGTAGCAGCCTGTAAGCTTTGCAAATGCAGCTTTCTGGTTTATCCAAAACAATTTTATATAAAAGGTGTTGCCTAGAAGGTATAGCTTTTTCCTCTCCCTCTCCTCCCTCTGTAAATCTGGGTTAGAAAGGAAGCTTAAGAAGGAGTTTGGCCTCATTTCCTCACAGTTTGTTCTGTCTGATGAAGACTGCACACATTCTGTTAACAATACTGCCTGCGTTTGCTGTTGAACTTCTAGAAACCCTTTTCTACTAGAAATTGTAAATCAATTTACAGCCCATTCCTATCTAACTCCCTCCCTGCTGATGCAGGTATGTCAATGGAGTGCACATTGCATCCTAGGGTGAAGGGGCAGTTGCAGAGGTCTCTTCAGGTAAGGAAACTTTTTTCCCACTTTCCCTATGGGTCTCATCAGTCCTGTGCCAGCTATTTTTTCTGGCACAGCACTGAAGAGTGTAACAGCAGGGGCAAGGGAGAGGATGTGGCCACACACAGGTGCAGCTGATCTCGCCCCCTTCCTCCTGTTATGTCTTCCTCCCCCTTCCCTGCCCAGAAACGGCCCTTTTCCTCCCGCTCCTACCATGTTCCTCACACTAATGGTCCCCACTGCCACTCATGTTGAGCTGCTGGACAGAGTCTTCTCCATCATTTAGTAGGCCCGGCCACCAACAATTCCACTGGTGGCCTTATTGTGCTTGCTAGAGAAAGTGACATTCTGCAGGCAGTGGAATATGAGTTCTGCTGGGGGGGGGAATAAGATTGGGCAGTTAATGTGTTTATTTCAATCTTTATTCTTCTTTTGAGACTTAAAGGTCCCCATTGTGCAGGGTGGCCAACCGCAAAATGTAGGACATCCAAGAAAAATGTAGGACATGACAAAGTAAAAACTGAAAACACCTGTATATTGATTTCATGTGGTTAATTTAAACACTATATTACTTATCATATTTAAAACTATATTGCATATAATTTATTACATTAATTACAAGAAGGTTCTATGCTGCCTGCAGGGGCCTGCTCACAGGGAAAAGGAGGACATTTAAGTTCTTTTCCAGGACATGAGGTTAAAAAAGAGGACATGTCCTGGAAAAAGAGAACATCTGGTTACCCTGCTGTTGTGGCTAAACCCACCCCTAAGGCCACTTTACAGCCAACATTCTGGAGCCACTTTGAAATGTCCATCTGTTGTCACCTGTTAACTCATTAAATACAATGGCCAAAAAGGCCAAAACATGGACAGTCCCTAATAAAAAGGCAATGCTGTAAAATAACTGTTTGATTTCCCTATTGGTACTTCATATCAGAGCAAATGTGTCCTGAGGATATGTGTTTGAGAGACTGAGCAATAGAAGTTTTATAGCCTCCCCATAAAAACTCAGTTAGTAAGTAAACCCTTGGAAAGTCTCATGAATTTGACAGTCTAGGACACACACACTGCACAGTGGCTGCACGTCCAACTCGTCCCTGAAAGTTAGCTTTGATTTCATCCCTGAATAGCATAAATAAATAAAAACCCCGAAGCTCTTTATTAATAATAAAGCAGTACTGAAACAGAGAGCTGCACCTATTCTCTCCGAAGATTTCCTGGCGTAGTAGGGAATCATAACAGCCCACTACCTGAGTTGGTTTGCCTGCCAGACAGACAGAGGTAGGACTCAAAGAAGCGAAGAGCAAAGAACAGATGCTGAAAAGTTTTGGCAACATGTGATGTTTAACCTCTGCTTTGGTAATGTACTAGGCATGGTTTCTGTTTGGCATGCATCTGCCTGTCAAAAGGTGGCAAAGGGATGCACAGCCCAATCCTATGCATATCTACTCAGAAGCAAGTCCCATTAGAGTCAATGGGGCTTACTCCCAGGAAAGTATGGATAGGATTGGGCTGGTAGTCTCCAATGATAAGAAGCCATCAGGAGAAGCATTCTTGTGACCTCTCAAATGCTTAATGGTGTAAAGGAGGGGGGACCATTCCAGTGGTCCAGGAGAATGAATAAACTTGCTTGGTACCAAATGGCCAGGAAGGAGAGGGGCCAAAGGCAACACCGAAAAAGGGAAGGGAAAACACAATGATTAACGTATGCATTTCATTAGAAATGAAATTTGTTTAATTAGAAATTACCCTGCCTTATAGAACCCCTATGGAAAAGTGGCATCTCAAGGCAGCTTACAAATAGTGAAAAATATTATTCTTTTATTTTGAAAAATGTATGTCCTGGGCTTTCTCCTCTCACTAGGCTGCCTAATGTAGCATATTAATATATTTATAATATATCTGAAAAGACTAAAAATAGAATTAGATTAGATCGGCCATATGAAGAAATAACTTTATGTGTTTTAAAACAATGGGCCATCTCAGACAACGCATGGCAACCATGATGTTCAAATATGGGCTCACCTTGGATTTCCTTCAGTTCATCTTTTGAACTTGGCTATGCTGTCCCAGGGACAATTGCCTTTAGCAAAACCTATACCAAGGTACAATATGACAGTGATTTTCAACCTTTTTCGTCTCATGGCACACTGACAAGGTACTAAAATTGTCAAGGCAGACCATCGGTTTTTTGACAATTGACAAGGCACATCAAGCTGTTGATGGGGGCTCCCATCCCCCAATGGCCCTACTAATAAATGACCTTCCCCCAAACTCCCGCAGCACACCTGCTGACCATTCATGGCACACCAGTGTGCCACAGCACAGTGGTTGAAAATGACTGAGCTACAGTGACTTTGACATACTGGTGCCTTAATTCCATTACCTGTATTTTATGGAAGATAGAGCAGGGCAGGAGGTCTGGTCTAGAGGGTAGAGCCTCCATTTGCCTGAAGATTAACATCCACAAGGTCGCCAGTTCGAGGCCACCGGCACCGTGCGACCTTGAAGCAGCCGGCAAGCTGCAGCTGAGCTGTTCCATCTGCTCGGAGCGTGGGAGGATGGAGGCCAGAATGTCAAACCAGATCGGAGTGTAACACCTTGAATGTAGTGGTTCTTGAAAGAAAGAACCTTCTTTCAATTTGTAAAAATCCCTGCGTGGATTTAATAAGCCTGCCTGTGTAAACCGCCTTGAATAAAGTCTTGAATAAAGACCAAGAAAGGCGGTATATAAATACTGTATATTATTATTATTATTAGAGCACCCATCATCCCCTACCTTGACATTTAATCAGTGTGCAACCACATGGCTTCCTAAGGAATGACAAGAGTTCAAAGGGGAGATGTTCACTGCTGGTGAAAAGGAATCCTGTTCCTTGGCCCCCAAGGTCTTACCTGTGTGTGTGCCCACAGCTACAGTCTGACAGCTCTCTCCCTGTTCCTTCCCTCCCCCTCACCCCACCCTTTCAGCAGTCAGGGAATAGGGTTACTAAGCAGCTAGTGAGTCCTTAACAACGCTCGCTCTTCATTCTCCCCCTCCCTTCCCACCCACCTTTTGACCAATGGCAAGAATTGGAAGGGAGTATGTCACAAAGGATGAGGGCGGGATAGAAGCCTTGTGTGGGATGAAAGAACAAGAAGATGTTGCTATTGGGTACTGGCTGAGCAGCACACAGGAGCCTCCCTCTATCCATCCTTCTTCTCTCCCACAGCACCCACTTGCAGACAGGTGAGTGGCAGTCACTGTGGCTTCTCAGCAACCTTCTCCTGGCAGCAGAGAGCAAAAGGTTATCCATCAGCTTCACAGGACACATCAAAGGTCCCTCTGTTCCCTGGGCTTTGCATCCTAGCTGAATTAGAAGGTGTTCATCTAGTCACAGGTGCAGGACAAACTACCCTCTCCCAAACAAATAGGAGCAATAGCCAATGATGAGAAGCAGCCAGGAGAAGGCTTTCTTGCACCCCTTCAAAATAATTTGCTGCACAAACTCAAAGGAAAGCCACATATGTATGACAAAGGGAAATGGGACTAGAAACCACCTGGGATACTACTAGAGAAGGAGTGGAGAGGTGATGTGTGGAAAAGAGAAGGGAGGAGAAGCAGAAATTTCTTTTTGCTTCAGGTGAGCAAGGAGTGTGGAAAAAGAGTCCTTAATTATCTTTATGCTGCTGTGTCATAGGTAAGTGCGGGGGCTTGTTCAACAGCAGCAGGAGACTCATTTCTTGGGGCTGGGATAGATGCCTTGTGAACACCTCCGCCCCCTGTTCCTGCAAGTCTTTGATTTCACAGTCCTATACAGGCACTGAATGTAAAAATGACAGATATTCAAAGATTGCCTAGCAGATTTCTCTAAAAATCACAAAGCTGCTGTCTAAGGCACAATCCTAAGCAGGTCTACTCAGAAGAAAGTCCTGTTGTGTTCAATGGGACTTACTCCCAGGACAGTGAGGTTAGGATTGCAGCCTGACAGTCCCATCCTACCCATACTTTCCTGGGAGTAAACCCCATTGGCTCTAATGGGGCTTACTTCTGAGTAGACATGCATAGGATTGGGCTGTCAGTCTGTTAAACCTGTGTGCATTAGCAGTTTGGATGGGTTGGGGTTCTCAGTTTGAAAGAGTGTGGCCAAAAGGTCCTGGGAAGGGTTTCAGTTCTTAGAGATCTTGAATTGTTGGTAGCTGGCATCATGGAGATAGGAATTTGAAGTTAGATATCGCATACCAGCCTGAACTTTTTTTTCAAGCTGAACGTTTTTGATTTTTGAAGCTTTAGGATAATTTATTTCCTTATTCTAGGGGTAACGTTCTTCATTTTTAACTTTTACATCAATTTGCCATAGTTTATAATGAAGACCTTTTTGGACCACATATCAGGATATACATTTCAAAAATAAATAAAATGGCATATGCTTGATTTGCTGTGCAATTATTAACTGTATGCGTTCTAAAAACAGCTTTTCATGGATACTGAAGGCATAAAGAGAGCTTATTATTATGAGCAGTAGAAATATGTGTGCTGTTATTTGGATGGAATTATAGAGAAAAACCAAAAGTTAGTAAAAACACTGAACAGGTGAGAATGGAAAATATTGTGTACAAAATATATGGGGAAGAGGATTTACAGTGCAATCCAGTGCATGTCTACTCGGAAGTAAGGCCCACAGGTTTTCATAGGGCTTGCTCCCAGGTAAATATTTAGAATTGCAGCCTTGACTGGGTGGGCGTAGCAGATAGAGGAGGAGTGCTGTTCAAGACACAGGCATCAGCATGGAAATAAATGTGAGAGAATGGGATGGAGGGGTTGCAGCTAAACTGATGTGATGGAGAGAAAAAGAAAAAATAAGCATGGTGAGAAAAGAGAAAATCAAGGGGACATCTTCTTGGAGTGGATTTAGAAGAAGCCAGTGCAATAGAGAATGTGATAGTAGTACCATTTAAGGGTGAGTCTGCTGTAAACAAATTAGGACCATTTTCCCTCCATAAGTCAGGTGAGTGATGGAGGACAGATTTAAGTTAAATATGAGGAATATTTTTAAATAATGATAATCACCAAATAAAACACATTAATTAAGGGGGTTGTGAAGCATCCAGCATTGGGAGGTGGTGGTTCCTATTTCATATTGCAAAAATACACTTAAAATGGCAAGAATTTTCACCAATGTCATCTCTTGGTGTTGCGTTATAGAGGGGATGATGAAAATCCCTGATCCATTTCTGAGACCACTTCCAAATGCTGATAATCCCTTTTAAAGCCCTGAACAGTCTGGATCTGGGACTTGTGAAGGACCAGCTGCTCCTTCAGAAGCCTGTTCACCCCTGTCCATTAATTAGAATAGAGCTGGCCCAACCATGAGACCGACTAATGAGGTCTCTAATTGCAGGAGTGCCTGCTGCCACCTACCCACTGCTGCTGCTCCTACTACTACCTGCATTTAAGAAAGAGGGCAAGGACACTGGGAAACTGGTCTATAAGGAGTTCTGGGGTATAAGCAAGCTTTGATCTGTGTGGGATTGTGGGCAAAATGTATACCTGGTTTTGAAAGACCCAGCAGTTCAAAGGCATCATTAAGGCAAATGCCAGTTAGGGTGGCACTATGGAAATGATTATGTATTAGGCATGGGAGATCTGTTCTGCTTGGTATTGGTTAGGTTTTAGCCACAGTCCTATCCTCACTTTTCACCACCACCTTTTCTGTCTTTGCCTAATATACCCAAGGGGTTCTGGCTTTCCCAGCGATCCACCCTTTTTGTAACCAAAATGGAGTCTTCCTCAGGACAATGGGCTTCACTCTTTGTGTTTGTTTCTGAACTGTGTATTATGTACACATGTGTATTTACATTGGATTGCCAGGAATATTAGATTTCCAGCATACAATTAACTAAGTAAAAAAGGACAATGAATTGCAAGTCAGCTTGTGGTTACTTGTACCAATAATCTCCCTGTGTGGTCAAACTCCTAGGTGAACCTATTACATTATCTTCAGCCGTGCTATTGTGTTAAAAAGACACTGTCAAAGACCTGACCTTGGGCAACCTTTTCTTCTCAGTATATTTGCTCTATAGCCTCGTAACTTCTTTTCTATTTACAAGATGAAACAAAATATTTGCCTGGCCAAAATTACAGTTGATTATGCTATGTTGATTTCCCTTTCTACATCAGCACGATTAGCTAACTAGGGCCAGCGTTGGAGATTGTGATTTATGGATATCACGTGCACATGATTTAGTATTTGTACATATAGTGGTCTTTCCGAAAGAGCCTATGTATTGGGAGTTCTTGTGTTAAAAAGCCAAGATTGCATGTACTTCTTGGATTGTGCAAACATCTACATGTGTACTTCATTATGATTCTGGAGCATGAATTGGACATTCTCATATTCTCTCTCTTCCCCCTTTGTTAGTGGGATAAAAAAGTACAATCACCTTTAAAAGTGAGAACAAAGAAAAGGAATGGGGAAAAAAATTATATATACATTACAGCACTACTACATAAATCAATATAAAACAGTTATGCAAATATAAATCTACATTATAAACCTAAATTCATAGACACTAAATGAACTATGCATATACAGTATATCAAAAATGGCTTCCAAATAGTAACAAATATGTCCATTCTATAGTTGTCATCTATAAGCCAGGAGGCCTGCGTTGTATCCAGTGCAAGATTGGGGCCAGAATTGGCTCTGCCAGAGGCAAGGGGAAACTCTTCCCTTTACCCCAGGTAAGCCAGCACAGCCCCCAATGGGTCTCCTTGGACTTGTGCCACTTCAGGAGGTAGCACAGGAGGTAGCACAAGCATAACTGCCAGGTCCCAGCCCCTCCTCCCGCTCCCTGCTTGCCTGCTCTCTGGAACACCCTCCGCCTGCCTGTTTTATTGTCTGTTGATTGTGTTTTTAATTCTTACATATTACACTTGATTTTTTTTGTAAGTCACATTGTGCCATTTCTAACTAGAAAGGCAGGGTTTGCATTAAATAAATAATGCGCTGCTCTTTGAACTGCATCAAAATCTATGGGACCTGAGATGGGCTGTTTTTCACCCTGCCTAATTGTAGTGCCAGCCTGGAACCAACCACTACTTAGGCTTCTCAGGGCACAAGCCTAACCAGCTTTCCAGCATCAAGGTAAGGGCAATGCAGCTCCAAGGTAAGGGAGCAAATGTTGCCTTATTATGAGGAGGCCTCCATGACTGCCCCCCAACTGCAGGATGCAGCACATGCCCCACTGGCACAGCTATGCCAGTGCTGAAAAGTTGGTTAGGATTGTGCCCTCAGTTAGTTCTGTTATTTGTCGGCAGGACTTGGTCAATTAAGTGTTTTGTCTTGCCCCTCTTTGACACAGGAAACGTGACTGGATAAACCTTTGCAGTCATGGAGCATGTGGGCTCGACCTTGACGGCAACATATGCTCACCCAAGACCTACATCCTCAAATTTCCTGCCAGCCATCAGCACCATGGCATCAAGCTATAGGAACCGATTCCCTCACTATGCCCTGACCCACAGCTTAAGCCTTCCCTGGAGACCCAGCACCTATTACAAGGTTGCTGCCATCACTCCAACTCTGACACCTTTCTCCAAGAGTTCTCAGGGGCTCACTCCAAGCAAGATGCTCCCATTTGTTTCCAATAGAACATCCCTTTTTACTAGATATACTCCTGATGACTGGTATAGATCTAACCTGACAAACTACAAGGAGTCAGATGCATCACGGCAGAATGCTGAGAGACTGAGGGTTGACACCTCCCGGATGATCCAGGACAAAGACCAGCAGACGAAGAAAACCCAGTCAGAGGCAACAAAAGATCTGGGCGAACGAGTCAATGACATTGTATTTTGGAAAACAGAGCTCAACCATGAGGTGGATGAAATGATAGGAGAGACAAATGCTCTGACAGATATGAGGAAACGACTGGAGAGAGCATTGGCAGAAACAGAAGCCCCACTCCAGGTACATTTATCAGTCCTGTTGATATGCAGCAGGTTCAGCCTATCAGGTGCAATGTACATCCATCCCGTATCTTATCAGGTTTCATCTGAACATGTGAGTTCAGTTAGCAATAATCAAGATCTTTTGATATATGATATCGCTAACACACATGGAGCACACTGGAGCTGTGTTTGACTTATTGCTTACATTTTCAGACATCATCATCATTATACTGATGACATATTTTAATTTTCACAATAAGCTATTTTGCCTGTATTCTGTTCACACAAGTTATTGTTGTCTCTCATCATTTTTGCCTTCATGCTGAGGAGACAGTTAGTGTCGGCTTATTTAGCTTGCACCTTCACATAAAATCAATAAAACAAATTAAGAAGAAACTCCCAGTATTACTAATAGAGACAAATTCTGATTATTAACAGCACCCAATAGTACTGCTTAACAAGCAAGAATAAATAGTGAGATTAAGCACAGTAGAAACAGAGTAGACTTGTGGTGGTTCCCAAACATTTTAGCACTGGGACCCACTTTTTAAAATGACACTCTCTTGGACCCGCTTTACAAGACTTTTTTTAAAAAGGTTTCGCTTTACCAGTCGCTCAAGCCTCTGTTTTTATCCTTTTTGGTATGGTGGAGGAGAACTTATCTGGAGCATTTGTTGGGTTCCAGCTTCATAGATCAGGACCATTCTGCTGGCCTTGCATTCCCTTCGCCTGGCTTACTTGCAAGAAAATGTATACATGTGGCTCCGCTTTGCTTTCCATAGGGCTTAATACATTTTCCTTGTCACAAGAGTTAATCTCCCTCTCCTGGTCTTGTGCCACCATCCTAGCCAGATGGCAGATCAGGCCCCTACTTTGCTTGGTTGCTTTTGACAAAAATGGAGCACTTCTGATCCACTTTCTGTTTTAAGCTAATCTCTTAATGATAGATAAGTTGTAATGCAGGGGGACATGACTGAGATTTACACAATTAAGCATGGTGTGAAGAGGGTAGATAGAGAGAAGCTTTTCTTCCTCTCTTATAATTCCAGAATGATGAGGCAGCATCCAATGAAACCGATTTAGGATGGACAAAAAGAGGTACTTCACACAATTAACCTGTGAAATTCGTTGCCATAAATTGTGATGCTGGCCGCTAGCTTGGATGTCTTTAAAGGGGATTGGACAAAGTCATGGAGGACAGGTCTGTCAATGGCTAGTAGTCATGAGGGTCATGTATCACCTCCAGATTCAGCTCCAGTATGACTCAGGACACCAGCTGCAGGGGAGCAATGGTGAGAGAGAAGCTGGGGCAGTAGATGGTGATACGTTGCTTTTCTCGTATGCCCCCCCACCACTTGTCTCCTGTCCTTTTTCTCCTTCATAGTTCCTTTAACAAAATAGGAAGAGCCACAGTTCCTGTTCTGTTTCAAGGGACTGAAGTAGGAGAAAGGTAAGGAAGTAGGAGATAAGCTCTCTGCCTTCTGATTTGCTTTTTGCTCTGTTTTCACTGAGCAGGAAATGGATTGGAACTGCTCCAGTTGGGTATGCAGGAAGGTGCAGCAATCTCAGGGTGAAAAACACCCTAACAGCCCAATCTACTGGCCTGCCCCAATGGCAAATCTAGCATTCCACCAGTGCTGGCTGCCATAAAGCAGCCATAAAGTGTGCTCCAGAAATGCACACTGCTGGAACACTGGTGGGAAGGCCAGAGCCTTCCTGCATGCATTGTCCCAGCACTGGCTATCCACCGGTGCAGGTAAGCCCGCACAGGAGGTGGAATGGGGCAGGGAGGTGGAAGGAAAGGAGGGTGGGCTGCAGGAAAGAGTTGGCTCAGGTCCATCCAAGGCGACCCATTGTGGGGTGGGAGGCTTATAGAGGTGTAAGGGAATTTAAATCCCTTTTTCCTTCCAAATCCTCCTGCTTCACCCCTTGCTGGATACAGTGTGTGCCTTTTTGGTGCAGCACAGCAGTCAACTTACCTATGGACTGCCCTTGGAGAGAAGTATGGCTTTCTCTCTTGCTTGTGAACCTCCCAGAGGCAGCCGGTGGCCCCTGTGGGAATAATATTTCTCATAACTTGTTATAATGCATATAAAATTTTTTAGGAATCCAAATTCTAATTCTGCACAAGATCCCCAGATTCATGGCTGGGTAACATATAGCGTATGCACAACTTTTACTTATTGTCAGAATACATTTATTTATACGAAAGAGGCAGTCTCGATACGATAAATTAACATTGGCCACATACACAAGTGAAGACCCATTCCAAAGGAAAGAACTAGCTGGAAGGACAGATATGATGTATATATTTCTCACTCACTGTAAGGAGCCTTAAATAATGCAGAGGAGCAAGTATCCATTTTAATATGGGAAGTACTTTATAATCATGAAATATTTTCAATGCCTCCCTTATATGCCACATTTTTAAAAAGATACATTCACATGTTTCCATTTTGTCGAACAGGTAGCCCAAGAATGCCTGCTTCACCGAGAGAAGAGGATGGGCATTGATCTGGTTCATGATGATGTAGAAAAGCAACTACTGACAGTGAGTTCATGGGGCAACTTGAGTGTGAAAAGTGGTGCCTTTTAACTTAATGACTGGCTCATGCTAAATAATGTGGTAGTTTTGAATCCATATTAAGAACTACTTCAGATGTTCTGCAAAAAGCTCTCCTCCTCCGTTTCTTTCCTGAACTGTAAATAGGAAACTTGGGGGGGGGGGGGAATCCTATGCCCCACTAGTCCATAGCATGCAGCACTGATGATGGAGCACACACTGCATACTGTGGTAGGGGCTAACCAGATGGCCTGGGATTACTGAGTGCCTATTGCACCATCCAGATAAGTGTCAGATCCTGGTCAAGGGCTCACATGGACTGCAGCTGAGGATCTTATTATTATACAGGCAGACAAGGATTAATAGCAGACCAGTGGCAGAGAACAAGCTGAGGGTTGCGTTCTGGATCATGTACAAAGCAAAGTGGAGTGGTCTGTGTTGCTACTCAGTTGGTCCAACTGAGACCAGAGGCCTGGATGCAAGGGTTTCATAAGGCTTGGTGTATCCCAATTGGTTTGTAGGGTCAGGCTAGTCTTAAGGGGGAGGAGGATTCTTACTCTTGGCTCGGGGCTGAAGAACTACTGTTGATTCACTGTGTTACATTTTCAGTTGCAACATTTGTGGAGGCCACATAGAATGGCTTTGATTGTAATTCATATTAACTTCAATAATCAGGGACAATGTTGACAGGATTTTCACTTTTGTAACTTGCCAGGAAGTTGATGTCATCCATTCATGTCAAGAGAGAATGAGAAGACACTTGGATAAGGCGGTGGCTCAGCTTGCGTAAGGAAATATGTGGTGTTGGCTTTCCTCAAGAGGGCTTTCAAGATGAATTCTGATGCGAACATCTATTTTCCCCTTTATGCATTCTGAGAGGAAAGAAATGTCACTAATATCCCCTTTGGCCTTCTTCTTGAACAAGTGCATATCCACTGGCCCAAAAACAAACCAAATATATGTGGGAGTTATAAAATTGCCTTCTAAACATACATGTATCCCCCTCATCCATGGGTGTTCCATTGCGGAACCCGCTGTGGATAGCTGAAACCATGGATATGGGTGAATGCCCTTTCACCAGTCCAGAGGACCCCCCTCTGGAGGTGATGGGAGCTTCACTCCCCTTGATTTTGGAGGGGCTTCTGAGCTCAGCAGAGTCTGTGGACGTCCGTCCACAGCCTCTGCCAGGCTCAGACTGAGCTTTAGAGCTCAAATCACATGACTTTTGGTTTTACAGAGAAACAGAAATCACGTGATTTGAACTGTAAAGCTCAGTCTGAGCCCGGCAGAGGCCATGAACAGACATCCACAGCCTCTGCTGAACTCAAAAGCCCCTCTGTAAGTGAGGGGAGTGGAGCTGTCCTCGCCTCCTGATGGGGGGCCCCCTGGACTGGTTGAATGGGCATTCCCTTGCCTCCAAAGGGGACATGTGCAGGAGGGGGTCCAGATCCAATCTGCAGATAACTGACTCTACAGATATGGGGTAACCTATATTTTATATTATATTAAAGGGAACAATATTAAAGGGAAGAGAGGTAGAGGTTATATCACCCTGGAAGTTAGCCTTTCAACTAGGGTAGGTAGCTATTTGTGCCACCTTGTTACACATATCTGCATGCTAGTAAACAGACTGGTAAATTTTTATACATCAGTGGCATCACTAGGATTCGCGTCACCCGCTGCGGGAGGCCTGCGTGTCATGTAGTGGGTGGGGCAATGCCCCAGGTGGGCGTGGTGATGTACCATCGCCCCACCCCCACTGGTTTTTTGGCTGTACCTTTTGTTAGAACACGGATTTTTATTTTTTATTTTCCAAAATAAAAACAAGCAACAAATATAAACAAACACATGACAAATACAAACTCAATACACAACACCAAAAAAACACAACGTTGGAGGGAACAAGCAATCATATATCAATATATCTAATCAAGCAATACATATCTTCTAATCTTGTTCCTCTTCTAGTTTAGCCTCTTAATATCTATTGCATCATATCCTGTATAATAACATGTATACAATATATTCATCTAAATGCCCTATCTGATACATCTACAACCATTTTCAACCAAGCATAAAATGGTCTCCATTGCTCTATCTGTGTCAGTTTGCGCTATTGATCCAAAAATCTCTGTAAGCCTATCCATTTCTGCCACATTCATTATTTTCTCTATTAATTCATCTTTCATTGGAATTTTAATCTTTCCAGTATCTAACATATAAAATCCTTGCAGCAGTTAATATCATAATAACTAAATACACATCATTTTCTTTATCTATAATATCTAAGGTAACATTAAGTAAAAATAACTCTGGTTTCAGCGATATTGTAAATCCAACGATCTCTTGTATTGGATTCCTTACCATTTTCCAATATACTTGCATTTTTTTTACATGTCCACCACATATGATAAAACGTCCCTTCTACACATTTACACTTCCAACAATTTTTTGATATGTTCTGATTCATTTTTACCAGTTTTACTGGTGTCATGTACCATCTATAAAACATTTTATATACATTTTCTTTAAAATGTGTTGCTCTAGTAAATTTTATATTATATTTCCAAATCTATTCCCATTGTTCTAATGTAATATTATGACCTATCTATATTTAACTTTTATAATTGAAGGAAGACTTTCTTTTGTTTTTGAGGTGAATTTAAGCCATTTATGTTGACAGAGTAAATACTCCATCCTCCCTTAACCATCATGTTTCTTTTTACTATTCACCTTCTCTTTTTGTCATCTTGTTGCTGTTGGTGAATGCCTCCTTGTCCCTCTAGTTTCTTCCTTTTCTAATTCCTTAGTTAGCTCTGAATCATCTGATTTCTTCCAGCTCCATTTCTACACTTTCTAGTTCTTTTCTTCTCAGTTCCTCGTCCTCAGTTTCTTCATTTCTTGTCTCATCTTTCATCACTGTACTCAAAAATTTTTCTCCTTTCATTGTTGAATTTATATTATATCTCTGTGACTGGAATTGAAAAAACATACCTTCCGGGAGAAGCCATCTATATGGTATTTGCTTTCCTCTTAAGAATTTTACTAGCTCTTCATATTCTTTTCTCTTCTTTCTCACTTTCCAGGGGACATGTCCCAGAATTTTCACTTTGCTATCCTCAACCATCCATTCCTTTTCCTGTGAAAAGGAATATATTTCCTATATTTTATCTCTGTAAAAAGTTCTGATGAATTTCACATGGATTTCTCTTGGTAATTCATGTTTTCTTAAATAAAAAGTGCTCACTCTTCTCACTGAATCCAGATCCATGAGTATCTCCTCTGTTGGCGTGTCAATCGACTCTGATATTAAATCACCATTCAGATAAGGGGGAGCCAGTCCTGTTCCACCAAGTGAATCTACTCTGAAGTAAGTCCTATTGTGGTCAATGGACTTACTCTCAGGAAAGTGTGGGTAGAATTACAGCCTGTGAGCCCAATCCCATGCATGTCTACTCTGAAATAAGTCCCATAGTGGTCAATGGAGCTTATTCTATAGCTTGCCTGCAATAACCCCCCCCCCCCAAAAAAAAAAAAAAAGAATCAGTGAATTCCAGCCCTCCCCAGTGCCCAGTTTAAAGTTCTTCTATTTCAGGCACATCAGAATAAAGACCCACCTGGCTCCACAAGTGCAAAATAGATAACTTTCCTCTTACCATTCAAGCCTCTTTTTTGTTCTTTTTTGGGGGGGGGAGGCTGCCTTCTAGAGCATTTGTTACACTCCAGCTCCATCGGATCAGGACCCTTCTGGTGTCCTCACATTCCCCTTTGCCTGGCCTGACCACCAGCCAAGGCACATCTGCCTACTCATGAGTAAACGCAACTGTGCGGGTGCTTTGCTTTCCATAGGGTTCCATAGACTGGGAGGGGGGAACCTCCTTCTCTGGTGTTTTTGGGGGCTGCGCTCATTGGATGAGGACCATTCTGACATCCTTGGAGCGTCTCAGCCTGCCTCCACTAAGGCAAACTCGCCTACTCGTGAGTAAACGTGGCCTTGTGGCTTCGTTTTGGGCTCAGACTCACAGCTGGGAGGGGGGAGCTTCGTGGGCACTGCATTCATTGGATTCATGGACTCACAGCTGGGAGGGGGGAGCTTGGGGGCTGCATTCATTGGATCGGGACCATTATGGTGTCGTTGGATTCCTCTCAGCCTGCCCTTTCCAACGGACTATGGCAAGTGCAGCTACTCACGAGTAAACGCGCGATACGGCTCCCTTTCACTTTCCATAGGGCTCCATGCATTTTTTCCTTCCAATTGTTTGGCCATAACTTTTGAACGAAAGATGCTATTTCAATTCTGTTTTTTGCACTGCACTCCGCTGGCCATTCCACATCCAACGGTGTATGGCATGACATGGTAGCTCCTAACGCTGCAATGTTAGCGCATCCTCCCCAGGGCGCGCTACCCCCCCCAGTGCATCACCTGGTGCGGCCCGCACCCCCCGCACCTCCCTAGCGATACCAGTGATACTTATCTCCCAGGGCTTGTTAGGAGTTTTTGAACATAAATCCTCTTAGTCTATCTTTTTAACAAAATTCCCACCAATATCTTCTCCCTGTCTTAGTGGTCCAGACAATTTGACCATTTAGGATTCTGAAGTTGAAAAGTTAGCTGAGTTTTTCCTGACATGTCTGTACCTGATGTGTAATTAATCTGTGGAACACCTTACCACAAGCTGTGGTGATGCTACCTGACGTAGACATCTTTAAAAGAAGATTGGACAGATTTATGGAGGAAAACTCCATCACAGGTTACAAACCACGGTGACTATATGCAATCTCCAGGTTTTAGAGGTAGCCTTTCTTTGAATACTAGATGTAAGGGAGTGGCAACAGGATGCAGGTGCCTTGTGTGCTCAAAGAGACATATAGTTAACCACTTTGGGATACAAGAAGCTGGACAAGATGGACCTTTGGCCTGATCCAGCAATGCTCTTCTTATATTCTTATTACATTCTGGCACTGAACCCCCACCCTAAATCACAGGGATTATTAAGTGGCTATACTAAGTGGCTAAGTGAAGAACAGGATGGCTCTTACTGAACCATGAGCTTATTAACACTGCATATGCTCATTGTATAAACCTCATGCAGTGGGTTACAAAGCCTGCACTAACCCCAAAATCAACCATCTACTCTTTTAACTGTTGCCAAATAATAGTCAAACCTATATTTACACAGCATTAGGCTTTCTCATGCCAAAAGATCTGCTGTCAGGTTCTGAACATGTAATTTTGTTTAACTCTTCCAATGAACAAGAGTTTTGCTTTTATGCTCCATCATAGTGAATCTGATTGATGAGACTCCGATCTCCATTCAGTATAACAGCAACCAACATAGTGAACTAGGGGAAAATGCTTGGTACCATGTTTGCCCTTAATGCTAGAAAGAATAAAGAGAAAGGTATAGGAGGACACGAGGATAAATTGCCTTAGCACCTAGTCAGGTGTGCGATCACCCAGCAAGGCCAGGTGAAGCAGAAATGGAACAAAACCAAAGTGCAAGAGGGGAGCTTTAGTGGTTGGCCACTGCCATGACTTCAGCCCAATGACATCTCTGTGTGTTATTTTTAATTGAAAAATGGCTTCCGCTGAAAGTTTGAAAGCTTTCTTTAATTTAAATTTTAAAATACAGTCAGCCCTTGGTATCCCCCCATTATCTGTGGGGGATCTGTTCCAGGATTCCAAAATCCATGGATCTTCAAATATGGGGGGGGGGGGCACAGAGGACATTGTCAAGGGTGCTAATTATATTGTACATTGTTGCAAGTCATGATCACACTTTACTCTTCTGGTCCGCTTGACTACAGAGCTGACAGGGCAGCTCAGCATGAAGTGGAGAAAGACCTGAGTGACAAACAGGCCGCTCACCGGATTGATGACAAATGCCACCATCTCAGGAACACATCCGATGGCATCAGCTATTACCGAGGGGTGGAGAGAGTCGATGCTACGTAAGTGTTGTCTGGAACCTTGGAAGCTGCCCTAAGACCCTTGTAGAAAGGACAGTTCAAGCTGCACAAGAAATAGTGATCCTGCGGATGACGTAGCCTGGAAGAACTCTTCCGGCTTGTCATGGGAAGCTCTGTATGTATCCCTGAATCATCCATACGGACTTCTGCTGTGCCTCAGTTGAGTCACTCGGCTACTAAAAGGGTGAAATCTGTGTGTGTATGTGATTTACTATATATGTGTATGTCTGATCATGCCAAAGTATTCCAAAGGTGAGCTGATTTATGTGTCTAGTGCAGCAAGGAAAAAAAGCTTACATTTGCTCCTGCGCTTTGGAGACATAAATGTGGTTTGCTTTGCACACAGAGCACAATCCTAGGCATGTCTCCTCAGAAGTAAGTCGCACTGCATTCAATGGGGCTTACTCAGGAATGTGTGGATTGAATTGCAGCCTCAGTCATATACAGGCGGAGCCTGTTCATCCCTGGATTTTATACCCGTGGATCTGACTTAACATAGGTCCCCTGGAAATGGTTGCGCCAGACTTGGCTCCACCTGAACCATCTGAAGGTGACTGGAGCTGTGCCTCTGGAGGGTTTTCTGAAGCCTGCAGAGGCTGTGCGCATCCACCTGAATGCCTCATAGAGGCAAAAAAGAAAAAAAAGAAAGACTTCCGTTTCTGGCGGGAAACTGGAAGTGACCTTTTTAATGCCTTATAAGGCATTTGAATGCCAATGTTTTAGCTTTCAAAGGCCTTTCACTATATCAATGAAGCCTGAAAATGTATTATTGTTATAATTATTAAGTATATATCTATCACTTTTCAACAAAAAGTAGATCATAAAGCTTTGCCCTTCTTAAGGCTTTTCACTTCTTTTATTAAGAGGTGACTGCTGCTTGTGTGTGTGTGTGTGTGTGTGTGTGTGATGTTTTAAGGATGCTTTCATGTTTATGCTTATGAATTATTTTAAGTGTGATAATTTTATGGCTCTGTATGCTGCATTGGGTGCCTTTTGGGGAGAAAGCGGGATACAAAATGAATGAGTGAGTGAGGCTGCAATCCTAACCATACTTTCCTGAGAGTAAGCCCCATTGAACAAAATAGAACTTACTTCTGAGTAGACTTGGTTAGGATTGTGCCCTGCGTGAGTGAGTGAAGCACTTCACATAGCAAAATAAATTAATAAATGGCCCCTGTCTCCTGAGGGCTCACAGTCTAGGAAGAGATGCAGACAATACACCAGCAACAGCCACCCCAGATGCTATGCTGGGGTGAAGACAGACAGTTGCTGTCCCCCTGCTAAATATAAGAGAACACAACCATGTTAAAGATACTTTTTTTAAAATTAAAAGTAAATTTAAACCCCAGCTAACTATTCAAAAAGGTATCAGCAGAGCTGATGTGCTGTGAGTGATGAAGAGACTCCAGTAATACAAACTCAAAATTTCTGGGTCCTCCTTTCTTTCCTTGCTTTGAAATCTCTCTCTCTCTGTTTCCCTCCCTCATTCCCACCCTGAATTCATTCTATAGATATAAAATCTAGGCAGATGCTCCCAGCTGATCACCCAGAAAATATGCATGCAAACTGTGAGGACATACTTTTAAAAGCACATGTCTGCAGAGTGCAAATGCAATTATGAAACATGTCATATGTGGCTTGTGTAGTTTATTCATCCATACGGAGCTTTTGGAATGTTTAACAAATGCATTAGCAACTGAAGCAGCATCCAGGAAAGGCCAAACCAACTATGTACAAGCTTTCTTGTTTGTCTCTTGCTGTGCTTTCCCAGGATTTCCGTGCCAGAATCCTGGGCCAAGTTTACTGATGATAACATTCTGCGCTCCCAGAGTGAGCGGGCAGCCTCTTCAAAACTCAGAGATGATATTGAAACGCTGCTGGTGGTGACTGCCAATGAGATGTGGAACCAGTTTAACAGAGCAAATGTTGCCTTTACCAATCGCATCTCTGAGACGGCTGATGCCAAGAACAAGATTCAGACCCATCTGGCTAAGGTGAAACCCACATCTTGGCTTTCTGTTTGGGGTTCATTGCTTTGTTGGGTAGCGCATGGCTCCCTTGCCTGTTTTTACTTGTTGCTATGTTATGTGCAAGTGCACCTGCCATCTGCTTGTGGCACACACTGACGACTGAAAAGTGGATGGAGGGGGCGCAATGGTCTTCCCTTTAGACCTGATCATCTTTGATCTCAAGCAATGGTCTAAGGACATGTAGTACAAATACCTGGTCAGAGTCTAGGCCTGGTCAGAACCTGAACGGGATACAGCCGAGGAGCCCCATGTGCACTGTCTTGAGTTGTATCATGGGAGAAAGAATATAAATGTAATCCCCTACACACTCTGAACCCAGCACTAAGGAACGCTGACTACAAACTGTGCAACGTCTTACAAAGCATTGGCCCTGATCTGGCAGATTCCCAGTTTTAGAGAAGCAGACCTACCCCACCTGCTACACGCTACTGAAAACAAAAGTGAGAGAAAAGGAAACTAGCTCAGAATAAATGTTCATAAGTCAATGCCTGGAGTTCATGTTCCTTTTCTCTTTTTGAAGGAGAAGCTCACTGCTAACTCCTACAGGTTTGGTCATTCCCTAATTCCACAGCTTACTGACAGCCCAATCCTATGCGTGTCTAATCAAAAGTAAGTCCCATTACAGTCAATGGGACTTACTCCCAGGAAGGTGTGCATAAGATTGGGCTATGAGTCTTCCTCTAAAACTGCCTGCTAAACTTTCCAATCCAAAGTGCTTCTTCTGGTTGTGTTGAGGTACCATTAAAGGAATTGAACAGAAAATAATGGTATAGATAGTGCATCTCAGAAATCTATAACTGGAGAAGGTAGTTGAAGGAGAGAAACATCTAAATTTATGACCCAATTCTATCCTTGAGGCACACCAGTGTATTGCAAGGTTTGTTGTCGCAGCAGCTGCTCTGCCAGTGTGTGGAGAGGTGCCACTGGTGCAAAGTCCAGACTGACTGGTGGTGGGTTTCTGCTGATAGTGGGGGTGGATCAGGTGGTATATCATGGCAGCACTGCCATCCACTGCATCCTGAGCCCCCATATTGGGCCTGACATGCTCCAGTTCAACCTGGAGCACCCTCTACATAGAGCAACTCAGGGGGAAAAAAACCCCCATTATTTAGAAACAATCTTTAGGCCTCTAGTTCAGGACATTCCACAGCCTTTCTGGACAACTTTTTCCATAATTCAACTGTTCTTATAATTAAGAGGTTATTTTTGAACAGTCAACATAAATCTTTTTCATTCTTCCCTGAGGACCAGAAAACCATTTTTGTTCTCTCTCTCTCTCTCTCTCTCTCTCTCTCTCTCTCTCTCTCTCAAAGCCAGTCTTCTTTCTGGAAAGCTGAACATGCCCTGTTCTTCTATTCTAGCCTCAAAAGAATAGTTCTCCAAGCCCAAGTCCATGCAGCTCCAGTAACTTACGTGAGCAGCATGGTATGCATCTGCCTCTAGCACCCATGTTGTGCTCCAACACTCATCTCAACACCTCTCTGTAGCAGAGTTTTCATGAAGAGAGGATGAAATTAGTTTCACATCAAAGATTTGACCCTTTCTGATCAGTTGCTGAAATTACTCATCATGGATTGAAGAACAGATATATCCAAAGGCACATTGGAGCCAATGGTTTTGCTTGGGTTGGGCCGGAAGGTTCAATGCTCATCCAGTCTTTGCACTTCCCCCAAATTCAAAATCTATGCTAGCCTCTCATGCACCTCAAAAACAGATGGGGTTGACAGTGGAGCTAGTATGATCACCACACTCAGTGTGCCAGCAGAGCTGAATAATGTCACGGCAAGGTTCTCCAATGCCACTTCCACAGGAACAATTTCTGATCTTCATCTTTTTTTTGTTCATGCAGAGGCAGGTGTTACTGGGTGATCTAATGCACCCAGTAATATTCAGCCCATCCCCCCTGTTTCTGCTTTGGTGACATATTGACACAAACAAGAGCACTCAAAATGGAAAGTACTACATTTACTTTCTTAACCTAAGTGCCCTCATTATACATAGATATGCATTTGGGGATCCTGGTGCCCGGTGGGGCTAGGGCATAGGGTGTCCTGCAAGGTTCCCGGGACCAGAAGGCCCAGCTACCAGTCCAGCTTCTGTCTCTCTAGAGTGTCCAGCAGTCTTAGTCGGGCTGGCCTCAGACTGTTATGGGGGGGGGGGTTGACAGCACCCTGATCCCCCACTCAGGCTCGAGGCAGGCTTCTTGGGTCACTGGTAGGAAGGCTGAAGCTCCAGCCTCCTACCTCCCCTCAGCCTACTCTCTCCAGACTGACTGTCATCATGGGCTGGCCCGACCTTAAGAAGCCCCAGGGCTGCTCCTCCTAACCCCGCCTCTTCCTGGCTTGGCAGGTCTAAAAGGGCCAGTGTCCCACCCTAGGTTTGGGTTCTGGAAAGGGGTTTCCCGATGCCCGCGGGGGGATCAATCCCCCTGAAGGACCCTCCTCCGCCAGTGGCCTGCACCCCTTGCCAGGTCCCTGCTTTCCCGCCCCTTTGGGTATCCGGGGCCAGTGGTGAGCTTCGTCGCCCACTGACGTCACCAGGCGGGGAAGCCTGGGTTTGCCAGGGAGTCTGGCGGGCTGTCCTCCACAGCTGGCTGCCTGCTTGTCACTGCGGGGATGCGCCTCTGCCACGGTTGGTTTGGGAGGGGTGGTGGCCTGCCTGCCCGAGCAGAGGGTTGCCCACGTCCAATCTTCTGGGCAAGCCAGGCACAGGCTTGCCCGATCCTACCTCTTCCTGGGTGGTTGGACCAGCACTGCAGAGGGCGGGATGGGATCTCCACCCATATTGGGAGGAAAGGGGACTCCGTGACCGGGGGCTGCTCCCCTCTAGAGGTAAGTCAGGGGCCCCAGGGGAGGTCGCCCCATGACAGTGCAGTATGATCATATGCATGGTTACATCCAAGTAAGTTCCATGGTTCACTGGGGCTTACTTCCAAGTATGTATACATAGCACTTCAGCCTCACTGAGGCCTCTTTCAGATTGAAGATAGCTTTGTCAGGGAGTTTTTTTACTGAATGAGTTGGGGAACTACCAGGTGAACATACCAGCTTCTGGCTGGATCTATTACCAAAGTACAAGAAGAAAACATTTTGGAAAAAATACACTCTTTGCTAAAGTATACACAGTATTCTTTATTCAGCTTGCATAAATTTCTTGCGGGGATGTCTTTCCCCTTGCTTCCCTTCAATTGCAGACTCTACAAGAAATCTTCCAAACAGAGATGACCATAGCGGCTATTCGGCAGGCCATCAGGGAAAAAGGGCCTGCCATGAAGGTGGCACACACACGCCTGGATGAACGCACTCGTAGACCCAATGTAGAGCTCTGCCGGGATGCTGCCCAGATACGGTAAGAAAAGAAGGCATACTTCTGTATTAGAAAAAAAGATGGCTTAGGGTCCAACCCTATCCCATTTTCCAGTGCTGGTGCAGTGCCAATGGGGCATGCGCTGCATCCTGTGGTGGGGAGGCAGTCACAGAAACCTCCTTAAGGTATGGGATCATTTGTTCCCTTACCTCCTGGCTGCATTGCAGCTACACCGAGTTGGAAAGTTGAATAGGATTGGGCCCTTAGTACAGTGGTTTTTGTTTTTTAAAAAAATCAACAGCCACAAGTGTCTATTTCTTTGGAAATTATCCATGTTCCATTCCTATCCAGTGCTATTTTGACATCTGCAGTCTTGGCTGCTTAGAAATAGGAAGTGGCCAGCCACTCACCTTGGTGATGTTGAATGGCAAAGTACCTGAGTAAATCACCTGCAGAGAAATTCTGATAACACTCTGGTACCCTTTCACAAGGCCTTTGTGACACGGAAAAGTTTCATCCAAACACAGCACACTGAAACAAATTCTTCATCTGCCACATTGTGGCCTGAAGTCCTTAGGTGCCTTCTCTGTTATGTGATAGGTGTAATGGTCAAAATGTTTTCAGTGCTCATTCACCCCCCGAAGCTGGAATTTCAGCTCTACAGCTACTCACAGGGATTGTATCCTATTGCTGCTAATTAAAATGCTGGTTTGTTTTCTGGAAACAAAAAATTCTCTTGGGGATAAAAGCATCACTGAATACCTGAATACTTCACCCATCTTTCTGCAGAAGATGGCTCAGGGCTACACTAGAGGTTATGCACATTATCACTTCAACAAATATTTTAAAGCAAGGAACTAGCTTCAGGAGGAAGGAGTAATTGGGACAGGAGAGAAGGTAGGTGACTGGCCCATCCATGAGGCCAACTGAAGTGGTCACCTCAGGCAGCAGTTTGGTGTGGGGCGCCCTTCTCTATCAGCCTACTTTCCTCCACTACTCCTCTTCCTTCTTCCACTCCCTGGATTGGAAAAGGAAGAGGGGGACAGCAAGGAAGAAGAAAAATGGAAGGGAATGGTGAGCTAGGACACTGAGTAGTGGACGGAACAGAGGTTGACACATCATTGAGTAAGGGGAGGCAGCATTTGGCATGCTTCTTCAGGCATCAGGAGGTGTTGGGCCAGCCCTAATAGGCAGGGATACTTAATGCCTTTCCCACCTGCTATTTGCAGCTTTCTCTACTTCAGCAGACCATCAGGATCCTGTCACACGCACATGCATGTAACAACTAGTTTGGTCCTTGGGTCACATGTTGTCATTGACCATTAATTCAGTTGGATGGATAGTAGCCAATAGCATTGGCTTGTCTTTTGCACCTCTGTACGTGTGCTCCTCTTCTGATTGTAACTGCATTCTTATTTGTGCCAAGATCAGAAAGAAATCAATTGGTGCCAAACTCTACAACCGATGTAGGGAGCTACATTGTCAGGGCTTGCAACCTTATATTCCAATTATCCTGGAACTCTTGACTGCTTAGAAGCTGTGAATGAGTTATAGGACACACGGCTCCAGCAAAGAATGGATGTTTCTTCTTGTATACTTCCTCTGAACTCCTAGCAAGGGCCACAGTTGGAGACAGGAAGCAAGGCTAAACAGATTGTTGGTTTAATTCAGCATTGGCGTTCAAGGGTTTCCTTTTAATCTGGTTCACTAACTGGAAACAAATAAGTATCACCTTCGAATGCCCTCTCGGCACTCTGACTGCTTTTATTCACCTTTCATTTATTCACCACCCTTTAATTTGGGAGTTCTGCTGGGTTTTTGCCTACTCGCATTAGTTGACAGAGGAATTTGAAGCCCAGAAAAAAAACAAAAAACCAGCTGAGAAACCAGAATACCAAAATGAGAACAGGAAACCACAACTTTCCATCTTTTTTTCCTCTAAGTGGTGCTGTCTGTCATATGGACTTTTTCCATCATTCACACTGAAGTTTTGCCTGACTAGGTTCATGGGGAAAGGGTCTGCTGTATTCTCTGCTGAAAAAAGGCCAAGATATTTTGCTAGCCTCCTTAAAACATGTCTGCATGCAGAAGGCTAAGTTGAGCAGGAGATCACTGGAGCCTGTACAAGTCACGGCCATTTGTCTAGTACTGAATACCAGTAAAAAGCCTGCAGAGAATTCACCAGAATTATAAAAAGTGAAAGACAAAATGCCTTTCCCATGAGAAATTTACGAACTCATCCTTTCTTGCTCCTTTTCAACCAGGCTCGTTAACGAAGTGTATGAAATTGATGACACGATCCAGACCCTTCAGCAGAGGCTGAGAGATGCAGAAGATACACTCCAGGCACTGGTCCATACCAAAGCCAACCTGGAACATGAGCTGGCTGTCAAAGCAAATACACTCTACATTGACCAGGAGAAGTGCATGGGGATGAGGAAGACTTTCCCCAACACACTGAAGCTGGTGGGGTACACATAGACCAAGAGCTGACCTCCAAGAGGTTTGGGGGGGGGGGTTTGAGGACTGACTAATTAATAAAAATGTGCCCAAGAGAGGTTCACTCTGTTGCACTTGTATGAGATTTCTATTTTTGAAGAAATTGTCATATTTTCATTTATTAAAGGATGTTCTGCACAGTAATTCATCTATCTCCTACTTGTATATAGTGTATTACTTTCTCTTCTAGTTGGATGTTTTCTTTTATGAAAGACAATTCCACATGTGTGTGCACATCCACGTACACACAAGAGTTTATTTTAGCAAGGCAGTTGTGGCTGTTAAGAAATGTATACAGTGGACTTGCGGTGCGGAAACTGATTTCTGCTGATATTAGGGTCTGTGGAAAGATCTCAAAGGACCTACTGGACGTGACTGGAAGTGCCTTCTGGTTGTGTCTGGAAGGTGTTCTGAGGACTGGGGAGGCCATGCTGCTTCCCCATACCTCAGAATATCTTCCAGAGGTGTCAGAAAAGTCTGTTTTCAATAAAAACCAAAAGTGCCTTTCCAATAGCTCTGGGAGGCATTCTGAGGCTTTTCACATGCAGTGTCGGCACCTGCGGTGAGTCAAATCCATGGGCGCCAAACCCGTGGATAACAAGGGCCAACTGTATTCCGCTTTTCAAAAAAAGAAAAGCTTTCAAATGTTTGACATAGCAAAAGAATAATCGGGTGTCCAAAAAGGGTTCACAATCTGGGAAAAATAAAATAAAAGATACAAGGGAGGCATCGGCAAACAGCCACTAGAAAGGCATTATGCTGGAATGAATAGAGGCAGTTGCTCTCCCTGTGCTAAATGTACTTTAAAAGGTGCCTCCTTGCCCAGGATGCAGGGGTGGCAAGTGATTTGGCATGCAGCCAAGACCTAAGCAATTTTATTGAGAAGTAGGTCTCAGTTCCGTGTGACTTACTCCCAGGTTGGAAGTGTAGGTTGTGGGGCAGGCTTTCCTGAGCTTGCAGTCTGATTCAGGAGTTAATAAGATAATGTTCAGGACTAGCAATCATCTATTAATTAGGAGGGTGGAGAACTGAATTCAGTCCTCCCCTCCCTCTACCCAGATTGGATCTGAATGCTATCTGATCACAGCTGTTATGTGTGCAGCCCCAGCTCCTGGTCCAGACACTTAGAGCAGTAATTTATTCCTGCCATCTCAACCTATAACTTTAGGCATTGCAAATTGCAGAGCCTTCCGCTCCTTTATTTTAGTCTAATGGAAAAAAAAACGGCACAAAGGAGACAGAAAACACTTGGCAATTAGTGTAATTAGGTGCTGATATTCGTGTTGTATTTTTAGGCACATGGAAAGATAAACATGAATTATTTGGCATCAATAATAGAACAATATATTTTGTTCCAAGAGTGATGGGACTTTTCTGGCTATGATTGGCATGTTTTCTTGCTTTGAGGAATTTACTAGTTCCTGCATGCCTCATGCTGAACATTTGCAGCATTGCTGGTGCTCCAGCAAGAGCGTGGATTTCAATGGCCTTGGTCTGCCCGTGATACCCAGCAGCTCAACAGCAGAGGCACCAAAGTAAATTTAGCAAAACACCAACTTGGTTCCTCATGGAAACATTTTGCACACACTATGTTGGTATAAACAATGAGGCACCTCTGAAGGGAGCTGAAGATATAACAAACTGGTCAGTCCTATTTTAAATAAGCTCTTTCTCTAAAGGCCTGCGTGCATGGCTCGCTTGGAGAGCACAGCCAGAGTTATTTTAGTGGACCTGAACAGATACATTTGAAACATGAAGGCTTCCACTTATAAAACTGCCCTCTGTAGTTTGAAGTTACACCAGCAAACAGCCATGTTGGGTATACAAATAACCACCAACTAATAGCCATGGTTCCCCAAATGGCTATAATTAGCATACCATTGCCCATTACATACCTGCTGCCATAAACTGCAGTCGTGAGCACAGCTAAGAAATGTAGTGGGTTCACTCTAGATCAACAATTCCCAAACTGTAGGTCCATGGCCCATCAGTGGGTCGTGAAACTGTCAGGGCTATGTGCTTGATGGCTTAAACAAGTTGCTAAGGGAGGACAGCTGCCCAATCACCATTATAACCACAGCCTTTGGCATTTTTAAATCAGGCAGCAGCCTCTAGGGCAGCCATTTTCATCCCTTTTCATCTCATGGCATACTAGCAAGGTGCTAAAATTGTCAAAGCACACCATCGGTTTTTTGACAATTGACAAGGCACACTGCAATGCCAGTTGGGGGCTCACATCCCCAATGTCCCTAATAATAAAAGACCCTCCCTCAAGTTCCATGGCACACCTGCAAACTATCCATGGCACATCAGTGTGCCACGGCAGACTGGTTGAAAATCACTGCTCTAGGGCCTCTAAAACATTTGGAAACCACTGCTCTAAATTAATGAATATGCTATAAACCCCACCAATATTTCACTGGGTTTTATGAGTCTCTGTTAAAAATATTGACCTTACCTGAAAAATGGTGCTGGCAGATCTTGCAATTCTGAAGTACTTGCAAGCTGTTTTCACACATTACTTCCTAACATGTAACATGTGCTACATTTCTCCCCACAATGTGTACATAATTTCATCATGTACAGTACACACATGTGAACTCACCCTCAACCAGATGCATATGGAAAGTCACAGAAAACAATGGGATTTCATTAGTGGGTCTGAAACCCATTCCTTTGAGAAAACAGCAGTGCAAGCATGATACAGATAAAGTTGCAGGTTGTCCCTCCTCCAGTTTTGTCAACCTGGAACTATATCTGATTTACAGCACTACTTATGGCATATATAGGGGTTAAATATCCTAGTCAGTTATGGTTCTGTGAGAAGGTAGGCTGATCAAGGGAATAAGAGGCTCGTGGTGAGTAGTGTAAACACATCCCTCCCAGCTCTCTGCTTTCCCTTTTTGACTGGGAAGAGTCTGAAAAGGGGCAACCCTCAGTAGTTTCTATTCACTGCCACCATTTCAGGGAGGGATGCTTCCATTCCTCATATGCACATTGCTGGTTGATAATGGAGTTTCAAACAAAGAACAAGGGGCTGCTAGCAAAAGGATGCCCCGGCAGCTTTTTAGGATGCTGAACCTTCCCAGGAACTTCTGGGGAGATAAAAGATGCAAAAATAAGGAGGGAGAAAGAGGGGCGCACTCACTGGGCATTCATCACAATCCCCAACATGCTACTCTCCATGTCTGCAAAGCCAAACATATCCACAGGGTATTTTTTCCCCATCTGTGCAGAGGGTCCTGAGTGAGTTAAGGATGGGATAGATACTTTCAAATATATTCAATTTGTATGATTATCCGTTGCTTTTCCATTAACGAACATCAGCTTTACTTGATCCATTTTAACTCTTCTTTCAACAGCAGGAGATATAACAACAGTAACAGGGCACAAGCCTAACCAGGTCTACTCAGAAGTACGTCCTATTTTGTTCAATGGGGCTTACTCTCAGGAAAGTGTGGTGAGAATGGCAGCCACTATGTTACTAATTTGTCCATTCATCTCCAACAGCTTTTAAACAAACCCCATTGTTTTCCAGGGGCTTACTCCCAAGAAAATGCACACAGCCCAATCTTGTGTTGCCCAGGGCACAGGGCTGCTTCGGCACCAAAATTGCAGCCATGGCATTGAATGCACCCTAGGTAGTTGCCACCACCTCCTTGGCAAAAGGGGACTTTTCCCCCCTTCCCTTGCATAAGGAAAGTACCCCACAAGGGGGCTACTTGATTTTGCTTTTGAGCAGGTGCAGAGTAATAGAGTTCTGTATTGAGCTGAGAGACTAGAGGCAGGGCTCTGGATCCAGTGGAACCAAGTTCCACCCATCCCTCCCTCCCCACTCCCTCCCCCCACCACACCTGCTCCCGACCCTCTGCCCATCTCCCCCCACCCTGGAACGCCTCATCCCCGCCTTCCCCACACCCCCACTGACCTCTCCACTGCCAGGCAGTCTGGGCAATTACCAAGTGGTGGACCACCAGCCTCCCACCAATGCTGGCCCAGCACAGGCTCGCGCTGGGCTAGCTCTGGTGCTAAGCCCCACAAATGCACCTTACAACATGTTTGTGGCAGTATGCACTGGCGGTAAGTCGGTGCACAGAGCTCAGGATTGGGCTCTGAGGGCCCAATCCTATCCAACTTTCCAGCAACAATGTAGCCGCAATGCAGCCCCAAGATAAGGGAACAAATATTCCCATACCTTAAGGGGATTTCTGTGACTGCTGCCCCATCACAAGAGGCAGTGCATGTTCCACTGGCATGGCAGCACCGGCACTGGAAAATTGGATAGGATTGGGCCCTAAATCAGTTCAAAAATTAGCAGCATCTTTTGGATACGTTTTATGCATGTGACTCAGATTAATTCTACAATGCTGTCACTCTCTTCCTCCAGTCCAGGGGTTCAGGGCAGGAGAGGTGACTATAAAACCACTATCTTGTGGAATGAAGTTGCAGATCACTTGACTAAGGTATGCAACTTGTCCCTCAAAATGGCCACGGTGCCAGAAGATTGGAGGATAGCAAATGTCACGCCTATTTTTAAAAAGGGAAAGAGGGGGGACCCGGGAAACTATAGGCCAGTCAGCCTAACATCCATACCGGGTAAGATGGTGGAATGCCTCATCAAAGATAGGATCTCAAAACACATAGACGAACAGGCCTTGCTGAGGGAGAGTCAGCATGGCTTCTGTAAGGGTAAGTCTTGCCTCACGAACCTTATAGAATTCTTTGAAAAGGTCAACAGGCATGTGGATGCAGGAGAACCCGTGGACATCATATATCTGGACTTTCAGAAGGCGTTTGACACGGTCCCTCACCAAAGGCTACTGAAAAAACTCCACAATCAGGGAATTAGAGGACAGGTCCTCTCGTGGATTGAGAACTGGTTGGAGGCCAGGAAGCAGAGAGTGGGTGTCAATGGGCAATTTTCACAATGGAGAGAGGTGAAAAGCAGTGTGCCCCAAGGATCTGTCCTGGGACCAGTGCTTTTCAACCTCTTCATAAATGACCTGGAGACAGGGTTGAGCAGTGAAGTGGCTAAGTTTGCAGACGACACCAAACTTTTCCGAGTGGTAAAGACCAGAAGTGATTGTGAGGAGCTCCAGAAGGATCTCTCCAGACTGGCAGAATGGGCAGCAAAATGGCAGATGCGCTTCAATGTCAGTAAGTGTAAAGTCATGCACATTGGGGCAAAAAATCAAAACTTCACATATAGGCTGATGGGTTCTGAGCTGTCTGTGACAGATCAGGAGAGAGATCTTGGGGTGGTGGTGGACAGGTCGATGAAAGTGTCGACCCAATGTGCGGCGGCAGTGAAGAAGGCCAATTCTATGCTTGGGATCATTAGGAAGGGTATTGAGAACAAAACGGCTAGTATTATAATGCCATTGTTCAAATCTATGGTAAGGCCACACCTGGAGTATTGTGTCCAGTTCTGGTCGCCGCATCTCAAAAAAGACATAGTGGAACTGGAGAAGGTGCAAAAGAGAGCGACTAAGATGATTACGGGGCTGGGGCACCTTCCTTACGAGGAAAGGCTACGGCGTTTGGGCCTCTTCAGCCTAGAAAAGAGACGCTTGAGGGGGGACATGATTGAGACATACAAAATTATGCAGGGGATGGACAGAGTGGATAGGGAGATGCTCTTTACACTCTCACATAATACCAGAACCAGGGGACATCCACTAAAATTGAGTGTTGGGCGGGTTAGGACAGACAAAAGAAAATATTTATTTACTCAGCGTGTGGTCGGTCTGTGGAACTCCGTGCCACAGGATGTGGTGCTGGCGTCTAGCCTATACGCCTTTAAAAGGGGATTGGACGAGTTTCTGGAGGAAAAATCCATTATGGGGTACAAGCCATGATGTGTATGCGCAACCTCCTGATTTTAGGAATGGGTTAAGTCAGAATGCCAGATGTAGGGGAGGGCACCAGGATGAGGTCTCTTGTTATCTGGTGTGCTCCCTGGGGCATTTGGTGGGCCGCTGTGAGATACAGGAAGCTGGACTAGATGGGCCTATGGCCTGATCCAGTGGGGCTGTTCTTATGTTCTTATCTTAGTGTACTCTGGCAAAATAGAATTGACATTGTTTTGAGTAAAGGGTATGTACCAGTTGTAACTGAACCTGGGTGCCACCAGAGAAATTGCATGGGAGAAAGGGAATTCTCCATGTTTAAAGATGTAGAGGTACAGGAGCTGTTGACGAGGATCTTTTTGGCCGGGAGGCTGGTAATTGGAAACTGGGGTTGAATATGGAACAGCCCGAATTATCTCCACCACCATTTGATATTATGGAATGGAGATTCTCCCTCCATCCTCTCATATGGTTACAGATCACATTATCTACAGCCTCAACAGTTGGAATAGGAAAGACATGTGGGGGGGGGGGAGGCATGCTAGTGAATGGGTTATATGAAAATAAGGTATTCGATTTTGGCCCAAGAGTGAATTTGTTGGAAATTATTTCAACACTAAGCTTTCAAATAGCAAAGGACAGTGTTCCCCAAATTGTGGGTCAGAACCTACCAGTGTGTCACGACCCAATTTTTGGTAGGTTATGAAACTGACAAGGAAAAGGTATTTAGTACTGCAGAAACAGAAATGGAGCAGTACATGTGCATTTACTTGCCAGAAGGCGAACATGCAGCATAGCCTGCACCAGTGCCACTGCATCACCGTGTGGGAATTTAGTCAGAATGAGCTACCTGTAGATATAAACATCAGCTATGCATTTTGTCTATTGTTTACAGGGGGGCTGGGGCCTGGGCCGGGCAGGTGAGATCCCACTGTGCACTGAGGAAACACACTTCCACATTCATGCTTCTGTTGTCCCACTTGGCTGAAATCTCAGGTGGTTTTCTTTGCAATGGGACTAGCCAGTTAAAACTATAAAATAGCCACTGATGTTTGTTTAATTGTCTGGTCTATGAGGACGCCTCTGTTTGTTGTTTGTTGTTCCTCTGGCAAAATGCCACAGCACTACCCTTGGCAAGATCCTATCCCACAATGTTTGCATCTTGGCAGAGTAGCCCATCAGGATGGAGGGTCCAAACAGGAAATAATTATTCTTGGTGACCTTTTGCACCAGCAGTTGGGTCTCCTGTAGACTAAAAATAGCTGGCTTCTATTTTGTACACAGCTTCAGGGACTATGCAGATTGGTGACAGATTTTCTCCTTACGAAGGCATGTCGTAAGCCTTGGGAAACTGGGAACCTTGGGAAACTGAAAACAGCAAGGTGTTTGAGCCAGTGGACTTGCCCAGAATCCTTGGACTATCTGTTTGATTTCCAGCACCCTTTAAATTCCCTTCGTGTTGATTCTATCCAGAAGTAAATCTATGCTGAACTCATTTAGCTTCCCTGATAGCCAGTATCACATGAGCAACACATATGATGTTTTGGCTTTGCTGGCCAGATAATCTTTCAATTAAATTTCCTTGGTTCAGGAATTTAAAAAATTTGTACTATTTGGAGACTTGGGACGTAATCCTAACCAACCTTCCAGCAATGACATAGCTATGCTAATGTGGCGTGCACAGCATCCTGCAGTGGGGAGACAATCAGGGGGGCATCCTCAAAGGAGGAGCATGTTTGGGGCATGTTTGTTACCTTATCTTGGGGCTGCACTGTGGTTAGGCCAGTGCTGAAAAGTTAGGATTGTGCCCTTGGACACCCAAATTAAGGTTCAGCAGGGTTCTTTATTGCAATATAATTGTTCTTTTGGACATGGGGGACGTTTCTAAGTGACGGCGTTCCAAAAGGAACTCTGCCAGTTGCCTGCAGAGTGGAGAAGATAATCAACTAGATTGTATCTAGTTGATATCAACTAGAGGTATCAACTAGAGAGCTAAGAAGATCCCAAGTTATTTTCTAATGCTATTTTAACGCCCCCCAACTTTTTTGCTGAACAGTGGGGAATCAATCCATCCATCAATGTATTGTGAGCTGCCTTAAGTGCTTTTTGGCAAAAGGGGAAAGGTGGGATACAAATATTTTAAACAAAGTAGCCCCGATTCTGCCCTCAGCTTGCATTGTCAGTGTGTTTGAAGTTTTCAAAATGGTAGCAAATGTTTTTCATGCCTGTTTGAACAGGTTACATTGCTCTCAAATTTATGTCTGTTCTTTTTGCAGCCTCTCAAATGCATCTCTTGAATATTTACTCTCTGTTTTTTTTTCCAGCAGATGCCTCTGACATTATAAAAACTCCGTATTCCTTGGGGCATTTAACATTCCATGCCCGTATCTCTTGCTTTAGCACTGGCCATTCTCTTTAAAAAGAAAATTTCCTAATCATTCAACTTTTATTTTTTTCTTGAGTTCATGCTTCAGGTCAAATTCACATGGTGTGCCAAGATGAGCGAATATTCACGTTGCAGCTAAGAGTAAGATAAGTGATGGCAATCATGCCTCAGCACATGCTCACCTCCAAATGCAGCTCACATTTTCTGTGCTGCTGGAATGGAAAGCATCCCATAGTAGGATGGCTGTGGTTTGGTAAATGTGGATTAGGTTTCAAGTTGATCCTGTAGTCAATCACATGACTGTAGGAAGCTAGAAGTCACCAACTGGAGTTCACGTTGTAAATAAACATTTGAAGTATTTGCAAGTTTTTCAGATCAACACAAGCCCCTTTCACACAGTGTCCCTGCAGCAGAGGTGCTGCTTTCTGATGTTGTGACCCCATGCTGCTGGAACGTGTGTGTGAATGCTCCAGCCACATCAGATGGATCTACTCAATTTTTACGTTTCCTCCCCATGCTCCCTTCCATGCCACTGGTGTGTGTATGTGGGTGGGTGTGTAGACTATGTCGAAACTGAAAGCAGGAGAACTAGCAGCAGGGTTGCTAAATTTTAGTGGGAATTGCACCTTAAAGAATATTAATAGGGTGGAAAGGAAAAGCATTTTTCTTATGCTCTTTTTGTATGGCATAAAGATTGTGGATTGTGTTGATTGATTTTTCCTCTTGTACATTTAGCTCTATTTTCCACTCCTCCACATCAGAGGTTGGCAACCTTCTTCTGCATAGGGACCAGGCATCAGGCTTATCAATAGTAAGAAAGCATGCCCATTAGATGCATATGCACAAACCTCCTGATGAGGTCACAGAGATAGGATGGGCGTGGCATGGAGAGACAAATGCCCAGAAAGAGAATAATGCTCAAAGGAAGCTTTTCCCCTTGGTTTGCTTACACTGTGCCTTACACAGATAGAATTACAAACCTGAATTCTTTTTTAGGACCAACCAAGTTTGGATGGATGACTTTTTGGGACTATGGGCCAGATGATTTCAGATGGTGGGCTCAGTCCAGCCCATGGGATGTAAATTGCCTACCCCTGCTCTCCATTACCTCCTGATTCTGGTTTCTTTTCTTGAGCTTGTTTTGTTGACTTTCCTCTCCAAATTCTTAGAATTACCTGGCTATGTTTAGGAGAGCTAACTTTCTGAGTAGCCAAACTTATATAATTAGTTGATGGAAATTCCTTTTCATCTTAGAACCATATCTCTACCCCGCCTTTCCTAGTTACTACTGATAGAGTTTATTTGTTATTCTGGCAAATAGCACTATAGGGTTATTGTTGATATTGCGACCCAAGTAAAGAAAATCCCTCTGATCAACTGCTTCAATGGTCCTGGGTTCACACAAAGCAATGATCAGTCCAGCAAAAATCTCAGAATTATTATAAACTATTATATTGTTGTGCTAGTATAAGACCACCTTCAAACCTGATATATACTGCCTTGAGTTCAACATACAAGAAAGATGAGATATAAAATAAATAAATAAATATGTAATCCATCTTTCAGTAAAGTAGCTCAAGATGATTTTTGGGTTGGGAATGACATCCTTTTACATTGTGTTGCCCACAAATATAAACTAGTTTGATTCTGAACCACAGAGTGGGCCAGAGATAGACCATGACTCACTGGGCAGTTCTCGGTGGACCACCTACTACCTGTTGATTGCTGGGAGACTTGCAAAGAATGCTGGACTAGTGGACCTTGGTCTGATCCAGCAAAGTACTTATGATGATCTTAGATTAGGCATGCCCAAACTCGGCCTGGGGCCATTTGCGGCCCTTAGGATCCCAAATCTGGCCCATGGGGAGCCCCCAGTCTCTAATGAGCCTATGGCCCTCCAGAGACTTGCTGGAGTCTACACTGGCCTGATGCAATTGCCTTCAGTTTGAAGGTGACTGTTTGATCCCTTGTGTGAGCTGTAGGCTGAGGGTTCCCTCCACTGCTTGCTGTTTCACATCTGTGAAGCAGCAGCAGGAGCAACGAAGGAAAGGCCGGCCTTGCTTTGTGCATGTCCTTTATAGGCCTTGAGCTATTCCAAGACCTTCATTCATTCATTCATATAAGGTCCATCTCTAATATATTCATTTATGTAAATTTATTCAAATTTTTCCCAAGCCCCTGACACAGTGTCAGAGAGATGATGTGGCCCTCCTGCCAAGAAGTTTGGACACCCCTGTCTTAGATGATAGTAAACACTCAGGCTCACTTCAAACAGATCCCTGATGTCTTAACAATGCAGAGGTCCTGAATATGAACTCTTGCTTGATCAGTTTCAAACACATCAGTACATCACAGAGATTCCCGAAAAGAAAAGAAACCCCAGACCTTGTAACACTGAAGTCAACCCACTCCTGATGCAACAAACCCACTTTGTCCATCATATCTATGTATAGCAAGACTGCCCACATCAGAAATTATTCTGACTCATTATCACCCTCCATTATCCCAGCTGCTACCAAAATACCCAACCCACTTTCATGCCAACAATAGAGAATCTGGCCACAGTATATTTCCATGTACTTCCAAACTGCACAGAATTTCCTGTTTGACTAGGACAACTTCAAACCACTTGTAAAGTCAAACAGTGTGTTCAAAATGTCAGAAGAGGAAGGGGTCAAAGATCTTTAAAATTTTTATTGCCCCGCTTTTTGGAATCCACATGATCTTATTCCCGTCCTACTAAAAGTCTAATTTTCTCCTGGCAGCTAGGTCATACAGCATGACAGCCACAACCACTCCCTTTGTCATGGTATTCCCACTCTTTTTCAAAGTCCAGAACACATATATAAATGTATGAGACTGACAGCACAATCCTATCTTGCGCTGGAACAGGCAGGCCAGGAGGCCTGCGCTGTATCCAGCATAAGATTGGGGCCCAAAGTGGCTCAGCTGGAGGCAAGGGGAAATTCTTCCCCTTACTCCCAGGTAAGCCACCATGGCCCCAATGGGTCTCCTCAGACTTGTGTCACCTCCTGAAGTAAGCCACTTTGAGCCACTCTGCTCTGCTCAGGGAATGGGGTTGGGATCCAGCATAACTGCTGGGTCCCAGCCCTGACTCACACTCCCCACCCACCCGCCCCCTGGAACGCCCTCCATTCACCCTCTTCAGCCCCAGAACACCTCTCTCCCACCTCCTCTTGGTCCTTTCCAGATGTCTGTATTGCCCAACACAACCCTCCCTCCCCAGGTCAGCGCGGAGGCTGGATGTCAGCTCAGCCGACTCCTAAGAAGGTGCAAATGTGCTTTACAGAAATTTGCGACCCTCCTGGACTTGTGTTGGCCTAATGAGGAGTTAGGATTATGCCCTTAGAGTCCAATCCAATCCAACTTTCCAGGGCTGATACAGTGTGCCAACAGGAGGCAATCATGGACTCCTCTTCAAGGTAAGTGAATATTTGTTATCTTATCTCGAGGCTGCATGGCAGCTGCAACAGCGCAAAAAAGCTGTTAATTCCCCCCTCCCTGAGCTAATGCATGAATGCCAAGGAGGCACGCACTGCATCCTATGGTGGGAGACGTTCTCAGAGGCCACCTCAAGGGAAGGGAACATTCAAGGTAAATCTCTGCTCCCCCATGACTGTTCTGGTGTCTGCAATTTTCCTGACACGGAACAAGGAGTGCAATGGTGGTAGAAAGGGAGAAGGAGAGGGAGCCTCCTCCCCCTCCATTCCATCTCCCTTCCTGCTCCTCCCTGCCATTGGAGGACATTGGGAGCCAGCAAGTGGAAAGCCATGGCAAACAACCAAAATGAATAAGAGAAGTGTGCCAGGATATTACCGCTCCATAAATGAAGATGCGGAATTGTATCAGCAATTTTTTTTCCAGGAAAAAGAAGCTGCAGGAATCTTAGGCTGCTGGCAACCTTCAGTCTCAAGAGACTATGGTATCACGCTCTGAAAGGTGGTTTTGGAACATCGTCTAGTGTGGCTGAAAAGGCCAATTCGGGAGTGACAATCCCTTCCACACTGGGAGCAAGTGCAGTCTGTCCCTGGTCTGTCTCCCTGGCTATGGGCCTTCCTTCTTTGCCTCTTAGCCTCAGACTGTTGGCCAAGTGTCTCTTCAAACTGGGAAAGGCCATGCTGCACAGCCTGCCTCCAAGAAGGCCGCTCAGAGGCCAGGGTTTCCCACTTGTTGAGGTCCACTCCTAAGGCCTTCAGATCCCTCTTGCAGATGTCCTGGTATCGCAGCTGTGGTCTACCTGTAGGGCGCTTTCCTTGCACGAGTTCACCATAGAGGAGATCCATTGGGATCCGGCCATCATCCATTCTCACGACATGACCGAGCCAACGCAGGCGTCTCTGTTTCAGCAGTGCATACATGCTAGGGATTCCAGCTCGTTCCAGGACTGTGTTGTTTGGAACTTTGTCCTGCCAGGTGATGCCGAGAATGCGTCGGAGGCAGCGCATGTGGAAAGTGTTCGGTTTCCTCTCCTGTTGTGAGCAAAGAGTCCATGACTCGCTGCAGTACAGAAGTGTACTCAGGACGCAAGCTCTGTAGACCTGGATCTTGGTATGTTCTGTCAGCTTCTTGTTGGACCAGACTCTCTTTGTGAGTCTGGAAAACATGGTAGCTGCTTTACCAATGCGTTTGTTTAGTTCGGTATCGAGAGAAAGAGTGTCAGAGATCGTTGAGCCAAGGTACACAAAGTCATGGACAACCTCCTGTTCATGCGCAGAGATTGCAATGCAGGGAGGTGAGTCCACATCCTGAACCATGACCTGTGTTTTCTTCAGGCTGATCATCAGTCCAAAATCTTGGCAGGCCTTGCTAAAACGATCCATGAGCTGCTGGAGATCTTTGGCAGAGTGGGTAGTGACAGCTGCATCGTCAGCAAAGAGGAAGTCACGCAGACACTTCAGCTGGACTTTGGACTTTGCTCTCAGTCTGGAGAGGTTGAAGAGCTTTCCGTCTGATCTGGTCCGGAGATAGATGCCTTCTGTTGCGGTTCCAAAGTCATGCTTCAGCAGGACAGCGAAGAAAATCCCAAACAAGGTTGGTGCAAGAACACAGCCCTGCTTCACGCCGCTTCGGATGTCAAAGGGGTCTGATGTGGAGCCATCAAAGACAACAGTGCCCTTCATGTCCTTGTGGAAGGATCTGATGATGCTGAGGAGCCTGGGTGGACATCCAATCTTGGGGAGAACCTTGAAGAGGCCATCCCTGCTGACCAGGTCGAAGGCCTTTGTGAGATCTATGAAGGCTATAAAGAGTGGCTGTTGCTGTTCCCTGCATTTCTCCTGCAGTTGTCTAAGGGAGAATACCATATCAGTGGTGGACCTGTTGGCTCGGAATCTGCACTGTGATTCTGGATAAACGCTCACTGCAAGTACCTGGAGCCTCTTTAGTGCAACTTGGGCAAACAACTTTCCTACAACGCTAAGGAGAGAGATGCCACAATAGTTATTGCAGTCACCCCTATCGCCTTTGTTCTTGTACAGCGTGATGATGTTTGCATCCCTCATGTCTTGAGGTACTCCACCTTCTCTCCAGCAGAGACAGAGGAATCTTAGACAACAGAAAAGCAGGGCCTTCTTACCCAAGAGGCTGACTTAGGCAGTCACAGCAGGCCGCTAGACTCACAAGATCACCCAACTCCATTCATCTACTCACCTCTTCCTGCTTGTCCAGCTCCTGAATAAGAAGGGGGGGGAGTGGAAGAGGGAGTTTGGAGAAAAGTGGTGAACTAGGCAAACATCCCATCACTTCTTCCTTTTCTGATCCAGGAAATGGGAGGAGCAGAAGCGGACATGTCACCAAATAAGAGGTACAGCGTTGGCACAGCACCTCTGACACAAGGTGGCCTTGGCCCTGCCCTTAAGACAAGTTTAGTTCTAATTAGAGGAATGATCTCATAGGTTCCATATGAGATCCCATAGTGAGACAGGGTTGAGACTATTTAGTAGGTGGGCTACAATGACTGCTCAGGCACTTGAGCACTCTAGCTAAAATTCTGAGAAAGCTAGAAGAAATAAGTGAGTTTCAGACTCAGCATAGACAGAAATAAACAAAAAGATTTTAGGAACTGTGAGGCATCTGTAATGGAAATTTGCAAGATCCGTCGAGGAAATAGGGTGTGGTAAAAACAGTGGTCCCTTGCTCTGGCAGGCAAGCATGGGGTTAAAACCTAGGCTTTGAGAAGTGGGTGTGCTGCACAGCTGCAGCCACTAGAGGCAGACAGGTCATTACAGTGATAAAAGCAGCACCTGGAACAGCGAGAATGGGTGGGTCCATGAGACCCTCATGAGACCCTGAGACTTCTCAGGGTCTGTGAGAGCCTGAGAAGTGGTCCCTGAGGACTAAGAAAAAAAAATCACCACTGATTACTTCCAGTGTCTCTCGCCAAGCAAGCAATCTCCCATGGACCACCAAAGAGGGTTGAGAATGGACTGCTTACAACCACAATCATAGAAATATCTGCTGTGGCTGAGGGTTGTCCATTCTACATCTGATAGTCCGTGGGGGAGCACTTGGAAGACAGACCACCAGAGAGCATGGAGACCAGACTCCCTGTGGCTACATGTGGTCCACTATGATTTCAATTTTTGCCTCAGTGGTCCGTGGGCTCCTAAAGGTTGGGAACCACTGGCATAGAACAAAGGAACTTGGGGAGACTAAGAGAGCAAGATAAAGGATGGACAGGTGGGCTAACTGACTGATGGACTGAAGGGAGACTGTGGAAGACTGCTGAAAGGGAGACTGCAGGAGACACTGGAGACTAATGTGTGGCTGCCATGCCCAAGAGGTGCTGAGGACCAAGGTGTTGCTGCAGTGGCCAGAGAAGCTGCTGGTGGGAGAGAGAAGGAAGGAGGAAACTCTGCAGGTTGAACCGGTGAGCCACCCTGGTGGTGAGACAGTACCTAGCAGTGCTTTCTGCAGAATTAGGGCTATTTTGAGTGAAACTAATTAGCTTAAAGTGGACATAAGTTTGAAAAGGGAATCTGGCAAAACAGCATCTAAATAAAGATTGCATTAATTATACTTTCCCAAGCCAATGTGGTATAGTAGCTAAAGTGTTGGGACAGGGAGACAAGAGTTCAAATTCCCACACAGTCAGGAAGCTCACTGGGTAATATTGGGTCAGTCACTATTCTCAGTCTAACTTACCTCACAAGGACATAAGGGACAGGAAATCAGTGGCATAGCTGGAGGGGGTGCAAAGCATTAAGTTTTGCAGGCACCGAAACATGCAGGCCTCCCCTTCCCCTCTCCTTCAGAGGCATTCTGGGTGATGAGAGCAAAATGGAGGTATTCCCGAATAGCTCCAAAGGGGAGGGAGGGTCGCTTGCACGGCGTGTTCAGGCACCTACAGAACTTAATGCTTTGCACCTCTTCTAGTTATGCCATTGTAGGAAGAAAAAGGAAACCATATACTCAGTGGCATAGCTAATGATCGTGTACCCAGTGCCAAACTCAAAATGTTGTTCTGCAAGTGATGTCACAACTGGTAGTGACATCACACCCAGGTTTTTTAAAAAGTGAAAATTGGGAGGAACCTACCTCCTCCCCCCAGCAGCTCACCACCCACTTGCTCAGCTGCCTCCCCCCCCCCCCAGTTAGTGGCATAGCTAAGGCATCTATCTGCAACCTGGGGTCAAAGAAGATTTTGTAGCCCCCCTGCATGACAAAATCAAATTTAATTAAGTAAATAAATAAAAAGTTATTGGTTCCATGTGGTATCATAATAACATCTCATTGGCATTCAGAGCAAACAGTCTCATAGGTCAGCTTGGAGTTAAGAAAACCCAATTTTTGTTCCATAACGCAATTGTGTTTTCAATTTCTGGTTAATTGGCCATACATTTTGACAGAATAGAGATATTCCAGTGCAGTTTGTTTCATTAAATTCTGTATTAAATTACCTTTCCAATGATATATAACATGATGGTACTATTCATACATACCAAGATTTTCACAATTTTGGTCACTAGTGTCAAGCTCAGCTTGTTGCCCCCCTAAAGCTTGATGCCCGGTGCAACTGCTACTCCCTGCACCCCCTAAGCTACACCACTGCATATACTTTGCCCTGAGTACCTTGGATGAAGGGCAAGAACAGTGTATATAGGTACACAGACACACACAGAATTTCAGCATTTAGGGTAAACACTTCTAAAATAATGTGACATGCCAACTAGTCATGACGTGAGAGCCACAATTTTAATAATGTGTGGTCTGTAATAGTGGTCTACCAAGTGTATTAAAATACACTAAATATGCATACTAGCATACAGATTGCATGTGGATGTCACTGACAAACAAATGATTAATCTTCGCTGTGGTAGAGCTGAGAGAGACATACTCCTGGCACAATCCAATGGGCGCATAATGCCAGCATCTGTGCTGGCGCTGCACTGGCAGACCTGAATAGCTGCGCAGGGAGTTAGGTAGGAGTGAACTGCTTCTTAGGCAAAGAAGGCTTCAACTTTCACAGTGACAATGACCTGGTTTCGAGCAAACTTTCATACAGTCCAAAATACAGTATTGACTTAGCAACATTTGTACTTCACAAAAACAAATCTGAAAGTCCAAACAGAAGTGTACATTTCTGCCTGTCTGCCTGTCTAAACAAAAACGACTTCCACAGTCTCTCCATCTACTTCACACACTCCTTTTTTTTCCAGACTTTTCTGAATTCCATGCTTCCTGACCTCCTTTGAGACTTCTGGCTTCCCCTCCCCCCATCCTCAAGCACAATCCACCCCCACCCCCACTCCCCGGCCTTGTATGGTTTTAATCCTCATCAGAGGAAATGAGAAAACCATTCCCAAGATTCTGGTGGCAGGATAAGGCTATTAGGTTAAAGCTTTTTCCAAGAAAGACACCAAGTCCAATCTTTTGTACTGAGTTTAATGCATGTTTTCATGGGATTTGCTTTTGAGATCAGATGTGCTAATTCAGCACACTCTTAGGCCATCCCTTAGTTCTAACTCATTGTGCTACTTACATTCAAGTTGACGGTCTTTCCAGGAGATCTTTAATAAATGATCAAATGGAAAGACCTTCAGCTGGGATGTAAGTAGTGGATAGCTAGTGGATAGCTTCAATCATCTTTGGGCAGTTGATCTCACATAAACGAATGTAAGGTGTGAACTGGGTGATCACAGTTTCTGCCCATGACAATTCCCTTGAGAGTGGCAGCTGGAAGAAGAGCTTAAAAGAAAGGCTGTGGATCTATGTGTGGATCATTGAGTGGTTCACAAACTACATTCCTCTAGATCAGCGGTGCCCAAACTCCGGCCCGGGGGCCACATGCGGCCCTCAGAGGCTCCCAATCAGGCCTGCAGGGAGCCCCCAGTCTCCAATGAGCCTCTGGCCCTCTGGAGACTTGCTGGAGCCCATGCTGGCTTGATGCAACTGCTTTCAGCGTGAGGACGACTGTTCGACCTTTCACCTGAGCTGTGGGATGAGGGCTCCCTCTGCAACTTGCTGTTTCACATCTGTGATGCAGCGATGGCAGCAAAGGAAAGGCTGGTCTTGCTTTGTACAAGGCTTTTTATAGGCCTTGAGCTACTGCAAGACCTTCATTCATTCATATAACTTCCATCTCTAATAAATTCATTTATGTAAATTTATTCAAATTTTAAACGTAAATTAATTCTTTTTTTCCTCCAGCCCCGACGCAGTGTCAGAGAGATGATGTGGCCCTCCTGCCAAAATGTTTGGACACCCCTGCTCTAGATGAGCATCTACAAAAGTGAGCCTAGGACCGTTCACATGATTAGGAAAACAAGGACACTGAAGAAACAGCCTGCAAATATGGGCATAATTTCTCAATAAAAGTGGTGTGTAGGACAGGAGTATCCCATGATAACACTGCATTTAGTCATGCTGTAGTCACATTCAGCTGTGAAGGGGAAGGATCTGTACAAACTGTGCATACGTAGGTCATCTGAAGATGTTTTACTTCAGATCTCCTCCCTTCATGTCTCATGCAGATATGCTTTTATCATGCTTTTATCATGCTTTTATGATGGGGGAGGATGCTTTTAAAATTTAAATTGCCTGTAAACATAGCAACAGTAAAAGATGGACACATTAAAAGTTTATGATTGTGATTTTAGATTGAAGTTACAATTGTGTTTTTTTTGGGGGGGGGGTGATGTTTGGGGATAATGGAAAAGTGCCATGATTTGCCATTTTTAACCCTATTGTACCTTTCTGTAATTCAACAAACAAACGTCTATGCACAGATATTGTTAGGAAACTGGGTCTTTTATTTAGGCAGAGAGTACCTTATACCAAATAAGGCTACATAGAGTGAAATATGTGGTACAATTAGTGTAATTGGTTGTTCTGCAGACAATATATATATTGTCTGTCCAAAATCTCCATAGCCAAACTCCTCATGCATTTTCTTTGCTGAAAGCAGTCAGAATAGCTTTGTTTGTGGTTTGCTCACATGAGTAAAAACTATTTGGAAGCAAGCAGCACAGTTTTAAAATCCCTGGAGCTATAATGGAAACCACATGCTCAATAAAAATGGCCAGGGGCCTCTGGCTGCTTAGACCATTCCCCCAATCCCCTCCAAAGAGACAAAAGCCTAGTGGAGGTATGATGAGGCAGGATGGGACTCATGTACAGTATGTACTTCCTGTTCATTTCCTAATGGACAGGATTCTGCCGAAAGAGTCTTCCTTAGCCTTAGGCTGCTCTTATCTTGTGTTTGGGTTCTGCATATTTCTCAAAGCTTTATGCCTTGTCTGGCATCAATGGAACAAAGGGGACTTACTCTGGCCTGTTTTGGCTAAGGAAAAGACAAGATGCAGCCCCTCTCTGCAGCTAAGTGTCTTATCTGCAGTTCCTCACATCAGGATTCAAATATTGCACAATCGGTATGTGAAAATTGCCTGAGAACCAAATGTCATCAAGATCAAGATATTCACAATGTGAAGCTTCTTCGTGACAAGCACTGAGCAATGTACCCTGCACCCCTAAATCATACTTATTAGGGAGTAAGCCCCTTTGAGCACAATGGGACATACTTTTGAGGGAACACACATTAGGTTGCACTGGTAGCAAATGAGCTAGTGATCCAAAGAGTTCAGCAGCTCATACGGATTTTTGATAAATCTGGTCCATTTATAAGTATTGTTTGTTGATGTTGGGTTTTAGGGGGTCAAAGGTAACATCGTTTTGCATTCAGCCTGCCTCTTTATGTAACCAGTTTTGTCTTGGTCATAGAATTGCTGCAGCTGTGAGTTGTGAGTTCACATCCTAAACAGTTCACATGAACAGATGATTTGTGGAAGAGAAAAATGTGGCCAAATGTAGCATTTCATTTCAATATAGGGTTACTATAATGTGATAACCAGTATGCTTTCCCATTGCTTTACTGGACAAGCTACACCATGGAATCAGACCCAAGAGGAAAGCAGTGAAGAGATCAAAATCCTAGACAGTCTCATTGTGTACCAAAGCCAACTAGTTGCAGCACAGTTCATTTTAAAAAATGATGCTGAAAGCAATTTAAAAAATATATATAATCCACCCATTTTTTTCCCTCTCTTCTTCCATTGCATCTGTCAATTGCAGGCCAGTATTGCTGTTCTGGGTAGCAAATGTCCTGGTGAACTTGGATTGTCTCTGCTCTAAGACTGAACTACATCAAGCCCTTTATGACAGGTCTGTTCCTTGCTTGGCAAACAACATTGATCTTGTTTTGCTGGCATTGTGTCATTCCAGATTAGGTGCCAAAAAGCAGTTCAGTCTTGCTTTGTTTAGCTGAATTTTATTTATTTCAATCAGGATTGCCTGCCAATTTGAACTGGTGTGCTTGAAGGGTACCAGATGAGTTTGTCTGCTTTCATCAAACAGCCCTAGATGCAGATGCTCCTGCCAGTTATCATCATGCATCAATCACAAAGTGGGGAAGATCCATGTTTCTGAACAAGTTGTGGCACTCCAGCTTCCTGCTTATCTAATAAATTTCTGAACCCTTCCAAGTCTAGCTTTCAGCTGGGCATAGCACTAAGACCACACTGGTAGTTCTGGTTAATGATGTCTATAGATATGCAGTTGCATCCTGCTGTTTCTGTTAGATCTTTTAGCAGGCTTTGATACCATTAGATAGGTAACATCTAATGATAACTGACAGACTTGGTAGTAGCTTGACTCACAATTAGCAAGAAGGTCCCAGAAGGAAGTAATGAACAATTGCTTATTATCAGCTCAGAACTTTCCTTTTACAGTCCTGCAGGAGAAACATGTATCTGTTTCTCCTTTATATCTGATAGAAGTCCTTCAGTTTTGATGGATCCTTAGTATCTTACCATGGGGACTATAGATGAACTACCTGAACCCTGGCTGGACTGGCTGTGGACTAACTACCTGAATCCAAAATACCATCAAAAATTATGACAAGGATTGATGGCTAGAAGACATAGGGATACCACTTGTTGGTGAGGTCAATTCCTTCCTGATCACTCTACCTAACTCTAAGCAATGATCCTCAAGAGAGGATCTGAATTTTAGCAGAGCTGACCATCAGCTCAGTGGCTATGTGCACTGGTGTTCCTGGAGGGGGAATTTTTTCAGGAGCAGGGACACCTGTGTAAAGTGCCTCACCCCCTTGTTTTCAGAACCAGTTGCAGCTGCTGAAAGCATCCTTGCTCCTGAAAAAAAAACTTAGTGTTTTGCCTTCCCCTCCAGGAATGCCAGTGGCTGTGTAGACTGTCTGTGTGCCTTAATAATGCAGACCAAGGCAACTCTTTGAGTAATTCCCATGGCTTTTCTGCAGCTATTCTCAGTTAAAGCAATTATACTACATGACACTTCTTCTAAGAAAGTGGGTATTGTATGCAAAGAAACAAAGTGCCTACTTACTCACTGAAACAAACTGTACTTTCTCTGCACATTGTTGGTGCTTGAGGTCTTTCCCCCAGTGAGTGAATGTGCATGACTAGAATGCCTTACATATGGAATACTTGAATTAAAGTGGAAGGGTGTGTTTGCCCACTTGCATGTGTGCATACGCAGAGGGAAAGGAGGAGAGAGTCAGTGTCTTATTAAAATATATGCCACACTATTGGCATGGATTTATGAATCAAATATGAACTGGCAGTTCCTTTCTGGATACAAACACATGCCCTAAGAGAACCCTGATTTATAAAAAGGCTGCAAACCTATACACACTTATCAGGAGCAAGTCCCACTGAATTCAGTGGGGCTTCCTTCTTTGTAATGCATAGGACTGCACTGTAACTTACTTAAGCAACTCGGAGAGTGTTTAATTTGCCTTCTTGCAAAAGCATCTTTTTGCTGTTCCCCCATTTCATTTAAACCAAGAAGCTTAACAAACTAGGAATTCACAAACATGGATGACAAAGGCTGTAATTCTAACCACACTTTCCGGAGAGTAAGCCCCATTGAACAAAATAAAAAAACAAAACTTACTTCTGAGTAGACCTGGTTAGGCTTGTGCCCATATACAACTAGATAAGACAACATAATGGAAGGTTTCCATCTGCAAGTAAGAATTCCCAGGGCTCTGGAGGGACAACCTCCATGGAGGGACAACCAGCCATACCTGCTTTCCTAATGTCATTCATGCCACTGGGCCACACTCTACAATACATGATGTACAACTCAACCCTCAAAATATGCATAATGGGAAGTAAGGCCCAATCTTATCCAACTTTCCAGCACCAATGCATCTGTAGTGCAACTCCCAGGCAAGGGAACAAATTTTCCCTAACCTTGAGGAGGCCTCTGCGACTAGCCTCCCACTGCAGGATGCAGTGCATGCCCCATTGGCATAGCTGCATCAGCATTGGAAAGTTAGATAGGATTGGGCCCACAGTCTCATTGGGTTCAGTAGGATTCACTCCCAAAGAAGTATGTATAGGATGTAGCCTTAGAAACTATTTCAGAACATCATAGAATTGATGATAAAATTAGTCTGGAAGGCCACAACATAATAATTAGACACAACCTTTCTGTGTCTGTATTGTCTATTGAGCCACACACAGGATCATAAGATGTGACTGCAAGACAGTCAGTACATTTAGCAAAACAACTTCCTGTGGCAATAGCAGCCTACCTCACAAGGTTGCTGCAAGGATGAATAATTGAGCTAAAGTTGGGAGAGGTCAAAGCACAAAATACTGTGCTTGATTTCTTAACAGAGAGGTGACAGAGTTAAGCCTGCCTGGGAGCCCTACTCTCTAATCCCAATAGTGCAGAATAGTCTGTGCTTCCATGGTGGCAAGGGAATGGCACTCTGCACATACTCAAAGGCATGCTTGTGAAGTTGGAATTTGCTACCAAAAATAGTTTATTGGACAAGTGAAGCCTTGGCTATACAACAGTGAGTCATAAGACTCCCTTACTTTGAGATGCTTTAGCTTTAGAATTTCCTGTGTTAAATGAAGAAGCTGGGCTAGACTGACCCCTCCTCATCAATACCATGCATATTTGCATAAATCCAAGTCCACTGGCATTCCTGGGGATGGGGCAAAATGCTAAGTTTTTTAGGTGCCTGGTGTAAAGCAGCCCCCTCCTTGCCTGCAGAGCCATTCCAGAAGCAGAGAATACTGTGCTGTTTTGAATGGCTCTGCAGGCGAAGGGGAGGGGCCACTTTACACCTGCGTGCAGGTACCTGAAAAACTTAGTGTTTTGCCCCCCCCCCCACAGGCCCAACTCTAAATATATTGTTATGCTCCTAATGGTTTCCATATTAATATACGTGGACACATGCCTCATCTGCCTAAACATATTACATGGGGAGGATGAATACCTGCCAGAGCCTACCTATCTGTACCTCCAACAAAGTCACAGGCATGCCAGACTTAAAAGATTAGCACAGCTTTTCTCAAACTGTGGGTTGGGACCCACTAGGTGGTTCATGAGCCAATTTCAGGTGGGTCGCATAGCACCTAGCTTAGCCACCATTGAAAAATACAGAGCTGAAAATCCAGAGTACAGAGCTTCTGGGCAGGGCGGGCTCCTGGTGGGAGAGAGGCTGTGATGCTTTGCCCATCATCTTTGGGCAAAGGTGGGAAGATGGGATGCTGGAGACAGGGGAGGGCTGTGTGGTTGGAGAAGGATCCAAGTCTGTGTTCTGTTTTGACTTCCAAGCGGGGATGTTTGTATTCTGAGCTACGCAAACTAACAGCATGAGCGCATAGTGTCATGGGATCTTTGGCTGATTGCGGCTTAGGTTCGAACCTATACTGAAGGTATCACTTTTGGCTATGACATCCAGGTTAATGATATCACTGCCAGTGCTCCAGACAGATTGTCATTCTAAAAAGTGGGCCCTGGTGCAAAAACTCTTCAGAACCAGTGGCTTAGCAATCCTGTGGACCTGTGGTTTGTAGGTGCATCTAGTGTGGTGAAAATGCAGCCTAAGTAAAAACCCCTAGAAACTGGGTGCTCCGGTGGTTGCAAACCTCAAAAGTGAAGTTCCATAATTCCTGGGAATTCCTTGACTAACAGTGGTCTTGGGTCTTCCTTGGATCTGCCACCTTCTCCTTGCGATGCTGTATCCTAAAGTCTTTCCCAGCTTAGTTTTTGCCCCTTGCCTGTCCTTGGCCCTGGATTGAAGGCTGTCACAACATGAGCCCATACCTGTGCCCGTCTACTCAGACGTAAATCCCACTATAGTCAATGGAGCTTACTCCCAGGAAAGTGTGGAGAGGGGGTTGCAGGATAGTCATGACACATGCATCACTTCCTGGGAGCTTCAGAAACTTTTCCTAAAGGCTTTTCCGCTGCGAAGATGTCAGCCCAGCAGCGCCTCCCGCCCAGGAATCCTTGGCTCACCCTAAATAGGCCCTGCGTGCTCACGATGTTCCTTGCAGGGGGATAAAGATAGAGGCGCTGGCCCTTTAAATAGTCAAGTGTGCGCTCTCTCAGGCCACCGTGACATATCTGGGCGTTGGAGCGGGGGCTGAATAAACTGGGCAGGCACGAGACCTGCGGTCGCAGTCAAGGGTTTGGGAGCTGCGAGCGCGCACACACGCAGGCGCGGTCTCGGGGGCCACTTTGCTTCTGCTTGCGATCCTGCTGCTGGAGTTTAATCCACCTGGGCTCTCGCTTTCTAGGGAATACACCCAGAGCAAGGAAGCGCATGCTCTTTGATCGGGGGTAAGTCTACGTGTGGGGTGGGGAGGACAGTGCATCAGGGATGATTCGGATCCTACAGCCGGAGGGCCCCATCCTATCCAACTTTCCAGCGCTGTGGCAATGGGGCATGCGCTGCACCCTGCAAGGGAGGGGCAGTTATGGGATCAAGGTAAGGGAACATTCATTGCCTTACCTCGGGGCTGCATTGCAGCAGCATCGGTGCTGGAAGGTTGGAGAGGATTGGGCCCTCAGCCTGCGCAAGGCTCGGGGTGCCAGACAGCCCTTCTCTCCAGACATCCATTCATAGGTGACACCCATTCATCGCGATAACTCTTTCTGATTGCAGGTCGCTCTCAAGTCAACCCCCTAGGCTAGGAGAAGGGGGGGGAACCGGACAAACTTAAGGGTGCAACCCCCCCAATGTGGGGTGGGGAACTTTTTCCCTCGTTCCGATTTCTCTCTACAGGACACTGACAAGCAAATGGTGTGGTGTGAAACAGGCGCATGGGTCAGTGTGATAATGGACCTATTTCTGGGGGCGCGAATGGGGGGGGGGAGCTGGTGCGTACCTGGTCCCCGAGCAAGCGGAGGGAGGCAGCTTTACCCTTTCGCAGATCAACGACGGGAACGGGGACGGGACGTGGCTTTGAAAAGCTTTAACTCACACGCGCATCTTCCCAGGAGATCCCATCAAGAGCAGTCGGAGGACTGCAGTGGGTTTGAGTTCCCCGGGCTCTTGCTGGAGTCACTGATGCAACGCCAGGGCCGCGCACCCCACCCTAAGAGATGGCAAACGGTGTGTTGAGAAGAGGGCGCTTAAAACCCATTTTTGTTTTACACCCGGCCCACGGGTGTACACATTTGGCCCCCTGTTGCCTATATGCAACGCTGGGCAGAAATGTCTTCATTTACCCCGGGGTAGTGTGACTCGTGACTAACGTTTGGGGCACTCACGCTCCCAAAAGGTGCCAGGCCAGCAGTCGTCTCCCCCCTCCCCGTGGACAGCTCCATGGCAGCTTTTTCTGCCCCCCACCCCGGCCATGACCGCTCCCTTGCCACCCTCTGCATTGGCATCCAGGACTTGCATCCGCAGGAGTCACTCCTCAAGGGGAGATTGGGGGCGCGGTTGGGGCACGTGCCTTGGCTCCATCGCCCCTTGTCTTTCAGCAAAGGGCTGAGCAATCTTGGAGAAGTGGGGCTTGCCCCCTCCCAGGCCGTGGGTGATCTCTGCTAGGCTGCCCGCTTTCCCAGGTGGTTGGAACAGGGACTCGGAAGGGGCACCCCCTCATCTTGGAGAAGTGGGGCTTGCCCCCTCCCAGGCCTTGCGTGATCTCTGCTAGTCTGCCCACTTTCCCACGTGGCTGGCTACGGTGGAGGGAAGGAAGGGAGCAGACCCACCGCCGCCTTGGAGGGGGGGAGCCCTGGGTTGCATTTCCAGGATAGACGCCCCGTGAGCGAAAGGATCTTCCCCCCTCTCCCCCGAGCACTTATTTATAGACGGGGCTCCGCCGCCCGCCCGCCTGCCTGCCTGCGCTGGACACACCCCGCCTGGCGCCCAGCCACCGTCGGGGCGTTGTTCCTGGTTCCAGGCGAGACTGTTCAGCTCCCGCCCCCTGCCGGGCTCACTCGGCTCTGGTGCGGAGACGCGCACTGGCGTCCATCGGAGCCGTCTGTCGGGGGCTCGCAGATACTTTGGGGAGGACGCAGAGTCGCAGCCAGAGGTGCTCCCGGAGGGATCGGACTCTTGCAGGGCAGCCGTAAGTCATCTGCCCCTTCCCCTGTTCATTGGGAGTAGGGGAATCGGCCCCCCCCAAATGCCCTCTCTCCGAAATCTGCCCCCTGGCCCCTACCTTCCCTTCCCATCAAAGCTGGAGCAAGTCAAGACCAGTCGTAGTTCAACTTTTCTTCCACCTCTCCAGCCAGCATTATTCTAAGGGGCAGCTGACCTCCAATCCATAGGAATAGTTTGAAACTTAGGGTTGTCATCCCCTCCCCATAGCCCCAGGGGCTTCAACTTCCCAAAGGAAACTCAGCTACTCCCTGCTGTGCTGGGTTTGATATAATTAGAAAGGGGTTGAAACATTTTAGCATGTAGATCTGAGCCCCTCCCGGAAATTCTGTTCTTGGAGGATTTCTAAGCTGGGGGGGGGGGGAGGAGTGCATTTAATGTGCTGTGTATTGTTTAGAAAAAACAACAAGTTTATTTCCTTGCATCTATTCTGCCCTATTGCAGCCCCCCCTTTTGTTTCTTTCCTGCAATATATCGAATATCTGCAATTCTGATTGTGCAGAATTTGTCTGTGTGTGTGACCACAACTGTCTGCCCCCCCCAAAGAATTCCGCTCTCACACTGATCATCCCATTACAGCCAGCCTGGAAAACTACCTAAGAGCCCCATCCTAGGCAAGTCTCTTCAGAAGTAAGTCCCATGATAGTCAATAGGGCTTACTCCTAGGAAAATGTGGATTGTTCCCTGAATAGGTGCCTATGTAAGATCCACTGTACCATTTGGGAATCTTTTTGCCTTTGTCCAAAGAGGTTTGTCAGCTAGTTGTGCCACAGTGGGGCTGGCTGGGCTGGGTGAGTCCACAGGGCTGATGGACTCCAAATGTTGATTATTGAATGGTGGCTTTGTGGTATAACGGTTTCCACTCCCGCCTCCTACCATCCCCCCCCCAGCCAGTGGAGGTCTGGTGCAAGCGGGTGGCTGTGTTTTCATATTTTATTTCAGACTTAGCGGGATTTTTGCTTTGCAGCTCTTTCCTTCAGCATCCTTTCAGACAACAGGTATTTGACGTTTGTCTGATTTTTGTTGGTTTCTGAGGAGAAACCCCAAGCCAAGTGGAAACTTTGAGGAATGTAAATGGAGTTTGAATTTCCTCTCTACGCCAGAAGCGTCCATAAGGTTTCCAAATCTGGAAAAATGGAATCCAGCCCTGAGGAGGGAAATTATCCAAGGTGTATTATTTTAGAGGGAGATGGGATATGGCTTTTGCAACAGTTATTGCAACCGCTTTGCCCGGGTCTCTCTCCCCCTCTCTTCTCAGGCGTGCTCACTACCCTTTCCTAAGCCGTGCCAGTCCTCCTTGGTCTGGTTTCTTTCAAATCCCACCATTCCCCTTCTCAGACCTGCCACATTGGTTGGACTAGTGAAGGCACACACCAGATTAATGTCTTTAAAAATGGGCTAATGCTTTTCATCTTTTAGATCTCCCAAGGAAGAAGTTGAAGACTTCCCTCCCAGACACTCTCTTTCCCTTTCTCCTGCCTATAAAGCAGACTTATACTTCGCGAACGGTTTCCGTCTCCTTCCACTGAGCATTCTGGGGCACACATTCTGTCTCGAAGTGCCCTCTGCTGTTCATTCCTAAAGGATGGGCCTTGGCATTGTAACAGACTTTAGATTCTAACAGTAGACAGCTTCTCCATCTCTACTTAATCGTGTTTGTCTTTCCTTCCAGATCTATTTGAAACGCCTGCCAACATGCTCCTTTTGTTGTTGGGAATTATTGTGCTTCATGTGTCAGTGCTTGTCCTTCTCTTCGTTTCTACAGTTGTCAGTGTAAGTACACACTCACACCCTCCACATTTTTTTTTGTTCCACATGCTGATGAAGTGCAGAGTGACCCAGGGTTTAGCCAGAGTTGGAATATGATCCTAATGGTGTTTACTTGAACATAATTGCATTGGAATCCTCCCGTTTGTTCCAAGTAAGTGCTTTTCAGGTTACAATCCTATGCACAGTTTCTTGGGAATAAAGCCCATTAAACTCAATTAAACATCTGGGTAAGCACGCCTAAGGTTAGGCTGTTTGTTTCACAGTGAAGTGTTTCATTGTAGAATTGAACAGCATGTATTTTGAAATAAGTGAGCATTTTAGAATATGTGGTCTTCAGATCACTTTCCTCTGTGTAGTTTAAATGAAAAGCAAAAGCAAAGCTGAAAAGTTAGAGGCAAAGCCTTGCTTAATTTGAGCCCAAGCACAGTCCCATAACTTGTTTGAATGCCAGGAATGGGTTCGTCTGAACACGTGCAGAATACAGTTCTCTCTGACAGCCCAATCCTAGGCTGGTCTACTCAGAAGTAAGTCCCATTGTGTTCAATGGGGCATCCCCCCCCCCCCCAATAAGTGTGCACAGCCTGAGTAATCCAATCCCATGCATCTATTATCAGGGAGAAAGCCTTCTAGGCTAATGGATATGGCAAGTCAGACTTCCATTCTTCTTAAAATAATTATATTGTAGCCTTAGGCAGCAATGAGGCAACACCTAAATGTAATTGTGTGAGCAGCTAGTTTACTCCAGGCATGCCTCAACTGCCTGCTTTTCAAGGCAGTCTTATAAAATACTTACAAAACTTCCAACAGATGTCTTAACCATTTTCACAGCCCTGCCACTGGGAGGTGAGGGTTGAAGGGAACTGGATTTCCCTTCCCTTGTGAGATTTGGCAAAGGCTTAAAGAGATGTGCTGTTTTTTTTTAATTTGAACTTTCTTTTCATTTGAACTTCATTTTTTTTTTGTTCCTTTAGAGTGGAGTCAAAGGAATGAAAGAACAAAGCAGAGATTTTTCTCTCCCCAGTCAGATCAAATTTTGATGTGTGTGTGTATTTGTTTGTTCAGTTTTGGAAAGAAACCTCTTCATTTAGGCATTATATATATGCTCACAAAGCTTTAAGTGTTTCTTAGAAAACGCTTCATGTTCCAAAACACTGGAAACACTTTCTCAGTTCATTTTAGTCCTTAACTATTCATAAGAGAAAATGGACATTCCCATGAACTTACAGTAGGAAATGTCTTGGTTTAGTGCAAGGTTCATTGTTAACTCAGCTCTGCCCCCTTGTGGGCTGTGTTGTCCCCTCTCATGCTTCTGCCCTTCTCTTTCAGCAATGGCTCGTGGGGAATGGGTACACATCAGACCTTTGGCAGAACTGTAGCACAGTTGGAAGTTCAGTTCACTGCTTGACCTCATCCACAAATGGTAAGGATTCTCTTCTTTCAGAACCATTGTTCTTTTTTACTATCTTTACCCTTGGTAGAACATAGAAATTGACTTGACAGGACACTAGTCTTGGTGAGTGGTCTGAAGTGCCATTTGGGCAAAATTCCACACCAGTTTGCCACACCAGTGTTTGTACCTTTGTAGCATTTCCCCGCCCCCACCATCAATAAATGTTGCTTGCACGTCTGCATTTTCCAACATCTCGCCAAACCTTTTGGCCAACTTGGATGTGTAATTGATGCCATGTGGGCCTAGCTTCATGTCTTGCTTAATGAAATTAGAGTATGTTTCCCATTTGAAACAGCAGTTGACGAACCGATTTCGTTTTAAAGAACATGGGAACTATTTCCACTTGGCTTGTTGACAGGGGGAAAAATAGAGATAAGAATGGAAACATTACCTTGGGTGTGATACACTTTGGCTGCATCCTACCTACCTAAGCACTACTTGGACAATTTTTTTCACAAGGGGGTTTGAGTTAGGAGTGTGTCAGATTTTCTTGTCACCTTTACTAGCAGTTGATTGACTCTAGTTAACCCATTTTTCCCAGCCCACAGATGTGCACATTTGGTCATTGTTGTGTGTATGCAGCGTTGGGCAGAATCGATATCATTGTGTATGGCTTGTGCACACATTGCTCTGGAGCTTGTAGTGAAGTACGTGAGTGACTTAATGTGTAGAGGTCTCCTATTTCAGCAGCTCTGGTACTGGATAATTCAGTAGTTGGTGATTTCCACTTAGTGATCATAAATGATTCTTCTTCACTCAAGGATATTTTGGCCACTGATGATGTTATAAACCAATGTTTCCCTATGTGTGCTTCAGAGCCCTTGGGCTTCCCAAGACCACTGTTAGGAGTGGTAAGGACTCCAGAGACCAAAAAAAACTTGAGAACCACTGATAAAAACTATAATGTAAAAATGCTATGAAGAAACCAGAAGGTTTCTTGGGAGAGAATCATGATTATGTTTACATTTTCTGCTGCATATGTCATATATGAATATGCTAAAGGCTGCTCCTGAGTTTGCAGAAACAATTGCTGAAGTACTTCACCAATACTTCTAAGGAAACTTAGCAGTCATGGGATAAGAGGCTAATAACCAGTTAAAAGTCAGGAAGCATTATGAATAAATGACCACTTTTCTCAATGGAAGTAAACAGCAGGCTCTCTGTGATTGCTACTGAGATTGGTGCTGTTTAGCTTGATTCATAAATGGTCTGGTGTTAGAGGTGGGGGAGAGAAAGAATGTGTGTCTTGATAATGCCAAGTCTACAGATGGCATTAAAGTATTCATGAAGGCAAAATCTGAAGCAAAAACAGTTTCAAGCACAAAAAAAATAGCAGATGAGACTTGGATTGTGAGTCTAGCAGTTCCATCTCAGAAAATTTCATAGAGTTGGAGAGGACAACAAAAAACGATCAGGGTATTGGTCATCTTCCATTTGATAAAAAGCAAGTGGCTCAGACAAACATGGAGAATAGTTCTGTCAAGGACTATTAGTCATAACAGCAAGAAGTGGATTTTCTTACGTTTGATTACCGGAGGCTGGGAACAAGCATCATAATGCATCTTAATCTTGCTTAATGCAAATTAGAATATGTTTCCCATTTGAAACAGAGCATTATTAGAGCATTATTTCCCATAATGCAAACATTTGACATAAATAAGCCACCGGGAATATCTGTTTCACCATGACTTATTTGTAAGCTTTCTGAAGGCATCTGGCTTGCTATTGTTGATCAGTGGATTAGAGAGATTTGGGATTTGGTTTGATTTGGCAAGATTATTCTTGCATGGTTTTAATTTTGCTTTGGTGTAGTACAGGGTGGGACAGCATCTCCCAGTACTCTAGATCTGACACCTTAACTCTAGGGGATGCTGGTGTATAATAAAAAACAGAGTTTTTCCCATAAGGAGCTAGAGAGAAGAACACTCAGAATTGCTCTGTACAAATTCTTGCTTGTTTCTGGCAGTTCTTCTATCAACAACCATATGCTCCACCCAGGTCAAATTCCTGTACTTTTTGGCAGCTGTGGCAACTCTGGAGGCACACATCTTGGTTTCAGAGGTGTTCCAGTAAGCCTTCTCTGAACAGTGGTTCACTGACCACGTTTTTGTTTGTGGTTTGCTGCAGTTGTAAGAATGTGCCTTAAGGACATGAAGCCAAATACCACATCCATATTGTGAATGGTGTTGCCTCTCCCAGCAGTCACTCGCATCTCCAACGCCCTGTGGTTTTGAGGACACTTACTATTACAGACATTCCAGTCCTTACACAAAGAATGGAGCTCTCCCATAGTATGTAGCCTAGTACCCAGATTGAGAAACTTCCTGTTGAACCATCATGTGACTCTAGTCCAAAAGTATTTCACTGAATGTGCTGACTAGGTTGCTTTATGAATGGACCCACTTTTACATGCTCTCCAGGCCTATTTATTCACCAGAAGAGTTGAAGTGAGGGTGACACTTTCAAAACCTAGGCTTTAAAATAGAGTTTTGAGTTCTCTTAATAACTGACTTGAAATTCCTGCCTTCTGAAGTCATGAATGGTAAAGTAAAACAAAACATGTTGGTAGCTGTATTAATCTGTTAATAAAACAAAAATTAAAAAGATCATAAAAAAATTAAGATCAATTCAAAATTGCGAGTTAGCATGCTTGCACACTTCATGGGATTCTTTCTCCCGCTCAGTGTTGAAAACAAGGCAGAAGAGAAAATAAGAGTCCAATAGAAGCTGTGGCTCTGATATATTAGCAAGTCAGGAATCTCTTTGATGGCCAAAGTACATGTGATGCACAGAGCCCAAACCTATCCATATATATTCAGAAGTAGTCAATAGGGCTTACTCCCAAGTAAGTGTGGGTAGGATTACAGCCTCAACCACATAAATGCTTTCCTTGTCTTTATGGTGGGCTTTCCTTAAAAAATGTTCAGGGCCTGCATCTTCCCTCAACTGGGAGAAAAACAGCTCAGATGGGACAACTGTGATAAGAAAAATGCTTTTAAGGAAAGACAGAGGAAGTCCCAACTTGCCTAAACTTTTTATCTGGATGGCAGCTTCCCTCGGGTGCTTTGACCTTCATTCTTCTCATTTTTAAAGAAAGTTTTGAGGGGGGGGAACCCAAGTTTCAGTTCAGCGCAGATAGCTCTAAGTATACTAGAACAAAGAAGGTGTGGCCACTCAAAATATAAATCCCATCTGTTTATCTGATCTGTTAGTGGCAGATCAGACTAATTCAGTTAATGAACGGAATTCTGTGGAAATCTTCTGGGGATTTAATGGAGCTGCATTTGTCTCTTGCTAATTTTTTATAAATGATTATATTTGATAGTGTCAGGGATTATTACCATTTCTTTACTAGTTGAAGCACAAATCATAGTGCATTAGGAATGACTTCCCCATCAAGTTGAATTAGAGAGCAGCACTCCTGTAGCATTTCCTCCTGAGGTTGCTGTTCCCAATTCACCTAGCCTAGAATTATCTCAGACATGAACAAGAATAGAAAACTAATCTTCAAATTAGTGGGTGGAAGGGGAGGGTTGCCTTTCTTTTTTTTAAGAGGCAAAACTGTGACATTATTGCTCTTGGCTTTTATCAATCACTAATGGAGTAACTCCACTATCTATGAAACGTGAAGGAGAACATCATAAGAAAATCAATAGGAAGCTCCGGTAATGGAAATGGGAACATCTGGGAACCAGCTAGCATCCTCATACAGGATGAGAATTGGGAACCTGGGACTGGAATAGTAGGACAAAATTATTCCCTTGCACTGTTGTCAAGCAGTGTATGTTTTGGTGTATGTTAGTATCTCACCTTAATTTTGCCTTCCCTACTGTTGAATGTCCCTGTAAATCTAGTTGTCTTATCTCCTGCCTAACTGGAGATCTTTTTTCAACTATGGCATCTCTCTGTACAGACCCTGGCTCCACAGGAACCAGGTAGGAGGACGCGTTGGCTCCCTTCAGCTAGTGCATTTCAGCTTGCTTGTGGTGAGGCTGGAGTTGTGAGTCACTACTTTTGACCAGTGAAAGACAGGGCCCTGTAGGAGGTTTCTGCAGGAACTTGGGGTAATCTGACAAAACGCATAAGCGACAGTGTATTTCTTGGCAAAGCTCTGTGAAACTTTGGGTTTAAACGGCTCCTAATCGGTTGGTTGTCTGCTAATGGAATTGTGAGCACTTCACATTGGGGAAGGCACAGCAGCTGCTTGCTATAATGCTAATTTTAACTATGCTAAAAGCTGTGAGGCCCATGGCTCGGATTTCGCAGGAGAGGGGAAACTCCCGCTGCTGCTCTCTCCTCATGTGCCTCTGCTGTCCCCTAGCGGCGGCGGTTCAGAATAGATGGCCCAAGCGCCTGGGCTACCGCTGCATAACAATGTAGCAGACTTCTGTGCTCCAGCTATGTCCTTAATCAGCATTTGGCAGCATTAGTTTCAGCATGGCTGTATATGCAGGCTCCGCAAGCTGTTTCAAAGCCACTCATGCACGGCAGAATTTGGCTGTGCTTGTGTTTCCAGTGAAAGCTGCGCTTAATGGCCTCCCGAAAATGGGGGATACTGTTTGCACAGCTGGGAAAGGCTAGGTAATTATTGCTCTTAACAGTGGGTATTTACAAGAGAGGAAGTTCCCATATTTCACAAACTTGGGGGGGGGGGGAAGAGATTTCTCATCCCAGAGGACAACCATCATTAAATACTTGACCTTTAGTTTGAATAAGTACATTCTTTACAGTCAGGGCTGGACTGAAGCTGGAGAGGATCTGGTGTGGTACCATTTTTTGGGTCCTCGCACTTTTCTGAACTGGAAAGTTTTTGTTTTTTTCCCTGCTAGAGAAAGGCCTGTACAAAGCAGCCCACCCAGACCTCTAACTATTGACCATCTTTACCCAGCCCGTTACATTGTTTTCAGTACAAACAGTATTCCTTGCCTCCTATTGGCCTGTCTGAGGCTCGGGTGACTTGTTGCATTAAGCATATTCTTAACACTGATGTGCTTGTTTTTCCCCTTTTAGTAGCAGTTGGATTGGCCCCCCACAGCATATAACATGAGAAGGGACACTTTGACCTTTTGGCAGTCCACAGTCTTGGTTCCCTCCCCCCCACCCTCTTTATCTTGCAGCTGCTATTTGCCTTGGAAGGGAAGCTTCCATTGGAAACCAATGGCAAATAAAAGCTGTGGGGAGGCAATCTTGATTGGGATCACAATAGTGGGACCTTCTCCCCTACATTGCAGCCCCAATCTGGCCACTGTTTCACTAAGAAAAAACCAAGTATGTAATGTAGCATGTTGTTTGACCAGCTGGTGGCTCCCAGATGAGGTTCTTTGGCTGTCAGGAACTCTCTTCATGAACAGAAGTGTTCTTCTTACTGAAGGGGCCCTGCAAGGACAGACTACTAGGTACATTTAAGTGGCTTTGTAGCTGGACCTTGGGCACGATGCAGCACATCTGCCGTGTGACCAACACCAAAGAAGGGGTGTTTAGGATGACAATACATTCTGTAAGGAGTGCCTCCACACTTGCTTGGATTGTGCCCAACCTAAGCAAATATAGGTCTGATGTAGTCAATAGTAAGGCCAACTCCCTAATGTTGTTTGAGTGCCCTCACTGGGAGAAAGGCAGGGTAGACATTCATTAAGTGAACAAAAATAGTGCAGAACTGGCAACATTTCCAGGGGCAATTGATTGCCGTGGCACCTGAACGCATCTTGGTACGTGATTAGAATAATACATGATGCTCCCTTTTTCAAGGAGTGTCAGTAAGTTGGGAATGGCCTCATCAGATTTATTAGAAGAACTGCTGCTGGGAAGCAGCCTAGATTTCAAGGCCCAGCCACAGAATTGGCAGGTCTTTGTGAGAACGCATTATTGTCTCCTCCTCTATAGAAGTAAGACTCCCTTATCGCTGATTTCCATCGGTAGTGGATTTCACCAGTGCTGCTTGTCATTAATGGATGTGAGCTTTTCTGTTTTGAGAAAAAAAAAGAAGCACCATTGTATTTGTTTTATAGGAGGGGAAACCGAAGCCCTGAGAGCTTAGCAATAACATTTTCAGAAGAACATGCCAGTTATCATAGCGGTTTGCCATTATTTTCAGAAGTGACCATAAGGCACAGGCTGCATTCGGGAGTTGGGAGCTGTCCAGAAGCGGAACTGGGGGAGGGGTGGACTGGTAAGAAAGGCTCATTCCACAATGTGCTGTGTATGCGCCCCTCCCACTTTGAAGCCATTTGGGGGCAGTGATGGCAAAGCACCATCACTGCCCTGAATGGCTCCAATGCCGAGGGGGTGGGGCACTTACACTGTGCATCCTGGAGCTTGCCATACCTACCACTCTACCCCCCACCCCTTGTTTTGCTTCTGAAGCTGTCTCTTTGCAATTTCAGCAGTGGAAGAGTTCTGTGACCAGCAATAGCTTCCCAAACTATTTTGTGCAAAGTCTGTAGTGGGGATCCATTTAAGGCTGCTGTGCTGAGTGTGCTTCCTGGAAGTAAACTCCACTGCACTTGGCAGGGAAAACATGCATAGGGCCAAGTGCACTAGTGCCCCTGATTTGATCCCAGCCTGAGTTTGGCCTTTTCCCAACCTCCTCTTTGCAGATGAATCATCTACAGATACCAGTATTAAGGAAAAGCTGATAGAGCCTAGCTCAGGGGAGTATCCCAGGTCAGGTGCATGGTAGTGACAATTGCTTTATAATCCTCTGAACGGATTCCTAGATGGTCCTCTGTACAACCACAATTCTAGGCAACCCTTTTGTTTTACTCTCCTTGGGAGACAAGAGCAAAGGCAGTGATAAACCTGCTTTTTCCATGACCCCATGAAGGTGGCAGCTCTGTTGGAAACAAGGAAACCCCCATACCCAGTTCCATTGCTACTTTTGTTTTGAAATGTCACTTTAGCATCTCTAAATCAAACTGGTGAATAGGGAGGGAGGGAGAGTGTGCGTGGTGTGTGTTTTGAAAGACCTAGACATGTATGTGTTCTGGTGAGCCAGTAACTGGTTAAGGGTCCCTAATTCACATATATGCTGTATTGTTAAGAGCACCATTGTCTGATGCCAAGTTAAGTAGTCCAGAGACGGCTCCTTGGAGGGAGTTTAACAACTGTGGAGATGCCCATTTGAAAAACCATTGTATCCCTCTTGTTTGGATTAGGAGAGGAACACATTAAGCCTCATAGTTAGAAAGCATTGGTGATTGATCTTGGAGATTTCAATTAGACTGGGGCTTAGACTCATTTATTTGGCAGTAGGTCCCCTTACATTTAGTACGACTGACTTCTTGAGTAAGCGCTAACAGGATGGAATGGCTGTGTAAGAAAGCAATCTCTTCCTTATGCAGAAGCCAAACTTCTTCATGCTTTATCATTCAAAATGCACTTAACCCATTTTTGCCCAGCCCACAGGTGTACGCATTTGGTCCCTGTTCTGTATATGTGACGTTGGGCAGAAATGGCTTCATTAGAACTGGAACCAGATGTCAGTTATGAAGCCGGACATAAGTACAAGTGTAGGTGACTTAAAAAAATGCTGCCCTTGCCAATTTGACCCTAATAATAATGCTCTACTTTTCAACAAAAAGTAGTTCACAATGTGGTTTACATAGATGAATAAATGGTTCCCTGTCCCCAAAGGGCTCACAATCTAAAAAAGATGCAAAGAAACATTAGCAGCAGGCATAGGAAAAGATACCATGCTGGGGTGAAGAAGGACAGTTGCTCTTTATCTGCTAAATATAAAAGGACACCATTTTTAAAAAGTGCCTCCTTGTTCAGTTAGCAGGGGGCAAAAATCACACATTTTATATTTTTGCTTTCTGTGGGACTGTGTCAAAAAACCTCAGTCTGATTGGATAGCTAAGTACAGGGGCTGTGGAAAGCACTGGCTTCTCCATGAAGTGTGACGCATTATCCCCAGAACCACTCCCCCCTCCCTGTTAATTCTTAGCTTGTCAGAGGGTTTGTTCGTAGCAGACGTGAAACTATATCCACTGGGAAGTTCTTTCTGATGATGACATGCCTGCTTGCCAAGGGTGAGAGTTGCTGGCAGTGATTGTCAGAGCGTGGTCCCCAAAATGGCACAGTGACAGTAGGAGAGTTGCTCTCTTAGCCTTCATGCCAGGAGTCCGTTCTCTTGATTTAGGTACATTCCCACTGGTTAGGATCACTCGTCTGTTAGCTGCTCAGTGTGCAGCAAGTACAAGTTCAAATGGTGTATTCATAGTTTAGTTTGTGTTGCCAGACATTCCACAGGTTGACTTATCCTCAGGAATTCAGAACTGCCTCCCACTTGCACAAAAGTTTATGGGTCAACTTGTCAATTTGAGCAGCACCACTAAAGATGGTGGAGTAATGCCAAAACCCCCTTGGAATTACGGACTCTTGATCAAGACTAGATAGCATTTTGCACATGATTGTTCAGGGAGCTGAAGTGCATCTCTTCTCTTCCCCTTCCTCTACTTGATACTGTTGATATCAAAGCCTGGTGTGCTTGTCATTCATCTCCAGCTTGTTGAGAGTTCTGTATATCCTTGAAAGACACTTTGACCTGGGATTGTCTTTTTTGCTCCATTGTCAGAATGTATCATTTTTCTACCACATATGCCATGGCCACAATTTTTTTTCTGACAGAGTTCTTTTTTCCCAACACAATGGAGACGAGGCACTCCGTGCTCTCTGTGTATGGATAGTATCATCTGTTGGATGTCTGCTTCAAAGAGCTGGGCAGCCCGATCCTGTGCTGCCCAGCACTAGAGCACAAGCCCCTCTGCCAGCGCCAGATATCATATAAGTGCTATAAGAGACTCTGATGCTGGCAATGAGCCTGCTGCACTAACAAAGAGGCCAGCACAAGTTGGTGTTGGGCCTCAGTGCCGGAAGGATGTGAGTCAGGAGCACAGAGTGGAAGGTTTTCACACTGGAAGGCAAGGAGGTCTTTTGGGGTTGGGGGGGGAAGGCAAGGAGGGGACAAAACTCGTCAGAGGGAAGGCAGATCAAGCCCATGAGGGGGGACCGGGATGGCAGAAGAGGCTGCCACCAGATCCTATGCCCCTTCTGAGCTGAGCCGCCTAATACAGGTCTCATCTCAGTTCTGTGCCAGCTCAAGGGCTGGCTCAAACCCAGATAGACCCATTGAGACCAGGACCAGCTTGACACAGGGTAAGGGAACTGAGGTTCCCTTTGGCAGCTTCCCTGGCTTCACAGGAGACAGTGGCAGCTATTTTGGCACTGCTGGGCGCCAGGAAGGATAGAATTGGGCTCTTAAGATGGGCAAGTTGCATCCTTTTCTTGGAAGAATCTTGATTTGTAGCCCACTGGTAAAGAATTTATATCTGTTTAATTTCCAATAGTCAGTGAGTTAAAAGGTTGAGCACAAAATCTGGAAGACAGCATGGTTCTGCATGATATCAAATGGATCTATATTTTGATAGATCTAGATTTTGCAAGATTTTTTAAAAGGCCATACCTTTTAGGTTTCGCACTCATGGCAATAATACGAATCTTTCTAGCAAAATAAAGTATCTTAAAAATACAGCTCCATACAAGCAGATAAAATAACTCCCACACCTATTCTCTACCTGCTTTGATAACAAGTCTTACAGCACTGTTGGAATATTCCGAGGCTTAGACAGCCAAAGAAAGGAGTGTGAGCTGGAGAAAAAAAAAATTTTGTTGGTATTTTGATATGAAGCCTCCTTTGTGAAACTGAAGGGATTGTATTGGTACACCAAGGAGGGGTTTTTTCTTTTGGTTGTGTAGACTCTTACAACCCAATCCTAAGCAGGTCTACTTGAAAGTAAGTTCCATTATGTTCAGTGGGGCTTGCTCCCAAGAACGTGTGCATAGGATTGTAGTCTTGATTCAAAGTACTGAATTCTCCAAAAGTAAGACCTTCAATTATGCCCCAAAAGCAATGTTTCCCATCATGCTCTTTTTCTTTGCTGGGGATTTGATCGCTTCCCTGAAGTTTGAATGGTACATTTCAGGGAAAACTGCACCATGATACTGTATGGCATGTGTTGATAGGCTGTGAATGATGAGGGTAGATTATATATGTCTCCATGGTATGAAGCTTGCCAGTTGTTCGTTATTGCAACCTTGTCTTGATTTGTATTGAATTGACTCATGCACATCCAGTCACTGGCCAGATGCTGTAATGAGCAGAATTGGCTATAGGGAGTTTACTGAGACTTTGTTGGGCTAGTTCAAGCAAATTAAGGTACAGAGAATGCCTCTTCTGTGACTTTACCTAATAGATAAGTGCTGTGTAAAAGAATTCTCATGTATGATTGTTTTGCCAGATAGTTCTGAGCTTGGAAACTCAATGCTTGAACTGTTGAAGCGAAGGAATATATGTTAAGCAAATGCTGTTTGGCAAGATGCTAGCTCTCATTGTTGATGAACTACCTGGGGCAGCAGCTGAAGTCCTGCAGCCACTGTGGTCATACTAGTCTTTGGGCCGCCCACATTCTGGAAGAAAACTCTGCTTATATTAAAGAATGACACTTTAATGATGACACTTTAATGCTGTTAATGCCCTTATCTGCCTGGAGGAAGGGGGTGTTCCTTCAAAAGCACACATGTTGATGAAAATCCTGAAGGAATGTGCATAGTGTGTGTTGCTCTCCCACATAGTGATTTCAAAAATGTTTTCTTCCTCTCTGGAAAAAGCTTCTAAAGGATGGTAATTCTTCTATGTGCTGATCAGTGGCAAAGTCTGGTTTGGTCTGTTTGTCTGCCATAGAGATTCTGGTGCTTTTCCATATGACTGCGGGGGCCGTGTGTGACTAGTACAACCACATGGACAGGGCAGATAATGTTAGTCTTTCCCACACTGTTGGCAGCAAACTGGAGGGTGTTGACTGTGTGGGAAAGCCCCATGCAGGGTGTCCCACTCGCATGATTGCATCATTCATACGCAGTCCCAGTCATGTGGGATCACATCACAGAGACGTGACTTCCACTCAGCTGGGTGTGTGGAACACCACGGTCCTCTTTTAAAGGACGGCAGCGTTTTAGGACTTGTTCACTCTGCCAGAGGTGCCCCCTGCACACACAGTAGGGCAGCATTTGACAGTTCATTACCAACAGGGTTAGTATTTCCTGCTCTATAAAAAGGGTGCCTGCAGGAAGAATTGGAATTCCATCATACACTGAAAGAAAGCATTCTGTATGCCTGGGAGAAAGGCAGTGCTGTTCCAGTATGTCCTATTTGGGATCATCTAGAATAGTTTCTGTCTGAAAAAATATGGTGAAAGAACTATACTGCATGTTGGCATCAGATATACGAAATGCAATTAAATCCACTTACATCCACTTAACCCATTTTTGCCTGGCCCACAATGTGTACACATTTGTGTATATGCAATATTGGGCAGAAATGGCTTAATCTTGTGAGGTAGTCAGCCATGGTAGTTCTCTAGTTTGAACTCTCGGAAATGGAGAAAATGGTAGAAGATACTTATGAGTGTTTGAATTTGTTTCTATTGGCCTTGGTTTTATGCTTGGTCAAGTTGGCCTTCTCTAATGAAGGATATCCTGCTGGAGTTCTGTGGAAGCAGGACATACATATAAGAGATGAGATTTAATGTGGATAGGAGAATGACAGCAGTTTGTTACTTCCATAAAATATTTAAATTGTAGACAAACTGGAAAAATGACCTGTACCTGAAGGACATCTGGTAGGAAGTAACAGGAGTTCAGAGCAAGCCCAGTTCACACATGCAGTTGGCAGCATTGTGACTGCTGAAAAGTGCAGCCATATCCTTTGTATGGCATGCCGTATGAGCAAAGTGACTTCCTGTCCGATTCTAGTAAACTTTGGCATGTGAGCATATGATCTCCCCACGCCACCCCTTTTTTGGAGGTGTATTGTATTGGCATATTGACAGTTGCCCAGGCTTCCTGGAAAGCCACTTTATACAAATAGGTTGCTATATGGAGCTGCATTCATATAGCTGAGTGTCGGGCACCTTCAACCTTCCAGAATGTGTGTCTGAATTGGGATGCAGCTAACTCATTTAAAGAACCAAGAACACAACTGCAAAGAAGCATTACCACATTGCATTCTTTGCTACATTACAGCAAAGAAGTGTGCATGGGGTTGTATAGATTCTCTTGTTTGAGATAAGGCTCTTAAGGGTCCAATACTTTGTCAAACGATCTAATCCAGTATCATGTTTACAAAGGTTGCGCAATCTCATCTCAAAGTGACTTGCCCATAGCCACCTGATCAATCCTACCATGATCAGTGATATTTATTATCTTAATTTGAGGCTGCTTTGCAGCTGCATCGGTGCTGGAAAGTTCGTTAGGATTGGACCCCAAGGGAGGAGGTAGACAACCTGGTAGTCCAGTGGTTCCCAACATTTTTTCACTTGCGTACCCCTTGGCAGCCCATTTCCATAAATTGTACCCCACATATTAGCTCTGTAAGGCATTCTAATCCCAGCCCCACAGGGCATTCTAATGCAAACCTGTCTTTTTCCACAATTATTCAAGTACCTCTAAAAGTCTTGGCAAGTTCCCCTGGGGATACATGTGCCCCAGGTTGGGAACCACTGGGATAGTCTATGACATTCTGTCCCCCTATCTCATGTTTGCTGTGTGTTTAAGCAATTCCGCTAACTTTTGGTGGGCTGCTGTGAGATACAGGAAGCTGGACTAGATGTGCCTATGGCCTGATCCAGTGGGGCTGTTCTTATGTTCTTAAGTAAGATAGGAAGTTGCCTTTCAATAGAAGTAATCTCCATGTAAATGTCTTTAAGAGGGTAGTTTAAGTTTTACTACATACTTTTAGAAAAATGTGATGTTTATTTTTTTTGGAAAGGTAGACAAACCCTTGAGTAATGCTTTGGGGATATCGGGGCATCCTGTTTACAGCAGTGTACATTGATGTCAGAAAAGGAGGTGGTCATTATAAGTTTAAAGTAGGAATTTTGGATTGTGGTTTTACTCAAGTTTAATCTGGAGAGTGGACCAGTGTACTTGAGAAATCAAATGACCTTGCCAAAACAAATGTAAAGAGCTGTGATTTTTGGACGAAAGCATTCAGAATGTTAGGATTATGTTCTGATTCAAAAAATTATTTTCAAAATCTTTAATGTTTTGCTAGAAAATAGGAAGGTGGTAATGAAGGAGAGTTGAAGGTCATAGTCCGTGATGGAGGGTGAGGATTGTAGGGCAAGAGGGCAGAAGAACCCTGGGTGCCATGAGAAAAGACAAGAAGGCAGTATGTATGGTTTATGCCTTACCCAACATAAATCACCCCAAGTACAGAAAGTACAACACACCTATCCCACAGCTAAAAGCTCCATTGAGGTCCACTCTTGCAGCCAGAATTTTAGCAGTAATGTGTGTACACGCTTTAGGTTCTTTCCTAAGTGCTCTAAAATGAATGAACAAAGATGAGGTTTAAATGAAGTCATCAGAGTCTACACTGCAAAAATCAGATCCCTCAGTTGCTAATTTGTGCATTTCATGAGCTCTTGACAATGCAGAAGTAAGAACTGGGATGAGAGCCAAGATAGTATAGTTCAGGAGTTGGTCTTAGACCTGGAAGATCCAGGTTCAAATTCCCACTCAGCCACATAGCTTCCTGGATGGTCTTGGGCTGGTCACTATCTCATTGCCTAACTTACATCACAGGGTTGTTGTGAAGGCAAAAAGAGGGAAGGAACTATGTACTTGAGTTCCTTGGAGGAAGGGCAGTATAAAAATGTGATAGGTAGGTAAATAAATAAGAGCAGGGCTTTTTTTCTAATGGAACGTGGGGGGGGGGCGGACGGAGTTCCGGCACCTTTTTGCAGGGGCCCCTCCCCTTTGGAGGCATTCCAGGAAGGGGGGGAGCAAAACAGAGGCATTCACTGGGTGGGTGCTGGGGGTGCAGGGTGGGCGGGTGCCTGGCCCCTGCCTGACCGCACAACGACCCCCTCCTGCCCCCATCCTCAAGCTCTCGCCTGAGCCCAGCCCGCCTCCCCTCCCCCCGCGCTCTGCTTCCCCGCGCAGCTTCCAAGCCGGTGGAGGGCGCGGGGGACATGCGCTGACGCCGAGAGGAGGAGGAGGACGACGGACAGCCAGCCAGGGAGATGGGCTGCGGCACCCACGGAATGCCCAGGTACTGGCTTGGCAGAGGAGGAGAGGAAGGAAGCTGGCTGGTGCAGCCCCCGTGCCAATCTGCAGCAGGAGCCTAGGCGTGTCTACTCAGAAGTAAGTCTCATTGTGCTCAATGGGGCTTGCTCCTGGGAAAGGGTGCATAGCCTTGCAGCCTGAGAGCCCAAGCCTATGCATGTCTACTCAGAAGTAAGTTCCATTGTGTTCAATGGGGCTTACTCCCGGGAAAGTGTCATAGCCTTGCGGCCTAAGTAGACAGGCAGAGGAGGGGCTCTGAGGCTGCAGTCCTCTCCACACCTTCCTGGTAGGGAGCCCCACTGCCTCTACTGGGACTGACTTCTGAGTAGACAGGCACAGGATTGGGCCCTGAGGCTGCCATCCTATCCACAGTAAGCCCCATTCACTATAATGGAACTTACTTCTGAGTAGACAGGCACAGGATTGGGCCCTGAGGCTGCCATCCTATCCACAGTAAGCCCCATTCACTAAAGTGAACTTCTGAGTAGACATGCGTAGGATTGGGCTCTTAGGCTGCAATCCTAGGCACTTTCCTGGAAGTAAGCTCCATTGACTAGAACGGGACTTACTTCAGAGTAGACATACCTAGGATTGGGCTCTTAATCCTGGCAGAGAGATATATCTGCACTGTTTTCACATGCTAAGGGCAGGTGAAAAGGGATTCTGCGTATGTACAACATGCTGTCCAGCCTTGCCAGAGATCCTCCTCATCCTTCCCCCACAAGCATGCCCTCCGCCAGCCAGCATTTGCAGCTCCTCTCCAGCAATGCATAGCAGCTGCTCAGGGCAGTAGAGAACATACAATTGCATGCCAAGCGCCTTCCGAAAGACACAGAGTATTCTGATACCTGAATTAAACCATATTTAATCGCTTGTTTGCAAACGTAGCTGTTTCTGTGTGCACCTAAGGACCCCTCTCGTGTAAGAATTCCTTTTTTGTTCTTACTCCCACAGTTGCTTAGAGTAATTTTACTACATGGAACTCATGTAAGCCATTTTTCGGAATCCATTCACTGCTTCCTCTCCTCGAAGTAGTGCCACACTACATACTACACACTACAAGTGCACCTGTACAGTATTTTTCCCCATGTGTAGAAAAAGTAGCTAGGGGGAAGGGGATGTGGAGATTGACAGCCCAATCCTATGCATGTCTACTCAGAAGTAAGTTCATCTTTAGGGGGAAGCACATAAAAATATTTTATTTCTCAAATAAATAAATAAATAAATAGATAAATAGATAAATAAATAAATAAATAAATAGATAAATAGATAAATAAAAGATTAACAAGTTGTGAGTTCCTGCACCTTTTTTTTATTACAAAAAAAGCACTGAATAAGAGTGATGGTGACTGAAGGGCAAATGGTCTTCTTCCTTGACTTGCTAACTTTCAAGTAGCTATATAAATGGGTAGAACTGATCCATAGAGCTAGCTAGCCACATCCAGTTTCCTTTTGCTGGTCAAGCGTGCCATACTGAACCTGACCAAATGTTCCTGTACCTAAGCAGTGCTGTCATCGTGCATTGAGCATTCATTATCGTATTGCACATTGTTTGGGGTGAACAATGGCTGCAAGGCATGGAAATAGCTGGACTCTGACTCAGGCACCAAGGATGGCTTTGACTGAGCTCATGTTGCAAGTCTTCTGACCCCGACAGCTGTGGGAGACTGCCTCTCCTAAGATTCCTGCTGAGCGCAAGATTGACATTTAGGAGAGCTGGTTATTTCATTTTTTTCTCCCCAAACCGTGAGTTTCCTAATCCCAACTGAAACAAGGGCAAGGTCTTTACTGATATTATTGTTTTTGCCATTGGGGAACTGCACAGCTATCCCAAAACCACTTGGACAATGTTACAAAGCAAGTGTTGCCTTTGTGGGTGAATTATAACCTTTTCATACCTCCAGCAAGTACATCAGTTTCTCAGGGCAATTCTTATTTATGCAAGTGCTTGTAGATGAATTGTTGTGAGCTGGTAGCACTTGTATCATGAACATCTGATGTATGGTGCAGATCACTGCAAAACATGGCAAGAGTTCCTCCATGAGTTCTGCCCTTTTAAAGATCATTTCCCAGTTCATTATATCTTCCTTTGGGTTCTGTACCCTCCTCCACTCCAATATCTGAGCACACACTGAGCATGTGCACACTGAGCTCAGTGTGCACACTGAGCATGTGCACACTGAGCACACTGAGCATGTGCACACTGAGCACACACTGAGCATACAAAATTATGCAGGGGATGGACAGAGTGGATAGGGAGATGCTCTTTACACTCTCACATAATACCAGAACCAGGGGACATCCACTAAAATTGAGTGTTGGGCAGGTTAGGACAGACAAAAGAAAATATTTCTTTACTCAGCGTGTGGTCGGTCTGTGGAACTCCTTGCCACAGGATGTGGTGCTGGCGTCTAGCCTAGACGCCTTTAAAAGGGGATTGGACGAGTTTCTGGAGGAAAAATCCATTATGGGGTACAAGCCATGATGTGTATGCGCAACCTCCTGATTTTAGGAATGGGTTAAGTCAGAATGCCAGATGTAGGGGAGAGCACCAGGATGAGGTCTCTTGTTATCTGGTGTGCTCCCTGGGGCATTTGGTGGGCCGCTGTGAGATACAGGAAGCTGGACTAGATGGGCCTATGGCCTGATCCAGTGGGGCTGTTCTTATGTTCTTATGTTCTTATGTGTGGAGAATTCAAGCTATTCCACACACCCAACAGCAAGGCTAACCTTGCTCCCTTTATGACAGAGGGTATAATTTTCTGAGGTTAGATTAACCTCAATGTGCTAATCTCCTGAGAAAAGGTTTCTTGTTTAGAAAGGCCTTTAATAGACTTTGGTTGCAATCCTATCCACACTTATCTGGGAGTAAATCTCATTGACTATAATGGAACTTACTTCTGAGTAGACATGAATGGATTGGGCTCTTTGTTTCTTTTTATTAGGTGTTGATTGATCTCTGGCTGTTGCACATCCCTTTGCATGTGCTAGATTTGGGATTGGATTACAGTTTGAGTGCAATAACAAAGAAATGTCCTGGTACCTGAAAGACTAATATTTTTATTGTAGCATGAATTTCCATGGACTACAGTCCACTTCATTAGATGCTTGAAGTATTATCCTCAATTTACAACTGCATGTATGAAGGGAGGGGTTATTGCAAATTCGCAAGGTTGCCCTAGATGAGTCTTCATCTCTCACTCTCAGTTCGCCATCAGTTGGGTGATGATAATGTTACTGCATTTTTATTGGGGAGGGTAGTCAAGACCTATGTGGAAATGAGTGTGCAGGCCACTTGCTTACTCATAGCCATCCTTGCAGTGGTTCCCAAAACGTTTAAGGCAGTTGAGGCTGCTGCCTGATTTCTAAATGCCAAGGGTTGTGGTTATAATGCTGATTGGACAGCAGTGCTCCTTCCCCAAGTTCCTGCTTGTTTAACCCTTGAGGCACATAGCCTAATCTGCCCTCTCAGTTACATGACCTAACAAAAATTGGGTCACGACCCACTGGAAGGTCCTGGACCCACAGTTTGGGAACTGCTGCTTTAGCCACCATTGACCTGAACCACAGGTGCTGTTCTTTTAGTTTTAGATTGTACCTCCCCTCTCCTTAACCGATTTGGGTTTGATTTGGAGAACCCTACCAAAGATATCCCCTGGGGCCATGCCTGTAATTCTGCATCAAAAACACCCCCAGATTTGGTGGGGAGAAAGAACCATTGTTTAAAACACCCTTTAAATGTGCTATCCTGCCTCATCTTGCATCTTCACCAGCATTGTCCCCAGTTGCCAGATTTCTTCTACCAGCGCTGGGCATCAGCTTAAATTTTCCATCTTGCTAGAGAAGGGAGTTGCATTCCATCAACTGATATCACAGCTCCCTGCCATGTGATCCTTCTTCCCCTGTGGCGCTTCTTGATTCCAAAATCGCCTTGCATATAAAAACAGCAGCTCCACCATCCTTGTGATCTCGCGTGTCCTTTTCCAACGGACCAGAAGGCCACTAACCACAACACATTCAGTGCTGGCAAAAGCTGGCCAACTCCCCATAAATCTCTCAGCACTGCTAATGTAAGTGGGGGCCGGGGGGGGGAGTCAGTGCTGCAACATGCCATGGCAATTGTGGGTGAGCTGCCCTACTAGGCCTCATTTCCTAGGCCTGAAGATGGTTCATGCATCAGCGAATGTAGTTTTTGGCTAGGTAGTGTTACAAAAGTCATTAATGATCCTTGGGTCTTAAGTTGGATAGTCCTGATGTAAATAATGTGGATCCTCAGTGGTTGCCAGATGGACACAGCCCTCATGTCTGAAACAAATTTATGTTGTCGAACTGTTGACCGCACAGAGTCTGAGGTGCCTTGCCAGGCCAGAGGCTTTCCAAATACTAGGGAAAAGATGCCCAAATGTCCGCTTGTGCAAAGCACAACTTTTCCCAACTAGTGCTCAGTTGACTGGGCCAGCTTCCTTTTTAACCCTGCCCCGTATCTGGCATGTTGCTTATGCAACATTTATTTGGTTTATTATGGGTAAGAAAAGGATGTTGCTTCAGTCACATGCTTTGTCTTCATCATGAGCTGCTGCAATATTTAAATAGGTTTAATATGGAAGTCATCAAGTGTGGCAGTAGGAAAAGTCTGGAATTGATAAGGAGGCTGTTCATAGTTATGCCGTTAGTAAGTCTGAGGAAGGCTGCTAAGCAGCGAGTAACAGTGTTCTTGTTTGCATTTTGTTTGCTTGTCCTTTGGTAGTGTTAGGCCAGATTCACTGCAGGGGTTCCTGAGCTACCAGTAAGCTTTGGATGGAAACTGTACAACTGTTGTAAAGCCTGGCCTAATCTTTCATAACATGGCAGTGACAGAATTCTTGCTGGCATGCCTGTGGCTGGATTTGCACAAGACCCTTGAAAAAGCTGTCTTTGGAACTGTGAGGTTTCTTTGCTAGGGCGGGATGTGGGTTCCTAACAGCTGCGACTGGACATACCTACTCCAGCTAATTTCCTGGTGTCTTTGGGCAAAAACATTGGCTCTGTGTGTGAGTGGTGATTCATAAATAGCCATGGGGGCCAGTCGGGATCAGGAGGATTTATCTACCTCATCTTGTAGTCTTAACTTAGACACCCCTTTTGAATCTGCTCTTTGCCTCCAGAAAGAAACTGGGGCAGCTTTAGAAACTACTAGCCGCTGGGGAGTGGGGGGAACATTTTCGTAGGGAATGCAGTACAAGGGGAAAGGGTTAAATACCTCTTTCCTATGAAGTGGCCCTGATCCTGACTTCTCTCCTCTCCGCAGTTGCTATTTTTCTGAATAGCTACACACATACAGAGACACCATATGAGTTCAATGTAACTTGGTAGCATGTCTTTCGTGCTTCACACAGGTGCACACTGCAACTTTTATACATAATAGTTGGGTGATAATAGTGATTCCTCTGAAAGGACAGTCCTGCTGTATCAGTGTGAACAGCAGGGAGCTCTAGAAATGGCTGCTGTAGCTCCCTGCACAGATACACTTGTCATGCTACCTCTGGTCAATTTTGTCCTAATAGACTTGTTTTGTTTCCTTTTGCAGAATGGCTGCAGTCTGTCCAGGCTCTGATGATCCTGTCCATCATCTTCAGTGTGTTGTCTTTGTTTCTGTTCTTCTGCCAGCTCTTCACTCTCACCAAAGGTGGACGGTTCTACCTTACTGGCATTTTCCAGATTCTTGCTGGTAAGTAGAGAAAAATGGAAGGGTGTGTCTTTGAGTGTTGTAAAGGTGGAGCAATGATGGAAAATAGGGCAGCTCTAAAATAGCAAAGGATCTCCTGCTTAGGGGAAGACCTGCAGATTGTGCTGAGCTCTTAAAAGAGCTGTAAGCACTTGACAAGAGGTCTTGTCACCCTCTCCTGACGTGTCTAAATCCGTGACGGCTGAATGTTGGGCATGGAAAGTAGGCATGCATGTGATTGCATTTCTTGAAGGTTTTCTCTGAAGTATCTTTACTGAAAGAGAGTAATACTAGGCTGAATAGACTGTGTTGCCATCTAATTTGACAGCCTGTCCCTTATGCTCTAGGTCAGTGGTTCCCAAACTAATGGGTTACACCACCAGGGAAATGGGAAGAAAGGCATTTCCCCTTTAAGGGGAGTGGCCCTGCAGGGATGACAGGGTTGTGGTGCCACTACAACCAAGGGACTTTTTTACCTACTTGGTGGGTAGCCCTGGCCTCCTGGGGTGTGTGGGGAGCCCACAGAGCCACATGTGCACATTTATTCATGAGGACCAGGCGAAGGGGAATGCAAGGCCAACAGAATGGTCCTGATCTGATGAATATGGAGCTCAACAAACACTCAAGAAGGCAGCCCCCGCACCATAGTAAAAAGGATAAAAACAGAGGTTTGAGCTGCTGGTAAAGTGAATTTTTTTTTAAGTCTGATAAAGCTAGGTGGCTCCTGATAGAGTGTCACTTTAAAAAATAAGTCCCAGTTCTGAGCAAGCCAAATCAAAAGTAATCTAAAATGTTATTGAAGCCCTGTCACTGACTGAAGTTTCTTATTTCGTGCCACTCTTCAAGCCTGACACATCCTACTACTGCATGCCCTCTCTTCAGTAGGGAATATCTTGAAGGAAACATCCAATAATTTCTTGAGCTGGGGACCATTTTGAGTAGGAATTTCAATCAGTGGTGTTGCCTGACTCTGAAACGATGCTAAATTGTTGGATCCATAGATCCTGTATATACAGGTCCAATGGGAAAAAACAAAATGCAACCACTACCAAAAACATTGACAAAATCGGAGCATCCCAAAGATTATTGGGACGTTGCTGGGCTTCCTTCCTGGATTCATGCGGAGATTCCCATGCAATGTGCCAAAAAGTGAAATTCATGTAAACTTTCTCAGAACATCTGCCACCACTGAGTACCAAAGAGGCAGAGTTGGAACACTGAATACAGATTCAGCAGGCCAGCCTCAACTATAAATGTTGCTGGATGTTGCCCCACAACTTATTGCCCCAGTACTTACTGCTCACAATCAACTCCTGATTGAATCTCCTGTTATATATTCTACTCAGGATTTTGAGGCAGCTTTTTGTGAAGAGAGAGAGAAAGAGAATGTTCTGGAAAATGATGTGGATGACAGCTGATTTGGGAAAAATAGTAGAGAGGTGTTTGGCAAAGTTATCTGACCAAAACAGGACTGATAGCTTTGTAAGCAAGAAAAATGACCAGATTTCTCATTCCAGCTCTTTGAAGAGCCCTGTGAGATCTTTAGATCCCCATCTAAGCAAACATTTTCTGATTGTACTGAAACAGTTGTTAGTATGTTCCACTTGGGTTGCATACGTTCTCAGCTCCACATGGAGATGCCAGGGATTGACCCCGGGACATCTAGCATGTCCCATCTTTCATGAAAATACTATCCTCAAAGATGCTTGCTTTATAGGTCTGGCAAGGGGTTAATTTTCTGTCCATTTTGGCTTCTCTCATGAGGGTGGTGGAGCGGAATCAATGAATGCAGGCCAGGAGTATTGAACGGAGAGCAGTCTGGGACCTGCAGACTTTATCATGAAGTTCACTTTTAATCATTAGGGAATGTTTGCAATTACATCAGGGTAAAAGAACAGGAGATTCTGTGGGCTGGGTGTGATACAAAATTGTGCCTACTGTCCTGCCTGTACCTCCAACACTGTGCTGCTACCTGTTTTACCCCCACTCTGAACCCTCCACTGTTCAGAGTAGAAGCCAAGCTACCACAAGGCACAGAGGACTGTGTATGTACAGGCAGGAATGGTACTGCCTCCTACCTTGGTCTTGTGGCACACTTGTCAATCACTGACATAATGCATTTCCAGGACTGAAGGATCATCATCAAGCACCAGCTTGGTCTACTGCTTTGCCTGTTGTAGCACCAGACTCTAAAGGGAAACTGTTGAATGCTTCTGAATAGGCCTTGTGTCAGTGGCTACTTCCCTGTGGCCTGTCCCTCATCTCCCTGCGTTCCAGCCAGGCCGTTGGCGAACATTCCACGCCTCAGCTCCTAAAGAAAGAGAGCGAGTCTGTTTAGGAGGCTCCAAAGTGGGGGCCATCTTGGCTCGTGCCCAAGCGAATTTGCATTCCTGAAAAAGGCGTTGCTTTTGTAAAGTCCAAAGTAGCACGTTTTCTCATAACATTCCTTGGACTTGGTGGACATTAATCCGTTCCCTGCATAACATTACTAGAGAGGGATTTGTGCAGGTCCAGAAGGGAGCATAAGGATAGCCCCTGCTCATGTGTTCCTTGTTGGGCATCTCTGCAAGAACTGGTGTGTCAAAATGGGATCTGTGGTTGGGAGGAGTTTGATAACCACCCCTGTGGCAGTCTGTGAGACAGCACTTTCCAAACCTATCAGTCAACCTGACATTTCTATAGAGAAGTTCATCCCCCCCAAGGCAACCTTCTGCTCTGTGACTCAGTCGGGCATTGCCTAAAGGCTGCTGATGTTTTGCTGTGTAATTTGCCAGTAATGTTGGAAGGAGCAGGATGTTGAGTGCAGGAGCTCTCTGGATAATATTACCCCTGTTCCTGCTCATTGTGGAGTCTCCTGGTAGAAGGGAAATGCAATTAAGTCTAAGAGAAATCTAAATGGCTGAAGGTACATGAAGCTCAGATATTGTTATAGCTAAATAGGTCTCAATCTGGTCTGTGCCTGGGTAGGAAATTGCTTGGGAATTCAATGTATGCCTTTCTGGAAGAGTAGGATATAAGTCTCTGGTGGTATATGTTTATTTTTAAGCAGGAAAAAACATGAATTTCTAATGTTGGTTTCTGTGTGAGTGATATACATAAAATGCAAAATTTGGTGATGTTCGTACAGAAGCATTTATTCATTTTAAATGATTTGTTGATGCCATCAGCTTCCAGAGGAAATCTATTTGGAGTGTGTGTGTGTGTGTGTGTGTGTGTGTGTGTGTGTGTGTGTGTGTGTGTGTGTTTTTAACATGGCAGGGGTTCAGATAATAGCATGTTGACCTCTGAAACAGCATTAGAGTTTTGACCCTAAACATGGGTTTTTGAGTTCAGATGTTCTTATAGCAGATTTTAGTATTAGTCTTGCATGCTCCAGTGGTTCAGTGACAGGTGCATTCTAGATGTCTGTTCTAACATGACCTTTCCCTTTGTCTATTTAAAACACACACACACACACACACACACACACACACACACACACACACACACACACTAAGCAATTATGGAGATTTTCACAGGCTGTCCTTAGTCATACTGAGTAAAGAAAATCTCCAGGAAGATCATCAATCAGAGTCGGCAACCTTATGTCTGACACTCTCACACATTAGGAAAAAATGAATCTAGGTAAATAAATTGCTGTGTTTATTTCTATGTCAACCACTTTGTGATATACTCTGTTGAAAAGTGGTGTATATATAAGTCTTAATAATAATAATGATAATCTCTCAATGAGGATCCTTTCTGTAGAAGCATATTCAAAAGATTAATAGGTGACCATGGCATAGGAAGTGGCCTAAGAGGGCCTAAGGTACAGCATCAGATTTGGCTGTTCAGTTCCGGTTCGAACTATGCAGAGAATGTGGCCTTTAGCTCTTCCAGTTTTTCAATGCCCCTACCTGGGGCTCAGAGATGAACCCTGTGGCTGTTGCTCTTGCAGTGGACATAACTCCTGTGGGAATCACAACAGATATTATCTCTGAGAACAGGCTTTGCTTTCCTTTGCTGCGCCAGAATCCAGCTGTGTTGCTTTTCCACTCAGTGACAGGTTTACTTTCCTGCATCCCAATCCCCACTGTTGAGGCCTAGTAGGATCTTTTGGTAACTACAAGCAGGAACAAAGTCACCGCCCCTTCTGTCCAGCTTTTACATACACAACTGATGTTCTCTTGTCTAGGGTCTGTAGGTGATTTGTGGTATGACCACAGCACTCTTTTTTTTTTTTTTTCATCCCACCCAAATCCAAGAGACAATCAATTTTGCTCCCATCATGTGGGCTGTTGCTGTGGGTGTCCTCTGCATGGCCCAGAGAATGGGAGCTGCATCAGCAGCTTATGAACTCAACATATTCCCACTCCTGCACTTTCTGCAAACAAAGGGGACAGTGTGGAGGGAAAGAACAGCTCAAATATCACTGTGGTTAGGTGTAGGTGGTCCTGAGGCACGTCACAGGGATTTGGAACAGAGTCTACTCTGGTGGCACACTGAGCAGGTTGTGAAATGGCTGGGATCAACGATAAAGGCCTTGTTCTGGGAAGTGAACAGAAGGGTCATTGTACAATCCTGGCAGAACCTGGTGCTGGCTTCTTTTTTAGTGTGTCACTCTAGAGCTGCTATTGCTGAGCTGGCAATATAAAGAAGCTAAGCTTAGTGGCACTTGCTGCTCACGGGGCCTGGCTTATCCTGTTCATACTTTGATCACTGGGGCTTAGGACCCTGGAGGCAGTATGGTAGAAAAAGAAGACAAACTTTAATTTCTAGCAGCAAGGCAGGACTAATCATTATGCTATGTTATGGAATAATAATAATAATAATAATAATAATAATAATAATAAAAACTTTATTTCTATCCCGCCCTTCTCCCCAAAGGGACCCAGGGCAGCTAACAACATATAAAACAGATTAAACGTAATTTCACGAACAGATAAAAACACATTAAAAAACACATTAGCAGAACCCATAAAAACAGTAGTCAGATAAAAGTCAGAATAAAAGAGCATAAAACAGCAGTACTTAGAGGAATCAAGCCTGTAAAAAGCAACTAAAAGATGTATAAAAGATGTTAAAAAGGCCATGAAGTCAGAAGGCTTGATTAAACAACAAGGTCTTCAGGCCTCGCCGAAAAGTCTCCAGAGAGGGAGCCATTCTCAAGTCAAGGGGAAGGGAGTTCCACAACATTGGTGCCACTACTGAGAAGGCCCTATTTCTTGCCGCTGCCCCATGTACCTCCTTAGGCGGCGGCACTTGTAAAAAGGCCTTCTCTGATGACCTGAGAGGACGAGCCGGATTGTACGGGAGTAGGCGATCTCTAAGATAGCCTGGCCCAGAGCAGTATAGGGCTTTAAAGGTCAAAACCAGCACCTTGAATTGGGCCCTGAAACGAATGGACAGCCAATGTAGCCCCCGGAGAAGCGGACTGACAGAGTCAAACCGCCTAGCTCCAGTGACCACACGGGCCGCCGCATTCTGCACTAATTGCAGTTTCCGAACCATCTTCAGGGGCAGCCCCACATAAAGCATGTTACAATAATCTAACCTCAGTGTCACCGTAGCATGGATCACCGTGGCCAGGTCTGCACAATCCAAGTACGGACGCAGCTGGTGCACCAGCCGAAGCTGAGTGAAGGCCCCCCTAGCCACAGCCACCACCTGGGAATCCAGGAGCAGCTGCGAGTCCAGGTAGACCGCCAAGCTGCGGACCTGCTCCTTCAGAGGGAGTGCAACCCCATTCAGAGCAAGCCGATAATCCAGCACCTGCATCGAGGATTTCCGAACCAGAAGAGCCTCTGTCTTGTCCGGATTTAATTTCAGCTTGTTAGCCCCCATCCAGATCCTCACTGCTTCCAGACAGCGCTCCAGGCCCTCAACCGCCACCCTGGAGTCTGGAGGAAAGGAGAGATAAAGTGGGTGTCATCAGCGTATTGATGACACCCCACTCCAAACCTCCGGATGACCTCTCCCAGCGGTTTCATGTAGATATTAAATAGCATGGGGGACAGAATTGAACCCTGCGGCACCCCGCACTTCAAGGGCCAGGGTGTCGAACAGGCATCCCCCAGCACCACCATCTGGGACCGACCTTCCAAGTAGGAGCGGAACCACCGCAAAACAGTGCCTCCAACTCCCAGCTCGGCCAATTGGCCCAGAAGGATACCATGGTCGATGGTATCGAAAGCCGCTGAAAGGTCCAGCAGGACCAACAGGGACGCACTCCCCCTGTCCAGTCCCCGGCGTAGGTCATCCACTAAGGCAGTTTCCGTCCCAAAGCCCGGCCTGAAACCAGATTGAAAAGGATCCAGATAATCCGCTTCATCCAAGACCCTCTGGAGTTGGGCCGCCGCCACCCGCTCAATTACCTTGCCCAGAAACGGGATGTTGGAGACTGGCCGATAGTTGTTCAACACAGTGGAATCCAGGGAGGGCTTCTTCAGGAGGGGGCGAACCACTGACCGCTTCAAAGCAGGTGGCAACGTCCCCTCCCCAAAGAAGAGTTGACCACCCTCCCCGTCCACTCAGCCAGTCCACCCCGGGCAGCTCTTATCAGCCAAGCTGGGCGAGGGTCAGGGAATCAGGGAATCAGGTGCCAATCAAACTGAGACCTCTGAGAAGTTATAATTATCCTAGTCTCCCACAATATGGAAAGAGTACCTGCCATTCTGGTTCAAACAAAGAAGATTAGGTCATTGTGAAGAACTTAAACTTGCAGGTACCAGCTTAATGTAAATAGTAAGAAACTCATTTGTCTACACCAGCATTTCTCAAGGTTTGTCCCCTGCGGTACCACTTTGCATGATCTGCATATTGGAAGTAGCGCCATATGTAACTGGTGATGATGTCATCAGCAGTTATTTTCCAATTGGGAGTCCAGATGCAATGCATAAGCACTGGGAAGAGGCTCAGGGTGGATGGAAAGGCTTTTCTGAGCACACAAAAACTGCATGCCAAGCTGAGCCTCCTACCTTGTCACATTGTGTTGCTGGTCTCGCTGCCAGGGAACTGGAGTCTGTGGGTTCCACAAGTACCACTGGTTGAGAAACACAAACATGTTGAATTACAGGGGGTGAATGGGTTGGCTCCAAAGGAAACAGAGCTCTCTTCAAATTTGATTTTTGCATTATCACCCCTGCATTGCAGAAATGTATTCTGATCTCTTGAACACAGTTTCTAGAAAGAACTTCTAGAATACTTTGGTATGAGAATGGTCTGGGGGAAGAGGGATGAGAAGTCATTACCTGGGGTATCACATTGAAATTGTCCCTTCAGTCATGGATTTGCTTTCTTATGTATTCTTTCTCCTCTTTCCAGGCCTCTGTGTGATGAGCGGTGCTGCCATCTTCACAGTGAGACATAAAGAATGGCATTCCTACACAGAGATGCCCTTTGGCTTTGCGTACATCCTGGCCTGGGTGGCCTTCCCGCTGGCCATCCTTAGTGGGGTGATCTACGTCATCTTGAGGAAGCGTGAATGAAGTTTCAAGTGAGGCCTCTTGAGACTAGAGCACTCGGGACAAGGGGGCATCAAAGAGTTAGGAAGTAAAACGAAAAATGGAAGTTAACCAAAACAATCCACCAAAACTCAACATGAAAAAGAAAAGAACAAAACCAAACCGTGTTCATTGAAGATGTATATAGTATCTATGGTTTTAAAAAAAAAACCTATTTATAACACTTTTTACATATATGTACATAGTATTGTTTGCTTTTGTTTGTTTGACCTGCCGCCATGTTTAAAGCCTAAAGAAAGTGCCTAAGAACTCATGCCTAACAGTATAATTAGAGTTCCGTATTTCTTCCTCCTGCTGTGGAAGCAAATGGATCCCTCCTCCAAAGCTTTCCACTTCCAACCCCAAGCCAAAAATAAGTCAGGAACTCAGACTGAGCCCTCAAATGGGTAGTGGATGCCACCACTGCACTGATGCTGGTCGATGCCCTCATATCCTCATGTTAACTAAGTGATGGATAAAACTGCCAGGTGGAAGGGGGGAAGGATGTGTACCCAAATGTAGGCAGTGCATAAGGTAAGGGTGGGCAAGCCAATTTTCTCAATCTCTTGGGATGATAGTCAATATTTTGCATTGCATGTGAAGTATAATCTCATCTGTGCATCCTGCAGCTGTGTAATATTGCCACCCTCCCCAGGTATCATCCCTGTGCAGGACTACCTGAGCTCCACGGAGAAAACGTGGGATAGAAATGTCATAATCGATCAACTCTTTCCCAGCAGGGAATACCTGTAGCCCGTGCTAATTTGTATATGCTAAATCATGTCGGTGTATACAGTTGTAAAATGGCCAAAACATGTGGTGAGGCTGAGTCGGAGGAAAGGAACAGCCAAGTAGGACACGAAACAAAAATAAAGTTGGTCATCAGCTGATAACTAGCCAAGTGGCCTTCCTTCTGTCATGCCAGTTGGGGGTGATAGACAGTGACCTTCAGAAAAGGACCCCCCCCTTCCATGAGAATAAGCTAAAGAGGAGAAAATGAATGGAAACCTTCTAAGCTCTGGACCCCTGTCCCTCTCCCTGATCTCTCTATGAAACTGAATACCAAATCTGTGAAATGGTGCTATCTGTTTACCATTCCTTCTATCGCTAAGCCATTTAACCTTACTCACTGGAAAGTCAGATAACAATTTTATGAGATAAACCAAGAAATAGGAATGATAAATAATTCTGTGTAATATATACAGCCTATAACTGCTTTTGTACTTAGGAAAGTTGCAATTATTATTATTACGATTATTATTTTTTTAATAAAGCATTTATAACCAAGGTATTTGCTCCCTCCTCGTGGTCGGAAGGGAAGTAAGCAAACCTTCTAGCCCCCAGTAGGATTCCCCCAGCTCTTCTGTAATCCTTTTCTGTGCTTCCAGAAGTGTGTCTGGCAATGAACTGTACTGGCAGCCGCATGTAGATGTGTAAGCGGTGCCCTTCTGATGCTAAGACTCCAGACATTATTGTACCATGGTTTTTGCTTTGCTTTCTGATTTTATACCAACTGTGTGGACTAAGAAGCAACAAAATAAAAGTCAGAATAACTCAAATGGGTTTCTACTGTCTATCTTGGAATCAAGAGAATACAAGCATGTGGCTATTGCAATTAAAAGGACCCAGGCTAATTGGATGTTCAACAGGAACTCTGTAGGAAAGGCAACCCCTTTGCTCACATTAACACTGCGTTTTGAATTGCCACCTTAAGCGGGACAGTAAGAACTACCACAGTTGTCTTGCTTCAGTGATAGGTAAACCTCCATGGGAAATTCTCATAAAGTGTGAGAGATAAAGGAGACATGGTTCGTATGGCTTATATTCCACACTGGATTGGGGTCCTTTTGGCAGTCTGATGAACAAGACATCCAGGATATAACTGGAGTAATGAAATAAATATAGGTGGGATCTTTGTATCCTCTGAATTGGTATCCACTGATTTGACTCACCACTGATACTGAGGTCTACCTTTAAATTCCTTGTAAAAAAAAAAAAAGCATCAAAATGCAATTTCCTACCCTTCATGCTGTTAAATAATTATAATTTCATTCCATTAGATTCCATTATTCACCCCATCTAGTGGCTGAATACAATATACCATTGCATTCTGGGGTGACAATGGAGGAGCAAGAAATCTGGAAGTGGGTCTTTAAAACTGTTTTTCCACTGATTTGGTATCCACTGGGGGTTCTGGAATGGAACCCCCATGGATAACAAGGCATGACTTGTATTGTTAATTACAATTTAATACTAGCCTCTTACTGAATTTTCTCAGCTCTTCACACTAAGGTTTCACTTTATTCACTGTTCCTTTGGAGAATTCAAGGGACCCCAACATGGAAGGAATAGCTCACCACAGATCTGGCAGTATCCTCCCTTTTGGTTCTCTGTTGTGCAGTGGTGCGACTTGGAGCAGTCCACCTCAACAGAGCACATTTTGGGTGCTGCTGGACATGCACATGTTTGGCTGTCCAAGTCTTAGTTCATTTTGCCACTAACTGTTACCTTCATAGTGGTTTGGACATCACATTCCCAGACGCTGGTTCATGTGGGCACAATTTTACAAGTTGGTTATAAATGAGAAATGTGGATACAAAGCCACACCAGAGATTTGCAGGCACAATTTTATAAATTGGGACACTGAAAGGGGGGGGTAGTCTAGTGTTAGACAAGGGTTTCCTTTCTATTAAGATGAAAATGTAAGCAAACATCAGATGACATTGGAAGGGTGGTGATGGTAGGTGTATCCGCTCTGTCTCTCATTCATAGTCAGTAGTCTCAGAACATCTTGAAAAAGCTATGATTCTGTTGCCTCTAGGTCAGTGGTTCTCATGCATTTAGCACTGGGACCCACTTTTTAGAATGAGAATCTGTCGGGATTCACCGGAAGTTGTCATAACTGGAAGTGACTTCATCAAGCAGGAAAATTTTTAACAATCCTAGGCTGCAATCCTACCCACACTTACCCAGGAGTAAGTCCTATTTATTATTGTTAAAAGAATATACATAGTAGCTTGTAGTAGTAGTTGTAGTAAATACCTGTAGTAGTAGCTTGTTAAAAATACATAGCAGCGTGTTACAAATTCCCCAAATGCAGTTGCATACCATGGTAGCATCAAATCTAACATATGAAAAATAAAATGTTGAAATGAATGGGGACCCACCTCAAATTGACTTACAACCCACCTAGTGGGTCCTGACCACAGTCTGAGAAACACTGCTCTAGATAGCAAGTCATTTCTCATTTACCATAGTTTTAAAGATAGCCTGGTAATGACAACAGCTGTACACACAGAATCATAGAGTTGGAAGGGTCCGACAAGGTCATCTAGTTCAACCCCCTGCCTGTAGCAGGAAGTCCTTCTAGAGCAGTGGTTCCCAAACTGGGGTCACGACCTGATTTTTGGTGGGTCACCAATCGGTGATGGAAAGATCAGATAACTAATTGCCTCCAGCCCTGAGGCTATTCAAAAATCAGATACTGTAACTGCGAATTACCCTGCAAAGAGCTGAGCTCCTGCTGTTTGAGAGCATGTGTAAAAACAGGAAGATAAATATTTGAGGGTCTTTTTCTGGTTATTGTTACTTACTCATATTTATTTCTAGATCTTTTTTAAAAGGCTGGTAAACCTGGGCAGGTTCTGATAAGGAGTCATTTTAAGAAGTAGGGCCTAGTGCTAAAAAGTTTGGGAACCACTGACCTAGAGCATCTCCAGCAGGTGCTTGTCCAGTCTCTGCTAAAAAATACTGCTCTTCAGTATGTGATGAGTGCTGTCATGTACCCTCCTAACCTTCTGTTTTCCAAGTTAAACATTCCAAGTTCCTTCAACCTTTCCTGGTACGGCTTGTTCTCCAGCCCTCTCATCACTCTTCTTTGAACCCACTCCAGTTTGGCTGCCTCTTTCTTAAAGTGAGGTGCCCAGAATTGGAGACTACTCCAGGTGAGTTCTGACCAAAGTGGAGTATGAGCACTCCTAACTCCCAAATATCTACTTTTACTGGAACCTGGCACTGCTTTTCAGACCAATGAAACACTAAAACTGGGTACATTGTATGGATAGCTGCAAACTTAGTGTACTTGTGGTATGGACCACTTCAGAGAATTTTTTTGTCTTTAGCCACTAAGTGCCATCAGCAGCAGACCTCCCTTGCCCTGTGCCCTGGGACAAAGGTCCGCGATGGTACTCCCCCCCACGGGATGCTGCTATCCTCCCACATGAAATTTGCCCCCCCACACACACTTACCTGGAGTACATGGAGCCTTGTGTGACTCCAGGATGCACTGGAGAAGCATGCTGAAGCTTCTCTGGGTTTTTAAACTGGGCTTCTAGGAAACCGGAAGTGCAGTTTCCAACCGTGTTGGGAACCTCAAAAGGCTTCCTGTATGGTCCTAGAGGCACGCAAGGCTCCGCACCCCAGGGCATTTGCCCTGTTCATTTAGTGGGAGTTCCGCTACTCAAGTGCATTGAAGTATTATATTAGCCACAGTGAGAAACATCATTGGAAAGACCAAATAGTGCCAGCATGCATTGCCAGTGTGCACTGGATCCCATCCCCCTTCCTGGGCTTGATCCATGGGCTATGGACTTCCATGGACTATATAGCTGGGACTGGTCCAAGTTGACCTGTAATGCTTGCTGGTATCTGATTTTTGAAGAGCTTCAGGCTTGAGGCAATTGGTTATCTGATCTTTCCATCACCTGTGTTTTCATTGGAGGCTCTGTGGGACCCACCAGAAATCAAGTCATGACTCAAACTGTTGGTTGGAAATGGGTCCCAATCCACAGTTTGAGGAACAGTATCTTATTGTATTTATTGAAGGTTTTATTACTTTTAAATATTGGTTAGCTGCCGTGATTCTTTGAATATCCAAAATTGAAAGACAGGTCATAAATGTTTAAAAGAAACAAATTTTCTCACAACTCAAATGATTGCTCTCCAATTCTTGACTGAACCTGGAGCCCCCTCCCCCTGTGAAGCTCCACCTTCCCCATCAGAATGTCCCTTGTACTTGGGGATAAAACAGATCATTTCTAACACTTTAGGGGCAACCTTTTCACTTTCAGAAATGTGATCTGTGAATTTCTGCAGCGGAAAAGTTGCTCCATGTGTGGTTGATACACATTGTGATGGAGTTCCAGGATCCTTGAATGATTTAAGAAACATTTCTTCACAATCGGAGTGGCTTGGTACTGCTGCCCAAAAGAATTTGCATTTGATAGATCTGGTTTTTGTTAGTGAGAGCAATGAGAAATATGGGGGCGCCTGCCCCCTTGTGGTGAAATCCAGCACTATGGACAACTGCTCTGCCTTGGTGTGCTTTGAACTGGAGGGAAAAAAAATCTCTCTTAAGTAGATACCCTGTAGAAAGTGTCAGGACTAACAGTGGTGATGTCTGAGTAAATGTTACACTTGGGCACCCATTTTCACCTTCATTATCTTTCAAATGTTGCTGTAGCTCTGTTCTGGGCTGGCATCATAAGCAGGACTTTGTCACATGCTGTGGGGAGGCCACCTCAGGATGGACGCAGCCATGCAGGAGCTGCTAAATCGGTTGCAGCAGCATATAGAACAAGAGTGACCAAACCGCAGTTCAGGAGCCCCACGTGGCTCTTTCTTTGACATAATGTGCAACGTGTGGAATTACTTTGGATGAGCTCTTTTTTGCATCACAATTTGTATCAATGGGAAATAACAAAGTTTCAAGCTTTTAATTATTTATCAGGCATAAACTGAGAGTCCACTGGATTAAAACATAAGTTTAATGTATATGGTGAGGGACAGTCCAATCCTATCCACACTGCCCATCCAGCATGCTGAAACAATGCTGAAACAGCTGCTGCTATGTCTTGTGGGGCAGAGAGGCAGTCGGAGGTCTCCTCAAGGTAAAGGAGGTTAAGGCCGGAGGTCTCCTCAAGGTAAAGGAACAGTTTTTCCCTTACCTTGTGTTGAACCCCAGCAGCCTCTACAGGTCTACTCAGATCTGGATCAGCTCAATCACTGGCACAGTTCTGAGCAGATTTGTAGGCGCTGGGGGGGCTATGATCTGGCATCACCTCCTTTGCTGCCCCCTCTCCCTCCCAGGCCCAAACCACCCTGGGCCAACCTGCATTTCCTGACCAAAGCAGGGGCCTTCACCTCATCTTACAATAAGGTCATCCATGGAATGAGTCACTTGAACAGGACATGAGCACTGCAGCTTAGATCTGATACCAATACATTTGGAAGCCAAGAAGTCATGTTCTCCCCACATCTTGGCACACTTCTGTGGCTGCTGAATTATAATAAAATTGCCTAAGTATAACAGCTGGAGCAGTGTGTTGAAGAGGAAGAGAGAACAGCTATTGAGAAAGACTCTTTAACACATGTTTGAGTCTCAAACGCAATTAGTTTAACAACTCCTTGAGCAAACATCTCTTTATTTCACTTACTGCCTTTAACGCCTACAAAAAAATGAACTATAGCTTTCTTGGCCACATGGTGGCAGGGATGAGCTATCTGTATTTGATTCCAGGCAGCTCCCAGCTTTAGCCTTGCAAGGTATTTGCAGTAGTTCACTTACAGTAGACTTTCTGTTGGTTGTGAGTGCAATTAAGAGCCAGCAGTGATATGTAGCCAGTAGAGGGTGTTCTTGGACGTGCACCTCCTTTAATATTAAGACGAAACAAAGTGAGCAGAATCCTGATGGCATTGTTGGGAACTTGAGTCAGTGACATGGACTCAAGCTGTGAAAACGCGTGTGTTTTGCTGATTCGGTGACTCGTGAGTCTTGCACGTGGAAGAATCTGAAAAAGATGTGAGTCAGAGCCTCCCTGACTCGGTACTCATTCCCACGTGTGCTGATGTGGGAGTCTGTCTGTGTTGGGAGGTGCCTGCTTATATTTTTGCTGCATGGAAAACCTCATGGAGCCAGCATTCCGACGGCAAGCAGCAGGGAGTTCCAGTGGGGAGGCAGGAAAGGGTTAATGAATCGGGCGGGAGGTGGGAGGCAGGAGTGAGTGCTTTTTCCCCATCTCTGATAGGAAGGAAGGAACCAATTATCATTGGACAAACTATGGGCATTCTGATATTTTTATTGGCTGAGGGAGGGCAAGAGGCAAAGCCCAAAGGGTTTCTTGCCTTATAATTGGCTGCAGAAGCCCAGGGAGGTGGGACCAGGCTGTTTTGCCCATCTGTGAAAGAACCAACATTCATTGGAGGAAGGGGGTGTTCTCATATTTCGTTGGCTGAGGGAGGGCAGGAGGAAAAACCAAGGGGTTTCTTGCCTTACAATTTTCTTAAGAAGCCCAAAGGGAGAAAGGAGGAGGGGAAAGGAGGGAGGTTCACAGCAATCACACTTTCCTCCGCATGGCTGCTGTAAACTCTGTTGTTACTTGGGAGAGTAAGCCTCATTGAATGACTGGCTGCAATGGGACTACTTCTGAGTAGGGTTGCCAAGGATTGGGTCAGCCTGGTGAGCCTCGCAAATGCAGCTTGTGACTCTCCTCCCTCTTTCTGCTTCTGTCCTCGCTCTCTTGCAGTCCCTCCCACCCCCTCCCACCTTGTTCACCGATGGGGGACGACGACATCAGGGCAGTGAGTTAAGAGAACTCTGACACACACACACCCCTTGGCAGCAGCCCCATTTTTTCCATAGTGGGCTTCTAAAGGAGGGGAAACTCGTCTCAAGTCCTTTAGAGTCACTAAAGGGTGATTCTTTGATTTGGAAAGTGCCTCCGTAATGACTTGTTTTCGAGTTGAGTCGCAGGGGGGCGGTGACTCTAGACTCAACTCAAGCCACACTGGATTTTCCCAACACCGCCTGATGGTGACCAGAAAGTCCTGTTTCTTTTAATAGTGAATCCTGGAAAGAATATCCTCATCAAGTTGTGAAAAATCCTTTTTTTATTTCAGGCTTTATTCTCTTTAATTTGTATATCTGTATTATGGACCCATGGACACACACTCTTACACAATGAGGTGAGCCATTAACAGCACAATCTTATGCATGTCTCCTTATAAGTAAGACACATTGCGTTCAGTGGGGCTTACTGCCTGGAAAGGGTATACAGAATTGCAGACTTAGAGCCCAATCCTATGCTCAGCCTACCTGCCTGGTGCAGCGATGCCAACACAGCCTCCCATGGGCCAGCTAGGGACCAGGCAGCTGCAGACAGGTAAGCAAAGAAATCTGTTCCCTATTCTGCCACTCTCTGGTCCCCAATGGGCCTACTCAGAACTACTCCAACTCTTTTGCTGGCACAAATCCAGTAGTTTCAAGTAGGCATAGGATCTCAGCAGTCAACAGTGAACTCTGTTTGGCTATCTCCTTGCTGAATTTTTGTTTGTTTGTTTTGCTATTCAAATACATCATAATTTAAGAAAACATCTCACAGGCTTTTTGCATCCTATCTGGTAATTGTGAGGAAGAAAAACAGGAAGACGAGACAATGTACAGAAGATGATACACAATGTCTAGAATCCAAAAGGGCGGTTGATTAAAAAGGGCAGTAACCCGCACTGGGGCTACTTGATTCTTCGAAGACCTGAGGGTCAGTGTAGAATGAAGAGCCTCCGTGTCAGGCAGAGAATCCCATATGGGAGCCTCTCTCCTGCCCCGTTCCCTCCCCTGGCACGCCTCCTCCTCGCCCTCTCTCCTCCTCCCCTGCCCCAGAATGCCTTCTCCCTGCCTCCCCCTTGCCCTCACCTACCTCTCTGCTGCCCAATGGTCCGTGCGACTGCCAAGTGGCAGAGCTCCAGTGCTCAACCACCACTAGTCCAGCACCGGCCAGCGCTAGCACTAGCTGCTAGCACTGCTGCTCCACCGGCAATAGAGCCTGCAAACTTGTTAATATTGGACCCTTAGACAACTGTAGGTTACATT